>NC_134276.1:109260755-111760755 GCF_949628215.1 Phalacrocorax aristotelis | reverse complement strand
CATCATATATGTAACTAGTCCTGACAACTGCTGATTATATCTTTTTTAAAGCACTGCTGCCTTTTTTTGTTTGCCAGTTATCCTCTGGTGTATATGCCAATGCAGACAATGTCCCATCACTGTAATTGTCACTCAGCTGTCTGTCAGTGATGAGAAGAAAAGGGTGACAGCCTTGACATCCCACCAATCATCCCTCTGGAAAATTGATATCGTCCTCCCCAGTAAACAACAGCTAAAGAATCGACCAGCCTTCCCAGCACGTCCCTGAACAATCAGCTTCCATTAAGGGCAGAAGCCACACATTTATCCCGCCGTACTCCAATCAATAGTACGCTGACTTGTTCTACGTGCAAGCATGCCACTGCTCAAGGTCTGCGTTTAGCACAGGCTACCTTTCAAACACTTTCCAGGTCTTTCAAACTTAAATGCAGGAAGCAGCTTTTGAGGCCTGAGTAAAGTCCTCTATTTTCATGTAAAATATCTTAGTCCCATCAATTTAGCATATTTAATTCAGTTCACAGGAGGTTTAGCAGATTTATTTTCTTGATTAAATGTTATTTTCTTTAACAGTGAAATTAAGTCATGGTATGTAAAAATCACTATGTTTTTTTACGACTAATCCCTTGTAGACCTGCAATTACATATAGCCATGGTTTAGAGGAAATTTATGCATGTTGGTTAAAACTGGCCTTGTTTAAAATGAACTACAATGTGTTTACATACTGAAAATGCTGTCTGGCAATCAGAACAGTTTGTTAAACACGAAGTCCACAACCATTTATACATCACCCAGTAACCTAAAACTGTAGACAATTAGCTTGGTAGAATAGTAAAGTGATTGCAAGCTGGCATATACCATCTTTCAAGATAAGAAAACCAGTTATTTACAACTATGGGACATGAATCTGCTGAGAAAAAATTCCTTAACACGGGAGGAAGAAAACAGTGGTCGGGAGGCTCGCTTCACAACTTGCAAAAAAAAATTACAAATCTGCAGCTGCAGTTGTAGATTAGTACTTCACTCTATTACTTGATATGAGGCACTAAGTCAGTGGCTGTTACTGTCTCATTTATAGATGTCTCTATACACAAGTCATCTAGAAATCAACTGGGGCTATTACAGTACCAAATCGCCTACATTAACTGCGGGAGGCATGACTATGCTGCCCACTGCCTTAGCATTCCTAAAGCCAGAGGCCCTCCATTTCTAATCCTGTAGCTTGACTCTCACTTGTAACCTTGTGACTTTTCATCAGCACACACCCTGAAGATACTGTGGCAGTGGCTTTCCTACCATCCCAAGTGCTCTTCTTGCAGCCTTGCACTGGCAGATTCGGACCACTGTCATGGTGGTTTCTTCTAACTGGCACAGACACCTGAATCATTCTCCACCTCTCGGCTTTTAGCCTGCAAGTTCAGGCAAAGGTGTCTTCACCATTCCCCTCATGTCTTCTAGCTCAGAGCTTAAGCATGTGGCAGACAGTGCAGCAGAGATGAGTCACAAATCCAGAGGGCAGGTTCCTATCATGTTCACACACACAAAGCTTAGCCACCAATCAATGTGCAAGACCTGCCCCTGATCACACATGCTCTCACTGCTGCTACCAGTTTCACAAGCAGGAACACCCTCTAGGGAGTTTGAGCAGGTGCCCATGTACTTACTGCGTGAAAAGTGCTTGGGAAAACCACCTGGTGTATCACAGAAGACACTTCTACTAGGACACACTTTACTTCTCTTCCCACGCAGCCACTAGGTTTTTCCTTCTCCCTCTCTACGCCTATTTTTATCCTCTTTGGTTTGTTGTTTTTTGGGCTTTTTTTCCCCCCCCCCCCCAAGATAACTTTGAAGTTGATGTATACCATCAGCTACACACCCCACCAATAAAGCTTTGTGCACGTAAGCATGCCAAACATCTTTTATGCACCGTCACCAACAACTACCGACAGCAGATAAGGTGACAACTGTTGGTAACCAGTGCAGAAATAAAATTTTGTGAAAGTACAAGAGGCAGAATTTGAATTTCCAAACTACCATCATGATCACAGCATTATGTCTCCAGATAAAATTTTACTATAAAACTATAGCAATCATTTATGTGATGGGAGAACTTCATTATCATTTGTAGTGCCAACACCCTCCACCATTATTTGAACTTGGGAACATTAAATTCTGTACAGGTATCGAAAAACACAAAAGGCTGCTCAGTCTGTTCATTACAGCTTTGGGCCTTCTAAAGAAGCATATTAGCATTGATAGCTACATTCTTAAATTCAGTTTTTTAAGGAAACTTAAGGCTTATCTCAATAGGTTTCCTTCTTTGAGGATCTAGACACTACTGGTGTAATGTGTAAACCATTAGGGAGTTCACTGTCCCTTTCACTTTGCTAAATGGACACAATCAATACCTTAATGGGAATGTTTGGAAGCATCCATAGGCAGACCAAATTGGCACATTACAACATTTTTTTCCAGCCCATGCATTAAGTTCATTAACTTTTCTCATTTGAATTACAAATTTCATTTCTCTGATCAAGATGAAGACATGGCTCTCATTTACAAGCTCAGATTTTTGCTGTGTTAATGTTTTACAGGGAACGATGAAGTTAACGCAGCAGAGAGACATCATGTCACCCCTATTGGTAGACAATTATAGATAAGGTTCCAAATTCCAATAATCCTGATGGTAGACACACAGGAACTTCCATAGAAGAATGACAAAAATATTAAGCGGAGAGGCCAAAAGGCTAATCAACCCTCTTAGAAACATATTCACGCTTGTCACAACAAGAGCACACTCTACGAAACCAAAATGTGTTATTTAATTTAATGAGCAAACACAGCCCCATTCTCCTTCGCATTGATCATTAAATTCCTAATTAAAACCTTTTAGAAAGGTTTAAAGTTTAAATGAAACACTTCTCTAATTTTATTATATTGTACTTAGGAGAGTTAATAAAGCTTTGGAAGAGAATGGTGTCTTATCAAAACTTCCTTCTAACTTCATCAGTGCAGACAAAATACAGGGTTATGCAATAATGCACAGCACACCTCTTCCAAGAAAGTTTAAAACTGTCTTTCGAGAATTCATTTAACATATTTCACTTAAGAACCAAAATATCCAAACCAGGGTGTTTTTCACCTTGAATTCACTTATTCAAGAAACAAGCCTGGGCAAACTCCATGCACAGAACCATCTATGAATTCAGCAGTTAGTAAAAGAATAATAGATATTAAAATCTTACTCAGAGCTTGTCAGTGAAATAGAAATAATGACAGAAGTGATATCCAGGCACTTAACTTGGAGGTAACGCTTACATTTTTCATTTTCCTTCAGAAGCAAATACAAAACGCTGGTAAATTCCCACATTCAGTTCTTATTTCAGTAAGCATACACATTCCTCTTCAAGGCCATGCCATAACAACATGATGTTCAGTTATGTTAAACTAGTGGCAGCTGCAACAATATCTGCTCAAATACCTCAGTAATTCTCTAACTCATTCAATACAGCCACTGAGGCTACAATTCTATAATTGCTAAGAGCGGATCCATGTTCCTGCTCACAGTACACATTTGCTCCAGACCAGCATGGACACACAGAGGCAGATTACTGCTACTCCACTACAGCACAAAATATGAAGATTGTGCTGGCCATGGGCTTTCACGCCAACTGTGGGAAGACTGACAATATGGCATAATGCCTGCTGCTGTCATGTTCACCTATCGAAAACGCTTGGATAAATCTGAATTAGCAGCATAAATTTATACCTAATCTGCACTTTTCTGTTGTGTGGCACCAGAGCTTTCGAAACAATAAGAGGGACTCTCTTACAATCAAACTCATAGCTCGCTCTTCTTACATCCAAAGAGCACATGTAAAACCTCTTTCCTAAACAGGGATGGAGAATCTGCTACTGTCTTCTCCTGTTGTTAAGCACTGTGCCTTTCAGGCAGCCCGTGTTGAGGGCTGATAGGAAATGGGTCCTTTTCACATATGACCACATGTATAAGAGATCTGTCACAACCTAGTCCACGGTGAGTAACTACCAAATACTGTATATAGCAGTATCAAGGAAGGTTAATTTGTTCAGAAAAATTACACTTGACTGCTCTCTCACACTCTCTTTCATAATCAGGGGTACTATTCTGAATTTAATTCTACTTTTAAAGTAGACTAGCTCCATTTAAACTCAAAGCAAGAAGTATTCAAGATCATCTCCTATTGTGTCTAATAAACTTTGGCTCCCTTAACACAGATGCATGGAGGCGTGGGGGGGGACACAGAGGGAGAGACAAATGTCAGTGGAAATTAATGTGCATGGGACTGCATACTGTTCAAAACCAGAATTTCAGTGTGAATAAATGACCTTTGTTAATTGATTATAGATTTTTTTAAAATATATGGAATTATAAAATGCAGAGCATAGGGCATTATACTGCAATAGAAGTCACTGTGCTGTTACACTTTGTGTCTGTTTTAAGTTGGTGGATTAATAAGCGATAAAAATCCCCTGCATGAGACCTCAGCTGGTTTTATTATATTTTCTGACTAGTGGGAATGGTCAATTCTTACTCATATAATATTCATGGGTGTTTGATCTTTAATGGGGAGTTACATTTGCAGGCTTTTGTACAGTTTCTTCATTCCCAGAGTCAGTTTGAAGACAGAGAGAATGGCTGGATGCCTTTAAAACAATGAAGATGAAGCTAACATATAACACAAATAAAAAGGAATGGGGAGACGAGAATTAAAAGGACATTCACTGTAAGTTTGAGTGGTTAGCTACCTATAACATTACCCAATGTTCTCTGACCGATGTATAGCTATGTATATGCATTTAAGGAGGACTGCTTAGGTGACCTGCTCTCTTTTCAAATGGAAGAACATAAAATAATGACATACACTTACATCAAAGGTATAACTAGAAGGATGTAGGAGTAATATTTCCACTCTGCCTTTGCAAATTGTCCTCTTTCATTCCATTGAAGATACACAAAAAATTATCACCCTCACTAAACAGTCTAAATTGTAATAAAATTACTAATGTAAATATTTACAGGTACACCTCCATGTGAAGTATGTGTTTGACACACACCCCACTCCACAAAAGAAAAAAAAAGACTTGAAAATCCTTCATGATAAAGAAACTATGTCAAACATTTTTTTCAACCGATTTAGAAAATATATAAGCCTCAAGAGAAAAATTGTAGGAACTGGCCAAGAGTGTTTGTTGGGTTTTCTATCTAGAATCCATTAAAAAAAAAAAAAAACCTACAACAAAATCAACGTGAGCAAAATATTGTATGAAGATGCATACAAGATTATTTTCAGAAATAAGGGAATATTTAATTATTCTCAAGGTATTGTACTTTTTTTGTTCTTTTCACAAAGAAAAGTACCACACATCAGAAGCAATACCCCTTTTGAATTGCTTGTGGCTTTTTTTTTAAATCTGCATAGACTTTTTACACTGTTGCTCCCAGCTCCCCTTCAGTAATTATCAGTTAAATTAGAAACATTATGAAGGAAAAATTCATGGTAGCATGTAACCTACCCAGCAAGTGGTTCTAACAAAGCAAAGTACATGATCCTCATTTCACTATTCAGTACACTAAGGTGTGCAGTAGTGATTTATTTGAGTTACATGGCAAAACACACAGGCATTTTTTCTGGCCTGCTTGAGCCTTCAGAACAGAGTTCAGGGCCAGAACCAGACAGGAACACAGCTATCTTCTTGCACTGAGCTTACTCTGGAGAAAAGAGGAAAATACTGACTCTTAAGACATCCCCAAATCATCAGATACTTTTGATGTGTTAACTGAGATCAGGGGGAGGTAAACTACAAAATTTCTATGTAAGACTGCATTCATAAGCTTAACATACTTGGTAAATTAACTGTAATAGTATTCCCTGTCAATTGTGTGTCTGTATTTAACTTGTTTTACATTGCTCCATTAGCAAATGCATTATAAAATTATGCTGGGTTAGCACTTTCATGCAGGGAACAACTCTGTGATATAGATAGAAAAACTCCAATTCAAAATACATAATTATTATTATGACCATCATGTGTTGTGGTGGGTTTTCTTCTGAAAACCTAAATAAACAGCTCAAAGCCTCTGGGTCCTGCATGCCCTAGACAGTCACGCTTCAGTGGCTTTCTGAAGCCAACCTCTTTCAAAGACCACGTGCTACAATGCTCTGTGAAGTAGACTTGTAGTTATGAGGTTCCCCAGTTCAGAGTACTCTTTCTCTTACTTGTGTAATCAGTCAACCATTCGATCGCATAAGATGCTTTAATAATATTTTACATGGCCATAATTTTTAAGAAACAGAGAAACTCATACATTTCATCATCTGCTGAGAAAAGAAAGTATATACTGTAGTGATTTCAACCAAGAGAAGAGTTATATCTAAATTACAATTTTAGTCAGACATTGCAAACATGTTACTGCTGTCCAACTACATGATAAATATCCACAAAAAGTAGTAATTTCACATTTCTGAAAATGTAGTCTTCTCTATACATTAATTTCTTAGAACTTCCACCCTGATGTCCCTTGAATGGGAATACTGGAAGGTTTACTCTGGGAGAAGGTGTCTAACATGGAAATTCTTGTGAATTTATGTTGATAGAGTACTCACCACATACAACTATCTACAACCCAGGGCTGTAGTTAGGAAGACAAAAGATCCTATGTTTCATTTTCAGTATACATCTGCTACTCTCTAACCAGAACGCTGCTACTTCTGCATTCTGTTATCACCTACCCAGTAGCCCTAAACTTCCTCTGTACTACCTATTTCTCTCAGTATTGGACAAATTGCTAATGCATCTACTTTGACCCTTTTTCTACTAAAGGCAATAGTTAAGATGCCTAACGAGATCAGCAATGTGAGAGTAAACTCTCTTTAAGTACCTGGAGTTTGGTTTCTCATGCTCGCAGACACATCTATTAATTCTGTTCATGAACTGATAAATCATTATCTTAAATGTAGTGACATTTTCTGTCCCACTACTCATACTAGAAGAATACTCCACAGCAGAACACTGCTGAGGATTGTGATCAAGACATGACAAAATATAACAGAAAACTACCAGCAAGTTTTTCATGAGTACAGTTACTAATGCCACACTGAAAAGAATATCACAGTTCCCTGTGTTTCTCCAACTGAAGCGTAAATGAGTTCTTAGGTGAAAAAGAATGGAAAAAATCCTGACCACATTTAATCAAACACATTAAAAATTACCCTGCTATGACAATATAAGAGTAATGTATACTCGGGGGTGTGTGGGGGGGGTGTGTGTCTACCTGTGTCAATACATACAAACGTAACAAATGCATTTAAGTTATGATTGCACACATGTTTGTATAATTGTTTTTAAAACTAATTAATAATGGTCTTATGTTGGTTATACTCATATTATGCTAATTTATACAGCTCTAGAGAAAGAGTCCTGCTGGATACTACCGTCTTTGTCACAGGAGAGTTCAATCACCTGTGCCCTCCAGACTATCCCGAGCAGATTTTTTTGGTGTTTCTTCTATGTTTTGGCTGAAGAAACTAGCAGGACATTGCGGAAAACCACGTCATCCAACTGATCTTTCAGTCAGGTGGGCTGAAAGATTGGAATATGAAGCAAAAAAACAAATAATCACAAAAATATGTACCTCAAACTATGATCATTATGTCCATTAAATTCCTCTTAAGCTGTACACTTTAGAAGGTGTTTATCCTCTAAGACCATGTAAAGACTGCTCCCTAAAAGAACTTCTGTGAGTGCTAGCTAGTGTGGACAAAATGGGATTCAAAAGAAAAGAAATTCTTTTCTTGCCTATCGTTCCAGCAGACCCTAGAGAATACATTTCATGCTGAAGAACTTGCCAGAGTCTCTTGAAATTGGAGTATGAAGCATGATTTTAACAGAAAATTACATTTCACCCCAAGTAGTGAGCTACAGATTAGTATTTTCCTTTATTCAAAAACTCATACATAAAACTGGGGTGTACAATTTGCATGTAAACTACATTATTACTCTCCCCTCTCTAAGCAGGCAGATTCCAGGGAAACCTGAGACTGATTATATAGTCTCTGGGTGTGTTAGCCTATTAATTCAGGCACCCAGAGTCAGACTGTATGAAACCTTCACAATATTTCCCATTATAAAAGTCTGCCCAACTCCCATAGCACTGGTCAACATCTACATTTCAAAAGAGACATCTATGACGTGCCAGGCTTTTTACCTGGCTTTCCTTACACTTGTCTTCCCTCTCTCTCCCTTTTGCTAATTATTTCACATCAAGTCCTAAACCATCAAAGACACACAATACTTACAACTAAACATTCTCAGATATTTTAAAACTTAAAGCCACACACCACTCTCCCAAGATTGCAATGAGAACAAATCCAACACCTGGATTTCCATCTGGGTCATATTATGACAGCTGGAAATGCACAGAACTTCTTGTATACTCAGGTTTTGTTAGTACAAATACCCTTCTGAACCAGAAATACTTATTTTATTATCACTATGTCAAATCATGCATTTGCTTGCTATCGGTGATAGTAGGTGCTATGCAAGTAAATTACATTTCAATTACTTTTGAATTTTGAGTTATCAAATAGTTACTAAACTGATTTTTCCCCTTAGAATAACTACAATTTGTTAAAAATTCAGTATTTAAAAGTAAGAGAAAAGGCTGCATCAGTGGGACTTCTGGGAAGTGTAAAACTCCCAAAGCAGGAAGGATGGGAATGCATAGTTCTGCTTTTCTCATCCATTAATCCATTGATATTCCTATTTCATAAGTCCTGTTCCAGCAAAATAGCCATGCAACTTGCAAAATACTGAACACATACTTGGGTGAACCTACCCAAAATCTCTGACATCTTGAGTGGCATCAGAGTAGGTGGGAGATTAATAAACCACTACACTGTTCAGTGCATTGCTGCAAGTTATTTATTCCCATTCTGATACTGCATGGATGAACTGCCACCATTTGATGAATCACTGAGGAAAATGGGATCTGACAAACAGCTCCTCTTTCAGCAGCTGTGTACTATGACAGCATCAATAGAAAAACACATCATTGGTTCTAAAATGCCACATTTTTACCATTTACATTGAATAAGACATGAAACTCTTTAAGAGAAGCGGCACTATGTTATCATTAAGGCCTGTTGACACTATGGAGGGTGTGCTTTGAACTCTATTCTGTCATCACTCTTAATCTGCAACTAATCGCATTCCACTCTAAATAGAGGGACGGGCTGTCTGCATGTTGACAACAGTGCCAGTGATGAAGTATTGCACCCTTTAAAATCTCATTTACAGATTGGTTTCATTACCACCCACAACTGGCTCAGATCCATGAGGGAACACACCTGCTCTCATTAGGGCCACGTGATGTCTGCTGTTAACAGTATTTCCATGCAAATAGAGCAACTCGAAGATGAGCGCTCTGGAAACTATCTTTATCTTTCTCCTGATTGGCTTTTCCACCTTCATTTTGGGAGGTAACACATACACTATCTGTTGATTATTCCTGGAGTTTACTGATATGCTTTACTGACAGTCTCACAGCTACAGACTTTTACTGTACTCGTTGGCTTCCCTCTTCCATTATGCAGCATTTCCAACTTTCTTCTAAAGGACAAATGTTTATTATTTTCTGCTGCAGATGAGCCCCTTATGATAGGTAGTCTGCAAAACGTCCTGGCTGAAAAACATAATTCCAGAGTAAGAATATTTAGATATACAGAGAACCATTATTTTTCCTATGGAGTTTTTGAGTATTTAGCATTATGAATTCATAATATCAAAACAGGGACTGTTGTTTATATACATCTATGGCAGTCAGAATCTGTGTTGAAGGCCCATTCGTAATAGTAAATAAATGCAGCACACTGTTAACAGGTTTACTGACATTACATGCATCCAAATACTGAGGTCAAACCATGGCTGGCCTTACAGGGTAGCTACCATACCTGCTACTTAAGTAGAAGATGGATGGAGTATAAAACAGCCTGAATTTCCTGTTCCAGGGGAATGAAAATAAATATTTTATCATAACAAAGCCCCAGGTCTGCAGTGTTCGTACAAGAATTGCTTAGAGAGAACTTTACTTGATTGCAGCTTGACAAGAGGTAATACTTAGCAATAGGAACCAAAAATGTTATCAAAGATCATTATTTTCCACTCTGAGAACCACTGTTACACAGCAAGTAAATATAAAGCAGTAAGCTTGCTCATAATTTGGCAGAATCATTACAATTTCATGTAAAAAGTACCACTAAGCTAAGACATTAAGTACCCTTCCACTTCAGAGCAACCTTGCTTTTATGACATGTATCACATACAATGTAAAGGGATCTCAAAACTATGACATGCTGTATCAAATACCTTTTCCTCAGTAAGATATAGGAGGAGTGCAAATAAAAACATCTAGAAATGCAGGTGCTTCCAACCTAGAGACTCCATAACTAAAGCCCTTGCAGCTCTAAGTCCATAGTATGCTGTTATAATTATAGATTTCAGTCTTCCACTTTGAATTCGTATACAAATGCATGCACAGAATAGTTCAAAAATAAATACTAAATTCCATCTTATCAAGTCAACCTGCACATCATCACTTGCAAACTGGATTTTTATTTTGGCTTACGTATTTATGTGTTTGCATGTGTGTGCTTGTGAGCAAAAATCCCCTAATTTATAGCTGGTTTTCTGTACTATACCTAAATGTCTTTGGCAAAAATCAAGAATAGCATAAATGTTAAGATTTATGTATTTGAAGTGACGCTCCTCTTCTTCCTGGAATAATATGGTGCCCTCTTTGTATTACCTGAATACATGAAAGAATACTTCAGTTAAAGGGACTTATTGTGGATGGTTGTAGTCTACCAGGCATCAAGGTAAATCAAATAAAATGTTCTTAAATCTAAATAGGAATATCTGTTTAGCTTAAATTACTTTTAAAACTGCTTTAATTCAATAAAACTTTGCTATACACTTAAGGCCTGTATGTAACCAACACCTTCAGTAGGAAAAAGAAGCACGGGAAAAGACATAACAGAAAAGTATCAACATTAAGAGAGCCAACTTCTTTGGTACTTTGAGTTTAATATTCTACAAGTGTTAGTTAATCCTTAAAAAGGTTTATGTTCATTCTGTAGTTGAATTAACTGAGATTGTTTATAAACAAATCTGCCTTACTTTAAAATTTTTTATTAAACAAATAAAAAGCTGAAAATTATCATCCCTATTGGAACTCCTGAAGATTTCCCTGGAATTTCACCCAGCTTTCCACCCAGTCAGCAGCACCAACAACCCATCAAGAAAGCTACGTTGTGTATTAAACCACTGTAATACTCCCTCTGAATAGGTTGAGGTAAGACTGAGCCCAGAAACAAAACTCAGAAACCCACCTCCTTCCCCATGCAGCCATGCCATAAAAATGACAGAATTTTAGAAACTCTCAGTGGACATGTGAGTGCCTCCACTTTAACCAGCCCAGCCCTTGGAAATGATGATGCATTTTACTGGACTCTAATACAGCCTGGCTTGCAGTGAAACAGCAAAAGGGTTAAAAGTGAGTCAACACATTATTTATGATACAGTGCTGTAGAGAACCGCAGCTCAGAAAGAGGTGTTGCTAAACACACAAATATATGGCATCTGTTTCTAACACCTGTTCTCTTAACAATACTCTTGGCTTGTCCATAAACTCTTCTAAAACCTTGACAGTAAAGTTCACATGACCTTTAAACTACGAACAACTTTTGAAAAAGTTACATTTTCACGCAGGAAACATTCCTGTTCCTTAATTAGTTCTTAGCCAAGATAGGCAACACTGAAACTATGGCCAGTATCCCTTTTACTGCAGGCAATGAATTGGAATATAGTAAGTGTAGATAGGTTATAGCAATGTTATCCTACTTTAGCAGTCCTTATTAGAAAGGTCACTTTTAAAGCATATTTCTGCTGAGGCATTTAAAAAGCAACAATTAATAAAGAGAAATAACAGAGCAGACAGCTTTATGGGAATTCACAGAAATTTTTATCTAAGTATACGCAATTCTAAGATGATTTTGTCAGGTTTGTTTTGTGAGGGTTTTTTAAGAGAATGATAAAAATTTATTCTCCCCGCTAAAACAGATAAAAATGAGTCTATAAAACTATAAACAGAATATAAGATAATGCAGTAGAGTTGGATAAACTTTAGCATTAGTATTAAGTGTCTTGGTTTGTGTTTGTTTGTGTTTTTTTCAAACAATTCTTCAGCTACATAAAAAAGTAATTTCATTTTGTTTTGTCAGAAACGCACACATGTAAGTATGTGACTCAAAAGAAGAAAGAATAGGTCAGGTAGGGCTCTTTCCTTCAAGGGGTTGCTGCTTGTCACTCAACAGAATCAGAATAAAAACACATAAACTTCTCAAGTAATCAATCCTAGGAGGTCTGCCAGGTCTCCAGATTCTCCAGTCTCCTCTCCCCACCCACCTCTACCACTCACACCTTGGCTCCTGTGCAGCAGGAAAGATGAGTTGGTATCCATTCCTTATTGGATGGCACTAAGTAAAAATCAGCTCAGTGCAAGACTTTTTAGAAAACAACATTGAAACACAAAGGCCTTGAAGGAAGAAAACGCTGCATGAGTTTTTGTCTTGGTTTTCAGGTAGATTTTTGTTATGTGAGGAAGCCCCTTTAGACATACGAAGTAAGAGTACTGCTAAACTACATGCAAAACCTTCCATAGGTTTGGGGATATTTGTTTACACAGTGATACCCTCTCAGACCTGATGGACTTATCACATGATTTGTCAGAGCAAATCCTTTGCTTTTTTTGAGAGTACCATGTTGTGCTGTATTTAACTACAAGGTACCTAGCCTCGTAGAACATTATAGACCAAGCATAGATCAGAATAGAGTCAATGTACCTGCCTAGATTTATAAAAGCAGTCAGTCTGACCCTGTGTGCTGGGTTAACCTTGGGTGGAAAATAGGTGTCCATCAAGCTGCTCTATCACTTCCCTCCTCAGCAGGACCGGGGGTGGAATAAAATAAGATGGAAAAAACTCGTGGGCCAAGATAAAGGCGGCTTAATAAAAGCAGAAGCAAAGACCAGATGCAGAAGCAAAGGAAACCAAAAGATTTATTTCTCTACTTCCCATCAACAGGTGATGTCCTTCCCTAAAAGTAGGGCTTCAGTATGCGCAGCGGTTCCTCCAGAAGATAAACGCCGTAATAACAAGTATCCCCCCTCCTCTTGTCGCAATTGCTGTCACACAGCAAAATTTTCCCCTTCTTAAATATGTTATCCCAGAGGCATTGCCACCATCGCTGATGGGCTTGGCCTTGGCGCAGGTCCGTATTGGAGCCGGCTGTCACTGGCTTTATTGGGCATAGAGGAAGCTTCTAGCAGCTTCTCACAGAAGCCACCCCTGTAGCCCCCCTGCTATGAAAACCTTGCCATGCAAACCCAATACAGCCTGTCATTTATTTGCTCCTTTAAGCAGCTGAGTTTCTATAGCCACTTCCTATAATGACGCAAAGCATTTGGTGCCTACAAGAGTATTCTAAATGCAACCCAGTGTGGCTAAGAAATGGGTCTTTTCTACCAATGAACAATTCTGATTTACAGACTTACAGTTTTACAGATATATTTTTGTTTCTTGCCTAGGTCCTTTGGTGGGCCTTATGCAGTCCCTATACAGTGGATTACAGAGCACTTTTTCCTTCTGCATTCCCCTTCTTTCCATATGAGGCACACTAGGAAGACAATATTCCTCAGACCTCTGCATTTAAAACTACATACTTTTAAGAGCTCAGAGGCCTTAACACCCAACTTCCATTTTGAAATGAAGATTCTTCCTATCTCCCCTAAGCTGTGTGAAAAATCCTACCTCTGGAGCGAGTGTGTGTGTGTGACTGTGTGTGTTAATTCTAATTAATTTTTTGGCAGCAGATGAAGCAGTTTTAGGCACAGGGTTATAAAATGCAACTCTCTTTCCAAGGGAAGTAAAACAGACAGCCTCATTCACACTTTTGCCCTTTGCAAGCCACACAATCTTCAATCATTTATACGTCTTGCGCTCGCCACTTCTGTGAAATATAAACAGATGGGTTCTAAATGATTTTTCACAGAAGTGGAACTCCCATTTTCAGAGTGGACTACCTGCAATATAACCTTTAGAATGCTGCTCCTGAGAGCCCAGAAGAAAAAGAGCTTGATATAACCCCCACTTCATTTCTGCCAACCACATATTTTTTCTTATTAAAATCCTCCCTTAAAATCAACGGCTTTCGTTAGTTCCACACTAGGCCCTCTCCACTGGTATTTAAATAGTCCCTCTTTTCTGTAATGTGCTTTTTAAACTATATAAATACTGTAAAACAATACCATATATTATAGTGTATTATATAACACAATATTTTTATGCAAAATGTTGTTCAAGCTTTTTTATGTTTTGTGAAGCATTATTTATATTTACTATGCTATCTAAATGTTTAACAGTACCTGTAATACAACCAGTAAGTGTGGAGGTTTTGAAGGGAATAATTATTATAAGACTTAAAAGAAATTAGGAATACAGTAATATTAGGGACTAGAGAGCACATTTTGTGTAGTGCTCTGTGTTGGAATACTACACATGGCGTTATGATTCTTGTAGCTGTTGTGTACATGTAAGTATTACCACAACATAAACCAAGACGCTTAAAGGATAGCATGAAAAGGTAGATTTATTACATATCAACACAAACAACTTTATTGCAGAGTACATTCCTGTAACTGCTAGCAAAAGTAGTCTCATGAAAAACTGTGGCATAATTATTCTGTAGGATTTCATTTGACATTGGGACATCTTATTTTGGTACCTAAGATATTACATTTGCCAATAGGCTCGATAATGACGGGGCTGACCAGCACTTCAACAACACAGTCATTATAGCAATAGTGACTACTAAGTAATGATTAATAGCAAAAGTGTTGGGAAGTAGAAGGAAATTCAGAGAGATGAATGAAAATGTAAAGATGAGTGGGAAGGACAGAAGAAAGGGCTTTCCTAACCAAAGCGCCCCAGTAATACCTACTGGCATTCTCTGGCATTTAAAAGGCTTAAAAGGGAAGGTGATGAATTCTTGACATTTATAGGGCCTGACAAAAGGTAAGCTGTGAATAAGCAGCAGGTGGAAAACAGTGATGAACCAGCACTAAACCTTTGATTAAATATATAAATAATTAGTAACACATTTCAGAAGTCATTCCTCCACCTCCCTGACATACAGTTCATCCATAACATACTAATTATTACTTTATCTTCTTTTATTAACCTATTGAATACAAAGTCATATTTAGCATATTTAGCATCCTTTTTGTGTCCATCCCTCAGGCCAAACTGGGCACCTCTTTATGCTAAGAAACTCTTTTCTGAGCTCCTCTTTGCACATTCCTGCCTAAAGGCAGGGTTTTATCAACACCGGAGTTAAACTTACCACCAAGTGCAGGTCTCACTCACCTCAATACTGGTGGAGTTTCTCTGCCCTGCATCCCGCAGTTTCTCAGCCCCACATCCTCCCCTCTCTTGGACCAATAGATGCACTTCTGCGACCTGTTCAGAACCAGCCTAGGAAGTAATCCAGTTTAAAACTGATCTGGCCAAACTGTTAAATTTGGCTAAACACACACATATGCTCATCCACCAAAGAGGATTTTTAACCTAGATTAGTTCCTCAGTCTGGGGGAACTCTCTGGCTATACAGTTTTTCTGACATTAGAGGGGATCAGCGTAGGTCTGGGGAGATATGACAGGGAATGAGGAGGAGACAAGATGAGACACCTTTGGCTGTTCATGCTCGTTTATAGACTTTGGGAAAAAAAAAAGGCTTAAATCTCCGTACACCAAAATAGTTTGGAAGACACAAAGTGTTACATAACTACAAGAGTTTCAAAATTAGTGCAGTTACAACACTGCAATCCATCCCAATGACTACAAATTTTTAATTTCCACCTTCCTCCTAACTTCCACAAATGCTCCTTGTGGGAACCAATCTTGCTTGTTGTTATAACCTTAATCAATATGTTAAGATTCTTGAGGTCCAGTAGTGGCTCCATAATAGGAACACATTTGGTATATGGGCACAGAATCTTGAAGCAAGACATAGATAACAGTTACACAACATTAGTGCTGAACCAGTAACAACTTATCAAATTGATACCATCTGCCTCCCCCCAAACAGTATAGAGCTCTCATCTTATGCTCTGAATACAGATCCAGTAATAATAAACGCAAAACCAAAGCCTTGAGGCATCTCATCTACAAACACTCGGGAGTAAGACACTTAGTGAATCATCCTTCTGGAAAATACTTCAAGGGCCTGGGAAAAACTTCCCTGTGAGGTAGAAAACGTCCTCCCTTAACACATTCTGCAGCATGGAACCTCCTAGTGTAGAGACGTGGCAAAATTACAGCATGAGAAAGGAGAACAAATTGTGGAAGAAAAAAACGCACAGCAGAGAGTTATTCCAAGTGCCTGGATGGGTACAGTGAAAGCAGCTACAAGTTCCACAGATTACGTGTTACCTTATTAAAGACTCTACTGAGACCCATGGGATACACACTCCATGCTCGGCTCCTCCGAGCCTTTTAAAACATAGATCTCAGAATAAAGGCAACAGCATTTATTTCTTGATAAAGCAGTAACTGCTAAGAAAATTAATAACAATAAGAGCAAATTACTATAAATAATTATACTCGTAACAGAGTACACCTTCACCAGTTGAAAAATCATGTCGTTCTACCAGCTGTATATAGGTAAATTGCATATAGGCCTGACAGAGCATGGTTACAAAGCATGAGGGGGATGCGTGTGTAAAAATGGTCAGAAAATCCTGCCTAGCATTAAGGAGTGAAGTGTGTGAAACAGCCTTGCAAGCACGGAGATGAGAGGAGGAGGAGAGGGAGGGGGTGCTTCTGCTACCAGAGCAGAGATTCCCTTGCAGCCCATGGAGGGGACCATGATAAAGCAGGACATGCCCTTCATGAACTGCAACTGGTGGAGAGCCCACGCAGGAGCACGTTTATCCTGAAGGACTGCAGCCCGTGGAAAGGACCTACACTGGAACAGAAAAAAAACATGAGGAGGAAGAAGCAGCAGAAAGGAGCCCTTATGGACTGACCACAACCCCCCATACACCATATCTCCTACACTGCAGAGGAGGGAAGGTAGAGGAGTTGGGAATGGAACAGGGTTGAACCTGAAAAGGGAGGTAGAGGCAAGGTTTTATTTTAATGTTTTGCCTCTTTTTCTCACCACCTAAGTGTGTTTTAATTAGCATAAGTTAAATTAATTTTTCCCAGGTTGAGTCTGGTTTGCCCATGATGGTAATTGGTAAGTGATCTCCCTGCCTTTATCTTGACCTGTGAGCTTTTCCATCCTATCTCTCTCCCCCTGTCCTGGAGATGACTGAGAAGGGGGATTGAGAGAGGGGCTGGGTGGGCATCTGGCCCTTTAGCCAAGGTTAACCCACCACAGGGGTTTTTAAAGATATCTAAATAACTAATGACAAATTATAACATAATTGCTGTCCACATTCTGTGGAAATAAAACACAGATTATGAACTTCTATAGGACAAATTCATTAAGTCACTACACCTCTACAGTTATCTATTACAAAGAAGGAATTTATTGAAACAAAGGAAAGATCACAGGCCACTAGCTTGTGATACTGGATCAATAATATGCAACCTACGGTAGGAGAGATTTTCTGAACCTGAAAGAATGACTATAAAGGGAACACAATCTCTTGGATCAATAATCCACAATTCAAAATAATTGAATAACATTTTTAGTTAATAATCCATATTTTTACATGTTCTTAAAGTCACTGTGATATAATCTGCTGTCCAAGGGGATTTTTTTGTTCCCAGTTTTCTTCAAGATTTACAAAATATTCAGCTGCATTCTTGTGGAAAAATAGAAGAGTTTTGCTGCAAACATCTATAGGAATAAGATTTAGCTTTTATTTAAGAGTGTTTAAATAAGAGCATATTGTTTTTCTTTCAGAGTGGTAATAGGCCATCATCATAAGGAGAAAATGAAGAGGAGCGTGGGAGAGAATTTACCATTTCATGAAGCCACTGTGGGCTCATCTCGCTGAATACCACTCAATAACTTCATTTTAAGTCATAAAAAATTAAAGGCAAAAATACATATGGCTATCAATAATGTTTTTATTAAAACTAACCGAATTAGGAATAAATCTATTTAGATTGTTGGAATACTGATAATAAGGGCTCAGAATCTGTTCTGGAACAACTGAACAGATACAAGAAACTGATTTAAGACTATGAAAGTAATGCTGTCACACCTCAAACTTCTGCTAATTTCACTTCTCCTAGCAGTATATTAATAAGTATAGCACGCTATTGTGTACATCCTCCCTCACAGCCAGACAGGTCAGTCAAATATTTGTTTAACACTGGTACTCCTATGTCATCTAACTGACCTTCATTAATGCTCTTCCAGCATACACCAATACTACCAACAATTTGGACTACATGTGTTATTTTTCCTCAAATATCTTTTGAAAATAATATTTTATTTCTTTAAGTTTGTAACCACCTAAATAACTAAATCGACTAAAGATTAATGGCATCTGCTTAAATGGTTTACTAGTGGGCTGCACCTCAGTTAAGAGGATAATGGTGAAATAATGCCAGAGTCTGAAGAACCTGCTTATCTCCCAAACTGGTAAGTTGAGATTCAATTCAAGATGGTCAATGAGGCTTATGGCATGAACAAGTTTACAGTATGAACAAGCCAGCAAGTGCTCTAAGTTACACGAAGAGCTGAGTGTCAGAACCCAAAAGGCATAACAGATATGATTTTTAAAACCATCTGTTCTACTGTTCCTGCTGTGACACACATTAATATTGCCTCTATTCTTATTTTGTAAGCAGCTGGATGATGATTAAGTCCCTGTACTTCAGTTCCCTATTAATAAAACTGAGCACAACTAGAAAGCATAACTGCAAGGTCCCCTCAGATGACTGAAAAATTAAGAAACATTATAAAATAAGCTTATGCAAATGTCCCACTCAACAGCTGATGTAAAGGCAAAATCATGAGAGCGAATATAATGTATTCACACCCATGACTATAATAATATTATTCTGTGAATGAACAATGTTTGACAAAACTATAGCTTTACAGGTTATGTCACATGTAACTTCAGAACTTGCTTTTTGTCCTTGTATTTTATTTCGCTTCCATTTTTAGTAAAGAGGTATAAGGATAACAGTTGAAGGTTTGCTATACTTCGCAACTGAAATGTATCATTTTGATCTGCCCCCAAAACCAAGAAACATAAAAACAAGGTTTACTTTGTCAAATTTCTTTCCACCATATGGGACTAGTGAAATAATGGGATATGACAAAAATGTAATCAAAATTTTAAACCTTCTATAATGAAGACTGAATATCTGACAACTCATTCAATGACTGTAAAGCCATCTGTGGCTCTGTACTACAATTAAAATATTTTATTTCCCAAAACTAAAACCCTGAATAACTTTGCAAGCACTCCATTAATGAAATTTCTCACTTGATCAATGTTCAGTAATACACAGAATTTTGTTTGCAGTCTGTCACAAATACCTTTACAAGTAATGCTTTTGGCAAAGCATTTTGCCAAAGATGATAAACGGAAATGTCACTCTAGATTTTTGCCAAAATGGCATACAGACTTCCACAGTTTGTCACTTTGACATGAAAATCATTTCAGTTACCACAACTCAGATCAGAGGAGCCGTACCCCACAGAGTCAAATTAATGGGTGTCTTTTAACCATAACGTTTAGTCCAGCTTTTAAAAAAAAAAAATAAATCAAAGAAACGGCAACAGAAAAAAAAAGAAAAGTAGAGCTTGAAAAGAGATCTTTTGAACTGTTGTTTGCTTGGTAGTTTTGTTTGCTTAAATAAACATTCTTCTGATAAGCACAAGTCTCTGTTGCAGGGCAGCCATCCCTGACTCAGCTTCTTTCCATGAGGTCTTTTGACACCAGCCTCAATTCGTATCTCACACTTTCACATGGAAGGGATAAGTATCTATATCTAGGTTAAAAAAGCTTGTACATCCACAGTAATAGAAAATGCAACTTAGAAATACAGTAGCAAAACAAAGTTGCTAAATAATTAAAGTGCCTGCTGTCACTGAAATAAAAAGCAAAACTCATTAATTTAACTAAGAGTTTCAGTCAGGTCCAAGACAGAGTAAATACATTAGAAGGGTGATCTAGAACATCCATCTCTTCCTTAACTTTTTGATTCTTTACATGATTAATCCAGAGAAAAGGGAGATAATAGCAGCACAACACTTGTAACAAAATAATCTATATCACCTGAGAAACAAACAAAAATTAGAACCAAAAGCATCAGGAGCAGAAAGCTCTGTAATATTTTGCCTGTTACTATTAACAAGCCAAATAGCAAATTCCCTCTGAGGTTAACTGTTAAAAAGTCTGAGAAATTCTTCATACCTGAAATGACTCTTTCTGATAAAGGAACACTGAATTACAGCCGCCTCATCGTTTCACTTGAATGCCTTCTACTTATCATCATAACATCAACACACTTCTAGCTGAGATGTGTACATAGCCCAACATTATATAAGATAATGTTTCTCATGGTCTCAAATAAGTTAAAAGTAGAGTTACCATGGAGAGAATAGTATATACCCTTCCTAAGAGGTTATTGTACAGATTTGTACAAGGAAAAAAAAAACAAACCAAAACACAAGATTGGTATGAATAAAATATAAATGGAAACCTTTGTGTGTTAGCACTGGCATAAAAGCAGAACAAAGATTTAAAAGAATAACCTATATTGATAGTGAAGGACATTATTCCCAGGATACTGCTCCCAGGAATAAGGTACAGGAATGTGATGTTTATGTTAAGACCAAAGATCTGTCCGAAGACCAGTTTGTTGTTGTCAGTCAAGACAAACTGGCATCCCTTGTCTTGCGTGTCACACACAAGCAATTATGATCAGACTATGTAGACATAAACGTCTTGGTTCATTTGAGTACGTAGCTTTGAAGTGTGAATGCATACCAACAACTTGCTTAAACATTTGGTAAACAAATATCACCTTCCCCTTCCATAAGATCTTGCACTGTGTTTAACTATACTATTTTTCCTACATTATTTAACTTGTACTTTACAAGTACATTTGAAGCCATGTGTGAAAGCAAATAGATACCCACAACACCCCAAATCCAATCCCTAAAGGTAAGTCATTTAGGTAATTAAGCTACAAGTAGAGAAAAAAAAATAGATTAAATGCCTATCTTGTTCCAGCTGGTTTAGGCTCCAATCAATCTCAAACTGACAACAAAATAGTGAAAAATCCTAATTCAGCCTGATACAGCATTGAAACAGTTTTCATACTCATTTCTTCAGAAGCTGTTTTATTTTTACATACTTTATCTTCTACCAGCCATGAGTTCTCTTTTTCAGTTAGGCAGTTGTGTCTGAAAACAGTCATCTTTAGGCAGGCCTGTTGACCTATATGGGTTCAAATGTGCCAACAGGGATCCTAAACGCACTGGCAGTTTTCTTTCTTTTCAATACCTTAGTTTATTACAAATTTGTTAATCCTAAATATAATGAAGTAATAGAAGATATATAGTAGAGTAGAGCTTGCTACAAAACCCTAAATTGAGACTGTGGGTGGGTGAGGTTTTACTTAGACCAAATGAAAGTTTAAACCATTTACTTGGATTTTGTATTTCAGAGTCACATCCTCAGTGGTTGAGTACCAACTTAAAAAGGTTTGCCTACAGGGAATAAAACTATATCAATGGTTAAAACCAACTTCTCTTCCCCCCTCCCACCCCAAGTCATCCTACCTTAGAGGCTTTTAAATGATCACTTTGTTAGAACCAAGGCCAAGAAATTTCTATATACTTCTATATAGAAATTATATCTCTGTATTGCATACCTTCCAAGCCTCAAACTACTGTGACACCACACCTCTCATTCAGACAAACGTGATGCGTTCAAACCCTACAGCATGATATCAGCAGTATAAAGAGAACCTCATCCTAATTCCCCAACAAGCAACTGACACTGAGAGAAACCAGAAATAATAGTAAAAACCATGAAAAGACATATATACAGTAGGCTTCAAACTATTGCTTGCAGTGAAATTCTTGTTCATGGTATGACTGTCAATGTTTCTGATTTTTACTGTTTCTCAGTACACAAGTCCATTGTATCTGACAAGCACATTACAGGCTGGTTAGCCTGAACTAGGAGTCCCACAAGAACAAGTGGAAGAGATTCAGCATCCAAAAGAAAGTTACCTGTTGCTAACCAGCAAGTTAACTATATTCCAGTAAAGTCCTCAGCCTTCCTGAAGCCACCAGAGCCACAACAAGCATCCTGTACTCCTTTTCAGAATAGTTGTGTTCTCTCTCTTTTTTTCAGTCTGCCTGTTTTTTTTTTTATTTATTTATGGAAGGTACCCTGGCAGTATCTGTTGCATTTTTTGGAGGCAGAATCCACCAAATACAAGTGCATGTAACAGTTGAAGCAGCATATGCCTTAAAGGTCTTAAAATTATAATTTTAATCTTTATCAAGGCTAACTCACTTGAAAGTGCTGTTTGGATTTTAAATATACCAAATAATAATATAAAATAATTTTTAGTGTTTGAAATAACCCTATGCTGGGGACAGAGAAATAAACTAGGTATTCCTCAACTAGATAAAATTCGGAAAGCTAGGCAAACATATCTCCTCTGTGGGCAACATCTCTTCTCCTGAAATAGGAATATATACTCTAGCAAGACAGGCAGACAATATCCTGTAGGTAACATGATAAGTACAGTAAGTGACTTTACTTAATGAAGCAATCAAACTCTTAAGAAGAGCTATTTTATACACACAGGGTTTATTCTGGTGTAATTTCGTCTAAGTATTTTATTTTATACTCTTTCTTCACTATTTAGTTTACTGAATAAGATAGGAGCATGAAGCAGCAAGATTCTTGCAGACATCTTTCCTGGGTTCCAGTCCTAAGTCATCTCCAGACACACAACAGAAAACTCTGAGTTCTCAGGCACAAGTTTATAGAAATCACCTTGGTTTCTTTCCCAGAAAGGCTGTATACCGTCCATAAAGGTGTACATTAACTGTATTCACATTATAACTAAAAAAGCAGTTAATATTTAGTGTCCATGTGACGCTGGGAAAAGTTAGTGTCTTCATCTTACAGATTGGTTACTGAAGCACAAAAAGGCTACAGAAGCCTTGCTCAAGGTCAGGGTGATAGCTGACAGAGCAGGGAACTGAAATTATGTCTGTTTGCAAACTAATATCTAGTCACACTGTGACAAGACAGACCTTCATGAAGACACTGAGAAAACCTGAAAATCTGTAGCTTTAGAGAAGGAGTTGATTTACACTCTGATCTTCTCAAAGAACGTGCCTGCACTGGATTTCAGAATAAAGAAAAACCAATAACCCATAACATGTTTGTTTGCTCGTTTTTCATTAAAATAACTGAAACAAATATTCCTCTTTTGACTAAGTCTCTCTAGAAAATAGCTTGTAACAACTCAAATCAACTTTTTAAGCATTATAAACATTTTTTTTCAAATAAACCACAAAGAAGAGGTATAAAAAAAAACCTGCAGAGCAAATGTAGACAGACACATTACTGTAATAAGCTTGTTGTGCTATTAGCCACCCTTGTTAAAATGTTAATGAGTAGCTTGCCATAGGCTTGCTGAATTGCACTTTATTTCTGAGCAGGTCAGCGTTTTACAGTCCCTACGCCTCTGACCCTGTTTTAGAGTACTTTGTTCCATAGTTGAAACTCTTTTAATGAATACTGCTTCTTTTAGGTGAAACACGATAATGGAGCACGTTGCACAAGGACATATTTAGAAATATCACAACTGGAAACAAACCTTATTTTAGACTAGGTATTAAAATTAAGGTGATGAAGATTACTTCATGCACATGCTCACATAGAAAGATACCAAAGATAACCATCCCAAATGCCCAATTAGTTTTGAGATTTCAACCATTAACCTTCTGGTAGAATTCCCTCCATAACAGTGGTTTGGAGTACATTTTATTTTGCAACCAGGTGTTATTAGAAAGATATTCCGGTGCCCCTGCTCCTACCCTCCTACATCATTTAAGAATAGTAAGTTCCAGATGCAGCCTTGAATGCTCTTGAGGTACACAGTAAGAGGTGCATCTGAATAACAAAATTATGACAATACAATTTGATTATAGTGGGGAAAAATAAGAATAATACTGAAATTCAATTACCTAGGCAGCTCTAACTGGGAGCTACTGTGACTTGGTAGCATATGCTCCTAAATCATTAAAAAAAACCCCATGTAATAAACGGAACAAAATTTTTTGAACTATTTTCTTTGCAGGTAATTTATTTTCTTAAAGGTCCATTGCCATTGTTTATTCCTGTTGTAGTGTTTCACAATGGACTGTATCCTTGATGATCCTTGAATAAATTCTGCTCACATTAGATCTGTACATCTGCTCAGTCTATGAATACACTGAAGTAGCCAAAAACATGTTTCAAAAGAGAAAAACTTCCAAAATGCAGTGTGTATACATTAATAACACACACCTCAGGGTTTTTTTTTTTTGCAATTATGCACGGGAAAAAGAAAAAAGCACTAGTATTCACGGATTCCATTCAAACAAGTCTACAGTTGTTTTTTAATTCTTCTGTAAAAAGAAAACTCAAAAAATCTTCATCGTAAATTACTTCCCATCACCCACAAGATCTTTTAAGCTACTACACAAGTGTGTATATATAAACACATATGTGAAGATTTACATATAGAAAGAGGATGTTAACTTATTTTTTTCTTCTTTTCTATATTGCAATCTTCTAAATTTTCTTTTGTTCTCAATGCAAATGGTCATTGGTTCATCTTCTCTCACCCAGGACAGTTATGTCACATCACTTGACTAATATGCATGCATTTGCCACTAAAAGACATTTTAACTGAGAGCTGTCACATCCGTCATCTCCACTCGGGCTGGTTAAAATTTTTATCTGCCTTCTTGAATTAATTTCAGCTTGCCTGAGCCCAGCAGGGGACTTTAGAGTGGTTTAGTTAAATTCTTCATTTTGAAAAAAAGCATTTAGAGGCCTTCTATTTAGATTTTTATCTTGCATCTAATTTTTGTTTCACATTACTGAAACAATGAGGTAATTATACATCCAGTGAAGGGGGGAGGAAAAAAAAAAAGGCAGACAGATGAGAGAAAAAAGGAATTATCCAATTTTGACATTTTCCTGGGAAAGCATTTTTCCCTGGCTTTCCTGCTTTTTATGTGGCTCCCTGTTATTTCACAAATTATCTATAACCACAGTTAGATGTGATTAAGCTAAAAAGAAAATATGCAGAATGTAAAGAACAAAATGAGAAAAGAGAACACTAATTGACAGTCAGAACAACAAGAGAAGGGAAGAGATAAATGAGAAATGAAAGATTCTGTCACCAAAATGTTTTATACAGATCATGTCTGTGACAAAGCTGAATGTAACCAAGCCAATAATCTATCCTTTTTAAAGAACTCCCTCAACAGTTTGCTTTTTAGGCAGCAAGCACATATATTGGTAGGTGAGGAAGTTCAAGCTGTGAAGTGGATGGGAGGGATGTTAGAGGCTGAGTGATGGTAGTAAAGGACCTAAATCTATTGAAAGATATACAAAACAGAGACCTGTGGGAATATATACCCCATGACCAATACGAGGCTTTTGATAAATACATTGTCTTATGTTGGAGGTCATCAGTGCATCTCTATATATTCCGAACATGTTAATAAATACTATAAAAGATCACAGGATAAGTAATCCACAAAGACACTGTAGCTAATCTATAATAAATACTACTACCTATACAAAAATGTTTGTAAGGTCTGTAAAATTCACAAGGTTTCCAAACACTTCATTTGTATCTTGGCTAATTTAGGATCTTAATGTTCTCGAGACAACAAGCCCACAGATGCACTGTAGCTGAACAGGCAAAATCCATCTAAAAATGAAGATGTGACTGTTTAAAGAAGCTTTCAAAATCAAGTTGAAACACAAAGTTTCAGTGTCAAAGAGAAAATGCGTTTAATATCATTTACAAAACTTGAAGGAAAACCCCAAAACATACAGAAAAATAAAAAAATAGTCAGACCCTATAGAAGACTCCAAAGGGAATGTCTTTACTGGTTAATGTCTATAAAAACATTTGAATAATACCACCACTACTAGAACACAAAAATAGATAATTACAAAAGACGCACAACCTATTTCAATTAAATTGAATATTTAATCTTCTTTTATATATATATTAAAGCAACCATTTAAAAAAAAAAAAAGAAGCTGAAGTCCTAATGAGTTGTATATACCACTGAAGAGTTGCATTTGGTCCCCAGCAAGAGTAACAAGATATATCCGTCTTTGTACCTCCTGTGTGTCTAAGCAATACTTCTTGATGGTGAGACACAGCTGAATGTTAACTATCTGTAAAACTTGACAAGTTAAGTTTATTTACAGTTTATTATATATAAAACAGAGAAAACGATTTAAATTTATGTAAATTAGGTGGGCTCAAAGTATCCTGGTTTAAAAAAAAATCTTTATCTAAATGAGATTATTTGGTTTTAAAACAGAAAAACAAAAACAGGTGGAAGAATGGGGTTTTTTTAAAACAAACCCAATCAGTATTACACTATACCTTCATGACCTGAAGTCTGATTTTGCCTTTTGAATCTAACACTGTAATATGCTTTGGAATTGTACCCCTGAAGCAGAGGAACAGATAGGACAAGGATATAGTGATTCTTCTCCAATTCTGAAGCTTATTGAACTTAAACTCTGTTCAGACTTGTGGAGACTCATGGATATCTTCATAGATAAACTATATGCAACATATCCCACAGCCTGTGCAGCACCAGTAAGGGTGCCACAGAGGACAAACACATGCCCCTCTGAGGCATATTGCATAAGTGTATAAAGGTTGTAAAGATGGCAAAAAGTTAGCTCTGGAAATTTAAACCTGCCGGGGTTTAAATGCTGCACAAACTCCCAAAGGGAATCATCCTGTTTAGTATGTAGTGGTTCCACTGGGAACGGGGTCACTATACAGATGAATTACCATTATTACTATTGTATTCAAAAAGAGTTCTATACCCATGCCTTTGAGGTAAGTTATTGTACTGCTACTCCTTACGTATACAGCCAATCTAATCAAAATAGCTATTAAGGAAAAAAAAAATCTACTGAAAGACAACTGTATTACAGTAAATGGGTTAGCATAAGGAAGAAAAAATTTTGTGCTAAATACTGATTGAAAAAAACCTAAATGTGTTTCTGCTCAAGGAAGAGAGGCAAATAAAAAAAACCTAAATAAGAGACCTTAAAACTTACTAGTCTAACCATCTGGCAACTTTACAGCTATTATTATAAATTCTTATTTAAATGGCAGTAAAATCTGTTGCCGACATGAAATTAGTCATGCAAGGGCCTGCAGATATACTACCTTCTGCCCAGTCACTGAAACTGTATGAGCACTGAAACTGTTTGCAAAGGTCGAAAGTGTTCATTTGTTCAGAATGTGTGGGGTACAGAAAGACAACTGCTCTACGACTCTGTTGGGCAACACAAGTAAAAGGTGAAGTCTTCCCGGAATTCATTACACATATTCACTTGCAAATGCCACTCTGCTTACTACAGGATTGACGACATTTTTTCTACCATAGCTGAATGTGCAAAAGAGACCACAGGAATGCATCCTGTTCTTTCTTTTTACTTCCCCTTTTGTCAGATAACCCCTGTATGGGACAAAAGACTAGAGGTGAAACACACTGGAAGAAGCTTATTAGAAGCACTGGCTCAATTCTCACCAGAAAAAAAAAAAGCACAGGAACTTCTCTGATGCAATACTGAATTATATGAAGTAAATCCACCATAATATGCTGAAGTACTTACTGAAATTACATTACATTGCATGAAAAATTTACCTTATGAAAAGGTTTTACAGGAATACTTGAAGTAACAATATGAATTTATTAACAGGAGTTCATTTTAGAAAACACATTTAAGGCCCTTCTCCATATAAAAGAAGCGAACATTCCTATTTCATAGAAACATAAAACTTTGTCATCTTAAATTTGTGAATGGTTCTCACCAAGATATAAAGGAAGTACTTAAAAAAAAAAAAAGAAGGGAAGAGAAAGGAGTGATCAGTATAATGCCTGCAATTAGATATATATTTGGTAGAAAATTCCATTGGCAAGGCAAACAAGATTTATAGTTGCTCTAAGTTTAAGGAATTTGACAACTTTCAATTTCACCTATTCTTCTGTAGTTTTATGTATCCATGGGTCCTTTGAGTAACAGCAATATTGCAAAGTATCCTTAGATCCCAAAACCCACTTTCAAAGGCAACAATTACATAGGGCCTATGTTCTCAAAGGTATTTGGATGTCTATCTCCCTCTGAGGAACTACAAATAAAAGACTTAAGCTTTACAAACTTAAGTCCAGCTGGCATGCATAGGAAATGCATGATCTGTGAAAAAAAATTATTCAGGAATTTTCTAAATTAGGGCAAAGATTACTTGACATATCCACTGTACAAGGCTATACATTAGCTAATATAGCTAATATGTAGCTGTTGAAGAGCCTTATTCCACCGCACTTATTTAACTCTAGAATGGAGATTATGTTCCTATCACTTGCAGAGAATCACTGCCACCTTGATAAAGCTATACCATGAGTAACATTAGCCAAATTAAACCTGATCTATATAGTATTTGAGGCAAAGCATGATTTTTAAAGCACAACCCAAAGCAAGAAGGAAAGAAATGCATGGAAGAAGCACCAAAGAGGTTGGAGAAGGTATTTGATTTCTGTGCTTAGCAGAGCAGTTTTATTCTCTCTGGGCAGGTATGAATGTGAAAACAAGAACACGGCTCTGCACTCTTTTAGCGAGTTGAACTGGAGCAACCTTTTCCTGTATTTTTCTCAAAACACTGAAAAGACCAGAGATATACAGTAGCATGTGGAATCTGTTTTCTTGTGCTTGTGCTCACACATATACAGGAGATTCTGTATGAGAAATATCTAACAAAAAAAACCCAAAAAACCAAAACCCACATTTGGTGAACAAGGTTAAATGTGACTCCTGCTCATAGCAGTGAAAATTCAAGAGGACCTTCCTCTGTAACAATTGGAAACACATGCCAGCAGACTGGATAGATTAGATTTGTTAGCAGGTTAACAGGCTAGATTCTGTCATCCATACTCACACCGAATAGCACTTTTATCAGCTCTTACAATAAAGTAAGATTCTGTTCAAAAGAAGTACAGATTCTCCCATCACCCACAAATTACACTCTTTTTTCATCAGAGATCAAAGCTGAGAATTAAAGTAAGTAGAAAAATCAAATGTCTTTCCTCAGAGACTTTATTTATCGATGTGGCATGATCAACCGTCCACATCTATTAAAATTACCAATTTTATAGTACACTGGTGGACTCTGCCAATGCTTCTTTTAGCTCCACAGCATCATTGTTCTTTGGCTTCTCCAAGCAGCCTAATGAAAAGCGCCTGACGGTGACTTCCCTCCCTCACTCCCTCCCCCTTCGCCTTTCTTCTCCGTTAGTTATTTGGATTCAAACATGCACAGCTCATGCATAAGCAAACAGGTGCAAGGGACAGGGTCTGCCAAACCCCAAGCAAGCACGAGGTACACATGTAGCTTGCTGATTGTGGCATGCTACTGATAGAAGGCGACAAGGCCAGACAATAGGTAGGGTCAGTAGGTGGCTCTTTGATTTTCCTGGCTCTCTGCAGAACAGCAGCATGGGAGTTTGCCTATGGGGGACAAATGCTGTCTTTGGAACATTAAAGCGCTGGAGCTAGAAAACTAACAAGCATCTGGAACACGGACTCTTTTTCTTATCAGGAAAACTGCTAATGCAAATCATCCACAAAAGACTTGTTGCCTGCTTGTGAAGAGATGATTAACCATGGAAACTTTGTAATAAAACAAATAGCTCTGTGTCTGTTCCAGTAACAATACAAATGGACTCTGTCAGAAAGATTTCACCTACAGTCTCACCTTACCACTACATGCTGTTACTCCTTTTTAAAACCTTTTTTTTTTTTTTTTCTTTTTCTCATCCTGTAAGGCTTGGAGTTAAGATATTGCAAAACACTTCAGCTAACACTCAAGGTTCTGCTGTCTCAGAAATCTTGATTATGTTTAGATGCTGGTCAGTGAGCCAGTGCCTCCATCAGTGAGCATTATCTCCATCTCAAAGTACATGCCCACTTTCAGAGTTATGTAGTAAAATGGCAATTTCATTCAGATAAAAAAAACCAAACAACAAAAAACTAACCAACAAAATGATTGGTATGATAAGATAACAAGGAAAATTAGTTGAAATGCCCAAATTAAAGTCACTACAGAAACGGCATCAAGCTCACCAGCTTCAGTTCAACAGCATCAATTTATGACAGCAAGAAGTACTACCTTTTTTTTTTTTTGCACACCTGCTTGTTTTTGATCTAATCTTTGCTTTAGCCACATATTCATGAAGTAACAGCCACTTTTAACTCATTGCTCTGAATTACTATGAAACAGTTACCAAACTTCACATGATAACATACCACCTATTCCAGTTATATTTGAACATAGCAGTTTAAGAACAGTAGAGATATAGTTGAACTACCTAAGTAGAGAAGGAAATTTCTTGACCACTGCACCCAATTAGTTCAAAATGTCCATTCTCAGAAACTGTACAAACCAAGATCACTTCATTAAAATATTCAAAACTTTAAAATACAAAACAAACGTACGTACCTTACATGACACAAAAAACCCAAACGTTTGGTATATATGATGGTGCAAAAGCACCCATATTGCTCCATGCTCAGAATTGGACAGTGAATTGAGCCACAAAGAATTTCTGAAAATCAAGTTGATAAGATATTGATATTTAAGTGCTGAAGCTTACTTAACTTTAAGCAACCGTATTTGACAATTCTGCCTTTAGAAGGCATAACACTTCTTCACATGTTGAACAATTCTCAGCTCACCTGTAATATGAGCCCTAAATTACCTGCCACATGGCCTGAAACAGCATGGAAACACTTTTAAAAACGCATGACCAGTGGAGGTGCTGCTGATTCTAGGAATATTTTTAGCCGTGTCTCTCACTTGCACAGTTTGCCTCTCCCCCTCAGTTGAATTTCTAAGTGCAAGCCATCACATTCCGATTCATGGACATCTGTGTTGTCAAGGTACACCAACAGTGGAAACTCCTGCCCCTTTGGACCTTTCTCTAAAACACTTCTACTGGATTAACCAAAATGTGGCCTTTCACTTTAAAAACTCTTCTGCCACATTTCAGTTGTCAAATTATTAAAAGCAAAGAATATTTCATCTTCTATCTGCTTTTAAGTATCTTCATTATACAGACTATTAAGACTTCAATAACAACTATGTGCTGTAACCTCTGACAGTTTCTTACCATGACCCATTTTCTAAATGTTTCAAGACAGATAAACAAACTATCAGAGAGGTAACAACAGCTCATTTTTATCAGCATGCTCCAATAAACCAAGGCATTAATAATTACATCCCCCTCTCACAAATATCACTGCTACTGGGGGATCTAAGTTATATATGTTTGTCATAAGATTAAGCATCAAACTACAAAATCAGTTTTTATAAATTTAATTTAACCGCACAGGAAATAAACTTAAATAAAACTACAAGTCCCTATTTACAACTTCAGTAGCCTCTATGATGCTCTCACAGTTACCTGGAACCCTATTTACCTTCGTAACTTTTTTCTCCCTTCATGTCCACTTTACTTCCAAGGCTAAAGCTAATGTCCAACTGAATTCTCCACTATGCAGTTTGGAGGCTGTATTGCAATGGCTTACAAAGCTTCAAAAACAGGTTATTCACGGTTAGCTTTACTGAAGTGACACCTATTTTTCCCTTCAGTTTGGTGATCTCAGATTTCATACAGCAGAGCAAGCATTTCTCAGAAAGTGACTTCAGACTCTTAATGTTTTTGTCACAATGCAAAACTGGTACTAAGAACAACAGTAAAAACAGCCCTTAAGCTGTGTATGTATAAAACCTGAAAAATCAACATAGAATTTGATATACAGGTTTCCGTTGTTTTCTTCCACTGCTTTACATTGTCAAGTTTTCTCCACAAATATTATGTAGAAATAATAATGCAGACAATAAAAAAACATCTAAAATATACCCCAAATTTCATCCAGAAATAAAAGGCACCTTTCAATACAGGAAGCACCTGGTGAGTCTTCTGGATAATTGCCAAGTTAACCATACTATCAAATTTTTTATTGAAGTAAACTTTTTATATAAAGTTGCATATTTTTTTAATGTTTTTATTTCTAGTGCATTCTTATATTTCCTTAGGCCTCTAATCACGCCTGTAGGACAAGATCTGTAACTCAGCTTCATTTGTATTCATAATCTTATTTTTAAAGGAAAAAAAAACAAACAAAAAAAAAATATGCATGAAGAGTCAAGTTGGCTAATTTTAGTTTCGATTTGTAAGCTATTTAATCGGACACTGGATGAAGCTGATCACTTTTTGAAAAGTAATTTAACTAGAGCAGAAAACCATCAGAAGCAGCAAGCAGAAGCAGGCTATTACCAAGTAGCTGAACGAGGACAACAAACACACAACTCCCCTAGCGCATGAAGGGACAGTATCATTCAGATGGGTAATGCTCAGCAGGCTCTCCTCAGTGTCTTCTGAAACTTTACTACCTGTATGATTTTTGTAGCATGCATAATCAGTAAACACTGAATTTGGAGTACAAGGAAAATATGGCACCACTGGCGCTGCTCATGGGATTTTACCCAAGGATGGAGCAGAAATGAGCAATCATTCAGCAAGCCTGTTTGGCCTGCCTCTAATTTATCATGGCTTACATCTCATGCCTGCCAGCGGAGCTGAATTCATATGTTATTGCCCCAAACCTGTCACTTTCTGGACTGCTTTTTAATCTTCCTCCTAGAATTACATTCAGAAAGGTCAGTGCTATCCAATTAGAACCTTATCAAAGATGCACATGCAGCCTGGATTCATGCTTATCGAGAATGGGTCATAAATCCAGAAACTGCACATCACAAAGTACCATTACCATAATGAATAACTCACGTGGAAAAAAAATGTCAAAAATACCTGTGTATTGCCAGGCAAGTGTTCAACTGTATTTATCCATATACTACAGCAGGTGAATGACTGAAAGGGTTATTTATAATTACAGGAATGATGGAAATCGAAGACCATAAAATCCAATAACACTTTGTATCTTATATAAAACCTGATAATGTACACATTTCTACAAACAGAGGCTCCCTTGCTCTTTTTTCTTCAGTCTCCAAATGTGCACTTTCAAGATTATTTGTGAGGATTGCTATCATTAATATTCCAACATCTACAGCTTTTTCTTCTATTTCAGTGAAACTTATTAAGAACGACACATGTTGTCTTTTATCAATTAATTTAATCAAGCTCAGAACTTGAAAGAGGAATCTTCTGATTCAGGTACATCAATCCATAAATACAACCCATAGAGACATCCATACATTTCTAAGACTGAGGTTTGTAAAAGAAGTTTCTCCACATGTCACCGATAATTTGAGAAATGCTGTAGTGTATTGTCCAGTTGAAAGGGTAATGATTTAGGAAATACAGCCTAGGAACATTAAGATTGAAAGGCATTAAATAAAGACCACATTTTTACATTGCTTGTGCTTCCAAGATTGCATTCAGTTCCTGATTTTGACAAAGTGTATTTTCAGTGTTGTCCAATCAGAAAGCAGCACTCTTTGTATCTAAAGCCTCTACTTATTAAATATTTGCCTGGAAACACCAAGCATTTTAAGTCCCTCAACAGTTGTGTACAGCGCCTATACTGACTGAGATATGGGATCACAAAGCAATGCTCTCAAGAAGATAAGCAGATGAAATAACTGAGTAGGTTTAAGAATTCCTGTAAGAACCCTTCACTCTTTCTCCCCACCCCACTGCCCACTTCATTGGTCAACATCTGGGTAGGGTCTAAGTAGTGGGAGAGGATATGGAGCGAAGTCTCAAGTCTCCACAAACCAAAGCAAAATTTTACTGCTTTACCCCCTTCCAGAATATCTATACTAGAGTTTCAACATCTAACCATAAGTGAAAACTTAAATTTATAATCACTTCAGCTCTTTCTCCTCTTTCCCACCCATCAGTTTATTCCTTCTCTCTTTCGTTTGATTGAGGGTTTGTTTTTTTTTTCTAAATTACTACGCAACTGTTCACGATTCCAAATGCTCAGAATCAATAAATCAATGAAAGCAAAGTAGGTATGTAACCTAGTGACTCTGGAGACAAGCCTCCAAAGCAAAGTTGGAGATACACTAAGAGACTCAGTCCAAACAAACTCTTTTCCAATATGACAACACCCATTTTATTCCAAAATTAGTAACAGCCATAATTAACATTTCACACCTGCCCTAATTAATCCTGTTCATTGAGCAAGCCCATTCAGTAGACAACATGGATATTTTTACACAATGGTGCATCACATAACAGAGACCTGAATGTATTCTAGCATATGGATTTATTGCTAGCTCAAGCTGGATCTTAGTAGCTCGTAATGAAAAGTAGACATGGTATTTAACAGCAAAACAGCACACTTTTACATAAAATCTTATCTTCTCTAATATATACTACATGTTTTGGGGTCTGATAGTGTATTTATGTAGAAACACCACACTGGAGCTTACTCTTCACTTACAATGAAAACTAAGCAGCAGCAAACTATTTTTAATTATTTCTTTTTTTAATCAGAAGTAGCTTCTGAATTAGGTATCCATTTTATCTAAAAGCGTTCAAGCAAAGACATCTACAAGGACTTGTTTTACCTAGGGCATTCACACTCTTTTAGAATGCAGAACATACTGAACGTACACATTTAATAGCCTGGATATTACTGTTCATTCTGGAACTTAAACTGAGAAATATTTCACAACATAATATATATGTCGCTGACAAAGGTAATGTATTTGAACAACTCATCCCTTCCCAATTGTTTTCTGTTTGGTTTGGACTTCCATCTAGTAATGAGGAAGTAAAAGTGTACTCTGGATTTTTATTTTCAAATGCTGACAAGCGCATCAGCTGTAGCTTTATTCACTCAAGAGGCTGTCAGAATCTGTCTTGATAGGAAAGTAATTGACCTTTGTTCATAATTATAAGAAAACGGGGAAAGAAAAGTCGTTTGAGAAAGGCTGCTACTGCTATCAAACTTTATGATGAAGTAAGGAAACGGAAAAGATTTTTAAACCCTCCAGAGCAAGAGGAACACCTAAGAAAGCTTTGCCCTGTGGTTGCACATGGACACTATCAGCTACAGATTTTTGAATTTACATTACCTTAGTGACTTGCTGTGCGGTAATAAATTAAACTGAAATATGAATAAAAGCTGATTTAAAAAGAGGAAAAAAATACATAAAAACCACACTAACCATAGCACCCAAGCATTGTGAACAAACAATTCAATCCACAATAACCCGAGTGCCTCACAAGGAAGTCTGATTGAGAGTCATCTGTAAACATGCCAGTGTCCACAGCACAACAGTTAAAATATAAGTTCTCTGGGGCAGAGATGGTCTTTTTGTTGTGCCTTTACATTGTTTACAATGTTGGGAAGCCATTCCTCTAGGTCTTAGTATAATATAAATTAAAGGTAATACTAATAAAGTCCAACTTTCAGCAGAGAGTAATGGATATTCTTATTTGTAGTCGTAACAGATAGGTCATGAATTACAGGGCATGGAGCAAGAATTACCCGATTGTACCCGGAGATGTCTCCTCCAGGTCAAGGTTAGGGTGCACTGGAAGCACCACAGCATTTTTTTTTTTTCCCTTGTCAGCAATGTCCTGCTCCTGTGATAAATTAAGGACTCAAGGCTCCAGGTCACTTTTGAACCCTTCATCAGTTATAAATTCTCCTTAATAATAAGCAGAACTCTGTTAGCAAACATAATGATTTACAGTAATGAGGATGCTTGTACAAACAGTTTTCCAGACTATACTGTCAGTTTATTTTATAATAGCTAGTATTTACAGAGCACTTTGCTAACATAAACTGATTAATTATATCCTCAACTGTTTCTTTTCAAAATTCTAATGTTGTAGTATCATGAAGAATCACCAAATGTCCACTGAGAGTTCTATGCTTGACTTACAGTATCAGATGAGCTCACAGAAAGCAGCCAGCAAACCAAGCGAAGTCCAAAAGGATCTTTGTTGGTTTCCACCACCTAGGCATGTCCTTCAACTCCTTTGCTATTTTGTTAAGCACATGACTTATTTTAACAGCAGCGTTTTCTACATTAGAGTGAAGAGTGCATTACCACTCATTGTTCAAGGGCTTGTAACTCAGCCATAGCGTTTTGCTTAGGACCCTCAAGTAGCAAAGAAATTCTACACCTTAATTCACATTAGACTCAAGAAAAAAATAAACCAAAAAAGCTAAAAGTCAAGCATATGCTAGAGCTACCGCTCTTTGTAATCTTATACTGATTATAATTTTTAGCACTCGTGTGTGAAATTGTTTTCCAGCATAAATACAACTTTATGTTGTATACATAAAGTTATACATGTATACATATACATTATACATGTATACACATGTATAAAATCGGAGGCATTCACTATACTTCAGCATACTCCAAGGCTCTAGGGGATTAGGGCATTCTCTCTCTAAAAGCAAAATCAGTGCCTCCTAGCTATGTCTTCTATGATGCTTACAGACACTGTTGTCCTTCTAGTGGAAATTCCAAGGAGAGGGGAAGGAATGTTAACTGTTGATATTCATTCTAGTTAGCCACTTGATTTCTGAACAAAGGGGGACAAAGTTATCAGTGAACTATTAGACTCTACAAGACCTACAGTATAAACCCAACACTAAGTATTAAGAGAGTTAGACCAATTCTACCAAACCATTGGAATTTTCAATCTGAGATGAGGCTTACATTTTAACTATTATATTTTCAGAAAAAAAGTGTTTATTTAAGTAAGGTACTGGTGATGCAATCATCTCTGTACTGTCAAGTGCTTATAACTATTCATTATTACAGAAATTCTAGCAACTAAGCCATATGCTTACTCTCTTTATATCAGGAAACTTTAAGGTTCAAGTGATGATGAGAAGAGGAAGAATATACTAAGCATGCAAGATTGTAATATATAAAAAGTAGGTGACAACTGAGGTCACACACTGTCACTGGCAGATTTCCTAGATGGAAAATAGTTTGTCCCAAGAACATTCTGTATCCTCTAAATACTGTTTGAAGAGATAGAGTCATCCCCAGACAGAACAAGAGCCTCCTCTACATTGCTCTAACCTTGCGCTCCCCAGGGCACTAACTACATTACAATATATCCAAATTGCATAAGCCAAAACAATGTAGAGGACCCACATTTTATAGGCCTTAAAGAGAAAGGAGCTGTCCATAAGAAGGTTTTATTTAAGTAGATCATTTTAGGGTCAAATAGTAACTTAAATATCCAGTCCTAATTTCCAGCAACCGTTGCTACTTAAATAACAAAATAAATGCAATCAGATAAAGCCATAAGAAAGAAAGCTGCTGAAGAATTTCCTTCCTTTTTAAAGCCGAGAAATATCTTATTCCCTTAGCTGAGTATTCCACTTTCTACTACACAATAACCAGGTTTTATATGCATTTAAGACAGTCTCATAACGTAAACAGCACTGGTATACTTCAGCAGACTGTCTTGCTTCTCTCACAGCATAAGCAGCACTGCATGGTCAAAAGCAACACCAACAGGGAACACCCTTCAAGCCAAAGTTGCACTATACAGCCAAAGATGCTTTTAAAAAACAAGAAACCAAATGGTCCAATAATCCAGAATAAGAGCTTTGAACCTGCTGTTCAGAAGGAGGCTGATGATTATATCACATCTCACTATATTATGATCGACACATTTTCATAGAAAAAAAAATTTATATAGGCAGTGAAGCATCTGACCACATGATATTTGCATTAGAAAATTAGCACCATACAAATTAAACCTGGCACGTACTAAGTGGATTTGAAACTGGTAATTGATAAATCCAGAAAAAGAAATACCACTAGGGAATCACCAACGAGAAAGCAAGTTCCTAGTGGAGCTACGCTGGCACTGGTTCACACCCTCAAAACAATTCAATACCTGTCAGTAATCAAGAAGAAAATATAAGGTCACTACTAATCCAATTTTCAGACAACACACATTACTGGATAATGAAGTGGTAAGCAATCTATACAAACAAGCATTGCTTCGTAAACTGGACACAGTTCAAGATTTATAGTAAGATCATATTTCAAAACAAACAAAAAACCTCACAATGACAGAAAGGAAGATTATATCCTAGAGGAAAAGGGAAATAACCAGGGGAACACAAACTCCTGATTTAACAATGCAGCTAAAAATTACTAAAATGATCTCTGGATGTAAGAAAAGAGCAGCAAAGATGTTTACCCAGCATATAACTGCCAAAGATTAGGTTATTCCTGTGATATTTTGTCCAGTATTACTGTTCAAGCTTTTAAAGTACACTATAAAACCTGACAGTTTTCACAAAAGGGACATAAGAATGATCTGAAATTTGAAAAATCACAATTTAGAATGTGATACTTAAAAAATTCAGGGTGCTAGACCTATCTAAGAGAAGATGTAGGTAGTAAATACTTATGGAAGTTGCAATTTTTCAAGGCTTTTTCCTTAGGGTGACATTCCCACTACAGGATTGTAGTATTTCATGGATGGAAGTTGGGTCTAGGAAAATTCAAATTGCAAATAAAGCTAACGAAGGGAATAAGTTACTGAAATGGAAGTAACTGGATTTTGTGTGTGTCTCTGTGTGTGTTAATGAAGCACGTTTCTCAAAATATTCTGAAACCTGAAAAATTTAATGTCTCTATCTCGCTTCCGTCAAAACTCTCTCCGGATCCAAAGGCTGTAGATTTCAGGCACTCCAAAACCATCAGACTGCCATATAATCAGTGCTCGAAAGCTGTACTTATACAATATGACATAGCACCTGGCGATTTCAATCCAATTTTACCACCATTCCACATAGCTATGCAGGAAAGTAAATGTCAACTGCATGAAACAGCTGCAATATTTAAAAGACATATAACATCTCAAAAATACCACATGGTATAGGCATCAAAACTTTTTCCTCTGCAGAATATTCAGTCTTTATAAATTTAAAAAGAAATGTGAACTGAAGCCTAACTAGAACAGAACAACTAAAATTCATGAAGCAGTAGTTTTATCTTTGAGTCACCTCAATATTAAAACAGTTTATAGGGGATATGATTTTCCTCACTTGAAATCTTTTTAACTCTACACAGGGTTTCAATATTTATTCAGGATAACATGGACCAAATTCAGGCCCTAACACAAGAGCATATATCTTTCAGGATATGCAGAATGTCAAACTACATTATCATACTAATTTTGAAAACTTTGTCTTAATTTACTCAGGGTATGTAATTCAACACTGAAATGGTAGTTTAGTTTCCCTTGCTCAGCAAGAAAGTAATTAAATAGTTCTGAAAGTAAAGCTTCTTAAGTAGTTGCCCAGATATGGGTTAGGCAATACTTCCGGGGGAAAAAAAAATCTGGTGTGTTTTTACTTAATTTTTACTGCTGTTTAAACAGGAAAGAGCTGAGCCATGTGAGCAACTCACTTCTTCCCAAAGTTCACCTGCACCTGCATGTGGTCTACAGCTTGAGGGCATCCAGAAGAAAAGCTGTCCAGGTATAGACTGCTATTACCATGATAGCGAAAGAAAAATTCCTAGACAGATACAATGTTTTGTTTTGCCGTTTGAGTGCACTCATGATAGCCCAAAGAATTAGACATGTATAAACAAACTTTTATGTACCCTTATGTGACCATTCTCAAAATTATCTTGAACAGCACTGACATTTACCTAATTCCCCTCTCTACCCCTCCGCCTACCAGAAAACTAAATTAATTCAGTTCAACTAAATTTTCTCCTGCCAACAAGCTTAGGGAAAGCAAACAAATAGGTAACCTTGTCAAGAAACATTTCCACTGGTAACCTCTGGTTGAAGAGAAGGTCAACGTTGCTTTACTTTTGAAACATGGCAGTTTGACAGCTCTCCTCTCCCCTTCTCCCACCTGTTTTAATGTTGGCTAACCTCTAAACTATGGCCCATATGCTGCCACCACACCACCACCAATTGCAAGTTGCTGTCCTAGCTGCAATTACAAATTACTGTCCCATCATTTCCTGCATTTAAGGCTGTCAGTAGAGTTGTCAGAAGTACGTAATTGCTGTGCAAGACCCTCACAACTGGCTTCTACTCTGATCTATGGAACCACTCAATTCCACAGCTGTCAGAGTGCTGACACCAACTGCAGTTAATGACACCACGTCATCTCTCTGGCTCGTTTACCTGCCGACCCTGCAAACAAATGGACACTAGCAAGGAAGATAGGAAAGTGAGCAGCAGATACCATATTTGTCATAATCACTATGATCCACAGTGGAAGAAAATCAATTCCTCTTAATCGAATAGAGTGACTTATTAAGGGTTATAAGTCCTGGCTGGAGAGCTGCACTGATTTGATTACACTGGGAGAGAAATTAGCAATGAGTTCTTGAACTATCTTTCCTTTTGTCTTCTGGCTCAGAGTTGCTATTAAATGATTATCTTATGAGAATCTTAGTAAGCAAGTCATGCTTCGATCACGGAAAGCAGTAGAGAAAAGGGTACTGAAAAGGTTCCTGAAGTGTTGACAGACAGGGATGTGAACAAACACAATATGCCCATCACAGCATTTCTGATTCTTGATTGAAATAGCACAGCAATGGCATATACCTGAGACAAACACTTGATACTTTCCAGAACAACTATCTTCAGCTCAGCAGTACCTCATCCACATTGCGGACTGACAAGAAATGACTTAGATTGTGACATATGGTAACTACAAATCAAAAATGACCCAAAAATCTAGTTTTCAACAAATCTCTCTCAATTTAAGAAATGTTTTCCAGATTTTAGAATTGTCAGTAACAGTGAATTAAATGTGAGTCTTCACAAACACTACTTAAGAGATTAGGAAGCAAGGAAGTAGAGTAAAGATAGAGATGGAAAATACCTATTTAAGATGAGAACTGGCAAAACAGAGTTTCTCTTTCCAGTTAACGAAGCACACAGTTATCCTGCATTTTGAGTATAACACTGGCTTTTAAGTATTAGATTCAGAATTTTATTTAACCAACCCTAATAGGGAACATAGGACTTGGGGGGTTGTGTGTATAAACTGGGGAAAAAAATATGTGTAGAAAAGATGATTGGTTTGACCTTTCAAAGTGAGAATCACTAGAATTAATGGAAGTTGTGTACCAGTGTCTTCCAAGATCACCTTGACTGCTACAGATGCAGTGAAGTTGCACCATATCTTTTATTAGCAACAGTAGACCAGGCCATCAGAGATGCATGCATACAGGCAAAATTTAAGTGAAGCAAATGATACAGAGTCCATTCACATCAGCTAATTATCTCGTTCACTAATCTTAAAACTATTCCAACAGCCTTCCTAATGTACTAAGACCAAAAAATTTTAGAGAGTCTAGATATTTCTTCAATATTCTCATAATTCTGTGATTCACTACAAATTCCAAAGTGAAGCCTTGGAAAACATTGAATTTCATTCTTACAGTTCTTAATAGAGTTTATTCAGAGCTCCCAGTTTTGTGCAAGGGTCATATTCCAGCTGAATAAAGGTTAACTGAAAAGAGATTACAAGCTCTGAGACTTCTTTTTCTCCCATACCACAATAGTTTGTGGCTAACATTAGCATTCCTAGGTAGTAGAAAATCAGCTGTAATATTTGACACAAAGCTGTACTGATAGCTTTAATCACAATGAATTTGGTACTTATGATTAATATTTAAAAGTAGGAACTCGAAAATTAAAAATAGAAGTTCTGCCAGTTCCCAAAATGTGCTTACGCTAGTCCCCTAGAAACCCCAGAGACACAGCAGTAATATCCCTGTGATGAATTACATTTATCATGCACCTTTGACCACCTCAACTGCTCTCTGCATGCTAATCCATCACTTCGGGAATTATTCAACCATTCCAGGCCCCTGAGCTTCAAATGAACACCATTAGAAAACAGTTACAGAAGTTAAAATTGCTGGGAATATCCTGTTCACCTGGGCTTGAACACCCACAACACTGATGAAATCTTCAGGGTACCTAACTGCTTAAGATCTCAGAGTCTGGTATTTCACACCTGTAAACAGGGACTTCTTGAGTGGATTTTGATGGCAAGGTGAAAGGGAAGTTTCTCATATATAGGTTTCGGATCCTAAGTATCTAGACACCATAGCCTGTTCCAAAATTCTTCCAGAGTTTAGGAAGGACATTGGCAGGAGGTATTCAGAGGATTTTGGTTCACAAAAACCTGATGTTTACAAACTGGCAAGGTTTCTACCCTGTTTCTTCCCTTTGCCTTCCCCAGTTTAGCACTCACAAAAAGTCATCCTGAAGGCAGAGTCAAACATGGCCTCTTCAAATGAAGTCATCACAACTTGATAAGGTAGAGACAAGAGAAAGTAGTCTTGGAAAAAGGAGTACACAGTCTTAAAATGACACTGATAATCTGGAATATAATAATACATATGTACCACAAACATACACATATTTACAAAAATATATCAATACAGACACACACTTTACAATTCTTCCTGTTTGGTATTTCCTACTATTTTAATACACTTGCTAGTCAATACTAACAAGAAATTAATCTGTATTGCAACTTGCCAAAGGAAGCTCCCTACTCTATATAAACACAGAGTTTAATAATCAATTAATTGATCAGATTTACAGTTCACCCTCTGTTTTCAGATGTTCTAGTAAAATAGTATTTCCTCCTATGGTATTAGAGAAAGAGTTTATTAAATGAATGCATGACAGCAAGTAAAGCATACTATTCTATAGGGTTAGAGCCGTAAGAATCCTTTAACTCAATACAAAACCAGTTCTGTCAAAATAGGCCCCTTTGACAGCTGTAACTACTACATCTATTTTGATTATAACTTTGAATATAATATAAATTGACATATTATAGGACGAGACCTGTATTAATCAGAAAGGCTAAGACCAGCACTTGCCAATAAGCCTGAGTTTGGATCATTTTACTGATTTATTGTAACTAAGCATTCAAGTGCACTGATGTTAGGACTAGGAACTGCTTTGAAACACACTTTCTACAGCATTATTCAAAAACTTGATATATTTTATTCCTGATTATACAAAACTGTATCTTTTCACCAATTAATCCTGCTTATGATAAATAGGTCAAAGAAATCAAATACAAAACTGAATTAGTTCTCACTTGTAGAACGATTTGAAGGGTGTCACCACACAAATTATACCTTAAAGAAAATATGAAAACAATGCCCATTTTTTAGGTATTAAATCTAGGAACATGTTCCAGACGACAGCTAGCTTCCTTGTCTTTGTAGCATCCGTGAAACTATTATTTGGTTCCAAAAAAGCTAAGCTCCTCCAACTAAGATTATACAGATACATGTGAATAAAAGCACTGCTTTCACATTTTTCAAGGGTATGTCCATCTAGCAAGCAAATTTTTATAGTTTGTTCATCAAATCCAAAAGAATATACTCCTTAATAGCATTTCTGTTATTAACTTAAGACTGTTTTTCCTAACACGAGATATTAAATATAAAATGAATGGGAAAATTCATCTTACATTGAAAAGAGTATTTTAAAAGAATGTCTTCTAAATCCATCTGCAAAATTGAGTTATGAATTAAAACTTAGGCAAAGAAAGACCTGCCAGTCATTTTAGCACTTTCTTTGGGTCAACCTATCTGAGGCAGCTGCAAGCCCACATTTAACAGTCATATATTTTCTTTTAAATCAGCTTTCAAATGCATCTCAAAGAATGGGCTTGACAATGGTTTAAAGCTTTATTCCCCTCTGCAGTTACAAGTCATCACAATGCTGACTCTAATCAGGTTACTCTGCATCTGTCTGTCACAAATAACCTAGTAACAACTAAATGGATTGCCATAAATCTTTCAATTAGAATTTATAACTTTATTAGCACAATATTTTTGAACTGATTGCATTACTTTGAAGAGCAGCTTTCATTTATTTTGTCATTTGGGGGTCAAATGTGTACAATGGCTGGAAGCTGCATACACAATAGGAAGCCTTACTTCAACTTCACAGTGGTCTCCCGAATGTCTCTTTTTCAGAGACTATATCCAAGTTTTTCAAGGGATACCTTGCTTGCTGTGCTGAGGTTGAATGATGGTATGCCACTTGGCTAAATGTGACCAGGCTTCTTCATGACACACAAGAGTCACACTGCCTCTTTTATGGCCCTGATAAGGCTTCATAAAAGAGTCATTTGCCATTGGGTAAGTTTTCAAAGGGTTTTATGTCTTTTTTTTTTTTTTGCGTTATAGCTGCTGAAACCCATACCAAGGATCAAATCTCAGCAGCTATTTTAGGGAAGCTGAAAGCCAAAGCCACTTTCCCTCCTGAAGACTGAAAAAGATCAGGAGTTCAAGTGAAAATGGGAACATTCATAAAACGAAGTCTCACAAATATCCATGCATTCCTTTGTGTTTTGCTTATTATTAAATGGAAGTTCCCAAAGTTCTGCAAGGCTGTTAGTATGCATTGGATTCTCTGTTGTGATCTATGGATAACTTACCAGTGTTCAATGGCTCTGTGTGTTTAGATGTAAGCGCAGAGACAAATAACAGTTCACTACTGTTTGTACCTAGAGAGGTAGGTGAAAGGTGCATAACAGGTGAAAAGTCCATGTACAGGGAGACCATGGTCTAACAAAGAACTTCAGTTCATACTTACATGCTACAGAAAAAAAATAAATTCATTAACCTCCTTGTTAGAAAGCTATGGATCCATCAGTTTAGATTACTTCTTACTTACAAACACAGAAAATTTTGCTCAAATGAAACCTATGCTAAGTAAATTATTATAGAAAGGAACTAGTTTATTACCACTTGTATTATTTCTTTGTATAATTGTACTATGATACGGTCTGACCAAGTAGTGACCATCTACTAATTTCCTACAAGACCTTTAGTCTTCTAGAATCTGTTGCAAAGCCCCTTTCAAATGAATGAAAATTCACTGACCTGTCCTCTGACCCAGACCACTAGTCTGAAAATTTGACAGAATAAGTCAGAGCTGTGACAGAATTAATAAGCTGTTCAGATGTCACTGTTCCCCTTCAGTCTTTGCTTGATATACTAAGTGATCATAACATCAAGCCACAATTTGCCATTCCCTGGACAAAGAATGTCACATGAGAGTCATAGAAGGATGAAGAATACTCCTGTTGGTCTGAAAGACCCAAGTGCTACATTTGCCATGGCCTATTTGGCCAGTACTGTGTAAGTCACAAGCTAGCCCTGTCTTTGTTCTATGTCTGCAAAATATTTCTAGTGCTACTTCTTGTACTCAAGGAAAGCACTAAAAACTATAAAGAGGAAAAAAATATCACCCCGTTTAATTAAGACCTCAGCAATACACAGCAAGTGAAGTGCGGGCAAAACGTTGAACAAGCAAGGTATGAAAAAATAACTAAGCACTATCCATTTTGGGCACTGACTCAGGCTGTGGTCCATCAGAAAATTATGTACATGGTCATGTAATTACACACCACTACAATAAAGCCACTTGACAGGCCACTTTTTATCTATGTATTTATATGTAAATTATATTTATATCTGTAAAATACACACTCCCCACAGACATAACTGAATACTTCACTTAAATTGTCCAAAACCAAGTGCATTACACTGGCAAATGTGCCTCTGCCATATCCAAATTAAGAAAATATCTACATTATTACGTAACAACTGAAGGTGCCCTGCTTTTTGCTTTTGCTTCTGCTAACCCTGGCTATTGAAACAGTGGCTTGAAACCTAAGATTTGACACCCACACATACTTAAGCACCCCAGCAAACAGGGTGCAAAACAGGACTTGATATTTCTATAAGCAACCTAGATCTGGCATGACAGGAGCTGTGAGCGCCGCTCAAACATGCATGCCAACCAGAACTCAGAAACAGCAGAAACAGAAAACCAGAAGCACAAATCACCCTCCTTCCTGCTTTTATGCACTTCTAAGTTTTCTTTAACTGAACCTTAATCCAAAAGTAAATTTGCTAGGCTAGTTCATTTCAAAGATGCTATGGAAAAAAGTGTCAGTTGTTAGAAATCAGACTGTATTAGTTTTCAAACAAACATGGCCTAAGGAGCCAAGATAACTTCTGGTTTACCTTTACACACCTGCCTCTTACTGAAATAAAGTTTAGGAAAGAGTCTTTAAAAATGGTAAACAGCTTAAAATAAACTAATAGTATGTTATTCCCTAATAAAAATGTGTAGCAGCAAAGTAATTCTCTTCCACACTAGAACCCTGATAAAGCTCTAAAGAAAACAGGGAAAAATATTTTTTAAAAAATATAATCAATACGCATGTGCTGTCTAAAAACTACAATTTCTTCTGTTCAAAAGCATCTCCACAGGGACTCATAATGAAATAAAGCCGTTAAATATCTTAAAAGTTAGTAAATTAGAAAGATAGGCCAGTTTATTAATCAAAACTGCTCATAGTTTACATTTAGGAGACGGGGCTTGATTCTCTGTTGCTGATTCCTTTTCAGATTTAATTTTAAAAACTCCACCATTTCTGCATACACAATTTCCTGTGTCTCCTGGCTGGTGACCACCACAAGAGTCCACGATTGCCTGTGTTGCATATATAGAATGCAAGCAATGCAGGCTTATACCAGCCTGAGGACCAGTAAGGTGGCAAAGAGTTAGAAAATACAAAATACAGGCCACCAATATTCAATTTAAATCCATCAGACGTGGTTGTGACATTCTTTCACCAGACCATTGCACTATCATGTTGAGAGATCGCAAGATTTTTTTTTAATTATACTTCAATGCTGGTAATATTAGTACCCTAAAAAAGCCTTGGGTTAGACTAATATAAAAAAATGTCACACTCCTGCCATAAATTTGAGAGGGTTTTGTTTTTGCAGCTCTGAATCTAACAATCTAAGCACTGCATTTATTTCTAGGAAGCTCTCTTATGTTTTCCTCTCAGTCTTTAGGTGGGATAATATGTTGATACACCTTGGTATTAGAGCAATGAGCATCATCTACCCCAATAACTGTTAAAAGTAGTTCTCTTTTGAAACAACAGTTTTCATTCTTAGGCCCACCGAAGGCCACCTAAAAACTGGGTAAAAACAAACTCTATACATTTATAAAGATTTAAAAACTATTTCTCAATACAAAGATAGCGTGTTCAGTTTTAAAGAAACTGGACAATTCTTATGTACTTTAATTTCCTTCCTGATTAAACTCCCTTTTTATTTAAAGCTACAAGTTTTTATCAGTTATGACTATATGTTTTTAAGAAGCTTATTTTTGACTCAGGACCACAGAGCTGTAAAAGCAAGAAGTACTTACTGTACCTAAAACCTCGTTAGATTGATCTGTATTATACTTAACCACTGAAATGGAAAACTAAGAATATTAATATGGCAGCTTTGACATCACAACAATTGATGCAAATTCTAGGGTCTAACTTGATAATTCCTGCATGCTTCCCCCAGTGAAAGAGCAGAACTATTGTCATATTATAAGTGTGTGTGTAGTTTAACCTTACTTCATTTTTGTAACGGGGAATTGTGACAAAGAACTGGAATTCATTTTCTAAAATAATACATCTTATGTGTCAATAAAAAGAAACAAGAGAACTCACAAGAATTAATGAGGTTGATTATTAGGCAGAGACCTCAAAAGGATATTATCAACTCTAAAGCAAGTCAAATGTCAAACTTGGGTTAAAAGTCATTTCAAATACTGCATATATTCTTCCACACTTTGGGATAATCCCCTCTAGATTAACGCCGCCTCATCATTTTTCCCCTCTCAATATATTCAAAACACTTATCAAAAGAAAAATCAAGCAGGCAGTTGAAACTAAGGTACCTTTGCAGACAAGTAAGAAAATCAGCAGCCATATGCACATGAAGTCTCTCTGGGCTAAAGAGCAACTTGTGTACAAAGCTGCACACACGGTTAAACACTGATCGTATCCAATGGGTAAACAGCGCTCATATGTTAACAGGAACATAATGTCCAACAGCCAGCTACCGTACTAGCATTATTTTAGCATTTCACATCAGCAGTATACTTAGCCTCACAAACTCTTCTGAGATATAGTAGTACTGGCTAACAATTTGTAAAACAGGAGCAGTAATATGTAGAAGTCTGTAGCAGAAGAAAGAACTGAAACCATAACACTTTTTCATCCATTCTCACCAAAACCTGGAAGAAATATTAACTAAAAGGAAGAAAGCAAAATCTATACTAGCAAATACTTTATACAATGGACTTTACAAACTGAATACAAAGAAGAAATTTTGTTTCTGCAGTCTGTTTCTAGAAAGCTTTAACTCAGCTTTAGTTACATAGTGACAGCATTTTGGACCCGTGAAAGAACTTAAGAGCTTGAACAAGATCCATTCATTGGTTAACTGATACAAGCACTGACTGTAAGTTTTGGGTCTGACTTTTATTTTGGTGCTAGTAATAAAACTGTAGTCTAATCCTCTTGGAAAAAAAAAGAAAAAATCAATCATTTTAAATCCTCTCAAAGCACCTTTTGCCTTTGGCTGCACATGACATTAAAGGTTTCAAATGTCATCTCTGTAAACTATTTGGAATTAAAAAGATGTCTTTATGGAACTGCTACATTAAATGGACCCTAGTATTGTTTATGATATCAAAGACGCATAGGAATTAGGTAATTGAAAGACCTAAAAAAGTAGAAAGGAAAAGAAATAGGCTCTTAAGCCTCCCAGAAATAAAACTCACTATATTAAGAACTGTAAGGATTAAGTGTTATGACTCTTTTAACATTAAACATGACTATTAGCCCACTACAGAAGTAAACAAAACAATTTTGCTTCTATAAAGCCATTTGTTAATACATAGTATAATGCCAACATAGAAGCTTTATTACACTTTAAATGATGACAACAACACTTTAAAAAACTCCCTCTCATCATCTTTTATGAAGTCCGGTGGGCTATAGATTAAAAGCCGTATTTACTCAAAGCCACATACAGCAAAACCCCATTCTGGCTGCATTGTCTGGACTACTTTGCAAGACAAAGAATGATGATAATAAAGAAACTTGAAATTTCTTTACTAATGTTAGATTTCGCTTCGTTCACATACATTATTATGCACAGTTGGATCTCTGAGGTCCACATCCCAAAAGAATATTAGATAAATTTGCTTCACAAGTCACTCGCAACATAGGAAACTTAAGATAGGAAGGGGCGGGGGACAGGAAGCACATGTTTGATACTGGTTCTTTGGGAATTTATTTTTTCCCCTGTTAAATTTCGCAATTTTCCTGAATATACAGCAATTTGGAAGTGACATTTGTTTGACTCATTTCTGAAGCAATCATGTCCATTTATCCTTTTATACTCTTTTACAGTACATGATATATAGCTGATATTTGTGCTAAGAAGCTGTTGCTATTTCTAACATTCATAAATAACTTTTCATTTCCTCTAATTTCCTTTAATTTCTTCCTTTATTTCCTTTAAGTTCTTACTGAAATTAGATCGAAATCACTTGCACATTTTCACCTGCTTTAAATCAAGCATCTGCTGGAAGGACTGAGCTTCGTATGTCACTTTCTGACACCAAGATTAGTCTTTGTACGTACACAAAATATTGTGAACATAAAGTCCTTAGGATAAGAGCACCATCAACTCATCAATTTATAAATAAGTGGACTTAAGGTGCAATATAAACTTTTCAGCAGTTTTAATGATGATTCTCTGCAAGTCACCTACAGCGTGTTGAATATACCATTTTCAAGTATATCCCCAAAGAAAATGCTATACTTGAGATGGCAACAGTAGGATAGCACACTCATATTACACCCCTTTGTGCTGCTTTTAAATACCCACTCTGTCACTGGGTTCCACTTCAGCAGCAGTAACTTGAGCCAAACTTAATGTCCAGTTCCACTGTGGAAGACCACTGCATGTCATAACATGCAGTCATCATAGAGATGACTATTCAAACCCCGTAAAGTGACATTTAAGTATCACTTAATGTTCAAGATGTATCCATTATCAGGGAAAGCTAGTAAACTCAAAGTTACAGGGTAGCACCATCCTTAAATTAAAGTAAATAAATGCAACTACATTGCAAGCATCTCTCCAGTGAACTAAGATACCTAACAAACAAGAAGAACATAGCAGGTGTTCTATAATGGCTGTCTTCCAACATAGCTCCATTCATTAAGTTATTTCAATAACAGGGGAGGGTATCTCCCTTTTATCCAGGGGCTCTAAACTTGTTTTATATTTTGAGTGTTTACTGAAAATAAGAATATGCCATCAGGAAGAAACAACAGCTTTAGTTGTTTTTCCTCTCTGAAATGCTAAAGAAAAAAAATTAATCAGAAGATGCTCCAGTAAAGCCAGAAAAAGAAAAATCTTACCATAGGGCCTTAACTGCTGAAGAACAAAAAGTGTTTTTAAAAAAATCTTTGCCCTTTCTTTTTCATTCCAGTCATTTACCATTCTTTCTCTCATCTTCCTCCTCTCTTATTATTTGTACACAACAGGTAGCACACCTAGTAGAAAAATCAACTCCCTTGGTGAAGTGCATAACTCAAATGAGAAACACAAGAATTATTCAGTAAATTCACAGGCTAAAGCTCAGGAGTTTGTTTGACTAGCCATTCCCACATTGCAGCAATTTTTTTTTCTGTGGAAGAAAATAATTAACCGATACAAGAACTGCTGAATTTATATTGAACACATATGCAATCTCGAACTGTTTAACACCCTGTGCCCCACACTTGAAAAGCATTTGTAGAAATACGGTGGGAAGGTGCTATGGGGATAGATAATGCTACAAGAAAGCATGGAGAAATAAACATGGATAAAACACCAATTCACACTCCAAAGATCAGAATACAGAAGGCATGAGTGTTCCCCGAATCTCTATGAAGTCAGAGATATTTGAGGGATCTTCTGTTTAGTGATCAAGTAGACAAACTAGCAGAGTAATACTCCCACAAGAGGAAGAGTGGAAATCTCTTTAGTTTAATAAGATACAAACAAAAATTGCAAGAACAACAGAAACCACTGAGAAAATGGATCCCAAATATTAGAGGAGTTTTTGGAGGAGTAATTTTCCCACCATGACAGTCACTGTCACTTTGCTAACCTTGACAATGCTCAGGTGTATAAAGTGGTCCTTCCTCTTCATTCACTAGATTTCTCGTTACATCCTTCTTTTTTGTCACAAATTTCAATATAAGTAGTCTTTGATTTTTATGACCTAAAAGTACAGTAATGCACCATCTTCAACTGGGCTTACTCACAGTAATTTAAAGATTGGACTCTAGAAAAAAACCCCTAATTTTAACTAGGCTGTCAGTCAGTAATAATAAGTTTTACTGTGTAAAAGGAACGAAAAAGATACCCATTTCAGTATGAATTTGCTAGTTTCAGACTTCAAAACTCATTAAATATTTTCTGCCTCATTGTGTCCAGGTATTCTAAAGCCAAAGCTCCTCCAATTCTGAAAAGTACTTTTATTTCTTGAAACACTCCAGGAAAAGACAAATATTGGTGAACTACAGCTTTGTAACTTACTAAGCTTGCTACTGACCCTAGCACACCCTTCAGCAGTTGGTACTAATGGGTGTTTTTATCACCAAAAAAGATGATGTCCTCCTAATTTCTGTGACATCTGTCCTATCAATCCTGAACACAACATTCTCGGTATCTAGATCCATGACCGCACAGGTAGCTGAGCATGTTATTGCTCAGGCAAAAGTGTTATGAATTCTCAGATGATGAACTATGCTAAGGCCAGATGTCAGAGGTGATGAAACTGATAAAACATCAGTAATTTTCTACCCACCACAACAGCTCTGACCCATTGAACTAAATGAATGTATTTAATCACCGACTAGTCAACTGATCAGAAAGTACCACAGGGTAAAGAGAGTGTCTTGACAAAGAGAAGACAGACGCTACCTAAACCACTGTCACAAGCAGAAAAGCATATCTTATCTCAGCACCTTACCCACCAAGCAAAAATGTTTTGCTTAGACAAGGTACAAAACTCCTCCTGTAAGATTTTCCTTAAGAGAAAAACCTTGGCAGTATGTCTCAGACTGTTTTTTCATGTAAATAGGTTAGGTTAAAACCACAAAAAACCCGTCCAATCACTTCTGATGAATCAAAGCCCAGATAACACACAATACAAGGGTGCTGTTTTCATGGGAGTTTTTTCAGCACCTTTCTGGATGATGTGTTCTACCTCTGGTCTGACTGCTGCCAGCTTCATGACTAAGAATGGCAGGCCAAATCTTGCACCCTTCAAAGAAGTCTTCGCAAACTTTTCCTGGCATGCAAAAAGTCTGATCACATAGAAAGTGGTGCTTTCCCCAGGTGTTCTTATGGCAAAGCAACATGTCTCCCCAGCATTGGGTTACTAATGTCTCTTTTTCCTGATGTTCTGTGTTGGCAGCCATGACAGAAAGCTTTGAACTTGTTTATTCACACTTGTTTAATCCTGTCTCCACACAGCACATCACAGCCTGTGGGGCTAGGAAGATGGATGAGTGAAACCAAGGCCACGAGGGGGTCAGGGTCATGGTGTCGCTGGATCTCATTAACTCCATCACTCACTGCAGCAGGCACTTCAGAGGTCACCTCAACTGAGGAGTTTGGGATAGGCGAAGGAAAAACTACTGGCACAAGCATGCACATTTTCCCTACAGTTGATGCTATGTATGGAAACAAGTACTGCTCCTTACTTACACTGCTCCTTGGGTTCTTAGGTCTGTTTTTAGTCTACTTCTTAGAAAAAGAAGAAAAAATATTTTTTTTTCCTAAATATCTGCTAGATATCACAGCAGAAGCATGAAGGCTGAAGAGACCACTAAAATCTGAAAAAATTATCAATTTAATATTTCTTCTGTAACTATTTGCATATATACTGGACTAATGGAAGAGGAGCAAAAAGAATACATAGTGCCATAGACTGGCTCTAGTATACAGTGAGACTGGATGGAAATACATACATTTTATACCACAGTTGTATTGTGCACACTGTGCCTGACAAAGAAGCTTCTTTGAAGCACAGACAGTGACAGATGACGCTAAAACCACTACACTGTCCATTACTTAGGATTTTAATGTACATCGATGTTATAGCTTACTTTTTAGAGGATGTATGTTTATAGGTAGTATGTTATATATGGAAATATATACACATATATTTACATATATATAATTATAATATAAAAATATATATCTGATAGTTAAATAGCTGTATATTGTACAGGTCCTAAACAATATTGCCAATACTTCAATATAATTTGAAAGTTCATATTCCCATGACTTTGGCAAATATACGTTATTAATATATATATTGCATACTATATCCTGTTTGTTCACCAGTTCTGTATGTCACTGTTAGGAACTTGATGACATGCTGATAGAAAACTGTTCCGTTCTCATAGCTCTTAACTTCTACTTTTTCCATCAATTCCTTGTAAAGAACCATTCTGCAAAGTGAAATTATTTCCAAGATGAAAATTAGCCTTTTTAAACAATCTTTAAGCACATCTGCAACACTGGAATAAAACAACTGTGAAAGGGGTTTAATTCAACAGAAACCAAGTTCTCATTTGTTCAGTATGCGGGTGTATAATGAGAAAAGTGACATATAAATCCAGATCTGCACATATGCACAGTGTATTTATGATAACCAGTCAAAATATTTTGATGAATGGCAAAACTAGCAAGCGAAGTATACAAAGAATAGTCAGAGACAAGCTTTTTTCCTAGCAGCTAAAAACAAGTCCTTACAATCTGGCCAAGTTATTTGATAAAAAAATCCAGATTAAAAAATCCAAGGCTCTGTCCCATCTCCCCATTTCCAGTTTCACAACAAATGTAATAGCATGGGCTTCAGTGGAGATATCATTTAGACTAATGACACTGGTGTGAAAAAAAGTAATTCTACAATTTGCAGATTGAACTGTACCACCCCCACTAATTTTTTTTTGCTGGTTCTTTCTATTTGCCTTTTTTTTTGTTTTGAGTGGGGGCTAAGGTGGTGGTGTTGGTGCTTTGGGCTTTTTTTTTGGTTGGCTGGTTTTCTTTTTGGTTTGTTTTTGTAAGATGTCAATCTCTTGGAGACAAAAGAAATCTTTTTTGTTTGGATTTCTGCAATTTCTGTCCCTATGGCCCACTTTCTGAAAAGTTTATTTATATTAAGTGCTCCTGAAGGGTGGGGTGTTTCCTCATCCTTCAATAAGGTTGATAGATTCAAAGTTTACATAATACATATAAGATCTATTAAAAAGTCCAAAAGTTACAGGAACTAATACATTCAGAATCAGATGTTGCTCATATGGGAACACAATCTGAACAAAGGCATGAAGAAAGTCACCTGTTTTTTATAGTAGGCAGAGGGAGGCAAATAATATGAAGAATATCACTCGCATTCTTACGATATACTACCAGTCAAAAGATTTGGCTTCTGCTCATGGTTCTGCAATCAACATGACACATGACCTTGAACAGATGGCTCTGAATCTCAAAGAAAACATGACTGATGTTCAGTATTGCCACGGCTGACTTTTAGGCATGCATTTCTAGGAGTGGAATTTACAGGTTTGAATCAGGTAATGAAGTTTCTTCTACAGCAGAAAAAGAATTGTATATATGCTAACTGAATGAATAGGGGCTCTAATGTATGTGTCTGTGGCACCTAGAGTGACCTAAATGACATTTCCCAGCTGAGTGTCCAAACTGCAGGCTACTTATCTCCTCCCCAACAATCCAAAGACTGAATATAATTTAATCAACCCAAGAATTAGACTACTTGAGGAAGACATGATCCTAAATTTGAAATATAAAATACCTAAAAATGACAAGACAGAGTTAGAAACAATGTAGATGGAACACAAAGGCAAATACTTTCCAAAAATAATTTCAAATTACATTTTTTGGCCATTTACTTTTCAGCAACCAAGATGTTTTTTGCTAGAAGAAAAAGCTATCCTGACATACCTTGAAAGGTTCACTTAACTTTCCCATTTGCTTCAGTAACTTCTCATTTATACCCAAACTATGCTCTTATATGGCCTTTGTTATCAACTTGATTTAAAACATGCTAAATATTCAATACTTCAAGAGAAAAGTGAGGTGTAGAGAAAGAATGGGAACTCTTAACTCTATGTACACACCTCTTTTATTATGACAACCTTGCAGTAAAGGTAACAAATATCTCAGCAACTAAGGCGACTGTTTCACTCATACCAGATGCTGTCAACTACTACAGGTTTTCCACTACTTGTGCCTTTTTCTGATTGCAACCAAGAAAAACAATCGTACCTCCCCAGAATCCATGAGGGGAATGAACCACTTAAAGTATTTAGGCTCATGTGTTCTCCTAAACAGTGCCTTTCTTCGTCACTGTCCAAGATAGACCACTGGACTAGACAGACCAACTGGTGTGATCCAGTAGGAGATTATGCCACTGCCTTCAGTGTAAAAGAGTAAAGGTCTCCTGAAAACTGAGATCGCAGTCTCAGTTTTCAAACTAAGAAAGAATAAAAACGTACTATTCTCAAAACCACTGTGTGACCATGTTGCAACCAAAATGTCTCTTCACACTAACAGCTCATAAACTGCATATTCCAAAGGCTATATGTGCATGTAAAACCTATGAAGAACTTGCATCTATCATGGAAATAAATTGAAAGCTGTCCTGAGGACACTAACTTCTTTCTTCCATATAAAATAAAAACTAAGATATTTTCTATAACTGCCTCAAGAGTGCTCTTCTGGACAAAACAAAGGAATTCTAACATTCTAACCACAGATAAAGCTCCATTTAATATCTGTCGCTGCTAAAATACAAAGAGAACATCCTATTATCTGTCAGCTTTATGGTTTTATAATACTGTCAGTCACCAAGTACACTACATATAGCACTGAATAATTAATTGCAAAAGTTGAAGTCAGGGGGTTGCGATGAATTCTTTTGTTCTTTTTCCATGCCTACGTTCTTCTAAATTATACTTGTGTGTGTGCATGTATACAGCAGATGGGGAACTTTTTGCATATGTTGTGATCTTCTGAATTATTTTTTAGATCAACCCATGTAAGTTCTTTTGCAAGCTTGCTGCTCACCTTATCCGCTTAAATTGGGAATGCTTTCCTCAGATACTCACGTATGGATTGGTGTTTTGTGACTGCAACAGAAGCAGAATGAGAGTCAGTGAAACTATTTCCTTCCTACAAGCAATGTTCACGTGGCTCAGCCTTGCTAGGTTCGTATTCTGTTCATAGGCTGACAGAAACTTGTTTCTTTCCCATTTATTTCATCAAATGATTTTGCATATGGGGCAGGCAAGAGGCAGGTTCAAGTCCAATTAGTAGAAGCAAAGTCCTCCAGCAAGATGCAGGTGGATTAAGAAATTGCCAAATTGAACGCCAAGGCCACCTTCTACTTTGGCATACAAGATTAGGCAACAAGCCCAGCAGGACTCAACACAAGGATCATATTAAACAGGAAGAACTGGAAGACATTGAAGACTAGTTTAGGAGACACTGGATGAAGTGGAATAATAAGAAGTGCGAAGTCATATGCTTTCAAACTGATCACAGGGAATTCTACTGTAAAGTAGACACTCATCTGTTACAAATTATAGAGGAAGAGAAAGACCTGCATCAGATTACCATAGAATGACTATGATCTACCAAAGTTAAACATAATCACAGGAGTGATAGATAAGGGAACAGTGAAGGTAGTTATTAACATTAGTTCATAATGCACAGCATGGAAGTCTTGAAATATTATATGCAATCTACCAACCTATGTATTCAAAAATGGAGGCAGACTAGAACAGGTGAAGAATGACTACTAGGCTCAAGCAAATATTTTCGAAGAGAAGACATGAGCTTCTCTTGTTTAACTTAACAATAGCAGAGATGAGAAGTGACATCACTGTGGTCTGTAAGTACAAAGGAGAGAAAACAACTACACTAAAGGAAAACCAGATCACAAGAACAAGCATAAATAAAGCATAATTATGTTTACACAGGAAACATTAGAACTATTTTTCTCACCATTGGAACACTTATGTTCCAAGACACGCTTCCAACAGAAACGGGGAACAGAGTGAGCTCAGGGATGAAGGGAAAGCAAACAAATTGCTTTGAAAACTGCAACTTGAAATGTTTCTGAATGGAATTACATAATGCAGCTGCGTAGAATACAGGGGACTCAGTGATCCAGTTCTTTACATCTCTACATCCTTTTGTACGGTGGCAGACAGATCTATGAGACAGCAGAAAGTGACTGTGTACGCATCCCTCCTCTAATGTGATGAAACCATTTCCAAAGTATCAGTATATATTAACATGGCCACTTTAAAAATCCAAGCTAGAGGAGTGGAACAAAACCACCACTTCATTTCCCACATAAATTTCAAATATTAGAAACTTATTTGAGGTATAACATCTGTGGTAGCATTTGAAGTGGAAGTATCACCAAAGCCATGACTAAATTTTAGTCCTCTAAGAACAGGAACAGGGAGAAGAAGATATCTGAACAAAGACAGGGGGGAAAAAAAAAGGAAGGAGGATAAGGTTCTGGTGTCCTCAAATATAATGATAATCAGAAGAAAACGTGTATACATACATATGAGTGTATATATATACACACATATGTGTGGGTATATAAGACATACACACATATATATATAACACCCACCAATCTCCCCCTAATAATCACTGTTAATTACCATAGTAATGAACTTTGTTAGAGTTGAGATTATGCAACATTTGCAAAGGAATGGTCTGAAGTACTGCTTCAAATGAGCATTTTTTTTTTTTAGCCTGACATCACAGAATAGCACTTCTGAAGCATATGCCAACAATACCTGGTATTTCAATTAACTTTCAGATAACGCTTATAGGCTCCTGATCAAAGGGAACAGAGTTGTAAAAAATGCAGTGTTATCTTGTTCTCCTTTATTTCCCAGCTGAACTAAAAATCAGAGAAATGTCAACAACAACAACAAAAAATCAGTACATGACCACACGTACGCTAACAGATCACCCAATAGCTGATCTCTTTCAAGGTTTCTGTTCTGTAAAGTCATCAGTAGTTCCTTAGCTTTCAATGTTTTATCAGGTAGAGCATTCAAAGATATACAAACAGCAGAATTTTATTTTTAAAAACATAAGGCAAGGGGAAGAAGGAAGCCAATAAAAATCAAATGAGGAAATATGCAAGAAATTATTAGAAGCAGAATGAGATCAAGCACACTGCAAACGACTTCTAAAAATGTAACACTGGAAGGTCTCTTTTAGGTGGGGAAAAGGGTAGATCCTGAGGAGAAGAATTCAAGGAATAAATTAGAGATCCTACAGAAAGCTACTCTAACCATTTCTGGATGTGAGAAACTATTTCTACTACAGAAACACTGGGGATGATACTAGACTGTATGACAACACCGTGAAAGAGAGTGCATTGCAAAGACATACTAACCAATTCTGAAGGAATTAATTCACAGAGTGGAACCAACTTCCAGCTGTTAAGGAAACTTTTCACTGGGCCAGTGTACCCTTCTCAGCACACATAACCAGCTGAACTTATGTGCTCACAACAATCAATCTTCTGGAACCCAAGCCTGCTTGTTTTGTGTGAACCTGCGTATCTCTAGAGCTCATTGTGCTGTGAACACCTACCAAAAATAAAAATCTATTATAAGATGACCACGGTATGAAAAGAGCAAGAAAAAGAAAATGGAGAAAAATAACAAGCTCTGGAGAAACCTACAGGCACTGTACAGCTTGATATTATGACTGAAATAATGTTAAATATCTTTGGATCTACCATCAGTGTGATAGCTCTTAAATGTGAGGACTCATCAGAATTTTTAGCCTTGAACTAAACATTTAAATCTGCACATCCAAGTGCAGCTCAAAGGATAAGAAATGGAGACGTAACAATGCAGTCACCTGTCTAAATCCTAGTAGACAATGACAGGAAGTACTAGTTTTGTCCACGTTGAAGGCACCTATGCTGAAGCACACTCTTAAACAGTTTGTGAGAAATGTGTTAACAACAGGAGATATAGTTTAGTTCATCCCGGTGAAGAGCACCTCTATCATAAAAATTCTAGTTGACTCTGGCTACCGGTACAAAAATCATGCCCTCTCAAATACCTACATTTCTTATCTGAAATTAATTCAGAAGCAGTAGAAACACACACTCAGCTAAAAGCTGAACTGCTCAAAAAGAAACTTTCCAATGAGACATCAACCAGGTCTTGATTTATCTGATATGGCTTTACTCACTGGTATTTATTAGCCTCTTTAATTTCTAATAGTAAGAATTAAATTATGCCCTATACAGAAATGTTGTATTATGTAATGATTTCTAATGATGGTATTCCCAATGGCTTTCTCCTAATCAAAAGAAATTGCTTTTTGCAAGCTTCAGAAGTACAGAGGTTTGAAGTGTTCCCCCCATCTTATGAAATCTGCCTTTTCCGTGATTAGATAATCAAATACGATTTTATGTATTTTCTTCTACAAGGCAAATTTTATTTTCATTAAGTGTGCTGTGATAATAGCCGTGGTTTGTCATATTCCTTCTTAGAGGAATGTAAAGTTAAAAAAAAAAAAAACCAACCATGATGCTTTTCAATGTCCTGATACGGCTCGTCCACAGGACCACAGTCTCCAGCATTTCAGTTTCTACAATAATTACTTCTGTCTTGATGAGAGCAAAAGACTGCCAGCTCAGACAGGAAGCTTTTTACACTCTATTGAGAAGGTTGAGGGAGAGAGGGCTGTAAGTAAATGAACAAGATGTACCCTCCACTTGTGAAAGTAACCCCAAAGCAAATCAGACTTTGAAAATATCAGTAACAGAATTAATAACAATTCTTATATTTAAGTCATATGCTGAACAGAAACTAGATGAGAAAAATCATCCACCCATTTTACAGTCATATACGCATTGTTCTTTTTTATCTTATTTTACAGGTGGTCTTTACCTTGAATCTCTCAAATTAAATTATTCACTCCATTATTATGAACATATTGCAGCCTTGTGCACATACTCCAGCAAATAGTCATTAACATTATGGTACAGAGATGATTGCATAGCATATAGTTTATACCACTCAGCTTTTATTCACTGAACATTAAAACATGTCTGTTTTATTTGTAAAATTACTGTCATCTGTGTTTAAGATGTGGTTTATGCTTGCTTTGGAATACACCTGTGACTCTTCACACTAAACTCAGTGTACTACTATAACCTCTTTTGTTACAGATAAAAACATAATTCGGTTTTGGATCTAACATAAATAGGATCATTATGTTTGGAGAGTGTTCCAAAGCCTGCTATTCAAGCAATCTGTGACATATAAATAATGCAAGACCTCTTCTTTCTCCAAATGACTTCAGTTCAAGCACAGACTCAGAAAGATGGAAGCCCAAATTTATACTGCCATTACAAAATTCAATCTATTTCTGGTTCTCCAATTGAATTATGACTCAGAGTCTTCCACTGTTTTCTATTAGCACCAACCCACACACTCCTACCCTTTGCCAACCCATGCAGAAAAGAATCCTATTTGTGAATATTCCCCTGCTTTAGTCTTATATTAAAATGGCATCAAATCCCAGCTAATCTGAAAAGCCTCATGTTTTCTTTTAAAGGAAAGTAAGGTAGAAAATTGGTCTTTTTTCCCTCCCTTGACCCCTGACCTTTGAACCACAACCTCCTTGCCACTAAAGCGTTCAACACCTCATTTAATCTCTCTTGCTGCATTGGCACAGCACTGGAAAAGGAAAACGGAAAAAAAATAATCTGGGGACTTCATCAATTTTTCATGAATTTTCATTTAAGCCAAAGCCCCCTCTTACAGTGGTCGATAGATCAAGCTGCTGTCACATATTTAACACCTGGGGCTACAGCTGCTCTCTCTGGGGGCTGCCACTGACTCAGGCTACATCAGAGGCAGCCTGAGTCAGTGCGAGGACCCTCATGCTCTTTCTCTTGCTTACATGTGGTGCCCCAGTGCTTGCAACTGAAATCCTAGCTACAGTTGCTATTGCAAATGTGTCTCCCGATATTCCCATTGGAAAACTCCACTATGTAAGTTCAATCATGTCAATTCATACATTGTGAAAAACTGTGCTTTTATTTTAAAACTTCTGGCTTTCAAATAAGAAAGCAGTTTCATAAAAGATCAAACTCTTTCAAGCCTATTTCCCTTTCTAAAATCCTCCCAAGAAAATCTGAGCATAGTTCTAATAATGCCAGCTCTTGCTCAATTTCAATTAAAAATACACAAAACCAAGAGAAAGACGCTTTACTCTTTTGAATACGATTCTTTGTAGTTGTTTTAGGACTAGAACATTTATTTGTAATTATTTAACCATAAAACATACAAATACTACATCAGAATTTGCCACATATACAGTGGAAGAATGGTTTTGCTGCTAGCATTAGCATTATTTTTTCCTTCTGAGGAAGCTCCTACTGAAAAACATAACCCACACAAAGCACACCATGGATTAATGCATTAAAAGAATTAAATAGAATAAGACACATTAATCTTGAAATGTGCCTTCAAATACAAACTCCTATTTCTTCCTAAATGTCTTCTGGAATAAAGACTTTCTAAATTAAACCAAAAAACATTCTAGAAGCACATTCCATATGTTAATAATGTTTTCTAAGTAACTTCCTAAATCACAGTTCTTCACAGTTTCATGGACACAGAGAAATTTTTCTGAGGACATAGATCAGCACAAAAATATCTGCCCTTGACAGTATGCACATGTTCTGAATAGGCATGGCTTTAAAAGCATACTTAAATGCTTTGTATAGGCTGGTACCTAAATTCACCATATTTGGGACAGGTTTTAACCGCTACTTGAGCCAAAAGTGCTTAGGGACTTCAGCAACTTGCATAAAATCACCCAAAAAACCAAACCAAAACACAACAAAACAAAAAAAAAACCACAAGGGGCAAAATTATTTCATTCAAAATGGGCCACTCTATGCTCTGAATCACTGTATGCCCCAACTGAATTTCACTTAAGAATTTTCCTTCTGTCTTTACACATAGATACATCAGATTTTCAGTCCCAGTGCTTTTGTAGCAGGTACCCATGGATGGGAGGGGGGGAAAAAGGGAAATAGAAGAGAATGAACCACAATTAATGCTGTTTATCATCTGAATGCATAAGCATGAACACACTTAACAGGTACATAAAACCAATAAATATTTCTTCATAAACCAAAAGTTGGCAGTGAACATTGCTTATTAAATTGTCAGATGCCAGTAACTACTTCTTTCCCTAAAACACCAGTCTCAAGAATTTTAAACCTGTAAAAAGCAGCAGTTTGTCTCTAACGGCACAATTTGAGGCCACCTACAGTCAGATAATAATCCAAAACTCTGTTGTCAGCAAAGGACAACCAATCCTTTTTCTGGTGATGAAAACAGCTTGGCTTAGTGTGGAAAGAGGAGTTTTCAACACCATTACAGATAGCACAAGTAGGACCCGATCACATGTGGCTGTCCGGGCTCCTGCAGACAGGGCTGCACTATCCTAGCAACTCAGCAGTTTTCAGCAGCAGTTGAGAACAGGTGAATGATGAGTCACTGATGACAACAGGCTGTCAGCAACAACTCATTTCCCTAGTGGGCAAATGGACACTACAGACCTGACCATCTTCGGTCCAGAAATGCTGACATCAGAAAAACAGTTAAAAGCCTTAAAATAACTGTTCTCTGAAGTCACTTGAAAACTTGATTTTAGAACCAAAAATCATATTAAAAACTGTCTCAAAACTAAGGGCAACCAAGTAGTTTTGCTATCATTCTTCAGAAGATGCCTTTGATATACATGTTGAGCATTGCCATGTGCTTTTAAAACCAGTGAATGTAAAACCAGCAGAATCTGCAAAATTAAGTAAGCAAGCAATGTACATATTATTTACATTTTTTTCTTCGATGAAGACCTTCCTGTAATCACCGCCACTGTATGTCTCAAGGAAAGACAAAGAACTGTTGAAGTAGAACAGGAGTGCCTGTATTAGAATGCTAAACCATTTAATTGGGGGACTCAGCCAGTTAAATTTCAAAGCTATGAAAAAAGTAAAATAATCTGGTGTCAGGTGCACGTTGTTATTGCAAAAATTTTGGCTGTGGTTTCAGATGTCAGGTTTCACCTTCTAGGATCCTGCTCTAAAATAGCTCTGACAATGAAACATGCTTTTATTATTTTTCAAGTCTTCTACTATCTTTACATACAGTTCATGCATGACCTGCCACCAGCTACAGTGGTTAAAACAGTTACTCCAGAGACTGGGGATATTGTAACAAGAGTGTCTCAGCAGTCACTGAAGTAGGGATCAGTGAAAACCGATGAAACATAGCGCCTTTAAATTTCAAAATTATCAGTCACTTTAATGACTCCAGGTATAACTTGAATGATCTTCTAAACTTCACCAGATGTCTGAATCTCAAAACGATTGCAGTAAAGATTTCAAAGTGTTTATGCCTCTCTCAAAGTATTTCTCAACAGTTTAAAAACCGCATGTACAAAGACAGAAATAATCCAGTAAGTATGTCTAGAGTCACTCACCCAGATTTCAGCCTTCCTTAAGCTGATCTTCTTGATTCTTAAATACCTTCCAATTCTTTATTTGCAGATACACATTTACTCATGCCTTGACTGTGTGTGAAAACTGTTTTCATTTTTTCTTTGAAACAGTTCTAGTTCTGAGTCTAGGTTTTGACAAGTGAAAGGTAGTGAACAAATCTGTTCTACTTGGCCTATACCACCACCTAAGTATTTCAAAAATGGCATTTTCTGCAACGTTTGAGAAGACTGAAGCCTCAAAATCACATAACATTAGCTATAAAAGTCTGTAGACTGCATGATGAATAAAGATTTCTCTTCTGTGCTCCCCACCACCTTTAAACCAACATACCTTCTAATGTTTACTTAAAATCGATTCTTTATCAACTAAGCAACGCAAGTTTGTGCTAAAGCCCTACTTCAGTCAAACGCGTTTTAGTGAAACTACTGCCATATAAAGAACTGTGGAGGAAAAACTAAGTTCAGCAAGAAAAGAGCATTTATAAATCTATACACTTTATGTGAAAATACACCGATACCCTTAGTTGATATTCTGAATAACTAAGCAGCAAAAATAATATAAAATGCATTGTATTTCATGTATGATGAGCTTGTTTGTTATGAGAATATAATCAATGCCTCTACTAACTCTACTGGAAGCAGATCATACATGCCAGGTGGTCTCTGAAAGCACCATGATGACTTCTCTGTTAAGACAAAGAGAATTGATAAAGAATAAGACTGTGCTGGATGATATGAGAAATGGCCAACAATTTCACTTGCCATTCACATAATTAATGAGACCTGTATCGACTTTATGATAGAGGAGTATATATTGAGGTTTCCAGCAGTACAGAACATGAGTCAACTAGAAGCCGACTGTTTCTGTTGAGGTAACAGATGACTAGATAAAGAGAAACAGACAGCGTACCTTATATTAAATGATAGGTATTTTTCCACATTAGTTTCAGTATAACCAACTTTAGTCAGAATTTAAAATGAGATTATTCTTTAGAGGAAGATTAGCCTTTGTCCATGTTTGTGCCAATCATGATTATACACCGGCTAGAACCTTGCTACAGTATAAATCATGTATTCTGTATGGTCACTGCTACTGTATAAACGCATGTAGAAATGCCTTGACTAAGAGCTATAGCTGATGACAAAATGCCATACTTATCTACATTTGTTATATCCCAGACTGCTGACTGCGTGCAAGTGCCATATGACAGCATAAAAGCGACTATAAAGTTTTACACAGTGCTAATCATATAAAACCACTCACATGCCACTTCCAGAGATGCATTGCGACTCACAGCTTCTCCAAGATAGTTCCTTGCAACGCAAACATAACTTCCTTCATCAGGTTTACTCCTGCGTCCATGCACAATACGTAAGAAAAATAAAGATCCGCTGGGCAGCAGCATGCGGTGTGAGCGCGGATCATCCTTGTCCGTTTCCACTCGTTCTCCATCCTTATACCACTCAATAGTAGGAGTTGGCCGTCCTTCAGCTTTACAGTTCAGAGTTGTTGGCTCTCCTTTAGAGACTATCACATCTGAAGGATGCTCGACAATCCGTGGTGGAAAGTCCTCCTGGCGGAGACGGGATCCTAGAGAAAAAGAAAAGGAGAGAGGGAAGAAAGAATAATTGATTTCATCTTTAGGTTTCACAAAGAATTCTCATAAGTTACTCTTAATGCCACAAAAATTGTCAAAGAAGAGAAAATATGAACATCTATACACATCTGATACTGTTTTGTCTGATAACAGATTTTCAAAGCTAAAAACAGAGTTGGACTACAGATATACACCTCTAAGGCATTATCAAATCCATTCCACGTGCAGAATAGGCTTAAAGGAGGATCTCATACATACATGCATGACAATCTTTTCCTTGTTCCAATAATCTTTCTATTTACATTTGCTTCTAGATCCCAGTGTGCTTCCAGATTCCACTCATGGCTACTGTCTCCCATCCTTTCATCTGCCAGACTCAACATCCAAAAAGCATTGTGTCTTACCATCCATTGGTTAACAGTTCTTTGTCGTTTTATAAGTATGCTTTGTATCCCTTTTCCAGAAACAGCCCAGGTATAGAAACAGAAGAAAAAAAAAACCAAACCCAAAACAAACAAACAAAACCCACAACTGAAACATGAGAAGTATTCCTTCGTTCACAAATTTCCAGTACAACAGTTGGCAACTTTAACTGTTCGAAGTGTCTGAATTCATTCATGAGCTCTATTTTTACGTGGAAATACCAAGTCAAATGCACTTTAGAAATCTGCAGTGGATTGCATGCATATACACACACACACAAATACAATTTAGGCAGACACACACCTGAAAGTGCATTGCAAACACCAGTGACTGAGAAATCATTACAGGTCCATTTCCCTTTTTCTTCTCCCTGCATTCATCCTTTTCTTCACCTTGCATTTTGGGGTCCATCATCTTTTATCTGCAGATGTACTTTCTAACCTATTTGTAGCATCGCTAAATTCCTACCAACACTGCATCACAACCCTGGCTACATGGTTACCGAGAGTTGAACAGCTCCAGCATTTCTACATAGTGTATCTAACCAGGGGTCTGAAACCCTGGATTATCTCTGAGTGCGCTCCAGGGGCTCAGCCTGAGTGCAGCATACCTTGGAAAGAATGTGGTTAAGTTTTTCCACTTAACTGTGTAAGTTGAAATAAGTTTTTCCACTTATATTTTTTTACAGTGCTAAGGATTAAGTAAATAAATTAATCCCTCTATCACTGAAAAGTAACACAACCGAAAGCACCTTCTTTAAATTGCCCCCCAGAATACTATTTTTCACTTTACAATGCTGATGACGAATATGCCATTGTTAAGCCTCCACAACTATCAGGACTAAGTATCGATACTAAGGATTCGTAATACTGAAGTTTCTACAACACTAATTTTGTTCTCTCTCCAATAGCAACTTTTGAGCCTTGCCCTGTACTTTCCCGTGCAGCTATTTCAACACACTGTCCTTCCGTTTTCCCTTTATACTTCCCTTTATACTTTCCCTTCCCACTGCCTGGGGCAGGGAAGCAGCAGAGCCTGAACACTGTCCACCACCTTCTCCAACAAAGCCTTGGCCTGTCACTCAAGTCCTGGAATAAGAAAAAGAGAGGTGCTGGTGGAGGGGAGACCCTATAGAAGTAAAGTATGTGGAAGAGATTTGTGCTGGGTCCACCACCCTGGAGAAAGTCCCAGTGCCAACCTTCCATTACAGCCTTTACCGTGTAGTGCAGTTTCAGTAAGACAAGTCACAGCATCCAAAACCTCCACTGAACACGTGCCAAAAAATTCAATGGTATCACAACACTAGCCAAATTTATTTCTTACCCTCCTCAATACAGCTATTAACAAATTGTAGACATGAGTAAAAGCAAGAACAGTGTCACCCAACAGAAAACCAAAGTCCAGCACTCCTAATTTCAACATCAATCATTCAGATATAGTTCATTACTGCATATTTAATCAGATTATATTAGCCTGACAAACAGCTTTTTCTGCAACAAACACACCACAGTAGTTCGTGCCTCTACATTGCTTCTCATAAAAATGAAGTCAGCTCTCCCAATTCATTAGAATCATAGAATAGCTTGGGTTGGAAGGAACCCTTAAAGGTCCTCTAGTCCAACCCACCTGCAGTGAGCAGGCACATCTTCAACTAGATCAGGTTCCTCAGAGCCACATCCAACCTCACCTTGAATGTTTCCAGGGATGGGGCATCTACCACCTCTCTGGGCAACCTGTGCCAGTGTTTCACGGCCCTTACTGTAACAAATATCTTGCTTGTATCTAGTCTACACCTACCTTCTTTTAGTTTAAAACCATTACCCCTCGTCCTATTGCAAGAGGCCCTACTAAAAAGTTTGTCCCCATCTTTCTTGTAAGTCCCCTTTAAATGCTAGCACAAATCATCTTTTCTAGCATGGATCCTGAAAATCCTTTGAGTGGAGCTGCCACATTAGTACAGTTGGACCGCGCTCCTTAAATAGGAGGTATGTCAGCTTCTGCAGGTTAGTGAAATTTTGTGATCAGCAGTTCTGCTAAGTCACAGAAAAGCAATTTAACATCAGTATCTTAATTATGTCCTACGCAATACATATTTTAAATTATTGTCAATGTCTCATTTATTCCAAAAGTTACAGGAAAAGGAATAAGGATTGATTCTATGGAGTGAATCCACATTTGGACTTCTGTTTTACTAACACTCAGGTCATTAAACTAAGGCTTGCCGTAACAATAAGGTGTTATGCCACTGCTGCACAAATGGACTCTTTCAGTGGGTACCAGATTCTATTACCAGTATGGCTAAGGTATCCATAATCTGTACTGCCAATACACAGAAAGCCAGACAATGTACACCTAAGCACAAGTGAACTCAGAGCACATTCAGAAGAGAAAGATGTATTTTTTGTCAATAGAAGGGAGAATAAAGACATTTAAAATCTAACAGAATTTACAGTAAAAAAGTATCTCTAGACCATGACCCCATGCACAACATTAAAGAAGGATGAAATCACTATTAAAGATGAAAAATTTCACAGTATATGGGACTAAAAAGCAAACTTCATACATTGACTAGAGACATGTGATACTTTCCATACGAGTCTACCAACTTACTTCATTGTTTATTCTCAGAAGAAGCACACAAAACCCCACTAGTGTTAAAAAATTTATAATAACAGTATCAAAAAGAACACCAAAGCTCAGGTGCTTCTGAATCTTTAGGGGGACTTAAGTCAGAGAAGAGAACAGATATGACTAACTTTTGATTAATGGTTAGCAAAGTATAACAAAATTAGTAGCAAAAAATGAAAATCCAAAATATTCATTTTCTTGTACACAAAGGTTTGTTGACAACGTTCAAAACTCAAATCAGTACATTCTACAGAGAATTACAGGCAATGTTAAATCCTTTGAAAATGGCTTTCTCCCATAAAGAATTCAACCTTCCATCTTATACAGCCCAATTCAAAACCCCTCCTCAGGTCATAATAGGACTAGTTCTTCCTCTTCAGTACTGATTTTTATCACAAAACTGATGTTTACCTCATTCTATCTTAATTAAGCAATCTGTGCACAAGAAAGGGTTTGAGATGTGGGCAGCACAGACTATGCCAATCGTCAAAGAGAACAGCTGAGGCTGTGTTCTAGAGGGGGCATTCCTGCGATGGCTGGGTGTACCTTCAGCTGTCATGCTGCAAGTTATTTCCTTCAATGTGTGCTTAAGAGGAGGAAGAAATACAAAAGAAATCAATCACAGACCACAGCAGACTCCCTCCTTCATAACCCAGCTAAGCACCTCCAACTCTTCTAAAAGGATACTCCCATTTAGAAAGAATAAGCAAAACCAAAAACTTGACTCCACTGCCTCTCTTCTGGCAGATGCAGACACTGTCTCTGTGCCAGAAAGTGACAGCCCCAAATGGTGTTTCCTAGTCATAATAATTGGTGACTTTACCTGTGAAGTTTATCACAAATCTATGAAGAACACCCTTGCGTTCATAACTACCTTTATGTGAACCATTGCTGCATTAGTCATTTCTAACGACTATAGAGGTCAGGACACTGAACACATGAAGCCCAGCCTCATAACGGAGCTGCGCAAAAGGAAGCTGCTAGAGGAAACACTTTGCCACAAAAAGGCGAGCAGAAGCTCCAGTTACGTAGATGTCCAGATGCAGCGCATGCATTGAAAGATATTCGCTGCTTGCTTTTATACTCCCCTTCCTGTCTTAAGAATTTGTGTACTTAGTTCCTAATCAAAGTAGTGAAAGAAAGTGAGTAAAGTTAGCAAAAATAGAGGGAAAAAAAAAAAAGGAATCTGGACTTTAGGTGTCTGAAGACACTCTGCTCTTCCACTTTCCTTTTTGGAATTCAATTCAGATATGTTGGACGAAACTTTACCTGAGAATCACCTTCAAGACTACTCTTTTGCAAAGTGTAAAAGATGACAGTCCCTCATTCAATTTGACAAGTTCAGCACCAACAGTGTTCTAAGTCAGACTGTTTCTCACACCGCCAACAAGTTTCATGTATGTGCTGTAACATGCTGACTTCCTCCTAAGTTTCCTCAGAGATCCGATGTACCACATAGTTACAGCTACACTGATAGCTTATAAACAAAATACTTATTATTATTTTCAATTTAGCCTGGTTGATCCTATAGCCAAATGACCCTGAAAAAATAATCAGATGCAAGAATTTTTATTAATCAAAGAAATAGATTTGCTATAGAGACACAGCAGCAAGAAGAAAGGCAAACTAAAACAAAGAGTCAACATTCCATTCTTTTTCACTACATTTCCACAAAGCCACTATGCGATCCTTACCCTAAGGGTAATGTGCTCTATGCATGTATACATACACATATCTTGACAGAAAAAGGCATTTGGAAATTCACTTTCTCGTCCTTCTAGGCCACCACCTTTCACATTTCAAGGAGAAGACTTTTCATTTATTGCACTTCATGCTCCTCCAATTTTAATCTATTAGCTTCACATCAAGACCAAAGTTGATTTCATCTATTAAGCTACTCTTTATATAAGTAGCTACAAAGCCAATGGTCTGTCATACAAGAAAAGCAACAGTACAGACTAAATTCACACCCATTTCATTCATTTCTCAAGTCACCAAAATGCTCATGGCGACTGGGCTAGTGGTAGTTAATAGAAAGGCTAGTGATATTATAACTACTGCGCAATTTTAAAGAAAAAAAGCAATATTGTATCAGTTTAAATGTCAATACTGTTACATGGTATTTCATAACACAGATGTCAGAGTTTCCTTCAAGAACCTTCTCAACACTCTCCTCCTTTCTAACTTTAACACCACCTGTTACTGCTTTCCACCAGTGATTCAGATGTCTGACATACCATTTATTTGTATCTCTTCACCTCTTTTCCAGTTTTTTCCTACCTGACTTCTACATATATAAGTTGATCTCTAAGGCTACTACTCCTTTTATATCCTTTCAGAAGGCTCACATTTTCATTTAACATTCCAAAGACACAGCTTTACTATACTTGGATAAAAAAAAGAAAGCCGGGACTAGATTTTCAATAACAGGACTAACAGCCATTTAACACAATGCATACCAGATGTCATCCCTACTAGAGCTGCCATCTACTATTCTACCCCCCCTACTGTTCTCATTTTACGGCTATGCAAAGGGAAGTTTAAAGGGTGATGTGATGTATTCCATTGAAACATTTTCAGTTCAGGTCATGCTTAACAGGTACATTATATGTTTAGTTCAGAAAAAAAAGTAATGCCTGAAAGACAACCAAACTCGACAGACAAGTTCATAGTATGTGCTTTACTATAAAACAGTAGTCGAAAAAAGAAACATCATCAAAAACAAAGTCATACTGACATTTCAAACCTTACGCCTGCTACAAGTGAAAGCAATCAATATTGTGTCTACGAGATTATTAGCTTGTTCTATGCTTTTGATAGCATTTTGAATGCACTCCTTATGAGTGTCTTGGTAACAACACACGTTCTCCCTCAGACAGTGCAAAAGGCCTGTTTATCAGAAAAAGAAACAGCAAAACTGTAAAAGAAAAAAAAAACCAAAACACTCCTGCAACAGAAAATAACAGGTGCAGGAAGAAAGAGGCCTGAATATATTTGGCTTTACTTAGAGGACAGCTCCAGAGATATATTTTAATGTCAAAGAACCTTCTTTGATGCTAGAGTCTTTGGTATTTTCACCGGACAAAATAAGAAAAAAAATCTGAAATTAAGGCATTAAAATTACAATTAAAAGATTTTAACGTGCTTTAAGGACAAGATGGATAGCTACAACAGTCTCTGCAGAACCTTTTCTGGCTATGTAGGATCTGTCACATGGCCAGGCTTTTTCCTTATGCAGGCTCTAATGCTTCTGAATGAGATAACATTAAGCTTGAAAAAAAGACACTCCTGCAGCTACTTATTTAAATCTAGTGAAAGACAGTCACAGTTACTCTTCATTTTGCTGCTTCTTCATATGCCTTGTTCCACTTAGGAAGTACTTATCAGAAACACTTATTACACATATCTGTTAGATATAATGAATAAGCATGTTGCTTTCACTACCCTTTTAACCACAGAATTGACTGAAAGCAAGCAGAGATCTCAAATAGAGATCCAGTCAGTCACATCCTAGTTTGAACGAAAGATAATGTACAAAAAATTCAAGATAATGAGAAAACCCAACTGGAGTACAGGCTGATGCACTGGCACCAGGCTGATTATCCTAGATGCATTCCTCTAGGCAAAGTGACATGGTAAAGATTACATTTTGAAAATTTATACTTTACAACCTCTCCCCCTCCCCTGAGACTTGGCAGATGGGAACAGACTCCAATAATATGACTGTTTCCAAGGTAAGGTTTTTGTTCAAAGCTGCGTCAGCTATGACAAGGTCTTCTGAAAGCTTTTCCTTGAGCAAAATTCCTCCATTAAGCAACACATCCCAACTTCCTCAGGACATGCCTCTGCAGATAAGCTGCCTTTCCTATAGTGCATGTCTGTCAAGAAGGGATAGCAGACAATGATGACAAGAGAGATCAATAACTGTCATTAAAAACATTTGACCGTATCTTATTGGGAGGCTGATTCTATTAAGTTTCTCTAGTATAAAACTGACTTTGTTAAGCAAGGTGTAATCAACTCTAATTGTAAAGAAACGCTGCAAACAAAATTCTGATTTTTATTTTTCTATTTTAATGTGGACAATAATTCAGTGCCACAATGTAAGCATACTATTCCTTATATGAAATTATTTAAGGGGAAGCATTCAAAAATTGCTATAAAGACTTAATGGAAATATATTTGTAATTAGCTTTTCTTCAATTTTTTTCTTCTCACACACCGATACACAAGTGTCACACTTCACTTTTGGGGTGGGGGGAGAATAATAAAAAAAACAGGATCTGCATTACAGGCCAAAAATCAGAATAGCCAGTACAGAGAACAGTAGTTCCGTGCTGGTTTTAATACTGTAAACTGCATGTTGATTAAGACATTCACTAATGGATCATTTCTCATGAAATCTACCTCCCTTCCTTTTCATACAGCACTTCTGAGAAGGATATTAGTACCACTCATACTGCAAATAGGTTAGCTACACAGTCTTTCACCTAACACCTTAATGCTTGTGCCTTCTTTGCTTTGTAGCATTTTTTGCAGAGTCTTACCACTCCTCAAAAATTGCTGCATTCCAGGACACTGCTTGTGGTGGAACACAGCACGGTAAGGGTACATTTCTGAGGGGAGGAGCGAGTAATAGCATATCCCTGAAAACTGGTATATAGATTCACAGACAAATGAATCATTTTTTCCCAGGTGAAAAGTTATAAATACAAGTCACTGCTTCAATGAGAAAGTTACATTGATTTGTTTGTTGCACAGCAGTATGGTTTAGAGTTCAGTCAAGAAGTAAAATATCTACCATAGCTATGCTCCCTAGAAGCAGCTAACAGACAACTATTTACTTAATAACACACCAACCACCCTACACACACAAAACAAACCCACCCAAAACCAGTAAACCCAAACCACCCTTACTTACAGGCTTGCTTTCTCAAAAAAGCTCTTGCTTTTGAAATTAGAATAGCTCTTCCAATTCAAGTGTTCCTTCCATTCATGTTCACTGACTCTAAACAATGACATAATAAAAATCACTTAAAAAGTGAAAATAATAGGGAGAGAAGAGGAACACTTCCAGCTATGAAAAGCAGAACAAATGAAAAGGTTTGTGTATGTATCTATATGTCTTTGTATTTGTATGTTGTGTGTAGATATCCCCCACGTGTATATTTATATATATAAAATGTACACATGTACAATGTACCCAGACACATATATGTGCCAGATGACCTCCAGAGGTCCCTTCTAATCCAAATTATTCTATGATATATACACAGCATGTAACAAAAGCATCAGAGAGCAAGAGGCGGTTTTCTCTCTCTTCATCCAGTAGAGCTCATGCACAACAGCTCTTCCCTTGGGAGCCTTTCAGAACCACTCTGGAATTCAGCAAAGCAAAGCATAAGCATATGCTTGACTCTGCCAAACATCTTTTAGCTCTTTTTCAGGTCAAGGATGGAAGGAAAAGCAACAGACATTGTTTATAGACAGCACAATAACTTATTATTAACTAGCATATTATCATCATAGCACTGGGGAACTGACAGCAGCTTCTTATCAGCCAGTCAAAGGGAAGCATTCATCTTCCCACATACCACCGTAAAAACCAATGGCTAATTAGGAACAAGTAAATTTTATACTTTTACATAGAAGGGTTGATAACCATAGGCTCTCCGAAGTCTAAAACTTTCCACTGATAGATGATAATGACCATTTAAGACATTATTGAAAAATAAATTATTTAAAAGCTTTTAAAAATGAGTAAACATGAAAATACATCCGTTTTAACAATATTAAATGGAAACAACAGCTATAAAAGCAGCTTTCAAATTACAATCTGGCTCAGATCCCTTCAAGAATCATGAGTCAACTGGCTATCAGATTAGGATACAACTGCCACAATCTGTGAAATCAGACTAGCTTTGTAAATAAAGTGTTACATAAACTCCACAAAATTAAAAAAAGATGGCTCTCCAATTAAGAACCTTCAACCTGTCTTCAAAAAGGCTCTTCAAATAATCTTAAAATTATCTGACATTTAACCTGTATATAAATATTTTGATATACAAGTCAAAATTTTCACAATGTTGTGCCATTAGAAACAATTACGAATCATCTGTATTTTGGTTCTGATTAATACTCGTCTTCACAACACAACTGTAACATAAATTTTGATAATATTTTTAGGTAAGTTTGACAGTTCTGACACTCTAACTTTTACAGATGACTATACATAGAGCTACTTCAGCCAAGGAAACTTACTTTCTCATCTATTCCTTCATCTTCACACTCATGAAAACCTCTCTAAAAATCCAACATCCTAAAACCTGAAAATAAAAAGTCTGATATCTCACAGCCAGACAAAAACCCTGAAGTGGCAAATAGACAAACATACCTCAAGGTAGTTAAGGTAATACGAGTTTTCTAAGTCAGAAGCAATACAGTTTGGTCCATTCGGATTTCAACAAAGCTATCCTCACATAGTGCAACCTAGAAAAATCCTGCTCAAGTTAGCAGATATAAACAATTGCACATTTTGCATGCCACATACTTGCATGCAACGGTGACAAATCAATATAATTTCACCCATCTGAAGCAGTCTTGAAATAATACTTTGAGGAAGGTGGGAAATTCCTACTGTAAGCACAGCAGGCATTTAACTTCCGTGTTCTAAATTACTCCCTGCAGCCACTGTGTTCACTGCTGACATTGGCAACAAAGACTGCCACACCCTGTTCCGCTGAGCCATACCAGTTGTGGATGTCTAGGGAATTCCAAGTAGACAACATCAATACTTCATTTAAACCTCAACCCAAACATCCTAAAATAAGCTTTTGTAAAGTTTTAAGTAACTATCAGCCAATCAATACTAATTCAGCAGCAAAGCTCAAAATAAAATTGAAAGTAACATGATGGATGTCAAAGTTCATTGTAATCTCTTGGTTTAGAAATCTACAGATTACACCTTAGCCATTTGTCAAATAGTTTGTCTTTGGAAGCTTCAACTAGTTATAGAGAACTTTTTCCAAAAATACAAGATGAAAACATAAATCAAGCTATACAAAGAAAACTTATAATCCTATTTTTCCTAACCCCATATTGAGCAAATACACTTTCATATGCTAAAAAATGGAAGTTTTTTGGAATCAGTATAAACTTCCTCATAACTGTGTCTCTGCTACATATGTCATTGTACAAAAATCAGGTGAATAAGCACAGGCAATACAAGACTTAAGGGGATGTTTGAAAATGCCCCTTGATTTCACCTTTTGCTAGTATGCTGGTTTTGGCTGGGATAGAGTTCATTTTCTTCACAGTAGCTAGTATGGGGCTAGGTTTTAGATTTGTGTTGATAACACAGGGATATTTTTCATTATTGGTGAGAAGGGTTTACAGAGCCAAGGCCTTCTCTGCCTTTCACCCCACCCCACCAGCAAGCAGGCTGGGGGTGCGCAAGGAGCTGGGAGGGGGCACAGCTGAGACAGCTGACCCAAACTGACCAAAGGGATATTCCATACCACATGGCATCATGCTTCGCATATAAAGCTGGGGGAAGAAAGAAGGGCGGGGGGAGGGAACATTCGGAGTGATGGCGCTTGTCTTCCCAAGTAACCGTTACGCATGATGGAGCCCTGCTTTCCTGGAGATGGCTGAACACCTGCCTGCCCACGGGAAGGAGTGGATGAATTCCTATTTTGCTTTGCTTGTGTGTGCAGCTTTTGCTTTCCCCATTAAACTGTCAACTCAACCCATGAGTTTTCTCATTTTTACTCTTTGGATTCTCTCCCCCATCTCACCGGGGGGAGTGAGTGAGTGGCTGTGTGGTGCTTCATTGCCAGCTCGGGCTAAACCAGACAGCTAGCTTGCATGTTAAAAGACTCCTTTAGACACCCAAAGTTTGAAACAAACAGCTTTTAAATAAAATTCAGTCACATACTATTTCTACCTATAAAAGTCATGTTCATAAAACACCTTATATCCCAAACACAAAAAATCACCACAGTTTTTATACTGGTGCTTTCTGGCATGCATTTGTCCCTTTATGTATTTAGAAGTTTGGAGTTCAAAGTTTTTTTAAATAAATATTTTAATGCAAATACTGCAACTTTTTTGTGTACTGTATGGTTTGATTACCAAAATGTCACAAGTTTTTTAACAGTTATCACACTGATATCAGAGGTCGTATTATCAACTTATTAATTAGAAACTCAACACATTTAAATTTGTGCACACATATCTTATTGTCTTAACTCTAGTTTCTCTTGATGCACTTATGTATTTATTATATTATACACAATACATATAATTGTGCTATATCACCTGAATGTCTTTTATTAAGAGAATATTTGAAGTATGTCCTGTCCCCCCCAAAAAAACACTACCCACACTTCTTTCCTTGTGCCCCTTCTTGCTCTGCAGGCATGTTTCACAAAAGCCTTACATACCTCGTTGTGTTTGTCACCTTTCTACCTTGCTACCATTATACCTGTAGCTAATAAAATGGCACATTTATCTAAAACAGTTCAACAACTCTATTTACAAGATGAACCTCTTTTCCTTCTTTCATTCAGAAGCCATCCAGTTATCTGTCCCATTAGATTATAAAATAGAATTCTGCAACTCCCACAGCCAAAACTGGACTTAATGTTCTTGGGACATAGCACAAATACTCCCAGTAACTGTGCCAACTCTTGAATCTTTTTTTAAGCAACCCTCCCTGATTTTTCTGTTGCCTCTTCTGTTTCATGTATTTACACCCAAAGCTGGCACACAGCAAAAAGTCTCTCTTAATACTGTAGACTGAAGGGCATCAGTCCAGTGAGTGGCTTTCTTGGACCAACTTGGGACCCAGCCAAACACATATAACCCTGCTGTTGCTAGTGGCAGTCCCAGCTAGGAAGAATCTTACCTTTCGAGGGATACTACATTTCACAGTATCTTTCTACAGCATTAATTTACCCTTTATATATTAAAAAGAGATATTTTCTGAAACTGTAAAGTTGAAGACAGCAACTCAGAAATCTATTTTGTCTACCCTAACTTTATAGGGTTTTCTATTGATTCTGCTAATGGAACCCTCTCAGAGCTGCAGAACGGCAAGGGTGCTGATCTGACAAAACCTTCTGAAAGCTTCTTTGCAAGTAAATTTGTGAAAATAGCAGTAGAGGAAGTAAACAGAAAATATAGAGGAAGTAGATTCTACCATCTCAGGTTGTAACCTTTGGCTTTTAAATCAGTATTTTCAGTAAATATAATGAATGTTGCCTAGACAAACTCATGAAATAAAAGTCCATCATTAAACAGTGGTGGGTTGACTGTAGTTGACAGTCAAACACCCACCCAGCTGCTCACTCACCACTCTCTCCCATAGGATGAGGAGGAAGTAAAAGGAAGGCAAGAGACTTGAGGACTGAGATAATGGCAGCTAGAATGGAAAAAGCTGTGCATACAAGGAAACCAAAAAAAAAAAAAAAAGAATTAATTCACTACTTCGTATCAGCAAGCAGACGTCCAGCCACTTCCCGGCAAGCAGGGCCTCAGCATGCATAGCTGTTGCTTGAGAACACAAATGCCATAACTCCTTTATCTTCCTTTCCATGAGTTTTTACTGCCGAGCATGATGTCATATGGCATGGAATATCCCTTTGATCAGTTTGAGTCAGCTGTCCCAGCTATGTTCCCTTCCAACCTAGTGCCCACTCATGCCTGCTACATTCTTTGTTCAGAGCTAAAAATCTAAATTTTTCAGGAGATGGGGGTTTTATGGCTGCTTTTTTCCAACAGATAAAAAACCTTCAAACATGATAAAAGAATCTTTTCTTCTGCAAAACTATTTTGCGGGAAACCTACTTCCTCCAGAACAGATAGATATAACGCAAGTCGTTCTTATAGGTATCTTTGACATTTTACATTCCATCAGTAAAGCAACATACTTTTATACGTAATACTTTTCTGATTAATAACTAAAAGACTGAAACTGAAGTTTGCTTTCTACATGCAGTGGAATCAAAGCTTCCTTGCCATCTAAGAAAACAGATGTTTATGGAAAAAACTAAAGAGAAGTTTTAGGTTGATACTCAAAGTTGCTCACAGGAAGACTGACATTTGCCAGTGTTTGCACTCTATGTGAGTGTCTTGATACAATCTTACTGCATCATACCTATGTGTGTACCTGGGGGAATAAAGAGAAAAGTAAGTCCTCTCTTAATTAGAAGCATACTTCTAATTAATTATTCCAGAAGACTGTGGCTAGAAAAGAACTAAACTCAGTCCCTTCACTGTCCCAGTGTATTTAACTATTTTACAGGGTTTTTTTCCCTTTTGTAGCTTTCCCTATCTAATCAAATTATGATCTCAAGTCACTTTTCAGAGTTTAAAAACCCAAACATTTATCTTCTAGAATACAGCTTAGGTATGAGAAATATACTTAAAAGCCAACAGTTCCATCATCAACAAGTTTTGCAGACCTGAGGACAAGCTCCACATCAGGTGTTTCAGGTACAGCGCTTTTCTTCCACACAACTTTTTCTAACAGAGGTCTTACCCATGCACACACACTTACAAACTTTTTTTTTTCCTCCCAAAGAAGATCTGCCTCTCACTGTTAATGTTATAGCTATATCTTGGTTATAAAACAAAATGATATGCAACTACATAAAATAGAATATATAGTACCTTAATAAAACTGTGAGAAGGAGGCTTATTACTGGTAGCTAGAGATTGGTGTGCTGCAGGGATCAAGACAGGACTTTGAAATCTGCGCTGCTGGATTTATGAAGACAAGTTTATTGCAAAACAAAGCCCAATACATTTCATTTACGCCAAAAGCAGTGGCAAGCTTGAAGAAAATGACACAGGTCTAGCACAAGAGTCAACTGTAACTAGCTCAGCTAAAGAGAGATTTCCATTTCTTGGCACAGCAACAAATCCTCAAGCAGCAAGGGGCTAGGGGTGAGATTTTTTCCTCTGTAAGTAACTTAATGAATGAAGTACTAATTAACATTATGGCATTGATAAATGGAGAGAGAGATTAGGGATGTACTCGATATTCAGGCCTTCCCAGATGGACCGTCAAAGCCACATTAATTCCTATCTCATTGGAGCATCTGCTTCTCCCATAATCCATTGCCCCTTGGTACAAACAACACAAACTGTTGTGACTCAATTCGATTTATATCAATCTAATTTCTTTTAATCCAATTTGTATTCCAATCTACTACCTTCTAATCACTTAAATCTTCAGCCTCCATCTGGTAAATTTTCTCTCAAAATTAACCGAGCAGATGCCTCTGCAATTGTCTTCCACAGTCAGGCTAATCATGCCCTCGCAGTGGCCTACAGAGCACGCTGAATAGGTACGTGACTTACAGCATTGCCCTTCTTATTACAAACATGGCGATGCAGGAAGGCCATTTTGTCTGTCATTAATTGGTTAATTTGCATAACACTGCCAGGGAAAGATGCCTAGGAAACAAAAGCCAAGAGTAAAAAGCTTCAAGAAGGCAGCCTGACATGCTCATCATTTGTCACATGGCCATTACACTTTGAACCATCTATTGTTTGATGTAACAAATACGGAACTGGATTACAGCTAAATACATCACAAAAATCTACATATAATATTGTATTGCATGATTTTTGGCATTGCTGCCATTGAACCTGCAGCAAGCAAGAGGGCTGTCCAAACAAAATTCTGGGAAACATGCACGATACTGGGAAAATTAGAAAGCACATTGTTTTGCCAGACCCCAAAACTTCAAACCCTCTCTCTCTCGTAAATTAACTTTTACACAACTACAACTGCATATGCAAATAGAGCCAGACTTTGTGACTACCAAAAGCTAGAGTCCTTCAGGTTTCCCTAAAACTGTCCCCAAGACAGTGAGGGCCACAGGCTATCCAATACATCACTAGTAGGATGAGGGGAAAAAAAAAATAGAATGAAGCTAACCTCAGCCAAGGACAGTTAAAAATACTGAACCTAAGGTAAAGGCAGAAAGAGTAGTGCCACTCCTTTAAAACTCCTTGCCACATTAAGAATACAATGTTGATCCTTCCCCTTGATCAATGCTACGTCATCTCTAGGAAGCTGAAGATAGGTTCAGCACAAAATGTATACAGTTATTCAAGTGTTCACATGATCATGGACTCGCAAAGCTGTGGACAAACGTTTTCCAAACTTGTTATTCAGAATCCTTGGAGGACAAAAATGAAAGTATTAAACGTGCCACTTATGTTTCCCAAGCAATGTTAAGTGAAAAGAAATGAAATAAAAAAAAAACCACAACAGGTACTTAGCAAATGATGAGGAAAGCACAAGAAAGAACAGGCTGGGCCAGCGGAGGAGGCACAAGAGTACCCTATCACACATAAGCAGGAAAAATCAGTGGAAAGAAAGTTTCCACTTGGCACTCAGTACCTTGCATCATGAGCTACATTCTTGTTGACACACAACCACTTACATAAGATCAGCTATTAACAGTATACAGATTCAGAGGAAGGCAGAGTTCCCTTCTGCCATTACAGCTTCTATATAAAATATGTAGCTCCACATTTGTCAGAGCAATATAAATCAGACTAACATGGAAGGGTCAGCTTCCAATTTTCATCTTTAAAAAAAAAAAAAAAAAACAAACCACACACAAAACTTGTGTCATCCGAATTTTCAGTAGGCGGAAGATGAGCTTACTGGGATGATTTGCCTGGGAGTTTGCTACTGCTTCCCCTTCCCTCCTCTCAATCTTTCACATCTAACCCTGATTAAGAGGTTTTGCTTTTCAGCTAATAGGTAGCTAGTAAATTTTTCATGACCAGAGGATAGCAAGCAGTATAAATAAAATGGATCCAAGCCACAGGATGCTGCAGAAGGGAAGGGAGGGTGTGCTTGGTAAAGGAGGGGGTGGAGTGGGCAGTCTTTCTTCTCCTCCCACAAGCTGTCAAGTCCTTCTGTGCACATCCCCTCCCTCATTCCTGCTAAAAACCTTCCTCTCTGTGCCTGCCATGACAGGTGGTCCAGATTTTCACTTAGAAAATCTGGCCACCCTATGTTTGCAACACCTCCCTGCTTAGTATCATCTGTGAATTTAATTAGCATGTAGTTTACCCACTCATTCAGATTATTAACGAAGATGTTAAACACGACACAACCCAAATAAAAAGATCCCTGTGGCAACCAATTGATGCCTTCCTTTAAATCAGTTTCTTGCCATCTATTGTAACCCTTTATTTACAGACATCAACCAATGGTTAATCTACATGATAGCATGGATATCCAAGCAAAATTGCTTTTTTTTTTCCCCAGCTACAAGGCTGTGATATACTGTAAACAGTAGAATCGCACTAAACTGTCCCCATCTCCAAAGTCCTAGTTCTCATCTACTGCACGTGTTGTTTCATCAGACTATAATATCTAGCCTCTTGCATCTGCTGTTTCATCTGTATCTCCTCAGGAATATACACAGCATCATTGCTAAATGCTGGTCAGGAAAAATCCATACCATTTGTGCTTATTTCTACTGTCACAACCTAAAAGCAGCCCATAGAAATCTGACAGAGGGAGAGAAAATCATTAGAAAAAAGCTAGACTGGGATAGATTTAATATATTTAACAGTTTTATAAATTGGGTTTGAAATGAGGGATTAGCAGCAGTGGGAACTATGCAAGGAATATGTAGGGGAAAAACATTTAACTTTTATTCAGGAAAGGTAATACGAGAGCACTACTCTGGGTCAGTAGCTTCAATAAGGGCATCACAGATTTTATTCATCAGGTAAGCAATACTACAATGCAGTGCCTGTATATTGATATTTAGGTTTTGAAATTAAAGTAAATTTAATGGAGTTTGATCAGTAAAGCATATCACATTTGGGGAAAAGACAAACAAGAACCCCAATACCCTAAGAGAACCCTCCACACAGAGAAGACAATTTGAGAAAACTTTACAGAACTTATCACTATATTTACACACAGACATATATATAGACACAAATAGATACACACACCTTTATTCATCAAACAAATCCAACTAGCTCAAAATTTTAAGCTGAGTCGTCTTCCCTTTGCAAAAGTACTGTAATATAAGAAAAAAGTGAACATTTGAAGGCCTGAAGCCGAATGCAAATCCTCTCTAAAATAGGTGGCCACACATACCACATAAGTAATAAAATGACTTTTTATTACTCCAATGATCTCCAATGACTACGGAAGGGACCTAACTGACAGGCTTAGATTAGACACCTAATTTTACATTGCTTGTCTCATGGGGACTGAATCTACAGTCAGTGAGGTATGAGCGGAAATTTTTTCTCTTTCACATTATTCAAACAATGCAAACTGCCACTCATTTTCACAACTCAGATGTGTACTATCTGTTTGGAAACAAGCACACCTAACTTCCACGGAGTAAAGATTATAATTTGTTTTAAACAGTTTGTGTTTTACAATAAACATGGAAAAAACCCTGAGACTGGTGACCTATGCCATGCCATAAGAGACTGCCACTTTTCAGAACAGACATGGCTACACACTAGCTAGCCAGGCTCAATCTAGAGATATTGCAGATGTTTACAAAAAGAAGAGAGGCAGTGTATCTAACCATTAACAGGAGTCAAAGAGCCTATGAAGCATCAATGCCACATCCACTAGCTCCTCCACACCAAAAAACCCAGTTGGTGTTAAGGCATGATTAAGGGCTGAGAGGAATGCAACAAAAGTGTATGCAGGTGGCAGAGGTCACTGAGGAATAGTATAAAGGAAAGAGGGTCAAGTTATTGTCTGAAATGCATCCATAGGAACAGCCATATTTTAAATCACTTTTTATAATAGCCATGCCTGTATTGATTTAATAATATCTTTATGCTACAGATTTATTCAGCACACCATGAAGAACTACACCAAAGATTGAGTTGCGAAACCAGGTCTTGTTTCTTTTTCCTTACACAAGGTAAAGGGAGATTGAAGGTTTTCAACATAGGAGATATTCTACTTAAAGCTCTTTATTAGCCTTGTTTCATATGGAAAGGGAAACATCTGTCACCCAAACATCATCAAGTCCTTGGGTAAATAACATGAATGCCATAAAACTGAAATACGTTTTTTAAATCAAAGTGACTAATATGCCTCTGTGTACACGACAACATACTAAGAGTTATCTTTAAGCCTGTATTAGCATATACATAACACTGAAATGGAATGGAGAGAACGTCCACGTGGAAGTATTGTTGCATCACACTGGGCAGTACAATACCTTAAAGTATAATGCCTCTGAAGACGAGTTTTCAAAAATAAGTATTTACTGTAAATCACACAAACATGACAAATTAAAAGGAATGCATTGAAACTGGGCTGCATTAAAAGGAGTGTGGCCAGCAGATCAAGAAAGGTTATCCTCCCCCTCTACTCTGCCCTAGTGAGACCACATTTGGGGTACCGTGTCCAGTTTTGGGCCCCCCAGTTTAAGGACACGGAACTGCTTGAGCAAGTCCACCGGAGAGCTACCAAGAGGACCAGGGGACTGGAGCATCTCCCTTATGAAGAATGGCTGAGAGACTTGGGTTTGCTTAGCCTAGAGAAGAGAAGACTGAGGGGGAATTTCATCAATACCTATAAATATCTAAAGGGAGGGTGTCAGGATGATGGGACTAGGCTCTTTTCATTAGTGCCCAACAACAGGACAAGGGGTGATGGGCACAGGGTGGAACACAGGAAGTTCCACCTCAATATGAGAAAAAACTTCTTTCCTGTGAGGGGACAGAGTAGTGGAACCAGCTGCCCAGGGAGGGTGTGGAGTCTCCTTCCCCGGAGACATTCAAAACCCGCCTGGACGCATTCCTGTGCCCCCTGCTCTGGGTGTGCCTGCTCAAGCAGGGGGGTTGGACGAGATGATCTCCAGAGGTCCCTTCCAACCCCTACCCTTCTGTGATTCTGTGAAATTAAATACTCATAGCCACTCTCACCAACACCTAGCGAAAAAACAGCCAATGCTGACTTAACACCATTAACTTCACTGAAGCTAATGCCTGCCTTAAAGAAAGGCAAGATCAGGACCACACTGCCCATAAGGAACCATTCCCAAGTCTAGCCTCTTTGCCACTTGCAAAGCGGTTGATGAAAACCTATTCCTGGTGTATCAGCAATTGCCACTGGCTTCTTGTCCCACCATTTGCCTCCCTCCTCCAGAATAAGAACTATAGTTCAAAGCGTAGAAAGAAACAATGAGGGTCATTTTAAGTGCTAAGGTCAGGCTGTATGTTTTGGGGTAGGGGAGCCTGAAGTAAAACAGTTACAAGTTACTGGTGACCCTGGAAAGGAAGTTACTTAATATTCATGTTGACAGAACAGAAGAATGGATTAATCATGTGGAATTAGCATTTTCATTGAGGAGCTTGGTTGAGTCTTGTGTTCTACTTTGAGAGGAAGACGGCTGCTTCACACTAGCATTTTACATCTCTCATTTATCGAAACATTGCAGCTTGCTCTTAACTGTCATTAAACGATGAACAATGAAAGACTTCTTTACTTTTTACTTCAGATTAATCATGCAGCTCCCTTGGTCTTTCCATGACTGAATGTGTGTTCTGAATCTTTTTTTTTTTTTAAATTCATGTGGGATAAAGAAATCCATTTAATTAGATTTCAATTCTATTGGGGAAAAATGGTCTCTATTGAAAGGGCATCACCTAGTATTTTCAGCTCATAGTTACAGTGCCACTGTGCACTATTATCTCTCTTAAATTGTGTTACATTTATGGTAATTTCAAGCCATCTCTTGTTACACAAATTAGTGGTTAAAAAATAATCACTCCGGTTACCTAGCATAGAGAAATATGGTGTAAAAATTAATTGAAACAATTATAATATGCAGTTTTTATAATCATTATAAAGTAAAAATACAAATCATTGTGTACCAGTAACATATTAATGTCTTAATGAAGTTGTTTTAGAATCACTTGAAATTTTTTTAATAAAACTTCTTAAAGTATTTTCCCCGACTCTTCCCTTTCTGTGCCCTCCTCCAGACTTCTTCCCCCATATGTTATGAAATACTAGATTAGACTTTTCAATTACAGATATAAAATAAATTATACAAAAATGCTGTTTTTCCCCACAGGGAGTGGCACATTATTTAGTACAGCTTATAGAGCTACTTAATGTAGTCAGATAATTTCAAAATTTTAGCCCTGTACAACTTGCCCCACCACATCAGACCCTAAATACATCATCTACTTTATGATCATGCTTAAGAGAGTGGAAAACAACAAACCCGCTGCAGTTGTACAAAGCTGCACATAGGCAAAAACAGCTGCAGGTGATCAGGTTACACCTTGAAGTTCATGCTTTGATTATGCATTCCATATTTTATTTGTGTATCTACAAGATGGCCTTCATGGTTAGAAAATCGAGTCTTATTGAGGGGCAGAGAGTGGAGGAAAAACCAAACAATATAATCCCATTCCCTCATGCCTTCTCTCTCAGAAGAATCAGAACAAATCAAACCAATGCTTTGCAAACCTTTCCGTTTCTCATGCCTTGAGCAGCCCTTTTCACGATCTGCATCTTCCTCAGAGCCTATCAGCCTAACAATCATTACTCTATGACACAACATTTTTCTCCATATTAAATGACTAAAACATCGTGCCTAAAATAATGTTTTAGGATATTGTGTATTTGTCTGCATATAACCAATTGAGGATGATTACAGAAGTCAGCATGTTTTCTTTTACTATCTATTAAGCATTTTCATCCATCAGCTACAGAGTGATCTCTAGCTTTGCTCAGTCCACTTTAAAATTACTTAAACAGCAGGTACTTTCCACTATCTTACCAGAAAGAGGGTTCCACACTGAACACAGGAATAAAATGGCATGTGCATAATGCCAGTGCATTATATCTAGTTGAGCCACATTCTGTTACACTTCTGAAAGGCTTGTAATCATTACAGCTTGTCATTTTAACATTTAACTATGCATTTCCATGCCTTACTATGTTTCAATTTCATTCAAACCTCCAATTTTAAATTTCAAGGTTCAGCTAAATTAGTCGCAACACTACATGTTTTTTTAAGATACAGACATACTTTAAAATTTTAAACCCCATCTTAACTATTTTGTCTATTTAGACGAAGAAACACGTAAAAGACGAGGAAAAAACCACGTACAATTCACAACAGTAAGAGTCCACCTGATTCTTTTTTTATCTCATCTGGCATACTCCCTTTCAGTTGCTCATAAAACTTCTTCCAAGTTCTCACTAATCTCTTGTCATCACCTTTTGAGTTTTCTTTAGTTTGCTATTGTGGTTTTAAATCAAGAGACCTAGAACCGCACATGTTAGAAAGCTAAATTTCCCCGTCTGCAGAAAGCTGGCACAAGCTTTACATTCAACTGAAGTTCAAGCTTCACTCTGTTCCCTTGCAAAGCTGATGTAATAGCTTGTCATTCTGAAAAATGCTATGCTCTACTAAGCCACTCCACTGATCTCTCAGGCTGACTATCCTCTGTCTTGCAGCATCTGACTTAACACACTTATCCTAAACTTATGTAGGGTACACTGTACTAAAGATGAGTATAAAAATGCCTTTCAGAGGTCTCTGGCGATCATCTTATTCCTTGATGCATATGATTTGAATATTGAATTCTTCTGGATTACAACCCATTTTCTTTCTTAACCATGTTACAAACTTCCTGAGGTCCCTTTGCATTAGTAACTGTGCAACTTCACTCACTTCAGATCTGAAAGCCTAAATCATCATTTTCTTGCCTATTTTAGTGTAAAATTCTCCATTTAAGATTATCTTTAACAAGAACATTTTCATCTGGACTAAATTCACACATATCTAACATTAGTCTTTGCTTCTTCCTGCTGCTGCTACCTAAAGGAAGTGATATTATCACAGCCTGCAGAATGTGCTCTTTCAAAGAGAAACTGATAACTCTGATGATTTTCAAAGGCTACATTAAAATGTAACAGAACAGGCAAAATTGTTCCCTGAAATTGAACATGTGATTCTTTCCCTAACCAAAAAAAAAGGCAGTTACTGAGGAACAGAAACTGGATCTTCTTTTTTCTGCTGTTATAGAAATTATAACTTCCTTGAACATCATATATATTATTTTGCTTTCAAGTTCTCTCCTGGAAGTATTGTCAAAGTTAAACTGGCATTAGATACTGTTTTCACTAATCTTATTTTTGTTCAAGTAAGCTGGACATTCACTCACAGAAAGAGTGCTGAAATAGAATAGCACCAAATTTTTATGTTTGTTACAAACCACCATAACCACAATACATGCAGATCTTTTATCCTATGGATCAAAGTAACAAGAAATTTGGTCACCTTGAGACAGGATATCATCTATAAGGGCAGGTAAATGCAGTGGGATCTACAAAATAGTAGTCCCTATTTCTAGTGGTCACCCCTTTGTTGTCCCTGTGGGTGGCAACACATTTGCTTGAATTCTACGCTGATCAAATCCTTTCCAAGCCAAATTCATTTCATCAGGGTACGTATGCCAGTCCAGCACCCACATACAGTCACCAGTGCTCCTAAACACACAACATATGAGTTCAACTTCAGACTCTATCATCATTCTGCTACATGGCAGGTATTTCACTCACCCTTTACCTTAATTTTTCTATTTTTAAAATGCAGGTGTTGGCATGACTCCTTTGTGAAACATTGAGATCCACTGATGTAAACCCCATGTAACAGAGAGTACTGTCAGCTTACTAAGGTGTCTTCTTGACCTATACCCTGCATGCACAGATGGCTTACAGTAATACGTGGCCAATACCACTCTCCTCCTGCTATGCCCCTGCACAGACATAGGCAAGATTTACCTGCAAGTTCTTGATCTGCTGTGTTTGAGCTTTACCCTCCGTCTTCTTGGAACACCTGGAAGCTCCAGGTTTCTAGAGCCATTGAGAGGCAATTTCACTTTGCCAGGCTTTCTGTTTCTAATGTTACTTTAGTCACAAAATTAAACTGTTTCATAATTTCAAACCAGTTTTGCACACATCACATGGAAATTCACAGAGTACTAGTTTTTACTACTACAATACCTTAACCAATTTACACCTTTGGAGATGTAAAAAGCTCATGCAAGAGCTATATCTATAAATTATCTTTAGTTTTATAATAGATATGTGCACATATACAAATATGAACACAAATTTCCTCACTGGATTAGCAAGATTTTCTGTTTCCTAAAATGCCAAAAGAAAAACATTTTATTTGCTTTAAAAAATCTAATTATTGCATTATAAGCCTGGAAGAATATTGATAATATTGACACAGCAGACAAGGACATGTAGGGTGATATCAGAAATTAAGATCCCTGATGTTTCAGAAGAGGGTTGATATGCCAAATGAACTTAGCATTTCATCAGGATTTGTGTGTTATATATCCATATCCCCCATATTCTGTAGGGGTAACGCAACAATTATTGTCACAGAATAACCAAGACACTGACAGCATCACCAGTTATTTTATTTACTGATACAGGCACTCTGGAAAGACTTGCCCTTTTCTTGTACTTGCCTCAATTTACAGGTTTTACAACTGATTTCAATAGGGCACGATTATCAAACAATGTCACTTCACTTCGCATTGAGCTTGGTAAAAAACTAGCAATCTAAGATGCTTTCCACACTTTGTCAGAGAAGGTTAACTTCAGACAAGGCCTTTTCTGTGTGTTGTAAACCCAGCTGCAGTGTCTCATACCACAACATCTCAGGCTGTAGGAAGTATTAGAAAGATCAACAGTGCTATCGATAATGAAGTATTTACAGAAACCCTGTAATTTACGTTTACTTATAGGACTATGCATTGTGTTCCTGTCATCTTTTTCTGAAAAGTCAGATGTTGCTTTACTGCCTGCATTCTACTTCTCAAACAAAAACATAGTCATCTAATTAAATTTCAAGCATCTTTGACATTAAATAAGTTGAGTAAAAAAAGACAAATAGTCTGCTGTGATCAGATGACCCCTCAAAGACAAATAAAGCCCAGCAAATGCTACACACTGGAAGACTGCTTGCCTAATCAGTGCTTCTTCCAGCACTCCTCCTCATGACAGAGTGCAAGTCCTACCACAAAGTCTCCCAGGTACTCAGTATCCCTCAAGACCTTAAGGAACTATTTTCCCCATCTGTGTACTTTTTGTCTGATTTTAGCCCTTCTCTTAAAACTTACATGTTGTTCTACCACATGCCATAGAATTTTCAGAAAAGCACTGCTCACTTGATGAATCCCTTCTTAATAGTACAGCAAAGATAACCATTTGACAGAATGCCATAGCCAACAAAAAAGCTAGGATACTAGTTCAAATGCATTTTTTAAAAGATGCTGTTTTTCACCAAGAGTCAAGATTGGATTTTTGTCAAGATGAACCATCACCAACTCTTACACTAGATAATAACGTTAGTGAAGGAAGGTTCACACCCACAGTCAGCTCAAGATCTACATTTAATACATTACAAGATAGTCTCTCACACAGCACCCTTCTCCCTCCATCTCCCCCTGCCCTCCAGCCCTTCTATGCTCCTCAGCAGCTCTACAGCTCCCAGTCTATTCCCCCACATCAGTACCAAGCTTTTCCTTGAAGCCTGCTCAACAGGCAAGACGTCCTTAGTACAAAAGCATAGAGTGATTTTTCTAACTTACATACAAATGACCCACTCACTTCCTTAAGAGCTTTTGTGCATCTGAGGTCAGAACTTATTAGTAGGCAGAAGAGTTATGTAAAGCATCTCCTGCAGCCCACTCTATTAGTATTAATCAATATTAATTTATAATTCAATAAAGGTGACTTTTCAGCTAGAAATTATTTCAACCTCCTCCCCCCCCCAACAAAAATTCCACAGCTTTCATTATATTTGAGATGTCAGGACACTGCATCTCTGTACAGAAGTAATTTACAGATTATTTTCACATCCAGAATGAGTTACCAAGTAGAACTGACCCTACAGAGAACAGCTTGGTGAATCCAGGATTTCACTTCTTGCCTTGGAAGTGTCAGCAAGGAATATATGTAAGCATGAGGAATAAACTACTTTCAAGAATCAACAAACAAGGACTAGAAAAAGCGATTGCTGTAATGGTCAAATAGGAACAATTGCCTTGCAGTTCAGTGTGAGTTTCAACCAGTTTCATTCACTGATTGCCTCGAGGAACTTCAGCTGCTGCTGCACCTACAAGATCAATGCTGCTAATTGTGAGGAAAATTATTCAGGACAGCACAGAGCCTCCTATTAATGATGCCTGCCAGAAGAAAGTCAGTTTATCAGCTATCCTAAAGGTTAACATCAATATCAAATGCAACAACCTCAGATGATTATATCACTAACCTTGCAGGCAAAAGTCACTACACTGGTGCAAAAATTTCAGAATTGCCTGCATTTTAAAACTTTGATGCCCTGCTCAACAGGTGCCAAGCCTATGTTATTTAACAGCCTTTCATATGACTGTAGCAAGAAAAAGACATGTCTATAGCGGTCCCTTCAGTTCCATCGGTACTCTTTAATAAGACCGGGCAAGATAACTGATCTATGGACAGATATCAGCTAATACTACAGGAAATGGTTTGCTGGAATGATTTTGTTACTTCTGTTCAGAAAGACCTCAAAGCGCAAAGAGCAAATAAGTGCTGGGGTAAAAAAAAAAAAAAAAAAAAGCCAAAAAAAAACCCATACCTGGCTAAATTCACAAAAAGAAGTTAACCAAAAAGACAGCAGCTGAGGAAGTGAATAAGTCACAAACACTTAGAAGCTGGGAATGACTCAAAGTGCTTGCCCTGTCTTTTTCTTCCCAAATTCATTGTTTATCTACCGTGAAACAAAAGACAAGGGGATAGCTTGGTGTGACCCTGCCACACCTTAATGATTTTAAAAAAAATTTAATCACTTATAGTAATGGCTGAAAACTTTCATTAATTTTAAAAAATAGCCGTAAACTAAGATAAATAATATAATCTATGAAAGAAATGTGTATCACATACTTTTCTATATACGTTGTATAAGAACAGCATTAATAATTTGAGACCAAAGTCATAGTATATACCCAGTATATACTGGAAAGCTAGAATAAGCTTCCTTTTGAATGACATATACTCTGACTAGTTCTAGTAGCTTACATGTTTAAAAGATAATAGTCTGGTTGTCAGAGCAATAGCTTTACTGTTCCTTATTTAAAAACTACTTCTTAAATGATTGTTCACTTTTATACTGGATCCAATTAAAACAGTAATCTTCATTACAAATAACATATTTCCCTACAAGTTTCCTTTTTTATTTCCCTTTATATTTCCCTACAAGTAAAATAGAATACCCATATTACAACACCTCATTTAATAATTACAATTATATATGTAGATGTGCATATCCATATGTATAAACAAAGTATCAACAACAGTATATTTTAAAGAGCACAAAAAGTTGCCTTATGGTTTATTAGCCAAAACCCACACTGCTCCGCTTGGGATAGTAAATTTTAAATACCTTAAAATCTGCTTCAATCTTTTGCAGCAAAGGTGCATTTGAAATACAGATTAAGGTGGTTTGCCTCACTACAGAACCTGCGGCTGATGTGACAAGAAAGCAAGGGAAGGAATCAGAGGCAACAGGAGTGTTTCTTAACTTTTTGATACCTGCTTGATCTTTGCCTACAAAGTTAATGTGTTCTGACGAGATCACAAACCTTTCAGGAAAAAATAATAAATTTAAGAAAGGAGGTTACCCAGCCATACGCACCTCCTCCTGCCCTTCCCAACAAGTTACCACTCAGAAACAGACTGACCATGAAGCCAGTTGTCACCAAGTCCTCCTATGTTTCAGTGGAGAAACTTCTTTTTCTTACTTGGGCTTTGATTTTTTTGTTCGCTTTTTAAACCTTGTTGATGCTCACCTGGCCTCCAGCTATGAAGCTAACTGGTCATTTACAGAATACAGGCAAAGCAGCAGCATTCAAATTTTTTGGGGGGGCTTTTTTTTTTTTTTTAAATCCTGGAGAAGAGTAGAAATACCTGCATCATCCCTTCAAAAACCAGTTATAGACCAGCTCAAACAGTAGGAGCTACCCCAAAGCATATGCAAACAAAGTATCAGAAGAACAAATACTACACATTGCCATCACAGCCTGCAGTCTGTCATGTCTATCTGTCCATAGATTTATAGTAGTATCACAGTATCTGGCAGAGTATGATACAAAGCACAAAAAACAAAATATGAGAATAGTATCCAGTTACGTTTATACAATAAGCTACGTTTATAAATAGCATTAAAAAAAGGAAAGCATTTAGGACAACTAGATAAAATGATTTTTTGATCAACAATTCACTTTCCTTTCCTTCTGTGTGTCTAAGTGCGATGTCTTCATTAGTAAATCCTCTGTGTAAAGTTAATCCCTTTTAGCTACTTAAGGCTTAGAACAGATCACATCTGCCATTCCTGCCAATAAGTTCTACTCATGATACAGCAAAATGAGATGCGTGTTTGATTAAAACTGCTCATCTAAGAAAATTTACCACAAAATTCTATCGATCTATTATCACTAGGAATCAAAGTGATAGCTAGCATGAATCATGCGATAAGACAGTTCATTCCATTTTTTTTTTGATAGTATGACAATTGGAGAAGAGGGTTTTCTTCTTCCCTGCCCTCTCTCCTCCCCTCCGCTGCTCCCAGACACCTGTTACTGAAACAAAAGGAGCACATTTTCAAACATATAATTAAATTTTACCGAATATATTGCCCTAATATGTTGCCCAAACTTTGCTCATACTTAAGACCTCTATGTTAACCTGTTATATAAAATCCTGCTGTGGATACCTATGAGGCAGTTTCTCTGATTCCTTTATAAATGCATGTCTGTACACTTTATAAAATGAACCAAACACTACTATGTAAAGCGTCTTTCAAGTTCTTAATATAAAAAGACATCTGATAAAGATTTTTTACAAATAATTTTTCAAAACCTATTATTTTATACACAAAACAAATGTGTTCTGCTTTCAAACAGGAACATAAGCAAAGCAGCACGAAAAAAAATACTGTAATCTTCCCTGAATTTAAGAAAAATTTTCCCCAATTAGCTAAGAGATGTATATAAATATATGCAATTTGACAGTGTTCCATTTTGAAGTTGCTTCTCTTCTTATCATTAGAGAACAGAACTCAATGAATATGACCCATTGTCTTCCTGGACATTTCTCCCCCATTCCTGTCCTACATAAATACTTTTTGTGACCCTTTTCTTGTCTAAATCTAAAGATTTTAGGAAAGCATATTCTCCACCTGTGCTAAGACAGCACTTAGCACACTAAGTCCTCATCTGGAACACTGCCTTGGATAACAGAATATGCTCGTCAAAATGCAGAGCAAGAGCAGGAAAACAAACAAAAACTCTCCAGCCAACAGCAGCACCGTACATATTGCTTTTCCCTTGGATGAAGGATAGAATCATAGTATCATTTAGGTTGGAAAAGTCCCTTAAGATCATTGAGTCCAACCGTAAACCTAACACTGCCAAATCTACCACTAAAACATGTCTCTAAGTGCCACATCTACACTAACATGAGCACATGATAAGTTAGGTAATTTTAATGTCTCTGAGCATTTGAATGCCCATCAGTTGTAAGAAAATAAAGTCCCTGCCTCATACTGATTTACTTTATTCTGAAGTTGGTTTTCTGATAAAAAGAACAGCTATAGCACTAAAAACATTTTTGACAAATCTTTCAGGTATGGATTATTAACAGAGGCAGGAGCAGATTTCCTTCACAGACCCAACAATGAGATTTACCCTGACCTAGAGGGAACACCTTCCTAAGCAATAAGGAATAGTTCACTTTCAACGCCAATTCAGCCCTAAGATAATGTCAGTTATGCCAAGTTTGCAAAATGAGATGTATGGCGATTTTGTAATATGGACTACTTTACACCAGGGACAAAGCTAAAACCATTTATCTCAATTAACTTAGGATCTAGGGATTAATTTAAACTGTTGCCTTGGGGGTGAAAGGCCACCACTTCATCCAATAATCTGCCCCTACCTCTTATTTACAATAAATATAAACCTCCCTCTTCCATGTTTGAAATTATATCTTTCAGACTACATTTTTACCCCCAAAACTGTGTGCCTTCCATGTCATATAAAAAAAAGGTTAGTGCCATTTTATCAGTGACTAAATTCAACAGTCTTATTTATGGTTTGAAAAGATGATTAGCTGCCCTAAAATAACAAAACCTAATCAATGAGGCATGCTGATAATTGACTGAAATTCCTCAAATTAGAAGATCTCTTCTAGCTTACAAATAACACTAATAAGCAATATCAAATTTCCACTCTCTCAAGTACTGCTTTAATTGAAAGGCATTTTGAAACACATACATTAGAATAGAGTAATAAATGAAGGAACAGAGCAGTGAATGAAAGAATTCAAATAATTCCTTAAAAGAATATTCCAATAAACAAGAGTTCTCCATAATTGAAATGTTCAAAAATCTCCCCAAATTTATAAAACCAGCATCTGTGCTGTCTCGACCCAACCAATGCGCCATTCAGCCTTCAGGAAAACACATGCAAGAACATCATGCAGTTCCTTCAGTTTAGAGTCCACAGTATTCCTCATGGTCTTGATCAAGAGCTACTAATTAAGAAGAATGCAAAAGGGTTCAAAGTCTGATACATCTTGTGTCATGCAGGCTGCGTGACATGCAGAAGTGGACAACTGCCACCCTCATGCATGGCATCCTGTCACAATATGAGAGCTACCATAATTTACTATCTATCAATCTTTGCACAAAGCAAATTAATGTGACAAGATATGCCTAGAGCAGCATTAGACTATTAAATCCTAAGGTATGTCATCAATATAATGGCCATAATAAACCAACTTAAGTATACTTATCAGGATTGTATCATAACTGGGGACTCAACAGTCCATGGAGAATATAGATTAACATCATCTAATAGTCACCTATACCTTTATCCTCAGGTGCCTTTCAATGAACGGACTGCAAGCAGAGTCAAGATTTATCTTCTTTTATTTGGTTTCAGTACTGGTTTTGAGATACAGCACCGATTCTTTTTTAGCACTTTGTGTTTGTAAATAACATTACTCTAAGCTGCTGTCCAGCAAGTGAACAGGCTACATTCATGTGCAGAATGCACACTCATGCAGAATGCACATGAGGCTAGTTTTACTACAATATATCAAGACTTGCACCCTCTAATTCTCAACATTAAAAAAAAAAAATTAGGAAATTTTCATTGTTGTATTGTTCAAGTCCCTAGTTTATCTGTGGCCCAAAAGATTCTTTGTCTTGACTATCTAACAGTACTCAGAATTGCAGTTAAGACTTATTGCACATAAAAGTGTAGAGTCAATGGAATGGAGTTTAACAAAATCAAAGATCCATTATTTACAAACACGGAATACTCACAATATTTTTTAAGCGATTTTGAAATCTGTTCTCTGTTTGAGGAGGTTTACTTGTTTTGCCTGTGTTGTTCTTTGGATCTGTAAGTATGAAATTGTATCTTAAACTGTAAAACCTGGGTTGGAAATAACTAACTTATTTGCTTGAAAGCATAAGCTTTATATACCTAGTTATACCTATGCTGAGATGAAACTTAACTCAGCAGAGTGATTTTTTTCATTAATCCTTCCTACTATCTAGTTTGCTGGTATTCTGCAGCTTCTATTGTAAGCCTTGTCCAACTGCTCAGCCCACTTGAAAGATCAAAAATAAACATAAATATAGATTTTAAGTTACAATGTGAATCTCTTCGTTATGCAACCAAAAGTTAAAACTCTATAGCACAAGAAATCAGCAACTGTTCCACCCCCCCTTACTACTTCTATTAACTGTTTATATAATAAAGGAATCTTACCAGGTCTGAATATTCTGAATTCTGTCATACTGAACCTCTTAAAAAGCACTTCTCACTTACCTTCAAAGCATGTCAGTGAAGTCAGCAAGAAGTGCCAGATAGCAGCAGAATTACATTTTAACAATATTTCTCTAGAAGTTCCAACTATATGGTTCATCAAAGCAACAGGCATGCTGCCAGACAGTTAGCCAGGCCCATCATCACTGTCTATCTCATGTTGTCAGGGGAAGTATTCTGAAGCGTATGTATTGATTTTTCCCCCATGACAGGGAGGCGGAACAAGAGTCAGTGGCATTTACATTATGTTAGGCATATATTCCATGAACACTTAAACACTTTAGCAGACTGATCTCCTCTCCTATTTCTGCCATATTTACTGGCAGTGAGCAAAGCTTCCAAAAAAATCCTTACAGAGCAAAAGCTCTTCCATTACTGGAAAGAAAAACAAAGCCAGCAAGAACTACTTTTAAAGAAGATGTTACTGAAACTATAGCAATATTTTTTCTCATTTTGACGTATTTGGAATGGAGCAAGAGAAGGTAATGATACCTTTGTGAGATGGGTATTTATTTTTCTCTCCCTTCTTTAAGTTGTTTTAGGCCAATTGATGCTTACCGAAACTGCTACTCTGACTTTTATTCTTCCCTACACCCCCACCTTGGATCTGGCTTTTTCCACAAAAAGGTAACTCATTAGTATAAGCGCTTGGAAAAGTGCTTATAAAGCCTCTACATAATTTCATTCTTGAAGACATGAAAGAAAAATCGTTAGTCATTTGTACTGACAATTTATCTACTTGTCCAAACACTCTGATACCATTAACAAATATTTTAAACAAGGACATTAATTCTTTTCCTCAAAATGATCTAAGTAAATATCCTCCAAGTGATTTTAAGGTCTGTTAACAATAGTTTTATTTGCCATTTAAAGCAAAAATAAATGCAAGCAAAAGTAATAAGCAAGATCTATTTATAGCTCTCCACGACAGTTGTACCAAGAATATATGCAATAGTATCATTGGATGATTTATTTCTTTGGCTTACAACAGCCAGTTAGGTTTTATTTATATCACATGCATATGCAACCAATTCATACCAAGTTATAAAAAAGCTTTAATATGTGCAAGCGCACTACAATCCAAACATTCTGAGCTGAACATTCAGCATAGAATATTAAAGAATCTATTTCCTCTCCAGGTACTCAGTGTACAGGCTGAACATATTTGCTCCTGCATAGCACTATTTTTTTCTATGTTTCCATTTCTCCACTGAAGTCTCACTTCCAAAGAAACTTGTTCAAAATGCTCCATCTCAGCTAGTCCAACTTGTAATCTATCTTCTTTCTAAAGTAAATTTAAGAATTATGACCCTGTGAGGTTTGTAAGTGAAGGAAGCTGGACAAGAATTGTATTTGGACAGGAGAGCGCTAGCATGCGTAACACTGCAGGATGTGGTATTAGTGATTCATTAGGTAGCATGCCTTCAGCCAAGTCCATATTAAAACTAACCTTCTCTGCATTTTTCTATCCCCGGCTTAACATATCACACTCGTTAAATGTGAGAATGCTGCCTGTCTGTTCAAAGTGTCAAACAAAAGTCACTAGGAAATTAATTTCCAGAGGCACTGGGGGGGGAAAAAAGGTAGATATATTCTCTGACTGCATATGCATGGATCTCTGTCTTCAGAAGTTTCAAACTCTCAGGAATCTATCTTCCTCTAAAAATGACCTTAGAATTCTTTCCCCCAATGCCCCGAATCCTGAATTGGCATAAGGGTATTCTGGGCATCTATGAAAAACACTGTGCTTTATTCTAGTGGTGGCTAAAATATTCCCCATCTGCAGTTTCTGCAGCAGCAAAGGTTTCACAGTGCAAGTAATAAGCAAGAAGCATGCTAAGCCATGGCTCCAACTCTGCCCCTCCATGCTCCACCCTTTTCCCTCTATATGCTTACCTGGGCATGATAGCAAAACACATCAGGTCATCAGAAATTTTTCCTTTACTCCAATTAGAAGACAAGCCCAGGAGGTGCTGCCCCACTCCAGTGAAGCTTTCTTGGTGATTTCCCAGACGGCAAAAATACCTGCACCCTACATTAACAGTAATACCATGGGATTAACATGATGTAGTCTTTAACAAAGTCTGGCCTAGAGTTTGATGATAGTATATGTGGTAAAATACAGAACTGGGCCCTTAAAGTACATGCTGAGACCATCTCAAAAGATGCCAAAAGTACCACTGCAAATCGCAGAAGTGACCAAGCCTTGCATACAGTTATTCTCCATCCCCTTCAAATGACTGATAACTTCTGTATCATTCTTCATCCAAAGAGAGCTAGAATTTATTTCATCTTTGTCACTGCTCTGGAAACACCAAGTGGCCTAGTAAGACATCTGGTCACAAATACTAAGAGGTATGGAAGAAATTCGTTAACCAAATAATGTATCTGCCTTTCTACTTTGCAAATCTATTACAAATTGTTTTTAAAATAGATTTGTGGCTTCCCTAATAGTGAAAGTTGTAGTCCTCAAGGCAGATGCAGCCTAAAGGTGCTCTCCGTAAGTCAACACCCAGCCTTCATTTGAAGATGAAATAATTAGATTTCATGATGTTACAGACTTCTTTCTAAAGCTGCTGACTACACTCCTTACTACTGGATGTTTCCCACTAGTTGTGTAACAGGGCACAGGTGAAGCTTCTTGCATCTGTTAACCTCCTGATTACAGCTCTACGTTCTGTTTTAAGTCAATCTCTTAAGCTTTGTGTAATTACAAAAAAAAAAGCAACACAAACAAACAAAAAACACACCACAAAAAAAACCAATGCAAAACAAACAAAAAAAACCACAACAAAACTTCCTTCTCTGCATTAGCCTCCCACATTACCAAATACTCCAAAAACAAAACTGTGGCCCCAGTGATGCTGATGACAAAATTCCTAGCATCTTCTGCCGAGTCATGATTTCGTATACATTACAAGTCACACCCACTACAGGAAAAATAACATTTGGTCTTCAGTACAACTAAGATCAACTGTGAATTAGGGGAGAGAAAAAAAAATAACCCCACAATGTAAACTTTCGCCCAGCTTATGTAGTAAGTTAAGAGATTTCTCTTACAAGATGTACTGTATAGTATATATTGTATTATGTATAATATTTACCCATTTATCATGTATAGATTATATACACATAACAGAAATTAAGTCTTCAAATAATATCAATTATTTCAACAGTAGTATCAGCACAATAATTTCCTTGAATACTGTTACTATGTTTATGTTACTACTAAACTATAGTTCATGCCGACCTAGTACCTTTTGCCTTTTTATGTTGTCTGTTTTTGTAACTTTGTAGAACATTAAAAAAAAAAATCAGCTCAGGTATTTAAAGTTGATTGCTCTTTTATGTATGGATATTTTATAAATGGATAAAGTTCAACTATTTGTAAGAATAGGAAACCTAAGAAATCACTTATAAACATAGTTATCTGTAATCCTTTCTAGACTTAAGGAGGGATTCTCCAAGACAGAGTCAAGACTTATGTGCTTCAAAACTAAAAGGTAGCCTTGAGACATGGTTAAACGTTCAGGAAGGTACCTCTCTCCAACCTCACACAAAATTTGGCTTAGACCTGTAAACTTTTTTTTTTTTCTCAAATTTACTCAAAGTACTTGCTAGGGCTAGCAGAAGATTGTCCCTCCACAGAACATTATCTATGCACACAGAATTCACCATGTTCTTTCACCACCAACACCACCTTCCCCCCAACTCTTCTTGTTACTTCAGTCCTTTCATTCTTCATATTCAAGCAACATGGTTAGAAAACAGCAACCTAAACCAACCAAAGAATGAGATTAACAGAAAAAAGTTGGGAAAGAAACGAGAACAATTGACAAGAAAACAGGATAGAAGAAAGTCTTCAACTATGAAATATAAGGAGGCAAGCTACATGAATGAAACATGGAACATGAACAGAAGTAGCAGACAAGCAGCACAAGGAATGAAAATCTGTAAACACAAGAGTATCCTTTTCTCCATGGCATAGAATAAATCTAGAAATTTCAGCTCCGGTGATTTCTGAGTAGTAAGCTGAGGCATCTCTAAATTTCTGGCCTATGCAGAGAAAAATGTTCTAGAATTACAAATGCAAAACATCAATAGTGAGGAGATTTCATATTTGAAACTTGTCAAGCAAGCTACACACATCTTTCATTATAGCAAAAAATTTAGGAAATAGATTTAACAGGAGGGAGAAAGACAGAAAGAATAAGAAATGGCCATATATTTGTTCCATTTCATATGACAGGAAAAGTGTACATAAACCTGCCTTCATTCCTTACTTCTCCACTTCAATACTGCAGCTATAGTTGGTCCTTACTTAAATAGATGTATACTGCTTAATCTGAAAGAAGTTGAATCTACAAATGAATCAGCCTGAGGGACAGATGAGTTCTCTGAAGAAATGATGCTTCATTTGGCACGTTAAGGTGAATGAAGAAGGAAATGCAAGAACAGGGAGGTCAGACAGCTGAATGTCACCATGCAACAATAGGTTTCCTCCAGTTTCAGACAGGTCCACATCCAGAGCTACCACTTCTTTCCTGACTCCTTTCTTAGCATATTTCGACTCCCAGAAACACATAGCTGAGGACAGAGGGAAAAGATCAGGAAGGACAGGCGTAGCGCAGTATTTCACTGCACCAGTGTCTGCTCCCTCCTAGCCCCTGTCCCAAATCCAGCAGTGCTGAATCACCCTCTACCTCTTTTCTCTTTCATAATGCAGAGCAGCAGGACTATCAAATTACAGGAAGGAAAATTGTTACTAGAGGGCAGATTCATGGTCTGTGATTCTACCATCCTCATCCTCCCAGACCTCAAAAGTTGCTTTCCTTTAAATGCCAGATAAAGCAGCAACATCAGTTCAAGCTACCCCTTCTGCCTTCACAGTTAACACTAGCGTACCTCTCCCACCACCAACTGCATTCTTAGAGACCAGATCTCATTCTCCCTTCTGGCACGGAGCTCCTGAGTGGTACTGGGCACGTCCTTTATATTAACATATTAATAGTTAATCCAGTTTTGCTAACCAATATCCACATGCAGTAACAAAAACTTGTCTGTTTTCCCACACAGTTCTCAGCAGGAAGCAGCACAACCAAACTTTTGAACTAACAACACTGAGGCAACATCTGCTCTAACTGATGAGGGAAAATCCTTGGTCTCAGCACTTGCAGTTTTCATGGAAGTAACTGAAAACTTGGTCATACTGTAGATGGTATTTAAATTACTCCTAAAGTCTGTGTGGATCAGGAAGAAAAAGGAAAAAAAAAACACCATACACAAAAGAACCGCGTGCACACTCCCCACCCCCATCAGCAGACTGAAAGATAGAGCCAGCTCCCTGCAATTTAACTTACAACTCTTCCATCTTCATCTTTCCCCTGGGGCAAATTCAGCCCTGACCTAAACAGACACAAATTCCATTAAATTACACTGGGACTGAATCCAGTACTGCCAGGTCACCCAATACCCTTAGAAATATAGGTGAAGCCTATTTTGTTCAAACGGAAATAGCAAACGGGTACAGGTTGCTGCGCTATTTTTCCAATTAGATCATCACTGAATTTCTCTATTATCTGCATGTCACTAGATTGAGTCAACAAGATATTCTAAATTGGTAATAAGACCCTTAGCCGTTCACCACTTACTCCTGTTAAGGAATGACACAGGGGCCTGCTCTGTTCACAGGCAGTCATCTGTTTCTCCAGCACAAATCACAGTTCTCTGCAGTCACATGTTCTGTTTCCTCATCGATAGGACTCACACACATGACCTCTTGAGCAATCTTTCTTGAGAGATATAATCATTGTTTTAAGACTGCTCTTAAGGTTAGGTTTCATTAAGCACTGAAGGAAAGGACATATTGTCTATACAGTCATCCTGCAATGAATTTCAAGTGAAATCTGCCTCAGCTCTTCTGATTTCAGCAGTCTATTAATATAGACAATATTGTCTAGTCACTGACACCTGTTATAATATCTAGCTGTATAAAACCATTTTTAACTGGAAAGGTTTAAAAGTAGCCAATGACATTTGGTTAAGCTTTCAGACTTTCAGATCATTATAGGAGGTGACAGTCAAGTGATTCTTGCCACAGTACACAGTTAATTCAAAGAGCACAATTCAGAGAGTGAATAAACGGTTTCACAGACTAGAACAGGAGCAGCATGATTATTAAAATTAGAAAGAGAGAATTGTTAACAAATGCACGCAGCATTACTATTTGAATTATTTGGGCATGCTTCAGGAATACTGCATATACTGAAGTTTGAAGATAGTTTGTAAACAACTTCAATATCTTGCATTAAAACTGGCAGGACCACTATGAAGGCTCTGTATACTTCTAGTCCTAGCAAAAAACAGAAGGTATCAATCATCCAGTTTTAGCAACTGCTGACTGAAGCTATTCATTGAGTTGCCGTTGCTACCACTGTGGCCCCATGAATAAGCCTCAAAGTCTCCCCCTCCTCTTTTTGTTCCTCTAAGTGGACTCTTAACAGCACAATATTTTTCACTCTCTGAATGGCTTTGAGAGATCAGCTGAAAAGAAACACTACTGGTAAAAACAAAAGTTTTCAAAGAAAAAGTAGGAACAAAGTGGACATATTGGAGACAACTTGTGATTCATGGCCTATACTGTGCTTTGCCCCTCTCTTTACCTCAATACACTCTTCGGTTTTACCACTGGGTAAGAGCAGGGCAGACTACTGCACTTCTCCTAGCAACCAAAAATCACTTAGGGAAAAAAGGCATGTTGTCTGCTGAAAGGGAGAACAGAGAAATTTGGGGTCATACAAAGGCAGACATATGTTCTTTTGCATTTTATCCTAAACTGAGCAGTTGTCAAAAAGGATTCAGTAAATAATAATAAACAGTTCTGTTTTACATTGATTCATATTTATCATATTTAATTAAATATCTGTTTGTCTACTTGTCACACATTTCATTTTCTTTTAATTCAGTGTTCTAACAGTTCTTACTACTGTTTACAGTTTTGCCTGCAGAGGCAAATTCTACTCCTTACAGCTTTTACAGTTATTTTCTTTCATTATAAGTGTTTTGAGATATATTTCTACAAAGATAAAAACTTTTTTTTTCTTTTTAAATCTAGATGTACACAGAGAGCTATTCTTAGAGGTTTAAAGACAACAGTACTAAAAGACAATTGTATCATAGGAACCCCCTAGTCCAAATGCTGGGATTTTACCCCATGAGACTTGATCTTCCAGAGCAAGCTGTCTGGTCTCATTAGGTAAACATCACATTGCACAGTCTAAGACGATGAATCAAATTCATGCAGAAGAAAAAAACCCAGACATTTATAACTCAGGCATACATCTGAATAGATATATCACACTGACTAGCTTAAAATAAGAGCATTTTATTTTAAAGCCCAGTTTGGTAACAGAACAAGGGTAAAATGCAGCCAGCGTATTTCTGATAGTTAATTTTTCCCACTGAAAGTCCTTTGTTTAATGGCTGTTGCCTTGATGTAAACCAACTATTTTAGTCAGCCCACTGAATTTCTCTTACATATCATAAAAACACATCCACACAAAAAATCCAGCCACTCTATCACAGCGCTTCTGCAGTGCATCAAGTTAAAACCAAAGACCTTAGTTCACCGCATCAAATCACATTTTAGCATTTTCTTACAGCCACTCAAAAAAAAATCTGGACTCAAAGAATTTAACAGTGAGGTTTAGTCACTTCATGGATGAGTGATGTACAAATGACATAGCAAAGATAAAAGCCTAAACATACTGTGTATAAAAAACCTTGAAGTTATTAGGCATCAACACTATCATGTTAAGCATGACAGTAGTGTTTTGCTCCCCTTTTCACTCCCTACGCTGCCTGACCCAGCCACATGCTCTGTAGCCCAGTTCCTCTGCTATTCTCTCTCTCCCCTCATTCCTTATTTCCTTTAATCCATCAAGGCATGGACCTGGACTCAGGCTACTATTCCACTCCTTCTCCTAGCTTACAGTGTTACTTCTCTCCACAGAGAAGTGTCAGAGCAGGGCAGTGCTAGTGCACACGTACATGCAGACCAACAGGCATCTCCAGGTGAAGGTGACACAATGCGTTGAGCACAGTATTTCATCTCTGGAAAGAGAGAAGGAGGAAGCACCCACAGATTCTTCTTCTGCAGCCTCCACTATGAAGCGACAATCCCAAAGAGAAGATCAAGTTGACTAGGGAAAAGAAATCCAGGTGAAGAAAGCACACATTTTCACTATCTCCTAGTCCAACAGCATTGCTATGCCATTTGAATTTTTCATAATACTGATACGACAGAAACGATCACCCATCCCTTAGTTACAGAGTTCTCTTTAGGATACAATATAAGCTGTTAAAATGGACCACTCCTTTTGCCAGGATGAAGTCATCTGGGCTACAGGACATGCAGACTTTGAAAACTGCACAGAATGACAGCTTGAGAAACCATAATTAGAGGGCTCACGCAGCATTAAAATACTTCTCATAACTGCTTCTTAACTCTTGACATTTTCACAGCAGTAAAAAAAAGCACCTCTGGTACCCTGGCACGAACAGTTCCTCCATCCACTATGAATGAGAAACAAGTTACCTGATGTTAGTTATGTGACATTTTGGTTTTAAAAGGTTAAATTTTTTCCACTCAGTTTCTCTTGTAATCAATAGCAAGCGATTAACAGAAGCGAACTACAAAGTTTACTGTGTTTTACAACTTGCTGCTGGACATTTATTCTTTACTTACTTGTTCAATCTTCATTTACGACAAAACATATTACAAGGAGACTTCTCCCCTTGGCACACTACACTGACGCTATATGGGCAATGCATAAATACAAACTAAAAGACCATATGCTGCAACAGGCATTGTGGCATAATCATCTACGTAAACTCTAATGAGTTAGATCATACTTCAACTCTTGGCATCCCCACTCATCCTACCAGTTCATTTCCATATATCAGACCAGATGAACTGTTCTCCCAATTAATCTGAGAAAAAGTGATGAGAGAAAATAAAGAAATTATAACAAAGCATGAAATAGTACAGCAGCAGGCCACTGTCTTTCACTCTAGTCAGACTGAAGAATTCTGCTGGAACTGAAGGATTACAATGACGACTCAGTGACAAGAAGGGTAATTCTGCAAGCATTAAGCATATCATTAAGATTGCCCCAAAACAAGCCTGGAACGGTGTCTTATGCAATGAGCACCTGGAATCAATGCGGGATGAATTTGAAAACATTTTGTGTTCTTCCAGCCATCATTCACATAGGTAGGTAAAGCTGAACAAGTGTCTCCACAACCAGGCCAGATAAATAGCATAAAAAGTTCGCAATACAATCTGAAAGCACACAATTTCAATTGGTTCCAAAGTATACACTGGAATCACTAGAAGATTGGTGACCTTCAGTTATCAGCAAGCCTATGCACTGTTTCCTGGTAGAATATATTTCTACAAACAACTTTATCATTAAGCAAAACAAAGCTGTGTGTTTTTTACTGACGTGGTTTTGTAGTGCAACTAAGCTCAAAGAGGAATTAAGCACAGGGAAGGATGTTTGCAAATCTGTCTAGAACATAACCAGAAAATTATCTCAAAACCCAGTTAAACAGATGTGTTAACTCAAAGAGATCTGCACATAATAACCATTATTAAGTGAGTTTACAAAAAAATAGCTGGAGTAGAATGGTAAAGACTGCCAGTTCAACGCATATGCACAAGCTACCTCTGCCAGAACACTGTTTAAATTAATATCTTTACATCACGTTTGTCCATAACACAAAGATGAATCTCAGCGTGGCCACTAGAGCACAGCAGCTCAATATAGGTATCAGCAGGTTATTACATGGGTACTACTGGTTAGTTTGTCTATTGTTGTTCAGGTATTTATTGATTAAGGTTATTATTTTAATAAAATTAAGAGCACATCTTGGATCTCTTCCATGGCAGCAAAGCCAAGATAAGCTGCAGAAGTGGAATTAAAAAGCTATTTCGTACTTCATGAACTTTTGACTTGAAAAAATATTAAGAATGCATATCATTACATCCACAACACAGCACAAGAAGCGGCTTTCTGCTTACAAAGGGATACTCTGTACTAGTAAAGACAGCACTATAGGAACAAATAAGGAGTAAGCAGGACTAAAGCAGCAACATACACTTGTACCTTCTAGTGTTTTGAAGCTATCCCCATGGAATGATGTAGCAAAAAGCCAACTTCACCTTCTATAAAGATTAGATTACATGAATTATGATGCAAGCCTTTACTTACAGTCAAGAAATCACCACCAGTTTTCAAGGTCTTTCATGCAAAGGACTCAGTAGCAAAATCGTTACAGATTTCAGTGGCGCAGAATCAGGTCCTAAATTAACGGGGACTTGCTTAATTATCCACTATTACAGTAAAAAGTGCTAACCACAGGTGATTAACAGTTGTTTTGTTAAGGAAAGGGTTTGAGGTGAGGACAACACTGACAACTCAATCTTATTTCTGGACACATAATTTCAAGGGCAGAGAGTCCACAGTTTGCGTTGTATAGTAGAAGCCACACAGGAGAGTAAAGATGGTAAGACTAAAACCTACATCCACAAATCTTTATTTCTGTGCAATTATTTTGCATTCAAAGATTTCATAGCTAACAGTCCACACGACTAGTCCTGCATAAAAGATATGCAGGACTCAACACCCTCTCTGCAGTAGTGATTTAGGATCAGATTCTGTATCTTTCTATGTACCAAAATTTAAAGGAATTTTTTGGAACGTACAAGGCACATTTACTATAAAAGTGCAAGAAAGCTTGGATAACAACAAATGTTCTGTAAAATTCAGCAGTCACATGTAAGAAATGTCTGTTCAGTCAGAACCAAAAAACCAACGCATTTATTTATTTGGCAAGAGCGAATACTTACTTTCTTCTGCACAGAAAATAAAGAGATTTCTATAGAAATATAGAAAAGAACACCAGTAACCCAGCCTCTTGGCAAGAAACAGCATCAATATGATTACTAAGTATCCTCCACAAGGTTGGTATGAGAGGTGGTGAGCCAGATGGCAGCCACAGGAAGAGCAACCTCTGCCATGCCAGCTGAGATAACATATAAAACCTGACAGCAGTGTTCCTCTTAGGTGGCTGAAACAGAATGTACAGAACCTGTTAGCAATCTATTTAGCTGAGATCAATATTTGAATAGCAATTCAAGGGTAGCAAATGGCTAAAAAGCCATTGCATACACTTTAGTAATTTCCACTAAATGGTTCAGCAGCGGACAGAGCATGTCTTGAATTTAGTGCTATGAGCCCACATAGCATTGCTATAGAAAAGCAACTCCTGGAAACAGAGCTGACTGGGCAGGCTAGCCAAAGCCTCCATTTCCTCTCACTGGATTTTTTTTTTTTTTGGGGGGGAAGCATCTTTGATGTTTTTTATGCATCCTTACAAAAATCTACTTAAATTCTTTTGACTACTTTTAAGGTTACCTATCTTTAGCGTGCAGTGCTAAAACTTATTTTTACTTAAGCAACATCAATCTCATAATTCCAAAAAGCTCCTAATGGAAGGATTATTTTAGTAAGTGCAACTCACAGAGAAGTTCAAAAACCCCTGTTCCACCTTTTCTGAAAGAATTGTGAGGTATCAGACCTTTTGCAGTGTACCAAATTAGCAAAGGAACAAAACAAATTATTTGGATTATCAAATTACTTTTCAAACATATCCATCTCTGGAAGTGCAATGGCAGGATTTTCTCATTGCCTACCTTTTGCACATAAATATATGCTGTTGCAATTATGACTTACCAGACAGGAAGTAAAGAATGCAAAATATTAAGACTAATTCAGCAAAATGTTTCACCATGGGCATAAATTCATCCCTACTCAGCAAAGATTTAAAGCATCTGATTAACTTCGAACACATGTTTAAATTCTTATTATCTTCAGTGAGGTTCTGGATAAGCGATGGAAGCACACTCTTAAATGCTCTGCAGAATTGAGTCCCATGGAAGAACAAGCTAAAGGAAACAGTAACGCAAACTCTCCACTTCAGAATTTTACTCTTAATGCATTAAAATGCACACATTCCACAGAAGCAAAGGCTATCCATCAACAGCAAAACTCACATGAGAGATCAAGACCCTGTCAGAATATACTCTAGCTTTATATGTAAGCCATGTTCCCTGATAGGCAACCGAGACCTGCACAAGGCCACAGAAGTGTAGCTCACTGGTGTGAAGAAAAAAAATGAATTATAAAAAAAAAAGAAAAAGGAAAAGGATAGACTGTTTAAGCTACCCCACCATTTCAAATGCATACTTTTCATTAAGACAATAAGTGTTTTTAAAATATACAAATACAGAGATAAAACTCTGCTTTTACAGCATTAGTCTCACGTATCTTTAACACCATCACACATTCAAGAGCATAACACTTGCAGTTTTCAAGGGACAATGGCTAAAAGCCAGCCCTGACAAAAAAAGGTTGTCATTTTCATTGAAGGCACTGTGAGTCCTACCAGGGCAGAGTTTGCCCCACTAACACTAGTGTCTGTGCCAACATCCACACACCTGCGTTCACAGCAGTTGCGAACTTTTCAGTTAATATTAATTCTTTCAAGCTTTACTCATGATTGGAAGAAAGATAACAAAGAAACCCCCACATAACAATGAAAGAAAAAACAATTTAACACTATTCAAAAAACCATGTAATCAGCTGTTTTAATTCCACTAGCCAGTGTTTCATTTTATGGTACAGACACTTCCTAGTGGGGTGAGGTTTTTTTGTTTGGGTTTGGGGGTGGGTGTGTGTGTGAGGGGGGGGGGGTGTGTGTGTGTGCACGTCTGTGTGTGTGTTTGATTTTTGTTTGTTTGTTTCCAATAACAGTCACCAAGATTGACAGCTAAAGATAAAGAACATTACAGTTACTCCCTGAACAGACTGCAAGAATATGGGCAGGGCTACAGGAAAATCATAAGCACAGTAATAATAATTAAAAATGCATACATACATATAGGTATGCTTTCTGAGCTTTGCAATTTTCAGATGTCATAAAACCACGGACAGAAAAAATAACTTTAAAGAAAAGAATTCTCATTTTGATCTACACCACTATGTCCTGTGTAATGCCACTTTTGAATCACTAAACAAAGCTAATGTCACAGGAAAAAGGATGGCTAACACGCCTTATATGCTACTGTGTCTCCCTCTGTCTGGACCTGATGCCAGGAGAACAAAAAAAAAAACCAAACCCCAAACCCAACAACAAAAACCGCCTCAAACCCAGAAATGGACTTTCAAACATAGAAAACAAACCAAGGACCTATTAAACAAGTGGTCTGTTGGGTTTTGCTTTTTTTCTTAAAATAAAGCACTACAAGTAGCACTAATGTTGATATATATCTTTCCAAAGCAACTGGTGGTATATGTCACCCTAATGTGTAATCATAATTATTATGTTCCTAAAGAGACAGAAGTACCATGTGCCAGGCTTGCAGAGTAGCTTCAAAGCTACTTGTTAGTCATTTCAACAATAACAGCTTATCTCTACTTGGTCATGATGTGCTAGCCACAAGGCTTTTTATTTATTTATTTAAGAGAGTTGTTAATGTAGGCAAACTTGACAGACTCTGCAATATCTTCCCACAAAAAGGGAGGATCACATCTATTCTGGGCAGTTTCTTGGCATTTTTTTCTAATGGCCCAGCTCTAAATTAGCTATGTGCTTCACCTGCACCCCCCACCCTGGTCCTATAGGGCTAAAGCAGAACAAAGGTTCTACTTGTGTTACCCATGACAAAACCAGAATAAATTATGTCTTGCTCCTGTCGTTCCAGCAAGCTGGTTAATTGCATTTGTTTCATATATCTCCAAACAGCCTGCTACATTAATTACATTCTGTAACACCAAGCTTCTCTGATTCACTCTGTCGCTTCCACTGAGCACTTCAATTGTATTCCTTCTAGCTACATACAATTTTAAACACTTACTAATAATTACATTTCTACAGCCTGGTGTTTTCCAGTTTGTATACAACGATATCTCCAATACCAGTGATCTTAAAAGTACAGGATCAAAATACATTACAGTAGGAAAAATAAAGCAAACAGAAAACAAAATCCTGCAAAACTATGGCCATGCTGATAGACACAAATGTTCCATTAAATCTGTTCACAATTAAAACTTCCTACTGTTTAGCACATACATACATTACACAGAAATTTTCTTATCGTTTGACTAAACTGAACACTAAACTGCATATCACATCATGCAACCAATGTAAAACTGTACTTGAATATCTCCCGCTTCTCCTATATTGCTCCCTTTCTTGCTAGGGGTGGGGGAAGATGAGAGGAAGGGGGAGAAATACCCAAAGCAGCCTGTTAACTCCAAACAATAAAGCTAGAGTCCTTGCTTCAGGACTGATACAGTAAATGCTGTAAGCCGTTGCTTTCTGGAACCAAGTTTGCTCTAACAGACGGGCAAAACCAGCCAGGGTCCCAGACATCAAATTCACCTAAAGTGTGAAAGACCGTTTAGAGATGCAAATACTCAATATTAGGACGACTGCCGAGCATCTGGCCCCAGCACACGCTCACAGAGAACTCTACGCTGTTACAGATGTTCGCTTCCTAGTTGTGTGCTTGAACTACTGTAATGCATCTAACCTCTATACGGCAGCACAGCGCCAACCCCGACTTTGAAAGACAATTTACCCTTGCACTGAAGTTTCCGCCCTACTAAAGCGTACTTCCCTAAGATGCTAATTTATGGTTCCCCATCGATTACTTAAACTTCAAAACCGCAAGAAGTGTTGTAGAGCAGACCCAAAGGGGGCAATGCGGGGTGGAGGGGGAAAAAAAATCCACTCCTTTCCCCAAACGTTGCTAAGCTTCATGAGAACACTCCCTCCGGAAAGCCCGTCATGAGGGGGCGAGGGGGAAGATGATGGGAAGACCCTCCCGCCCCACCCTCGAGCGAAGCCCTACGGTGGGGGGCCGGCCCGCCGCACCTGCCCGGCTCCGCGGGGGCGGCTGGAGGGCAAGAGGGGTGCGGGGTGCTGGGGGCGGTGGTTGGCGCCGGGCTGCCCGCCTGCCTTGTCTGTCGCTCGCCAGCCCCTGCTCCAGCCTCCGCCAGCGCCAGGGGAGGCGTTCAGGGACTCTGGAAATTCGCCAATCCGCCTCACCTGGAGCCGAGGCAGAGCTAACCTAGTTACTTCATCAGCTGGCTCTCCCGGTGGAAAGTTTAACAATAGAAGGAGGCAAAGTAATACCAGCTACAACAGCTGTCTGCCTTTCCTTTCTGCCTTTCCTTTCTCCTTCCCGCTTCCTCCCCCGCCCCGAAATAAAAGATTTAGCACGGTAGTTTTTACTCTTTCCTCGCTACCTCAAGCTGACATTCTTCCATTCACAAGCTGCTTTTCCATTAAGCTAGCAGACGGGAAGGACTGCTTATTGGAAACATATATTCGCCCTCCTACACCTCCCCCCCCCCCCCCCCCCCCCGAAATACCATTTTTATACCAGAAACAAACTTAAGGCTGTGTAATGTTAAAGCTTATAATGCCGTCCATGTGCTGTCCCAAATCAGATTCAGATGAAGGGGGATACTGCACAGAAACGGCATATAAGCGAACTTACCATAGACTTGAAAAAATGCAAATCCAAAGAGCAGGAGTGGCGTCAGCAGACCCATTTTGACATATTAACAGCAATCCCGATCGCTTGCGAGACCAATTCCACAGAGATTAAAAAAAAAAAAAATCCAAAGCCAGTAAGAGGTAGGTCCAAAAGTTTTCAGTGTCCTAGCAGCTACTTAAAGAGGAAAGGGAAATCTTGAAATCAAAAGCTGCAGATGGAAAGGTCTTGAATGTGACACTTTTAGATCCATACAGATTAGAGCAGCGAGCGAGCGCCGTAGGCTTCTCCTTTGCACACACGCTCCTTCCTAAATTCCCACCAATCCAGCCCCAGCAGAGGAATTATTCAAGTGTGTCTAAGACTCTGTTTAGGATCCACGGCAATCCAAAAGCAAGCTCTTTCTTCGGAAGGCAAGGAGAAACTCTGAGAAAGGACCTGATTCCTAGAAAGTGCTCCACAAACTTCCCGGCACTTTGCAGGGAAATCATTGGCTTGGTTTGGCTATATTGCTTTCCTCTCGCCCTCCCCCTACCCCTTTCTCCCTCTTTCTCTACCAAATCAGTTCAAGCCGCGGAGTTTCTCACTTAACTTCCATAATAGGAACGCCTAGGCAACGTGCTACGGGAGGGGAACGGCTTTCTCAGCATCCCCTCAAAATAAAGCCCAGTCCCCTACACCTCCCTCCTCACTGAAAACCAGAGCGGAAACTGCTCGCGGGCAGTAACTCCTGCGCGGTGCCGCTGCGGGCGGGAGCGGCGGGGAGCTGCTGCCCTGCAGCTGTGGCGGCGGCGGCGGGTGCGTGCGGAGCTGGGTGCGGGGCCTCCCGCCGCCGCAGCTCTCCCGGGCGGCCGTGGCAGCCCGGCGTCCGCCGCTCCGCTCCGCTCTCCTCCTCTCCCCCTCCCGCCGCCTCCTGCCGCCGCGGACACACCGGCTGGCGAGGAGAGGGAGGAGAATAAGCGCGGCTCCCGAGGCTGCCTGGGGAAGGGAGGCTGCGGGGTGTGGACTAAACCACTGCGCTCCACACCCACACGTCCCTCTCCTCCCGGGGTAGGGAGATGGGGACGGCGATATGAGAAGGCAGCCAGAGGGCTGGAAATCAGGCTTGCTGCAGGCAGTGGCCCCCCCCCTCCCCCCCTCTACAGTTGGGTGTAGGTAGAATTTACATGATTGTTCCTCACCGCTTCCCTTTTAATGGGCAGCTAATTTTTCGGTAAGTGATTTCATGCAACTCTTCTCTAATTATTCATTCCCTCTTTCGCACATACACAGACACTTGGGAGTGAAACCCTTGAAAGGATCTTCCCTAGAGATTTCTCTGCTGAATCGCTCTGTGGAAAAGGAAAGGTGGCAAATAAAATAAAACAAAATGGATCACTCGTGACCTACGAAGTCTGTAGGACTGGCGGGCTTACTCAGCCGAAAACGGGGAAGAAGCAACCTTCCCGCGCCCCTCCCCTGCCCCCGCTCCCGCCGTCCCCCAGGACCTCGGCCGCCGCGCAGCTCCCTTCAGCGGGAAAGTTTGGCGGAGCCGGCCGCCACCCGCGGCGGCTGGTGGAGGGAGGGAGGCGAGAGGAGGGGCCGCGACACCCCCAAGGAACACGGGAGAACAGCCCCTCTCCCCTACACGCACAACAGAGGCTGTCAAACGGCAGAGGAAACCCCACTCAAAGCCACCACAGGAAAAGAGCTGGGAACACGAAGGAAGGAGCAACGTGAGCAAAAACGGAATTTAGAAGTGGCCGGTGCCAGGACACGGCCTTGGGGACGGACACACCAGGCAGAGGCACCCCGGGCACCGGGCGGGCGGTGAGAGGCCAGCGGCGGCCCCGAGGTAACGGTCAGGCGGGCCGTCGCCGCCGCGCGCCGTCCGCGGGCCAGCGGGAGCGCCGCACGGTGAAGCTCGAGCGCCCCCTACTGGCAAAGAGCGAGCAGCGGCCACCACCTCCCGCCCGGCGCCGCCTTTTGTTGCGGCGGAGCGCGGCGAGGGGGCCGGAGGGGGAGCTCCCACCGGCCGCGGCGGCGAGTGACCGGGTACTCCGGCGGCCCCGGGGAGCCTCCTGTCGGGCGGGCCTCGTGGAAAGCGCGGGTGTTGTGACAGGAATGACTGAAATTAAGGCGCTGCCGAAGACCAAGAAGCTGTTGTAGTAGAGGATACGTCTTTTCTCCACCAGAGAACCCGAAACAAGTAGTGCTATACGTAACTTTTTCAAATAAACCTGTTCAAATACGCTGGTAGCATATTTAGCTGGCTTGTATTTTCAGTTTGTAGAGGGACATTGAAGTCAAGGATCGTTTTAACACAACAGTGTTAGAGAAAAACGAGCTGGTGAATAAGAGTGCGGGAGCCGTGCTTTGGTGCACTACGACGGGCAAGGCTGTCTAAAGAGAAGGGACTCACCTACTTACACGTTAACCAACTAGTCCCAACTATTCTTCTCTCATCGAGTCTCTTTGTTGCTTTTTTATTTTGCATATAGTAGACGTTTATTCTTTTAATAAGTTCTTCACATCAAGGATCTGAACTGTATTTCTGCAAAATGTACGCTGTCCACACGTAGTCCAATAAATGGTCTGCAAGATATTCCTTGATTCTTGGGTCTAATTAATGACAAATATATTACCATCACCAAACGTGACAGTGTGAGGTGTTTGTAGTTTTTTTAAGTATCTAGGAAGATTATCGCTATTCCATACAGAGCCAAATGACAACTCCAAAGCCTCTTTATGCAAATCAGGGAACAAGGTCCTCGTATACTCACAGTATGCCCTGCAGATAAATATATATTAATACATCTAAAGAATACCTTGTGAAGAAAGCTATAATTAAGGCTAATTAGGGTAAGGTGATCAAAATGGTATCCTTTGTCAGTGTACTTGTGAATTGGCAAAACAAGAAAACCATAAATCACCTACCTGTTGGCAGTTTGTGTAACAAGACGTGAAATATTAAAGAATATTTCCCTTTGCAGTGGACATTTCAAGGACACAGTTTTAGTGAAAATGCTGACTTGTTTATTACAAAGGTTTAAATTGGAAATAGTTATACACTGCACAGGTTTTTTTCTGCTTCTCAAATTTCAGATAAATTTAATAATAGCTGATGTAGGGCAGAACACTTTGTGGATATATACAGTCTTCAAAACCCTTACGTACAGAGGTACCTGTAAATGGGTATAATGGGTCATATAAACAGTCTCAGTGAAATCAATGGGTTATTCATTATAGCTGCTACTGTTTTATTTGTTCACTTCCACAGAATACTGCTTTTCAACGGTTAAACATTTTGCAAAACTTTGAAAAGTTTCAGCCAAATTTAATCAAGCATATAAATTTTGCCCATATGTATTTCAGGGATTTTTTCCTTTGAGAAAAGCTAACTGTCCTCCAAAATGGTTTGCCGATTCTCTGAGCACCGAAAAACTGGGTTTTGTATTGGTGCCATTTGCCCAAACTCAGAAAACTCAGATAAGTTTGGCTAGTATGTGAACAACAACAACAAAAAAAGAAAGCTCAAAACCACCCCAAAAATAAAAGGTCAGCTAGAGAGCTGCTGGAGCACTACAGCAGGGGCTCACATGTGCTATGTTATGGCTTACAAGCAGAGGACATGTCACAGATCAGAGTCGCTGGCCTATGAGCAGAGTTTGCTTGGAGCAGTGTTTGCTTCCATTACAAGCTGCAGCCCAGATACTCAAATAACAAAACATATGCTTGTCTCTCCGGTCTTTCAGTACCCTCCTATGAACACGGCCAACAAGACAGATGTTCTTTGCTTGAATAGCAAAGTCTATACAGGGGAACCGAATGTGCCAACTATTTGTTTGGCTATGAGCTATATGCCTCATGATGAAATGCTGGTGTGAGCAGGATGAGGAAAAGACAAGTCAGTATCGGTGCACATAAAGCTTCAGTTCAAAGTGTGTTGTTGAGGGTGGGACTTTACAACAGGGAAATGGCACGGTAAGATTGGCCGGATTCATACTAAGGTCAGTCATGAAATGAGGCACGACTAATTTGGTAAAACAGCAGTAAAATTAGGTGTATGTCAGCAGTACGAGTACTGCTTTCATTGCTTCCCCAGTCTGATATTTCATATCTTTGATTCCTAAACTTATATATCTGCATTAAAAGATATATTTAGTGTATGAAATATCAGGTCCAGTATTTAAAGAATGAGTGTTCTAAGACTTTTCAGGTGAGCTCTGCCATTCACAGGATTTTTCTTCTAAACCAACATTACCATAGCCAGTGTTCCAAATGTGTGTAATATATTCTAGTTCCTGGTTGCCATAAAAACCTCTTTTTATTGTCTCAAAGAGGAGAGACTGAGATGAGGTGACCATATAGAATTTATTCTACACACTAGAGCTACTCATCCAGGGGACTGCTGACAGTGAGCAGAGATCTTCAATATCCAAAAATATACATGTGATGTGATGGCCATATAATTAATTTTTCTAGACACCAAAGTAGAGCAAAAGCCAGATCCAGAGGATAATTCAGAGTTTGGAATGTTAGGCAGCCTCAGAAACACAAAAACATAAAGGAAAAAATGCCACAGTGGGCACGGACTTTCCCAGAGACCACACTCTTGTCTTCCTCAGTGCTATTCTGTTCCAGGTTCTGATGTCATCTAACTATTGAATACATGATGAGAGAACAGAATTTATAGGTTTTAATCGTTATAAATGCTGAAGCATGATTATTATTTCTGCTGCAATCAATAGGGCCTTCCACAGGTAAATTAGGAGCTCAGTCCAGGAAAAGACGACATGTTGCTAGAAACAGTATAAGCACTGTGACTAGATCTCTCCCACAAAGGCCCCTGAAAATTAGTTTTTCTGCTGTCCCCGGCTACCACAATTTTGACTAATCTACTTTTCTAGAACCACTCTTGTGGATTAAAAAAAAAAAAGAGAGAGAAAATAAAAGGGTGCCAGAAGCATGCCTGTCTTTGTCTCACGGGTGTCTCTTCCTTGCAGCGCAGAGGGTCACTTTCTCCTTCAACATTAAGAAATCCTGATTTGTGGCACCTGACTTCAGAGTGTTCCTATGGAAATAGCAATCAAGCAACACTAAAAAAACCCTATTTTGAAATGTCCTCACATTGCTAGACTGTGTTAGTATGTCTGCACTATTTTTAATTACTGGTACGGCTACAGTGCTTACCACAGTTAAAAGAATGATCTATACTGTTGGTAAGATAAATATTCGGTAAACTAAATTATTGCAAATTTTTTTATATGTATCATATGCTCAATTTAGGTTTTGCTTCCACAGCTCATTAAATGTGCAAAAACTGGTAACAGAAAGATGGTAGTTTCTTGACAATTTTTAAAACAGCCTCACCTAAAATAAATTCTACTTGATTCTTGTCTTTTTAACTGAGTTTCAGAGTAGGCAATAAGCACAAATATTTATATGATAGATATAATGTTACCATGTCAAGATTTTTTAGATCCTACTTTCCATTTGTTCTATGCACGCACTTTTACCACCCATAAAAAAAGATAGAGTGTCTTTCACACTTCACATCTTGTCCAAAAATTCAGGAAAGCAGAGAAATAATTCTTAGTTAAAAAAAGAATTTGAAAATGCATTATACATAAAACCAGGGTCAGATTTCTCCTTTCTAGGTGCAGAAAGGGGAGGTGAAAGGAAGCTTCTAGTTGTGGCATTCACAGAAGAACTGGTAAGTTTACAGCTGTGTGAAACACAGGTCTGTGTTTTCTTGCTGAGTAAAAGATGGCAGCACACCATCCTTTGACGTGCCTGGAGCTGGCATTGTAAAAAGCAACAGCATCTTTATACTAGAGGGATAATAAAAGCTCATATTAGAAATATGTCTGTGACTTACTGTAGTAGTGGCTGAAACTCAAAACGTAGTGTGAAGAGTACGGTGCCTGTCACAATCGTAAGTACTGAGGTTGTTTCAAAACTGCTGGGCTTCATATAGACTTGTATAGACTTGCACAGAGCAGGTGGAACTGGACGTTTTTTGGAGGCACACAGGGATGGGACAAGAGGCAACGGACACCAGTTGCGATGTGGGATGGTTACAGTTAGATGCCAGGAACAAAGGGTTTTACCACGAGGGCAGTCAAACAGGTACTCAAGACAGCTGTGGAATTGCTGTTGCTAGAGATACTCAAAATTTAATTGGACAATGTCCCAGACATTAGAGGTGAACATACTTTGAGTGGACTAGAGGATTTCCAGAGGTCTCTTCTGACCTATATTTTTCTAAGGTTCCATGATTCTATGACTAGCAATACCGGCAAAGTTCTGAGCATGCAAGCGTACTTTGTTTGACACTGAACACCAAGGTTTCTTAGTAGAGAATTATGTACTAAAGTGTTCGATAGTACTCACTTCTGTTATAAAATTACATAAAACTTCACACGCAAGCTATAAATAAAAGAATTGCTTGGTTTGCCTCAAATTTAAGCCATTCCTGCTGCAATACTAGAAGCCTTGGCTGAGTGACCCCTATGTAGACTGAACAGTGAACATTACAGGAAAAGAAGAGCATTCCTTGCTCTTCTGTGATTGGAAACACTTCCCTTTTCAACTGCAGTATCTAAAATTAATAGCTTTTCTACCAAGTGTGGTAAGTTGCACATCAAGCTTATGGCTGTCTCCACATTGTAGACTGTAGCATGAGTTAACTATTTGCAACAGGACACACTGCATCCCTTCTAGTTTCCCCACAGGCTCCATCTAGCTAGCCTGCTCCATGTCAGGAATTTCCTCTTGCACACTGATATTTTCATCATATCGGTATGTCTGTACATCTCTCATTTGTAAAGGTTGTGATTGTTCCTGACTGCTACATCAGGAACTTCAACTCACTTTCTTATATCCAGGACTCTGTGTAAGTTACACATTTCTTTGTCTAATGAAGGAAAAGTCAATTACTTAATAAGATGAAGGCACCAATTATGGACTAAAATACTAAATTACGTAAATAAGGACATCATAACCATATTCTGTTGACTACAAATATCTCTATCCAGACCTTCATTTTTATTAAAACTTAACAAAAATGCACCCTGCCCTAATTTACATACAAACCTCAAACCGGTTCCTTAAGTGACAAATGAAGCTTAATTTCAAAAGGCAGTTTAGGTTGCCAGGGGACATAGGTAGTCATTGTATTATTCAAAAAAAAGAACAAGCATTTAAAATGAGGAACTGGAAGAGGATAAAATCTCACCCTGCCTACACAAGAGACGCAAAGGTGAAATTCTCACTAGAAAATTATATTTCGTCATACTGCAATCAGACTGATTCATATGAAAATATGTAGCTACTGCACCCTGACTTCCAGGGATCAGAAAATCAAGCTATACAGCGACCCAACATTTGTAACTGTACACAACGGTACACAAATAAGTCTTAAGCTGAACACCAGATTCCTACATAATTATATTATGTTATATTATAAATAACATGTTATGCTCTCTTATTAAACGACATATGTCACACTTTCCATAACAAGTGCATGTTGACAGCCAACAACATTAGCCAACAATATTTACTCTTTAATAACAGCTTTCAAAATGGAAATATGTAACTACATAAGTGCATAATTGTTAATGGGGCAGAAATTCATACAAGGAGATCCATGTGTAAATGTCCGTTATGTAGATACCCATTTGTAGGTGGGCAAATATTCTTTACAATAGGTAGTGTTTGATTTAATAATGTGGGAAACAAGATATATTATGTCATTAACAAGTCAATTCACTTGAAAATTCTAATAGACACATGCAGTATTGTTTTTCGATATTAAATGGCTTTTCAATTTAGCTGGATTTTATAGTTACTGCTTATAGAAGAAGCAGCCAGACTTACTGAGTTCCCTTTGTTACCTCTGGCCTCCAAAGTGTCAACGGCACGGATAGATTATTGCTTAGCATGATTTCTGCTGTACTACAGTCCTCAATTGTAATCATATATTAGTCAAACCGAAGACCTGTTGTGGTACCACAGAGCTGCTGATTTATGAAGATGTCAGCTCCTGAGAATCTGGTCCATCACTATGGTGGCAACCCTAACAGCATTAGAGGCTCTTGCATGTTTCTACCAATGGGTTGTAATGTTCCCATCAGGCTATGATTCTTTTTTGCAATATGGTGCTGTCAACACTGTTCTCATCAGTTATACATATCAGTGGATTATTAACAATATTTGTCAGACTCCTATATTAGTTTTGTCCCAGAACAGCCTTGCCTCACTTCAGCAATAGAATTACATTTTGCATTGTCTCAAGAAATGCTTTTAAATGAGAATTGATGTTTCAGTCATATGATTTTTCACTGCTGATGTAATTTAGTTTTCTATCTAAATTTTTATATGAGTATATGACTTATTTTTTAAAAATGTGATCCTATTAAAGGCAGCTGAAGAGCAGAGAGTTCCCACAGCAGAATTTGGGCTCATACCTCTCCCATGCGTGGCAGACTGAGTGGTCAAGACTAACATAAATTTCAAAAGTAAATTGAAAAGAAACATAAGAAAGGAAAAAACTGATACCTCAGAGGAAGACTACTCTTAAAAACTATGCATTTACTCAAAATGCCAAATAAATAAGTACAATTGTAAACACCAGGTATTCTGTATAATCATTAGAGGAACTGTTGTATTTTGAATACTTTGCAGTTAGAGCTATTGTATGATTTAACTGCTTAAATTGTATACAAAAATCACCAAACTTTTACCAGGAAAATATGTGGGAATGTTTCTCCTCTGTGCTGCGTATCCTATTATACTGGGAGCAGCTGTGTCTGTACATGGTCCCTTTAAAATCAACAAAACTGTACAAGCAAAGGGGCCAGCTCCGAATGCACAAACAGAAGCCAATGACTCATTTTAACGTCTGTCTCTGAACTGAAGCACAAAATAGCAATTACCTCAAAGCTGCTTACTGCCACAGTTAGGAAGACTCTCACATTTAAAGCACACTACCCACACAACAGAAAATCTCTCTCTTTTTTTTTTTCATTGCACAGCTTGCAATCTTGTGGCTGATGGTGGAATTTAGCATGCTTCAATCTAAGCCATCAGTTCAAGTCTTGCCCATGCTGATGCTAACCAAAAGTATTACTTGATTCCCAGGTTAAATTATTATAGAGTCAGCTTTCTGTAGACAAGAGGAACACATTGTAAGCTTATCTTACCCAGACAATCAGCAATAGTTCAGCCTTCCAGGACAACCTTGAGAAGAATAAGGTATTTTGCACTGCCATGGCCCAGAAGGTACTTATCTTGAGAATGAAGAAAGAATTGGGTTTCAACAGCATCTTCTGCAATGAGATTCTGTAACCAGGACTGTGTATCTATGGACTTCTGTAATATAAATAGCAATTAAATCCCACTGCCACATTACCTGCTGAAAGGTTTTCTAAAGGAAATGTGTCTTTCGTGATTTTGGCAAAAATTTACGTAAAAAAACCCCTCTTTATAATTTCCCAAGAAAAAAAGAATATATACTGTCTCTTTAATCTGTAAGTGGCATGTCTATTAAATGCCAGATTTAAAGTAAATGAACCAATATATAGAATAAAGCCATGAGATAATTTTTAAATATAAAAGCATAAATACCCCTATGTAGGAAATTCAAAATACTGTAGTAATGCCTATGGATGTGTAGGTGGCATCAAATAGTGAAGATGTGTGCTGGATTTAGCATTTTGTTGATATTTAAAAAGAAACATCAGTCCATTCTATATAAGGATATAAGGAATATGAGGAATATATAAGGAAATATAAGGAAAGAGGAATCCTCATCTAAATTTGCATGGAATTTACTTGAGAAATTCCCATGAGTGCTTACAGGACTTGAATCCTCACATAACAAAAAGACACTAGAAGTCTTTTCCAGTATCCTTTGGAAAAAATAGCAAAACTGATTCGAATAATTGAAATAATGCAGTAGACCACCTGGGAAATTTTTCCTCTGGGATTCGTAGAGATCCTTTTGAGTGATCCACATTTCAAAGAAAATTGACTTAAATTCTGAGGTACTTTATTGTCATTTACCACTGTTCTTTAGTGGTTTTGCAGGGACATATTATCACAGAATCACAGAATCCCAGGCTGGAAGGGACCTCAGGGATCATCTAGTCCAACCTTTCTAGGAAGAGCAGAGTCTAGACAAGATGGCCCAGCACCCTGCCCAGATGCCTCTTGAAGGTGTCCAATGTGGCCGAGCCAACCACTTCCCTGGGGAGATTATAATAATAATATTATATTATAATATATTATAATATATTACAATATTATAATATTATTATAATAGTATAATATTATTACTACCCTGGGGATATTATAATGCTGATCTTTTAACCACAGTAGTCCTGACATAGAATTCTGAGGACAATTTTTCCTTCTTTCTTTCCCCTGTAAATCCATTTAATTTTCCTGTCCCATGACCTGGAAGTTGGTTAGTGATTCAACATATGCTTAGTTAGAACAAGTTTGAATCTGTTAATTTTCAAATGGCCATAAATCTACATTGCTCAGATGAAATGTACAACATCATCTGAGTCAAGGAGCTTGCTTTTTAGGCATCAACAATTCACAGTGTCTACCCGTAAACTACTTAATATAAAAATCAAAGGATTATATTTCCAAAATCTTGTAGATGCCTGAGCGTATCAGTGATCAGCATATTTACACAAAAGTGCTTTTTTGGTCCCTGCATACAAGCTTACAGTTGCATAAATCATGTCTTTGTTGAGCAGTATCTAGAAAAACTGATACAGCCTTTTCTAACACCAACATGACAGAAAGAAGGGAGCAATGACCCTGGAGCTGAATGTCTGATACATGCAGAGATATGTCTCCTGCCAGAAATAAGGTTCCAGATGCAAGAGTGGCATAGGAAACTTAGGGCATCTGAACTGTTAAATCCTGGATTTGTAAGTAGCGACTTAATCGGAAGACTGCTAAGTCAAATGGCAATGGTGGAGCAAACAATTGAGGAAAGTATTCCTTAAAAGAGTGTCAAGATGAGAAAAAAAAGAAATGCGTGCTAAGTGACAGCTAGTAAATGTGAAGAACCTCTGGGTTCTTACAAGAGTATCTTGAATCATCTTAAAATACAGTGGAAATTGTGGATTTGAATTCTTTTAGTCCCTAGAAATCAAAGCTATAATAATTAATAACCACATTTCATAATCTAGGCAAATAGCAGATGATAGAAGATTTTTTATATAGGAAAAGTGTCCCTTATTACATTTTCCAAACTCTTGTTACCATTAACATTTTAGATCTACATCATATTTAAGATGCTTAAATCAAACTGCTTAATATTCTGGACTGACAGGCTCATTACGCTGAACAGTCGGATTGCTGTCATATGCACTTCAGGCACTTACAGTAGGAAATTTTCTATTTTTAATTCCAAACGTTTAAAGAGATATCTTTATTGTTAAAACTAACTATATTTCTTTTCTTTGAGAGGCATTACTATAAGTTTGACATCTCAGCTTTGAAGATATTTTAGTTGTCTCTTACATTCTAAACTGCTTAAGCAAAAGAGTAGAGTGCTGTGTGCAAAAGCTTTGGTATCATAGTTACTGCCTTGGTTTCAGCTGGGGTAGAGTTAATTTTTCTTCATAGTAGCTGGTATGGGGCCATGTTTTGGATTTGTGCTGGAAACAGTGATGATGTTTTCATTATTGCTGAGCAGTGCTTGCACAGAGTCAAGGATTTTTTTCAGCTCCCCGTGCCCTGACGGGTGCACAAGAAGCTGGGAGGGGGCACAGCCAGGACAGCTGACCCCAACTGACCAAAGGCATATCCCACACCATATGGCGTCATGCTCAGTATATAAAGCTGGGGGAAGAAGAAGGAAAGGGGGGGACACTTGGAGTGATGGCGTTTGTCTTCCCAAGTAACTGTTATGCATGATGGAGCCCTGCTTTCCTGGAGATGGCTGAACACCTGCCTGCCCACGGGAAGGAGTGAGTGAATTCCTTCTTTTGCTTTGCTTGCGCATGCATGACTTTTGCCTATTAAACTGTCTTTATCTCAACCCATGAGTTTTCTCACTTTTACCCTTCCGATTCTCTCCCCCATCCCACTGTGGGGGAGTGAGCAAGCAGCTGTGAGGTGCTTAGTTGCTGGCTGGGATTAAACCATGACAGTTACCCATTTTTTATTCAACTCATAATCTCATAATTTATGTCTGTCGATATTAAAGAATCGTCTACTGTAGCTGTAGGTGTCCAGACTGGTGACATTGTATACTAACCCCCATTTAATCTATATTATTTTAATGCATTAAAAAATACCTACCAAATTTTATTAAATGTTAAGAGCAAAACAACTTTGCAGAAAAATGTTTCTCCAAGGCCAGGTTTATCAAAATTATTTAGAGGTGCTTCACAGTGCTGATAGGATCTGTGTGGAAGCCTCACTAGTGTTGCAAGTTAGTGCGAGTTAAGTTTCTAGCAATTAGTTTCTTTTGAAGGTTCTTGACAGGTACCTATCTAAATATTTTTGTTCTGGTGGTTTATGAAAACTTCCATCATGCAGCCTTTGATCTGGAGATCTAGAAAATAAATTAAAGACTGTTTAAAGGGAGTCTGAAGTGCTAAGTACTCTTCTTTCAGACCAAATAAAAAGTGCAATTACAACTCTTTCAGTAGTAAGATACCTTGTATTAATAGGAATTACCACAGCATTCATCAAGCAGCATGGCTAGGCTTGGTCAGAAGCTATGCCACGTGCACTGAAGTAATTACTGATGGAGAAAGCAAAGACAAAGGCTAGAAGGTAGTGAACGAAATTGTAATGAATAAGAACTGCCATAAACAGGAGCAGAAAGGCATTTCCAGGGGAAAAGTAGGAACACAAAGTTAGGTTGGCAGATATCTGAGAAATTAAACTACTCCTAATGTTATTTTTGTTATTTTTGTAGAAAAGCAATCACATATAATCTTCGAAGAAGTCAGGAAGGATTGAATGTGCTTCAGTGTCACCCCTTAAAGAAAAAAGTCACAAATATAAGTCACAAAATGCAACTATTGGCCACATGTTGTTCTTTTGTATTTGCAGTAACACAAGAGAAGAATAGGGATTTTAGCAAATATGTATCAGAATATCTCTACATGAAAACCTATTCCTAGGTTACAGCAGCAGCTGATAAAACCATTCTGTTTTTCCTGTTGTTTCCTCAGGAAGTATGATTCTAAAGTCTGTTCAAACAATCTGTATGTAGATCACTACCTTCACCTTTTTTTTTCCTATTTATACAGAATTCAAAATTGTAATATAAATAGTAATTAAATCTCACTGTCACATTAAATCCCACTGCTACAACAACATGTTGTTGTTCCTACAACTGAGCTGTTTCTTCTTTCTGTTTCTCCTTTTCTTTGTTGAGATCCAGCTGAAGAGTAGAGTTCAGTTGAATCACTATACTGCTTTGGAGGCTGACCATATCGTTAGCTGAGACTACTAAAGGACTTCAAGATAAAACATCCTACTGTTATTCTGTTCTTGTCAAAACTTGTTTCCTTGAATTTTGCACATAAAAAGGGTTATGATGCCATTTTTGTTTATACAAACATGCACAGCTGTATGTTTGTATTCCTGTGTACTATACAGGAGTTTGGACATGACGCTGCCATTTCTCTTGTGAACAGGTGTCTGAACTGAGACTCATAGCCATACATGATTTATGTAGGTCCATACAGCTGGTTTTTGGTGGGTTTGTTTTTTTTTTTTTTGCAGTAAAGATAGTCTGCATTTCCTCTAGCTGGTGATTTGGATTTTTTTCTATAAGAGGCAGAGGCTTTAAAAAAAAAAAGTTTGGTTAAAAAAATCCATTGGCAATCTCAATAATATTGTTATGTCTACTTATTTTGGCTCTTTTTCCTCAGTGTATGGTTGCATACTGAAGGCATTTCCTCTGAAAGTTAGAAAGTGAGGTCACTGAAACAAGTGTGATAAGATATTCTTTCTGTAGCATCTGAAATTAGATATGTCTATCTTATCACAATGTTTGATTAATTCCACTACAATAGAGTCATCTTTTGTTTTCATATAAGCTCGTTTCAGCTTCCATTTAACTCCTTCGTTTTTAGTTTCCAGAAAGGATACATCTCTTGAAAGAATAATCAAAAGAAAACAAGAATCCAAGGGGAGCATCTACATACTAGGAGATAAATTTCCAATTTTGCTCTTGAAGAGGGGCAGCTACCTGGTAGATCAGTTTCTAATTTTCCTCCCTGATCTGCTCAAGGTGAACATTGCTGACTTAAGAAAAGATCTATGGAATTTGATAAGGTGACTAAAAGAAATAAACCATTTAGTTTTAACAGATATAAACTCTTGCACCACCAGGTATGACTCATCTTGTTCTCAACAAGAAGCAACTACCTCGAGAGAATTAAGCAAAATAACTCTTGGCTAGGATAGCCTGTATAAAGCAAAGCACTCACTGCGTGTTAAAAAAGACTTTAAAATATAAAACCTTTAAGAGTCTGCAGACAGCATTACAGCCACACGGCTTTACTTGAAAACTTGCCCTGAAGTGTATCTCAGAACTGCGGCAACTCCCATTTCATAGAAAAGGAAGATATATTGTTGTTAAGCTAGTGTTATATCTCACTGAGAGCAGTGGTATAGTCCAAACATTGCTGTAATATGAAATAAAACATAGTCATCATTGCAGTGAGTAAGTTTTTAACACAAATCATTTTACTGTTTCCACTAAAAGTGTAACTGAATTTAAATTATACCATTCATACCAAATGATACCAGTCACACTTTTGAAGAAAAAATAAAAATCTAGTTGAAAATTTCTAATGTAGTCTAGCATGTGAGACAAGTCTGTGAATTAGTCTACTTAGCAAGAAGAAAAAGTTATGGGAAAATTGTGACTTGGGATTCACAGGTTTGAATACTGCCCTCTAACTTAAGTGTGCTTTGATCTCTGTAATATCTAAACATGAAATATCCAGCTAAAAATAGGTCTTACATTTCATAAATGTATTATCATCTGACCATGGAATGGACCTGAAAAACAAAATTTGTATAGTCTGGCTTTGATCCATGGATAGAAGTAAAACTTTAATATTGCATGGTCCTACAGTAACCTTTGAGATGTTCCAAGGAGACTGTGAATGAAAACGGACTGTACTGTTAATATATCACTCACAGACAATGGAGAGATGTAATCGCTAATACATTGTAATCTTCTGCGTGTGCATCTCATAAATTTGAGATAAACATACAAAGGTCCCTTCATTAGAAATCAGCTACACTCTGTTGCTGGTGGCGTTATCCCTCACTCTCTATACATACATAGATGTATGCATGTTTGTACATACATATTTAAAAACCTCACCTAAACAGAAATAACCATGGCTAAACTAAAAAGCACATGGCTGTGTTAAAATAATAGCCACACCTTGTAAATTGATTCTGGATTTCTTGATTCATTTATTTTCAAAGTTATTTCCTCAGAATGTTCATGGTCAGCTGAACCGGAAGAAAAAAAATGGGCACGCCTTGGCTAATCTTTTCTGTGCTGTACTTAAGAAATTCGTTTTCCTTGTATACTCTTATGACCAATTTTTAAAAAAATCTAACCTACGAAAAATGCGGTAGAATTAAAATACATAATTCCCACTGGAAGCAAAAGTAATGTTTTACTTGCATAGTTTGAACTATGCCAAAGTTCCTCTCCATCTTTAGCTGCCCCAGACTGTCTTACATCTAGCTTATACAGATGTATGAAATTAGTGAAATGATATTTTTAAGAAAACTATGGTGATATCAATAGATTTCATTACAGATACACCTATTACTTTTATTTCTACTCGTCATTCTTGACTCTGTATTTTCTGAGAACCCTGCAAAAAAGGATTCCACATGACCTAAAAAAAAAGCTGTAATTATAACAAATATATAAGAACTCAAACTCACAGATGTTGTTTCAAAGGATTGTTGCTGTAACATAATGTAGTAGGATCCTGTCTTTATCCCAGATACTGTTTTTAAATTATTTTATTCTATTTTAGATCTGTGGGATAATTAGTTCCTGTTTCAGGATGGTTCTCAGAGCCTATGGACACTCACCCTTCCCAATTCTCTAACTGGAGTTAGGAGACTGTAAAGGAATGATCTTCACAGCAAGTAGTTACTCTGTCACCCCAGAAGTTTTCCTTTTCTGTATGAATATTGCTGCTCTAAAGATCAACATCAACTTTCAACTTTTTTTTTTTTTTTAAAAAGCCACACATAATTTCTTCAGGGCAAAACACTTCCTTAATATGTAGAAATTGCTCTGCGTCTACTAGGAATCAGTGTGGTGCAGTCCCTGCTTGGAGTGATAAATTAAATGAATGTAGACAACAACTAAGTCACTTTTTTGTTGAAAGTGAATGCTAACGACATTTATCCTGTGCTTCATGATAAACTCATTTAAAAGCCTAAAATGCTGTGGGAAAAAATCTTGCATTTTAGGAAATATGCATAAATTGTCCTTTACTTGCTCAGTTACAAACTGCTGGGAGTAGCATCAATACACATTTAAATTATTTTAAAAATCCTTGTGTATATCTGTTATATGTCTAAAAAGGTTTTTCATGAAAGTGTCCTGGTTTGCATTTTGAAACTGAAGAACAGTTAACTGTTCATGTATATGAATAACTGATTTTACAAAAAAAAATATAAGAGAATATATATATTAAAGCACAATGCAGTGGTCCCATGCCCAGAGCTATTCAACTAAGAATCTGTTGTTGTCTCTATTTATTTAGAATTCATTTGTAACTTTGAGGGTGGTGTTCCATGTTATGATTGAGCTGGTCTGCCACTTTACCACCATTGCAAGTGAAGGATCCCCCGCCTCTTTCCCAGTCCTTTGTCTTCCCTGAATCCGATTCTGACCATGCAGTCCCCAGCTTTCCTTACCTAGCTCCAAGGCACGTATTTTTAGTCTGGATTAATTTTTTGCCAGCTTAGCAATATGAATCAATTCTGTACAAGTCCAGTGAGTGCCAACAGCAAAACAGGAGAAGGGAGAGAAGGGGATCATGTGAGCAGGGAAAGCTTATCTCCTCTCAGTGATGGGAAGCTCTTACATCAGCTTAAGTCACATCACCCTATCCACCTTGAGCCTACCATCCACAGGACGCAGAGCTGATATAATATCTTGTTGCTACAGAGAGAAGTCTAGCAACTTTCCTTTCCCCATCCCAGTACTTAACTACTCATCATTTCTCCCTTTCCTGTTGGAGGAATTCTAGGATCATCTGTTCTGCTGGGTTCAGTATAAAAGTCAATGATAGGATGGGGAAAAAATTAATTTTAAAGATAAAATGCCAAGTGTATATGTTCATATGATAATCTTATACTTAGATTTTATATTAAAAATATAATTCACAAAAAACATACGTGCATGGTAGAAAATCAGACAGCTTTTATTGCCTGTAGATGATTTCAAGAATAGATTAGTTTTGGCAAAACATATATTGAAGAAAATTAATTTCATCTATATTTGTGATCTGTTCAGTGTACAGTTGATGTAAACATGAGAAAGCAAGATGGACAACTTGAAATATCACTGATTGTGTTGTACCTGTTTGTTACTCAACTTGTGTGTACTATTGTTACCTCCCACTGCTCTAGTCTCAGCTCTACTTGCTAGTGCAGTTAGTCTTTTGATTAATTCTTTTTTTTTTCTCTCAATATCAGCATTAAGTGAGTGGGTAAGAACTGTCCTTAGAAATCTGTGCTATGCTTGAGGGAACTTTTAGCACTTTGTAGGTTCCCTCAAGCTCAAATGACCAAACAATTTCAGATAACAGTGGTTCCTTGGAGGAGTTAAAAAAAACATTGAACAGGTATTTCACTAAGAGTGAAACATAAGTTAGCAGGAAAGTGGTGTTTAGATACATAATATTGAGCTCCAAAGTAGGGTGCTTGAGGTATGAGGAAACGGGTAGCAGCTTTGCCAGTGTTCTTGTTTATCACAACGACCCGAAACTCTTCTGCTGAGTCTCTAAGAGAAATACTCAACAGCTAATGAACACCTCTTCCCTTGTCTTGCCTTGCCTTGCCTTCCCAGCTCCTCTCCTTTTCAGATTCCATTGTGCCACATTTTTTCTAGGCTTTTGGTGAGTTTGTTGCTTTATCTGTCTGAAAGTATTTTTATGTTAAACTTCCCTAAAGAACTAATTTCTGACAGGTAGTATTTACTTGAGAAACTACTTTAAATATACCAATGGATTAATTAGGACAATTTCCAAATACTAGTCAGTCTTTATTTTAAGGGCAGGAACTGTAAGATACAAAACACCAATCAAAAGGTATACTTGCTTATAAAGTATGTCCAGCTAAGTTTTCTCCCCTTTCTCACCCTCTTTCTTTTGAACAAAATGACCCTCTCCCACAAGGCATTTTTCCAGCTCTTGACTGATACAACATACTTCCTTACAAGTCTTGCAAGCTGAATGAACAGGCAGTCCTTTTCACTGCACAAATCACACACGCACACAAAAAAAAGAAACTAAGGAAATCTGAGATCATATTTCTGTATAAAGGCTGGGTTTATACTGCTTGAAAAAGTGTATCAATCCTTTACTGCCCATGAACTAAAAATAAGCCTGTTATGATATAGGTAACAGGTAATTTTTTGTTGGCTATGCGTGTACCCTATTATGTGAGATAAGAGATTTGTTGACCATTTGAAAAATGATGTGGGATACAAACAGCAAATAGTAATGGTCTCTGTTCTTGTATTTGTTTGGATTATTTTACAGGCATATTTTCAGAAGTGCCATAGAACCTCCTATTCCAGGTTAACCCACTGTAATGGGAACAGAGAGTGTGCCCCCGAACACTGGCAATTCCTGGCTGCAGAACAGTCTCGTGACCCCCCCCAGAGATAAACCTTTTTGATAAACCTGTTTGATAAACCTTTTCATAGTCTCTTACAGCATCTTCATACTGTTCTGTGTCCATGTAACACTGCGCTCTCCTCAAGTATGCTTTAATATACGTGTCATCCAGTTTTACTGCATTTGTGCAGTCATCTATTGCTTCTTCAAGTTTCCTAAGCTTTGAATTGACTGTCCCTCGGTTGCAGTAAAGTTTGGCGTTTGTTTTTATGTTATTTGGATCTATTCCTATCTGTGGCTCAGTCATGCTTCGTTAATGAATTCCCAGAACTGGCCTGACATATGACTAACGATTGATCTAAAAGTGAAAAAGAGAACCTTAAAGAAGTCAGTCCTAGATGTCTGCTGAGAGAACAGAAACTAAAATTACACTCTAATTTTAAATATACAATCTTATAATCTTGTTCTATTGTTATTTTTTCAGCTATAAACAGATACATTTCAATTAAGGCTGACTCTTTAGTATGTCTGCTATGAATGACACTAGTGTATAACATAAAGCTGATAAATATAGTATAAAAAGTTAAACTGTTTACATCTGATGCATAACAAGATATTTACTTATTTATTTAGAAACCAGTACTAGGTACAGACTGTTCAGATACTCTTAGTTGTACCATGGATGGTATTAAGTTGGTATCAAAATAATCTAAAACACAGAAAGGCAATCTTTCAATTTTTTTTCACAGTATGAAAAAAGAAAAATCAAAGCAAAGACATAAGATTGCTTTAATTAAGTTGATTTCTGGTTTCTAAAAGAGTTTTTGTTTTATCTCAAAACTCAGTACAGCTTTTCGAAATAAAAAAGCTGTCGTTTTTGAGTAATAACACTACATATGGTTAACACCAGACAGTGCCTATGTACGGCTGGAAGCTGCAAGCTGAGATGTGAAAGTAAAGTGGGAGGAAAACGAATGAGATGTCAGCTACATGCCCAGTAGCTTTTCAGGCAGTATGTTTGAATGAACATAACAGTATTACCATATCCTGAGTTATTATTTGTTATATGATACCAAGGCAAGGATTCATGCAATTGTTTATTGTTACAATCTGCCCTGTGTAAAACACTTTCAGAAGAGAAGCTTTTGCTAATATGTGGCAGTATATTTGAAAGATCTTGTAAATGCCCTTGATTTAGTTTGTCAGGCACTATTACGTACCTGGTGTGTAAGACTGCCTATTGCTAACCAGTACCAATAGCATTGCCAAAATCTACTCTGCACAGTGTTTTTGAACACCCTGCCTTTTATTGAACTTGCTAGGATCAATGCCAATTATTAGATTTTAATAAGATTTATTTCATCATCATCAAGATGCTGTTAGATATGCTAATAGCTTTGATCATTTTAGGGCTTAGTCAATGCCATATACTCAGTACTACTACACTGTAATCAAATGCTAAACTAAAACTAAACACTATAAACTAAACAACTAAAAATGTTTTTACATGTCCAGTTATGTGTTAGAGCATTCTCACTTGAACTATCTAGTTATATAATACTTAATTATATACCACCTAATAACATAATACCTCACATATATAATGCCTTAGTGGTCTATGTCATCATTCTTACACTTAAACAACCAGTTAAAGTGGCAAATCAAAACACTGCAGAGGCAGGAAATTACAGAGGTGGTTTGGTTTGGGTTTTGTTTTTTTTTTTTAATATATATGGTCTAAGAATCACATATTAGTTGCATGATGACTCGTAAAGATCACGGATGCCTGTAAAGATACAGAATCAAGGATGACAGCACCATTTCATCTGGTGTCAGATAATAGAGGACTGCATCAAGTTTTAATTTCTACACTCCTAACTAGGAAGAATTCGGAGGAGACTTGCCAGATATTTTGAAGTTAAGAAACAGGTCTTTAAGGAATAATTTAGAAGACTTCAATATAAAGATTTTAACAAAAATGTAAAGATTGGTATTCATTTATAAATTTTTGCACACAGGAGCTGAAGAAAAGCTGTTGCAGTACACTTCTACAGCTGTTAAAAAGTCAGTATCAAGCACTCGGCTGTTACCCAACAATGTAGGTTATTCCCCATTATTTAGAACTGAGACTGAATGTTGTTCTATGGGACATCTCAACAGATCAGAAAAAAAATCATAGCAATTGGCTGCAGGGATTATTGGAAGACGCATAATATCTGGTTCATTACAGAAGGTCAGAACAGGCAATGTTATCTGGCCTTCAGTTCTTTGAGTTTATGGAAGTTTCCCGTTAGTTAAAAGGAAATTTGGACTGTGTTATTCAATTTCACATGGGAAGTGTTAATTAGATGCATCAGCTGCTTAGAATATATTTATCTTGATTGCAAATGTGTGCAATCTCATATTTAGTATGCTGTATCCCATAAAAACTCTGAGCGAAAGCGGCAAGTGTGCTATGGAACAAATCTCAGTCATGGTGATCTTGCCTTTTTCATTGCTTGCATATGTTTTCAATTATTCAAAGCCTATAGAATATCTAGCTGAATGGAGATCCATAAGGACAAGATGGAAGATGCATGTTTACACAGCCAACTCCCACTTTACTCCAGGCTGAACAAATTATTATCCTTTTTGTAGCCTTTTGGTGAGAGTTTTGTTACTTTTATGTCTTAGGTGGACTTTTAAAATTAGAAATAAATATGTTATTTTGTATAAAGTTACTTACAGAACAGCAACAAAAATTGTAGCCCTTCATATCATATGCAGTCAATGAAGTAGGATCTCTTTCTCCCTGTCACATGCACTGTACTCTACAAATGCAGGTATTTGTAGCTAATTGTCCACCAAAAAATCCAATTTTACACATAAAAATAATAATTAATTTTATGCCTTGCCAGGGAAAAGATCTGCTTAATTTCTGTGAAAGTGTATGTTCATTACTACTGCAGGACAATTGGTCTGATAATTTAGTATCATGTCTGCATATAAAAGGTATGACTTTTTCTGACTTTTTAACCTCATCATGTCAAATAAAATTTAAACTGGACAACCAAAACAAATACTTCCCACTAGGGAAATGACACAGGTTTTCATATGTAGGAGTCTACTGTTAGCTACATTTGATGCTATTCTAAAAATTGTTGAAGACCCTACCATCCAAAGAGTGTTGCAAAAGGGAATCACACATTTGAACAAGACAAGTTCATGAGAAGTGGAGAAAAAAGGAGATTCTCTTTTTCTGTTGTCAACAATTTTCATACCACATTTCTGCTGAAAAGAAAAAGTAAAAGCTCACATTAAGGAATATATCTGCTTCTTGTGTTAGTTGTTGAGCCATTTTCATATATTTCACTAGCATTTTGTGTGTGTATATATATAAAAGGAACAGAAATATCACAGTAATGAGTTCAGTCCGTTAATTAACTCCTTTGTCAATATGTACTTATGACAGACTTTTAAAACTTCTGTGTCAAATTCTAATTCCCTTACTCAAATTAAATACCACTTTTCAGCATCAGTAAAATTCTAAGAATCTGGCAGGAACAGATATACCAGACCCTTTTTAATACTAGATAAAATGGTGTTTATGTCCTAACTCAGTTTTGTACTGAAAAGATCTATAATCATCATATTGGTTTAGCAGTATCCTGGGAATGCCCTTTCACTGGTTCCATTTGTGACACACTGCAGTAAGCAACAGTATGTTTAATCCACACCGCTAGAATTATGTTTATGATCAGAAATTGCTTTTAGATTCCAGAAGAAAAATTGTTCATGAAGGCTTTCTGTGAGTTGCATGCTGAATTGTTTCAGTGAGTTCAATAGGTCATGAATCACGTGAACTTGTCTGACACAATCTGCCATTCTTTTAAGATCAGAATTCTACTGTGGTTTGAAACACATTCATTGTAATGATCACAAAACTATTTTTAATATTTATGGAATGGTACTGCAGATCCCACTGTAAATTCAGAGCATATGTTTACCAGTGACAAGAAACAGAGGAATGCGCTAAATTTTATGAACTGTTAATGAGTCAATAAATTGACTGTTTTGCAGCCAGAACTCTGTTACTACTGGCATTGTCTAACATTCCAATCTGGATTTCTTATGGAGAGAGAAGTACTATTCCAAATTTAACTCTATTTCTTTTCTTATTTTTCTTCACACTAGGGTCTTGAGTCTTAAGAAGAAATACACGAATGAGAATCACAAGGTACGTTTCTCACTATTGTCAAGATAGGAGGTTATAAGAACTCTTCAGCATCAGTGATTTAATATCACAATCACAACACATAATCCCTTTCATAAACTTTTCAAGGTCCATTTTAGAAGTAGTTGGACTGAAAGACAGTCCCCAAAATTTCATTGCTCTAATGTTTAGCGATGTTCCACATTTATTCTCAGACATATATTTTTATCCATGTGTTCTGCCAATGTTTAAAGAGCTTAAACAACTCTTTACTCTTTTTGTCTTTTACCCCTTGAGATAGGGATCATAACTCCTCTCAGTCCTACATGGCTGCACATGTGCCAGTTTACCCTTCCTGGACATGGGCAACCAGCACTGTACATCCTATTCTGCTGAGGTCTGATGATAGTACTAACGATTTTGTATTTGGCTAAAAATATTTTCCCAGATGTATTCTTCGATCACTTTCATTTTATTAATGACTGAGGCCATTGACAGATGGTGTTCTGCTATATCCCGAGATCAGTTACTGGACTCCTTTTCTTTTGATCCTCAGGTATTTCTGGATAACAAGTGTCATGTTGCTGACAGAAACTCTTGCCTTTTGCATTTACTGAATTTTGCATCACTTCTGTTACATCCAGATGTTCCTTTATTTCAGTGCTCTTCTGTGTTACAATTTCTCATAGGCAACTCTTGTTGAAATCATCCTTTTTTTCACAGTCCCAAGACTAATCATGTCGGAAATGAATTGTCAAGCTCCCATTTGTTTGATACTACTACTTGGTACTTCTCACTGCTCTTTGCTGTTTATCCAGTTCCTCATACATCCACATGTTTTTTTCTAATAACTCTGACCTTCTCCATTTTAAGTAATATTTGTCCATATGGTTGTATTAGAATGTTTTACCATGTTCTACCTAAGGTCTGAAACATTTTTCTGGAAATAAAACTATCAGTATAGTCTGGTATGGTGTACCTTTGTATTTTATCTAGATAACCTGTACTACCATGTCTAATTATTCAGAATTTTTCATACTGCTGCTGTCAGATTGCTAGGCCTATAGTTATATATTACTTCCATTCCTTTCCTTAAATATAGAAAGTACCCAGGCTATTCTCATGTGGCACGTTGAAATCTTAGTTGATGTATTTCTTGATAACTCCTGCCATGTGACCTACCACTTAGGTTTGTTATGAATCTGAGGTGAAGACTCTCCTGGTAAAAAGCAATCAGTACTTCTAAATTGCTTTCCATTTCAACTATGGAAATTTCTCATGGACTTACAGTGCACTCTACCATTACTCCGATGATCAAAGTCACCTAACTGAGGAGAAGTAGTTAGTTAGTTCTGAAGTGTACTGAATCACCAGTGCACACTGACTTTTCACTTTCTTCTTTTACTTTTATGATTGAAGTAATTTTTCTGTTTGCTTTTACATCCTTTGCAAGACCTTATTCAGCTTGGCTTGCAAATTGTCTCCATCCCTGAACCCTGAATTCTTTGCTGACCTGTCCTTTTCCCCATTCCTTTCTACTCTATTAGCATTTTTGGTGTGAGTATATATCCAGAAAGGTATGTTGCCCTCCTCCTCATTTGATACACAGATTCCTGACCATTTTAAGCATCTTTAATCTGAAATTCATGAATCCCATCATAACCAAATTCCTATCTCCTCAGCTAAAGCTATGATTGTTTTAGGTATCCATGGAATGAGGACAGCTAGTGGCCCATAAAAACCTGGAAATAAAGATATCTACAAATAGACCAAATGGGATGACAGAACTGTGAGAGGAAATATGAAATCTTAAAACCTTAAAATCTTAAAAGTGCTGATGTAGTGTTCTGTTTTGTAATGCTTTCCTATAAATGCTATAAACAGAATAATAAGGACTTCAATTCCATTTCTAAAATTCAACCAGGTAAAGGCTATCTGAACTATGCTATCAGAACTATAGTATCAGTAGTGCTGCCTATTCCTCTTGCAACACAAGTCAAACGGAAAAGCTAATACATCACTTCATTTTTACTTATATTTCCTGGTGCTCTGTTTCTCTTAGGCCTCACATTCCTGCAGCCCAACCACTGTATTCTTTAAATGCACCTAAAACATTATTCTAGCACTACCAACTGGAATAAGCATGCTTGTCAGCATATTTAATACCGTCCCATTTCAACACTTCTCATTAAGTTAAGATGCTTGACCAAGGAGCTAATCTTTTCATTGCCATTTAAATCCACCAGTCACAAAGATATTTCCAATATGTTCCTAATTAATTGCATCATATACTTTTATATTTGCTGCACACTAAAAGCATGTTAGCCAGCATATTCCTTATGATCCAGTTGTGTGACTTACAGTTAAGCACATGCATTCTTTTGTGTCACTGAACACAAAGACATAGATTATAGTGTAGCTGGATTATGATCACATCTGTAATATGTATAACATGCATGGCACAAACACACAGGAAAATATGGCCTTCTTCCCAATCTAAAAGTCATATTCTACTCTAAGGGAGAAAGCGCAACCAGAAACATGGGAGATAAGCATACAACCGTCGGTTTTCTGAAAAAAGTAGGCTTTTTAATTCATAGTACAAAACATGAAGGCTTGCCTGTCTGCGCCAACAAACCTATTTTCCTCACCTTTGCTATGGTAATAAGATAGTACTAATATTTTTTTCTCCTACTTTATAGTATGACTCCCAGCTTGTAGACAAATAGAAATTTTCAAACCTGCCTAAATGTATTAGGTAGAGAGCGTTAGGAAATTATTTTGACCTACATTCTCGGAAAGCACAGAGGCCCAGATTAAGTAAAATAAACATTATTTCAGTATTAAGTAGGAAATTTAAACATTTTATTGGCTTTGGGTCAGAGAGATAAAAGAGAATAACACAAACAAAAAAAAACTTTGAAGACACCAAAACTGACAGAAACATGTCAAATGAGGTGGTGACACAGTATGTGACCTTCTGGGACAGAAGTTAACTGTTGAAAAAATCTGCAGCTGATAAACCAGAAGCACTTCACAGAATAATCATGCCAGTAGTTCAAATTTTTCTACTGGCATTTGCTTTTGTATAAATTGAACAATTAAATGGCAACAGCTTGGGATGCAATGATTCGATGACAAATGATTTGCATGACTTTCATAATCATATGCCAGGGCCATCTGCATATCCAGGCTGTCCACAAAACTGCCTGAGTTAAAGTTATGACTCATACCACTAAATCTACTGGACAACTGGTTGTCTTTTAATCAGTAGAAGATAGGAAAGTTCTGCCTTTGCCCCTAGAGGCTTTGGTAAAATTTAGAGGCTTATGTCCAAAGTACCTTCTAAAGCAAGAGGAGTAGACAATACTGCTAATAATATTTTATTTACCTACCAATTTATACAGCTTTTTTTATTCTTATGCTGGCCAGAGAAGGACATCTGTACACATACTTTATGTGTTACATTCATCAACAACTCCACAGCAAGTACGAGCCAAAAGGAGCAACCTGATCTAGCTAAAGATATCCCTGACCACGGCAGAGGGATTGGACTAGATAATCTTTGAAGGTGTCTTCCACTCAAACCATTTTATGATACTGTGTTATTTTAGAAGTTTAGTCCTTAATACATTTGGTCAGGCCGGGGCAAAGAGATGTACTTTCCGAAACAAGAAAAACTGCAGATGGACAGAATGTATTACACACATTTATGTTAAATTTAAGAGGATCTCTTATCTTTTGCTTACACAGTGGCTTGCAACTTAAAGCATTTAAATAGGTAGCTTTTCAAGTCACTATTCACTAAATGTTGTGGTTGTACTCCATTGTGAAAACTCCACTGATGGCAACAGTTGTTGATGTACCATTGCTAGAGTTTCAATATCTCTCACACTAGAGAGATAAGCCTTATTTTAGACTGCAGCAAATGACCATGCACCAGCCACTGTTCAAGTCTACCAAGAGTTAAACTTCTAAACTCCTACCTCTTAAGATGTGATATTAAAGCTACATTTGCACTTCAAACCAGCAAATTGTTAGTTATAAGTCTAACACTTCTCAAATAAAAGTTACATCTATTTGGAGGTCATGCCTATTTGTGTTTTTTTTCTTGAATAGGTGATAAATTCCCTTTCTCAGAATTCCAGTAATTGTGATATCTTATTGTGAAATTATTTTATAAAAATTCTCGGTGTCTAACAAAAACTGGCCAACTAACAAAATTAGTCTTCTACTACAGGTACAGGAGAACACAGAAATATGAGAGACTTCATGATTCCTCACCTAGATTTTATTTATTTGCAGTCAGAATTGGCAGAAAAAAAGTAGTGCTGTCTTGGAGAGTAGACAGTGTATAATAAATACTGTGAAGCTGTGCTTTGAGGACACTGGCGAATACATTTCTCCTGAGGGTTAAATTTAGCATCCATGGTGGCAAACACCAGGATGCAATCCTGTCTCCACTGACATCAAAGGAAGCCTTTCTCCTAATTTCAGTGGAACCAGAATTTCTTCTGAGGGGTTCTGCAGCCATAGCAGGAGAGTATTTCCTACTGAGCTAGTAAAATCATAATTTCAGCAGTAAAATGGATTTGCACCCATTGTATTTATTTCCTCCTTAATGCTTTTAATTCACTGAAAAGGCTTAAGTCAACACTTTGCCCTGCTAAGCCGAAAAAAAAAATTGTGAATGATGGTAGTTGAAAAGTAATTTATTTTCAGATTCCTATTGCAATGATAGCTTTGGTAAAAATTCCACAAATACCATTCTATATGCATCCTGTCCATCTCTTCTTAACATACAAATGAAAAGATTATGTAAGAGCTTCTGTTTAATCTCCACCACTGTCTGTTAAACATTCCAGAAAAAGAAGCCATTTTTCTTGAAACAAGGAGGTTATTGACCCAGATAGCATAAAACTCACATCTACAATGTCAACAGAAAAAATTACTGCTGAAGGCTTGAAGGTACTATTTGTCCATGTAAATTCAAAGGCATGGCCCCTTTTTATCTGTATGTTTTTCATGTTCACTGTTATGTGAAAGTCCGATTAAAAGCTTTTCAGAATAACCTGAGTGTGTAATTAGGGGGCACACAACTCCCATCCTGAGGTTAATATACTCACAAACATGCAAAGTGCAAATCTAACAGAGAACCAATCTGTTTCATTTCAGTTCCAGTGTCTCTCCCCTGCACTTAAAGGCTTACGGTGTTTTGCAGAATGATACATTCATTGTTGGTTTATCAACTTAGAGAATGAGTAGTTGTTGAGATATTCATGTTATACATACTAATAGGTTAGTATTAATATTAATAAGTTGCCATGTTCATTTTTATCTGGATTTGAAGACTAACATTTCACCCAACAGTCAAGTGATTTTTTCTCCCTTACTTTCAACTACTGCATTGAAAACTGCATTGACAAACAATAGTGTAAACAGAGTCTTGTGCCATGATATGCTTTTACACAAAAATATGTTTTTATACAGTGTGCTTTAGTAAGTCATAAAGCAAATGATAGTTCTAAAGAAATTAACAGACATTGGTTTGAAATGGTGGGTTTGAATTCTGTGGGAGCAGTTTGAGGGAAAAGACTGCTACTGAAAAGACTCGCTACTGAAAGTGAGACCCAATACCAAATATTGATAGGAATTAAATAACCTATGCATTTCTCCATTATATTCAGAATAAAGCCAGTATTCTAGGAAGAAATTCTTTATTACTTTTATACTGAAAAATAAACATTAAAAGCTCCATCAGAATAAGCCTGCAGTCATGAAATGGCAACATTAAATAGATATAAGCTCTGGTTGAAAGGAATAGATACATAGATTTGTTAGCTGTATTTATGGCCATAAGATGTAGGAACTTAAAGCTCACCTCAAGATGTAGTCATGGATACTCATTTTAGAAATGCAGACACGTGGTGGTGTGAAAAATAAAATTCACCCAATGACCTGTAGTGAACCATGAAAGATGGGACTGTGGCTTCAGATCATTTAACTGTAATTTAGCTGCCTCTGCATTTTTCTGTATTTCCTTTTCCATCAGCGTGATTACCACAATATTTGTGTATTTATAGAAGGTTTCTTCAGTCTAATTTACCCTCATTGTCTCTCACAATTCATTCTCTGCTTAGGACATCAAAAGTTTTGAAAGACAGCGAACTTCTGTATCCACTAAAACCAGATTAAAACATATCCTACTGAAGAAGATGCAACAATAGGCGCGAAGAATAAACTGTAAAATAATCTTTCTGAGGTCCTTAAATAAGTTTAGATCTAAATTTAAATTTAAAAAATAGAAAGGTAAAAGAGAAGGAGAAATGCTGAGCTTGCTCCATAGAAGCAAGAAGGAAGATTGTCTTGATACATGTATTTTCTATACTGTTATTTCTCCCCAATACCACTCCATGTTAAGTAGTTTATGTTAGGGTTGCTTCTTTCTTTTTTTTTGCGGGGGGGTGGTGGTGGTGCTGAGGGGAGTGTTTCTTTATGTCCTTGTCATTTATTTTAAATTTTATAAGTGATTGACATGCATTTATCAGAAAGGGAAAGAAATTAGAGTAGGTGATATACATCTTTAACTAAAAGGTGGCGAGGTCAGTTAGCAAGAATAAATAACATGCCATTTCAGTAAGAAGATACAGCAGAGCACACAAAGAATTCTGCCAGAGAGATCTAAACCCCTTCATCATGCTTATTTTGCTTTGTCTTTCCTGAACAGAGGTATCGGGTTTTACATTGTGCTGCTACAGTAGGAGAGATTCTATTAGAAGTGGGATTTCTGGGAGCGCGTCCAATACTTGCAAGTGAGCTAGTGGATCAGAGAGTGCTCCCTGGGCTGTGCCGTAGGTGAGCTGCTGGAGTTGACAGTATGGTTCCTGCCTTATCAGCCACAGGTTGGAACGGAGCAAGAGCGTAGAGGTAGAGCCAGCACTCAAAAGAAGGGAGCAATCAAAAAAATGTACATTTGATTATGGGAATCAGGACCAGCTTTGGGGTCCCTCCTGCAAGACAGGGGTGTAAAAGCTGCTCCTCTCTTCCTTCACTGGTACAAAATATTGTTTCCATCTGCTTAAAGCAGTGATAAGGTATTGATAGGGAAGTGTCAATGCAGTCACATGAATGAAGACTTTTTCGTGCCACTGAATGACAAGGAGACAAATGACAAGGAGAAAGTGAAGATCTGCCTGAAGGCAAGAAAGCCATATCACAAATAGTGAAAGATTTCAATCAAGAGGAAAAAGCAGACAAAACCTGGCTCCTTTCCTATCCTTTGTCCTGTTGCTCTGGGTACAGGAACAATGTTTATCAAAACGAAGAGTATAAATAATTCTATGAACACATGTTCTTCATAAGTGGCAAAGATCTCTAGAGGACAGTGCATTAAATTGTGGATATTATCTATCCAAACCAAAAATCAGAAAGCCATGAAATTAGTAATTGACTCAATTTACCTCATTTATTAGCAGCCTAGACCTCTGTTTGAATTAATATTGCCCAATGGAATTTCAAGTGGTAGTGACATGGCGTAGCATGACACAAATTAACGCCTGTTCTCTCTACTGTACTGCAAATCACCCATATCTCCAATTAGGTTAGTTCTAATCTAATATGCATGCTTTCACGACTTCTATTGACAATAAAATATGACTGTTTCCCTCTTCTCTGATGCCAGACTTGTTTTACCAAGTAGCTGATTTTCTTAATAGCATGCTAGCATTTACATATAGGGTACTGATTGCATCCTCTTTCTGACTATCTTATACTTTATTGCTGTGTACTGTACTGTAGATCACATCCAGACAATTAAATGTATCATTTTGCACACAAGGTACAGTAATGACCTGAACAGACATTTGACTATAACGTAATGCCTATCATTGTATGATATAAATGATGCAAATTAACTCTTCTTACTTAGCTACCATTTTCCCAACTACTGTTGGCGTTTGCCATTTTTGTTCCTAACTTAAAAGGAAAATTTTTTGTTTCTTTACTGTGAATTAGCTTTCACAATGTACTAGATATTAAAAAAGTATTTTGATTGCTACCAGTAAAGAGGCTGGTAGGGTGTGATCCACAGTCTATCAGAAAAAATATGAGGCTTTCTGTTGATACTGAAGGGGTTTTTGTTAGATCCCTAGAAATGTCCAAATAACAATGTCATAGAATTCATTTTACATACAGCATTTTAAAATAAATTATTGAGAAGGATGAAACAAAATGAAGCAAGTTTTTTTTTTTTACTTGATAAAAAAGGATTGTAATAGCAATCATGACCTTGGCATTGGGAATTTCCTGGGGATTTAATAACCAGCCAGGGGCTAATGGCCCTTGGCTTTGCCTCAGGTCATCAGCTCTCCCAGCTGGTTATTAATCCCTAGAAAATGCCCTGTATGTCAATTATTAATGTCTAAATTCTGCGTAGGCAAATTCTTGCCTTATTCACAATTTTTGAGGAATTATGAGTATAGATTCAAGATCTTGTAACATACCACGTTAAAAAAACTAGTGGCAATTTATAGTCTTATATCACTAAATAAACTCACAATATTTTATGTTTGAACTGAACTAACTCATTGTAGCTTTATTTATTCCAGTCAGCTTTTGATCAGCCCCAATAAATACTTCTATGATTATAGAGTATATTATGTCATAATTGAAATTTCTTGCATACAGATTTCCTACAAAGGCAGAAGAGATTATTAGATCATGTGTTTCCTTCAGGATTCGGTTCTTTTTCTTTATTCCCTAGCACTGAATTTTGATAATATTCTTATCCTCAGGATGAAAAAAAACCCAAACCCTGCATCAAGACTATCCTATCTATAGCTGCATAAACCCTTTTTTTTCTTTAAGAGAATTAGCTTGAATCTCAGTTTTGTGCATGCCGGAAAAAGCCTAGAAGGAAATAGAGGTGAGTTTACTGTACCTGTTCTTAATCAGATTTAAGTTTTGCTGTAAAGAGAAAAAAAAACTTTGATGAAGACCACAGGTTATTGATTGAACTGCTTTAAATTAATATGAAAAACTTCCAGTAACACAGGAAGAAAGCTGTAAAAAGAGAGAAAAGGTGTGTTATAATGTGTTACAACCATGTGACATAAAGATTGTTCCATCTTGTGTGGCTCCAAAATAAGTAGATCTATGATTGAAATTACTTATTTGCTTATTTTGTTATAAAACTGCAGCTGATACTGTGGCAAAATAAGGAGTCATACTTTACACTTTATCTTATAATATAATACTTGAGGGTTTTTTAGTATCAGTTCCATGAGCCTCCATTTCCTATCTACAGAATATTTACTGTGTACATTTTATAATTAAGCAATGAGATGAGACAAGCAATACACTTCTGGAAAATTATAACATGCCTCTTGTGGTGTTATATGGGACAAGGTCATATCTAGAATTACCTTAATCACCCAAGAATAATAATTGCTTGGAAATATACTCCCTGCAGTGTCTTATTGCTAATAGAATTATAGCTGAGTCACACAATACAAGCTATAGTTAAGCCCGGATAAGTAATGCTAATATTAAGGCCCTTTTTTTTCAGCTGCTTGTAACTTTAAAACATCTGTCTTTTAGGTTTACCTATGACTGGTCAAAGCTCTACATTGTAGAAGTGTTAAAAACTACCTTATAGAACTAATTTTTATTGATAACCACACCCATTAATTTGAAAACAAAGATCAAAATTAATTAAGATGCTTTTCAGTGCAGGAATGTTTGTGAAAGCTGAATAAGGAAACAAAAGGCAAAATGGTTAATCTAACCCACCAGATCCCAAAACTAAGGAGGGTTCATGGGCATCACAGGGACATATCCAAACTTCCGTTCCCTCTATCTACAGACTAAGTCACCCTACTATTGAGATGTAGTCAAAAGTACATTTTCTCACTGCAGGCTGGCCAACTGCAACCAAGTGTAACTTAGACTCAGCTACTCTAAAAGGAAGAGGCAACGAGAAAGCACTGGAGAGATAAAGGCACTGGCACTGTGAAAACTTTGCTGATGTTTCTGAAAAAAGTAGCATCGGGTACATCTGCTTAACATTAATGGTCACAGTGTCTTACAAGCCAAGAGAAGCAGCTTTTCAGATTTGGGTAACACAAGTCTGAAGGCTGTTGCTTAGATTTTGAACTACATCTGAAGATGAAATAAAAACCTGCTCACAGGTATGAGATAATGAATCTGTTTTAGAGCTTCAGACAATAACTACTAGAAGAGTTGTAGTGACATTTTTAGTCACAAAGAACCAAAGAAGGCTATGCAAAGTGACTAAGACAGAGGATGACAATTAAAGTCCTATATGAAAGAAAGGAAAAGTTATAAAATATATTCTGGCTGTCCATGAAGAAAAACAAACCCACCACCACAAACAAACCACACACGACTCTCTTCTGTATGGTAAGTAGATGTTGCAATTAAACAAATACTGGCTGATTAATATAAAACTTATTATGTGAGACATATCAGCTATGATTGAAGCAGAAGAACCACCTTCTGTCTTTCCAGCTATGCTGTACATCTGCAAGAAAAACCATGATATTTTTATTTTGTCTAAGGCGTAGCCTACTCATCTTCATGCATTTTTTCCTTAAACCTGTGTTTCACAAAGGATTCCAAGATCACAGACTATGAGCTGGTCAAAAAATGGCCAAGTAACAAGTACTCAGTGACAATTCCAGCGCCAGCAGTGCTGTGTGGCCCAGGGACAGGCTTAAGAGGAAGTGTGGAGCACCCTTGAAATCCCTGTGGAGAATATTTAACATCCTCTGGGGATTATGTGAACAATGAATAAAGGTTATTTTGGCTTTTTAAACCAAAAGCTCTTCCCCAAAAAAGGTCCTGTTTGTAACTTCATTATCTCTGCTTTCCTTTTGAAGAAGGTGAGAAAGAGGCCAGTATTGTATTTTATTGTCTAGCTAATCTTCCTGTCATAATCTTAATGCTTCAACTATTCTTGTTAGGTAGAATTGTTAATTATCCTATTTTAACTTCAGAGAGGTCTTTTTTGTATATGACTGTAATGAAGGGAACATAGTCACATACTTTGAAATTTTACATATCAAAATCTAATATATTTTGTACTGTCCCAGGAAACAATTAGTTTCAAGCCACTGGGCTGCCTGGATACAGATAGCCTGCACTTCTGCAGCATTATGTATTTGAGAACATTTTCTGAGGTATTTAGATCATTTGAATTCTTGTGCCTATATTCAAGGCTCTGTGAAGAAGGAACTACTATTTTCCCCATTTTGCAGGTAGGTATTTCGGAGAGTTTATAATTTGATCAACAGAAAGTAATCAAATTCAGGCCTCCTAATTCCCAACAGCTCTCCTTTTCCACACTCATTCAGCTTTATTTCAAGTTGCTTAGGGAAGTGCCAAGGCTAGAAAGAAGATGTGAATGTGGAGGACAGAAAAGCAATTTATATTTACCAACAGTAGTTAAAATTAATCTGGAATTCTTTTGAAATCAGGTATTTCAGGATAGATCATAAACTTAGAGAAAAATGATAAGAATGGTCATGAACCTGGAAGACATGTCAAGACTGAAAAGGTGTGAGATGGTTTACTGCTGAGAAAAGAGGAATAACGGCTGTCACAGTAATCACGTACGAAATAATGATGACAAAGTTTCTCACATGATAGCATGAGAATAAAATAAAATTAACAAAACAAAGTTTTTTCATAAAGACATATTATCTGACAAGAAATGGCTGTTGCCGACATCAGGAATACAAGATTGAGACATCTATACAGAAAATTATATTTGGTTATGATAAATAATAATAAAAACATGGAAAAGAATTACACTTCTGGTTTAAAACAACCTTTAAGTATAAGCAGGCGGTGTCAGATTATCCTACACAAGCCATCTGTTAGGTTATTACAATCTTTCTTGAAAAGTATTTTACATAGGGTATTGCAAGAAGAGAAGGAACTTGGGTCTGAACCAGTATTACTATTCCTATACTCTTGTACAGAGCTATCTGAAGAAGCGAAGTCATTGTTTCTTACCACGCACCCTGAGAGAACACAACCACACATTTTTGGGGGAGACGTGATTCCTGGAAAGATATTGTGTTCCTAAAATAATAACAGTATGTAGAAGCCTGATTTACAAAAGTAAATAAAACCACCTATAAGGATGGATCTATAAGGATCACATTAGGAAAGGTCATTATTTGAACACTGCAAACTTCTTTTAAAGAAGTTTTAAAGAGAACTGATGAATAGAAGAAATATGATCTACCACACCTGAAAATAAAAATTAATCCATTCCAGGTTCTCTTTTCTTATACCTTAGCACAGCACAGAAATTTATGCTCCCCAAAGGCCTAGAAATACCATATTGAACTTTTCACAGAAACTTGCCAAGAATTAAACAAGTTGAATCTTGCTGATGTCTCTGTAAGTACACCTGACTTGGACAGCAAGGATTGTTGCTTCTCATAGGCTTAAAATAATTTAAGTAAGCAAATACAAGCGAGAAAGAGGTAATGGGTGAAGCCTAAACTTGAGATATTAACAAGCGATTGGGTTGTTAAAATTTCTGATACGGGGGAAAAATAATGTTTAAATATTACTGTCATTGTACTTCAGCGTACATCATGTTTTTTAGCATAGCCTCACATAGGTTTGAGCATGTTTGGTTCAGATTAGGTATGATTGCATACCTTTGTGGGGTGACAAAGGGATGATCATAAAGTAAAATAATCCCTGGGAGTGGCATAACATAAACAGCAATCCTGAGTGAGCTGTAGGATATACTGCTATTTTAAGATCATCCATTACAGGCTTGATCCTCTGTTTTTCTAGGTAGCAGTTTCTTTTTTTGCCACGTTTTCAAGCTGAAAGAAGCTTAGAATCTAATACTGTAAAGCCCCTATTCCCATGATAAGTAAGTCCTCAGAACTACACTCCTCTTAAACACAGACAAGAAAATGCAGTGTGCTAACGGGCTTTGCAAGTGGTAATTTAAGATGACTGCTTCAGAAATAAGTGTTCATGTCTAATAGCCATCGCCTTCTTGTTGTGGTTTTCTGTCTCATTCATTTCATTCTATACGCTTTATTCCATTGCATTCACGTGCCATGAGAAAATAACTAGCAGAAAGATGCCAAAGTATGCAGATGATACAAAATTACTCATCATGGTCAAAGTTGAAATTATGTATGAAAAACTGAAGAAGAGTCCAAAAAGATCAAATGGATTTAGCCATTGATAGCTAACATAGCAATTACAAGTCACCATAAATAAATACGAATTAAGGCTAATAAAAAAAACCCCAAACATATACAATGCTAGATTTGATTTAGTTGTTACAAATAGCAGTCAGGATGGCAAACAGATTGTTGGGAGTTATTGGAAAAGGAGGCTGGATATAAACAAAGTTATATTAAACTGTTTGTAGATCTTTGGTGTGCCCACACTGTAATTACTGTATGCAGTTCTGGCTATGCTGTCTGAAAAAATTATATGGTACAACTAATGAAAACATAGAAGGCTTACAGTGTGAGCAGGGGGTACAGAATAAGTTCTGCAAAGAAAAGAGACTAGATAGTCTCCGATTAATAGAGAGGCAACTGGAAGGGTACCTGAAATTAAGAAAAAGGAAATAATAAATGATGTGAAGCAGATCAATTGAGAATCATTATTCACAATACAATCATTAAGAGGCCAACTTAAAAAATGAGATAATAGTTTTAAAAGCAAATAAAAGGAAACTTTTTTTTTTTTTTTTGCACAGCAATGTGAAACTGCTGGCCATACGATGTTCAAAATGCCCCAGACCACAGCACAGTTAGATGAATACATGAAGAACAGATATACTGATGACAGTTAAACATGACCATCCAGATTACGACCCCAAGTAGGAAGTTCTGATGCTGCTGACTGTTGGAAGGGTATGCTGGCAAAAGATCAAAGTATAACTTGCTTTTAAGCTGTTTCTGGAAGTACCTTGATCAGTTACTGTCAGAGACATAACACTGGGCTACATGAGTCCGCTGATTCAGAAAGGCAGTTGGATCTAATGCCCACTCCTATTTTATTAATATTCGACATTTGAACAAACACAGTTTTAAGTTAATATTATCATAACATTTTAATTATTCTTTATTGTCTTCATGTATCGTTATAAAAAAGATTAATTTCACCTATTTGTAAGTGAACTGTATATAATTCAAGATAGCACCCAAAAACCTCTTCCATGTACCCAGAGTTGGCATGGGGTGGGCTGTTCATAGGTTAAAATTATTCTGTTGTCTGACATTTATAGGGTCTTTACACCACGTTATTTGAGGGATGAAGCATTCTTCTAAGTTTGGGTATCTTTTCTGGCTTCTACCTCAGCTTTTATTCAGCCTTGCTTTTATCCAGGGCTGTTCCCAGCTTGTCTTCCTAAAAGCTTTCACAGAATAGTTTCCAGCGAAAATCTCTCCCCTGCCGCAGGACTTGCTATCCCACACTGTAGTTATATATAGCATGCACAAGGTTGTCAGGGTAATGGAGGTTGAACTGACATGCCTTGAGTTGGCAGATATATTTTAGGCATCCCTACACTGTTCTGCCACTTAATTTAAACTGTCTTCAAAGCAGGCATAACCCCTGTAGCACAATCAAAGTGTGTTATATTCCGTGGTAATTTATTCCCTAAGCAGAGCATTACTGAATCCAGCTAGTGAGTTGTATGTACAACAAATGTTGACCAAACTTCAGAAAATTTTGATTATGTCCTTGGACAGATGTCTTTTCCTTTTTATAGTCAGTGTTTAGTTATAATTAACTTTGATTGGGGAGGAACAGGCACAAGGAGACACATATTGGGGCTTATTCCCACAGGATCTTTGAAAAGAAAGCAGGCAACAACTTCAGGGGCAGCGTATTGAAAAGTAGCCTGAAAAATTAAGACCATTGAAATATTTGGAGCTGGAGAATATAAATTATCAATTATTTCTTAACATTTGTTTGCAACATATTTCTTGGAAAAATTTAGGGCAATTCAAGCGACACTAAAAACACAAAGCCATGTGATACTAGAGAAATCAAGCTTATAGAACATGAACTGCCAGGAAGTTGCAAATTAATGTTATTATTTTATAAATGTTCCATAGAAAGTGGACAGTTTGGAAGTTAGAAGGAAATTACAGTGAACAGGGAATACATACAACTGAATAATGATGAACTCCACTGAAAATTATTCCATTGAAAATGACTTAACAACCTTGTCTATACATCTCTTCCAAAAGCCTGGTAGTAGGAATGTCTCTTTTTGTATTGATTTCCATTGACTCTTATATAGTTGCCTGCCTTGTAAGCTATTTAAGTAAATGATTTTTTTTCCAGGATCTACTTTTGAACATATTGAAGTGTCAAAACATAGCAGCATTGTCTATTAAACCAAAATACCTCATTAAGATTGAGTACTACACCTCTACATAAGACAGCAAAAAGTGTGTGGGTTTCTATGTGATTCTACACATGTTATTCTTCCAGAGTGTAGACGAACAGCTCTCTACCATCCACCTGGGAAATAGCATTACATGCTAATTACAACTAAGAGGAAAATTCTCAGCTACGAACATGCCTAGGTATTCAAATACAGCAAGGAGAAGAAATAACTCCACCTGTATAATTAAGGCATTTGTAAAAATGGAAAGCAAGAGTGAAGAAACTGACATTTAAATGGGAAAATTATACAGAGAAAACCCTACTTTCTTTCCAATAATTAAGTTTCTGAAGAAAATTTGCTGAACTTTCACCCTGTAAAGCTTATCTACAAGGTGCCCAGATATCAACTCCTTTTCCCTTCTGTCTTTAAACAGGCAACATCTCTTTGTAATCCTTCAAATTACCCACTGACCACATTTGAAGCTGATTTTCAATCACATCACCTCCTTAATTAGACCCTCAGCATGGAAGTTGCAACTGTTAGCAAACATAAGAATGGAAGGATGGTTTCGGGAGCGATGGTTGCTGATGCAGCACTGTAAGCACTGCGGTTCCCGAAACAAAGGGAAACACTGCCAGGCGAATGGCACACCACCTCCCTGCAATGGCTAACTGCTTTGAGACCTACCGCAGGAACTGGACAGTACAATACAAAGCCATAATGATTAGTGACCCATTTAAATAGAATTAGATACCAAACACATGGTCTTTAAAGGGGAGCAGGGAAACATACATTTTTTGCTAGGAGAGAAGGCTTTTTCCAAAGAGCTCTTTTATCTTTCTTTGTTTTGTTACCAAGAGCAGATGCTAAAGAGAAGGCAAGCTTTGAAGAATATTGCATATATTTTAGAGATTATGACATTATAAAGGGAGAGAGTTTTAAAGTTGGTGAAAAGAGATGACAGAATTTTTATCCATATTGCCCCAAATCTTTTTCTTTAAATTTTTAACTCAAACACTTGGCATACATTTAGAGGAGAGATCTGTGGGCTTGTTGCCAGAGCTTTTATGTGTAGAATCAAGGTCTCTTGGATTTTCAAAAGAGGACAAAAAAGCTAGGATGTTCCTGTTAGTTACAAAATACATACAATACGCCAAGCTGAGAAGCGCTTTTACTTCAGCTGGGTTTGCAATGACAACATTTAGAGAAAACACCAAAACGGTCTTATTGCACATCCATTGAGCCAATCAGGGGCAGCCTTTTGAGAGAGAAAAGCCTAAGATGCCTTACAAGAGAAGAAAAAAAGATCTCTGAATATCAATTTGCCGAGATAATAAAGAACATGCAGTAGTGAGCTAACCCAAATAAAAAAGCTGCAGGCAAAAGGCCCTGAGTACATTACAGCTGCCAGTGCTTGGCTAAACTACGCATCTCCAGTAAGGATACCAGTTCAGGCCGATGAGATCATTGCTATGGGAAGCAACTTGTGAACGTTAGTGCTGCTGACTGGCTTCTGAGATAGGTGCAGTCATATCACACCTGTTACAAAATGCAACTTTTCATATGAAAGGAAGAGAAAATTAAATCCTGTAGCCATAAGTATCCCAGCTGTTCAGTAACTGTTGTGAGTATGCTTGCCCCTCACTGGTGCTTTTCCATGTGCTTTTAGAACTTACAGAGCAACTTTTCACTGATACTTCAGATTTTCCCTAGTGACCTCAACTGATTAATCATTTTCTAGCACTGACAAAGTTGTTTCCATTTACAAGGAATGTCTGCTGGGAAAGGTGTTTCTGTACCAAGTAGTAAATAACAAAGATGTGAGAGGTTTAGATATCCTTTAGCCTAAGCTCCTATTTATCTGAGTGAATATTCAGATTCAGTCTGTACCTAAGAAAGCGTGTACTATTCCTTAAACGACTGTAGAAACTTTGCTCATATACATTGGTTCATTCATTTCCAGCATTTTTCAGACTGTGATTGATTTCAGAAGTGAAAATGCAGATGTTTGTCTAGCCAAATATTTGTGTGCACTTAATATTATATAGCATCACATTACATAGAAACCCTCACCCTAATTAAACTGAGGTATGACCAATGTCTGGATAAACTTGAAGGAAGGGGCATAAGGTTAGTTTACACAAGTGCTAAGTAATCTAGTTTATGTGGAACAAGATATTCCATTCTGCTCCAAAAGATCTGACTGGAACTCCTAAGGTATTTTTGAGCACTGATCCTGCATTCTGTTTTTCCTCAATCTCTGTTGTCTTTTCTTTGTTGCTTGTAAGCAGTGGGGGAGGGTGATATAAAGCCCTGGAGGAATTAACTGAGTCGACAGCCCCTAAAACACCATAGGGAAAAAAAAAAAATATTGACTTTACGAAGTGAGAGGAATCCTAGTGGACTCAATTTGAATACAATCACAAAAGTTTGCTGATTAATATGCTTAATGGTATTTATAAAATATCGTAAGTCTGCTGAATATCTTCAATGTATAGATTATAAATATATTAGTTCAAGAAGCTGGAAGAAGAGGATTTCTGAAGTTAGAAAGCTATGCTTTTCTGAATTGCAGATTTTTTATATTTATTCACAAAGCTTTAATCCTTTATGCAGATAAACAAGAGTCCAAAAATATTCAGAATCACTTACAGCAATTGTCTGCCTTTCAAATGTGAAATACAGGATAAATCCTTCTTTGCAAAATGCAAAAAAAAAAGCTAAAAAATATGTGCCGTTTTCATTTTTATATATAGAAAATTTAAGAACCATATTTATTGCATTAGCTATGCGTCTGCCACACATGGACCAAATATCGACTTGCTTCCGAGAAGGAAGAGTGGCTGCCAGTTTGTATTTAGGTCTCCTAGTTTGATCAAGTGGATTTAAGTGAGCTGAAATGACAACTGGACATTTAGCTGTCCCACACAGCCTAACCATTGTAATATTTTGAGAAAGAATGGGAAAGAGCTGATTGTGGCTGCAGTTTTCCTGATCATATTTGCATCCGGTAAATGTTATAACCTAGCTTTCAGTTCTTTGTAGTGCATCAATAGCTCCATATCTTTTAATGTGAATTTCCTCCAATTCTTAAGACTGATGTCAGATCAGCAAACCCAGGCAAGGCTGTGAGTACTATGATTTCTCCCATCATCATCTACCACCAGTGCAAATAACATGGGCTTTTTTTTGTTTACTCTAGTGCACCTACTGATAACAGAGAACATGGCAAATTTCCAAGACTGTCAAAACCAAACTTGTACCTCTATAACCTCCTGAAAAATATATTATATAAATGCTACCTACCAATCCAAAGGGTAGATATGGTCAAATCTAGGATGTTTTTCTAAGAATCTGTATTTTCACAGAGCAACATAGGGATTAAAAAGATCAAAGAAAAACTAAATCTCCTTAGCTGCCATGGACTGTCATAAACAAAGCAAATTTAGCATTTAAAAGGTGAACTTTTAAGAGCATCTTCAATCACTTTAAACAGACATATAGACTAGGAGAAGCCTTGTGTAGTCTTCTCCAGCATAAGGAGGGGGCAAACAAAATTTTAATGTAGAATACTTATTCTAAACAATTCTGAAGCATCAGATCTCCTGGTTACATATTATGAGACCCAGCTAGCAATAAACACTGGTAATGGAGAAGTGGAGGAATACAGAAGAGGAGTTACATAAAGACCGAACTGACTGAGAACATGAGGGAAGAATGAAGAAATGCTGTCATAGAAGACCTATAGATAAAGAGCTAAAAAGATCAGAAAATCCACTGTGAAACATGAACAATGCTAGCACCCAAGCAATCATTTTACTTGTGCTAATTTTAAAATGTGGGGGAAACACAACAGACAGTGCTGATCATGCTGTGCATCTCTCTGGGGAACTTTGTGCTTGGATTTTTAAGGTGTATGGGTTGTGCTTCAAGTGGGTCTTCAACATTTAAATGTGGTTGTATTGCAGGGTTAAATTGGTGAACTTGTGTTCTCTTGTCTTTCATAAAAGTGTAATTAGTTATGCTATTTGACCCTTTCCTGTGCCTGAAATTCTAGCTGATCTTGCATCCCATGACAGTGATGTTCTAAGGGGGAAGTGGGGTCAAAGTTTTGCATAAATGCAGTAAGAGCTTACTTCAAAAATAAAACACACACGTATGTGTTTGTACTACGAATTGTTCAAAAAGCGTGGGGTGGACTCGATTTTTATTTAAGAGTATACCAGAGTGAAACAGGATTGAGTTTAGACCTAGATTCTACTTTTTCCTGAAGACTGATGGCTGAGTGTATGTTCACAGTTTTCATCAGCTGTTTGCGAGCTTACTCAAGTGTAATCTGTGGGAAGATCACCAGCTATAGACAAATATACCCAGAACTCACTGGCTTGCTTTTCTGCCCCTTCTGAGGAGGAGGAGTTGTTGGGTTTGTGGTGATGAAGACACCTGATGACAGCCCAGAGAAGCACATTGTGCCCAGGTGCCCGAAGCATGTTTGAACAAGGGGGTCTGAAATATGGTGAGACTCAGAAGGAGTTGGAAAGCTGCTGCGCTACCAAGTCTGAAGGTACGCTCTGCATCCCAGTTCTATACCATTCAAGTAGCAAGCACCAGCCAAGGTCCCATCTGTTGACCCTCATTTCCACACCCAGAAGGTCAGGATACATGGACTGGATGAGAGCAATAGTGTGATCAGGGCACCAGGACCTGGCAGAGCCCAATCCTAGCTTGTGATTATACACTCCCCATATGAACTGCAATTATAACACTAACTCTAAGGTAAGGATGCAGCTATCAAAGTACTGCATGGAATATGCAAAATACTAAAGAAAAATATTCACTTCATTTGCCCAGATTTGATTGAATATACATTTCCATAGAAATTTTCAGTTCTTTCTTACTTTCAGATCATAGAATTGTTTCGGTTGGAAAAGACCCTCAAGATCATTGAGTCCAACTACTTACCTAATACTGTCAAGTCGGACACTTGATTGTGTCCCTAAGCACCACATCTACATGTCTTTTAAATACCTCCTGGGAAGAAATTTTTCCTAATGTCCAATCTAAACCTCCCCTGGCGCAACTTGAGGACATTGCCTCTCATCCTATCACTAGTAACTTGGGAGAAGAAACCGACCCCTGCCTCACTACAACCTCCTTTCAGGTAATTGTAGAGGGCAATACGGTCTCCCCTCAGCCTCCTCCAGACTAAATAACCGCAGCTCCCTCAGCTGCTCCTTGTAAGACTTGTGCTCCAGACCCTTCACCAGCTTCGTTGCTATTTGGGCATGCTCCAGCACCCCAATGTTTTTCTTGTAGTGAGGGGCCCAAACCTGAACACAGTATTTGAGTTGTGGCCTCACCAGCACTGAGTACAGGGGGATGATCACTTCACTAGTCCTGCTGGCCACACTGTTCCTGATACTTAAGTATTGTTAGAATATGTCAAAATATGCATAGAATGCTTTTACTTATCCATCAAGCAATGCTTGTCAGACCAAACTGAAGTGTTTATTTTCAAACAGCAAACATCCAGCATCAGTAAAATCCCTGAAGAGAAAGTACTGATTAAGTAAAGCTTGTTGCTTTTCAGCTCTTCTAAGAAAAAGAAGCAATAAAGCACTCAAACTCTGGCAACAATATTTGACTTAGGCTTTAGTAGGGCTTTTTTTGAGAACAATTGATTTTATTATTGTATTTAATGAAATATTCATCATGTATTTAAGTTTTAGTGATACCATTAGTGGTAGCATGGATAGTAATCTACCATATGTTCTGTGTCAGCTCTGTATAGTGTAAGACACATCAAACTATGAGCAGAGGCAAAAATATGAAGATTTGAGATAGTAGGATTGAACTATGACATCAAGATTAAAAGGGAAAAGAACAGAAATTGTGAGAAAGAACAAGAAGACACCAGAAAGGAAGTTCTTCCCAGATGGTAAGAGAAAGACTTATTTTCCATTTAGCTTACAAGGTAGCATTTGCCCATCCATATTTATGTGTATGTGTATATATATATACACACACACACACAGAGACCCATATATATATGTATACACACATATCTAATATATACCTATGTACATGTATGTGTGTATATATCTCTGTATGTTTACACATAGGTTTTTTTACCCCAAGGGAAAGCTAGGACTCAAACACTGCAGGCAAGAGCAGGTACTGACAGTTCACCTTTCCTAAAACTAACCAAACTAAGAGTGTTGGCAGAGCTCACTGGAACCTGAGAGCTCCTGTGAGAGCACCCTATCTTTCTGGTACTCTCCATAGGCATTTTTTCTCTTTTTCTAACGTATGTGGTGACAACCACCGCTACTTGTACAAACAATACAAATGAATACATATTAATATTTCAATTTTTTTAACAAGCCCTAGACAAAAGACTCCTTTGGTGAAAGTCTGGTCTCCCTCAACGCACGGGTGTAGAAATTGTTCAGCATAGTATTGTGGTTGCAAATGAAAGATAGAGACCAGCTCTGCAAACTCTACAGAACTTTTAAACTCTTAAAGACAAATCTGAAATAAATTATTTCTTAGCTGAATAAAACATTTAGGTGAGAACTATTTTGTATCTAACAGGCATTTAACATCAGTCACAACCTAAAAAGTTAAAAGCTAAGCAAGACACTATTGTTCAACTGTTTTTTTTCCCCCATGGAAACCTGAAAGGTCCATTATAGTAGGAATTTTAAATGGAAAATATGTTACTGTTTTTAATATTGTCATGTGTGAACCATCCTTTAGTTTGAAATAGCAAGCTGTTAGTTATTTCCTAGAAAAGGAACAGTATCCTCATGTCTTAGGCTAATCAGTGCAACTTAAGTCTGAACAACTCGTAGCACTGAGCTCTTTCCGCATTTTCATAATGTAGTTTTCTCAAGCAGAAATCATCTGTTCCTTGAAGTTTGGCTATGACTACAGGATACATTGTGAGGCATATAAACATTTTAGTCAGCTGTGTCTTGAGGCTGCTTTGCTTTTAATTCTGAATTCCTAGTACATGCCAATGGTCCAAAATTGCTAAAAATAAGGAGGAAATGGAAGACTGAGCTGTGAAACTCTGGTCGTGCAAGAGAAAGCAAGAAGGCAGATGCCTCCACCTACCCTTTGCCTTCTTATGTGGCATGAGTCCAGGGACCCTTTTATTCCAGGAAACAGACCTTTATTGTTGCTGGCCTATTAGTCATATCAAATCAGGTATGATATTTATTTTCATATTGATACGCTCTTTTTTTTGTTGTTTTGAAGAGTCATCAGACTCACCAGTTGATTCAGCTGTTCTTTCAAAACGTGCTGAGATCAGACAGCAAGATTCAAATCACACTGATTGTCACTATTTGCCATGAGAGGCATCTGATATAATACATATTCTCCTAGCTTTATTGCGTATTTCTTTAGTTAAAAAAGAAGACATGTTTTATGACCTGGCCTAGCTAGCTGAAAAACAACCTCATAACAATCCGATATCTGTATCAGATAATCAAGCTGTATTACCTTTCCTATTAAAGCACATTCTACATTTTCAGTTGGTATGATGTGAAAATATTGAACTTAAGTGTAGTTGAACAGCCAAGATGTGGCATATCCAGTTTACAGGAAAATGTATTAAACAGCTTGCATGAAGACTGTTTGTATATTTACACTTAAGGTTCTGAAATATCACTTAGTAGCTTCAGTACTAGAAATCCAGTTTTATATCCACGCTGATGGCAAAACAAGAGGAGAGATAATCTACACTACAAAGTCAGAAACTGCAGGATATAGGAAATGACCAAGCAGTGCGTTTGGAGGGGGGCGAACTGCCAAGCATCACACCAGGAGTCATGATATGCTCAACAGGGTGCAAAATAATTTGTGATAATCTGTTTAGGAAGGATATTATCCACATTGTGTATTATTATTTATTGTCTTCTGGTCAGCAGTGGCTCACTCAAGGCCATTGGAAGAACATTTGTCTAAGAACTATGAAGAAAAAATTTAAAATAAAACTGGAATAAAAAAGCTAGCAGTCAGATTAAAATACATTCTCCACAAAAATGAAGTTAGCCTGAAATAAAACCTTAGCTTCAGAGATGTAATCAGATTTATTCTTTGTTTTATTTCTTCTACCTGTGTCAGACTAAATCAAAAGTTGTACAGCTGACATTTTTAGACTGCAGCACCTCAGGTATGGCCATAAAGCCTCAATTAGTTATTTAGTGGACAATAAATTGTTTGTGAATACCCATTCAAAACTCCTGTTTGCTTCCACGCCTGTTAAAGAAGTTGACTTCCTTATTTTTAATGATCAAATTCTGATATTCAATTATGCCTCATTTCTTTGGGCCATATTCACCAATGATAGATGCAAGAGCAACTCCCTTCATTTACAGAATAAAGCTGGATCTGCCAGTGGCCATTGTGAATTTATCTAACTTAGGAAACATGAAGACTAACCTTCTTTTCCTCACATACTGTTCAGGCCAATTATAGTCTTTTTGTAGGTTTTTCGTATCTTTTGTTTTGGTTTGGTTGTGTTTTCTTTTGGAGGGGGCTGTTTGTTTTAGTTTGGTTTTTATTTTTAATTCCTTCATTCTTCACAGCCCCTAGAGATTTGGATTCATAAAAGATAAGCCTACAAAATCTTATCAGGGACCCATGGTCTCTAAATCTAAATGAAAGAGATCATTCTGGTAAATGAAAAAAGGGCTGGGCTAGAAACATATTTCTTGTATGTGTCAGGATATAGCCAGCATTTATGTGGACTTTATAGTCCATATGCTTGCTTATGCCGACATCAAAAAGGCCATTGCAGATTCAGAGAATACTGAGGTAAAATCTAAAGAACAATGTTTCCAAGAAGTTAGCTCCTGCTGCATAGGCATCAGCAAAAAAGAAAAAAAAAAAAAAAGAAATGCAGATAAAGTATTCTTAATGCATCCAGGGTCAAAAGGAAGTACTTATTCACATAACACATAATTAAATTGTGGAACTCATGGCCACAGGATGTTGTGAAGGCCAAAAGGATAAATGAGTTAAAAAAATAATTAGGCAAATGATTAGAAAAAAAAGATCCATTAAGGGCCATTAAGCACAAAGATGTGCATGCAGCCTCTGGCTCAGGAAATCTTGATGCCACAGATTGTCTGAAAATGAGAGAATATACTAAGAAAATGCTCTATAGTGAGCCTTTTATGAAACTCTTTTCCTAAGCACTTTTACTGACTACTCTCCAAGGATATTGACTATATAACTTGACTAGTACAGCTGTTCTTATATAGCTATGCACTAGCTTGATTTGTATACAGTCTAAATAACTCAAGTGGCGGAAAAAAAGTTGTTCCTTATATGCTAAAATTTTAGTACCATAATGATATTAATTTTCTTATTATTTCACTGGGAGAAACTTGTGACTTATTGTCAAGATTACCTTGCAATTTGCATGTAAGAATATTAAAAAAGATAGTTCTTAGAGACAGGGAAGAAGTTATTTGGACCATGATACAGCTGTTGCTATAAAATTAGATAATTTACACTCAATATAACTTATAATTTATGTCAGAATGACAGTAAGAAGTCAGCGTAATAAGTTTCTGCTATAGTTGTATACCATTTATATGTGTGTGTGTATGTATGAGTGCACGTGCAGAGACAGAAAGAGGGTTTTATATGTATATAATTACATAAGTCTTGACAATAACATACTAAAACAGCTCTTCCTCCTCCCACTGTTTGGAATGGTAATGTTTTTAGCATCCTATCATCACAGAATCATACTGCATATTAATGGAAGTATGGAAATGTCACTGGCCAGATTACTGAGGTATATGTGTTTGGTTTGCAATTAATTCTGCATTATCCATTTCTACTCTAAAAAGCCAAATCCATATCTTTTTCTGTGCTGTTTTTGTTCTGAGCCAAGGAGGTAAGCACCAGGAAAGGATTCTGGGTACTTGGCCTATTAAGCTTGCTTCTCAACATCTTTTATTGGGTACTTTCAAAGGCAGAATACTGACTGTCTAATCAAACCTGATATTACTGTCCATACGTTATCCATTCAGTGAAGATTTACATATCTTATTGCCCACCACTACCTACATTAATGTAACCATTCCTCCTTGCTCACAGTCTTCATGATTACGGAGGTTCCCATTTGCTCTTCTATTATTACAATTTTAGTCTGTGGTTCAGTGGGTATTCAGGTTGGAGACCCATTTTACAATGCACTGTAAAATCATGGCTGCTCCCTGAGAGCGCTTATATTTGACAAAACGTGACAGATGGATCAGGCAGGCATATGGGATGTGAAGTTGGTAGTGAGAAAGGCTAATGGAGTGTCTGTAGTTGTTAAATGAACCAAATACTGTGCTTTGAACTTCAATGGCAGTGTATAAGCAAACCTGAATATTTTAAATAGGAGGAATCTAGTGAAGTGCCGCATGATATCAAACTGCTTAACGCTTTTTGGATTTCCATATTTCAGTAGTGCTTGGGATTGACTTAAGCTGGGTTGCACACTTTAAGACCTTCCCTTTCTACTGGAAGAGAATCAACATGGAAGAAAATAGTGCTATGCCAAATATGTAACAGTGTTTCTGCCCTGATCAGCCATAAAAGCTTTGGTGCAATCATGCTTGGACCAAGTCTAAGAAAGGATGAATTCCTTCTGGACTAAGAAGCCACATCACAGATTTAAAATACAGAACTGCTATTTGTAGTGAATGCCATTACCAGTCCTGCATGGGGATAGCTTGTGGATTTCTAAGCATCTTCAAACAGACTCCAAATGCAGTTGCCTTGCATTTCACAGATGATAAATTCATTTCTATTAGATGCTAAATCAGTAATAATGTGGTTAGCTTTATTAGCAGCTACTGATTTGGAATGAAAAAACCCACCAACAATTCAAACCACTCAAAATCACAGGGACTTGTTCTTCTCCTAACTTAGATTTTATGTCTGTAACTTAGCTTGCTGTTGAATGATGAACGTACTCTGGGTGTGGGAATGGAGATGTCATGTTTTCAATTACTTTCGTGTAAAATATTATATTTAATTATTCCTGATTTGTGGCACCAAAGATAGATGGATATTGTATTAAACCATTTATTGTTGCTATTATTTTTTCTTTTACAACTCAGTAACACTAGAGATGTAGCTGTAGTCACAGCTGGTGACCTATTTAGTAATCAGACTCAAAGGGAGGATGCAGATGCAGTAACTTTGCTCACTTCTTTTAAGATCATGTTAATCTGGGAATGCTCAGTGCCTCTTAGCAGCTCATCGCTTTTAGTTGTTTTACTCTTGGTTAGGAGATAGGTATGAGCTTAGTAGGACAAACTTTACTGGAATGCTGTTATTATGTACTCATATAATATGAACTCTGCTTTCCAGAAATGTGTTTTCATCAGCTGTCAGTAGTACGACAACTCCTGTAACGCACAATATGAAGGACTTCTTTCTCAATCGATCCAGCTACAGAGTGGATTTTCTTAGACTATTCTGCATAGATAGTTAATTTGGAAAATATTTTTCTGTCTGGGTAAACTAATAAGAGATCAGATATTTAATTTGTAAAGGATCCATGTTTGGCTACACTTAGCTATGCTGTTCTTGGTGCAAATTAGTGTAAGGTGAGCAAAGTGTAAGTGTTAGTGGTGTCCAAAAGGGATACCTCCTGACTCCCCTCCACTGCTCCCCAGCTGCATGCTCACATATACCAGGCACAGAAGAGAAGTCCCCAGATCAACTGCCTGCTCTTCTCACTTACAGCTATATAAAGCCATATAAAACTGGCCTAGCTCTCATGTGAAAGGTGACCCTCAGATGGTGGCTTCCGCAGCTTTTGGCATGTTTGGGAGTTGTTACTGAGATGGTCTTACCTGTGGCAGCGTTCACAATTGTTACATGTAGAAGGCTGACCGACTGTCTCCTCTGATGCAGGGGCATAGGCAGCCACATAAAATACTGACATTGCTGGCTTACACTTGGCCTCATATATTGCAGCCAAGGTACGAAGACGTGGCCACCCCCTTGCTCTCACTCTCTGCTGGTCACACCATGTAGGAACACAGCTGGGCTGGCGTCCAGGGAGTCTTTGGTACGTGGTGATCCCTTTTTGCTTTGGGAATCTCCCCATAAGCGACAGGCTCAAGAAGGTAAGAACCTCATACTTCAAAACTATGACTCAGGTCCTTGTCTTGTGTACAGACAGAAGGTCCATTTATTTCAAACACTTGTAATATCTAGGGAGCTGAAGTATAGCTCTATTTCAAAGTATCTGGTTAGGTGAAATTATTAAAGAAAACAGTTTTGAAAACGACAATAGGATTCCCGTTGAGCCACGCCATCATAAAATTGGTTTGATGAATCGTCTATGGAGAAAAAATCTGCCTTGTTCCTTTTTCATTATATTACTGAATATAAAGAAATAATTCCCAGAGAATGAAATTCCAGCCTTTTGCAAAGATAGTGTATATAAATAGTATGAAAAATAAACTGTCAAAATTTTTCAAAGCAGTACTCAAGGTTCAAAAGTCTTAAATACCTGAGCCAGGACTCTATTGTTCTATTAACAAATATTATTTGTTTATCAAGAGGGTTGGCATATGAAATAACCAAAATAGCAAACCAACTTTCTACTATGAAAACATAAAACCTTATTAAATTACTATAATTTTCATAGGAAGAAAAAGAATTAAAATATATTAAAACATTTTCAGTTGGCATGTGACCCCACAAAATGCTAAAAATATCTTGGAAGAAAACCAATTCCAAAAAGAATCAGAACTAAATACAAATCTAAAGCTTACTCCATTTGAGTGTGCTGTCTTTTGGTGTAACATCATCTCAGTGACACAAGTAATCCTCTTTTGATCTTCAGTTCAAAAATTTTATTAATTATACCTCAGTACTGGCATCTAGCATGCTAGTAGTACCTCTTCTGTGTTTTTCAGAACTTGAATTTTCCCATCTTTTTTGTAATTAAAGTGTATTAAAATATAGCTTAAATTCTGTATTAGAGATTGTTTATTTGAAAAATGTATCTTGTGTACAAACCTTTACATTTTCATTTTAGTATTTTTAGTTGCTCAGTCCTATCTTTGAGTGCGGAAAACCCTTTTTAAGCATATTGCTCTTCAGTGCAGTTTTAGGCTAATAAAAAACTAGGACAAGAGATGGTTGTGTTACCTCTGTCAATGTAGATACTAATGGAAACATTCACTCTAGATCTGAAAGCAGAGAAATTGCAGGCAGACAGAGGATGCCCAAATAAAAAAGTAATATAGTTTTTAATTTCATTAATTCCCTTGACAGTAGAGCATTTCAATGACCTAGATGGGCTAAGAAATGGAGGTCTAAAATATTTTATTGATTTACCTATATTTAAGGATCAATCATATGCAAAGTTCTTTGTCCACTGACTGCTTCACTGAAACAAAAAAAGTTGGTTTTTTTAGACTTTGGTACCCATCTTCAAATTAAAATGATTGCATATTTGATTCATTCATATCTCTTAAAATACTTTTTTTTTGCTTTGTAGATGGAATTGGATTTAAGAAATGGAGCAGACCTAAAGAAAAACTTTACAGAAGTTGCGTATGGCATCAGCAGTCACTAAGGAGATCTACTCAGCTCATATAATCCAAATGAAAGAAATAGTTCTGTACTGGCTTTCTTTTAATAGAATTTCTGAAAAAAACCCCAACAACCAACAAAAAAACCAAAAGAACGGGTCCAACTCCTTAGTATTATATCAGAACACAATTCTATCAGAATTAATAGATATGCTACCTTACTCCAGAGATCATTTTTTGGGAGAAAACAATTCTATACCTCTAATAGTCTGAGGAAAGAAGAGGACTATATTTACAGAAACAAGAAGTGACATTCTGGCATACATAATTTCTACTCTGTAGCAGCATACCAAGTGAAAAAGGAGGATATATTAACTATTGCTAAAGAAGACCAAAGCAAATTCCAGATTTAAATGTGAAACATATCAGATACATTAATACAGGAATGTAGGCAACTAAGGAGTATTTGGTTCAAAGTATATGTTAACCATGGAAGGCTTTAACTCAGATTTTGTAGTGAAATATATGGATTCATATGCTACATCATCATAATCTGAAAAGGTAAAAGTTAGAAGGGTGTTTTAACACACTGGCTTCATTCAAGAACTGTGGAAAACGAGTAGCATGTTTCAAATGCGTCACAGCATAACAGAAACTGTGAAACACACAGCAAAACAGGTAACTCAACTGCCTCATTGTTTCTTTTCTAAAATTCAGTTCCCATGATACTTAGGAATTGTACTGTTCGCATACTCTAGGTCTTACTGTGTTTTATGGAAATGTTAAGCATACAGGAATATAGGGTCAAACTTTCAACTTTAAATGAACCTAGTAAAAACTCAGTAATTTCTCATTTGCATCACTACAAATCAGAAACTTTCATTCTGGAAATTTGTGTGTGTGTATTGTTGAAATGCACATAATCACAGACCACCAACTCTTCATTAAGGATCCAGCTTTTCTGTACATCAAAAATAAACCACACCATGAAAGTCTCAGAACTCAAGCAAAGCCAAGGGCCTGGTTTGTGGTTTTCTCATAAATCAGAAATAAAGTCCAGGTTCATAAGCCTGTTGGGTAATTTGGGCTAAGTTTTGAGGGAATTTTGGAAAAGTATAGTTTTTAAAGAAAACTCTATGCAAATAATGGTTTTGACGTTCTCATTTTTTGGACACTTTTTAAATACTAACCTTGAAATAAAATTCAAGGAGCTCATAATAAAATAAAAGACGAACTGAACATCTTAAGTTAATTTTCAAATATATATTTATACATGCACGCTTGGCAGACACTCTGTATGCCATTTCAACAGTGAAATGTTTAGAAGATTGGGGCTTTTTTCCAGTACGAAGACTGATAATAATGTTTAAGAAAGAGAAGAAACATTTCCAGCATTGTGGGTTTTTTTTTCATAAATAATTAAATTATTGCAGTGGGGTGGGAGCAGACTGTTATTAAAAAATATTTTGGACATTTTCAATATTTTAAATATGCTTCTATGGACTAAGACTTTTCCTAAAGGCACTAGGAAATGCATTCAAGCAGCTGAGCCTATATGGGAATCTCTTTTCTCAGAAAAATAATTAGGTTTCAAAATTTTTATAGGTCTACCTGGGTATAAAATTTAGAAACATGCAACCTAGTGTTCATGTACTTCCATTTAGATAGAGAAATAAGTTGGTCATGGGCCTTTCACCTCCAGGAAAATGTTGAGGTATTGACTATATATTTCTCTGTCAATGTTTTACAGGGAAATTTTCCCAATTAAAACTTCTTGCATCTGGTAAGTTCCCATTACAACCAAAGGAATGACAATATAATCACTGAAAAGATTTAATGTAGATTGATAGAAATAGACAATGGATAATGGCAGCACATTGTTAGCCACTGAAACGTAAATACCATCTTCAAACACTTATTATTTGAAAATCTTTCTGACTTCATCTAATGCATTTGCAACCGAAAACCTCTATCTTAAAAAACCCAAACCCATCTCCTACTTTAAAAAAAAACCACAGCAAAACCAAACAAACCACAAGCCCCCAAACAATTCAAAATAAGTAACTACTGTTTTCCAGTAATAGTGCTGATATACGTGTCCTCTCTCAGATAAACACTCTGCAGTAGGTAGTAAGAATTACATGTGTACCTTAACGGAGGAATAGTCTTGGATTTCTTTAGGTCATCTTTCTCATAAAAAAGCTATTTTGTTTGCCAGTGCATTTATACTTGTCTTGTATCTCCTTATATTAGATGATTATATATGTACGTGGGCCTGAATATCTTGTTTGTTTTCACTCCTATGAGGCTCACACAAAGAGTGGTACTGTTGATACTCAATGAACCAGCCACTAAATTTGTAGTCCACAATGAGCCTGAGATCAATAACTAATTTTGAAAACTGATTAGTTTGCAGCAGGGAAGTAGACACAGTCCAAATCTTGCCAGAGGATATAATCAGCCAGTAAATAGCAATATTAGTGCTGTAGCTAATAGGCTGGGAACAGCAGAGGAATGGAGTATGCCCCAGCTTTCTGAAATAAAGGCCTTGACACAAAGGCCAATTCAAATTCTCTCTTTTTTTTTCTTTTAAGCCTCATGACTTGTAAACTGAACTTTATATTTTAATTTTTTGTGTTGGAATAAAGCTTATTTTTATCACATTCTGTGCTTGGTGACTAAGGAGTGTTTGTAAATGCAACCTAATAAAGCTTGCAAGTGCAGCCTTGGGTGATTATTAAAGAGCTACAGACATTTTTACAGATCTTTGCTGGTTGTGAACTCCAGATGTTTCCAACATGAAAAATGTTATGTTCTAACAGCTAATGTTGTATCACCAGCCATTCAGAAGATGTATCTTCTTATTATAGCTGCAATGTTGCTGTGGTGATAATTGTAAAAATGTGACCTAGAAGGAAGAAAACAAATGTATTTGGTACAAAAGAGGGTAGGTAGTGTATCAATTAAGTCAATGAATGGGAAGATAACAAAAAGGTAATAGGAAATTTAAAAATTATGCATGACTCTCGGATACCATATGATATATGGTAATTAGCACTTCCTTTTATTTTCATGCGGAATGCGTCCTCAGTTAGCTTTGTGGACAGACAGCACCCCGTCTACAAGCAGCTAAATGTCAGTACTGTCCAAAATTACAATGCTTTTCCTTTTCCACAAAGCCCATACATAAAAAGCATCCCTTCCCAAGTCTTGCTTACATATTTATCTTCCCCTTTCAAAGAACCCATGGGTTTGTAGGACTAATGTTTTATATTTTCTGTTTTGGTACTGAAGACTGAAATTGACCTTGAGAGCAGATACAAATAACTATAGGTTTTGAACAATCAATTCCTAACAAACTTAAAGGATTAGAATAGAGAGAGACTTCATGCAAGTCTGGCCATGGATTATTTGATGAACAGTCTATTCTTGGGATGACTACAATTCTGCATTTCTGACACGTCTAGCAGTGGTAAACCGTCTCAGGCTTTTCACGTGGGGAATCACAGGGCCTTTGGGGCTCGAACCATGGAAGGACCTGAGTCCTCTGCTACCTCTGCTGGCAGTCTGCTCATCACCTTGAGCTAGTTTTTCTCTCTGTCTGCTCATCCATTTCATCATTTGTTCGATGGGAATAACAGCACTGACCCTTTTTACAAAGAGCTTTTTTCAGATCGATGGATGAAGCATGCTGTTATTTTCTAAGCTCATACGCAGCCATATATGTGAAAAAACAGCGACTCCCATTATGAGGGTAATGATCAAATATCCCATCTTAAGTCAACTACTATTGCTGCTGCAGATTGCAAATGGTTTCCAGCTCGCAAGCAAAGAAAATTTCTGGTATGTGCTAAAGACATCACCATTATCATTCATCCCAATCAGCTTGATTAGACTAGAAACAAACAACAGGAAATCATCTATCTGTATGCGCATCAGCCCTGTTCCAGGAGTCCTTGTCACTGGAAAAGAGTGAAGCCTTGTGACTTGTCCTTAAATGCATATTCTCCATAGTTCTTTCGTACATATAAGGAAAGGAAGGAAACAGAGTAGATTACGTTTCTTATTAAATTTATATGTTACAACAGCATTCAACGTGCTTGGAAATAAATCACACAACAAAGGACAAAATTACGGAAAGAACTGGCACACTGTAAATCTCTTGATGCTTTCAGATAGAAAGTTATGCATTAGTCAAAACACTATTGAGATAAAGGCTTTCAAGAGATATTTTCAAACCGTATTAGTTGTCCTGTAGCTCTGCACTCACTCAGACTGGAAAGTAGCCAACGAGCATGGCTTGAAATCTGTTAGCTTATGTCTTGAGGGATTTTTTCCAGCTGTATTAAAGAATTAAGACTGAGCTCCCAACTCTCACTGCACTGCCTGCATGCTGATCCAGGGCAGCAAAGGAAACAGAGGCATGGTGAGGTAAAGGGATTAATCCAAGGTCAGACTGAAAGTTAAATGTGGGATTTAGGCATAGATGCTTGCTGCTTGATTATGTTGAAGTCAGAGAAAACAGTGAAACCCTTTTATTTTAACTTCAAAGAAATACAACTGGTTTGCACGTGGAAGTGCAACAGCGTGCTATTGTGGAAGGTTTTACATCAAGGCAAACCACAACTATGACTCAGACCAAAACAATCTCACATTAAACTTGTCCTAAACTTTGTTTCTCCACATGTATATACCTGGTTAAATAGATGGACTGAAGAATAAAAAAATCTAGGAAAGAAATAGAAAACATCAGCTGAAAAGGTAAAAATAAACAGAAAGAAAGCAAGCCTAGCTGGAACAAGCATCTCCAGAGGCTTACATTGCCAACAATTTGAATTAGACTGTGGGTTTTCCTTTGTAACATTTTTTCCTCTCCTTACTAGCTGAGCAAGTGCTAGTGACAGGCATGAAGAGAAACTGTATGAGGGAGACAAAGGTCAAGATAATGGTATTACTGTGCTAGTGCAAAGAACGTTTGACTACATGGCAAAAACTAAAGGTCATTTAATAAATGTGTTTTTCATTTTCTCAATGGAAAAGTTAGAGAAATGTAAAGAACCTGCCGGAAATATAAGCCAAGAATATTTGTTTGATTTTTTTTCATTATAATGAGAATATAATGAGAATATTCTGTTTTGGCTGAAATAGGCCAAAACACTCTAGTGTTTTAAAAAATGAAACAAAACAAAAAACCTACACCCCAGAACACTTATATTTGAGCAGTCCCTGCTAGAATAAAGACAAGCCCACTCAATATATATTCAAAACCGGTTGTCTTGCTCCTGTAGATCTCTCATTCTGATCCTTCTCTTCACCTGCCACAGCTGTTAGTGAAAGTACTTTGTAGTCTTTACACCTACACCCAATGATCAGCCCTTTCTTTCTGCACCTGGGTCTTCTGAGGGTAGGGGTGAGATAACCTTCATGCATGTAAGAATCTAAAACTCACAGATTACACAATTCAACAGATAAATTACAAGAAATTAAAATGAATTACAACCTGCCGGTAACGTTCCAGTGGACACATGATTTGTGGTGGCTAGAATAGGCCAGCATGTAATGGGTGCTTCCTTTAGGTATTGTTCTTTGGGTGAAAATGCAACAGAAAATAAACATACCACCATTTTCAAATTTCATTCTATGACAAACTGTCCGTAATATTCCTTTTGACATCCTCAAATTCCCATTCAGGCCATCAGGTATACCTTTTATAGACATATCAGTTATAGCTTCATTAGACCCACACAGGGAAAAAAAAAGTATACCCATACATAACCGGGACAGTACAGTAAAACCCTGGGCTTTGTGGAGGGCAGTGGTGGTGAGGACCAGCTGTGAGCCAATATCCTAACTTTATCTGGTTTTGTGATGTCCAAGGACACCAGTCAGTTCTAGCTCTCTCTGAGTAGAAAGTAGTGTTTTGACAGTTAAAAGAGCAAAGAATAAAATGAAAGAGATAGATAAGACAGATAAAAAAAGACAATAATGAACTGTTTCAGAAACATTGCCTTCATCTCCTCGTAGAAATTTTCGTTACTTGCTATATCATAGAAGATGCAAATCTACCACTGTGGTGCTGCAGCCAGATGTGCATTGTCTGCACTGAGGAAGTAGCTCCACTGTCATAAAACAAAGCTTTACTACCTTAAGATAATTTCTATAGTAACGATATAAGCATTCAGATTGGATGACACTGTTACTGTAAATTTTGTCCCTTTGGCATGGGGCCCTTCTAAGGTAACTCAGCCCCCCAGCCTACCGCCCACCTTTTCTGGTCTGGCAACTCCCTTTCTTCCTCTTTCCCTTCCAGCAACTCTAGGTATTTACTATATACAACAAAATGACAGTTCAATCACTAATTGGGTCACAGATTTGCTTCTCAGACCTCTTCAAGTCAGCGGCTATGACTCAGCAAGAGCTTTTTTTTTGGTAAAGAAAAGTTCCTTGGGAGAATACAGACCAGAATCGTAGGCAAAACTGAGTTGGCAGCTGTTCTTTTTGTAACCTGACTTTCTCAGGGTGGGTTTGACTGCGGCAGATCCTGAAGCATTTGCATGCAGAAGGCAGAAGTACTTGAGAATAAGAAGTGTGTACCCATGCATCCTACAGGGACGGATGCTCCAGAGAGTGTGTATACAGCAAGTAGCAAAAATGTGTCTGAGTGTATTGAATACTCAGTGAGACTCCAGGATAAAAATTACTTATGCCACAAATATGGTAAAACAGAGCAGGAAGAAAGACAGAGAAGCAGAATAAAATAGGGAAGAAAGGGAGAACAAAGGCACAGACAGAGAAGAACAGAAGAGGAATGGGAGAAAAAACTGTCAGGCACACAAACTAGCTAAGCATTAAGAGGAAGAATGAGAAAATCTTGTCATGCTGGTTAAAACAAAATATAAAAGGGAAATGCGATGCTTAAACATGCAGTAATCTCCTTTTATCCAGTATATAGGAAACAGTCAACCAATTAAAGTACACAAGTAGCCTCTGAAATATTTTACCTATTTTACACTTGAGAAAGCAGAAACAATGGGCTTATATAACTTGTCCAGGTCACATATTAAGTCAGCAGTGAGCCAGACATGGATCTCTGACCAACCTCCATGCAATACTTCTTCTCCAGGGGAAGTAAAAAACATGTCTTCACTCCAACTTTTTTGCTATAGGCAGCACTTAGGGCACGTAATGAACCATAAATCTTGGCAGTTCCTCATTTAAAGTTTGTATGCAAGTAGATATAAACAGTTTGCAATTAAAGCAACTGCCCTCAGTTTCATGGTCAGGAAAGTCACACCACGTCTCACTTTTTCTATGGTTTGACATTCAGTGCATGCTGTTTCAGGTCTTTGGCATTATGTAACTAGTGCAAGGGGTAAAGCTAACAAATTTCCTAGCGTTACTTTTGAAACAAGCTATGTGCATCACAAAACTCTGATAATTACAAGAGACCAACGTAGTATCAAATTTCCAATAAACACACAAATTAGCTTCCTCTCAAGGTTCATCCACTCATTCTTTGATTTTCATCTGTTAGTTAAATGGCTTGTCAGAAGAATGTAACGTAGTCAATCCACTTATGTGCTATGTGTTACGTACTGTCAGAAATTACTGATGCACGGTCTTGGCAAGAATGACAGTTATTAAACATCAGCTGGCAGAGGCAAATTGCACCAGTTTTAGTCAACTAGTAATGACCTGTAAAATTGGTAAAAACTGTAGGAGGAAAACAATCTGCCACCACACAAATTAAAAAAAAAAAAAGTGACAACCCAATGGAATACTGCATTGCGTTTGCTGAAAAACTCAGCAGAGAAACAAAACCTGTGATCATTGGCAGAGAAGGCACAGGTACATAGGAGGTATATGGTATATGGCATATGATATATGGTGCATATGTCCTTACTACCCTGAAAGAGAGGGTGGACTTTGCAACTACGACTTGGAAATGGGCTAAATGTCAGTACAAGCGAGTTCTTTAAGATGTCACATTGCATACTTCACACAGAGCAAAATGACCACAACAAAGCAGCAATCCCACATTTGACCTTCTAGCCCCCAAATGTCAATGCCTTACAGAAAACTTATATCCCATCTGACAGAACTGGGTGACCTTGACCCAGAGGAATAAGAGATATTGGATTAGCTAGGCACATGAGCACAGACTTTCTGCTTTCTTTGAAACCTTACAGATGACTGAAGGAGAAAATAAGTAGTTTTCTGAAGCTGCATGAGCAGATTCTCTAGCTTGTTAAGGCTGCTTTGCGCTAATGTCAGTGAGCAGCACACTCTGTGCAAAAGGATTCTGTGGTTTCCTTAAGTTTTCTGTAATGGCTTTTCCTGCCAGTGAAACCAGATCCTGCACTGTTTGACCCTGAGTGAATTACTTGACCATGATTTGTGTGCAACTTAAACATAAACTAGGAAATGCACATACCACTGAAAATGTGGATGACCCAGGGATTTAGCCAGTGGACTAGGCTTACATGATATTTTGGCATGCAGAAGGAATGCACATGGCGCTGTTGTTGGCCATTGCAAAGATATGAATAAATATGACTTTTGTAAAGGTGTACATTATAACTGCGTAAGTGTGTCCCAATCCCTGGTCAAAAGCTGAGCCTAAATATGTCAAAACTACCAGCATAGTTTATTACCATATCCTACCTAAGATTTTCTGAAGTGATGAGGGACTTACCAAAAATTATCAACAGCTCGGTAGATTCCTTTTATGAACTAGATTTTTTAAATAAACCCCCCTACATTCTGCACTGTTATAGGATGTTCCTTGCTCTTTTTTTTTCAGAGTATATCAGAGTTTTGGTAAAGCCAGGAAGCTTGTTATTCGCAGACAGGCAGGGCCATAAGTAATAATGAGAATACAGGACAAAATGATTGACAGTTCTAACAGTAAACAAAGATTTTTTTTCCAATTAGAGAGTGGTGCTTCTTGCTGGAAATGCTGATAAAGCTTCACAGATAGTGTTGAGTGTTGTACAATGTCAACCTGAGATAAGGAGGTTACAACATTGTGCAAAGGAATCCGCTGAACATGGATCCCATGGCACTGAAGCAGCACTTAACAGTACAGACATTCCTAAATTCCTGGGGAATTTCTGGATAAATAGCTGGGAATAGCATTAGTAAATTACTACCAAAATGTTAAAAAAAACCCCAAACCAACAACAACAAAAAAAACAAACCCAGAAGCCTAAAGCCAGGCTTACTGTTTACATTTTAATTTCTACCTCTGCTGGAGATAGTTTGGATACCGGATTTGCTCTTTTGTGTAGAGTAGCAGTGGAAAAAAGTTACTTATTACTCTGGTCTTCTGGTCTTTGTACAGTAAGGTTCATCTATGGGGGAAACTGCTATTTTCCATCCCTTTTGTACACCAGTCAATACATAATCAGGATATGTCTACTTCAGTCACTTCTAAGCATTAGTATACCTGTAGGTATTTTGAAGCTATTCTCAGCAATGAAACTGTGGCAGCATGGAACTGAGCACAGGCTGCAGAATCCCCCCAAGGAACAACAACATGCACTTCTGTAGTAACTCAGCTGGCACGTGTACTGATGTGTTGAACTTTGTTTAACAAACACTGTATAGACTCATCTCACACATCAGTTTTCAAACTAATTTATGCTCTCAGAATGTTTGTGGCTCTTACTTTGGTGGTGCACTGCTGCATTTTCTTCCTATTCCATAACCTGATATGTCGAAACCAAATCACCACTTCTTGTTATTGTGAGGCACAGTAATACAGGTGAGAAAGGCACGACCTCTGCTAGGGCTGCTAGGGCCCTACACTAAAAGGGCCCCTTAGAAAAGACCCTTGCTAGCATCAACTCACAACTGGGGCCTCCCTCCTTCTTATGCTCCAATGAACCGATCACAAGAGCCTGCATGGATGAACAGTACCTACAGAAAATTAAGTCTTGTGTACCAAGGACCAAGGAAATTAAGACGAGTGGCCGTGGCCACCACTGTTGAATCTAATTCACACCTGGAAGAGACACTTTTCTTGAGGGTTTAACCAGTGCACAACACAGATCACACCTTCAGATATTTCCCCTTATGTAACAAACTTGGGATCAACACGTCGCTCCCTGGATTGACAATATTATATGACTGGAGGCAAATAATAACTTCCTGCAAAAATAAACAGATACATTTCAAGTGTAGCATGGGTGAAGACCTTAGTAAGTGGCATAGGCTGCAGAAACTTCCTCAAAATTTAATATTGTATATTGTTACAATTGAAATCTAATCATGGTTCTTCATCGTGTAAACCGTCATTTGCTCTTTTAGCCAAAATTTTCATATTTTTTAGGATTATTTAAGCAATTTACATGTAAAGTAAAGATACAGACTGTACGATAGACATACTATTACACAAACGTACTGAGGAGCTATACAGAAAAGTTTAACATCAGTCTTCATTAAGGATCACTCATGCTTTCACTCTAAATAGTTTCTTTACAGTGGGAATCCTTGTTTGAAAAAAAAAACCCAAAACACCTACCTTCCTCTGAATTCACATTGGTTTTAGGCATCAGCTTATCTAAATTACAGAGCTTCTGGACTTGGGTCTCTTACTTCATGAATAGTATGGCCTTTTTTGTGGGGTTTGAATAATAAAGTACCCTGTTATAAGCAGGATTTATACAAGATTTTGCCCAAAAGTTTGTAGGACCAGAAAAGACATGATTTCTATTCCCTTGTTCTTTTGTTTGCCTCACAATCTGAACTTGAACTGCATCTGTTTCAGAATGAGCACATTTTTGTTGTTATTCCTCTGTTTGGAATACTTGTGTGATTCTTTCCTGTAGAGTATTTGATGGCTAGTATAAAAACAATTTTAGCAGCCAGATCTTCAGAAGAATTTCAAGGCCTAATGTCCATTGCAGACAAACAGCAGTTAGCTGACCTAGATCAACTGTTTCTTGAAAACTTAGAATTCAGATGCATATATCCAGAAATACCTGCTCCTGGTTAATTTCACCTCAGAATGCTGTCTTCCTGGCTTCTAGTTACACTTTTTGCATTCCATACCTGATCTAATATACAGCAGATGCAGCAGCTCACAAAAAAATTTCAGATATAAACCTCATTATAACCAAGAAACTTTTAGAGTGAAAATTCATGGCATTTTGGTGACATGTGTAAACATATCAAGGCTTGGCTTGCTGAAAAAAACCCACATTTCTCTTGAAAAGAATTTCAGTTCTCATGTCTTAATAAAAGAGCATGTGGGAGTGACTGGTGAGGGGTGGAGGAGGGTGATTTCCCCTATTCTATGGGAGTCTGATGATGAATCACATTTTACCAGGGCAAGATGAAAGCTAGGAAATGTTTAACTTTCTGAGGCTGCTTTCTCTTCCTTGCTTGTGTGCATAAGTATTTCTGTGCCTGACACTATTTAATGTTAAGAATAAAGAGATGCAGTAGTAGGGAGAAAGTTTGAGACGATGCATCACTTGTGCAGCCTTCCAGCTCTGGCGAAGGCAGTGGGTGGACTGGCATTAACATTCTCCCTTTTAGGTTCAGTGTCTTTCACCAAGTAGCCCTAAGGCAGCTCTCTCTGAGTATGCTGATTTGGGGATAATAAGGCTACCTCTGGTTGTTTATTCCAAGTTTCATTTTTAAAGTGCTAAGGTACCTAAATATCAGGCAAGCCTCTGTAGATCCGAGACAAGCCAGGCCACATTTCTGTAAGCACCTTTGTTGCATTCTGAGGGCAGGTACCAAAATTTGAGTAGCAAAGGGCTTAAATATTAGGTGGCTAAGCAATTGTTGCATCTGACTCTGAATATCTTTGATGTATTTATCGTCACAACAGCTTCACAAGGTAGGTCAGTGCCCTAACAGCTGGACTGGCTTACCACTTCCTCATCCAGCTAATGGCATTTCTAAAATTTTCCATAGGCCTCATAATATAAATACCAGACCTTAACAACATGGAAATTTAACCATCAGTACCCACACCATGGCTGCTTCTGTGTATGAAGCTGTGCATAGCATTTGCTCAGCTTGTCAGTAAAAGAGTAAATATAATTTGGGCAAAGGACCTATATATTTTTTGAATGTCTGGGGTTATGTAGGAAAGTACATTTCAACAGAACTCCTTTTAATAAAGAAGAAATATTTTTTTTCAAACATCATCCCACTGAAATTTATGAAATTATCAATAAAATACTACTCAAAAAATAATGAGAATGGCCCTTATTTTCATTGACCTTTTTTGGGTAAAAAATTATTTCCTGACCTCTGCCAGGACAGTCTGGCTTACCACCCTGTGCACATGCCTTTTTTACCTCATGGAGGTAGAAAGCAAAGTCCTTCTGAGTGAAGAACTTATCACCAATGAAACTGCAAATGAAGGATTAAGAGCAGTGAAGAATCCGATAAGTATGCATGTCATTCTGTCACAGTGTTGGCAACAGGAAAAATGTCACATCTAATCAATTTTACTTTCTAGTTATTTTTTTCCCAGTGTAAATTTTGGCACTAGTCCAAGTCATGGAAGTTAGCCATGTTCAGCTCAAAATATACCTTCAAACCTGCAGGTATTAGGATTTACTGGTCTGGTTCAAGCTCACTTTTAAACCTACGTGAAGTGAGTTTAGATACCACAATATTTTACAGATTCTTATAATAGTTATGACCAAATTACTTATTTTCAAAGTAGGCCTCAAGCAAATGGGCTCCTTTCAGTCCCACACTTGTCTGAGGACCAGGCTTTGCTCAGGTCAACAGCTTCACCCTGACTTCCACTGACTTAGAACAACAGGTTCTTCTTGTGTATTGGAAAGAAAATGCTCCAAGACAAAATTTATTACCCTGTATTCCTCTCCTTTTCACTTGGGGATATGTTTTATCATGCTGCTTCTTGAGTATGTTTCTAAGGCTAGGTTAGAAACCTGTAAAAACAAGTATTTGCAGTAGAAATGTTATTCTAATCTCAAATGTAGTGGCACAACTGAAACTGCTGTAATACAATAATATTTTTGTGATAAAACTAGCTTGCAGATCTATGTAACTCTGATGCTTAATGATTTCTGATGTCTGGAAGGTATTAGACTGTGGTTGTAATAATCTCTATAATTGTAACAGTTCATGCTAGCTAGACTGCACATCTATTCTTCATCTGTCCTTAAACTAATTTGTTCTACGTATGAATATATCACACTCATCAATTTAAAGTGCCATCCTTTGGCTATGCAGGTCATTAAGGAGTATACATTATGTATGAGTCAAACACAACAAACTTACACAAATGCTTTTTAGCAGTGTGCAAAATAGCTGCTTTCTGTTAGAGTTTTTAAGTTATTATTCTAATTGAAACCCAAGTCACAGCTACAACTAACTAGCAATCAATTACTTCTCTCCATATGTAATGGCTTGGATGATGGGAGTTATACTGTGGCTTTGTGCTGAATTCTAAAAATAATTCTAAAAATATCTGAAATGCACACTTTAAAAAACCAAAAACCTTGAAAATGAGGGGATTATAGGTTTTCCCACTCATTGTTGCCTGTAAAGTTTTCATTGCAACTAGTGCAGTGCTGGGCTCTTAAAATTATTCTTTTCCTGGAAGAGAAAATCCACTCAGCAATGCAGCTATGTGTGTAGAGAGCATCTATTACAACAAGATTCCACTGTACAGTATATATGTCTGGTCATAGGTCTGATAAAGGAATAAAGAAACTCTAAGGTATTGATTTCTTGCAGGACATGAGTCCTACCTGAAGTCTCAAGGCTGAGCTGCAAAAACTTTCCATGAAGAGACTGAGGACTGTGGAGAAGACCAAATATCAGTGTGCAGAGGGCTCATAGTGTTAATCTGTACCAAAAGCGTGGCTCAGATAGATAGCAACATTTGATAGCTATCTGATTGATATCTTGTAGCTGACAGGAAATCAAATACCTGCTTCAGTTATGTTCCCAGCAGATGGATGGTCAACACCAAAGAAACACACAAACAACACAGAAATGTCAGTTCCCTGGGGAGCCTGAGAGTCTAACAGGAACATAAAATGAACCCCTTTATTTTCAGAGTCTTTCCTCAGGGGTCCTTGAAAAATTTACATGCAGTTTTGCCCAAACTTCCTTTGTTCTGGATCAGATTTGTGTTCACTTGTAAGAGACCCTCCTTCTTCCAGACTGAATATGTAGATGAGCAACCAGAAATATCTATGCAATGCTTATCCCATGAAACAGAGAAATGAGACTTTGCTTTCCTCACAGGTTTCTGAGCTGTGCATGCTCAAAGTTACTGAAGAGGAGGATTCACATAGAAGAAGATAAAGTAAACCATTTCCTGCCAGTACAAAAGGAGTGTCTCTTTGGGGACAACATCTCCAGGAGTGATTAAGTGCCAATCACTTCATTCCCACAAAGAGCAAAACCTAGCCCTCAGTAAATTAAAAAGGTTGACAACACAGAATTCATTTTGCATGTAGAAGCTGTTAAAAGAAAGAAATAGAAGAAGATGTGTGCATATGTGCATGCATTTACATGGGAGATGGGAGGTTGTGCATGGGATGAGACAAGCACACCCCTTACTCTTTTAGGCAGGTAGTATGTATTTTATTTTTTTCAGTGTTTTACAATTACACTAGACAAACGCTTGAGGAAAGCCATTAATAATGCTCTATCACTGTGACTAAGATTTAAAAAACCTCCAGACATTACTACGAAATCCCTTTTGAAAATTGTGTCAAAAGTCGGTTGTCAAAATATATATATTTTGTATTTTTCTCAGCAAGATATGTATTGCCGTTTTATATACCTCTGGGTAGGCAATGAGTCATACAGATATCTTATATATATGCCTTCATATATCGGTATGTATAAAGTCTTTATTTCTTCTAGTGCTACCTTAATACTGCCATTGGTTTTTTACCTCAGAGAACAGAAAATAATTTTATCTAATAAATTATTAACCACGGATCAGACTGTTTTCACCTAATTTATCACATCATATAATCACTGAAAATTTAAACTTTGAGTCTCTAATTCAATGGGATGATCACCACACTTCCCCATTAAACACATGAGAAGAGATATGGAGAACCCGTGGCCTGGGAAAACAAGTTGGAAACACAATCATTTCACTTCCTTTCTTTTGCACAGGCGCCAGGTTATCCCTAGAGAAAAAGAAACAGCTAAGAAATTAGTATTAATTCTTCTAATAATGAAGCTATTTAAAGAGTGACGGAGACCTTTCTCTCCCTAGAAAAGAATGTAAGTTAGAAGTGGAAGATGCTCAAGCTTTACTTAATGACAATGGTTCACATAAACTTTCATAGTTAGCAATAACTACAGAGTACTTGCCCAAGTATTTCTGTTAGATAAAAGGAGGGGCAAGGTTTTGATGACAAGCTGTGTTGGAAACGAAAGATAAATTTGGGTATTTGCAGGCACTATGTTCTTTCTGAGCAGATGCCTGATATTATTTTTAGGGGAAAAAAAAAAAAAGGATTAGGTTCCCTGGCTCAGATTTCTTAGGATTCATTTGCTTTTACAAAGGTGGTATCACCTCTGATTTAATACAGCATAAGAGAACATATTAAAACTACATTCAGCTTATTTCCTTCAGCCTTCCCCATCCCAGCCAATTTCACATTCATTTGCTAATTTGGAAACAGAGACTACATATCAAAGGAAGGCTGGAGGCAATAATGAATGCTGTAGATGTTTGCTGTTTCAGTAGTTACTGTTTTGGTTTCTGAAATAGAGGAAAACTGTCACTATTAACAAACAGTGGAGGGAATTATATGAATAAAGGAAAAAGAAAGATAAACAGAGCAAGGTTTTTTCTTTGAAAAGTAGATACATGTGCACATGCTAAGTAGAAAACCTTTCCCAATATGAGGTGAAACATGCTGCAAATCTGACATCAGAATCAGATGCTTGACTTTCCTGTTTGAGAAATGGCGTTTGCTGCTGAGTATTTGTGATACAGTCAAAGCGTAGTTAGTGCAATACTTTTTTCCCCCATACTGACATTCTGATTAAGAGAATGCTAACACATGTTTTGAAATACAGGAAGGCCAAACCATCCATTTTTTTTTTATTCTTCACAGTGATAACAAATAGAAACAAGCGGTAGCAAATTTACTTCATAATGGATGTTCTTTTCAACAATATTTGATTAAACAACCCAATGCATTCCACCAAAAGAAAAAATCCAAACAAACACATTTTTAAGCTAAGGGAGTAACACAAAGCTTAAATAAAACCTCAGGCATTTCCAAACCTTTAAACATCATCCTAGGTCTGAGCAAAGACTGATTTGAGCAAACAGTTTAAGGTTGAAAATGGACTATATTAGTCCACTATAGAATAGACTGCTATGATTTGCTTTCAGTGTTCATGTGGGATGTATTTGTTTTGGAAAAAGGTCCCTCCAGCTGAAAGATATGTTTCCTGATGTCATGATACTGTTAATGTGCCATAAAAATGATTTAGCAGTTGGGATCGATGTACTGCATTCTAACAAGACAATAAAATAGCCCCTATGGTATCTCATCCTTATTATAGGGCTCTATTAAGAAAATGGAAAAAAAAACTTGTTCATATATAAACTATTTGGATTCTATATATAAGAAAGATATATCTCAACAGGCCAGTACATTTTAACAGGCTAGAAAAGATCAATATGGTTCCACAACCCTCGTGGTTTTGAGTTGGCTAGACGCTAGCAGAGTGTTCTTAACAGTGTACATGAATACTGTACGTGAATATATGAGGTATGGTTATCTGGGTGCCACAACAGATTTTTAGATTTTTGTCTGCAGAAAGCTTAAAAAACTAAAGGAAACAGAAAAAGTGTTCACATGCAAGAATAAGTGTTATCTACTGAACAAAAGGGATAATTTCAGAATATTTGAGAGCAAAATTAGTAGTTCTAACAGCACACATCCAGTGACGTGTTAGTATAACAGCATTAATGCCTTTTCTAGAGTCCTATTTGTAAGACATTTTCAAAGATTTGTTTTAATAAAGGAAATGCTTAACGTGTTTCTGTTTAGTAACAGTCCTTTTCTACCCACTCATGTCAGTTATGTTCAAGACTTGAGTATCATGCTTTTCAGAAGCTTGCTTCCCCTCGCCAAGGAAATATGGAGCTTATTTCAGACGCTAGAGTACCTTAAGATATCAGATATAGTCTCAGGTTTCCAGAAACTTGTTGCTACACACTCAGACGAAGCTGGGATGTAATGCTTCTGCTTTGTAGTTACCATTATTCCAGCCTCTTATTAACCAGGTAAGCTATAAAATATAACTCGGGCGTGAATTCAGTCACAGATATGTGAGTGCTAATTACTGGCATCCCTGCACAGCCTACTATTTCTTTGTTACATACAGAGTGAGATTTGGTTTAGAAGCAAACTTAGTGGAAAGGTTAAATGAAGCAATTGTGGGTGTGTCTAACAGTCTCAAATGTATACACTTAGCCAATGTAGAACAATTTACACTCTCACATCCAAAATAGTGGGGAAATGTTTTCCAGGAACCTCGTTTTCACATGAGAAGTACCTGTTAACCTAAGCAATTAACATTTCCTTGGAAAATGGAAATCACAAGTGCATCCAATGTCTCAAAAAACATGAACATGAAAGGATGAAAAATAACCATGAAAATAGTTATGCACAGAAAATTAAAGGACAGAAACTGGAAGATATAAAATTATGGTAAAAAAAAATTAAGAAATTTGTACTGGGTTTGTGTGGTAAGGTTTTGGTAGCAGAGGGGCTACAAGGAAGGCTTCTGTGAGAAGCTGCTAGACCTCCATGCCCAACAGAGCCAGTGCCCACCGGCTCCAAGACAGACCCGCCACTGGCCAAGGCCGAGCCCATCAGCGATGGTGGTAGCGCCTCAGGAATAATGTATTTAAGAAGGGAAAAAATTGCTTCACAACAGCTACTGCAGCTAGAGAGAGGAGTGAAAGTATGTGAGAGGAACAGCCCTGCAGTCACCAGGGTCAGTGAAGAAGGAGGGGGAGGAGGTGCTCCAGGCGCCGCAGCAGAGATTCCCCTTCAGCCCATCGTGAAGACCATGGTGAGGCAGGTTTATCCCCTGTGGCCCATAGAGGCTAACGGTGGAGCAGATATCCACCTGCAGCCCATGGAGAACCCCACGCCAGAGCAGTTGGATGTGCCTGAAGCAGGTTGTGACCCTGTGGAAGCCTGAGTTGGAGCAGGACCTGTGCACCTGTGGAAGGAGGGACCCACACTGAGGCAGGTTCACTGGCAGGGCTTGTGACCCCATGGGGGACCCACGCTGGAGCAGTCTGTTCCTGAAGGACTGCACCCTGTGGAAGGGACACACACTGGAGGAGCTTATGAAGAACTGCAGCCCATGGGGAGCGCTCATGTTGGAGAAGTTTGTGGAGGACTGTGTCTCCTCTGGGAGGGACCCCATGCTGGAGCGGGGGATGAGTGCGAGGAGTCCTCCCCATGAGGAGGAAGGAGCAGCAGAGGCGATGTGTGACGAACTGACCACAACCCCCATTCCCTGTCCCCCTGTGCTGCTGGTGGGGAGGGGGTAGAGAAAATGGGGAGTAAAGTTAAGCCTGGGAAGAAGGGAGGGGTGGGAGGAACATGTTTTAAGACTTAGTTTTTATTTTCTCATTATCCTGCTCTGATTTTGTCTAGTAATAAATTAAATTAATTTTTCCCTAAGTGGAGTCTGTTTTGCCCACAATGGTAATTGCTGAGTGATCTCTCCCTGTCCTTATCTCGACTCATAAACCTTTTGTTATATTATCTCTCCCCTGTCCAGCTGAGGAGGAGGAGTGATAGAGCGGTTTTGGTGGGTACCTGGTGTCCAGCCAGGGTCAACCCACTACAAAATGTTTAGTGTAATCCTCGGTCTCCTTTTTAATATATTGTAGTTTCATTTTCTAAAAAAATACTGTTTCTGATATGCTTTCTAATGCTGCCTACAGGATATTTATCTTTAAAGTGATTGTACCTTTAAATGTGTGTATGCATAGACTCAGTTTAGAAAACAAGAAATACAAAGCTTTCATCTGATGATTCATCGGTTCCATGTCTGTGAAAAATGATAGGTTAAAAATTGGGAAAAGATCACACTGATTATAAAAAACAACCACCTGCCCAGTCAAAATTTGGTGACTCCTCATACTATATTGACTATAGAAAAGTACACTTATTCCTAAAACAATAATGGCTGAAACAAATAGAATACTATTTTCCTTAGAGTTCCTAATCAAACATTTGTGACAAATACATGGACAACTTTCAAAGGAATTCACATTTACATATAGTGCCTTCATACTTTTCCATTGGAAATGCGTATGATAACATGCTTTTACCTATAGGGTAGTTTTAGCCCTGAAGTAGTTTTTAATACCTTTTTTACTCCGACTGATAATTTTGACCCTCTTTGGGGGTGCCAGTCAGTCACCATCACCATCTAGACCCAACCAGAACAACAGAAACTGATTTTTTATGGTTCTGGGACTTAATGTTTGCTGATAGGTAGACAACTCATTGTCTAGAAATCATATGCCAGAATTGCTGGGAGTCCCCGCCTGTTCATTTTGCCATGGGCAGCTCTCTGACCAGACTGGTGCAGGGCGGAAGTGGGTAGGATTGGCAGCAGCAGTGGCGCACAGGGTGCTGGAGGGTCATTGTCAAGCGCAGAACAGTGGTGGCCCTCTGGCAAACTCCGCGTCGGGATGGGGATGGCAGCCTGCCTGTGCCTCCCAAAGTATCACCACCCATAGGAGATAACACAGGACTGAAGCCCTGATCGGGGGGTTGGCAGTAATTAGCAATACGTGGGCAACATGACCAATGAGCTGAACAAACCAGGTAGGCTGTTTGTGCTGCCTGTCCGTGAGTATTGAGGAGGGGACCAGGAAGAGCACTCATGCCGGCTTAGGGTTCACACAAACATGGAGAGGAGTGAAATAAAAGCAGCTGTCAGTCCCTGTCCAAAATATATCCATTATTAATGATTATAGTTGGTCCAAGTTGTGCAAGGAAACTTATATGTTATACACCTCTGTTCTTCCCTGACAACTTACTTTATCGAAGACTTTTTTCAGCCTCTTTCAACTCAACATGCAGTGAATATTACTATATTTATTTACTGCCTGTGAGGAGTTACCAGCCTCCCCCAGATATCTTTTTAAATGAAAATCAAAAATTATTGAAAATTGCATCAAATTTTAAGAAACCGAGATGCCTAGGAAGCTTCTATTAGTTTCTTCAAATTGCTCCCCCATTACCACAGTGCAGAACGGAAACATGGAAAAGCCATTGCCGCTGTACTCTGAAGGGCTCCTATTTCTTTGGCTCCCACAAGATTACTTATAGAAAGAATATACCAGAACTGTAATACAATAAGCTATAATGTGAAACAACTGTAAGCACTTGAAGACTTTTAATACAGATGACACACTGGTCTTTTAAAGAATTAAACCATAATTTATAGAAGAAACTGTCAGATACACAGGACCTAAATGGCATTTGAGCTCACAGCTCTCTTGCTTACTTGTAGGGATATCAATCAATTTATTAAGAATTAATCTGCACCCCAGTGTTCTCCTAAAACTGCCTAATGTTTTGGCAAGCTACTTGAAAAGGTTCAGTAAGAATTTATAAGGGCAGCTTGGAAACAGGTTTTTTTTTTTTTTTTCTGGCTTGACAAAGGGGATACTGTTTCCCCTCTGAACGTATCTGTTATAGTTTAACACAGCAATAGATAGGTTTGCCAAAAATCACAGTTTTTAATAGCCTTCAGCGAAACAGTAGATTTGTCTTTGCCTTCATACTGTGTCCTGCATTTATGCTGTCAGAATTGCTCTTAATCTGCCTGGAAGTATCAAATACTCTTGGCCTTGAGAACACAAACTTGTGCACACACAAAAAGGACAGTTTGTAGAGTAACCACATTTTTCCATGCATGCAGAAGAGTAAACAGTACTGAAACTAAAGGATCTACTTTCAAGTATTTTCCAGCTCTTGACATAAAAATGGCAAGAAGGCATGGGCAAATTTAAAATGTGGTATTCATATTGCCTCCATAAAATGTGCTAAAATTGCTTGAGTGATGTCACTTGAGCAACACATCCAAGCTACAGATATTTTTGAACTCTGAGAACACTTAAGGCTTGGCACTGACCACAGATATGTAGGGTGTGCAAGGCTGCGCACATAAAATCAGCTTATAGCTATCTCAAGCCATTAGTAAACAATGCATGCCTTTGACTAGAAACATCAGAAAGTGCTATCACACATGTTATACAAAGTTATTGCAACTTTCTGGTTTCTGGTTTTCAAACATTTCACTTTGACAAAAGCAATCAATAAAACATCAAAGTGGTATTTGGAAAACATGAACCCTTACTTGTTTGGCATTAAGTTCAAGGAAAAATTAAACAGATAATAGTTATCAATGGTCTATTAGTTCCCAGGCCTTTTTTTTTTTTTTTTTCTCAGAGTTAACGTGTGTGTGCATGCACACACACATACACATATCCATTTTAGAGTACTACAGGAATAGACTTATTAGAAACAGCTTATTTTTGACTCCACTCATGAGAAAGCTGTTTGGTATGGAACAAGAATTTTGTCTCCATTTTGTGAAAAATCTCAGGGGGGAAAAGAGCTTGGCCATTTGCTCAGTGAGCTTCATTGTTTTTCACTCCAGTGACAATGTCTTCTAACACATCAAATGGAAATGGAAGACTTACATTTTTTTAAAAAAAAGAACCAAACCAGAAAAAATTTGCAAAAGTTGGAAGTCTTTATTCCTCTCATCTTCTGTTAAATCAGTGTCATTTTGCCACTGATTCCTTTTTGGGAATTTTAATTTACTAAAACAATATTTGTATGTTTTGGATTTTTAAAAAAAATTATTAAAAAAAAAATATTTTTCTATTTTCCTCTCTTCTGTCTTAGAATCTATCACCCAAGCAGCTAGTCCATTGCTTCATGATGGACTGTTTACCAGGTTAGGGACTTATACTTTGCAGCATGGTTTTCAAGGTCTTGCCAAAACTTCTGAAGAGGAAGACTGATTTCTATCCACGATTATCTTAAACAATGGAACATCTTTTACCTTATTCATTTAAATCGTACAGCTGTCATTTTACTTAAATAAAAAAAAATTATTACATTCTTAATGCTAAATGAATAAAGTGCACTTCAAACGTACTGATATTTATAGGAGAAAACAAATTGACTGCTTAGTTGCATAATGCTAGACAGATAAGATTGACCTACTGTAAAACAAATCTGCCACTGTTTCTGACTAAAGAAATATAAGGCCACAACAACTGTGAAACCCTATCTAGCAACAGTTTTATTCTCATGTCAATGAAATCAGAATTGCTTTTTTTGACATTGTGCTTCAACCAACACATTTTTTGTGAAACAGTTCTTAGAGATTCTTCTAAATTCAAGAGCAAGCAAAGGATTTTAAAGGTGAAGGTGTGTCCTTGAAGAGAAATGCGCACTCTCTATTCCCTATTTCTTCTCCCTTATTCATTCAAAACTTTGCATGAAAAAAGTGGCAGTAATTAGCCTTGACATGGACCAGCGCCAGGCTTTTCTATCAAGTTTCTTTCCTGTTTATATTTGAATTACTCAGGCGCTGCCTCTGTGCCCCCTTTGGTCTCAACAAATGTGTTTTTTTGCCTTACTCTCAGGGTACAAAGAATGTAATCTTAGTTGACTGGAGTCTGCTGAACATCAAATTATTTCCTTGACTCAGTTGAAGATTCACAAGCTGGAGTGGGGAAAAATACTGCTGCTGAATATAGGCCGCAACGGTAAGAGGATTTGCTCTTCAGAGAACTGTTTCTTTGCCCAAAAGCCTTTTGCTCCGAATCATTCTAAAATTTTGTCTAAAAGAATCAGTATAGATAGAAGTTGGATGATGAGGAATCCAGTTAGCGGTTCTTTCCCTCTGCAAATTTGGCACATAAGGGATAGCTAATCCTGGGTGAAAACCACAGTCCACCTACTCTACTGTTTTATTTACAGCTCCTACCAGGTGCTTATGCCCAGACATATGAGGGTTTTGTCTTTTTTTACTATAAATGAAAACTTTGCTATAAATACACATCTAATTAAAAAACAACACAGAATATTCAGGAACAATATAGTGTTATTTTAGTAAAGCAAGTTATTAACTTTTGTATCTATGACTACTCAGTGTTGTTATTGGCCTTCACCTGATACCAAAACTTATGATCACAATATGAAGGGAAATACAAGGAAATGAAACCCTTTGTAAGCATGATTTTGAATCATAGAAACTGCAGGCGAACTAAGCAGCTATCACAATGTACTTCAAGGTAAGTGGTCCTACCTAAAGGTTACAAGGCACCCTTTCCTAGAAAAGGGAATGATAATGATGGCAATAATGGGAAACACTTTAGAAAACAAGATGTCTCATGTTTTAGCTTATATATTTCTAAACATAAGCCCAAGAGAGGATTCTGAAATCCAAGCTCTGCCTTCTTCATTTGTGCACTGGGCATTTTGTGCCTGAAAGTGTTTTGCATTTCAAAGAACCTGGACCTACCAGGTTATCAGATTGCGCATGTAATGGATAACAAATTACTTGTTCAAATACTGGATTTTTCACAAGTCAGATTTCAATTAAGATTTGAAAAGTGTTTCTAAACTGTATAAAGACGGTTAGTTATCTTGAGATGTTTTCAATGTCACAAAATGCCCTGAATCTCCTTGAAATGTCATTGAGAACTATTAATTCTTGTTTTTCAGGATTTGGCTTGCCCAGGTCATGATGTCTAACTTTGGAAGCTCTTCCCTTAAATATTTTTAGAACTGGGCGTGGCCTAAAAATCAACAAAAAGTTAAGACATGGAGGAAGGAATTATGTGTATAATACTATTTCAATAACTCTTTATACTCATTGAGTTGTAAATACATCTAAATCTCAACAAAGGATCCTGAAACATGACCTTAATATTCTTTCAGTGAGACCACCAGCTGCTGGTGCAGCAGTGGTCTTGTCTTTATTTTGTTCCTGATGTAGCTGACGACTGAGATTCAGTCATGGGATACAGAAAGGGCAGGAGTTGAGACGTCCTGCAACTCGTCTGGTTAGATATATTCCTAAATAGGTTTTGATTGGATGACCTAATTGAGGATTGAACTGAAGTCCCCTGGCTTCTGTCTCAGTACTATCATAGGTGACTTAATGGGTCAACAACATGGTCTGCATTGTCTGTTCCCTGAGCAGACACAATTTTTCTCTGTCTAATTCCTCTAGCCTCCAGCTATTTACATAGGATCCTATAGATTTTTTTGTGTGTGAACTCTAAAGCTATCCCTCAGCTTTCATTCTATTTGTAAGGTTCACTGATCTCCAAGCTATTCAATATGAAGGCTATTCTGGAGAAATTATGTGTGGAATTTTCTGTACATACATATGCATACAACGCACAGACCTATTCAGCATCGGGAAAAGCATATTTGCGTATTTTTCCAGCTATACAGGAAACCATTTTGCATTTCAGAGAACTGGCTATGGCTAACTGAACCCTAAGCATGAATTTCAAATTACAGATTGTGAAGGTTAAAACAATAATAATAATGATAAAACTTAATAAATTATTTTTCCAAGCTGAAACATCCAGAAGTTAGGTCTTCCTATTACTAGGATACAATTGTCAGACTTCGTAACAACAGATTCAAGACAGAATGAGCTTGATGATTACACATTAGTTATTATTATTATTCGCTATTTTTATTTTAAACATAATATTGTATTGTGGTAATAATGGAAGATAATGTGCCTTGGGAATGGAGCATCCCTGAATCTCATTAGAAATTAAATGTATAGAATGAGAATGTGAGATATAAAATTGCTTTTCTGCCTGCCAGTATAAATGGAATGGTGTATGACAGGGATGGAATAATGGGATCCTCTCAGACCAGTAGTCTAGGTATGAACATCTCCACTACCCGCCAAGGAAAATAAAGTTTAACCTCATGCACACACACTCACACCAAGAAAGGACATGCAATACTGCTGAAGGAGAGTTAACCAAAATTAAAATTTTCACTTGGAAAGGATGGTAAATTTCTATTAGTTTCTTCACCTTTGGGATCTTGGCATAAATCCAATCAGAGGTTCTAATTAAAATGAGTTTGATGGTCTCAGCTTAGTTCCTAACTGATGGCAGTTCACACTACAAAACACATAAGAATTCATTACAGTTCTGCTCAGAGGGAGCAAAAGGAGGTAACTAATATGGATTCCAGCAACAGTCTTGCATTTTAGGCAGGGTGGTCCTTTCTGGGCAGTTGAAAGGGAGTCAATCAATAGAGCATTAGGGATCAAAAATCAAAGCACTGCTCTAGAATGAACTCAAACGCAGAATAGTAAATGTACTTCCTAGCCATTTCTTTTAAGACTCAAAGCATGGATATGGAAATTCTGACATGTTCCAAGGAGAAATCTGCATGGTATTTCTTCGTCTTAAATTGTATATCGTGTTCCCAAAATACAATTAACTTCAAATAGAATTTTCTGCTTATGCGCTTCTAAAAAATATTATTCAAACTCACAGGAAAGATAATTTTTTTCTTCCAAAAATGCCATTTGGTGCTTTGTGTCAAGACGGTCACAGATTTTGTTTAGATAATAAATAGCAAAATATTTATGTCATACTAAATATGCTGATGAGAAAAAGTAATTGCAAGTTCTAGTGCCAGCAAGTAGAAAGACCTTGTAACTACCAGCGTACAGTGAAATCCACAATTTCCCACTTGGTGAAAAAAACCCTAAACTTTATATTTGGATTTGTTTTGCTGACCTAATCAGCTCCTTTTCTAAGCTTCTTGATGTAAAGTTTCCCAGAATAGAAGAGGCTCAAATAATTTGCTATGCATTGAAACTTCAGGGTGTTTCTGCAATGTGACATGCTCCTTCTTCAAAGAATTTTTGTCACTGCCAATAACGTATATACTCTCTTACTACTCATGATTTTGGATAGGACAAAAGGGAACAGCTACCTATACATGGAGCATTTTGCCATGTCTTATCTTCACCAGACCCTTACAGTGCCTTGCTTTTCTTTTGAGGGAGTCTTATCTAATCTTCCTGGAGAAGCAATGAGAATGGCCTCATTGGCCTCAAAATAACAGACTAGAAATCCAAGGTTTAAGTTTGGTTTCCAGTTTAGACGCAGATTACTTACAGGACACATATGCTGTGCCTCAGCTTCTTTTTTTTTCCTTTCTTTTTTTTTTCTTATGGAAATAATGAGACTTGTCTATAAAGTAATACAATTTCCAAAGAGGAGCACCACGGAAACAAACCAACAGATAAAATACAATAATCAGAATGTGAGTAATTCTGACAACATAGAGACAAGATACCAAGGATGAGGAGAAAAATCTTGAGCATAACACAAGGTCCGCTCCTCCTGTACAATGACAAATTCCAGCCAATAACTTTTTCTGAACTAATTATAAATTTGTAACATGCCTCTGACATTTTAGCTTAATGCTGAAGTGATGTGAATTCATGTCATGTTTCTGAAGACCCAGAAGGCTCTGGGATGGGTTTTCTGAAGCATCTGCATGCCTCACTCCTCTTGATTTCCAACCAGCTGCTCACGTGCTGAAATGCCTACCACAATCCAGGATATTCGTTCAGGTACTTTGTTTGCCCAAAAGAAAAGAAGCTGTTACTTTGTGCCAGGTGCACTTTTTCTGCTTGGCAAGTGATGTTGCCTGCAGGATATATCATTCTTCCAGCAACAGCACTCACTTCCTAGTTGCTTGTGGACACAGTTCAAGCTGTTGACAAGGTCTCCGTATAGCTCTGGTCATAAGTCTTGGCAGAGGGAAAATTAAAAGGGAACATTCCTGATGCTAAAATTATTTCCCCTTTGTAATCAAATTAACGATATGACTTCAGAGCTTTAAAAAGCGCTTCCCCAAGACTCTTTCTTACATTATAAGAATGCACACGCAATCATCAGCAAAACAGGCTTTTGTGGGAAAATGCTGCTTTTTTGGTTTTCAACATCTTCTTTGTTCAGTTTCATTTGATAAACATCTCTGTTCCTTGAGGTGACATTCACCTCAGAATGGTGAAGGTACATGTTATTCTTTACTTAAAAAACAAATTCTTTACATTGTTTTAAAGACAGTACTCTAAAATACTAAGTGTAAAGTGAACATAAATCCCTCATTGTACAGATACTGCACTGTATAAAAAGATAAATAAGCTTAATTTGGTCTTTAAAAAAAACCTTATCGGCCTCTTGAGAGATATATATGAATCAGATCCATATTTGCAAACTGCATGCATTTTGAGAGAGAAATTGTGTCCATAAACTATATGCCATTTTAAACTGGATTGGCATTTTCAAAACATTATTTTGTCTAATATTTGTGCTAATAAAAGTAATATCTCAGTGCACTCGAATCACAAACTGTCTATCCAGAATGTCATCTAGAGGGAAATAATAATGAAACAAGAATGAAGCAACATTTCTTGTTTCATTGTGCCACTGCCCCGGAGCAATGCAGGGTCTATCTCCCTCTAGCTCCTGACCTCCGACTGCTCCATTTTATTACAGCATTAGCTTTCCCACTTATATTACTTTTTAGTTGTTCATGTTTCTTCAAAACACTCATACTTTTACTTGCGAATCACACTGAGTACTTTTGCCTTAGCTTTTACTTACACGTCACTCCTCAATCCAATTTATTCCACAGCCTGCAAGTTTTTCTGTGACTTGAACGCAATTTTTGTTTGCCACACAAGTTTAGTTTCATCCCTGAGGCTGTTCACAGACCTATACTAAACAAATTATTATTATCCACTGTTTTTTTTTCAGATGATTGAGTACTGTCTACAGTCTGTTAAGAGGGAGAAAACCTGGCAAGGCTCATGCTATTCCACATACATGAAGCTGTCAATTCCCTGTTCCACATTGTGTTTTGTAGCTGTTGTGAAAATCTTATAATATTGGACTACTTCACTAACTTCACAGCACAACAGGATTTTTGCTTCAGCAGATGAAGAAGAAAGGCACATGGGAAGATTAAATTACTTTGGTGGAGTCACACAATAAAATTGAAGTGTAGCTGTATTGGCAGAGAGATTCTGGGTTCCAGCTCAGTGACTTACTTAAAGACAGTTGCTCCTGAATATAAATTTTTTAAAAGAAATTGAAGCATTTCACTCATTTTTAATATTTTAAAACTTTTAAATCTTATTTGAAAGTTTTCTGAAATGCTGTTAAAAAAACCGAGCCTTTTTCTTTTTAATTTGAGTCCAATGAAATCCTTTACTCGTAAAATTCTGAGTTAAACATGATTTTTTCTTTTTTCAACTGTTACCATTTTGAGTAAAGTGGAAATTAAGCTTTGTTTTTTAAGCTTTGCATGTTGAGCAAAAGCATCCAGTCAAATACCTCCCAATGTAAGAAATATCTAATACTGAAATTTGAACCATAATCCAATCTTCACGAGCCACATACAAAGTATGAGCTGCATAAACTTTTATGTATACATCTAAACACCACACACAGTCTCTAAATTTCTCATGCAGAGCTATGACTTTTTATTCCATGTTCAAAATTAAAACAATCCCTCATCTGCAGCCATCAGTTGAATAAAAGCATTAATCTAGAGGTCTGGGTATCAAAGCTAAAAAAACCTTCCTGGCTTTAGTCCCAGTGCTATTACTAATATGTCTGCAGGGAGGTGGGGAAAGCTAAGGGGTTTTGGTTTGGGTGGGGTTTTTTTTTTCCTTTTGGGGATAGAAAGACCATTTGTAGCATATGTCCTACATCTGGCAGTAGCGCACTGATAAACATGTGTAGCAGCAGGAACCCAATTATCCCTGTTGCCCTTTTTAGAATTACTATGAGTTGTGTTCTTCTAGGCAACGGAAATAACACATGAAGGCAAAAGGCGCTGTTCTAAAGTTTCCACAGTTCTTGGCACAAATCCACAAATTACATGCAATAACACTCTCCCAGAGAATCTTTTGCTACTTAAAGTGTGGTAGGGCCTGCAACACATTTCAGCTGTATACCTTACAAACATTGCACATAATGGTCAGTGTGGAGAAAAAACACTAACATGTAAAGAAGGTAATTATGGCTATTTAAAATAAAACTTTTAATCAACTGAACACCCCGCCCTCCCACTACTCCCAGTTTCCTAAAAAAGGATCTTTCTGATTTTTTTCTCATTTTAGCTGTTCTTCCTTATTAGATCCTGGATCAATCCTTCCCTCCAATCCCCAATCTTGGGCTGTTTCCAGACCACTGAGACCACGTTGCTCTCTGTTACAGACGAGCCACATCAGCATGCTCAGAAATCCAGAGCAGGGAATAGGAAGCACTGAGGTCTTTGTCTTTCCTACTCTTGTGTCCATATTTGTAGGACAGTACAGACAATAGCCTGATTGCTATTGTCTGAGAGTACAGACAAGAGAATCTGCTTCTGTGCTAGATAATTTGAAAAAAATGACATCTAAAATACAGAGAAATACAAAATTGTAATATTTTGATTAAATCATATTCCCGAATGAATTGTACTTCTGCACATTTTCATCTCAATGATTTTTGAAGTCTCCTCCCATTCAAAGTGATTAATTTATTGAGATTTATTTCTAGATATATTGCCAGACATATATATTTATATTACTAAATATAATTCAAAATAATAAAACTCCATATTCTAGACAGTTACTATAATTAGCAACTGGCTTTTCAGTTTAACAAGTATTATTTTTATCTGTGTCATTGCCCTCTGTTTTGAATTGAGTCATGATAAGCCAGCACGATGTTGCTATACAGAAAGGAAACATTTCCCCCAATGAGTTACTCGTTATGAAAACACCTAGATTTTTTTTTTAAAGTGTATGTCTATATTTACTATTAACTTTCCTGCTCGGATGGCTGAATCATGTAAGCAGCATAAAAACCTTCCTCATAGATAAACTGGTGTAAATCTAAAGGTAAGATACTGACTTCGTTGTCAGCATTTTAGCAGATTTTCTTCAGCATTAAAAAAAGAAAACAAGGAAGTAACCAGATTTAACAGCTTTTTACTGACTGTTTCAACACGACCTGTATAAAAATCAGGGAAGCTGAGAATCGTCTTGAGCTTTGGAGCAAAAATATATTAATTGCCTTCATCCTTCTTCGCTCTGATCATCTTCCCATATCTCTCCACCCCACTTTGGAAGTCCATTTATGTTCACCATCTCGGTCATTTGGGAGCAAGGGAAGCAGTTCTCCACATAAGGCCAGGAGGGAATGATCCAGGCTGTTTAGGTATGTGCTTTGAAAAGATAAAACATCTTGGTATTTGCCCTGGTTAGCCTGGAGGAATGATTCTTAAATGATATATATGTATATATTTTACCATTGCTGCTCAGAAAGTCCCAACTACAACCACAACTGAAAATCATTATTCCAATAAGAAGACTTGCACATACTGATTTTCATTCCCGAGTTCTGTATCTGAGTCATTTCCAAGCTTGAAATGAGATGAAAACACAGTTTTTTAAACAGTTTTAGTTCAGTATATCAGCATCACTGAATTAACACAGATAAAACTGCAATGCCAAGGGCAGTTACTACTAGGCTTTACAGTGTTCTTCATGAAGGAAGGCAAGTATTATTATATTTGTTTTAAAGGTGGTGAACCCAAGGGTAAGTACCTAAATAATCCATCTGGTGACATTGCCAAGAGCTGCCATGGGAGCTGGGATAGGGATGTGAAACCACTCTCTCCCAGCTCTATAGTTCATTGCCTGCAGTGCAGGTGCAGGCTTCCAGCATTTGATCCAGGAGTCTAAAAACATACGGAATGTGGAAATATTTATCCACTGGAGCTTAAACTGACCATTGGTCTCTGGGGGAATATGACAAAACCTACATGTCAGTGGAAACGTAGCATGCTACATTTTCTCCCGTACTTCCCAACCTGTATGGTCCCTGTGCCTGGCAAAACCTGCCACTGGGCACCCTCCCCACTCGTCTGGCAGGATGTGGCAAAAATCCCACATTTCACAATGATGTTAATTCCTGCCAGCTAGCTGGGATGACGTAGGCCGAATCTTAGGATTTTTTCCTAAGAAATTGTAATGAATGGCTCTGTCCTGCTGCCACTGTCCACAGTGGTGGCAGTACTTCCAGGGAGGTCATACAGGTAGCTGCTCCTCCTTAAAGTATCATTACAGTTATCTCCTTCCTGATTCCTCTTTCTTCCATTATGTAACAGTTTAACTGAATGCAGGGAACTTGCCAAAGGAGACAGAAATTCCTTAATGCCTTCCTAAATGCACTGTACTCACACATTCTGTATGTTCACAAAAGTTGACTACCACCACGAAGCATGAAAGCACCAGTGAAATACAGCAACTGTACTGGATGGGTGCCGTTAGGGAAAGAAATAATATTTAAATGAAATTAGACAGAGATCTCAGGTACACAGAACATAAATATTTAATTTGGAATTTCACCAGGATACTAGGACTGACACCTTTAACTTGGCACATGCAAGATTTTTAAACGACCACAAATTTTATGAGGCCCTCAGATTTCACCTCCCTTTTAAAGGATTTGTTCCCCAGTGGAAAAATACGGTGAGAGGTTGATTCTTTATTAGTTCAGGTGGGAATTTTGGCCTTTGGTTTTTATTTCATTAACTTAACAGAATCACAACACTCATGCATAGAAGTTGGTCGTAAACAAAATTTGTTCCTGAAGGTTTTGCTGGGAATTCATTGCAAGAACCAATTAAACCAAACCCGTTTTACGTATGAAGTGCATCCCGAAAGAAATGATACCAATCTCACAAAGGTTTATTGATTTTTGTAGGAAAAATAAAAATAATCTTCTGCTTTTTTAAACTCTCCTCCAGAACTTAAAAAAATAAAAAAATCACAAAAGTCTTCAAAGGGAAGAGAGTGGATGGATAGTTTGAATACAGTAAGCATCCTGTATAAAAACTTTGCTAAGTAATTAGAATTTATTTATAGTAAATGTTTTTGTAACGAGAGATGCTGTCTCTTCTATCTTTTTAGTGGGAATACTGCAATTAGCAGTAGTCAGAATAAATCCAGTAAGTGATAAAAATTCTCTCAGCTATGGAGATGCTTAACGCTGTGGCACCTTATCAATTTAGACACAGTGGGTTTTAGACAGATCTTGGCTAACCAACTTCAGTGCTGTTGCAAAGTCTGAGAGTGACATTGTTTTGAAACTAGTAGTGCAACGTCTGTCAAGGAAATCTTTGCAGGCACTAATACAAGAATTTTATCTACATTCAGTATCTCAGTTGTACGGCAAAATGAGGCAAGAAGTGTACACAAATAATTTTATAGTGTATGATCTGCAAGTGGTTTTAGGAGGAAGTTCACACTTTTCTCATTAATGCTGGTTGGGAATATATCTTCCAATTAATGTAATTTATTTTTTTTTAGTATTGTGAGAAGTTGAACATTGGAAAAAATGAGCTTGAAGGGTTTCAACAATCACAACTGAATGTGAGTGAATCAAGATTTTCAACATGCCACATGTGCATGTGTGAACATCTACCCTAGACAATTAACTAATAAATCAACATCCTCCTCTATTTATGTCACTGATTAAAACTTGGAGCCAAGTTTTTCCCAGCAACATGAGATAAAGCCATTTTTCTAGGGGGCGCATCCAGATGGTGATTTATAAACTATAAAGAGCATGATGTCATTTGGAAAACTCAGCTGCGTCCCTGCTAATGCAACTGTTCTGGTATGGAACGATAACTGCAAGCACAAGTTCTAGTTCAACCTAACACATAATTTTACTGTATTATTATGCAACTGAGATGACACAGGAAGTAGTGACCTGACTTTCATTTGCACATATTCATAATTCCCCCAGCAACAGTAGTTGTGTACCATGATGTCAGACCAGCATAACTGACCCTGACCAAGCACATCGAGACTGGCCCAATGCCAGATTCTGGTGGAGGATGAGGAGAAGTTGCCCATGACTGCACCAGACTTGCGCAGTACCAAAAAGAGGCCAGAGATTTGCTTTGCTTACTTCTATTTCCTCTTTTCTTATCCCACATATCCCCAGACATCATCTACTTCATTTTTATCTACACCTGAACTCAGAAGATGGTTTTTGGAAGTTGTGAAAGGTAGTCACTAGAGTTATTGGGTTAAAGCAACAATGAACTCCTCAACAACATACAGAATGTGTATTTCAACACAGTGTTTCTTTGTTCAATAATAATATGAATAATTAAATATTTCACTGCCTCTCAGTATATTGAATAAACAAATTATTTACAGGAGGTGTACAAGACCAGCCAGAAAAGGGAGGACAGATAGATGATATATTTTCTACCAGCTCAGCAAAGTTATAAGAACATTTTGTTGACTTGTTTTTTTCTCCTGAAGTGGTGACTAGAGTCTGGTGAACATGAAAATATACTAGATATTACTTGAAAATGCTATGGTTAAAAAATACCACAGCAGCAGACAAATTCAAAAAGCCCAATTTGTAAAGTGTTGCATATTTATTGGTTACATGCACAATAGCATAAGAGTATAATGACTAGCTTCCCTTGCATAGAAATCTGACTAAATTAGCCATAGTGAGTGAAATTCACTGACAAAAGTCACTGACTTAAATGGGACAAGAATTGCATTCTGCATGTGCAGAACAGGTGGCAAAACAGGTTCAGCCTCTCTCTATAATCCTCCTTAAAATACGATACTGAGTAAGCAGATATTTTTCTTATTTCAGTGTAGCATACCTGATTCTTGAAATGAGACTTTAGCTCTTGGGAAAGTTGATGGTATATAATTTCCTCTCATTTAGACAGATTGCTTGGAGAAGCATGCTAGCAATAAAGATAAGCTTTATTTATCATAATTATAGTGACTTGTTCTTTTAATTAATTTTCCAATTCACACTAATGTTTATATATTAAACAATTTACATTACTACTTAGTGGAAGTAATACTGATATTACTCTTTAAAAAAATATCTCCATTTATGTTATAAACATACACAATTGTGTAACACAATTTAGGGAATCTGCTTTGTGTAGCATAACAGAGATTAGCTCATCAAATGTGTTGTATTTGGTAGAGACTAAATGCTATTAGAAGCATCATGTCTCTTTCTCATCAACTTATCAAATTGTTGCCTGACTGGCGTTTCCTGATTACACACTATCTTCTTTATATATTTTCTTACACTTCAGTACCCTGCTTTGTCAGAAAATGATGGCATCTTTAAATTAACATCCATCCATCTTTAAATTACTTCCCTTCATAACTCCTTTGAACCAGAGCCAAATTAAATTCCAAGGAGCCTAGAAGGGGAAGAGCTTATAAAGAAAGTGAGGATTAATGTTGTTTAAATGCACATTTCCTTAATATCTCAAAGTTCCTTGCCAATCTTGCTTAGATGTTTACTGTTGTTCTGCCAAGTTGCTGACAATTGTGACTTCTAAATTGATTTCATTGTTATAACAGTCAGATGAATGAAAATTAAATTTAGTTACCATATAATCAGCACCACTATCAGAAATTATAGTGTCTCCTTTCCCTCAGCATATACTTTGTACCACACCTCAATTTATTATATTTGCATGCAGGATGGGTATTTAATTCAGTACATTCAGAAAGCAACGCAGTGTTTAGCACTGGCTGACAGGAAGAGGGCTGAAAAATTTGTAAAAATTCAGTCTTTATGGAGCACTGGGTTCAATGCCTTGCTCATGGAGGAGAAGCATGAGGGGAAGCACCTTAAAAGTGTGGGGGAGCAGCCCTTGCAGGGAGAGCTGCCCCTGTGGTGGCTACCCTGGCATCACTGCCTAAGACAGGGCCATGGACAAGGCAGGAGCCTTCCCTTCACTGGACAACCAAGCCACTTTTTTTGTTGTGGGTTTTTTTGGGTGTGGGTTTTTTTTTTGTTTGGTGGTTTTTTTTTTTTTTTTTTTTTGGTGAGTTGGCTGTCTTTTCTCCCTCCAAAATGTGGGCTGACAATGCACTGCTGACTACCCTAATAACACTCAGAAACAAATTCAGTACAAACTTGTGACTGATTCATGGTTCTTATGTGGCTTTTGCTCTATGGAGTGAATGCAAACATGTAAGTTTATTTTTATAAATATTTTTCTACTGTTTACAGATATCTTCTGAGTAACATCCTTCTGCCTCTCTTACATTTACTAACCATGCCAAAATTCATTTTGATATTTATAACTTCCTCTGGTTTTAATACTTCTCTCAATTTCTGAGTGATAGGAGTCTCCACAACACATTCTGCCCTGAAAAACTATTCAAATACTTTAAGTAGACTTCACAGCTGTTGTGTTCTTGCCCAACCTCTCCTACTCCTTGGTCCTGCAAGATGTATTTATACTTCCTCTTCCACCTTCCCACAAACTAATATTGCTCCTTCTGCAATTCATTTTTTAAAAGGATGAAATCCAGTTCTCACAAAAAATGACATCAGGTTCAGTGAGGCAAAGATTTCATCAAAAGCTTTTTTTTAGCATTAGAATCTGAGTTGTGGTAAGGACACCTGTCTGTAATAAACCCAAATCAACAGGGATGAATCTTGATACCTTTCAAGTCTTTCCTTAAGTATTTACTGACTCACAGAACTAGTATGTGTGCGTATATATATCTAAAATACATAAAACCATATATATGTATAACTATATTTAAGGTGTGCCATACTCATAATCACTTCCAAAACAGAACAGGACAACCTTATAAACTGTGTTCAGTAGTGTTCAGCCTATAAAAGAAAAGTAGCATGGGAAGAACTTGATTGAATACAGACAGACAAGACATGTATATAATAATAAACAACACTGATAGTATTTTTTACACTGTTGTGTTTGACTATGTTTCTATTTTAGGGTAGGATAGGAGCACACTCTTTGGAGAAAGACAGGGACTGGCAGAGCTGGTTTCTCAGGGGATTTGCACTCCATCATCCCCTTTGCAAGGATCCAGACGCCTCAGATTCAAACATTACTCAGAAAATGGTGCTTCAGACCTAGAAGTAAGACAGCTCTTCCCTCCAGGTCTGCCCTCTCCAATCAACTGCACTGCCAGTTTGGTGTCTGTTTTCTCTGAGAAACTGCATTGTGCTCCTAATTGCACACCCAAAATCAAATGACTTCCACCATCTCCTTAATGTCTTCTCCTATGTAAAATAGAATATTTCAGGAATGGATATTATTCAGTTTCTGCTGGCAAATTATCAGAGAAGATTTAGTTCTCCAAAGAGGCTTTTTATGTTGTTTAAAGAGAATAACATTCTTCAGCTTTAAATTTTCTCTATTTCAACAGAACATCAAGGATCACAAAAACAATTACTCAGAAATGCAGAATTATAATTTTATCACAAGACATGTCAAATAGCTAGCAACAACAAGCCACTGTTTTCCTATATCATACCTCAAAGGTGGAAAGAATAAGTAGTCCTTTTCTTAGAAGTAAGGGCAAATTTCACATTGTGAAAAATGTGTTTTCATTTCCACCACAAATGAAAACTTTGATATTTTTCATTTTTGTCTGTCACTTAGAGCACTTTAAAAAATGTGGTAACAATCACATGCTGCTTGTAGAGTACAGAAGACATTGGGGATATTTCCAGTAGGCAAAAATAACATGTTTTATTCAAGTACTTTGAGGCCCTTAGGGCAGCATGCGCAAAAAGTAGTGTTCTGTGTTAGCACCTGAGTGAGATGGAGAACAAAGTGTAATGGAGTTTTAGATTAAACATTGTTTAACTAATTTTGCATCGGTATGCCTCTTCTTTAAAAAGTAATAACACCAGATTCTCATGCTATTCAGAATTTAAAGACAGATTATATATATTTGATTGCAGTGTGCCAGCTTCATAAGCGATACCGTTTATTTAAACAGTACTTATCAAGCCCTGAAACACACTCCTGAGCAAAATCTGATGCTCTAAAATACAATCAAAGCTCATGCTTTTCAGGAGGGAAGACAGAAGAATAACCAGACCCAGTTCCTTTGTTCCTAACCAGCCTTGGTTGCTAATCAATTTTTGTCTTTCTCCAAATCTGTAATTATGGTGTCGCTTTCAGACTGCAACAGAATACCAGGTTTACACAGCACAGGGAGAGATAAACAAGTACTCAGTGCAATTTGAAAGGTTTTGACCTTTAAAAGCTGTTAATCTACACGTGAATTATAATTAATCAATTAAAAGCGATTCAGTCTAGTACCAACATAATTAGATACCATTTTACTGCTGAGTAAGCCATGAGTAACCCCATACAAATGAAGGCAGAGTCCACTGCTTCCTTATATTTTCAAATACCCCAGCTCTTCAGTTGTAGCAAAAATACGTGTTTCCCAAGTGTGTTTCTATGGCTTTGGGCAGCAGAAGTGTTAGATAGTTGAACTGGGTTTCAAGTTCAATTCTATGAAATAGTGTTTGGAAAACTCTTCTTGCTTTATCCTACATGCTGTCTTCAAATATTTCCCAGAGAAAGAGGGGAAGGACGAAAATGTGATCCAAGGCACTGCAGTTAATGAAAAGAAGTGATTGCTGATGACTGTTTTCTGGAGTCTTTGAGGCCAAAATCAGGGATAAAACAGTAAACAAAAGCCACATAATGCGTGTTGTATTTAACCACCATAGCTAATAGCCCTCAGCCTAAACCCAATGGGAATATGCAGTGATTAGAGACACCTGCAGGTTAATAATTGGAGACATCTAAGCACAGAGGCAATTAATATAGGAAAACTCTCCTGAGGCTGGAAAGGCAGCACTGTTTAAATAAATAAATAAATGCATATGTATGCATACATAAAAGGGAATACTTCCAATTTCTCTGAATAGTCCAGCTTTCTAGAGGGACCAACAAAGTCATCACTAAGGCATACTTCAATGTCGATAGGAGTCTTGTCCTAGAAAAATGGCTGGAATAAAGATTTTGATCTATGTTCAAAACTTTAGTAGCTTGAAAAGTTAAAGTGTTTGATCTGGATACATATTTTGGGATGGTTTGAAATTTGGTTTTGCAATGTACTATTATGGACCCCTGACTTTGAAGCTTCCCTGTGGAAACTTCACATTAATTTCAAAGGATTTTTTATTCTTGGTTACATAGCATAACAAATATGTCCAAATTTCAGACATAGGAGAGACTATTGAAGCACAGTTTTACAAGCCTGAATGCAGAGAAATATGAATGATCTGAGATGTATCACTTACTGGAAGGCTTCAGTGCTGGTTAAGTTCTATAGACAAACAGAAAGGAGCTTGAGGAGTCCTTCTTGGTGGCCACTGTAACACTATGCTGTCCTGCTATATTCTCAAATTCGTAATTCCTTTCCTAGCAGCTTGAACACAAACACTCATTAAAAAAAAAAAAAAGAGTTGATACCTGAATCTTTAGAAAAAGCCTAAACGTTGGTTTTAATATATAAAGTTAACATAGATGGCATTTTAAGAAATTACAAGTAATCCAGAAGAGACAATGTTTTTCCTGGACATTTTCAATCTTTCAGGTAAAATTTCTCCCCCAACTATGTATGATGCAACTAATGTTTCACTATTCATTTTGTCTTCAAAGCCTGCTGTTAAAGTCCATGTTTCAAGGGTAAGTAGCAAAGGCTAATGTATTCCTCAGCAAAATGGAAAAATGATAAAGTGAAAAAAATACATTAAAGGACATTAAAGGATAACTCTGACATGTGACCTGGTCATAAAAAACATTTTCAGGGAAAGAAATCAAAAACATTATAGAAATAGAAGGGCATGAATTATTTGTAGGCATAAGGGTCCCTGGGAAACATACAAAATTTACCCTTAAATGATTCAGTGTAAGAACTATTCCTGTTGCTTTTCCTTGACTTCTAATGAATAAATAACTTGCTTCAATCTTCCTATGTATTCTCATCCTTCAGCTGATTTTGACCTGAAAACAGGCATCCGAGTTATCTAATACTTCTCCAATTTTCTGGTCATAGGAAGACTTTGTAGAGTGCATACATATTTGATGCTGAAGAGGGTCTGAATTAATGAGTGAATAATAATAAGATTATTAAAAAAAAAAAAAAGAATAATGCTCACAACTAATCCTAAACAAAACAAAACGCAACATAACCATTGATTCCTTCTACCAACCTGGGGCACTTTCCCCACCTCTCTTCCTAGTGGAAAAGGGTGGGAAACCTCCTTCTCATCTCTCCCTTTCCATATGCAGCCTTGGGTAGCAAGGCCACAGCCTCAGGAGTACCTGCTACCCTCCCCATATGCTAGCCAGTACTTCAGCTCCAAAATAAGTCAGAATAAGGGCATGGAGCAGATGCTTATGCAAAGAATACACTTTTCCAGAGCAGTAAGAAGCCCTGCCAGGTATGTCACCCTGAATTGCTAGGCCATATAAGTCTTTCTTGCTTCTTACAAAATACGCCACACCAATCTGCATTCTTCCAACTCAATGTATATTTTCTTGATTAAGATTAAGATGAATCTAATTAGAAACATAGTCTAAAATACTGGAAAGAAGGGAGACTTGCTTACAGCTTTCAATTTAATCCTCTTAGCTGACAGTAAACCTATCCCAGCTTTCTTGCAATAAATTTCCAGAATATTTTAGCTAACACTTTATCATGATGACATGTTCAAATGCAAGCAGGACATGGCAGAAAGGTCTCTCTAAGAAAGGCAAGTCATTTTTTTCATATAACTTACTTATTTCTGTCCTTTACATTGTCAGATTAAGTGAGCCACACTGAATTTAATGGAGAAGATAAGCTATTATTACATTGTGTTCCAAAATATTCAGAGAAATACCAGAGATAATTCCCTTTAATGTTAATTTAATAAGCAACATTCTTGCATGCCATGTATCTGCATTGTGTAGTCTGGAGTAAAATTACTAATTCTAGGAGTAAAAGCCAAAATATAAGCAGCATAATTTATATATAAATGTCCCCTATTATAAGTATTTCCCCTGTAAAACTAAGTTATAAATAAAAAGAACAAGGACAGATTAATTCACCCAGAGACATGCGAGATGTGTAACCGAAACAGTGGTTAAGGCTTGTCGTATTCTTCCCTAAACCTCCTCTTGACAAAACAATTTTTCTCCACAAATTTCTTCACAGTGCTTATTCGTAATCAACATAATTCTTATTTACAGTGATGTACAGTCTAAATCAAGGTAGAATCAGAAAAGCTTCAAGACCTCCTAATAGCTGTTCAGCAGAGAGAGAAGCAATAGCTTTGCATATAAAAAAAATGCAATTTTTTTGTTACCTAGTCTATAAGCTTTTAGGGTTTATACAGGTAGATGTAATGCTTGCTGAAATGTAGAAATTACTGAGAAAGTAAAACACTACAGATATATACCTATGTAATAAAAATATATTAATAATATGACTCAGAATATAGGAATAATGATCTTCTGAACCCAAAGATCTGACTTGTATTAGGGTCATGGGGCTGGGGCAAATTGACCAAGGCCAGTGGCCTGTGTAAGTGCTTTCACATGCTCCCAAACCTGCTGAAGGGATTGAAGGATAAGAAATGATGTGGTGACATTCATGGGGATGGGGTTTGTTCTCCTACTTCTCTTAGGGATGATGGATGACTACAATCCATAGGAGAGATTTTTCCAGTCTCAGCTTAGCTCTGCCATTTGGCTTTGTTTAAAAACACAAAGGGCCTACATGGTACAAGTCACTCTGTGCAGTGGTGGAACTGTGATGTTTTCCAGCAAATGTTTTTATATGTTTATTTCCCCCCAACCTAAGTTCTTTATTTCCAAGCCTCTTACGATCCTAACCTGATGAGAAGTTGAGTTACAGGTGACAAGTGGAGACTAATTGGTTTGTCCAGGACCACACACCCAGAGCAAGTTATGAATGGGGTGTTAGTCCTCAGCCCAAGATAGCACTGTAATGCTAGGATTTTCCTTTAATTTTGGGATAAATGTAACACAGAAACATTAAAATTGTGAGAGGTATCTGAATGCTTTCTCGAAGAAAATCTCTAAGAAGTTCTCATCTAAGTGATTTGATTGGCAATTGCTCACGCTCCTCAATATATCTCTCCCTGATATATTTGTTTTCATATTACCAACAGAATATTGTTTCATACAGTATATAGTTTAAGAATTACATGAATGCTGGTGGGGTAATTTATGGGACTTGAGAAATTTTAAAATGACTGCTTTTACAAGAATTCTCACTATCATTGCCACCAGTATTAATTGCATTATACATACATGCCTGATATCACTTTCCCCAGGACTTCTCGCTCACTCTGAACCATAAAGATCTCAATGAAAAGAATGGAAAAAATGCAGAGCCCTGTGCCCTGTGAAAGGCAATAGAAACTGAGGAGGAATCTACCTCTCCATTACAAGCCTCCTGCCAGCACAATCAGTTAAATAGGACATAAGCACACTAGGTGAACTTTTAGACAAGAGGCAACATAGCAGTCCACAAACAGGGAGAAGCTATATTCTGAGAGCTACACGTCTAGCCAAAACTTGATTAAACAGCAGGTATTCGGATAAGGCTATCTCTGCCTAACAGTAGTTCATGTGCCATTTCACTCTGCCTCTACCCTAAGTGTTTTTCACTAACGTACTATACACATTATCAGAGGAAACAATAAAACAGATCTCTTACTCTACAAACAATATACAGACATCTATCTGCCTTAGTGTTTTAACGTGGCTTTCTTTTGCTGTCCTACATCAAGTCCAACTTCAGTGAACAACAAAAGTAACAGATTTGGAAAGTGATCTTAACATTATTGAACATTTAACAATGTAATATCAATCACAGTAACATATTTTTGCCAAGAATGTGCAATCTGTAAAGAGGTTATAAACCAGACACGTTCAGCTTGAAAGAATAGGCTACTTATTCCTAATAACAGTATCTGGGGTTAGAGCTTTAAAAATTAAAGTTTACAGAGCCCTAGATACTGGCAAGCAAAATAACTTCAGAGTACAAATATCTGTTTGGATAACCTATATATTTCTCAATAAGCCAATATCATAGGTCTCCAGAAAACACATCCAAATTATAAAGCAAACTTCATCACACATTTTCTCTTCTACCTTTGAAAACTACAAGCAGGTTTAGTAAATTAAAAATACTTAACCATTTCTTGGAGCCCAACTGCAACCTTTTGCTTCAAACCTAAATAACTTGTAGCTTGGAGCAAGTTTTTAAGAAAATGGAAATATTTATAAAGTGTTTTTCATTGTCCTGGGAGACACAAACTTAGTCTTAGAAAAGGCTTAAGATTTATTAAATGACCCATCACCAATGGATATTAATTACCCTTTATAATCCATAATGTGGACCACAAGATAACTTTGTCTAATACTGCACTCTTGTAAGCATTTTCTGGGTGCTTGGGATGCTTCTACGGCTTATCAGGCCTATACTTCTGAGGAATGGCAATGGCATGGTAATATTAATATAATATGGCATGGCAAAGTACAGTGCACATCGGTGCTTCTCACTTTAACATTAAAGGGTACACACTCCTGAAGCTGCAAAGATCCCAAACCCACTTATCTATTGTAATTACAGTAAGGTATAGAGACGGTACCATTTAGTAAATGGTCAAGAAAGGAAAGAAAATAGAGGAGATGAGGAAATACAAATATTTTTTTTTTAAATAAATCTAATAATTTCTGTAACATTTCATGACTCAGAATTTTTAATGTCATTACATTTTTGTAGCCAACAATAGTATGTATGCTGAATACCGGAAGCAAAACCAGATTGGGGCCATAAAAGAAACAGGTAGATTTATGACGTGAGGTTACTCTATGTATTCTTTACATGCGGTTCTTGGAGCAGAGAAGTTGGTCATTTATACACTCATGAAATAACCTGCATGCTAAGTTTGTAAGTAACCTGTTAATCTGCACCTCTAATCTGCTGAAAAAAATTATAAAGCTTCTTTTGCTTTGTGGGATGCTGATAGGGATGCAATGCCTATGATAAAGATATAAAACTATTAATGCAATCTTGCTATCTCAAATGAAAGTTTGAAACTCAGTTATTAAACAATTAACTTCAAAACATGTAATATATGGCTGGGTTATGGATTTATCTTTTCATCATGCTTATCCTCATTTATATACAGTTCTAGCTTGTGATAATATTCAGGTAGCTCTTCTTAGATTTGAAATTAAGATCATTTTTAAACAGATTTTTTTAACTCGTGATAATTTTGAAAGCCAGCACAATTATCTTAAAGGCAATAAGACTGCATATTTTAATATTGGAATTTAACCTTTCATGCACCCATCACGCCTCACCAAGAAGTTGAATTTCATGTCCGGCTTTGTAATAAGAAAAAATCTCTTCTTTGTATCCATTTTTCTGTAATAAATATGCCCAGGCTGAGGTTCCGACAACTATTATACCTGGTTTTGCTTTTGTCACACTAATATTTTAAGATTAAATATTTCAAAACTCTTTTCTCTCTGTTTCCAAAGTCCAAGCTATTGTCAAATTATAATCTTTATATATAGAACATTTGTAAAGTCAAATTCTATTTTCTTTTTGTGCAGAATATTTGTCAAATGAAAAGAAAATATTGTTGAGAGATTTATTTTTTAATGTTATATGCATCAGTCCTGGGAGTTGCTTTGTGTTTCAGAGGAGTATTTAGCAGTCCTGTCAAAATACACATATATCTCTTAGACTTTATTGCTAATCAGTTTTGTGGGAAACATGCAGCTGAGCTGTACTTTCACATTGTATGATGGAAAATGACTGTCAGATATCTTATGTCGCTACTCACAAACGTTTTCACTGGAAGAGATTATTACCACTGGGATAACAAAAGCAATTCCAAGTAATATACCTGACTAAATGCAATTAAGTAAACCAAGTTAAGAACCAAATGTTTATTGAAAAGTGTGTATGATCAATCTGTATAGATAATTATAACAACAATATAATCCTCGTATACTGAATGGAATTCAATAAAATCAAAACTAAACGTGTTCTGTGAGGTAATACTAAGATCAAATTGATTTTAGTAAATGTGAATTGTTTATCGATATTTGTTCTATAAATTATGAATTGCAATGCCTTTAAAAAATCTCTGTCACGATCTCATACTGCATAGTCTCCTTTTTCAGATTCCCAGTGGTGGAAATATTTGCTGTTAGATGAAACTTTGACTACTCTATTTCTCTTTTCTAATCCTGTCTCCATTTACCACTATTTCCCAGGGCCATGTGGCATATCCAGTCCTCTGGACCTGCATCCCTCTATTGCTGTTTTCTAAGATTTGTTTGCTATTCTTATCTGCATTGACCTAACAATCCAGAATTCTAATCTCTTAAATGTAGCTAATGGAAACTTCTATGAGACTAAAGGGGTGGTAGCCTTGAAAAGAGAAGGAGAGGATAGGTAGCAAGCTTAAAGTTGAATACATAAAGAAGCCCATATAGACACGCACTGCTTCTCCAGAACACAAAAACTCTTTGCCCAGGAGACCAAAATAAAGGAGACAAAGGAAGTATCATAAAGACTTAAAAGTTGCTGTTTTGTCACTGGCTTGACTAATCATTTATGGAAAACTGCTGACACAGAAAATGTAATCCTTTCAGGCGATCAAATGCATAATAATTTTTAAAATTGTGTCGTTTGATAAAGTAACGTATCACATTACGTCGTGGAAACCCCACCTGTCACAGACCCTGACCCTAATTACAATGAGGTAATTTTTTATTAGTGTATGTTAGAATTCAAACATTAGAACGTTTGAATGAGATGTTGGGATATAAGACGGGGAGGAGCAGCAGACCTGCACAGCCTTAGTGGTTGCTGGCTGAGTCCCATAGTGATGGAGAAAGTACTTGCTTAAATTGCTGCGTAGCTGCAGGGTTGGATAGTTAAATGATTTCACAATTTGTTTATAATTTGTGGTATAAAGTATATTTGCTAATTCTCTGGTCCAAAATGTTTTCTTGGTCCCTAGACTTACCCACTAGAGATAGTCTCATAGAAAGACTATGAAAAAAAGCTCACAGAGACTACCAAAGACCCTGCTGACCTAACTAATCTTTAGATTGGACTGTGAGAGTACATCTGCTTTCATTTAACATAAGACAAATGTGATAAAAAGAGAGATCTTACCTTTCACATGTGTTTTCTTGAAATCTAATATTAGCTTTTGTTTGTTTGTTTTTGGTGGTTCTTTTGGCCTTTAAAGATTTTTGTATATGATTACTTTAGTAAAGGCAGGCTGCCATAATACATATCCAGCTGATGAAACTATTGGAAAACAGAGGTCAAGAAAGGTGTCCTGGATACCATCAGAAAAAAACCCCACAACATTATTTTTATTTTAGTGTTCATATTTTGGGTGGGGTGGGGGGGGAAGAAAATGACTTAGTCTATTATGCCAATAAAAAATTCCCGTAGCATTTCAGGTTAAGCCAGGTAGTCTGCAAAGAATGACTACTGAGACTCAACTCATTATCTCCCAGACTTTTAATACCTCGAAGTAAGTCACTATAAGCATCTAGAAAAAAAGGAAATGGTCTGAAGCTCAGATGAGCTATTTAAACCTGAACACTGGGCTTAGAGCTTTAACATCTGCTCACATACCTTATGGGGGTATTTTATTATATATAAATGTCCAGCAAATACATAACAGAGTGTTCAAATATGTAAATGGATATGTACTGGCTCAAGAGGAATAGAGTAGGGCATACATGAGACTAGAAAAACACAGGAGTAGATTTTATCTAAATTCCATGCCTGGATTAGAGACTACCTTGTGTCTACACGTTACACGGTACCATAGCTGCACTTCAGGGAGATTCACCTAAATTGAAGTGTGAGGTAGTGAAGCACAGATATTTTTAAAAAATAAATAATTTTATTCAAATGTATTTTTTTATGATTGTTCAGCAGCAGCATTTAATACCTAGAGAACTCAGAGTGTTGGAGTGATGGATTAAAAGGAAGCAAATGGAACACAGTTCACAAGGAAACAGGTTGCTAATGAGATGTTGCTCTAGCTACACAGTTGAAGTCATTTAAGTCATCCTCTCTTGTAAAACCAGTAGGAATGGCTGAGTGATTAACTCATTTGCTAAATGACTGAACTAGATCAGACTCTTGAGAAATTCATGGGATAAAGAGTAGTTGTTCAGATGTGCAGGTGTTTCTACTCAGTTTCTGGAAATTCTCCTCTTCTGGCAGCTATTTAATTCAATCTAATTACATATGCAGAATTCTGTCACTTTTCTTATACATGACATATTTTACAAAGTATACTGTTATAACAGTTATACTGCATGTGTGCCCCAAATACCTGTTGAACAACAATAGGTTAAACCTATAAAGAAAATGTAGCATAGAGCTAAAAATTGCCATCTCAAAGATGCACTTTTGCAAACACTCAAAGAAAAAAAATAATTCAGCAGTTATTTCAAATTGATTTGCATGCATACCTATTGATGTTTACAACATTGTAGTAATATTTCCTTGACCGCCCTAATAAAAATCTACCGGATTTTTATTTTCCCGAATGCTGTAGGGCAGTTTAAGCAGGTAAAAAGTTATGCGTGATACAGTAACTCTAAAAGGTCAACCGAATGTACTCAAAGTTGAAGAGACGAATGTAAGAAAACAGAATGTAGATACAGCCAGCCATCTTTCCGACAAAGCAGAGTTGTTTCATGTTTAATTTAATCCAATTTTATTTCTGATGATTTGTTCAGTTTTTTAAAGGACTCACAAAGGAAGGTATCTGAACATTAATTTTATCCTTGAACCAAAACCACTTTGGCTGAACTTTTCGGTAGATAGTTACAGTTAGAACTATTATTATAGTTTGAAAATCACTATAGCTGTTTACCACTGAAAATTCACCTATTGAAGTCTAAAATTTCTTAGAAAGTTGGAGTGCAACAGAGGAAAGCCCATTTCCTACATTCTGTTTTCTTACATTATTTTTTAAGGCATCTTAAGGCTTCTCATTCAAAAAAGTGATATTGAGTTAAAAAGGCATCTTTTCTTTCAGATTCAAATTCAAATATGACTGTTCCTAAAGCCACCACAGTTGGTAGAGCTCTCCCAAGCATGGCTTCTAAAGATATGCATAGACACTAGAGGAAAAAAGGTAATTATCACTAGTTTCACTGCTATTGCAAAACAGTGTTCCATTATAATGCTTTGAGTTGGACTTTTTTACTGGATTGAAAATTGCAAATGAATGTCTCCGATTAACAGCATCAGGAAGAGAGCACATCATGAATACGTCTCCCAGTCGCCGAAGTCCATTTGTTCACCAGGAAAAATTTGTGCATAAAACTAGGATGCAATTAAAATAAAATCTGTTTGACCCTATATTTATATGAACCTTGTTAAACATCTACAGAGTGTAATAGTGAACTGTCTGGGACAAATTTATAACTGTGCTACTTTGGAAAAAATCATTCACTATTAAATGGAAGAGAGTGTGGTGACTAATGGAGTTCATACTAAATCTCCGCTGCTTGTTCTGGATGGTTGAAATCAAAAGAACACTTTTCACCACTTGGAGTCTGGATGTGCTTTGAAAACCCTAGACTTCCCTCTCTTTGATCCAATGAAATGAAGTGGAACATGTAGCCTCTAGGCAGTTTTTAGGTACTGAAAGATCAAATAGATGTTATTACAGTGCAATTTGCTTGGTGAAGCCTAACAGAATGGATCTGCTCAAAAGTTACTGTGTATTTTGCAGACCACATAGAAGAGAAAAAAGTAACAAAACTCAAATTATAGTGCATTTGTAGTGTTCATTCAAATGTTACTGAAAAAACACATTCTTTACTAGCATTGATAAGGTTCAAGATCAATACATTTGGCTAAGAAATTACTCTGGAATTAGATTAGATCTAGCCTTGCATTGTGCAAAACACTACCTTGGGTTTAACTGGTTGGGCTCTTTTTTTTGTTGTTGTTGTTTTTAAAGGAGTAGATCTGTTTAAATTGTTCATCAGAATAAAATTGTAAATTCAATCTATACCTTGTTTTCGTTAATAAACAAATTCTGGCTTCTGTGCATGTATTCCCTATGAATTAAGCCTTTTCATTACTTTGATATCTCTCCTCCAATTTCATTTTTGTCTCATCTCTAATTTCATAGAGTTTTGCTGCTCTAGATGTATAATCATTCAATAAGCTTTTAGGATTCACAAACATTTCCTTGAATGAAATGGCAGAGTTCCAAATAGCTACACAAGAGAAAAACCCTAGAAACTCACTTATACAAATATTCCCTCATCATACTTTGTGTTTGCCATGGTCTGATTATTTTGTTACAGAAAAATTGAGTTAATGTAAGACTAGTAATTTTCCAATCAAGAGTGGCACCCCAAAGTTTTATGTAAGAATCTGATACAGGACCAAAAAGCTGCTTTTGGAATTCACTGGAATTTGGCACTCTGTACAAGTTTGAATTGGAAATTACAGTATTTTTCCCTGCTCTCTTGTAGACCTTTTTTTTGCTCTGTGCATGATAATTTGAATAGTTCTAAGAAATCACACTTAACTAAATGTAGTTAGCACTGTCTGTCTTGGTCTATGCCTCTTTCTATGCATAGCCCACCCCTACTCCACAGTCTGACAACTTGTGTGGTTGTTACGAGTCAGTACACTTCTCCCAGATTTGCAGTGATACACTCAACTCCTGCTCTCTGGCTATAGCCTACCTTTAGACATGAGTACAAATAAACAACCCATGAGTATGGTGCAGGGAAATTTAATAACATCAAAAGTGTTACTTTCATGCTACGAACTGTATTTTATAAAGGACATAATGGCCTCAAATCAACTTTTACATTGTGATATAGGAATCATTAGTTTGGTCCATTGCTCCTGAAAAATTAATGACTCATCAGATAATCAGTATCATTCTGCTTTCACAAGGTTAATGTGAGAGTCAAGGAAATATGTTTTAATTCTACAGAAAACACTAATAAAAGAGGAGGTATTCTGTGAGTCTCAGGAGATATAACTTCTAACTGGAGCTACTAGAGAGAATAAGGTCATGAAGAACCAGATCTGAGATTCTCGCAGGTTACTTGGAAAAACAGAATTAATTGCCAACAAACCTTGACGCAAACCTTTTTTCTGAGCAAAATTGGCACTCCTTTTGTTCATGGCTATTTAAAAATAAAATTCCATCTTGCAGAAGGTAAAAACTTGATTTGTAAAAAAAAATAAAAAGCAGTCATATATTACTAAGATAATACACACATCCAATCTCCTTCCAAAGTTGTATGGAAATAAACAAAGATTATATCTCTTCTAAAATATCACCTTCCACCACAAGCTGTTCACACACCTCAGAAAAATTCTTCTGCAGAGGATAACTTTGTCACCAGCATACAGTGCTCCATTGGGATCAAATTACATTTATTTGTAAATCTACCTTAGAACCTTGCAAGCTATGTTATTCAGATAAACTATTCCTAAACTACTTCACTTTGCCTATGATTCTGGGCACTACTATGCAAGTAGCAGCACTGGATACTTGACTGATCAAAAAAGATTCATCAAATGAAATGCTGGCGTCAATTAATTTCCACTAACCCTGTGTTTCCAGTTCTGTGTAAGCTAAATATTCCCCATGTTATGCATAAGCAGAAGTGCATATTTTCCATTCAATCATAAACCTGTTTGTAGAAAATACATTGTTAGTCTTCATGACTGAAACCTAAAATATAGTGCATACACATATGTGTGTTCACAGTCAAGCTATGCAAAACTGCTATTAAGCATTAATGCAACATCAGCTGGATCGATTTGCCTCTTTGTGGTGCTGGAAGCTTTCGAATTCCATTTTCTTGTTTCATGAATGTAGTTCTGATTTTACAGATCTAATTTTAGATCTAATTTTCAGTGATGCCTTAGTGACCCAGTAGCTGTAACCCTGTTTTTAAACCTGACTTAGCTTTCCAAACAGCTAATGAATAACATTAGTTTCATTCCCCAGCTGGCAGGTTCTTCAAGTTGATGAGAAACTGCCAGTGATCCAGAAAGAAAACTTTTAAAAAAAGTTTCAACCTTATTTAAAACTAAGTGTTGTTTTATCTTACTCATATAGTGTTAAAGCCATGTATCATGAAAAATTTATTTGTAACTCTAAATCGCCTGTGACTGATAAATTCTGAGATTTGGCCAGTGATACTTGAATATTCAAGGTGTAAGTCATGTCACGCCTCTTTAACTAGGGCTAGCACATCCTGTGACACAGTTGGAAGACTTCCTTGAAAGACACAGTTGTTACTTGGATTACATCAACTTCAGAGGCAAACGTATTTCCTGGTTTCGCAATAACAACTCATAGCTGAAGATCTCACTAGACCACCGACCATTTCTACGCTGGAAGGTACAGTTACTATGAAAAGACTAATTTGTACCCCTCATTTTCGTCACTGATGTAAATCCTATGGCCTGGGCTACACGATGCTTTCTCTTTGAGGAACTCAAACTATACTCAAAAACACTTAATTACTTAAAAGCTTTGTCTTTCACTCATGTGCTGCGAAGTGTTCATTTTGATCTTCTCTCTCCATAGATTAACGGCAGCACAAATTTTTATGGCTGTTTTACATGACTGCTTGAAGAAAAACAGCACTAGAATATTTTTCTTGCCTACTTTTACAGTAACTCTGTTTTTCTTCCTAATTAAGAGAAAGTATGGAAGCTTAGATTTCCAAAGACACCTACTATAAGGAAGGTGTTCAAATATCAGATTTCTATGGGATTTGTGTATGTAACTTCCCTAAGATTCTCCCTTGACTCCTAGCCTAAAGATTGATCAGGAAAAAAAGTGGAAATGGCATTAATGTGTAAACTAACCAGAGAGGAAAGGCTGAAAAATTAAGATTCTTGCTTCCTTCTAAGTAAGCATAGATTAAAAATTGTTGCTGGCGGGAGGGTGATTGGGAAGGAAAGTAAGTATTGTGCACTCTTTTCTTGTCATACATGACTGACCTCATAGAAAGAATAGTAGCAGTAGAAAGCAAACCCAACATACTAGGTCAGTGGCACAATAAATTTTAAGGACAAAAGTGCTACTTCCTAAACACAGCAGCCAAAACACTGGTTTATAAGGACCTACTACAAACCCTCACCTTTCTTCTGATGACTAAATAACAAAGGCAGTAGAGAATAAAAAAATACTGGAATGACAACTGAGACAAACCAAATAGAAATACTTGACTGTCTCTCTTCTCCCCCCTTCTATGTTACAGATAAACAGAAAATAATTGGGTAAGTATTGTGACTGAAGAGTAGGAGAGTTTGGCTTTAAAAGGTCCTAGTTATTTGCCAAATGTAGCAATAATATGAGAGTAAAAGTTTATAGCTGCTGTTTATCATGTAGTCAGGCATTTTATTTTACTTTTAAACTGTTTCATGTATGCTTCTATTCCAAATTATTAGTTTGATGTCACCAATTACATTAACTTACTCAGCAGTACAATGCTGAGGTATCAATTAGAATGCATTAGGAAATAAGAAGCATGTCTAAGTTTGCTCTCCTGCTAGAATCAAATAAAAATGTCAAAGTACTGCAATCAGACAGTTCAGATATGAATATTCATTGGCAACTGTTCGTGACAGATTTATGAATACTTTCACCTGCTGGTGGAAAAACATTAAGTTGCAAAATAAAGCTATTAAAGTAAGCGAAAAGGAAAAAAAAAAGATATATACAGATGGATGCTGTTCTTGGAATTATGCAGTCTTGCAAGAAAAGAATGGTTTTATTTTTCATATTATGAAAACATTTGTTTTATATATGCAGATTGTCAAGGTCTTAGCATTTAACTCACTATCATCACACAACGTTCACCAAACAGTATTCCCAGTCTATGTGAAATGATACAGCTATCTAATCACCGCCTTGTGGCAGAAACACACGCAAGGGTAATTCTTTGAGGATTTTGACTGCTATGCTGACTGCTGTTTTCCTGAACTGTTTTAACAAAAGAGGAAATCTCCATTAAGAGAAGAGCATTTTGTCACCCAGGATAAAGGATTTGATTATAAATATTCTAATAATAAAAATGCATAGCACTGCTAGAGTGCTTTCAGCCTGAGGATCTGAAATTGCTTTTAATATATTAAGTCTCAGGATTTTTAAGAGGAAAGCATTAGCCCCACTTTATAGATGGGGAAACTGATGAATACAGAGGATAACTGATTAGTTCAATTTAAAACCAAAACATAACACACAGGTTAGAGGCAAATAAACTAATTCAGTATTTTATTGATGGATTAAACAATTTCTGTGAGTTAAAGCACTATTTTAATGATTTATGCTGGAGAAGCATCATGATCTGAAGCTTGTTAAAAGGTATGTGAAAAGGTACATGCTTACTTTGACATTTGTATCATAGGAGACTTTGTTCTTTCTTTGCACTGCTCTCTTAAATTTGCAGATTTGACTCCACAGCCCTAATTTCAATTGTTTATTGCAAACATAAGTGAAATATGCCAAAATTTACATTATTTTAATAAGCTGATTCAGGCAGTTGAAGAAGTATTTCTATCAATATTTATAAATACCATGCTCACCTTAGTGGATTTGTGTGGTATTATCTGACATAGCTTCATAAAGATAAAATCAGAAAGAAACAAAGTAGAAGAGGAGATAAGGGATCATATCAACAGGTCTTATTGAGAAAACAAAGGGGAAGCTACTAAATTGGAAATAATCCAACCTTGCTGCAGTGGCAAGGTTTATCTGTCCCTGAAATAGAAATAAATGTAGTAGTAAAAACTGAATTAGTTTAAGCAAGAAGGAAGTTTGAGTGGGCATCTTAACAAGAATTGTGTTTGAGACTGGAAAAAAAAAACCAAAAAACAAAACCCAAAAAGAGCCATACAAGTGGGGACCAAATAGTGGAGCAGAGATGTAAAGAATGCAATATTCACAAAGAAAGGCTCAATCTTTCCTGAGAATAAGTTTTCAGAAAAGGTTTTTCTTGCTTTAAATATTTATCCATATCTGTGGGTGAAAGGAAAGATTGCACTGTCTTGAAGAAGCTCATTTTATTATGATGTTTTATTAGCTTGCTGGTCTTTTGTTCTCTGGGAGAGGGGGGAAAAAAAGAAAAAAAAGCTGTCAAAGACTGTCAGGCCAGACAAGTTAACCTCCTTGGCTAGCAGAGAAAGGATGGTGAAGTACAATTCCTCTTCCCTTGAATGATCTATTTACTCATTGGAAGAAAAATGAGACATTTGCTGGAAAGATGTACTCAGAGGGACTAAAAGGGGACCAAAATGTGCTGCCCAGCTTTTAGACTGTGGAAACTATGTGTGATCTTGCATAGTGATCATACAAGCCAAATGTGGTGTGATCCTAAAGTACTCTCTGCTTTTTTTTTTTGGCAACCAGGAATTTCAGCTGTATCCTAAAGCTCTACCTTCCATGAAGGTTTTTTTCCCAATCCTGTTCTGAGCCCATTTATTCATTCAATGTCAACAACATCCTCCAGCAATAACTTACAGATTTTAAGTAATAGAAGAGGAGAACTTCCTTCTATTTTAAACATGCTACGTGGTAATTAAACCGTGTATCTCTAAGATGTTATGAGGAAGATCAACTTATTGTTCTGTACCTTTTCACTATTGATGTTTCAAGCTGCTTTCTAGGACAGACCCTTACTCCCAGGTTTCTTCCCGCTGAAATCAGAGAGGCTTAGTATGGTCTCATCAGTCCAGTAACATAGAGTAGTTTATAAGATTTGTAAACTACAGAAAATACAGACATCTTTGTAAAGCTACATTTTTCATTCTGAGGAAGCCAGAAATAAAGTTTGTAATTATATCTTTCAGCTACAGAATTAGAAAATACTGAAGAACCTGGATAGCACGTACCTGAACTTTGTCAAATATTGGCAAAAAAACCTTGAAGTCAGATGACAATTCTTATTTCACTTACCATTCCTTAATTTTACTTAAATATTTAAATAAATCTTACTGCAATCTTATGAGAAATTCCCTAAATTTGCATTTAAAAGGAAAAACAAGATGAAACCAAACAAGTCATAAAATCTATCCCCTTAAGCAGATATGAATTGGGAGAGAAAAATTTGGTTGTTTTTTTTTTTTTTTTTCCAATTTTATTTCTGTAGGCATATTAACAAATTGCTGTGGTGGAATTCTATTTTATCCGTATTCTCCATACTTGTTTGCTGCAGGGAATTTATACATAGGCTTTATAAAAGAGTTACAGAAATAAAAACCGTCTCTGATTAGGAATTAACGTAGGTATTACTTCATACTGAAAAGCTAAGGGAACACCACGGTGACTTAAAAAGAAAACTTATTCAGGGTGTGTAAAATGCATCTAAACATTCTTAATAGTATACCATTATTAAAATTTCTTCACAGACTGCATGAATGTAACTTTTTTTATTAAATTGGTTTATGAATTATTGCCTTGCTGTATTCTATGCTTTTCAGATTGAGATTGCTCTCTTTCACTCATCTATACTATCGTGAAACCTGTTTTCCATTTTATTGAATTCAGTTTGTCTGTATATTCCAATCCATTATAATTTAAAACATTGTTCCGGTTTCAGCTGGGATAGAGTTAAATTTCTTCGTAGTAGCTAGTATGGGACTATGTTTTGGATTTTTGCTGGAAACAGTGGTGATAATGTGGAGATGTTCTAGTTGTTGCTAAGTCGCGCTTACACTGGTCAAGGACTTTTTCAGCTCCCCGTGCTCTGCTGGGTGCACGAGAAGCTGGGAGGGGGCACAGCCGGGACAGCTGACCCCAACTGACCAACGGGATATTCCATACCAGATGACATCATGCTCAGCATATAAAGCTGGGGGAAGAAGAAGGAAAGGGGGGGACACTTGGAGTGATGGCGTTTGTCTTCCCAAGTAACCGCTACGCGTGATGCAGCCCTGCTTTCCTGGGGATGGCTGAACGCCTGCCTGCCCACGGGAAGGAGTGAATGAACTCCTTGTTTTGCTTTGCTTCCACACGCAGCTTTTGCTTTACCTGTTAAACTGTCTTTATCTCAAACCATGAGTTGCCTCACTTTTACTCTTCCGATTCTCTCCCCCGTCCGACCAGGGGGGAGCGAGCGAGTGGCTGCGTGGTGTTTAGTTGCTGGCTGGGGCTAAACCACGACAAACATTTAGTCCCAGATGTCATTTTTTCCCCCCTCAACAAAAGGCAGTTATGGTAAAAGCGTTCATGTTCATATTCTGTTTCCCCAAATCAACAATGTTAATGGTTTCTTTCTCCTTTCGTGTTAATTTAAAGAAGGGCAGAGGGATACTATTTAATCCAGGTCACGATCTCAGTTTTTGTCTTTGGAGTTTTAATCGAGAAACCATTGCAGAGGGCTAACGTTTTCTTCGTTTCTTATGTACAGGAATTTTAAGTAGCATGTATGAAAAACAGAGAGAAATATTTTATATTACGTGAGAATGCTAAAGGAATATCAGTTCTGAAGAAGGAAGAAAAAAAACATTTTCCTTGCCTCTCATGACCAAAATTTAAATGCAAGGGCCTGTACTGCACTCACACTGTGATTCTGCAGTAGTCAGTGGGTTTCTTCTGTTACTATGTTTTGATGCTGAATGAGCACTTATTTTCTACAAATTTTAATTCTATTTTGAGGAAAACCCAGAGATTTCCACCATTTCATTCACAGAAAAAAGATTTTGGTAACTTGACCTATCATTGAATCTCTCAGCCATAACTCAGTACCTCTTACATATTTCCTTAGTAATAACTTGACCCACATTATTTTTACTGTAATGTTTTCATTCTTAGGACTCCCATGTGAGCCTGGTAAGCACTATTATATCTTCATTCTGTGAAAAGGAAACAGACCGAATTCTGATCCCGTTATAATAACTGGCAATATTTTCATTGACTTTCGGTTCTTGTTCTAATTATCTTTCCCATTATTATTCAAGACTGTCAAAAAGCCAGAAATTAAACTCAATTCTCACACATCCCAGCCTATCTCTGATGCTCTCTAATAAAAATAATTAAATAAAAACCTCATATAATGATCTGCATAATAATTTCTCACTGTATTACATTTATTAAGAGAGTAGAGTTTATTAAAATAGCCAATAGCTTTTAGCATGAAATGTGTTCTGGTTAAGTCATAGTGTAGAAGTTTGTACATGTTTAGGCCTTTTTGTTTTATATAGCTAAATGAACTTACTTCAAAAAAAATCTATTAAGAGTTCTTTTCTTTAAGCTCTCCTACTTTCTCCCAAAATATACCAAACATCCACTTGACAGACTTATAAAAGAAACAGGATACGATTCCTGGACTGTTTTTTCACAGCCAAAACACGACCATGCAGAGACACGTGGAGAAAGTATTACTACAGAACAATATGGTGTGTAATTGTATGTATGTTGAATGTGCTCATTTTCTAAACAAGCTGCATGATAACAGCCCTGACACATCTCATTAAAGGTCTATTTTCCATACCATTCAGAGTCTTGATGATTTTCAGATGTATTATGTTACAGATAGATATGTAAATTAAAAAAATATGCTTGAAACAGTGTTAATTCAAGATATGATAAATCACTTGCCTCTCCCAAATAAGTTAGTTGTCTAGTGATGAATAGTGTTACAAACAAACAAACAAATATTTATTTCTATCACTTAGAACTGTTCTATTATGACAGCTATAACAAGTCAGGAATTTAAAAGATAATACTCTCACCATTTTCTACAGCAGTTCCCAAAAGGAATTGTTTTGATATTTCAGTGAGCCATGATCTCTCTCATAGTTTTTCACCAGGTTCCCCTTCCTTTTCGTGATGATATGTGATAAAAATAATCCCCAGTAACAGTCAGTCTGACTGCTTTGACCTCACACACACACACACACACACACACACACACGCAGAGACTGGAGTACAGAGCCCATAAACTGTGCGTGGTCTGCACTGAAGTCCAGCATACTTAACTCAAATATGAAACCCTATTCCTGTGTCGAGGCAGCTGAGGGTGAACGGGTGAGCATGCTGCTTTTTTTTCATATGTGTACAGCCACTTTCCACAAAAAATGGGTGGAAAATGGATGAAAGGAAATCACCCAGCTTTCAATACTTTGCATTGGAGAAGTGATTGCTAAAAAGGGATAAGGCAATGGGTTAGGATGAAAGCTTGATAAATATTTCAGCAAAAAAATTCAAGTTGTGAATTGGCCTTTATAAAGGAAAATTAATATTGACACAAGCTGTTTAAAGTGCTGTTGAAAATGAGCAAGATGATTTTCATTGAATTAAGTCTGAGGAAAAACAGTAAACAAGACAGAGCACAGAATCTGTAGCAACTTCAGCACAGATAACAGAAAGAGTGTTGGATTTGAGTTTAACATGCTGCTGAATCAAGACCCAGAGGATGCAACTGAGCTGCTGCTGAATCAGATTCTGTGGCCATCATAAACCTCTGTTACTCAGTAGGCATGTAACCTGCTTATTTATATATACACTGTGAAATAATTGTCACTCGGATGAAGTTTTTAAACCTAAAATTTATTTTCTACATTTCTATTCATGTCTTTGGAAAAATATTTTACCATTCTTTTAGTTCATGCCATTTCTCAAACCCATAAATGACCACCAGGGGTTCAAAAGAAAAAATTAATTCTGAAGCAAATAATCTACTGATTCCATCATAAAAAACCTAGTGAAATTTGCCCTCATCCATTCATTGAGAGTAATAACTTTACCTCATGAGTTCCTCTATCATGCATGTCCATGTGGATAGAGAGATCAAAAGAAAGAGTAAAAATCTTTTTCTTGACCTGACCTGGGAGGTCAAGCTTGAGGCTATTCAGAGAAAGTGGCAGAGGTCCTATTTTGAGGACTGTAGTAGAAATCAAATGAGGTAATTGTATTTTCACAGCTCCTTTAGAGGAGCAAGTAGCAATAGCCTTTTGTTGCTACATTTCAGTTAATGCTCACATGTATAGAACAGAAATTATAACAGAGCTCTGCTGTACTGTACTGTATCAGTTCCTCCTTCATGTCTTGAAACTCAGTCAACTCATTTATGTAAGGACAGTCCCAGCTTGCAGAATATGAGGGAAGCTTTGTATTTAAAGTGACGCTTAATGAGGAATGCCAAGTGAATCTGGAGTTGCCAAAAGGTACTCGATGGTTAAGTGTGAGAACTGATGTCTTCTAGCCAGAAAACAGTTGCTCTATAGATAGCAGCTTCCTCATGTTGCTCTGCTAATGTATTCAACTCTGATCTGGAGGAACAATTACAGAGAAAGTAAAGATCGATTATTATACTCATTTACAGTCCTGACCTTCTAGTTTGAACTTTTATTTGTACAAAGGCTACCTGGAAACTGAAAAATTCTGCTCGGGTGAACATGAAAGCCTCCTCAACTGAAGGAACTTTCTCTCACTGTCCCTTCTCCAGTTTATGACCCAACTCCAGTTCACCTCAACAGAACTTGAGAATGGTCCAGATTGCAGGGCATTCTTATTGCTGGTGGGGGTAAGACTATAGCTGTAACTTCTGCTATAATTTAATGGGCAACTATCTTCTACTTCAAAAGACTTGCCCTTAAAGGTAGCCCTTGACTCCAAGAATATTTACTTCAGATCAGCTGATTTTTTGTTTGTATTAGGTGTAAGTATACACACCTTTCTCCAGCATTTTATGAACCTTTCTGAATACTTTTTATAGAGGTTTTATCCCAAAATCTCCATTCATAATAATTTAAAAACATAGCATTAGTAAAAGCATGATAAGTCTGAAATTCAGAAGTTGTCTCCTACTCTAAAACCATCTCAGTGATGGTCATTACAGATAGAAAAATATGCTATTTAAATCTGAAACAGCAAGTTATTCCAATCATAATATAAAAATGAGATAACAAAGGTCTTATTTGAGTGGGCTGAAACTTCTCCCTTCTTTCCTCTCCTAGACATGTCTGTGCTTTCTTTCATCCAGACTGCACCAATCCATTGTACACTATGCTTGGGAGACAGGAGGAAATAACAGCTGGGCTTTACCTCCTTAAGGAAAATATTGCTGCTGCTGGGCATTTTTTTCTTCTATCACATCAAATATTTATATTCATTCAGCATAGCTGGACATCTAGGAAGAATGATGTTGCCTGACTGTTTCAGATTTGCAACTCATATTGCTTTGACATATTTGACTTTTTGGCCTAATTTCATCCATCTTACGGTTCTTCATTTATTGTCTATGTGCAGCTAAAAGTAAGTCTGGAGCATCTTGAGGTCATTAAAGAGTGTAAATCACAATGACAAATTTACATAATGTGTCAGTATGTATCTGGCATGCCCCCATGGAAGAAGCCTTGCTAGAAAGCTCTAACACCACCCACACTTTCTACAAGTTTACTTTAAAAGGTCAAAGTGCATCACATTCTTACAGGTTCCTATGGTTGTATAGCTTTTAGAAAGTTTGCAATGTATTTTATTAGTAATAAAAGATCAACCTGTACACACACAATCAAATTTATATCAAGCCTACTTTAGGATTTTAACATTATGAAATGTCACACCAGTAGATGAAAAATAAACAAGTTAATATCTTAGCTTGATAAAATAAGTGCATTAAAGAACCTACACAGAGTACCTTATGGTTAAAGCAAAATAGAAAAGTAGAACAGCCATTGAATAATGAGAACAGACTGACTACATTCTTTCTATCCAGCTCTAGCAGTTGATCCCAATTTGCTTTGTTTCCATGAGGAACATAGATGGAAATTTGTCTTCGTATTTTCTGAAAGCAAAACCAAACTTATCCTTACCTGCCCCCAATTTTCATTTCTTCCCAAAAAGAGCGCCTTAACATCCTGTTATTAAAGGCTTTTCCTTACTATATGAAAACACTAGTCATTCCCCCCCCAGGAAATCTACATTTTAAACAGAATTTATTTAGAAAAGCAGAAGTTTCCTTGCATGTTCAGAGCAACTTGGAAAGAATCAAGACAGGGAAAAGGAACAGTTGTTGTGCCGAATGATTACTTACTTCATTACGGAATAGAAGAAAGATTACAGTGAAGGAAAGAATGCATGCAGAGATATGTTGGTCATCAAGGAAAGTATTTGCAGATGGAGGTAAAGTTGGGGAATACAAAGCATAGAGCAGAAGGCTCCAGGGAAATTGTTCTAAATGAACATGTTCAGTGTCACTGTTATTTCTATAGCAGCTAGTCAGTGAACAACAAATATAAGCAGTGGAGAGGATTATTCTCTTCCCAAGGGTAGTGAAAATGTCTGAGTATGATGCTATATATGCCTAGAAATTCCCAAGGTAGCTACAGACAAAAGGAAACTGTCCTCTTGTGTCTCCTCCACAATTCAGCTAAATAAGTCTGATATTAATGTTTTATATTTTTCATTATAAACATACAGTTAGTTCTAGTCTATTTTGGGTGAATGTGCTGGTTTTGGCTGGGATAGAGTTAATTCTCTTCACAGTAGCTGGTAAAGTGCTGATGGCACATTGATGTTTTAGTTGCTGTTTAGCGGCTCAGTGTTGCTAAGCGGTGCTAAGTAGCCGGGGACCTTTCCAGCTTCCCGCGCTCTGCCACATGGGCAAGAGGCCGGGAGAGGCGGGGCCACGGCCAGGACAGCTGACCCCGACTGGCCAACGGGATGTTCCTTCCATACCATGTGACCCCATGACCAGTACATTAACGGGGGCAGTTGGCATGTGGTGGGGGAGCAGCTGTGGCTCGGGGACTGGCGGTGTCGGGTTGGTGGGTAGCTGTGTCACGTACGGTTTGGTTTGGTTGTTCATTCCCCCTTCCCCCCCGGCCTGGGTTTTGCCTCTCCCGTTATTCTTCTTTTCATAGTATTATTATTGATGTTGTTATTATTGTCTTATTTTAATTATTAAACTATTCTTATCTCAACCCACGAGCGTTAGCCTTCTGATTCTCTCCCCCACCCTGCTGGTGGCGGAGTGAGCGAGCAGCTGTGTGGGGCTGAGTTGCTGGATAAACCACAACAGTTATATATTCATTTATATAATGGGAGAGGAATAAAATAAGTATTTGTTATTAGTTTTTAAAATTAATTCTTCTTCTGTTTTCTTATAAGATACTTCACTGCAGATAACTTCCATGTCAAAGGTAAAAGAACTGCAATCACGTAGCCAAATCCAGTACTTACACTGTATCGGTATAACTTCTTTCTAGATTATAGTCAGTCCAAATATTCTGTTAAGCAAATGACCACATGACTTCATTAAGTCTGAAATACCACACAGCAATGTTTCACTGCTTGCTACTGAGCACATGAGAGAGAAAGTTAAAACGTACATTCAGCCAAGAACAATGTATGATGAGCAACCAAGTAGGTGTGAATACTTGCAGAGACAACAATAACAAACATACTGCTACTGAAGCAGAATAGTCTTGTAAATAAAGTATATTGTTGATGCTCTAAAGGTCTACTCTTGCCTTTGATACGATCTTCTGGCGCCTTATGGCTTTTATTCTGTGAAATGGAGAATGCTGCAGAAATCCCATATCTAGGAGAGGTCTAGCAGAGCACTGTTTACATCCGTCTGGAGTATTAGTCCCATTACTTTTGAAATTTTAGTACATTTCACCAAGACACACTTCAAAAACCTCTCTTACTGTTAAACATATAGGTCAAAAATGACAAAAAAAGAAAAAGACAAACATGGAGTCATAATGGCTTAACACAACAATACAGTTTAGGCACATCTTTGTTCCATTCCCCTCCAGCTCCTAAGTAATAAACTAAAATATATTTTAACAAATTCTTCTAAGGAGGATACTAGCCTACTTCTGAGTCAGCGAAATATTCTAGTGTACTAGTGTTTACAAAACATGTAAAGTTGTTGCAGTAGCATATATTCAAAATAACACCCTTTCTTTAATGTCAAATCATTATATGTCTTAAAATGTATGCATATCTTGCCTCCAATTGTGAAGTAATAAAATAATTTAAATTCTCGTAGCAATAACAGAAGGTTAGAGAATGGCCATTTCACTAATAGAAAGATATAGAGGAGAGCTGCTATAAAGAGCTGTGGGATTGATTTGACTAGCTAGTCCTAAAAGGTACAGATTCTGCACAGATTCTGTAATGTTTGAGAGGGATGTGGCTAGCCATAGGGATGACATATTTGGAAAAGTCAAGGGTCACACAAACAAGCTGTTGGGAGTGACAGCAATCTTGATGCACTATGGTTCTCCCAGCTGTTTGCATGGGATTAATTTGGAGGATTCAAGAGAGTATCCACCTACAGGAGCAGAATTTATATCTGTAGTCCAAGAATAACATTAATATATACATAAATACTTGCAGTGTAACTGAGCTTTCTGCCAAAGGGAGCATGTTGCTATAAGGGTGATGGATTTGTTATCTTAACACACCAAAGAAACAGCTTACCATTTCTCAATATAAAGTCATTTTGGTTTGTCAAATAGTGTTCTGCCTATATCAGTTATTTAAATTTATGGCACATATCAGCTATGCTCAAGGTAGTACAGGTAACACCACAGCATTTAGGTGATTTTGCCTGACCAACTGGCTGCAGGTATCGATCAGGAAAAGGCCTTCAAATTCCTACATACACACATCACGTTTGCTTGAGTCTGATCCTATCTTCAGCATTTACTGCAGTAATCCTTGAGTTAGTGGCCAATTTACATGAGCAAAAGTTGCAAGACTGTATCCCTCGTACAAGCTGGATCCTCACTACTGCTACTAATAAGTGCAGAAATGCAACAGAGGCAGCAGGGAGAAAAATCTAAGATATAGGTGAGAGGGGCAAGAAGGACTGTTCTTATTTGTTCAAAGAATTGGCTGAAGATGCCCGAAGCTGCAGCAGGTAGGAGCTAGTAACACTGTTGGGTTTCTAAATTATTACTATTTTTTTACAGACTAGGGGGAGCGTGTGCCCACAGTCCACTCGAAAACATAAGGCTGCCTTTTTCTAATGAATAGTTTATTTCAGAGGCATACCCTGCCCATACATTTTTAAGGGTTCTATAAAAGAAATACATTTCTATACCTGTAGTCCCTCTTGAGGGGGCCAGCAGATGGTGCTCAGTGCTCCACATAGCTGTACCAGGGCTCTTTGGGCCCAGCGAGACCTTCCCTGTACTACAAATGGCTCCTTGAATTACATGTAGCTCTTGGCTAACCCTCACTCCCAGGGGGTGAGCTGAGTTGGGCATGGCAGGGCCCCCGCACTTCTGCATCGCCACCTCCAGATTAAGTACTGCTGCCGGTACTTTTCTTGCAAGTTGTTCAAACCCCTCAATAGTGCAGGGCAATAGGAGGTGTTGGGCGGGGTGGTGATGCCCTGGCCTCACTTAGAAGTAGAAATGAACCTTTTCAGCTTTTTGCTCCCATCCCTGCAGGGACACCCTGCGTGGGGGAGCTGCTGGGGTGTACTGTGGGGAGTCGGGGGGGGGCTGCCCTCAAGCTGCCCACCAGCACCAGCCCTGGCCCACCCCAATGCACACACAGGGCCTGACTGTTAGAGGATCGGTGAATGCTGCTGCTGGAAAAGATGGTTGAGGAGGCCTCCTGGGATGCTGCCTTTGGGTACATTGCAAATGGCCTGCAAGTGATACTTCTGGACACCCATTTTCAAAAATTGTGCTATCAAGTGTTGCTATCATTGCCTACTCCTGGTAACTGGTAAAGTGAAAAATCAGCCTTGGAAACACCAGCCATTTCCAGAAGGCTCCCACTAGGGTCAATCTAAGCTACATGAATAAATATCCACACTAATCTCTAAAAACACACTTTCCCCTGGATGGTAAATAGCAATATTTAGCATTGCAAAAGGTAAAGGCTGTGGCAAGAAATGTCTGAATAAATGCCATTTTCAACAGCAAGTATCATATAGAAATATCACTCTGAAGCTTGCAAAACAAAAGCAGCAGCTGCAGACACAGATTTGCATTTAGCATTTACACCCTACCGTGGATGTGCCAAAATAACAAACTAGAATTGTTTAGGAAGCACAAATAATCACCTAAGAACTACAGTTTCCTGTGAAAGCCTTGTCCCATGCCCTCCTCCCCCCAGCAATACCTTGGTTGTGTGATGGGTTGCATCACTTAAGTGAGGTGAGGCTGGAGGCTGGCAGGGAGAGACACTGCTGCTGCTACTGCAGCTAATTGCATTGTGTAAGGAACGTGCAGCAATTAGCTGCTCCCGCTTTGGCTGCGCTTTCACATCGTGCCTGTTTTGATCTTCTTACCCATCCTCGGTCTTTTATATTAGATGTTACAGCTGTATCCCTTTGAGCTGTGCAGGATACCACTGGGCCAAAAATGCTTAGTATCTTTTTTTTTTTTCCCCTCCTCTGTGATGTCTCCATGACCAGCGTTGCCAACATCCTTTTTATTTGTGAGAACATACAGGCACAACAAATATGTTGATTAGCTTGGAATATGAATATAAATTTTGTACTGTTACATTGTTAAAGCTTTTTCACACCTGGTTAAAAGCACTAAATTTGTACCAAAAAAGGGGATTATTAGGAATTTTCATTTGTTACAACTCATTGTTATCTGCTGTTTCTAAGCGTGTGCATTTTTGAATGAAAATGCCACGTAGCGGGACTTCAAAATTTTGTCTCAACTTTCATGTACCGTCATGTGATCAGAGTTGCTAAGTGTTACATTTTGCCTTTCAATGACTGGAATTGCTTGACAATAGTGACACTAATGTTAAGGGGCAAGGGCACAGATTTGTCAGCCATACCTTATACAGTAGTTATATTTAAAAATTTTATTTCTGTTGGTACAATGGCAACATCTTTTTCTGAGCTTAAGGCATTATAAAAATATCTAACATTTGGACAAAAGGAAAAGCTTTGCCCAAAAACAGAAAAGGTACTCTTTGGCACTAGAAGTTAAGTCTGAGTGCGGTGAAACAAAATAGTTATCTGCTATTTTAGATAGAAAACACAGTCATTCATCTTTTCTCAAATTTACTTTGTTGTGGCTCAAATGTATAAATAGGCTACCACGTGCATAAATTCTGTCTCTATGCCATGGATAGAACTTTCAAATAATAACTTACACTTTTATTTACATTTTTGTATTATGCTTCTAGTTTTACGCTAAGACATAGGAACCATCTATCTCATTCTCAAATGCAGCCATTTTAATTTCAGGCAAATAATCAATTTGATTAGTCAGTTGAAGAATTTAGTGACAGTTACTATGAAATCCAATCTAAACACAGCACGGTATCCTGGAGATCCAGGTTCCATGGATAAAGGATAAGATGTGATTTTCCAAATAGGAACAATACAGACCAAAGGTTATGTGTCCTACATGTGTAAAGTTCATACTTCTCATATGTACTTTTAAATCTTATTACAAAGAAAAATAGAGAATCTAAAATAGAATCATAAAAATAAATAAGAATAATTTTAAAAATTAAAAAAGCAATATTAGAGCATCTCAAATCATGGTAGCTGTACCATGTATGGGAAAAGCATCATCATCTTAATAGCGGACTCAATTATTGGCTGTTGGACAAAAGTCTTCCAAGTGCCTGTTAAACCTTCTGACAGAGGAAAAGTTGAGGAAAAAATGGATTTTTGAGGGAATTTTGGAGCACTGAAATACTTGCACTAATAGATAAGAATTTAAGAAACATTCTTGGGACTTCACGACTTTACACACTTGAAAGATGCCACTTATATTTAAATTATGCTAGCATTTTCATTCTGACCATTATAATACAGCACTTCCTTTTTCTCCTTTGTAGCCTTGAAACAAGTCTCTCAGTCTAGAGGAGAAATATGCTACCTTATTAAGTGGCCAAAATTTGATGGCATATAAGCATATAAGACCCTTAAAATAATTCCATTAAAAAAACCCCAAAGTAACAAATTATTGCAATTTACATGGTGTTACCATATTCCTCTCTAGGATGACATCCAGATGACTTACATTTTGTATAACACAAAGGAAACTGAAAAGTGTATTTCAGGCTCAAAAGAATTGATCTGATAACACTATCTGGTTTGTTCCTGCTGGACAGTATTTTGGAGCATGACTAGTAGGTTTATACACTTCTTTAATCAGCCAACACTATTTCAAATGCAATCCTTCTGAAGAGAGTAGATCAAACTGGTTTTGCCAGATGTTAATCATATACTTCAGTTGTTTTTCTGGTTTAAGTACTATTTTCCTTCAATGAAGAAGTAAAAAAAAAAATTTAACAAAAGATTTTTCATTAAGCATTTTTGTGAGTGAAAACTCTCTTAAACTACTACTTTTTACCAGGTATGTAGATTTCATATTAGAGGGTCAGAGAAGAAAAACAGCTACCAAAGTATATGATAATCTCTCTAAAAAAACCAAAGCGAGGTAATTCCTAAGGCTCATAACGCAGTCTTTAATATACAGGAACAGAAAATTTATAAAAGGCAGATTAAATGAACACCAGATTACCAATAGGAACATTGTGTAACCAATGAGGAACCCTTACTTCTGCAGTGATAGGACTCACTTTCTGCTATTAACCCTAACCCCATTTCACAACCATTTTACAGAGATACAGATATCATTTGCAATTGTCTGTTAAAAGACGGGTTAGATCTGAACACCTCTTTCTGTGTGGTTTCAGAATTTAAGTCTGTAAAAATGCAGAATATATTTTACAATGTGCATTATCCAAGGCTATGCTATCATGATATAAACTCTGTATATCACTATCATAATAGCCACTATTGCATGATGTACACTTTAATGCTGATGTATTTTGATTGCTTCAAGCAGGCCCCTAACTATAAAAGAACGTAAAAATATTTTAAAAGGCCTGAAATATAGATTTTAAATTCTTTAAAGCTTTTAAAATAGCATATTTTCTCCTCAGAATATGTGGCCTGGCCTCCCAGGCTAAAGCCAAATAACACAGAAAGAATTATATATAAAAGATTTGTGTATTCTGGGGAACGTGATTTCCTCTTCGTACATCCCTACGCATGAAACATAAATCCATCTCAAAAGAAGAAAAAAGTTTTTGTCCACTTTATGCAGAAGTAATCTAATTGCTACCTACAGGTTCCGCTTAGCTCCAGCAAACGAATATATTCAGCATTTTTGTTTAGACATATTTATTAAAGTCTTCACATACTAGAATGAATAGTATTCATTACATTTATAACCTTTTCTGAACGTCTAGATTTAGTTTCATTCATTGAAGCCTACAAAAAGGTTTTGATACAAATCAAGTGAAATACTGAAAGCCAGATTTACTTCAGACTCTACATCTATATTGCTTTAATTGTATTTTAACTGAACAGTAACTATTTTGCTGTTTGCATTAGCTTTTGAGGCTCAGGGCACCGATCTTTCTGGGTTCCTTAGTGGTAAATCAACTTTGATGAGTTAAATTTTTTTCCTGAGCTCTTGAAAAGGCTGAAGCAATGCTCATAATATTAAAGAATTTGCCAAGTTCACCAGAAGTCATTTTCACGTGGTTTTACAGCTTGAATAAGACCTTGTTAAGCAAAGCAATCTAGGTCAGGGAAAAAAAATGTTCTTTTGTTCACAGGTCCTGTGCCTATTTGACTCTGCTAGGAAATGATTGACTCTGCTGTAGAGTATATAGTAATACAGCTATCACAGCTGGATATATAATTTTTTAAAAAAATTTTTTAGGAAACCAGGAATGAAGGTCAAAAGGTGCTTATCTTAAAATAACCTCTTTTTCAGGGTAACAGTTAATTCCCCAAAGATTAACATGAAAATATTTTCAGTTAATATTTATACACATAACCACATATATACACTACACATGAAGAAAATGCATTACACTAATTTTGAGGATAATTGCAGTAATCTCAGGGATGCAATAGGGATACTGAGTTGAAAACATTTCAGAAATCTCTAGAATGCAAAAACACACACGAAATAAATAGTCTGAGACAAGAAGGGGAAAGACGTAGCATACTTGCAATAAGTAATGATAAAGATAATTAACTATTAAACAAGAAAGATGATTGATGATTTTTATGCCTCATTATACAAGACAGACAGCAAGAGAAGGAAGAGTAGATGCAATTTTAAGTGTTGTTTTCCTTACGCTCAGAAATATCCAAATAGAAAAAAAAGAAACCCATCAACACATGTGAAGCTCACACTTCAGGCATGGCAGACAGGACACTGTCCAAAATAAAAATACTAATTTAGGAAGAGTACTTTCTCTTTGGCTGTTCTCTTGACTTGCCCATTTTTCTTGCTACCTTACACAAAACACTTAATACAGCCTTGATTTCCCATTTATCAAATGGGGATAGTAATTCGCACCCCTCAAGAAGAGATGGGATGCATAAATAATTATGAGCTTGAGTTGCCGCCATAAGCTGGGAGAGATAATTGAACTTAGGAAGGCCTTGAAGGGACCAAAAACTGGCTGGAAGTGGGTCCAAGGCTTCTTGCAGCTTCAGCTGCCATCAGACTGAACCAGCAACAGAAAGCAATGAACAGAGTGAAATGCGCTGAGGCAATGGTGGGGCTAAGGTGGTCCTTACTTTGACAAACATTGATTATGCAATGGTAAGAACTATACAGAACTATCTAAGAAATCCTGTTCTCAAACAAGTCACCAGCAATGGTTGATTCAAGCCTCTGACTTTTTCTAGACTGTTAACATATGTACCTCACTCGTTAAAAGAAACTTAAATTCCATAAATCACAATGGAAGGAAAAAAAAATCACCAATTGTAATTTAGCTTGGCAAACAAACTTGTGATTTCTGTTGTTCCCATTATCTGGGAAAGCTCTGATGTTACGGCACTTGCCAGAAAGTGAGCATTGTTCCAGAGACGCTGCATTTGAAGTCTGTTAAAAATCCAAACAACATGCATGGTAGGTCTGAAACATTCTTCTCATAGAGGATGCCTTTGACCTCTGCATAAGCCAGATCTCCTGAGGAAGGGAAGTTCTGCAATTAAGTCAAACTAAGCTTAAGAGAAATGCTGGGTAGCGCAAGGATGGGAAAGATGAAATTGTCAGAATTGATCTACAAACAGCGTTAGAGAAGTTATCCAAGACCTTTCATTAGGTGTATTTGCTTCCCAGGTTTCAAAGAGGCACCTGTCACAGCTGCCACTGCTCCTGTGTGCAGCTGCAATGAGGGTGGAACCTGAACACAGACAAAAATAATAATTATAAGGGGAGAAAGGGACGGAAAAGGTTCCCTTGTGATTAAGTGGACAAAGCCTGAAAATTTAAGTTGTATAGCTGAGAAAGAAGGAAGGGGATTGATGTTATGATAATATTTAGCAGCAGCGAACCTGGCTCTTTGACATTTTTAGACAAAGCAACTCAGTTATTGTATAACAACACATTTTAGTTGTCAAAGTAAAATTTGTATGACACACATCAGATAAATACAAAGAAAATGGTTTGGAGACAGAAGGGACAAGTGAACATGAGCATAGACTGGCAAGAAACCTAAGGAGGGAAAGAAACCTCCCCCATGTTACTTCCATAAATAATTCTTGCCATAGAAAACTAAAAACTGTACTATAAGTAAAAGCTGTAATTTTAACTGCAGGCTTAACATTCTTCTGGGCAGAAATTTAATTAGAAATAAGAAAAAAAATGCCTCTCTTTTTGGCCTATTTGATTACAAAAAATACTTACAGACTGATAAAATGCCAATATTATATGCCAGTGCAAAATGCTGTTTCATAAACAGTGGGCTAAAAAACATCTTTTAAGTGTTGGAAGACTGATAAAAACTTGAAAAAGCTTGAAAAGGCCTAATTTTAAGACTCGCTACTGGTCTTTGTGTATATTCTTGAGCATAAATGACTACATGGGCAAATGGGGGGAGAATGTGAATCCTTGTGTATTTTTTTCCTCCTGCAGCAACAACAAAAATATACATATTTTTGATATACATATCAAAGCTACTCTTCTACAGTACCCAGCAGTTTCTCCTTTAAAGAAAGGCCAAAAACGATGTTGTCAGTAATAGCAGCTGAATTTGTGGTAAGGAAACTCTTAATAGGAATAATAAGTAAAATCATCTGAATGTATAGCAGTTTAGCCTAAAGTGAGTGAAAAAAAAAACCCAATCATATCTGCTTCAGATTATATTCCGTGTTTCAGGTAAAATATTCATATAGTAAACCAAATATGGACTACAGCACCATTTATAATAAAACACATGCTACAATGACATTTGCAAAATTGTTACTGTAACTCCCCCACGAGTGTCAAATCTCTTCGTACTTGCTGTGACGGCAAGGACATCAGATACACATGTGCAGAGAAGCTCTGAGAAGTGGGATGTAGAGGAAGAGGAGCTGCAATAGTTTCCTTTGTGCTGGCTGCCTGCCTGCTGTGTCCTTCCTGCGGGGTTTGGAGCTGTTTCCCCAAACCAGAACACCAGGTTTGACAGACATTTCGGGGTACAATAGATCACATGAAGGATGACTACTTAGGGTTAAAGTTGGAGGGGTTAGGGAGAGAGTTCAGACAAGATGGTATTGCCTTAGAACAATTCAGTTGAGAAACACCCCTGAAATTACTGCATGTACATCTATTATTCATAGATGTGTGGTAGTGTGAGAGGAGTCCAAGTGAAAATAGCAGCAACTAAATGGCATAAAAGCTATTCTGATTTGGCAAATAATACTCAGGTCAACATTTATGATGATTGTGCAAGAGGATATCCCACTCTGTTTCCCACTGTAGGACATTCAAGGCGCTGGGATTGGGAATTGTAAGAGAAAAGTAGGAAGAATGAAAAGGAAAATGTTCATCTGTCAGTTCTAACAGCTTTCGTTCCTTCCCTTGTGCAAGTGGCTTAAGATATATTTACACAGTTCAGTGATAAAACTCTTGGGCTTGCTTGTATCTTGTCTGAAAACATGCAGTTTCACACACAGCTTTACTTCCAGCTTGAATGCATAAGATCCTCCACTTGATTCCAGCAATTATGCTTTCCTAATCTGTAACTAGCACCTAGTAAAAGTTCAAGCACGTTTTCATGTCCAGTTCCATGCTCTGCTTAAGCCTTAAGTCCTTGTTGGCTCTTATGACTGCTATCTTTTGCATTCTAGATTTTCACCTTATATGACAAAGTGACTAACATTTGCAGGCAAAGTTGGGGAGGCGGTAGTTTAGGTTTGGTGATACTAGATTGAATAGGTATACAGCTGTAATGCCATTTGCTTGTAAGAGAGAGAAGATTGCTGTTGGATTTCTCTGTTGCCTAGTTTTGCAAATAACACAAATCAATTATTTCTTTGGCCAGAGCACAAACGATCACTCAAAGCTGAAAAGGTGTTTTTGTATCATATCAAATACAACATCAGTAGAACAACACTGAAGGATAGATCACCTCCCAGAGGTGAGTGAAAGAATGAAATGACTGCAAAAGTTGCAGATATTAATGAAAGACTTGGGGTATCATTCCTATTGCTCCAATGCGTTAATAACAGAATAGATTCAGATCTCAGTTGTCTTCACTCAGTTTCTTGATTTAGATACGGATCCACATCTTATGGCTGAGGCCTACCTGTGTATGAAATTTATCTAAGCCTTTACAGAGAAATTCTTCACAAAAGGTGCTATTGCAATAAACATGCTATTCAAATAAAATGTTCCAAACACTCCTGATTAAAAAAAAATACTTTTCTCCTCTACATTATGATGCTGTCATCCCCTTAGCTGGTATCATAATAATTTTCCAATCTGTGAGAAGGAAGGAGAGATAAAGGAGCTGTTGTCCAAGCAAAGATGGAGACCTGAGGCACTCGCTGCCCTTCCCTTTAGAACTGGATAAGAAATATTTGTGAAAATAAGTTACATCCTTAGCAAAAAGATTTTTGGATCAAAGAACCTTACTCAAAATAGGCCACATCCTTCTATTTAAAAATTATTTAAGTACCAAAAATATTCCCCCAAAATCACAAAAAAGGAAGACTATCTCCCACAGAAGCCATGGTATTGTGTTTTTCATTCATCCCCTTCCATGGCTTGTAACCTATCAAATTTAGGTGATATTTCCAGAAACCACCAGCAAAGAAAAATGAATGAGCTGCTATGAAAAGCAGGCCAGAGAATCTGCCCAACTCAGCCCAGAATCAAGTACTCTAGAAAGACTTGCATAGAGGAGAAAATAAATAACTAAAGAGGGACAGATTCCTGGTGGACTTAAATTAAACAAAGCCTGTGTTTAAAACAATTCCAGGAGACAGCCAATATAAACACTCCCTGCCTGAACCCAGCATACCTAGGATGGAACTTGTAAGTCCAAACACACAACATCTGTTTCATTGAGTGAAAAGGGCTCAACTTCAGTGTTAACCATCCTTTTCAAACCGCATACTCAGTTTGCCTAAAACTCTGGGAATGTAGTTATTTTGTATAAGTCATTCCCGTGGCTGGACGTGAAACTATCTTTGAAACAATAACATAAAATATTATTTATATCTATTCACATAACTTGAGAAAGAAATTACCTGCACAAAAGATGATCTGCAAAATACAAAAAGAAATTAAGTAAGCAACAGCCAACAGGGTATTTGTCAAGAATAAGTTTTGTCAAAGGCAATCCCTTTTCCTTTTATGACAAAATAATAAGCTTTCCTTGGGGAAGAAGCAGTAAACGCCACATGCCTTGAGTTTAGTAAAGAAGTATCTTACATGCCCATCTCATAAACAAGCTACAGAACTTGGTCTGAATGAAACCACTATGAAACAGTTGCACAACATAACAAGTCTACAGAAAATGGGAAGTAGACTAGCTTTCTGGTAAAGATCTGCTCAAGTGAGTAATTCTCAAGATTTCACTTCAGATTAGAAAAAAACCCAAACAATATCAAGCTGGGCTTCATCAGAGTCCACCCCAGTCTCACACTGTTTGATATTTCACAGAAACCAGAATGATAGAAAGGAAAACTGACTTTAGATTTGCATCAGGCTGCAAGGGGTTAATAAGGTCTTTGAAAAACAAGCTTAAAATTCAAGAGGATGTTTATGCTGCTTTTAAGATTTATAGCAGGCAATATAAGAAGCAATAGAGTTAAACTGAAATGTGGTAAATTTAAGGTAGGAAAAACATTTAAGGTAGGAAAACTTTCTGGTAAGAAGAATAGGTAAGCACTGGAATAAAATTTCCCAGACCAATTTTTAAGAATGGATTTGACAAAGAGTCATGACTCTTTTGGGACAGGGGAAGGACTAGCAACCTCCTTTCTTCTGAGTTCTTATTTAATATGTATCCTAAAATATAAAAAGCTAAACACTCTTTCAAAATAGCCTTTGTATTATAGTGATAGAAATGGCCTAAGAACGTCTTCCTATATCATGATAAATTTCAGTTTGATTCAGATAAGAGGGAAAGAAGTATGCCACTATCTCTTATTCCATTGTTTCTGATCAGAAAACCAAATTCTTTTGAAGATAATCTGTAAGGCTACATGGTTACTAACATAAACATATGTCATCTGCTCATAGCAGTGATTTTACTGAAGTATATTCCCCTATTATGCCAAGAATCATTTGATTTGCAGATTGCATAAACAAAAATAAACTTGGACTAAAGTCTCCTGCACATGCTGCATTTGATTGTCAAACAATTTACTCCTCTGACAAGATGTTTATGGACTTCAGTGCAGAGAACAATTATATTCTACTTGCAGATATTACATGGCATCTACTATTACCTGGAAACAAGATCTTTAGAATTTTGTCAAAAAAGGTTTCTGGGATGAAAGTTCAGTATTTGATCCACCTACAATAATCAATGCATTCATTTTTTTTTAATGTATCCACCATTGAACCCAGTTATCAGCCCACAATACCGTTGTTTGCATTATATTACCCCTTTTAGGAAATGTGTATTTACTTTGTCTAGTATTGATATGAATCAGCATAGACTTAAATTAATGGAATTCATGGAATTTTTTTAAAAAAAAATCCCTTTCAGCAAAACTTCACAGGCAGAAGAACTACTGAACATTCAACTCCATTTAACATGACAAAACTGATAAAAAATGTTTGTTTCTCACTAGCCTGCAAATAGACCATGGAACTCTGTGATGCAGAATATCTGAGGTAAGATGTAAATGTTTAAGTAACTTAGTGCTTGGATACCAGGTGTCCAATCTATAGCACTGATAGTACAAAGGCAGAGTTTAAATTAAGTTACATACTCTAGGTCTTATGCCAGCTTCTAACATACAGAAAAAGACAAAACACACCTGCATGCTGGGAAGATCTCACATATTTCTCTGAACTGCCTATTACTGGCCTCTGTCAAACCCAGGACACTAGAAAGAGCAGGTGGCAGAGCTGGCCTAGTGCGGTGCCTCAGGCGCTGGCACGCGGCTCTCAGTGACGCAGCCACCACTGGCTCTGCCCTTGGCTGGAGGTCCTGAGCAGAAGCACTGGTTCTAGAGTAGGCAATGACTGTATATGGTGAATAAACCCACACCAGCAAAAAGTAAGCCACTTAAGCCAAAACCCTTGGTCTTGGAATTCTAAGTCAAATCACCAATATTAATTTTTGGTTTCTTTTCTTAACTTCTCCTCTCTGCTTCAGTTACAGGTATGCTATCTGTAAAAGAAAAGCAAACACACCCAATTAGCTCACAGAAGGCTTATGAAACATGATCATGCTTCAGAAGGTAGACTGAAAAACTGTAGTAAAATGAGAGATATTATCTTCTTAGTAAACATTTAGTTTCTTATTCCTCCTCCAGTGAAAAGAAAAACTGACTTCTGACAGAAACATTTCCTCCTGAACTCTGTCTCTATCTTCATCAATTCATTTGGTGTTTCCAAAGAACCACCCCATTTAGGTGCAGGTTGATGTCCTATCCTTGTGGTCATTTCAATACCTTACAGGAAAATAAGAAAATTTAAAGAGAGTGGAACACATTTCAAAAAAAAAAAAAACAAACAACAAAACAACAATGAATCCTGTTCCTTTTTCAGCATCATGAGTACTGTAACTCAAGAGAATTGTGACAGGAGAAATCAATAATTCATCAACAGCTAAAAGTGGCACATAGTGAAAAGGGCATGTGTACATAATAGTGGAAATTTTTGTGCTTATAAAGGAAGTCTGAAAGGTAGACAGTTGGACTGCAGGTAAAATTACTTTAGAAACAGCAATTGAAACAGTTGCTCTTCGATATCTGCTCTGTAGCAAAGACCTTATATTCCAATTAATTTATTATTTTTTTCCCACCCACAGGTAAAATATTCAGCATGTAGATTACTATGGATATTCAGGTCCTTTTACAGCAAGATCTATATGTGATAATAAAGGTTGATCTTGAGAGAATAAAAAATTTACAAAACAGAGTTTGCAATGCTTTGTGTTGCTAGAAACTAAGACTTGACAGTGAACAGAAGAGGAATTATTTTTGTATTCAGGGAGACATGACTCTAGACAAATTCACACTCCTAAAAATTCAACAAGATATTTCACAATCATCCATATGGTCTTTGTGCTAATGTCACTTCACAAGCTGGCTTATAGATCTCTTATGATTATTAAAATGTGTTACTAAGCTCCTGAAATTGCGAAGACAAAAAGATCAGTTACTGAACTTGGTACACTATGAAGCCACATCATTTTAATTCCTTTACTGTAACTTTCTGATTTTTAACTTTGTCATGTAACTTAAGCAAGCAAAAGACGTTACCTTACAGTTCGGAAAAATAAGCTTGTACCACAAGGGAAGAGCTTTGTGCGGCCTCCTTCAATAAGGGAAGCAGCCTTTTCAGCGTTCACTGAACTGGGAAGTTACAGGAATAAACGGGGCTGAATAAAAACCAACAGAGAAAGTGTTAAAAATGGGAAAGTAACAGAGCAGTTTCAACTAGGGAATGAAATGGAGGTTATGGCATGGCCATTCCAGTGATTGAAAACATCAGGAGGTAAACCACAAACTGGCCACAGTCCTAATGGGGTCTGTGAATTTATACTCTCCAAAACAACAGCTCCACTCCTCCCATCACTGGAGTCCTATCTCATGGATGAGAGGTGAAATGTGTGCAGAAGCACAGCCCTAGGGATTAATGCAGCAACCTGCAAGGTTCAAGATGTGATACGTCTCTACCACTTATGTTGCAGTAGCCACTGCAAGTTGCAACAAACACCAATATATAGACTTTATGTGTTGTTTAGTCCTTACAAGGGTCACAAGGTCCTATTAAGTTCTTGAACCATGCCTAATATAAACTAATTCATATAGAATGCAAGTATTATGTATGTTCTGTAAAATAATTTTTTTGCACTACACAATGGATCCTCACATTTATGATGTCAATCAGTTTGAGCAAACCACAAACAAGCACGGGTCCACACAATGGAATTCAGTTTCCTAAGAGGATGTGTGCAAATGGGCAGCAATAGGGAGGACAGAAGCGGAAGGAAGAGGCAACAAAACAGTATCAACAACAGACATAAGCACCCTGAAGAATGTTTCCACCATCCACCCAGCCAGCTTTGTCTTTTCACTGGTGCCATAGCTCAGTGGCCACAATCCACAGTGGGCCTTTGAAAACTAGGAGGAAGCACTCCTAGCTAGAGGAAAGTAATGCTGCAACTACATGACATATGCTCTCATTAGAGCCATTCCTTGTTTTCTGGGATATATGTTCAGTTCTCCCCATTAGCATCACTAGCTATTGTCTTAGTGATGTTTTATAGTACAATATTGTACTATATTGACAGTCCAGTTGCAGCATGCATACGTCCCGAGTGTAAGGTGGAGACGTAGTTAAAAATACGGTCACACTCCTATCCACCATTTTATGGTTTTCAAACCCCTTATTTCTATTTGCTCCAAACAAATCAACAACACAACAAAATCAAGGCAATGCAAGTAGGACAGAAAGAATTTGGGAGGGAAGAGAGGAGGTTTCAAAGGATTTTAGACACAAGTGTTGTACAGATGTTTAGTAAATGAAACCACAAAGTCTAATCAAACAAACATTTTCAAACAGTTTATAGTCATGGGAAGAAAGTGGAAGGAGATGGGAATTCTAGCTTTGATCATGCAGCTAGTATCAAGGACACAGCTATTTTCAATTTCACTGGATATTTGGAAAGTGCTGTTTAATAGATGTACCACCACCCTTCACTGCCTCCACCCTTCATGCAAAGGCAGGCTGTGGTGCACTCAGACAGAGAAGATCAGGCTTCACAAGACTTTGGGTCTCAGGATTAAGTGCTTAGTTGACTTTTGTTTAAAGAGTATCCTAAAAGTAGGTCTGAAGGTCTGAAAAACCTTCCAAAAAAACCACACAGGATATCATACCAACCCTCCCTGCCCCCACCACCTCACAGACAAACAAAAAACTCGAACAGGACAAAAACCCCACCCCACCCTGTTTCACTTTATCCTCTTTTACCTTAGTTAAAATGTACACACAAAATGATCAGCTGCAGCACTGACAGCATCATCCAATCACTTCTCTTTACAAATTTTGCTTTTAGCATCACGGAGTATTTATGCTTAATTTCTTGATTCAATTTTCATCATTTATGTCTGATTTTCTTTTTCCTGACAACCCAGAATTTTTATTGGACATAAGTGACAAAGATTGCAGGAAAAAAAATTTAAAAACTCCTATACATAACTTTAATCAGAACGATTCTACTTTTGTGAAGATTTGTTCACATGTATTTCATGTTAAAGATAAAAACGTATTAGCACCAGGTTCTACTATGCATTTATGTTTTTTAACTGGTTTTTTTTTTTTACTTACTAATCAACATGTGCTACAGCTCATTGGACAGGCAGGTTCACACCCTATCTGTCTTTTACCTTTAACTTTTTGAGCAGCGTACCCATTCCAGTTTAATTGGAGGCCTCATCCTTCATAAGGCTCCCAGGATGCAGGCATCATATTTATAAGACAGAGAGAAAGCAAGCCATGGAGGAAACCAGATAGATATTGTGAATGAATGCACAACACTCCAATACTGTCCCTCTGTCAGGACTCAACATCCAAGCTAGAGGTGAAAACCTTAAACAAGCAACTGCAGAACCCTTTCAGGCCTTTAACTGTATCACACAGCACAGCACAATCCTTTCCGGTATTTCATCACAGCTAAAAATTCTTGAAGATTGTATTTTTTTAAAAAAAATCTCTCCGTGCCTGTATACACATCGCCCCAGACCTGCTTCTTTTTGGTATCAGTACATAAGGTAGGCTGAGGAAAGCTTCACAGAGGCCAAAAGGAAAGACCCCTTTACTGAGATACTCCAAGCCTTGGCTGTGGCAATAATCTGCACTTCTGTCATGCACTGTCCCAGCAGACTGATCTCTGCTGCTGCTCTTTGAGTGGTGCTCCCTCTGCAGAGCAGCAGATCAACCTCCCAAAACAACCCAGGAGCCATGTTCAAACTGTTGAGGATGATGGGACTGTTTTCTATGGCTTCCCTGTCCACCTATATATCATGGGAAACTGGCAAATGGGGTAACACTGCAAGCTTGTAAATGACAGTCTCCATCATTTTACCAGAAGTAAATTCTGCACAAGCAGAATTTCAGAAAGTTTTTTAAAAATTATTTAAAATGCCTCTTCAGCATAAGTTAAAGCTAACAATAGAATTCCAGATTTACAACTGATATTACACTTGACTTTTCAGAGCGGCTTCTGAACTTTATGCTTTAAATACAACATAGCTATAGAAAACACATTGTTTTGGATCAAAGTTAAAAACACACTGCATGTCAGACTTTTGAGACTAAGTAAATCTCTAAATAATAGTATTTTTCCAATACAGTAAAACTAATCTTTGCTCATAAAATTCTGGAGGTTTTGGCTTATTTTCCCCATCTCCAATCCACACAGCCTCCTTTTAAATATCTTTCATGGCAATCGATACATATTCATGCCAGTTACTGACAAGAACTGTGAAATACAATTCACCATTCAAAAGGGATGAAAAACTTAATTTAGCATTTCCTAATTTTCAGTCTACAGGGAATAAGATGACATGCAAGCTTAAGAAGGTATAAGACTGTCTCATGGCCTAATGCCATGTCACGAGGGCTATTATCCTGCCCAATTATTTGAAAGATTGGAGGCCTAAAAAAAAGCAACATGTGTGAGTCCTTAGGTGATGAGTGTCAATGTAGGTAAAGACATTAAATAAAGTGTTCATTTTCCTAGCAGAAGCACCCTATGGTGACCAGAAGTGTGACAGTCCCAGCACCACTGTAGGAAACCAAAGCTCATGACCAGGACAGTCTTTAAAATGTTACCAAGAGGAGTGCCATCATACACTTCAGAATTTTTTCTTTTCAAGAGCCTTACACAGAGAAACAACACACATAGATAAGTGTTTCACTTCCATTGAATCAACATTTGTCAGTTTCTAAGCATTTGTTCAGAAGACTGCTAACCAGCCTTGTTTGACCAAAACCAGTATGTTATAATGGAAGTGAAACAGTAAGTGGAATATTACATTCTTTTGCATTACATGTATAAGCTTTAAGTGTATACTTACAGAGCACTCCTGTTAAACAAAATAGTTTTAATTTGTCTTTCTAAATATGAGTTGACTTAAAGACATCCTTAGTTACCATATCTAAGCAAATGGAAATAACAATGTAGTTGAAGTTCTTGAGCTAAATGTCTAAACCATCATTAAAATACTGAGTATTGCACTTCCATTTCCACAAAATTCTTAGATAAGTAATGCATTGAGTTTGTACATGTTTTTTTTTTTTAATCAACAGGCTGCTCACATACTTCATCTAAGAATGCGCATAAATAGATGCTGATTTGGAGCCCCACAACAAAATTGAAGACACTTGCGGTCTACAATAACAAGAATCTCCTGTCCCTTCATCACAGAGATCCTAAGCAGGTCTGCAATGCTAGATGTATCTTTCACCACCCTAAAAGTGGGAAAAATATATTAATTTTGTTCACACAATTAGTTGTTGATTACGGGAAGCTAAGTAGTATATAAGTAATTTGTGCATTCAGTAGTCATGCAGAAGTACCCTTTGCTATTTTCCAATAAATAATAGGCATTTTCAAACTGTCTCGTAAAGAAGTTGTGTGCATTCTTTATTCTGCTGATGCTACCAAGTGCAAAACCTGTGCTTCCTTTCACCTGAGATGGAATGACATTCATTTTTATATATTCTTTGTGATACTCGGAAAGGCAATCCTCTATATGAACAATTGATATTCAGTTTACTTTTTTTTTTGCTAAAGAATATAGACTGGAAAGATCTACAGCAAAATTACACTAGCTCATAAAGGAGAGCACAAGTAATGGGGATTGATTTAAATATTTATTTTATAAGTTTTTGAGATTTTTTCAGTTTAGAAAGAAGCCAAATTTAGTGCTGGCTTAGGAAATCATCTATGCATATGAGTCATAACTATGCAGCTGATCTGCAAGAGAATCCCAAATGGAAAGGTGAGCAAGAGTTCACACATCAGGTTTTTGCACACTATGCAGAAATAATTTCAGAAGAATAATATCTCTGTCTGAGGTTGTTTGCATCCCTTCTCTAACACTTTTCTTCTTAATGCCACACATGTGCAGACTTGAGATTGGAATCAGCTCTGGGACTCTAAATTGCTACTTCAAATGCTGGAAAATACTGAAAAAAGTCAGTGATTGCTTAAGCCTAAAGGGGTATTTAAGTTTTCCTTGTCTAATCAACTTTTCTGGCTTCTTAGTACACATAAGTTGTTTTTTTTACTCTGATAGTTTGCAAGAATATTAACAAGAGGACAGAAATGTATGGCAGAAGCTCTTTGTAAGACTGGAAGAAATAAATTATCTTAACTTACATAGTTTGAGGAACACACGGTTGAAATGCAGCCCATATGCATGGTGATTATTTATAGGCATACAAATTATATTCAAAAAAGAGCCAGATGGCTTTAGCAACACATCTGCTGTCTTCAAGGCAGAACTTCTGAAGCAAACTTGGGACATTAACTCCCATTATAGAGCAGTCAAGAACCAGTAGGACTACATTTGCTTTGTAGTCTGTAAGAGTTGTATCTTCCTACACAGAAGCTGAATTTAATCTGCAGTCAGCATCAAAGACAGGCCGCAATATTTTGTGTTTTAACAGGGTTATTATGCTGTTACTAACCAAATGCAAGGCTAGGAAGGCAGGTCACCACTAAGACAAAAGCCACACAAAACCAAACCTCACACGTGCTAAGGTAAGTAGTGGTTACATAAGTCTTTGTGCCAGCTAGCAGTTCTGCACATTTTGCACTAGTTTGCACTGATTTTCAGCAAAGTCACAATCCCTGAAAATCATCAAAAATTGCAAAGATTCACATTATCCTTTTTTTTTTTTTTCCCTAGGAGAAGGTTCTCATTTATCAGGTAATACTGCGAGGTGATTGAAAAGTGTCTTAGATACAGACATCGGAACTGTGAGAGATGTTTCACAAAATATAATTTTATATTACTGAGGGCAGGGAGGAAGTTAGACATCTACTAACCACTGAGGCTGTTTGCATGCAAAATATGCATTTGAAAATGAGAAGACAAACTGGGATAGAGCATTGGGAAAATTGCCTGTGCTTCCATGATTTCTAATCTCCACCTGGACAGGCATAAGTTGTCACAAGTGCTTGAGTTTGCTGTTTGGCTACTGCATCTACTGCCTCCTGTGTTACTGTATGCTACTCTGAGTAGTACTATTGCTTGTTTTTATTTATATTCAGCTTTTCAGAAGCTCCTGCAGGAACAGTACCCCTCTCCTACCCTCCTTATCCTCCTTGTTATATAAAGCCGCTTTAAATCAAACAAACAGAACATCTTAATCAAAAAAAGCCTGAGTTTGCCTTTTCTGCTCAAATAGGTTCAGTCTTTAGAATGCAGCTTTGCCCACTTTAAGATGGCATTTTTGGATCCCCTTTATTTTTCTGACAGAGTAGATAAAAAAGGAAGCTTGTTCTACTGCAAGATGTAGAAGTCCCAATGCTGGCAGTTTCAAGCCTATGTTTTGTTATAGGAGGAGGGCCAACCTCTCTGAGCTCTAGGGCTACTTGTATTCCCAGCTGTGAGTTAGAGGGCAGATGAGTGCCATGGAAGTTGTGCAACGACTGTCAGCATTTGTTAGGTGAGATTCAACTGCATCTCTCTCCCAGGATAGATCACTACAGCAGTGCCCTGTTTTACTGGCCTCTAGACCAGCCTACACTCTCGATGCTCCCACATCGGCAGGGTCTTTGGGCTGGACTATACAGCAGAACCACACTGCTCCATTGTGCAGGGCATGCCAATCCTCTGCAAAGCATCGCAGCTCTTCAGGTAAATGCTTGCAATGCCATTTCCCACATGTCTTTTTACTACTTTAAAAATACGGTCAGGAATAATCACAGTTAAACATGACTCAAAAGATTGTCTCCCAGATGTCTCTAAAAATGCCATATTTGAAAGAGAATTTTTTAATTTACTCCATTTTTGCAAACTTAACTCTCCTGCAAGAAATAAATGCACTGTGACTGGAATTCAACTTTTAATTAGAAGCTTAAAAGTTAGAGCATATACAGCTACATTTCCAGGTTTAAATTTGTCCTAAAACCTGAAAATTCTAAATGTCAATGCATTTGCTTACCTCCATTAGGTAAGCTACTATTGCTGATAATTATGACTACTCTGTTCCCCAAACTTTCAAAAGGTTCTGGAATGATTTTTAGGAAGGCTTTTTGTATTATATCAAAATGAAACATTATTGTCTCTTTCCTTATGTATGTCCCTTAATTTTGTTAGGCTACCTAATTTCTTCTAGGCTCCCAATCATCCCAAATCAGCTAATAAGAACTTGCTATGAGAGGGAGTGAATTTGACCCCTTTGAAATGGTAATTGAATTCCATATCTGCAAAACCAATATTTGTATTGTACAGCTCAATGACAGAAGAAAAAAAAAATCCATAAGCCTGATGAAATGATAAAATGCATTTGTTTAACTAAGTCATTAAAATTAAACAGTGCTTATTCTAGGTTCTTATTTCAATTCACATGAGATAAGAGGGGGAAAAAAACCCAAAACAAATGCTAGAGATCACAGGTCCCTACAAAAATTCCCACAGCAATGCCCTTTCAGTCTAACAAAATCAGCCCAAAACTTTGGTGTTCAACTCTTACATGCATATTTTTCTCAACAGTGATATTACCAGTATGACTTGAACTATTCCAAATGAGTTACCCTGGCAGAACTTTGTCTGTTAAATAGTGTTTTATATTAGCCTTCACCATTAAAATGCTTTATCACACACACACAAAGTAAGTTGTGATTCTTCCTGCTGCTGTTGGAAAGGAGAATGACATTTTCTTATCATGGATAATAACACTCTGAAAGTAAATAGAAGTCTCAGAACTGCTGGGGTTTCTATGTACTGTATGTCAAACCTCCTTCTCTATGGACTGGAGTAAGGGAACTGCTCTGCTGTTATTGGCTGTCTGCTACAACTTCAGCTGCACAACGGTAATTGGGGAAGGGATTAACTTTGGTTAAACATTTGACTGCATTTCCTTTGGGAGACTGTGGAAACATGCCAGAAAGAGTGATTCTTCAGAGTAACATTGCGCTAATCTCTAGACCTGTCTCCATCAACTGCATGTGCCAAGCGTCTTCAGTCCTCTGGGAGAGGAGTTTCCACAGGGCTGATGCTTCTCTTTTAACACGTAAGACTGGGTCTTAATGGTGTTGGCTTCTTCCACCACCCGTAAAAGCAAAGATGAGAGTACTGGGATTAGTTTGTCTTAAATCAATGAAAGCACATACCAGAATTGCAGCTTTATAAAGCCATTAGGAGGAGTTAGCAGTGCATACTCTGCTTCTTAATATAACCAGTATTATAAGCCATGCGTGCTCAGTCATTCCTCCACTTCCGCACAACTATATGTGGAAGAAGAAAAACTGGCATTATTCTGGGTTCATCCGCAATGAACACTGCCCCTTCGAAATTGCCTGCTGTAGGCAAAGTCCTTCTGGTTAGACTAACTCACTGTTCTGCGCAAATTAGATGACAATGATTTCTGTTTTACATGCCTATGGTAAACTCCCAAGGAGGCTGTTAAAAAGTAAAAGCAATATGTTTATTAAGGTGGCAACTACAAAAAGGGTTATTTCCTCAGAAAATTACTAAGTGTCATATTTGGATGACATAATACATATTTGGGAAAGAAATGAAGATGACTTGGATACTTAACTAGGTCTCCTGTTCAAGAAATACCTAATAAATCATGTGAGGGATTATTTTCCTGTGAAAATATTATATTAAACAGAAGTCAGTGGAAAATCTTGCTGTTAAAGCCATCTGTTTCACTCCCTCATGCTCACAGAAACTGTACATGTATGAAAAGAAGAGAATGGATAAGATATAGATAAGTATTCTGAACTAGAGGATTGATGGAGTTTAAATTAATTTTAGATGCAGTGAGATGGTGTCAGCCAGGACCAGATCTTTGCAAGTCTCACAGTGAACAGTGTGGAAGAATATAACTGCATTTTCCTGCTGACCTCAGGCTGAGGTTAGTAAACTCCTGAACAATGATTTAAATCCCTCAAAAGACTTTTAACTGTTTTAAATTCTAAATATGCAGGCAAATCTTGTTGAGTAGTAGTTAATTATCACTGCCAAACAATTAAATATATGGACGAGCAAAATACATACTTCAGAGACTCTCTATTAACTGTAAAAGTGACCTATAAAAGTAATTGTAGAAGGCCATATTTAAGACTATTTTAAAACTAATAAGGTCTTAAACAGATAGGGGAGAATGACATATAGATTCACCTGTATCTATGCAAAACATTTAAATATAGATTAGCAAAGACACATCTGTGGCCATAATTATGAAAAGATTAAATGATGGGATTTTTAACACATAAATATAAATTTACTACATGGCAAGAAATCTAGAACCACATCATATTATGGAGATTCTTTTTGGTCACAAATGTAACTATTCCGTAGCAAAATTAGTTATATAATAATTTAATTAATAGGGTGGAAGCTTAGAAATGGAGGAAAAAATATCTGCTGTTTCTCTTGTTGCTCCTGTCCAATTGTTATGAAACCTGAAAATTTTCAGCTAAAAGCTGTCTTGAAGTAAGAAGTAACACTGATGTTTTGTTACTTAAATTATCTTGAAATCTTGTGCTGTAGATAGTCAGTCTGGGCATATAAAAATGAATACACGTACATAGTCACATTAAAATTAAAATCCATGACAAACTCAGGATATTTCAGCTTTGAATAGGAAGTCTAACCAATGGTCCTTGCTGAGAAGGTCCATCGACAAAGGGAGCCTCCTCTCATTTTGGACAAGTGTTTGCTGAGAGGTTCTGAGCTGCAGAAATGACTCCAGCTCAGAGGAAGGTTCTCAACTCAATGTGCACAGTTGACTCAAGTCTCAGGTGAAATTTAGGTCTTACAAATGTGCTTGTTCCCAAAGTACTCAAAGAATTAGCATGAACCCCTGCTAGGCAAAACCATAGATATGTAACCCCACTTGACTTCAGGTCAAGTCAAACAGGGTCAAGTGCAATATTTTGGATGCTGGTGTAATTTGAATAAGATGGTTTACAGATGTGAGAGAGTTGGTGGAGAAGCACAGAGAGGGAGGCCGAAGCAGAAGCTCTTTGGTTCCCCCCAGAGACAACACTGAGTGCCCAAGAGAGTTTTCCTAGCTCCTGATGAACACCTACCAGTCTGCTCCTGCCCTGTACAAATTGGAAAACTTATCTTTGTACACATGGACAAATATAAATTTCATCTATTTACTTCGTAGTGTTTAGTCTCCAGAATAGGCTTAATATTTCACACTGTTGTTATTATATGTTTCTATTACCGATTGTTGTGAAAGATGTTTTAAAGTCTAAAGTTTTAAAGATTACAAAGTGTAACATGATTTGCCAAGAAAGATTTCATTAATAAAAAAACCCCACCAGGTTAAAACAGATATCACACAACTGTTACTGTCCTGAAATCTAACTTCTACTTTTGTTTAACCTCTACAATACTACTCAAGCTTCACAATCATATAAAATCTGATTAAATAATCCAGCAGAGGTAATATTACATGCAAAGAATTCAAGCTGGAGAGCAAGAATAAAAATACTGAGCATGGTTTTCTATCCCCAAAGACAAAGAAAGTCCAGTAGTAACTGTTCAGTGCTAATAAACAGTAGTTGAACTCATTTATGATACAGATCTCCACTGAATACAAGCCATCATGCATAATAAGTTTATGTCCCTTCATAAATATGTAAAGCTAATGTAATGTTGTGACAGTTTTATACTTTTTCCGTTCTCTTTATGATAAATTCATTTGATAGCAGGCATTAAAAAAATCCATTGATTTTAATAAGTTTTGGAGAAGGTCCATGGTGAGAAGAAAAAGTAACGGTGAGGTTCTTGGGGAAGAAATAACTGAATTAAATAAACCAGGTAAAAATTTGGCCTCAAATAAAGTAAAAAGGTAAAATTCAGCTGACACTTGATACTAATACTGAAGCTAAGCACAACTCCTGAGTAAGCGTTGCAATGTGTTTTCATGCTGGAAGGCCACTGGAATAGGAAAGTCAAATGCCTCTACAAACTTATAAACACACCCAATTATTTCTGCTATGAGTCAGTAATCTGTGGATTTCCACAGAAAGTATTTTATCCACCATTTAACATCTGAAACTGTAAGATAGATGGACTTAGTTTGCTGTGTCAATTGCGGAGCCAAGTTTAAAGCCTCAGATCTTACTGTCTTCCAGTTTTGAAAGCTAACCATTAATACCACAGCATTGTCATTACTCCCTTCTTTACTTTACAGTGAATCCAGGATTAACCTCTATAGACTGCTTGATAATCTCCAACAACAAATCTGAAGCTAATAATTTACAGTATTTTACCAAAGTATTTCTATTAACAAGCAGATCACAAGACACATTTCTCATGTGGAGTTCTCCTCAAGAAGCTTCTAATACAACAAATGTCCCATGAGAGAAAAGTTATGGAAAACCCACCTGTTCAGGGCATAGTCGGAGTTTGATATATGCCAGTCTCCAAGAACTTCAGGTTGCCTTCTCCTGAATACATTTTCAAGGCACAGTACACTCTTTTTTTTTCAGTCATCATTTAAATGTAGTTGAACAAACTTGGAAAAATATAATACAGTCCAGATGCATTACTGCTGTTTTCTGAGAAAATGCACTGATATTTAGTGTCCTTTGTCCTTTAAGGTTTTATGGTGCTCCGGTCTCATCCATATCACTTTTTCAGAAGGAGCTACTGGGTAAAAAAGTGATTAACCCCACCCCCTGCTTTGGAGGTCCTGTACCGGCCCAGAAGGATTTTGAGCTTCCATAATTACACATAGACACAAAAATCAACACAGAGAAACAGTAGCTCTCTCAGTACATATTTGCAAAATATACTGCCTATCATTGGGGCCTATCTTCCACATTTCCTAAAAGGGGGGAGAGAGGGAGCGTGTAGACAGAACTTAGAATTTGACAGTTAAAAATACAAAGCCCAAACCCTGAGTTCCTGCAGTCGGATGATGTCCCATACAACACGCACAGCAAAGTTCTTACAAAGCAGAAGTGTTTCATCCCTGTTTGTGTGATAACAGAGGCAACAGTAGGTTCATGAGATTTTACTAAATACTTCCCACCCATCCCTCCAAGCTCCCTGGGACTTTTTTCCCCCCACAAGCTTCTTGGGTTTGTTCATTTAACTAAACAGCTAATGAATACCAGGATCCTGCTTTTCTTTCAGTTTGAGGAAGATTTTGATTCAAAGATATCAAAGCTAAGATACTATTTTCATATACCATATATCTTTATTATTAAACATCAGCCCTTGTCCATATTTCACCATCATGAAAAGAAAAGACAATTGTTTGTCTGCAGCACGACTCCATTTTGTAAAGGATTGCATATGTCTAGATTTGTAAAGTCGGCAGGTAGACCCAGCCATGGAGTGTGGGTTCGGATAATCTTGCTTCCTGGGAAACGCTGTGAGGGCAAAGGGGAGGGCTTGGGTCAGGCAGAGAGGGAGGAAGAAAAGGGACCGGTTTACACCAGAAGGCAGCAAAGGACCAGGGGTTATTTAAAACACTCAGCTGATGTCTAATAGCTCCTAAATGCCTCTTTATTGCTCTCCAGTTACAAGAAATATAGTGAATTGAAAATAGTTTAATCTATTTTAAGTAAACATTCCATATTTTTCCCATCTAAGGTGGGTAGGACATCATCTAACCATTCTGGAAGATCTCAGGGAAGAATTACTAGCATCATAAAGCATCACTAGAAGGGAACAGAGATCTGTACCTTGACTCCAAAGGGATAAAAAAATAAATATTTGTACTTCCATTGAGGAAAGGAGACTTAACATCTGTATTCCTTTTAAATCAAACCTGACATTTTCAGGGCAATGGTTGTACAAAGAACCATCAAATGAGGGTGGGGGTGGGGAAGTAATCACAGTCCTTGCTCAAGAAAACAAAAGAAAAAGGGAATTATTTTTTATAGTCTCAGTCACTAACAAACTCATTAACTTACATAATTTAATTGTACCCAGCTGAAGTGGGGAATATCATGATAGATTTTTTTCTTATGGGTCATTACCTGTGTGGTTAAGTGGTTACAAAAAAGAGATATGAAGCCTGCGGTGGTATTTAGCTCTTAAATATTGACTTTCTTCGCACCTCTAACGCAAAGTGGAAAAAGCTGATGCAGATTGGTTTTTTGGCTTCCAATACAACACAGTTAAAGTACCACTTGCAGGTCTCTCCCAGACACAGTTCTATAACATGAGTATCTAATAAATATGTTTTGCTGGAGGATTTATTACCCATTGAACATCATTTTTTCTCTTTTGGTGTTGCTCAATAGATTGTAAAATTCTTCTGCAAGAGGAGTGGTAGGTTATTTTGACAGCAAAGGACAAAATATAATGCTGGATATGAAGGGAGACAGGATAAAAAAGGAGATATTGCTGATATGGGTAGATCACTCGCTCTCTACAGTCAATGATTTAATTGAAGGTTTATCAAAATCAAACTACAGCAATACTCAAACAGTCTTTATTCATCTTTTAAGGATACACATTTCTAAAATAGACATGGCTGTATAAAAGATAAAGCATAGAAATTCAAACTAGTATAAGAATAACAATAATAAAATCTACCTATTATTTCCTTCCATTTCTTATTTAACAAGCAAACTGATAGCAGAGGTGAATGAGCCTTCCTGAAAAAATATCACACGTGACTTTGGGTGAGAAAGTTGTTTTATCCTCATGCTTTCTTTAATAGAAAAATATCCTCAATGGTTGCATCTACAGCAGCTGCTAGGGGTGACTTGTCATTCACAGCATCCATTTTAGTGGAGACACTGAGAATATCTGTCCTCTGAGACACAATGCTGCTAAGAAGCATTATGAGGGTGTTCCACGTACATTGCAGCAGCAGCTACAACTGAGGGAATGCAGTCCTGGTCATACTGCAATAAAGGCTCATGACAAAAACGTACCACTCGGGAAAATACATTTTTTTAATAAACAAAACAATGCCACTGTACAGAGAAATGTGGTTTTCTAGTGTTAAACCAGAACCTTGAAGTGGTAACACTGAAAAATTAAGAAACCCTGCTTAAATATGATCTGTCTTTTTTTTTTTTTTTTTCCAAAGCTGTTGTAGGGTATTCCTAAGAGTTTCTAAATGCTGTGAATCAGTGGCAACGAAACTTCTGTGGGAGAAAGAAGGCAGAAATCAGCTAAACTGTAACTCCTATCATTTGCCAAAGAGCTAACTGCAGTTTAGTTTTTTTACAAATGTTTTTGTTTTTAGTTCTGCATGTTCAACTCCTCAAAACACTGTCTAGGGCATGAATTCTAGAAGAATATTAATGTAATGAAAAAACAAAAAAAACTCCCAAAATCCCAACTTGTCTTCTAAAAGTCAGTCCCTAACATAAAATTTTTGACCTACTTCTAACACTCCAGCAAGAACTGTAAGAGTGTGCTAACAATAAACTATACTGTGCAATTTGCGTGAACGCCTCAGAACAGCCAGAATTACTGCTTACAAAGAACCATAATTCCTGCCCCCTGCTCTATGTTTTTGGTTTGTTTTTTTTTGGAAGCAGCGAGGAATAATTTGTGGAACAAAGATGAAACCTTATCTTCCATAAGAAATTATACAAGAACATCAAAGTTAGTTTGTGATTAGTATCATCCACAGTGATTTGTTTGAGCAGGCACTTCCAGCTGCTGGATGAAGTCAATGCTAATTCAGTGTTTTTTTCTGACACAAGAGTGCTTGCTAGATTTCTAGCACTAAAATGAGAGTCTCCTAGAAACAAGTCCTATCTATTCCCTCTCTATGACCATCCTCTTTTCCAAGTGTGATTTGGAAGAGCCTTAGGGATACTTAACAGTGCCAATAAAGACTCCTCATACTTCGTACACCCAGTCCAGTGAAAGTCCGGTCTGTCAACCTGGTTTCTTCTTAAATCATATAATCTAAGTATTCTCTCTCTCTCTATTCGTTAAAAAAAGAAAATTTTATTTTCTTAGATTTTTCTTCTGTTTCTCTGGCATCTTCTCCTTCACAGAAATATGTTAGCAATTTATCATATTTGGGTGTCCATCCCCCCCCTACTTCTTTGTAGATATTTCCCATTCTTTCAATAGCAGCTATTCCTATACATGAATACACATATTTCCTTGTTACAAAATCTTGGAATAGTTTTAATTTATTATGGGCTTTTTTAAAACCCTCTACGAGTTGCTAATATTGTACCCGGTTAAAACAAAAGAACCGAGTTAAAACAAAAGCTGTCCTCTTGCTGCTGTATCACATTCTGCCATCAAGAGGATATGAAGTGTTTTATGTTCCTTGATCTTGTCAATGCTCTTGGGTTGAGATAGGAGGTTAAAGGGAGGCGACAAGGTTAAATGATTTGACTAACATCCAAAACAAGGCTCAGCATCATTATGAGCCTGCTTCGGCTTTCTAATAACATACGTAATGAGGGAGAATTGGAAGCTTCCCACACCAACAGCTCATGCAGAAGTGATTTGTTTCTCTCTATACCCTTGCCACAATAGGCATCCATATATTTCTTTTAAGAATATTGTCATGGCCCTGTAAATTACCCCTGGGCAGCGCTATCAGTGGTGTTCCACTTTGCCCCTTTATTTCTTTCTGTGACATTACTCTGCACAAGGGTTACTAGAAAGACAGATGAAGTAAGAGTAGATGGGTCTCTAAGGAGTGATATAGAGTTGGAACATAATAGAAAAAAGTGAAGATGGTATTGTACCAAGAATTTTCATTTCTTCCTCCTCATTTCTAGAAGAAATTTTAGACACTGGAAATTTATTGTGCCATGGTTATCAAGTTTATTTTTCCTTAGACTCCAACTTCCTTTCAAAGAATTTGACTCCTAAAGGCTCTATACTTTTTCCTCCTCCATTTTATTTCCTCTTTCACAATGTCAAATGAAATTTTTCAGTGGACTAGAGAACTCAAGAAGAATTCTCTTGTCATCATAGCAGACAATATTTTTATTGAAATAAAAGTCAAACAATGAAGAATATGTCAAAGAATGAAAAATTGAGCAAAAGCATAGAGAATGTTGCAGTTACACTAGCAGCAAAAGCAACTGTTTTAGCAACTAGGATGTTAGAGGAACATCTGACAAGTTTTTAATGTAGGTGTAAAATTTGTCATGTGAGGTTGCTTTTGACCTGATGGATTTAATAGTTCCTCAGAGCCATTATGGTCTATCACCTCTATGAGCATTAAGGGACTCCTAAATCCATGGATAGATAATTTGGCTGCCACACTGGCACAGTAAATCCACATCCTTAAAGCCTTCATTAAATTTGCACAGTCCATTTCTTAAGTGCAATTAACTGTGCATTTCTTAAGAAAAGTCGTTGACTTGTTTCCATCTCCCATAGACTCCATTATTTCCCATCATCCTTGTGGAAATGAGGATACATTGCCTGACACTTGTTTAAAAGCATATCCAGTTGTTGGGAATTGGAAATTGTTTATAAGTTTTGCGCTCCATCTGTATCACTACTGAACATCAAATAAAGAAAATTTCTATAGCTGGATACAGATCCTAGTTTGGCCTAGCTGATGCATAGCAAGCTTTATGGAATACTGACATAGTTGTTGGACACATCAGTTTGTGGGCAGACTTGTCCCACAGATTTTTTAAATCTTGCACTAAATTAATATGTTTCAACGATGACAGCATAATCCATCCACTTTATTCACTATCACTGCTAGACAGTCAAATTAAAATTTATAAAAACTATTAAAAACTGTGGAAATCTGTGCATTTCAATTCATTACACTGTATCATCACCAAAGGTAAGCAGACCATTCAAAAATCATGATTTCTAGAAGTTACTGAATAATCACTTGAGAAATATTACTAAATTCCTGCTTCAGCAATAAACATTCTGAAGAAAAGCTACTCTGTCAGTTAATACACAACGATATATCTTTCCAACTTGGTTAAATCTGTACACAATATAAATTCCTGATTAAAACAGCAGTAACAAGATATTCTTTGCTTTATAACATAAACCAGTGTTTTGAAGAAAACATTATTTGCACAAATACTTTTCATTAAAGTACTATACGCTTGCATAACTTGCAATACATAATGAAATGAACTTAGATACTCTAAATTCTCACTGCTTGGGAAACACTGTGCACCTTCCAGAATCAAGTACTTACACAGCATGTACAACTATTTCATGTTGGTTTTGTGGGAGGAAGTTAATTTGACTGCATGAATAAAATAACTTACTTTCTTAATTAGACATTTTAATCAGAGATCCATTAGCTAATCAGAGCTAATCAGTGTTTCATCAAGACTGTAAATAGGCAACTTGGGATAAGATGGTCAGGACTCACAGGCTTGCATGCATAATAGGAAGCTGTGGATATCCTCTTTGAAGGTTTATAATTGAAAAAGGCCCTAAAAGATAATAATCATTTTGATACACAGAAAAATCAAGAATAAGGGAAGTTATTCCTTCTCACCAGCAGCCCATTACAATAATTTTTGAAATGGGTATGTGAGAGAGAAAATTGGGATGCCTTTTGCAGTAATGTCTGGCCACCTAAAAGTGAGCTTTAGGAGTCAAACTAATCTAGTATTAGGAGGTCAGTCACCAATATTGCATTGGCATTTATGTGTAATCTGGTATTTTTAAAGTTTCAGCCCCAACTGAATCTCTGCAAATGCCAACAATGCATTCACAGTATGCTTTTCAGAGCTGGGCGTCTTTCATTCAGCTGGCTCCTCAGCTTTCTTACATAGGTGATTCCTCAAAAATATTAGCAATTAGTAAAATCAAAAGAAAAACTAGGCTAATAATAAGAAAATGTACCAGTTCGCTTTACGGATTGCCAGATGAAATATCTAGAACTACTTAAGCACCAATTTGTATCCTGATGTCCAACAAACTACAACTGTACTCTTTTGAGCATGAGACAACACATCCTTAACAGTACTACTGCAAAGAAAATTTAGTACAATTACTTGTACTGAAATAAGTCTGTGCAGAATTACTCTGTGTACTAGGTTTTCTATTTTTCACAAGGAACACTTTAATAACCGTGGTAATAACTGTGTAGTTGGCTAGCAAACACAGTTGTCTACTGCGCTGATACGTTAGGCTATCCACAAACAGGAAAAAACGGTAGCATAAAAGTCAGGTGATCAATCATATGTATGAAAAGATCCACTGTGACTGTTTCATAATCAACTATCACTTACAGACCGGCCTAAAATCAGGATTTCTTCATTTCACTTTTTTGTTATTTAAATTTAAAATATCAATTAAAATTGATGCCAGTCCATATCAAATAGAAAGATCTCGCTATGTATATAAATTTCCAGGAAACTGGAAGTTCTTTTGAAGGGGAAGAGGGAAGGGGAAGCCAGATGAATCTGTTCCCCAGCATGGGACAACTGAGAAAAGCTAAGATTTTACTCATTTACCAGCCCCATTGGGGATCAAGAGGAAGCCTATAATACAGATGGGGGAATTTTAACTTTTTTCCTCATCTCCACAGTACTGTTGCATCAGAAAAAATGCTGGCATTTAATACTCAAGTTAGTATTTGCAAACTAAAACAAATCTAGTTACTTCAACAAGATGCCATATGGTCTGTGCATTTGTACTGTGTCGAGTTGGAAGAGGTTTTTTTTTGTTTATTTCAATGGATGCCAAAAATCTAGACCAAGTAGTTCAATGACTGTGTTGCTAAAATCCTTCACAGAAGTTCTGATTCACCAGACTAAATTAACTGAAAACAAAGGAACTGATACAGAAGTTAAAAGGAAGGGGAAATGGTTGTAACAGAAAATCCTCATCAGTTAGACCTCTGACACTGAAAGAAAACGGCCCTGTCAGACTGCCTTGAAGACACCACTGAACACCCCAGAAAGTGGTACAAAGCAACAGAGCTTAGCTTCCTCAGTATTCTTCTCAGGTAAATTCATTCTTGTATTACAGCATTTTGCTCACCCTTGAACTGATGGATACAGGCAACTGGTGTGACACTGATTCCCATGCTGATACTGAGCATCTTCATCACTGGTTCAGATGATGCAAATAACACCTATTTCTTATGTTACATAGCACAAATATACCATAAAAACCGGAACAATAAAACCCCCAAACTCACACCTAAACAAAAAACATAAACTGCCTGTTTTTCACTCCCTGCTTCTCAGTAATTTCATCTTTAAAATGAGTATGATGATTTCTGATAGTCTTGAGGCCTTTCAATTGTTTTTTCTTTTTTTTTATTAGGTTTTATCTGATGGTCTTGCCTAGGCTTTACTGGAAGGTAAAGCAGTATATTATGACAGAGCATTTCAACACCACAACTTTATTTGGGACTGTTCTGGAAAACAGAGAGAATACCAGAAAAATTATTCCAACAGCAATGAGGAGGCTGACAGAGAAAGAAAAGAGAAAAAGAGAAGAAAGAAAAGAGAAGGAAAATTGAGGTCTGAGTTTAAAGGCTCTTTGAATCTTCCTCAGCAAACAACCTTAACTGTTGAGGGTTTTTTTTGATGATATGAGCAGTTTTTTTCCAGTAGTAACTACATAGGCAACTACTTCATTTAATCTAACAGAAACAAAAAAAGCTTTAAGAGGACAACATGAATCCGATTTGAAATAATGACCTAGATAAATCTTACTAATCACTGGAGCCACCTAGTTTCAGCAGTCTGATTAAGAAGCTGCTTGCCCTCTTGTCTGAGAATCTTCCTGGACAGCTGGAAAGCATCAGGCTTTATCTCCAAGCTTCAAAAAGTGCGCTGCATATTTGTATTTAAAGGACATCAGTGTTGCTGCTAATCAGACTTTGTAGCCTTGCTCTGTGAAGAAATCCCTGAAACTGCTCCCAGTCTCCTGTCATAGCAGAAATGTTTACTTTAAGATAAGGTGGGAAAAGATATAATGCAATGCATGGGGAATAAGTGCCTATTTCGATCTATTCAGGTAGACTTTGCTAATTCACCTCTAGAGTGACACAGAAGTAATACAGATTTGATAGGTTTTCATAACCAAAACACAGGAAGCAAAAGTGTGCAGGGAAGAAAAGTCAAATTAACCACAAATTCTCATGCAAGGAAATAAAATTCCTCCTTCAGCACACCTTTCCGATGGAGATAGATCAGCGATTTCATATATGAAATTCTTTTGTCTATTCCAGCTCAGATATCAGCAGTATGTCTTACTTTAAATCTTTCAGCTTTCTTAGCAAACGGGGAAATGCAGTACCTACATGAGGAGAACCCTTTCAATCCTAAAAGGTGATCAAATGTAGATCAGGCTTAGAGGATTTTTACAATGGGTAACACTAAATACTGCATTATCTATTGTTCTTCCACCTGCTAATGGCCAAGGGAATATATACCTCTCTAATGACTGTGGACCCAGTCAATCTAATCCACCTACTTATCCTCTCTGTGCTTGGGTACTGCATTATAACACATGAGAAGATGAAAGGGGACTTAGAAAGAGCTTGAGTTTGTTACAGCTCATTACTTAGAAGCACGCAGCCTTTATATCTCATCACCTGATGACACCGGACGCTATATTGCTTCCCCAATAAACACTAAATCAATAAAGGCTCACTGGAGCTGGCCTATTCTGCCTAAAAGATCATTTCGGACTGAGATCCATGCTTCATAAGATGCAATCCCCAGAAATAAAATATCAATAAATAACCCGAGATGTAGGAACAAGATGCAGAAATTCCTTAGCAGCTGGGACTGCTGCGAGCTCCGCTGGTATTTATGGTTCCAAACCCACAAAACCCTGGGCATATTCCAGCATCCCTGCTTCAGTAGGACTCCCCCAGGCTCATGGGGAGGGCCATTATGCAATCAATTTCATGGCTGGAATCTCAATACATATAATTTAAACAAAATAAAATTAAATTGATGGGTCACCGGGTCATTTGGAAAGAACGCTTTTCTGACAATCAGTCCAGCCTGCTCTTTCTTTGCTACTATAATCTCCACCCTATAAAGCAAAGGAGTTGAAGTCATTATCTGTGTTTGTATTTTATTATGTATGGTCCCTAGTTAATAGTGAATTCCCTTCATGGGTTATCATAATAAAATATTACAGTGGTGTCTGGTTGTGCTGCCACAGTAAAGTGTCGTATAATTTTCACTCCTAGTCCCTGATTTTATGGGTTTATAAGCTAAAATTTAAAAGGAGCTCTAGGTTAGAAGTTAGCAAACCAATCGTGAGCCTAAGAGCAATATTTTATTTTAAGCAGAGTTGGTAAAATATCATTTACCCCTTTTCATCTCCAGCCATTTTGTGTATACCTACACAGATATGTAGATGAGACAGACCTTTTTTCCCCAGACCCTTTTTGTCATAGTATCTTTGGAAGACTGTTTTGCTTTTTGAAAACAGACTACAAGTGAGATTAGTTTAAACTATGATATCTAGTTTCAAAAGAAAAAAATAAACTAAGGCAGACAGGGGAGATATCAAGGATGTTTTAACAAAAGTATTTTCAACATATTCTATCCAACATATCCATTTATCTGAATTTGTGGCCTTCAGAGTCCATATAAAAGTGTAGTGATTAAAGGTTTTTATATCCAAGTCTTTTAAAGTCCTGTTCAAAGAGGAAAAAAGATTTTTTCAAAGAAAAGTTTGAGAATAGAAAACATTGTCAACTTCTCTGTACATAACTATTATGCAGCACTTAATATTCATGTCATTGTTTTCTAAATAACACAAGGCACCTTCTTGTGCCTTCATTAGCTTAATCTTACATACTCCATTATATTTTAGCAGTAATTTGAAGCTTGCTTCCCTCACCTTTCAAAGAAATACTATGTCAGAGGATGTGTTTCAAGGAACCCATTTTAAGAAAAATATGTTGTGATTAGGCCAAACATCTCTCATGCATAATGCAGTAGAGATTAGAATTTTACATAAAAGAAGCCAAATAATAGGTCTGTGTTTGTAATAGGTACAAGTTTTTATATATCTAGTCAGTAAAGATCAGGTAATAAACAAGTGACATTCACTTTTCTTGGTGTGATGTTTCTCCTGTTGTCGAGCAGTTGTTCCAAACCATAGTGACAAAGTTTAATATTACTTCCAACATTTTAAATTCCTAGCCACCTGCAATCTAAAGAGATAAGAGTAAATTTTCTTATTTCTTTAACTGATAGCAAAAGGTCTGAACAGACTGAAGCCCAGATTCAACATATTTCCAAGTAAAGGGAGCAGCCTTTCAATCCCAGCCCCTTTGGATCCAAAAGCTGCCCAAGAGTGAGTTCAGTTCTTGTCTTCCACAGCAGCAGAGATCAATGAAATGGCAAATATTCTTGGCAATGTAGCCTAACCACTGATACAATTTTGAAAAATATAGGAACTGAAAAACATTCCAGATAAGCCAATACCATTAACTAGAATCTAAGCCCAGATGCCTTACCCTATTGTCTTTGTGCTTATGTAGTGGAGAGAAAATCTTTGGTCTGAATTGAGAAATAATTCATAAAAAGTAAGCTGATAGAGCAGTGAACACTTTCCAGGTTTTCCTGAATTACTGAATCCTGAATTAGTTATATCCTCAAAGGCTATAAACAAAACTAACAGCTAGTATGACACTCTTTGCAGAAGGCTAAGTGTTCAGGACTCGGGCAGTTGTCTGTCCAAGCAGTCTTGGACAAAGTACTACACATACAATAATCACTAAAAGCAGCAGAGAAATCAGCATCAGCAGGAACTAAGAGAACAGCTGAAAATACACATTTTAATAATCTTTTGTAATTTAACTATTTAAATTATTTAATAAAAATTCAAAGTGGGAGGTTAATAAAGTTTATCAGTAGGTGTTCTTATCAATGAGCAGAGCTGTGAAGCCTGCATGATGGGCTATCAATAAACCAAGAGGGCTGAAATTTTTCATTAAATTGGAAGAAGAAAGGTATGTATTTCAATCCAAAATACTTGTATACAGTAGGCTGATTTCAAAGGCGAACGCAGTTGGGGCTGAAAACATTACAAGTGGGAACTAATTTCCAGCAGAAGCCTGTGGTGCAAAGAGAACCAAAAGTAGAAATCAATCAGTTTTCATAGCAGATAAAAGGTGTCTTCCCAGTCTTCAGTGGAGAAATGAGCAAGATGTCTTGAAAAAATTGTTTTTATTGGTCCAACTGCATACCTCCCACACAAAGGAAATTCGTTTTGCAATGCATTTTACTTTCACTTACTTGTATAGGCTTACACATTTGTCACTCTGGTAAAAGTTCTTGCAATATGATATGAATGTACATATCAAGCTTGTAGATAAGTCAGTTTTAATTCACGGTGTATTCAGTGACCAAGTGCATTTCAGAATAAATACAAGATGCTCATTAAGTTACATGTATTGCTCTATGCAAGAGCGAGCGCATCTTATTTTTTATTTGTATATTGCTGTCTCACTATTTTCTCATGGCAAATAATTGTATGTACAATTTTACAAGTGTGATTTCCACCTTACATAGAAAGTACGTTCAAGATTATGATTTTTTTGTTTGCTTGTTTGTTTTGGTTTTTTTTTTAATTTCAAATTAGAAATAAGCCTAAAGCCACAAATCAAGTGTTTGGAGTTAGGGTAGATGAAAACATAGTAAAATAAGTATGCATGCGCTTTTACCCTACAGACCTTTTATAATACATTAATATTCTCTATTGCTAACACTTGATTTGAAGACATGTTAAATACTGGTATGAAACTAGGAAAGATTCTTTACTTTGTTCTCAGGATTCAAAAACACTACTAAATGGTGCACAGAGAGTCTCATAATTTATTCCTGGAAATCAGAACAGGAGATAAATTATCTAAAAACACCCGAGAAACAAAGCTGAAATTAGTACTATGAGAAAGGACATAAATGTTCTCTATTGTTCTCTCTCTGTTTTCACTGTTGGGTGTTTTTTTTTTTGGTTTGGGTTTGGTTTTTTTTTTTTTGGGCTGTTCTTGCTTGCGCCTGCAACTAAGAGTTAACTTATATGCCATGAGAGAGCTATATCAAAATATTGCATTAGGATGACATTTCAGATTGCTGTACAGCTCTTCTAAAATGATTAAAGCTAATTCTAAGAAATCAGAGTAATAGCTGCTATTAAAAACCAAACTCAACTCCTGGGCTTCCTGGAAAGTTTGACATGACAGATATCTGCAAGACATTAATAATACAGAATAGAAATTAAGAGATCCTGGATCTGTTCCTGGCTGTGATATAAATTATTTGTATTCTCTTGGGATCAGGTCTAAACTTCTGTGTATTTGGGGCAGACCTACATGGAAGGATACAGACCTCTATGAAAGCCTGTAGCATGGGCAAGGCAAATGTCTGACTGTCTTACCTTCTAAGGCAGATGTACACTAGTTCCTCACTTGTAAAAATAAGAAAAAACACTTGCTTCCATGTAACCCATGAAAGCTTCCTAAAACATATGCTCATGCATACATTCAGGCTCTTGAGTATATGTACTCCTATGAATACTGCAGCAAAGTTTTCCTATAAAGAGCTTACTGCACCAGTCTGGGAAGACAGCCAGATCTGGTGTAAATCTGCACAGTTCAGTACTGAAAAGCAGCTCATGAAAGAAGCAGAGGAACGGCTGCCTGCAACCATCCTTGCAGATCCACTTTGTCCGCAGCTGAAAAATTGTTGATTGGCCTTCACAGATATCACCAAGAACACAGGAATAAAGCGGGACAGTCTCCCAAATAACAGAGGGATGCATGCATTTTTGTCTTCTGCTGAAATGATTATTGCTTGCAAATTACATTCAGTCTACTTTTTCTTATTCGGGAATATTTGTATAGGAGGTAAAGCCCCAGAGCACTAATTTTAAGGAAGCCCTTCCCTAATAAAATATAACAAAATTCTGACAAAAGTGCTCAAAAACCCCCTTGTATACCACCCGTTGAAAATATTTTCTTTGCTTTCCCATAAGCGTTGTCCTAAAATTAACAGCATTTTAACAGATGCATTGGCATTGGATTAGACCCTCTGTTTCCTTCCAAGTAGCATCTCCTCCCATCTTCTGATAACCTTATTACTTATTTTGAGTGTGTGATTTCTGCAAACTTGTGAGCCAAGTCATGGTTATAACAACAGGGAAACAACTTTACAGATGGATGTTATTACAATAATGGTGGCAGCACCAGTTCTCTGTTTTCATTAGGAATGTGACCTAATTTTGGGGAAATACTTGTTTTACCCTCAAAGAAGATAGAAACATCAGTAACTCTTGCACCATTACTGTTCCCTGGTGGCTGTGGCATCAAGTGATTATAGCAGAGAATCGGCCAAATTTTGTTCTAAATTTCAGGCAACATATTTCTATATTGCCTGTGTGTTAGAAAATGGAAATTAATTTTGAGTCATTAACAGAGACTAACAAACCTTCTTACACTATCTACCTATCCTTTCCATATGCTACTTTTTACAAAGAGCATCCATTCAATGAACGTTTGCAAATCTTTTATAACAATACCAGCAAAAAGATGCATATCATCCATTCCCTGGCAAAGAATCAAATGTATACCAAAGGTATGCAAGTTTAACAAACCACTCATCCTTATTAAGCATTCCTTCCTGATCTCCTATGATGCACACTAGTGGAAGAGATTCAATCCCTAAACCCTGATTCATTCTTTCCATTTTATCACTGTTGCATAGAGAGAATACAGTCTTTCTGATAGTGCAAAGGTTTTCAATCTGAAATACAAAGCTTGCAGGGATCCAACAGCTGCAAGCTGAAAAATGAGATAAGCTTAGTTTCTAAACAGTTAAAATCACAGTAAACAATTTCCTAGGGGCACTACAGCAACTGAAATCCCCAGAGTCGTTATCTTCTTGTGGATATAGTTGGACTACACAGGAAGTTATTGGCCTGATGAAAAAAATTCCTCTGTGAAACTATATAGCCTCTGCATTGCAGGAAGTTGTCAACATTATCAAATTGCTCACTCTGACATGAATAATAAATCTATGATTCCACAAAAACAGTTCAGCTAAGTCACTTATATTTTTCTGAGTTTTATGAGGAACAGATTTTCTCTTACTTTGCTCTGTGGTGTAAAATACTCCATTTAAAAGTTCTGCTACAATGAAAGCAAGAGTTTTCATTACCATGTTGAACGTTGTATTGTAAGCAAGGAAATCAGCCAACAGACAGATTGCATAATCTATTTCCTCTGAACACAGGCAACATTATCCCTGTTATTGCCATCATTTTGGGATAAGGACTCTACATAAGCAGCATGGTGTGTCGGGGGTGGGGCCACCCGCAACACTTCCGTTAATGGGGTTTCAATCTTCCCCTTGACAAAGGAATCCATTTTAAAGCAAAATTCATACCAAGTCTTGGGAGCTGTACTGAACAGGATGATTTTATTTTAGTCCATTATCCACATAAGAAACACTTTTGTGAAGTTTGTCAAGAAAGGAAACAGATTGCAAACATGAAATTAAATCTACCAAATTTCCTGCAGGGCAGAGAGAGAGAACTGATTCTATGGTCTTACTACTTTCTTTTCTGAAAATGTGAAGTTAACCATATGAACTTGTAAAATAATTATGCTAAGACTTAGTCTGCATTTGAAAGGTCCACCAGTTGAGCAAAATAGTGAGAAGAAATTAGGCAGTGGGAATGATTTACTTTGTATATCTACTTGCAATCTTATTTAAAACAATACCTCTTCAGGGCCTGGTATTCTGTACATATACCTTCTGAAAATACAGGACTGACAAACCATTACACCAGTAAAAAGGTTTTCTGAGATTAAAGGAAGATAAGTAGCCTTCAAGTTTCTCCTGAAAACAGTAATCAGGTCTTGAATCCATATTGACACCAAACCAAGAATCTTCACCCATAGGTGTTACAATAAATAACACAAGTAAGGCAGAAGGGAGGTGGCAGTCACACACTAGTACCACTTTTACAGTTTGGGGGTGGGAGAGCTTAAGAAAGCATCTTTACCTATTATACTATGTCCTGTGCGCTTCAATTCAAGCACTACCCAAACTGAAATTGTATGTGGGGGGATTTCTTAATTATTTCTACAATCTTTATTTAGATCCTGTAAATGTATTGCCAGCTTCTGACTCTTTCGCAAACTCCAACTCCAAATTATTTCAGAATGTGGCAATCTCATTCAGAAAGCAATGTTTCATTTCAACAACTCCACATGTGTGCAAGTTCACATAAGCTTAGTTGATCCAGCTTCAAATTCATTTTTCAAAGTGAACACAAAAGGAGCACGTATGGTTCATATGGAAAGCGTCTGAAAGGTTTTAGGGCATTAACTTCTCAAAAATTTGCTAAGAGAAGTAACATTTTCTAAAGACTGTTGCAAAATTCTCAGAGTTGCATGACATGATATCCCCTTATGCCTCCTATTAATCATGACTAACATCCAATACTATTTTTACAGAGTTATTCTGAAATACAGGTTGCTCCTGGACCATGTTCTCCTCTTCTTTAAATCATAAATTCTCCCTAAAATCTCATGAATTTAGGGGTTTGTCCAGAAAAACAGCAAATGAGCTCTCACATCAGTCTAGTTTTATCAGATCCTTAGTGTACTAATTACAATATCTGTATTAGAAGCATAAAAGAAACAGAAATAAATCTGACATTACAAGAAAAAAAAGCTGATAATGTGCTTTTGTCTATGCTACATCCTGTATATAAAGAGGTCTTCGGTATTAGGCTGTTCAGTTCTATAGAAAGCATATTACTGCTAACTAATATCCAAGAAGAGCTCCCCAGGCTGGAATTGCCCGTATTGTTTGTGCTAGATGTAATGGATTTTTTCTTTTTGGTACATTAACAATCACTTGGATTTAACTCCTAACAGGCACTGACTTATTAATCTTGGTGAAAATTTTTTATTTATGTTAAATATATAATTTTAGCTAAGCTGGACCTCCTTTCTAACCTCTGAAGAGTAATCTGGAGTGTAATTAAGATACTAAGTGTTGATACTAAATATTTGGCCCTTCTAAAAGAAACAACATTCATAACCAAAATGACATACACATATTTAAATATGCTTGACATTAGAAGTTGTCTCTGGAAATTACTGGATAAAGTATTTTATTATTCTTTAAGACAAATTGCCCTCCTGCGTGTTAAAACCCTCAACACAAAGGCAGGCAAATATTTTGACCAGAAACATAATTGGCCAATAACCTCAGGAAAATATGGGAGGAGGGGCAGGGAGAAGTACCATAGTAACTTTTTTGTTTTGATGTTCTTTCCGTAATGTATGATCTAGTAATTTACTTGTCTATTTGTAAACAAATATTGAAGGACAGGTGAGACAAAGAATCTGAGCAACTTGATTTTAATTAGTCTGGTTAGCCTTTGAATTAGTAGCCTATTTTATCTGCTAATTCCACTCCTTAATCAAAAATCTGTCTCGAAGGTAGTTATTAATACACCAGCATATCATATGCCATCAATCATATGTACATCCTACATATCATATGTACAACCTACAATCATATGTAGGTTGGGGAACAAAAGAGTAAACCTTGTCTGAAAACTTTTGTCATATCACCAGTGTTAACTAGGTATATAAATCAGAAGAGATCTTGTAACATTCAAGAATATGAGAGAAAAAAGAAGTCATAGAAGAAATAGAAAAAACTATATTCTGTTCAAAGTAATTTTTTTATTGTTCATTTTTAAATAGAATAGAAAATTTTGAAAGAGGAGTTATTTTGAATTTTGACATATGTCATAATATTCAATCTGACAAATACCTTGATTAGGCTCTTCTTTTTTAGTGCTCATGGTGAGGAACTTGATGGAGCTAATCTTTATTCCCCAAACAAACTGCTCCACTTTCAACAAAAAGAGGCACCAAATTCTACTACTGCCCTATTTTTTTTGTTACTTAAAAAAGAACAACTAGTAATATTGTGTTCATCACAGTTTCAAGATATATTCAAGAACTGTGAGATAGCCTCTTTGGATCCTCTGCATTATTTATTTTGAAACCAAGAACAAATCACTCATCTAGCCAAGAGCAGATAATAGAGTGCAATAACGTGTTACTAGATATCCATCATGCTTTAGCTCTGCTTTTAGTACCTTAGACACTGACACGTGTTGGCCCATCTTCAATATTTTAATCTCAACGAGAACATACTGGAAAATGAAAGAAACCAAAATGTTTTTTTTTATTATTATATTGTCACTAAGAACATTTGATTAACAGCTGGTCATCTTTAGGTGAGGGGCTGCTCTGACACAGTCCTGTGAAGCCAGCTGTAGGTTTCTCTTCCAGGAGTACAACCAGCTGGTGTTATCACACCACCTTCTATATAGTTTTTGCGTTCTGAAGAACGAAGATAAAGAAGCCCCCAATTTTAATACAGAAGTCGCTATTGATAAAAACACAGTTTCTTTTTTCGAACATATCATACAACCCCAGTTAATCCTCAAAGCCCTAAGCGTGCTCATATTTCTGAAGTAAGCCATTCTCTACCTCAACATCTGCTTCAAGAAAGGGAAATTGAGCCAAACATTTCTGCCTCCACGCTGTTCTTTAAAGCCTGAGGCAAGTACAGAGAGGTATTTGTAAGAAATAACTGTCATCAAAAGGGAAAATGAGAGGCTCTTACTAGGACTAATTCAAACTAGCTTCCTCCAACGGATGTTAACACACCCAAATGTATTTGAAATTTAGATAATAGCTTTGTCGAAAACATACTAAAAAATTTGTGAAGACATGCTCAGGTTCATTTTCAGCTTCAAAACCTGAAATGCCATTTCTGATAACTTCATCAAAAAAGTGTCTATATGCAGACCAGCATTGTAAAACTAATCCGGTTCACACAGGGATTAAAGGTTCGAGTTATTACTTATCTCAAAAATATTTCTAATACCCTGGTTAGCAATTATTCCACTCTGAACGATCCCCTAAGAAGTCAGTAGCCTTTTGATAGCAGATGGTAAGTTGCATAATGAATTTGAAGAGAGTTTTCAGTTCCTGTATATAATAACTACTATGTCCATTATAAAGTAAGTGCCATTTCATACTCATTGAAACTAACAGTCAGCAGTTAAACACATATTAGAATTCTGTTCACGTTGCTCAGTCAATGTAGGTTTGTTATTTTACGCTAAAACTGCCATAAACTTCCATTAGAAGTCCCAATGCCACACTAACTTATCTTGCATTTACTTCAAAAAAAGAATACAATTACAATGCATCTTTCCAGTGAAAGCATTTTTGTAAGGCTGGATGCTTAATTACACAGAAAAGCTGAAAGGCTGATACACCTTGAACGAGGCAAGCAACTTTTCGAATTAACCAGTTCTGTAAACTTTAGCAGCTGATAGATGATTTTTTTTTTTTGTTAGGTAACGGGGAGAAAATTCTAACTTTACCAGATCACAAGTCTAACATTCTGACATTGAAATACATAGACACATACTTAATACATTTTTGCCTTCTCTTACTCTTTACTTATTTATGTTTATGCAGGCACCTTTATAAGAGTTTTGACTTCAAACTTAAAACAAAAAAAGTATGGAAAAAATAGCACTCCTTAATGCCTACACAAGCAAGTATTTAGAAGCTGTATTTATACTGTACAGCCCCTCTGCAAATACTTTCTCGCTTTCATACAGACTGACTTTTCTTTAAAGTCTTAAACTTTAATTACTCCTGTATTTGCAGTGCTCCCCAAATCTGCCATATCTGAAACAGGAAAGCCATGCATAGTATGAAAAGCTTCTTTAAGTTTAACAAATTACATTTTAAAGATAGACTTTCATCCTTTTAGTATATCACAAATGACCTTTAATGTAACGAAAACAAAAGAACTTGAAGAAATCATAGTCGCCTCCTAAAAATGAAAGTTCATTTCATTTCTTTCTGGCCTACCCCCACTATAAGAAAGTAAAAAATTAATACCAGTATTGAGCAATAGGTATAATTGATACCTATGATAATTTCACAGAATCACACAATGGTAGGGGTTGGAAGGGACCTCTGGAGATCATCTTGTCCAACCCCCCTGCTTGAGCAGGGACACCCAGAGCAGGGGGCACAGGAACATGTCCAGGTGGGTTTTGAATATCTCCAGGGAAGGAGACTCCACACCCTCCCTGGGCAGCCTGTGCCCCTGCTCTGGCACCTGCACAGGAAAGAAGTTTTTCTCACGTTCAGCTGGAACTTCCTGTGTTCCAGTTTGTGCCCATCGCCCCTTGCCCTGTCATTGGGCACTAATGAAAAGAGCCTAGTCCCATCATCCTGACACCCTCCCTTTAGATATTTATAGATATTGATGAAATTCCCCCTCAGTCTTCTCTTCTCCAGGCTGACAAACCCAAGTCTCTCAGCCGTTCCTCATAAGGGAGATGCTCCAGTCCCCTGGTCCTCTTGGTAGCTCTCCGGTGGGCTTGCTTGAGCAGTTTCACATCCTTCTTAAACTGGGGGGCCCAAAACTGGACACAGTACCCCCAACGTGGTCTCACTAGGGCAGAGTAGAGGGGGAGGATAACCTTTCTTGATCTGCTGGCCACACTTCTTTTAATGCACCCCAGGATACCGTTGGCATTCTTGGCCACAAGGGCACAGTGCTGGCTCATGGTCAGCTTGCTGCCCACCAGCACTCCCAGGTCCTTCTCAACAGAGGCACTTTCCAGTAGTTCAGCCCCCAGCCTGTACTGGTGCATAGCTTTGTTCCTCCCCAGGTGCAGGACCTTGCACTGGCTCTTGTTGAATTTCATCAGGTTCCCCTCGGCCCAGCTCTCCAGCCTGTCCGGGTCTCGCTGAATGGCAGCACAGCCTTCTGGTGTATAAGCCACTCCTCCCAGCTTGGTGTCATCAGCGAACTTGCTGAGGCTACACTCTGTCCCATCATCCAGGTCATTGATGAATATATTAAACAGGACTGGACCCAGCACAGACCCCTGGGGAACACAGCATGGGCATTGCAATTTCTGTGTTAGCCATCTAACAATACTATGGTATGCCTTTGGGTCACTGTGCAGTGTTACATACCTCTAAAAGTGGGATTTTACTTTTCTTGTGTTTATATAAAATTATATATTCATAAAACACAAAAAAATATCTACACGTGCAAATGCAACTGTCCCAGTGCCAGCTCACGGACAGCAAAAGAACTGATTTACCAGGTAGGAATAGGGAGGACCAGCGTTCTTAATCCAAAAGGAACTACTGAAGGCTGGGAAAGAGCTCAGCTCTGGGACATCCTTCCTTCGGCCGTGGCACCCAGAGCCCAGGTGACATGTGGGGAGGCAGCTAGGAGAAGGGTGCTGCTTCTCTCCAGATGCCTCAGGCTGGGCAGTGCCAAAGAGGGGAGGCAGGGCCATCTTGTTCACCTCCCCCTCCCTTCCTCCCACTGAAACACTCTGCCATTGCCACTCCTCTTTCCTGACATTGTGGCGTTGGAAATGAATTTAGGCTGGAAAGGACAGAAAAAGAAGGGGGAGGAGAAACATGTTTCCCGTGCCACCATTCCCAAAACCCCAGAAGAAGACAAGGGTTTGTACATCAGTAAAAACCTTAGCTGTCAAAATAGCTGCTGATGTGCAGACAGGCTAAGATTATAGTTTTGTGCCCTCTACAGCAAAATTGGTGTAGAAGAGAGGTAAAGCGCCTGAGGAGGCTGGCAGCGTGCTTACTGAAGCCCAGTGTTTCAAAATTTATTCCTGGATCTGGTTTTGTTCCCCAATGTCTCAATCAATGATTACTTGGGTTTGGCTGTGTTAAGCCTCTAGACTGTATCAAACAATTGTTGTGGCTAATGTAGGATCAAATATTTGTAAGCCTTCAGCACAGCTGATACAATGGCTTCTGCAAGAGGGATCAATAACTTCCATCAATATTATTTCTGCAAAATGTTAATGATATGAATGACATTAAGCCCAATTGATCCAAACAAAAATAAACACTTGATATTAATATGTGGACTATATTCAGTCCATGCTGTTGCTATAGTAAAGGAAAAAGATCAATTGAAGCATTGCCAAATAATACGCTACTAAGAATCAAACAAACAGAGATAGATAAATAGGTGAAAGATGTCCTTTATCAGCTGTTTTGCTTTGGTAAAATACTATATTTAAGAAAAATGTGACATTCACAGAATATGTATAGGAAGATAAATTAAAAGAAAAGAAAAGAAAACAAACAAACCAAAACTGAACCAAAACCAATAGTAACAGAGGGGGAAATTTTTCCCTGTCCTGTTTTAGAGGTTTTGTGTATTACGTCGCCCACTTCAGCACAAATGTGACTGTTGTCATCTGACAATAGTTAAAGGTCCTTGAAAGATTTTGTCTTAATCTATTTTTCTAAAATCAACATCTAAGATGTTCTAGAGGCATGGTAAGTTTTCAATATTAAGGATCAATTTTTTCCATTAGGCTTATTCACTCTGCAGTGTTACCTGGTTGGCTGCTTTTGCGCTTCACTAGGACTTTCAGAAAGCTTACAAATAGTTGAAAAGGAATGTGATAGGCAGATTTGCATCTCCCACTCCAAAATCTGAGCTGGGAAGTCCACAAAGGTCTGCAGTAAGGTGGTCTTGGGACAAAAAGTAAGAGTTAAGGAGACTTAGTGTTGGTTCTGCGAAAAACAAACCTTGAGTTACAGTGATGTCTCTCAATTACTTTCTCCATGAATTTATGAAGGTAAACTGACAAACTACCTGCTTAATGATCAAAATGAACTTGAGCTTTTTCATATACGAGTGTCCATAAAGATGATAAAGAATTCTTATCAGAAAGCATTATAAAATCACCACTTTTACTCACATAAGACCTCAATAATGAAAAACAAAGATCTCGTTTTATTATGCTAAAGTAAACATTGCAAGAAAGTAAGTGACAACTAGCATGCAAGAGTACATAGCTTATCCACAGTTATTTATGCTGGGGTCATTATTACATTACCCAAGAGTCTGGCCAAGCACTCCCTACACACACGACATCTGCTGTAATCAAGTCCCAATTTTAAATATAAAAGTAAAAATTGGGGGAAAATTGGGGAGGGGGCGGGGTGTGTGGAACACACAACACCATGATGACAGGGGAAGAGGGGAAAAGACATATTATTTTCTGAATACATAAATATTCCCAGAAAATGCTGTGCTTTCATGTACTACATCTGTTTTCCTAGGTTTGTGTCTAGAATTGTGACATTCTATGTTCAATATTTTAGCTGCAGAAGAAAGGTTGCAACAACATTACATTAGCATAAGCAATCTCACGTTAACAGAAAAAAAACCACAAACCAAACCCCAAGACCAGAAAAACCCAATCCCAAAACTATTTAAAAAAAAGAAAATGGTAGGAAAGCATACCACAGGGAAAGAATAAAAAGGAGAAGACATATTACTATGGTCTGAATAATGTCACATTCTGTTATTGATCAAAATGATTTTACCATGACATTTCATTCATCAGATTCCATTTCTCATTACACACAAACCCTGAATATTTATCAACCTTACATGAGGCTTTTCTTCTCATCAAGCAATGCATTTCCTCTCTCCCTTTTAGAGCAAGGTTATATTATGTTGAAGGGTCTACACTGCCTTTGAACTCTTTCCTTCTAGCGCTTGACCTTAAAACCATCACTTTTTATCTCATTATAATGGATGTTATTAAGTATTTATATCTAACAAGGTGATTTCAATGGTTCATCCTTTTTAAACAATCCTGTGATCATTTTTGGTTAGCAGGAAATAAAGACATTTTATTAAATCAAGATCTATCTGCTGCCATTCAGTATTAATATTCTTTCTCGTCAGGACATTTAAGACCTTCACCATATACAATTACAATACATTTTTGATGGTTAGGGATTGAATTCTCCAATCCTCAGACATCTAGTATTCACATTAATTTCAAAGAGTGATTTTAGATTTTTACAGAATGTAGGCTCAACACCTTCATTAAAGAAACAGGTTAAACCTGGAATGCATTATACTGTTATTATAGATGCCTGGGGAATGCCAAAGGAAACTGCAGGTATGTAAGAAGTCTGCTCTAGATTAAATAGGTCTTTGTAACCACCCTTTGAAAATGTATTACACTGAGATATACTGCATATTAATGCTTATTCTTTCTGGAAAAACATGTGAAACTAATTAAAAAAAGAAATTAACGTGGCAAAAATTGGTGGCATGAAAAAGCGATTCTGCATTCTGCATGAGTAAACCTCCCCCAAAACCTCATGCAGTGGAAGTATGCAAAATATAAGTAAAAGCATGTAAAACCTCATCTCTGATACATTGCAGCTCATGAAAAAGCTTCTATTAATTTCATTAGCTTTTTGATCAAATTTCATAGGATTAGCAACAAGACCATTTCACCTTTCAGAGGGTACCTAGAAGACAAAGTACTACCTACTCAACACTAATACAATGCTGCTTTATCTCCACATGATTATACACATCACTGAACTTCATCATTGCAAACCAGTTGTGTTTGCAGAACTCCATCAAAGACCTTTCACTTTTTCTTTTTCCTAAGTAGACTGACGTGTTTAGGATCCTCTCAGTTTTAATACTTAAAGCAATTCACAGCTCAGAAATATTCCCTTCAAACACAGTATATGGGCTGGAAGAAAATCTCTTGATCAAAATAAAACAAATTAAAAAACACCACAAGTTTGATCTGTATTAGTTCAATAATTAACAATTTGAACTTTCAGAAACACCTTTTCCTTTAATAAACATTATTTTCTGTTTCAGAATTTAAAGATGCCAAGTGACAAAGGATTTTTTCTAATGTTTGTCCAGCTTTGGTAAAGAATAAAATAAAATTCAGGTGTTTTTTAAGAAAATTGCGTTTTAAAAATTTGCAAGCCTGTGTATTTTGCTGTGTCTGAACTTGAGAAATAACTTAGCATTGGACCAATACCAGAAACTCTTATCAGAACAACTAATTTTAGAGTTTGGCCTCAGAAACACAAGACAGTTAATATGTTTTGATCTTTTCCCATATAGCCTGAACCTTCAGTGCAGCTGGCTGGTTTCTAAGATATCCCCCCAAAAAATCATAGCTGGAGTATGATGAGGTATAATGCAACATACAGAAAGCACATGGCATGAGCACATGTAAAAGATATTGCACAAGAATTTGACACTAACAGCTACAGTACTTCCACTCCCAAGAAGTAAAACAATCAGTTGTAGAAAACTGGCCACAGTAAGGCAGTGGTCGATAAAAGCAATCATGCCAGCTAAATTGTAGCTGAAGTCAGTGGCACAATTATTTATATTTCTAAAGCGGTGACATACCAGTGAAAGCATTCCACTGAAGATGAAGAGTCAGGGAAGTGTCTATAAAGCAGGTCCATCTGGAAGAGCAGCTGAAATAGCGAACAGAATGCATTTCCCACTTTTAGGTGTCTTGCATAATTTCTTAACCCTTGCCCTTAGATTTCAACAGATCTCTTCAGCCTATGGCTTCCACTATTTAACTAGCAGCCCTAGACAAATATCTTAAAGAAGGGGTCTCAGTTGTTTCAGCCTCCTTAGCATTAGACCTTTCTTATATAAATAAAACCGAGCCATTTTCCCCACACACAGTAGCTTTGTTCTGCTTAATCTTTACCTTTCTCTTTAGCTGTCTTTTGGATTTCATCTGTTGATATTGCACTTTCTGTCTTCAAAATAGAAATTATTTGTGTGTTGGTGCATATTTATGAGAAACAGCAATGTGTAAGAACTCAAGCTGTGAGGAAGTCTTTACCCTTAGATCCCTGTGGTCCCTCAAAACTCTCCTCAGCTGTTGCAAACCCACAGGAGACCTATTTGTTTATGGAAGTGTGCCAGGTGTTTCTCTTTCATAAATATTTAATTAATCAATCTTGTGAGGAAAAAAACGCAGCCTGCACAACACTCAAGGTAATGAATATGTGTTAGCTGTCTCGATTTTTTCCCCTCAGAATCTGATTAGTTATGTCATTTGTAAAAGAAAGCAGATCTATTGTATTTCTAGCAGGGAAACAGAGTACAGTGGTTTTGGGGGAGGAGGTTGTATCAAATAAGACATGGAAAAAAGGGACTAGTCAGAAGGATAGCTGTTCTGTTAGCAGAAAGGGGATGCCACAGGACAGTGGATTTGAAAATAAATTTTTTAAATAAGCTTATAATGAGGAAGAGTCTGTTCAAAGGGATGCATTTGCACAAAATCTGCTTGCCTGGGTACCAGGTCACCTCACTGAGTCCTGCTATCATGGTGTCATGGTTTAACCCCCGTCGGCCAGTAAGCACCACCCAGCTGCTTGCTCACTTCCCCACAAAGGGATGGGGGAGAGAATCAGAAAGGTAAAAGTTAGAAAACTTGTGGGTTCAGATAAAACTGTTTAATGAGTAAAGCAAAAACTGCACATGTAAGCAGAGCAAAATAACTGAATTAATTCGCTCCTTCCCATGGGCAGGCAGGTGTTCAGCCATCTCCAGGAAAGCAGGGCTCCATCATGCATAACAGTTATTTGGGAAGACAAACACCATCACTCCGAATGTCTCCCCCTTCCTTCTTCTTCCCCCAGGTTTTTAATACTGAGCATTGCACCATATGGTGTGGGATATCCCTTTGGTCAGTTGGGGTCAGCTGTCCCAGCTGTGTCCCCTCCCAACCCCCTGTGCACCCCCAGCCTGCTCACTGGTGGGGTGGGGTGAGAGGCAGAGAAGGCCTTGACTCTGTGCAAGCACTGCTCAGCAATAATGAAAACACCCCTGTATTATCCACACTGTTTTCCACACAAATCCAAAGCATAGCCCCATGCTAGCTACTGTGAAGCAAATTAACTCTACCCCAGCCAAAACCAGCACATGTGGCCATGCAGCCCCTTCCGAGATCTGAAACCCTTGTCCTTCCTTTCACCCATGGGAACCTATGGATCACATCTCAGTAGGTGTAAGCACCAGTAAACCTGCACTCACTTGTAAAGGGGGAAAAAAAGGCATATCTGAGGGAATACTGGACTCACTGATCTTGCAATTAGACCTAAGTGAATGTAGATTGTCAAAGATTTTAAATTGCTTTGCATTTGCTAGAAGTGCAATACCAAGTGTGTGGTTAGGAATATAATATCTTGATGTAGGGAGTGGGAAAACAAAACTACCATCACAGCATTACCCCAAGGACCTAAGCTTTCTGCCCAACTCTACATGGTAAAAATCTACTTAAATGGCAACAAAGGCCTCTCTCTGTCACACATCTAACGTGCTTAGGGTTTGCCTGGGGTTGTGGAGAATTAAGTTGCAAAGCTGAGTAAATGCACTCAAGATTTAATGTTCATGCAGGATTTAAAATGGTGAAAAAATCAAAAGAAACTTTAAAGCCTGGCCAATGTTAAACAATAGATTAAAATAATCTAACCTAAAAACACACAGTGACTATCACAAAGGAAAAGAAACCTAAAATAGTCTTCAACTTTGTGTTTTGCACTCATCTTCAGGCCTGCCTTCTTACTGGGTAACAAACAATGGCTTTTGTCTTTAGATATGGTTACCATATGACAAAAAAAAAAATTGTATAATTTTTCTTTAAGGAAAAGTGTGTCATAGAGCTATGACACACTTTGCCTACATGCACACGGCACATTTTGCCTACATGCAAGGTTAGTTCAAGACTATTCTCTATAACATTTTTTCCTGATCTAAATCACCTAAACAGGCATCTAATTCCTCTGGAAAATGCAGTCATCGCATAGCCAAAAGAATGATTGTGCAGAAATAGTCACATTTAAGTGACTGTAAACCTTCCAGTAGATGTTGGCACAACATCCAAAGCACAGAGCACAGCAGGTGAAATATTGTGTGATGTCTATACCGCTAAATAAAAGAGGGCTGTAGGGGAGGTCAAGGTCTGAGCCCTTGATTATCCACATTTGTTAAGTTGCTCATTAGCTCTGCTTGGGTAACTTAAGGTTTTTCTGTCCAAATCAAATCTTGGTTTTTTTAGAAGACATTTTACCAGGGGCTTAGTCTTCAGCAGTGTGAATACGAACCAGCCAGTATGCTCAGCACCAGGACCAGAGAATTGTTCCTTGTCTTCTTATTTAGCCTTATACGACTAACCATGATACGTTGCACCAAGTTTACAGACAAAAACATCAGCAGAAACCACAGGCCCAGTGAAATTACATGGAAAAAATTCTCAACATTGCTGGGGCCAGGCTTTCACTTCTACAAATAGTTAATTGAGAATTAATAAAAAATCCTACAACAAAAACCCCCAAGGTACTTTGGATTTAGCAAAAAACAGTATTTTAGCTCAGTTAAAAGGAAAGAGGGAAAGTGGAAAAATCAACTTAAGCAATAGGATAAATGTGAATTTTATCCCTACTGAGCAAATCAGATTAAACTTTAAAGCTCTAACAAAGATCTTTCCTTTATCAGTTTCAGTTTCTCACTCTGATTTCCATTTAAAAGTGTAACATTCCAACAGATGATATATTTATGTATTAGTAATTAAATGAGTATACTACATATGCATCCATCACACTCGCTTTGTATACAATATGACATAGCAGGCTTCCTTACCGGCCTCTGCTCTTCCATTCTTTGAATATGACAAGCCAACATTTTTCCTTTATGTAGAACTATAAATTCTTGGTCCTTACAGGTGTGTTAACCAGCTCTTCCATAGCTGTTTACTGTGACTTCCTATGAAATCTCTAAGAAGTGTATCTCCGTATATGAATTGTGATCCAGACAGCTGTGTAACTACATAGCTCTAAAGCATGCATGGGAGATGACACAGCAGTGCAGGGATGGAAGGTGTTCCCGGGGACCATCAGAGCACATCTCCTACTCCTGCAGGCCACTTTGGCACCCATTCTCCGTGCTGTCCTTCCACCTATTTAATTTCTGTCCACTATGAAACACAGTTTCACCTAAGATTTAATATTTTATTCACTTATTATAATATTTTTCTATTTTTAAGTTTTACTATGAATAATCTAGAATAGCTAATAGTGCAAAACACATTATAACAGGAATATTATTTCTGTCTAAAATAACTCAGCCTTCATCATTTGAAAGAACATTTTCTCACAATCCTTGGTGACTTTGGTAGGTCATGGTATAGAAACTGGGAGAAGCATTCAAAATTTTATTTACCATCCCTTAAAAAGGCAATATTTTAATACCAATTCTCACAGCTAAGTAAAGATAAATGTGACAACATAGCTCTAAGCTAAGGAAGTTTTAATTATTATATTTAGATAGACTTTTACTCATAAGCAGAAGGTTCATACAGATATGGTATACGTTATTTAACTACGGTTGTTATTATTATTTTAAGATGCATGTTGGGGATTGAGCTAGCTCTGCCTGACAATAATATATTTCAGCTTTGCTGTACATTTTGCAGAGGCAGCTCAACACACAGTATTAATCTGGCTCATGGTTAGGCTATTCAGCTTGTAAAAACCTGAATCTGAGACTTCTTAGTTTTGCTTACTTGTGCACAATTTACATCAGGCTGAGATTTCTCCTTACAACATTTCAGTTACATGAGAAAACAGGAGTAAAATTTTCTATTTAATCTGAACATGACAAGTCATTCTATGTAATTTAAGAGTTCAACACTCAGCCTTACAATAGCAGAAGTTTCAAAAATCAAGATTTGCCTATCTGTAATAATCTGAGATCCGTGAATGCACTTCTTTTGCAACTTTTACTCAAATGCCACTCCTTCTTTTCTGGATTCTTTGTTTTTGATATATATATCATACTTTCCCATTCTTTGTTTTCTTGGCATACATCTCTTTATAACTTGTAAATGAAGGAATACATATTTCTTCTCATTTTATCTCCATTCCGAGCCCATAAAAAGTAAACATGCAGAACCAGTTTCAAACTTGAAAAATCAATGTCAGTCATCTGAAATACACCTAATTTTAAGTAGTAAAGTATGACAATAAATCCACTATTTCATAATTCTTTTCTGCCTTATAAAAGTCAGAGACAATGTACAGTACAAAACTCTGCATTACATAACACAGATACCTATTAAAAAGACACCCTTGACACTGTTCATTATCTGATTTCAGTTGTTCCTCAAGTGATTTTTTTTAAAGGACCATCAAATACAAAATTATGGTGGCAGAATAATATGAAGTAAGATGAAATGCTTACATTACTTCAATGGTGACATCTTTAACTTGAAACACCTGAGTGTGCAAAATATCTTACTTTTAACATGAATGTTCATAGAAATGTAAAATGAAAACCATAACAATATATTGGGAATTATCTTTACAAACCCTTTTTCGTTTAAGAATCTATGCTTCACATTTACACCCAAAATATGTGCAAAATATAAACAAGTTAATTTTGTGGAGACAAACTATATTAGAAAATTAAAGGAGAAATAATAACTGAGACATCACCTTCAAAAAAAAAAAAAAAAACAAAAAATTACAATGCGTAAAGTTATATGGCACTGATATTATCTAAACTGAAGGGTTTTCTTTAGCTTATCATGTTTCTAAGGTTTTGCGAGAGATATTGGTTGAGACATTTGTCAAGAACTGCCTCAGAAACCTTGAACTTCCTTATTGTGTGTATATCCATGCAAACCACCACCCTTCACTCCATTCTTCCCCCTGCATCTCATCCAGTATATATTTGGAGTAGAGTTTAGACTAAACAAAAAGGCTGACAGGCTTTTCCAATGGCAGACAAAGCAATATTTAGTACCGAGATCACAGACTAAAAGGGTACCTGTAGTGTTGCAAACCTTATTATAAATTGTCAGTCTTACCAGAAAATCGTGGGCATGTTTGTATTTCCATCTGCCCATGCTAATTTAAAGGAGTCAAATAAGAATAGGAAAGGTTATTTGGTGACATATAGGATTAACTTTCTTAATCGTTATTCCCTCTTTGACTTTATGCTTCTTGACCTTTTTCAGCTGTCCCAAGAGAAAAACAATGTGATCTCAAAGAAACATTCAGGCATTGGTATATCGTTACTCTGTAACTCAACTACACAAGGATTCAGTTACCACATTTACATACTTGGGGTTTCTTAAGTGAACTTTTGTTGCTGAATATAACTTCTGTAGAAATTTGTGTAAAGTTAATATTGTTAACTGAAATATAGCCTGGGAATACTATATTGAAATATCAGTTCCTTCTTGGAAAGGCCAATAATTTCAAGCTACTTAACATAAATGTTCACAGATAAATATCTGTCCAACATTACTTCAGCAATAATTACCATCTCAAAGGGTGCAGTTATATTATCTAGCTCCCCAGTGAATAAATTACAAGGTCAGTCTTAGAAAATTTATCTGCTATTGAAAAATAACACAGCATTAGTTTTGATGCACTGTAACCTAGTATTCTTATGCAATCGAGGTTTTCCTTCCATTTTTATCACTTTAGGTAAAATTAAGACATGACAAAGAAAAACCCCTTCACTACCAGACAAATAAGAATAAAATACATGGAAAACAACAGGACAGACTGGGAGGGAGGAAGATTATGAATATTAGTGACATATACAACAACAGAATATGAATGTTGCTCAGGTTTGTGTATCCTACACAAATAAGCAAAAAAAAAATTTGCTTTTTTGTTATGGTAGGTATATAATGGGGTATGATGCACATCTCATATATTGCCTAGTAGCTCACACAGCCAGCAGTACCCCAGCTCCAGAAAGCCCTGTAGCACCCTTCATGAAACCATCAGCAAATCTGCTTTTCATTAGCAGCAGTGAAACAGTGATTCTGATGATTCAGTGGGTCAGTCCTCATAGTTCACCCACTTTGGCCAAGCACCTGAGGTGGTCACTTCACCTCCCTGTTTGTCGTGCTGTTGTTTGCCTCTGTGTCCTGGTGGAGCTCACTGGGACCTCTCGGCTACTTCATGTCTCTAGCTGCTACTCCCGTAGAAAGGTAGAGACAATTTCATGGTCAGGGAAAATGCTGGAGGAACCTCAAGTTGGACAACTGGAAAAGACTGGTTCCCCGGCAGTCACAGTTCGTGATGAGATTTAGCAGTGTGTGACTGAGCAAGTACTCCAAGGAAAGGGTGTCCCTCCCCAGGTAGGGCACCCTTGATTCCTTTTATCCCCAGGTGACCAATGAGCACGTGCTCCCACTATCACCCCTCTGCACCGGGGTCTGTCCTCAAATGTTTTCTTTCAGAAATGCATTTCTTTATTTACATATGGTTTTGACCATATGTATGAACACACCAAATTTCAAAACACACGTTTCTTAAAGTTATTTCTCCCTCTGACAAATTTGACTGAAACTCCAAATTTATAGGGCATGGACAAGGATAGAGAGGAGGGAATGCATTCTGATAGACAGGTTGAATAAGATTCTTTCCTTGGGAAACAGGCTTAAGAGTATTAAGAGAAAGGACAGGGGAGATGACACACAGAGTTTGTGACAGATAAGCATGCAGAAGGGGCAATGGTTTCTTGGTGGAAAGCTAATGCCATCCAGAAATGTGTAGAGGAAACAGACAAAGCCTTGTCTTTGTTGAAATCACAACAGAGAGAAACAGTCCCATTGATTCATATCTATCTAGACATTAATATATCAGCTATTAGACAGTTAGCTCAGGCACCTGCAAGCAGACTGGTTTAGTAATATGTCTCTAAGGCAGGCTTCTTATTAGGGCAAATTTTGCAAGCTGTGCTGTGCATAATTCTACAATACAAAGGGATTAATTTTAAATTGGCTTCCATGATTGTCGGTACTGCATCCCCTACAATGTAGTGTAAGAGTGACCCAGAATAGAAAGCAAGACATTCATAGATTGGAAGGAAAGAAAAACCCTTGGTGATGAGGATATCTATGTGGAGTGTGTGGCTCTGATTCATACCAACCCACTGCTTTAAAGTCACCTTAGGCTCAGTCACAGAAAATTATTCTCCACAGTGGGGGAGCACAGAAAGTAAAAATCCACCAAAAAAAACACCCCAAACAAACAAACAAAAACAACAGGCAAAGAAAGAAAACACGAAAAACCAAACCAAACAATAACAACAAAAAAACCCAAACAACAAAAAAGCTTGGCCATACGAGTTGGGGAACTTACACACCTCCTCTATATACCACATAACCTCTTGCTCCTCAAGGTAAGGGTTTACTTCTAAATATAGTTATCATTCACAGAAGACTAGCTCCACTCAGTCTTGAAACAATCAAGGGTGGAGAAATATGACTTGAAGATCTGAGAGTCTTATCTTGTTCAAGCTGTTGTCTGCAGTTTGTATCTGCGATGGAGAATACTGGGGAGAAGGACACTTCCTATTTTGTCCCGAGTCTTAGATGTGAAACATAATTCAGTGGAAAAAATAAGCAAATCTGACCAGTTGTGCTCATGAACTTGTTTCTGAATGTAAGCAGCAAAATTTTGGAGTATATTCTATTGGAGAACATAGTTTTTACAGAAAAAATACAACCATATTATAACCATATACGTTATTATAACTGTATAAATTACTCTAGAGAACATCTATACTTCTTGTACAACATTTAAGAGGTACTCAAGTATTCTTCTGTTATGCAATTCTTAAGTATTAACTGCTACAGTTATCCTAGTTCTTACTTAGCTTCAATGATAGAATTATTTGTTCCTTTATGTCAAAGGGTAATGTAATTAAAGTAATACAAACTATCCTAAAGTATGTCTTTTCAGAGTTAGTTGACCAGGGTCAGACAGAGGATAGAACTCAAGCTACCTTATTCTTCCTCTAACCATAACAAATTCTACCAAAAAAGCCCCATCACGCATGAATAATTTTGTATAAAAGAACATTAACAAGCTGAATACTGTAGTCTGTATTGTCATTACTCTTCATAACTATCAAATAAAAATTCTATTTTCTCAAAAGATCAGTTTTTAGTGTTAATTCTACCTACTCTCAACTGACACTTTCTTTGTAACTGGAACATTTAAAACTTTATTTTTTCTATTAGGAAAAGTTGATTTTTTTCCCCAGGAGTTGATTAAATCATCAGTAGTTCACTTCCTGGCACAGTAGTAACATTAAAACAAGGCTATAGTAAGAAAAGTAAAATAATGTAACTATAGAATGGATATTTTTTGAATCTTTGTGAAAGATTAATGACAGTTATAAAAAGCAAAGCTTACTGATATGTTATATGACAGGCAGGAGCAAATAAAAAAGCAGATTCAGGACTATTAACATGTATAATTATATTCATTCATTCCTTTTAAAATTGCTTAAAGCTCAGCTGGATTTAATATTTCCTTCAATCAACAACATGCAGGATGTGCTGAAGAATAAATTACGATTAAAATATAGACAATATGAAGCAAAGAGATGTAGACCATTAATTTAATTCATGACATTTTCAACACCACTTTTATGAAAGTCGTGGATTTTATTCAAATGGACTTTATAGAGCTTTTGAAGTAAGCAGTCTTTGAAGTTCCTTCTTTATTTGTTGTTACACTTATCATGAAATGTCAAAGAAAAATGGTTTATTACTATCAGAGGTGCTTTATTACTCATTTTAGGGGGATTATCAAAATGAGAATCTCCATCCGAGGACAGATTTATCAGGTCATAAATTTTGCACATTATTTTGATAATAAAAATTGGCATTGTAATTATCCATTTTCCCCAGATACTTCCTCTAGAGGAATAAAGGCTGACAAAAACTCCACCTTCTTATGAAAGTTCAACTCAGCCTACACTTATTTTTCCTGAATGATGAGGCATATAAATTGTTAAAAAAAAAAAAAAGAAAAAAGGTTTGAGATTCGTATGTTCATTACCTATGAACCAGTCTCTGTTATTTCAGGAGCTTGAATAAATTTACATAAACATTTTGAATTTATAAGAATAAGGGCTTTTCATGCTTACTACCACTATTAAGAGGGTTTTGAATTGTTTTCATAATATGATAGTTAAAAGAGTCAAAAGGGGTTGATCATAAGCAACAAACCCAAAATCTAGATCATTATCTGTTTAGTAAAAAAAAATTCCTTTCTAGAATGGTTTAGTAGAGGAAATATTGAATGGAAGGAAGATACCACTGCACCTGCGAAGATATTTTATATCTCACTTTTGCTTCAGTGTTAAATGACAGAGATGCAGGATTCCATCTTTTTCTGTCCAAGGTTGATATATCATTATTAGGACAGAAAAATAAGGAAGATGCACATTAATTTGCATGACATTCGCTTTTGGGATTAAAAACTGAATTCTGAATCACATTTTACTGGCTCCCATATAGAAAGGCTATAATAACGACGTAAGCATCACCAAATTTTGTCTTTGGCTTTGGACCCTTATGTATGGTTTATCTGCATGCCTGAGCACAGAATACAATACATGCGTACTCTAGATGTACTCATATAAAATTACACAGCTAATACTGCCAGTCCAATACAGTGTAGACTCTCACAGCACTAAAGGGATGGGGTAAAGGGGGGAAGCCCTTAGTAACCTGTAAATATGTACCTTTTAAGTGGAATGCTGCTTCTGCAAAAAAATAGTAGTTAATTAAGAATTCTGAACTTTACTCAACTTGGGGACAACTATATTCTGCTGAAAAGTTCTATCATTAAATAAAGCATTTTTATAACATTGGAAGTACCAATGTCATAGTCATGCTTTTGTTTGCTGGTTAACAGAATACTTACCCCTCTCTTCCAAAATGAATGTTTTTGTCTTTGCTTTCTTTAGGAAAAGGATTGTATATCTATGGAATGTGCACTTTATACATATATTTCTATGCTCTCTATTGAAACTTCTTAAAGTCAAGCACAGGAATGAGGTTAAGTCCCTGTTTTTTCCAAGAACGGAGGAAAATCAGGATTGGAAGGCAATATCTGAAGGCACATACTGAAAAGGATATCCTACATGTAAATGTTTAAGAATCATAAGAGGATTGGATGTCTTCATTAAATGGAAGAGCTATTAAGTGTAGGAGTACTTATTATCTGTTGGTGCCCCAGACTTCTAATGGGCAACCTCTCACATCACAACAGAAAATGATGATACAAGCTGTTGTGCAAAACCTTTCAATGACTCCTTACAAAAACAAAAGCTGCTTTCCAGGTGTAACCTTGCCTTCCAGTCTCTTTTCAAAATCAAGTACACTAGGGGTGGCCCCAGGGATCTCTGCAGTCTTTTGCCATACTTGGGTAGGAAAGTTTCAGAAGAAAGAAGTGAGTGCAGAGCTTAAAATATCTTTAAGGAGAAATGCTTTTAGACATGGAAACTCAAGTCATTCAGAAAGCCAGGCCTCTTAAAGCCTGGCAAAACTTTTAGTCTCAAACCTTAGGAAAATTTGTGGGCAACAAGAAAAAATATTGTTGTCTTCTCAGTCTTCGGCAATTCAAGATTTTTGGAAAATAGCTGATGAATGTAAAGGCAGACTCCCAGATTACACATAGAATATTTCTGGTTGTTACAGAGCACATTCCATAAAGGATCGTTTGCTGTCTCACACTGAGAATAGAACAAGAATGTGAACATGATGAGCAAAGAAATGCTTAAATTCAGAATACCGCTCTGTCACACCGGTTGTATAAAACACCGAGCTTAGGGGTGCCTGAACTGGTGCTTGGCAGCTACAGCTCCCATCTGAGAACAGAGCCCCTCCAATATCTTCTTTCCAACTGCTTAGCAAAAGTCAGTATGTTCTTACAACGTGGTGATGATGAGTTTCTTTTGTATTTTTTTAAATTTTAATTTTTAATAATAAAAAAAACAAGAGCAGCACTGGTCAGTCTTGATTCTCATGAGAGGACTACACAGTATCTAAGTCTTTGGTTTGGATCCTATAAGCTCATAGGGTGAAACACATCTGCGGTGCAGCAGGAATACATGGTCAGCGCTTCAGTCAAAGGAGGATCAGTCCCAGCTCTCATTGAAAATCTGCGGGAGTTTAGTGCTTACATTAGTCAGATACTTTATAAATATTTACCATTGATTTCAGTTATTAAAATAAATACTACATTGCATAAACCAGATTCAGAAAGTAGATATTTCATTCTCCTATGCCAAAAGGATGTCAGTCATTACGAACAATAGATCAATGGCCTCTTTTGGCTCTAAATAAAAGAAACATTCTGGAGTTGTTTCTAATTAGGACACCATCAGTTAAATTCACTGCTGACAGTCAGCCTTGCAGATTTACAGGGCCTTTCATACTAAGAGTGACGATGAAGGTGCAGAAAAATATGTGTTGAAGACATTCAATAGCACCTTTTAAATGGCAAGAAATAAAACACTTTTGTAGGAAAATACTCTGTCTAGGCTTACCATGGGTTTGCTAAAGTCCCAGTGAAATCCACAGAAATATTTGTGCTGCAGGACTCCGCACACAAAAAAAACCCAGGTTGCCTTAGTAACATGTATGAAGAACAAGCACATGGATGTGGTGAGTGAGTGTATATGTATTCTGTGTTGTAAAACTCAGATCTTGATTTGGAAGGTTTTGGTCTTTGAAGTTTCAGATGGCTCATTATCAAGTCATGGCAAAATCTGAAAGGAGTCTCCGAACAAGACAGGGTATGCAATTTGGGTCCAAATCTCCACCTCCCATTATATTTAGTGCTGATCTTCAGACAAACAATTCTCTATCTTCCCACCACTGCCTGAAATTTCACTGGGGACAGGGAATAGGAAGGAAAGCAAACATCCCAAACATAAAGTCACAAAGCACTCAAGAGACTTCCAGCTGAAACTTTAGCATACATATTGTTTGTGAACATTTACTTTTAGCAATATGCAAAAATATTAGGTTTCAGTATATGAATTCTGAAACTAAAAATTGACTTGAAATGTGAGTAAATGGAATTTTAGATCATGTTTGTTATCCACTAAATAATTCATTGTTCCATTTTATACATGCAGTCTTTAATTAACTTACTGACTCAGAGGCATGATACTACTAATCCATTCATTTCCCCAAGCCCACAGAAAAGTATAAAACATGTGTGGGCACAAGCAAAAGACTAGAAGATTATTAAGAAGGAATTTTTAATCAGAAAACCTCAGACAGCTGGATCCTCTTCTCCCAGCTATGAAGAACAGATTGAGGAGTGATTGATAACACCTGTTAACTACTGGCTTTTTCCTGAAGCTGTTGAGTCATAAGCCTGTACAACTATTTTTTCTGAAATACTAGTCACAACGGCACAAAACAGATAATAATAATTCTGAGTAAAAAGTTTCTTTTTAATTAGCTGGATGCATCAAACGTCCAATTTCTGCTTTACTGGAAAAAATAGATATAGGGAAATAGCTTTAAATATGAAGGGCAGAACTTGGATGATTTGTTTTAATGCAATACTCTATATATACATATACACATGTGTATATATACATATACATCTGAAAGGACGCATGCTTGTTACAAACCTACTGTATCTTCCATATCTGCAAAAATATCCAAACTCTCTTCTTAGACCAATCTCATCTACGTATTTACTTAAGTGCTGGTTTGCATTACAGATGACTTTGTGCCTTCCCCTTCAGGGAAGGACAGCTTTTTTGCCAGTGAAATACAGGACAAAGGGAAAATTAGCAATTTGAAACCTCATTGGCTTCCAATAACATCCAACTATATGATAACAGTACATAAAACCTATACACTAAGTGAAGTACTGGGAATAAAAAATGAACTACTACAATGCCATTCCAGTAGTTAATAATTTTCCTTTTCTCTCTTTCACATAGGTTAGCTCATTTTGCTTAAAGTTCTATTTTCACCATTTTATATAGACCTAAATTTAATTTATGCCTCTATTGCCTTCTTTCATCAAAGCAAGACTTTTAATAAAAATTTATCAATAACTGTTTTCTGTGGACATAAGCTATAGGAGGTAGAGACAGATTTAATTCCTCCATTTTCCCCCTTGATCCTCGTCTACATAATTAAATATCAGACTAGACAATCCCTTAGGTCCGCTCATTATTCCAGTCTATTTAATATCAGCATATCACTCTGGGATAGGTTACAGTGCTCTTATAGGCCTTAAAATGTATAGGTTAAAAGACTTACAAGGAAACTGGAGTTGTGACCTTCTTCTTGGGGGAAGGAAAGGGGCATGAAAGGAAGGATAATTCAGAGAAATGTGGCTTAAGAGCAGTACTAGAGTTATAACCCCTGAAGTTATTTAAGCCTTTGTCTTTTACCAGCTTCCAAATAGTCCCTGCTGGGTGAAATCTCCAGTTGGCCTAAAAGACTTAATCACCTCTGGCTGGATGAGTATTAGCAGTTCATTTGCATAAGTACTTGTCATTATCATTAAGTGTGTTTGCTTTCAGATATATTTAAGTCCACGTTAACTCCTTCTTGCCTGACATTAGGGTCTCTCAGGTTGGCAGTGGTTGCATTGTATTTCCTCTGAACCAGACTCCTAGGTAAGACATATCTAGGACAGCTGTGTTCTTTAAATACGCATGAAAGGGAAACAATTCCAACTACTGCATGAAAAATTTAAGACACATAATTTCTGTACAAAGTCAAGATGTGGTCACACAGAAATGAAAATACAGATTCTAAAGCATAATACAGTAACAGTAAATGGGGTAACCTTCTTGCTAGAACACCTCCCTCGCTCTCAGAAGACTAGTTGTAATCATAGCTCTATAGTGTTGATAGCTGCTCTTCTGTAAATCACGATTTAGGTAGCTGCAACAAGCAAAATTTTCAGTGTCTGCAACTCAATGTAAAGTCAAATCCTAGGATTAGGTATCCAGACACCGTATACGAGGCACAGATTTACCAAAAGAACTCAGGAGGCCGTGACATCCCTGTAAGTTTGACTCATTGCAAGGGCATACATTCCCTTGTCCTACAGTTTGGCTAAACTGCTGAGTGCTCTTGCTTCTCTCCTTCATTGTGTCTGGCTTCATGCACCCCATCATGGACACTGTGGGGAAGTGACACCTCAGGAAGAAGAGTCAAAGAGCTACAAGCAGAACCACAGTCCTACTGTCTAGGACTGGCAATCCCACTCTTCCCCAAAGCTTGCCACATAATATTTAACTTATTAACTGAAAAGGACTTAAAAGAAACCTAAAAGAGAGCTTCTTAGTAAGATTAGACCTCTCTAAACATTTCATCTCAACATCTGAACAGAGTTTTTGGACCATAATTTTTACTTCAGATGTTGGAACCCCAGCTCATGTTTCCAACCTAACTGTTCACATTTCCTTGCTCCTCCCTGACAATGAGCAGAGTAGTACAAACTCTGTTCCTGTAATGTACACAAGGTAACATTTCAGAATATTTCCTCACACCTGTTTAAGTCAATAGTGAAATTATTCTTTACTGATTCCTGAAAACCTGGGTTACAAAAACTTGCTATGATTCTTAATTCAGGGAGTTTTCCTTTCTGTTGCAGTGACAAACCATGTGGTAATGACAGCCTCGGGCTTCTCCAAGTAAAACTTAGGCAACAAACATCTTTAAAACCTTTCTTGCATTTTCATAGCATGAGACCTTAGGCAAAAAGACTAATATCATCTGTCATTATATCAAACTAACGTATTATATATTCAGGTCAAATTAATAATTAATACCCTACATATGGTATAAAATACACATTTTTGCATCTATTATTTTTCTTGAGAATAACATATGTGAACTGCATTTTGCACGCAGCTTTATTTATATTTTCGCTAAACTACATATCAACCCATGTTTATGCACCGGGAATGTATGTTTTTAATAAAAATTAGACACATTCAGGGTTCTTAACTGGTTTTCTACAGCGTGACTCTTAGAAATCTTTTAGGCATGAACAACCAGAATTACGCCCCTTAATAATGTTTTGGTTTGGTTTTTTTATAATATCCCTTCCTTCCTGCTGGAACAGTCATAACAGGAACCAAGTTGGAGGGCAAAGGAAAACAGACTTGTTTAAAAACCTTAAATGGGTAAAGTAAATAAAATGAATATCATTTGGTAGAAAACTACAAAGCAGATTTATAATCTCCGGAGGAGTTTTATCAGTGTCTGAGTTGGGTGTAATATTGATTAGCAAGTTTTCACATACTTATTTCCAAAATGGAAAAGTAAAGTTCTCACCTCTTGCAATATTTTCCTACAAGCAGAAAGTCTGAATACATCTTCCTGCTTACGTTAATGCATACTAGGTCATGCATGCTTTCAACAATTCATATTAAATCCCAGTTATCTCTGCATGTACTTGTGATAAGCTTGTAAACCTGTAAACAGCATTCATCAGCACATTCACAGCTGAAATTCATTTTACACCTTTTCCACTAACCCTCTGTTTCAAGGGTCTTGTAGAGATAATTTCCTGATAATGTAGAAATGTCAGTCATATTTCCCAAATTTTAATGTCAGGCATAGTCACCTCACTTTCTGAAAATATCACAAAATACATTTTTAAAGCAAACAGGATTTACTCTTTATAAATCTGAAATGAATGTCAGGAAAAATAACACTGAACCAGATAAATTTCTAGCACTAACCATCTTTAGCAACTGAGGCAGCCTGAATATTTCTGCTTCCATCATTGTTCAGAACACAGACAGACCCCTGAACTGAAGCCTGTGCAATACTGACAGAAAAGCCTCCTGAAGCTTCTTCTGCTTACGTGCTGAGAACATTCTTTCAGTTATACTTCTGTTTCTTAAGCTCTACCTGATGATGAACAAGGTATGATAGCTTTTCATGCCTGTCATTCTCAAAATAATCTAAACTAGTCAAATGCATCAAATGTAACTATCAATGGGTGATAAAACTATTCCTATTAAAATAGGTTATTTTTTATTTTAAAATGTAAAGGGGGAAATTTACATGTTCTATTGTAAATATGAATAGCATGACTGCTGACTACAAATGTATCTGAAGGACAGCAGTGTATCTGTAGCCATGATTTTCAGAGTAGAAGGTAGGTTTTTTAATTTTATTTTATTTTACACGTAAGAGACCTGGCCACATCACTTTTACAGAAACTTCCATTTGGGAACCAGACACTTGTTTGCTGTAAAAAACTCTTGTTTTATTTCCTGCAGATGAGGTTGATAAAGACAGTGCTAACATTACAAGATATACATTAGCACACATATATATTTGCATTGGAGATCATGTCACCTCAGTCTGTAGCTCACTATGCACAGGTAAACAGCCTAAACCACAAAAGAAAGGCAGTGGAAAGTTACAGTACATTTTTTGCCTGATCCTTATAGTCATTAGGCTAAGTGTCTCAGTAAGGAAAATTCTAAGCTATGAAGTGTATTAATTACCAATAGGTTTCTCCCCAGAATGCTTATGCACTTCAGTCTCTATGCACGTTAAGCACTTCAGGATAATAATTAAAAAAGCTATTTTCTAGACAACAATACTGAAATAAAAATAAAAACAAAACACCATTAAGTAAATGGGTTTTTACTTAATGGCAGTTAACTCCAGTCATTAGGTAAACTATATTAATCCACATTACTCCTTATGTCAATAATTTAATATTCCCCAAAATAATTTACACAAACACAGATAAGGATTTAAGAAAATAGAAGGAGGAATTAATCTAATGCTCTCTGAGTCAATAAAGGAGTTCTCTGAAGGCAGTTCCAGTTGTTACTTACAAACACAAGAGAGATGGGCTAGGGTATTCACACATGGATTTCCAGAGGGAGAAGGGAGCTTTTGGTCTCTGTAATTGGCATCACCAACTGCCACAAATCATAGTGACAACTGCCTGGTTTATGAATTAGGAGCTGGAATTAAGTCCCCCAAATTTGGACCTTGCTGCCATTAAATATAAAATTTAGATTCCTAAGTGCTGGTGATATGTGCCATTAGATATCAAGTTTAGATTCATAAACGAGAATGACATATAACAAATAATTAATTCCAGTGAAAGACCAGGTCTGTAGTCAGAGAACAGACCTTTCCATGCTGCTTACATAAATTCTCAGAATAAGTGAAAATTAATACTATGTTCTCCATTTTCTGACGCAGTATGGTATGATAATAGCTTTTATTTTGTCTTTAAAAAACTGCAGGGCAATTGAGGATAAGGTGATCATGTAGCAGTACTTAGTCCTGTAGTACTTACTATCTTTCTAAATTAAATTGATAGCTGTATTATGATATATTTTAAAAACTATTATATATTTATTAAGAGAACAGTTAAGGGATGCCACAACTGCAGCTAGTGCAGAACTAGATAATCTCTAAGGGAAGAGATAAATCTCACACACTTTGCAAAACCCTCTTCCCTTTAATATCATTCAGGTTGCTTGAGCTTAAACTAAAACTTTGGAAGTGTTTGTTAAGGGCCCCACGAGATAAAGGTATGCACTGATCAATAATCTCAGTTTGCAAATTCTGCCCCTCTCATTCTGATTCAGGCCAAAATGCTGCAAATGACCACACCAGGAAAATGCTACTGCAAAACTGTACTGTTTCTCTCCACTTGAAAATTTTTGCAAAGGTGTGTAATTCCCTCAGTTACTTTAATTAAAAGGCTCTATAAACCATATTAACTCTATAAACCTCACTTTGCCAGACTGCTGAGTTTTAACAATTAGGTTTAATTGTTTTTCAGCAATGTCCCCTTTAGTATGTATTAGGTACAAACAAATTTTCTTATGCAGCAGGAACTTTTCCATTGCAATGGCGTTGTTTTTCTAATTATTCTTTTAAGGTCATTTAATAGTCAGTGCAAGTAGAAAGTCACTTCTCCTTGATTTGTTTGATACCGCTGAATTATTTATTAGTATACAATAGAGAATTAGTGTATCGTGGCCCAAGCATGACCTAAATGTCTGTTTATTCTTACTCTTTCTTTAAAACAACAGCTTTCACTTCTTTGTCTTCCATGCTTAAACAAGTCCCAGATAATGCATGTCTTGGTAACCTCTCAAGTTCTCCACCCAGTAATTAAAGTTTTGTGTTTTAAAGTAACTGAACATGCTGTGCAGAGTTGACACAGAGTGCAACAGACAGCTTTTAGCACAAAAGGGAATGGCACCATATTGCTCAAAAAGGTGGTTCTCTCACTCCATTTTACTAGGGTAAGAAACAACACAATGTTATGTTCTCTTCTAACCTACTTTTGACTTTTCCTGTGGAACTTGTAAATGAAAGAAGGCTTAATTTCTTGCATGCAAAACAGATGCTGTGATGTTTGAATCAGAGGGACTGGAAGAATACAGGTGTGTATTAAAATTCAGAGAAACATCCTTGTCTAGGAGTCTGCATCTTCTACTTTCTTAGTGTTACATCTTGCATTCAGATCTGAATGTCAGATTTTCCACAGCACAATGACACTTCAAAGCAGCACTTGTCTCTGCTCAAGTAATGTGATGGCAGAATTAAAGGGATGATCCACAATCTGGTGTAAACTAGAGCTCATTAAAAATAAGAACATTCTCCATAAATTTAAGGTGAAAAGATATCTTTTATCAGGCTTTGAAATTTGCATTAGTTTTATGAGAAGGCAGCATCTGAGCTGTTAAGTAAGATGGTAACTGTTTGGACATGCATGATAACTTTCTCTGACCCTGCTTCTACTAACACATGTGGGACCATGTGTATGACCATGCCTCAATCTCATGGCAACATTGAGAAAATTTCCTCACAGAAACAGACAATTGTCATGAGAGGTGATGATATAGAACCTAAAGTTTTATCCAAGGTGATTGACTCTAGGAGTAACTGGTCAAAGAAACCACAAGGGGAAAAGCAAATCTTCATGTAGTTCTGAGCAAAGCACAGTGCCTCTGGTTCAAGATTAAGTTATTGAAGAAATACTCTGAAATACTCTAGCTACTGTTGTCTCCAAAGAAGCAAGCAAGTAAAAAATTTATGATAGTATATTAAAATTCAAAGGGGAAGAACATAAGAGTAAGGAATCTTGTTAAAAGTAAAACGAAAAAAGCTGATTAGATGAGAAGCTTGTAAAGGGCATGGAGCCTATCTGAAAACATCACATTATAGGTTCAGGGTATACCATGTATTAATCACAACAATCAGTCTTCAAAAACCCATCACAAAAAATCAAAACCTATAAGCCAACCAAAGAAAACCCTAGAATAACTAAACACAGTGCCTAGTAAAAATAAAAAGACATCCTTCCAAATTAAGAGTATGGAAATCAAAAGCAAGGAAAACAGAGAATGCTCAGTATGTGGCAAGTTAGGTTTCAAACCATGGGCAGACCAAAAAGATTTTGAGAAACAATTTGCTAAGCCCATAAATAAATGCCTACAAAAGCCGGTTCTAATACATTAGTAGTTGGAACCAGGCAAGGGCCTGTAAGTTTCAGAGATGATAGAATAAAAGTTAAATAACCTCTTTGTGCTCATCACCACAGTAAAACAGATAAATTTTCCCAATTGCAACTTTCTTTATACAGGAAAAGTTGAAGAAACGGTCTCAAACGGAAGTGTTAATAGAAGTGGTTTTAGATAAAATGAAAAAAACTTGTAACTAGTTGTGCGGATTCAATGATACTCATTAACTATTTCTAAGGGAACTTAAAAATTTGATTTTAAACTATTCAGCCCAGGACACTGTTGGCCGCCTTTGCTACCAGGGAGTATTGCTAGCTCATGTTCAACTTGGTGTCCAGGAGGACACCTCTCCCCCCTTCAGGCCCTTCTCTGCAAAGCTAATTTCCAGCCAGTATGGGTGTAGGGTTATTTTTCCCCAGGTGCAGGACTTTGCACTTCCCCTTGTTAAACTTCATTAAGTCCCTGTCAGCCCATTTCTTCAGCCTGTTGAGGTTCCTCTGAAGCATAGCACAACCCTCTGGTCTATCAACAACTCCTCCCAGTTGTACCAACAGCGAACTTGCCTAGGGTACACTCTTGTCCTATCACCCGGGTCATTAATGAAGAAGTTAAACAGTATTTGTCCTAGATCAACTTCCTGGTGTACACCACTAGGTACCAGTGACCACAAGGACTTTGAGCATGACAGTTCAGCCAGTTTTCAATCCACCTCACTGGCCACTTATCTAGTCCATATTTCATCAGTTTTTGTATGAGAATGTTACAGAAGACTGTGTCAAAAGCCTTAGTAAGGTCAAGATAAACAACATACACTTCTCTGCCCTTGTCCACTAAGGCAGTTAGCTCACTGTAGAAAGTTATTACGTTGATGAGGGATGATTTTCCCTTCATAAATTCACACTGGTGGCTGCCAGTCCTTGAGCCTTAAAGAGGGTCCTGTGGTCACAAAAGCCAAATCCCTGCTGTCCAGATCAGCTCCCCATTAGATGTTGACTTGCAGGGTCCATCCAATCCTCCTCAAGCCTTCCCCCTCACTGGCAGTACCTGGCTCCCTTGCCCTAGACACTCTCCCCCAGAGCCATGCAGTCATGGTTGATATGCCTTGGGTCTTCCCTGGCCATATTGCTGGTTCTCACATGGAAGAGCAGCAGGGTAACCATCCAAGGACTGGACGAGCCTCAGCCTTCGTTCCACGATGTCCAGGCTCTGAGCTCCCAGCAAGCAGCAAGCCTCCCTGGGCACCAGGTCAGGTTAGCAGGTGGGAGCCTCTGTCCTCTGCCTCAGGGGATCTCCCACGATGAGACTTCACCACTTCTCCCAGTGCTGCTGTGTGGCTCAGGCCCAGCAGGCTCAGGACCCTGGCTGGACTCAGATCCTGGTGCTTTCTCTGCAACTCAGGTGCTGACCAGAGCCCTCCTCCTGTAGCCAGAATTCTCCAGCCTTCATTGCCATGGGATCCCTACATCACAACCCCATAAGGATAAAACTTGCCTGTTTTCCCTTAGGTACACCTTGGGACTGAGGCTCCCCTTCTATCTGGGGTCTCAGAGAAGTCTATCTCCTTGTCTCCTGTGGTTCTGTGCCCTTCTACAGCCCCTCTACTTAGCCTCTGTACCAGAGTCAAGAAGAATCAGGAAGTGACAGCAGATCTTGAGGAGGACTTCAGCAATGTGTGTGGAAGTACATGTCCTACTTCAATACCAGGGAAATCAATAAAAAGCATTATAAAAGATTAGACTTACTGGATGAAAAGATAAATCTAATATATTAGGGAAGCAATAACCACCAGCTTTTATGGAAGGAAATAAATCTTTTAAAATCTACTCCAGTTCTTTGGGGAAAGTAACTGTGGGTAGACGAGTGTGATGAGAGCAGTATAGAGTGCATGGATTTCCACATCACTTTTGACAAAGTTCCTCACTAAAAATTCCTGTAGAAAATAAGCTACAAAAGAGAGATGAGGTATGGCCAAGTCATGAATTAATAGAGGTTTAAACACAAGAAACAAAATAGACAGTATTTACTGTGAGGGAAAGTTTACTACTGGAAGAGCCCTGCAGAGCTCTTATGTAAAGACATCTTAATGTTCAGGATGTCAATAAATAATCTGGAAAGGAGAGTGGATAGTGAGATGAACAAACTGGTACTTATTAACAGTGCATCAAAACTAAAATGGACTATCAAAATTCAATAAATGTTCTCATGATACTGGATGCCTAGGTAATAAAATGGTAAAGGTATAAGAAATGTGCAGGAAAATGACCTCAGTTTCTACCTCCCAGAAAAGAGGTTTTGAAGATCTTGTGGATCTTTGTCCATACTTAGCAGTTTAATGTTCATCTGTAGTCTGAAGGAGAATATAATATTAGGAAAGGAATTGAGAACAAATAAAGAACAAATAAAAAGTTCATACCAATGAATAAATAGCTTTAATATATGAATTTTGAATGCTGCATATTGCTCTGGTAGCCCAATTAAAAAAAAAAAGGATATAAAAGTAATACAAGAAATAGAAAGAAGGGCTAAATAAAAGGATAAAGAAGTTACAAAGTTTAAGTCTCTCTAACTTTTTGGGAAAGGGGTAACTTTTGGGAACAGAGCAAGAGATTTATGGCTGTACTGGCATAATTTCAAAGAAACTGATGAAATTTATATGGTGAGTAAATATGAAAGGTTATCTCCTCCTCAGAATACAACAACAAGGGGCATCAAATTGTGTCATCACAGAGCTATGAAAAAAAGAAAGTGCTTCTCCCACAGGATAGATAATTAAGCTGTGGAACGTTTTACCCTAGGATGTATGGGATGTCAGAAACTTAATGTGTTCAAAAGCAGTTAATGAATGCAAAGCAAAGGAATTAAATGAATAGTATAAAACACAAATATGGATACCTCCACTTCAAATATGAAGGTCTGCTTCAGGCAAGACTGTAACTACCAAAGTCCACCAAAGGTTATAGCACAGGAAATACCATTCTGTTTTTATACTCTTTCGCTAACCATCTGCTAATGGCCACATGCAAAACAGAAGGCCAGTCTAACTGGACCTTCAGCTGGAGCCAGTACAGCTGTTCATATATTCTTTAAAAATAGAAATGAACCTTTTTCCTAAAATTTGAAATCCTATAACACCCCAAAGTTCTCATTAAGATAGTTCATTATGAATTAGCTGGAAGACTGCAGAGAATAAAGAATTATAACAATTCTGTGGTAATAAGCGTACATTATGTATTTCTAAAGAAGAAAACAAAACCTTCAATTAGTAGCAGCAGGGGATGTTAGATTTAAATTGCAGTCTTTTTTTTTTTTCTGAAGAACAAGTGGGAATTTAAAAAGCCAAAGAATTGATTCATTCTGATCTATACTTCTATTTGAAAACTATGAAACTCTTCTGGCAGCATTCCATCCATTGTTGCATTCCTAATTATCAAGGTGAACATGTTAAATTTGCTTTATCTACTCTTTACCTTTAAACCAGCATTTTCTCACTGGATTTCAGCTAAACGCAGCTGGAAACTCTAGATAAACGCAGACATTTCTGATGGAGACCAAAGTGTTTCTCAGATGTTCCCTCAAATGTGCTAAAAAAGCTACAAACTGAGCCACTTCCACAGTAATGGGATTAGAAATAGCCTGCAGGGAAGCATGTGCCAAATGGAGCCAACTAGCAAGGATTATAACAAAAAACTGTGACATTATAAAAATACCTCAGAGTGAGGCTCTGGGTGGTGGAATTGCAACTTGCCAGCTCAAAAGAATGTGCCTTATTAAAATGACGGGAGTATGCCAAAGCAGTGATTTGTGCAGAAACATGATCCTCCTGATAGCTGAGTAGCTAATTTTTTTCAAAAACCTTGTCAGATGACCATCAAATTCATAAATGTCAATTAGGGCTGAAAGGGAAGGAAAAAAAAGATGGTGAGAGAGCACAGTGGGGAAGAGAATGAAGGGAGGGAAAGTTGGGGATGAATCAAGCTTTAAATTATTTTTTTTTAAACTTCACACATAAGGGAAAAAATTAATTGAAATATATGGTGAACATTAAGAACAAACAACCTTTTTAACCCTGTTGTCTATTATGGCAAGCATTTGGAGACAACACGTGCAAATTAGCTTTTAGGTTTCCAGGGAATTTCAAAGAAGCTGAAAGCTCCTGTCTGATGGGGACTGTAATTAGTGTTGTGGGTGCTCAGCATTTCTGAATTATTTTCAGCACATAAAGCCAGAGAACACTGCCCTAAAGCACCTTACCTATGAATTAAAGCTATGTATGAGTTTGACTCCCTCTTCAGACAGGTTTGTATCCTGTAAAATGCCATTATACCTACAACTCAAACCAAATGCGTTGTTGACAGTTTGGAATCTAAAAACTGTTCGGGCATCAGTTACTGTCTGGAAAAGTAATGAACACCATCCTTGCCTGTAGAAAAGGAAAATTAATCAGCAGCTATAGTAGCACAGCCTTTGGATGAGCAGCTACTCTCCACATGGAAGGTGGCAGATCGGGTGCTAATAGGAAGAGGCAATTATCCCTTACCAGACACATATCTACATGGAGGCACTTAGCTCTGAAATAACTGGGCCCTGTCCTCCCCACCTTCAGACAGGAGAAAGGCTGAAGGAGAAGAATGTTTTGGTTTCAGCAAACTCTTTCTCTGCCTAGAAAGAGGGGAGCTGTATTCTGGTTCCATTACAAGTATCTTGTAAGATGGGGAGGAGGAAAGAAGAGATGTAAACTGAAGAAAAACAAGCAAGAGTCCTAGCTCATGTCAATGCATTTTATGATATTCCTGTGAGATACCTCTGTGAGAAAATTTCTGGTTTAGGATGACCAGTGTGTTTTTCACACAAGTCACCATACTGTATTTCCTGAATTAAAAAAAGGAATTACCACTGTCTCATTCTTATCTCTTCAATTACAAAAATAATCTGAAACAAAATCTTCACAGAATCATACAATCACAGAATGGTGGGACTTCTGGAGGTCATCTAGTCCACCCTCCCTGCTCAAGCAAGGTCACCCAGTGACAGTTGCCCAAGACCATGTTGAGTTGGCTTTTGAATATCTCCAAGGATGGAGACTCCACAACCTCTCTGGGCAATGTGTACCAGTGCTCTGTCACCCTCACAGTAAAGCAATGTTTTCTGGTGTTCAGAGGGGATCTTCTGTGTTTCAGCTTATGATCATTGCTTCAGTGATCCTGGGCACCACTGAAAAGAGCCTGGGTCTGTCCAGTTTGCACCCTCCCTTTAGGTACTTACATGCATTAATAAGGTCAGCCATGAGCCTTCTCACTCCAGGCTGAACAGTCCCAGCTCTCTCAGCCTTTTGCCATATGACAAATGCTTCAGTCTCTTAATAATTTCTGTGGCCCTTCCCTGGGCTCACTCCAGTATGTCCCTGTCTCTCTTGTACTGGGGAGCTGAGAACCGAACACAACACTCCAGATGTGGCCTCGTCTATGCTGAAGAGAGGGGAAGGGTCACATCTTTTGATCTGCTGGCAATACTTTGCCTAATGCAGCCCAGCATAGCAGTAGCCGCCTTTGTGGCAAGGGCACATTGCTGGTTCCTGTTCAACCTGATGTCCGCCAAGGCCCCCAGGGCCTTTTCTGCAAAACTGCTTTCCAGCCGGTGGCCCCCAGCACGTACCGGTGCACAGGGTTGCTCCTCCCCAGGTGCCGGAGTTGGCACTTCCCTTGGTTGAACTTCATGAAGTTCCTGTCAGCCCATTTCTCCAGCCTGTTGAGGTCCCCCTGGGTGGCAGCACGACTCTCTGGCCTATCAGACACTCCTCCCAGTTTTGTGTCATCAGCAAACTTGCTGAGGGTACGCTCTGCCCCTTCACCCCGATCATTAATGAAGATGATAAATAGGATTGGATCCAGTATTGGCCCCTGGGGTACACTGCTAGTTACTGGCCTCCAACTAGACTTTGTGCCACTGATCACCATCCTCTGGGCCTGGTCTTTCAGCCCGTTTTCAGTCCACCTCATTGCTCATCCAGCCCACACGTCACCAGCTTGTCTATGGGGATCTTATGGGAGGCAGCATCAAAAACCTTCCTGAAGTCCAGGTAGACAATATCCACTGCTCTCCTCTTATCTACCAGGCCAGTCATTTAATCACAAGTTTATCAAGTTGGACAAGCATGACATTTTAACGTAAAGCAAAATACATAAATGAAAAAACAAGGGGTTTTGTTCATGAAGGGCTTGTGAAAAATCTTAGTTTAAGTCTTGAGTCAATGAAGAATATACTTATGTATTTTTGTTAAAGCTTCTTTCCTATCCCAAGGAAACACACTGACATAACACTACTGAAAACAGAGGTGAATGAGAGCCTTTGAATTCTCCATGGTAGTTGGAACTATAAATGAGTATAACCTAAGGTTTGAAAATATTTCAAGATGAGTTATTTGGACTTAAAATATATTCCTAGAATTTTGCGCTTTCTCTGATGGACAGCTCAGGAACAACTGATAATTCTTTGTTGTATACATATTATTTTTATCTGAGTATTAGACATCCCTTTACTGAATTATTTAAGACTCACTGTTCATTTAGAGTAACAAAATACCAGAATTAATAACGATAAATCAAATAAAAAACCTATGTTTAGAAGAAATTAAATGAAATCTGATTTGAGCTAGAAATACTGATCTCCTCTGAGTACCTAAACTGCTAAAAAAAAACCCCAATAAGAATCCCTGAAGTAAAAAAACCCAAGCAAATTCAAACAAAAAAAGGAAACAAACTAAAAAACCCCACATGATGAAATGTAGTAAACTAGAGTGTGGGTGACATGTTCCAAGTCTGCATCACAAATTAAAATAACAAAGGTTGCCATGGACAGGACTTCAGTCTTGCACCTGAACCAGTCAACAGAACTAAATTCTGCTTTTTAATCACAGAGTATTACTGAGAGTAAAAACCAATATTTAGATTAGGTAGTTTCCCAAAAAAAGGACAGAATGGCTTTGTTTCATGTTTTATTCAGCATTAGATTTTTTGAGTTTTAAAATCCATGCTGTATTTGACCCTAATCTCACATCTTTCTTTGGGTTGTGCTACTGTTTTTCCTTACATTTCTCTTCCAAACAAGGTCTGGCTGAATTTTCAAAAAGCTGGTGTTTTTGCTCAGACTAGTTTAGTTTATTAAATATTTTGTGGTTTTATCTTTTCACCTTGCTAAACATGTTTACTGTCATTCCCCATATCCATGGTGGGTTTTTTTTTGTTGTTGTTTGTTTTTTTTTAACATTTCCCGTTCCTATCTGTTTTGCAGTTAGCATCAGGAACAGTACTAGACAGTTCTGATTATTGCAATCTTTTTTGTCATGGATTCAAATCAAATTTAAAACATAAGTGAATAAATCCAGAGTTCCAAAAGGTAAAGCAAGCCTATGTCTAAAATCTTAACAAGCAAACAACAATGTAGAACCTCAGCTGAGGTCAAGTGGCAGCTAAGAATAAAGTCATATAATTAGTTTAGCACTCCTAAGATATATTTAGGACCTGACTATGCCTTTTGGTTTCGTTTTTAAATCATTCAATTCTGGTTTTGTTTTCAAATCTTTTAATTCTGGTTAACATATGCAGCATTACCTATTTGTGATTTTTCTAAGCTTCCGGGTTTTCTTTTCGTTTAGTTAATCTTACCACAAAAGTCAAGCTCAATTAGTAGCCTTGGGAATTAAAGTGAAATATTGAGGTGCATTAATTTGTCAAAGTACAATATGCATTGACATACAGGCCATTTAATATACAGGTTTTTTCAAGCTAAAGAACATTCGCTTTTTATAAAAGCTTTTCAACATTTTTCTGCTTATTTACTTGAAAGTTTAAACTCAGTATATATAATAAGGAATAGTGTATATTCCATTTGGCAGCATGTAAGTGCCCTAACATTAACATCAGATCCTGTTCCTTTATCTGCAGAAACACATGTGATATACTCTAGATGCAACTGAACTCCATTGCACTGCAGTTTCTTAGAATATCCTCAGCGAACATACTGTGTTAAAGGCAGTCAACTGCATTAGTGCACTGGCCCCATTCATTTCAAAGTCATCTGTTCCTTAATGTACTTTGTCTAAATATTTTATGAAATAGATGTCAGGCATCTTGACTGGCTTTTGTTCTCCCTGTTGTTCTATGATTAAATACTTCCTCAGTAAACTCCAAGGGGAAATAAGCCTTTAAAATTATGTTTGAGATAAAGAAATAAACTTTGAGTGTGAGTCACTTGCCACTCTTCCATTCAGGTGCTTCAAGGCATATCCTGTGCATTATTAGGCAGAAAATTCAGGGCACCGACTGACTTCAGCAGAGCTGCGGCAGTTTATACCAGCCTCCCAGGAAGGATGGCAACTAGTGATTTCACGAGCATCTTTACTTTGAAATATTCATGACCTTTAGTTAAGACTATCTAGACTTTTTCAATCTCAAGTGGTAAAGCATCTAAAATGGACTGAGAAATTCTGTATCTTATTGTTACAAAAACAACACATAGAAGTGGTATTGTACTAAAACGGAATGTTTTCTTTTAATTTTACTGGTGTAAAACAGGTAAGGACCCATTAAAAATCTGTGACTGGCTCTACATATTCAGCATGCACAGGGTGAGGAATGGATGATGGAAAGCACCCTCCACTGATGCCCATAGAAAACATTTTCCCTTATTTGCCAGCTTATCAGGTCAGCTATTTTTCCACATGAGAATATCTGTACCCAAAAATTATTCCTTAGTTCCACCTAAGCCCTAGTCTTTCTGACTTTTGAGTCACCAGATCAGTTATGCTATGGCGGAACCTTTCCAAGTTCATGAGTAAACAAGAGGAAAAGTGTTTAGAGGTCAGATGTGTTCTGTAACCATACCTGTAATATCTGCAATTGAAGGTCCTAAGTCTTTCTTATCCAGCCATTCCTCCTTGAGTGTTTGTACAGCACCAAACACAGCTCATCATAACTCCTGACTGGCCTCTTAGCCATTCCAATACAGCCAGAACACTAAGTACGGAAGTTTGCCATGTGAGTAACATTTTGAAAATAATTCACACTTTTTGACCTTTTGAAAAACATATCTAACCCCCCTGATGTGACAGACAGCACCAACTAAATTACAATATATAGAGCTCCTCTGAAGGCATGCATTTTCAGATTTGTACATCTTATGAGCATGACTCTTTCAACTGAGTGTGCAAGCAGGCATTTCTTTCTTTGCTGCAAAACAACAGGGCAGCATTTCTGTGTTTTGGGTCAAGCCCCAGTGAAAACCAATAATAGGGTTTAAGTTCTACCATTTCTGATTCTTGTTAGGTCCATGAGAATGTATTAATACTGTGCCATACCCTGTATTTGTTATGGCTATGAGGGTAATGAAAACTCACAAGTGTCAATTTCAGAAGGACCAGTGCCATATGTTGGATGATGTTATGTATACTGCAGTCTTTGAGCATGCTCTGGTTTGAGGGTCTGGCCCCATTCTCTGCTGTGAAGCAGGTTGCTGAGCTTCTGAGAGAAAAGGAGTGCTCAGGAAATTATATCAACCAGAGTTCTATAAAGGTCAAGGTAATACTATATCCCATTTTTCTCTTTTCCATGCTGACTGATGGATTAAGAACTTAATTCTCTTTATAAGTTACAGGAAAAGAAAGAATGTGTGCTCGGCCATGTTGTCCCTGATTTAAAAATGGCACTGCTGCAGTTGCCTGCTGCAAAGCGAGAGCACCATATTTCAGCTGATGCGACAGTCCTACATATCTATTATTATGAAATAAGAAAATAATTGTGCAACGTCTCAAATGCTGCTCCTTAGACATGGAAAATATTTTCTTGAATGTATAATCCCAACTCAGTTTACAAAATCTGGTTACACATATTCCATATGTAAAATGGGAATAGTAGTTTTAATTAGGACTGCATTAAATCTTGATACATGGCTATTTATCAGAAAAAATTGTTGAACTATTATTCCTTAGCAACATTCAGAATCCCACTCATATCCAGCAAGTTGGTACATACAGGTCTAGAAAGGTACATAAAGTAAGAATGTAGTGGGTGTAACTGTGAAATATTACTGCTTGTTTCTGCCTCACAGATTTTAGATTAGCCTTTACTGTCTAGAAGTATTGTTGAATAATATGACACTATGAAGCACTAAGGATTGAATTCTTATTCTACAAATTTGTCCTATATGGTAAATAATATATCATCTCATCTCTCTACTCTCCTTCTCTCTTTAATCTTTCTGATATTACTTTATCTCTGCTTGTATGTATATAAAAATATATCCAGATTAAAAAATTAATTGAAGATGCAATCACTATAACATGGAATGAATAAAAATTTCTCTATGACTTTCAGGATCTATGAACACAATAGTTCCTCTGGCACAACTAATTTCTACAGCTATGGATGAAAGAAAAAAAAATAAAATAGAAAACTCTGTTTCTATGAACAAATGGCCAGAAACATTCCTAGACACAGCCCAAGCCCATGTTATGAGTATGGGAGGGGGGAGATTGGCACAAACAAGTAGTGGATCTTGCCTTCTATAAGCAGTTATTGTTGCTAACCAGAACTTTGGTGTTATGTTTAGTATCTGTAGGTCAAATCTTGGTCCGTCCTCATAACTTGAATTGTCATAATTACAGTGTCCTCCACCCTGCCTTCTCCAAAATTCAGGCCAAGTATAGTTGTCACAATTCCAATGAGTGGACCCTATACTGTACAAAGGAAGTCTCATGTTACTTCTCAGTGAAGTATAAAGTATAAACCCAACAATCCTTAGCTCCTGTAACATTCGCTATCACCTGAATTGTATTATGTAAGTTCTCATTCCAAGTGCCCCCTAATAAGCTCAAATTCAAAGCTGGAACCTCAGCTGCGTTTTGCAAGTTAACCTTCTACGAATATAAGACACACATCTAGTTCCCGTAAAACAACACTGGCTTCTTAAACACCCTTCTCACCATGCTTCTCGACCCCAATTTGAGGAGGACTCCCTCCTGTTCTTCCCAGCTAACCCTGTGGTGGTGACAATATAGTCAGAGTTAGGCATTAGCATCATCTCTGGTACAACCTCTGCCCGAAGCCCGAGTGCCCTTTCTCTGCTGTAAACACCTTTTAGATAGGGAGTGAGGCCAGAGATGAGAGATATCCTTGGGGAAAACAAACATGTATCGTCTTGTTTCCAGTAAAGTGAGAAGGTTATTCAGCTGTTGTTGTAGTCCTGAATCTGCTAAACAGCTCTTGGCGTATGGAAGCACATTAAGTTCATTCAGTCTGAAAGATTTCACAGATAATGGTGAGATCAACTCAATTTTAAAAAGGGGAAACTCTAACCATATTTGAAACTGAGAAATTAACATGTCTAAATAGCAATCACTGGGTACAAACATACTGGTTTTTCTCCCTCACAGACCAGGGACTTTGTAATTTAAAAAAAATGCATAAATTTAAGATAACAGTATAAAAATATTTTTATGGCTAGCTTCAACTCTTTATCGGAACTGACAAAACCTCCTGTCATGAGTAGTCATTCCAAGTATAAAGCTGGTGAATCCTGCACTCTTCTTTTTTTTGTTGCTGTTGTGTATAAAGCACTAAGGGAAAAATGTAGAAGAAATTATTCTAGATTTCAGGGTTTAATTTTAAATTTACTGTAGCCTATTATCAAGCAGAATTCCAGTACCATGAGAGAATCATAACTACAAATGGATGTAATCATAACCATATAACAAAAAAATGGGTGCTCATGCCTTTTCTGTATTTCTGTATTTCATAACCTATTGTATGGCATGGCTGAGTCCTTTCGTGTCCCTCCACCCCAATGCCTTGCCTTCTCTCCAGGTAAGAGTAAGGCTTCTCTGTTTGAACAAAGGGAGCAGGGGGAGAATTTGAAAGTAGACCCATATCCTGCCATTCCTCCCTGTCCTCTCTAGTGTGTCTCAATGAAGCAGAGCTGCTCTCTGTCTGTGCCTGGTGAGAATGACTATGGGGGCTTAGGAGTCCTAAGGGGGTAGCGGAGACAGAAGGAGGTATCCCAACTCTTGTCTACTTTGCACAGCAGGTCCTGCCCTGAGCGCAAAGTTTCACACCCCAGGTGAGAGGACTCGAGCACGCCAGACATGGGAGGTCTTGGAGACGCTGTCATCCACACCCTCCCCACTGACCCTTGACAAACTTGTGTACAAAGTTTAGAATGAAAACACTTTTTCATATTATGTTAGGAAGCCTTAAAATATTTTTGCCTATTGCATTCATGGTCCACACCATGTAAATTAACTCGTATACATACACATAAAATGCCCCTGATGGAGCTTCTGTTTTTGCATACTGCGTCTACGCAAATTGAAGATTTACCTAATAATTATTGTAATCTATAAATTGGAACAGATTCCTCTGCATTTGGGACCTCACCTTTTTACTTTCAGGATGAAGTTACACAAAAGCCTCAGATGTCAATTTCTTTTTTCTTGCCAATAATTGAAAAAACCCTTAGGATTTAAAAAAATCTGTGGACTGGGATAGTAAAAACAGTGCAAGGATGGTCTCTCATGTTGTGCAGAAAACAAACCAATAAAGCACATATTCTTGCAGGTCAGAGGAAAACATTCTTTATCTAGTCATTGATATTGATTAACTCTGTAATAATCATAAAGCATCTCAGGAAACCATGTGAAAAAGAAATATCATTCATACTCCTCATGAGACATTTATATTCACTCCACAAGAAAAAATACTATGTGCATACTTAATGTAACATAATCCATATCAAGACTAAAAAAATTAAATCCAGCAACAAATTTTCCTGTGTGAAACTTTGCTTATGTAGTCCTGTCAGTGCCTGGATACTACATAATCAACAGAAATCTGTGCTGAGGGACTGGGCTTTCTCCTTTTCTGCCACACATTTATAGTATATAACCTGGTTTAATATTACACTCTAAATTTCAGCCTGATTAAACTTGGATAATGCAAAATAACACAATGGATTCCTCTAGTCACTAGATTACAGAGTCTAGTCATAGACTACATAGGTGTGTTTGTTTTCCTTAAAACTGGTGTCATAGTCTTTTTTTCTAAAGGACATTTTAAAGGAAAAAAAAAACCAAAGCAAAAGAAACCAAAAGGAGGATGTATGACTTTTTTAGAAAAGACAAGACACAACTTTGTGATGTTTAAAAAAAAAAAAACAACAATGCAAATAGCACACTGCGTTGGTTTTTTCCTGTTTTCATCAAGCTCTGTGTAACAGAAGCAAGGCAAAACCACACAGCTCCAGTGGTTCCTGGTAGTTTTACTTATTCTTTTACTATCCTTGTTTTCTCTGTGGGTACTTTGGCAATGCATTCATGTGAGATTTTCTGCGTCAATAAACTGAAAACAAATCTATAACACACTAAGTCTGCATTATGAAATTTCTGACATTATATACAGCAATGCTGTCACTGAATTGCAGTAGAAGTCTTGTCAAGAAGTCATTAAAAGCACTGCTTATGCACTACGAATAATGCTAAAGAACTCCTGGTCTAGTTTCAGCACAACCATGCACTTCTAGCCTCTTAAATTGTCACTTGACAACTAATCATATTCTGACCCGAGGACTGTATTTAATCAGAGGACAGTGATACAAGAACATTTGCAATATATGTATCTAGGCATTGTGTCAGTAGCCATTTTTCCTATGTTACAATGTTCACAACCCTGACAACATCACTTCCTAATGTGCTAATTAGAGCAGGGTGACTAAGAAAAATATTTGTCTAGTCTTGTGTACAAAATAATTTATGAAACTCATCAAATTATCAATATATTTTTTAAAAATAAACTACTAAAATAAAGCTGTGAGTATAGCAGAAAATAAGGGAAAATACTTAAAACAATTTATTTAAGAATATAAACAGAATTAAAATTATCCAGCTGGATAGTCTGATTATATGGTTTCTTCCATCTGCACATTTATTCATTTTGAAAAAGCAGTGATAATTCTAGATTATTCGAGAAAGCTGGAAAACTGAATATTTCTGCTCTTTCTGGGTTTTACATTATTTGGGTCAATACTCTGTGGAACCAAATAACCTATTCACATCAGCTGAATGTGAATCATTATCTTATGTTCCATAAGATAAAAATTTGCATCTAAGGGTTTTTCTGGCATGAGGAATTCTCTGACAACATCTGTTCAATATTTGTACCCTTCTAAATTGAACTGTATACATATATATTAATATATATGTAGTATGGAGTCAGCAGAGCTGCTCAGAGCTCCTGAAAGATTATGGAATACCAGATCTTGCTTCATATCCATCATCCTGATTCAATGACTATTTAATTCTAATACAGTTCAGTGTATCTCCATATGAAGTGCCAGCCCTGCTAGAGATACCCAGAAGTCATTGGGAATCTGCACTAATGAATACGCATCTTCAGAGATCCTTCTGCAGAGTCCCCATGCTTTGTAAGTTAAATCCTACAGTGATAAGCAGCAATGGGTACCCTGTCCAGCTAAATTGTTTTACTGAAATACTTTACTATCATTGAAATACTGGGGCAAATGTAAGACAGCTCACCGATTCAAATATGAAACATTAAATCTTAACTTGGTATTACAACACGGGGAAATAATAATGGCTTTTGTTTTTAAGGGAACTGACTTTTAGGATACAAATTTGAGTGAAGGAAGAAGAAAATTTCTGGCAAAAAGGGCAGCGTGATCACTTCTCTGGCTAAGGCGGTGGCTACGGTGGCTTTTATACTCCCAAGGCAGCTACTGAAGTGATCATTGCCCTGGCTTTCATTCACCTTTGTTAGGAGCTCATATTGTCTTTTCTCAATCCAAGGCAGGCTCCTTTGTGGGGGTGTTGCTGTTTGGAGTGTGAGGACGGGGCGTATCTCCTCCAGCGCGGCTGGTCACTGGGCAGCAGTGGCGGGGAACAGTGCAGCCACTGCTGCCTGGTTTGCTGCTGCTTCACGGGCTGCTGTACCAGGGGTGGGCTCCTAAACCAGAGCCCTTGCAACCTCTCTTGAAATGGACCTTTTGCTCACCAGAGAGAGGCTTTGCTTAGCTTACTTCATAATCCCTTGATTTTATTTCTGATTAAGTCTTAATTGTTGGTAGGTAGTATTAACCTTAATATCCTCGATTTACTTTCAGTGCAAAAAGCCGTGGCTTCCTTGAATGGTAATTTGCAGCATTTTACTTCAACAGATAGAAGTCCCAGAAAGAAATCTGTCTTCTTTTTATGGGATGCATAAAAACGGATTTCAAAGGAGACAGCTTTGGTATTTGAATTAAATTTCTGCACAGACAAAAAATTGCTGTTTCTAGGGTCTGCCTGTTGAAGAAATAACTCTTCCACTTGCCTTTTTCAAAAAGGCAAAACAGTACTGCACGGGTTTTTTTGCATCAAGTACTTTAAAAGTTACACTCAAAAAACGCTTGTTCCAAATAAAGCCCCTTAGAAAGATAAAAGGCAGATCTTGCTGGGTTGCTGCAAGATAGAAATTAATATCAGCGCCCATTTTTTACTCTTCTTATCATTAATCATGTTCTTAAATGCAGGCAGAGAATAAAGGAAAACCCAACCCAATCTAAAAACCCCAGAGCTGCGCATGATAAACTTTAGTTAAAGTTTTTGAAAACAAGATTTTCTATTTGAAATTAATGCTGATAACTTACACTATGATAGTTAAAATACCCTCAGAGATTTGCTTCAGAAAATAAAAGACGGAAGACAGCAAAACAGCAAGTACTACGCTAATCAAATGACAGGGATATCTAACAGGAAATAATGGAAAAGGGATTTAATCAGATGCAGGAAGGTTGAGCATTTAAAAGATTAATAGAGAGAAAAGACAGTTCAATGCATATGAATGTATTATTATTATGACTCCTTTGAGCTGGTATCACACAGCTCTGTGTATCATAAAGGATAAGATATATAAAAGACCAAGGAAATAAAGATTTACCTGCATGCACTACTTACGATTAATGATGAGCACTAAGATGAAAGACACATTGAAATACATTTGATGAGTTTTTTCTTCTGTGTCTATGTACTTTATGGAATATTAGGAACAAGGAAGTGCTGTCAAAGCTTCAAAAGAGAAAATCATGAGGAAGTATCTTATGGAATCTAGGGAATACTTACTTTTAGGAAAACACCTTAATCATTATGGGACTGCCGGGACAAAGAAATGAAGAAATGAACCAGGATCCTATAGTGAGAAAACATACAATGAATTCTGAAAATTAAACTTTAATGCTGTGGTTCAACGGTGACTGGTCCTTATTCTGGGTCTCAAAAACAAAACTGAAAAGTGGAAAGTAAGCCACACCTTGAAAATAGAACATAAGCTCCCAGTTTTACAAACCACAAAGTCTACAGAGTTCTGTGGTCATAAAACATCCTAATGCAATCAAAAAACTTAATGCAGGTGGAAGAAGCCAGTCACACACTCCAGAGCAGGGGTCTCAACCTCAGAGTTTTATATTTGTCTTCATATACCACGTCTTCACGTCTGCATTCATATACATATTGAAGCAAAGACAATTCCTGTGAAGTTAGGAAATGTTTCAATTTTAATCCACCTTTTCGATATACACATAGCTTTTATTTTACAATCAAGTACTATATTTTCTTGTCACTGGATAGGATGGATGCCCTGGGCATAACTTAGGAATATCTAGCTGTAGCATTCCTCAGCTGGTCTTACCCAGTAACTCTTGGAAAAGTTGAGAGATGACTTAACACATGAAGATGAAATCTGTGTGGAAACACAAACATGAATTTTCTGTACAGAATAGGAAAACACCTGTACTATTCCCCGTCTGGAGTTGTCATAATAAGATGGCTCAATCTGAGTGGCATAGGTAATTTGGGGTTTTTTTGGTTGGTCGGTTGGTTGGTTGGTTTTTTCCTCAAAAACACAGAAAATGTGTAAGATTTAGGCAACCCTGTATTTTGAAAAAACAATAGAATTGCAGAAAATTAGACAGACCTGAAATTTCAGAAAGAAAGAAACTGGGATCACAGTGATGCCTTTTTTTCCTTTTTTTTTTTTTTTTTGCACAATGCCCAGACCAACCCAGCAGGGAGGACCTGGATGTAACATCACAGTTTTAAGGAGAAGAAAGCAACTCTTGGCAGATTTGCCCCAGTACTCTATCTCTGCCCAAGTGCATGGATGACGAAGGAAGAGAATGAGTGAATAAATGAAGTTTTAGCAGCCAGCCTGAGCATTTTTTACATCAGAAATTTTGTCCAGAAAAGAGATCCATTTCCTGAGTCCTCTGAATATTGCACTCCTCAGTAGACACGTAGAAGAGTGGCCAAGGGCCACAGAAGTACACCCAAGTATTTACTCTGCGAACTGTGGGTTCTAGCACAGGGTTTCTGATGAAAAATAGAGAGACACAGAATATTTGTAGTATGTGGGGAAAAAGCTCTAAATTTTGCTAGAGCAAGATTGAGCATCAGTTTTGATAAAAGAAAATGATCAGACAGGGGCTCCTGCTGTGGTTTCACCCCCTCAGGGTGAAAAGAAAAGAAAAATTACGTTTTTCAAAATGACCTAGAAAAACCTGTACTAAAGAAAGAAAGAGAATAACAAAGTTTTTCGTGTCATCACATTTCAAATAAAAACTGGATTGACAAAACTGAGATGATAATTATAGGAGCTAGGGCCAAAGACTTGACATGGAAGTATGTTTACCGCAAGGAGGACACTCCTTATTGTGACATAACGACAAATTACACAGTAAAAATGAAAACTACAAGAAATATTATCTTAGCTAGACAGAAGGACCAAGGTCACCTCTCTCAGGCTGCTACCTCCTCCTCCTCCTCTAGATTTTCTGAATGAATGTACGGAAACAACAGTAGAAATACACTTTTTGGTCAGTTTATTTGTGCATGTGCCACCTCAGTCTGCAGCACCAGTGTGAAAGCATGCTCTGGATAACCTGCCCAAGCCTTTGGTCCAGAGCATGCTCAGCAGAAAAGACACCTGTATTAAATATGTGTATCTTTATATGACATATCTGCTAAACTTTAGTTCTCAATAAGCTTCTGCTGATCATATCCAAAACAAAATTGTTCAAGCTTTAGCTTGTCAAAGGCAGTTGTTATTTTCCCCATGGCACAAACCAGGATAACACAACAGTGATATATTTGCAATCAGAGCCGACCCTTAACCAGACTTCAGCCACTTGCTTCACAGCATGTATCACAGTTGCATCACTGCATAACATTTTTGAAATTTTAGTTTTCTAATTATTTAAGTATGCTTGCTTGAATTCCACCAAACACATTGCCTGAGGCAGATACTTTAGGAAAGCTTAATCTGGGCATTTAAGCCTTAGATATGTAAATGCAATTAAAACATGAAGAGAGAATGTCTCCATTAGTGGCGTTCCACAGGATGAATACAAGTGAGAAAATTTGATCCCCCTTCCCCAGCTGATAATCACTGTCAGATTCCAGTAACTGTCGAATTTCTTTGTACTGTAACAGACTGATTTTAAAATCACAGATGCCCACAGAATGGCTGAGGCAGACGGCACTTCTGGAGATCAGCTACAGCAAGTTGCTCAGGGCCATGTCTGGTTGGGTTTCGAATGTCCCCAAGGATGGAGACTCCACAGCTTCTGTGGGCCACATATTCCAGTATTAAATCACACTCACAGTAAAGAAGTATTTCCTTAAATTTTGATGGAATTTCCTGTATTTCAGTTTGCACCCATTGCCTCTTGTCCTGTCACTGGGCACCACCAAGAAGAGTCTGGCTCTGACTTCTTTACACTCTGCCATCAGGTAGCTATACACATGGAATCACTGTGCACAGCTACAAGATAAGAGGTAGTAGACTCAAGTTGAAACAAGGGGAGTTTCAATTAGATATTACAGAAAAGAAATATTCATAATGAGTGTAGACAACACTGGGACGAGTATCCAGAGCAGCTGCAGAGTCTCTGTTCACTCATGAAATCAGTGGATAAGGCCTTGAGCAACCTGGCTTTGGTCTGCTTTGAGCAGGGTTTGGACCAAATGACCTCCAGAGGTCCTGTCCATTCCCATTTATTCTGTGAGTCTCAATCTATTTTAAGCATAGAAAGTATAAGTTTAGAACATATGCCCAAAATATGCCAAGCGGACAAGAACAAAATGACAGTTACTTTCTAACCTTTCATTTCAGCACCTAAATTAGCATATTCTGCTGTCTCTGGATTATCATGTTAAGACTTGTATTGCACTGTTTTGTCAAAGTGTTCTAGCTGTCCAGACTTCTTTCCTTCTGGATTTGGGGACTACCCTAAAGCCACATGAACAACTGGTTTAGCCAGTATCCTCTTAGTTTTTCTCTTTTTTTTTCTTTCTTTCTTTCTCTCTCTCTTTTTTTACACTAATGACAGCAATGCTTTTGATGATACATTCTTGAAGGTACATTGATTCCCCAGGTGGTCATGTCAGCCATGCAAAGAATTTTAACTAGACTAATTTATCACAAGGTAACATAATCTTTCATCCTATGTTACTTATTGTGTGTGACTGGGCTTCTCTTCTCAAGTTGTTTATCAGGCACAAAGTAGATAATTGTTCCAGTGAATCAGAACTGTCTGTATTTTGATGTTTTGACAAGCTATTTTAATGTTACTGTCATACTAGTCTTGTATAATTACAAGATCTTTTCAAAGCAGGGATATTTATTTATTGATTATTCCACTCTTGCGTGCCACTCAATTTCTATAATTTATTGTGGCATATACGTTTCTGCTACTGACTTATATGGACTTCAAAATATCTGGGGGTAGGCAAAATATGGAAACTTTTTGTGTACATAACATTCTGGTTTTATTCCAACTCATTATCCTATTTCATACAACTTCACAATGGTACAATACTTTCTCCTGGAGCTTAAGGAAAATTTCCTAAAATGGCTTATTGACTAAAATGTGGCAGCAAAGAACCCTAGTCATCAAATCTGAATATAAAATATTACCTTCTATGTCCCTAAGGGAAAAATAGTAAAAATAATCCTGAAAAGCGGAACTCTGTGCTACGTACAGACATGATTCAACACAGACCATTACTGTATCTGAATTCTCATGATCATTTTACCCACTAGTGGCATCTAATCTATCGAGTCCTGGTTAGGAGGAAATGCAGCAAGCTCATGCAATTCCATGAAGAACAGAGCAGAAATGGCGGCTGTGTAAGGAATCCTCATTCCTGTCTCACAGGTCTGCAAATGTTCCTATATTGTACCAGCCTTCTCTTTAGATGAGCCCACTAGCCTGCCTCTGCATGCGATGGAGAAATGGGAGGGAGAGAACCATCCCTGTGATTACTTCTAGGTCTCCAAGCTGCCAACAGAAACAGACCATGGGGCATCTAGCATGGCTAGTTACTCGAAAAAATGACAGTAAAGAGGGAGTTGGTGGTCCACTGCACACCTTTGTATTTGCCAGGCTAAGTAAACCAAACCAGCACTAACTTTTTATTCTTTACTAAGTATTTTTTTTCTGGTTTCCTATAAGCAAACAAGTTATATATATCTCCACTGCATCTCAAAATCACCTGTCCATCTGGCTCTGTTGGCCAAATTTGAGAGAGGGATAGGAATTTCAGGAGACAGCTGTTAAAATTAGCAGCTGGTTACTTCAGCCCTCATGTATTCCCTTTGTTTTTAAAAAAGACATTTCACGTTATTGAAAAAATAACCCATAGACAGTAGGGCAGTATTCATAATGAGGCGAGAATGCTGAATAATATTAATAACCTCTAATACTCACCGCTCATGATGAGCAGCCTATGGCTAAGAATATTATTGGAATCTTTTTGGTCAGTTCTATATACCATTTTGGAAGATTTTATCTGATATATCTGATTTTGACTAATGTGAACAAGGGGTACAGAACATTTTTCATATCTAAGTGGTCCATGTTTAGAACAGAACATTCTCAACCTTATTCTCCTATTCAAATTCCCCAGAATTTCCGTATGAATTGGAGAGAAGGTATTATTTTGGTGATAGTTTGTATGGTAAATAATAACATGTACTTTATAATACAACTATCTCTAAGGATCCTAAAGCAATTTGAAAGTATCTTCAGAGTCAGCCTATTGCTATGCAAAGAGAACTAGACATTATGTTGATTTACAGACATCCTGCTGCTCTCTCTTAGTTTCTTAATCCTGTTTTTCCTCATAGTAACATCATACTATATTATCCAGTGTACTTCAGTGTTTTATTCCTTAACTGTATATATGCCCTGCTCAGCTTAGTAATACTGAGTCCGAGCTATATAAATTAGGAAATAAGTCATTCTGACCTGATTGAAGATCAACAGGCTTCTGTGGCATTTGCTAAACTGGGAATTTGTACCAGAAGATACTGATCAGAAATGGATGCGGGTGAGCCCCCAGCCAGGCACTGAGCACGCTGGGCTGAAAACCTGGTATAATAAATTTAGAAACAGTCAAACAACTATTTTGAAACAAACAGGATGAAAAGCATTATGACCACGTGTATGTGCCAGAGGTGGAGCGGAAGCAATGGTGAATGAAATCAGCACACATGAAAAATGTAATGTTCTGAAAAAAGCCAAGACGACTAATTTTCTCAGCTCGGTGTATGTGTGTGTAAGAGTGAAACTGATTGCAGCTACTTCTGAAGACCTGTACTGGAAAAAAAGAAAATTAATGTAAATATCTAGAAACTGGTCTGTATCTATAAACCTGAGCTTGAGAACTGCGTGTTGAAGTATCAGTATGAATTTGTAACTTTATTATGAATAGAAAATAGAAGGAGAAAATTGGATTACCCTTTCAAAATATATTGAAGTACAAGGAATTACATCTCATACATTCTGAGAGACACTCTTCGGTTACCTCATTTATTCATCTTGCTAGTTCACAATGTCCCCTTTCCTGCTTGGCTATCTGGGGACCTGTTCAGACTTCATATTGAAGGATCAATTCACACAGCAATGAAATACCACTGCCTCTAGGGGGGAGGATGACATCTGTTAAATAGCACCCAGCAACACTATACAACAGTTTATAGCATCAAATGCAGAACAATTATGAATTTAATTAGAATCAGAGTGGGATTTTAATGAGAAAGAATGCAATTATGCGTGATGAAAATTTAGGGCTGGAATCCTTTATACTCACCCTGAGTTCTCTTAGTACATAAGTATTTCCAAGAATTTTACTACCAGCAAGGGGGTATAACATGCCCCTGAGCAGCTAAGGACCTGACCCCTCATTTACCAGTAAAGAACTGCGTCCTCAGCTACCAGTGCGTTACAGAGAGAGCTCATTAATGAGCTGCAAACTCAAACACCATGAACTGCACTGATCTTTCACATTTCTTTGTATCTAATCCTGAAAATACCTATTCTTAACATGTTTAGTTGAATAGGCTACATCTCATCAGCAAAATAGCACATGGGTTTGGATACAAGATGATATATGACTTTGGCCTGGAACCTAACTAATAGTCTAAAATGACATAGATCAGCAAGATCTCTAAGTGCCTGTGTCACAGGTCTACAGAAGAGAGAGGTCTAATGCCTCTACACAGAGTAATGATAACTGGCTAGAAGAGAAGGGGATAAATTAACTATTTTCTTCTATAGTGCTGTAGGCGATAGCCTGCTTAACTCCTTGTGAATAACTATCATCCACTGCAATATTCTGACAATTGTTTTTGAAGTTGATAACAGAGAAATTATAGTATTGCCATATTGATAATTATTATTTCTTTATTGCAAGTTGGCATTAATATATAATTGAAAACAGTTTGAACCAAACTCTAGGAAGGATTTGGTTTATGACTTTGTATCAGGCACTGTACAGGCACATAAAGAAGAAAAAGTCTATCATATTTTTAAGGCATTTGCTCACAGAGAGGTCTCTGTCCTACCAGGTGCTCAGTCTTGGGGAACCTGAGTTACTTTCCTCCTTTTGAAATGCAGCTTCAACACGTAGGATCTACTTGTTAGAATAAATCTCTCAGTATGGGGAATAGGAGGAGGAAAATATAGTATACTGAACTTGGATACACTCTGTAAAGACAATTATTTTTAAAAAATTATTAAGGTTAAAGTTAAGTAACAAGGTTAGAAAAATTCTATTGCACTACAGCAGCCATTTTGCCTCCTCCATGTCTTTTGAGACACAAACTTAGAATAATCAATAGGTTTCCATGTAGAAAAAAACAAGTAAGCCTGTAAGGCTCTGAAACAGGGTATTGGTATACATTTCCCAGAATCTGAGACGCAACTGCTTAACCATTCCCTCTAGCTGCAGGAACATTTGCCAGTTACAAAAGAGAAATGATGATTACTAGTCTTCCTTCCCCGTGGAAAAAGGATAGACCAGCCAAAGGGCAACAATAGGAATATTTTTGAGTTTTATGCAACGCGTTCCCCTCACACCTGTAATTTAATCTGTAGTACACCAACACTCCTGTGTAATGCTAAAGTATCATTTTATAGCAGTGGAAATGGCTAAATACACTTCAACGTACATTTGTTCAGAGTTGTCATGGATTCTGTGTTAAAATTTGTACCAGGTATTTGGAAAAAATTACAAACTATAAAAAAAAATGAACACAGACAACTGTTTATCACTGTAATATTTGCCTGTCACAGCAAAAATGAAATTTGCATAATGATATCCACAGTTTTCTATGATGTTAAGCTTTTCAGTTTTTCTTGCTCAGGCTATAGGAAGCTTTGCCTTGTTTTTTATCGTAAATTCATTCTGGCTATGGTCAAGGGGCAAATTCAATATTATCACCATCTCATACACACTTGTTATGATAGTTCGTGTAAAAAATGTTAAACAATAGGAAAGACAAGAAAAAATGTCAGCCTTTTCAATTACTGGTTGTTTTGATCCTTATTGTGATAGCAAAAATATATATACAAATGTAAATTGTCTTTTCACATTTCAACAAACGGTTGCAGAGTTATTTCATCATGTTGCAGGAATCTGATCATGCTTGGCTGAGTCCTCCGGAATTAAGTCAAATTTTCTATTTAATATCGTATAAATATATATATATGTCCAAGCAATTTGATGATAGGATATATATGTTTGATAAAAAAGGGAATAAAATGTGCAAGGCGGTCTCTTTTAGCTCTAAGATAAAGCTGGACTGTACAGTGTGATTTCTGTTGCTTTGCTGGTGTACCTGCCAACCTAAATTCTGTTTCTGTCTGGATGTTTCCCAAGATAGTATGTCTTACAGCACATGAATCTAGCTTCCTCTCCTCTACCTGAGAGGTACAGAATACTCATACTAACTTACAGAAAAGCTAGTAAGACCATGATCCAATCCAATGTAAGCAGAAATATTCATATATCCATTTCTGACGTTCAGCAATATAGACTTTACCTAGTTTCTGTGTTTTTTCTTTTTTTAGCACAACACTGATAAAGATACAAATACATTCTTACTGAGGTATTAATACTTTCTGTAGATCACTGAATATAACATGGCAAAAAGAAACCCACAAACCTAAATGTTGCTGGTTTTTTTTTTTCTGAAAGGACACCTCCTCTCTGCCCTCCCCCCCAACCCCGCACATTTTAAAGAATTTAGCACCAAGTAGCTACAGGCAAAAGATGAATTAATGCTCGACCAGTCTGGCAGACTGCAGACATTAATTGTCTGTGTTAACTTACCCACATGGCTTCAATTTTTGCTCTGTCTACATGTAAGCTTGGGTGGATAAAACAAGATCATTCTCCTCATTCACATCACTTCTCACTTGATATATGAAAAACATTATAGCTTTTGTTGAGATTCAGTCTGAATTCTCCTAGCCCTACATTGTTCCCCTGAATTTTAGGGTAGCCATTAGGGTCTGGAATATACAATGCAGGATCTCCTCATCTATCTTCCCAAGAGGGGCTAGGAGAAGCACCTCCAGAATGCTCATACTTAAATGTCAGAACCTGAGATTTCCAGGACAATTTTACAGAATCAGTAAATTCAGAAAATAGTGCTGACTGACGACCTCAGGTATATACAAGCTTTCAGGCTTTCAAGGTTCATTCATCACTGGTCTCAAAGGATCGTTGCCCAGAGAGAGCACAGGCAGAGCAGTCAATCTTAAACACTAAGGGAAAGCAAGGGAGAATTATTTGCAATACCAAAGAGATACTCTTTGGGATGTGCTACGGAAGCAACAAATAGATTATGACAGTGAGTTGAAGGTGGTGAAAAGGAGGGATAAAATGTCTTTAGAGTAGAAAATAACTACAGTGATTCCAAACATGCAAAATACTTCTTTTGGTGGTAAGGAAAAAATAATAAACGAGGCTGCATACTGTATGTTGACAAGCTCCCTAAAGTCACTAGCTTCTGAACATTCGATCGCTATGCTTATTCCTAATACCAGATAGCACTCATCTAAAATTAAAGAGCAAGGAAAAACAAAAGGAAAGAATTTTGGCACTAAGACACTCTCCAAGTGTGAGAATAGCAGCTAATAAAATGGAGCACTTGGATTAAGTTTTTTCATTAAGGCCTCTGTCATTGTTTTTGAATGTGAAATGAAATCAAAGCCAGAAGATTTGTTATGGGTCAACAAGAAGGAAGGAAAGGAGGTGGGAACAGGGCTAAGTGCCAAGAACATCTTTAAATGCATGATCCTCTTTCTAAGAACATGGGTTATTAACAAAAAAGAAAGGAAGGCATGGCTTGAACAACATAACGGTCTTAGAGGAAATCCTACAAACACAGATAATTATATATTTGATTTAGTTCTCCAAGCTGCAATTTTAGTAGTTTTATTATTCTAAAGCACAATACATCATCAGATACTTTCCACATTATAGTCATTTAATGTCTCCAAATTATAGTCTGCAAGCCAGAATTGCGGATTTGGTCTAAGTAAGAGAGTGGTAACTGCAGGAAATGTTGTGATGGATGTCAAGTGTTACAAGGTTCACTTTGCTGAACTAGACAGCACAAAGAGAGATGTTGTTACAGTTCTAATACTTTAATCTGTCCACCTCCTACTGTTTGGATGTGAACAACCCTTTGAATTTTATGATAATAATAGGATAGACTTTTTTTCCCCCCTTCCTTTACTTTCCTCCCTTCCTCTCCCCCCCCCCCTCTTTTTTTTTTTTTTCTCTAACTGTAACAAAGCCTGGGTAACAGCTGGCTGGCAGGTTACTTAGGAATGAAGAGGAGTTGGCCAAAGATTCAATAAAGACCTGGTGTGATGCTTTAATAAACTAATCTTGGATCTCCAGTTACCTTTTAGACACTTTAGGCTCAAAGATGACTAGATGTGTAAGATAAGGAAATGCTCTTGATGTTGCCAATGAAGCCATGGCAAGTATCTAGGTCTTTGCCAGTGACCAAAGAGGTTCTTAAAAGGAAGGGTCAAATCCTTGCTGGCTTTGGTCTGCAAGTCAGTGGAGTTAGTTGCGAGAAAATTTAGCTCCAAATGTTTTTCTTTACTACAGAGAAAAGTCCTCAACTTCACTGGAAATTCAAGCAAATATAAGGCTCAGAAGTTATAGAAAAAACTGAAGAAAACCAAAATCCTTTCTAAGAGAAGAGGTAATATTTCTAACTGTTTTTATAGCTCAATGTCTTTTTTTAGGGATTTCTTACTATGTCACACTAGCCTTAAAGTTAGTATTTAGCTGCAGGCTGAATCAAACTTACATCTCAACGGCTCCCTAAATAATGCACAAATCATACATTATCAACCCTGAAATGTAACCATGTCTGTAAGAGGAAAGCAGGAGACACAGGATTACTTGACAGAGGACAAGTTGCCTTTTGCTGAGGGCCAAGGACAGAGGCATGAGCTGCTGCACATTCACCCAGGGTGCAGCAAGACCTTCAGAGAAAAGGTAATGAACTAGTGTGATTTCTCTCACATGAGAGAAATCTCTTATGCAGAAATAATAAATGAGCATAAATATATAAGAAGAAAGAGCTTCTCCCCCAAAACACACCATGGCTTCTGATGACAAAATTAATGTAGGAAGGAGAAGCTTGTTCTGGCTACAAACTGGAGGCTGCAATTCCTTATCAGGAGATTTCTACAAACCCACAAAGATTTAGATGTTGTTTTTCCCTTCTCCTTCCTTCACAAAAATTGGGCACAAATTTAAAAGGTTTCTAACTCAAATGGAGAAATAGAATTCTTCCATATGCCCCCACCTATAAATTGTTGAATCTGGCAAACTGGCAGTTAAACAAAGAAGATGTTGAACAAGAAACCTGGAATGGGAAGATGTAGAAAACTGCCCTGGAAATAGAAAGAATCCCAGTTCTTACATACTAAGAAGAGACAAACAGCTTGAGTCCCTTCTGCTCACTGCAGTAGGAATGTCACACGAGACAGGCACTAATGATTGCTTTGTAGTACAAGAGAATGTCTCCGGAATCTGGCATTTCAAGTGTCAACTACAGCACTACAGACATCCCGGCTTTGGTCTCAAAATATAAAATTGTTAGTACAAGTATTATGTTTGAAATGTTCCCTGTGAAGGAAAACAAAAGGCATACATTTTTATTGATGACTTTTCACCAGTTAATATTCCATCATATAATTTGCTTTCTCAACATTGGCCTGAAAAGGTATGAACTGACTTCAGCGTGTTACTAGTGGAAGGTTGAGAATAAAATCAGAGAGGGGTCCAGAGCCTGACGGGAACATCAGACTGGGATGGATGAGGAATACAAAATTCTGTACCAGCTTCTCACAAGGGAAATATATTGGGTGTACCTGTCAAAGTTTTGGCAGCAGGGAGGCTGCAGGGGCGGCCTGTGTGAGAAGAGGTGAGGGGCTGCCCCATGCCAGACACAGCTGGTTTTAGCCAGCTCTGCAACTGACCCACTGCAGGACATGTCTGAGACCATCAGCGATGATGGGGGCACCTCCAGGAAAATGTATTTAAGAAAGGGCAAAAACCACCAGAGACAAAATAAAGGAGGGAACAGAGAGGATGACAGAGGGAATAGCAAGGTAGAAGGGTAGAAGGTGCACCATATCAGAGCAGGCACTCCCCTGAAGGGACTGTGGCCCATCAAGAAGCCATGCTGGAGCAGGCATTCCCCACAGGGACTGCAGCCTTTGGAGGACCCATACCAGACCACAGGAAAAGAGTGAGGAGTGAGGAGCAGCAGAGAGAAATCACTACACACTGACCCAGACCTCCTGGACTGCTTGTAGTCTTGCTGGAGGGACTGAGAATAATCTGAGGCATTAACAAGGTGAGAAGAGAGGTGCTTGCTGTGAAGTTGTGAATTGGAGACTAGAAAGGAAGAAGAAAAGAAGTCTTGAGTGAAGCTGAGCCTGTGAAAGTGGGAGGAAAGGTGTTTCAGTCTTTGCCTTCTTTGTTTCCTGACACCCAAATTAGTAACTAAATATTTATGCTAGTCAGCAAAACATTAAGTTAAATTCCCCAAGTCAAGTCTGTTTTGTCTGCTGAAGAACTTTGTAGGAGATTTCCCAGTCTTTATTTTGACCTACAAGTGCCTGTGCTCTCATTCCTCCTATTTTCTCCCATGTCCCACTGGGAGTGAGTAACTGATTGTGTGGGTGCTTAGCTGCTAGGTGGGGCAAACCCACCACAGGAACCAGCAATGAATCCATTCCACTGCCCAGAACATCAGCTGGCTGACTCATCCTTCCGTTGAGTTAAACTGACTTCACTGCTCTTGTAGTAAGGCACCTTGACTGCTCTAGCAACTTGCCCTTACAGGCGGAGAGAGTAGCAACATATTTAGTAAGGGAGCTTTTCACAAAGTTGCAGTCAGTCTTTGTTGTAACCTATTAATTTGGTGCCATTAATTTCAACAATCCTCTTATGCTACTCCACATGGAAATCTCAGCTCGCTTGCTTTATCTTTTTGCTGTCATTGCGAGAGATTGTGTTTGAATAATATGGCTTTTTCATTACAGTCAAACATTTCATTTGATTTCATCCTGCTGAAAAGCTAAACTCCTGTGTTTCTGACATCTATCTGGCTATTAAAATGGCTGCCATGGATTCAGTGCTTCAAGACTGCAAAGTGGAATTCAAGCAGAGATAAACAGCAAGACGAGAAGTAAGCACTGTTCAAACCACAGCCACCTTCAAAAGCTTGTAAGGGGGAAAAAGACTTGTCAGTAACTTCAGACTCAGCTTGAAAGTCTGTAAGTTTTAGAAAGCAGTATGTAAGAAGGAAAGAGCCATGGGTAAAGTGTGAGCTGAACGAAGCAATCAAAGTAATAACAACTGATTTTAGTCTTGGGGGTGGGTACTGCTGATGGGTCTTTCAGATTCTTTGCCAGAGTCTACAAACTCCCAAGGCAGGCAGGCAAGCAATCTCCTCACAAAAAGCATCTTCAAATCTTCCTCTTGTATTGTTGAGTGGTAACTCTGGGTAAACACACTCATTCATTTTTAAAAAGCTGTACTTTTTCAATGAAAACAAGAGAAACGACAGCAGACATTTTAGGACTATCTGCCACATTCTGACAGATCAAGCTATGCAGAAAGATATTATGATCTACCTAAATGTTTTCTGGAATTTCTGACCTAATTAGAGGCAACAAACTAATTCACCAATCACACTGAAAGTTTTCTGTTTTGAATTTACAGTCTTTTCATTTTAGTATATATTCAAACTGCCCAGGCTCTAGCAATATTTTTTTACATTCTTCTTATTTGGTGTTCTATCAAGTCCTATCACAAGTTATTAGGACACCAAATAATCTTATTATGCACAATTCATTGACATAAAATGGAGTCAGTTTCAGTGGTTTCAGACAGCAGTAATTCAGTGAAAATACCTGATGTTCTTCAGTTACAAAGCCAACCCCAGAGTGCTTAGAACAAAGAAGGTAAGTAACAATGATCCAAACAGCTAATGACTATCCATTTCAAATTCGTCATCCACAAATAGGAGAGATTAGCAGACCGTTTGTCTGTATGTGGGGGAAATACAAGAATGCCAGGTAGAGGGCAGAAGCACAGAGGCTCCCTGTCCTGGGTTGTGCTCCGGGTTTCTGGGCACGTCTGCATGTAGCTGATTGTGGGTAGCCTCACTGCTGGAGGTGAGGGCTGTTCAGGGGTTGTAATTTATGTCAGAGAATAAGAACTCAGGTACCTTTGACCAAATTAGGCTTAATGTACTATAAAAATGGCCGCAACCGAGGAAACTGCAAAAAAAGAGGGTAAAGTGATTAAGGGCCTGTAGTATGATGAAATACTCTTTCTTAAATCGACATTTTGTGGTCTAATGTCCCAGCAGAACTACATCCTTCAAACCAATCCTTTTGTTTGCCATTTCTTGTTTGAGAAAGTAGAAATACAAATACCTCTACACTCAGCTTGCTGTGCTCCATATCACAGAATGAAATGAAATTTTCAAGAATGAGAGAAAGAGGAAAAGTAAAGGGCTGGCTCAGAGCAGTTACATCACACAGCTGGAGGAGAATTCCTAAACTTTCAGAGGACTGTGTGGGAACCTGTTTTTAAAACCAGTTCAAGAATGTCCAAGTTCACAAGAAGTAAACGAATTTCTTCTGCAGCTTTAGCAGTTAAGTGTTTGTCATTACATATTTGGGCGAGGTCTGAATTGTCCAACTTAAAGGCGAAAAGATCTATATCCCAACACTACTCTCACAGGCCTTGCAGATTAAGAGCTCAATCTGTTTCACACAGCAGCGAAAATAATAATTAAACCAACTCAGATTACATTCTATCAAGCTTTCTAAACCAAGAAACTACATTTGTCCTGCATTACTAATCACATCTACTTTCATTAATCCTGAAATCCTGTAGGCACTGGAGGCAGTGGTATATGAAGTTTTAAAATCTGCTCAAAGATTCTGACTGTCATCTGGGGAAGCCAGGAACTTTAACTTAAAGAATGTAACAATAATTTTACTCTAACTGAACATAGCTGAGATATCAGTCCTTCATTTCATATACAAAAATCTTGTAAGTTCCATATTTTTCACTTTCAGGGGTAACAAATTAAAAAAATATATTAACTTAGAACCAAAATAATATTTTGAGAAGATTTCTCATTGTTTTATTGGAAAAGCAAAAGGAAATTCAACAGGGATTCTACAAATATCTGTCCTAGATGAGCTCCATTCTATATTTTCCTTTACAATTGAGAGATTTGTGAATATCCCTAGGTCACAAGCACTCTGGATAACTGAAATCAATAAGGTAGAATTCAATAATAGCAAATGCATCAAGCATTACTCTTAGGGAAAACAAAGTTAAATGCACAAATACAAAAGCAGTAGAACAGGAGTGGAGTATTGTTGCAGAAACAGGTCTGGGCAAATGGCAGGTACATCAGGAACCCACAATGTAATGTTTTGGAAGAAAAAAAGGCAGATCTTATGTTAGGACATATCGATAGGAGTGGTATCGGAAAGACACATAGGTAGTGATTCCATTGGTGAGACCTCAGCAAGAGAACTGTTTAGTTTCAAGCATTACCCTAGGAAAACTGGAGATAGTCCAGAGAACAGCAATAAAAATGATAAAATGTTTAGAAAACTTGACACACAAAAAGGCTGAAAGATTGAGTTTGTTTAGTCTAGGAAACAGTATATTTAGAGGGAAAACATAACAGTCCCGAAACAACTAGAATTAGTTTCCATATTCGCAAGGAGGAAGTCAGGAAGCAATTGGCTTGATATACAACCCAAGTAAGAAAACTGCTTAGCTGTAAAAGACAACTATGTCCAGGAAAGGAGTGTCAAGCAAGGGTGTCAAGAATCTCTGAAGAGTTTAGGAACAAAAGTCAGTGTCAATATCAAAATAGGAGATATCAGCGCTGCCACTGACTGGCCTCACTGATCATTGAATCATTGAACACTGAATATCTAGCAGAATTCCTTTTATTCTTTAATGGCTAGCTGTATTTTTTTGCACTGGTCTCACCTTTGCTGACGGGGTGGAAAGGATGACCTGATTGCCAGGAATAGGTATACCTGAATGCTGCCTTCCAAGTCTGCATTGTTTGGAGAAGATGGAGCTGCTGCTTCAGCGTCCACCCCTGAGCTTTGTTACACAACACAGGAGCAAAGCTATTCCACTCTACTGCTTACAGCTGCAAGCAAGACCAAAATTCTGCCCTCATAATGCTAAGTAGTTGGCTGTGAACTGAAATGAGGAAGTGGCTTGTTCACAAGGGTCTGATTCTGTCAAAACCACCTTCCTGCTTCTCCAGATTATTATTTTCTTTTTTTTCTGGAGGAAATTCATTATAAACACTGAAATATTTAAAGGCCTCCTGGAAATGTTTAACTAAAAATCATAAAACACAAAATAAAAAAAATAAAGGAAAAACCCCAACAAAATATGAAGCATGTGCTAGGATTCAGGTGTGATTTTCTTTCTTTAGAAACATAAAAATATTGTTGGCAAGTGCACGCACAAATCATAGGTAAATTGCTGTTAATAACAAAATGCTCTGCAAAAGTACAATGGTTCCAGTAAATGTCAGAACACATCTGCTCTATTTAAAAATTAACCATATCATTAAAGTTATATTACTAGTTAATTTCTGAAAATGTTTAATTATTAGAGAGTTATCGTTCCAGCTTCCAGGGAAGAATCAGAAATATTGCACTTCTGTGTTTAAATCTTCCTCTGCCAAGCACTTTAAAGTTTTAAGAGGCATATATTTTACATTATTTGGGAGATATAAATGTAATAGCTTTGATTATTACACTATAAAGTCAATGAACCTTGTGTCATGGCAGATTTTACCCAATCTTGTGAAGCGTCTTGAAACAGACTCTTTTTCCCCCCATTTTCTAAGGGAGCTGAGACTAAGGGAAAACTGCCACTGGTGACAGCAGCAAGTCTGGCCCAGAGTGTTTCTTGAGAAGAAGCTTGCGTTTGGTTTCATCCTCCTCCTCCACATTGGGTGTGCTTCTAGCTCTGGCACCAGCTGAGTGTAACAAGCAACTTTTAAGTTAGAAATTATTAACACAGCCAGACTAACATGACTTTAGCCTTATTACCTGTTTTTAAAAACATGAGGTTTCAGTTTGTTATAGCTGCCTGTAGTTTAATTTGAGTGATTCTCAAATCTGTAATGACTGAAGCCAGAAGCATTAGAGGCAAGCATTTAAGGGGGTTTCTATGAGCTTTGCTTTATGATTTCCCATAAACATTCCACTAATAGCTCTCCAATCCACAACACCTTTTTTTTTTTTTTTTTTTCCAAGAGACTTGCATATCAGCAGATGCAGGATGATAGTTATATAGAGTCAGAGCAACCTTAATTCCGAGTAAATCAAGCCCATTTAGAGCCAGCCAGGTATTATAATAAAATTTTACTTGAATATCTGTACAAATATATTCAAACAGTTAATTGCCTAATTTAACGCACATAGTAAACAGACATTACTCGCAACTGACAGCACCAGGTGGACTGAACATTTCTCATTCAAACCAGACATACAGCATGAAACTGAAAAGCAGAAATAAATGTAAGACAAGAGATAGTGCGGACAAAAAAATGTTTCTTAATTACGTGGTGTCCACTTTCTGTAACAGACTGTCCTCCTAATTCACCCTAGCTTAATCAACCTGCCAACTTGCTTAAGTAACAAACCAGCAGCTGCACACCCAGAGCTCTGCTTATCTGGTGTACAGGTGTCCCTGTTTGCATATTTTAGTTATCCAGTGGTTCACTCTGATGTCAGAGGGTGCGCACTGGAGGAATATAAAAAATCCTCATTGCACAGAAAGAACATGTTCTGTCTGTTGTCAAGAATGACTGCGGCTTCAGGTCAAAGGAATAGAGGTTGTTTTAAACTATTCACCATATGCTTTGTGAATAATGAAGTGTCCATAGTGACAAGTTCCTGAAAGCATCTGACCCAGTTGTGTAGCTGGTACTACACTGGCGGGGATGTTGCATTTTGAGGTACAGTGAAAGTGAAAATCAGGTTCTATGGATGTGTTTGGAGGAGTGGGTAACAGCCCTTTCCAAGCATCACCAAAATGTATAGACGGACTGAGACATGCACATTAATACGGATGATCAGTAAATTAGTAACCACAGAAAAACCAGGGGTACGATAACAAGGATAATTCCTAGCTAAGCAGAAGAGCAGTAACTATTTACCATAAATGCTACAGGAACAAATCCCACCTGGAAACAGAGCTAAATTTTCATGAGATGAAAGATTGAATTACTTAGAATCTCATTTGACCACAACAGGGCAATAGTCCAACCCACAGAAAAACCTCAGCAAATGTTTAGGTTCAAGGATGGCAGTTGCACTGCAGGGATGGTGTATGCAAATCTCACATATCCATTAGTGAAGAAAACAAAAGGTTGATTAATTTGAAATAATAATCCTAGATTTACATAATCTCACCTAGAAACCAGGATACTTACCTCAAGATTAGTTACTTAAATAGGTCACCTCTTGTGTTACAGCTGGAAAACAAACTTTCATTCTGTCTTGTTACAAGTGAGTAACAGGTTTTGCCAGAGTTCCTATGAAGATGTTCTTGTTTAGCACACCTTAGAGCTAGTTTAATGACATTTACCCTCCTTTATTGGTCCTAGTTATGTTTTGAAATACATGGTTATCTTTGTTTTCAGACCAATAAAATTATAAGTACTTGAAGAACAAAAAATGAATTAATTTTCAAAAATAATTATCATAAAATAAAATGTTCTTATTAAAAATCAATGATCAAATACTCCTTGAAGGATTATATTCAGTTAAATTCATAGATTTCTAAAGCATAAAATTAAAGGTTCATAATGTGATAGTCATTCACACATTTGACAGGAGTTTCTAATTTAATTCAGATGAACATCAGTTTAGAAGAAAGTCTCTTACATTTTCAAGTTCACAGTAAACAAAAGTTCTAACAGACGATACTCTGATACATAGGTCTACCTTTTCAGAATTCAGCAGAGCACTCTGCTGGACCAAATGTAATTAGTGTTGGCAGAAATGGCTGTTCAAACCATGGCCTGCTGAACTGGTTGTTAATGTGCCACTGCCTCCCATACTCCTCGTCGTGCTTCCAGCCCGCTCTGGGAGTTTCTCAGCATGGGCAGAGGCTGGGGCTGCTCTGCTCCTTCCCAGCCATGCTCCTGTCATGAGCAGCAGCTGCCTACCCCAGGAGGGTATTGAGATGCTCAGGCACTTTCTGGACAATCTTGAGTAGGAACCACAGGTGACATGGGGAGGGAAAATATTTTGTGCCTAGTCCAAAAGTTTTCCATACGTTCTTGCAGAAGGACATTGCCGTTAAAAAACAGGCAACTGAGGGCAGCATGTGAATTTAAGGGTTTTGAATGGTAAGCATCATCCCTTTTTTATGTGTTTGCTTGAAAGGGCCTTTATAAGTAGGAGTGGGACTCTCTGTGGCACCTCTCTACACTTCTGCAATACAGATAAAATAACAGCATGGACACTTTCAAAACAATGAAAATCAATAATTCAACTTCTTGAACTTCTCAGGTGGCTCAGATGGTTGCCCTTACTCCTGGATTCAGGCAGCCAGTATTTTTCCCAGAGATTCTCTACATGCTGTTCCCTGTCCATGTCCCGTGGTCCCCATCTCCTATAGTAGCATGCTGCTTAAATAAGCACAGAGTTACTGCCCTACATAAGAGCTTCCCTAACTTCTGAAGGAGGTCCCTGGGGACTGAATGAAAAAGCTTTACTAAAGATCTAGTTGGATGACATAGGTTATCCATGCAACACAAATTGAGGGTGTAGAAATGGGTAAAGCAAAGAATATGGCTGGGCAAACAGTGTCCCTTCAAGAAGTAACAAGTTTCTAAAACTGCAAGAAAGGAGCAGATATTAATTGCAATAAGAAAGTGAAGAAAGTGCAAAGGAAAGGAGGAGGGCAGGACAACAATTTTTAATGGCTTTTTCAACTATTTTGGGGGTTGATAGATGAAATATCAAAACGGCTTGAATCATACAAAGTTGATGTCCTAGAAAGATGTAATCCTTCATCTAGATGAGGACTTCTGCTATAAAATCAGAATGTTTAAGTTTGAACAGCATAGTAGAGAATGAGGTCAGCCTGGCATGTCCAGTAGCAATCTGTCTCGTAGGCAGAGGCTGCAGCTGAAAAAAGCTACTCTGAACCTACTGTAGTTTCAGACTCAACTTTAATCCATTTGCTTCTAAGACAAGACCCAAACTGCCTTATTTAATTTCTAATCCAAACCACAGAGCTGTTCAGCCAGTATAAAGAGAGCTAGGAAGAAGTCCAATTTACATTCATGTTTTCCTGCATACCTGCCAATGCGGTTATAAAATATTCACATGTGCATATACACATGTACAGATATCTACTGTTTATACACAGGCATATGGTCTCTGTGTCTGTGCAGCTGTGCACACATATACACATCTCTCAGGAATGCTGTATGTGTCTAACAATGGCTGTGCAGTTTGGCTTTTCAGTTTCTTAGTTACTTTGAAATCTATTTCTTATTTATTTAAAATTATACTTGGGATGTAGGTCTGCTATAAAAAGTGAAGTGTTATTATTAAGTGATCGTTTGGGAATTCTTCTTTGTGCTTTCATTTTTCCTTGTCCTATTTGATTAACTTGCAATTTTGTTTAACCTAAAATTAAATATTTGCCTAGATCTGAAAAAAAGAGATCTTATTTTATAATTGAAGTTCATCTTGTACACATCCTGTACATTTTCTTCACAAGCACAGAGAGTTGCTAGAAACCACTAGCTTATAAGGGATCCCATATCTGGCCAAAACTAGAGCAGAGGTTGATGTCTATTTTGGTTCATAGATGAGGCTTGTGTTCTGGAGGGTAAATGTTGCTTGGCAGTCCCTTGTTGGGAAGGAAGGTGCAAAAAGGAGGATCAAAACTGTTCCTGTCTCTTTGTTCAGTTTATACAGGATTGAATTTTCAGACTGGAAACTGCAAAGGAAAAGAGTGTTCTTACTGCATATATGATTTAATTGTAGGCAATATAAACGGAATTCAGCAAACTACTTTGATTTTTATTATTTTTCTTTTTTTGGGGGGTAATGGAGCAAAATGCTATTTAAACCGAACCAATATGCTAAAGATGGTTTCCATCCTTTCAGAGTGTATAACCAAGCCCAGAGATCTTACCCTTTCACACGCTGGGGTAAGGTTAAGAGAAAATGTAAGTACTTTCTAGTTAAAACCAATCTCCTCTGTAAATATAGATTTGTTTTAACAAAGGCTTCTTTCATTAACATAAATAATGACAAAAATAATGGAGTTGCTAGTGTTGACTTGGTTCAATATCTGGGACAAGTATCCCCTCAGGTAAAGCTGGTGAGCCTTCTGAAGTCAGCTATTACATTATTAATCTCATCACTCATAAAATGCTTTATTCTGTTTACTACTTATGTCAGCATGCAGCCTACCTTCACGTTTCAAACTGGTTATCTAACATCAAGTGTTCTCTAATAATGGTTAAGTGCAAGGGATCTGGCTTGCTTTGCTTAGCCTGTTGGAGTCTTCTACATGATTTCCCATCCTCAGCTGCGTACATGGATTGAAAACCATTTCATATGGCTTGGAGAATAAACTGTTGTCTTTGTACTTCCCAATATGCCACTTGTGAATGTCTTGTTTTAAAGTTGTAGTTTCTATAGAAGTTTTTGTCAAAGAACACTGTCTTGTATAATCCATATCTTTAGGGGAAGATTTAGTGGGTGAACCACCCTACAGAGCATCTGCTCCCAGTCTCATGGCAGAATACATGTTGCTTGATTCCCCTCCATGCAGCTCTGTTCCTGGGAGACAGAGCAAGTGCATCAGCAAGATTACGGGTAATCTCCTTCCTTGTGATAATGTCAATGAACCACCATCCAACTGTTTTGGTGGGGTTTATAAAGGACTTTTTATGACAGGGATTCACTGGCAGCAGAAGTGGCCACAAGTGCATCTGCTCTCTTCCTTTGTTCAGCTTGACTCCAGGCTCTCCACATGATATATTTTAGAAACAGTACTTCAATGGGAAACGCAAATGGGTGGCAACTGACAGTAATTATTTTGTGGTACTCATTAAATTCTTAGCCATAAAGGAAGTGGTGATATATTGAGATGTTTTCAAAGAAAGCATGTGGACACACAGCCTTGCAAAACATGCGGAAAGAAATGTTTGGCCAAAAAAGAGTGAGTTTGGTCTAGTAAACTCATATATGCTTTGCAGGCAAAGCTTTTGCTCCCTAAATCTGCCAGAACAGAGTTTCTAAAGACACTATCTTGCATCAACAAATTAAAGGTTTAAGAAAATGCCAGCAGGGAATGTGCTTATCTTGGTCTTTTTTTTTTTCAGAAAGTTAGTATCCCTAATATGCATCCTGTGCAGGTTTGAAGCTAAGAATACATTTGTTTAAAATGAGTCTCAAATCTGTGATAGTGGCAAAGACAATGAAATTAAAACGAGTTTGCAAGTATTTCATTCAGCACTCAAAGCAGAATATTTTATTACAATTTCGATTATGTTTCAAGGTTTAAAAGACTTAAAATATGCTAATTGAGGTGTTCAGAATGACAAAAGTTTCAGTTGTGAAATCTCCTCTTTCTCTGAAAACTACTTAGAGTAAAGCAATATTACTGATGTGGGTTTAGATAGTTAATATCAAATGCTAAATTAAACGTCAATAATCCTTAAGGAGCCTATCTTAGTCACACTTTTTAAATCAAGGTCTTCAATGTGATCTTAAGGTCCATTTGTTCCTAGAATATAATGAGAATTGTACAAATCTCATGCATTTCCAGGCAGAATTCATTATAGGGGTTTCATTTATGCCTATTTAAGCTACATTTTAAATGCTTCATATGAGGATTTTGGTTCCACAAAAGTATATAGAAGAAATAAGGGACTGTGCCAGCTAAAGAATTTTCATTTGTAACTTTCAGAGAAACAAACAGAACCCATCAAAAACTCCACAAGCTGAAAAAGAATCAAGTGTATATATTTTAAAGTATTTTCTAGAAAAATGGCAGAAAGGTAAATGCAGGTTTTATTGTGTAAAATGTGAATCAGTTAACGATCAATGTTTTAAGCAGAATATCCCTATTGGATGGTGATTCATTAGTGTTATCTCAGAGAAGGAGGTTATTGATAATTTGATACTGCACATCCACTATCCTAATCATTATTGTCAGAAAGTCTATTAAGGATCATAGGTCATGGATCTAAAATTAAGTATGTCATAAAAAAAAAAAAACAGTAAGGAATAAGGACAGACATTCTTATAGATTAAGAATCACACTAAAATGCATTGTATCAATTAATTTTGCTAATATCTTATTTGATAAAATAAAGCTACAATCTTCGGTGAAACACTTTTCATTTAAAATGAACTGAAGGTGGAAGTCTGAATATTAAAAGCTCCACAACTCTGACTGGTTTTTGTCCTGCTGTGTATGAATCTGCCATCACAATCTATTTCTCCTACAGATTATGCTGGACTACTCAGCAAGGTAATAAGAAACACTTTTTTTTTTTTTTTTGCTTTTGGTCTTGAAACATTCTAATTTTTGGACAACTCATTTTTCTCAATATTTTGCTAAATGAGAAGTTGAGAACTGTGTGGCTAAATGGCGCTTCAGATCCATCACCGTGAAAAGAGATGCTGTTGTCAGTGCAAGGGAAGGGACTGTACGTTGCGTTCCAGGTTGCATGAAGGAGAGCTTCACCCTAAGGACCAGCTAGCTGTACCAGATTTTAGCTTGGCTGCTATAAGTGCAAGCCAAATCACACTGTCACTTTACGCAGTAACCTTAGCCTGGGTCAGTGGTCTGTCAGGAGGAATGCAATGCTCCCAGAAGCATCTTGGCAGGAACTAATTAAAAAAACCTACTGATACTGGGCACATGGAACATCTATATGCCTTTCCTGTAACTTTCAAAACTGGACTATACAACTCAATAGAAGTATGACATTTGTTTTAGGAGATTCTGATGAAAGATATTGGGATGTTGGGCGTTGCTCAAATCCTTCCCTAAATTCCTTTGTAAGGGTCACCATGCCTGTATAACTTGCTTAATCAAAAGCACGCTTAATATAAACTAGTTTGAAGACAAAACCAAAAAGAAGGTATTATCATTTCCTTTTGAACAAAATAGTTAGAAACATACATAGAACCAATAAAATTATGATGTCATTTGGTGTCTGTTAAGACAAAGATGAAAAAGGAAAGAAAACCATCTTTAATTCCAGCCTAAAACACAGAAGGTCATCTTCTTCATCTTTATATTCCAGCCATTAACCTGTATCACTTATAGAACCCTCTTAGCATGGGACTCAAACTCATAGCATACTTCTTCCACAAGCTGAACTTACAGAGGACAACATTTTCTACCAACGCTGCTATGACAGCTTTTATATGCCCTTCCTTCTTGGGATCCCCCATGGTTTCCTCTCAGGTCCAAATCTCCTTGCATCCCTCCTCTCCACTATTCCCCGATTTCCCGATCTCTTTCTAACATTCAGGAAAAGGTCTGAGCTTTATCTCACCTCACCAGTGGCTGGCTTTTTTGAAAAAGCATGGGTGACTACCTGCCCAGAGAGGAGGAGGAACTGGACGCTAAGCCAGGTTTGTCCACCCTGTGACCAGCTTGCCCATTCTGAGGCTGAGGGACTGGCTGAAGAGACGTCACAGCACCGACACTTCCTAACCAGGCATTTTCACATCACAGTCCTGAGCTTCTATATAAGCACGTACAAATTACAGTTGCTATATGGTCGCATGGCTGGTATTAAAGATGGCAGCTGTTGTCCAAGTGCAGACGAGGTGGTAAGCGAGTGGCTTTGGGTATTAATGAGCTTGAGCACAAACTAATTCAGTCTTTGAAGAGAACTGTGACAAGTTTCAACCAGAGAAAAGGCTTAACTACAACAATTAAAATAAGATCTAGTGTATTTCCTCATACAATGCCATCAAAAGTGTGTTACAGCACCCTGGCTTTCTTCTGTTTGGTGAGATAAAGTAGCTCAGGTGCCTGCCAAAAGGCAGCAACAAAGGTAACAAGAATTGTGGGTGCAAGGGCAGAAGAAGCACAGGTAGATTCAAGCACATGCTGAAGGAAGAAATGGGGAAGTAGAAGTAATGGGGAAAACAGCACTTTTCCTTGTAGTACCAGCAAGTGATGAAATCAAGCCCAGGTGACAACAATCCCATCTTAGGGGCTGACAGGATATTACTAGCTTTTATGACTGTTTGTACTGGAGTTATCAGATGTTACTGTTTGGGCAACTGTTATTATCACCCATTTGGCTAAGGGGCTACAGGTTATGACATTATTAGAAAATTTCCATTTGAGCCCTACAGACTCAGTTTTACAAAGGTCTGTTGTGCTAGTAGGTGATGGTGAGAGGAGCCAAGCTGAACCCCACAGAGACTGTGGATCTGGGAAGTGTTACAAGCCCACAGAGCATCATGTTCAGCTGGGGTTGGACCTAGATGCATAAACCATGCTAAGTTAAAGAGGTTTTTTTTTCTCCTCCTAATGTATTTTAGAAGCACTTAGGAAACCAGGCAACAGTTTCTGCTGCTGTTTTCTCCCACTTCGGTGTCACAAAGGTTATTGTTCTTCAACAGGACGGCTTGCCTCCAGCACTGATTTGGGAATGCCAACTGTAATTAAAGACTTCAGAGAAACAATGCATTTAATGGCTTATTCAGGGTGACAAGTGATGTCTTACCTTGGGAATGTCTATGAACCTAATAGGTGTAGCTTTATGTTTGGCTTTCCCTTGCCACGTCATTTGATATTAGCTTTCTTTGCAGGTTTTTGGGACCAACATTTAAGATATACATGTGATAATTTTGTGTTGAAACCATAATAAAATGTCACATTAATTTATTCACTGGGAATATTTTGCTAGCTTCTTGTATTAATTCCCCTCGAAGCTAATTTAGATGCTGCTTGTCTGTGTATTCCACATCTGTCTGTATTAATAATTGTGCAAGTGTCTGAAAAAATTAAGACATTTTACAGCATTTAAACATCCCAAAGATCTTACATTTTCCATGAAAGCGGGGAGGTTGTACTATAATTTATGGATGTTTTCCTATTAATCTCTGAATTGTTTTGGCAGCTAATGCCTAAAAGCAGCAGCTACCTGGCAAGGACAGAATATCTGTCAGACCATGAAGGGTGCCTGCAATCACTGGAGAGATAAATGGGAACACTGAAATAGAGTTAAGCCCAGAGAAGGAAGCTCATCCTCAGACAGACTTGCCAAGCCTGTTTCATTACAGCTTATAGCTTTCATCATAGCTTAGTGAATGCTGTTAAGTATTCTGTCAAAATAAACTTACTTTTCCAGACAAGTAGCATTGCAAAACCCTATGGTGCTACTGCTAATACTTGAACTTGTTTACTGGTTATTTGCATAAAAAATACAGGTACTGTAATACAAAGTCCAAGTTTCTAATCCAAATTTTCTAATCCAAAACATCTAGGAGCTTTTTAAATTTGTGCTCTTCTGTCCAGCCATAATGAAAAGACAGATTATTCCTTAAGGTGTGTCGTTAATACAGCAGCATCTTTTTTCCATGTATTTTGGGGGCAAAAAAGTATGGCTCTGTCAAGTTTATATGGTTCTCATAATGTTACTCTATAGAATCATAATTCATACTCATCACTGGGACATACATCCTGGAATCTCTTTGTGCCACTAAAGCAATGTTTTTAATTTCTAGAACAAACAGTTATAGCAACTAAGTCTGTTTGAGAAGAAAAACTGAAAATCAAAATCAGAAGACTGTCTTAAAAATATAATGTCAAATTATTTGTATCTACTTAGTTAAAATATATTCTTTTAGTTTCTTATCTATTTACTTAAAGTATGTTCTGTTGGTTAACTAACTCTCATTCAAGCCAGAAGACCAAATCAAATTTATAGCATAATTAGAAGTCATTGGTTGAAGTAAAGAAGGTTAAAAGGTTTAAAGGTTAAAATTTAAAAGAAAGTTTATTTTCTTACATAGAAAGGAGAAAAAGGAACCAGGAACCATGACAGTTTTAAATTGTATATTTTTCTTTTTCTTTTTTTAACAAACAAATTATTAAAGTTTGACATTGAAAAAGGAAACCTTCCATCTCTGCCTATTACACTTGTGATGAGAACTCACTTAAAGACCTTCACTTCTAATTCTACAGAAGGCAACGTAACACCTCTAAAGCTTCAAAATGTCTGCATGCAAGATTTTGTATCATGCTGAATAGATTTATTTTGGCTGAACATTATTCAGGCCTAACTGGAACTAAGGAAGCATGTTTCCTGCTTCCACCGTTATTTTTCTCTGATCATATCACAATAATTTATACTGAAGGGAAAATAAAACTACAAGTTCTACTCATATGAACCTTTGTATATGCCACTGAGCACATTTGTAATCATATTTTTCCAATCATAGTTAACTGGGCTTTAGATGTAATATAACACACTGAGAAGAGCTGCCTTAAAAGATTCCCCTCCCATACTCCTGTATTTACAATTTATGTGATTAATTGGATTTCACTTAATGTCTGTATTAATGGACTTAGTTACTAAACATTTGTGGATCATGTAACCGTTATTTCATTATATTTAACTCTATCCCAGCTGAAACCAGGACAATGATAAATCAAGCTTAGTTGTAAACCTCAGATCTTTAATCCAAGATCAACTCTTCCAGCTCCACAGAGGTGTTATTTGCACTATTTTCTGTTAGGACCAACCTGAGATAAGACTACAGACCTAACTATCCTTTGCCTTTAATTATTCGCCTCCTCAGTTCCAAGGGATTTTAAATGCTTTTCTTGTTCACCACAAGTCAGCTAAAGTTTTATCACTCACTGCACGTTCACCAGCAAAATGTATTAATAGGCAAGTCCAGTATTGCCTTTTCCCTAATACAGGTTTACAACAATCATGTGGCCTTTCAAACTGATGAATAGGCATAATAAAATCACTAGCAGATGATGAACTAGTTGACCTAAGAGATCCTTTTAATCTCTAATTTCTATGGAAAAAAATACAAAAAGTACATTAACCTCATCTACAATGTTCTCTGTCAAATAATGATCCTGTTATGAGGTCATTACAGAAAATATTGAGATACTTTGCAATACTGCTTACAAAATTGTACAGTAAGCTCTCTGCATCTGCAAGTTGTATTGAACAGTACACTGTATGGAAGTATTTGTATTTAAGCCGTTCATTCAAGAAGGCTCTATGAACATACTAAGTGCTTTGAAACCATTTTGAAAATCACTGTCATTATATACCATGTAGTAACCTCATACCTATCAAAATCAAGCACAGGCTTTTTCCCAAAACTATTGTAAACAAGGGGATAGAATACTACTGAAGCTTATTTTAGTCAATATTTTTGGGATAAAATAAAAGAACCCTATATGGATCAAATGATGGTCCTTAAACGAAAAATAAAAAAGCAATAACTGAATTGCATCCTGTGAGAGGAAATTGGGCTAAAATTGACCTGGATAGCCAAATTTATTATTACATGCGGTGAATGTACAATGAAATGTGATTAGAGCAAGTGTGCCATCAGTTCCTTTTGCAAGATCAAGCACAGAACAGCACAGCCTTGATGAAAGGAATCGATAGCATTGAAAGCAAAATTGGAGGGCTGTCAAATCATCTTAATTCCTATTTTCTGAATGAGTGGAGTGGGATCGTTTCATGCACATACTAATAACCAAATTAGTGTGCTTTTGACTCAGTACAGAGTCAAGCTTCTATAAAACTTAAGTAATATTGCTAGAAAGAAGGAAAAAACCCAACCTGCATGAAGCAGATTTACCACAAAACATATATGTTTCACTTTGAATTCTTAATTAACAGAGCTGCATTTCTCTTAATTTTGTAGACATTCGGCTATGTAATCTACAGCTTCACATCTCTTAGCAGGTATGTTGACTACCAATCTTTGTTCTCCCATGACTGGAAAGATAATCTATGCAACATGCACACATACACGTATATGCACAACACACATAGCAAGAATGGACCTATGAGTCTCTCTGAAATCCATCACTCGGAAGTGAATAGTAAAGATTTCCTTTGACATATTTCTCACTAAATTTCCTCAGAAAGGGTTGAGGGTGGTTTCAAGGTGTGCTGGTTTTGGCTGGGGTAGAGTTAATTTTCTTCACAGTAGCTAGTGTGTGGCTATATTTTCAATTTTTGCTAAAAGCAGTGTTGATAACACATGGATGTTTTAGCTGTCCCTGAGCAGCGCTTGCACAGAGCCAAGGCCTTTTCTGCCTCTCACCCCACCCCACCAGCGAGTGGGCTGGGGGTGCACAAGAAGCTGGGAGGGGGCACAGCCGGGACAGCTGACCCCAACTGACCAAAGGGATATTTCATACCATAGAATGTCCTGAGTTGGAAAGGACCCACAAGGATCATCAAGTCCAACTCCTGTCCCTGCAAAGGACAAGCCCAAATTTACACCACATCTCTGAGAGCATTGTCCAAGTGTTTCTTGAATAACATCAGGCTTGGCACCATGACTGCCTCCCTGTGGGGCCTGTTCCAGGGCTCCACCACCCTCCAGGTGAAGAACCTTTTCCTAATATCCAACCTAAACCTCCCCTGGCACATCTTCCTGCCATTCCCTCAGGTCCATACGATGTCATGCTCAGTATATAAAGCTGGGGGAAGAAGGAGGAAAGGGGGATGTTTGGAGTGATGGCATTTGTCTTCCCAAGTAACCTTTACGTGTGATGGAGCCCTGCTTTCCTGGAGATGGCTGAACACCTGCCTGCCTTTGGGAAGCAGTGAATTAGTTCCTTGTTTTGCTTTGCTTGCTTGCGTGCACAGCTTTTGCTTTACCTACTAAACTGTTTTTATCTCAGCCTATGAGTTTTCTCACTTTTACCCTTCTTATTCTCTCCCCCATCCCACCATGGGGGAGTGAGCGAGCGGCTTTGTGGTTCTTAGTTGCTGGATGGGGCTAAACCACAGTACAGGGTTAGCTTAAGCCAGCCTAAAACTCAATTGCCCTTAAGTCCTGCCTCCCCACCTCCCCATCACATTTCCTCCCAGCGGTCTCATGCACAGCAAGTCAGCTGTCAATGTCACCAAAAACTGTGGAGACAAGGCGACAAGGGGCTAAAGGTTATGTGGCCATATGTCACCCACCGCACCTAGAGAAAAAATCAAGACATCAGGACAGAGTGATAAACCTACAGATTCTTCACCAGCAATCTGAGTTCTGCTTTGATTGTGTTTGTATCACTTTTAGTAGCTTTTCAGTGCCTCCCCTAGCAGATGTTCAGCTTCATTCAGTGCAAATGCAGGGTCTTCCTGAAGAGATCAGCACTGGTAAGCTCAGATGAACAAAGTGCCCCAGCAGCTATAGGTTAATGAAGTTCAAACTTCCCTCTGAAATTTTTAAAGGCATATTTGAAATATATTTCCTTTCCAGCTTTGACCAGTTCTATATTTTCACAAGTACAAGGTTTGAGAAATGTATTCTTTAAGTATAAAAACTCAGATTCAGGGCCAAACCAAAGAAAGAGCATCTCAGCAAAAGCATCTATGCTTCTCTATTTGCCTCAGAACATGAGCACCAGAACCACCACCTAGCACTGATACTGTGTTATCCCCCACCCTTAAACAAACAAACAAACAAATAAATAAATCACACTCTTACAAGGGCACAGCAGTAAAGGGTACTTCATAGGTACTCTATTTATATAATTAGTAAAAAGGGAGCAAGTAAACTAATGGTTCAGGACATTTAAAAAATACTAAAGCCTAATCCAGCACTTTTGCAACATCTGGATCCAGAAGTATGATAGAACCAGCAATGTCATGCTCTACTCTCAAGCTCATGTTGAAGAACGTGAAGCCAAAAGTAGTTGTTACCCTTATCACAGCTAACTAATCTAGAAGAAAACTCATATTGCCCTTGGTAAATAAGTTCAAAACAGAAGACGTTTTGTAATAGTCCACAAGAGAGCAAAAGGACCTTTTACGTACACTTGCAGAAGACAACACGGACTCTTGACTCTGCTTTTTGAAAAATTACAGGTTTTGCTTTCTCCTTACAGGTGAGTCACACTCACACCTAAGATCTTCATTAATTGTGTATTTTATATTTTTTCTATTTCTTTTGCTGCTTGTTATCTAAGCTTGTGAGTAGTATACTGATGAACTCTCACACACAAAATTTCTCTTAACCAGGAAATTGAGTTTTGTAGAATTTAAAAAATTTTCCTAAATACAGTTTCTACCCATATGGTGAAGGAAGTAAGGTATCAGAGCACTAAGCATAATAACAGTCCAGCACAGGTGGACAAGGCTGTCAATGTTAAGCTTTTCTCACGCTGAATTCAGTAAATGGACAGACTGTATTGCAATTTCTGAGATTGTGTTGTTGTACTGCAAACCTGGAAAATTATAAAAAACATATGGGGCACCTTCAGCTTTAATATTCAGTCTTGGCCACCAGCATGACGTCCTTGATGTTTACTGTGGGCCAGACACTTGTTTTTAATTTGTGGTTCTTCTGTAATAATGGATTGCTGGGTATGGTTAATAATATATGGCATTAGCCTAAAAGTCTGTTAGGTGACTAAACACAGTGTTTGGATTTTTAGGTTGTCAAGAAGCAAAGCTATTTATTTATTTTTATATGAGATATAGAAGCAAGCAGCCTCACATTTGTTGCATTTGAAGTGTAGCAGTGCACTTGTGACCTGTTCAGCTGCCTCCATGTGGGCGTATAGTGAGAATACCAACTTGTCAACTATCATGCTTTCAGGGTGCACTTTGTACTCATTTTCATAACTAAAAGAAAATTATCCTGTACAGCATTAGGCATTTCCATTCCCACTCATCCAAGGCCTTCCATAATAGTGCTGCCAAATGGTGGTGATACATACATAAACCTGCACCAAGAAGTTCTCCACTCCACTTGCAGTTTGTACAAAAGCAAATATTTCTTTTTCTCTTAGTTTCAGGTGTTCTTGATGCCAACAGAGTGCAAATTACTTCTCCAAACACTCGGGGTGATAAGACTCCAAGCCTGAGCTATTAATAACCACTGTTGGTAACACAGGGTCCACAAGTATATGGGAAAGCTCTAACCAGCTTCCGAACTACCAGCATCTGGGGTTTCACAGTCTCCTCATGGATGAAGTAATTCAGTCCATAAGTCCCGAAGTTACACAGATCATGCTTAGCTAGAAAAACATTTTCTGCACCATGATGAGAACAAAACCCTGCATAATTCTAACAATACCTTTGGTAAGGATTTTTGGTAACTGAATTGAACCAGTGGATCAGATCTTAAACCTGCCAGAAAGCTCACATGATAAGAAAATAACATCTTTCCTGCTTTCTGCTGGCCATATCAAACATACCTGATGAGCTATCTAAAGCACAGCACCACTATTTCGATAACCAGTGGTTACTGAAGAACTATGGACACTGCTCTTCCAAAACAACAAGTGGGTGTGACTCCCTGTAGCATAACTTCAAGTGTAAGAACTTATCATGGTCATTAACTGGCATCTGTTAGGCTTCTGTGTCTCTTTATCAATATCACTTTTAATTTAAAATATCTATCATCAGTAGAAAAAGCTTTTTTACCATAAAGTTCTAAAAATATTTAGACATATGAGCAGATAGCTTTTAACTGCTGTGATGTTCTTTTGCTTCAAGTCCAGTTAAAAATTAATTTTGTCGGTATTGTCATTACTTGCATCAGACCCATGAAGTCATTCAGTGTCTTCACTAATTTAATTATAAAGTACTCCTCTAAAGTCCAGTTTTAAAGCATTTTACAATGAAAGTGATGGGCAAAGTAATTTCTGTTGTACAAAGTCAAATTTTAATCTTGTGGTCAAACCTTTCTACTGAATCATAGTTCCTTGATTGCATCTCTTGCAAGAGCTGAAAGGAAGGGTTGCCTTTTAGTAACCACTGATCATACTGAAATACCGCACCCTTTAAACATACGCATGCATATTGAAGTAGACTGATACTGATGCCTGCAGAAGCAGTGATAGTCACAACACAGTTCTCAACACACATGCAATACAATTGTATTCGTATTTGCATATAGGCAATAACAAATACAAATGTTTCCTCTTGCTAGCTCACTAGATGTAACTTGGGCTCAGTAAAAGGATAATTTCTAAAAGGCTGAAAATCAACAGGTACAGGTAACACAGAGTTTGTAGAACCCCTGTCCAGTTTAATAGTATTTGGCTGTTCTGCTGGTGTATCAGAAATAGAAATAGTATAAATTTTTGTAAGCTCACTCTGTTCTCATCCACAGAGAGAATGAGCTGCTCTGGGGAAGTAATTTTGGGTTCCAATTGTTTACATGGAGCATTGTTAGAGCCCTGGGGAATAGGTTAATTTTCCTCAGCTAGCTTTCAAAATAATCTCAGTGAAGTCTGCAGTAATTTGCACAATTCCGTGTTCTCTGATGGCAGAGTTTCAGTCTGACCTCAAGGCCTTGTGTTTGTGATATTATAGTTTTCCTGTGGTTGTGGTCCAAATGATGTTTGCGCTCACATGGCTTTAGCAATGCCCACAGTACCCTGATTTTATCGTTTTGGGTTTTTTCTTCTTCATTGCTGAGTCATTCCAATTTGACTAGCTGTGGTGATAACCTTATGTAATACTATGCCTGACTGAAGCAGTAAACCCTCTGCAGGGATGGAAAAAATTGTTTCATCTGAGTTCTGAGAATTAATAATTTCTTCTGCTGTATTTTCAAACTTACATGTGACAAATGATTCTTTTAAAGCAGCTACCCACTATTTTGTTAATTCACAGATTTTGTAATGAGTTCACCAGTTTTGCTGTACAGGTGGAACTGGTGACGTTCAATTACAACACTTATCATAGGCCCCCAAAAGTTCTTATAAGCTGGAAACAAAGCACTGTATTGTGTATCAGCATAGGGAATAAATCAAACTGATGTTAGTGTTCAGTTGCAGAGAGTCTTTCCTCCTCTCATAAAGCCCATTAATTATGGGCATATACTTTTGAAAAATATTTATCCCCAAAATTAAATAAGAGACCTTAGGCTCACTCAAGGTTTGGAAAACTACTCAGATGAGTCCAGCCTTGGAAGCACTTTCAGATACCTGGTGTCAATAGTAGACCATAGTGCATGCTGTGTTATGAAAAAAAAAACCAAACAAAACCCCCACATCAGGCCTTTTAAACATCTTCACTGACTTGGACAGGTTTTGCATAAACTATTATACTATTACTTTGCCTTCGTTCTTATGTACAGCTAATAAACACAGCTTATTAAAACATCATTACCCTGCTTGGCATATAAGGAAAGTAATGCATGACTTATCATGCAAGCCGTTCAGAAACAACTAGTGGCAGAACTGAGACCGTTGTTTATTCGTGTCTTCATTGTCTTAGTTTTCAACTCAGTACTTTGCTCACTAAAAACACAGTTACGTTAACTGAAAACACTGCCTTCTTAATGCCTCCTATCATGACTTTTGCTCTGAGAGGCTAAGAACAGGCTGCTTTGTCCCACCTGCGTTACTGCTAAACCTATTGAGTATTCAGAAATTCATGCAAGGTATCCAAACGAACACTTTTGCTAAAATATGAGCATGTTGAAAGCAGTTGCAAAAACCATAAGCCAGAATATTGGTATGAAACAAGTCACAGTGGCTGCATTTAAGGTTTTAACATTTCAAAAGAAAGAGCTGATAATCAAAAACACAAATTTAAGTGTGCAAAAATTTCAGAAATGCAGAATTTTGAAAGATTTGTGGGTCAGAGCTTTTTGCTATTTCTATTCCTGTGATTTAGCTATGCCTGAAATCAATTCTCCCCCCACTCCCCCGAAAAAGCTTTAGGAAGTGCCAGTTGTCTATTCTCACCAAACCTGTCCACCCGTCTGTGCACTGAAGTAAGCGTGTATTAATAAAAACTGATTTACCCTGGTAAAATTGTTAATCCAACCGACCCATGGAACTATCAACAAGAAGAGAAAAACATCTCAAATGTGTATACATTTTGCATTCTTTCTGTCAATATTCTGAATTGCTTTAATTATCACACCTGTCTGATGCCCCATGAAGCTTTGCTTCATTACTGCGGTTTATTGTTACATAGATCTTACGTAGGCATTACAGTGACAATACCCAAAGTTAAAATTGACCACTTGTGTTGTCATCCTAAGAGACAACTAATAATACAGTGTTCTGATAAAAAAAAGCCTGCCTGTGGTTAAAAGGCCCGTACCCCAAATAAACAGAAGCTATCCTGATTTTCTTCTGTACTCAATTCTTCAGTAGCATGCTCCTGAAAGAATATAATTCTTTAAATGAGACCATTGGTATTGCATACATCTGTGAATATCATTATTCTCTGAGTTTTCTTTCCTTCATCAGCAGGACAAAGGTCCAGGGTTGGCCTGACTGCTGTAATTTTATGAAAGATATGAATTAGACAAAGTACACTGGCAGAACAAAACTAATTTGAAGCAACAGAAGAAATGGACTTGGCTTTCATATTCAAGTAAAGATCTAACTTCATGAAAAGAAAGCATAAAAAATATCATGCCATGGTTTTCATTCTTGCAGTTATTTAAGGCAGATATTATGGAAATATTGACAGACGTTGTAATTTCATTATCTACAGTCTTGTGTATGAGGCAGCTGCCTTGCTATTTAGGTTAAGCTTACATAATTGAGAAAGCAGCTATTCGCGTATAATAATATTTATTTTCACTGTTCTTTTTCCTAGTACTTATCATCATAATATCATTTTTCTTTCCTGCCTGCTCTTTGCCTCACTGGTTGCACTTGGGATTAGAAAGTAGAGAATGCCTTAGGACAGAGATTATGTTTATATCTGGTAAGTTTGGGCAATAATAAGTCCTACAGCTTAGTAAGGCTGTGATGCAGTTTCAGTAGATCTTCTCTTTGGTTTTCCTGTATCAGCCAAGTCAAGCTAAGATTAGATGTTCCTCACAGAAGCAAGGGCTCTTTGTCTCCACTAGCACCCTCACCTAAAGTAGTTGATAACTTAATGTTACTGTTAATTGGTGAACATTCTAAAATATGTCAGGACAAGTTTAAATAGGAGGCATTAAATGGGATTTGTCCCATATGGGAGTTGTCTCGGGCCTGCATAAGCAGAGAGACAAATGAAAAGGCTTCTTTCCTTTGGAAACGTGACCTCTCTGGGCTTATTTGGGCTCTTGAAATAACAGGCACTGAACTAGCTAATTAGCTTGGCACCATTTCAGACAGCTGGATTAGACTCAGTGATAAAGTGCAGCAGAAGGCACCTCTTGGCACAGGTCCCTGTAACTCATCCCGCCAGCCTGGAAATCCAGTGGAGGAGAGGGGTCTGCCAGGCTGGGGCTGGATGATCCTTCTGAATCCAGAGAAACCATGCCATTTGTCAAAGCCGCATTTAACTATATGTGCTTATAGCGCAAGCACAGAGCAATATATCTAACATAAGTAAGTCACAGGATCCTGCAAAGCTACTGCAAGTTACTCCCCCATGGACAAATACCTGTCACTCTCTGTAGAAAAGAGAAAGTTTCAGAAACCAAAAGCTGCATTACAGTCCATGCACTTATTTGCCACTCATACCCTTTTAACTAGGACCCTCACCAGCCACACTTTACACCACAGAGCATGAATTTCATATGGATGTCCTTTAAACTACCTGGGAAATAAGCTAAACAGTGTACACTCCTGAAGTGATATGGGTAGCCAGCGTTACAGGGAAATGTTTCAAAACAAGAGGAATACAGTAGTCAGGTAACACACCAGCATGAGATATCTCTACTCCAGATAAGGGTAAGTAGCAACAGTGTTCAGTAAAAGATTTGGTGATTAAAAGAAATAAAAGTTTCAACCATCATCTCTTTGCTGACTTCATTGTTGTCTGTTGCCTTGCAAGGACAAAATATGAGAGAGGATTTTTTTAAACAATGGTTTAAATTTAACTAAGCAAGCCCTTCAACAAAGCAGTGGTTACATGCAGTATCCTTGTGTGTTTTATAAGATTTTTGTTTGCTTAAAATAGATATGAATGTTATTGGAGCAATATGATCACTGTATCAACAGAGTAGGAAGGTGCTTATTTAGTTACTTCAGATGACAAAGTCTACTTTGGCATTCTCAGGTTGATATATCCTTTCTAATAAACACTGAGCAGCTTTCTATTCCCTTTTTCACACCGCTCACACTCTATACCTTCCTTTGAAATTATATTCATATGAAAGGGTGAATTGGCAGATTTTGTGCATATAATAGCAAGAACATTGAAGAGTGTAATCCTACATCAGGGAACATGGTTTTTAACATAACTTCACTATTATTGGCCCCTGAAGTATATCAAGAGATTTAAAACGTTCATCTTGGAATACAACTGTGGCAGGCTTGCATCGTTTTCCATCCACATTACATTCTGTATGATGTGAAGGGATTCACAGAGCTTTCTTTTCTGCTCTCATTACAATCTTTGTCACTAAGAATGAGGTATCCAAATTTTAATGCCTCATATATTTTGTCAGCTGTAGTGGTGTGCTATACGACTTTGACCTTTTTGATTGGCTTGCCATTTCAGTTCTTCCTATTTACAGCTTCATTAACCTGTAGGGGAGAGGTGGACTGGCTAACCAATCAACAGATGGTGTATTGAAAAGGTCAAGGTCAATGTAGACCGCGTATTTACAATCCCTTCACAAACCACATGCAAGTTGAAGATGTAGAGACCCCCGTTTGGGACAGCAAAGTTACAGCAACAGGAAAAAGGAACTGACATGAATTCAGTCCAAATCCCAGACATTAGGAAAATGAAAGGAAGCAGAAAAAACCCTCCAACTCAATTTCAGAGAAATACTGCATTTGTCAGCTTGCAGTTCCTAGCAGAAACATTTGATCTTGCCTAGATGACACTACCCAGATAACTGAAACCTACAATTATTACTATTTTGAATTAGTCTTGAAGTCAATTCTAAAAAATAACATTTCATTGCCTGTTTAATATAAACCTGGGAAGACAGAATGAAAAACTGAACAAGCTCTTTTGCACAGAGAGCTTTTTAAACAGGAAATATCTGAAGTTTGCCAACATTCTTTTCTGTAGACTTCACTAAACATCATCTTCCATATGAGAAAACATTAGTAATAGTTATGTAATTAGTGCCATTTTAAGATAAATAATTCAAAATTGGTTCATAAAACAAACTTCTATTTAGACCACAAAGAGATAGGACAAAATTTAGACTAAACATGGAGTTTGATAGCAGAGGGCACTGTGCTCTAGGAGTCTCTGTCTTTCAGATAAGAAGAAAAACTAAACTAATGGCCACTTATGATCTCTGAGGTTGTTTAGGCATGTTAATCTGAGTCACTTGGCCAGATTCCAGCTTCTGTAATTGCAGGTCTCTCAGTGTACCTAATTTTCCCTAAACCTAATTATTTCAGGGCAGCAGTAGGGCGGGGGAGAAAATAGCCTCCTTTACTAAGTACCTGAGCACTCCTACATGAAGCGGAACAGCATTTCTGTGGTGAAAAGACAAGGAAATAATTTTACATGCGGAAGTTGGAACACTAGTTATGAAACTACTTAGGAAAGTAACATACAGTGGAGAAATTTTGAAAAGCAAGATTTACCCTACATTCATATCAATGAATAAATAATCCAGATCCAAATAGTATTTTATCCGTCTTTCTTGCAAGAGACGACTACTCTGTCCAGAACTAGAAAAAAATTGATTTATTAAAGAAATGGATGAAATAGGAAATAATTCAGTCAGCTCTTTGGGTTTATAAGGTTGCCATCATGCATTGTTTTATTTCTCCTAGCCACTTTAACCTTTTTGACAAACCTTCTTCAGTCTTCTCAGCTTCCCACTGTCACTACTAGTAGATGTCCAGTGGGTGTTGTAATTTATCTATATATCTGTTTATTTATTAAATTTAAGTAGCATTTAGGAACCAACTAATTTCACAGCATGTTATATATGCATATAATGAAGGACTGTAAGGTCTAAGAAGCAGAGGTATAAAGACAGACATTTTTATCACCAAAACAAATCAACTAAAATAGAACTCCTTAGAGTTACACAGGGTGCTTGTGACAAAGGCAGAAATTAGCACAGGCCTTCTGAATGTCCATGCAGAATGATTAAAACAGCAGTATCAGCAGTAACAGCCCTGCTAATGCTCCAATTTCTAAGCAAGAGAGAACTTTAATCTTAAAAATAAAGGCATAAATAAAATTGAAATGGCTAAAAAATGGCAGAGCGGTAAGCACAAATAAAATGTGAATTAAGTTAAACATTTACTACAACATGAACCTGCTCCACTGTGCTTCGTAGCTACACTTGGAGTGTATACATGTGATCTCACGCACCTGAATAACTCAGTGAGAGAATCCAAATGCTTATATTTCTCTTCCTGTTAAACTTATTGAGAATATTAAGGTCCCATTCATCTTGGTGCTGTTTAATATAATTCTAAGATGGTGATTATGTCCTTCTCTCAGAGAAACCAACCCACCCTTTCATAAAGTAGTTCCACAATTGTTGACTGCAAAAGACCATGCACAATGTGAAGAAGCGGAGCACAATAAAAACTGACTAATCTTAGGAGAGTGAGACTATCAATACAAACCATAAATAAACGAAATATTAGATTGTATTGGCATATCCCTTATATATATATACACACACCAGAATTTGAACAAAAATCTTGTCATTGCTTCAGTGTTAATCACAAAAAATGGTTTTGAGAAGTGTTACTAAATGGTCATTTTCACTTTATTTACCACCAAATGAAACCACAAAATTAATTAGATCCTATTGCTAATCAGAGGGATCTGCTCCAAAGAAACACGCTGACATATTGGTAACTTGGTAACGTGTTAAATTTCTGTAGGCCAGTAATTTTTCTTGGCTTCCTCTACATAAACATCCAACAGTAAAAAAAGTAAATCAACACAGTTTTATTGAAGTCTGTGTTGATTTAAACCATCTGAAGTTCTGGCTCAATATTGAGAAGAGATTATTTGTTATTGCAAGCAAGGCATACGTAAAATCTAGGATATTTTATCTTTAGAGGCTAAGCTGGAAATGTTGATCTTGGGTGCATGAAGAAAACATTTTCAACATGAAAAAATTTCTTCAGATTTTATGACCGCTGAAGAAAAAAATCTGATTGATTTATATAACCCATGGTTTTATTTGTGTTGTTCCTTATCAAACATGCTGTCTTCCATGACAACCTAAGCCAAATCCTTGCTCAATTAATTTCTATAATGTATTAGCTGATGCCATCATAATTAAGATTTCTTTAATTCCCTTGATCATTATCTTAATTGAGTCCTAGAAATGTCTTGGGTAGACCAGAAACTCTGAACCTACCCAGCTGTCTGGCCTCCAAATAGTAGCCAGTAACAGGAGACTCACAGGAAAAACCAAGAAAAAAAATTAAAAACAAATCAAACCAACAGGAATTCTAATTGTTAATAAAAACAAATTTTAGATCTGCTCAGCAAAAAGGAAGTATCCAATTCCAAAGGACACCACAGTAATCTTCAGTTCTTTATTCTCACTACTGCAATCCTGAATGCTTTGACTAGCCATGCACATGTTCAATAATTTTTGCAAGATAAAGATCAAGTTAAAATAAAAATATCAAAACATTTCCAGGAAAATAAATGGAATGACTACTGCAAACGAGCATTTAGCAATGCAGTTCCATCCTGGTACCTTCCACCCGTTTGATATAAGAACAGATTTTACAAAGACGAAAATTGAGTTTCCTTCTTTATTGTTATGTAGCATATATATAAGAAAAGAGACACAAATATTTTTCCCCACATTACTATTTTTATAATAATAAAGATAATCAAAGTGACTTTTGATTTAAATTAATAATGCAAAAGCTACTGTTGGCAAAACGCCTGTTCTGACTATATCAACAAAGACATTGCTACCTGACGGCAGCACTAGCATAACTTTATGCCCATAATAACTTGTGGAGTCTGAGGAACCACGTGCCACAAAGCAAATTCTGTAGAGATTCTTTGGTCACAGTTTGCATTGAAAAGGGGACCCATTCCCATTCATGTACTCCCATCCCTCGGCTAGTGAAGGGTAAGCACTATAGTTTTATCGGACACAGTGTTTTCTTAGAACTTGCTTGTTGACACTCAATTACCAGGAAGATGGGCTGGAAACAATATTTCCAGACAGATACATGTATAATTAACATTTTTATACATGCATATGTTAGTTGTATGTTTTATATTTGTATATAGTTAATTATATATATATGCGTGTAAATAAATGTATGTATATAAAGGTACACGCTTCATCTGAAGTTACTTTGAGAGATTCCTAAGCAAAAGACTTAGAATTTTTTCACCTAAATTGATATAAAATTATTTTTTTCAGAAAATTCCAGTTTACTAAGTAGACAGGTCTATGAAACAATCCAAGGGCTGGAGCACCTCTCCTCCAAGGACAGGCTGAGAGAGTTGGGGCTGTTCAGCCTGGAGAAGAGAAGGCTGCGGGGACACCTTATTGCAGCCTTTAGTACTTAAAGGGGGACTATAGGAAAACTTGGGGCAACCTCTTCAGCAAGGCCTGTTGTGATGGGACAAGGGGTGATGGTTTTAAACCAAAGGAGGGTAGATTTAGCCTGGATATAAGGAAAAAACTTTTTACCATGAGGGTGGTGAAACACTGGCACAGGTTGCCCACAGAGGTGGTGGATGACCCATCCCTGGAAACATTCAAGGTCAGGTTGGACGGGGCTCTGAGCAACCTGATGTAGCTGAAGATGTCCCTGCTCACTGCAGGGGGGTTGGACTAGATGGCCTCTAAAGGTCCCTTCCAACCCAAACCATTCTGTCATTCTATGATTCTATGCTTTAGAACAAAAAAGAATAAAAATATTGCCACTGCTGTTCCTCCTCCCCTTCCATTCCACAGTTCCAGAACTGTCCAATAAGGCCTGAGATCTATAATGTGGACAAACTATTTAAAATATTTGCTTGATAAGTCACAGATGTAGGAAATCAAAGTTTAATTGTCCCCACTCCCTTTTTGTTTATGTCTCTCCATCACAGAGCTAGAGTCAGTAAGTTTATTCCACTTTTCCATTCACCAGAAAAGGCAGAACACAGCTTATAGTCTGCTGGGGATAGATTCTTCCAGTTTGAAATACAGAAGATGAGGTCACATTCATACTTTAACTTAGGTACACACAGGGTCCTGAACGTGACTTAACCCAACACAGGTACCTGATGACTCTTTCCTTCTCCTTTGTCTTCTTCCCTACACCATCCCTTATGTTGCCAAGACAAAAACAAATACTAAATACCACTCTGTATCTAAATGCTTTAGAGAGGCCAAAACTTTTATACAATGAATTGCAACATAGGCAAGTCACAGCTTCTGAGGGGAGGGATGTTTTCCACAACTTGCAGTGCTTCTGAAGACATCAGGAAGCGTATGAGTGCAGAAGGTACGCAGGTACCTCAGAGAGACAATTTTTGGTGTTACTTGTTCATGCTGATGAAACACCACTTCTACCTGAAGACATTTCTGATATTTATGAAGACATGAAAATAGTCTATAAACAGCCAATTACTTACTAGGGATAAAAGGATTTCTTCCTGGCTCATGCAGATGACTGAATGAAGTTGTGAAGCACAGGCTTCATTAAACCATTATACTGATTTAAATTAAAGCTTCCTTCATGTTTTATGAGCACCCCAAAAGCTAGACCAGGAACACTATTCACTCAGTGGACCATGAATGATGTAAATGAACATGGGCATTCAGGTTTCAAAGTTGGGGAGAACACCATAAAGAAAAGATTACTGCATAAATGGATTCTTTTTTTATATGCATACATGGACATGAGAGATTGATTTAAAAATACACTATTAAAGCTGACTTTGTAAGAAGCAGTCATTTGACCATTTGAATCAGCCCAGATCTTAAAAGTCACTTCACTTGCTTAATTGTAAAGTTATCCATCCCTGATATATTAAAAACAAAAACAAGTATACAATACTTTTCCAAAACAATAGGCTTAATTCTCTTTGCAAATGCCTATAGTTTCATAACTCCTGTGACATGAACATGATTTTTTTCCTGTTGAGGTGAATAAAGTAAGATTTACTAAAGCAATCAACTGAATGTCAGACAAAAATGACCTTTCAAAGTGAAAAATCTACCCAATTTTATGCAAAAATCCCACCTTACTTATTAAAAGAGCAAAGGTTTCCTTTAAGTATGCCTATATATTGCCAGGGCAATGTTAATAGTTCTGGAGATTTTGCTAAAATAACAGTTTCTTTCATAGAGAAGCACCAGAAACTAAATACGTTTACCCCTTTAATCTCTCCCATTGCCAGCTGTGCCATTTCTGTTATTCTGCACTCTACCTTTTGGTAGAGTTTTTCTATCCAAGCGCTAAAATACTGCATTTACAAGCAGTAAAATGGTGAGAGATTTAGTCTTTGATACAGATAAGTAAGAACTGTCAGGGAGCAATCATTTCACTAGAAATGAGTAAGCAGAGAGGTATCTGCAGGCCCTTCCCCTCCTCTCCTCTTGGGAAGCGTAGATATGAATTGAGATTCTGCAAAATGCTAACAGAAAGAGTATATTGCACCCATGAACTAAGAAAGACAATGTCTGTGTATGAATGTCCACTAGCAAGACTGCCCACATGTCTATGGGCTTATGCATCTATGCATTCACACACAGACACACTACAAAGTAGCTATGGAATAACAAAAAGAAGGTAGACCTAAAACTTGTGAAAATTAGCTATAAAAGGTATACAGAACAACTGGGGAGATGACATAAGGTATGCCTACAGTAGCAAGCAAGGTAGTCAGCAGGAAAAGATTTGTGCAACAAAGTGGTCATTGCTGAGGCCTCAAAGCACACACCATAAGCATTTCAGGGCATTTTACTAAGATGAGCTCTAGTCTGGTCCTGTGGACCTTCTGGGACTTCTGAAAGGAGCCCAGTTCACATCCACCAAGACTGTTTTGCAAAGCAAGCTGAAAGAGAGTAATCAGGCACCGGGGAGATTTTTTTTCCCAAGAGGAAGCCTCTGCTGTAAACAAAAATGCTATTGCAGGCATGCAGCACTGTATTCTGGATTGTACACAGAAGAGAAATAGCAGATGCTCATCTCCCTCCCACAATGATGATGGAGTTAGTTTACAGGTTTCTCAAACAGCCATTGCCACATTCTTTCAATTTCAGTCACATATATTTAGTTGAAATAATGCTTACAAAATGCAATTTAGATGTACCTCATTGTAGAATACTAAACTATTGTTTTTTCTTTTGGTGAAGAGTTGAGTGCAACCTGGGCATAGTAGTTCAGGAGGTGAGCTTTTGGTGAGGCAACAGAAGTTGAATGCATTAGTATCCCTTGTAAAAACATTAGACATTTTAGGACCATCTTCATACAATCCACAGCAAAATAAAATGCCGTGGGAGTTTTTCTTAACTGAAATATTTCACAAGTTCATTTCTTGGAAAAGGATTTTATGTGAAAGAATGAAATGTAACCACAGCTGAAACAGTTTGTCTCTAGGCCAAGGAATGATCTCTGTGCTGAGTGGGCACAGCACTCTACATAGCTGATGATTAAATGATAATGGCGGCATTTTAACAAAAGCAATGTTAATTGTTTATAGCAAAAGCAGAAGTCATGTAGGAGAAGTGGAGATGATGCTGGATCATGCTAGGGATTCCCAAAAGATGAAAAGCATTTTGCTCATACCTCCCATCCATCACAAAGTGAGAGATCACTTAGTGTCTGTGTCTTCCCACTTTCATGCTACATTTTCTCTGCATCTTATTGATTTTGCTGTTTCTTGCTCTCTCTTTTTATACTCATCTCCTGGAAAGGGCAGATGTTATTTGGGTTTGGTAAAAGGTAGATGTTCCCAGCATTAATATTAGCATGCCCAAAGCAGCCAAGTTATTGTTAGAGAGTATTTTTACATCAAAATATTATAAAAAGTGCACCTCTGGAGGATTCACTGGGAGATCACACAGTAGTTGCTGTTTCTATTGTACTTCACTTTACATTTCTATGTTCATTTGAACCTGAAAATCAAATCAAGTTTTGGAGAAAGAAGAGGATAAATATCTGCATGAAACTGCACAAATGTTGCACATGAAAGACAGCACATATTTGTATCACTTGCATTTGCAATTAAATTCGTGTGAGTTCTGTGCCACACAGAGGACAGGATGGTGGTCCTAACACCCAAAATCATAAGTAAAAAATGGTGTCATAAGTTTCATACCTACAAAAAGTGTATTTAATTTAATTTTAGAACTTTTTTGGTCTTAAAATCAGAGTATTTTTCTGGATAATGCTCCACAGCTAAATTTTCAACCTGAGGCTATCCATGAAACAATAGACATTTACAAAAAAATTTGGGAAGACAGTAGGCAGAGAGTGTGGAAAAATCTCTCCACAGTTCTATCACTCTCCAAAGAAAGAAAGTTTAATTGCGAGACTTTTGCCACCACTTCCTTCACAGTCAGCAAAACTTGTCTCTCAAGCAAAGAAGCAAACCCAGGAGTCAGCAGCAGAATTCACTTTCATATTCATACTAATAGTGTCTTGGAATAAATTCAATTGCAACATCAAATTTCTCTCCTTTACTCTTTGGTAGCTGAATAAAAACATGCTGAGATCTAGGCTTCATACAAAACTTTATGAAAGGCGAAGAAATAAAGATAATCATCTGAGAATTAATAGACATCCCCAGTGACGCCTTACAAAGGCAAATAATGACTAAACCACTTATTTATGTGCAGTTTGTGATTTTACAATGCAAACAAATGTGAACTTATAGAAAAAAAAGATTATGCTGGAGCAATAAACTGACAAGGAGATTTTTTTCAGTTTAATCATGCTGTACAAAACAGGGAGATATTATATGCCCAGATTACATAGTTATTTCTAGTGTCTCCTGCCCCACCAAGTGGACTAATAGTGCTATTTTTTTATCATAAATTTCTATGTTCTTTTTCTTTCAGGACTAAATGAAGTATATGTTCCCATAGCAACAAAAGCTAATTCTTTCCAAATTTAGGTCTGAGCCTTTAGCACTGAATTCCATGGAAGCTTGTTTTCATATGAATCTTTGAAATGTGCTATTATACAGGCAGTTTTAATCTGTAATGCTCACAGATGGGGGGGAGGGGGGGCAAAATCAGTAATCTACTCATGACATAATATGCACATCCATAAATGTACCACAACTTTCAATTCTTTAATCCTTTACATCCTCTGAAATATCTGTTTAACATGTCTGTTGCTGCTGCCTTTTGCAAAATTTTTGTTCTAGAACATAACATTGTTAGACAGTTTACAGTTTTCTAACACAGAGTCTTGCTGAATGTGACATACAGTGAATTCCAGCCTTCAAAAAACAAGATCAGATATTGGGAATATTTAATTTAGATGAGCAATTAAATACTGTTTCATCACATGACATTAACAGGACTAGAAAAGACCTCCAAGGACAAAAGCAAGAGGGCTAAAACAAATGCCAATTCACACTCCAAAACCTTAAGGAAAAACTTACTATAGTATGTCTAGGACGGGGAGAGTTCCAGGGATAGAAAAGCTGTCATCAATTCAGTTCATCAAAATCCTTAATTAATCCTTAAAGGGGATTAATTCATATCCCCTTTTCAAAAAGGTACAGTCCACATACAATCACAGAATGGTTTGGATTGGAAGGGACCTTTAGAGGCCATCTAGTCCAACCCACCTGCACTGAGCAGGCACATCTTCAACTAGATCAGGTTGCTCAGAGCCCCGTCCAACCTAACCTTGAATGTTTCCAGGGATGGGTCATCCACCACCTCTGTGGGCAACCTGTGCCAGTGTTTCACCACCCTCATGGTAAAAAGTTTTTTCCTTATATCCCCAAAGTGAGTCAGATTTCTTTCCCTTGTAGGTGAAGGTATCCCTTCACTCTTCTCATAGGAAGGCCATCTCATGGTTTGTCCTTTTCCACCCACATTTTTGCCCCAAGTTTTCGAAGACTAAGTTATCTAAAAATTACTGAATGCTTGGCTGCATTTATACTCTTCTATTATAAGTTTTTAAAATAGCTTAGAAAAAAGCTAAAGCATATGCTCAAATGTAACCTTAATTTAGACCTACACAAGTCAGGGAACAATTTATCTTTGTAGAAGCTGAAAGGCGTGTTAAACCATACTATGCCCCAAATTTTTGGCTACAGGGGTTCTCGTTAATTTTCCATAACGAAACAAGTTTCACTACATTCATAACAGAGTAAGTCTTCCCATCTCTCTCTTGTATTAGAGTGAGTTTTATAATACATCAGTATAACACAGCACTTATATTAAGGTTTCATGATTTCTCAGGAAAAGCATCTCCTATATACTGCATAGATTGTAATGCCCATCCTTTCCAGGGACACCCAAAATCACTACAGTTCCATCTAATGACCTCTGTCCATTGATATTTGAAATATTATTGACACTACAAAGCATCAAAATATTTTTGAAATTATACATTCAAATATGTACTCAAATAGAAGATGAAAGCATCTGCTAAATATTCTGTTGTCAGTGTAATTATGTCTCAAAGTAACTGGAAATTAACACATAATGTCCAGTAACTTGGAAAGTGCTTTATTTTACTTTTATCGAGACTTTACTCTGGTTTTGCTTAGTTTGGCTCAAGTCAGGAAGCCACAGATCCAGTATCAACACAAAACCTGCAGAACAGCAGTAGATACGGTGACAGATGTAGCTTCATGCAACCAGGAAAAGACAAAATAGCACAGTCCACAGGAGAAAAACACTAACAGCAGGCTGCTTCAAGTAATTCTCAATTTTTTTTTCTTCTTTCTTAAGAGGAAGAGTAGGAGCACAGACTAGTCAGCATAAAATTCAGAGCAGGGTTTTCATTGCGATGCATTCTGTCTACGGAGATAGTATTTCTCCAGCATACCATAATACCTAAGCAAATTTACTGAACTGCAGTCCAAATGGCTACAGTCCTTTACGAGGTTCTCAGACTTTCCACAGTCACAGGAAAAGAGTATAACACAAATTGTGTTTATTGTGGTTCTGTAAAAGCAAAAAATATCTCTTTAAGATGTTTGTATATTACATATCTCATACCCTAAAAAGAGCATACTGATTGAAGGCTCACACTATTCAAAATAATTACTGAGATGTTTAGGAAAACAACTTTACTTTACAAAAATACAAATTTAATTTTTTTAATTCTTTCCTGCTTTTCCTCAATATACGAGAGTTTTCATCTTCCTCATTTTAACAGTACTGCATTCACGTGACAGCTGCTAAAAATGTACACCATTCATGTCCTTACAGTCTGAAACATTAGGAATGATGGGCCCAGTTCTGGTCTCAAGCATCTAGATAAATCCCACCGCTAATCACATAGCAAAGGTTTTTACATGTATTCCTCAATATATGCTTGCATTTCAGAGACCAATATGGGTATATATGCATCATAAGCCTGGAAAATATCCAGGATGTCTTCCAGGGTTATTTGATTTTTTAAAAGTCATCACTAAGTCAGGCTCACGGAATTATGCAATAACACAAGGAATGGCCATTGCAAAGCATCAGCTGCTTTAGCTCACGTTACTATAATCTTTCGTACATATCACAAGGTAGCAAATCCTGAAATAGGGGTTGTTATATACTAGAAGCATTTCTGAAGAGTTGGCAATTTTTTAAGATCTTAAAATCAGTATAGTCCAAACTATTTCCCTGGTTACATTTCAGCTCCTCTGTGCTGATTAAACCTTCCAGACAAACCATATAGAATCACAGAGTTATATTGTTGAAGCTTTTTATATTTTTACTCCCTTTTCAACATTCAGTCCTGAATTATGCATTTAATGTGAACTCAGAAACTGTTTAAATATCACATCATCTTTTATTTAGAGATAGCTTAACTTGAAAAGTCCTGTTAGGAGGATTTGTTTTACATTTTTAAAGAGCGATATTTCCTTTTCAACCAAGCCTTAAGTGGTCTTACTCAAAAGAAGTTTTAGCTTCTTTCAAGAGGTTTTATTGGATTGGCACTTGTGGTAGTAAAAGCTGTTTCTAAATGTCTAAATCAGTAGCAATAAATTTTGTTCTTCTGTGTTTGCCCCAATATTAATAATTATTCAAGCTAAAAACAGAACATAAACACCACAAAACCCCAATGACTCACATAAACATTTATTTCTATGGATTTCTCTTCCTTTCGATATACAATGTTTCCAGAGATGATCAATATGGCAATTTCCTGCCAACCCAGAAGGCTAATTACCGCTCATTTTCAGAGACTGTCAAGGCAAAACTATTAAAGTGTCCTGAATATAAGTCACAGAGACTCATTAAAACCCCTGGAAAATGTTATTTTGCCTTTTCCTTGGAAAAACAGGCACATCATTGTGTTTTATATTAAGAAGTTGGGTGGTAGCACAACTGAAATTCAAGTAGCTGTGATGTAAAGGCAGTGAGTCCAACTATTTGGCTGAAAGGGGACATCGTATAATCATGAATACACTTTGCCTTGTGTATTTGTAACTAGTTTCTCTTAGCTTGAAATGAGCAGTTCTGCAGTGGATTTCTGTGGCAGGACAGATGTCCCTCCAATGCGTGTATTCAGGGTATACTTTCCCACACTACTTGTTAAGAGTTAAAGAGTTTACCTACGGGCCTATTTCTTAGTGCCTCATAAGCGTGAATAAAAATAAAACCATTCATCCCTTCCAGAGTAAAATCATAGTGGATACACTTGTTCATCACAGCATCTTCTCAAATCAGATGGTCCATGCAAATTTGTGGATTTTTAATAGAAAAATTCTGCCACCTCTGCAATCCTGCATGTGCTAGAAACTCTTCACAGCTGGGTTAGCATCCAACAGCAGATTTTTCTGGCCTTCATTGCTGCTGTATCCTTAAGAGAAAGGGTTGTCCTTTGACAGCAACTGCTTAGCATTTAGTTAAATGTGTGATTGTTATCCCATCCTTGAAAGAAAAAGGTGGGTGGTCCGATGGAAGAAAGAAGATGTGTTACAAGAGGGATTTGGGAAGGAATAGGCAAGGAGGAGGTTGATTAAAAAAAAAAAAAAAGAAGAAAAGGAAACAAAAGCCAAACACAAAGTTTGGGGAGGAATGAAGTAAAAGCTTCTAACAGGCTGTTAAAAAAAAGTCCCAAGCACCCAACCAAACCAGTATCATTGAATCCATGATTTGCATTGTAAATTCCCAAGGAAGACGTTTTTTGGGTTTTTCCTTTAGGATCACAAATGAGAGATAAGAAATGTTTTCGCAGAGTCGTTCACTACTGGCAGCTAAGCACTTTAGTGCATCTTAGATTATTGTAGAGCTGCTTCTGGCAGACAAGTTTTCTTTGTGTCATGTATGTAGTTATGCAGGCATATGATCTGCTGGATTAAGTGTCTTATAGGCTCTTATAGCACACCCACACATGCTGATCGCTCTGTTATAGGGGATATTTGCTGCAGTGCTACTGGAGAGATGATGGGTGGTTTAGACAGTGCTCAGGTACAGTCTATATCCACTGGGTATATTTTAGAAAGCAAAGTAGAAATTAAATTTCCAGAAAAAATATAATTTCCAACGTGAGAAATCTTGCATAGATTTCCCACAGAACTCTCTTGCATTGCTTAGGTGTGCAGCCCGTTACAAAACAGCAAAATGAAAGGCAAGGTTTGCAAAGATTAGCAAGGTAGGAGATCTCTGGTTTGAGACTAGCACTTTAGGTCTTTCAAAGAAAATATTTATGAAGTGGCAGGAGAAAGGTTTGAAGAAAAGCTCATAGGGGTTGGTGGGGAAGAACACTGTTATGGATTTTCTTACAAGAATATTAAAACGAATTTTCCATTTCTGTCTTTGTTGAATCCAGCGCAGTTCCTTGTTCTATCTGACATTTCAGTGGCTTCTCAATATAGTGAGAACAGCCCACATAAATAAGATGGAAGTTTCATGTAACATTAACTATTTAAGACAGTATTATTGCTGTCAAAACATGTATTTATTAGAAACATATAAGTGGAAAAGAAATCCTTCCATTATTCTCATTTTATCGATCTCATAATTTCTAATTAAATGGAGCCTGTATCACAATTGCTCTGGCTTTTTGGAATTAAAGGACTGCAGCTCATATGATAAGCTCTTCCCTCATCTCAAAATCCAAACCATTTAATTTGCTTAATATACTTAAATTTATAATACTTAAAATTGTAACTTAGAAATAGTAACACTGCCTTTCTTTTATAATGTGATCTGAAAGTAAGCATAAAACACATTAGTGAATTTTTTTCTAAACTGCTTGAAACTTTCAGTCATATATAATTTCAAGAGTCCATAAGGATGTATATAAAAAATTACTAGATCTGTTGTGTGGTATAATTATTTTTTAAATCATAGGGTAGATTTTACTAAGAAATAAAGCCTGCTTTCTGAATTAACACTGTATTTTAAATACATAGAGATAGCTGAGGGGAACAGTGAGAGATCAGCAGGTATTATGGAGAAATTCTTCTGTCCTGGTACCAAAGCAATGCCATGCTCCACATCTTCATGTCAAGCAGGTTAAAAAGCAAATATCTGAAAATAGCTCCAGTCTCACAAGTGACCCAAAACCAACTTCAAACAGAAATTTTTTGTAATATTACCAAAAGATGCTCTGCCAGGAGAGCTTTTAAAAATATGCTCTCAGCAACTTCAACAGCTGCCTTTCAAAGGCCAGCCTATGTACAGCACTTGACTTCAAAGGATTTGCAGTTACATTTAATTTTAGAAGAGTTCAACAGAATATGCCTTGTCCAACATATAACAGGATTTTACTTCATTGTTTTCTCTGAAAAACCTCCATTTAAAAAAAAAAATGATAGAGGTTTTAAGATTTCCAAGCATGCTAATATCTTTGAAAGCAAAACAAGAAAGTTCTCTATAGTCAGATTTTTTAAATCACCACTTAAATGGGAACTAAGAGTATGATAATGGAACAAGGTGAAATACTGAATATTCTGAGTGACAATGTTCTTATTGCATGACACCTCCAAAAAATGCCAAAGTATCAAACTGAGTATCCAGTACTTAAAGGAAATTTGTGGGTCTCTGAAGTATACACCAGGTGACATCTTGCCTGAAGAAAAAAGAAAATATATGTAACCTTACATTATAATTGTTTTAGAATAATGTTCATCTATTGAAAAAGAATATGCCCATTTTTGAGCAACAATTGTTGCTTTTTCTAGAAAAGGGCTGAAGTTAAAGGTCTCAATACCTATTAAAGAAAAATCACGTGAGGGTCACAGCACAAATAAAGTCTTGGTTTCATACTTCTAATTAGGAGTTTAACGCTTTTGTGTTTTTCAGTGAGGCATGCTAAACCTGTTTACAGCAAAGGCCCTCCTAAACAGCTCCGTCAAGAGGAGCTCAAGTCCCTGCACACCTCTGTGTAACTACTGCTTCACTGCACTTTGCAGCTTTAGGGTCACAGTTTACTGAGTATTTTGGAGCTGCTTAGCATGCTTTTACACGTGTTGAGATAAATTTAAAATTGCAAAGTGTACCAGCAATGCCAATCACCTCCACAAAGACAAATATAAGACGACAAGCTAAACAGATGATCTTTGAGTCAAACCACCTTGCACATCCATTTGCAGCCAGATAAAAAGCACAGAGCAGAGGCATATTTACTGTGATACACTATACCTGTAGTATTGGCATAGGTGTTACCAGTCTGATGACATCTCAGACCTTCAATCCCAACACAGCAAAAATATGACTTAAGGTGTGGGGTTGATGGCGGTAGGACCTTCCGAATTGTAACAGCAGTAATCTTTTGGGGGACAGGAGATATTCCTCTATGTAACAATATATACAAGGAGTCTTGGGGTGTAGAGGGTTGTGAGTGAAAGTTGGTTCAGTACACACCACTGACCCAGCTGGTCTTCGTGAGTTTGGATACAGTGAGCCACTTCTCACTGGTACAAAACACAGAGAGCACTTCAAAATACCCTTTCAAAGCCACTGCTCTACAGGTCAAAGGGAAATGGGGAGCAAGGCTAGAACTGACACCTACTAAACCCCTGTGAATTTGTCACATTGTACTTGCTGTAAAACAAGTTGTTCCAAAGATGAAACCATGTTCAGCTGGTTTGAGAAACATTTTTTTAAAAGATGGGGCAAAAAAAAATTTAAAAAGGCAAATCAGTGACATAATTCTCCATTAATTTGAAAAATACGTACATATAGATATATGTGAGTATAAAGTATTAAAATATGAGCCAATGATATCTATGGAAAGTTAAAGCTTAGCACCAGTACTACCTGTCACAGCAATTCTTGAGATTTATGAATTGCTGGTCTGAACAAGTCAGCTAGCCTAATCCAAGCCCCATATGGTCAGGATGACAGGATTTTAGGTTAAAGTTATTACCGGTTGGCACCTGATCATCCACTGTGGACAAGGTAACCTTGTGACCGGCTGCTGAAGACAGTCCGCACATCACTGCTCCTCAGCTCACCATCTAAGGATATGACCGGCAGCCCCATAGACCCTGTGTTGCCTGACCATCATAGTGACCCCGGGTAAGCAGCAGGGCTCTCCCTGTGCTCAGCTAATAAGGTTTATGTAATCCTGGAATGCAATACTGCTGTGGATGAATTAATTCTCAAACTGAATTTGATAGCTTGAAACACTTTTCTACAGTTTCTTCTTCCCCAGTTGGGGAAAAAAAAAAAAAGGGAGAAAAAGAAAATGTAACAACATTCTGCCACCTTGTCCATTTTTTGTGTGTAAGAAGGTTCTCAAAAGAAAGGCTATGAAATATGAAATATTTCACTGTTGTTTTCTCCATTTAAAAAAATAAAAACAGTTAAATCTGAAGTAAATCGATTTTTTAATACAATTTGCCATTTGCCATAAATTATAATAGAGCTTTTCCCTAAGTTTACAGTAGAAAGAAAAAAAATCAGTAAAATATTTACCGTCAGTAAAAGTCTAGTGACAAATTAGTGTTATCAGTTTATTCTTGTTAATTTACCCCAAGAAAAATGAAAATCACTTTAGTAGCAATACTTTTTCCTAGTAAAAAAAGGCATTATTTTAAACCATACATTTAAAATGTGTAACACACTTCTGGCAAGCATATGGGCTCTGATTGTCAAACATATGCCATAAATTCATAGGCAGAGTCAGGGCAAATCATTTGACCTTCTTGTGGCTCAGACAATCCAGCTGTAAAATTAGATGAAAGCAGAACTGAAAAACAGATGCTGCTGCATCCAATCTGAGCTTTCTTGAACAAACAACATCTTAAGAGAGCAGAGTTAATGTCTTGTATGAACTGCAATGTTTTATTTGATGCTTATTGGCAGACTCTGTAAATTAAAATAAAACAACCAAAAAATTTTGCAAGCCTGCTGCAGGTATTATATTCAATTTCCTAATTTACAAATTCCTTACATGTTTCCAAAGACAGGCAGTAGCTACCTGGAGAACTGAGCCTACTGGCCTTTGGCAAGGAAGGTTTGCCTGGAGAGAGTTGGGTATCACAGTCTAAACCATCTGTCACATCCATTCTGGACCCACGAGAGCTTAGAGGGGCATCCAGAGAGAAGGCTGGGCCAAAGCACACGACATATGCACTGATTTAGTTCATTTTCTAGGCAGTCAGCCACCCCAGAAGCTCTAGCTGGAGTTTGAAATACCTCTTTCCTCTCATCAAGGCATAGAGAAATCTACTTTTTGCTCATATCTGGATTGCCAGCTTCTGCTGGGCTCCAGCGTGTTGGCAGCTGATAATAGTGTACTGCAATGTCCTATCCAGCAGGCTCTGCCTTCCCTGCTAGGAGGAATCAGTCAAACCTATGGTGTGCATTGCTTGTACTGCACCTGTGCAATCGAAGGTGGTGGAGCCCATAAAAACCTTAAAACCAGAGTTTGCTCTCAGGCAGGTGGAATGGCAGCAGAGCAGTGGCAGTTGCAGGCACCCATGTGGGAATATGAGTTTCCACCTTGCTGTTTTTGGACTTGCTAAGAAGTTATATATTTTTTTAAAAATATTTAAAAATCCTGACAGTAATTTTAAAAATAAAAATAATTTCAAAAAATCACAGAATCACAGAATCCCGGGCTGGAAGGGACCTCGGGGATTATATAGTCCAACCTTTCTAGGAAGAGCACAGTCTAGACATGATGGCCCAGCACCCTGTCCAGTCAATTCTTAACAGTGCCCAACGTGGCCGAGTCAACCACTTCCCTGGGGAGATTATTCCAATGGGTGACTGTCCTCAGTGTGAAAAATTTCCCTCTCGTGTCCAATCGGAATCTCCCCAAGAGCAACTTGTGTCCATTCCCCCTTGTCCTCTCCATGTGACTCCGTGTAAAAAGGGAGCCTCCATCTTTTTAGCTACCCCTTAAGTACTGGTACATGGTGATGAGATCCCCTCTGAGCCTCCTTTTCTCACCCACCAGAATGCACACCTACCACTCAAGCCTTCTTACTTCTGCTTGAACTTGGGGATATACACTACTCCTATCAGACAGCACTTAAGGTTTTATTTCAAAGGCAAATGAGACAAACATATCTGAATTTGCACCTTTTCTGTTGACCTCACTTTTTGAAGGCTGGGAAATTGTATTTTGGTTATTTTCAAGACCATAATCTGGAACAAGCAAATAAACAAAAAACCCTGAGAAGTTTTATCTAAGGAAGAGTGAAATTATGCACATTGCATGGTTTTTAATATCCTATTCCATCTATTGACTACATAAAGTACTCAATGAATTCAGCCAGAGTTGGAAGCCGTGTTTGCCTCCCTCACCTTTCCAAACCAGAAACTATTCCCTGTTTAGTAAATGAATTGCCTTCCCCTGCCCCAGAGGTGGAGGGTGCCTGCTTAAGCCAAGCAACCATAAAACAGGTTTTGATATTGCTGTAGTTATTTTAGAGCACTAAGTACAGCAGTAGGGTGCCCTTACTGATGACTCTAGGTCTAGGACATATTACAATTAGAAGCAACTGAGCCAGAACTAAACCAAGTTTCAACTTTTTTTTTTTTTTTTTTTTAATAATGCTGTCCAACTGTGCCAACAGGTATAGTTCTTGTTTCAAATAATAAGGAAATACTAGTAAATAGTGTACTATATTTTTGGTATCAGCAAAGAAAATAATGTCTTCCTAAGTATGTTAACACTGTTTCTGCCATGCAAGACTAAAGCTGATGGAAATACATTTCTCCTATAAACACCTCCTCATACCTTTGGAGCTGTTTATGAGGAAGGTGTTGTTATATTAATTATCCTGTCATTCTGAAATTTAATTCACGTAGCAATATCCAATATCATGTCCTAAGGGCACATTATATTTTCAGATAAAGATTTTTTATTATTATTCCAAAAAAGCCCCTTTATTTTTAACAAATTTGCATGAGTTGTTGTCATTTTATCTGATTTGGTTCTTTCACGGAACTAATCCATCACTTGGTTACTAAGATAGCCTTTGCAATTGAACACTGCTTTGCCAGGGAATGCACGCATATTTTATATCTTCTTGAAAACAGGGTTTAAAGAATAGTGTGAATTCCTTAGAAAACAAGCTGTAGAGAGATGAAGCAAATTCTTTGTTAATAAATGTCACAGTTTGATCAAAAGAATAAAATAAAGGGAGGAAAATTGCAAGCTATGCAACAGTAACCAATTCCACTAGAAGGGCAAAGAACGCATTACGTTTCACTGATGAGACAAAATACTATGCATTTGTTCTTGCCTGTTTGTATTATATAAGCTCTCACAAACCAACTTTATCTACATAAGTGTATGATGTTTCAAAGTAAGTTTTGATAAAATATGATCTAACACTAGACGTGCAAAGATACTTTTTAGAGAATGAACAAACAAAAAGACAGCGTTACTTATTTTGCAGGGAAAGAAGACCGCAGGAGTTTCAAATAGGATTAAACCCAGACTTAATTCCCTAACACTTTGAGCATTGTGGATAGTTAATATTTGCATGTTTCTAGCTATCTGTGAATTTTAATTAAACACGAATGTTTCTGTTAAATGGAGTGGAACTTCATTTGATATTCCAACACAATCTTAAAGTCTTAAACATCAGGTTAAAAGTCTCAAGTAGTTCAAGGGTTCTCTAAACAGAGGACAATAACTTTTCATTTGTTTGTAGCAATATTTTAGTAGCAAGGACAGCTCGTTCAAATGAGGCAGACTAGAGCAATGAAATCTTACTTCACATGATACAGAGCTGCCTCTTTTGGGGGAGATTCTTGGATTCCCAGTTCCAGCTCAGCCTTTTCAGCCTTGGTATCTTAAGTTCAAATATTTATCTGGACAACCTTGTTTGTATAAGTCATTTCTGAGACACTGTTTAAAGCCCTTCCCCAAAAGCCTTACCATTCTCATCAAAACAGTTTAATGTCCAAAAGAGGTTACACAGTTAAGTCATCTTTTTGGAGGGCCAAGAAACAGCTTGTAGCTGAGAAGGTGCCTAAAAAGAGGTCTGCCACTGCAAAACATGGATGAGCTTCACCAAGTATGTGGCTGTAAGAAACCAAGTAGAGAGTTTGCCTACACATCTCTCCCCATGAGATATTACAAAATAGCTTATGTGCAAGGCAGGGAGTGCCTTGTGCCTTCTAGGGTGGGGCAGGAGACAGGCTAAAAACAGGTGAAATGAATAAAGGACAATATCCTCCTAAAAGTTTTGGCCTTTTCCTTTCTTCCTCTGTGGTTAAGATCTGGTTTGTACTCGAGGCCTTACACCTAGATGAATGACTATACCTGAGGAGATAAAGTAGAGCAGCCATGGGCCATCAGCTTCAGCTGCATCCTGGCTGTTGGTTTATCCACTACAACAGCAAAATCCATATAGAAAAAAAAAAAACAACTATTTGAGGAAAGAAGTTAAGACTAAGGCTGCCATGCTGAATGGAGTACTGGATAACACTTATTAGGAAGTGGTGGTCATCTATATAGAGCATGTCCAGGTACTTCTTTCTGCCAGAGAAGGCAGAAAGGAGCTACATAGCACTTCAATACTGGCAAAGCTATGGGTATGTAGCAGGATGGGTGTGGGTGTCCCATGCTACATGGAAAAGAACCAGGAAAAAATTTTCTGTCGGCACTATTTCAGTGTAAAACATGAAGTGATTGTGGTTAATGCATTTCTTATTCCTGAAAAAGTTAACCAACAAGCACAAAAAAGAAATTCCCCCAAAATCAGGAATATGTCCAAGAATGTAAATGGCTTAAGAGTGCAACTAAGTTACTGATTTTATAGTCTAAGGCAGGGACGTTCAGCAGGCCTTGGATGTCCATATGGGAGAGAAGAGCATACAGGAGAAGGTAGAGAGTAGGGAAAAACTCAGAAGAATAAGTTTTGATATTATATACAAGGTTTCTTTAAGACCATCTGGAAAACTTCAAGCTTAGGGTCAGAGAAAATTCAAACTCTACTTTCACATAACTGAGCTGTGTTTTTGCACATCCCTAATGCTTTAGTCTCCCTGCTAACTTTTTAGGGAACTTGTAAACCACTATTAGGAAAGTTATTCTCCAAATATATTACTGTACCATAAGACAATAACTTTTTCCAGAATATATTACTGTTCAATATTACAATTATTTTTCAGCCACCAAATCAAAAAAAAGAAGCAGACTGATTTTAATGGCTAACAGCTGATACTGTTTTGGTTCACATTTTACACAAAAATGAAGATGTGGCAAAAAACCCCACAAAGGTAAAAAATCTTTAATTCAAACTTATGGTTGATTTCCAATTATATGAATAATTAATAAAATAATTTTAAAAATCTGTATCAGTTCATAAAGTAAATACAAATCAAAGCCATCCTACATTAATAAAATATTGAGCTACATAATACCCTTGAACTGAGCAGTTTTTTGTCGGGAAGATAAGTTAATTGGTATTCTGACCTTTCACTTTTAGCGTTGACCTGAGGTTAACAGAAAGGACAGTCATTCTGGAAGTAAGTGTGCAAAAAAGATCTTAAAATTTTTATTGTCTCAGCTATCTACATCCTTAGTCAAATAACCCGCAACAGAATTAAGGCTGTCTGTGGCTATCTAGTGCACTGAGGCAATGTCAAGGGCTTCTTTTATTATTTATATTTTTTGTTCAATTTGGCTGATGTTTGTTTTGCTGAGACCTGACTGATCTCACTGGAAACTCTTCCATTTATCCAGATACAACAAATTTCAAAGACTGTACACATGCAAGGGGTGGCAATCAGTCAGCAGAGCAGAGTTTTCTGCCCAATCGATACCCCTGGCCCCGTCCAGCACGCACTGACAAGCAGGATAAGCGTCATCTCCCCTTCCCCCCATTCCCCATTAAATGTACTTGCAAAATGTCACATACTGCACACTCCAGAGATGGAAATGTTATCACAGCACAGGTCAGTAAACTATTGATGGGACTAAGCTAAGCCTACTGATGTTTGGGGAAAGATGTGTGCAGTTTGATCTAGCAAGGGGGCTATTTTGTATGCCAAACACAACCCTCTTCTCTGTGTTGTCTTTTTGGTTCACTTTACAATGCTTCAGTGTCAAAGCTTCGGCAAACATGGGTTCATGCTGTAGGGATGTCTGCAGCACGCGTTAAAAAAAAAAAAGAGAAGGGTTTTTTGTATGTTGCAGTGTTCTAAAAAATTAACTTGCAGTTTGTCGTTCCTTAAAGTGGCAGAGCCTTCCTATTGCTATAACTTCATCATGTATGCAAATGGTGACTTGCAATGACTAGATAGCCAAGTTTACTAATGTTCTAATTATGTCATTGTGAATTAAACATACAGTACTTTAAATTGCTTTGATAATGCCTGTAGGGTGACTACTAGCAATGAGAGCAATATCAGGTCGGACATTTGGGTCACAGTGCGTCAACCTTTCCTAACAAAGTTGGACTTCTTTCATCTGATTTCAGCTTTGTCATAGCATAAGTTTTAGATCATAAGTTCAATTTGTATGGGGGAGGGAGGGGGAAAAAAAATCAAAAACCATTGACAGCATCTATATAGTATAGCATTATATACTGTATAATTTAATAATAGTTTTTTCTCTCTCTACATATGTCTAACTGTGTTTGCACATGTTCAGTGTACTGCTCAACTATGGATAGAAACTACTTGAAACTGCAGACTTAGAGAGTCCACCCCACCACTGCAACATAAGTCAGGCTTACAAGGAGGTCCCCTCATCTCCTTGTGGATAGACCAAGGGCTAGTTAAAAGGGAAGTTCATATTCTTGCTCATGTTGCTTTGATAGAGAAAGCAAAAATCATTCTGACGTATTTCTGAGAAACGGGTCAACATTGAATATCTCCTGCACACACATGAATAATGCAATATGGGTAGTCATGGGACAATTTATATTATACTTGTAGATATTACAAAGCCCACCCACCATATGCCACAGGGAATTCTGTTTCTTCCAAAACCCTCTCTTCAGGGCAAAGTGATTTCACCACCCTCCTAATTTTTCTGCAGATGGTACAGTCTTGACTTCTAGAATATATACTATCTACATTAAATAAATCTTACATTTATACACATATGTTTGTAGGCATATGTGCGTGCATATGCATATACAGGTAGGCAAACTGTATGCAAGCATTTTTTACTGTATACTTGAGACAAAATTATATACCTGAGATTAAAGAAAAAAAATCACTTTATTACTTCATGACATATTTCCACTGATAAGCAAACCAGTGCTTCATCACAATCACATCAACGAATGAGCCTCCCAGGCTCATTCACCTGTGCTGGCACCAAATCGATCAGGCACTCCAAAAAGAGGTTTTTGGGGTAAGGATTTCTCTCTGTGTAAAACCGCGCATGGCTATTGTTATCAGATCTGCTAATGAAAAGATAGCAGCAGATGGTATTCTCCAGGCAGATGCAAGAGAGCTATGCCTCCTCAGCTAATAGAACATAAGCCAACTTGAAATCAGAAGTCCTGTGAAAATGTAAGTGCAATCCTGAGCTTGAAATAATAAGCCTTCTGGATATTCAGCGTATATCCATTTTGACTGCACCAGGGTCACCACACAGCTTTTATAGCCACTTCATCTGTGGCTAGAGCTGAGGTTGCATCTACCTGCAATCTCCCATATGGATATAGATCAAAAAACTGTTTAGCTACACCCATGGCCACAAACCAAACAGGCCAGCACTAGAATGTTATGATACACACTGCTGGCAGCCTTTTGACACACAATTGGCCTGTACGATCCAGAACATACTCAGGGATAATTTGGAGGACTATCATGGATCAAGAATCACTCTCAGTAGGCAGAAGAGCGCAAGCTACTCTGTTTTGGGAGGACAGAGGCAAGAGAGGTAAGGAGGGAAATTAACCATATGGAAAAAAATGTGCGATGCCTTTTATCTCCAGGGCCAGATGACAGGATTTTCTCCATCTATTTGCCATAATAGACATAGCCTCTGAGGTCCGCTTTCCAGACTCTGACAAAGCACTTCCAGTGAAAGTATGAAGAATATGAAGATTCAGCAGTATGACAACCTGCTTCCTTTAAATACAATATTTGAAGCAGTTACTCAAGCAAGTACGCGTATAACTACACCAAAGGAACAAAATATGAAGCAGATATGTTGGAAAGTTATAGAGTCCAGGCATTATTTTGCTCCTGGATGTACCAAATGTACCTTATTTTGATGCTCTGGTTCTGAACCTCACATGTCTCGGGTACTATCCTTCATAAGGCGAGGCTCACAAAATGACCCATTGAAAAAGAAACAATAGAGTTGGTTTATTGAATTTGAACAGATGGTTAAAAGTGACATCATGAAAACATTTAAATGCTCAGAAGGATATTGATTAAATGTAAACCAGATACTTTTGAAGTGTTTAGATAGTCCAGACCCATTTCTAGGGAACATAGAGAAAATAAACTCAATCAGAATATATATCCCATGGAAAGAGTGGGAAACATTAAACTCAATTCAAGTAGAGGTAGGCAGAAATAATTTACATGATACGGGAAATTTGCTGGCTCAATGGAATTTAATAATAGTAAATTTGCCTACTGCCAGACACCACCCTCTGAAATCTAGTGCTCTGATCCAGAACATAAATTCTTCTGCATGTACAGTCAAATGGCAACGGTAAGAAGCCTAGATAGTGTGAAGAAAATTGTACAGATGTACTTTTGCAAAGAAAAGCTGAGGATTATAATGGAAAGCAGAGAAGTGGCATTTTCTGTGGTTCAAAAGGGTTTTTTTGCAATTATGATCTTTCTGTTCTCAACCTTTTTCCCCCACCTACTTCATTAGACTAAATCTCTTCTTCTATGTGAATGCCTCATATATCTGGCTAACTAATATTTTGGAATAGGTATGTGTCTTTCCTACAGAGTAACAGCAAATTCTTCCTCAAACTTATTTCTTTGTTTGCTATCTACTTCCATTTAAAAAAAAATTAAGAAAGAACACATTATCAAAATAATTCTAACAAGTTCAAAGAGAAAGCTTTGATCAGCTACCCTGAGTGATATAGGGTACACATCACCCTTTGATGAAGAAGAGGGAGTTAAATGTGGTTTATAAACAGAGAAAAAAACAACAAAACAAACCAACCAACCAACCCAGCAAAACGTATTGCAAAATCTTCCGGCGGCAGAGGAAAGGGAAGGGGACGGGAAAAAAAGATGGAAAGTTACCATTTCTGTATTCAGTTCTGGACCACAAATAATCTGAAGACCATTTAGAAATTAATTATGCTGGATTTGCATCTTTGAACCATCTACTATACAACAACGGTAGGCTGTTACATACATAGGAGGAACCTTTATGGTAAACGAAGTAATTTATCATGCTCTGCCTTCAAGCTACAGGTTTGATATGCTTCCTTCAATAACTGCAAAGTAGACCTAGGCATTAAGGTTATTTGCACAGGTAAATTCCTTGCAAGCTTGCAGGAAAGGGCCTTGGAGGCAGAGAAGGAAAGAACCACAAAAATAAACAGTTGCAGCTATGTAATCTATATGCTAAAAGGAGTTCTGAACTTGCTATAATTGTCCATCACTTGGTGCAGTGTAACTGTGATTGCTAAGAAGATTTCTTTTTTTCTGGTCTAAGGGGTGCAAATTTGCATCTTGCATAGGAATCACCCCAAAATAATTTCAATGGATATTTGGTATCACACTGCTCTGTTCTTCTTGTTTCATATCAGAGTCCTGCACAGGGCTGCAAAAATCAGGATACAATTTATACACTTGCCATCTGTGCAGGGTATGACTATCATAAAAAATGCACAAACACCTTCTGGGGTGAGATTTTTTGGTCGTTATTACATAAGAGATCCATATTTAAATGCACACTTTAATCTATGTGGGTCTAATCCAGAACTGCTGGAAGTCAGCTACAGAGTATTCATGTGTTTTGCCAGGCCCTTGTGTTCAGCTAAACATTTGCCCAGTTCAGTGATTTTGAGACTCTATTCCCAGCCAGGCCATTCTGCTCACTCCCAGCCTTTCATCGGTAATTATGAGGGTAAAGTGTTTTAAAAAAATAAGAAAACAAAACAAAACAAAAAGATCCCTACAAATACAAAACCCACAAATGACACCACCCACCCCCACCAAAAAACCCACAACCCCCCATATCCTAAGAATAAGCTACAGAGTACAGAGTATAAATACATATCAGCATTGATTACATGAATATTGAACATATTGCATCTCAAGGGGGAAGGGAGAAGTCACTGTGCTGAGTACCTGGTCTTCTCCTGTTTACTGATCAGCATCATGTGAAGCTAACCAGAAAATTAAAAAAAAAGACACTTAAATCCTGAAAATTTCAATACATCACAGGCTCAAGTTTTGCATTTTTCTGGAGTGAATGTGAAGGCAGTGTATCTTGCACAACCTCTCAAAAAATGACGCTGCGCCAGGATATTTACTGCCCAGCCAGAGCGTTGCTGTGTGACTACAGTGGGACTGCTCCAGTGACAGAAAGTGGAGTGTCTTCTATAATTAATAGATAATTCTTCTTTGATAACATGCCAAGAAAATAATAACTTTGCTACAGCAAAATGTAAAACTCTGACAAAGGGAGGCATCTATCTGTTCCCACAAGTCCCATGGTGATTAGTTTGGCCCTAATTAACAGTAGCTTTCTAAAATGAGAGATAATTGCTAGCACACATAATGTAGATTTCAATAGCTAAAATGAGCAATAACGAATATTCACTTTGAAGCTTGCCTGACAGAGTGCTTAGACTACAAAAAGTTAAAGAAGTACCTTGAATATAGCTGATAAATGAGATTCCTTTACTGTCCTCCACTTTCCATCAGTATTTAAGCACTATCACTTTTAATGCTTCAGGTCTGGAGCTTTGTCTCTTAAAAGTCAGAGATTTATGGCGAGTGAGAAATGTCCATATTAAAAAGGTAAAAGGAGATTCAGATTATATCCTTTTCTGACCATTATAATTAATAGCTGGATCTTCAGTTGTAACTAACTGAACGGAGGTCAGTGTGTTGCCATGGTAATGTCCTAGCCAAGCAATTTTACCCATTTTCCAGTCTACTGCCCCTTTGCATGACGGCAAGTTATAAAATGTTTTAATTGCAAGATTTGCAAATGATGCAACATCTGGGCTACATATTTACATATAAAGGAAGATGATTAATGGGATTATTAACATATCTGTGCAAACCCTTGAAGTGCTGAACATAATTACTGGACACCAGCATTTTCAGTGATCATCTATGTGCCATGCTGGAAATCCACACAATTCAGGAAGAAAATTGCAGATGTGTATTTTCCTTCCTCTGTGCCACTGGTAATTAGAAGAAGTGTCATTCTACAGCTGCCTTGGAATAATAGAGAAATATCTCTAGTCACTTCACCAAACCAAAAATGTCATTTTTTTACTTGTACTATTGTTTCATTTGGTTAGGTTAGAAAAAGTCACGTTAGCGAATTCTTAAAATTCTGGTTAGCTATTTTGACCTCATTATTCCAAAAACAGACAACAACAAACAGCAAGCAACCAGCCCTCCACTGTGTGTATACATAAACATATTTTTTAAAAAATAATTTGCTTCTTACTAATCAAAAACAGATTATTCCCTGAAAAAGTCACCAACATATACAGGTGGGATTCTAACATCACTTAGGAATCCTACAGTAGTTGCATGAGAATAATAAAATTATTTATAAAAAAGAAAAATAATGTGTACACAGTTAGAAATACCAACTATGGAGTTACTGTATTTATATCTTGATAGACTGAAGACAGTATAGGCCTGCACTCTGCTTGTCCTTCAGTATAGCAAAAAGGCCAGGAGCTCCATCGTCATGAAAGTTACAGATTCTGTTCCCCTGCAAAAGCAGCACGAAACTGGTTCTCCTTTACTCAGAATGTAACAGAGTGGTCATGCAAAAGGTACAGATTGCTACCAAAAACATCTCAAAGGCAGTGGCAATTATGTATCTCACCATCCAACTTTCCTCACATCCTTCAGCTATTGAAGGACTCTGGGCAAAATTTTCAACAGAAACCACATGATTTAGGAATCCAATTTCCATTATTAGAAATAGCTTAGATAATTAAGTCATTCCAATTTAGCTTCCTAAATAATGTTTTTTTGTTCGATACTCAATTTAAAAAGTGTAAAATTCAGGGCTCAGTTCTGCAGCAGCTTCAATTTCTGGGTAGTATGAACTCAGATCTATTTAAACTATATCTGGAGAACTTGTGCTGGTATGCAAAATTTATAGTCTGTAATAGATTTGTAATGGGAGTTACCATATACATTGGAAAGATTTTTTCCACACTTATTGATGCTAAAACTATTGGGCTAAGATCAATACTTCTACCCAATTTAAAAATTAGGGCTTTAAAAATATTTTCCACCCATATGACTTTGCATAAACGCCTTTTAATACCAACTCATTGTAATGCAAGAACTAGTCATTTATACTGAGGTAAATTTAGAATCACTTCTGAAAAGTTTGAGGTGGCCTCAGCTTGTATTATTAAGTTATGAAATACTCCTGTCTTGGTACAATGTCTTTGTGAGGGATATATAATCACTTTGTTCCCCACATCTGCAAAACAGCCCCATTTCACCCTCCTGACTAGACAAGTCTTCTCTCTTTCACATATTTCTTTGACAAAAGTTCCAGGATATAGTAAATAGCATTTTTCCCCTAGATTTTTCAGAAGGAATAACTTAATAACTTTTGGACCCTACAGAATAATGGAACAATTTTAAGTTTTCTGAAATGCCTACTTGAAACTATCCCAGTGATGTAGAACTTAGTCATGACTTCTGGAGTTTTCCTTGATTTCAATATGTGGTGAGTTGATGTGGCTGGACGCCAGGTGCCCAAGGTATTTGATCACTCCCCCTCCTCAGCGAGGCAGGGGAGAGAAAATATAATGAAAGGCTGATGGTTTGAGATAAGGACAGGAGAAATCACTCATCAAGTACCATCATGGGCAAAATAAACTCAACTTGGGAAAATTAGTTTAATTTATTCCCCATCAAAATCAGAGTAGAATAACGAGAAAATAAAGACTAAATCTTAAAACAACTTGCCCCACCCCTCCCTTCTTCCTGGGCTTAACTTTACTCCCCATTTTCTCTACCTCCTCCCCACCAGTGCTGCAAGGGGACAGGGAATGGGGGTTGCGGTCAGTTCGTCACACATCGCCTCTGCTGCTCCGTCCTCCTGAGGGGGAGGGCTCCTCATACTCATCCCCTGCTCCAGCGTGAGTGCTTCCCACAGGAAACAGTCCTCCACAAACTTCTCCAAAATGAGTGCTTCCCATGGGCTGCAGTTCTTCACAAGCTGCTCCAGCGTGGGTCCCTTCCGTGGGGCGCAGCCCTTCAGGAACAGACTGCTCCAGCGTGGGTCCCCCACGGAGTCACAAACCCTGCCAGCAAACCTGCTCCAGCATGGGCTGCTTTCTCTATGGGTCCACAGGTCCTGGCAGGAGCCTGCTCCAGTGCTGGTTTTCCACAGGGTCACAACCTGCTTCAGCCACATCCACCTGCTCTGGCGTGGGGTCCTCCATGGGCTGCAGGTGGATATCTGCTCCACCGTTAGCCTCTATGGGCTGCAAGGGGACAGCCTGCCTCACCATGGTCTTCGCCATGGGCTGCAGTTGAATCTCTGCTCTGGTGCCTGGAACACCTCCTCCCCCTCCTTCCTCACTGACCTCGGTGTCTGCAGCGTTCTTTCTCTCACATATTCTCACTCCTCTTTTGCAGCTGCAGTTGCACAGGTCCCGTCCCCGCCCCCCCACCTTCTTAAATATTTTATCCCAGAGGCACTACCACCGCCGTTGCTGATGGGCTCGGTCTTGGCCAGCGTTGGGTCCCTCTTGGAGCCAGCTGGCACTGGCTTTATCAGACAAAGGGGAAGCCGCTAGCATTTTCTCACAGAAGCCTTCCCTGTAGCCCCCCACTACCAAAACCTTGCCCCACAAACCCAATACACAATATATTAGTAACCTATTGCTTTAATTAAATCCAGACAGTGTATTTTTTCTCCCCACATAGCCCTTGGTAACACAGCCAAACCATAAACTTTAAAATCAGTTGAAGTTTATGTGAATGGATACAAAGTTCAGGAAGAAAAATTAGATTAAAATTGGGTGAAACAAAATAATATTATATCAATAGAACTAATAAAAAGGAACAAAAACTGTAAGAGTAACTGTAAAAATAGCAATAAAAAATAATTGCCAAAAGAGCTAGGAGCTGGCTAATGTGATGTAAAGAATCCGGTACATATCTAGTTGTGCTCATATAATGATGGACTGTGCAGTCATGAAAAGATCCATGACGGAAGAAACGTATGCCTGTGAGTAGCCTTCACATTATCTGCACCTTTTTTCGAGCTAAATTCTTTTATCTCCCCAATTAGTTGTGCAATTCAACACAAAGTCTAAATGCTGCTGCTGCAAGTAGATTATATGAGTCTCATTTATAATGTATATCTAGAGACCTAAGTGTTCTTAATTCTGTATTAAAAAAAGTAAAGATGTGGTATCTGTCCCAAAAACCACAAAACCCACTTTGAATACGACCAGATAAAACACATCCTCTACCACCTCAAAGAGCCAGCCAGGATATGTCCCAGCAGATGGGACAAATGTGGCAGATGAAACAAAACAAAAAAAAACCCAACAACAAAAGAAACCCAACTCCAAGGCATGCTTTTTTACACTGTGCATCTCAGAGGGTGGTACAGGAACCTACTGATTTTTCCACAGAACCCAAAGTAAAATACAGATTATAATTATCTCAATGATTTATTTCACTAGATTTTAAAGTCAGAAACTAAAATCCCACTCCGAAGGCAAGGGTCCAGATCCCATTCTGATATGTCCATAGTGAAAATAGAATCTTCTCACTGAGAAAGTGATGCACTGAGTACCTTCTACCTAACGCCACCTCAACATAACTATTTTGGTAGGTTCATTATCCTGCTAATTATCAAGTCAGAAATCATTATGGGATCTAATAAATTGTTTATAAAAAAAAACGTTCCAAAATTAACCTAAAAAAAGGGAGGGAAACCAGAGAAATGGTACAAAAATGTGCAATATAGAGAATGTAGTCCTACACTCCTGTATTTTAACTTTCTAATGCTTGAGACATCTGGAAATCATGCTCGTGGTATCTGAAGCTTAGCATCTAATAATTGAAGCACCAAAATAAAGAGAAATCCTGGAAGCAGTGTGGCTTTAGTACCTTTAGCTAATAGTTACCACACACAAAACTTTCTCTTCTCACCAAAAACAAAGTCTGGTTGTTATCTTTATTTGCATGCAGTGTAGGTTGTTTTGCCAGTTTCAGTTAAATGAAAGAACTAATATGGGGATATGGGGTGGGGGGCTGTTGTGGAAATTATGGATGGATGGCACTCATGCTGTTTAAATGGTATTTAAATACTCAAGCTTTTGGGTTTCTCACATTACTTTTGAAACCATTTTAAAATTACATATCATAAATGAATCCTAATCTTACGTACCAAAGATTTTCTGGATACGATTGTCTTTCATAAATTATTTTTTCATGTTCTCTTACAATATTTTATTACAGGAATAATTAAAAAAAAAGAATGATTAATAAAATATCACTGTTCTCCCACTGGCATTTCTGGCCTCATCAAAAGTGTCAATTTTTTTGCATAATAGATTGACTCACACTTCAAGTGTGAACCAACACTTGAAATTACCCATGCACATACTGATACATGTCCATATGTTTTTCCATCATTTCACAAACAATAAGCCAAGGGCAAAAAAAATTGTAGTCTAGGAAGCCTTCTAGAGTAATTCTTACATGTGTATATTCCAACAAATGTTTGTTCCACATCATTTAATATCCCTAGATAATAAGCAGCATACAAAGAATATCTCCAAACCCATATATAGCAGCATACTGTAACAGTTTCAAAAAACCTATGAAGTGTAGCAAAAGATGCAAGAAAGTTAATAATTTTGCTCCCTGTGCAATTTAGACTTTGGATTCTTTCTGATGTATTAAGAATTGGTGGTTATGTACTTTATGCTACTTAACATCAGTTGAAATAGATGGGATAAAGTAGTCCAACAGAAAAAAAATGTTAGAAATATCTACCCCACTAACTACTAGAGCGACTTCAGTGAAGCAATAGGTACAGACTGTCTTTAGACTCTAATGGGAATGGAAAATAATCTTGTCTATTTGTATTTACCAAATACCATGCTTGCCAGGTATCTAATAGGCGAGGTGTGATAATTAATGATTTAGTAGTAAACATATCAAAAAGTCAATTCTAACATTCATTTACCAAAGGAGCAGCTGGCGGTACAATATAATGAAAAGTACACTCAAAACACATTTTATTTTTAAGCACACTATTTCAAGAGCACAGAAACAAACCAAGATTAAAATTAAATAGTAAATTAAAAGTTGAGAACATGGTCTATGCATCAGTGTCCTGCCTATTAATTGGGAAAATTTGTTTACTCTTAAGAGGCCCCACAACAGATTATAATGCTTCTTTAACCCCATTTCTCATCCTGGTTTTCTGGAAGAGCGTTTGTTAATTACAGTTCACAGTTCAACAGCTTGGCTGATTTGCCGTGATGCCACAAGCGCTGGCTTTCACAGGCACTGCAAGGAAACCCGTCAGTGAGCAGCTTGAGGTACATGATGCCACTCAAGGCAGGTTGGAGGAAACCCGTGCTCCAGCCACACATGGGTTTGAAGGCAGCATGGCTGCCCCAACCCTCTGCCCTCGCCCTGTCCCTTTTCCCTTCCAGTGCCTGCAGCAGGCCCGGCACCGCTCTCATTAGGGCTGCGGCACCGAGACGAGGGGGAGGTGACCCTTTAGTACATTTTTAAACTCCCCCTACAACCCTTCCCATACTGCCTTAACTAAACTTCTGGTTGTGCTGTATCTCTTCTGGTAAGTTCATTGTCTAGGGAACTGATCCCAGAAAAAGTCAAATTTCACCTGTGCTGGCATATAAATCTCATAAAACAGCATGTGTTTCATATTCTGCGTAACTGTACATTGCGTAGGAGAACAGTTGCTGCAGGAGCTAGTAATCCTTCTGCAAAAGTAAGGGTCACTGCAAAATTAAAAAAAATACTTGGCAGTGTTTTGAGGGTAGTATGGACCAGGTCAGAAGTTAGAGGGTCTTGAGGTGAGAACAAATCACAGTGTTTGAAGATTAGAAATGGAAATAGCTTGGAAAAAAATCTTTATCTGAAAAGATTGTTTAAAGCAAGAATGATGATTCAGGAGAATTTTTTATTTCTTCCAGCAGTTTGTCCATTCCTGTGCAGTTACTTCCCAAGGAAAGAACCAGCTACCACCAAAGCTACAGTGGTTCTCACATATGGGAATCTGCTCTGGTGTGCAGTTGTGACCGTTAACTGATTTAAAAAAAAAATTAAAGAGAATAAAATACACATAAGACTTCTATAGTCACACTAGGATGGGCAGCAGCAATATCCTCCAAATTGCTGACTGAACAGAAAGGGAACTATGACATCTTTCTGAAAAAATATTAGCTCTTTATATTTAAGACTAACTATATCTCATCTGAATAGTCATTTACTGGAAAACTGTCAGCCTTGATTCAAGATTTTCCAGAAACTTACTAAGAATAATTAATGCGTAATACAACCTAAAAAATAAAACCAAAACCAACCAACAAACAAAAACCCAAAACACCCCAAAAAAACCCACCAAAAACACACACAAAGGAAACTGGAAAACAGATGTCTTGCTTCTCAATAACACCACTTGAAGTGTTTTGCTGAGGAATATGTGAGTGAAGTACGGATTTGAAATATCAGAATATTTATGTCTTTTGTAATCTTGTGATGCACAGAAACAGAATCTAATGAGTGTCATCCTTATACTCTGAAACTGGCCTATATATTATAATAGTAGCTTTCTTATAGAAAACAATAAAAAGCACTGAGAGCAAAATATATCAAGAAAGATGATACAAATCTCATCCTTACAGCTAAGAAAAACCTTGTGAACTCTAACTTTGGCCACAAAATACTGGCCTTTCCATAACCTAAGCCACAGACATTCAAAATATACATGTACAAAAGTACATGATTTCTATTCTGAGGACAACAGTTATTTTTACAACCCTTTTGGGAGAAAAATGCAGGTCATGAAAAATCTGTCCCAAATTTTCAGTGGAAAAAAACCCCAACATATACATAGTCTAGTAATCCCCTAGATTTTAAGTTTGGGGACCTAAAATTATCATTTACCAAACTGTTAGATTTTTCACTGACATGGTGTGAGACAGACTATATCCGCGCCTGATTGTCATGTCTACTTCAGTCTCCTATTGTAAAACTGGGGTTTTTTTCTGGCCAAGATGGCAGATCTACCTTGAAACTATACAGCATTTGGTTTTGATCTAGGACAATGAGGGTATGACCTCATTTTTCATTGGGTGTATCAGCACACATGCATCTGTATGTGCATGCTTATATGCTCATACTTGCATGCATGCCAGGTAAAGGACCTTCTCTATAGAACTAGTTTGTTATGTGTGTAAAGGAAGTATTTGTGTATGTTGCACTAGTGGTCCAGCATTTAACAAGCAATGTGCAGACCCACCTATAATATCAATGTAAGAATTGCCTCACTGGGTCAGTGCAGTGTATTGTCTCCCACAACAGATGCTACAGATGACATAGAGGAAGCAGTTATCCATGATTACAAAATGCTTTTGTGTAGATAGTAGTCTAGATTTCTTTTAAACTTGATGGAGGCATTTAAAACAGGACAAGTAAATTGATCTTGTTTCCCTGGAAGTGCCCATTTATCCCTGTTGATTAGAAGTGAACTTTAGGTAACATCCAGGTTGTAGACCTGTAAAATTAGGCAGTAGGAATCCCACCCAAGACCCTTAGATGTAGTCAGCTTTACTATATACATTTTCTACTCCACAGTGCATATTAGTTTGGCCATACTCCTTTCCCTAAAGGTAGAGTGCAAAATTAGTTTGTTTTAAGTCCCTAGTGAGACTCCAGTTACAAGTAATTAAAGTTCACGTTACAATCTCATAAATGATAATGAACTTTAAAGGCAGAAGAAAATTAAGCAATATTGGGAATGCAATAATCAGAGTGCTTGTAAAATTTATGACATGGAAAAGAAAAAACAGGCCATAGTGTGGCATCAGGGGTTAAAAAATTGAGACACCCCGAACTATGTTTTGGGGAGGAGGAGAGAAGAAAGATGTGTTTTTAATTCTCATGTCATGCAATACCAAACAAGCAGCACACAGAAATACAACCTCACCATAATTACTACACTTGGAGAGTGCAGTGCAATACTCCCCCACACCAGAAAATTTCTTTATTATTACAAAATATCTAGGGCAGGAGTTCTAATTAAAAATGTCTAGAGTAGGGCTTCTTTTTTTCTGGTTTGGGTGTTGCTTTGTTTGGTGGTTTTTTGGGTTTTTTTTAATGATTACTCAGAAGCACAATCGGAAATTCAGCAAAATTGTCAGATGGGAGATCACTGGGGTTACTTTTAGTTGAATACAATTCTGCACTCAAATGCAGTAATGTATAATACTTTATTTCTGCAAAGAACGTATTCTCAAAACATTCTCTTCAGTTAAAGCTTCTTTAGTCCTTTTTTTTAACAAGAACTCATTCTTGAAAGGGGTCTTAGTGCCTTTCATTGGATGCAATTATATTTACTATCTGATCAACTTCCTCTTCTTTCTTAAAGACATTTGTCTAGTTACTGTTACCTGACAGTTTTTCTACATACTTCTCTTCTGGTGTAGGTTAAAACATTTCAGTTTTAATACATTCTAAATTCCATCAAGAGGTCCATTTGAGATGGTAGTGAACATTGAACATTTTTCCCTCTTCACTTTGGTACTATTCAAATACTGTACTGTGAAAGAAAATCTTTCTCTTGAGTTCTTGCTCCCTGCTTACAGGGTGAGAATTTTGTCACACCCAGACTTCAGTAAATATTTCTCTCCAGAGTAAGAACTCAGATCTGACTCTAACTCCTCTATTACAGTTCAGCAGACTTGCTCATTTCACACCTGGAGACAACTGATGGAATAACTGTCTCCATGGTGAAAAGGTCCATCAGATATTACAATTAAAGTTTACTGAGTAGAATTAGGATCACCAAGAAGTATTAGCTTCCAAACTGAAAGTAAGTAAACTTAAAGGCTCACGGATTTGTTGCCATCTATTTTCTAACCTTAGAAAACAGATACTGCAAATTCTATGATAAGGTTGAAGAACAGCTACAGTTGACCTTAATGGAAAAGAACAGAGGAAGTATGTTGTTAGCCAAAGGAAAAGCGAACTGTGTCATATGTAAGTTTTAATATTTAATGAATCTATATGGCTGCAATCCATTATGTGACAATTTAATTATATGACAAAAAAGTTTGATAAATAATATTGTGGTAGGACATCCAATTCATTATTTAACAAAAAAATCAATACTTTCATAAATTATATTTCTACACACACATGCACATTCACACACACACAAGCTTTTTAAAGCAGGCAAAAAACCCCTAGCTCCATAGGTCATTTCTTTTCTCGTCAGGACAAGCTCAAATTGAAGTTTAGTCAGGCCTAGATGGGAATAATTTTTATTTACTTTTTTAAAATTGCTGGATCAGAAATGATTGCTGCTAGATATTTTTCCTTTGATAGATTCCTGAAAGTGCTGTACAACTAGAAAGACTGTCTTTTGTATTTAACAGATAAAGATAGAATACCAAACTCCACTATTCTTAATGACACAAAAATTGCTGTTTTAGTCAATGGGATCACTGAGGCGAGTAGCCAGGCAGGCAAATAGGTGTTTTCAGGATTAGTGTTCAAGTTTAGACACAACATTACAATCAATAACAGGCAACAAAGGAAGTCCTCCTGAAGGAAGAACCATAGTAATGATTTGTAGTAAAGGACTGCTTTTTTCCTCTGCAAACCATTCAGATAAAAGCAGTGTCAGGTGACTCACCCCTGTGGCATATCAAAATTTTGACTTGAGAAAACAAAGAGAACGAAGAAGTCAACCAGGCAGAGCAGAAGTGGGACACCAGGCTCGTGGCAAGGGAGAAGTACCACAGAGTGCAGTGAAGTCCAAAGTCCTGCATTCAGTAATGAAGAGTAGGTGAAAATGAGCGAAGAGAACATGTGAACAGAAATCGGGGATGAGGCACATGAAAAAGGATTGGCAGTTAACAGCTTTCCAAGATCACTTTCTGCAGGTCACATAATTAATTTATTAAGGAACAAATGCCTCTTCCCCAACCGCTCAGACTCTCCCCACACTTCCTTATGACTTGTGTTGGTACCTATTGGTTTGTCATACCATACCATTCACATTTTGCAACTCCAGCCCACGCAGCATGACTCAAGGCCACAATGTTTTCAAGTTGTGCAAAATAGTTCTAATTCAATTTGGCAAAATGATATTTAGCCCCAGTTCTGCTAGGTAGCTCTACTTCCAGGCTGTCTTTGAACATGGATACTGACAATTTACACTCTTGTGTTTTCAGGAAATTAATTCCTTAAACACACGTTTAAAAAAAAATGACCACTTTCTAACAGCTGTCCAGTTTACATTTAGATCAAAATTATTTATCGTACACTTTAGGCCTGCCTGGTTTGATGTTAACGCATTGAAATTTTTGTTTCATTCTGACACCATTATCGCTTTAACAGCTGTTTGTCTTTTCTCAAAAGTACTTGTTTTCTAGCACTTGGTCTAGGGAGTTCATTCTCCCCTCATGAACTTACCCAATTATGTTTTCATCACATTGCATCTTTGCTTAGGTTGCCTGGTGTTAAGGGTTTTTTTAATGGGAGTTCAAGTAATTTCTGTGGGTCCATGTAAAAAAAAAACTGGTGAACAAATCTCTCCTCTCCTGGGGTTTTCTGAAGAAGCTATTCATGCTACAAATATACATATCTATGTATATATACATGCATATATGTAAACAAGTTCTAAATACCAGAAGAGAAAAATATAGCATTCACTCTTTGTTGCTGCACGAATTCCAAATTTGATGTTTACTAGCAATACTCTTCTGAAAATTGGAAATTCTGGAAAGAGAATTTTTGTTGAAAGCAAAATTCTTCTCACTCACCAATGTATAGCCTGATTAAGTCTTTTTCCTGCTGTCCTGAATTATGGAAAGAGACATCTGCGTTTTGAATTATCAAGTTCCTTTTGTAGGACAGCATATCACATTAGCCTAAAAGTAGTCCAGCTGGAGCGCTACCTTAGTTCTGTGAGGATTTTGAACAATTGCAGGAGGGGTTACTGCTGCCTTGATAAGGATATTAATTTGCTGAATGGCTGCAGTTTGCTGCAGGCCTATTTGGTTGAACTGCACGCAGAAATGCTACAGCAATGCCTGCTTCCCGTCAGGATCCCTGCTTTATCCCATTGTATCCATAACTCCTGTGCTGGGGACTACAAAGGAGGTGCGCTATACCACGAAATGTAATAACTTTCCTCTAGCTTGTGGTGGTCACTTTGAAAGCAAGTTACGCAGTGTATAAAAGGTCAAATGAAAGAATTTGATAAAATATATTTTTCCTTTTTAAGTTGATTACAAATGCAAGAGCAAAACACTTTTTAACATATACTTAGGTTGCTGGGGTTTTGTGGTTTTAATTAAAACAATTATATTTGGAAATACCAAAACACTTCAGGTTTATATAATTTTATTTCCTGAATATTTTAAAAAAATATATTTTCAGAACCTTTAGGCCTAAGGATTTTGTTTTAGACATTTTGCCTATTTTTAATTGGGTAGTAAATTTTTTCAATTTTCTCCTGAATTCTCTTTTACAGCTTAGAATATTTTAAATAACAGAATAAAGAAATCATTGGAAATTTATGCAGCAAAACATTTACTTTATTAAGTATACTTTTTACTTTTCATAATCACTGTGGTTTTTTTCTGTTTGTAAACAGTTTACTTTTATTATTTCTTTGTTTATTTGTTACTTAATCTCGATTGACCAAATTGCATGGTTCCTAGTATCTGGCTGCATCTCTATAGTTTAATTAGAAAAACAAAAATTATCTGGAGACAAAGGCAGTATGAGAGTTTACCATGGAAACTGTATCTGATGTCCATAATTGAAACGGTTTAGTCTCTTTTCCATTAAAATAAAAGATGTAGGAAAGCTGCTTTTACCTGTAAACAAATTTTCCTATGTCCATGGTATGCCAAGATGAGTATAGTTCTGCTTCTTCTCCAATCTCATGAACAGTATAAGGCGGTGTGCACATTAGCAAAAAGTTAAAGTTCATTGCAGTCTCAAATTTAAAAACACTGAAGTATGGGTTTGTTGTATTTCTGTAGCTTTGAAAAGGATTAATTTGAATCTCATATTGAGGAGCATATTGTATGAAGTCACACACCACATTTGTAACATCCTTACAGGTGTATTATATCATGTATGTAACTGGATACGCTTCAATAACATATTTCACACTGGTAGAAGGCATTTCCTTTTGCACCTTATCTTGCTCAAAGTAATTATCAACAAACACCCCAACACTCTTCTGCATATGTATTATGACATAAAAATTAAATTAATTAACACCTGGATAGCTAATGGTGAATTGCCAGCCTAGAACAGTGGCACAGCTGCACCTAATTCTTTAAGAGGTACAGCAGTGGTTTTCCTGTGATCCAAGTGTTAGTGGTTGATAAAGCAAGAGGAAGGATAATGTCATCAGGCTACTTGACTGAATAGTGAATAGCATTACTAAAGTCACCAGGCTTTTTTGTTAGGCTAGGAGAGAAAGCATTTTCAACCATAGATCACCTGAAAGGAAAAGACAAGACCAAGAGGCATGCTTTGCCATGCACCTCCAGTACTAGTCACATAAGTTACATATCTGAGAATAAATTAGTAAGTGACCCTCGCAACGTAGATTTTGTAAGAAAAAGAACAAAAAGGGCAAAACATTAAACACGCTGTCAGATCTTTCAGGAACTGAAACGGCAAATTCAGACTCTGAAGTCTCTTTCCCAGGGAAGAAATTGATCTGACCACATCAGCTTCACCAGTCAATCAATATTCCCAATACCAAAAGTATTTACTGAATGGAGCACACTGAGCTAGTAGAGCTTTGTACTTACTTCTGGAATCGAGTGTGCCACAAGTTCCAATCCACCAACATACATAAAGACCCAAGGCTCAAAGGCCTAAATATGATTCCTATGAAAACTACAGGTGATGTTAACCAACAGGGTGTGTCCACCGCTCCATTAAGTGAAGGCTAACTCTCCCCTGAGTAGTATGTAACCCATCCTAATAGTATGGATGGTCTATGAAGAAAAGTACTACTTTAAGTGATGTTAGATGAAGATTATCTGTAGTTACTAATCAGGAATCTACACTTTGCTGGTTTAGCTATTGGAATTGCTGATCGTCCCTGAGTACATGTTGATCAGTCTAGCTGGGGATAGGTAAGCAAGGTTTGTCTTCCCTCTCTCTAGAGGGGATATGATTGGGGTCCTACCTTTATCTCACATGTGAATGATCTGAGATAATTTTGCATTATACTAAATACAGACAGATCCAGAGGTCTTTAGTGTCTGATGAAGATTGGTATTAAAAGCACGTTGGCCAGAATGGCAACTAGAAATATAATATCAAAGCCCCTCTGGTGTATTTGAATGATGCTCCACTAATCACCTAAAAAACTTCAGAAATTATCTACTGACTTCATACATCCTAGGTATGTGTGTGTTTGTGGGGTGTCCGTTAAAATACCGATCCCTTTCAAAAGGCACTTAATTCTCCGAGACAGAGAATCTGGGTATACAGCATAAGAGAAATCAATGTGTCCTTGCATTCGAAGGCAACAAAGTCCAGGCTCTCAAAGCTTATTCCAATAACGGGTTGAGCATGCCTTTCTCCACCTGTGATACCATAGTCAACTGTAACATATGACAAATATTTTAACCACTGTTTCTCAATGTTGCATTTCTAGGTGGTTTAATTCCATTACCACTTTTTTACTCATTTCCCAAATAGAAACATAAATTTTTATACTTAAAACTGTCTGATTTTTGCATTGACATTTTTTGTTTCTTATTTATAACTTTTGAAAATCTTTCCCTTGCTCTTTGAAAGATACTCGTCATAACCTTTGGCTTCCTGTTCCTACACAGAGGGACAATACAGGACTTTAACAGGAGGCAGCTCATCAATCAGAGACCAACTATTCCAGGTACTCTATCAGATCTATAACTGGTTAAGGAAACAGTTTTGTGGAAACTGTTCAAAACGTTCAGTTTGTATGCCTAGCATGTGAATATTAATTTATATTCTAAATGGATAATCTGGGTGGATTTCATTATTTCTGAGGCTAAATATTTTCTGTACTTAATTTAGCTGAGGCATATTTGGAAAATTCTGTTTCTATTTATCAGCTTTTGAAAACAACCTGTGGTCAAAAATACACTCCAAATTTAGCAAGACAAAAATTGTTGTTTTTATTCAGTTCTGTGTCGGTGAGATGGGACCAAGGTGCGCTATCCCTCACAAGAAAAAAAGAGTTAACAAGCTCCAAAAACCAGTGTTGGAGATAGAGATCTATTTAAATGTACTGCTGTCTCCATCTTCAGATGCTGTGGGAGTGAGGAACATACCAGTACCCAACAGAAAACCAAAAGCAACAGATACATTTTTATTTTTATGCTGTTCAAAGGCAGTAACTCAAAACTGCAGCTCGTGTTTGATTCTTTGTTTAGGATTGGTCCTCAGCAATTCCATGTCATAGACATAGTAATAAAATTATGTTGGACTTGGTTCAGTTTCTAAGGACTGGGAATACAGATATACTTTCCAACAGTTAACGCTTTATCATCTCATCTATTATTTGTCCCTTTGTGCCTTGGTCTGAATTCTTCACCTTGCTTTGCCATAGGAATAGGTGGGAAATAGCATATGGAAATATTATTCATGTCACCAAAATGTAGTAGTAATGTAATAAAATATAAAACTAGTTAAAATTTTACTTATGATGATAAGACATTTTATTTTGGTAATTTCTTTTAAATTGTTAAAGGAGGATTAGAAATAGTGAAAGCAACAGTGTTTCAATTAACTTCACCGAGACTGCAAGGACACTAGATATTTAATTTGGGATTTAAGTCCTCTGTGTGCAGCTGAGAAGCTGACCAATACGAAGGCCTTTAATAAAAATTACTGTATGCTTCAAAGTTCTAAATTATTCATATGAAGAAATGAAATGATCAACAAAACCACTGGATAATTAATGAAGTTGTCATGTTGACAAGACTAATAAGCTTCTCCCTGATAAATCATCAGTGATTCCTCTGCTCTAATCACAAAAGCAATTCTACTGTATGTTTACAAGCTAGCAGAATAAAAATATCAAAACTTAAAAGCAGTTAGCTGAGTTATGCCAATAGTTGAATGATTTTACATGATTTCACATAATTGGTTACTAAGTCAGTAGGTAGCTGCTGTGGATATGAATTTACCAAGCAAAAACTGTCACAGTGCAATGCACATGGAAAATAATTTTTTCTCTGATAATATTTTTGGGAAGAATACTAAGAAGAAGCAGCAGCAGCAGTAATAAGATGCTTATACCTACTAAATCTAGTACCACTGTAATGGGTGAAATGATCTGTAGGTTTCTTATTCTTTAATTAAAGTTTCTGTTGGTTTAGTCATACAGCATCATAGTAATAATACTGTACTGGATAAATGAAGACAAAGGACATTAGCATAAGCTTACAGGAAGTCAGATGCTGCAACACAGCCTGGCCAGACCTCATCTACATCGCCCTATCTGAGCCTTCTGCATCCCCCACCTCTACTTCTGATGGCAGTGTCTTAAAGTTCCTTCAAATCTTTTGCAGAATGTGCCATGAAAAGAAGTTTGCACCTGTAGGAAAAGTTTTGACAGACACGGGGGGACTGAGACTCTGTGTAAAAAACCCATCTTCTTATCAGCACCTGGAATGAGCAGGAGCAGCTGAAAAACAACAAAACATTGTTGGATCTCTTTCCAGGCGCGTGAACACTGGTATTGAAAAAGATTTAGGATTTCTTTCCTGTCTTAGTGTAACACCTGCCAGGCGAATGAGGGAAGGTGATTTCTCTGTAATATTAAATACATTAATTTCAAATGTTATTATAAAAAACAGAGACCTTCACAGGGATAGAGCAGATCAATGGAAGACAGAAACCTGCTGGAAAATCAGCTAAGAAATCCTCAATAGGGTTTGGTTGTTTTGTGTGTGCTAACAAAAGCTGTATACATTTACTTTGCAGAGGTCTCATATCTATGTTTCCTCAGAATTCCTGGAATAAACATCTGTTGAAGATCCAGACCTCTCAAAACAAAGATGTACAACACCCTATCATTCAGCCTTTGCCTTCTCCAGTGTTTTTTTCTCACCCATATTCATAGATTAATATCATGTTATAATTTATGGTTCTGCGTCTATGCAGCAGGTATAGCTGGATAATTTTAACGCTTTACATTACAGTAAGAACCATCTCTCTGAGAAGTGTTAGGTTGTCACCTCATTTTGTCAAAATACTGAAACACTAGGCCTTGGAACAGCTTACTACATCATTCCAGCCTGTAAGTTGGTAGTAGGGCTGGGCAATATTGGTAGGATATGTGGAATATCCTGTGCTGTTGTTCTTCCCCGTTCCTTGGTAAACTGCTCTTTGTTCACACTCAACCAATGTTAGGAGTTTCCCATAGATACAGGGACCAGTATATATTTCTTAATCATGTACTTTGTTACTGGTTCTGCAGCATAATTAAGCATGCCAGCATAGCTGCCTGCCCTTCCGTGACTCCTGACCACCTGGCTGAAGCTGACGGGGCACCTCATCCCCGCAGGAGCAGGAGGCAGCCTGAGCCCCTTCCCAAGACAAAGTGGTTTCACAGCATTACTGGAAGGAAACCTCTCCCTGAAGAGCTGTACCCTGGAGCTGGCGGCAGCCTGCTGGGCTCAGCATGCCCTTCTGCTCCTGCCCGCTGGTGTAGTGGAGCCCAGCAGTGGCTCTTTTCTTTCTTAAGAGGCTGGTACGGTGGGAAGCAGGCACCAGCTCCCTCCTTGCCTTGCTGGTTTCACTTGTTCTTAGTCACACTGTGCCTCTTGGTGTTTGTCATGGGGAGCTGAAATACAGCCACAGCTCAGAGCTGTTCTCACACTGGAGGGCAAAGCAACATCCACTTCAGGTGCACAGGGCTGCCTCGTGCTCCCAAAACCATGGTATCACCCTTTCGATTTCAGCGGAGTGACAATACTCAGGATTGAAACAATGCAGTGGTGGATCAAGCTCTGAGTCTTTAAATAATAAAGGAAAAGAAATAAGAAATGGTCCCAGTACTCTATCAGTTGACTGTGGGCACATATCTTCACACAGAATCTGAAAACCATAAACCCTCCGGTCATCAGTATTTCCATTTTAGTAATGGAGGCATTTGTTGGTACAGATAGGAGGGTTTGGAGGGGAAAAGCAGCATATTCCGAACATTTCCCAAGACAAAACCCTAAAACTTTGCAATCTTTTGTTCAAAGCAAGCTTGTTAAAAATGCAGCTTTATGTCTTTCTCACTGATGAAAGTCATGCTGAGATTTTTAACTCCTTACAGTAAACCACCAAAGATAAAGTCAGAACCGCAGAACCTATACTACCATTACTGCAGGCGCTCCAGACGCTCCCTGTGCTGTCCCAGGAACATCTGCTACTTTCTTCTGGGTAAAAATATGTTGTTTGTAACTTGTCTTCTGTCTACCCAGAGGCAGTGATGGTTTTCCATTCCTTTTTAACTCTTACATGGCAAGTTTCGTGGCCTTTTCTGGTCCACACCAGTAGCTGCACCACAGTGCACTCATTAGTCACGTGAGCAGACCTCCACTGATCTAAGTCTGGTTTATTGATGCTTCACACAGCAGAATACTAGCCAGATTTTTTTTCAAGATTCACACAGAAAATCCATAGCTTGTTACAACAAGGGAAATTCCTAACCCTTTCCCGGTGCTCTTGGAGGCCAAAGGAAAATCAGCTTCCAACGAGGAGCAGCTCTAACTGGGGAAAGAAGCGACAGGAAGGCAGCTGCTGCTGCACACACATTCCCGGATGTCTGTGCCAAGTCCCTAGCAATGCTTTGGGAATAGGGGTGGGAGCACAGATGCATTTAGCTTCCTACCTGGGAAGCTGCCATGTACAGATTAACAGTTATGATCCCACTGTACTGAAAAGAAGTAATTGCGGGGAAATTTTGTTGCTGCTTTATGGAGAGGATCCTGTTCCTCAGATTATCAGCTCAGTTACTATTCTTGCTACTGGACCTGAGTTCTAGGCTTTGAAATGACCCTAATACCAGGTTCTAAAGCAACACAGATTTCTTTTTTTTGTAAGTATACTATAAAAATAATGTTGGGTACATGCATTTATGACACTTATTCTTCTGAAACTTAAATACACAAATACACTGTAATGCATTTAGAGGGAGGTAAAAGAACTTTAGCAACATCATCATGTCAGTCCTTTGTGGTATCGAGCCATCTAGTTGCCACCGAGAAACAGTTAAAGCACCTTTTGCTTGGGTATTTCTTTAAGTTTATTTGTGAAAACATATTCTAAGCATGTATGTTAAATGTGATAACTTGGCATTGCATTGGCAAATCTGGTTCCGTATCATTTGGATCACAGATTTCACAACATCTTACGTTCCACTCTTATGAAAAGCCAAAGGCAGTGTTTTTGTCAAGTGAGAAGGAATGATATGCTGGGAGACAGACGGCGGAGAATGCATAGCTCGCTGATTTTTTTGGAGGTAAATTGCAGGGATTAGGGTGTGGGGTCTGTTTTTTTACAAAGCGCAGAGGGCTAACAAAACCCACCATTTCAAGTTTTCTTTATTTCTTATACAAAATAATAGTTTCCTGATTGCCTTGAGACAGCACGCTAAAGTGTGAAAATACTGTAGCAGCTGTGGTGGCAACACATGTCATTTCTGTGCATACGCTGAGATTTTTCTCATGAGACTCTTAAACATATGCAATGAAGCATTCAATACACACAGTTAATATCTAACAGTAATTCCTGCATGTGTTTGTGTATTATATTGGCAATATCTGGAAGAAATGCCAGCTATTACAAATAAAAGATAGGTATGACAACATCCTGCTAGGATTGCTATATCCCAATCAAAATAGAGGGACTGATTTTGTTTTATAGTCATTGTTTGGCATTCCTTATGGAGGAAGTAATTAATACAACCAGGCAGGAGGAGGACTGTCTCATGGGATACACAGTCCTTTTGTAACTTGATTAAATTTTTTTTCTAGCTATAATTCTTCAACAAAGTCTCCACCTTCTCTTCCTTGTGTTTTATCAACTAAAAAAAGGATAAGAGACAAAAGAATGAAGCAGAAGGACAACGACATTGTCAGTGATACTATAAAGTTTATGTTGAAAATTCATCCCTCTGTGCTTTAAGTCAATTCCTGCTGGAAGAGGGCAGCTGATCCTAGACACTATTCAGCAAGCTCCATTTGTACGTTCTTTCACTGGAACACATGCTAGTGAGATGGATGATTAAAACCTTACAAACCCTAGTGATCTCCCTAGACTCAAACTCTGCTTCTGTTCTTCAGTTTTTCATAGCATTTCAGAACAAAACCAAAACAGTTGTGGCAGAAAGAAATGAAAGCTGAACTGTGTACTGAGTGCCAGCCTCTCTTAAAGAGAGGATACGAAGGAACCACATGGGCCACAGCTCAACGTGGGACACACCTGAACTCTCGGGGAGTAACCGTGTCACTGGACTCAGGATTTGGCTCTAGCATCACAGGTTTTTTTTAATCGCTTTTTAGAAATCTAACAGTAACTTCTGCTCTGTGCCAAACCAATCTCTGATTATAAAAATCAGATCCAGCATTTAAGATGAAAAAACAATTCAAACCTCTATCCCTTACATTATTTTTCTGTCTCTACTCAGAGATTTTGCTGTTTCCAGCCATATTCTCATATCTGCAACTTTGCTGGTCCCACCACATCCTGAGTTAAACCTGAGCCTGCAATCTATTTAACTTCAGCTGATTTTAAAACAGATAGCAAATTACCACTGGATTGAGTTTATATATGTCACCATATATTTTCAAACTACTGGGCAGCTAAAATTAAATCTGTTTCATTGTGTTAAATAATTCAGTATTACTCATCCCTTGTTTTTTATTAAGAGAACAAAGAACAAGTATTCAAACCTAGCAATTATTAAAAAAACTCCTAAAATACTTCTCCTGTACCAAAGAGCAGGCAAGTAAAGGCTAAATCTAAGAGTAATGTACTGTAATGGGAATGAACTCTCATTTTCCTGATTTAAATTTATAAAAATCCACATGTAATATAAATACTTATCATGTTGAATTAGTGCCAGTCCATTCAGACCACAAAACATACAGCCATCTTGATCACACTTCCAGTACCCTCTATACATATTTCATGTGAATGAAAAAAACAGATTTTGATATTAAATAAACAATCAAGTGTGGGTGCTCACGATTCGGAAAACAGTAGTTAAGGGTTTTAATAAAGTGCTTTAATATTTGGCATTAATCTTGCAACGAGGCCCACACAGCAGATTCTTGTGTGTCTGAGAACCACCAAAATCAGGACAGCTCTGAGCAAAGTGACACGCAGGGGTGTTCACTGCTGGCTGGTTCAGGGTGTAAGACTTAAGCATTCAGTGGTAAAGTCACAGTGAATACCATTATTTTAGCCACACTGATTTAATAAAAAATACACTTCTTTTATTATCTAGCATGTCTGCCAACCATCTGTGAATTGATGGTGGCTATTGAAAAACAGAGGGGAAAATGAGCTGTCTATGAAAGCCCATTTAAAAAGGCCATAAAAATAATAGGCGAATTTTTGGTGCTGTCTGATTTTTGGAGCTTGAAAAGCCCCCTTGGTTTCAGTGGAGCTGCACTGATTTTCATCTGCTATGTATTCATTCCTTAGCATATACAAAACTCCTGTTACTTGTCTGCATTCCTGTCTTTTAAACTGAAACAGTTTAAAAAAAAAAAAAAACACAACAAAATCCAAACCAAAGACATCCTGCTGAAGCCACTGAAAGCGCAATTACTACTTTTCCTTAAATCTGTTTATCTTTAAAAATATGCATGCCCTTATTAAATTTTACAATAAGGTTAGATTTGTATTACAATATATGTTCTAATACATTTTCTGTTATAATACATCTGCCTAGGAAGATGTTTTAATCTGTTTTTAATATTTCTAGATGAGTCATAGTTAGAAAAAGGTATTCACCAAAGTCTAGAATTTTACCCATGTGTTTTGGGGGTTTAGTCCGCAGCTACAGAAAAAAAAAATATTCTTCCTTGGCACTTCAGTCTTGGAAGAAAATAAAACATTTCAACATAAGGCTGCCAAAACAAACATCATAACCAAACTGATAGTGGTTTTGTAATCATTCTGCGTATTTTATTGGCAGGCTACGTTTCTGAGGGGTTTGTGAGGAATGCAACTCAATGACAAACTGAGCTCCGTCTATGAAAAATCAATTATTTTGATTGGATTTTTAAAAGGCATTTCAATATGGTACCATTGCACATCACTTATGAGGCTTGAAACGCACCAGAGCACAGCGTTTCCCATTTAGCAAGCCAAGAATATATCTTATAGACTGTAGAAAAGTATTTCACTGCATATGCAACTACAGTTTTCAGCTGGGAGAAAGGGGATCATTGATCTGTTTCACAGCCATCTCCCTGGAATGATTCCATCCTTCATGAAAGGTTCTTCCCCAAGCCTGCACATCACCTGGAGCTCACACGAGCTCCCAAATCAGGACCATAATTCTGTATACAGATGCATGAGTGCTAATTTTCCTGTCAGCAACCCTACTGAAATAATTGATTATTCATAGACAGATTTTTCATTGGCATATGCTAGACATGACCCATGTAAGTTTTTGCAGGAACAAGATCAAAGTGTAAGTAGTTTGCAGAGAGATACATTGCCTTTTTGACAGGGATTTAAGATTAAGGATAAGCTGAGTCCACATAAAAAATAGGAGAGGGCTAATGAAGGTCAAGCTCCGAAATACCCAGCCTGAAGTATATATAGGAATTGAAACAAGAAGAGGTCATAGACAGTATTTAATAGTCAATAAAGGATTAGCATTCATATTCTGCAATTCACTGTCTCCAGCTCCTACATATTAGTGCAATAAATCTTGCAAGTGTTACAATATATGTAAATGTGGCCCTATTTTTCTTCGCAGGTGTTGCACCCTTTAAGTTCACATTTTCAAGCTCACTGTAATCGTTAGAATTAGGTAGTTACTGAAAGAATAGCTTTTCACATTGCTACAAACCCTTAGAGATTTCAGGAAAATACCAGGTTCTGCAAAACTCGTGACAGAACCACTGGAACTAGCTTGTGAAGGAAGCTTGCAGAACAAGGTCCAATCCCCTGTTATTTCGGGTGGCCATATGATAGAATCTGTTAAAAAATAGTATTAATCTCCTTAGAACTAATTAACTTTTTGCCCCCATGAATCCCAGTGGGAGACACTATCTTCCAGCATCTCGTGACTCTGCCAGTTACACTCTTCTTCATTTTCAACACATGTTTATCTGCAGCCATTTTATACCTAACTACTTCTCTAGTGATATTCCCCTTAGCTCTTTTCCCATTTTGTTTTTCCTGCTGTGACAGTTTATAGACAGCAATACTAAAGCCTCGTTTCTTTTACATTTTGTCTAAGACAATATTCTTCATTTTCCTCCCTTCTAATATTCGCTATCCCTAGTCACTCTAGTAGCTTTACTCTGCATCTCTTCTAGTCTGTTTCCTTTTTTGGACTGTACATTGTGTTCCAGTGAGAGCCTACCAGTGCCCTGTGCAACAGCAGAAATACCTGTCTCTACTAGTATGATACATAGCCACATCCTAGGGTCATATTTCCCATTCTCAGGGCTACTTTACATTGGTAGCTCAAATATCCTGGTGTTGCTCAGAAGAACCAGAGACTTGTCTTCCTCAGATATTTCCTTCTTATCACACATCACGCAGGTCTTTCCATGTAATAACTTTGTAAATAGCAAATTTTGCCAGTACATTCATATTTTTAATACTGAACTTATTAAAATATTAAATAATGCTGATCCTAATTCCTGAAGAACCCCACTAATGAACATATGATTCTCCTAATTTATGCATTAATATTTGCTTTTCCTTCAGTTTATAACTGCTTTACGATTGCTCCACTAAATCCGTCTTCTCATGCTTTCCTAATTACGTTATATCAAATGCTTTAGTGAATCCAGATAAAGGAAGCAAGCATGCAATAGAACTCCACTTATAAAATCACTGTGTACAATACATCCACAGAACTTTTATCATCTTTTCCCCTTAATGTTTTGTATTTCATATTTTTTAATCTATGTTTGTTCCAGAACCTTAACTATATAGAGATGTAACCAGCAGGCCTGTTTACTTTCATTTCTCTCCTATCAAGGTCTTGGTTCTTCACGGTTCGTCTGCTAGTAGAAGTTAATTTCCTTCATTTTTCAAATTTTATCTGTTTGAAAGTATTTATCCTTCCATTTAATTTTGGCTGAATGAATTAACGACTGCTCAATTAGAGATTACTATGGCAACAGTCATAGAAAATAAAATATTTTAAAAAACCCTATAGAACTGATTGATAATTTAGTGAAGAAATCTGTTGGCTACCACTTAGAAGCATAACTGGGTTACCATTACTTTTAATAGTAGCAGTAGACAATATATTTCAGGAAAGTCAAGATATTTCACTAACATTTTGGAATGAAACAGTTCCCAATATTTATCTTACTAATAACACTACAGATGATTCATGTCTGCATTCAGAAATGTCCTGTGAGAAACACCAAAAACTTTCCTCCCACTATACTTCCCCAAAGCAATCTTGATGTTAAAGAGATTGTTTTATTCATCCTTCCCACTACTCCACGATCAGTAATAAATTTTTACTCTAACACATTATTTTTGTGTTCCTTAACAGCACATCATGTACCATATCTTTATTTTCTCTAAAGATATCCCTACCACACAGCACAACTGGGCAAACATAACTTATGTTCTCCAGAGTTTAAATCTTTCTTGGGTCACTTATGATCACAACTCAGCTAGACAACAACACTTGGTTGTTTTTTACTAAAAGAAATCCCCGCCCCCGAGTAGCAGAATTAATGAAGTCCCATTTGTTAAGGATTTTTGTCTTGTACTTTGCCCCCCTTCTCTTACTGCCTATCTCCTGAGGACCAGAAACCAACTAAAAAGGTACTGGACCCAGAACGGCACGGATAAACTAGCAAGACAACCTCCCATACACAGCACATCCCATTCACTAGTTCACTCAGAGTATGGACATAACAGTCCTTCAACACAAAGTCAACCTCACCCTTCTGTTCCCGTCTGAAATCCAGCATGCTGAATTCAAGTTTTGGCCTTTTGTTTTTCAGGCTCTGACCAGAACATATTCCTGGTAAATTTTTCTGACCCAGTTTTCTAGAGTAAATAGGCAGAGTACCATTTAAACCTCTCTGTTTTATTTATCTACCTACCAATCTAGTAAATTTAGCACTTTCTTTTTATCTACCTTACGGATACAGAGATTAGGCAGCCACTGCTGAATTTCTGCTCTCATTCTTTAAATTAAAGCTCTTCTTATCAACATCACAGAGTTTGGCAGTAATGCAAAATCTTTAGACATCCATCAGAAATTATCAGTTTAATCAGAGATTACTAAAACTATCTTGTAAGAGAATATAGTGCCATTGGGATTTACCAGCGAGAATTAATTATATTAGAAATTGTGTTAAATGACATTGGGAGTCCTAAACTTCATATTTCTATGTTGAAAAAAATAGTAACACCAAAAGATTACATTCTTAAAAACTCTCAAGTGAATAAGAAAAAACACCAAGCTCAGAATATGTTAGAAGCATACCTTCAGAAGAAAACATATTAGGAGTGACTGTCCCTGAAACTTACTTTTTAATGATCTATGGAGCACGTTAGCTACTCATAACAGAAGTAAATATGTAGTGAGAAAGTAAATATGATATAAGTAAAAGATACAATATGAGTAAATGTAAGTAAATATCGTCACCGCATCTAGAGGTTAGTGATCAATGGCTCGATGTCCAGATGGAGACTGGTGATGAGTGGTGTCCCTCAGGGGTCCATACCGGGGCCAGGGCTATTTAATATCTTCAGCAATGACTTAGACAGTGGTATCGAGTGCACCCTCAACAATTTTGCAGGTGACACCAAGCTGAGCGGTGCAGTTGACACGCCTGAAGGACAGGATGTCATTGAAAGAGACCTGGACAAACTGGAGAGGTAGGCCTGTGAGAGCCTCATGAGGTTCAACAAGGCCAATTCACCATTCTGAATGGTGAATGGTTTATCAGTTTTGACAGTCTAAAGGGGAGAAAGGTGTTACATTATATTTAAAGCTGACCGAGACATTTGTGTTTTAATCTGCAGTCTAATTGTTACCAAGTGATTCTCATTAAATAAGGAGGACATTTACTCTGTCCCATTCAATATTCAGATGTACTGCAAAGTTGTTAAAGTAACGATGTTACGAATGTTATGCTTGAGTATTCAGGCTATGTTATAAGTGGAAGCCATTTTAAGCCATTGGGTACAAAAAGAATAAAAGAACAGAAAAAGCTCAACTGGTGTTTTATTATTGCAAAATTAAGATGGAATGATTAAAAAGGGATGGCCTCATCATCTTATAAATAGATTTTGCTCTGCTTTCCTGAAAGTTAATTCATAATTCATAATATATTTATTACAAACTAGTTCTATTCACATACTTAATCAGAATTCCAATTAAACTGTGCTGTGGAAAACACTGTGGAAAATGCACCCTCTACTGGCTCTCAAAAACATGTTATGGAAGAGATATTTGGAACTTTTCTAAATTTTGTTCTCTGAAAGTATGCACATTTCATTCTTGAAGTCTTCTAATTCCTTACGCAGAAAGAAGGTAGAAAATTAATGACTTCACTTATAAAAATGTTTTCTTGTAAAAGAGTAGTTAAAGAGGTTTTACATATTAGAATTTCTGAAAGGACACAAAAAAGAACATATTTGAAGAGTATGAAGTACATTGTTTTAATGAAGAACAGCATATTGGTGCAAAATTATATCCAACACACAACTTATTATGAATATGACATAATGACAATGGTCATGAATATAGATTGATAAGAGAAATGCTTCCTGTATCTATGACAGGCAACAAACTTAGCTTTGAGTCAGTATAGCTAAACAGAGGAGGACAGGATTATATAGTCAAAAGGCAAAAGTGTGTTGGAGCATTTAAATTTTATTCCTGAAGTACAGGTGTAAACTTTCTAAACTTTCCTATTTTGGCACGACTGCACAATTTGTACAGGTAGTTTGAGTTCACTTTTTCCCCCAGCCTATTTTAAGTTTGGATAACTGAGCTACTTTCATTACCCAATGGCATAAATAAGACAGCCAAGTGTATTAATGGGTTGAGATAAAGACAGTTTAATAGGACAGAAAAGGAAGGGAAAAAAAAAAATTACAAATAAGTAGCACACAATGCAATAGCTTACCACCCACTGACTGATGCCTAGCCAGTTCCTGAGCAGTGGTCCCCTGGCCAGCTTTCCCCTGGTTTATATTCTGAGCATGACATCATATGGTATGGAATATCACTTTGGCCAGTTTGGTTCAGCTGTCCCAGCTGTTCCCCCTCCCAGTGTCCTGGGCATCTCCAGCCTTCTCAGTCCTTAGAGTATAAGAAGCTGAAAAGTCCTTGACCTAGTGTAAGCACTACTTAGCAACAACTAAAACATCAGTGTGTTACCAACATTATTCTCATCCTAAATCCAAAACACAGCACTATACCAGCCACAGGGAAGAAAGTGAACTCTTTCCTAGCAAAAACCAGGACAAGCGATTAACAGATTTGCTTTGTAGCGGTAGGTTCATATGTTCAGTGCCTACCTGGTTTCCATCATAGTGCATGTCCCGTGTGAAATCCATATGCAATGTGCAGGCACTTGAGGTATTGCCCTTACAGCCTGGTCACTTTGGCACAGAGACGACAGGTCTGAGCCCTTTGCAACTGAACAAGGATTCTGCTGAAAGGAGTACTCTGACTCCAGTGGGAATTTTCTTTTTCAAAGAGCCTTGGGGCTTATCCTAGATCAACTCCTTCTATTTAACAACTGGTAGCTAAGAAGGGATGCCAAGAGGAATCAGTGAGACATAAGTAACCCCTGCTGAAATAAGTGGCCAGACTGACTTATGTCACTCTAGAGAGCTGTCATGTTATGACTGTACCCTCCTCAATGGGCTGTGCAACTAAAGATACTGTCTAATGATGTGTTACCACATAACGATAATGGTCTTCATAGAGCTTCTCTTTAATGATGTGTGTTACTTTATAATGATAATGGTCTTCTTGGAGATAGACTATAACTTTAATATCACAACCCCACGGAGGAGGTTATACCCAAAACATTACAACTCTTGTCCATGACCTCTGTTAGCAGCCCATTAGTCAGCGGGTAGTCATCAGAAGGCAGAAAAAGCCTTCAAATGGAAAAATAAAATTAAAGTGAGAGGACAAAAGCCTTCCAAGATGATGAGGAAAATATTCTAGAGAAGGAAGATGCACACATATGTGTGTGTATATATATAGCTTAACCTGGTTTTCCTCCAATATGCTTTCTTTTTCTTCCTCAAAATGTATTTAAGGATTATTAATTTTTTCTTTTTTTGCAACAGCAACACATTAGAGTTTGCAGCTGGGACATGTGAACAAATTGATATGATTCTCACATGAAACTTGACCTTTTCTTTGTTGGAAAATCAAAAAGTGACATAAGAGATCCTTTGTGCTGATATCTCCCCTCCTTCACTTAGTGAATATTTTGGCCATATGTGGAGCAAAGCTCAATAGTTCCTAGTACTTTTTGTAGATTCCTAGCCTCAAAATTCAAAATATTTGAATATTTGAAAAGTCATGGCAGTCAGGTGAAGTCCCTAGGGACTGGAAGAAGGGAAACATTGTGCACATCTTTAAAGAGGGTAAAAAGGAGGACCCAGGGAACTACCATCCTGTCAGCCTCACTCTGTGCCACGGAAGATCATGGAACAGATCCTCCTACGAGCTATGCTAAGGCACAGGGAGGACAGGGAGTAGATTTGAGTCAGCCAGCATGGCTTCACCAAGGGCAAGTCCTGCCTGACCAATGGAGTGGCCTTCTATGATGGAGTGACTGCATCAGTAGACGAAGGAAAAGCAATGGATGTCATCCTTCTGGACTTCTGTAGGGCCTTTGACATGGTCCCCCACAACATCCTTCTAAATTGGGGAGATACACATGGACTGTTAGGTGGATACAGAATTGGTTGGATGGTTGCATCCAGAGGGTAGTGATCAATGGCTCGATGTCCAGATAGAGACTGGTGATGAGTGGTGTCCCTTAGGGGTCCGTACCAGGGCCAGGGCTATTTAATATCTTCAGCAATGACTTAGTGGTATTGAGCGCACCCTCAACAAATTTGCAGGTGACACCAAGCTGAGCAGTGCAGTTGACACGCCTGAAGGACAGGATGTCATCCAAGGAGACCTGGACAAGCTGGAGAGGTGGGCCTGTGAGAGCCTCATGAGGTTCAACAAGGCCAAGCGCAAGGTCCTGCACCTGGGTCAGGGCAACCCCCGATATCAATACAGGCTGGGGATGAAGGGATTGAGAGCCGCCCGCGGAGAAGGATCTGGGGGTACTGGTGGACGAAAAGCTGGACGTGAGCCAACAATGTGAACTTGCAGCCCAGAAGGCCAACCGTATCCTGGGTTGCATCAAAAGCAGTGTGTCCAGCAGGTCGAGGGAGGTGATTCTACCCCTCTACTCTGCTCTGGTGAGACCCCACCTGCAGTGCTGCGTCCAGCTCTGGAGCCCTCAGCACAGGAAGGACATGGAGCTGTTGGAGCTGGTCCAGAGGAGGGACACAAAAATTATTTGAGGGCTGGAGCACCTCTCCTGTGAGGACAGGCTGAGAGAGTTGGGGCCGTTCAGCCTGGAGAAGAGAAGGCTGCGGGGACACCTTATTGCGGCCTTTCAGTACTTAAAAGGGGAGCTGTAGGAAGGATGGCGGCAACCTCTTTAGCAAGGCCTGTTGTGACAGGACAAGGGGTGATGGTTTTAAAGTAAAGGAGGGTAGATTTAGCCTGGATATAAGGAAAAAACTTTTTACAATGAGGGTGGTGAAACACTGGCACAGGTTGTCCAGAGAGGTTGTGGAGGCTCCATCCCTAGAGACATTCAAGGTCAGGTTGGACGGGTCTCTGAGCAACCTGATCTAGCTGAAGATGTGCCTGTTCGGTGCAGGTGGATTGGACTAGATGGCCTCTAAATGCCCCTTCCAACACAAACCATTCTGTGATTCTATGAAAATGTATCAAATAATTTTAATTATTTGAACTCTTAGCCACTATGTCAATGCGATAGCTCGTGTACTTCATAAAGACTCCCAAGTGTGTTTAATTTGACATGATAGATGTCCTAGCATTATCTTACAAATAAATAAAAAAAATTCTGCTCAAAGACAAAAAACCCCACAACCTAAAATCAACATAAAACCCCCATCCAAACCAGAACTCTTAATTAGCAAAAGAAAAAGTCTTGCAGTAGAGCTTTTCCTAAATTCAAACTTTGAGACTGCAATGTACCGTAGTTACCCCTACACCCAAATTTTTATATTGTCATATTTGTAGAGATGTCTTCTCTCTGATAACAAACTGAGTAATTATTATAGTGCCTAAAAGATTGTTTCCTGGCATTTCTGTTCCCACAACATACAGGAAAAGAATGGACAATGTTGTAATTAGAATAAATGACCTGAAGAAAATAAGAAGTGACCTTAATTCTTGGCTTTGTCACAATTCAGAAATAGTGTAATCATCTAATCATGCATTATTTCAGTTCTACAATAATATTTCTCTTATAAGGATATACAGATGACTTCTTCAATATGCATAAATGTCAATGTAAATTATATAGGTAATCTAATCAATCCCACGGTTCAAGCAATACAGTAGTACGTGGACATGTTTTGCATATTCGAAATAACTTATCTGCTTATTCAAATAAACACCACATCTCCTTATTAGAATATGTATACTTTTACCTTTTACTGTGTAGACAATGTACCACAAATTATTTTCCTATAAGAAAAGAAAACACCTGTCTCCCTTAAAATAGCTATTGTTCCATGCTTTAATTAGGAACTAAAAAGAAGTGCACTGGAAAACAACGAAATGAGCAACGACACAATCACTAAAGAGCTACTTTAAGAATTTTTCAGGCAAAACCAAAATAAATTGGACATCAGTGAACATCTGTTCCATATTCAGTGTAAGTTCTTCTCTGTAAGTTTGGACATAGCTTACAGAATTATTTTTTCTTAAATTTAGACATATGCACCATAGACATCTAAACCTGAACTAGTCATCCTTGGTTCCCTGATGGAGACAAACAGGCATAGTCTGATATATCCAATACATCTGTGTTGGGACTACACAAGGGCTCAAAAGAGAAATACAATGCGATCGCATGCTTGATCACATAGCTGAGCACAAAGAAAGGAGAATCATATCACAAGTACTTGGTAATTTTCATTTTCTAAGTGTTTTACAAATACCTATTTCACATAATAGGAGATAAAAATCAGGAGTTTGCCTTGGAACAGACAAAGTTTTTGTGCAAAACCCAGTTTCTGGAGAGATCATAGCGCCTTACCTGTTCTCCCTAGAGCTGGCATCATACCCATAACAAGATAGAAGTTGGTGTTAAAAACTATGAAGAAGGGGTTCCAGACTGACTTTTTTGCCCTCTCAAATATCATCCAGGTCCTTCAGCTTTATTCTCCTGAAAACTCCTATACTTATTTTTATCCTATGTTGTCTCGTTTTTTTTTTTTTCACTTGAAACTTGCCTTTCATTGGATATCACAACAAACTCCTTCATGCTTCATCAATGTCATTTCCACCCTTTTATTTATTCTTCATTTTTAATCTGTTTAATCTTTCTGTATTTAAAAGACAGTCCACAGCATATACAAACAACTTAGATACAGCAAATATGACAGAATAAAAAAACCCCACAATACTCACCCAGGAAAAAAAAAAATTGAAATTTTCACTCTTTTTAAAATTAATCTGTTTTATTCACAAGAAATTCAGTTGAAACTTCACTTTCTTTCCTGTTATTACATAAAATCAAGTGAGAGGCTGAAAAGTCCAGTGCACTGCAGTCCTCTTCATGCAACTTTCTCTAAAAGTTTCAAATAGACTTGAGAATGAAGCCCCAGCTAGATATAACCTTAAGATTGTCTCAAGACTAGATTTGACAGTTTAAAAAACCCAGTAGCAATACTTGTAAACTGAGCAAATTCAATCAGGAAATTCTGATAAATGACAGCTGCATATAATTTATTTTTTACATATTCACTTTTCAGAATTTAATAAAATTATTTCAACTATGATGCCAAGAATTAAACTATACCACTTTGCACAGCTGATGGCAATGAAATATCAGCAGAATGTAACAAATCCAGCATTATTTATTCCAAAAGTTCAGTGTTGCTGTAATGTAGAAACTTTAACTTAGACATCCACGAAAGCAAATAAAATGTGTTAACAATTTTTTTTCTTTTACTTCTGATTTGTCTTTTGTATAATCACATCACACTGTCAGACATATTCTCCAATATTAACTGTAAACTACCCAGGAAAAGTACTCTAAAGGTGATTTCATTATCTAGATGGCTTATTTTCTAAAGTTTTTAAAAAATGCCATAATCAGTGGATGAGATATCAGGTTTCTAAACTGCATGTTAATGTTGAAGAACTATCACTGCTGTGGTTGTATGCCAACTAATTTTGATAGATTTGGGGGATTTTAAGAGACATTATAAGCAGTTCTGCACAATATATATCACACTTCTTGCACTTCAAAATACGCCTTTGTTGCTGAAGCACATAGCTTCTGAATCAGAGGCTGGTAAAGAAAGAATTTTATGTCTTAGCCTGTTGCCTCCTTGTACCTATCTTAATGCACGTCACCAGAGGGAGCTACATTTTGCAAAATTCCGATGTTGCTTTGATGCTCTCTGAAACATAATCAGTATTTCTTGAGCAGAACAGAGGTTCAGTCTTTTTCTCCATCAGGTCAGAGTCAATACATGCTCTAGGATAGGAAGGGTACAATGGCTTTCCACACACTATTAAGATTAGATAGACATCCATACAGCAGTGATAATAGTTATTAACACCAGTGAAAAAAATACCACTTTTAAAGGATGCCTTTTCCAGGGTGGTGGCAATTAGCTTTTCCAGTGAGCAAGCTGAGTCACTGAGAGATGCATATTTTTAATGGTCATGGGAGGGCAAGGGGAGCCTGTGGCCACCTGCTCTCCTTGCTTGACCACTTCTACAGAAAGAGCAGCTGGCCAGGGCTGCTGCAGGAAGTCCAAGAAGCTCTTTTCCCTCCTGCTTTCACAGAACTGCCTCTCCTGTAGGAGTCTGCAGGCACCTGAATGTCACTAGCTGGTGATCCCCACCCCTGGAGATGGGCAGTCAACCAGGTAAGGTAGCAGACAGCACTTCCGTAACTTCTCTGGAAGGAACATAGTCACAGAAAGGGAAGGCAGGGCAGAACGAGCCTTTTTGTTTCAGGATGGATCTACTTCCTCTTCCTACCCTGTGAATAACTTAGTTCTCACATTTCCTCCTGTTAGTCAGAAGGACTCCAAGAGGATTATCCGGTAAAACATTGCTTCGTGCTCCTGGTACTTTGGGACAAATGACCTTCTGCAGCAAGACAAGGGAGGCAGAGGAATAGCACCAAGCTGTGAAAGTAAGGCAGGTTAGACACAGTGGGACTGGAAAGGTAGGGCAAAATTATTTGTTTGGCAGCACATAAGCCTGGGTGATGGTTCTGATATGCTTGTATTTTTGCAGGCCACCAGGGCTGCTAGAAACACGTCTGACTTTGTTAGCACACAATGGTTACACATAACCTATTCATGTTAAAAGTACACTGTCATGTATATTAATTTCTATCCATTCAAGCAGGTATGATATTTTATCTTTTTTTTTTTAGTAAGGAATGTCATTACTGGGGTTTTTTTCCCCTTATTTTTATGTATTGGTTTATATTTTGGTGTAATAAACACAACTCATGCAAAAATACCTCCACACAGTAGAGTCATTACATCATCACTGTCTAGATCCTGAAGCCAAAAAGCATCTGCATGATACAGATCAAGGCTTTGGTCCACAGATGTTCCCAACCTAGATAGTTTCTTCTCAGGTCTCAGACAGCACCCCCCTTTTTTATGTCCACATATCCCTTCCTGGGTTACGTATTGCAGAAGTGGTTCTTTAGGCCTCCTTCCACTATTAGCCCCCACCTTAGGGTGTCTACCCTCCTTAGAGTGACTAAGAAGTATTATTCATTTCTAGACAGGCTTGCACTTTGTTGGTTTATCCTCGAGTTTGATTAGATGACATTAAAACTTGAGCGGAAACAATAAGCACGACTCTCCATTGGGATTAAATGTCACTACAAAAATGTGGAGAAAAGTTACTTACTCCTAAATACAAGAACTGACCCTTGCTTCACAGTGACTAAAACCTGCTTTTCCTCTTTTTTATGCTATATGAGCCATAATTTTACTCGATATTTCTGTTTCACACCATGTGACTGACAGAGAGGAATACAACACATGCAACTTGCCAGAAATCAACACAAAGACACTCAAATAGAATTGGCATAGAGCACTAGAAAATCAAATCCCATGAACTGGCATGAGTTACCATACAATAGACTAGAAGCAACTTCCAAACTAAATCAACAGCTTCAACTATGTCCAAATATTGCAGCCTTTCAGGGCTAAGAAAGGGTAAAGTTAGAATTCATGTTGTTTCAGCCCTTTTACGTCATATGTAGAGCAACTGATTGCATCCTTTACAAAAGAGTAACACACATCTTAAAACTTTGACCACCAGAATGGTTCTGAAACAGTTCTGATCTAAATTAACTTTCTCTCTTCCAGTTTTCCCTCAACAAAAACCATGGAAAACAGGACTACAAAAGAGATATTGCATTTACGCATGTTCCCTAGAATTAAAAAAAAAAAATTACTGGGGACATTATATTTTATGGCAAATACTATGTAGTCTCTATGAACTTTTACCTTTTCAGAAGGGTGAACTCTACAGTAGATACTACACAGGCATCATATTCAGCATCTTCAAGTCAGACTTGTACACAGGGTAGGAGTAATGTTTGAAAACCCATGTCTATGGTCACATACTGTTACCAGCACTGCTGCCCTATCCTGAGGTCTTCAGTGAGACATGAGCTATTTTGGACAGACAAACACATGCTAAAAAACAGCAGGTCAGAAACTTATTACTATGAAAATTAGCAATAATTTTCTTAAAAGCCCCCGAGAAAAATTTAAAATTTTAATCTAAAATTTGCAGTTCCACAAATACAGATGAAGACTTTCCTTCACAGATGGAAAGAATTAAATGTAGGAAATCAAACTAAGCCAACAATTAAAACAGCGTTAGCAGTAAGTTAACAGTTTGTTCAATAATAAAAACCATCAATTGCCAGCTCTAATGAAATGCACTATTAAAAACATAACGAGGGTGTAAATACACAATGCTGCATAAAGATATAATCTGAGGGAGTTGCCCAGAGTAGGAAATAATTAACCTGGAGTAACAGCAGCAATACAAAACAAGCAAGACCTACCATAGGTTGTAGATCCTGTAGTCCCTGTGAATGCAGGAGGAGAGTACTTTTGGGGTAGCTTGCAGGGAAGTGGGCAATCTAGCCACTACAGGCAGTGAGTGAATGATGACTAAACTTTTGCACCCATAGTTCAAATTGTGAACTGAGGCTGAGAAACAAACTTTTTCCCAGCTGTCCTCTATGCTGTAGACCACAACGTCTTTCACACTAGCAGTGTCTCACACTCTGCCTGGCAGAGTCACAAAACTCAGCAATTCATTTTTGGCTTAAGGGACTAACATTTTCCCCACTGAGAAGGTTTCAGAGAGAAGGTGGACGCTCCTGTCTTCTATTAATCAGAGCTCTTTAAAATACACATTCCCTTCCCTTTCCCGTCTTCTACAGATTCCAACTAAATCATTGCAACAAAAAGCTATCAATTAAAGTGGATCATTGAGCAGAGCTATATAATGTGCCATTCTAGCTGTGTTGCTATAATCATGATTATGCTATGATTATCCTGAGCCCTTTGCATAGGAGTGGATGTTGAAAGCGGATATGGGGAAGGAAGCAGAGTAGGAGGTAGAATGATAGTCTTATTTGGATAGAATACCTTAACCAGGTAGCAATGTTAATACGCTACAGAGTGAACACAAAAGAGAGCTGCCTTGAAGTTAAAAGGAAGATTAGAAGAAAGTAGGACAGAAATATGAGACAAACTGTCTGAAGCAGATGAGGAATGGTATGTGGGGGAAATGAAAGAAAAAGAGCAAATGAAAGATTCTGAAATAGGGAAGTGCTGAATTTAACATAGTAAGGGTGGTAAACCCAAATGATGAAGACGTTAAAAACCTTTTGCTGGGTTCTGTATATATGCAAAGAGAAACCGTTAGATGTGGGGTAACTAAGACATAATTAAGAACACAGCTCTGTTAAGAAGTGCACATTTTCATTAGTGAGGATAAGTCACAGCCTAGTTATGCTCATCTGTTGTTCTAAGGATTGTCTAGTAAACCTAGATTTGAAAGACAACACTGGAAAATGAAACAGTAAAGTGTCACATTGAACCTAGGTAAGCAATTTCCCACTAAACACCAAAGGGTAATTGCAGACCCTAGAGCTAAGTTCAGCCTGAAGCCAGCTATGAAATACAAGAGGTGGGGAGGAGTGAGGAGGGAAAATACTTTAAAAGATATGCTACCTGAAATAGGGATAAGTAGACTTTATAATGACAGACTGTCACCCAAATATTGACAGTTTTTGAGGGTGGGAAGAAAATGAATCTACAGGTGGCTCACCACTACCAGTATCCCAGGTGTACAGTCTTTCTTAAACACATATTATTAAAGGCATGCTTTGTCTAAATAAATAGTGTAGTGCCCAAGTAACCTTTGGTAAAGCAAGGTATTAACTGCTGGTCACAGAGGGAACAGTAAGGCAGGTGTCACTGCAAATTAAGCCTGCTGATGCAGTCCTGATTATCGCCAAGCCCTGGAAACTGTGTGGAAGTCGTGTAATCCCATGCTCGGTACTCTGCAGCCGTGAGGGAGGCAGTCCAGAGACACAAGCAAGTTCAAAGTCATTGCTACCTGGATAACCCTGAGAGCAGGCATACCATCTACATAAATTCAGATTCACATCTTTACAAATGTGCTGCTCTACTAATTACCTTGCTACACAGAACCACCTCAGCCTCAGTAATTTTCATCCCAAGAGAGAAGGCAAAGGTTCAGCATATGAAGATACGTTCTAATACGTGTTTAAGCTGCACTGGCAACTTGCCCACCACAGAGGGGACATTAATAATCTACAACAGTTAAGGGGTAATATTGTGTAGTTTCAAAGGGACACGTTTCAAAAAAATGCTTCATATTATTTATGCACAGATATAAACAAGCCACTAGTTTGTACAGTTAATAAACCATGACAATTTTGCTTTAAATGAGTGGGATATCTAAATCCAACAGTATTTAATAGGCAATATGATTTTTTCTAGGCATTTATCCATCAAACATGGCACCCTTATTGCATGCATTATGCAAAGTGTCACATTAAATTTTTGCTTATAAAAATAAACATTAGTTGCTCAAATGATCCAAATGCTTGCTTAAAATATTATTTAGGGTAGCTAATAAATATCTCTAGCAAATCTTTTACAAAGAGAAAGTGGGAAAGCAAGTAAGAAAAATTAGTGGGGTCTTGCCTCCTTGCTAGTCCTTTCTTCAAGTAAACAACGAGATAGAGAATTAAAGGGTAAAGGAAAAAGTCTCATGGGAGCTAATAAACCAAAGACCACATTAGCTATTACAGCATCTGTCTTACAATAGGAAAAAGAATGTAGTAACAAGCAAAATGACCTCTGCAGCAATTAGAGCACAGGGAGTCATGAACAGAGAATGGAGTATCTCTTTGGTTTCATTCCACACCATTATTTGACTTGAATTTTGCCACTGTTTTCATCAGGAGCAGGCTCGGTCTCTATAAATGCCCAGTCATTAAGAACCAAGACCTGCAAAAAGCTGAGAACGATTCATCCCCACAGGATTCAGCCAAAAATGAAGACAGTCAGTGACCTCATGACTTTTCAGGGAGAGATCAGGATCAAGCCTTTGAAACAGGGGTTAAAGGAGAAGCAAATTACTGTACATTCATAGCAACAAATTTATGTTCCTACAAGCTAGACACCGTGGTACATGTGTTATTTGGCTTTTGCAGCCAGAGAAAATTCTACAAATGCAAAGTTAGGTATGCCAATTCTTTAAACACTAAAGGTTGACTTAATTACCTTGGACAGGGTGATCAAAAGCTGCCCACATTCAGTGGGGGGAAAAAAGAGGCTGAAACACAGAGCACTGAAGGTAATGGAAGCCCTCCTGCTTCCATGATGTTGTGGTGCTACCCAGTAGTGTCTGACAGCCCTGGGCTTGCCACAGATGCTCAGGAAACGTTAGTTTTCAGTTATTTTGTTTGTATCATCCTGAAGGAATTAAATTCCACACCTACTGCCTTTGACTCTAATCCACAAGCCTACCTGATGTTCTAGGTCTGGATGCCCATCATGTTTAATGTCAAAGCTGGACAACTGTATGGAAAAAAAGATATGAAACTTCCAGTTCAGCCAGGGCCAGATAGGGAAGTCAAGCCTGATTTGGTGGTACCATGGGCATTCAAAAAAAAAAAAAAAAAAAAAAAAGCCCTCTGAAATTAATATCTTGTTCTCAAAATTTTGAGTGCATTTTCTCGTCACGCTGGAACAGAAGGAATTTCTCATATCACATTAAGCTTACAGAGGATATTAAATTGAAGTATAACAAATGAACAAAAATGAAACAGGGAACTGCAGGCATAAACTGAGGAATGTACACAGTGAGTTTATTGCATATGAACCATTTGCTTCTGTGATTATTAAATATATTTAGCTCTATTAAAACAAACAAAAGTACTTATGTTGGGAAATTGTACAGTCTCTGAGCCAGGAAAAAATTGGTTTTCTTTGAAGACATATCAGTTATAGAAATAGTACACAGTTACTTTTCTCAATTAAAAAAATATCAAATTATATGGCAGTAGGGAGATTTTTGTTCACTAAGTTCATTTTTTTTAATTTGAAAAGAATAATAAGTGTGAATGAACAAGCAATTAATTTTACAACAGAAGAAAAAAGAATATTACATTGCCAGAAGGATTATAAATATGCTCCTTTAAAACAACCAAGTAATAGATCAACCATATTTGGGGTAGTGCACCAGTATAGTCAGCTAAAAATGCAGAGCTTCGACAGTAGGAACTGCAATTTTGTGACTGTTTCTAAGACAGTTGTCAAACTGCTGACTAGCAGAATGTGATCCAATATTGCATCAGGGCTGAAAATGTGTTGGCTTAAATTTTTAGAAGTATTTGCACAACTGTATTTTAAATTTCTGCTTTTAGTTGTTTCATGAGCAACCACATTAACTGAAAAAGCAAATAAGCTAGCCTTTCTTGATATGAAGATTTCTGTGAGGCTTTGAAATGACTTAAAGGACGTAGTAGCATACAGTAAAAATTCTTGGATATGAGCTAAGGAAGAGGTATAAGAAGTATTTCTGATCCAGTATCTCAAATTCCAGAACAACATCTGGTCTACATAAGATTACCTGGTAGACTGTTTATTGTGCTTGTCTTTAGATTAAGTAATTGGTTCTTAGACTGGAAATAGAAATAACCTTTGATTTCCTGGCATTTATCCTGCTTTAAACATAATCGGAGAGTAGTTAATAAAGATACACATTTTATATTGATAGAAAGCCATATCAAAAAAATCCAGAACACACTGAAAGACTCAGTGGATATGCATATTTGAAACAGAGCGCATTGATTTAGCCACAGTTCTTGTTAAAATTAGCCGCAGGCAGGCTCCTAAAAATCATTGCATACTATAGGAAAATCACTGTAAATCACTCAGGCCAAGCAAGGTCCTGCAGTCAAGTAAGTATTCCCAAGATCACTGAAGAAAACTAAATACTGTTTTGAAAATTTGAAAAAGGGTAGCTCCATTGGCAGTGCAATACTATTGATTTTAGTGAAGCTATGTGAACTTACACCATTTGAACATCTTTGCCACAATGATGAGCCTTCTTTCCAGGAAGACATGTGAGCAAGTGTGTGAGATTATGAATATATTATTAATATGCAAGTCAAATGAAATTTCATGAAGGTTACTGAAAGGAATATTCTTTATGCAAACCAAAATGACAGAAAGCCCTGCCTTACTATCTCTGTTCCTCAACTGAGAACCGGATTTCTGTGTTAAATATTTCCCAGGGATTATCTCAAATCCCTGTTTTCTTGCATAGAGCTGCCAGGAAATCTGCGCTCCACTATTCTACCCTTATTTATTAAATCTAATGCAATGCAGAACAATACTATAGAGTCAGACTTCATATTTTAGAAAGCTATGGGCAGTTCAGCAGTGTACACTCTATGAGAATGCAAATACCATACAGAGCAGACAGAAAAGGGCAGAAATTACTTTCCTCCTACCTCACGGGTTTATTACTTAAAAAAAAAAAATCTATAGAGAAAATATTCCAAAAATTCCACCAATTATACAATGCTTTTATAGGTCTTTTTTTATTCCTTTCTGTAAAAGTTTTGAGAAGATTAAGAAGGAAGATAGTTACATTTCACAGAGGTTGAAAAACGTAAGGGAGGTTCTAATACCACAATATACCAGGAATATAGTCAATAATTCAGAAGTTTTGTTTGACTCTATTACTGATGGTTGATGGTTTTCTCAACCCGAGTTAATTTTACTGAAGACAGATTTCCTATGCACAAACCGATGGAATATGTATTTTGTTCTTATAGTTTAAAAAAATAATAGAAATAAATATCCTATCACTGAAAAAAAGGCAAAACAAGGGTCAGCAATAGTTACTAATAGCAAATAGTTTACAAGTTATAGCAAATAATTAATAATAGCAATTATTTGCTAATAACAAGTTGGTGAAAAACAAAAAATACCCTTATATCCTGGTAGCAGACATACATAACCTATCTTTTACCTACTGTCATTTCCCTACAAATTGCTCCTTGTCTCATTCCAGAGTCCTTTTCAGACAGTAATCACAGACTTTTTCAAAGCAAATTAAAATAAAAATATAGTATTTTCCCTCTCCATGTACATAGCAGCTGCAACTAAAGATCGCCCTTTAAACTACTGGCCCAAAATGACACTTGGCCATTTAGAGTGAGCATGATGCAGGGCTGTCTGAGAGAACATTAATAAACTACACATGGCTTCATTTCAAATACGATTTTAAATACTTCCTTTACAGACATAAAATTAGGGCCTGATATTTTCATATACTGAAGTAACATGGATAGCTGTGAAAACCTATGGCATCCTCAAAAACTGTGTTCAGTGTGGGAGAAAAATCTTGGCTCTACTACTCTGGTGGTCAGCTTGAGGGCTATATGAGAAGTTAAGTGCAGATGAGTCTAACTCTGACAAGACCTTGGCTGCTATGAGCTTACTTTCCTCATAGAAAAAACTAATTCCTCCTTCATTTACCATTCCATTGATCTAAGTGGAATTTATTCAGTCTTGCACAAGGCAGTACCTGAGAAGAATCTGATTTTTTGGACCTGATCCTTCTTGGCACTGAGGTGGTTTTATATTCTGGCAGCACATGTTTGCTCTAAATCTATTTTGACTCGCCATGGGAACTTCCTCTTCAGAGAAACCCTCAGGTGAATTTGAGCTACTCTCCTAGTCACATCCAGCATACCAACACCATGGTCATACCATGATTTCTAAATCATACTAATTTCTAAATTTCTAAACCATACCAATACCAACTGATAAAACACTAGCAGAGGCTGATGCTACCTTTGTGACCCACGTTGGTGATGCCGGTCTCTTTACTGCTCTGCCTGGCCTAGCTGCAAACCAAACCATCTTTCTCTGCTACTACCCTTCCCCCAGAAAATATGCCCTCCCCATATTTTGGGCAGTGTTACCTCCATGGCAGAAGGCATGTTCTGCTCCTTTCCCTGCCCCTTCCCATTCCTAGCATGGTGTCAGGAGCAGATGCCAGCATACATATGAATCTCTTGAGGGCTGGTAGTTCCGGGAAGATTTTTCTAGTCTGGATTAAGACTAGCAGGAGAATATGCTGAGAGAAAGGCGTGTTGGAGAAGTGTGAAAATTAGTGCAGCTTTACTGCTAAAGATCATTTCAGTGCCCCCAGAATGGTGCAAGCAAGACGTTTTCTACCTTTGTTTTTTAAATTCTCCAGTTCTCTCTTACAGAATTTGAATTTCAGCCATCAGATAAGCCAAATAGCTCTTGTTTTTATCACATGAGAAATCTGCTTTGTATTTTATTCTAGGTATGTAAGCAGGACTTGGAAGTATTAACAGTTCTCTTCTAGTCTTGCTATAACATTTTTATTATCTTTGTATTTTACTGAGCCCATCATTCCAAAGCAATTTGAGATTCTATTCAATTTCATTTGTTCAGATGACTTGGTTCAATTCAAGACTATATAGTTTAAGAATGAAAATGTTTTCCTAGAAAATGTGGGTTTATCTTTTGGGCAGGTGATTTGAACTCAGAGCAATTATTTTTCTGACTTTAAAGCTGAAATACCAAAAGCCTATCTTTCATTGGATTATTTGAAATAAGACTTTCGAGTGCATAATACATTACAGAAATGTAGGGAAGCCTTGCAGGCCTACCTGTCTTACCATGAATTGTTACTGATACATTAAAAATGTAGCAGTTCAAATTTCAGGGCCTCATAGAATTTTTTTACTTCAATGTCATATGCTAACCTCTAAGTGTCTTACTAACCCATTTTGACTCACCCCACCCCGCATTTGCTTGGTGTAACCTAGTGTTGGACTTCTGAAGATATAGAATTGCAGATAGGCATGAATTAAGAAAAAACATGGGTAGCAGCTATGGAAAATATTAAAGTCTTTTCTTTTCTTTTTACTTTTTTTTTTTTTAAACACCTTAATGTGCCTAAAGATTACAAGCTTAAAACTACATCAGGTTTCTAATGCTAGTAAATGTGTGTACTATTTTTGTATTATTATTACTGTTACTCATTCTGATTGTAAACCTGGCAAGACTACACCAGTACTCTCTACTACGCTGATACAAGGTCTTCAGCCTTCATGCTTAAGTGCTGGCTATGACATAAAACACCTTTACAACGGTAACTCTGATCTACTAAGGTATATAGAAAGCTGCCTTCTATCTCACCTTCAACCTTTAGAGGGCAGTGCTCCCTTTGGTTACTTAGAGATATTCTAGAAGGGGGTGATGCTTCCATTATAAAAGACGTAAAAGTTAGAAGTAACAAAAGAAATTTCAAAGCACAGGAAAATTTCTCGCTTTGCTGATATGGGGAAGGGAACCCATGCATCGTGTGCCACACACTGGGTGAACCCTTTACATTTAGAAGGGCAACAGGGACTGGAGGTCTTGTCAGCGTGGCTTTGATATTGACGCTCTAGTGGCTGCTGGGAGGAGGATACTCACAACTGAAAGGGCAGAGGAAAGTAGACATAAAACTGAAAGTAGACATAAAACTGAAATGTATTATACTTCTACTCCAGTTCAGTCTCATTTTTATGCCATCATTAAAACTCTATCAAGGCCAGCATAGCTTCTATGGAAGGTATCTGTGTACCTTGGAGAATCAATACTGTCTACAGACTTACAGCTGTTTATCCACAGGGATATACAGATTTCCCAAGGCCTGCCTCAGAGTGCTATAGAGAGCAACAGTGTGGGATAAGAAGAAGAAGAAAGGCCAAGAATTCATCTAGTGGAAGACCTATATTCTCTTTTTTATGTATTTTACCTTGCAATGCTAACATTAACATAAATAACTTTTCAGTCATAATCAGATTTATTATTTAAAACAAAAGCAATAACAACAACAAAAAAAATACCAGCCAAAACCACAACAAACACAAGCAAGTGCCAAAAAGCTGAACAGAAAACTGCACTGAGCCATTTCGATGTTCTAAGGTCCTGAGAAGCAATTAAGCTCTGAAAAATATTAGAAATACAACCTAAAAATCTGATCTCTCTTCCTCTTGGCTGGTGAAGAAATGCACCTGCATGTTTTGCAAGTTTCTTGTTGCGTATTTTCTTGCTTAAAAGGGCTGATGTAGTCAGGCAGTCTTACATATGCCAGAGAATTTCCAATAGTAGAGCTACTCTCTCTAAAACAGGCTTGTTTGGAGAAAATTTCTGTTTATCCCTCTGTGTAGCTTCCTTTCTCAGGTGAAATCATTGAATGGAGACTTCACTACATGTGGCTTATACTAAATGCTGAGACTAAACTGGAGTGCTGGTCCAGTGCTGGGATCCCCAGCACAAGAGAGAGAGGGACATACTGGAGAGAGTCCAGGGAAGGGTCGGAAAGGACTGGAGCATCTGTCCTGTGAGGAAAGGCTGAGGGAGCTGGGACTGTCCAGGCTGGAGCAGAGAAGGCTCAGGAGACCTGATACATTTGTAAAAATACCTGACAGGAAGATTAAAGAAGACGGAGACAGGCTCTTCTCAGTGGTGCCCAGTGACTGGATGAGAGGTGATAGGCAAAAACTGGAATACAGGAAAGTGCATGGCTGGCACCCTGCCCAGCACTGGGTCCTGATAAGCCAGACACAACCCCACCCTGACCCTAACTTCATTTCATCCCATGCCATCCCATCCCCATCCCTCACCAGAGATGCCTGGGGATGGCCAGGTTGTGGTACACCCCGGTCATGGTTCATGTCCCATCCCAGTTCACCTCGCCACGGGCCAGGGCTGGTTGGGGAGGGAGGCACTGCACTGCACCCTGGCACCATCTTTCTTAAAGTACTATCTGACCAACAGTCTTCCTCATGTTAGCATGTTCGAACAAGGTTTTACGCCCTGTTCAAGTTACTCTTAAAAGTCTTTTAATATATCTTTAGATACAACGGATAAATGTCACAAAGTTAATGCTTTGTCCTTATGCTTTTTCCTGCTGACACCAGGCACGCACTAAATCCTATTTTTGTAATGGGTTCATCTGAAGGGTCATCACACGTAGAATCTTGTTGACATCTTTAGATTTGACAGCAACTATGTCACAGAGCCTATGTTGCAGAGTTTTACTTATAAATTACATAGCTGGACACTGTAGTAACTTTAAATATATTTTTCAATAGGATTCAGATAAAACTATGGCTTTTCTCTTTCTAGTAGCTAATTAGCACGCAAACATGTCCCTTTTCCTGTCACTCACACAAACTATATGAAATACCTTAGAGACAAGAGGCCACAAACTTTGCTGCTAAAACGTGCTTTTGACATCAATGGTGTCTTCTCCCAGAGTTGTCATGGTTGCGTGCATGACATTTTGTGCCTGGTGTTCCAGGCTGAGCGGAGGGCCACAGGGTCAATATTGTGGGTGTCAATATCTGAGATGGTCATCTAAAACTACTTCATATTCAGTGGAGAGAAATGGGCATGTCTGGAGTGTCTGTTCCAGGAGAACATCAGCAGGTGGCCAGATACTTCATGCAACGAAAGCGGCTGTTCCGCTCTGCTGACTATAAAACCAGCAGAGGATGGTTAGTTCAGGTATAGACAACTACATTCTTGGGTTCTTAAGTTAGATGGGATGAAACTCAAGAGAAAACATCTACGGTACTGTACTGGGAATTTATATTTGGGGCCATGACAAAATTTACTCAGAATTACGTAACAAGATACAAGTTACACTATTCTCTTTTATTTCTTTCACATTTTATATCTGGAGGTTTTTTTCAGTACTGACTGAGCATGATAACGTCTCTAGAAGGTTAAGATTATTTAAGTACAGTCCTCTTTTTTTTGACATTGGATATGGACAAATAAATTTAATTTTATCAGTAAGAATGGCAAGCCTTAAGAAACTAGACCTAGTAAGCTTCTGAAAAACAATCAGAAAGTGCTAGTCATTAGCTGTTGTCACTTATAACCCATGAACTGCATTCATACTTTTCAAGGTTAGGATCACAGGATAACCTAGAGTGGAAGGGTCTTCAGGAAGTCTTGTAGTCCAAACTCCTGTTCAAAGCAGGATGCTGGCAATGACATGAAATGCAATGCTTTATCTGGATTACTTAGTAGGTAAGCATTATCCTCACAATACTTACTGGATGTGCCATCACAACCTTGATCCTGAATGCATTTGTACCATGATTGCTTTCACATTTGGACTGATGTCTTTACTTTTTAGACATCCTTTGAATGTCCTTCCTCAGGTTAATAGCCATTCTGGGTGATCTCTCAATGATTTAAATCAACAGTCATCAATGGAAAGCTATTTTGCTGGCATAACTTGTGGCCAAAGAGCTATTTTAAAGTCATGAAAAAGTTCTACTAATGTTTAACTTGATAAGTAGCCACTAGCTATGACCTAGTGTTCAGTCATGGAAATTCGCATATAAGATCAAAACATATTTTTAATGAAAATCTATTTAACTGAGTAAGTACAATTAGATCTTTGGTTTCTATAAGAAGCATGAGTTTTAACATCTATGGGAATATACGAATTATTTTCTTTTAATTCTTTAAAAGATTTGTGGTTGTTCTAATAGACTTGGTTCAAAACAAGTGAAAGTGAGGCAGCATATTTCAACTCACAGTGCGTTTTAACTCATTGTACTCATTGACATAACATTGAAAACAATCCATTTATTCATTAGAGAATGCCAAAAATAACTTAGCAGTTTCTCTTTTGCTTCTATTCATAGATTTCCTCATTTCATGTTAATCACTTCTTTCAGCACTTGGCACCTTGCAAAAGAAATTTAGAACATCTCAAATTATTAGTTGTTTACTGCATTCTTAAAATAAAAATGAAAACATAATACCAATATCACTGCATAGCAAGTCCTGTGTAATGAGATCAGGGCATTTGAATCATCTGTAATGTACCCTGCCATTTTGATTAATATCACGAATGTTAAAGTAATTTCAAGCTATGGCAACACATGCACATAAATGCATATTCAGATGTGGGAAGACAAGGGTTATTTTAAGCTTTTCTTTTTTAAATGTATAGTTGGAAAGTCTTAATTATTATTCTAAATTAGCATGATAATAATTGAATTTGGTTTGCTTAGTGTCTCTCTTGATTGAGCCTCAAAGGTGTATCCAGTTGTAAATTTTTAGTATTCCATTTCATTATTAAATGACTGACATTTCAATAAGAGGCTGAAATTAAGCCACAGCAAAAATTGAAACAAAAACAGTAACACTGAATTCCAGAATAAATCCTGTCCCCAGGGTCTTTTTGAAGAATACTGTAGTTGTTGTCTCCCGATTTGTTTATTGAAGAGGTTTTATAGTAATGCAACAAATGAAATCCCATAGACAGCACCCTATTTCATACAAATACTGAAAAAATTATACAAAAATTTCCAGTGCCATAGTTTATGGTGATCTTGTCCTGAATAAACTCATAAACACTTTATTCTGTCACTGAGTTTATATGTTGCTGTCTCACATTTGGATTGATGGTTGACAGCAATGATGTATAAATTATGCATGCCAATTTACTGAACACCATTAAACTAAAAGAGTATGGGTAATTTCAATAATTATACATATAAATAGTATTATTAGCTCTGTCAAACTCAGTACCTGGATAACATGTCAGTATACAATATCCGCTAGAGACTCAAAAGGTTCAGGATTTTGCATGAGGTTGGTGGCTGGAGACGTTCCAGCTACCATTTCTACATAGCTGGTATCTATAATCTGCAACCAGACATCATGCTTAAGAGTCAGAAAAGCTTTGGTGTTGGCTGATCTGTCCAGATCTGTACTATATTTTCAGAGGGAAGAAGGTAGCAATTGAAAAAATAATTACTTTAGTAAATACCGCACCAGTGGCATTTATATTACAATCACCAAAGAACTGAAGAACCATTTTCTTTGTTTTACTGCAACTTTCTTTCAGGTACTTCTTATCTTGCAAAGTTCCTCTCAAAAGGTATGCCTGGAAATGGATGCTTTCCACCTAGGGAGGAAAACCTCCACTGTATTACTGTTTACCAGCTTTACTTCAGTGCTGTCTGAAGGCCCCAGCATGGTAGATGTTGTACAAACACATAATAAGCGACAACCATGGAAAACTAGTTTATATAGGCAAGGCAGACAAAGGATTGGACAAACATCTGCCAACATTTTTGTTTTCATCAATTACTTCAGTGTCTGGTATGCTTTAGATGCACTGCACAGGCAAAGCAGAGTCAGCCTTTGCACGTGGAATTCAGCATTTGTCAGGAATTTCCAAATGAATGTCTGACAGATACTGCTGCTAAATGACTGAACATCTACTTTCAGAAGCAGTAGGCTGCAACAAAAGTGGTACAAGCAGCAGGTATGCCAAATTATTGTTCTAATTTCAAAACTTAACAACTCGGGCACAGAGTGATGAAGTGATTAACTTTTCACTCTGAGTGAATCAGCCTGACCACTGGAAATAACGGTATAAAACAGATTTAATGTAAGCAATATTGTGCTTATTAACCTCAGAGTTAAAAAATATATATCCTCTGCAGTCAGAATGCTTGGGCAGTGTTCTACATATCCTAAATTGCTTACTTACATAAAATGCTTGTACCCAGACTGTATTCTGATTTTGCCTTACAATAACCTTTAGAATTCCATTAAAACAATTTTTTTACATTATTGACTACAAAATGAACACGCTTTTGGCCTTATTTTTGCTGTTGATATTAATGTTTTAGTCTCGCCTTCATTTATTTTAAGACAACTTGCAGGTAACAAGAAAAATTCAGAGTATAATTTACTAAGCATGGAAAAAGAAGGAAAATATATAGTATGGAAAGCAACATAAAACATAGCCTGTAAACGGAAGGTAAAGTTTTAAAATATAATGGCCACATATGCTGTGTTACAAAACAGCAACCAAATGGGAAGAAATTCTTCAGAACTTACAGGCTGTCAGTGACTCTTGCTCTAGTAGGAAAGTACCGGGGAAGCACAGGAAGCTTTCTTTTTGGTCCCTTCAGTTTATAAAAGACCCTTTTAGGAAAACAGAGAGGATTGCTTACTTTGTGTGACCCTGAGGGGAAAGCATGGTAGTCGAGGAAACGGGTTCACTTCCTTTTCCTTCTTGACAGCAGCCCCCTGAAGAGTCTCTGCATAGCTGCCTAAACGGTTCTTTAGTTAACCCATGCATTGGGAAACTCTGGAAAGCACAGAGCTTCTCAAATTACCTGCCTGTGATCCCTCTTTACTGCTGCTTAAGCAGACAAGAGAATATCTCACCCACACTGTTTTCTCCTCCTTTTTTTTGTCATTATCTTACTAATTCCTTGGCTAGGTTACACTGTCAGAAAGGATATGTTAATGAATCAAAACAAATCAAATGTTACCACATATTGTAATCTGATAGCAATCACTCATAATTACTACATCAAACGCCTTCATGCACTTGCACCACGCATATACCGTACACAGCTGAAGTAAATCAGCTAAGCCCTACAGCCACAAGAACTATGATGAATTACCCCAGTCCCAGACCTAGCCCTGCTTTTCGGATTTTGGCCTGTGTGTCACGTCACGTGTTCTGACAAAGATAGCTTATACTTGCAGAGCCATCTACAAGATCTTCTTTAGAAGGACAGAAGTAATTTAAGGTAAAGTTCCTGCATCTAAAGGATCTCACTGAAACGTGCCAAAGGGCCAGGTTAGAAGCAGTCCATCAAAGCCAGTCTCATGAAGCTGTGACCCCCCCTCCCTGCCTGAGGACACCTTCAAACACTGCATTAACCAATAACATGCTTTAAAAAGTAGTGCTATAACGAAGAAACACTTCTGTCTCTAGTTCTATTGTACAGAGGTTATTATTTAGAATTTCCAAACTTGAAAACAGACCTTCTGGAAACACCACCTAAAAGGGTTTGTTGATTCTTGATGGACTGCTCATGCTCCTCAACCACAGAGACACAAACTGCTGTGTAACATGCAAGGAAGTGAAGAATCATTCCCAGGCTTTCTGTAAATCGCACAACAGATTCAAGCAACTAGTCAGACTTTAGCTTGTTGAACCACTACTGAAAGCCAAGGAACAGTGACTGTTATTATTTGCCTACTCTTTTCTAGCTGTATAAAATTAAGTTTTATTTGAGTACTTCTATAGTCACTGGTTGTACATTCAGATGACAATAACAGTCTTACTTCTCACTGATTGTATGACAGGAATAACCTTTCAGTTGGTTTTTATAGCTTTCCTTAAGAGTTCTCTTCTGGATAGGAGCAATAACCATACTATTTACCTGTATGCCTAATTTACTTTGTAGGAACCTCACCACCAGGAACAGAGTCCAAAGTGAAAGCCAAATACATACAGCTGGCAGGCTGCTCCCCACCTCCCTAGTATACAATTACTAGCATGGTAGTGGGTCGCTGCCCACTCTGTCCCTTCAGCAGGAAGATTTCTAAACGCTATTTTCTATTGAAAAGATAATACAGTAATTCCACATGTAATTGTCTGCCTACAGCCTCTCCTGCTCATAAGCATACTCACTTTTATATTAAACCAGAGCCAGCCAAGGCTGGGGTCAATAAAATGGGGAAGATTCATCATAGAGTTGCAAAATATTTACTGTATTATACAATCAGCCTGGGGAGTGAGCCGGAGATCAAGCAGAGAGGGCAGTGTAGTATTTTTTTCCATGTTTGTTCTTCACTAGTTTTCAATTTTGGATTATTATTTTACATTTTTTCTAACTATTGTTCTTTAGAAAAGTCCTTTTTGAAACGGAACACTTAGAAGAAAATATTTAAGTGTGCATACACAGGTTATTTGGAGGGCCAAATTTTCAGGTTACTGTAGGAATAATCCCACAAATATAACCCAACAAAGTCTTTGTGATCTTTTGAAGCCAGTCAAGGTGAAAAATTCTTGGACTGCTTTTCTGAAATGCTCCGTCTTCAGTGACTCCCACTGTTGCTTGTGTTTCCTCTTGTGCAACAGGTGCTTTGGAATGAACCCTTATTGACTATTAAAGTTGACTGGACTATTTCAGCTCTTTGAGATAAAAGCCCCAAGCGAGACAACCCTAGAAGAACAGTTTGGGAGGGCAGGGAATAACACTAGCTCTGATTTCCTAGTTTTTCAGGGAGTTGGAGTCCTACTCCAGTCCATAACTCAGTGGTTTCTATGGGCTTTTAGCATTTCCAGAAGTTGGGATACGCAGCCCCAGTACATTCTGGGCTCCAAGCAGTAGTATTAGGATGCAAAGGAGGGCAGCAGAAAGCCACTCCATGTTCCCAGGCTGGTGCTGCAGTAGGGGATGGAGCCCTCTCCCACACCACCAGCCACAGAGGTTCAAACCAGAGCCTGCAACCTGTGTATGTCACATGTCTGTCAAGCGCTTCCTATGCTTACAGAACACTTTGACTAAATAACTATGTATACATTGATATATGCATATTAGGTGCATCTATACACATATATGTGTATATAAGGAAGGCAAATCGCTTTAGCTAAGCAAATGAAATTTCTTTAGATAAAGGAAAATCAGTATGTGCAGACATAGCAGCTAAACTCAGACTCTACCCAGCAGACAAAATTAATATTTAAATGAATTAGTTTTAACTTCTGATTACTTTATAATGTATGTAACTGGTAGAATGTAGTATGGAAAGAGCACAAACCTGACTATTATTCCCAGTTATCAGTTGTGGAGGTATGTGGACAAAAAATAAAAGACAGCAAAAATCCTGTTTAGAAGGATAGGGGAAACTGTAAAAAGTCAATGACTTGGTAAACAGAAAGGAAAAAACTGACAGTGAAAGAAGTACCTGCAGATTTTTAAAAGAGTAAAAAACAAAATTAAAGATACAAAAAATTGCTTGGTATTGTGATGTTAACAAACATCCCTGAATATTGCAGGAGGTCATTTCAGGCAGGTACTGAGTAGACTTAATTTTCATAGGAAGTGAAGAGACACAATCAGATTCTAATATAAAAAAGCCAGTCAGCAGTTACCCTGGGTAAGCAATGAATAGAGATTAGGTCCCTTTATTAAAAAACATGCATACTTCACTTGACTTGAAGGGGTATCCCTTGTCTAGTAGCTCTCAAGAACATGAAGTCCTAAAGAAAACTTAGTATTGGAGCTCCATTTCATTTGTGAAAGCAAATTGGAATTTACATTATTGATGAGACTCACTTCCTCATTTATGTCCTAAAATAAAACCCAGCAGAATAAAAATGGTATTTTCCTTCCTGTGGCAATTTTTCACTGTTCCCTGCAAATCATGGGTCACAGCCTACTCTGAACTGAGTCAGCTGAGTCCCACTGGCACAAGAACCACTCGACTAAATCATTTCTAGATTTGGCCCTGTTTCTTGAATGTTGTCTTCTAATAAGCAATTGAGCAGGAGAAGAAAATTCTGATTTGTTTCCTTTCTTACTAGCAATTAATCAACAATCTTTATGTAGATCCACAGGACAGTGGAAGGAGAGAGAAACCAGGCCTAAGAGAAACAGAAATACAATGTATTGCTTAAGTAATCTGTCTAATGAAATTATAATTGCCCCAGAAGGGGATAAAAGGAGTTTCTCTTAGTGAAAATCCAAGATGCTTTTCTAGCAAAACATGAACTAATTCAAAATATCTGGGTGATGAAAGAATCCCTGAATGTTTTGAGGTTGACTCTGGGTCTAGGTCTATACCAGAGGTAGTCCTGAGACATCTGTTTGAACTTGGACCTGAACCTCAATAAACTGGAAAGTTTTTCAGACTAAGCACTGACTTTGAGGGCTGGATGTGAACTCGATTTCTTCTAGCATAAGAAGCACCCTAATCCAAGAAATTTTTTTAGGATCCATTTGAATTATGTCTCATCTAAAATCAGAGGAGTGATCAAAACTGAAGTAGCAAACACATGGGAAAGCTTCTCACAAACTAAATCCACAGAGAGCCACAAATAAGCAGCATATACAGTGCATCATAAGTGACATGTGAATGATTGAATGAGCTGACCTGGTTAAAAAACTAAGAGCAAGACCTGATTTATGCCTATCTTATTAAACAGGAAGTTATCCAATGCTCATGTATAGTCATTGCTGTAGGACACCAACTCTATAATCCTCTCATCTTCCACTCTTTGATAACACACAGCCACTCCTTTGCTCCTTTTATTTGCCTCACGGACCTATTAAACTTCTACCCAATACCAAATCCTGAGCAAGTGCAGGATTAACCCTGGGTTAACACAGAGCACAGCTAATTGGTAATTTTCTGCAACAGAGAGCCTGTCTAACAGCCATGCTACTCCTTCCACATGAGGTTGCCTCACAACTTATGTTTAGTCTATTCCATTACATTTTTTTTTCTGTTACCAGTGTTACCCCCTCCAGGGTCTATCAACCTGTTAGCTCTTTGCACAATGTTGCTATACCTTCTTTTATGATACCACCTTCAAACCTAGTACCATCTGCCTGAGTTCATTTGCCATTCATCTAGAAGACATTCTAAAAATGTTCAATTTCTTGTAGTCCTAAACTTAGTCTTCCTTTGCTCTTGGAGAAACAAGTGGTACCTCTATCTTCCCAAACATCTGGAAGTACCTAGCACTGCATGAGCGTGCCATAAACAGGTGAGTGTATCATCACAACAGCCACCATGATGTCAAGGTGCTCTTCTTCCTGTTCTACTTTCCTTACCATTTTGACAAAACAGATTATAAACAGATTGACATAAATTTTTGCATGACTACACATCTACATTCATCTTTACTTTGTCCCCTTTTCATAACCCCTACGGTCTGTAGGCTTCTGTTTAGCTGTACATTAACAATTATGCCCGTTTTGACCTTTTTGTTCCCAGATATTAAAAAAAAATACCCCAAAAACCCCAAAGCAAAAAACAACAACAACAACCAAACAAAAAAAACAAACAAAAAAACCCCAAAATTAAATCTGATTGCACAGTTGTTTTGAAATAAATGCAGTGACTGAAGTGGAAGAGGAAGCTGAACAGGGCTGCAACCCTAGTAGTGTACAAAGAAGCAAAAACTGTCTAACTACATACCAAAACCAACTTCATGTGCAATTCCTTATGGAATAAATCCTGGCCCGCATCTTTGAAGAAAATTCAATGGGTCTTTACATGGGCTCATGCTTCACGCACCAAGGAAAGTGCTAGTAGGAAAAACAAGAACCCAATTTAAGTTTTAAACAAAGCAGATGAACCCTTTGCAGCTGCAGGTTAAGTCAGGGGTTAAACCTGTCTCCAGTAGCCAGAGGCTCCACAGCTGCTGAGAGTATCTAATTGCCAGGATCTTCTCTCACATCTTGATTTATCAAGAATAGGGAGAATGCACCTTTTTCCTCTGGGGAAAAAACATACACGTCTTCTTGCGCTTATATATATGTACACACACATATACATACATACACACCCATATGCAGGAGGTAGCCTTGAGCATGAAACAGAAAGACAGTTTTACCCTCTTAATGGACCTGTATCGGACTTGTGTTTTTGCATGTGATTCTTTCATTTTTACAACCAGGATAATATTTGCCAGCCAGCATATCTCAAAAGACTGTTATGTTGACAGTTATTTACTCTCTGCACAGAAATGTGAAAGACTAACTAGACTTGTCAATAAATGGACTAGACTAGATTTAACTTTTTTTTTGTTTATTTATTTTACTGAATATTGTTCCCAAAAGCATTTTTAAACACCTCAGGCTGGGATATTTGCATATCTGATTTACTTTATACAAGCACAATATGTTTTCTGGTACACACTCATGAGAAAACGGCTAAACAAAATACATTAGAAGCAATATAACAGCACCAATGACCTCAGCTATCTTCCAGCCTTGGGAAAAGCAATAAAATGAACTCCCTTTGCAGCTGCAAAATATATTTAAGAAAGTGACAAGGCCAGGGAAGGGTCCTGCAACAGATTCCTTAGGTGCCCTCTGCAGATTTATATCTTGGAGCTATTTTTTACTGGGCCCTCTGTTATAATTTGAATGGAACTAGTAAAGGTGAGGTGAGAAAAGGTACCCCTTTTTTAGAACTGAATTCAAATAGTTCAATTTTCTCCCTATGATTTTAGCTGAAAGTCACTACTCAAACAGTGTTTGCACTTCAAGATCAGCAAAGGGAAGGAAAAAAAAGCACTCACAAAAGGAAAGACTGAGAAGAGAAAATATCCTCAGAAACAGGAAAGATTAATAGAAACACTTGTTAGAATTCTGCAGTCGGGTCCAAAATTGACCTGAGAGAATACTTTTAAACTGACTGAACTGTTGCAAAACAGTTCACTTGATTTAGAAAAGAAACCGAATCCCAGATGGCACAAAACCTGCTATAAATGTTTATATCCTGGAAAGGGGAAAATTTTTTCCTGCAGGGCTTGAATCAGTGTTGCCATTTCCCTTTCTTCTATACATCCAGCTGCCATAGCAAGGAGCGTGTAGCAGCTTTCTCTCCTCAGAAAAATCCCTCCCAACAAAAACTGCAGTCGAGATTTACTCCATGCAAGAAAAAGCCTTTTACCTTCAGGAAAAAAGGGTTTGCTGCAGTTTCTTTTAGGAACACCAAGACTTTCAACTTAGCTGGAAAAGGAAGGAAAAGCTTGGAAAGAGTACTTAATATGCAAGAAATTATGGATGGAAAATACTTATTAGATCATTAACTCACTCATTTTCCAGTGCAGGATTTCTCTCTATGGTAACGTAGCAGCAGTACCACTGAAGTTACCCACTTAGCCCACTAGCCAGAGCTTATCGTTTCAGGGAGTGTTAGCACTGGCAGGAAAAATTGTTCCCTCAGTCATCTTTATCAATTGCTTTCCAGAGATGACACAGATGAGGGTCAAACCATTGTGGTATTATACCAGCTAGAAAACAAGGAAGATTTTTTTTGCTTTTTGAATTGTATTTTTAACATGATGCAAGAAAACTCCACAGGCTGTGCCAAATGCAGATACAAGATGTATGGGTTAACATATAGCCTGCTGTAGCTGGTGGGTCAAGTTGCATATTCTGCAGATTAACTGAAACTGTGAAATAAGAAGGAAGGAAAAAGGAACAACAACAAAAAAAAAAATTAAGGAAATGATTTTTACTGTTCACTTTCAGGGTCTCTTTCATTGTCCGTGGGAGGAGCTTCCCATAAACCTCTTGATTGCTTCATTAAAATTCTCCCTTATAAACCTCTCTTGCATGAAAACAGCATGGCCACTGATATAACTGCCTATTGTCTTGACTAATATTTTTCCATTGTTTTCCTTGGTTCCCTCTTTGGCTACTTCCTTTATTTATTGTCTTACTTTTTCTTTGAACACTGCTAAGGATAAAGGACACCTTTTGATTCTGTGTTTGTGCAGACTCCTGTTCTGATTACTGACTACAGTATCTAAAATGTACATTAATACAATATTACCCTCCAATAATATATAATATTCCCCCAAAACACTACTAGTTTTCCAGTTTTCCCCAGCATGATGAACAAACTCAGACACATTTCAAAACTATAAGCATTATGGATTTTTATCCCTTTTAAAAGTCTTTTCATCAGAAGAGACTTTCAGTTGTATACACTGTGTAAAGCATAGCTTTTCTCAGATTAGAACTTTGTCCTCATCAAGACCTGATTTCACATTCCCAACAATTTCATAGGGTGCTATCAAGCCTCCAGCTTAAGCTGGCTACTTAAGCCTACTCCATTTAAAGCAGTTTTCCCAAATAAATAATTTTTCATTACACTTGTCAGCTAAGTTTTAAAGCAAATTTACCCTGTTATGTAGTAGTGCTATTACACAGAAACAAACAAAAAAAGTGGAGCTGGGAAGCTCACTAATTTTCATTCCAGAAGTCCTGTAAGCAAAACCTGACATTTAATATGTTTTGAGTGACCCTGTTCTTACTGAGAATCTAGTCCTCAAATATTTTAGGACAATGCTGAAGAATTTTCAGCCAATGAAGCAAGCATGGCTCCAGCCCCTAGAAAATAGCCTTTAGTTTGCTGCAGGTAAGGCACAGTTGGGATCATCGCAAGTAGATGTTTACCAGCCTGTCTCCATGGGCCCTTCTGTCAGCTGAGCATTCATCTGCTGCTGCCTGACCAACACTGCTCCCCAGAAAGAGCCTGCGGTGTAGTGATACTTACTGTGTTTTGAGATTATGTGTCCAGAGAGGACTCTCTGCCCTCCCCAAACTAGACAAAGAGGGTTTTCCTCTTAAATGCATAGAAGTTGGATATTTCTCATGCAAAGAAATGTTTGTAATGCTACTTTTCATGGCTGAGTACAGATGTAATCTCACAGTAAATTTAAAACAGAGTAGGAACTTTGTTATAAATCTTGTGGCTTACCTCTAACTTAAAAAAATATTAATTGCTTTTCTTGCTCCTGGTTATTTGTAAAGCATATTGTTATGAGATTTAAATTAATCCATGTATTTTTTCCACTTAGATGGAATGGACCTAATTCATTTTGTAGATCAGCTACATCAACTGAGTTACATAAGGGGAGAAGCCTGTGCAACATCCCTCTCAGTAAGAAAAACATGAACGAGAAATTTCTCATCTCTGTTGTTAATGATGAATCCTCCTGTCTCCTTCTAATCTTCAGCAAAAACCTGAACAACATAAAAACTGCTTCAGGATTTTATGAGACTCATGGCAGAGCATCACATGGCACCAGAGTAAATCTGATTCATCTTGACCTCTCCTTTCACGACTACATATGAAAATACGTTCTAATAAAACTCCAGCACATACCCATACTTACACTGCATGCTTTCTGAAGCAATATGCAGAGATGCTTCAGATAGCTGCTAAAATGAGATTAAAATTGATATTTCAATTACATTTCAAGAGTATATGTGATCACATTCTTGAATCTTTTCACTTTTATCTTGCATTAACAGCTCTATAGCACTGATAAATTATTCTTTAACTCAAATAGCATTTGTGTACATTAAATGTGAAACATGATCGCTGTACTTTTTGTATAGGCTTGTAGGAGAAGAGCAATATTGTGTGATGTCAGTATCAGTGCAAAGTAACTCATGAACCTGTGTCTCCCTACCCTTCATATACAACTCTGATAGATCTGTATTCCTCCTGATATCAGAGGTTTTATTTGGTTCTTGTTTTGGGTTCATTCTCAAGGCACAATGACAGGCAGCAATTCTGTTGCCTGGTGTATCCATGGTCCTTATCTTGGCCTCAAGGCTCCAGCTCCTTTATACAATATGCCCTGCTTCTCTGCTCCCGTCCAAAAAAAAAAAAAAAAAAAAAAAAGACTAGAAATAGTGAATCATTCATACAGAACTAAATAAACTGTGAGTGTAGACATTTACCATAGCCCCCAGCGAAAGCCCAAAACATTCAGCATGACCCCATGCTTCTTTCTCACCCTCTTGCAGCGATTGAGCTGTTCGGCTGCCACATACATAGCCTGCAGGCATTAAGCAAGAAGCAGATTTTCAACAGATTTAGAGGCTTCACCCTTTCTCCTGCAGCAGCTCTAAAGGAATACTATGGATTTTCCCTTGCTCAAGAAAGACTGACCTGAAGAGCATCAGTAGAGAAGTGGGAGCAGGAGGGGCTACAAGCATCAAATACTCACTCAGAGAACAGAAAGTGAATGACTAGCAAGGAAACAAAAGTGGAATATCATAACCCACTATCAAAATGTCAAAGGAGAAAGTAGGGCTCAGACAACTTTGTACCAGATCATGCAGGCAATCTGGCAACCTAGAAATACCCAGAAAGCACAAAGGGCATGGGAATGCTATAAAATCTACAAACTTTCACATAGTCTCAAAATATACTCACAGCTCCTTCTACAGAGAGCTCTTTAAGATAATTGCAGGTACCACATTGCCTGCTTGCTTCTTGCTCTGTATTAGAGAGAAAGACAGAATTTCAGAACAGTCTAAGCATTCACATGAAATACGTCACATAACTTCTTTCTTTGAAGTCTTACTAATCCTGCACTTAAAACCAAAGAGAATTGAGCTTTTATCCACTGAATCGTGTTTTTTTACAGTGACTGACTCAGATTTAATCCATGTTTTAATAATATATTTTCTAACATTAGGAAAAACAGCACATATGTTAATTCCCTATCATCAAGACCATAACTAGTTTGTTATCATCTAATAATGCCTATTTACAGGCTTTTTGTGGATTCAAGAAAGCCTGTAAATCAAACATTTTGAGTATACAACAGGCTCCATATTAGTTTTGCAAATGCATCATCAACTCTTACACCTTTGCAGTCACACCAGTGACCTAAGGAAGACCAAGTGAGAAAATCACAGGAGAAACAAAATGACGTGAGGTGGGGAAAAGAAATAAAGTGTACAATCTTTAGTAAAAGGGATTTCTTGAAAGTGTGTGCCCCCTCTTGCCTTTGGAAGTCCAAGAAAGAAGGTCAACATGGAAAAAAAAATATCCCTAACCAAATTTGTTAAACAATAACGAGAAGAGACAAGATGGATGTTTCCAAGTCAGATTTAACTTCTAATTTCTCCTCAGTGTTTTTATCCTAGTAAAATGTATGCATGCACTTAGCTTCACACAGTGAATGATGATTTTGGAAGTATTTGTAGAACCAGGTCCTTACTGTGTCCTGCTTTTAAATGACTTTGAAGCACTTTCTGGCATGTAACAAGCAATTATTACAACCCAGAATTGCTCTAATTTGAAAAAACACAAGACAAAGACCACAAAGTTGGCAAGTATTCTGTGCAATAGCATGACTAGCTTTTCCACCATGACCGCAAAGTTATCTACCATGAAAACAGAGCAAGGGGACCAAACAGCAGTCCTTCTGCCAAAGACATGCCTAACAGAGAGGGCTTCCTTAAAAAGGGAACAAGAAAGATTTTCACCATGTTTAAAGTAGGTTCTTCCTCTTCTCCTGATCAGCAAATGCCAGCAGATGCCTTCTGAAGACTTTAATAACATCTACATAAAGGGAAAGAAGGAACAGGCCTGCTTTCCAGCTCCTCAAAGCCCCAAATCACTGGTTCTCCCCAGCATTACTTTCATGTCTCTCATCATGGCTGACTGGGCTCACATCCAACTTGACCTGTGAGATTGTTTAATTTTGTATCCCTCTCTGCAGCGGAACATTAATGGGTGACAACCTTTGGGGAGCAGACTCCTGTTTGCACACATTAAGAATGACATGGGGTAGGATGCTGTAACTCTCCCAGCACAATGCATTTCATAAATTCCACCTTCTAACTATCTAAAACCATTGAATTATGGAGTAACTATATTAGAGACACAAACTGTTCATTATATAGTTGAGTTTTTCAAGCTTACAGGGCTATAAGGATATATAAATTTTATTAGAAGAATAGAATATATGTGGGACTATGACACCACTTTATAAGCTATGCTATTTGGACCTAAAGCAATAAAATACACCAATGTCATGTATTGCATTTCCATTGTGTAGCAATTTTTTTTTTTGTCTCTCTCCTCCTTATAACCTCACTCTCTAATCTGTACAAATCCTATTGCAGGATATCAATGTCATTTGGATTGTTTGATCTTAAATTCATTTTATGACACAAGCAAATTTATATTCTGTTCTTCATCCCATCTTATGAGTCACTTATAAAAAATGATAGTGGCCCTAAAACTAATACGTGTGGTTCAGTCATTAATATTTTTTCTTATTTGAGAATGTTTCATTCATTGCAACACTCTGCCTCCTTTTTGCCAAGGACCTGTTTTGGTTTCCTTTTCTTTTGCTTTAAACCTAAAATGTATTCCCAGCATTTTCACTTCCTTAAGTACCACTGAGGATTCCTTGGGAACACACAAATATTGTAATTCGCAAACTCTGAAATATAATGGAAGTTAAAAATACCTTTTCTGGGTTGTAAGGCCAATAGTCTCTCCTTCTACATCTTTTCCATTACAAATTCTTTTTTTTAATACTGGACCTGAGTAAAACAGCCAACAGATACCTTTTTAGTCACACCTCTTCTCCAAAAGACCAGAAATGATCCTCAGTTAATTGTTTGTTACATGCATCCTCAATCTCTTAGCAGGGACCTCTTTTCTTGAAAAAAGTTAGAGAGTATTTGTAGCAATAAGAAAAAAAGGAATTATCTATCTGTCTGTCTGTCTGTCCGTCTGTCTATCTATCTATCTATCTATTTATCTATCTATCTATCTATCTATCTATCTATCTATCTATCTATCTATCTATCTATCTATCTTTCTATCTATCTATTTTCCTGGTAACATTTAGCTGTAATTCCAAAATCTTTATGTCTGCATGGAAATCTTCTGAAGACAGTAGGACTGCATGTGGCTACAAGTATTGTGTCATACGGAGGCAATTTATATTGGCTTCTTTTCAAAGAACAACAGCTGTGTGAGAGAAGAATTCTTTGGAAATTAATTAATAGCAATCTGCAACTTTGCCCATTCCTCATGGGTGTTGACCTTCCAATAGGAGAGTTTAATGTTGCTCTTTCACCATTTTGCCATGAGATAGCTTCCAGCGGTGCATGAAAAATATTATGGCTGCTTGATTCAAAGCCCCCAGCCAATACGAAATTACTTATTGGATAAAAAAAATTCAGCCATCTTTAGAAAATATCTTAATTTTGGCAGAATTTATTCTGGAACAGAATGGATTTCATAAAGTTTTATCATTGCACCTCCCTTAGGCAGTCTTGAGGCTTTATAATCAGCTCCCTCTTTCTGCACTTATGGCCAATGGACATTTCTAAGGTTAGTGTTTTAGAATTAAGATGACATAGAGCTCTCACTTAAATTCTATATTGACAGTTGGTGAACTTTTCTTTGCTGGCTACAAAACTCCCTCAAATTTAGCCTTTTCACTGTACTTGACTGATAGCAACGAAAGTGGTGTTTGAACAGTCTGGAAGACAAGAGGAGGTCGGAAAGCTGGACCAGGTCCCATGCTGGGCTCTAGGACAAAAGGGAAGTTATAAGAGATAGAAAAGGTAGAGTATTTGTAACTATCCACAGGTAATCTTGACACTGGATAACATGAAACTGTCATTCCACATTTAAAACCACCACAACACAAAACCCCAAATGCTCTTCCCTGGACACCAAGGGATATTCACACAATCATACCTTGCTCTTGTGGCTTGACTCTATCATGTCAGCCCATAAGGCCCAAATAATGTTAAAAAAGGCCTTCTCAGTGAAGCTTCCATTCAGGCTTACTCTTCCTAATTCCCCAGGGTTTTCATGTTAGTTTTCTTCTTCCCCAAACAAGGCTAAATGAGCTACCAGCAGTCTGCATCAATGTCACCACTCCCACTCAGATGGTCGCTCTTCACCAGTGATACTACCATATAATTGCTAGCATCCTCTGCCAGTTGTCTTCCTGTGGAATGGGAATAGGTACCTCCATGGATGCGTGGTACGTGTGCACGCATATTATCCATGTTATGACCTTAATGTTACATTAACCTGCGACAGCTGATATTTTAACAAGAGTTGTTTTAAAGTTGTTAGTCAATCGGTAAATGCATACTTCTAGGCACAACAAAGAAATCTGAATTAACTGGAAATGGATTAAATTAGTAGGCTTACAGAAAAAAAATTGTGAAATACATGTTTAATCGTTTTATATTTTGTTTAGTGCAGTTAAAGAAGACCTCTGCTCACAGACGTATGTTCACACACATTTTTAACATATTAGAGAATATCCTGTTAATAGTTGTGTGGATGTGCCTTTCCCTTTCTTTCCTATCTCTCAGAGGAAGTTTTTCCAGAAACAAAAGTTGATGGTCTGCTGCGTGTGTACACCCATACTCTCTGATGAATGGACACTGACTCACCAGACCCTTTGGGAGTGCTCTAGCAGATACTTCAGAGGCTCTAACTGGCAGTACAGGAAAGCAAATCCCTTTCTGAAAACAGCTGGGATATGACCCAAAGAGAAACAATATCACCCTCAGAGTCCTGGAGGATGGTGTTTCCAATATGGCTCTATTTTCCCTGTCTTACAGCTTCATGCAAGTCAACAGTGTTACACTGAACAGAAGTTAGGGTGAGGTTTGGTAGGGTATTTTAAAATTATTTTTAACCTCTGTAAGCTGTCTTGGTGGGCCACCTTTTTAGCTTCTTTTAATGTACACAAAGAGAAGTTTTGTAAACAATGTCAATAATGAGATGAGATGAGATTGTCATATCTGAATGAACACCAGAATGTAGTTACAAAGGTGCAACTAGTTTGACCACAGCTGTCATGTTGCACATGGTACTCTTTATGATGAACTGCCTTCAGTCTTAGGTTTTATTTTTTTCTCCTTCTCTTGCTTTTCTTTCCTGCTGTGGAGTGTTTTTTATTCATTACTGGTGGCAGGCTTGTCCTCATTTTATTTTTTTCCTCCTGCTGAGGTGCAGTAAAATAAATTAGTTTAATACCTTTTATAAAGGTAGTTGATTTAATTTTCCCTTTGGTATGTCTGAAGATACAACTGTTTTAATAAATTGGTATTAAGATAGTTGGGTTTAAATGTTTCATGATTTTCTACCTGCTGTGGAAGACGCCAAGTACTTTAGTCAAATATTTTTAAACATGCTGGAATAAATTTGTTTCCCTCATATTGCTGCCCTGAAGATACACATTTGGCACACTAAGGATTTATTTCTTGAACATATGAGGAAGCAGTGTAGCCTGGTTGGTTTGATTGCTTTGATTCTAAGCTGTTCAGAGCTTAGAAATAAATTCCAACTGGGAAATACAGTCATTCTCTCAGAAATAAAGCTTTTCACATCAGAATATCTATATCTATGTCTAGTTATGATTTTTGTAAGGGTTTTTGCTGGTTTTACTATAGGAGTGTTATGTGCATCTAGATCAATACAAGCCTGACTCAAAGAAGTATATACAAAAGTAAGTTCTATTTTGATGGGGATTTACATGCTTAGTGTAGAAAAGCAAGCAATCCAGATCTGAAAGCTTTCAGTTGTCCAGGCAAAATCTCTTTGTCAACCAGCTCCGTGTAACAGATGCTCAGTCACCACTCAGAAATATCCTCAGCAAACAATGTTTTCAAAGACAACAGTGCTATGAACAAAACAGATACAAGAAGTCAGATACCCATCTGGGATAAAGAGTTGTATATTCTTGACTTTAATGTGTCTATGAACAATTAGCTTCCACGAGTGTTTGTCGTGGAGAGAGAAGCAAGGGTGCCATAAGTATTCTACATGGAAAATAATGACTTCTGTAAGGTGGTACAGGGGAAATGTTTTTTAAATATTATAAGAAAATCAGAGAAAAACAAAACGGTATGGTCTCCTTGAATATTTTTATCACAAGTTCTCAGATTTGTGCACCTTCAGAATAAAATACACAAAGGTAACAGACAGTTGTATGCTTCCTTTTGACTAAACAGGAGCATGTTCTGTGTCACCTAATGGCCTCATTACAGTTCTTTCTGTGGTGAAAATAAAGCTATTCATGTGGAAAAACAGACAGTATGGGAGCTTAGGTATATAATATTTATGCTCAAGCTGATCTACAGACAACGTACTCTAGTGATGAGCTAACTGATGCTGGCAGTCTGCATCCATGCTCCACCAGCATTTAAAAATTGAAATTTGTAACACAAAAGTCCATGAAGAACTATATCCAAGCAGAGAAAAAAAAAAATCTATTTCAGTACTGTCACTATTTTCTTTCTATATTCTAAGATCACTTAAAATATCAGAGGAGACTATAAACCAATCCTAGAATGCATTTTTTCCTGAGCAAAAATAGAAGTTTAATCATACATGGCTTAGCATTCAAAATCATCGAGTTATTGTTTATTTGGATCTTCTTCCAACAATCAAATCAAAGACACTTGTATGTTTTTACAGTTGAAAGATGATGGCTACCTAGAAATCCAAGACATAAATTAATTGGGATGCAGTTTGGGGTACAAGGTCTGGCAGCAATTAACTGCGTCACCAGAGTTCAGTTGTCATGCTTTTGTCAATTTCACTTTTTTGGTAGATAATGGAAGCATTTATTAAAAATGCAAAATCATGACGAAATACTCAAGACCAGATAGTGCTAAACAGTATTCATATACAGGCATGCAAACATTATGGAATGATTCTAAGTGTAGCCTAGACTCTCTGTATTTAATGATTTTGACAGCCATGTTTACTTATATCAAATAAATAATTCTAGATGTGTGTGTGAACATACAAACGTCATATTCTTATGTACTTTTTAAAAATTCTGTAGGAAAAATATATCCCTTGCCAAAGGATTTAGCAGGGCATAATGACTTAGCAGTTGTGTCAGTTTCTTTCAGGGAAATAGAAGATATTTCCTCCCTGAACATGATTTTCCTTCCCTACTAAAAATCTCCTGAGATGTTTCTCTGCTACCAATACCAAAAAGTCATAAAGTTGAAAAGTACACTCCAGATTTTTCTACACCATCTGTTACACAGGCCCTTTTCTTGACCTTCCCTCTGTGTCATGACAAATATATTGCATTGATGTTTTATAAGAAACTGAACATCCATGCTATACTGTCAATGTTTTTAGCTGCTTTAGCTTTTCAGGGGCAAGTATTTGGCCCATCATTGTTATCACCTTCACTCAGGACATCCCTGAAATCTCTCACAAAAGGATCCTCCTATGACAGGCAGGCCCTGTCTTTCCCAGCAGGAGGAGGTCGGGTCTCTTGTGGGAGGATCTGGCATGGACTGTTGTGGCTTTAAAATTCTCCAATATTTGTGTACAGGGAAGAAAAATGGCTAACATAAGCAGAGTATAAATACCATTATACTCAGTTAAAAGCAGATAAAAATCATTTGCCATCATGAAGTTTAACCCTAACTGTCCAACAAAACAAGAGGATTTTTAGCAGCAATGCCTGCTGTCTCCAGCTTCAGGTGCATCTCTGATGTTTCAGTTCTTCACCTCTTCCCTGTTTCATTCTTCCCTCTGCCATTTGTCATACAATAAGGGAAAAGAGATTGCTTTCTGGCTTCTAGAGGTGACCAAAAGAAGCTCTGAGGCATGTAATTAACACAATCTATTAATGGCACAAAAAGTGCACTGACAATGAGGTCTAGCTTCCCCCAAAGCAGTCAGATTGCCACTACTTCCTTACAAGACAATGCAAAGATAAAAATCCCAAGCAGCAAACTCCATCCAGCCTCACAATGTACTGAGCCTTTTCCACTGATGAATCAAATACACCTCAGTCAGAAATTTAGTGTTTGTGATAATACCTGCATTGGAAGAATGGATATGATGATGTCAAGATGATAAGAAAAAAAAATTAAATCTCAGTGTATAATATAATTTATTTCTCATAATGTTATTTTTCAAAACACTATGCTTCAGCTGTTTTTTTCATAACAATTATTCTGTTACTCTGAATTAACAGTTGCTTATCCCTAAAATTTAGCTATGGCTTGATGTCTGGACTGAAGTTTAGTTTTAAAACCTATAAGCAGCATAAATAACAGGGGAAAAAAAAAAGGTCATCTGGGAAACTGACATCCAAGGAACACAAGGAACACTTTACTGAAGATCAGATAGTTCGGTTTTCCTTTTGTGAATACAAGAAATAGGGCTGACTACGTTTTTCTAATCTGTTCTTTTCTCTAAAGACAGTCAAGGTCTTTTTAGATAAGTGTTTTAACATAGAACAAAATCACCTTAGGTGAACAACAAAAACTATGCAGATTAGTTTGGTATTAGCAAAGCTTTAAGTAATTAAATGCTTTTTTCTTTTTTTAAATGTGCAAGTGCAAAGCTAAACCTAGTCTTTTTTTATTTGCCCCAGATTTTAAAAATATGGTACTCTAAATGGTACATATGACAGTTTGTTCTGTAAGGCAGTGGTCACTGCCTTATTCCATATTCTGTCATCCCTGCTAGCATCAGGGAGGAAAGAGTGTAAGTTTGAAATTAATAATACTTTCAGAAAATGCAAAATGCCATTTAGCTCAATTTATATCTTTAGTTGTGACTGAACTAGACAAGTAGAAAAGAAGCTAAACTTCCAGTTTATCACTGGATCTTTTTGCTTAAAGAATGACTTAGAGCTCACAATTAGTTTATGACAAGCAGAGAAACAGAAGAAAATTATAAAATTCAGAGCCAGGTGCTGTTTACAACATATGCCATATTGTGTCATCAGTGTATGCAGATATTTACCAAAAAAAAATTGTTTATGCAACAAAACAATTAACTTTGTTATCCGCCTTCTTAATCCACTGGAAATAATTACATAAAATACTTTGAGCAATCTAGGAGAACATTAGGAAGTCTTTCTACTGGCTCTTGTGCACACTTTAGGAGTGTTATGAGCACAGATTAAGATTAGCGACCATTTACCTAAGTGCCGTTTGTGGGGGATGCGCAAAGGTAGCATCTAAACCAGCAACTGTATGAATATTCGTAAAGTTGATAGATAAATAATGAAATATAATGCATAAGGAAATGCAACGTGGTGGGTGGGGTTTTTTTGTTTTATTTATTTATTTATTAGCATCTAATTTGTCTTTTTTTTCCTTTTTAGCCCTCTTTTCCTTGTAAGATTACTGTTCAGCAACAAGAAGCTGGTCAATGGTCAAGAGTCACATAGGATGGCGGACAGCCAATATAAGATGTTATCAGTGTTGTCACCTAGTAATCATCTTCCCTATTTCTCACTGTCCTGGTACAGAAAATATTTACTCATATAAGATTCAATACTGCATAGGTCGTAAAAGAGCTCACAAAAAGTTACTCATTTTCTCAGCACAGTAACTCTAGAATGGAAATGTTCATCTTTTATTCATTAGTTTTTAAACAACCTCATCTATAACTCCATAATTTCTCTACCTGGGTGTTTCCTATCTACCTGTGCACTTGCATTTTTCTCTGGATTATAACCGAAGTAAGACTCCTGACTTTGACAGGGTTGCACATGTTATAAATCAGAGGCCAGTGTAATTTGTGGATTTGCTTCCTTCCAGCGCAGCTAACGTTGTTTAAGCCAGGCAGGCACATACCTACATTTCCCTTCCTTCAGTCTCTCCCTGCCCCAGGCAGAAACAAACCGCAGATGAATTCCCTGTTTAACATACAGAGATGGGGAAATTTGCTGCTAATTACAGTGGTTAGAATTCCTAATGGGTAGGAGGGGGGTCTCCTGAGCACAGCCCATTCCACAGGCAATTCTCTTAGGTTGTTAAGTTTCCCTGCTCTTTTTCAGAAAATTTCTTAACAAAATTACTAGCAGCCTTTATCAAGCTGATATTGTAATTACTTTTGGGAAACAAATGGTATCTGAGGAAAAAGAAAACCACATTTCCATGCTTAATTTAGTAATGGGAAATTTAGAGAGAGAGAGCTCTTAATAAATTCTCATCTCTTTCACAAGTGGGATGAAATAGGCCACTAAAAGCTTCATTTGGGAGGTTAATATTAACAACCAGAACCGTGACCTTAAATCCTAGTGCCTTTACTCTTATGAATACTGAACAAGTTTGACCAATCACAGAAATCTGGGGTAGAGGAGCGTATGTGCTCAACTGTCCTCTTCCGACATTTCACCGCACCACCGTCTTCTCCCTCTCTTTGTAGGAGTAAATTACTTCCCTTTTCATGTAGAAGATCCCATTATGGCTGAAAAACTGTTACAGGTAAGGAATGAAAAGAACAGAGCCTGAACTCCTGTCCTAACCTTGCCCTTTCTTCTCATTCTAACTGTAGGGAGTGTGAGGAATTAATTATTTTCTCACAAGCTTGGACAACACTTAATGAGGAAAACTGGGTAGTTAGCCTTTGAAAATCAAGCCTATGAGCAAGAAAGGCAGGATCCCACTACAAAGTATAACAGAAGAATTCTGTCTGACCACACATCCTTGGAGCTGCGAACCTATAAAGCTTTCCTTCCCTCCTGTGTTGGACTTTATGAATCGTAAGCTTATTGACTGGCAATTATATGTTTAGAGTGGGTCTGACTAGAGCCCTAAGTCTCCTCCCACTGACATTAACACTCTGGTTCCCTTTTCTTTAATATGAACACAGTCCAACACCAAGGGTTTTTACAAAACCCATTCACAAATTAATTCTGGATGCTTAAACATAGTAATTCTGTGAAGCTGTACTCTATCAGCGTACAATCGCGCACTCACACAAACTTAGCTACACTGAAATCAGCTGAAGCTGTAAGCCCTCTCATTTGAGAAAGGTGATACTAAATAAGTGCCAAATACCAGTTCCTAGTCCTTCCTAGCATATATTTAAAATTGTGGCCTCATCAGATCTATGCTGATTCACAACAGCTGGGGGACTGGCATTTTCTGGATGTAAGAGTTACACAGGGACATCTCTGGTAACGACAACTGCATCTCACTGGTAGTGCTCAAATTAAAGTGGGACCACATGCGAGCTCTGGGAAAGTGTTGACCTTACATTTACAAGTTCACAATCCTATAAAAACGCTTTAAAGTATGCCAGAATATGACATTTCTGTATTACAATATTTTCCAAAGATCCTTCCTAACGGAGCTAGGATACAATTAAAGGATTTAAAAGAACAACAGAAACTACTAGGAATAAACTGCCCAATTTTAGTGGACTGTCATGTTCAGTGCAAAATGTTCCTTTTTGTTATAAACCAACCATTAGTTTTTAAAAACGTTGCTTTTGTTAACATAGGGGGATAAGTAGTCTTAAGTTTAGTAGGTGGTTACATAATTTTAACAAAAAAAAGTCAAAGCCTTTGCACATAAAGTCCAGGAGAAAAATCCCATACTTACATATCTATTCTGAAGAAAAAAAAAACAAGCACTTGTTCATAGATACAAAAAGTATGTAGGGCAGCAAATTGCAGCATTGGAAACTGAACTGCAGGGGAGAGAGCGTGATTTTAAGAGCTACTGTTGTCAACATACACTGCAGCTCTAAGTACAGACAGATGAATTTCTGGAAACTTCGTTCAAATATACAGTAAATCTAAAAGCTTAGTCAAAGATTGTAACACATATCCCGAAGTCCTTTGTCTGCACAAAGGGTTGAAATTCTTATACAATTTCCTCTTCTGCTTAATCTGGAGAGCGTGAGATGATTTGGGAGCAGTGTTTTTAACCATTAATTTTTTATGACATATATTCTTTGTATGTAGCTGGAAATTTAGAAACATTCAAAATAGAGAAAAATAATATCTTTTAAATTCAAAGAGCTGGGCTCATGTTTTTATTCACTAAACATTTCAATGATAAAACTGTCAATGCCTTTGAATACTGAATAATGTCTTTGAATACCTTCAAATTTCTTCTTTAGAAATTTTCTGAAACGCCTTTAGTATAAATGAAAATTAGTATCTTAAGTGTCTATCCTTGCCTAAAGGAATAAGATTATGTTTTTAAAATAATTACTAATTTTTAATCAGAAATTCTTTGGGTGTGATCTATCATTTTAGTAACCACAGCTTTACAGCACTATATCATCATAGCTGTTGAAAATTATCAGAGTAACCTCATGGCAAACCATTCTGAAAGTATTTTCCATTAAAAAAAAATTCATTATTATTGTTAAAAATGCTTAAAAATCCTGCCCTATATTTTATGTTGTTACAAGAATATTGTCAGAATGAACAACTTGGAAATAAGGGAGCTGAACAGAAGCGTCTGCATTACTTCTGCATTACTCAGTTTTAGTGTAGTGGTACTAATGCACTAATACTACCACCACATAAAGAATACAACACTGAAGAGTCCTACATATCAAGGATTTATCAAATTTTGAGGAGAAATAAGAAGGAGGAGTTGATTTGCATCTCTGCTGAAGCGTTCAGTAAAATAAAATGTCTTGCATGTGTCAGTATTTCTTGATTGTTTCCAGCTACTTCAGATACTACAGCAATGTTTAGTAACGGATAAGAGCTTGGATCCGCATCCTTACCACTTGTTCGCAGAGGAGTGGGATTGTACTCAGGTATGTGTATAAAGAGCCACAGCGTCATTCCAGCCAGGAATAACTGTTTCACTTTACTATAGTTATAGCCACAGCTTCCTTATCTCTTAAGGTGATCACTGTATAGGGTATTCTTTTACACTTAAGAAACTAATAGTAATATCAATATGAGTGAAGAACTGAGTATTAAGTCTCTTTGCACAGGTGTGAGTGAATAGAAAGGGCCAGAACTGCGAAGAAACCCATCTATTTATAATGTATTTAACTCTCTGTGTAGCCAAATAGTTCAGCTGTGCAGCTTGTTCAGCAGGGACCTGAATTGTTCAGCAGTCACAACACTTCTGCAGTAATATGAGCTTTCAAATCCATTGCTTCTAACTGAAATATCCTGTTCTAGTCTATTCTATTTGACTGCTGAGGGTGGTTCTGAGTACTGAGCTGCTGATGTTTCCACCCTTCCAGTGATCACAAAACTGAATCCTTGCCCCTCCCAGGTGAATATTCTTTGACAATTAAAGATCTGAATATCTCTTGTGAACAGAGGGCAGTAATAACACAGAATTTCAGCTAACATGACAAACAAATCCAGTTCCATGAACCAGCACTATTGTTAGCTTGGGCTCCAAGAACAGCTAATGTCATGATTACTTATCACCCATCATTAGAGTATAATATCAATCTCTAATTACTTTTTGACACTCACTGAGGGATGAAAGGTGCTTTCTAAACCACAAACTTATTCCACCTTAAAAGTAGACGTGAGAGTTCTGTAAGTCAGTGTTCAAGCAAGCAACATATGAGCTTAAGATATTCTTTGTTATTCCCAGTATATTCAAAAATCCTGTTTACTTGTTTTTTCTTCATATTAATTTTCAGAATAACATCATACTGTATAGAATAACATTAGCATGCTTAAAACCAAATCACATAACAAAGACATAAGTTATCTAGAAAGTAAAGCCAGGGTTCAGTTTCCCAATTAACTGGTTCTACTTTATTGGAAATAAGAAAATTGTAGATATAAAATCAAAACATTAGTCATAGCACTAATCAAGAGAGAGGAAAGTGGATGAAAGGTTAATAAGCTGCATTTGAAGTTACTTCAGAGTATTTTCTAGCTGCAATTTAGCAGACCAAGTTTAGGAGCTTTTGTTGCCTTTGCAGTCACTGGCGAGAGAAAAGCATCTCCAAGAGGCATTACACAGCACCCAGTAGACTCTAAAGTATCCTTCTGTAGATGACAAAGACATCCCATTTCACCAAAGTGATATTACTAAAGAGACCATTAATCATAGTCTTTTTGTTCACAGTTATGAAAGTAAGGTGTTATTAAGAAATGCATTAAAATTAATATTTAAAATAAGCTACATTTCGATATGTTAATTATTGTCCTTATTGAGTCTGTAGGAAATGTTTTTCTCTTTCTCCCTACTGCAATACTATAAACTAAAATACTCCTGTCACTGAATTGAGAAGGAAGAACTCAAAGGCACCTACTGAGGAAAGTGAGGTGCTTCCCACTGACTTTAATGGCATTGGGATCATCCATAAACACATGATGTTGCACACATTCAGTATAGGGATTTATTATAAAATGTGATCTAATAGCATTAATTCTAGGATTTTATTCCAGGTTATTAAAATATACTTGTAATTATGGTAAAAGAGAATATTTTTTTTTCCATTTTTAAAAAGGCATATATTTTAGTCACTAGTGGTAGACTTTACCAGACAAACTGCAGACACAAGTAGCAGTAAACCAAAGACATCTGTTTTATGTGCTCTTCAGGCACTTTTAACATCAAGAAATGGAGAAAAAGTGATTGATTTCCAGAATATGAAATGCTATTAAAGAGATTCTGATCTTCATCATGTGACTTATTTCGCATGACATTAAAACAAATAATCCAATCATACTGGAGCTGTAACAGCAATCATGTGATGTCCATCATAGTGGATGTGAGGTTCCTATCCCCATAGCAACATCTGTAGCGCTTATGCTAATCACTTTAAATTAACCTTGATATGAAAAAGCGCCCTAGGGATAATGCTGCTGTTGTGGCAGTTCAGATGAGTAGCATGATTTTCTAATAAAACTCCACAGCAAAAATAAGGGTGATAATGAGATGTCCTGTTAGGACATTTTTTTTAATATGCTTTGGTTAAACCAAGACATTAGTACTAGCATCAGGATAATTATAAGTATCATAGATAATGAGCTGTCTTATTGATTACTGCCCTTTCATAACCCACTGTGGTTAATTTAGAGTGCGTACACAAATTGAACAATTTAAAAGGTAGGAAGCTGACATGGTATCTAAAAACATACTTAATATCTTAATAGTTCACCTCTTCTTAAATGACAGTAAAATAAGACCAAAAGTGTCTACTAGTTTCATTTGATAAGATCCATGCATTACAAGTGCTAAGGTGCAGTCCTGTGGGACTTCAGTTTTGCACAAGAAGTCTTCAGATTTTGAGCTGAATTTCTACGGTGAGAAGTAGTCAATTTAGAAGAGCTGAGTATGAACTGTTTGTTCCATAAGGTGCTTGTTACTCCTTGAGTTAAAGACACTTGATCGCTACTGAAAATTTTATAATGAGAAGCCTTTGCATAAATGAATGTATCTTTACATGAGAAGTAAGTATCTGTAGAGGCTGCTGGAAGATGCAGGCTCGCATATACAGCATCACTAATAGGAATACAAGAAAGACTCCTGGAGCCCAAATTCAGAATGGTTTCAAATACTGAAATCCAAGGTCCACAGATAGGTGCAAGGTAATAAAAGATAATCTGAAATTAAACCCAAATTTGGTACGCTGGCTGCTCTTTGGTAGGGATGGTGGCAAGGACCATTGGGCACACCTCAGCCAGCCCTTGAGCTCCTGCAGAAAGAGCTAGGAGGAGCCCGTGTTGAGGCTCCCCTGCTATGAAACCACGGTTGGGGTAACCCCCGCCAGGGGAGGCTGTTGGGGCCTGGAGCAAGGCTGGGCCATGGCCAAGCCAGGCCCTGTCCCTGATCTCAGCCCAGCCTCTGGGCTACCTTCCCTGTTTTTCCTTTCCTGCCTTATAGTTATATTTTAGTGTTTATTTTACACACATTTGTTGTTACTACGTAGTGTTTACAGGCCTGTATCTCACAGTAGCTTTTAAAAGATGGTGCTGTGTTACCCTACTGCCTCCTTTTCTGGCAACTAGTTTTAATTAGAGAAAGAAAGTAGCAGCATCATTTGTCTACCAGAGTAATAGGTTACATTCCTTTCCATGAGAAAATATAGATACTTACAAATACCAGCTGGCTATTAGGTTAAAAAAGGAATCCAATATAAGGTAGGCAAGTATGACAATTGCTGCAGTCCAAAGTTAAAATTTTTCTTTTTGGTTCTTCTTCCATATCACTAGCCTTGGAGCAAGCAAGGCTATTTAATGACTTCTATTTCTACCCCAATAATTCCATCCTGTAGAATTAAAATTGATTTTCTGTTAGCTCATGAAGATCCAGTGTTGGCTTTCTTTTCTCTGATGAAGAGCCAAGCGAACACTGTGGAGCCTCTCCATAAACTTTAGTGGACATTAAGTCAACACCTAAATATGCACCAGTGACAATGACAGAAAACGGGGACAGTAGCATTTTGACTGTCAGTAGGGAATCTCAGTATAAGAAAGCAGTGCCAAAGTCTTTTTATATTCTAGCTATTGAGAATGCAAGAGGCACACTGTGAGCTGGAGTTATGTGTTGTTAACAAACCATCTCTGTAGCTTAAAGCACAAACTTCAGTAGTAAAATTACACAATCAGCAGCAATGCCCTGGAGCTGCCGCCTGAGTAAACCTGAACTGCCAACCAAAGCCCCTGTCGTGCTTTCCTCCTGCTGTGCCAACAGACTATTAAAATGGCTGAAGCCCATGTTGCCTCACTGCAGAACCATGCCACATTTGAAACTTCACGTTTTCTCTGTGTCCAGTCTTTCTGGGTCATGCAAGCATCCTCAACAAACTAAGTTCTCCAAGATTAAAGGAGCAACACCGGAGCGTAAGGGGTTTATAATTCATATGTATCTCAGCTAGGAGTCTTTTGTGCATCAAAGTGGTTGTACGGTGAAGATTTTGCACCATCATAAATAAATTAATCATACTCTTCCACATTTTCTTCACAACCACATGGAATGTCCCATGCGCCTTCGCAGTGATCACATATGAAGCTGATAACAACAGCTGACTAAGGATATGGATTTTTCAATTAAAACAACAGTACCTTTATATTTCATGAAAATGTCTAAAATTTCCAGACTGAAATTCAGGTAAGGTTTCAGTGTTTTCATGTACTGAAAAAAAAAAACCACAGGTTTTAACTTGATTCTATTCCCTAGATATGAAAAGTGAAAAAATCTTTTTGGCTTTATCTGGCTTATCTTCCATTTCTTAGGGGGAAAAAAAGCCCAAACACTTCTTTATATCTACTAGAATAATTTTTCATCCTAAAAGGAAAATTTCAAAAGTTCAGTTTTGATTCTTAATACATACAAATAAAAGATCATATATCTGATATATAAAGCCAAGCTCTGAGATTTAAACTGCAAGCTCCTTGGATTCAAGAACTGATCACATTTATCTGTAAAGCACCAGACATGCTCCCCATGTTCTATAAACTCCAAGGTAGCAATGGGATCTTTTGGAGGACTTACAAGAATGGTTTTGTTTTGTTAATATTTTCCCTATCAGCTTAAGACAAATGAAAGCTAGAGTAACTGAATTTCTTCCAGATAACAAAGTGCACGTATTCACAACAAAACACATATCTGAATAAAAGTCTTTTTAAAAGCAAAAAGGTTGGGTTTGTTTAGTTGGTTGGTTGGTTGGTTGGTAGGTTGTTTTTTTTTAATAAAACACTTACAATGATTTGAAGTCCTTCTTCCTGTATGTGGGGACCAATTCCGGTCCCCCAGAAGACTGTGGCAAAATGTCTTGTAGCGCTGAATGGGGCCTGGATCTAAATAAGATAAAGAATAGCTGTCTTATCTGGCAAGATTAGAATTGTGCAGGTGTTGATACTGCCTGTAAAATGCAAATAAACCCAATTCTTGTTTTTACGGTATATCAGGTTTTTGTAGCTTTTTTACTTCTCTGAGCACACAAAGCAGTCTTCTTTCCCTTTCCCTCCATGTTCTTTACCTACAACACACATTCTCTGATAGATGACCTTTTAAAATTATTGATAATGCCACCATGGCTATTGTGACCTGCCAGGGGGACTGTCTAATTTGACAGGAATGAGAGATTTGCCATGACTGACACAGTAAATAAATTTTGTGAGAAGAACGTGAACGTATGTTTACTTTGGCTTCAGGCAGACTCTTGTATTTCAAGTGAATGTTATATGAAGCAATGCTCAGTATTTTCAGTGGAGTTTTCACTGTCAAGTCGTTCCTGAGACTATTGTGTGCTAGAAAATATGCATGTGCCCCCAAAAAATGTTAGTGACAAGGCTTGGATTATTAAACAAAAAGAATTTTTGGAAAAGCCATCTCTAATTTGTGTGTATATCCTGAATGAGTCTGATACTGGAACTGTTTTTTGCTGGGGGGGTCAGTGAGTTGCTGACAGGACAACCCTTCAGAAGCGTTAGTGCTTGCAAAAGATGATCCGTAGGAGAAAACATCACTGTACGCATTGTTGGCAGTAGAGTGAGGCAAAAGTAAATGTAGGTGGAAAAGTAGGACAGGAGTAAATGTAGGTGAAAAAATAGGACAGGAAACCATAGACAGCAATTTCGCACTGATATAACTGACAATGAAAATTAACCAGTCTGGTTTCTTTTCATGTTTTTTTTTTTCTGTTTTTCTTACTGCCATGAAAGTAACATGGGCTGGTAAATTGTTGATCCCAATACAGATGAAAGGGGTGTTAAAAAATCTATCAAGAGTATCCAGTGACCAACGTAGATAATTTGTAAAGATGGCTAGTACAATTTTCAATGAATACATACAACAGAAGATAAAATCTCAGAAGCTTCTATACACAGGGAATAATTTCAATTTAAGTGCATCTTACAAACCCTTTCCTGAAATGGGACTAAATCATACTGAGAGAGCAGAAGTTTCAGATCATTACAGTATGAGAGCTGAAATATAAAGGAATACCCCCAGCCTCACTTTAAGTCTGCATTTACAAATACTAGCCAAATCACTTCTACATAGAATCACTAAGGTTGGAAAAGACCTCTAGGATCACCAAGTCCAACCGTCAACCCAATACTACTATGTCTCCTAAACCATGCCCTGGAGTGCCTCGTTTGCAGGTTTTTTGAACACCTCCAGGGATGGTGACTCCACCCTCTCTGGGCAGCCTGTTCAATGCCTGACCACTCCTTCAGTAAGGAAATTTTTCCTAATATCCAAGTTAAAGCTCCCCTGATGGAGCTTGAGGCCATTTCCTCTCTTCCTAATGCTGCTGCTTGCTGCTTGCTGCAATACGGTTTACTGCATCAGCTTTGTACCACCCAAAGCTAATATTTCAGGCAGATGAGGTTTTTTTAGTTAATATGTACTAATAAAACTGTTCAAAGTCACTCTCAGGCACTAGAAAATCTGGTGAAGATTTTATTCCTAAATCAAACAAATTGATATTGCATGGCAATTACTTATGCTTTGTTCTGAACCCTACATGGTGCATCATAATCACATATGCTGTTGCTCAGTACCTTGTCACTTGAGTTAGCAAAAGGATGGGTCAGAAATATTACAACTGGAGCTGAAAATACATTTGTCTGTGTCACCTTCACACCATATGTATAATTCTATTATTATTTATTCCACTTTTCTAATTCTTGCTAAACTCCTTTCTGCGGATGCTGGAACTGCTGTCAGAAGAAGAGCATGTCACAAGATCCTTATGCTCTCCAGCATCTCTCACCATCAACAAATGACAGCAGTTACTAAGTACATGCCAGAATATTAATTTTATCCCTAATGGGAGCCCCAGCACATGTGTTTCTTTAGCTTCACTTTTCTACAGATGCAGTGATGAAGAGAGAATCTCAGTTTCTAAGACTAACATCCTTTATTAAAGAAAGTCAACCAGGAAGACAGATGATGAGATTATCAAAGGAACCAATAACTGGGTGTCCAAAATGCCTGAATTATTCTCCTTTGATATGCCAGTGTGGACAAAATAAAGGCCATATGGGGTGGCTCAGCAATTTATAGGCCATTTGTAGAACAAGAATGAAATTTTACTTTTAAACTTTTATTCACTGAAAAAAAAAATGTTTATTTTATGTGGCAAATCCTTTTTTACTATCATTCCTGATAACCACACCCCCAAAGCTTTTTCCATGTTTTTCATTAAAAATTAAGAATTATCTCAAGAGGAAAATAAATTTTCAAACATAATCAAACAAGACATATGAACCCCTGCCATATATCCCTTACTTGCTTTTTAGTACTTAATGGCAATGTGCATACCCTTAGTATTTAGCATTTATGTATTTGTATAAACACTCATTCTCTCTGGATTTTTTAAAAAGAATTGGCCAGTTGAAGAATTCTTTGTGAGCTTTTTTGTACATTTCTTTGATATTACTGTCAGAAAAGACACTGTACAGCATAAGAACCTCATGATTTCACTCAAACATAAATAAAACCTACTAAAAGTATACACATATACATACAGATTTGAAGGTGAACAAGAAAGAGTCAACGTTTTTTCCAACATCTTTTGGATCTTCTAAATAAAGAAAAAAAATCAGCCTTAGAACTGGAGCAACCAGATTCTTAATTTTGTAGCAATATTAACATTCAGCCATTGTAAGAGTAGTTGAGATAATGGAAAACACAGTTCTCATTAGAATTCTATTTCATATGGTAATGGAAAAATGAAAAATAACAAATATATTCTTTGGACAGCATTTTCTAAAGTATTCAGCAGTCGCCTAACTGACTGTATGACTTCAGAAGAAGATAGTTAGGTCAAACCTTTGAAAAATACACTGCTTATGCCACCCTTTTTTACCTTCTCATAGCAACACAGAAGGAATGAAATCCTGGCCCTACATAATGTGTGACAGAAACTTTGCCACTGACTTCAGCAGAAACAAAATGGGTTCTACTGTAGTCCATTTTTGTTGAGGGAAATAATGAGACACATATAAGGAAACTCCAGTTAACCTACTTATTCACTGCTTTCTTCAGGAGAGTCTAAGAAAATCAGGGCAAAAAGTATTGGAGACTAGAGATTTTACTAAATCAAATTATTTAAGAAATGAGACATGTTACCTTTGTTCATACTTGTATTTGTTTGCCTTTTTTTTCCATTAAGGGAAAAACAATCTAGAAGGAGGAGGAGAAATATTTGAATGGTTGAATTTGGGTCCAGTTTACTTCTGGCCTCTCAACATACAGGGTCTGCAGGCAGGCTCAGGCAGTCTAAATAAAATTGCCACTGGGAGGGATGTGATTGATGAGAAGAATAATGAAGACCACTTCAGGAATGTTTCAGTATTGGCTGTTTGCAAAAAAACCCTTACCACACTCTGCCAGAAAAGAACTGATAAAACTGCTAAGTAGCAGAGGAGAAAGCACTGCTGAAAAGGAGGATTATACCCAGAACTATCGGGAAACCACATATTTGGGAAAAAGACATCAAAGCCTAGGGAAATACCATCCTGTCTCACATTTAAAATTCAAAGATGCTCCTTAAGGGGGAGAAAGAAATTGGTCTGCCCCACTGAGCGTCAGGCTCTGATTTTCCCTGGCCCCCAGGCTCAAGTGTGACAGAGCCACCTGCCCAGGAGCAGGAATTCAGGGATGGCTAGGAAAGGAGGGACTCCCACAGGCCAGGACTCACAGTCCCCACCCCGCTAACAGAGGCCAGCAATGTCTAGGAAGCCCAGAAGTGCAGCCCTGTGGAGGTCATTAGGCAGGGGCAAGGGGGTGTGAGGTGGCATTGCCACTTTTATCAGAGCTCATTGACACTGTGATAATCGGTTACTGACTGAAAAGAGGATTGTTTGCATAAAGTAGGTTTTCTACTAGCATACCATGAGATGGGCAAAAATCAGTTTTATAAAGGCTTAAGGGACATCTAAAAACTATGACAGCTTCTAGAAATTGCCAGTTCCCAAAGGAAGAAAGCACTCATACTGCAGGAAAGGCATGCCTGCTCACCACTTGCTCCTTTTCTGACAGGGCTGAGTAGTGATCAGGTAGGTTCCTTACTACTTGGCATCTCCAACAGAGATGTAGGGACTAGGAGACAGTAGTAGAGACTGAACGACAGAAAGCCTGTATATGAAATCCTCTAATGCTTCATAGTAAGCAGTAAACAAATTGACTACAAATTAACCAATAAGAAATGTGAACACAGCTTTTAAAAAGTACAAAGTAATCAATAGACACAAGCAGCTTCTGGTATCTGAACCTCATTTTAGAACAGGTAGAGCCCAATACTCTTCCCCAATCAAAATGGGTTAAGTTGGATGAAGTAATCTTTACGTGTTATATATCTACAATATGACCCATCATAAATTTAAGAAAACTCTGAATGCACAAAGACCTTGCTTGCACAGATCCTTACAGCAACACTCTGTAAACTTCTTATGCAGTACTGAGGTACCATCTTCCTATTGTTCAAAAATAATAATAAGAAAATATTGCTAACCGAACACTATGTCATGTAACCTCTTTCATCCTCTATCTCAGAGATAACTGGGCTATTCTAGATTTCTCTTAAAGAAGAACTGGCTACGACTAAGAGTTTCTGTCTTACACTCCCAATTTAGGACAAAGAGTCCCAGCTGAAAGACTTTTTTAAAAACATAAAAGTTCAGAAAGTTTTTATGTCACAATCATTTGCTCTGAATCAGTTTAGTACCACGTATTGAGTATCAAGAGTTCAGTGCTCATGCGTTTCTTCATATGCATAGGCTTTTTGGTCAAATGGCATCTCCTATGCTGCATCATCTTGTGGCAGATTAATTTTCCATACTCAGAGGACAGATGTAGCATAGCCAGAAACCTTATGCAGAATCATATGGACATGAGGCTTCTAAATCGCAGCTCACTGGAGACACTCTGGCAGCTCAACCAAGTAGAAATTGCAAGTGAAACTGACTCAGACAGAACTTTTAACTTCCATTCACACAAAAGAAAACAAAACAATCATGTTGAAATTGACAGAAAGTATCAACTTAAAAAGGAAACCACATATCCACGTTAGAAAAACACAAGTTCTGATTACCTTTAGTAATGACATAATAAATAAAACTGTAAAATATTATGTCTCACTTTTGCTTCAACACACATATGAATCTGCATCCTACCAGCTACATATGCTACTGACCTTTTTATACAGTCCCAGTTTCTACTGGGACTATGGAACAAAGTTTATTGATGAGTTTTATTCCCTAGTGATGGACTATAACTACAGTAATAGGTATTCCTGTTTCTCCTCTTTTTGAGAAAGGACAGCTTCACATTATATATATATGATTATAAATTATCAATAAGCCCATTTGTTTACTGGTTGCTAACTTAAGTTTGGGAAATCACTAGTAAAAAACCCAAGCAGAACCATCAAAAAGAAATTACTACTTACACTAGTACTGTGGCTACTTTCAGATTTGTAATATATTAATTATAAATCTCTTTGAGACTGCAACAGTATTAAAGTATCAAACCAATCATAGTGATTTGTTTAGTTAATTTAGGACCTGAACTCTGTAGATACCAAAGTAAAATGACCCTTGATCATTCTATCAAAAGACATTAGCTCTGGGAACATACCTTGCTGGACTAACGCCAGCTGAAAATTACGGAATATATTTTAGCAGACAGACTTAACTCAAGGTCTGGGAACAAATTAGGTGTTTCCTTATTTTTCTGTTTATTTTTTTCTTTTCTGTAGCTCTGTGTGTCTATTACTTACCCTTTAAATAGGTTTATACCATTTCCTCATTCATATTATACTGTGTTTTTCATCTTCCATAACTTCAGAGTACCAACTCCACATTTGCCCTCTGGCCATGGCCCTAAATGTCAATTTCAGATCCTAGAAATATCTACAATGCAATAATCCTCTGGCTCTGCCTCCTTTTGTCCTTCCACCCAAGGACCTAAGAATTAAGGAATCATCAACAAGTGAATTAAACCAATCTTTAGCTTTCTTAAGACACCACAAGTCTGATGAAAAAGTAGGGACAAGACTTGGGGAAAATGTTTTATAAATACAAACAAAACTGATAGAGGAAATAAACCCATACTTTTCCCTCCCTCTTTCCAATGGCAGCATGACAGAACGACAAGCACATGATTTTTCTCAACTCTGAGCATCCTTTGGACCAAGCAAGACTTTTCAGTGAAATGAAAGACAAACTGTCCTTGCTCCCCCCATGCATGACAGAGAGAAACTTCCAGTAAAGTCAGCAGAGGGCTCTCCATTGCCTCAGTAGATGACGGATGCAAGACAGTCTCACAAACATTTCTTTTTTAAAGATTTGTTACTGTAGTAACAGTTTATTTTATATGTGTGTCTGTATATATGTATATATAGAGAGAAAGAGTCAGGGGAGGAAGAAGAGATAGATTCAAAATTATGATGTAAAGCCAATGTTTTTGGATGCTGCTGCTATCTGACTTTATTTTCCTTTAATATGAGTTTACATTTAATCTGAGAAACACATTGAATGGGGGAAAAAAGTTTTTAACTTAAAACATGCTAGATGCCTCACAGCTTTTACTGATTTTTAATGAAATTATTTTTTCCGTATTTTAGACATTCTTTAAGTTACCCGAATATAACTTAGAGGTGTAATACTAGACTTCCCATTTTGACAAACTTTTGCATCAAAATCGTATTTGGACTTCTAAAGTTTATTGTCCTGATTTTCAAAGATACTAAACACATATTTATTCACCTTGGAGCCAGAGGGCAAAGTCAGAATCAGCTGTCAATAGCAGCATTTATGAAGAACACTCCACTTATTTATGTGCCTAGAAATAGACGGCAATTTAAATTAAATGTAGGTACCAAAGTTTGGAAATGTTGGCCCTGGATCACAAACATGAAAAAGACACTAGGGATGCCATTAACTGAATTGACCTCTTGTGTGCATAATTGGCACTAAGGCCAAGAAAAGCCAACAACTGTACCTTTGGAAATTTAATTTAGTAAGGACACTATATGATGGTTTTGTTATGAACCTCTGATTATTATGAAAACACTGATTGCATGGCCTGTTTCCTTAGAAACTAACTGAAGGGTGACATGTTCTGTTGACTTTCTATTATACATTCATAACATCATCTTTCAATTCTATGTCATAAAGAATTTATGTAGGACATCAATCATGCAAGACCGTTAAATTGTTATCTCATTTCAGTGATAATTGTTTACTGCTATAAATGGTTCATGTTTTGTTCCAGCAGTTGGACTGTGACTAAAATGTATCCTCAGAGCAGTGTTGGCAAAGAAGATTAACTTCTTCAGAGAGAAGGAGTCATGAAAGTACAGGAGTGTCTTATTACTGTGTATGAGAAAATATGACTTATAAAAACTGTGCAATTCAATCACCAAGTGGACCAAATGAAGCAGTGGCAATAAGAAACGTAACCTGCTCACAGCTATGTGCATCTGATCAAGAGTGCTAGGGAAAGAATTTTGCAAGATCCTCATGTTAATAATGTACCTGGCCCCGTCCCAAAGTATAATGAAGAGGTTATAATATGTTTTCCTTTTTAGAATTGCTTAAAACAATGTAGTGTGTAAGCTGAAATGTAATAAAACTGAAGTATGATATATATTTGCAATTATAAGGAAAATATAGACTGGAAAAAAAAAAAAAAGTCAAGCATTTACAGAAAGTAATGTTCATAAAAACCTACAAATCTGCCCCCCAGCATAACTCAGCTAATCAGAGTTATGCTGTGCAATGCAATGATTTGTCACCTGCTTTTAGATTTCCCTATTGACTCCTGTGTGGAATAAGAATGGGATCAATTTAAAGCAGTCCTTTAATCCCAAGGGTGCCATCACTAATGCTGCTGTCTGTTACTGCTTTCTAAATGGAATCCAACGATATATTTTTCTGTAGCAAAATGTCTACTTTATGAGCATAATAAATAGCAATGGCCCTTTAATGACAACTTTAGCTTCGGCCATTATGGTACATTTTAAGTGCTTAAAAACACTAATGGGAGCTATACAGTGTTAATTATACTTAAGATATGAGTGCTGTACACAAGAACTACTGCAACATTAAGTAAAACACTTCTGCTAATCCTAATTATAGCCTGTATAGAAGAGATAAGAGAAATCAAGTGCTCCTTCTACAGCAAGTTCTTAAAATAGCAGAGACAGGAAGGACAAATTGGCTAGAAAAACAGTGGAAGCACCTTCTTGATCCTTATTTACACCATTTATAAAAGCAGCTACTTGCGTGAGTTCTGCTGTGCAGAAACATATATACACACACACACGTGTGTGTGTTTGTGTGTATATATATATCTCCTGGTCCTGTAATCAGCCCTGTACTGGGCTAATCTGTGCCCTGTCAAAGCCAGCTGGGTCTGTATAAACATGGATCAACACACAGACATTAATCTGAAAGAGTGGCTAGAATGTTTAAGAATACAGGCTGAAGGGCAGACTGAGCAGGAAAGTCTAGATTCACCTTGACAAACTCTATGCATTTAACTCTGGTGCCTGAGTTAAGAGGGAAATTGCTGGGCCATTTTTATACACATTAAATTTCCAGGGGTGATGGAGATTTTCCTGTAGCAGCTATTCCCGCCTGTTTATCTCCACAGAAGAAATCTAAGGTGACTATGCTCTGCTTTAGGCAAGTCAATAAAATGCCTAAAACTAGGTAAGGGATTAATTTGGCCTAACTGCCTGCAGTAAATAGTGCTTACATTTTAGCTGTGTGTTTAAGCACAAAGAACTTCTCCACCGGCTTATACAAGTCAGGGACTGCATACTTTGACTGTTCTGAAGCATTTCAGCAGGGGCAGAGAGGGAGAAGAAATAAGAAAAACTCCTGCAAAATGCAAGTAAAAGTAATTCAGGTAAAGTCCAGAAATGCAAATTTTTCAGACTTGGGCTCTAGTCCTAATGATGTTCAAGTTAAAACATCTGTATGATAGCACTGGCTTTTGCTTTTCTCTGTTTATGGATTGCCCCTGCTTGATTCTCAAAGATATCTGAAAGGAAAGATCGATTGTATGAAGGCCCCTGTGCTGAGATACCTGCTTCGTCCTTCTCTGCAGACCTTCTCCCCAGCAGTTCACGTCATAGTGCAGTCAACAGCTTTGTTCCAGGCTGGTATACAACCAGTCCTAGAAGTCTGTCTCCACCAGGAACAACAGTCACCTTTAACTACATAGGGTAACTAGGAGAAGGCAAAGTTCTCAGGTGCGTAATCTTTGCTTGCTATCAGAATCACAGAGGAAGAGGAGTGTGACTGTATAACAGTTGCCTGGAATCATTACAGTCAGTAACATTTCTTGAAGCCTGACACCTTACCTAAGTTTGCATAAGGTGTTTCTCCCTGGCCCAGAACTTATGACAACAGATCACAAACCAGTTCAACTCCTGCAGTAAGTAATCACAGCAAATAAAAAACAATAAATAAGGCCAACTTAATTATCCCTACATACTGTGCTAACAGTTCTAGATACATATAAGATGATTTACATCCTCTGCAAGAAATAAATACAACTACTGGTGGAACTAGGTAAAAAACCCATCTTCACTGAGCCAATGGCCATCCAGGGATATATAAACAAATTATATAGCCGTACAGAGAAAATTATAAAGCAAACCTCTATCAGAAGTTTGTGACCATCTAGTAGAAATAATTGAAAAGCACAGAAAAGGAACATGTTTGATGAAAACACAGTTTAAAATTTATTGGGGTTTGATTCCACATGATACAGGCTGATGGCTTACCATCTCCATGCACTTATTTTCAGCCAGTTGAGGACTGAGTTGACATCAGAAGGAACACACACCTCTGAGCCTTCAGCTGCTTCCTTAGTTTGCAAACTAACCAGGAGGGCAAGTGACAAGAGACCTCAGCATACTACTAAAATACTGACTGATCACTAGCAAAACCCAACCTGTCTCCTCTCTTTATCATTCAAATATATCTTCTGTAAGCTCCATTTCTGTTCAGACTTTTGGTAACAACTCTATCTTATTATCTTCACACTCAGCGCTTAAAAAGTTATTTTCAGGATAACAGTCCCTGTTCATCTCCTGCTAAGTCACGAGGATGAAGTGGACTTTGGTTCCAAAATTAAGAGAGAGAAAAACATAACCTTCTGAAAGCGATCACGTTGCTTGAGGTCAAGTTTTTATGGCTACAGATAAATGTTTGATCTACAAGTTTCCCAGCATTTGCTTGAAGATAAATTATTGAAGAATTCTTAAATTTAAGCACTGCTTAAATTAAAACTAGTGCAATAAACTTCAGATATGCATCCATTAAAAAAAAAAAAGGCAAAGAAAATGTGTCTGCAACTGATGATATCTAATTACTGTGGAAATAGATTGTGGCTTCCTGTTTTGTAGTTCTTTATTTATCCTACTGTTCCCACTCCGCCACTTCAGACAGAGTTACGTGAATGTCTGCAACATTATGCGTTTTAAGGGGAAATATGGGCAGAGCCTAAGAGAACCATGGTCGCATGCTGGGGTAACACCTGACAGGTTCAAGGCTGAGAGATGCAAATGCAGCCCCCACATCCAATGCGTCACCACCTAACAGTATAACAATGTGCAGCAGGGGAAGAAACAGAAAAGTAGCAGTTCTGAGGAGGACAAAGAGGCAGTAAAGATGGATGTATATCTTTGTTCTCAGTCTTGGCAATCACGATAGTGACCTTTTGGGTAAAGCACAGAAAGCCTTACAGAGGATGTGCTACAATTATTAACTAAAGCTTTTAGAACCTTTTGAATACAAAGCCTTCTGAAGACAGAAAGTGCTAAAACATATTATTATTCTAAATAATAATAAAAAGTTCCAATATGCTACAGAGATTGTATTGCATCAGCCTTGACGTAACCCAGAAAAACAATGTATCTGTTTAGCATCTTACAGATTTATTCACACTGAGTATTCAAAAGAAATGTTCTTTGATGAATCCTTATCAACTGAAAATGAGTCTTTTATAAAGTGTAAAACTGTAAAAGCTATTCTTCCTTTACCACCTTTAAGGATCTATTTTTCAAATACACTTTCTTCATCTTCAGATAGTAACAAGTTTTCTTTCTGTACTTTAGCTGCAGCACAGGAAAAGGTGCAAATGATTTGACCATTGCAATTTGATATTCCACACTGCCTTGATACGATGTCAGAAATCATCCTCATAATTTGTATTCTATCTAGGACTATTTCTGTAAAACCTTTTTGACACATAGTTTGTTACTGGTCTAGTACTTTCTTTGGTACCGTTTCTACAAGATTGTCAATATTTATTTCTCCATGGTTAGGTAACTTATAAATATGGAGAATATATGCCCATTCCCTGAATCTACACTGACAATCCATAATATTTAAATAGAATTACCATCACCAATTTTCAGTGTAAAGCATATTCAGTGGGCCTGCTGCAGAATGCACAGGATTCAGAATAATTAGCATATAAAGCTACTCTTGCCACTTTGCTTCTCTATTTATATTAGAACTCATTACTGTGCCATCATATTTCAGAAGTACTGATGCGGAATTTGGATTTGACAACGATTCAGGAATAAGCCAGCCAGCAAATTATCTGCAGGGACTCACAGACCTTTCTATAATATCTGCCCACCTGGGCATCACTCCAAGTAACTGCATTTTTATGTCACTCAAGAGTGCTGCCCGCAAGTTGGAGCGCCAACTGATCTGTATTGCAAATTGCTTCATTCATAAGAGACAGAAGTCATCCTGATAAAGTCAAAGGCACCAAGGGAGCAGGGGAAGTCCTAGCCTCCAACTGCTGCCCTGGCCCAGCAAAATGGGGCTGTGGGGGAAGATGGGGGCCGGGCTTGCTGGACCCTGCCCACAGCACCCTGGGATTTATCCCCTTCTGTACAGGTGCTGATAGATGCAAATAATGCTGGTGAATCAAGGTAATAGACCAGACTGTGGAGCTTCATCAGAAATTTTAGATATAAGGAAGAAATTCTTTATGATGAAGGTGGTGAGGCACTGGAACAGGCTGTCAAGAGCAGCTGTGGATGCCCCATCCCTGGAAGTGTTCAAGGTCAGGTTGTACAGGGTTCTGAGCCGTCCAATCTAATGGAAGATGTCCCTGCCTGTGGCAGGGGGGTTGGACTAGATGAGCTTTAAAGGTCTCTTCCAAACCAAACCATTCTATGGTTCTATAGCACTAAGTTACACCCACTGAATTGGAGAGTCAGCAGGTTATTTGGCACACTGTGGATGTGTGAGGGTACAGGTACGCCATCTCCTTCCGGGGTACTCCCAATTTAAGAGGCTGCTGCTTTCCATGGTCCTTCCAGCCTTCTTGTTTCATTCTCAGTCTAGGGTTTTAATTCATCATCCTTCCAGTTGCATCTGACCATATGCAGTGCTGAACAGTAAACTGAACAATCAATATCTATCCTTTAACTTGCATATATATACACACACACACACACATATATGTATTCTGGAGGATTACTTCTGTACAGATCATTTCAGATTGTGAATTGGCACAACTAAAGGAGTGGTGAACTGCCTAGTCTGAAGGTGCATCCAGAGAGAGACAGGATGCTGGTGTATGCTGGTTTTCCACCTAGAGAAAATGTCTATGCAACCAGTACCTTCACAGAAGGATGCCAGATGCCAAGAGAGTGAGAGAGGCAGCAGCAAGGAGTGGTTTACAGGAAGAAGAGATACAGCTCTTGCTATACCAGAATTGCTGGAGAAGGTAGACTTGAAGATTTGGAAAAAGTAGACTTTTGTCTACTGCTTGCTTAGGCTAAGTTCACAGAAACAGGTCTAATTTGTGCACATTTGTTGCAAATAAAGAGGTGGCCCAAATATTCTTAACTTCTGCTTTTAATTTGCTTTGATAGCACAGCTAGGAACCAGTAACACATAATGTTGTTTAACTATAACTCACTGAAACAGGTAAGAATAGAATAACCATCTCCACCGGATCTACACCACTGCAATATTTTTGGTGTCACTATCCTCAGGCAAAAAAAAATAAATTCCTCTCTCTTCTTTGTCCTAGGTCACATACTTATTATTACACCATAACATTGCAGGCTTGCCAACCCTTAGTCCCACGCACAGTAGCACAAGAAGTAGTCCTACTGCTAACATTTTTTAAACACGCCCTTCCTGGAGAAACCTTTTCCTTTGGAATATATAAAATTTGGTCTCAAATTGTGTACAAACAGTTCAATTACTCTGGCCAATTTCAGGCAGAGCACAGAGATTCATCTCTCTTTTTTACAATAATTCCTCTGTGTCAAAATGCTGGTGCGTTTATAGCTTCGGATAGAAGTGTTGATATGATGCACCTATACTGCACGTAAATAGAGGGCTTCAGTTTTTAGTGCTATCAATCTCACACGGACTGTATTTACTTTACAAATTCATGAAAATAAAAATAATGGACTGAGATGGCTTTTCTCTGTTAAAACATCTGTGATAAAGGCATAATAAGTCAATGAGGTATTAAGTGCTCTCAGTGTCTTCATCTGCCCAAGCCAATTGAAGTTTCTGGCGTCCAGCACTACACAAGAATTTCACAGTATCTTAAGGCATATTCATTTTGCACAAGCAAATCTCAGGCTAAATTCTTCCCCAAGCAGACAAAGCATCACTTATACCCCTCACCTTCTCCTGACCAGTGACACTCTTGTGCGAAGTATGTGCCTTTTCAAATATCATAGAAGTCAGTTTGAGTGCTCGCAAATGATATTTGAATGAGAATTCGAGAAGGAATTATAATGTGGCAAATAGCCGCTGGACTGACCAACTCTCTCTTTCTCTTTCCATTTCAGACCTGGATTTTATCTTGAATTGCACCCATTTTTCTGTCCAGGACAGGTGGAATTCTGGTGGAATGTAATCAGTGAAAATGTTAATACAGTGTATTGGGTCTGGCTGGGATGGAGTTCACCTTCCCCGTGGCAGCCCTCATAGTGCTGTGCTTTGTACTGGTAGCTGGAAAGGTGTTGATAACACATCAGTGTTTTGGCTACTGCTGAGCAGTGCTCCCACAGCATCAGGGCCGTCTCTCCAGCATTCCTTCCTCTCACTGGGAGGCAGGGGGTGGGCAAGATCTTGGGAGGGGTCACAGCCAGGACAGCTGACCCAAACTGACCAAAGGGATGTTCCATACCGTACGACATCTGCTCAGCAATAAGAGCTAAGAGAAAGGGGGAAGGCGGGGGGACATTTGTCCAGAGCAATGGCTACACGTACTGTGGCCTTGCTTCCTGGGAAGTGGCTGGGCATCGCCTGCTGATGGGAAGTACAGAATAAATCTTTTGTTTTCCTTTGCTTGTCTGTGAGGCCTTTGCATTTGCTTTATTAAACCGCCTTTATCGCGACCCATGAGGGGTTTTTTCTATCTCATTTTCTCCCCTCCCCATCCTGCTGAGGAGGAGAGTGATAGAGCAGCTTGGTGACACCTGGTGTCCAGCCAAGGTCAACCCACCACATATATATTTCTGTATAGGTTACCTCAGAGCAAGTGATGTCACCATTTTTTCACCAGCCATAACAAAAGAAAAAGGTAGGGTATCTCCTCAAACTATCACTTGGCTATTGACAAAAACAACAGCAAATAAAAATTAAATAATTTATGCAAAAATATCACTATATTAATAATAAACAATCCTGCTCTGAAGGACTCACTTTAAAGCACATTAAAAAAAAAAAATCTACTTTTTCTTCTAGAATACTGGTGATGGCTATAGAGCTTATCTAGCAGCCATTACAGAAAAGTCTTAGAGAGTCTCTTGTTCTGGAACATGGTGTCAGTACAAGAGCGTCAAGTCCAGATTTTCTTCTTTTTATACTCTTTCAGCCACTAGGCTTCCCTACAAGATTGGTCTTTTGTGTTTACAAGTAATTGGTGCAGCACTTTTGGCACTTCTGACTAATAATAGCACTATTTTCTTACTTTTGTGGCCTAAGCTTGAACAACTTTGAGGTACTATATATCAAGATACTGCTTTGTTAACATCAAATCTGGCTCTTTAAGAATGGCAAATGAAGACAGAATTTCTTTATTCTGGAGCCAGGACACAAAAATTTATAACACTTAATGCTCACATTTAAAAATTATTTATAAATCGTAAAAAGATCACTCATACATGCAACACGTAACAGACATAAGTAGCGTGTGTTACAGAATGGTACAATGTATTATTGCTAATGCATGATTAGCTTGAACTCTTTAAAAAATAAATATTTGAATATTAGTTTATTAAATAATACATTAAGATTTTTACTATACCTATAAAAAGATTTATTAATATATTTTTGAAATACACTCTTCAAAATTTCAAAACTGTTAGGGGTAGATTTGGGACCACAAATTAAATTCACCAAAAAAAAAAAAAAATCAATGAGGAATGTTCTCGTGGATCTAAAAATCAATCAAAATGTCCACCTTTTCAATGTTGTAAGGGGGATGGGGCGGGGAGAGTGGAAAGGAGGATTGATTTATCGCTGCAACTTTCCTAACCATAAATCAGGATCACAGAATGGATGATGTTGGAAAGGACCTCTGGAGGTCGTCTAGACCGACCCTCCTGCTCAAGCAGGGCCACCTACAGCCAGTTGCCCAGGACTGTATCAAAATGGCTTTTGCGTATTGCCAGGGATGGAGACTCCACAACTTCTCTGGGCAACCTGTGCCAGTGCTCTGTCAAACTCACAATGAAAAAGTGTTTCCTGATGCTCAGAGGGAACCTCCTGTGTCTCAGTTTGTGCTCGTTGCCTCTGCTCCTGTCACTGGGCACCACTGACACGAGCCTGGGTCTGTTCTCTTTACACACTTCCTCCATATAATATAGAAAATATAATGTATTTATATATTTTAATAAAAGCCCCCATGAGCCTTCTCTACTCCAGGCTGAACAGTCCCAGCTCTCTCAGCCTGTCCTCACAGGAGAAATATTCCCCCCATAAATTCCCTTAGATACCTTTCCCTGGGCTCACTCCAGTATGTCCCTGTCTCTCTTGTACTGGGGAGCTGAGAACCGGACACAACACTCCAGATGTGGCCTCGTCTATGCTGAAGAGAGGGGAAGGGTCACATCTTTTGATCTGCTGGCAATACTTTGCCTAATGCAGCCCAGCATAGCAGTAGCCGCCTTTGTGGCAAGGGCACATTGCTGGTTCCTGTTCAACCTGATGTCCGCCAAGGCCCCCAGGGCCTTTTCTGCAAAACTGCTTTCCAGCCGGTGGCCCCCAGCATGTACCGGTGCACAGGGTTGCTCCTCCCCAGGTGCCGGAGTTGGCACTTCCCTTTGTTGAACTTCATGAAGTTCCTATCAGCCCATTTCTCCAGCCTGTTGAGGTCCCCCTGGGTGGCAGCACGACTCTCTGGCCTATCAGACACTCCTCCCAGTTTTGTGTCATCAGCAAACTTGCTGAGGGTACGCTCTGCCCCTTCACCCCGATCATTAATGAAGATGATAAATAGGATTGGATCCAGTATTGGCCCCTGGGGTACACTGCTAGTTACTGGCCTCCAACTAGACTTTGTGCCACTGATCACCATCCTCTGGGCCTGGTCTTTCAGCCCGTTTTCAGCCCGTTTTCATTGCTCATCCAGCCCACACGTCACCAGCTTGTCTATGGGGATCTTATGGGAGGCAGCATAAAAACCTTCCTGAAGTTCAGGTAGGCAATATCCGCTGCTCAGTCAATATATTTCTGCTAGCAAATGTGCCACTGAGGTTGATCATAGACTATTCCCTGTCCAGGTGCACAGGTAAAACACGATGTTCTTGCCTACTGAAATTTCAATCTGGATTACATGGAACTGGCTATTTGACCAAATTTGTTTTCTAGGATGAAGCTATAATAAAGTCATTCTTTACAGACGAGTTGGACCTGCTCCTTCTCACTCAAAAATGTAATTACAAGGCCTGGTAATTAATTTTTATTTCTATTCATACAAATGGAAATTGCTAGGAATCGTTTCCTCTTTTTACAGTTTTGTAAGTGGAACGCAGACAACTTTGTGTCTGAGAGAAATCAGAGGCATATACTTGCCAGAGCTCTCATCTTGTATAATATATTATCTGTGTTCCAGCTAAGCTAACTGCATTTTTTCTCTGTTGGCATTAGTTTACATTTCATTTTCCCTATCATATTAGGATACACCTATGTGTCCAAAGACCAACACCAGCTCCCAAAGATTTCTTCAGTTACCCTTTCAAGTCTCTTAAATGTCTGGTATCTGTATCTTACAACAAAGGTCATAGATGATAAGCCTGTACTGTTATCTTGTTTATTCATTCATAGTTACATAGCCAATGAATTTCTTCCTTTGTCTAGTCCCATCAAGTGGCCCACAAGGGAACTGACTGTTTCTTCCACAGAGGGTAATTATTTACTGCTTGCTCTGTGTCTGTTGTGGTTTTTTTTCTGTTCTATTACATACTACATCATTGCATCTTGTGGTATTGCTCTATTGCAATTGCCGTAGTAGTGTTGTAACAAAAAATATGCATACAGTGCTCTCGTCCTGGATAATACCTTGTTCATTTCTTGAAAAAAAAAATATCTGATGATACTCTATGCTGAAAACGATGGAGCCATTGAGAACTCTGAGGCTAAAGTTGTTAAACAGATATGCCACAAGAACAGCCTACCCTGAACCTTCCTTTTGAAGAACACTTGGGAGACACGATATTGGTCCTAACTAAATGTTCATAAATACTATTAAATACAGATAGCCTTTCCAGAAAACTAAAATAAACATAGATTTTTGATGTTTTTTCCGTTATCGAAACACATCTGTATCTTTCTGTTTTACATTTTAACATCCTTTTTCCTCCTTTTTTTGGTCTATTTTAACTACAAATCCCATCTCTAACACATTCCAAACATATCTGAATATATATTGCCATGAAAAACACTGATTTAAAGCATTTTTTTCTAAGGCTACATTAAAGCAGCTGCACTGGTAAACTAAATAGATTCAAGGCATTTCTGTGATAGGAATGATACTTAACACAGTAAGGCTTTTGTTTGTTTTATAGTTTTAGCAGGCTCCTGCTCACCAAAGCAGAGCAAGTTAAAATGAGGAGGTTGTATTGCCACCGGGCAGTGTGGTTGAGCTCTGAAGGCACAAGGAGGGTGCAGCTCCCCCAGCAGCCTGCATTCTGGGATAACCCTTCCAAACCTCCAAAGGTAGGCCACATACTACAAAGTGTTGTTGGTGTATTTAAAGTCTGGAGTGCTTTCTCACTTTAAAAATTTAATGTGATTTTTGCTCCTGATTAAGAAATGTATGAAAAAGGAATGGAAACCCTGCAGCTTTTTTATAATTTGCACACTGGTATCTTGCACTTCGTACAGTGGATTCACTCTTCCCTTCATTTTTAATTGCATGCACCTGCTGGAGGAAAAAACTTCTTTCCCCTTCCTATTCCAGGTCACATCGGGGCAGTACGGTTATCAGATAATTTGGCCCACTACTGAATTAAGCTAGATCTCTACATATACTTTATTTATATGCATCAGACACAACTACAAAAGTAATCGCCCATGTTCATAGAGTAAAACCATATTTAGTCTATGCAGGGAATGAAGCTTTACCAACAGCATTTTTTTTTCAAAATAAGCATTGTAAATCTTACCTATACGGGCACATACCCAAGACAGAAACACACACTGTATCTGCCAGACCATGCAAAAAGCACTATCATAATTCTTACATTTCAACAGTTTTGTTTACTCTATGAACTCTGCTAAATAATTACAAATGGTTTTGGTAGAGGATGGGTGGGTGGATGGATGGATGGATGGATGGATGGATGGATGGATGGATGGATGACAAGTCTATAGATGGACATTTATAAATGGATAATGCTCGTCCTTAATGGAGCCTAGACAACATTTTAATAAATCCACAGTATGCAGAACCTGCACATTTCTGAAGAAAGAGAAGAAAACAATCAGTTGGCATATTGTCACAAGTCTGTTGAGGTGGAACTGAATGGAATGGTATAACCGTCATGCACTGGGCATACTGTGACAGGTTATAGACAGTTGATAAAATGAAATTTTAAATAAAGGAGCAACCTTGTTCTATTGTATCCTGCAATTAAAGCCATTAGGCAAAGGAAAAACCATTTTGATTTCCACCTTTATGATTCTGGAATGTCTCTCTTCATTGTGCTGCTAAAATCTAATGTGTTATATATTTCACCATGACAAAATATAATTGATGTCATGAACATTTTGAATTATTGCTTATATAATATATGCTTTTAGCAGAACTCTATTTATTGTTGTAAAATTTCTGAAACTTGTTCTAAATTACCATGAAATGCATCAGACTGGAAGAAAAAGATTTGTCAATGACACGACCAGTTATTTGAAAGATTTTAACTTTCAAGTCAATTTCACAATACTTTCAGTACTTTCAGCTCCACTTTTTCTTCTTTTTCTTAGGGGGAAGGGGATAAAAGGAATAAGGAAGAGAAATACCCACTACATTTATGAAACTAGATAAAAGAAGCAATAAGCAGAATGCTTTATGGGATAGCCATAAAATTTTAGATGAATGTAATTTCACGAAAAATACATTTTTAAAAAAGAGAAAGTAGAAAAGATTTGCATCACCAATGTCAAGATTAAAAAAAAAAATCAAGCCACTGCAAAACTAATTAGACAATGCTATTTTCTACATTCATAGATACGCCTAACAATGACACATTAGCACTCAAGCTTAAGCACTGGATCATTAACCGTGCAGAAATGTTACATGCATTTGTGTATAAAAGATTAAATGCTGTGCATTCTTGCAATGTTCCATATTCTATTGTATCATTTTAGCCACTCTCTTATCTCTCTGTCACTTTCAATGAACTGTAAATTTGATAGCATGTTTACAGATATTTTTCTTCCCATGACTAAACTATCAAAAGCCTGTATGATGATTATATCATTTCCTTGCCCCCTTAGGAGTAGAATGTACAACACACAATGCCCTAAAATGCATTTGTACGGAATACCTAATCAACATATTTTGCACAGTTCTTTGGTCTACCTTAGAAAAGCACCCTCATACCTCTCAGACTGATTGCTCTTGAGTATAATAAACAATGTAAGACAGAAATTCATTGAAGGTCATTCCCAAATGGAACAGTATTTCAGAGCAGGCTGGACTGCAAAAGCAAATGAGAGGAAAGTGTTAAAAAAAAAGAGATAATGACAAAATTCTTCCTCAAATCTTCTAAATGCATTAAGAAGCGAAGTGAGCATTTTAGAGACGAATGCCTGCATATTATATCCAGAGCATGAGGTCCGGTGACTTAATAGCTGCAATAGTACTACACAATATTGGTTTCCAGTTTAACAGAAGAATCATAGACTATGCTATGGTCTACACAACGAAATGAAAAATATTTAGAAAGCACATGAAATGAAGTGTGCTTTACTACAAATTCTGATGTTTTACTGGCTCCTGAGCAAACCAGAAATGCAAAACACCACTGAACAGCTACACAGAGAGCAACTTGCCCACTAGATATTGCCCAGGAGATTGAGATTATTCTATTATCAACACCCCCTTCCTGAGCTTTTTCACTTTGCCCCAGGATATTCTGTGGAGACAATCCCAAACAGATCTAGGTTCACACTTTAGTGCCACTGCAATAAGAGACAGTAATGCCAAATGAAGAATAAGATTATTATCCCAGGTCTCAGGAAAGCAACTGCCTGGCCCAGCCAAAATAATTAGACTCTTGAGAGTGTGACCCACAATTTTCAAACACTGCTGTGTGAAACAAAGTACTTTTCCATACAGATCACCTCTCTTCTCATTAGTGACCGATTACAGGACCAACCACAGCAATTCATTATCTGGAAAACAGATAACGGAAGGTATTTAAACTACTTTAAGCTTCTTTTTAATCAAATTTACAGCTGGGAATTAAAGAAGCAGAATTATATCACCAGGCAGATTCACAGACCACCAGAGAAGTCTCCAGAGATCACATGGATCACCCTTGTTCTGGCAAAAAGCAAGAAAGAAGAAAGTTCAGTGACCACTGGAAAGATTTAAGGGCTGAATTTAGCCTACCATGTGCACTGCAGAATAATGAGAAATCTCTGAAACACTAGGGAGAAGGGTAGGAAATCATATCTGTCCAGTACACGTTCAGTGAGTTAGTAATAGGACAAGTGCTATTTACAGGGAAAATCTTTACATTTCAATGTTTTCACAGGTACCAAAATATAAAGATGTTTAATCACATTTAGATTGGCTACAGGAAAGAAGCTCATTGCTGCCTGCACATACAACTTACATCCTACCTTCAGCTTCCCCTTCAATGAATAAAATGCAATATAATGGTATGTCTGTACACATTTAAGATAGCTTTTTAACTTACTCTTTCTGTTTTAAAAATCCCTTTCATTCCTTTTGAAACATTTTGTAAATATTTTTTTTTAATTTTGAAAGCTCATTGTTAGCAGTATTGAATCACTGACTATTCATTATAATCAGTAAACTTTATGGGTTGGCGTAAAACAAGCTCTGTGCCCCAAGGAGGCTATAAGTTAGGATTACACATCTTCACTGACTATCAGAGAGACTTATGTTCCATGTGACAAATCAAGATGTTCTAGAGAAGCACTGATGGGAAAAAAAAGCTAATCACTCTAAAACATGCTAAACTGAATGTTTTGACTTATAACTTACTATAGTCATACAGAAAAGAAATAAGAGAAGGTAACAAAATAGAAGTCAACAAAGTTTAACCCACCTAATAGTGGCTTCCCACATGTAGCCAGATCTTACTTTCACTGGATAACCTGATGCAGATACTGTTCTTTTTTTCAAAACTAAAAGGTGTTAAAAGGAATTCTAGAATGAAACAGACACATGGAATAAAACTAATTAAAATATTGACTTAAAAGATGCCGTGTAAAAGTACCTTGTAATTTCAAAACTTGTGTTTTGAAATTGTGTATATTTAAATTTATCTTTCTGTGCATATTTCAAATGGACCCCAGATCCCTACAGCTTCCATTAAATTTGCATTGCACTGAGCAACAGCCTTAATATTCGGTTATCAAAGTTAGAATTCAAGCTGGGATGTATCTTGACATATTTAGCTTCAGGAAGTCTTTTTCTGATTCCCCATCAACAGACACTATGTCCACTCCTTCCATTTCCAGGATTGCCCTAAATTCCGTGTCATTGTGATCAACTCCTCAGTATTAACCAGTTCTGCATGTTCTTGGTGATACAATCAGTCCATCCTATTTTCCAAGACTACTTCCTCCCTAGCAAAGTCCACAAACTCTGGTATCATACTGCTCTGTGTACATGGTCACACACAGACTGTTTGGAAAAGGTGAAAGAAACAGTACCAGTGTGACACAAGCAAATAGGTAAGGAAAAAAAAAAAAGAAAAAAAACGCAAGCTGGGGGAGGTAAGATTATCCTGCCTATAATGAAAAACTGAAGAAAATAAGAAGTGCGTTCTCTTGTAGATTGGCTTGCCCCTCATACAAACAGAATATCTCAATAAGGATGAGGGTGAAAGTACTTCCACGGGGATTATTCAGCAGAACATGCTAAATTTTGGTCAGAAATTTAAAATAGAACTTTTAACTTCCAAAATAATTTTTGTTTTCTAAGTACAAAATAAAACATTTTGGGGAGGAACACCATAGAAAAGGAAAGAAAGCAATCACTTTCCCTGAAATACGTCCACCCTTTCGAAGTCAGATCTTCAGCCCTTTAACAGTCTGGCGCTGATGAGCAGCTCCAGCCATGTTAGGAGACTGGCAGTGAGTCTGGGTAAGTCTGGAGAAGTGAGACAATCCAGCTGCTGAAAAAGCCAGCCTGATGACTGCTGCCCGTTTGGGCAGGGCAGGGCAGGGCAGGAAGCCCTAGGAGCCAACATCAAGCCCATTCCTCTTGGGCTGCCCATAACGTCCTCGCTGTATCTGGAGGCTCATGGTCAAACAAAGATTTTAGCATGTACCTTGGAGCTTCAGGTGAATGGCCATTTGGATAAGGTTAATATCTATAGAAAAAGAATGCAATTGAAAAATGTACTTGTATTGCATTTGTTCTGATGTAGACCACATTTTCAAAATGTGAGACAATATAACGGGACTACTGTTTGCATCTGCAAACATTCTCAAGATAACAAACTGAAGAAAAACAGCTGCTCAATATTTTGCCTGTTTTTTTCAATACCCCTGTGGACCAGGTAATTCTGAAAGTTTTTAGTATTAAATTATGAAAAGATTTATAAACAATTCAGGGAGTTCTAAAATCTCATTAGCAATTCTTTGCTGATTAGGAAATTTAGTTTTCATCCCCTTAGAGTCATGAGGCAGTGCCAAAGAAAAAAAAATATTTGTGAATGTAATGGACGTATCTTCTCTCTCATATTACATATTTCAAAGTATGAGTTAGCAGTGAAAGACAAAGTAAGTTTATTTTGTATCACTGCATTTCTCTACAATCTTGAGAAGATATGTTTTTCCTCCCCATCACAGAGAAATTATTAAGGAAAAAAATGAAACTTAGTCAACTTTGATAAAAATGTAGTATAAGGAGACCTTGTTAAAAGTGGTTGCATTTCCATCAGTAGAAGAATCAAGGGATTTCAGTGGGACAGATGGTTAGAGATTACCTGGTAGGGAACTGGATCGGGAGTGAGAGATATCTCCATTTCCTATCCATATAATTATAGTTCTGTATTGCGTGCAGGTGCCCCGGTGCTGGCAGGGGGTGCAGCAGCTGGCCGGGGCTGCCCCAGGCCAGGCACAGCCGGTTCCAGCCGGCTCCAGCCCACCCACCCCCGGGCACAGATGAGCCCCGCAGCCACGGTGGATGGCGGCGCCTCAGGGAAAGCCTGGGTAGGAAAGGGCAAAGGGCTGGACAGAAAGAGGAACCACATAGGGCACACCAAGGTCAGAGGAGGACCATTTCCCTCCCTTTCCTCCAAAGTGGAAGTGCAGACACTTTTAGGAGAAACCTAGTCTTTCTGATTGTTTAATGCTTTTAAAGACTGATGAGTAGAGGACTAAACCTAGAAGCCTTTCTCCAATTCCGCCATTAAGACTGATAAGAAATATGCAACTGAATCTTTTCTGTGATGTAGTTCTGCTAATGGCTAACATCAAACTCTCATACAAACCTCTTAACTGCCTGGTGCCCCATACACAAGATTTCAGGCATCAGGTCGTCTGATGGGAGTAGGTGTCTGCCACAGTGGGTCATGGTACCTGTACCCTGCACGTGCAAAGGATGGCTGTGTTTCTGCACCTGGAGCTGCGTTTTCCAAGACCATTCCACTGAACGACAAACCCTGGACAAAACACATCCTGGCTGAAGCATTGCATAGCCTGAAGGTGCCTCAGTCTACCATTCTTCATGCCAGACAATGACTGATGGTGGATCGGTGTTAGGCAGTGTTGGCATCTGCCACTGGGGAATCGATCGCACATGGGGAGAGAGACCTGGCGCTGAGAGTGGGTCAGGTGCCAGCAGCGGGCAGACAGGGGAAAGAGAAGCAGGGTCGGGCGAGGGTGTCTCACACAGATATCAGTTTGAGCAAAAACTGTCCAAATCCTTAACAAATCCTGAGTCAAGTTCTTCGGCGACAGACATATCTCTGCTACCAAAATTTTGCTGTGCTGGACCTGAACTGATAGCACATACGAGTGAAATGTATCAGATGTGCTCATTCTGTGTATTGATCCATTTTTTCCACACTGCTACATGGACAGTCTGGGAAATATTTCTTGCATGTAATACATTATGTCTTTTGAAAAACAGCTGATTTTCCATTGTCTTGCATATCCTATGATAAGGTATGTCTAAAATACTCCCAAACCAAGGTTTTTACAGGCAGAAAAGTCTTAAAAGCTTAAAAAACTATAAAGCCTGGGAACTGATAGAAAAATCAATCCAAATGATGGAAAATTCATGGCTTGAGAACTTAAACTTTAAAGAAACCAGCTTCTTATATGTCCAAGGCAGAAGGCCAGGTGGCCGTGTGAACTGCAAGCCCGTTCCTGTGCTCCAGAGAAAACGTGGACCAAAGTAAAGTTTAGAGTGTGTCAATTTTCAGCATAAATGCTAAAGAAGTCAGGACTCAAAAATAAATGTTCTGTCTAGATTTATCCAAGTAAATAGCTTTATGGAGTCTCACTACATTCATAATTCATTGGGATTTTAACATTTTCAGCAGTTCATTTTAAATGCTATTGCCATCTTTGAAGGACCAGCCAAACAAAATCCTCTTAAATAAGGTGACAGCTGCTGTTTAATATAGTTTCTAAAATTGCTGAGTGAAACTATCTTTTTTCCTGTATTAGCTATAACATCCTATACCAACTTTCTTCAATTTACTCCTAGGGATTTGGGGTTGGGAATTTTGCTAATTTTTAAAGTAGATCTTAAGTATAGGAAAGACTTTCCAAGCTGACAAAAAAAAAAAAAAAAGAAGATAAATTATCATATTCTTGACATGTAGGCATAACAAGACTGCACATTTCACAGACTTTGTAGGTTTAACATTTATCCCTAAGTATTTCCAGAGGCCACACTAGCCTTAGACCTAGACCTGTGTCCTAGAGGGGTGGACACAGTACCTCCAGTTTCTGCTGTGAAAAAGTGCTGAGTAATTTTTAACTCACTGTATATCTTCTGATGTACATATTCACAATAGTGCATGTAAATGTACTTTGATTAAAAACATGACTGCAATACAGAAGCCAGGCTGTTCTGATTTCTAACAGACACAGATCTTTTCCTTCACAGGCTATAATACACTGCAGTAATAAGAATATAATCCTGAATAGCAATGAACTTGTAAAAAGCAAAAAGAGAAGTTTGCAGACACTGGGGCTTGATGACTTTATTTTTAGGCAGCAATCAAATGGTTCTTTTCCCAAACAGGAAAAAAGGCATGAAATGACAGGAACCAATGGTCCATCTAGTGTGGCTTCTTTTCTAAAGCAGTAGCCACTTGAGGCATTAAAGTGTACATGATATGGGGCAATTACAAGCTGATATCTTCCCAAATCACAGCAGTTAGCATTTAAAGGACACGCTCACTAGAAATTGCACCTATCTATTACCTTTAAGAGCCACCCCAAGGCCTTAAGCAAGAGTGGGTTTTCTTAGCCCAGCGAGGAGTACCTAGGGCTTTGCCTTTCTCATACATAAGCTTTTACCTTGACTTAAGCCTCTTTCTGTCTGGCTTTCAGGAGCTATGGCTGGGGAACATACGAGAGGCACCCTCAGTGAACACAGTTATACCTAAAGCTAAGTTTTGGTGGCACTGACCTATAAAACAATTCATGTAACTTCTCTGCTGCGGGGATATAAAATAAGAAATTAAGTTAAATTCCTTCTGGCTGGCAAGTATTAAAAACTGGTAAAGGAAGAAGGTGCTTCAGCCATTATTTAACTGGAATGCAGCAGCTATTTTTGTGTGGAGCTGCTATGCAGGAAGTGGAGTCTTTTATCGTTTATCCAATATATGTATTCCTGGTGCTACTATCACTGTGGTAACATGCACGTTTTAAAACACATTTCATCGTGTCCATTCCTAACTGCAAATATCAGCATTCAACAACATTGCAAGGTTTCGAAACCACACCTGAATGATTTAGTTCTAGATATAACCTTGCTCTCAATAATTCCTTCTCCTTAGAAGCAACTGTAACCATATATTTGAGATTTTCACGAAGGATTTTCAAAAGAAAACTCCTAGTTAGTAAGAATTAAATGCAAGTATTTGGGCCTGATTCTCAATTTCATTTTTAGTGGATGATTTAAATGAACACTGCTTTGCACTGCTCAAGCAGTGTAAAGAGGGTCTTTGTGTAAAGAAGAATCAGCATTGTATTTTGTCTAATGATGTATTTATTACACAATATATTCTGGCATTTTAGATTTCTATACTGAACAAAGAGGCCTCCTGCTCTTTGCTTTTAATCCAGTACGTGAAAAAATACATGAAAACATGGAAATTGTTTATGAAAAATTAAACAACCACAACTTTTTCTGACAAATAACATGTTACAGTTGAAAAGCAGGTATGTGGTATGACTTTTACTTTACTGACATGCATTTCCAGTGCCATATGCTACAGACTGTTGCAAAACATACCGCTTTCTTTCAGGACATTACCCTGTTTTGACAGCAAACATGACTTGACAGATGCCTCAGCAGAGGAATTGCATGGTATCTGACCTTTTTGTGATATGTCATTTCTAGAAAGCCTTGGTGCAGGTGCTCCATCATGGGACACATAACAGAGATACACACCAGAGAATGACATGATTCAAAACCTTTTATCTTTTTTTTTACTTTCTTGCATTGTATTTGTTTTAGAGCATGTCATCTATTGGCCTTTGTAAAATGAGATGCCAAATCTCAGGATATAAGGTTTAGGACTGTATTATCCTAAAGATTTGTATCTATTCCACTCCAGGGACCAATGTTTTAGGTTTGTTTTTAGGTACCTAATGATTTAATTCAGGCAAAGCTAGGCTTGAGTCTTAATAACTATGCTTCAGACAGAGATGGATAACTTTAAGCACCTTCAAAGGTCACTTCATCTTGGTGCTGTTCAAGGTCCTCTCTGCCTGCTGTAAACAAATGCAGTTCAAAAGCATTTAACATCTTGAAAAGACGCAGTACATGGGGAATGGCAGTATTGTAGTGCACCATGACCATGCGCCTCCACACACCTTAACCCAATCCTGGTTTAAGGGGCAGTGATCAGGACGACTAAAGACATGCTTTAGACTACACCTTCACCATTCACCATTCTACCAAAGTATATTGCCCCTTCTCTGAGGGACACCTCTGCCTCTCTCAAAATCAAATCATATTGCTGTGAAGAAGTTCAGGACTAAAAGAATAAGCCCACTCTCACTGTTAGCCCCGTACATATTGGCCTAAATTCTGTTCATACCCTATATAAATTCAAGGCGATGAAGAGAACATAATTGTGTGGTTTTGTTTTACCATGGAAAATAGATAATTATGGGTAATTCATGGCTCAATTAAGTTGCAGGATAATTAGCCCTCAAAGTAAGAAACCCTGCCTGGAGATTATGGGGTAATCTGAAAGGAAGTCACACAATTTATTCCAGTGCACTCTACTTACTGGCTATTTGTTATACATATGCCTTGATCAAAGCTTAAAATATAAAAATATGGCACACCTTTATTACTATTTAGAAACAGAGCTAGAGAAAAATAGTCCAAGAGATAATAGTTCTTCTACAATTCTCAGATCCCAATCTTTATATCTATAATAGTGTTAGATTAAGTATGTCACCTCAATTGTAAAAACACTCCTGACAACACAGATAAAAAAAATTACTGACTCGCAGCTGACCTTTTAAAGCTTTCAAGTTCAGGAAGTTGAAAGGAACTTCAACACCCTTCAACCCAGCTCGAACCCTACCACTATCTCTAGAGCGTGGATGCGTGTGCTTTGTAATATGGCCCACCATCTTGGCTCACACAAGCAAACAAGGCAGAACGTACTGCAGAAATCAAGCTGTGGGTTGGTAGTTGGCCTGTACCTGGAAGGTTCACCAGGGCTTCCAGAGCTTGCAGATAGATAGACGTTGTAGACATCTATCACGTCTATCTAACATGATAGATATTCCTAACTATAGTTTGGAGCAGAAAGATCACAAAAGAAGAATTATTAGAAGGCTGCACACAGATTTAGCCTACAGAAAAATATCTATGTGGACACCCGAATATGAGTCATAAAAAAAGGAGCATCCGTCAAGCCCATCTGAAAGGTTTAGGCTATATTATTTAGAAATGTCTCTTATGTTTACAAAACAGGTTGTAGGAATAGTGATTATTTCTAGCCTTTGAAAATATGAGATAAGGAGCTGGGGAAAAATAAATGCAGGAACTCCAACGGCTTTACTGGAAACAATGTGCTAATTCTAAGCAGCCAGTGGAGTATAGAGAAAATATACAGGCAAATAAAAATATCTGTTTTCTTCTGACCACAATCTTATTTGTGCAAATCAAATCCCGTAAGTGAGAATGGCCTATATTCACTCCTTTTGATGATGTACTTCAATTCTTATACAACAGATTTGAACAGGAGGCTATCAAGCTCCTTGCTGAAGAGGTGTTTATTATAAAGTATTTTAAAGTAAGGAGTTTTATTGTTACTTAGCACTAAAAGCATTTAAAATGCAGTCCATCATATTAGAATTATTACTACTACTATTTTTTTTAAGAAAGGTTAGATCAGTGTACATTTCATGCAAGTTACATCAGTGTCCAGTTGAACACACATTCATCTGCCTACAAAGGATGGAAGTTACTATGTGGGGCTGGCTGCCACCACTCACCCTTGGCAAAATGGCTTGGACAACAGCTGCTAAGAAAGGCATGACAATGGAAGCAGCGTAAGTGAACTGAATACCCAGAACCGCCTAGATGGGCATGTGCAGATAATGCTAAAGAGAAAACCAACAACCAGCTGGAATAAGCAGTAACTGGGGAATTACAGAGAGACTCTTGAAACAGAGGAATCAGCTTGAAAACGAGAACAAAGGAGGCATGAAATTTATTGGGGAGAGACCTGGGAGTGAAGACAGCAGAGTCAAGCCTGGGTTTGATATGCCACAAGTCACCACATGACCTCCTCCCTGACCTTGGGGACCTCTGCCTTGTCAAGCCTGCTGCACAGGCTCCCCATCGGGCTCTGAATGCAATGAGCAGCCTCTGCCCTCCAGCTGGAGGGCTGACCATCTGGGGGACACAGGCAGGACCCACACCTCAGGTGTGCATATGCAAACCCGGGGGGTGCTTTCTTACAGTCCTGTGCATCACTGGGTTGCAGGAAGCAGCACAAGTGCACACAAAGCCGGAGCACTCACAGTTCCTACAAGTTTCACAGCAATGGGAGCCCCTAACTTGTTGTAGGTGTGATGAGAGCTTTTGGGGATTATCTAGCACCTAGAAAATTGTAGGTGTTCATGCACATTGTGTGAATGTCTAATATCATGGTTCATTGGTTGCATTGGTGATATTGATACTTAAAGTTTCCTGACTGCTTGTTAATTATGTGTCATTAATATGTCAATAAACCACTTTGGTAATGATCTGATTAAAAGTATGTTAACTGAGCATTTTTCCCCTGTGATAGCACTCACAGCTTACCAGGAAATTAAACAGTACCTTGGGAGACAATCAGGATCTGGGACATGATGGTTTATACCCCCTCATTATTAGAGCATCCCTGGTGTGATTTTGGCCCAGGCCAGCTAGTACTTTCCCAACTGCTTTTGCGTACAAGTCAGGAGTTAACAGGGGATAGGTACAGCTCAATAGACAGTTTGCGTGCAGCCAGATTCTTGTGGAAGCAAAAGACAGTTAAACCAGGGAGGGATACGGTCTGTTTCTCATGAGTTGGCCTCAGGAACTAGGCCACCATGTTTGCAGCCCTGTTTAACTTACCAGTATAAATATAGCCCCACTATTAAGAGAGAAAAACTTCCACAGCATTAAGACAGACTTGTAGACCAAAAATTTTTGCCCCTAAATCTTGGAGACTATCAAGACCTAAATGTAATTTTTGCCTCTCTGACAGGGAATTACAAATCTCTCCAAGTGCAGAAAACTGCGTCGCATGGGGCTGCTTTTGGTCTCCCACACAGATGGGAAACCCCAAAGGATCTGGGGAAAGAACAGCCTGCAGACTGTGCAGCCAATCCCAGAAGCAAACTTGTTATATTTAATTAGCCTCATGGTCGTATTGAGAGAGTTAACAGTATTTTAATAAATTGCCATTGTACTCATGCTGTTTTAAAATGATACTGTATAGCACCCTAAGTTATATCTGAGAATAGACTCTCAATAGAGTCGACTCATTAACAGCACTGTCATGAAGTGAAGAACAGTGGCCTTTAATTATATAACCACATGTAGTCTTCTGACAGTTTGTTACGCACATGATAAACCAAGGACTTACATTTTTCTTCTTTTAACCCAAATTTCAAGGCAATTGTTAACGGCCCACTGTAAGTACACTGCGTTTTCAGAAACTGTTAACGTGTCTCTGTTAAAATGACAATATACATCACATGCAATGTCTTGGTCCCTAGGGTACCCAGCGGGCTCATTTCAATTCCTCAATGTATGAAAATTAAAAGTTGATAAAAGAAGATTTGCACATTTCCACAAAGATGAAAGCAACCTATGCAGAGACCACTGGGGTTAATAATAAAAGACCTTCACACTGTAACTCTGGAACTCACAAAAATAAATGGTTATTGCTTCAGTGTAGCAAATGGCACTCTTATGGAGTATTTATGCAGTTTCCTGCAACACACAGAATTTCTTGAGAGAAATTAACTTCACAAACTGATCTATGTTGCTCATACATTATTGCAGGATCGCAAAGGAAGCAATATTTTGTAAGTCTGTATGATACTAATAAATTGATACATTCTTTCCCTTCTTATTGCTTTTTTTCTCTGCAAAACAAGAAGATATAGAACTGCCTGAAATAGCCCAAAAGCATCATCCAGGAGATACAAGAGACAGTTGTGTGACAGCTGTGTGATGGAGCGGCTTGTACATCACGGGGCCAGAAGTGTGCTGTTGACAGTGCCAGCACCTCCGCAATGGTACTCAGGTGAATAGTGCTTGCAGATCTCCCATTTGTGGCCTAAGCAAGGAATAAAAAGGTGGTGTTTGGGGACAGCCCCTTTGTAATAAACTGTGGCAAATACTGCCCCTCAAGCGAGCTGTATCATCCAGACACTCACGTGTGGCCGTGCCATTTTAGTGACAGCAAAATGTTCTATGTGGTTGTGCACGTGGGTGACAAGCAGAGGTAGGCATTTGTGTTTCTGTTTGTCAATACTCTCTTTTTTCTCATCCCTGACACCGTTGGTAAGGTACGCACTGCCAATCCAAATTCAGCCACGATTGCTTAGACTTCTAAAAAGTGTGGCTAGTTTGGCCTATACTAAATACGGAAGAGAAAGGAAAGCACCCTTCGGTAAGGTTGAACAGTTTCATGTATATTTGACACAACGGGGCTGCATTTGCCTTGCTGAACTAACTGCAACTGAACACAACAAAACCCCCTTCCCACTAGCCCCGAAACAGAGGTAGTGACCCTTGACAGCAGCAGGACACCTACTTGCGTAGTTTCCCCGTAACCCGAGCCAGTAAAAGTGATCCATGCTGGCTCGCCTATTAAAAATAGTTAAAACTTCTGAATACAAATAATTCTGTTCACTTTGAATAAACTGAACTAAAGAGTCAGCACCTAAACCCCTGTATCAGGAGAGCAGGATGAGTTTGGTAGTGGGGAGAGGGACCATCTCAGCCAGTGTCACAGGTACCACCCAAAGCAACACGCACCCACAGCCTCTTCCTGATGAATGTAGCCAGTTGGCAACACCTCCCAAAGCAGCTTCTGAATCTGCATTGTTAAAGCCTGACGCTGAAAATCACTATCAGGCTTACAAAAGTATAGCTTCAATTGCATTTCTCTCAAATTGGCAGAATCAATCAAATTCAGCAAACCTCATCAATCCTATCAGTTTACTTTGCTTGTTTATTTTCCCTGTTAAAAAACCTGAGTTGAACTTGGAGCTTCTTACTCACTTGCTTCCCTCAAATCATTACCAATTATCATTTATCATTGCCTTGTCATTATGAACTGAAACAAAGACCTGAGGGAGAATTTATGAAAAAATATCTTTTGGCATATATATTTGCCATCTAAAACCTCATTTCACTTTGAGAAAGATGGTTGTCTCCAGGCTTCTAGAGACACTCCAACTGCCATGTGAGTGTGTTGGGGCCAGGGCACCAGACACACTATTAAAAAAAAAAAAAATCAGAGACAGATAAACAAACAGGGAATTGGTGTCATTCAAAGCATAATTTCTTTTTCTCTGGGTGAGCTTGTCGGCAAAAACCTTACATGCACAGCACTTTCCTGTCCATCTATGAGACAGGTAACAGCAGTAATCTGATATCTCTGACAGAGTAACTACTGAAAAATCTTAAATCATCTGATGACAGTTCATGATGGCTTTCAGGTATCTCCTAAGGTAGGCATGAATAGGTTTTGTTGTCTTCCTCTGCTAACTTTCCCCATAAAGTCATCACTCTTGCAGCCTTATGACATTTAACGGCTTGCAAGTTAGCTTAATGCTTGAGAATTTGTATTTCATGTCACACGTGTTTTTTTGGCACTTGTAAAAGCAGTAGCCTATCTCACACATCACATTAGGGAAACCAGGAAAGAGCTTGTGCTTGGCCCAAGAGGAAAATGGCCAAGTTCCTCACCCATATGGTCCTTTGCCAAGTTTCTTACACCTCACCAAGGCCAACAGTGGGAGGGCAGGCAGTGGAGTGGAGGGAGCTGGCAAGCCCTGAGCTTGTTGTGGCCAGGTGGGGGGCACTGCCTCCCAACAGCGAGCTTCCCAGGAAAATCACACTAAGTGTCGCTTGGACCCTAGTTTTCAAGTTTCCAAAAAGCACATCTAATTAAACACCTTACCTTTTTTAAAAAAAACAAACCCTGAAAAAAATGCAGCACTCGGCTTTCAGCGGCTTATGATAGAAGACACATTGACTGGAGAGATGTTCTTTTTAATAAAGACTAATTTTTTCGTCAGTTTTAAGTGTCTCTAAATTGAGGAAATAAGAAGGCCCAAGACTTCAACAGCAATTACTGGATTACTTTGCTGGTGTCACTCAGAAAAAAATGAATGGCAGATTTTTCTCCTACACTTTTTGTAATATGCAAACCCCAGAAATTCCTAAAAGTAAATACAGTATAGTGGTTTTTTTCCTATGAAAAGGTATTAAATTTTAACATAATTTCTATCATGATGAGTTTTGATGGGTTATTTTTGTTTTCATCATAGCATTAGTAAAAAGTGATACCTCTTTAGCTCTAATTAGACCACTATTATAGAGCCCATTAATAATTCAATAACCCCTTTATCTATTTTCTTCCCCTTCAGAGCTCTTCAATCAGGGCTTATGCAGCAGGTTGCATTCGCTTTGAAAATCCATTAGCCTTCCACCTCACTTGTGGGCTTTGCAAAGGACACAAATGGATAAACACATAATTTTATTTATTTATTTGTTGTGCTTTTGCTTTTAGGCTAGATGTAAAACAATGGTGGCAGTGGTAGGGGGTGGGGTGAAGGGGCACATAATAATCTCTGTTGTCACAGCCTTACAGCTTAATTTGTCATCTTATTTTTCACATGCAAGATTCTGACAGCATTGATCACCTGAATCTGTTAAACAATTTTTTCATGAGGCTGACACACTGCCCCAGCGCTTGCATCTATCAACATCTGCCTGATTTATTGGCTTAATAACGGGAAATCATTTGGTAGCCCAGCTCTATTTTGCCTGAACACTGACCTGTGACCTTAATTTGCTGCCTTTTGAGGTTCTTTGTTCTCCCATAACAGGTAGCTCACTAATCAGCAGAAGCAGCTTTATAAAGTTAGATAAATATTTAACTGAGATCTAGCAATATGAATGTTTAAATTAGTTCTCGTTGGAAAAGTATAAATAACCCAGACTAAACAGAACTACTGAAATCAAAGGCATGCTTGCAGATAGGATGGGATTTGGCACACTTTTAATATTTCATGTCTTTCTCTGTTCCTGTTTCAAAATATTGACAAACAGCTGTTATGAATTTCTGAAATAAAAGGAAGACTTCCTTTGGTGCTAGTCTTTAAAACAAAATCTAGAAAGCAAAACCAGTCATTTTCTCTACTAGGTACCAAAAATGAGATGATTTGGAATAAAGCAGTGCCTTTAGCTCATAAGCAGTGATCTCAGATTATGGGAAAAGTTTGGTCCTTTAGCACAACAGAAACCTAATTTAGAGTATATCCTTACATTTTATTTAAATAATGAAAATCATTAAAAATGCTTTGTTGTAAGAACATTTTCAGTCTCCTTAGCCCTCCACCCACTGACCAGCAGTGCACATAAAACTGTAAACATTTTAAAGGAAACCAATTGCTCTAGGACTTGCTGTGAAACTTTATATGAGCACAAAACACATTCATGTATTTTTCTGGCCAAAAAAATACCTTGACATTCAGTATCACTTAGATGTGCCTAGGAAACTGCTTTATCTAATATGTGATGGGACTTTCCAGTTAGAAATTATACTCACTTTGTGAAAAGAAAACCAGCAGTTTTCTTCAACCATTTGGAAAACAAATACTAGTGTTTGGTAGTCCTTGAAAAAGCACTCTATTGAGAATGGCTCGAGAAGGTGGGGGTCAACAGGTAGAATAAACACTCTGGACCTGCTCCTGGTGAGACTGCTTCATTTCAGATCTAGTTCATCCCTTCTTCTATTTCCCTGCCCCTAAACTACACCCAATGTGGGGCACAGCACAAAACAACCACCTGGATTAAAGCAGGGAGCCAACGCTGCTCACTGGCAATAAGAAAGGGGCAGAGAAAGAGCAGTTTTTTTCCCCACACAAATTTGGAGGAGTAGAAGAACGCCTCCTGTTGTGAAAGCAGACCTCAGAGCACTTGCAGAAGTCTATGGGAGATGGGTATTTGTAGGAAGGCCATTTTGTTGGCGGTGTAAAGACAGAAAAGTAGTTTAAAAGAGTAGATCTCTGGCCACCATATCAGTGTAGGAGAGTAAGGAATAAGTCTCCTATGGGATCATGAAGTCTGTGTGGCAGGCTTTGCTCTCTAAGATGCAGGTAACCTGTGAAATAACTGGAAAACTAAGAGAAAAAAGTCATCCCTCACTTTAAGATAAGATTAAATTCTTGTAAATCACCCAGGAGGAACGTATTTGGTACTTACGAGTTTTAGTTTCAACTATGCAGACTCTCTTCTATAACAACTTCAGAGACCTTAATTCATGCAAAGCAATTGACTCAATTCTTTCAGTAGACTGGGGTTTACATGGCTTCTATCTTAAGACAAAGGATACCTTTGTACACTTCAAAGGTTTGATGAGCTTGATAACAATAGCTACAATTTTCAATATACTGAATGTATTTCCAATGCTGAATATGTATTTAGTGTTTCAATTTTTATTTTAGATTATAAAACTATGAGAGGAAAATAACAAAGTCTAGCCTGTAGAGTTGCTTAAGGCAAACAATGATCTTCTTGGATGTGGATCAGTACGACAGCCAGCAGACCTGAACATACTTTACCTCCCCATGGAAGGCTGGCTGGCACACAGGTCAGTGCACAAGTCTGGGCCTTCATTTGTTGCGGTACTTAAAGGGCAAAACCCCACACTTCTAACAATGACATCTTCAAAATTCTTCTTTCAGTTTATTTCTGTAATGTACAAGTATCATGCTCATGGTCTGTTGTCAGTCAAATTAAAAGCACGTTATTTAACATGTGCCCTCTACACAGCAAAAATAAGTGAAAACCTCTTGATTTGCTCCTTTTAGTGTATGTCAATTGTGTGCATAATATTTGAAGGTTAATCGTGTGACAGTGATGTACCAAACCATGCAAACAGTATCTTTCTAACAATGGACAATTTCCCTGTGAAATGGATTGGAAAGAATGTGATAGCATACAGAAGACTATATTAAAATGATGGCCCTTCAATCTGATGAACAGTGGAAACGTTACTTGCTCAAAGGCACTGTTAAAATTAGAAACATCTATCTATACATTGTCTTGATAACTGCTCTACACCTCTGTACACACACTCGTGTATATCATTCTGTTTGCGAACTTGGCTATAGCTTACTTATAGGAACTGCTTAGATAAGATCCATAATAAGAAAAATTTGACTCTGCTTCAGGAATGCTGCAGCTCAAGTGCAGTTTGTAAACATAAAAGCCTATGTCGAGTAAGTTGCCATGTAAGATTGTCATTCTTAATAAAAATACTATGAGAAAATGAAACTTCTAATACTTAAATGACAAAACATTGCTGCAAGATAGTCTTAATTGAGATCCCAACCTCTGCACAGTTTTTCTGTACTTAATGGAATCAGAAATATTTTAAGATCAATTAGCAATTGTAGAAGTATGTTTTGCTCCCCTAAGGATAACTTTTTCTACTGTTAAAAAAGCCCCAGTACTTCTGAGGATCTTCAAGAAGCCTTAGTGTTGCACTGTTGAGAGAAAACTTTACTTGTGATTTTGTTTGTTCCAATGAATGTTCACTTTCATTAAAGCTCTCCATATATGTAACTGAGAAATGTCATAGAAGCTACTTTGTCCCACTCCTGAATATGTAATTGCATCTTCCTAAATGCATTAAAATTAAATTATGCTCCCTAAATGCAGAGGCTCACTCAGGGTAACATTTTATCTAATTTCTACATTAAAACACCATTCCACCAGTTGGCTGATAAATTCCTATATTAAATCTCTAAAGACTCTGCTCCTCATATTATGGAAATTGAGGTGAAGATCCAACCTTGAATGTATAAACCAAATAGGAGTTACAAATCTTTTAGTAAAAATATCAAGATTTTCACTATCAACTAAATGCCAAAACAAACTATCATTGTTATTTACAAGGAAGTGCATTAACTGGTGGTCATAGGAGAAAAGAAACTCATGTTATTCAAAATAGCTCTCTAAAATATTCCACTGCAGAAGTAAAAGTAAACACTTTTAAGCACGGATATTTGTGGGCAGCTGAAAAGAGAAACATTGCTGCTGCTGGACACAAAAAGGACGAGTGGGGTGCTACAATTCTAACTGAACACTGCCTAGGACATTTACATCGTTAATCATCTGGAAGTACCCCAAAGGGGAGTTCAGTGCTAATGTTGACTAAGAAATCAATGGAGGAAATATTCAGATGAATTTTAGATTTTAAAATGAAATTATATCAACACACACACCCCACCCCACCCCCCTTCAAAACTGTAACACAAACCTAGGAACTTTACACACTGTTTACCAAAAGCAGGTAACCCATATGTTGTAAAAGCAGTATTAAGAGCTAGGTAGAAGCAGCTTCCCCCCGCCCCCGTTCCTTTTTTTTTTTTTCCCTTCCCTGGGCACCAGCTGAAATTGAGGCAGACTGTGACATTAAAAGTTCAAAGGAATACAAACACAGTGCCCAGAGCTCACAGTCCCATCAACTCTGTTCCCCTGAAGGCACCTACCATGGAGAGATGACAGAAGTGCTTTTGTCATCAGGTGCTGAAGGGAACCAGAGTAAAGCCTCCATCTTACGTTGTAAATGGGTTCTCCAAGGGGTGCCTATAGTTACAGGCTTTGCCAAACACAGATTATTAAAAGTGCTTCCAAAGAGGAGGATGGATGTGCTTAGCAAGGTTAACAGAGACCAACATATTCCAAGCACTAGGGACGAAAGGAGAAGGGGAAAGAAGGGAGCAGTGCAGAGAGGATTAGCCAGAGAGACGTTTAGAATAAATATATGAAGCATAAGAAGAAACTTGAACTGTATGTGAAAGAGGAAAACCTGCTCAATAATTCAGGAAGGAGGGAACTGTGATCAGAGAAATGCAGTTGATAGCGATGTCAACATTTTAGATGTGTAGGAAGGGAGAATGTTTGAAGTAGTGAAGATGAAATGAAAATCTACTGTATAAAAATGGTGAGATTTCAGCAGCAAAGATATAAAATAACAGGAGTACCTGTGGACAAGAGAGAGAAAAAAATCACAGGAATTTGTGATAAAGCAACCAGAAAACCCTAAGTTTTTAGCTGAAGCTACTAGTGAAGAAAAGTCATAAGACAGATTAGCTTTAGTTCACTGGTGATTTCACACTCGGAAAGGACCAATTTTTACTTAAACAAAAATAGTGTATCTTTTGGTGTAAAAAAGAGCCATGAGGTATCCATAGCTAATTTTCAGAGACCAGAAGGAAGAGAAAGTGAAAGGGAGTTGACAGAACAGGCTGAAGCAAGTATTTTCTTTAACATTTCTTTTTTTAATGTATGAAATGAAATACATTTTTAAAATTATTTCTTTTCCCCCATGATACTTTGCATAATTTACCAATCTGTACATCCACATCTTATTACACACGTATTGCCTTACTGAGAGACAAAAAACTGACCATCTTTTTCTTTTCCTGCTCGAGCATATTGGACCATGCAATTCCCTTTACATGTTGCCTAGAATTCCTCCTTCCTAGGAGTTACTGACCGTATGTACCCAGGGGAATGGAAAAGCAAGCACAAAAACATGTTGCAGAGACAATGAAGACTTTTTTGAGGGATTCAGAGGGACCACATAGGCTTTTTGCAACCCAAAAAGCTAATAAAAGTTACAGGACTGAAAGCAAAGCTAAAAGAAAGGATTTTCCCTGAAAAGAAACAGCGACCAGTAAGAGTTTTTTTGCAAATGCTTTGTTTTTAATTTATTCTGTTTCACTCAGATCTGGATTTGTCTGTCCGAAAAATTCACAGGTTTATTTTGTGCTTAAGTAAAATTTTAACATAGAGTTTAAAAGCTCTTTTAATATTTTTTTGAATGCTTCTGTTCAGAAAAACGTACAGGTGGATGCACCCTGTCAGAGCAGCAGAGGCTATGGCAATGTCAGCAAGTGATGCAATGCAATGGGAGCAGTTTTGCAGAGTGGTGCTGAGAGTTGGGCATGGTAAGCCTAGCCTGACCTGGTCACACAAACTGAGTGCCCCCTGGTCACTGGAGCACAATCAGGTGTGCTCCAGGAGTGCATTGTCCACTTTCATCCAAAAGGAATCTAGTTTACCTGCCCTAAAGACACCTGCACAATGCAAATCAAAAACTGCCAAGTCAGATACCAAAAAAAAAAAAAGCCAAAAGCAAAATCCTGATCCTAACTGAGATGCTAATGTAGCTGCACCCATCAATGCAATCTAAAACTCTTCTAGCAGGAATTTCTGCTGTGCTGCAGCAGGATCTGATGTCCCAGAAACAAATTCACATTAGCAATGCCTCAGTGCAAGGCTGTATGACTTTGCCAATGCAAAAAGAAAAAGACAACTCAAACTGCAAACATATAAATTCCATGAAAGTGCTTTAGGTCTGTAATTGGTAAGATAAGAAAGGAAATTCTTAAAGAAAAAAAACACACCAAATAACATTTGGTTTGGAATGCATTTTTATCAATGCTTATCTTGGAAATAAGAATGTAACATTTCCCTCATCAATAACTATTTAGAAGAAACCCTTAAATTCTGGTTTTATCAAGTGAAAGAACAATGTGAAATCTTATTAAGAAACATTAGCTTGTGCATTAGTGCTGATTAATGCACCATTCAGGTGTGATGGAAACACAAGGCAAACATCCAGAATAGGTGTTAATCGGCACTGCTGCAAAGTCTGTCCTATCTCATTGCTTAAATAATTCATTTTCAGCTCTCAAAATGAGGTGAAGTAACAAACTAGACCAATTTCTTGCTATTCTCTTAGTGCATCACAAAGTTTCAACAGCTCTGTTAGCCCACAAGCCTGCCACAGAAAAAGCACTTCTAAGAAAAAAAATTCATAGTATTCCCATATTGTCTCACATTGAATGCAAACGGGTTACAGAGTAAATGAAAATCTTAGGAGAGTTAAACATGTTTTACTTACTATGCAATGCTTGTGAAGAGGCAAGCTAATTTATGGGATCCAGCAGCTGAGATTACCAATGCTAGATAAAGTTGGATTGATAAAATAGATAAATGACTGACCTCTGAGTATTCCTTATCTGGTGTAAATAGACAAACTTTCAAGCACATTAGCTTTCCTCTGATCTCAGGAAACAGATCGGAGAGACAAAGTAACATCATTATGCCTTCCAACATCTAGCAAACCACACACTTACAGACCACAACTAGCAGCAGTCCTAACACAGATCAAAGAAAGTAAAGTCAGTTTGTAAGAGGGGATAATATTAGAGCAAGCCAAGTATTCGAGACTTGTAGGAAGACAGATATTATTGACTAACCTGTCTTTCCTTATATAGAACTTTGCCACCACTTGAAGACATTAAAATGTAAATATTTTCACCAGAAAGGTTGTGGTTGAGTTGCATCAATAGAAGCAATTGCTTCTATATTGAAACTTAGATTTATATAATTGTGTTTAATACAATCTATGCAATAGGTTGCATATCTATATCAGAGACAAGTCAACCTATTTTGAGTTTATGCACGAAATATTTTGACTTGCCAAAAATTATCATTTAACTTCATTTTGTGCTGCTGAAGCTTAAAAGAACAGGCAAAAGAGCAGTTTGAACAGGAAAAACATGGGGTCTGTACAGACTATGCGCCAGTGACTAAAGACACTCTCTGTATGGCTATACACCTTACTCTTCATTTGCTTGACAACCACAATCCTCATTTCTTCTTCTTAAACCTCGTGATCCTTCCACAAAACCTACTTCTGTGTAACACAACCCAACACCAAGCTATCTCTCAGCTCTTACGCCATTTAGCACACCTCCTCAGCACCACGTACTCCACTCAGTGGGGCTCTTTTGCAATAAGATACAGTGAGGGGCCAAGAGCTGTGAACTGCTGCCTCATGGAGCAGCAGATTGCTGTTCATCAACTATACAACGATTACAAAGAAGCAGCAGCTATCATGCATGCTTAGTTTATTTCTGGCTATTGCTGCCCAGAATGCACTCCTACACATCTTCACCATGGCAGAATAAAAAAAAAAAATAATCAAAAGAAAACTCTGGCAGTCACCGAGAATACATTTGAATTGACAAGACGTCGCATTTGTGGTTTAGTGTGTCTTTTTTAAGCCCACTAAGGGATCTGTAGCTCCCCACTGGTACTGTCACACTCAAGGTCAAGTAACTCATTCAGATCTAATTTTACTCTTATGCTGACACTGTAGTGGTAGTAACATTGTACTTGATATCCTGCAGAAACAAGATGTCTCGGAGCTCTGAAGCACATACCCTATTTCAAATCTCTAGATTACCTAAGACCATAAACTTCTAACAAAATATTAAGCTGTATGTCACTGTTCATAGTTTTATGGAAATTTTCTATATTGCTTCTTTTTATTTCAATTACTTATCTTTGACCTGATCTTTGTAGACCAAAATATGTGGTTAATTATACACCTTCTGCTACAGTAAGTCTTTTTTAAAAACTGATTAACTTATTAGAATAAACTGCACTTCTGACAAGAAACATTCAGCTGACAGAAACAAATAGCTACCTTACACTCATTTTTGAGAAAAGTTTACCTCAGAAACTTTATGCATCTTTTCCCAAGTCATTTACAACTGGCATGAGGTACATAGCGAGCGGCATTTTTCCTCTCCAGTATGTGAGCAAAAAACACTCAAGAACATGGTTTTGTTCAGGGAAAATCAATCTGCTCAGTGAAGGTTTCTAGTCTACAAAAATGCCCTTTAATATGTGGGTACTCAAGTTCTCTTAGTGAGAAAGATGATTCACAATCCAACCTGTAACTGCAAAATTCAACTGCTGCCTTTAACATTTGAGAGTCAAATGAAATTTTGTTTTCTGTTGTTATTTTCTCATTTAAGTCCAATGGATATACACTTCACTGCTGATGTAAAAGATTAAATCCAGTCAAAAGCTTCCCCAAGAAAGACCCAAACCCCCCAAAATCCACAACTGGGCATTGTCAACAGTAGCTGCTGGTAAAACCAGGAAAGATAAGATTTTTGAGCCTCTGAATGAAACAAGTGCTGTGGGTCCACATGTACCCTAATCCCAACTGCTGCAGGACTTCAAGCCCATGAACCTCCATCCCCTCTTTGCTCCCCTTTTCATCATCTGTGCTTTCCCCAGGCACAACACCCTGGTGCATGGAGGAGCTAACTGCTGTTCTGGGCTTGTGTGAGTTACTTATGTGAGGGTCTGATTTTGCTTGAAGCTAAGCAAGTAATAATACACTATAGCACTAAATAGCTGACCAGAGCCTGATATAACTCCTCCCATCATCCACTTTCATTCAGAAATCCACTGGGGTACGACATCTGCCAGTAAAACCTATATACGCTCTATAGACAGGGCTTTTCAACAGATGTAGCGAGCCCCACCTTCACCACCAACCCAGAAAAACATAATAGACATGAGGGCAAGCACTCTGCAACTGTGCAATTCAGTAAGATAATACTGAATCACACCTTCACAAAAACCTGTGAAATCTAATGGAGAAATATCAGAAACCAGTAATTTGTCTTTTGTAGCTGTAGCTAACTATGGCTACAAGTCAAGTGCCTTGTACCATAAACAGAATTACAAAACTTGTACAGTGATCATTCCAAGAAAGGCTTTGTAAAATTTCTTGTATTAATAAAGTCTGCCTAGCAACCTCATCCATAATGTGCATAACGAATAATAATGTCAGTCATCCATCAGCCCACATAACCGTCGGCATAGCACACAATGTACTTCACATATCTGCTATATTAAATGAACAGAAACCCAAATACACCTCAATGAATTTATGTAAAGAAGCACACAGCTGAACTTTGTGTCCTTTTTCCTCCTCCTCTAATAACACAACACCATCAGCTTTTTTAATGCATTTATTTAATAAATTACATGGGCTGAAGTTGTTCCCTGTGTATCCACAGCGAACGCCACAGAAGCATGGACTCCCCAGCACTGGAATTGGAGAGCAGAAAGTGGGTCATTCCATCCACCTCCCAGCCAGCAAAGGGCTTCCTACCACTACCAGCCTCTGGCACCACCTGATTTCAGACGTCAGCCTTGCAGCACCATCCACACTTGCCTTCAGAGAGTGCTCCGCAAGTCACTAAATCAAATTATCAAAAGGTACTTTTTAAGATTCAGGCGGCGGTTGTAATTTCTTAATCTTATATCATTATTACTATTAAGTAGTTGTTATCACACGAAATTTCCTCTCTTTTCTTGTGCTTGCACTCTCCAGGTGGGTGCATGCCGTTATCAAGTCCTGTCACGTCTTGGCCAAAAGGTGTCTTTAGGTTCTTTGAACCTTTGTCTTTGAAAGGAATCCCATTATCTCTGTTGTCAGTCACAGTGCTGTGGTCTTTCAGTTTGTCAATATCTTTTTGATAACAAGGTTTAGTGGTAAGACGTTTGAACTTGGATGCTGCACAAAACCTTTCAATACAGGAAGAAGCCTGCAGGATGCAGCAGGATTGCTTCCTACAGTCCAAACAGCTGGCATCGTTCATTAGAGGGGAAGGTTGCTGTGGTACTTATTTAAGCAATGGATTAATAAGAAAAAGAGAGACACTTCAGGGATTAGGAAGTTTTTGTATAAGAGCGAGCCAATATTTCAGAGCCACTTGGAAGTTTTTTCCAAAAAGGGGGCCTAGTCTAAAGTTTATTTTCAAGTCAAACTGCTGCACATAACAGCATATGTTAATGTAACATTGCATATTCTTGTACTTTACCTTCATTAAAAGCGTTGCTGGAAAGTTCCCACTCTTTTTCTTTTATTAATATTTTAATAAAGCAAACTTAACAACTGAGCTACATAATGAGGCAATGTAATATCACCTGAAATCCCTCGACCTTACTGGTATATACCAGTAATGTACAAAACACCATTTTTTGTCAGTTACTATTTGGTTTTGTACTTTTTTCTTTTATTTGTAATTATGATTTCAGTTTTGCAACAGAAAAAACTTTTTCACTTTGACTTATTTCTTCCACAGAGATAATAAATCATTAAGAAAAAGAATGAAGACCAGAACTTTGGAGGCCGGAAAGCCACAACCAGGCTAGGGAATTCTAAGGGCCAGTAACCTTTTTTCCAATCAGGTGTAAGGGTTGGTTCGGAAACCAGTGGCTCCGAATGTCAGCGTACAGAGGAGTTGCCTAAACTGGTGCTAATCGGAAAGCAGACAGTGGCAGGCCTGCCTGTGTGGCCCAAACGGCCTGTCTCAGTGCATTGGAGCGACTGGTTTCTGCGATACATCAGCTTCTCACTCCCACAGCAAATGGTTCTGAATTTCTGTTGGTCTGTAGTTGCCTATTTGGAACTACCTATTTGTAGTTTTATTTGGAATGTGTTTCTACAACACGCATCTTAAGCACAGCTGTTTAGAAAAGACTTAACATGATAGCAGAAACACATGTTACTTAAGTAGTAATTATGACAGATTTTTCTGACATGTGTTTTGAAATTTGTCTCCTCTTTCTCCTTCTGCCCTCCAAGAATCTCATCTCCTGTTTGAGCAGTGAGCAGAACAGGTTCTCTGAGAGGCCACCTAGGATGGGACACAAGTTGACCGGAGTGAGCTTTGAGAGGTGTCTGGTTTTCAGCTGAACACAATCAAAGGATTTAAGAGCATAGGCAAGGATTTACTTGAACATAAACTGCAACAAGGAACTTTCAAAAATGGAAAAAATTCAGAATAAGAACAGAATTAATAGGTTTTGTAAATACATATGTTCCCTACCCATCACAGTCATGCAGGACAGATTATTTCAGCAGGGCTTTATCTTAGTCCAGCAAGTCAACAAACGCCTACCCTGCAACTGCTCATCTGGACTTCTTTGCCCTATTGCCTCTGAGAAGGCACTGCTCGGTGAGTTCCCACACCCTCAGCCTTTGCTGCCTCGTGCTCTGGAGCACTCTCTCCCCTGCCTTGGGGCTCCCAGGGCAAGGGAAAACTCTCTTCCCCTGCATATGATTCACCTGACTTAGCACAGACCAGCCAGGACAAGGGAAGCAACCTGCTTTCCTCCTGGCTCTGCAGCCAGCCACCCTTAACGAAATACAACCACCATACCCTGTACGCAATCAAAGAAAACAGATCCCATCTGCTACACACATCGTAAATCTTCCTTGGATTGCTAGCATCACTTAAGATAATTAATTAAAAACCAGTCAGGACAATTATTTAAAAATCAATGATTTAAATATCACGTTAACAAATTCCCACTTAAAGTAGCCATAAAATTTTTGAATGTGTGAATACATTCAAATGGTTTTATTCCAGCCAGTTAACTTTCTGCCTTTTTTTAAAATTACATAAAAGATGTTTCATCTGAAGAAATTATTTTTTTTATTATTAGCAACATCTCTTCTCTCCATAAATGAGAATTGATAGTTTTTCATTCATCAGAACAATTTTTTTACTTAGAAGAGGATACAACTTAAATAACATGCCAGAGAGGTAGCTTTACCCTATACATGCACTAAAATAGAAAGCATATGCATTACTTCAGAAATTTGATGAGAGCCCTTTCACAATTCCTTGTTCTCCCCCAAATACGAGGAATTAGTAATGCACTGAGGAGTCCACTTGGTTAATTGACACACGTATATTCATGTTTCCTTTACAAAGGATGACGCATGAGCGGCAAAAGTCATCCAGGCCAAAGCACAGTACACCGCAAGTAATATTTCCCAGCACATTGCTAGAAAAGAAACTTTGGACTTCAGCCTCTTGAATACCTGATGATGACGAAATTAAGAAAAGAAGCTGCAAAATAGTGATTAATACTGTAGCTTTATTTCTAAATGGAACGTCTATTATTACAGATACAATACCCACCCCTTCTTTTCTATAGCAGTCATCCATTAACCCACATTCTCAAGTCCAAGAGGTGCTCTCACCACCTTGTGTTTCAAGTTGTGTCCGTCATTTCTAGCAATATTCCTGATGAACCCATCACTAAGCCAGAGAAAAAAACATTACTTGTTGGCTTTCTGAGATCATATTAGTAAACACATTGAGTTAAACGTATCTCATTCATTAAAAAACATTAATTTTGTCATCTTTGTTGCAACGTATCAAATGTTACATGGAATAATATCCTTTTAAGATAGTTAGTGTAGCAGGTATACAAATGGTTTTATGTTCATTAAATATTTTTACTTTTTCCTCAACTTTTTTTGAAACACAAAAGCTACTTTATATATCCTAGTAACATGGCCTTTACCTAAATGTATGTGAACATATCATCTTGGGTAACGCATACTCCTAGAAAGTGTTCACACACAGGCTGCTTAAAAAAAAATAAATTAAAAAATAAAATTTTCAATAATTATTACAGAACAATAGTATAGATATCAGAAATATGATTTAACAAATTTGTGATTTTAGTATTTCTTGTCTGTATTAAAAATGGTCTGGAAGACTAACCTTTTAGATGAAAGAAATATTTTTTATAAACTCCAAATTATCCTTCTTAGGTGTAGCATCTGACTTAAAGCTCTCCAATTTTCTTTGGTGGAATTGGCTGCATTTAAGTTGGTGCCTTAAAAGAATACATTGCACATAGGACTAAATAGGGAAAATCACTTGAATGAAGCCTGTGGTCTCATTTCAGACTTGCTAGCTTGTCCCGTTACATCTCATTGGACGTACTGTTACAATAAGCATCCTTTACACACACAAAACTTTCTGAGGAGAGATGCTGTTCGATGTTTTATTTTGCACAACATTAGAGTGGTCTACATACACAATTAAATTAATAAAACAACTGCATTTTGAAAGATCTTTATTTGCTATACTGAAAACAACTGCTATAAAAGAAAGAGCATAAATGATTTAAAGCTAAATTTGTCCTTCCTTGTCAAATATTAGAAGTTTTTTCTTAGGATTTACTAATTTAAAAGTTATGCATCCTTTACAGTTTCTTGCTTTTTATGACTCAAGAGGCAGACCAGCACCACGCTCATATTGTGAGCTTTTGCTGCCCATTAAAAAAACCTTTCACCCCATAAGTAAGTGGTTTCACGCTGTGCCCCAAAGGTTTTTACAGGCTAAAAAAGTATGTTTTGCTGGAGGAAGATATGAAAAGAAAAGAAAGGAATCTGGACCTGCCCAAAAGGGAAATGGCACAGCTGTGACCTGTGGCCTTGCCAGTTAAGTTATTTCATATGAGTGCCAACTGAACTCAGTAATATTCAATAATAACTGCAGGTATCATAGGAGATTGCATACAGTCATTTGCACGTCGACATTAAAATTTAAAAGTACATAATAAAAGAGCATATGTGTCTTACCACTCAGGATTAGTCAAACTCTGTAACTGTCCAGAGGTTTCTGACTGAGACATATTTCAATTTTTATTAAAAAAAAACAAACAACTGTAAAGTATTTGATCTGATGGTTTTTTAAAGTTGAGCTAGAGCAAACAGATCCTAAATGTACATGTTTTAATTGGAATACAGAGACTGAAATGTTGCATGTGTAATTTGGAGCTACCACCTAAGCTGCTAACTAAACAGAAGCGATATTTTTTTGAAGCTGAAGGAGTAATATCCATGTGGATGAGAGCAGCTGTTAGTAAAAGTACCTTTGCAAAAGTATATGTTTAGCAATTTCCTAGATGTTATGATCCTACAGTATCACTGATACTGATGTGAAAATGCAAGTAGACTTTACATGCACACTAAAAGCCACGTACACACTGCATAAGAAATATGTTCACTACAGAATATTTTTAAAATGTGCCCTGAAAAAGCCATTTCCAAGTAAAGCTCAAGTAGGCATCCTTCTTTTGGCTTATTCAAACATGGGACAGAACTCTGGTGCACCACAAGCTTGGGATGTATCCTCAGGCTATATAAAACAGTAAGCCAGAAAACAGAGACCAGGAAAGCTAAGTAGTGTCCCTTTGGAAAACAAAAGAAGAAACAAGATCCACAGAAGAGACAAAGCCTCATGTACACATAATTTAGATATTGCATATTTTACAAAAAAAAAATGCTATTCCCTGAATAAGATATTTTTGGTGTTGATCAAATCCATAAAGAAGGAGTTCACTCACAATGCGCTTGGTCTCTCAGTCCTCAGGCAAGAGGAAGGAAATCTGCCAGTTTGAAAAAAGGTTAATGTGCGTATCCAAACCTTCCGTAGTCGTGTCATCTAACGCCCTGACCTCTGAAGGAAGGTGATTAAAAAAAACCACAAAGTACTAATAGGCAGGTGGCTTAATGGGACTTCCCTCTGTGTTTTCCATTCCTTGGTGCCTTTGGGTTTAGGGATCTGCAGAAATAATTAAAAAAACATGCCTATTGCCATGAAAGCAAATGAGCTACCATCCACAAACTGAAGAAATATTGGAAAACTTCGCTCTGGATAAAATTACTTTCTTAAGAAAAAATGTTTAAATACATTTTAGAGTTGTTTACAATCAATATGAGCTACTATATCATGGTCTAATTTAGAGTTTGTTCAGAAAGTAGTTGACAAGCTTTGAGTTGAGCCAGCTTATGTGTTTCTACAGCAAGTACTGGCCTACGATAAACATATTCAATAGCTTGAGAAAATTCAGATTTAACAGGTTATATATGGAAAAACTCAGTATTTACAGATAACAGAAATATCTGAAGCGGTTAAAGTAATTTTACTTGGCAAATTACATTCATGTGTGGAAATGTTAACTTCTAATTTATCAAACAGCAGGAAAGACATGGTACTTTATTGGATTTCTGCTCCTGTTTTCAATCCATCTGATGGTTTAATTTCTCTGACTCATAACCGTAAATTTTTATTTATGGTACAGCATGAACCAATGTTAATATTCAGAAAGCATCTTTTTATTTTGTGCATGTTCTACACTATCTGGAAACCCAATCTTAATCACAGTAGAAATTAAGCACTGCTTAGGTTTATATGTTATGTCATTAAAATATCAGTGACAAAATTAACAATGTGCTGAAATGCTCACTCCTTAGAATTGCTTCTCAAGACCTATGGCTACCAGTGGTATTTGTCCACTGACGATTTGCAGAAGGGAAAAGTTCCCTGTGTCTTCCAGCAAGGGCCCCACAAGGGCCAGAAGGAAGCTGCCACAGTGACTTGGTAAGTATCTGTGGTCTCTCAAATTCATCCTAGTAGGATTAGAGAGAATGACCATAGCACAGAAAGTCTATGCAAAAATCAAAGATACAAACTCTAAATCTGAAAACTATATATATTTATATTACATTTAGTTGCTTTTGCTTTAAGATAGTAAAGTTTTTACATGCCCAAGATTCACATCAATGGGACAGCGTTGGGCCTTTGAAGCATGGAATACTATCTACAGAAAGTTCATTCCTAGATATATGCAATGTTGCTTCAAACTGTTGCTTCATTAAAAAAAAATTGGTTTGGGGCAGTTTTGTTTGGTTTTCTGGGTTTGTGGTTGGGTTTGTTTTTTTTTTAATATGAAAAAGGGTCCAATTTAGGTGTTTGCTAACCAGTTTTGGGGGGGTTTTTTGGGGTTTTGTTGTTGTTGCTTTGGGTTTTTTTTGTTTGATTTTTACCCTTCAACCCAGCTGGACTTTTAAGGTTAACTGGGGAATGCAGAAAGAAGGTCAGAATGATGGTGCTTCTGCAACCAGCTATTCCCCCTGACCGTGGGGAGCCTAATAGAGTTAACAAGCAGTCAGCACAGAGTAGCTGCATCAAGAGCAGCTCTTGCAATAAAGATCAGATCAGCTCAAGATACGTAGAAATTTACCTTAATGTCAGTTAGCCATGGTTAACTTTACCTGTACTAACCTGTATTTATATGGAGATTGCATGGTCTCTTTAAGCATATGCAATTATTGATTATCATTCTTGGAAGAAAGTTTGACTTTGTCAGCACTCTGATGATTTGTAAATGAGGAGATAGTGAAGGAGGAGCCACTTCTGGAGAGAATTATTTGAAAAATGAAAAGAGGAGTACATAAAAAGAAAGTAATTTAATCTCCAAACAGGAGATGAGAATAGAAGAGGAGGCAGCAGGCAAAGGTTAGGGTGGCATGATGGAAGGGAAAATTAGACAAGGAAACAACAGAAAAAAAGAGCCTGAAATAAAGCAGAAAAGGGAATTTCAAAATTACAGAAATGTGGGACACCACATGCAAAAAGCCAGAGACACCAACTTGTTATATAATGGACTAGGGGGTTTATTTAGTCCATGAAAGGTAAAAGTATAATTCATATATGTTTACCAGGATTTTACTCTATCTACTGGGAAAACATGCCTGATCAGTGGATTCAAAGGGCAGAAACAGCTTTATCAGTGCTCCTAAGGTTTTCTGCAACTGCCTGTACGAATTATTTGTTTGTTCATAAAATACATCAAAGAACTTGTCTTGTTATGAAGGCCTTTTTAAATAAGATTTTAAAATTTTCAGTTTGCTCACAGTCTGTTGTAATATAAGTTGATATCTTAGCAGTGCCTAAGTCTGAAAGCTTGCTTTATATTTATATTTATTTCAAATAAAAAGTTTTACTAAGCTTATCATGTATTACTGTTTATGCTCTGAATAAGTAATTTCTTCCATAAGTCAGTGATAGAAAGAAATTGCTAAAAAAAGTACCTGAGGAAGCGATCATTCAGATAGCTCTGCCTCCTCTAGGACTGTCATATTTAATTACATTTCCGAAGTAATGTTAGAGTGGAATCTGTAATTTAAAAGTGTTAGTAAATTTGTATCTGTTTCTCCTTAAGATTAATCATCAGTTCATTTCAGAGTTTACTTAAGCTCAAGAGTCTTTTGGCAGCTTCATTAGAGACAGAAGAGGTTACCGAAGCTTTATGTTTAGTTATAACCCATGAACGTTGTGCTGCTTTTGGCTGGGATAGAGATACTTTTCTTCACAGTAGCTGGTATGGGACTACATTTTGGATTTGTGCTGGAAACAGTGTTGATAATACAGGGGTGTTTTCATTACTGCTGAGCAGCGCTTGCACAGAGCCAAGGCCTTTTCTGCCCCTCACCCCACCCCACCAGCGAACCAGTGAGTGGGCTGGGGGTGCACAAGAAGCTGGGAGGGGGCACAGCTGGGACAGCTGACCCCAACTGACCAAAGGGATGTCCCACACCATATGGCGTCATGCTCAGCATATAAATCCGGCGGAAGAAGGAGGAAAGGAGGGATGTTTGGAGTGATGGCATTTGTCTTCCCAAGTAACCATTCGGTGTGATGGAGCCCTGCTTTCCTGGAGACGGCTGAACACCTGCCTGCCCATGGGAAGCAGTGAATGAGTTCCTTGTTTCACTTTGCTTGTGCATGTGGATTTTGCTTTTCCTATTAAACTGTCTTTATCTCAACCCACGAGTTTTCTCACTTTCCCCTTCTGATTCTCTCCCCCATCCCACAGGGGGGTAGTGAGTAAGCGGATGCGTGGTGCTTAGTTGCTGGCTGGGGTTAAACCACAGCAACATTCTATAGTTTGATGATGGGATTTTGGAATACAATTGAAAAATGGTTCTAATAAACCATTTTTCAGCAGTTCAAGCACTATACAAATAGAACAGTTTTATTCTAATTGTGAATGCAATACCATAAATACCAATAGACATTGGCCAGGTCATCAAAAATACAGTGTAACTAAGATAACTAAAGGAAAATCAGTGTTCTTAGCTATATTTCCATTTGTATGTGCTACAGAAACCAGTACTTAATGACTCATTTGCCTGAAGTGTCTCAGAAATTACAAGGAATTACTAGCTCTTTTGGGCAGATGTGAATAGAGTACCCAAAAGCCTTAGAGGGCAATTAAAGCAACACTTGTAAACACCCGTTTTTAATAGTTGTAATGTTTTTACCTTCTCCGCATAGAAGAAAATATTTTATTTTATTTTCATAAGAGTGTACATTTCTGTCAGATCGGGGCAGCTTGCATGTTTTCAGTATATCTGCCACACGAAAGAATACAGACTCTGTGCCCACATTATTTTATTCTTGTCATGGATAGTGTCTGGTACCACAGGAATGTGGGTTTGTGTTTACCCTGGAGCTTCAGAAGATATTTAACAAGGACCCAGTGCATTAAGATTGCTGTGAGTTGATATTCAGTGAGAACTCTATGTAGGAGAATCAGGGTTTGAAGTTCTCATGGTGCTGAAATAATATGCTACAATATTCTGTACTTATTTGAAGTGTATGATTTTCCCAAGTTTTAATGGTAAGTTTTCTATGCAACTGGACACTGCTATAGTTCAGCTGATCTCTGTAATGAAAGGGTCATTATCTTTCACAGCAGGGCAGTCTCTTAACTAACTCATGGTGAGTGTTTTGCGGGGGGGAGAGGAGGAAAAGTGATGTGTCATTACAGCACCTGGACTATTAAGTCTCAGTAGCATCACTAAGCATTACAAATAGATCTACAACCAAAGTATATTTAGAGGCTAGTTTATTTCAAGTTTATCTTTTGCGGATATTTGTAGGACAGTGCCTACATCTGTACTTTATAGTGAATGTTAAAATTACTTAAAACATTGTCATGTCTGAGAGCTTTAAGAGTCAGATCCAGGTTACGAGTTTTGCAGTGTTTGGCTCCAACCTGGCTGTCATGAGCCATGTTCTACAGAGCCCCAGCCTTTGCTTGCACTGTGCTAACTTCTACCAGCCATTCCCTTTATACCGCTTTCAGTCTGCCTTTTTATTCTACAAAGAACATTGCTCCTCATCAAAGTACTCCTCCTTTCCTTTACAGGGGTACTAACTGATTTATAGTCATATACAATGTCATTAAACCTCAAAATTTCCACTGGAACAGGACAGAAGTAACATGTCATTAGGGGAGTAAAGAAGACAAGGGAAAAAACCTACAGTGACTCTCTCGGTACATACAAATAATTAAAATATTCAAGTTATGGTACGCAATGAGTGCTTAAAGTCTAACACATAAACTTCATAGGATCACATTTATTCAGTGTCAGAATGATCTTATGTAAATTCTGAGCATGCTATTATTGAGAGATTACTTACCGGTTATTACTTTGACTATGATTTTTAATTATATAAATACTTAATAAAATTAAATTTACACTCATATCAGTTTAATCAATACTGATTTACTGCAGAAATAGTAATTTCAGAATTCTGACTTAAATAAATATCAATACAATTCAGTTTATATCCAACTTTTTTCTGGGTCATCCAGTTCAGGTACATGAAAGCCTGAACAGAGGAGCTTGTTTTTCTAGTTAATTGCCACTAGGTATACTGACATCTGGCATCTTGAAATACTACCTTTCAGATAAGATTTTAAAAAAAAAGGAAAATCAGCAATAAAGTTTGTACAATACTTCTAAAAATAAAGCAAACTAATATCAAGTGAAAGGATAATCCTGTCCCCCCCATAAGCCCCAGGGAACACGCACGCTCATGTCTTAAAGCATATCAAGGCACGTAAACTATTTCTGTGTAGATACTGACAATTTAACATATACATTGCCTAACAAAATGATAAAGAAAACCCTGCAGTAAAAATGTAAACAAAAGCTATTTTACAATGTTACAAGGGCTCAGTCATTTTCTAGCAATTACCATACAACAGTGTGAGACTTAGTTTTATTCCATTACATTGGTGATAAAGGAGTACATTAAAGTCAAAACGCTTGCAGACTTCATCTATGCTTTTACTCATAGATTAACTCCCACACAATTATGTTGAGTAAGGCTGGAGTGAAAACTGCAAAAATGTTTGCGATGTTAGATATGCCATATATGGTTTGAAAAAATATACTGTATGAAGCCTGTTATGTAATAATGTGCTGCTAATATTGTCCAGGAAAAAATTGCCTTGGAATTCTGTATAGATACAGTAACCTTTAAAATGTTCAGATACTTATCCAAGCCTTGACAGACTCTTTAATACCTGCTGACATCTAGGTTTGATCCCATGAAATCCTAATGGCAAAAGATTTGCAACATTCGAGGTCAAAGTTAAACCTCTTCATGTTACTTAGTGACTCTGAAACCTGGACTGGTGGAACTTGGAAAATATTTCCTGTTTATACAAGAGAAATCAATTGCTGCTGCTGAAAGTCAGCCAATCTTTTGTTTTGTTTTATTCTTACAGTCCTACTCCCCCAACTAAAAAGATTTAGCAGTGTTTCATAGATCAGTCCTCTGAGGTTAAATCTGGTTTACCAAAATGGGGTGGTATAACTCCAAAATAGTTATTCTACATGTATATTATCTTAGCACATATAGACTCAGATTTTTTTAAAAAAGTACTACTTAAGCACCCGGGACTCCGGCAAGGACACTGTCAATAACGATCGTGAAAATATGTGTGTTTAAAAACATATTGATCAATGCATAAACTAATATATTTAGAAACATAATCAGTTTACATTGCCTAAACAAAATCTTGATTTAAGGAGGACCACAAGCTACTTAGAAGAAACTGAGGAGAAGGTTCACCCTTCCCATTGCATCTTTCCACCCAGTCCTGGAAGAGAAGGCAGCTCCCCCCTCAACAGGCAAGGCTGATGAAAAGGATACCTAACCACATCTGCTGGCCACAGCCAAAAAAGAGCTTCTCACTGGCCCTGGGTTTTCTTGGAATCAAGCTGAAGACTCTTTACACCAGCTTAAGAGACATCCCTCTCTAGGTAAAAATAGGGCAAATTCTTACAGGACACATTATTCCTAAGAAATTTAGGCTCTATGAAATGAAATTGATAAGGTTTTGATAGTGACTGCAATATTTTTAGCTATAATAAGATTCCATACCATATTACCAATTATTTTTCTAGATAACAACCCTTCTTTGGACATACCTTGGGCTTTTCTTTCCAAATAATTCTGTAGCAAATGTATTTTTTCTGTCAATTATCTTCTGTGACAACTTTCAACATTGTAGACTGCATGAAATCATTACAGTTAGGTTAGTGAAAGAGGGAATGACTCTGTGCTGGAGTATACACTGTATTTTAAAAGAATGACCTAATGTAGATATTTTAAGGAGTACATTGGGCAATGTGCTTGAGTATTGCAATATGAAATTTTTTTGTGCTTACTCTCTGAAGACCAACAGGTATCAGTGTACAATGCACACCAGTATCACACCTTGTTTATTATTCCTTTGGACATTATAAAGACCACACAGTGAAATGATGTAAAATCACTCTATATGTATTGACTTCAAAAGGACCATGCTGAAAGATATTCAGTAATGATCTGTCTTGATTTTGCAAAATCACATTTAGCAAGTAACAGCGATAAAGTTCCCTTCCAAAAGAAATCCCATGTAAATATATCTCAACCCACTGATTTTCATATCTCCATATCCTATCCATAGATTCAAAATACATCATTACAATCAGACAAGCTGTTTCTTAGAGGAAGCCATGTGCTTTAACATGATTTGAATTTTTTTTTTTAAATTCTGTCAGAAAACCTACTCAAAGAAGTTACACAGTAATACCTTGCTAAACATTGCTAGGTACAGTTTTCCCTTTGTTATCAGAGTTATAGTAATATAATAGCACCACTGCAACTGAAAGCCGAATGTGGAGGGCCATGTGGTTTAAAGCATAGGAAAATTTAATACTAAATCGTTCTTTAGTAGCCTACTTGGTATAATTTCCTATAGCAATTGCTAAATTATTGTTTTACATACATCAGAAAGAGCCAATGTTCCTAGGACACATTTATAAAAATAATTTGTTATTGCTGTTATTATTTTCTATCTTGCATAGCTGCATGAAAACTTCTTGCAGCAGAAACAAAAACATAACTTTTAACTAGTACATAGGTTAGTAATTTTCACTGTTGCCAAGACAGCAAAATTGAGCTATATATATATTCACACTCACGTCGAGGAAGACAAATTTCTGTTTGCTCTGTACCTCAAAATAATAAAAACTTATCTGAAAAAAAAATTAAGTCTATATTGTGACCATCCCTGAACCATTAAAACAAACTGTACTGAGAGTAACTGTCATCCAAACTGAAAATTATTTTCTAGCTCTACTCCAGTCCATGTCAGAAATTCCTTTTTTTCACATAGCAACTATCCGCAGTACTCATTTGCCTACATCTATACATTTCTACCTGCTTCCTAAATCTGGTCCTCCTTCTTCATTAGCTACACTAATGGTAGACTGATAGTCCGATCACAGTACATCTCGCGTTTCTCTTTTGTCTAGTTGCTCCATCTCAAGTTGTCATTTTTCAATTCATGGTCTTCTCAGTCCATGAACTCTATCACTTTATTACCATTATTGTTACTTGCATAACAGTCACTAGTGTGACATTTTATTGACGAGTAAGTAAGGATTTCCTTTAAAATACTGACAATCCCAGTGGACAGAATATAAACCAAAATGAGAAAAGAGAATGAATCTCAAGAAGCTATTTTCTCTACTCTCAGTATACTTGTGCAGGATTTTTTTTTTTTCCCCCCATAAAATTTACGTGTATTTGGAAGTGGAGGAACAAATTGCTGATATTACTTCATGTCTGCAACTGCATGCTGTGCAAGTATATGAAAAACACTAAGATGTGTTTGGGCCACCTGATGTATTTGAAAGGACCTGCTCTTTGCTCAGCCAAGTTCCCATTCCAGCTGTGCACTACATGAAATCGGGGGGCTGGCAGTTTGGAATGGCTACTTTGAGTCACCTCCACAAAAATGACCTTTGAAAATACACCTACAGTACCTATTTCCCAAAAGAAAGAGTCTGTCCTTGTACTCTAAAGGAGAATTATTTCTTGCCATTGTGATAAACATTATTTACTGCCTTTGTATATACAATAGTCGTGGATGAATGCGTGCTCCTGCCAAATGGCAAAAGGGAGCTAACAGGGATTTTAGAGCCTGGTTCTGCAAAACCTCTTTTGGAGGATAGACGTAATTAATGATGCACTTGTAAATATACACATGTGCATGTGTGTGTGTATATATATGCATAAACACACAAGTACATACCAAATATTGCTATTTAAGGAAACTATTTAGATTGTATTCTATGCATTTCCAAAAGCTGGTCCAAGTGCAGCTAAAGTTATTTTAAAAGACCACAGTACAGCATGAAGTAATTCATATGCTCTGTAGATTGTTTACGTATCTTTAGGAAACACAAAGCCATTTTTATGTGCGTGTTTACATACAGAGTATACATGCGTTTATAAATATATATAATGCAACTTATAATGTAAATATAGACAATACTGTGATGCTGCTAAATATTTATCAGTTCCACCTATAATAAATATATAGTATCTACACTTGTCTGACAATCTTCTTACAGTGTATAAATTAAATATTGAGCTTTACCACAGTTAGCACAAAGTCTTCTGTAAATAGCTACAGCAACCAGGCAATTTTAAACGGCTTTTCCATTATATATTATTGAACCACCTTCTTGTTTTGCATTCTGTATTAATAACTGCAAATAAGAATCCCCCTCTGTGCAAATGCTATACCTCTGGCAAACTGGCATGGGAGTGACAGACAGAAAGAATGAGTCTGGAGCTGGAAAAAGCAAGGGCAAGCACGAGTAGCAGGATGACTGATGGCAGGTAGAGTGGACATGCAGCTTTAATACAGAAAAAAGCACTCGAATTTGCAGAGGACAGAAGACCCTGCAAGGAGGTCATGGTCCCAGGACACTTCTCTTAGCTTCTCTGGTTAGCAGCTTTCTTTTCTCCCACATAAACTTTTACTCTAGCCAGTCCCAAAAATAGACCCATCTTCTTACTAGTCTGGTATGTCCATCAACAACTCCTTCATCTGCAGTCACTCCCATGAAACATTTTAAAATTAAGTCCACCTTTTCAGTCCCTGTTGTTTGACATTATTCTTGGAAACAGACATGAAAACTAAGAGGCTGCAACTTCCACTGCAGCCAGGAGATTGCCCTAATGCGATTCTTCTCACACTCCCTTTGTGCAATGCAGCTGGTATAAAGAGAGGAATTCCACTGACACAAAGGGGGTCTCGGCTCCTCACTCAGCTTCCACAATACCTTTGCCTCCAGTTAAAAATACCTGCCAGTGATCTCAAGGAAACCTCCATAAGTCATCAGTCAGATTTGCTCCTCTGGGATAAATAAGCAAATTATGCCACTGATACTTAAATTCACCACAAAAGCTGCTCTTTGGCTGACTGACATTTCCCTGTGAGCCCATTCCTGCATGGCCCTCTCAGCTCCCCTCACACTCACAGATCACTCAGGCGCTTGTGAAACCTCCATTGTACTGCCCACGTTTGGCACGCACTGCAGACATCCTGCAATGATTCCTGTATACATTACTTTTCTAGAGGGGGCATTACTGTCCCTCTCAGCATTTCTTTATTCAGGTATAAGTTCAGCACTGTGATGAAGAGGTCTCATGTGAGCCATATGCAAGTTACCTGTTTAGACTGTTTCCTTTCTAATTTGATCTGAAAAAACTATTATTTGGAAATTATTTCACATGAAATCATACAAGTTACTACCAAATGTGGAGCCAGTGACTTGGAGAATGCAGGAACGCGTTTTGAGTTGACAACAGGTCATTCAACTTTCACAGGCATTGCAACATCAGTAATTCTGATTAGGAGGTTAAGAGGAATGTTTGGGGGCTCAGTAAAATAGCACGAATATTCACCATTGTCATCCCCAAGATTAAGAAATATGTCTGGGAGCTTCTACAAGAGAAACTTCACACACTGTTTTGTTTCAGATACATTGATGGGCACATTAGCATGACAGGTTGTCAAGAGACTTCCAGGGAGCACAGGGACAGTGGTTGTGTCTCATCCTTCTGTGGCCAGGTAAAAGATAAGCCAAGCTGTACGTTTAAACTTTGAAAACACCAGCTGAACGGCCAGTACCATCGAACCTGTGGAATTCTTGGTCACCCAGAGGCAGCTGAAAATTGGATGCTCAGAAAAGATTTTGGCAAATGGGAAGAAGGCTAAGGCTGAACTACGCATTATGCTTCCAATGAGAGCATATGGTGATAGTGCTTGAAAAAAGGAAATGTGTGGGAAGAAAAAACCAGAAAGAATAGCCGGGGTTTTTTTCAGGATTTCTCTAGAAAGTAAGTCGATATTTGTACACGGCAGAAAATGAAACAATATTTCCTAGAGTGGGCAAAATGCCATTCTAACAGATGGCAGAAGTGCAGGCATGCAAGAGAACAAGTTTATGAATTGATGCATGGGCATGTTTTCTGTCCAGGAATGTTGAAACAGCAGCTTTTGGAGAGTTATTTCAACTCCTACATTTACAGAACTATGTTGTTACCAGCCTAGCTTCAAGCTTGCTTAAAATGGGTATAGATTTTATTTCTTGAAAGATATCTTTATTTTTAGTTAGTTTGATAGCCACTTAAAGATTTCACATACTATTATTTATTTGAATGAAAAAGAAGTTTCACTTTGTTATATTATGTTTGTTATTTATTATTTTAAGGTATTTATGTTTAAACACCATTCATCAGGTTTCCACCTGTATACAGGGCTGTTTTAGATGTGAAACGATGAATTTGCACCGATTTCTATGGCATTTCAGAGCTGAGCATTATTTATAAAGCATCATATTTTGTCTATTTGTGCTAGGATATAAAACATTGCTGTATACTCCTGACACACATAAGGCAACAGATTAAGAGATGATTTTACTCTCCCCAGCACACCTGCATTAAGATAGCCACTCTATCAGTTCACTCTTTTCCACAGTATGAAGAAAATTATCATTTACTTTGATATTTAAGGTGTGAATTGCCTTTGGCAATCTTCTTCAGCCTGCTGCTTTGCTGTTCTGCAGCCTTAAAATCCTGCTAGACAGTTGCTTTATTGCTTTGATATAAAAGTATCTCTTCTCAGAGAGGGAGAAAAGAAAATCACCTAAGTTTCTCTGAAATGAACTGGGAATGTGTTTTTTGATCATATCAAGACTGGTTTAATTACTCACTATCTTTGGTCAGAAAAGGAGAAGTTGCTAAAAGGAATAATACTGGCTGCAGCAAAAGTAAGATCTGACTGCTGAAAAATCAGAAGTATATTCAGAGAAGGAGGAGTTATAAAGATATCTGTGCACATTCCTCTGAAGAACTCTTACAGCATCCCAACTGTGGGGTGTGTGTCAGTGCAGCTGAACAGGCTCCATTTCTTATGAACTTTGCTTAACTTACTGAAGACCTATATCCACTGCACATGAAGACTGACATCACTGCTTTAGCTTAAACAATATTCTAAATTCTTAAGATACACAGATTACAAAAGCTGAAGATGGGGCCTTACCATTAGGATGAACAGTACGTATGTGGAGGCAATGTGATCCTGCAACAACAGAGGCAGAAATACGAACGTTGGAGCTCAGTGCTGAGAGAACAGAGTTCAGTTATCTTGAAAATTGGAGGTGACAAATAAGTCTTGACTGATTTCTATTTTAGGGAGAATACAAGAGGAAAAAATAGTGCAGAATGGAACACTGCTTTCTTCTGATCAAAAGATAAAATAAAGTAACATTTCCTTCTAAGGATTATGTGGTAAAATGCCACCCACATGCCAGTTTCAAACCCAGTTCTAATTTCGTCATAGTCCACCTGCTTGAGGAGTAAATACAGATATATTAAACAAAAAGATATTTATGGAAGAAACAAACAAAATGTCAGGGCAATCCCTGGTGCATATGTTTTCAATGAAACAGAAAAATAAGAGTAAGATGCTCAACTTCTAGCCAGCTCACATCAAAGATGTAATTAGAAATCTTTAAGCAACTTCCCAACAACACACCACAATGACTAACAAAGGCAAAAACAATTCTATGCCTAAAAGGGCCACTAAGAAAAGTACATCAGAATAACTTTCCGCTTGACTTTTAAAGTGCTGGAAAATAATCTTCCATTGCTACTTTTAGCAAGGTCTCTTTGCTCCCATTAGCATTACTAAATAAATAAATAAATAATAATCTGAAGAGACCAAAAAAGTGGAGGTGAGTTGTTCGTGATAAGAACATGACGTTTTTAGTTAGTTAACTGACACCATGGAAATTGTTGTTTAAATCTGTTTCAGAGCTCTTGGTACACCAGAGAAAAACATGAGGGGTAAAACTGTGACTGTTAGCCACTCGTCTGAATAACCAAATCTGCCTTTCTGCCCCCTGGAAAAGCAAGGAGCAATCATACAACTGGGAAGCACAAGGCAAGATGCCTAGAAAGGGGGTGTTGACTTACTGCATCCCACAACTCTTTTGGAAATACTTTAAGTTCAATAGTTACTCAAGGAGGCAGCATGGTTGAGAATTTCTGCATTCATATTGAAGGTGATACAGAAAGGTAAGAGTAATTATAAAGCTAAGTAGAGTGAGTTAGTAATCGTCATACAGGAAACTTATCTGGAATACATAGGTTGAGCTTTCAATTAGCAATAGCCCTTTGGGTTAAAAGGAAGGTTATTTTGCATCACAGTGGGTGACAACTGCATGTGCAGAACTAGCCCAAGGATCACTTTCTCTCCTCAAAGGCACTCCTCTATCTTCTAGTCTAGCTGGCTCCAGCTGGCAGGCTTTCATGCAACCAAAGCTGGCGTTTGATCTTTAACCAAGTAATGATGATGGGTAGCAATCTGTGTCAATTTATGATGGCAATATTTGAGCCTGGAGGATTTAGGCTCCTGATACAGATTCAATATCTTGTCCTAGCAATTTCAATTTTTTTTTCTCGTTGAGCTTATGGAAGGGTCAACCGCAGACAACCTTTAACTTCCTCTCTAGCAATACTGCCAGCACAGCAGGTAGGACTGTTGATCTCAAGCCACCTGAAGATTTTCCCTGCAAAAGTAATCTTCCTGCTCATTTTGCAACAAGTCTTTCAACACTGTGCCATAGCCACATTAATAATGAATGAATCCATTATGATCAATGGCTCGACGATGAATATCAAATGACTTCTCTGTTATTAAGATCATTACTAGAGGTAACTGTTCAGTGCCATTTACAGGGGTTTAGCTGTATGATCCCTTTCTCTCTTAATAGGATTTCTATGACTAAAACACCCCAAATCACACTGAACATTTAACCCTAGGTTCAGTGATTTTACAGTTTATACTATAAAACATCTTGGGAATCAATAGGGCAATAATATGTATCACTGTCTCTTTGAGCAATTTAATATAATCTTGCTGTGCACACAGTGCCTGTCAGCACCATCAAAAAGTGTGCTCTGAAGATCTGCAAGGTAGATGTTAATTGTCCCAAATCTAACAAACAGAACTAGCAACTGAACAGAACCGCCCCACTGTTGCCTTTAAAAAGCTTTTCCTTTTAACTTTGTTTTTATTTAGTTGTACATGCTTTTGCAATAAATAATGCAACTGATTAAGCAATGTACATAGAACATTAATCATGTTGCTTAACTAGATATTTCCCAAAGGTCACCCCACTTTGAAACGTGGAGCTTTCCCACGTGCTGCCTGCACGCCCTTGATTAATGGTGCATTTCCCTGCTCTCCCCATGCAACCTTGGATCCCCATTCTGCACTTCTCCCTTGCTCCCAGCTCTCGTGCAAGTGGCAAGCCTGTCAAAGTGACGTGAGAAATGACTGCATAACCTTTGCTGACGTTCAGCAGTTCCCAGTCTTTCCGTTTTCACTCTGCACCACTCTCCAAGAAGTCTACTTTAAGTTTACAGATTCCCAGGCAGAATTTGCAGTGACAGAAAAGAAATTATTGCTCTAGATTACATTGCCAACAGAGCTTTGACAAATGTTACAGACCTAACAAATCTTGCTCAAGATAAATAGGTATCAGTGGATACTGTGGCTAGTTCTCACTCACGCAATCTCAATTTTAAATCTGCACTCAAGAATGAGCTCTAGTAACAGTAGCCATGGAATATATTGAGGGAAGAGGGATTTGATGGTGAAGCATGATAGAAGGATTGATGACAGCAAGCTTGGGAACAACCTGGTGTCTGGATTTGAGTCCTAGGTGTTGTGGCTTAAATACTGTTTCTGAACAGATTCTTCTGTGTGGAATGGGGCAGGCTACTACAGCCCAGACACCTGGGTCTCCATCTACCTATGCATCCACAATTTGTGAAATAGGTACATCAAAAAAGGGAAATAATTTTCTTTCTTCATAGATAAATTTGAGGGATAGATAAGCACAAAAATCCCACATTTCATAATTCTAGTGTCTTATACCTCTTCATACACTAAAAACATTTTGCAATTCAGAACGTCCACTAAGAGAGATCCCAACAGGCTGAGTCAGGGGAGGTACTAGTTTCCCCTCAGACCCTGGTTCACAGGAAACTACCATTACAGAAATGGATGCATCTTTGTTTCTCCAGGAAACTCACTCATTCTCATGAGTAATACAACACACACACACACACACACACACACACACACACCAGACCTTGGTGATCATTCTCATAAAGAGGAAAACAGAAGCGTGGAAAGTTATTGTGGTTCCTTCCAACCACGCAGGAAGCATATGGCAAACCCAGTAATGATCCTGTGCTTAGGTACACGGTGATGGTTCAAAAGATCAAGAGCTCATTTGATGCAAATTAATTAATTTACTGAAGTATAGATGATGCCATTAGGAATAATTTCTCCATCAGCCGTTGATGTTGAATAGGTGTCATGCAGGATAAGTTCCCTACCTGTCATCTTATTCTCAGAGAAAGACACTTTTTTCTCAAACCCATATCGTCTACCTCTACATTTGTATGCTGAAAAATATAAGCATGATTCCTAGAATTCAAGTAGTTTTTCTCTGGTTGCTCTAAACAATTTTAAGATTCTCAGAGGGGAAAAAACCAACCAAACCAAACAAAAAGCTCTATAAAATTATAGTGATGTGTGTCTGGGAATGTCATAGTTCCTGTCTGAAAAAACATCTCACTGGTGCACAGCAAATATTTTAATGAGGTCAAGAGCAGCAATTTTAAAGGAGAAGGAAAAATGGAGAATTATCGGGATTTTGTTTATGTTGAGAAGCACTCATGTAGAGAGCACTTTTGCTTCAATTCTTCTGTTGTTTCACCTTTTATAACATATTGCATGTTCTGTCTGTGTACCTCTCTGTCCACGGGTAGCTTGACAGACTTTAACTGAACTTTCTACTAGTGCAAAGATGTTAACATGGATTAGGGGTATTGAGTGATAGCTAACTACACGCTGCTCGGCATCATTAGTGCCCTTACCTGTGTTCATCTATGAAGAGTGAAAATAAATTATATCCAAAAGCACAATGAAGAGGACTACACTGCTACTACTTCATGGTGGGAGAGTCCAAAATTATGCAGTTATTACTGAGATTGGTACCTGGACTAGTAGCAATTTGTTTTGGCATATAATTGATCACACTTAGAACATCTGTGAAAAAACTTTTCAAAAGACAATAGAACTTCCCATTTCAGCATTGCAAATGCCTTCCAGAAACTATGACATCAGCTATGGAACAAGAGTTTCATATTAGCATTGAAGAAGTAAAATATGGGCAAATTGCAAATATACAATGATTAATTTAATGTGTGTACGGTTGCTGTAATAGACAGGACACTTATGCTGCATATATATGGCCAATTTAATTTCAGACTTCATTTTTGCCACCAAAAGTAAATGATATTTTTAGGAAAAGGTGTTCTAGCATATTAAAAAAAAATTATTTTCTTTTCTAAATAAAGATTTCATGGATCAACTCTTGCATGCTGTTTATATGCAAGTTTCCTACATTTTGCATTGCTGAATAATTGAGAACATTAGCTCCCAAACCATGAAAAATTCATTTTAACATGATGTATTATTAATCAATTTAATTTACAGTGATCTGAAAAGTCCCACTTTCAGTTATGGTGCTTGAAGATATATTTAGACAGTGGTTTGGTCTGTATTATAGCACTTTATGTAACTCTTTCTCATCTGATACACTTCTCAAAGTGGGTCATATTGCATACACATGATAATGGATAAAATGGATAAAATAGAACCAGTTGACATAATTTATTTGGACTTCTAAATCCTTTGACATAGCATCACCCAGAAAATCAATGAAAATTTAACTAGTTGGAGAATAGAACAGATTATTTGAAATTATCAAAAGCTGCTTAGCAGACAGAAAACACTGCATTTAAAAAAGATGTTATTTTTCCTATGTAAATATATACGTGTTTACTGTATAAAGACAAATGTATTAGTATAATTCACAAAGTTTCAGCTAGTCTTTTAGCTAATGTTTACTAATATTTTATTATAAAATAATCACCAAAAAATCAGTTTGGAAAATAGCAACTACTATTCTAATTTAGGAGTTATTTATCTAGGATTAAAAGAATGTCTTCATTCACTATGGTCACTTCAATGCAGGTTGAAAAGGGAGATTTGAGTGATAGGGAAACTCGTGACTCAGACTTCTTCCTGGATATTTTTTTGAAAAGTTGCTGGTTACTGAAGTCTCTGCTTACTATGTCAGACAAGGTAATTATGTCATCTGGCCACAAATACAAATCATTAAAATATAAGCTAATGATCAAGAACTGCTGATGAACAGTGGAAATATTTATAGAGACTACAAAGCTGTGCAGCTTTATCAAGATATAAGATTACTGCAAATAAGAGGTAAACCTCAAATGTAAAAAAGGACATACAGGGAAAGTAGTCTGTATTTGGAAGTAGGTGCCTGAAACCCTTGTTCACCTTAGAAGAGTTTAACTTAGCTGGGAAGTGAAGTATCTCCGCATCGGTGAACACAAGGATGAGGTCTGCAAAATATGAAGTTGAAAAAACTTGCATAAAAGTCCATGTGGTCAATACCGGATACAATACTGCAAGATCCTATCAGCTGGTGAGGTGTCACTGGAGCAAAGCATGACCCCTACCACGCCTGACTCAGATGGAGAATGGCTGAGAGGGGGCAGCAAGAACAGTCTAGGGTATGCATGAACCTTCCTGCAAGGAATAAATTACAAAGCTGAGATAGTTTTGCTTAGAAGAGAGTTACATTTAAAGTGCAGAGGCACAATAAAAAGGCATTAAATAATAATTGGTGAAGAAGAACATAAATTGCTCGTCGCTTGAATTTGCAGCACTTAGAAAATATTTTTTTTCTTTTTATAGGAAATTTTAATGTTGGATATTCAAGGCAACAAAACCCTAAACTAACCTATGTAATTTGTAGACAAACGGTATAACATATCCTGCCGCTCAGTAAGTGGCAAGTAACTCAGGCAAGATTAAAAAATGCACAGCATTAAATGGGACAGATTTCATCAAAACCTGACAGTTAACCAGAATAACTGCATGAATGAAATTAGTAAAGAATCTCAAACAGAAGCGTCTGCAAGGCTACTACGAAACACCGACAAGCTGGGGGGAGAGGGTGCGCTTGTGCCAGTGAGAAGCCCTGCCACCAGAGCTCGCACTGCAGCCAGGTGGCTGGGGAGGCTTCAGTCAGAGCTAAAAGCACTGGTAAGTGATCAGGGAGGGGAAAAGTACCCTGAGGAAGTTTTGTTTCAAAACCAGGAGGGCTATGAGCCAGAAAGCTGCCTCTCAAGGCAGTCCTTCCTCCATTCAAAGACAGATTCCTCAGGATTTTGTACCTTCTTAAAAATAAACATGCTGGCATCAAACACACCCAACTTGTCACTTCTTCCCTCCCAGCAGAAATAACTTTGCAGACCCAAAGCTTTCACTAACTGTTTATATTAAAAAGAAGAAGAACATATGGATATAAAATGTGTGTTATAGACGGGAAAATGGGGGTAGGCTAAGTAACTTGTCAAAGCGAACTATCAGCACACCCTGGTTATTCCTAGGGGATACTCAGAAGGTTTGTCCCCATTTCCAGGAACGGTGGGATCTCAGACTCTGCGAGGGACAGTCATTATTCTCATGTGCTCACACAGAGACAAAACACACCAGCCTAGTGCTTTAATGAAAATAGCAGGCATTAGCCTTACAGTAAGGTGTCAAAAGCCTGTGGTTATAAAATAAAATGTGCGGCAAATATGCTTTCCATGATGTGTACATTCATAGCACTGTATTCCCTCATGAAAGGAAATTGGTTGAAGGGCAGCTCTATGTAAGGCAGACTTAAGTTAGTCTCACGGCCTGTTTTGAATCTTTGTGTACATGTTTGTTGCCTTTGGTAGCAATAACCTACTTAAACATAAATTTAAAATAAAATCATGCATTGTGTAAAAATACAGTGAGCTCAGTGTCAAAAAAAGCACCTTAGGTATCCAAGCCCATCTCTGAAAAAGTATTACATGACATACACTGGAGTTCTTTGCAAAGATACACCACTTCCCTAGATTAGATATAATTGACACTTGTGCTGCTCCACGTTACAAGATTCATACCTATTGGAAGAATCTCCTTCTTGTCTCTTATGTTGTTGTTTGGTAACAATGCAACCATACAACACGATATATATAATGTGATTAAAAAGTTTCTTCTTGGAACAGTAAGCAAAAGTTACCTGTTATTAAAATACTACAAAATCCCTGCTAAAACTTCTTCACTTTCTACCAAGAAAAATAATGATGTATAATGATGCATATTAAGCCTCTGCTGCCCAGGGTTCCCATAACTTATACATTGCCAAATTATGCAAAAAACCACTGGAGCATTTCAATTATACTGTTGTAATTCCTACCACAATACACACTAACAGCACGAACACAGATATATGCTTTTTCAGGGACATAAAGCTTCCCTTTCTCAAAAAAAAATTCCCTGAATTTAATTGAAAGCGGAGAAGACAAATTATTCCTGATAATTGCCAAGAAACAGTTAGATTATATCATTGTGTCTATTTTATGTTGTGAAATAAGCATAATTTCTAATTTATTCCTGTATTTCATTTGCTAGCAAACATGCATGCTGGGCAGTGCTTGCTATTCATGACCTTGCAAGCTCCTATGTCTGAAAAATTGTGCTAACACAACAGGATGGGATTTATTTATAGCAATACCATAACATAGCCACAATTTAGTGGGGATTCTGGGATTATGAGACAAAAAATCACTGCCAGAGTTGAAGGTGCTACCTGAAACAGAAATTTTTACAATTCTGTTAAATATTTCACTTTTGAAGACATAGCTGTCCAGCCCCTAGTGGGATCCTCCAGGCTGAAAAAATCCTCTGTTGAAGTTACGCCACTTAGCAAGGATGCTCTACTTTACCTGTCACTGTCTAAAACACTGCAGTACAGCAATTCTCAGAGCAGGAAACCAATGGAGCATCGCTCTGAGAAGTAATTCTCATAGAGGCCTCAACCCCATCTGCTGTCTCACCTCCTCTTCCTTTGGTATAGGAATGTCTAAGGTAGTGTCCAATCTCCAAGGCCTGCAGTCCTCTTTGTAGTATACCCTGGCCATAACCCAGACACTTGAGAGACAGGACAGATTCTTCCAGGGGCTGGACAGCTTTGTAAATCCTTAGATTATTTAGCTAATACACAAGCCAGATTTGAGCCAGAGCTTGTCATTCTTGCTCCTTACCCAAGAACCACAGACAGTAAGAGTTGTGATGTATTAAACCTTTACTTAAAACCAGAGAGATGTCTACATTTCCAAAGTTATGTCATCTCAGTAAAGGTTTCAGCCCTTTTTACCTCCTCCCCATCAATAATTGCTTCTAAACTCTACCATAAAAATAGAATAGAATGAAATAGTAGTGGCTCAAGACAAAGACCTGTGTAGTCTAGCATCTTCTTTTGTGAAAGGAGCCTGTAATAAATGCCCACAAGAAAAGACCATGGCCATTATGATACCTCTAGAACAAGCTCTTTTAGCTGCAGTCCTCTGTGGCTCTGCCAAGGCAACACCTGTATGGCTGACAAAGCAGCAGCTAATACTCTCAGGAAGGGACATTTGCACTGCTTCACCTTCACAGCCACCGTACACTGTCTCTTAGGGCCCCTAAAGAATAATACATATTGCCATCTTCAGCCAAGGGCGGGGGGGGGGGGGGGGGGGAAGAAAAGGAGATGTGAACCATAGAGAAACTAATCTTAATAGCTAGGAGGGGTGGAGAGAATGAAGAGAAGTATATTAGCTGATGCGGGCCTGGTGTTAATTATATTTGACAGCATGTGCCACGCATGATTCACCTACTGCAATCTCAGTGCTCCAGTGTTTGCATCAGGTTTCTCAAATAAGAGTTGTTTTGTTTCTCTACAAAGAAGCTTTGTGCCAGGTATAGAAAAAGTTACTTTTCCTCCTAAATTCTGAGCACCAGTATCCCTTCCAGTATAGTTTTCTACGTTTCCACTTTTAGCAAGGAAATGTGAAAGTGGGGAATTTATTTTTTCAAAAGATCACTCTTCCTCTCCACCACCCAGAAGGGAAATTTACACATATCACATAACATATGTGAGTATGATACATGTCATACACCTCACTGAACAGTGCTGTTGCATTTTATGCAGTGCTTAATATAACACGAAACAAAAAAATGGTAATCCCCAGATCTAATATAGCCCATTAAGTTTACATTAGTACTGGCTATATTACTAGCTGCAAACTGTCCAACGAAAGGTGAACACTGAAAATACCCCAAGCCCTCTCCACTCCTGGGGAACCTACCTGGTGCCAGCAACTCCCCACATGCTGTCAGAGTAAATTCATAAAAGCTCCCAATAAGATATTCTTTCTATGTGCCACACTACCATCTATCACTGTCAACTGTGTATAGCACATAGAGCTGTATTTTTTATTCTTCAACTTAAAAAAAAAAAAAAAGCACTCTGAATCCCAGGCTTTCAGCTGTACAGAATTCTCAGAAAGTGATAAAACATCTCAAAAAATAATCTCAATAGCATGTTTCAAAATGCTTGGTTTTTTTTAAAAGAGGAATAACGCAGTGTTAATTCTAGTCTGGTATCAACCATCCTCTAGTCTTGAAAGCCAGATGACTTAGCCATCCTTAGGCCTTATCATAGATTTAAGAAAATATTTTTCAAAATCTGAGAAACTCACTAGTCTCACTAATAAAACTTTTAAAGAATGAATCTATTCATTCTTGACATTTTTATGTGTCAAAAGCAAAGTGATTTAGGACACAATCTGAGCTATCAGCAGGTTGTTGTATTTGAACTCAGACTGGGAGAGGAGATGCTATTATTTCATATGCAAATTTGTAATATGACGTTTCCTCCCATCTTCCCAACACTGTGTTTTGTTTTGTTTTCCTGTACGGAGGAGAACAACCTCTATCTCCTTACAACACAAAAGGAGTGTGATGCAGGTCTCCCCAAAATGGAGAAGAAGGAAAACAGAGTATCTTCTATGTGGCGGCCATCCCTTGGTAGGCTGTGAACCGCTAAAATTATTGTTCAGGAAGGCTGAACATTTTTTATATGAAACCAAACTTCTTTCTTGAGCATACAAAAGCTTTTGCATAAAGGATTCAAGGAGATAGAGATACCCTCTGCAATGGAACTGGCTTAAAAATATCTGTGGCAATGAAGAAAAAAACCTCGTGCATTTTGGAAGGAAATCATTGGGGATAAGGAAGGGGATCCCTTCAAGCATTTCCCAAATAAAGACTCTGCAGCTAAACGCAGAGCAGAATGTTTACATTGGGCATACGAGGCAGAACCCTGTGGAGCACAGCATCGATGAGTGACTTGGCAGCTCAAGACAATCACCGGACACGTGCTAAGCCAAGTAAGAGAGGGGTTTGGTTTGGTTTGGCTTGGTTTTCTCCAAGGCACTGCACCACTTGCTTTCTGGTCTCCCCTACTTTACAGTGTTCAGAACTGAGTTCAGAAACCTCAGAGCTGGAAGCCCTGTATCACAATAGCTCTATGATTTCTGTCAACTTCCTCTCTCCTTCCCTGTAGCAAAGATAAAATGAAGTGCAATTACTTTTTCAATATTTGAACACAGTTTTTTTACTGTAAGATGAAAGAAAAATAAATGGTAAGCCAGACTCTGGCCAAATATCGATTTGCAAGAAGCAGGTACAAGCCTAATTGAAATCACTGGGCTATCCATATTTTAAGTCCATGGAGAAGAAAAAGATTCTTAATTTATTAAGAGAGAGCTCACCACTTTCAAGTGAGGGCTATATAGAGAAATTTTTATTAGCAATAGTACATTTTACTTACAGACAACTTTTTAATTGTTTTGATGTTTAAGGTTTAGCCTGATGTAATAAGCTCAGCTTTGGGGATTTTTTTTTGAAAGAGTCTTCACAGTTTTCAGTTGAAATATATTTTATGGATGCAACTGTAAGTAAAAGACATACTTTTCAGGGTGAGTCCATTTTTAATGCATTTTTATCTACTGACTTGCACACACACTGACAAACTTTATGTATAAATGATGCGATCCTTCAACACTACTGGCAGAGTGAATGGACTGCCGCAGTGTTAGCTGGGAAGAGATTTTGGAAGATTTGGTGTACAGGTGTTGTTTCATATTCCTTCTTGTCTCTAACCCCAAACTGCTGGTCAAGATATTCTTCTGATTTAGCAGAGATTAGCCTACAAAGGAGAAGTAGCTCTAGAGGAATTATCACACGCTATTTCATCTACCTGTACATAAGTAAAAGAACAAGGCCTGATGCGGAGCTGTGTGTTGCAAGGGTAGCTATTGAGGCAGGTAGACACTGGCCTGTGTAACACGAAAAAGCTTTCACTAGCATGGCCATCTGGCAGGCACTAAAAAATTTCAAACTCTGGCTCTTCCTAGTTCTACCAATTTGCAAATGTAGGTGCACACGACTACCAGAGGCATAATGCAAGGAGTGAAGCTCTGTGCATATTGCTATTGAGCAATTAATTTATCTATACCTCCTCAGGCTGTCAGGATGCCCAGTGGGATGTTATATATTTTCACTTATGGAAAAGGTAACCATAGTTCCAGGGCTTTGACCTCAAAGTGATTTCTGTAGGTAATTCTCTGCCTTCAGGTCTTCTCCAGAGAGGAAGATTCATCTATGTAAAAATTGAATTATAGTGTTTGGATGAAATGTATTTTCCTACAAGAAGAAGAAGAAAAAGAAGTAGAAAACTGCCATTTTCTTCCAGATGATCTGAAGGCACCGATTTAAAACCAAAGTCCTCCCTCAAGAGAATCTCGGCTGAAAATGCAGTGTGTCAAACTGCAAATGGCAGTTCTGAGCTGCTGAGGCCCTGACACATCTGTTACAGAGATCTCTCCACAAAGCCAAAAATCTCCACAGAATTTGCTTAAGCACATTTTCAAATCTAGCTCAGCACCGCAGGTTGCGGAGCTTATTCGGGTACAGAGGCTGGCTGTTTGATCTGCAGTTCCTGCAGGGAATGAAAAGGAGAGCCTGCTCATTTGCAGAGGGGAACCAAAGCGGGGGCTGCGGTAAACAGGTTTGCTACACAGCCGGCATCCTCGGTAGAGCCAGATTTGGGGCTCTGCTCAAACAGGAACGGATGGAATTTTACCAAAGTACTTAACGCTTCTGTAAAGCTACATTGCACATCATATTTTCTCACTTGATAGTCAAAATTTCCCGAAGCCGTCTAATAGAGCTGGATGCAGATCTCCATAACTGGGCATTGAATGACAAAATCTCATCTATCTATGCACAATATACCTAATATAGCAAAATATCTTAATATACCAAAAATTGAAGGTTTAAGGTATTTCCAAGCTCTAAGACTATTTGGCCTCCCCGGTTGTGTAGTGATTTCCAGTTTACCATCAAATCTTTTAAACTAATCCAATTTGTTCATTTTCTAAAGCAACAAATTCAAAAATTTAAAAATCTTTAAGCCTGACTGATACAGGTTTGATCAGTAAAGACAGCAGACACTCCAAGAAGCTGTGTTGCCCATTGCTCTGTAAGGATACTTTTGTCTACACAGTGGTACCCTGCCTGCTCATCTAAATGTGCATTTCTATGATTAATAAAAAAATGCAACAAAGTTTAAGATGTCCAAAAAAACATACATCTGACTTTCCCCCCCTCCATTTCTATTCAGCTATTGATGGAATTATGTACATTTGTTAGTCTTTATTTATTAATGTATTCATTGCTGTCCTTTGTAAGTTAACACCCTTCCCATACACAAGCCAAAGGAAAGTTCTGAGGCCTAACCGTGATTTCACTAAAACTCAGAAAAAACTCAGCTGAGGACACTGAAACAAACCACACTGTATAAGTCCAAATTCAGGCCTTCAAAAGCTGTATCTTTCCACATTGTGTGCAGAGAAGTTTGGGCATCATTTTATTTAGAACAGTTTAGTCATCCGGTCGCATAATTTTTCTCGCTATTAGTTCCCTGACTATAACAGCGTTAAACAGCTTTTTACCACATAATTTTATTTTATTGCATTGATAAAAATAAAATCTGTCATAATATACTCTTGTGCTCTGAAAATCTATAGCATTAAAAGAAAAAATAAAAGCCCTATAAACAGCACAGTAAAGCAGAAGCTTAAGGTCATGAATAGTGAGTGACATTAGTAGGTCTACCTTAAAAAAAATTGGTATTTTTACTGCTGAGCAATAGTTTGCACTCTTCTAAACTAATCACTTTTATGTTTTAAATATTACAAAGAAATTAAACTGAATTAGGTTAAATCAATATTCTCCTAATAAGAAGTCTTTGTAGTTTTAAATTTCTAAGTTTACGTATTTCAGTAGTTCATGTTAAATGGAGATTTGACATTTTGCCAGCGAAAGTTTCACTAAATCACTAGTAGGAAAATCATGATTATCTCATATTACCTCAGTGCAATGATATAATGTGTCTGGTGCTTTTAAAGATGAGACAGACAAACGGGAGGAAAGTTTCCACCACACCAAAAAAAACCTACAGATATTTATGGCTTCTTTAAAATGGACTTTCTCAAACACAGATTATTTGTTTCTACTTTCTTTTCCTTTATTAGTTCATCATTCTCCTATTTTTTGCATTTTCATTGACGTTTTGACCCAGCTCAGTATTGTATTAATTGTGTTGCCAGTGAAGTGAACTTTGAAGGCCAGCATAGAGACCTTTTTTCCAAAAGCTTCATTAAAATTATTAGCAAAAGCCTATTCTGTCACCTAAAGCTCATCGCCTATCCCTTGGCTTTGCTATTAGAGACACAGGGCAGTGTACTGGAAACCATTTTGTCTTTGAGCTCCAAAATTTCCACGCACAGGAAAGCGTTGCTACCAAGACTCTTGCTTTCCTCTGAGCAAGTTCCTGCCGTGTTAATCCCAAGAGCAGTTGCAGTGGTGGGGATGGCAGCTGGGGAGGTGGAAGACTGAAGTTTGTATCCTTCCAGTATGGCCCCAGGCCAATCATTCTGCCTCCCTGTCACAGCGCATTAAAACATTACAATCCCTGACAGCTTGGAAGAGTTGTTGTGAGGATAAATAAAGTGAGAATGTATGAGGCACAATAAATATAAAGCTAGCCGCGGTTTCTCCGCGCATGTATAGAGAAAATAAGAAAGAGATTCTCAAAAACCACACTGTGTGCCCCTTCTAAAAGTACAGCAAATTACTGTACCCTTCTGGATTTTTGTAATGAGCAGGTAACATCTGCGTTTTCCTTTGGAGGTAGCTGTGAAATAAAGACTGACCAATGATTATCAGAAAATATATTTGGTGAGAATGTTCACATGAAAATTAATGTTACAAAAATTTGTAGATATTAAAAGAGAATATACTGTAAACTTAAAAAAAAAAATGAGTTTCCATAGAAAAAACAACATTCTTCGAATTATTTACATATAACCAGGACATAATGAACACCCTACATTCCACCAGAAATCAATAATACTCTGAAATGTAAATCTCAAAATTATGAATAATTGGGCTGCAGAAATATATTACAATGGTTTTTATTTACCATTATTTCTGACATGAAATTTTGAATCACGAATGAGATAAATGCTAAGCTGTTTTTTTGTTTTTGTAAACAGAAAAGACTGGACTAAACATGATGTGAACTATATAATCAACTGCTCAAGAGTAAGTCCATGGGGCTGGTAGAAATGTGATCTGTGCATTCTGCAGGAAATTCAGTCAATTTAGGTTTGCTTTCATTCCAGTCTTTGGGGATACCATGGGGTATTTCCCGACAGAAAGCATTTTTCAAAGTTAATCAGAAATTTTTCAACGAGCTGACTTACGTTCACAACCCAAGGAAGTCCATTTCCAGTCTGCAGCATAATATTCCCAACTGTGCACTCACGCCATCACAAATGCCACTTTGCCAACCAAGAGCTAGGCAAAATTCTGCTAATGGGCATTGACTGTAATGATACTCCAAACAGAAATCCAAACAGAAATAATATTGCTGTTGGTTTCAAACGTCTAATATCACCTTACAGTGTTATAACTACTTAGGAATAATGAAAGTTGAAGAACACACCAGCTTTTAAAAACAAAAAAATTGAAGGTTTGCAGGCCCGGTGACACAAAAACATGTATAAGCTTTATTTTCAAGAAGTTTTATCCTCGCACTTTCACTATGAAGTATTTGTAGACTAATAACAGAAGCTCCAAGATACTAGTGTGTTAGAGACACCTTAAAAATAGCCATTAATGTCAGAATGTAGTTTATTTCTAATATTTCTCACAGATTTTTATACCTTTGAGTTGAGAATGTAATGAGAAAATTCAGAGTAAAAAATTCTAAAAATACCAGTTAGGTTTTCGTGGTTCTTATCCTCAGGTAATTTATACACAGACATTTTTCTTATACTTTTAATGAGAAAAGGAGAGGGAGACTAAAATGTTCATCAATGTATAATAGTTAAGAAATGTATTTCCAGCCTTATTAATACACATAAGCCAAATTACTCTTCCAAACAATAAGATTTGTACAGGTGTCTAAACAGGATTACTAATAAGCCAGTCAAGATTATTATTCACCCTCGCTGTGCAAAAAAAATGAGTTTGTCAGCCACATAGCTGCAAAAAAATTGACATAACACAAAACCTGAGATCCTCAGGAGACTCTTATCCAAATAATCTTACTCTGGAGAAAGCCTGTGCAATAATGTAGCTTGGAGGGGTAACTTCAATTTTCTAACAAGTAATTAAGATTTGCATTATTAATGCAATAGATATTCTTGCAAATTATGTCTAAATATATGGAGATTTAAAAAAGACCCTAACAACGTTTAATGACAATGCTGTCATTTTTAAGTCTTCCTAATAAAACGATTGATAAAAGCAATGCTGAGCTGACCATCTCAGTAAATTTTAATCATGAGCACTTATACACTTACCGGATTTCTGAATGCAGCTGTCGAGTGTTATATAGAACTGGGGAGCTTAATTTCCATCCTATGCTCAATACAATGTATCTTTCAAATGAAGTAAAATCTAGTCCATTAAAAAAGAGAGTGTGTTGAAATCTCTTCTGGAACATAATCTGCTTCACCATGTTATTGGTCTAAGCAAATTAGGAATGGTTCATGTCACTCTCAGTTGGCCCTGAATGCAAGCAAATCGAGTTTACCCACCTTTGACTCAGACAGTCTAGCATTTACCCGCTTTGACCTACTTAAGCTAAACACCAAATTGCTGAGTTAAAAACCACCATGCACCACCGTTTCAGTTGCACTGAAAGGGACTGAAACGAAGAAAATTTAACCTTGTTTTTAGTAAAAGGAAAGTTTTTGCATACTTGGAAACTGTAGATTCCTCCCCCCCACTTTATGATGCCTCTCATGAACTTTTTCAAAGGATGTTCACAGGCAGGCACGCACGCAGGAAGCCGTCAGTTTGCTGTCCACTGGAAGGTTGAATGAAAGCAGCCTAAATGAGCAGAACTTTAACAAAGCATCTCATATGCCCCATCCCCCAAAACTGAGCAGGCTCAAAGCCACATCTCCAGCCTGGCAAGATGCTGCTCTACCTCCCAGACTCTGGGCAGCACTGAAAAGTCACTGTCCACCCTTCCTAAAATCGTGCCACAATACAGAATAATACCCAAGATACCTTGGGACACAAGGAGGGACAGAGTATGACTATTTTGCAGAATGGTCTGGCACACTACGGCCAGGGCTGCTGACCAGTCCTTCCTCTAGGGAGGAGAGCTCTCCCGTGTGGTGGAAGGATCCAAAGTAACAGGTGGCATTTCCAGGCAGCAGTCACTTGTGCAATGAAGTATTTTCTATAAACTAAGAGAAGTACCACAAAAACTCAAGCCTTACCAGACATTCTTTAGACAAAGAACACTTTGAAGCATAGGGAACATTTTTCTTTAACCTTTAAACCCATGCATAATGAAAGTAAATCTTGCATGCAGTTTCTTATTCTCCTGATACAGTCTAAGTACCTCTATTTTAATACAAATATATAGTGTCAGAGATGAAAGGAAAAGGAGATTAATGACCAGGCTTCTCTCTGAAAGAATGCTCTAACATTTATATTTGTACATGTCTTCAGAGCCTTCAAAACAGAAAGTACCCCTGACTTAAAAAATAATTTATTACTTTGCTAAATAAGATGAATACAAAGAAAAGCAAAGTGATACTGGCTTATACTTTATCTACAGTAACATAAAATGAAGAAGCAAAAGCAGCTACATTGGATGCATGGCACAGATAGTAAGAAACATCACAGTAAAAAAAAAAATCTTAATAAATGACTAAGTATTGCCTGTGATACAATCTTTCTCCAGTTATATTAATATCCACTTCTAAGCACAGAAGAATATCCCATTTTATCACTGTTGGAAGAAAATGTCATTGGAAAGCTACACCGTTTGATACGTGCCCAGTTAATAATTGTGTTTGCTAGCTGAACAAAACTTGGAAAAAGCCACCAGAAATACCATGCTTGAAAAAACAAACTTTTGCTCCCCACCAGAACAAAGATGTTTATCTCAAAGCTAATAAGCATTTACATGATTTATTATAGAGCCTGTATCAGGTCTCACTGCCGCTACTTTCTACAGAAGACAGCAAAACTTCCTTCTCACCAACATGACTAATCAAAGTCCCAAAGGATCACGATCCCTAACTTGGAAATTCCAGCCTCAGCTATTGCCCATGGTATTGCCCTGCAACAGTAATGGTCAAGGTCATTGAGGCCACATGTGTACTTATGATCCACAGTGATACTTAAGCTGCATTAACTGACTTCACCCTGCCTACTTAGGTGTTTCTGCAGAAGCAAAGGCCTTTTTGGTTTGATGCTTAAAAATAGAAGTTAAGAAGTTTACAGAAATAAATAGCATGCTTTAGACATAAAATATCATATTATATGCAACAGAATCGTATGTTTCATGTTACAATGGGAAAAAACAGAGATGCTTTTTGTGTTTACATAGACCTTGCTCTGACCATAAATAAATGTAGCAAACTTGAAGCTAAATACTGCTTGGGGATAATTGTTTTGGCAATCAGTTTGACAAAGAAGCATGCTTAGCACTTCAGTTAACCACTGCTTTTGCCATATCACGGGCACAGGTGTACGTACCAAGTTAGCCCTGCAATATGCCAGCAATATCAGGAGGTAAAAGAGAGAAGAAATAGTAAGAAACTCCACCTCAGACCCACAGCAGTGCTGAGATATACAGACATTGCATGCTTCCTTTCCAGGTTCAAAACTTGGAATACTTCACTGTTTTCCCTAAAAATTTAATAACCGCTGTCCATCACTAAATCGTCTTTGGAAAAGCACTGCATTAATAACAGTTAGCTCAATCCCCACATTCATTGCAACAGTTACACGTTACTGAGAACCACGTGCAACACATCTACATCCAGCAACCAACTCCAAACGGGTGAGGAGAGTGTATTATGAAACAGCTTCAGATTACTATGCTTGTACTTTTAGAAGGAGCATTAAGCACTTTCTTCACCAGAAAACAAAGTCTGAAGACTTTCCTCTACCCACTGAAGAAATAGTTTCATCTTAGGCAGAATGACCTCAATGTCATGAACAAACACAGCACAATATAAAAAGGAGGCTTTCCCTAGCCGTACACCACTGATGGTCACATCACGCATGTAATGAAACCTATGCAGAAAGTCAGTAAATAAATTCAATCTCTCTGAAAAGATCACACTTTACAAGAAATGGTCCAGCCTTCAGAAAACCTCCCAGACTGCAGCAGACCGTACCAGAGTAAGCAATACAGGACCTGACTGGGTTTTTTTTCTTTCCAACTCTCCTGCTGACTTCCTCTTCCTCCCCTTCCCATCAAGCTGAGCCACAGAAACCCAGGGATCCTGCAGAGGTGCGCTGCTGGGCTGCAAGAGCACCGTCAAACACTTCAAAGGCTGTTACACACCGGTGAAATTAAGAAGCCCACACACCTCTCTATACTAGAATGAGTTAAAAATCCAAGGTGGGATTTAATTGGCTAAACATAAGCATCTAGAGCCATTTGGACATCTTGCACGTTGCAGCCTTGGCTCAATCCCACACCCATTTACAGCAGAACATTATCCACAAAAGCACTCTCTCTCTGACCTTTCAGCTCTGGTCCCACAGGAAAGTTTGCAAATCCATAACTCTTCTGGACACTAAGATTTATGGATTCAAGAGGGATGAAGGTACATAGCAATTTTCGTCACAACCCACTCCCAACAAATTCCAGAATACCTCAGGGAAAAACAATTATCCTTCTTTGCGTCATGAAGGTTTACAAGCTTTGCACGTATTCTGCAGCTAACATCCTTCTTTGTTCTGCATCTTGTAACCTTCCTTTCTTTTAAGATTTTTTCCAAGTGACTGATGTAACCTATTTAAAATTGGAACGATTGTTTCTAATCTTTTAGAAGCTTGCTTCTGTTACAAAGGTGAAGAAAGATACCCGAGCCAGAAAACTTGTCTACTCTTTTCTTTAAACATTTGTGATATTTAAAACAATTTGTTGATTTTAGGCAAAAATACAAATTTATGCTTACTGCCTTAGACTGAAAAATAAGTATTGGTCTGCCAAATGGAGTGCATGTACCTTTAATTCCAATGCCTGCACACCCTCAAGTACTTCATTATGATTGAACGAAACTGTTACATTTAGAGATTTCTTCTTCATCAATTATATATCATACACTTCATATTTGCTTGTCTTTTCAGTCCTTTCAGTCTAGAGGTATGTTCTGCCATCATGATGCTCCCTGAGGATTTGCGCATACAGTTTCCCTGGGCTGAGCAGGGTCTAACATGCTCCCTGTAAAGCAGTGAGCAGATACAATTTTCCTAGGTAGCAAACAAAGCACCGTGCAGAGATCAGGGAGCTTTCCAGAAAGCAAAATGAAAAGGTATTTGCTGAAGTGTGTGGGAGTGTTTATTTTGCCCTCTCTCTCTTTATTTTTTTAAACTCTGTACTGTATTTCACTAGACCTTAACAGTCTAGATCAGGAAAACTGAAAGCATTTTTTACTTTGTATGCATTCCTCTTGATTGCAGGTAAGGCAGCATGCACTAAACAGAGAAAGCATTTACGTGGATTATATTCATGAAAGATCTGTTTCTAACCAGTTTACACACAAATCAGTATTGTTCTGTGTCTTAAAATTGATGCTCACCTGCCGTTCAGCCTGGCCTGTGTGTTCAAAAACTGTGTAGACAGGGCACTCCAGGGGAGTGCTACCATGTTTAGGAGACATGGTAGCATCAGGTTGATGGTTGGACTTGATGATTCTAGACGTCCATTCCAACCGTAATGCTTCTATGATTCTACCAAGTGTTTGGATCTGCTAGGTCTAATATGGTCAATACCAACATGAAGCCTAATTTTAAATCCCTGTCTCTTCTGGGAATATGCCCCCCCCCCCCCCAAAAAAAAATTCCTTCCTGCTCTGAAAACTTGTATTCTCCAGTATAAATGTATACAGAGAGTACATGAAGCATAGTTTGGGGGTAAATTATTCTCATTTACAGCATACAGTCTTTTATTTTAATAATATTTATATAAACTGGGTAGCTTGCTTTCTTTGTGTTATCTGTCCTGAATCATGCTTTCAATAAACACAGCTAATCCAGGTAATAACAAGTCTACGCAGTTGAGTCACACCCTTCATTTCCTACAACAACCACCCAGATTTGAATAACACTGCTTTCCTAGAGTGAACATACTAACAAATGACCTAAACATCATTCACTCAGCAAATGGCTGGACTCACAGACAAACCTAAAGTTAAAAACAAAACTATACAACTAATTATCTGACATCATAATTCAATTTAAATCCCAATTAGTGGGTATGAAAAAACAATTTACACATAGTGACTTTTTAAAAATTATATTATATACTTTATGTAGTGTGAGACGTACAAAATCACAAAGGCAATATACTACCAGTGTTTTCATATATCATCTCCATAGAAGTGATGTCTGAACCATGATGAGTTGGCAGAGCATGAGGGGGTGTGAACCACAGCACAGAGGAAGAAGGGTTTACAGAGCAACTTTTCCATTCCTAAAAAAAAGTTTCTTTGTCAAAACTGAAGAAAGGAATGGTGCCTGGCTACTAAACTGAATATCAGAAAGTTAAGCAATGAGTCACAAAATGTCGTCAATTAACAAAACATCAGTAATAGGTAATTACTCGGTGTGTTTAATATTAGATGAGAATAAAAAGGCCTTGGAGAAACTGGTCCTCAAAATTATCTTTTTAATATCTCTTACATTAGGCATTGGGGTCTACTTCACTTCAAAAGCAAAATGTTTACATTTTCAGTGTTCAAGGAAAAGTAATTTTTCTTTTTAATGAGGATAGGTTATGAAGTTGGAATAACACCATCATAGGCAGAAAACCGCACAGATTTGCTGCAGGATTTAACAATCTGCTGCATTTGACGTGGACTGTATTTCTCTCCCAGAAGGAAAGATGTGACAGCAACAGGTCCCATTGCATGGCTCCAACAACAGGTCCACGAGAGCCTGTGAACTTGCCCGTAGCCATGAGGTTACTGAAGCACGCTTTGCCCACCAGCCACCTCTTGCTTTCTTGGGTTCAGTAAAGATGCTGGGAACAGCCCTTCAGTACATGCACCAGCCGCTTCCACAGTGCAGGAGGGTGGCTTAGGCTACATAAATCATCTCTGCTCAGGTCAATAAGAATAACTCAGTTACTTAAAGTACCAGACTTTAAAGTCGCAGGTCATTTTATTCTGTGGATGTATGCAGAGAAGGAGTGGTAGACCCAAAGGAATTATTTATGGTGGTTAATCAGAGTTGAATCCATGCTTTCAGGGGTTGGTGGGTGGACAGGAGGGGGCAGTTCTGATTTATTTATTAGAATATTGAGAGAAAGAAAATGGGTCCAGCATGGTTTTGGGAGACTGCACAGCCAATTCCCATGTAGCTTTGACCAAATCACTTAGGGGCAAATTATCAAAATTAGTGGTTTTGTTCGCTAGGGGAACAGAGACCTGTCAAAATTGGACCTTCAGCCCCCATCCCTCAAATCCTCATCTGTAAAACAGTACTCTGGCTACATCTGTATCATTAAATTGTGGACATTAGTAGGAGTTCACCTGAAGATCATCATCATTCCTGTTAAGGCTCCTATGTCCACATTATGCCTGTTTGGGGGTTTTTACCGAGAGTAGCTCTAGTCTACTAGAACACTAGAGAAGAACATCACCTGTACTTCTGGACTACGTATCCTTGTTTAGTTTCGTCCAAAAAAATCCAGTCCAGGTGAATTTACACAATTGTCCCAGGGTCCAATTTTACTGCATGGTGCTCTGGTGCTGGGACAGTATGTCCACATCGTGCCTCAGCCAGTGGTAAAGTGTGCACCGATGGCTGAGCTGAGGTGAGCAGCATGCATGTGTCGAGCACCAGATGCTGAAGGACCTTGCACCTGAGGGTGCAAGAACATATTCCCAGTTTCAAGTAAAATACTAGCACAGAGCCATCCTAAGATCTTTTTTCCTGATGAGGAAGTACACATTCACTTAAAAAAAGAAAATATATATACACACATATATGTATATACACACACGCACATCCACCCCTATTATAGGCCTCAATATGAAAAGCTGTTGAACCAAGATACTTCAACACAGGGAATCCTGATGCTAAACACTTCATGTTATTGCTATTTATCACTGCTAGACTTGTATCTGGTACTGTACAAGTTTCTCAGAACAAATGACCAAAATGCTGTCTTGAGAGGTTGATGCCATGATCTGCTCCGGCAGTCAGGAGGGAAGATTTGTTAATGCATTTTGAATGTGCAGGACCAGATCCTGGGAACTCAGGCTGGTTCAGGGAGGAACAAGATGAACAACTTTCATCACAAGGATAAACGATCATTGTCATTTATGTGCATAAGGTATATAAAAAATACAGAAGTTATGAGGCTTTACATACATCGTAAGGAGACTGCTCTCAGTCAAAAATCGGTATGTGTAAACTCAACTACCTAAAGTTAGGTAGTTTTATATATTTTTAGCCATCAAAATACAAGTGATCTGATTTTCAGACTGAAAAATCTCTTTCAACTGTGGTCAGCAGCAGGTGCAATTACTCAGGTGCTCAGAAACACAGTCGGCTCATACATGCCTGAATAAGGAAGGATTTAAGTGCCTAACTTCAAACACCCCAAAATTTAAAATGTTCACCTGAAACTTGAAAGCAAATAAAACAAAAATAACATAAGATAAAGACACATGTATATAGAAAGCAACCACATCTCACCAAGACGACCCATTTACTGATCAAATTGGAGCTCCAAACAGAAATTTTGGTTGAGCACAAGTATTTTGAGGTCTCACCCTACGAACTGTTCTGTGCCAATGCTTTGCTTTAGCTTTACTGGGTATGGAACAACTGAATAATTGATAGAAGGCACTCAGCAAGCTGATAAGTTTATAAAATTAAAATCAGTTGCAGACTTTTCTACTGGGAACACTATGTTGAAATGAGGCAAAAGATAATATCTTAAAGTTTAAAAGCTAAAAAGAAAATATATTGAGATTTGAAGTTATATGGTGCTGTACTACACTGATAAGCCTTCAAGAATTAGCACAAATCAAATACGGGCAGAAATGTTATTCAACTCTTCATGGGCTATTAATGTATGATTACTAGAGATATACGAGAATACTTCTTATTCACCTTTAATGGAAAATACCAAAATAAATGTGAGTAAACTTCTTATATAAAAAGCTTTTGCACATGATTCTTCAGAGAGTCACTAATGACCAAGCCTCTTCAAGAACTGTTCCCAGGTTGAAGCAATTAGTCTTTTAAGAAGCAATAACCAATAATTTGTACTACTGTAAAAACCACGAAGGCAGACTAAGGTAGAATAATTTAGCTTAGGAACATTTAGTGTGGTACACCATACACTACAGAGTTATAGAGAGTCATATTTGTGTCTCCTAAAACCTTCTACAGTCACGGTGAAGAAAGAAAAGACATTTCTGTCACTGACATGCAGCACTGTTTTTCAAAAGTAATGATAAGATCTCTTCAGTGAAAAATCAGGATTTCACCCAAATCATAAATTTTGGGGAATGCATTCATATCTGCTACATTTGCTATGAAAAGTTTTAAGTATCTTCAGTAAAACTGGAACTTTCTCACTTGTTATAGATAAAGTAGTTAACAACACTGGAGAAACAAAAACTTCATATAATGATTTTTTTCATAAAGACCTTTTTTCTAAAAATATTTTGTGTTGTTATTTTTTTGAGTGATTTTTAGTGCAGGTTTTATAGGGCATAACTCACTTAGCATGATGTATTATCTTGACTTTTAGAAGGATCTATGTTTCTGAGTTATTGGCATAACTGAAATAAACCCTTTAAATTAGAAGTGAAATATTAAACAAAAATATTCCAATTTTTCAAATCCTGAAGCATTAAAAAATCTCTAAAAATTAAAAGATAGTAATTACGGGATAGTTTCATTTACATGCTCAGTTTTCTGCTGCAGAGGTAAATACCAGTCCAATATTTTTTCATTTATTTGGAACACTGTTTTCAATTACACGTGCCTAATGTATATTTACATCTAACATTTCACCCATTTGCTTTTACAATCAAATAAATACTTTGTGTTTGGAATTTTCACAAGATTGCATCAAAAAGCCATTTGACAGTCCATCAATTTTTAATATCCGACTCATTTGGAAAACGCAACATGGAAAGACAAAGACAAGGATACACATCCTCAGCTACACTATGGACTATACTCGCTACAACCCAGAGCTCACAAAGTGCCATACAGTGGTGGTTGTGTGGTTCCCATAACCAGCTATAATACTATTCCTAAGCATAGGGACTCAACTGTCTTTGAATTAAGCTTATATGCAAATTTGTGTGAAAAATTAAGGAAAATTTCTCAACATGTTAATACATTTATTTTTTTTATAGTTGGGACTCTGAAATCATTTAAATAAGAAATAAAGTAGACACAGTAAGCTATCCATATGGGGAATTTAGTTTATATGTACAACTCCCTTTCATCTTCCATGAATGATTTTGGTTTCTCTCTCATATCTCAGGTGTCATTTGTGCCAGGCTTATTGTTCCAACTCTGCCTTTTCTCTAGATGTAACATAAATAAAATCCAAAGCAGCTTTGAATTAACATCTCTTCAATTTGGACATGGAGGCTTGCAGAAACCCATCAGCTGGCAGATCCTAAACTGTGTGCAGCTAACAATTATCAGTGGTGTATCAGTACATTTCAATACCTTCAGGTATGTGTGCACATGTACAACCACCCTTAAAGCTGATATATTAGTAAATTACAGACACATTGAGCTTCATCATTTAAGCTTTGATATATATTTGTGCATCCAGGCGGCATTCTTAAATAACAATAAACATAGAACCTGACCCAAATCCCACTAAAATCAATAGAAACATTTGACTTAGCTCATCTGTTCCCTGATATGGTCCAGGAGAACAAACTTGAAAGTTTGTTTCTTAAAAAAAGGACTTCAAAAAAATGCTAGGGAAACAACAAGATGAGAAGAGAGAGGATTACAAACAAAAATAACTAGTGTTAACATCCTTTCAGTTCATTATCCCTCTTAGATTGGACTAAATTTCCCAAGATAGCATTCAAGAGTCTTTTGATACATTTGATGCTTTACGCTCTCCTTATGTCTGCAGCACTCCAGCTCTGAAAGCAATACTCGTCTGAAAAAAAAACACCCAATTGTCACAGCACCGATATTAAGAGTAAAGGGAAAAAATGCTTCAAGCAAGGAAACTTATGCACTTGAAACCACTCGTGCGGCTGTTTGATTAACAACAGGAAGTTACCGAAGATCGCTGTGAACAGATTCTCTTGTGTGTGCTTCTTAACCATTTCAAGGAGCATTTGCTGAAATAAAGAAATACATAGCAACACGCCTTAAAGATGTTTCCCTTCTACAGAGAAGCTTTTGAACAGCGATAAGCACTGCCTGCTGCCTTGCAAGAAATGGAAAGACAGCAACTTGGTACTCACAACTGCAAGGTTTACCCAATGTCCAAAACCTCCCTAGAAATCACTGTGCCCCTTCCTTGAGTTACCCATTTTATGCCATGCCATACTACGCTTCCAAAGCAAACATGTCTCTGGAAAAAGCTCCAGAGAGCTCACCAAGACTTTCCACAGTAATTCCCAATATGAAAACATGTACAGACTCCAAATATCCCTAAAACACTTTTTATTCAAGAGTGGATTCTTTTATCTGCAGTGCTACACCCACTAACATTCATAAGAGATACCGCATTTTAGGAAATACGACTGTTCTGAGGGCAGAAGTAGTACAGTTGAATTTAAATTAAATTTAAATAACTTCACAAGCAACTATACATAATCCCTTCTTTTTTACCAGGCAGTACATTATCTCTAATCACCCAAATATGAACACATTCTTCTTGAGATTATTTAAATTTTATCACCTGCATTTCCCTTCTTCGTTTGCAGCCTTGCCTGCATTTGGGATTTATATATTCATAGAGATAACCAATCACCTCTCCTATTGTTGCACACATTGTAGATGGCAGACTGAAATATTTCAAAGAAAAACAAAGAAAACAATGAAAATGAGGGGAACAAATATACCTATTACTTCAAATCTGATAGGATTTGGAATAGCTTACATTACAAAAATTTTCAGAACAATCATAAGGCGATATATTTCCAAGCTGTAACAAACATTTCTAGAGTTAGAACAAGCCTTTGCCTAGAGTCACACAGTCTTTTGCCTACTGCTGAGTTCCTGTAAGTTTTACCATACAAATTAATTAATAAAATTCACGACTGGAAATGAGATCCTCCTACTACACGCTCCCCAGCTGAGGCTCAGTCCGTAACTAAGTAAGGGCGAACTGGGGCAACATAGCTCCAGCTGGGGCAGCTCATGGTCCCTCTGCTGCTGCCTTGCCTGCGCTATCAGTAACACCATCCCATAGCATTTCTTTAAGTTGTCTTGGATACTTAGGCTTTCTGTGAGCCAGCCTGCACCAGCACTAGTACTGGTGCACTAACAGCACAGTCAGCACAACTAAACCCATGTAAAAGTAAGCAGGTCACAAGCCTGCTTTAGCATTAGTTTCTAGCAATAGATAATGCTTGGGATGGTTTCATCTGCCATGGTCTTGAAATAATACCTGCACTGTATGTCAGCAACTTCATCTGAGGATAGGAAGAAAAACAAGTGGCACTCACAAACTATGAAATTAACTATGATGAACAAACCTGTAAGACCACAGCTACAACACACCCATCATACCCAACATGTTATAGCATAATAAAGCGCACAGTTTCTCTGGTAAGAAGGAGAAATAAGACTACACAGAATCTTCCAATAGCCAAGCCCATAAGCTTCCTTACTTCTTTTAAAGACTTCCTTTATCATGACTTATTTCTAAGTCCTTCTGTTTTTTAAAAACCTCCTTTATCATGACGTGTTTTGTAAGTCCAAATTGCACTTTTTAATGTTACTGAATGCCTTTGCTTAGTTCCCCTCACAAATCTAATTCCAAACTTTGAAGTTAGTAGTTGGATGTTTCGATTTTTCCCCTTCCACAAGTTACACAACGCAGCAGTTGATAGTCCCCAAAGATACAATATCAACTCACAATTTTTTAAGCTATAAATTTTATGAGATTTATGTCTCTCCCTCTCCATATTCTGTAGAAGTGTATGTGCATCTGTGTTGATGCAGTTTATATAAGTACACCTCAGCAACCTAACATGGTGTTCTTATGGCACATGCTTAGCTCAACAACATTGCAGATACAAGGAAAGGCTTTAAAATTCAGGGGAGCAAAACACATGATGTTTCCAAGCAGTAGAAAGGCCTGCAAATTACAAGCTATTACTTCCTACATAACTACAGTTCTGAAACATGTAAGGTTGTAAGGTACTATTTTGCACCGCTATAATACTCTAGGAAAATTAGGCACACATGAGTTCCAAAAGGTCAAGAACTAATCAAAACGTGAACACCATCAGAAACTTGGGTACTTCTCTGTTGTATTTGACAGCTTTTGCAGCAGATGAAAAAAATCATCTATAAGCTGTTAAGGCAGATGTGGCAGGCATTTTGCATTTTCATACAGCAAACTAAAATGCAAATATATCAAACCACATGATTTCATTTTGTTGCTTATGTATTTTGCATATTTCTCATTTTCATAAACAAAACATTGCAAACATCCATTTGTTTGTGTTATTTGGAAAGGGAGTGGAAAGAATTTTCTATTTTGAAGTGAAATATTTTGTTTTTTAAATACTGATACACCAATTCTTTTCTTGTAGAAGAAAGTAAGTCTGGTCTGTTACTGCTGAACAGTATGTGAACATTTTCACTGTCATAGAGCTGTTACAGCACATGAAACTCTCAGAAATGGAAGTATCAAAGTATCTGAGGAAAAGATTGTTGTAATGAAAGGGATATTTATATGTAAAATACTAGAATATAAATGTCGGCCTTTCAGATTTTAAGCAACTGTTTCAGTGACAAATTTAAAATTTTGGAGGTTGAGATTCAAATATTAGATTTTGCTACTGTATATACACTATAATTATTGTAGTCATATAAACGATGTTTTTTATATCACATGTGGAGATTCTGGATAAATATTTACTTTAGATATTACACCTAAAACTGTGGCTTCCATTCAGAGAAAGATGTGAAGGTATTACTATGTTTCACTTCAGCCATTTAAAGATTGGATTGTATTATTCAACATGACAAAATGAAGATTAAAAACATATTCCACATCAGCATTGTTGAGGACTACCTAGAAGGCTAAAGTGTGTGGTACTTGGTTTGGGAGGCTCCTGCCTCCTTCTCAGCCTCTCCCCAGTCACCACCACGGCACAAGGAGCGTGTTTCAGAAGGACATTTTTTCCTTGGAGGAATACAAACATCCTCCTCTTCTCAGTAAGCCACATTTTCCACATTTTTCTTCTACTGTCTTGTGGAGTACACTAGCAAAGAGCTACCGCTGCTTCCCTACTGCATGGCGTGCTACCTCACAAAGGCATGATTTGTCCTTGTGAATTCTGACTTGATACACGTGATACACATAACAACAGAAACAGTGGGGGTTCCAGAGAAACCAAGGAGATTATAGAATTAGCATGGCCTGTAGAGATCTAATTTGCTTACATTAGGACTGCCTCACCCAGCATATGCCTGCAGTAGGAGCCTCCACCTTCTTGGCTATTCCAGTGCTTTACCCTCCCCTCAATCTATCATTTGTTATCCAAACATTCACTAAATATGGTGGCCTCTGATTAAGAATACAGTGATGGGTCAGCTGGAGGCTGTATCCTAGCACGTTTACAAGAGGGAGTGCCAGATTCTCTGGCAAACTCCTTTAGGTGCTCAGCAAGCACACATACCTGAAACCCTGACGCTCTTCTAATAAAATATTTGGCTTTTATATATGAAGTGTCTAAAAGATTTGACTTGAGTGATCACAGAAGGCTTAATATGTTTTCTGACCATATTTATAATACTATTTCTCTGTGGAGGAGAGGAGGGAAGAAGAAGGGATGATGCCTGCACCTTGGCTGCAGGAGGCCTCGTTGAAAATGCAACTGAATCCATGCACAGTGTAGGAAAATACAGTTTTTAATGACGATATATATACAAGCACTGAATTTCAACTCAGCTCCAGAATGTTTGGTTTTGAAACTTAAATATACTTCAGAGGCTAGTGTTCTTTTTCTTTCTATTCCCATAATTCTCCCCAACACTCCAATTAACGTTTCTGTGTATTTATGTGCATTCATATCCATTTTAGCTGTATATCTAGAAATGAAGGAAAAAAGGGAACAACAGTATTATAGTATTGTACATCAGAATAACAGGTAGGGTAGGAGGTTATAAAAGTAGTTCCCACAGAGGAACTACTGTTTCAGGAGATTTTAGGAGTCATGTACATGGAGAGAGTTTGTAATTGAGGAGGTTCCAGGAGATGCCCTGGAGTAGGGAGATACCCTATGGTTGGTGGTTGAACCTGAGCTAAAGGATGAGGGTGTCCAAGGTGACTGTGGCTGAAGAAGGCCAATGATGGTTTCCTGTGGAACCTGCAATGAAAGCTCTATGGAAGATGAGAAAAATAATCTACTAGTAACACTAAAAGAGTGAGTAGATAACTAGGAGGAGAGGCAGGAAAAAAAAGCAAATTTTCTTTGGAAAACTAAAGTAATAGCTCAAACTTTGTCAAAATCCAGATGTCAATTTTGCAATTTATTATGTATATTATTTTTCTTATGATTTTTTTAAATGAAGGCTTCATGACCAGCAGGTATTTAAAAAACTGCCAGCATTATTAAAGGGCATTATTAGGCACTCACAACCAAAGCACTTGAAGTAAATCTATATGCTATGATGAGATAACATTTTAAATTGTAAAGACTTAGTCCTTTTTTTGTAGCTTCATACGTGCAAAATGTTTTCAGTTGAACAGCAAAAAAATCTGACCCAAGAGCTGCACCTGACATGACTAGTAAATATGAGCAGGCAGAAACACTTTTGGAAGAATGGAATCAGGTGGAAGACAACTTTTTATCTATTGTCAGGAATAATGATAGCAGTCTCCATGCCTCCATAAAATAATTTATTAGTGTCAACTGGCTGTATGTCATTTCATTCCTGATTTACAAAGCAGACTAGTATCTGTGTACAGAGAGGAAGAGGAGGATGAACACAAGGCATAGTTTCTTTTTTTTTTTTTTTTTTTAGAGAAAAACAAAAGAAAGAAACAAGTTCTAAGAGACTTGATCTTACTGTCAGTGAGTCAATAATTAAGACTTGCCCAAATGTGAGATCAGCGTGCATTTCCATCTCTTTGCAAAGTATGTAAATCACATTACATGAAGCAATTTGGGTGATTTCATAATTTTCAGATCATGTCCTTAAAATAACACCATTTCCTTTCATTGCATTTCCTCTCTCTTCACCTTACAGCAGCTGTGTACAGCCAAATAATGTCTGACAGAGTTGAAAAACTGGAGGAGGATTGTTGTGTTTTTTTGAACATCTAAAGTCTTGTTTTTCTGACAAGCCTGCTAATCCCAAGTGCTGTTTTTAGATACCAAAATTATATGTTAAAGAACAGATTCGGGATTTCCTTTTCAAACCCCTGTAACAAGAAGATTGCGTACTGAAAGATAAAGGGAGGGAGGGAAAAAAAAAAAAATTTCATACTCCTTAGTGGTACTTTGTACAGTACACGCATTTCAAGGATAAGAGAAATTCTGCTGCATAGGCCAAGTGGGGCACTGCACGGATATTGTTTTTCAGACATGTGCGTAGCTTCGTCAATGCATATATTAAAGCCTGTGCTTGAGAGAGAGTGAGATGGATGGGTGGTCATTGACTGGGTGTTTCCCTTACGGGGGATCCCTGCCCACTCACCAGAGCAGCAGGAGGACCTAAAAACACAGCCCCTCACATTGGCTTGTTTTGCTTTTTTTCCTGTCCTTGCACCTTGTGGAAAGAGGCAAGCAGGGTTAGCCAGCGTCCACAGGCGGCCATCAGTCTGGTTAGTGCAAAACGCAACCAGGCTCAGTAAAGTTCACCCATTCTGGGATCAGATGAAATGTCACTCAGACAAAGAGAGGCCTGTGGTATGGCCATCTGCTTACATACAAGATTTTATCAGCTTTAAGAGAAAGCCTTCTATATGAATGTTGGACTTGCCTTCACACAAAAGGTCGAGTTGACAGTGGATTAGGAGCATGAGCAGGTGCAATAAAGAATTACAAGGTACTGCGCCAATTTATCTTTCCATTCATTATTTTCTGTATCCCAAACTTTTATGTAAGCGGTACCAGAAGGAAAATAAAGAGGAATGTTTTTACCTGAAGAGTATTTGAAAGGTAACAGAAATGTTACCAGTCCCTATTACATAGTTTTTGAGCATTCCAAAGCGGCCCTAGTCCCATGACATGAAGGAACAAACCCACAGCCACAAGATACTGGGGAAACAAAACTTGAAAAGGGATTTGTTCTCTGCCTTTCACCTTATGGGAATGCCATCATGTTGCTCCTGACTTTCCTAAAGTCCAGCATCTAAACCTGCAAATTGTCATCCCGAGTGTCATCCTCAACCTGAATATTTGGTTAGATTTCAAATAATGGAAGTATCTGCCCATACTAATGAGTATATTAAGGATTTTAAAAATTGCAGTAGAGATTTATCTCACCCAGCTTTAGACAACAGTCATCAGATGGGAACAGTCACTTCTATGGTACCACTCATTCACTTCTTTTGTCAAACATGTAAGAAATGCCTAGTGCTTCCCACTGACTCAAAAGGGAACCCAGGGTTATGAGTTCAGATGTAGGCATCTCTGCTGTAGATACTAAAGGCAGAAAAGATAAATCCTGTCCCACATGTCTGAAGTTAGGTGTTTAAATTGGTATTTACAAATAGAATAAAGGGGACGGATTGCAGTATGAAACAGGTTAAGTGATGGGTCTTTTAGTAACAGCTATAAGATTTTTCTCTATTAGAGAAGAAAGAATGAAGAGATGATGCCTTTTATTAACATTTCTAGACTGCATTCAGCAATTGTAATCTTCTGAATAAATATGAACTCAAAACTACTCTGTTATTTCGCCAATATTTGCAGCTAAGATATCTGACACTACAGAAAACAATGCAGATTAAAAATCCATGCAGATGGAAATAACTAATATATTTGGCCACAGAATAAGATTTTGTTCAATGAAATAATATGGCACATTATAAAATTATTAAACATGGCAGGAAACAATTCTCAAAGCTTTTAGAAATCTTTCAGGCTATGCAGCATCTTCAAATGGCTGGCCCAGTCAAGTATTAGATACACTTATAGCATTGTGAAAATAGCTTAGACAAATATTAAAATTTTAAGGAATTTTACAGTCATTGTCTACACATGGTTTAGAGTAAGAATAGTAACAGTTCTTAAATTAGAAAGTAATAGCAGAAATTTAGGAGATAATCATAGGCCATACTAGAAAGCATACTGTTTGCCAAATTTTGAAGTGAGCAAAACCCCCTTATATAGAGCTTCATCTTGCAATGCCTTTTGAATTGGCCTTGTTCGGACCCCTATGTGTTTCTTGAAGAAGCACATTGTAGAAATATGACTCATAAAGCTATTGTTTTAGGATTATCCTTTATAAACAACCTGTCTCTTCATTGGAATTAGTGAATTAATATGACCCACAAACTTGAAAGTTCCTACCTCTGGAACTGCTCTTACAGACAACACTCATAAAAGCAAACTCCTTGCAACTTACAGCAAGTTACAAAACTGCCTGTGAACTACGTGCTTTTATTCCCGAAAAATGAAGCCTGCTGCTCAGAAAAAACTGATCTGCCAGGCACAACCTAAACCTAAAGGTTCTTGTGCTGCAAAGTATGGGAAGTTGGAAAAGAATTAGAGTGCAATCGGCCTAGATGCTATTTAAAATTCCCTGTAAAAGCACACCCTATTAACATGAAAATACTTCAAAATTTGAAAGTATGTAGTTTATAAGATACATACTGACTTCAGTTTCTCCCAGACAATTTTTTTCTTTATAATTGAGTGTTTCTTTTGGGAATGGCTAGAGTGATGCAGGGTGGTTGAAAAGAATCAGAATTCCATGTTTTAAACCACTGTCATGAAATGTAGGAGCAAGTACAAAAATTCACAAACAGCTATGTAAGTGAATAGATCCTCCAAGTCTCAGTTTGTAATTTCTTTCTAAATAACACTGATTATCTTCAACTTGTTTTCTCAGTCTCTGATGTACCATCTCTACTGCAAGACATTTTAACAATCTGTACTAGAAATAAAAACAATATTAAACATTAATGCGGAGGATTAAACTGAAAAGGAAAGATCACCATAAACGATGGTTATAAGAACTTTCCTAAAATTAATAAAGGGGAACAAAAAACATGGTGAGAGAAAATGTAAAAAGATACCACAGAAAAAAAGGAAAGCAAAAAAATAGCTGAAAGGGATACAGATGAAAAAAGTATAGCTGTTAGCAAAGAATGAACTCTAAAGAACCTTAGAAGACAGAAAAAGTTAAAAAAAGCAGGACAGAAGATAAATACAAGTTGGTGATGACAAATTAAAAAAAATGCATTGAACTTTGTGTTCTACTTTTCACATGAGAATATGTGGATTGTTATTCACAGAAAAGCCTTCTACAGATTCTAAATTGCATAAACATACGGGGTTTTATTTACAGTGAAACACACTTGTCAAGTTGTTTCATGCTTTTTCCAATATGTAAACCCTTCTTTCTAGCCGGTCTTGATGAAAAGTAAATAGTACTGATTACAAAAACTGTGCTACAGAGCTTTGTAAATTAGACTGTAAAGACTGCAAAGCACACCTCAGCGCAATGCTAAAAGAAAACGTTGTTGCAATATCAAGTTGGAACATCTTAATTCATGAAAGGCAAGATTCCAGTACCTCCTTTTATGTTGAGCAGCACCTTAATGAAGGAAATACTCCTATTGACCCCAGTGGGATTCACACCTGTGTTTAACGTGAAGAAGGGAATCAGAATTTGATCCAGTGACCGATACAGTATTAAGAGATCTGGACCCTGAAGACAGCATAGAAATATCTAAGCATTCAGATTGTGTGTGTCCATCTAAGATATAACAAAAGTACGTTCTTCATAAAAAAGAAAAAAAAATTTGCACCTAATTCAACTAATAACTGTAATTTTATACTATATCTTACCTTCCCATTTCCTACAGAGCTTAATAGCAAGATATCACTGATTTTTGTTCAACTAAAGTATTTTTCATTGAAAGATAAATCAATGCAAGGTGGCAAGTACTGAGACCTAAACACCTCCTTGAATCTAGATCAAACTCTGCTATTACCACCTTTTAAGGTAGGTAGAAGTGAGCTGCTACTTTCAAAACTGACTATGCTCAATGGGACACAGCTCAGCAGCACGACATGAAGGGCTGACCACACTGTGGTTGCAAATGGCCAGAGGCCCACACCTGCCCCACTTGAGCCAACACTCAAATCCCTGCTCTCACTTCAGTGGGTTTTTGCACACTGTTACAGAACCGCTCTCCATCTGCCAGTAGAAAGCCTTGGAGCTTTACACAGATATTTACACTGAATAATCCCTCCTTTCAATTTTCTGCACTGTCATAACTTCATCCATGTGCTATTTTTGCACTTTGCTCTGGAGCAGCATGCAACTGGGCTCTAGCTGAGGTAAAAAATGTGTCAGGAATGCATTGCTCATCCACCTGAAAAAAACAGGTTAGCTCTACACCTCGGATATATCAGTCACAGCCTGCCAAACTGAGATGACATGCAAAATTTTGTGAAATCTGCAGAAATACTAACTTATTCAGCTTTTTAAACTTGTTTTTACCTATACAAACACCAGCACAAGAAACCTGAAACACTACTGTCCAAGTAACAAGTTACAATTATTTTATAAAAAATGCATACGTATTTTCCACCAGTGTTAGTTATTATCTCATTATCAACCTACCTAAAATGCAAATCATTCTAAGGGAAATTTATCGTATGCATGTATATAAATCTATTCAGTCTTGTACATAAAATAATTCTTTAAAAAACATGAATATAAACCAAAATATAAACTCCCTTTATGTAGTAAATAATTGCTATCTATGTCTGTAGAAGCATCACAGAATCATAGGATGGTTTGGGTTGGAAGGGACCTTTAGAGGTCATCTAGTCCAACCCACCTGCACTGAGCAGGCACATCTTCAACTACATCAGGTTGCTCAGAGACCCGTCCAACCAGACCTTGAATGTCTCTAGGGATGGGGCCTCCACAACCTCTCTGGACAACCTGTGCCAGTGTTTCACCACCCTCATTGTAAAAATTTTTTTCCTTAAATCCAGTCTAAGTCTACCCTCCTTTAGTGTAAAACCATCACCCCTTGTCCTGTCACAACAGGCCTTTCTAGTCCCCCTTTAAGTACTAGAAGGCCGCAATAAGGTGTCGCCACATCCTGGCCTTCTCCGGGCTGAACAGCCCCAACTCTCTCAGCCTGTCCTCACAGGAGAGGTGCTCCAGCCCTCAGATCACTTTTGTGTCCCTCCTCTGGACCAGCTCCAACAGCTCCATGTCCTTCCTGTGCTGAGGGCTCCAGAGCTGGACGCAGCACTGCAGGTGGGGTCTCACCAGAGCAGAGCAGAGGGGCAGAATCACCTCCCTCGACCTGCTGGACACACTGCTTTTGATGCAACCCAGGACACGGTTGGCCTTCTGGGCTGCAAGTTCACATTGTTGGCTCACGTCCAGCTTTTTGTTCACCAGTACCCCCAGATCCTTCTCTGCAGGGCGGCTCTCAATCCCTTCATCCCCAGCCTGTATTGATATCGGGGGTTGCCCTGACCCAGGTGCAGGACCTTGCGCTTGGCCTTGTTGAACCTCATGAGGCTCTCACAGGCCCACCTCTCCAGCTTGTCCAGGTCTCCTTGGATGACATCCTGTCCTTCTGGCATGTCAACTGCACCGCTCAGCTTGGTGTCATCTGCAAACTTGCTGAGGGTGCACTCAATACCACAATGTCATTGATGAAGATAATAAACAGCACTGGTCCCAGTACGGACACCACTGATCACCAGTCTCCATCTGGACATTGAGCCATTGACCACTACCCTCTGGATGCAACCAGACAATTCTGTATCCACCGAACAGTCCACCCATCAAATCCAGATCTCCCCAGTTTAGACAGAAGGATGCTGTGGGGGAACATGTCAAAGACCTTACAGTAGTCCAGATAGATGGCGTCCATAGCTCTTCCCTTATTCACCGATGCAGTCACTCCATCATAGAAGGCCAATAGGTTGGTCAGGCAGGACTTGCCCTTGGTGAAGCCGTGCTGGCTGCCTCTGGACTTCATTTCCATTTAAACTTTGATTTATAAGAACTAATAAAGTGTTGATCCTCTAAAAAAAAGTGTACTTTTTAAAGAGTGAAACTGCATGTAGGCTGAATTTTTCAAGATGCTGTGGACAGAAAAATTTCACCTTGTTCTTTAACTTATATTGATATCGTATGTTGAAGGAGTTTCTCTTATTTTATACAAGCCACAAACTTAATAATGGAACCAGGAATTTAAAACACATCATCATCATTAACCATGCAGCACTAGATCTACTAAATATTTTCTGTATACATGAGTGAGATGTTTATAATTATTATTATTATTATTTCATGCTATTCAGAAGAAATTGGTTTCCATATTATATGGACCTCTTCACAGAACCAAAAGAATGCAAAACATGACCTGACCATTCTGTGGTGAGTGTACCAATGCTTCCTTTTTTCTGCTCTGTTTAAGTGACAGAGAGTTTAACCCACAGGACAGAGGCCCTTACTATCAACAATACACATCTACCTTTTCAGTGTGAAAATACAACAATCAATCCATTGGGGGGGGAGGAATGGAAGGACTCTGATGAGTGGGAAACATAGGATAAGAGAAGGTGCTCAAGCAAAGGTCCTGGGGCAATGCCACACCAAAGTCGGGAATGAAATAGCCAAAAGCAGTCCCCAGTAAGCTCTTTGGAATATATACTTGCTTTTGCTGTCACTCAGAATTTTGGAGGTAGGACTGCTACAGACTTCTTTACTATTAGGCTACAAGTAGCAGGCACAGATGGCAAAGGTTGTAAGAATGTTGATATTTTCACCTTTCACCTGAGGAGCTTCCATCTCAAACCAAACATATTTCTGATATACGTTATTTAAAACTCATTTCAATGTGCAGAAAGGGAAAAAAAAAATCTCTTTCCGACCTGCACAGCTGCTGCACTCTTCCAGGAGGACAAGAAGTGTTGCCTCTGCCCCATACACATGCATACTGAAAAGCAGACAGAATTGCAAGTACCAGCACCTACACTATTTACCCTCTCTTATGATCGAAGGAAGGCTGCATCCCATGTGCACAGAGTCAGCGGCTCTAATTCCAGACTCTTCCTGGAGCTTCAGAGGAGACAATGTTTATCCACGATACCACTGAGATTTTACAATTTTGTCATCTAATGCTCCTAACTTCAGAAATATATACTTGAAAAAGACTGAGTAACAGAGAACTGTAACCTTTTCTCACTCTATTTTTTTCTCAGATTAATATTTTCCTTTTATTCCCATTGAGTTTCGTATTATTTTTAGCGCCACCGTTTTTCATGAACATCTTATATCTCCCATTACTACTGTGCTTTTCAAAACTGAAGCTAAAACCAATAAATAAAGCTTTCACTTCATCCTCTTTGATGCCATCCTTCTAATCTTGCAGCAGCAAGGCAGAACACAGTAAGCAACATCCATTTGCAGAGCTGAAGAATAACTGCATCGATTTACTACTAAAAACCTCTGCTACTATGGACTAAGTCAATCCCCTCTGCAGGAAAAACTTACACAGAGAGACCCAGAGATATCATAAATTTACAACCTAGTTTAAAATGATGGAATTTATATTGGACTTGCCATTTATTTAGCGAGAGGACATTTAAAAAAATTGTGCAGATGGATTGCTTTTCCATTACTGAAACATAACCATCAACTGTGAAAAAAAATACACCCTATATTAACTATAATAATATACAGATTGAAAATAACCAGGCAGATTGAAAATAGTACACAAGACTATTAATGTGAAAAGGTATCTCAAATTTCTGTACTTACATGGACTGAGATGTGCTCGTTTAAAGCTCAGAATGATGCAGAAATCTTGAAAGTTTCTCGTTGAATACTTCTTAATTTAAGGAAGCGAGACTATATATAGAGCAGACTGACAAAATCTTGTTATTTAAGGGATGAAAATCCTCTGGGGCTTGTTCCAGATCCGGATAATGTCCTTGACTGTAGTGTGTGTGGTGAAACCAAGTAAGGTATATAATATATACATAAGACATTTCATGAAGAAATCTATTTTAAAAAAAGCAATGTAAAAGCTATACTACTTAGAGAAAACAAATTGTACTCCAGTTTTTCAGATTGATTAACTAAAGGTTAGTTTCTTGCTCTGAAACCTCATGCTTAAGTTGACATAACTTCGCTGATTCAGTGATGTTTAGGTAGCACGGTAAAAAAAAGTCAGGCTGCCACCTCATTTTAGAGGACTAAATAGAGGGCAAGGAAGATCTGTATTATTGTTTAAAGTATAACACATGTCCATGATGTCATTTTATTTATATTGAGCTTTCTTACATTATTCAAATTTCCGGTTAAAATAAACATAATTACCGGTGAATCTAGTAGCCTAAGTTTACAAAGATATTTAACAATTTGATTACTAAGTTATATCATATCTGTAAACATAGACTGAAGTACCTGGCGTTTCACAAAATAATTATATGTAATTTATAAGCAGTAGTAAATATTTACAAAAAAATATGCTGCAATGGTGGTGTGGTTTTGTACCATTTAATTTTTGCCTAAAGAAACAATGAAATATAGAGCTGATATTATAGATGGCTTTTGGGCAGGAAATCTGCTTAAGTGAACGCAGAAGCATTGTACTTCAGTATAAGGTCATCCACTCTATAACAAAAGTACAATCCTATTTCTTCTTTCATTAGAAATACATTCAGCTTATCCTACAGATTGAATTTCCAATAATTATGTTTCCTTACTTGCTGTAAGGGATAACTGCTGTGTATAAACATTCCTTTATAGTGTAAAAGTATATTAAGATCTATTATTTCTTCAGGAACTGTGCCAAAATATGAGTCTCTGGACTCTTGCTGTTTTGATGCTATGCCAAAGATAGTTTAAAATGTCATACAATAATTACCAGTAAAAAAGTAAAACGCCATGGTTTGGGATGCATAGGCCAAGGGAGGATGTGCAGAGGGATTTAAAACCCACAGTGGGTCTAGTTTGTCCAGTTAGCAGATACCCAATTGGACCCACTTACAGACTAGTGGCCTCCCAGCTCACAATGAATATTTCAAATTAAATAGTATTTGGCCTGACTGCAGGGCTCATTTCTGAATATGACTGATGCTCCCTGCTGTGGGAAAGAAGGCCACAGGGCATCTCAGCCTGCATGGACCTTGTGTCTCCATCCTCCTTGACCTCCTCACCAGAGGACAGCCTGCTCTCCATAGTTTATTTCTACTCTTTGTTCTCTCTCCTATGGGGAAGACTTCAAGAAAGAGAGAAAACCCTTTGGATCCAGGGCTACATTAAAGGCAGATTAGACCAGATCAGTAGAACTGGTGATTAGAAATCACAGCTGCTTTCTGATTTCTCCAACAAAACCTGTCCAAGAGCAGCTCTGCGCTCTTACCTGTCTCCCTCTCTCCCTCAGCCCCCTGCTCCTTCCTTCCTACAAAATCCAGTCAGGCTGAAATCCCAGTCTGTGTCACCTTCCTGCCCTCATCCTACTCCTGATCTGGGCCATCTAAGATGACCTAAAGGCAAATCCACCAGCCCAGCAGGCAGCACCTTTGAGATCCTGCTTGATGTTTTCCAGCTGGGGAGGGAGGAGCAGAAATGAAGGAAGACAGTGCCTGGAGGCCACCTCTGCTTTCTCCAACCTCCACAGTCTGTAACTCAATTTGCTGTTTTCTCTTGCAGCCAAAACACAATAGGAAATTTATCATTCCAAACCAAATGGGATGGTGCGAAAATAGCATTTTTTCCCCCTCTCCCACAGAAGAAAAACATGTCTCTCAAATAAGCATTTTGTTTAGTAACTAATTCTGCCCTCTTATGTGCTTATATATTTTATAGATCACAAGTTTCTATTTTTCTTTTTTTAACTAAGACTGAAGAGCCTTGTTATAAATGGTAGACTGGGAAAATCCCCAGTCCACTCATTCTTGAATTCTTTTGAAAGGCTATGCATTTTTTTTTAATTCTTCTTTAATTACATGAATTAAGACTTCAGTAACATACATTGCCACTGAAAACCTTTTGAAGGTCTGGCATCTTTTATCTTTGTTATTCAATTAATATATCTTTTCAAAAATAAAGAATTCTGCACAGCTTCTAAAGCAACAGTCTGTGGCCCTTTTTATTTATTTGAGAACCAAATACTTTCTATCTAAAGTACTTTTTTTCCCCCCATTGTTTGGTATAAATCCCTGCCACAGTTGATACTTGAGACAGAGATTTTCAAAATGCTGCCTAAGGGATTTAAATGAGGATTATTTTTCTAAGTCTTCATTTTGGTTTTTTTTTTTCAGTGAGCAGCCTCAACATCTACCCCACCTATTTTCTATTCCACATTAACAGATTAGATTACAAATTTCTTTTGGGTTTTTTTTGGGTTCAAGACAGAAAGGTGTAGTAACACCTCAATTCACATTGTCAAGGTTTTAACACTGTGGAAGTTAGGAGGAAACAATGTAACTGCTAGCTAGCAATCATACCTACCCTGCCACATGCTTTGGATCAGGAGGACCCTCACATGCTTGAGTTATGTTTATTGAAAAAAGCACAGAAGCATATGCTTAATTTCAAGCACATACTCACAGTTAAGCAGGAGTTTAAACAAACAGAAAGTTTCTTGATTTGGTGCCCAGAGGAAATATTTGCAATGTGCAGACACCTAAAGATGCAGATGAGTGCAAAGTGAGATTGCGTAGGTGAACCTGATCATTTCTCTGGGATTCAGATCAATGAGAATTAGTCATCCATATACTTTTGAAAATTGCACCCATTTGCCACTTTGGGCACTTAAATAACTTAAGGGAAATGGACACTTTCCAGTAATTTCAGTCATTGAGAGTACTCAGCATTAAAAGGCGTTCTTTGGGTGTTATAATTCTTTCAAATGTTCTGCTAATGGTTTTGGTTGTGAATGCAGTCCTTGCCCAGAGAACTAGAGAGGCTGCAGCTCAGTTACCTTAGGAAGGTAATTTTCCAACCCATTTTTACTTGTATGTTTAAAAATAATTGTTTTTTTGATGGCTCTTTTATTTAATAGCTTTAATGTAGCGGCTTATTTTCTACCAGCCCTAAATTATTTAGACACTTCTCAGTGTAACAGCCACACAACACAAACTTCTTTTTAGGCAGAGATTGCCTTTGTGGGGGATGAGTGTGAAGCACTGCAGAGACTCATGGAGAGGACTCCGTATCCTGCTGAGAATCTGTGGCATTCCCTAACACACCCAAAATGCTGACATTTCCAAGGATCAGAAAAAAACCTGTTGTCAGAATGAGAAGATTCCTTATAGAAAAAAAAAAGCTGTGACTGCTAGAAGGTGCCATTCTCAGCGGCGTCTTAGGGATGATATTGCCTTTTTTTCAGATACGGTTTGAGAGGAAATCACTTTGTTAGTCAGCTTGGGTTTATTTCATAATATTCACTAATGCGAGCCACTTTTTGTCACTTTTGCCATTGCTTACACTAACCAAATATGATTTACAGTCTACTATACTGTTAACTACAACATGTGTAGTTTTCTTTCTAAAATTTGCAGAGAAAGCATGGTGTATCTCATTCTGCTATGGGTAAACCATATTTTCTAAAGGGAATTATGTAAAACAAACAACATGATTTCAAAGTAAGTGGATTTATTTCATTTTTGCATGTCTCTCATTCATAGCTCTCATATTACAGAAGGTTGCAGATTAATTATAGAGGCTATTAATGTGATAAATCAAGCAAAAAGAAAAAAAAACAGTGTTGAGAAAAGGTGCGGAGATTTGAGAAAGAGCTTTCTTTCATGGTCATGGTACCTTGGAAGAAAAGAGGAAAAAGATATGACCCATGGGAGAGAAAAATCACAGCAGGTTGTAATGTATACTGTTATTAGTATGACATTTACTGGCATTTCACTCATATTTGAATTTTTTACCGTTTGCCCTTGCCCTCTCTTATAAGAATGACTGCCAGTCCTACTATTACAATTTTCTAGCTCTGGAATGTGCAATTATATTTTGACACACATCCCTGATCCTTTTAATTATTATTATTTTTTCTAATTGGATGAATTTCTAATATAACCTAAAACTAATGGTTTATAACTGTGCATAGTTTGCGGCTGATTGGATAGCATAGGTGATCAATAATTTTAATAATCTTGGCTACATTTGCATGCCACTATTTTACACAATTAAATATAAAATGAAAGAAATGAAACCCACAAATCTCAGTCAATTACTGAAGCTGATTATCTGTTTTCAAAGAGAATGGGCCAGATGCTCAGCTAATTTAAACCAGCCCAGCTCACTGATATTTACATCAAGTTGAGAGTTTGCCTCAGTATTTTAAATCCCTTTCTCTCTCATATATAAAATACATAAAAAGGGGTTTGTGGAAGAAAAACTGTTCTTACGTGGTCACTAATTACACCAAAGGTTGCAGTATGTGGCAAGGTATACAACGCTATAGCAGGAAAGAAAACCTGCCGCCTTATTATAATTTACATACTGAAATAAATCTTATTATATGTACATCATCAACACTCATTTTAGAACCATTTATCATCAGGGTGCAAAGTACAAGCTTATAATAAATTACTAGTTTTTCAAACATGATTTCTGAAACGTGCATTTGTGTAAGACAAAGCGTTAAAGAAAATACTAAAACCTTCATTGGAATGTTTAAGAGTTCTCCTTAAAAGCCTAATTGCTCCCTTCAGAGACATTAAAATCTATTGAGTAAATACTTATTTATAGACTTTTTAATTGGTGGATTACATTAACAGATATTAGGATATATTTTGAAGGCAAACATATTGACCCTGTGGAGTCCAATGCCTCCTTATATTTAGCACATTTACTGGCAGAAAATCCTATAATTCTAATTACTAGTGAAATTCAGTTTTACAACTTCTGCAAGATTAAGTTCACATATATTTAAAGAAAATATTGGCAAACTGTGTCTTCTCCCTAATAAACCATTAGGGAAAGTAGCATTTCAGTCCTATTTTCAGCAGTCCCTAAGTATTCAGAAGCTCAGCTCTTTATCCTTAATCTCTGAATTAAACACAATAATAACAAAAATCTGTATTAGCACACAAAATCAGCCCTTTGGAGTAAACTGAGGAGGGAGACCTGTCATTTTAAAAGAGGGCAGTGAGTGCCTGGAGCTAACCCTGCAGACCCACATAGCAGAATGTGCAGACAACTCCTTCATCATTTTTAACCTGCTCGTAAATGAAGAACAAATGATCACAGGAGTCAAAGTATCAAAGAAGACAGAGACAAATTAAAAAGTAGTGGTGGGAAAACCCAACAACCCAAATACCAAAACCTTCAGAATGCAAATGAGAGGGGAAAAAGGGCATAGTCTGGGGTGGGAAATATCCCCCCGTTAATGTGTTTCCAGGGGTTTATGCTCTACAGCTTTTTTTCAGATGCTCCATCAACAATTTTCTGTATGGGAAGCCCCTTTAGTAATTAATTGTACTTTGGTGAAGAACATCTAGGGAATTAGCAATGAAGAGCCATAATAGGAGAGATCTTTCTATTATTGTGCTGTAAGAGATGAAGGCAGTACAATTTGGCAGATCATCTAATATCTGTATTTCTCAGATCTCTGTGTGGTTAGTAGATAAAACTCTCCCCTGGCAAGAGGTCTGTGAGGTTAAATTTACTTTTGCAGAGGATGGGGAAAAAAAAAAGAGATTATATTGATAGCTGCTGGGAAGGGCAGACCCTTCTGTAAGTAGGACAAGTAAAAAATATCACAGATGAGTCTGGACAGTAGTTTCCATCAAAGCTGGTAGAAAAGTTTGCAGATTGGTGGTTTTTGCTGCCTTTCAATAAAGCTAAATTTATAAAACGCATGGTTGAACAGATTCCACCAGCAAGTGGGAGTTAAAAAACTAAAGTCCTGATCCCCAGCCTAGTCTTTCCTCTGTAGTAGTAAGCACAGGTAGTAGAGGTTATTGAACTGGATAAAAAGACAAATGTGTTGCTTCCTCCCAGACATGGTGAGTATTATGCATCATTGTCAAAAAGCCTGAATAACAGACCTTGTCTCGGTAGTATAAATCCCCTGTGCCTGTACCGCTCTCACGAAATTCTTGAGTGCAAGACTTGTGTGGAAAGTGACTGTATAGAAGAAAGATGGCTGGTTATGCAACACCACCAGCTATTGCCAGCAATCTTGAAAATCAACCAGGCTTGCCAATGCGGGTAGCAGCTGTACTTCACAACACTTTCTGTAACTGAGAAATAGTGGAAATAGTAGGTCAGGAAGAAGCAAGATGGCAAGGTGCAATAACAAAGGCACTGCTTACTCATGCAGCCACGAGTGCAAGGCAGGAGTCTTGAGAACGCCATGCTTGCTCCTGGCACCAAGTGGCTGCGTGCTCACAGCCAAATCATGGCGACTCCCAATGCCTCCTTTTTCCTTCTTTTTCTTTCTCTCTTCTCATTCTAAGCACAAGATAAAGACCAAAGCTAAAAATCATCAAGACAACTGGAGTTCTGCATCTGGCCTTCCCCTTAGACCTTTGCTACTTTCTGAAAGCAGGAAAACAGAAGTGGAAGCCTCTCACAACCATTTTTTGCAGCTGCTGGCATCTGGAGCCAGGAACAGTAGCTAAAATTGCTAAAGTCTGAGCAGTGATTTGATCAAATCATACAAATGCCTCCCCCCATTTCTTTTTGCTGAGGTGAGCATGTGTCATTTCTTGAGTTACAAGACATACATATAACAACATTTAGAACCTCAGATCTTGTGTGTGTATATATATGACATATATATGCCACATATGTCATACATGAGCATACATTATCTTTCCACATACCAAAGCGAGAAACAAATAGGGAATCTGTATAAGCCATGTTTTACCCACGGGTGGGTATAGTTTCTAAGAACTTATGGGATAATAAGTTTTATAAAGAAACATAACCAAGAAGGCCACATCTTCCACCAAGCCTATATATGAGACTTTATAAAATTCAACAACTGGTTGTTTATGAGGCGATAAAGTAAAAGATATCCACAGAGGAGAAAGAAACGTGAATGTGCAGAGGCGAAGATTTACAATTAAAAAGGCAGAAGAGTGGTTAGAGGTAGATAAGACAGATCTTAAACAAAGTGAAGATTTAATTTCCATCTATTGCCACATAATATTTGTTCATTAACTTTAGGAAGCAGTGAATATTGAACTGATTTGTCTTATGAGTTGCTGATGATACAAATTTCTGTACTTTTTTTCCTCAGGAACTAGTTATAAAACTTTTCAGGTTTTGATAAACATTCCCAAACGTGCTGCTTACAAGATGTTATTAACACACCAAGAATTTCTAGAAAGAGCATTAACAAAGAAATAGGATCAATCCACAGCTAAAAAGGTTATATGTTTAAAAAAAAATATTATTAACTTAACACAGACACAGATATGCGCCACTGGGGGAATGAATAGACTGCCTTATGCCATGAAGTTGCCTTCCACTGTTTGATGTTGTTGCAGCTGTACAGCCTCAACCCATAATTAGAGCAGCTTTAACTATGTAATACTGTGCTTTTTTCATTCTTTCTGAAAATTATGGAGAAAAGCACCCACTTGCTTCTTTCCAAATGCCAGCACATCATTTGTGTGTTTACTGTTGTACTGCATACAAAATTAAAAAAAAAAAAAAAAAAAGAATTTACAATCAGGAGTTAGGAATATTTTCCTTGTATGAAAACTGGACTGCTTGGGCCAGTCATTTTATTCTGTTTCCCCTTTCCATTCTTTGTCGAACTTGTTTCTCTATTTTACAAACTGTTTGGTACCAAAGTCTGCTTCTTTTAATGTTATAAGGAACCAAGGACACTGGAGAAAAGATCTCATCTAGAGGTTCACGTATCTGTTATGATTCAAATGAAATTGCTAATAGCCAAAGTAATTTAAAAAGTTATATCTTATTTTCTCAATCTACATTCTAGTGTACATTGGTATTTTACATGCAAAAAAATGCCTTTAAAGAATAGTCAAAATCCAACAGCACGCAAATTTTAAATTAATAGGTACTCAAAGTACTCAAATTTTTGTTCTATTAGGAATTTAAGATTACTTTAAAATCCTCTGTGTTACTTTGGCTACATCTTTCTATACTTCTTATTTCCCACTGGCTAATGAAAGAGGAAAAAAAAAAGCTCTCTTCCTTTCAGATGCCGCATAGAAATGAAATAAACTGTTTATACAATAAAAAGTGAGGTAGAATTTCTGCACTGATCACGCTGAAATGCTAGTACTTAGGTTTCCCCCTCTTTCACTTGAATTTTGGCGAAAGGACACGGACAACGTCCCTGGGGAAAAAGCATCCCATCTCTACCAATCAAGAGGAAACAAAGTATGCCCGTTTGCTTAAGGACGGTGCATTCTGCACTTTCAAGAAAGAGAAAATCCCCTGTGGATAGTGCATAAATTTTTAATAGTTTTCTGATGAACTAGTGATACACCAATATAAAACTTCAGCAAAAATCCCATCCACTGATGTGCTTCCTCTGACACGTCACAGCTGCCACATGAAGTTTGCCTCCTTGTCCCTCAGTTCTTATTTCTGATATTTTCTGATATTCTGTAATCTGCGTAAATGTGTTTGAAAAAAAAAAAAGGAAAAAAGAAAAACAAACAGGAGTGCTAGACTGGGAAAGACAACATACTTTTAAAAGTAGTATTTAATGTAACACTGCTTCTTGCTTAACTTCCTGCACATTTTCCAGTAGGCACCGCTGAAAGGGTCTGACCACTCGGGCATGCAGTTGCCCCATCTCAGGTGATAGAGCTGCTCCAACATGATAAATTCTTTCGAAGGCAAGTATAAACAACCTTTGATTCATATACACTGAAACTTGTTATAAGTAACGAATGATTTAGATGGAACACATTTAGCACTGTCTCACAATGAACATTTATTACAAACATACCATAACAGCTGAAGCGGTGGCAGATAGCACACCATCAATCAGAGCAGACCACCAAAACAAATTGTGCCTCATAAACTACTTTAATATGTCATGGAGCTTCCAAATGTACATTGCTGATCCATTTGTTACAAAGCCTAGGCTACTTTTTCACTGACAAATCAATGACATTTGGTATTTTCATTTATGTGGGATATCACAATGAATCTAAGGACTCTATTTGCCCAAAATTAGGTGCCTGCAAGGGCTAGCCTTTAGTGCTCCTCAGGCTTACACAACTCGGCACACATGGATCTTGGTAATGACGCCTGTCTGCTGAGACCCATTAGCCGATATACTTTGTCTGTATACTTTAGCAGCATCTTGCTAACTATTTCAAGTACTCAAGCTGCAGTTCCCTCTATACCCATGCAAAATTTATGGCCCATACTGATAAGAGAAGGCAGCAGCACAGTAGCAGTTTTAAAGGGCATATGTTACATGCCGGAGAACAGATTTTTCAAGTCATTTTGAAGAAGTGATTGAGGAAGGTGCTTCTACTTCTCTTTCAATATCAGCAGAAATGCTTATAAAATAGTTCTGCAACAGAACAGCAAAAAATTAACTCTTTATATATTTGGACTGACAGCCTGTATAGGCTTAAAGATTCTGCATTTCTCTTTAACATCTGGATTAAAGCATAGCTGATATCCAAAAAAAAGTTTCTTTTCCAGTCTGAGGGTTAATAAAAAAAGTGCAAAACACCAAAAATGAATGCTTCATCCTCCAACTCGATGCCCTTCTAGCAGTACAGATGATGCAGAAATTACAAAATGGGCTTAAGAAAAATGACTGAAAGCTGCAAATACAGTCAAGAACATACATGGATTTCAACTAGTTGTTAAGAAACCTACACCAGACCGAAACCGGGCCAAGTGAGGGATTAAGAAATTAGAGTCTCATTGTTTAATAGACTTGCAAAAATCCATAATGCATTCCCTAGTGAAACATCTCTCCTTGTCCCTCAAACTGGATCAGAAAGTGTACAGTTCATGCAAAGTTTACATTAAACGGCCTTAAGAGATTTCCAACTGCATTCCATAAATTCAGGGCACTGGGATAATGGTCTGATTTCTCCCCAGTATACACTAAATACTCTTTTGCCACTTTGCAAACTACTACCATACCAGGAAAGCACACTGTCACAGGACACATCAAAGCCGACGCAACTGTAAGAGGTGCGTGTTGGCAGGTAGCTGTGCTGGAGGTAAGGCACCAGCACAGGCTGTGGTAGGCTATGAGTCAACATGCAGAGGTTTACTAAGTCAGTACCGACGCTACTGTGCAACAAATATATATTACAAACAACTTTCAAATCAGATGTTTTCCTCCGAATTCTCATTTTGTATTTCAAACGCAATTCTTCACACATACCTTACCAGCTGTTTCTCCTGAACTAAGACTTGTAACTGTCCGAAATTTTAAGGAAGTTTGCATTTTTATCAGGTTTTTTCAGTCCTGCTTGAAACTCAGTGATACCCTCTGGCCCAGGCAGTTTTAAATATAAAATGTTACCATATAAGCGCTATAATGTAACATTGATCTGCACGTTAAGCATCCATTGAAATCAATGGCCAGTTCAGCGTAAAAATCAATGGCAGGGTATAATCCTAAATAAGTATTCTACACACAAAACTCTGCAATGCCACCTTGATTTCAGTCTTCCATGTGGCTACTCAAGACAGAATATTTATTAATATAATACTAGTACAAAGAAGACAAGCAAACTGATAACATTAATGGCAAGTGTGGTGGCATTCAGAGTGTGAACAGTGTAATTAATTAATCAAAACACTTCTAACACTTTTAGAGGATATTATAGGAATAAATAATAAAGACAAGCCATTATGATTTTCCTAAGTATGCAGTAATAGTTCTGTATATCCTAGATTTATGCCAAAGCCACCACAGAAGTAATAACTAGCTGACATCTATTATGATGACTGAATAATTCTGTATCATATTGAGATCCAAGAAAACACTCATCTGCAATATGACAAGCCATTGTGAAAACTGTGGGTTGTAAAGCCTGAAAGAACCATAGATGGACAAACAGACAAAGAGTCTGTCTGTCCAGATTGTGTTTCAAAGTCATTGCCAGCTATGTGGACATTTACTGAAAGCAACCCAGTGGGTAGCCCTAGCAATTCTGCTGTAACAACGGGTTTCATGATCAACTCGGAGCTGCACTGAAAACCACTCAGAAGACAGAGGGAGTGCACACAGCCTGGTTCAAAAGGAACATAATATGTCATGACTTAATAGTGTTTGATTTCTCCCTAGTGTTTTTTAAGGCTACAGAACTGACCTCCTTCCTCCCTTGGTGCTTGACTGTTGACATCTCAATGTTCTTTCTTGACTAACCAAACCTCATCCTCCACTTTATTCTTTAAACTAGGTTTTACAAAGAGTGTTATTGCTGCTTAGGGAAAAAAAGAAGAAAGAATTGGACAAGACAGCTACATAGAACATTTAGTGAGATAGGGGGCTAAAATCCCACACCAGGCTTGGCAGCTGTGATAATGATGTATAATTTAATTGAAGCTATACTGTGATCCTCAAAAGGACTTCAGACCTTTTCCCATGTTTATGTATTATTCAGACTAATGGCAACCCTGAAATAGAAAAAGCTTCTTATCTCTTAAAACTTTTATTGCAGTGAGTTCAAAATGCACAAAGCTGAGTGCTGGTCTGTGTGCTTTAATGCAAAGTGAAAGGATGCCGTTTTCAGCCCATTTTAGCGTCACTGTCTTGGCAAAAAGACAGATGTGATTGGATGCCTTAGAAACCAGGGATGCAATGGTATGCATGAGAAATTTAAAGTCTGGGTTATTTTTGAACTTAGAATGTCTTAGCTCTGTCTGGCCATTATTTGTTTTCACTTTTTTCAATATAAGTTCATATTAAAAATGTAAATCCCATTAGGCAAGACAAAAATCTATAGCAATCAATACAAATGGCACCTCCTTTGCATTTTGAGCAAGTTAACTGACAGTTCTTGCTGCACCTTTAACACTGTTATAAAAGTCTTTATCTACAGGGTTTTTGAAAAGTAACAGGATAATTTACTAAAGGATGACAAGCTGCTTATTAGCAGTTGTGTGGACTGGCGCAAATTCATGCCGCAGACCAAGCAGCAAAAAGGACCAATCTTCAAGCTGGTCTTCAGCCTATGCACAACTCACATGTGCAGGGGAATAGAGGAATTAATCAGGAATGTTCATAGGAAGGTTTTTGCTTCCAGCCATTGTTTATACCGTAACGCGTAACTGGAACCCAACATAACATTATACACGTGCACTTGCCCACATAAAAAATAATATTAAGATAATAAAATAACATAAACCCAAATCACATCATCTGTGGAAGACGGTGGTCACAGGATGTCAGGAAAGGATTCTTCAAATTATTTTTCTTTCTAAACACGTAGCAAAATTTCGCCCTGTGGTGACTGTCTACAGCTTTTCTGGTCATCAGTGAATCATTTAGATCCTCTTGTGATCTTTCCCAATATGCAAAGACAACGTAAGTGCCGTGAAACATATCAGTCACCACTGTATTTCTGCTGAAGAGATTATTAACAGATACATTTAAAGCTAGCAACTGCTTTTGCCATGCATCAAAAGTGTGTGCTGCTAAACTGATTTAAAGCCTCAGACTGCATTATCTGTAAAATGAAATTACCGTGTTCATTGTTTGGAAAGGGAATTGAAAAGACCAATACAGATCAAGTAAATTTGCATGCATAATACATTATATTGCCCTGTGTTCTCAACACATCTCACTTTCTCTACATGAACTGTACTTTTTTAGAGCACATGCAAGCTTTTCTTTTTAAACTAGGCTTTAAGCAAGTTCATGAAGCAGCTATAAACACCAGAGAATACATAAAAGACAATGCATTTTTTGTAATTTGAAGGGTACAAAAACTCTTACCAATTACTCTGTTGCATTCAGATTAAACAGCAGTAATATACCATCAAAGGGCACCAGAAAGGAAATCAGTCAAGATGCTGAGCCATATTTTCCAAAGAACATAAATTAAACAAAGCATTTTGCCAGGAACAAAAACGTGTCTACAGGTTCTTCATGGTCTGCAAGATCGTATCTATCTCTATAGGAATAATTAAAGGTAACATTTCTTAATACTACTATTTTTCTACTTAGATACGGTGAAAAAGCTATTAAAGTTGTTTGAAATAAATTAAGAGCTCTCTGATAAATAAACTCTGTAGATAACCATTTGTAAAAGGTAATTTTAAAATGAGAAGACAATTGACAAACAGAAGAAACTCTGCACTGAACATGAAGACCAAAGATGATGATGAGAGACAGAATAACCAACATGCAGATATAACAATGCCAGGCAATGGTGCCCAGGAGCTGTAATGCAGAACAGGCTCTTATGACAGCTCAAGGAGTGAAATTCCATTAACCTGAATTTTGAAATATGTCTTATTCTGGGCTGCTGTAGAAAGAGTAAAGCAAGACCATGTTAAACAGAGAATTTCTCCTCCTCACAATAATAAAACCTATGCGTTAACAAATTAATTTTAAAAAAGAATGGAAGTAGAGACAATGGATGTTCCTCCTAAAACATAAAAAGGTTGAAATTAATAATTCTATGTAAATATTATCCAAGCAGCTTTTTCCCAGAGGACACAAAACACTGTTTTTCCCCTGATATACTGTGGAGTGTCTCTGACTTCACACACTGCGCCCAGAGGTTCCACCAGCAACATTAGAGAAGTTACGAAGGTAACTATACTGCAACTCCATTCTTCAACTCCCGCAACCCTGTTCTTTGAAAGACATTCATTATTCCATCAAAACACACCATTCAACAGCATGGAGGAATTAAATGAGTTTGATTTCTTTATTTCTCCATCCTATTTCCCTTCATTCAAAAGTTAAACAAGTTTCCAACTTAAAAAAAAAAAAAAGGAAATAAAATTTATGCAAAGCACAGAGTCATTCTTCATTTTTTTCCACAGTCACTACCAACAGAAAGAACATTACTCAAATTTCAAGACTGTCATTTTTTTAAAGCAGAAGGCAGAGAGCCTAGCAGTGGAGAAAATAAAAATTGAAAAGATGAAAACTGACTGTTGTCCAGATTTTTAATGAACTCTTTATCCTTCACCATGCTCTGTAACCCTAAATTATTTTAAGTATGCATTCATTCTTTTTTTATTAAACATGTATTACCAATCTATGTTTTATGATTTCTTTGAGATGACTTTACACATAAATTGAAAGCTTAAGTGATTCTTCACACCGGAGCAGACAGTAATTCATTAAAACACATTCTCTCCTTGTGTATGAACCCACAGCAAGTCCATGGATAATCAAATGGATGGATAACAATAGCTCGTTTAGACCCATCACAGAACAATGGATAGCAAATAAGGGCTGTAGACAAATTCTCAAGCTTTACCAGAAATATTAGCAGTATGAAACCACCTTAACTAGTGGGAAATAGTCTACATCAGTGGGAACTGCATCAAAGTCACAGTTTTCCCTCTGCCTTCTTCAGCCTCAGGACTTTTCCGTGCTCTCATCTTCAGGATCAGTCTTTCCCCGGCTGCCTAGATGTGTTATTAGACAAGCATCACCTGGTGAAAGCTGCCATGATTGATTATCAAATAGATGATATTACAGCCAAGACTCAAAAGTAGATTCTCCTGTTATTTAAAGTGGCATAATTCCATAAATTTCAGTGGAATTACTCCTGCCTATAGCAAGGAAAAGAAAGATGCTGAGTATGTTCCAGTTACTACTACTATCATCAGGCACACCCCAATATCTAGTACAACACAGCAGTAGTTCTCAAGCAAGTACAAGAAATAAGACACAATCTTACATTTGCAGAAGACACTTAACCAAGGGCATTCCCCAAGGGCTATATTCTGTACAGCATGCTAATTTTTAAACCAGAAGCAGCAGATTTGGTATCCCAACTGGTTTCTAGAGGAATGCTGAATGTAATGAGTGAAAAACGGGAAGATTCCTGCATCTTTTCAGGATATAAAAGAAATTAAGAACAGTACCTGTAATTTCTCTAAGTAAGCACTGATTACACTAAGTATGACAATGGAATGCAAATTTCCAACATGTCCGTAAGATCTAAATATATAATTGAAGAATGCTTTTTGAAATACTCAACCTAAAACTTATCATCTTTATTTGGATGTGTCTGACATGGGCTCTCACTTACCCGTTCCTGCAATACCTTTCTCTAATAATTTTAACGACCTACACGGGAGAAGAAATTTAGTGACATGCTTAAATTGCATGAAAGCTGTCTCTCAAATTTTCTGTAACTGAACAGACTAAATTCCTTCAACCTCTCTCAGAAGCATTTTCTCTAGTTTTCAGAATAATTTGGTGGCTTTTTCTCATTTCCTCCAATTTTTCTATATCAAATATTTCACACACTTCCATTTCTTCTCTCAATAAGGCAGTATGCAGGGAGCAAACCATTTGCTCCTTTACTATGATTTACAGAGCTAAGGATCCCTTTTGTCCTTTTTTCCACTGTCAGGACAATGTACCTCCAGCTAGGCTAAATTACCAAGCCAGAGGCAGCAATCTCAGGCTGTGTGGTAAGCCTGCGATTTTCTCTCTCTGAACTTTCAAAACCAACCAAATACACTTTTAAAGAACACACAAAATACAGCTGGTGGAAAGCTAATTGTTAACTAAAGCAACATATGGCCTTAACGTGAGCACTGTCGCCTGTGCTTATGCAGCATGCTCCATGGGAAAGACAGTGAAGAATAAGAGTTTGATGCTCCTTTGCACCACCATAGCCATGCCCATGCTTGGAACCGCAGCAGGAATTGTACCAGTGAAGTCTCATCACAAATTACATGAGCATGGAAACTGCATGTGTGCCCAAGCCTGAAAGGAAAGGGGGAGGCTGCGAAGACAGTTGGTATTCAGAGGACATAGGAGCCTGGAGGAAAGAGGAGCTATACGCTTTGTCATATCAAAACCTTGATTTTTTGTGAAGGCTGAGCATCCTTATCCCTACGAGCTTCTGCTGAGTGATCGGCATCTCTGGAAACAAAACTGGATTTTGCCTCTCTCTTGCTTTTTCCATTGCTTCATTTAAGTTTCCTTATGCAAGGAAACACAGTAATAAAAAACACTGATTTTGAGGGAAAAACTTAGAGAAAAGAAGAACTTTTTGATGTTTCTGAATTACTGTGGTTCACTTCTCTGTGCAATACACATGCAACCATACATTTGTTTTACTATTCAGCTAGCATAACAGGATGAAGTTTCAAGACTAGTAGGATGAAATCAGTTCTAGGACGAGAGCTAACATGACACAATTTAGGCGAGAACAAGATTTTATGATTCAGCTATAAATGCCTGAAAAAGTAATTTCTATCGGAGGTGCCGTCATTGTTGAACAGCAGCTCTAAAACTTCAAAAGCTTTCCATTGTTGGCAATTCAAGTATCATTCACCAAAACTAAATAATCTGTAAAAACATCATATATCCCTCACCCCACCCCCCAATTTTGAATGTACAAAACAAGGAAGTTTTCATGGAGGTATTTAGTAATGGCTCTTGAAAGAAGTAATGTACTTTAAGTACTGTCTAGATCATGCTTTGAAGTAAAAAAAATCAATAGTATTTAACTGATGAATATCGGCGTCTTTCAAAATTGCTGGAAAGGGAAAACCAAATCAACTTTTTTTCAGGTACTCTTGGTGTTTAAGCCAGTTCATAATTTCGAAAAGGCACATCTGATCCGTGCTCTTTCAACACGTAACAGGCAGTTTACATTAATTCTTTTATTTGTGGACCAAAGTAAGAGGACTTGCTTGGCCTTGCTAGTTTTCTAATGTCAATGATGCTTAATGGTGGTTCCAAAATCTGTTTTATGAAGAAAAAAAAAAGCAAACAACCAAAGGATAGGGATGTGTATGCGGGGGTGGGGTGGTAAGGTGTATTTAAATATTCCTTCTCTTTTATAACTATTTGATCAACATACTTTTTAATATGATAGCAAACATTTCAAGTAAGGCTCCAAGTACATGATGTGGACATAGGATTCAAAGGAAGGCGCCACCTTATTAAATCTTTTTTTTTTTTTCTTTTCTTCTGGATAATCCAGAGCTGCAGGCTGAAGTTATCAGCTTGAACTAGCCTAACTTGAGCCATGATCGCAATCTCTTCTCTTCTCTTGTGGCCATAGCCCTGTTGCATACTAGGTTCCCCCATGACCTGAAGAGTGTGCAAATGAAGGGATCCCATCAGCTAGAAAAATACTATCCTCTTTTATATGGCTAATTACTAGCTGGATCAGCTCCGTGAGCAGGGGTGCCAGCAGATGTGTACAAGCACTAGAGCCAGTGGAGGAGGTGGAGGGAGCCAGGACTGGCGGAGGTTGAAGGAGGATGGAAACCTGGCTCAGGGCTCAGGCTGACTGAGCCACAAGATGGCAACCCCTTTTCAATGACGGTTGGAAACTCTTCTAGCTTCCAGCCTATGTTTATTCACTACTGTTTGGTTTTGCACCAACACTGGTCTGCTCTTAAGTAGGTGTTACATCTTCCCCACGTTTGGTCCCTCATGACTGGAATAACCCTATCATTTTCCCTCCCTTCCACCTGGGAAGAAAACCCTCGCAAACTCAGTTTTCCATTGCCCTCATCTTTGTCATCTCTGCCTGTATGAGTTTGAATACAGGTTACCAGACTTCTGTACAGTATTTCAAATGTTTTCAAAGAGACAAAAAATAGAGAAGCAAAGGCTGTATGATCCTACAAAATATGTACAGGAAGCTTCAGTCCTTTTGAATTCAGATTTCACTCTGAAGAAGGTGGTGTAAAACAAGGTGCAAAAATTTGCTTGTTAGGATGGGGTAGGGGCTAAATCTAGACTTTAAAGAAAACAGAAGACTGACTAAAACCCAATTAATTTCACAGTCACTCAGTATCCAAAGAAATACTCTTTTCCCTTTTAGTATATTCAAAGCAAAACTATTAGAACATCTTCAGTACATCAAGTCACATATTGTGTGTAGTCACACACTTTATATTCTTGCAGTCAAACTAAAACTGCAGATCCACACTTACAGTCCTCAAATTCTAAAATTAGATTTTTAGATCCTTATCTATGCACAAGCCACCTTCTCAAATCTATTGAGCTTCCTCTGTAGTTACAAAAATTTTGCATTTTTTACTGCTCAAAATCAGGTTGCTTCTATGAAATGTAGGGAAATAATTGTAGAACCCTGAGTTTGAAACTTTTGGTCAGCATTTCATAAGCTTTTCCAATGTACAAGTGCATAGCAGCATATTTAATGTCTCACTATTTAAGAAATACTGTTAATCATACAACATGCAACATAGTCAAAAATAATTCATGCAGTTTATCCTAGAAATTCCATAAAATAAATGACTTAAATTAGATAAATGGCAAACTATATAAAGTGTTACCCCAAAACCCACCTCAACTACACAGTAAATTGTACCAGCACAACTGGCTGTGCTTTCCAAGTGTTGCAACTCAACCACCACATCAAAAGCTCCACTTCATCACATCCAACTCCTGATAACTTTCACTGAAGCCCAGGCTATCTGGCTCTACATAAATGCCTCCTCTCTCTACTTTCACATCTTCAAAGGTCCCAGCCCCCATCTCTTTAGCCTCACCACCCCACAGCTGTGAGGCAAGTGAAAAGAAGTTCCCCCTGGGAAAATCAAAAAAAAAGCATTGTGAGTTTCCCCACAGGGGAAGCGAATAGTATTGTTGAGTGGCTGCCAAGAAGAAATCTAAACTTCTATAACAATTCATGGTGCTGTTAATGTGTGTGACTTTGTGACCATGCAGAGACTCTTCATTACAAACGTAGAAAAACTCAAGGCCTTATTTTCACCAAACTCAGCGTGTATGCCCCACAAAGTTGTTCTGCATACAAATGTCCATGTGCCCAAGATATCTGGGTGTCCAGAGCTACCAGGCACCTAGCAGCAGTCCAGTAACATACCTCCAACTCTAATACTCTAGCCATTACTCTAATAATCTAATACTTCACCTCCAAATTTTGAAGGTCTGAGGGGTGGCTGCTTTCTATATGGAAGGAAGTTTGTAGAAATTTTCTCTTTTGAGCTAATCTTAATTTAAACTAGTGTTGATGGATTACACGCACCCTAAGTAAGACATGTGCTGATCAATCTGTAGGGAAAAGGAATCTCATGCACACAGCTTTGTATCACCCTTACCAGTAATACCTAGCCAGTGACACCTAAGATTTCTCACACTGGTACCTTTTGCCGTAAAAATTATTAAACTGTCATAGAGCTGAAATTGGAACTGAAATATAAGGCTGGATCACTTTCATAATAAACTTTGATTTAGTCATTAAAGAGATTATTGCTTCACTTCCATGTAGACAGAAAGCACAGGCACCACCCTCATTAGTTCTGCAGACTGTTACCCTGCACTGTGGTTGCATTTTATTTTTATTTCTCCAATTTGATCATAAGTAAATCAAATCACTCTTTTAGTTCCGAAAATGGAAATTCTTCTGGTGAACAACAGAGAAGATGTGAGCAAATGACCACCTGGGCCAAAGGCATACTTAATTTGCATTTCCCAACCCCAGGTCTGGTCCCTTCCCTCTGAAGCATTTTCATTTCCGACTCCTCTCCTTAACCCTGGAGGTCTTTTCTTCCCCCAGGAGGTGGCTGCTGGCACTCTCACTGCATTTATTTTACACCGGGGCACCCTGGGGCATGAGCACAGTCCCTCCTCTGTGCTCCCTCACCGAGGTTTGCCTCACACTTGAGGACCATCCTGCAGACTCTCGGCTGGGGTGGGTGCTGGTCCATCAGATGGACCAGGTCCCATTATAGTGGCCACCATGAAAAGGGTCAGGCTCCTCAAAGGTGCCTGATGGTCCAGGAGGGCACAGCCATCCCCCAGACTGAATGCATGAGCTGTTTCCAAGTGAGTAAAACATCAATGTCCACTAAGAGTGGTGATTGCCCTAATGGTCTCACTCTTCTCCTCTGAACCCTTTCTGTCACACAGCCTTCATGTGGAGTTGTAAAATCCACTGATGTCTAGAAGAAGACAAGCATCATGTGTGATTTTCTTCTCCTCACTTATTTTGCTGTTTGTCAGCTGAGGTAACCCCCAGCCACTACACATGGCAGTTTCTGTGTACGGGCGCTGGCTTGTCCTTGCCAGATCCACAACAAGGACGAGGTCCCAGCAGCAACGGGCCCTTCGGCAACAGCCCAGACAACCCAGTCCCAGTCACATTGGCCTGTGGTGCTTATCCAGTGTGACACACTATGCATAGATACAGGGGACATCTGATGTTGCCAGGAGATCTGTGAATGGGAATCACTGCCCCAGTTTTCATTGGCTAGGAATTACTATTGCTATGCTATTAGTGTGAGTGAAGCGTTGGGAAGGTTCCCGAGCGTGACACAAATGGACAGCTTACTTCCCAGTCTCCAAATTCTCCCAGGTGCCACTGGGCAGACACAAAGCACCTCCACGTGCATATGGATGGATACACTCAACACTTAGGGTTTTTTTTCTGTGCTATGATATATGACAGAGTGAAAACACTGAGGAAACAAATTCAGGAGGGGATAGGCATTAGCAACGCTTGAAATCTGCTTTCCGATTTAAGGTAAACTCAAAAGAGTACTTAATCTTCTTTTCCCAGTTTTTTGTTCTCCATATTATAAATCCTTCTTAAAAACTTGAACCATGGTGTGTTATTTTGGCTCAAAGGGAAAAAGAAAAACCAGTTGATTTGTACGTTCAGTTTCTGCTTTTAGACTCCAGTTTATCTTGATCATTAGTTTATAAATCCCAGTTTAAGGCACATTTAGAGACTGCATTCCAATGAATTATTCTGAAAGGTTTTCTGGAGTGCAGACTTAAAAACAGCTAGAAAAGAAAATGGTATCTTTACATTTCTCCAGGCCCATGTATGGGACTCATTTCTCTCCCTGACACCTGACATTAAAACTAGAGGAGGTGATTTTTACCCATAATTCCATTTATTTTGTTGCTTGTTGGTGGCCATTTTTATAGTAAAATCCAAGGAGAAAAACAGAAGTGAAAAGAGTTGTTTTTCTCAAAAATAATAGAGAGAACTACACAGAAAGACCACAGGAAATGTATTCTCAGATCTTGTATCTTCAGCAACTAAGTTTTATTTTTTAATTATACCAAAAGAATTGCAAGATTCATTAGCCTGCATTTGGACTGATCATGATCAGGGCCTATGCAGACACAGAAGACCAGCACTTTCCAAAGATGCCTATACTTCACAGGACTCTTGAAACAAGAGTGGTACAGAAAAACTTTAGAAGATGGTCTAAATCAGCTATTGCTGTCCACCATGGAAACCGACTTCAGTACACCTATACCATGAGTCATACAATGTATTTCCAGATGCATCCAGCATCACCTTTCCCCTCTGAACAATACAGCTGGAAGTTGGTGTGCAGGTGTCTGGCAAAAATCCTGACTCTTTTTTCCATTTTTGGATGGGTTTTCCACAGTGTGCTCCAGTGAAAAAGTTTGCATGCCAAAATTTCACCAAGCGACACCACGAGTTCCATATGCACACCAACAAAAAGAGCTCACATCATTGATATATAAGCAAAAGTTGATCCTTAATGTTTAACAGAAAGGGAAGTGTATATAATATGTTATGGCGGTCAGAAATGCTCAGACTACATGACACTACATCACACAGATTCTGACAGATCCTGAACTTGAAACTTTCACTGGAAAGCATGTATCATCTTCAAGTCACACAATTCTCACAATAATGTCTACGTACGGAAAAGCTACTGTACAGCAGGTATGCCTAGTTTTTGGCTGATTCAAGAGCTGTGAGTAAACAAGACAAATTGCTTCTTAGTCTCCTTGAAACAGGTACCTTCGTTACATTTTGTTTCAGCTGTAGGGAACGCTGCTTAGAAAAGCAAAACCCCTTATTAAGGTATATACTTTCTGCAGTCAGATTCAGGGATTATTTTCTACACATGATAAAAATTCTTCAGTAGAGCTCTTTGCCTCTGTCAGTGAGTAGGTAAGAGACTAAAGCAGTGCACCCTTCATTTACCAGATTTAACTGAAAATGAGAGAAAGGGGAAAAAAGTTAACAGCATTTTTTAAATCCCAGAAACTTGGCAGTGACATATATTCCTAACTCACACGCCTCTGAGAAGAGGTTGTGCTGCCCAGAGTAAATAACAGCTTGTAATTTGCAACGAGAATCCCCAGCAGCAGCACTGTGAGATCCATGCGATAACGTGATTTACAGGACCAGGAAATAATTTTCAGATATACTGCACTGCATTAACAGTCCAGGTTAAGTGTGTGTTCCAACTTTTCCTTTGAAGGTACAGTAGGTGGAAGATTTGTGATACCTTTAAATGCAATAAAAGGAAATATAGAGGGGGGAGGGAGGAGTCTCCTGCTGAGATGTTGTGATAAATTATTAAAACTTCTTTTTAATGTTGATGCTACTCCTTAACCTCAGATCACAATCCCAACAGCAGAGGAAAACTGAAAGTGCTATTAAAGCTGTTAGAAACACACCATGTTGTAGCAATGTTGGGGGGGGGGGGGGGGAGGGGGTAAGGGAGAGGAAAAAGGAAAAAAAATCCTGGGGTGCCTCATATCAGCAACATCAAGAAACAACAAGGGAGAAAATATCAAGCTATCTACAATCCACAGTCCCTCAGTCCAAATATTTATGAGATACCGTTTACACTCACTGAGCTATTTGATTATGAGACCTCGATAACCCGTGTTTTCCATAAACAAATGTCATGCAAGGAAGCAAAACAAAGTGAACTTTAGGAAAAGGCATATTTAGTGAACTGTTCACAGCACATATAGGGTAAATCTTCTCAGCAGTTTTTAACAGAAGAGGAAAATGGATTGCTGCCTTCAGAAATCATAAGTGTTTTCTCAGCACAGCATTTTTTTCGATAAAGTTAATGCAATTTATCTTTATTAACACATCAACACTGACATAGCCAGTCAGCCAATTAGTGCTGCTGGCAGTGCATTTCACAACATTCATGTACTCTAAAAAATGTCTGTCTAGTTGTTTTACCACATACACTAACAATTCTGCACTCAAAACAGGCTGCTTGCTTTCCTTCTCCCTTTTTCCTTCCTCTTCTTTTCCAACACCATAACCCTCTATGATGGGGGTAACAGCTCTTGCAGTAAAGCCACAAGCCTCTGTCCCAGAGTCTTCATAATGAAAAGAACAATCTGAATTCTCACAGTCCAAAAAAAATACGCCAGTTTCTAAATGGCATACATTTATTTGTATAAAGGCCCTAAATGTTATTCTACTAATGATACAATGCAAAGTAAAATTCCTGCAAGGAATATATGCCTTACAGAGTCAGTCAAGCAAACTGACAAGAAAACAAATTAAACTCCGTGCTCTCTTTTCAGCATCCTATTGCAAGCCCACATGGCAACCTGAAATCTGAGTCGCTCAAAACAGCATAGGTATTCTCCTTAGGTCACCTCCAATACAGCTTTTTAGAATCTTACCCGAACATCCATTACAAAACTTTTTCTTTCCACTTACCCCCCTTCCAGTGTTTGCCTTTGGTCCTGCTAAGCTTGCTCAGTGTTGGTCCAGAGAAGAGCAACATCAAAATGAAAAGAAGTTCAAGCATAGTGATTTTCCCCCGTTTCACTGACGATAACATTTCCACAAGTTATTTAAAAAAAAAAAATTATCTTACATCTTCTCCCCCACTTTCTGTTTGCTTAAGGAGGAGTGATTAATCATTGAAAAATCAGAGCAAGGAGTAGCTTTGCTCTCCTTAGATGTAGAAGTAATATCTCAATGATGTAGCCCTGAGGAAAGCCACATTTCTCACTGATCCGGTTTCTCCCACACAACATGCAGCCAGCACCGCTGCTACTACAGTAGCTATAAAATAATTTTTGCTCCTCACTTTGGTTTCTGTGGGAATATATTCCTCAGCTTGCAGCGTGAGCTTGATTGAAAATGATAAAAACAGTAATGCTTGTGTCCAGCAGAAAAGAGAAAAGATGTCAGGATTGTGAAAAAAGATGAGAAGCAGTTGTACTGACAGCTTTAAGCCTGACTGTCTGATCCTAATAGCCGTGCAACCAACCAAATTGCTCTTTTAAGAGTAATAAGGCTTCAGTGAAAGCTGGTGTCACTGCCACTTGGGTAGGTAGTGCAGGGCTTGAAAATCACCAAGGAACCTGCTAGAGATAACGACTGCCACGGTCCCAGCTCCGAACGCAGAGGGCTGAGCAGAATACAGTATGCACAGGGAGCATTTAATCTCTATTGTGTGGAGGAGATTTCCTGCTTTACAGTGTGCAACTGCTCAGGACTTTTGACTGCATTTTATTAAGGCTTTACTTCATACTTTAAACTAAAATGCAAGCTTTGACACACTAATTTCTTATAGCATTTCTGAAGTAATTATTGTAGGGGAAAAAAACCTGCTTGCTTTTCTTTTTTTTTTTTTTTTAAAGTAGCAAACAGGAAGAACAAATCCTTAGCAGTAATCTTTTCACTGCACAGAGCAGCTATACATTTTATGTTTTCACACTGTCTATTCTCAGGTTCTCCTAAATCCGGGGTGGGGGGGGTAGGGGGTGGAGAAAGAGGGAAAGAGAAAGGGGATTTTCTGAAGTACAGATATTTTTAAAATAATAGACTGCAGTCACAGTTTTTCATTTAATAGTTGCTGCTACTGCCACAGAAATAATACTGCTACCTACATCTCCAGATGTTGGTATTTAAGAATGCTGAAGCTGGATCAGTAAATGCAAGAATTCTTGCCAAAATTTTGGATTTTCAAAAAGGGTGCTCAGAGAAAGATTCACGACATTCAGGCTGCTCAGTCTTGAGATGCCCAGTGCTTACTTAAGTACGCCCAGTAGCTTAAATTCATCTACCGTTTGGCATTTAGTTGTTTCCATATAAGCATTCAGTACTCAAATCAACGAGCCACAAACCTTGTGCTGTAGAGTTATATAAATAAATAAATAAATAAATAAATAATCAATGTGCTTAGAATGACAAAGCAATGATGGCCACAAATTCCCTGAAGTTATCACGTTTTCAACCAGGGACATGATGCCCTTTTCAGTGCAACATTAAAAAGATGATCTTAATAAATCTGAAGCTTTGCTTATTCATCTGAATAAAGAATGATATTTTGTCTGGTGGAGACAATCATGAACATCTAATCTATGTACAGGGATTTTCTAAACAAACAGCATGTAACATCACAAACAAGGAAATATTGGGACTCCGTCACCACCACATCAACTATGAAAGATCTTTTATTTTCTTTTTAAGTTCTAAAATATATTTATGGGCTGGTTAGAGGATGTAACATTTGCATTTAGACAGAAAACAAATGCATGCTGATGTACGGTAGTTTTTCATCCCTCTGTGCATTAATTTTTAAAAGTTCTAAGACATCTTACCAGATGCTGAGTCTGATATATCAAGGCTGATGTTTATGGCTCTTAGTTGCCAAAAATTAGGTCAGTATCTATCATGTAAAGTCACTAAGCTGCAGCTTCTTATGTTAAATTTCTCCATCAAGCCATTCTTAATCACCAGTCTCATTGCTAATAATTAAAACACCATTTCTTCTATTTCTCTCCCAACTGTTACTGAAACGAGGCAGACACTTGCATTCGTTTTGATTGCCTCTGTAACACTCCTCTGAAACTAGCGCCGTACTGCCACTTTGAAGTATCAAAAAAATTATGAGTTCTCATTGATAGGTTTCAAACCTTTTATATCCAGATAATAAAATGTCCTTACACTAAAACAACAACCACTGCCACCACCCTCAGGTGGCACTATGCAAATTCACTAACTTAAGAGTTCGGAATCAGAAAGCACACACCTCCAATGTCCAAAACATGTGTGACAATATCACTTATGCTTCAGAAATCCTGACAGGATCATTCTCTTGCCATCTTTGAAGCCTTTTGTCACTTCTGCCTCCTGCATCCGTTCTTCAGCCTCTGACTTGCTTTCAAATTTTATAATCCCCTGAAAGTTTGCCACCCTGTTTCTATAACCCTACCCATGTGGAAGACAGTTGCTGTGGGGAAATCCATTTCCAATGGTGGCAGGCATCCTTAAAAATACCTCCTTAGTTCCTATAGTGCAGAAGAATTCAACTTCTTCAGCCTGGACACCTTGTATTTTCAGCATTAATGAAAGCAGTGGCTATCGGAAGGTATAATGAGTTTCTGTCAGCTTTCTGCCAGCTCTGACATGTGCCTCCAGCAGCCTCAGCAGGATCAGGTATCACTTGAGTAGCAGCCGAGGCGAAGTGGCAGGAGAAGAGAAGGACCACCCCGTAACAAGAGCAAAAGGGAAGCTATCACGGCTGCTGGTCATGGTTCAGCCTAATGCCTAAAGAACCCAGACTTCCACTCTGCTGATAGTTCTTTGGGTTATTTTGCAAAAGGTAAGTTATTAAATCTACTTTGTACCTATTAAGAGTGAGCAGGCAGATCTTCAGGGAAACACAGAAGAAGTGTTGTCACTTCTTATGAAATTTAGTAGGTTTTTAATGTCCTTATTTCTAGGTTCATAAGAATTTCAATTTTACAGAGTTGAAATGCCTCTAGAGGAAAGATATAGTTTCAAGAAAGATTATACAAACTTTATAGTTTGAAACATCAGAAAGACAAATAAAAGAAACCCAACATTTATTTTTCCTTCAAGTATCATGATTTTTAAGTCAACATCATGTTTTAGAGATGTAAAAGAACTCATTTGTAATTCTATTTCATGCTCTGAAAGTGTAATACTGGAAACAGAGAGAAAAGTAAGCTGTCTCTTTACCTTTATGTCTGTTATTATTACAAGAAAAACTCCTATGAGAGCTACAAGAGGCAAACCAACCCCATTACAGATAAATGTCCCTGACATCCAACCAGTCCTTGCCAGGATCTCTTACACTCTCCAAGTGTCCTTCATGACAGCCTACACTAGTCATGAGTATGAGACTATTTAATACTTTTTAAGCACAGAACAACTCATATATTAATGCAGAACAAATGCCTATCTTGTCTAGCATCACCTCTTCAGAAGTGGTCAACCTTGGACGCTTATAGGAAAAGGATAAGAATGATAAGAAAGCATTAGAGCTTACCATTTGGCCAGCCTGCCAGCCTCTGCTTGTGAAAGGCTTTGAGACTTCTTAATGAAAGACTCTATCACAGCTATCAAGTTTGATTAGAGTGTGATGGACCTATACTTCTTGACTTTGTCTAGCTCCTTTTTAATTCATTTATGCTTTATCTCCACGCCCATAGTTCCTGGCAATGAATTCCACAGATTTCATTACTTGCAGCCTAAATAAACATACTTTAACTTGTTTCTTTGAAAAGTACACTTGATAATTTTATTGAGATAATTTTGGTTTTCCATCATGAAAAAGAAGTATTCTTGTTCACCTTTCCTCATATCGTGATTTTCCAACATACCCTCCCTTCATACAACTTACTCCAGTAAGAAAAATCCTACCCTAATCTTTTCTCAGACCAAAGATGTTCCATACTCACAAATGTCCTTGCTGTCTTCATCTTACGTACATTCACTTCTAATTTAGTGTTTATGAGGTGAAGTCAAACAAAAAGCCAGTAATATTCAAGATGAATTATCGGTTGCATATTCTCTCCCTCATTCTGCCCATGAAGCCAAAGGGCAGCAGCTACCACTAAACTGGAGTTATGTTCATAAATGCCTACAACGTTAATGGATACAGAGGCTGATTTTAGTTAAGAGAATTTTAAGATGTTTACTCTAAATAACAAACCACCAGTGAGATACTCAGAAAAAAATATGTCCAAGTTAATTAATCTACCATTGTTGTATCCGGTTATTTGGTCACCCTTCGTTTCCATATTTTCCTCCTTTTTACTAATTGCTATCTGTCACAAAGGACTACTACTGGTACAAGTACTTGGTTCAAACCCTCAAGCTTGAATAAATAGCAACAATAACTTCACAGAAGCTTAAATATCAGAGCTCCTGAACAACACACTCTTTTAAGGGCGATATCTTGGAGAGGTCTGCTGCTCACAGACTATAGGAGACCTGGACAGATGGAAGCCTTGACTGCTTACTTGCTGACATGCTCTCTGGCCATTTGTATTTGCCATCCAGATCCAATCTTGCTATAGGGAAGGTTACAGACCCTGACAAGAGCCTTCAGTAACTGCAAGAAGTAACAGTTGGACCAAACCCAGCATTCTGTAGTAAAGGCATTTTTCATGCTTGTATTTCCTGGCACTTTTTAATTGTAGCATTGTCTTAATATTTGAAGAAGCTCAGGAAGAATCGCAGCCTCACTCCTCCCATTTCAGAACACTAGACAAGCAAAATAAAAAATTAAAGAGATTGCAGAAAAAGATAGAAATCACTGTTTAGAGAGTCATGATTAAGATGAGAAAGAATGGAAGCAGAAGCTGAAATGCCCACCACTTCCCCCAAGAAGTTACAAATATTTTATTTTGTCCTACCTCACTCCTTTCCTATTGTCTCAAAGATGCCATACAGCCAGCCAGCATTTGGCAGGATGAAAATGCCCATAACTAACTAAATGCACTTTGCAAAAGGAATATAATCAACAATAAACACCACAAGATGGAAACACCACATCCTGCATTGTAAGCATGAAGAATATATTTTTCCACTGTCTACCTCACCATATACAGAGGCAGAAGTTGCCCTAAGCCATAACTAATTCAGTTCTTTTTAGGCATGAAAATTATTTTGATTTTAAATACTTTCAGCTTAGGGCATTCTAAGTATCTGTGGAAACCTCCTGGGGATTTCTGTTAGCCACAGACACCAGTGGGAACAACAGTTTTGGATGCTTGTAATACAATACATTGCCAAATAAATACAGAGCCTTCTTAAATCAAAAATCTAGTTTAAATTCCTCCCAGTTCATGTGATTTCCAAGGATTAAGAAACCAGTGCTTGCCCAGCGTGCAATCTGCACTTCCACTACAGGTATTCTGAAAAACCATTTATATTTCCTCTGCGTGAATATAACCAAATAAGATGAAGTTCTGACAAACATTGCATGCCAGTTCCAAATACTATGTTCATTTTGGCTTCCACTGGTAATAGAGACCCATAAAAGGGTCTCTCTTTTCATCATAACTAATTAGTTGTTGGTTTTTGTATAAGACAACATGAAAGCTTGATGTGTAGCAATATACCAGTTTTAGTGCAGTAGAAGAAATGCATCAATAAAGCAAGGACAGTAAGTCCAAGACTCAACTTTCTACAGAATGAGCAAGTGTACGGAAGTTATTCCATATTATTTTGTACTCAATCAGGTTTTATCTGAGCATTACCTTTAAGTATAAGAATGATAATTCACTTTGAATTTATGAATTGTTCCAGTCTTTAATCACACATTGTTTCAGTTCAAAAAATATACGTTTCCTTGATGGAGTTTGTAGGCAACCATGAACTGCTTAAATATTTGGTAAACAATGTGAGAAAATGAGTTTTTAATTTTTTCAATATTTTTAGTAAAATAATTAACTTGAATAATCTTATCCACTACATTACACAGGGATTCTAAATTATTTCAGCACTGTTAATGCTATTCTGTCATTTTGAAATGTACTTTCTAAACAGCATCTAATAATTTTATTGCTGTCTATAGGTAACAAACTGTACATACAGCTAAACAATTATATATTAAAATGTATGTATAGCAATATGTAACAATAGGTAATAAATATTATTTTTTAACAATAATGCTTGTTGTTACACAACATACACGTGTTGTTTCCCAAGCAGCATCTTTGGTTAGAAAAATACTATATGAAGTCATAAATCACAAGAGGAGGTAAATACACTGAGACATTTCACAGAGAAAATACATTTCTGTGTTTTTGATGAGAAAGTAAAAAAGCAAACAACTCTGGCCTTATTTACCTGTTTTCTAGTGTGGAAAATTCCTCCTATTTTTCCACACTGCATCCTATTTTGTTCTATCTCCTACCCAGAAATAGAACATTTATCCAAAACACAACTATGAAATTATCTGGAGAAATTTGCACACGCTACCTCACCAACAGAACGGGGGAAAAAAGAAAGCAGAATAATTGAGAGCAAAGCAACTTGCAGGTAGACAAGATACCAGGATACAGTTTCACTAAATGTAAGTAGAACACTAGTTATACTTTGAAAATACTTGAACTATCATACCAAAACAACATGTTGTTTTGGCGTATTTTTGGTTGGTTGGTTGGTTGGTTAGTTGGTTTTTTTCTTGTGGGCCTATTTCTAATGGCTATGAAGATAAGTTAACAAAGCTGAAAAGTACCAGTTCATTCGTATAGAAATCATAACCTGCCTACCATGACTTAAAAGCTTTGATTTGTCAATAAACAAATTTTGGTTATAACTCACAGGAAAAAATAAGCCAGGCTTATATTTAATTTTAAAATAGATCTTAAATCCGAGATCCTCAAAGTATTTTGTGTTTTTCCCAGATTTTTGCCTTTTGGGGGATTATTTCAGACCTCTTCACTTTAAATTTTACTCTACATAATTTTGAAGCCACAAAGTACTGAGCTGTTCCTCTCCTCCTGCTTCCAATTAATTTCTGAAGCGCTTTGGTACTGCAATGCCCAGTAGCCCCATTAGGAAGAATCGACCAGCATCAGTCAATCAAGTATCTCCAGATGTAATCTACAGAAATTAAACGTGGAAAAGACAAGCTAAATCATAGACTATTTGGCATCTCCATATAATAAATATGGCGGGAGAAGACAAGTTTTATTGGAAAACAGAACAAGATAGTCTCTGAAATTTCTGATCAGAAAGAAAGGAGGACCAAGATGTAGCAGAGGTGATTCAGGAAATACTGCTAGTGGCAAGAGATACATCTGCTTTCTCTGAACACATATTGATCCAGTAGGTTTTATGTTTGGGATGCCTCCAGTTTTGCTGAAGGTGTCACGTTTCAGGTGACTTGCAACAATGAAATCCTGACTAATTGCAGTTATTAAAGATATTAGTTTGTTTTTCCTTTTTTTGCAGTATTGACGTTTCCCTAAGGACACATTCAAGACAAAAGATGTAACGGTGACTCTACGCTTCTGCTTTTGACTTCTGAAGTGCTCAAGTGAAGAATCTCATTTGTCAGCTGGGATTCCAGATACAAATCAAAACTACCAACAATTACCAGGCAAGGGTGTAATGTGTCAGTATAAAAGCCGTGCCAAAATGCCACACTGCTCATATACCCGCAGCTTTAAATACTGGTGTGATTTTTCTGCAGAGCCCCAGATTTGAAAAACATTTGCAAAAGAAGCAAGGAGGTTTGGCTGGCTTGGTTAGGTTGTTCATTCACCACATTCAAGTTCAGAACACACATCTACATAGCAGAAAATAGCAACTGTGATGCACCTGCTTCCATCCTTTGTTAAATTTTCTGAACGTAAAGCCAGAACAGAGGTTTTCTCTAACTCTAAGGATCTATGAGTGTCTTTCAGAGACAGCAAGTGCTGTATAATCAGCATTTGTCTGAAATACTGAGACAAACACTACATAAACTCCTGCTAAGCAAATATCTGCTGTTGCACTTATAATGCATTTGGGTTTAATTGCAACTTATGTTTTCAAACTGTTTTTGTTTACAACAGTGCAAAACCTGTTGCTGATTAAGGATATTGTTCAAGTTCTGCATTCATTCTTTCTTTTTTTCCCATTTTTATTACCGATACAGATATTGAGAAATAAATCTATGTCTGTTCTATAAAATAAGGCCAAAAATTCTTTTTTTACAATGTTCTGATGCTGTAAAATATTTACACTTCAGTAATCATAGGCTACACCTGCCCAGCTGTGTTACAGTAGGAGACAAACCCAAACTGTCTGACAATCCAAGGTACCCACATATGTTGGGTCCAGTCTTGCTTTTGTTAGGAGACAGCCCGTCAGGCAGGAAGCTTCTGTGCTGGGCAGCAGGACTGGATCAAATGTTCATAGATGAAATAGACTTAGCTACCCCAAGACACCTCATGTGCTACAGCCATCACTGGCAATCCTGAATTCATTCATTCATTCAATTACTTTTTTTTTTCCTTCCTCTTTTTACTTCTATTAGCACGGCAGAGCCCATACTAGCAAAACAAACCAGACCACATTCAAATGTAGCTCACACATCAGGCGCTGTTTGATAACTACATTCCAATGTCAGGGCCAAAGTAATTTTTATCCTGAGCAACCCCACCGGACTATAACCAAGGCCAGAGGGTACACACAATGATGTTGCTCAGGTATAAATGAGAGCATCATTTGACCTGCAGAAATCTTTATTAATGGTGCCAATTCGCAAGGCAAAAGAACTTAGCAAGGCTATAATCCTAGCCTCAGTCTGTTCTGTTTGATGTTAGAAAATATAACTTATTATTCATGATTTGAGAAAAATTTATACGCAAGTCCTTCCAAGATAAGCTTATCCCCAACCCCACCCGTCCACACTATTGTCCCACTTTGAGTATCCCACTTTGGACCGAGGCCACACTTCAAGCATGGTTTTGCAACAAAAGCGTAATCTCTTTTTATGATGGCTTTTGTCATTATAGTTAATGGCCTTCCACTCTCATTCAGCACATAGGAACAATTTTCCCTTTAAAGAATTAGCATTACTAAACAACTATATAAATGTTTGACTGAAAGTGGCTTTCAAAGAAATTGTACAAAACCAGCGCGTGTTAGACAAAGAAATTAAACAAGGAGGCAAAATGTTGTTGCTGTTAGAGGGTCAAATACATGGAGCAAAATTAAAGTTGGGTTATTCTTCTCTACCTGACTGTCCTGTGCTGCAGGCTCAGTAGAGGTGGCATTATAAGCATTGGTGAATTAAACAATTTATAATAAGGCTTTTACCTACAACACTGTAAGGCTGTGTTATAGCAACACAGTAGGAAGAAATGTGATCTTTCGTTGGTTTCACTCCGGTGACCGGGGGCCAGATGACAATGGATAATCAGCAAGGGCTATAATTTATCATAGCACTGTAATGCATAGCAGCTTCATAAGACAAGCCAGCACAGCAGCAGATCACCACTCAAGGAAGCAGAACGAGCTGGTCTCCAAGGCTCAGGTGTTCAAACAAATGTGCACACACTTGCACACCTACAAGAGAGTGTCAAATCTATGCTGAACATGCCTTGCTCAAAGGTTGAATGAAACAACTGGGAATTTGCATACGTGCAAATATTTTCTTAAGGCACCTAAATTACATGAATAAATGCAATCACTTCAGTACCTTTTCCTGGTACACTGATTTTAATAAGGTCATTGCCTATATGTTTAACAGCTAATAATTCTGCTCTTTCCCTCATCACGGAAAATTCTGCCCTATGCAGCCGCGGTTGCTCTGGCTTCAAACAACACACGACGGATATAGCTAAAGGGAAGAAACTACCTTAAAAGTGAGAGATGCAGTGCCCTAACACATACAGTGCAAATGACTAACAGTATTCTTGTATCAGAAAAGTAAGCTATCTTAATTATCTCCGAGTACCAGAAGCCTCTAACAGGTCCAAAGTCTTCTGCAGTACATATGCCAGTCCTGACAGCCACCAACCAAAAACCACAAAAACACATGAATGCTGACACGATCAGACCTTTCATCACACATGCATCGAGGTGAATTGGAGTGATTTTATGCTGTGAGCTGAATCCTGACGTTTGTAGAAGCTCTCCCTTGTGCAGGCCTGCAACAGGATACAAAGGATCCTCTAACTTGATACTGGACCCTACAGCAGCGTTCCAGCATGCCTCTTCCTTTTACGCTGTATTATGAACAGTGGTACAAAGTCAGAAATGCTGAGCTGAAACTCTTCTAAAGATTCTGGTCAGTCAAAATTATCAGGTGGCACCTGTGTGTTCATTTAATGGGAACAGCTGTACAGGTGACCTGATGTCAGATTTAGGCAGAGGCAGGCCCTGCTCTTCCTCTGAGAGGCTGGGCAAATTGCACCTATCAGCCTTTCCTTCAGCTTCTGCTGGGAGCTCCAAATCATTGTCCTGGCTGGCAGCCTTGAAAACCACATGAAATCTATGAAAACAAGTGGCATACGCTTGCTGACTTCCATGAAATTTAGATCAATCCCACAACCTTCAGCTTAAAACTCAGTGTCATTTTCACTACTAATTGAACAATTCAAAGTTCATCCATCTGAGCTCATACTGAAAAAAAAAGCTTTTTTTCTTGTCCAAGCAGAGTTAGCCTTATCAGATATGGCCCCCATAAAGCTTCCCTATATCCCTGAAATCAATCGTCATATGCTTGCTCCCAGCTTTCCCCACAACTGCCTTTAGCAATTTAAGTCTCATTCCCTCTGTGAAACAGGCAATAAATCACATCCACAGTATCGAGTGAAAAATAAATCATAAACTTTGATAAACAACCAGAAGTTTGTAAAAGACTTTTAAGAGGTGTTGCCTCTGATTTGTAAAGTAAGGGAAAATCAGGTGTTGGGAAGGCATTTGTGTCTGTGTACGCTATAAAAGGACTCCTTTAAATAGGTCCCAGTAAAGTTCTTGTGCTTAAATGCATATACAGATGTGTCCTGAGGAAGCAAAGTCTGTCCTTACCTACGTCCAACTTTTAAATATAACCTCAACTTTTATTTTTCCAACTTTTCTGTTTCTCCTCTACAAATGAAAATTAAAAGGATTTCTTACTCCCTAATATACACACACATATAAACACACCGTGTAAATAGCTTTTGGGTGATTTTAGCTGCCTGTGAGTTCTTTGACTTTTTACAGCTCTAAGAAAATCTCAATATGCCTAATTAATCCCCAGAATGGAATATACCTGTAGAGCAATACTGTCTTTTGAACTTAAACGTAACTGGCCAGTGCTCTTCCTGCATCAAAACCCTGAAGCTCCACATTCTTATTCCTTTAGAACACGAGACCATCAGAAACCCATATCCAAATATGCAGAGAGAATGATTTTCCATCATCCTGACATTTCTTTAACAACTCTCATAAATAAAAAGTAGAGTCAGACTTATCGACATTTCATACCATTGCTACAGTAAATTTTTAAAGTTTGAGAGGACACATCATACCCTTAAGCTTCATGAAGTGCACAGACTGTTGCTATAGATTTCTTCTAATTATGTTATCTTCTCATATATCCTCCTACATCTTTTAGGACATTTGAACATAGGAAATTATAAAATTTTGAAAAAATTGTAATTCTGAAATTAATTGTATCTCCCCCAAACATAAAAAGATATCACTTTTATTAAAGGATCATGTATTTTACCAAAATTAGTATTCCAGGAAGAGAGTTTGAAGCCAGGAACTAAACAGCAAAACATGCTATCCAAAGTAAACTTCTGCTTTCTAAGCTCATCTTTGTGTTTCACAAAATAATCCAAACATTAGTAAATAAAAAAAGGATTTGTCTTTGCCTAAATACACTTGTGAAAAAATGAAAGTGGATTAATTTAATAAAATTAAATGGGGACTAACTCAGGCTGATATTGAGAACTATGTTACACCTACAGTATAGGTTATTTTAGTTATATAATGTGTATTTCTTGTGGATCTAGTTTTCATTTCATACCTTCAGAAATACTGGAAGGAAAAGACAATCTTTAATTTTACAAAAAATAGTATTGAGTTTGAGCACAATCTTTCAAAAGGAATTTGTAACTGTTACTCAGACTTAGCCACCCTTTTAAAGTACACCTGTAAGGCTAAAGATAGAAGTGACAATTTTTCTAAGATTATTACAAAAATTAAAAGCCAGTAGAGTACTGTGCTTAAAAATTCTATTTGCATTTTATCTGTCACTGAATTTGCCCTAATTGTCCACTATTGTGATAATGACTGAGTTGAATACTGTATGTCTGTATGTATGTTAGCACCCAGCAATTAACTCAGCAATAATTATATACTATTTCTGACCTCTTTGTGCAGCTGGCAGAGGGTGGGGTTTTTTTAATACACCTTCTGCAACTTTAAGTGGTTCCAAAGAAGTAGAAAAATAGAGTTTAAGAACTATAGGAAACAATTATTAGCTTTGCTGATAATTCCTTATATACATATAGACTTGGAGAATTCGCATCTACATTGTGACTATATGCAGTAAGTTTGAATTATAAGTGTTCCTCAATAACCTCTGTTCCTTTTACAGCTCATTGAACGACTGTATGATTTCTTAAGTGATCCTGTGACATCCCTGGACAATACTGTTTTTTTTAAAAAAATAACTATTACATGCATGTCTGTAATTAGGCAGAGTATTTAAATGTTTGTAATCTTGCACTGGTTTCTTCACTAAAATAAATACCTTTCTTCGCTATAACAATATCAGATAGCAGAGACCCAATACTATCTACCTCAAGAAGTTGGCACAGGACTAAGAAAATACAGGTAAAACATTCCTCAGCCCTGCACCACTACAGTTGTTTGTTTATTCCTCTGTTATTTTATCAGTTTCTCACATGAGGGATGTTCCATGATTAGAGATATTTATAAATGAAGAGATCTAATTTCCCCCACAGGTACACACATGTAAGTCTCATCAAAGTTAAATGTCAAAAAGAATTAAAGATAAAATACTGATTCTAGCAAAATTGTAAAAACCTCTTTATTTGCATCTCTCTGTATGCAAGCCGTATGTAGTTCATTAACATTATATGTCAGCAAGGTTGCAGGTCAATTTAGAAATTCGATTGCAAATCAAGGGAGAACTACTTTCGAATGACATCTGGCTTGACCTTCAAAAACCCTAATAATCTAGAGCAAATCAGATTGTTAAATTATAAACTGAAAGTAAGTTAATGATTAATAGAGTTCAGAAAATGAATTGCAATGTATAACTGGGCTTTGTCTGGTCCATGGACTATTCAGGAGCAGATCACAGATCCATGGGATTTCTCAATACAATGTTTTGAACATCATCTTAAGCTTCTTCATCGATGAGTCCTCACAGATTCTGAAGTCCAGATGTGGTGAGAGACCTCCCCCTGCCACAGTACCTGCGTGCTGAGCAGAGGAGGACTTCTAACTCAGGAGCATATATGGGAGTCAATTCAGGTGTTAGTCTTGGACTGAGGAGAAGAAACAAACATGGCCCCTTGCACCAGCAGTCAGACCCATGGCTTGGAACAGTTTCAGATGTGTCTATGGGTGGGACCTGTGAAGTATCTACCTGAACTCTGAGACCTACACACTGTAGATGAGATTTTCATCTCTGTTCCAGTGCCCCTCATGATGTAATTTTTTAAAAAAAAAAAACCACCTTAAAACTTCTATTTTCTGTGAGGAACAGGATTTCGCTGATCAAGTATGAGGCAACAAGTCGGCAATTCTAGATAAGTCCCTAGGCTTCTCCTTTTCAAAGTAAGCACAAGTGAAATTAGCAGAAACCTTGATCAATATCCCTGCCAACCAGAATTTATAGTTACAACGTGGCATTCTGCTAACTTGTCAGCATTAGCAATAATCCTTTAAAAGAGATTATTACTATACATCAAAGTATGGACAGCACTGTAAAATGACATGACTGAGTTTTTAAAATGATGATTCCACTTTCCACAGGAAAAAAAAAAAAAAAAACCAACAAACCCATGTCTGTAGACCAGAATGCATACCAGTCTCAGATAATAATGAACAAACTCTTATGCTGTACCTATAAGACTTCCCGACGCAAAATCTGGATAACCTATATGTAAATAGAATAACACTACCACGTGGCTGCTTCAGAAAACAGAGAATTATGTAGACTGAATAAAATGCAAACTGTAAGCAGATGTTTCCTGTAGGTTTGCATTAAGATAATGGCAGAAATACTTTAATAAGTACAAAAACCTTGTCAGATTTTTGCTCTTAACTTATATCACTGTCATAGCAGATGTCGTTTATGTCCATATGTTAATCTATCTACATACTTATATAGCTTTTATCACCAAAGTACCTGCACAATTTCTAATCCCTTAAGGCTTCATTCTCACAACATATGAAAGAAGACTGGGCAGTTTACAAACAAGCAGCAGAGACACAAACCGAGCTTGGAGACTTGGGAAGTTTGTAGCCAAACCTGTGATTTAGAGGTGGATTTTTAGAAATCAATCTCTCTCTACACACTTTAGTTCAGCCCAGAACCTAAGATATAATGATGTTCCCAACTTATCCTACACACAGCAGAGTGCCCTAATTTCATGAATATTTAGAGAAGCTTGCAGTGTTCAAACAATACAAAACCTTTTAAAATGGATAATCCAAGTGTTTGGTATCATCATACCACAGTAAGTATTATCAAAATTTTTAAAATACGTATGTTGCTGCAGCAATCCCACAGCTTAAAAGGGCCCATATCCTGATTATTCCAATTAATATATTCTGAGGCAAGAAAGGACTTTCAAGAATCATCCCTCATAGCAGTTGTGGTTATTTGTGAGGAGATGCTCTTGTCTGAAATACCAGCCACATGAAAATGGACGTAACTGGTGTTTGGATCTGTTGTTTCCAAGAAAATACTATACAAATACTGGTTTTCAGTGGTAGTTTACAGACTTTTCCATTTTAGGGTTTGACTTTGGGTAAATTAAAAAAAATTGTCTAGGAGGAGTTAGGTTACCAGAAAAAATCTCCCATTGTTACAGATATACCAGGAGCACATGGCAAGTAAAGCCTTATTTTCTGTCTCTGTACCCTCTCACGTGAATACTCACAGGAAGCTATTGCAGTTAGCTGTGCAGCATCGAGCTTCTCTCCAGAAACCCTCAACACCTGCAAGAAGGGGCAGCAGGAGGCAGCAAGGGGGGGCGAGCACTGCATCCCCTTCCACTGCAGCCAGGCCGCCGTGCCGAGGGGGCCTCTCCTCTTCCTAGGGGCAGCGGAGCTGTGCTTGCCCTGCCCTGCTCAAATGGTCACCTTTGAGTTTAATACCTTACGGTTAACCACAACCCAGAAAGCAGAAAGGTCCTGCTTTTTAGAAACTTCAACAAACCATCCTCTACATAACCAGCAGGTTAAGATTTAGCTGGGGAGCACTAGGTGGTGCATGGCAGCACATTGTTCCTTTCACACTGGACCAAACCTCCTGTTCCTCCAACTGCGAACTCAACTTTTCTTGTGGAAAACAAAGTAATCCAATATCTCAGATCTCCGTTTGTAAGATAGTGCTATCTTACTTCCTATTATGTTTCAGAAGAGTTATATTAGCAAAGAGCATAGGACAATATCTAAGCAAGGAAATAATCCATTGTAAATTAAAAAGTAAATGTTTAAATTGTCACAGGCATTCTTGACTAATACCTATCTCCACTCTCAAATGCTTTATCGCATTTATCAGTTTCACAACTGTTCTACTTTTACAGCTGCTGTTGGACAAAGATCTGAGTTATCCCTGGTCTAGATGCATCTGCCTCATGAAAGAACACTGTAAAAATCTTCCTTAGATTAAAACGCATTCAACTGGGCTGGCAAAGCTGGGGTCTTGGAGTAAAGCACCTAGAAAGGGAAAATTGCAATATGAAAGTTTAAGACCAGTTTGGTGGGGTTGTTTTTTGGCTTTGGGTATGACATGACATGTGCAGTCAATGTGGATATGCACACAAGAGAGCGCATACTGTGACTAAAACAGTGTCCACATACACTGGTGAGTAGCAGAGGGCGAGTGTAGAAAGCTGTACTGTAGGTACGGCTTAACTTTGGCACTAGCTGATCATGCGTACAGTACCATTTTATTGTCTAAAAACGGATATGACAGCAATTTACAGTCAGAAGGAAATTATGAGGATGGCAGAGCAATCCCATCACTAAGTCAGCTGTGGGATGGATTACTGTGCACACCCATGTATTTCCCTACATCTCTCCTCCCAAATAAATCCATGTTTTCCATCACCTTCTCCAAAACAGCAGGGTAGAGGAGAATATGATTGTTGATGGGTCTCTAGAAAAACGCAGAAAGAAGTCACAATAGAGTACACGGACACCATCATCTCCCTGGAGATATTTAAACAGTAGTCCAAGACTAAAATATCATAAGGTGTGGTTTGGAGTAGACAGATATGATAGACCAGATAAACTGTTGTCATATGTCAACTGTTCTATCCAGTCAAGAGTTTTTTATTCATATTTAAAGTAGAGGAATTAAAAAAAAAAATAATCTATATTTTAATTACAACTGATCAAATATTGCTTTATATATTTATTATATATAAAATCAGTTTTTCTTGTTGGTCAGTTAGAGAGTATTTTAGGTATCAAAAATATTCTCACTTATCAAAACTTAAATTTACTTTTTTATAAATATCCCACACAGAGAGTAATCTTACATATCCTTATCTAGACTGTTCATCTTTATTTTCTTTCCCTTTTTTCCTTTTCTGAGGGAAAGAGAGGAATTAATTTCTTTTAGAGTAGAAGTTCAAATATCCTATAATACAAGTATTTTGAAGACCGATAAACATAACATACTTACATATAGCGAAACACACTAATATTTGACTTCACATATGTCTTAAAATGAATTCATATTTAAGTGAATATTCCTTAAAAGCCCACAAGAACGCTGGGCCTTAACTGCCTAATTTAATGTTAATCTTCTGTGTTAAAAGGCAAGAAAGGAAAGTGGTTTTTATGAGCTTTGATAGTCCAGGGGAACACTGCGAAGCGAGGAAGCTAACAGCTGTCCTACTCCATCCCTTCCTTCCCCACCGAGCAGTACTGAGGGCAATGAGCCGTAACAGGCTTGGATGTGCTCCCGGTTGACCCTACCAGGGCTGTGCTCATGGGCGGCAGCAGCAGAGAACAACCAAATGTGACAGCATGGGTGCCACGGGAGAAGGTGCTGAGTGAGATCTGGCTGCTGATCTAAGCACTCGCTCATGACAAGAATCCGAGGCAAAAATATGAGCACGGAATTTAAGCAAGCCAAAGCAAAGCAAAGGCTTTCACCAGGTCAGATTTGGAAATCCTTAATTCCTCTGGAGTCAGCGCTAGCCATCTGTGCCAGGAGGTATGCACTCACAGTCAGATCTGGAAAGAACAGTAGCAATAAATGCAGCTAATAATGAATATAACCAAGACCTAATGGCACTGCATTTATTTGGCACTGATACCTATTACTAAACTGATAATTTATAGTAAAAGAAAAATAAAAATATCCCACAAGTGTCCAGATATCTTGCTTCTGCAGTTAGCAAAAGCTCGATGGGGTACAGCATAGTTTATTTTAAACATAGATTAATTTACTTTTTAAAAATATTTGGGTTTTTCTTCCTATGCAGGGGATTACTTTAATGTGCACGTTTTCCTATTAAGAAAAATCTGGAACCCTTAGTTTGTTTGCAATATATTTCAAATAACAGCAGGAATAAGCCTTATTATTATTTATACTTAAAACAGTAATCACAGTTTAGCAACCCAGACTGGTGCTATATCGTACAAAGCAGCAGCAAAACCAGAAAGAATGAGACTCCACTCCAAAACCCTGGCAGTTTTCAACATTTGCATGAGAGGTCTAAATTAGGACCCTGGTAGCCCAAATTTCCTTTTGTAATCAACGGTGAGAGGAAGACCCCGCTGGGGCACTACTCAGATCTCCGGCAGGCTGAACTGCTCTGTGCAAGTGTCTGTGATCACAAGGCAGCAGCTCCCAAGCTGTTTTTTAGCAGGACAGCGCGCTTTTTGCCTTCTCTACACTCATACCATTTTCTTCTGTCCTCAAACTCCCGCTACCCTTTTGGCCCTGTTTTCTGACAAACTCCTTGCTTAGCACTGTCTTTCCAGTGCCAGACCCATACCAGTCTGTCTTGGCCACCCTTAATGTTACTGTTGTTATTTCCCCTGTTTCTCCTTCCTACCTCCTCTTTTCTTACCTACAAAGGGTTAACTACATTTCTCATTGCAATTATTTACCCTGGACTAATTTACCCCCTGGCAGAAGGACGCACCCCTCCGGCAGGTGACCCTACCGCATCCCCCCGCGGAGCCGCAGGCTTTTGGAGGAGAGGCATGGCCCTCCGCAGGAGACCAGTTCGGTTTCTCTGGACAGCTGGATATGATACAACGCTGCTAAACCCTACAAACAAGCACAAGCATTGTTCAGAGGGCTGAACGAACAATGTGAGCATATGGCTCCTAATGCTAATTAATTATCCTATGGGTTAAGGGGGGCACTGAAATAATAATGCTAAATGAGATTGGAAAGAGACTTCCTGCGACTTTAATTAGGGCAGTACCTCTCCGATTTCAAACAGCACAATGTAACTCCAGAGGACCCTTCCTACCCTCACAAAGGCCAAATGCCATAATTTAATCTGCCATAGTAAAAGAATTAATGCAACCATTAATGACGACTTTCTCAACAATCGGCTAAACACAAATTCAACTTTATAAATAGCAACAGCAAATCGGTTCACACAGCTGAATCCTTCTCTTACAAAAGTATTACTTGCCTACACTGGTTTTACACAGACGCTCATTAGTTTTGCTTCCAGGTAAGTTGGATTATCAACTGCTCTTTCTTTGCTTTGAACTGGTGAATACTTTTATATTCAGCAGAATAAAAAGGTTCAGTTATGCATGAATTATTCCAACTTTCAGTCACATTGCTTACTGCAATTAAACTACAACTGGGGTTTTTTTTACATTCAAATTAACAGATGCCAAAGAAAGAGTTTTAACTGTGTCCCATGACTTGTTATTTATGAACTTTTCAATTTTCTTGCGTATTTTTTTGAACAGATTGCCTTTAATTCCCCACCAGTGTGATTATTTGAGGATAACCACACCCTCCAGAATGGCATTAAAGGTACAATGAGGTATGACTTTGTTCCAGAGAAATAACATTTAGATTTTCTGAAAAAGAAGAGCAGCTCACATTTAAACGCTTATAGCTCTTGTAGTAAAGTTGTTCCCATTTCTTAAATGGTCACTGTCAGACAGAAAATCACATTAAGTTCAAGAACAATCGTAATTAGCGTTGTCAATCAAAATGGTATAATAATAGGCACATTAACAGAATAACATGTTGATGTATGAAGAAGCGAAGTTCTTGCTGCCTAAGGTAACGCTTTCGTTTGAAAGAATAATTGCCAACTACTTCAAAGTGTTATAGTGAATTAAGTTTGTTTATAGCGTAATTAGGGAGTAAAAATGAAGATGCGTGCGTGCCAGATTTCAAATTGGCTATTTTCTACCTGCAGTGCTCAGAATTTTCAAATGCCTTCTGCAACACATGGCACCTTATTATTTTCAGGCACTGTATCATGTTGCACCATGTCACATCCTATTATATTAAATGATGTAACAATTCTATTGAGTTCACGCTGAGGTATCACAATACTAGAAATGTAAAGGAAAGAAAAATATACTCAGAACAATTAATGAAATAAAACTTTAGCTTTCAAAGTGTAGGTTACATAATTTATTTTCTTGGTGCTTATTCTTTGATCTCATTCTCTTATGTTTTCTTTGGTATAAGAATGATGCGGAGAGGCCCAAGAGAAGGAGAGACACAGCACATAGAAAAGCCAATGAGAATGGGAGGACTAAGTGCAAGATACCTTTTGAGTTCTCTACTAATTACTGGTTTTAAGAGCCCTTTTTAAAAAATAAGATTTCTTTCACAAATGAGACTCCTGAGTTATTACAGGAAGAAATCTTGCTGAAATCTGCTCCCTAGTCTTAGAATATCTTTCAAAAGCTTCTTTTTCTTTCCCTTCTGCGGCAGCTTTGAAGCAACTTTTTAGGCAGAAGAGACTGATATCTATCACCTACACAATGTCCAAAGAGGGTTAATTATTTAAAGCCAGTTCTTTGCATTAAGCACAAATGCAAGGTTTCCATTAGCTTTAACTGTGAGGAGTCATTAAAGAACCTGCATCTCTCTCTCCGCTAGTAACAACATTTCAAAAACAAGTAAACACAGTCTGACAGATGGCAAAAATCTCTTAAAGTGGTTATTTAAAAGTAAATGTTAGGTCAATATAATTAAAAGAGTCAGCAGCAAATGCACCCTTATCAATTTTTAAAAAATCAAATACTACCATTATCGGAAGAACGTGTTGTATAGTTTCTACATAAATAAGGAGCCTGAATTACTGCTTTCAATGCAATGGACAATGTAATCTTTACCATGGCAATATAACTAGTGTATCCTAACATGTAATAATATAGAAGTCAAGTCTGGATTTGTTTTCAAGAGCAGTTTTATAATCCTATTTTTCATGGGACCTTGCGCTTAATAAAGATACACCTAGATCCCCACCCCAAGCCATAAAGATGACCTAGAATCTATTGTTATCAAATGGAGAAAAAAGTGTGCGTGTGAATATATATATTTTAAAAAAGAAATAAAAAGAATGCAATGCTTTTTTAGAGGGGCTGGGAGATTCAGGGCTGAGAGTAAAGGAAGTTAGCATGAAAATGAGTACCTGATTACTGAAACACTGCAATAGTCAGCAGCAGGCAGAAAGGAAGCTGTAGTGAAGGTTCAGCAGTTCTCCAGAGTGCACCCACAGCCACATTAATTTTGAAATCTTTTGAAATGCTATTCCACATTCCCATGCAATCTAGCAGCAGTTGTGAAAACATCTTTCAATCATTTATAATAGCTTTAAAATTATATAGCACCTTTCATCTAAATGGAATCTGAAAATGGGCTTCTAGCTTTATTCACTAATTTTAGACTTTATAGTGCTTAAAACAAAGAACTCCGTTAGCTAACTTATAAATAGGCTAATTTTCATATTGTGACCTAACTACTATAAGTTGCCTAGACAGCAAAACATACAACTTTAAAACTGCAGATCACCTGATTCATTCCTTTATAAGAATCTGAGTTCAGATACTTGCAGAAATATAAAGAGAAAGGAGTCACATATAGTGGATTTCCAAATGAGGCCTCATTATAGCCAATTCAAAATTCTCTGTTGAAAGGAAATTTTTTCTGATTCATCAGAACTGCAGGTTGTAAGAAGATGTGTCCTATCTGGCAGCAGCAGCAAACTAGAAGGGACTTGAATCCTTCCCGCTTTCACAGCCCATCAGACCACCTTCCTATCACCTTCAGGAAGTGGAAGCTCAATCAACATGTTCACATTTTTGCCTAATTAATGACTGTATGAGCTGCACCTCCAGTCTGTCCTCATATGGCATCCCTAGGGAGGGTTAAGACTTGGTTGATCAAAGCACAAGAGAAGGTCTACAGCCAGAGGGTAGCAGGGAGGGAGCCGAAGGGCTCCTGCACTCCCCAGCCTTGGCACTGACAGGTCAGTTGAATTCCCGGGCAGCGAAGCGTCCCTTCCCAGGCGGCTTGGCCCCCTTGCCCATGAAATGCCTCAGTGATGGAGCTTTGCTGTATTTTTGAATTACTATTGAAGATAACATTTAAAAAGTGTCACAGTATCAAAAGGATTGTAAATTTCAGGAACTTAATCTTTTGTGTCACTTACATACTTTTGAAAATCATTACTTTTCACATTTACCACACCTTCACCAAAGCCAGTGTCATGCCTCCTCCTGTTATATTTGTCTTCTCAACAGGAAACAAAACTAAAATAGGAACTGCTGTTTTTATCACCCGTGTTCACAAAGCCTAGCACATGTGAGATTTCCATTCTTAATAAACTACATATCTAAATAAAATCTCTTCAACAACTCTTTTTCATTCTTTGAAAGTATCCTTAGAATCTGAGAAATGAGTTGATAAAACATGGAATTAACTAGATATGTCCGAGTAGGTCATAACATGAGCGTGGCTCGTGTGCTTTTTCTTTTCTTTCCACAACACGTAGGTTGTTTTTAAATACAAAACATAAAATTCAGTCAATAATAGAATTCCTTTAGCAGAATACTCATTTAGTTAGAGATAGTGGGACCCAGGATAAGTATGCAGCTGAGCACAGAAACTATTATATTAACTGCTAGCAGAGACTGTACAAGCTTAAATTAGTCTATCACTATAAATGCAGAATGTGCAAATTAATGTGTGTGTGAGCCAAATTAAAATACAGCTTTGATTTTCTGCAAGATAAAATGTTTGGCTTAATACAAAATGTTTTAAATAGTCATGGTTAGTAAATAAAATTGGTTATGGAAGTAAGAAAAGTACATTGACCAAAGCAAGGCCTGTTAAAGATTAAAAAAAAAAAAATTCAAGGTATGTGAAGGGTTGAAAAGTAATAAGGTCTGAATGACTTAGTGATGGCTGTCATAAAAATCTGGCAGGGTATTCTATTTACAATATGTAATAAAACTGTCACACACAGAATTTATAAAAGCATTTGCCCTAGAAAACTAAATCTTTTTGCCAAGGGCAAGTTAATAACCTCTACAGTTCATTTGAATATATGAGCAAAGAGATGTTTTGACTAATAGAGCATCACAAGGTGAGCACTAGGCAATCTAATAGATATTGTGAGAATGGGATGATCCAAAGACCACAACAACCTGTTAGAATACTGCTGAAAAATCTTGTGAACTTTATATCCATTGTGATCTATCACTACTGAATGTATGCTGTGCATGTATGTGTAGGTATATGGGTTTTACTGATTGGGGATTACACATTCAGCAATCCCATGTTAGCTGACGTTAAAATAATTCCTCCTGAAATACTCAGAGATGCTGACTTGTGAAGTAGCAAATTGAATGCAGAGCTATTGCTCTTAAGATTATGTGGGGCTTAGTGGTTTGAGAGACTTAAGCCACCAACAGATCAGTCGACATCCAGGATTTTTCCCTCATAAAAATCCACACTTGTAAATTAACATATTTTTAAATCAAAGCCTCAAAAATCCATCTAAATTTAACTTGGAACAGTATCCCACATTACTAATCATTCAGGAAAATCGTTGATAATTAGCCAGAGTGCAAAGCTGTGTACAAGTTCATAGGGAACGAACAAGTAACTCCCATCTTTGTTAGGGGTAAAAACCATATTCAGTATGATAATAATCACCAGTTTAGAAAAATACTCTGCCCAAGAAGTAGGGAGATTGTTCTGCCCTGAGCTCTGTTGCCACAGACTACTATTTACACCTGAGCTAGCTAATTTAAAACTAGCTTTGGATATCTCTAAAATACATTGCCATCACTTCCATGACTGCAATTCAGACTCTGTAACGAGCTATGTTAGTTCCCTGATATACTGGCAGTGGAGCTTTGCTGGGGAAATAAAAAAAAAACCACCCAAAAAACCAACCAACCAAAAAAAAAAAACAACAAAAAACCAACCAAAACAAAAAAATCCCAACCAAACAAAACAAACAACAACAAAACACACGATAGATTCCATTAGACCTACATGAATTAAACCCAGCTGCCAGCTATTTCTGTACAAGGCACTTGGTGCTTCTTCACAAGGGAGAGGGTCCAACTAGATGAGATGATCTTCAGATTAGGCTTTAGTCATCATCCCAATAGACATGTTCAGGCAGCAGCTAGGAAGAGCTTGTGTGTTGGGCTGGTGGCCTATCCCCACAACAAACAGGGAACTTTCCTGTCCTGCTAATGAAGTGTTGTGCCTGTGTACATGGCTGTGCAGATTTTGCTAGCTGTGATTTGTACTGGAGCAATTACTTCACCTTAAAATTTAAAGACTTTGCATCAGAAACCAATTAAAAATTTCAGCTATCATATAGCTTTTATAAATGTCGTTAACATATCATAAAAAAGTCACAAAACCAGAATGAGATAAGCTCTCTGTTACTGCAGTTCAAATTACCCTAATTACAATTTACTTGTACTCTTATGTTAGTGACTGATATCCAGGTGCCTGATGAGCATTTGCAGTTGAAACAATACTACTAATTTCCCCGTCTCTCTCATTCCCATCCACAGGAGAAACAATTATGATTGATTTTATTTTATTCTTTTACTTTCTTACTGGTATGCCATTGCATGAAGGACTCTCAGAGAGGACTATGTCAAATTTACTTAAAATTTTCTCTGGAAAAGTGACAATTCATGTGGCCATTCAAATCTCCTGTACATCCAGCTTCAGCCTCTCACCTAGGTGAATCTATAGCTGTTTTTCTGGGAATGTAATCGTCCAGGACAGTTAATGGTAACAGAGGAAGAGGCAATGCCTCAGAGTGATAAGGCAGTCCTAAAGAAGCCATGATTTGGCACAGAAAGATTAAGCAGTACACTCATTTGTGAAGTGATGCTGAGTGATGATTCTGTTATTATCAGGTTGTAACATATGTTCAGGTCAGCAGCATACATATTGCATCCTCAATTTCAAAATTAATTTTTTGGAAAAAGATCAGCATTCAATTTCTGAAAGCCAAAACTTCAGCTGTTTGAGTTAGAGAAGCTGGACCAGGTTAGAGGAGATTAGAAGTAATGTCTGTTATGGCGTGACTGCTGCTACTTCTTAGCTGTCTGGTAACACACCCCGCCATGCAAGTTTAGGAGGGTTCACAGCTGATGCTAGAGGCACTCTGTGGTTCCTGCCCTTGCTATGTCCTTGTAACTCTACACACCCCCACGTACATGCACTTCTCCTAAGCAAGCCGTATCATTTTGCTACCACTCAGTGTTAGTCAAGGCAGAGTGCCCATTCACCCAGCGGAGCCCCAGCTCTGCCCCCGACAGGTACTGGTGTCAACCACACCTCATTGCTTTACATGTGCTTCATGTTACAGCTACTGTTGTAGCAGCAGCAGTGATGAGGTGCACGTGACCACCTTTTGGTGGCTTGCTCTTAATCAATCATCCTTCTGTAGCCTGCTTTCAACCTGCTGCTTTTGGCCTACCGCCTTGTTATCTCATGGCTTTTTTCCTCCACCGAGCATGCTAGCTGTAGTTTCAGAAAATTACCCCTATTTTTCTCCACTCAGGAGCTACGGACCTCCCTACTGGCTGGCTGCTGCTGGCCAGACACTCTCCTCACTCGTTAGATGCTCCTTCCCTCACACAGATTACAGATCTGGCCCCACAGATATAGAGGGCTGCCTGCCTTCAGGGATACAAAAAACAGCAGTAACAATAACAACAACAACACACTGAATGAATCCATGTAAGAAGTGACCCAAAGTGCTCTAGAAAGGGAAAAGAACATGAATCTCAGACTTATTTTGGATTTATAGCAATGCAACAGAGCTGTTCAACATGGCATACCCTTTATGCTCCAAACAACAGAACTGAGCTAAATGTGAATTTATTGATTAATGTGAATGAATGAGGTTAAAGATTTCTTGTCATATCACGTAAGTACCCCAGACTGACCCAGAAACACACCCACAATGTAACAGATATTGGAGGATATTTGAGTTGGTAGACAAGTTGCCATAGTACCCAGCCATTGCCTAAAGCAATAAAAATGCCTCACAGCTTTTCCCAGTGGAAAGGCAATGCTCTGGGGACATACTGCCAAGGAGCAAGGGAATCTCCTGCTACATCAGCCTGATTTTATTCTTGTATTAGAGGTTCAAACTGCAGTAAATTAAGAAACTGTCTCACTAAAAACAAACAAACAAACAAACAAACAAAACAAACAAACAAACAAAAAAAACCCCAAAAACAAACCACAAAAAAACCCCACCCAAAACCAAACCCCAACAACAACAAAACAAGAAATATTAAAGTTAACCTTAGGCCCAATATAAGATTGGAGTAAGGGGGCATCATTACCCAAAAGTCATCAGAACCATCAGCCGGGCTAGATGCACCACCAGTTAGTACATGGAATGGAAAGTATTTGAAGAGGTAGCAGGAGAGTAAAATACACTCAGCAGCAGCCATTTTCAGTAGAGTTGTTCGCTTTTGCTGTTACTACTGAAAGTTCATAGTAGCCGTAAGAGAAAAGGAACATCTTTCCAACACTGTTAATGAACAGGATAGTTCAAAGTGAAGAAAAGGACTATATTTATGACAAACGCTCAAATACCTGTCTCCTTGACTAAAAGACGTTTATTAAACGATATTGGAAAGAGTGGGAAGGAAAGCCACAATTGCCCTACAAGCCACCGTTCAAGCGGCAGAAAGCTAACTGGTTGCAGGTCCAAAAAAACCCAATAAAACACATTCTTTGTAGTAAGCAAGGGAGCAGGTAAGATCTCACTCCACATATCGTCCCCCACTTGATAACCAGAGTGGGACATTAGGGTGTGTCCTGGTTTTGGTTGGGATAGGGTTAATTTTCTTCAGTGTAGCTGGTACAGTTTGATTTGGATTTGGTATGAGAATCGTGCTGATGGCACATTGGTGTTTCAGTTGTTGTTAAGTACCGGCTAAGTGTCCCTAAGTAGTGTCTGTACTAGTCAAGGACTTTTCCAGCTTCCCAAGCTCTGCCAGGGGAACAGGGAGGCGGGAGGGGAGGGGGCACAGCCAGGACAGCTGACCCCAACTGACCAAAGGGATATCCCACACCATATGGTGTCATGCTCAGCAGATAAAGCTGGGGGAAGGAGGAGGAAGTGGGGGACATTCTGCGTGGTGGCATTTGTCTTCCCAAGTAACCGTTACACATGATGGAGCCCTGCTTTCCTGTTTGAGGGTGCCAGAGCAGGGGCACAGGCTGCCCAGGGAGGGTGTGGAGTCGCCTTCCCTGGAGACATTCAAAACCCACCCGGATGCGTTCTTGTGCCCCCTGCTCTTGGTGTGGCTGCTCAAGCAGGGGGGTTGGGCGAGATAATCTCCAGAGGTCCCTTCCAACCCCTGCCGTTCTGTGATTCTGTGTAATGGCTGAACACCTACCTGCTGATGGGAAGGAGCAAGTGAATTCCTTGTTTTGCTTTGCTTGTGTGCTGCTTTTGCTTCTCGTTATATTATTATTGTTGTTATAATTATTACTATTACTGTTTTGCTTTCCATATTAAACTATCTTTATCTTAACCCACGAGCCTTCTCAGTTTTACCCTTCTCAATCACTCCCCCATCCCACTGGGGCGAAGTGAGCAAGCGGCTCGGTGGTGTTTGGCTGCCTGCTGGGCCTAAACCACTACAGGGTGCAGCAAAAAGGCATCCGTCCCATGAAAAGATCTGTTAAAATCTTTTCCTTTCAGGGGAAAGAAGAGCAGGAAATGAAGCCATTTATTTCAGGGAAAACAGATGAACGAGAAGAATGGAGGTGAGCACTCCTTTTGCAGCCTTTTAAACTGGTAAAACACACTTTTTATTTGGGGGGTGGTGGTTAAGAAAAGGAAATCTGGAGCTAGCTTTGGTTCAGCTTCTGGTTTTCTGCCAAGCTTTACTTGCTTTTGTAACTTATTACAAGCATGTCTGAAAGTATGGACAGGAACACCTTTTGTCCTAACTATTGATACACAAATGCACAGGCTATACTTTTCAATAGCAAAGAGAACTTAAATTATATAAACTATGACCTTGTAACCTAAACTGCCAGATTACAAACTGATAAAAGAGAAATAGTAACTTTCCATTGCTCTAGATTTCACAAAGTGAGCATGATAAACTAGATGGACTGAAGATGCTTGGAGAAGATCAGGTAAGATTCTTGTGCTGATGAGAATGACTGTGTGTGTGTGTGTGTGTGTGTTCATGGAGGTGACCTCATATAAGTAGTCATGTATAGTAATCAGAACAGTAGTCATGTAAAACAATGAACCCCTCCATCATTCAGGGTAAAGGGAGGGGAAGAGGAGTCTGGGATAATGTAACTGAGCCCAGACCTACAGGAACATCAACATCCAGTTGGGAAAACGCCCTCCCAACTGGTGCACATGCACTTATTTCTTCCCACAGACTAATTCAAACGCAGATATCCTCACTGCGGGCATCCACAGTTGAGTGAGATGAATACTACTGCCAGGGTCTCTGTAACCTTGTGAAAAAAGGGGAACTGTACAGAGCAAATACTCCATGACAAAATCCACCTCAGGGTCGCAAGCTTCATAACTGATTTAATTCATTAATGCTTACACCACCTTATCTACTGATAGAGCACACAAAAAGATAAGGCCCAACATTAGACTGGACTAGACTGTGCTTCTGGGCATCGCTACACAACAAACCAATAGTTGGCATCTTCTCAGAAGATGCACATGAAAATGCAGGGCAAAAGGTAAGCATGAGCTGTTCAGTTGTCTTCCCTATGCAACAGGCAGTCTATAGTTGAGGTAGAAATCAAACTCAAATATTATGACTCTTTATTAGCATTTTAATGTAATTTAAAACGTTTGTACCCATCTATTCTAAATGATCATCTAACTCTATGTGAATGAGACTTTCCTCAAAGGTTTGTATCTATTGGTAAAAATATTTCAAAACAATATACTTAAATGGGCCTGTAAGTTATTACTAACATTGTAAAGCTCTACTGCTTTTCCCTTTTCAGGAATTACTTCAGGGTCATTTCTAGGCAATATGTGAAATCATAACAAGCTTTTATTTGATTTCCAGGACACAGGCAAGAAAGGAACTTCAAAAAGTCTCTTAAATCCCAAACCTGCAACTTTAACTTCCACGTTTCTTACTCTTCCATATTTTGGTTCTATGCCTGGTACTACAGTTCCTGAGTCAGAATTGCCCTTTGCTGTTCTCCTAGCATAAATGCAAAATAGAAGGAAAGAGAAAAAAACCCAACTGCCTATTCTAGCAGGATGTCTCTGTTTTTTGAGGAGAGAAGACAGTAAATGGTATTTCTCTCACCCTCTCTTGTTTTGTTTTTTGTTTTTTTTTTTGTTTCTGCTCTGCATTTCAAGAAGTGAAACATAGGCAAATACTTTGTTTCATGCAAAATGCAAAACCTTCCCTCGAGCTGGGCTGGGTACATGGATGAGTGATCCTCTCTCTTATTTATGCTTCTCTGATTCAGATACTTTTAAAAGTCCTGCTTCCATTCCCTTAAAGTCTCATAGCAAAATTCCTGCTGGTTTTCGTGGGAGCCAAATGGTGCAACAAGATTACTCTTTCTACTTCAATTTGCGACCAAGGAAATGAAATTCCAAAGCATGACCTTGAACCCATAGTTTTTACATGTTGGAGAAACACCTGGGTTCAAACCAACTGGCAAGTTGTTTGGGAATTTTTTTTAAATAACTTTATAACTTGATATGTGTTTCTGAAATGAAGTTTAACCCATCCTACAAAGGCAAAAAGTAATAAAAATCTCATAAATCAGTTCATGCTGGACATGTATATCAGTTCCAGCTACAAACAAACAAAACTAAAAAAAAAAAGAAAAACCAAACCCCAAAACACTAGGCTGTGAGACACAAGAGTCCTATGGCACAATAGGTGCTTGTTCATTAGTTTTGGAAAACTACATTAACCTTTTATATTCTCATTATAGTGTGATTTGTCTCATTTCCTAAGATTACAAGGAATGACACAATTGGATTTTGCCACATGTCTTGTCCAGCGTTTCAAAAGTATTCAAGATCATTACAAATTAAATGACAAAATAACATGGTCAATATTTCATTTGCTGCTTCACAGCTGTTAGAAGGTATACCTCTGACCTCAAACACAAGAAAGCCAAATCTCACTATTGCTCTTTGGAAAGGGCCTATCTGCCCATTATGCTAGCTGCAGATTATTCCAATATACCTGGGTTATTACTAACAGAAATGTCACAGAAAGCATGTTAGCGGGTAATTTAGAATCTGGTCTGTTTGGGGAGCTGCATTATTATGACAGAATCCACTTTGTTAAGTTCCTCTTTGATAAGCATCCCACAGTATTTATCTTAATTGTAAAACATACAGAAAGCAATGGCTACGGAAGTCTCTTTTTATTTCAGACCTAACCTCCTCTCCTTAAAAGTGATATTTTGACCAACATAGCCACTTTAGGCAAAATACACCAATAAATTAGATTACAAGGTTTTGATATCCTTTCATATCCTCATCAAAGCCGATGAGAAGCGTTACATAGACGTGACTGATTGGAAATAGGAGAAAGATTACATTAACAAAGATAACTGTGCATGTCTACATCCATACCTGCACAGGCATTCTTTCGCACTAGTATTTGCTGATGTTACCACACTGATAGCAGGGGCAGGGTTTGTGCTGTCACATTGTCACATTCCGCTTTGCTGCTGCTAAGGAGAAAACACCTTTTCTTCTTATGTTAGGCAAATATAAGAAAGGGTAGAGGAAAAAAGGGACTTTAATTCCATGTAGTAAGTAGAAGCTGATTTGCCTCAGTTTTCTAAGACAAATTGTCCATCAGAAAAACAAACACAAATAATGGTATATTTAAAATAAATCTCACAAAGCGGTTAACTGAATTTCCTCTCCTGACACATACTCTCAAACTGTAACAGCCAAGCTGTGTCACTCCACCCGCACAGACAGCAATCAGTAGAGAGGAGTGAAGCCCTCCTTCCTCATGCTCCCCTCTAGCAAACACCTGCAGCAACAAGGACCAGGAGCAACCGCAAGGGTGCCAGCTGCACGCAGTAGCAACCAGCCAAGGCATGGCGATACTCCACATAATAAAGTTTTACCCTGTGTGTCATAAAACTTAACTGCTGCCCTCTATATACATTTCTCTCTAATGCAGGAAAATAAGGCAGAGCATGCAAACGAGCACACTGAGGTATCTCTAATCATTTTTTTTTTTATACCACACGGTAAGAATTTTGGGGCAATGAGAACATATATTAAAATCTGCTCTACTGATTATTAAGATGAATATGCAGTGTGTGGGACATTCCCTTGCCTCTGTCTCTGATAATAGATTGGAGTAGGACATGGGCAGAGAATTCCTCTGCAAAGTCACCTTGCGCTACACTTTAGTAAGTCTGGACAAAGGTATTTTATACCAAATTACACTGAGAAACAGAGCAACTTTATGACAAAACAGGATCTGAGGCAGAGAAAATGTGGGGGCGGGGGGAAACAAATTACTCATTTGTACAGTTCAAAAAACTGGCATATGTATAGTGCTAATACTCTGCTGTTGTCTTCATAGGAAAATAATCTGGTCATCCTCAATCAGTGAATGTTAAATGAGAACGTGATTTTCACTAGCTTTTTGAATAAGTTGTCCACTAATATTTCATATGGAAAATTCACTTTTCTAACACCAGTTACAAGATTCTCATATCAGAGATGATGAATCAAACTAAAATGATTTAAATACCCCTATTTAGTCACCAGGCACTTTCTATGATATTTTGTACCATTGAGAACATTTTTAAGCATAGAATTCTATAATATCAGTGATAGATTAGGGTACGGAATCCACCTCAAACGCCAGACTTTTTTTTTACACTTCCTATATTCTTCAATAACAAATTAACTTTTTGCTTAATGACTAAAAGTTTAATTCATTTACTGAAAACAGGTACAAGTAACTATTCCTTTAATTAAGAAAATTCATTAAAATCCACCGTTATCTTTGAAACTGTTTGAAGTTTAAGGTGTTATAATGTTATTTTGTAAATGCTATCTTAATAAAGTTTAAGAAAAATGACACGGTATTTAGTTTAAAACGACAGAAAAGTAATTTCAGGATTTCTTTTATGTGATGAATACAGTATTTTAGCTCTCCTCTTGTATTTCCCAAGAGACATCTGGACTCAATGCATCCAAGATTAATACCATTAATTAAAAGCACGCACTATTTACCAGTCAAGAGTTTGGGCAGATTCTGTTTATTTTTTTTCCAAAGGTTCTTTTACATATACTGGAAAGCGGGGCGGGGGGAATCAAGTCTCACTTGCATACATATGCCAAGTAAAAATTAAGCATGTTAAGCATGTTCACTTTTAATGAACACTTTAAAATTGTTCATGAACACAGTATACTTCTCATCATTTAATTTTTGTTAGTAACTCAGATTTCAGGCTCCTTGATTTGCCTCTTCCCTTTCCCAGATACCTTCATTTTCTTCTAACCCCTGACAAACAGACTAAAAAAAAAGGCAAATGAGGATTCATGTTATGTAGGCATATTAAAAACCTGAGCTTAGCCTTATATCACCTACCATTAGGCCACCATTTGCCAATTTATTGACATGTCAGAGTAGGATGTAGCATTGGTTCTGCTGAAGTTGTCGTGTAAACGTAAGCAGTTTAATTATAACAGAAGCTTAAGGCTTTAAACTATAAGCCTTTCCAAGCCTATAAATGTAATAATTTTTTCCACCTAACTACTGTGAAAAATCCTGATATCTTCCAGTTACACTTGAGCTGCACAGCTACTGCTCTGTTAATGTGAAACAGAAAAGCCTTTGTCCTAAATCTTGAAATCAGTGGAGGAATCACTAAAACCGGAGAAGCTCTAGCTGTCTACTAGACTAGTACCTCTAGTAGCCTGCTCCTTTGCACAGCGAGAGCCCCAGCTCGTCAAGAATATGAGTGAACAAACACCATTTTCAATCACTCTTGAATCTTGGTCTGACATAAAGAGCTTGGGGGTGGTGCGAAAAATATCCTAGTCTAATGGTCTCGGCAATACTATTTCAGACAGCAACGGTTTGGGGTTTTTTTGTCCAACGTTCAAGTGTTCATAAAGACATTCCCAGAAGAAATACATTCAGAAGTGTGTCAAAATGCTACTGATGAAAAGCACCATGATGGATTTATTATTGAGAAACAGACATGAGATAACACTAAGTGCCTATCACTTCCAGAACATGAGATGCTTCATCTGTTAAAATACAGCATAAAAAGACAAAAAACATCTCCTTTTGTATGAAAACACTGTTTAATAACATTCCTTGAATTGTACATACAAGCCTCCTGACATGTTCTTGAAAACATTCAAAAATTACCTGGAAGAGGGGGGAAAAGTGAACTTACAAAGTTACCTATGGCTACTTAATTATATTTAGTGTCAGTACAGTCAAGGTCTATCTACAAATCACAACAGAAGGTTCCCAGGTTTCCAGATGACTCAGCACTAACACAGCAGATGATAATCACTGTAGATTAATGCCCAACTTTAGTTAGGCATTTAGGAAAAATACTCAGCAGCGGATGAGCCTGAGTTTGTTCATTTCTTTAATCAGTCTTTGATGAAAGAAAGCATTTCTGATGTTGAGATTTGTTAGGAAAGCACAGAGGACAAAAGGGGAGCTGCCACTGTGCCAGCCTATGTGAGTCAGAATGTAGGCACGTCTCGGATGCAGAGCACGTTTCTTTTCCCTCCTTAACAGGGTGCAGGTACAGAAAATACATAGAAAAGGCAATGCGGATGACTAAAGCCAATCCTTATGGACTGAACAACTACAGTGTGAAGAATGACAAAAGACCCTGGGAATACTAAGCCTGGAAAATAGATTACAAGATACAGAGTTGATAGCAGTCAACATAACTCAAAAACGCCAAGGAAAAGCACAGCAACTGTTCATTGAGTCCTTCCTTCAATAGGGGAAGAATCAGGGGCATTAGATGAAACTACCAAAAAACAAGTTCAAACCCAAATGTATAATTCCTCACACATCGGAATGCTCAGCTGTGCCTGGCTAGCTAACCAGTATTACTGCATTTTACATAATTTCAAAAAGTTACTGAAGACGTTCTTGGAAGAAGAATACATCAATAGATAGGTATTTAAATTCCTGAGCTGTAAATGGGTAGAAACAGTGACAAAATTCTGGAAAAGTATTTTTATACCTGCTCTTACCAGAGAATACTAGAAACAGGACAACGTGCCAGTTGAATCCGCGGCCCGACCTAGTATTCTTTGTGTTCTTATAATAACCATAACCACACTTATAAATGAATCATACTTAATAATAACTATGGGTTAGTTTATTAATTAGTTTTATTGTTGCATCAATATTCAGCCATCCGAAATCTTGAAATGCCTAAGCATGCAAGGAAGCATTGAAAAACTCATAAGCTTAAGATTCGCCAAATTCCTTAACGTAGTGAGGCTGCAATAAGCAGATTTTTTTCTATGGGAATCTTTATAATCTAGTACAATCTGAAGTGCTAGCTTGGAGATCAACAGAATCATGATTACCTTTTTTTTGTTTTTACCTATTCAATAAAATACAAACATTTAGAAAGTATAAAGTGAAAAGCAACCATATGGATGTGCAAAATCAACAGTATAAACTCAGGAATTGAGTCAGCCTCTTTATTTTTTCTCTCCTTGTAAAGCATAATGCAATACTATAAATTTAAATGCATTTAGAGTTCTGTTTCTTTACCAAAAGATCTGTATCTGCATGAGTTCTATAGGTTGCTATGCTATTTTGTTGGATTAATGACAAAAAAAACCATGCATGTGTAATGAGTGTAACATGGTAGTACATTTCAGCTTCTGCAGGTCATTTATAATTTATGCAATTTTTTCCTTTTTTTTTTTTAAAGGCAACATTTTTCATTCAAAGTTGTGCTTCCCTCAACTGCAAAGTGGACAGTCATTCATTTAATGTATGCAGATGGAAAACAGCAAGGTCAGACAAATTGCAGCCCTGTATTTTGCAAGAAAAGTATAATTCAACACCCTTCCTGAAGAAAATAGTCAGAAATATACTTCAAAATATCATTTAGAACTACAGTAAAAGGACTGAAAATATTTATCCTAACAGATTTTTTTTTCACTAATTTTTAATGGCTTTATCAGAACTGTCAACTGGTAAAGAAAATCAGTTGGATACCTACTTGCTACATCAATATATAAACAATGGGTAGAAAGAGATACCCGTTTCCCTCAAGCATTTTTAAAAAGGCTTTTTAAAAAAAATTTAAAAATAATTCTGACATTTCCATTTCCCCCCAAAATAATAAACTCCAGCTGTAGATTTATCCATGAATACAGGCAAAAGACAGGCAAGTTTTTTTTTTCCTAAATAGACCATTTAGGAAAAGTCAATTGTGTAAGTCTCTCTGTTTGACTTGTTATTCCATGGAACACACTGAAAGTACTACAGGAGAAATCTCTCTCATCATTTAGAGCCAAGTTCCTCAATCACTGCAAAAAGTATTGTTACTAATGTAGTTTTGTTACCTATTTGCAGTGGATCAGCTTTCAGAAATCCAGTGGTTTGATGATGTTTAGTGACCTTCTGAAAGAAAGGCATATACATGCCTCCAGTGGAAAAGTTCCTCACTTTTTTTTTGTTATATCCCGTTCAGTTCCAGGCAGATAGAGGGGCAAAAAAAATTACCGTGAAAGAAATGTCTTAACTAGAGAAATGAAGTTTCTGCATTCTATTTCTAGAACAGAGTGTATTCTTAAATTTATAATGCCTAAGAAAGCGGTATCTCTACTAAATCTATACTGTAAAAATGTTAAGCAGTAAAGGGAGATAAAAATACAGTAGAATTTATGTGTTTATTAGCATAGCACTATTGAGCACTAGTCAGCAAAACTGCCTTTGTCAAAATCTTGGATAGCACCCTTTTAAATTTAATTGGTTGTTTTGAATAGGCATGGATTGTGACACTTTTGGACGCTAGGACTTGAGTGGTGGTGACACCAATAGTAAAGTAACTTCATTTAAAGGTCAAAGTTAAATTTCTTGGCTTAACAGGATACTGGTAAGCTGGAAGTCAACAAGATTTGCACAGTGAGGAAACACCTTGTACCAATTCCTCACCATACCTTTGAAATTACTTGATTTCCTGAAAAAGTGCAATTCAATTTGATAAGTGATTCAGATGAACAGAAACAAAAGAAAAATATCAACAATGTTCCAGAATTTCTAGGATGATTTACCTCAACAGGCACAAGGGTTCTGGAGGGCTATTCACAAAAACGCCACCAAGGGTCTGTAACGCTGTGGTTTGGTACTCACTAAACACATATGAGGAGTGAGTGAATCAAACTCTGTTTCTGCCTACTTCAGAGTAACAGCATAAAACAAAACTGCCTACATCTCGGGTGAGCATAGTGGCACTAACCACCATCTGTGGCATTCAGTCGTATAACGCTATGGTAGAATGACAAGTTCCTAAGTACTCCTGCTGCATTTTATGAAAATCTTCGTATCACACTTCATATTCAGTGAGTTTAAACACTAGACAGAACGTGTCTTTCTCTCCCTTTGTCCAATGAGTAGGTAAGTCATAATCAAGAGGAGCTGAAGAATGCGCCTCAGCAAGCACCTCTCCTTTCAAAGATGTTTCCAAGCAATATTGTCTTGTACAGAATTTTGTTTTCTGTTAAAAATTTCATGACACTATGTTACTTTTCAGAATAGGGCAAGACTGTCTCATGCAAATGGGAAGTCTGGCTTTCTATGATCTTTTATTCACGAATGAGGTGAGACACTGTTTTTCTCTATTACCTTACTACTACATATTTGGAGAATCTGGTATGAAACAGGTTTTTTCCCCTTGAAATAGGTACAGTTGTGGGACGTAAGAGAGGTCCTTGAGAGAACAAAACAGCTGTGTTGAAATGCATGGATCTGAAGGGATCCTGGCTTTCCAGTTCTCCAAATTCAAAGAATCAGCAGAATCATTAACATTGCTATCAGGCAGCAAGCAGATAATGTATTCTGTGAAAAAGCTCATCTCATGCAGAGTATAATGTATGTGTTCTGGACTGGAAGATAAAAAAATATGTAGTAGTCTGATGGAGTGAATGTCAGAATTCATTTGCTTCACCATAGGCAGAACTGTTGAACTATCAGAAGGAGTAATTCTAAAGTCAAGCGTCTAATGGACCCTGTACTACAGGGGCAGCTGGAGTAGTAACATTGCACCAGAGAAATCTGGAAATCTATAAAACTGAGCTCACAGCTCCTTTCTCCTCAGAGGAGAAAAGTAGATTGAAAGGAACCTAAACAAGAACAGGCAGATGTGGATGTCAGTGGTGTCAAAGAGGGGAGCTGGAAGCTCTTCCTCCTACAGAAAAGGAGTCTGATTTCTTGAAATGGCAAAATATCTTTAATTCAACAAGTAGCTGAGAGCATGCGAAGAAACTATGAATATTGATCTGATATGACTGATGTTTGGATCTGCTGACTGAGATCAATGGTTGATTAAATATTCACAATGTTATTCGTAGGTTGCATTTAGCATCTTAACAGCAAGATCAATTCATTAACTATATTAATGAGGCTACACAATTGTTAAGAGAATACATACAGTTCATTTGAGAAGATATTAAAGCAGCAAAATATTTAAGTTAACCCTTTATAGCAGCAGTTATGCAGTTATAGGACTGGGGATATTTTTTTTTTAAGTATTCCCATTTATTACATGTTAGTTCCTGTGATTTAGTTTTACATATAAAAGCATGTTATTTTGGAAATAAATCATGGCTAGACCTTTAAATTAGAAAATAACATCCAATTGTCCAGGTACAGTATTTTCTAAATGTTTGGCAATGTTTTTTTGTGAAGCATGCCTTCGTACTGTATTTCATTAGACCTCTTTTTTTCCCCCGTCGACCAATATTTTTAACAATTATTCAAGTAGTCTTCAAAGTCAAAACTCCCCAGCTTTCCTTTTTTTTGTATTGTTGCTATGCTAATAACCACAGACATGTACCATAGGAATTATTCTTAAGACTAAGTCAAATAACTGAGTACTCCAAAGAAGGATAGAGTTGGCTAGCTAATTCAGTGATGAGACCTCACATTCATCTGCAAGGACTAGCTTCCCCTAGGTTCCGTTGTTATCAGTGGGGCAGTTTCATAACAAAATCTCGAGCAATTTTGTCCATAATTAGTTTCCAGCTAACCCATCATGAATAAAAGTACTGTACTTATAATATCAACCATTTATTTTATTCATATTTATAAAACAATATACTTAAATGAGTTCATACATAAGGTAGAGGAGTGAAATTACTTCTTTCCTAGTATTACTCATCTAAGTGGTAAACTCTTCTAATGATGGGTAATTCATAGCTTATCTAAACAGTTTCTATTCTGATTTTCTGTCTTTATGTGTGTATTAAAAATGGGCAAACCCGTAATTTATTTTGTTGGTAAAAATTTACAATGTTCCTGACATTCATACTCTGGGCTAATTAAACTGGAAATTTGAATGTAAATTGTTAAACTGTAGAGTTAAGCAGGATATAATAAAACAAACAGTTACTTCTTTCTAATGAGTATAGTGTAAAACTTTCACGAAGCCAGGGCAATGAATCAGAGTTCCTTCCACATCAGTTCCTTGGTTTTTCTTTACTTGCCATTTTTATACGGAAAGGAAAAGGAAGAGGAAGATGCTCACCAGTTCATTATTATAATTAAAGTAGTAATACATTCTATATTTAATAGGTAGCTATCACTTTATTTTGAATAAAGATGAGGAAAAATGGAAATGATGAAGGATTTGATTGTTTTAAGAATACAATCACTACTTTGGAAATATAGATGCTTCAGATTATAACTGCTAGAAAAGCACGGGTAAAGCATAAAAAGCATAAACAATTTAAAGAATTCTACTTTATTTTTTTAATATGAAACTCCAGTGAAAGCTTATCTGTAAGCATCATTATATGAAACTGTAGGCTTAATTTTACAAAAAGTTTCAGGGGATCTTTTCTTTTTTTAAAAAATAAGACTTATAGATTGGTTGGGACTTTGCTTATTTGTTCAGTACTCATCTTCAGAAAATGTGTGAAGCTTTCTTAATATTCCCCCTTAGGGAGCAATTTCTAAGACGAAATATCTCACCAAAATGGGTACCCACATTATCTAGTGATTAAAGTTACATGACATTCTGGTGTTACACAGCTGGTCAAAATAGACATTCGTAAATGCTTTCACAGGTACATTGTGTCAATATGACAGATCTTAATACGAGTTTGTCTTATATTAGCTATCATGTCTAAAGAATGAAAAAGATACATCCATCATCACGACTTCTTGTGTTTATTGCCAGTTTGAAAAAGGATTATGATGGATACGTATTAGTTGTCATGTTTTGTCACTTATTTACTAAGTATTACAGTTTAGATAGGGAATGTCCATGTTTTATCTTCAGAAAATATGTATTTAGTAACACAGAGGACTAAGCTGGTCATTTTATTCTCTCAGGAAATTAGTAAGAAGTGTGACTGACTTTTTGTTCAGTCAGGTGACTTTCATTTGGTTTTGTTGTTTTATTAACCAATTATGACTAAATCAAGGGACCAATTGTATAAATAACGCAAAAGTTGGGGGGTGGTTGGTTGTTTTTAAATACACCATGACCTAAATTTCTTTAAAAATTAACTACTTATACTACAAGCTCCCAGTTATTTACTTGTGGTATATAGTTTTACTATTTTTCTTGCTTTGTAGCTAGTTCTTTTCCTTCTCCTCAACAAGATGTCACAATTTCGAATCAATACCTTTTGGAGTCTGCCTGCCATGGCATCTCAGCAAACAACAGTTGTGTGCGCCACATAAGCTTTACTGACAGGTTTCCTGGGCTACAGCTTCGGTTTAATATGAGACATTGGTAATTCAGCTCTGTAGTGTCACCAATCCAGTGACTCCACCAAAAATCAGGTTCTACAACTTGTGAAGTTCTTTTCAAAAAGCAGTTTTGCTATCAAGGAGACTGATTTTATATAAATAAACTTAATATGGAGAAAAATTAGTTTTTTAATTAACCTGTATTTCTAACAGAGCGAATATCTTTTTTGATTTAACATAGCGGTCAGTTCTTTTTAACAGATCACCGAATTTGACATAACTCACCTTTTCAACTTCGTTGCAGGTATTTCTGAGTCTGTACTTTCAGAAAAAGTCTCAAACCTTGCTTTAGCGGTTATGTCATCATGCCTTTCTTCCATGTCATGAGTTACCAAACACAATTTTATTTTTATTGTTAGATCTATAAAAATAAAGTGCTTACAAAACAAGAATATCTGTCAACTTCCTCATTTGACGCATCACACTTTCATTTTGCATTATTTTCCACTAAAGTATAAATTAAGAAACAATCAGGCATGCTGCATCACATCTTGAGAGACTTTTAGAAAAAATTTGACTGCAATGTTTTTATGTTTAAAACAATAAATGACTGTATTCATTTCACCCAGAACTCAAGCAATTATTTAAAGGGAACACAAGTATCAAAAACTGATGAATCCTGCGCTTACATTTAGAGATTTATTGTATTATTTACCTTGCAATGCTAGGCCTTTTAATATCTATATACTTACATCATTGCCTACGTTTAAGCAGAGAACAGCCTCAGTGGCTTTCAGGGGACTAGTCACAATGTCTGAAATTAAATACTTGTTCATGTCTTTGCAAAACCTTCTATTATCTCATCCTAGCTTCTCCTAGCTTCTGAGATAACCAGAGTTGCTAACAAGCAACTTGTGACCTGCTATATGCATATAATGACACAGATCTGCCTGGAGGATCTCAGATTTGCTAATCTGTTACTTGTAAATATTGGAGGGTACCTTTTCCTCCTACCTTTTAAGAATGCTCATCTTTAGTATTTATAAGGGTTACCTTCAAAGAGCTTTTCTAAAAACGTGATTCTCTTGTCAAGCACTACATTTCAGAGCCACTTCCAGATTCAAGTACAGAGCTGGTAGAGATTTACCTACATGTTTAGATTTGGGTCATCTTTGAATTTACCTAGCTTTCCTAAAGGTACTGTGAAAGCTTAGAAATATACACGTATTTTAAACCACCGATCTTTAAATGCCATATCATAAGCTATAGACAAAAATTAATATTTAAAATTCTATTTTAAAAGTTTCTTAAAATTGGCAAATCTTATCCTTACAAATCTTCCAATATACACTGAAGATGCTACATGTCCAAGAGCAAGACTTATATAATTTTGCTATTATCTTTAGTCTTTGACTCATGACACACCTTGGGTATAATTTCCATTTCCTTCTCTTTACCATTATCTAAAGAGGTATTAAAATTTGAAGTGACACAAAATAAATCAATACATATGTCTGACTATTTTATTATGTCGTTATCACAGAATGTTGTATCAAGTTAATTAAATATGAGAATCCAAATCATTAGTTTCCTAAAGATGATGAAAAAAACCCCCTGAACTGGCTTGTTACACTAACCGGAAGAAGAAAATATGAAATAAAAATTACACTCTTTTCTTCCTAAACTCTACTTTAAGAAAGAATCATAAGTCCAGTAGGAGAAAAAAAATCTCATATTAATTGACCTATATTACATTTTTATAGTTGGAGCCCCAACCCACTACTTCCCCTAGCATGAAGTCAATTTATTTAAGGCAATTCATTATCTTTACCATCTAAACTAAATCCCTGTTTTATTTTATTAAAAAAAAAAAAAAAAGGCAAAACATTAGTCAAGGACTCATAAGACCACTTCACCGTAGAAACAATACATTTGGTAATATATATGGCATTGTTCCAACAAAGTTTAGTCCTGATGCTACGAATATTTAAAAGCCTATGAATTTCATTTATTTCAGTGAAACCGCTCACATAACAGGAAGATTTTTGTGGTTACACTGCTTTGATTCCACATTCCTATATGCAATTTCCTTTGTGCCAGCCACCTAATTTCAACCTCTGTTTCTGAGGAAAAGAGGAAAGATAAGTGCCCCTCTCCCTCAATTCCTGAACCAATTTTGGACTGATGGTGCAAGGGATTTACACCAACACATGACAAATATGTAAATGTACAATATACAGGCATCTTAATTTCTGCCAATTTAATGTGTATCCTAAGTGGAACAGAGTGAAAATTAAACACCAAAAAAAAAAAAAACACCCAATATATTTTAAGACAGGCATACTGTGAAGCTGTCAAACAAATTATGTTAATTACAGACCATCTCCAATTTTTAGAGCAGAGATTTCTGATACATACTTCTTACATATACACTTTGCTCTGTAACATCAAAGGGTAATCACAGAGCTAAACTGTAAAAAATGTTTCAGATGAGAGTAAAATTGGGATATGGTGTGAAATTTTACTATATTTCTATTAGCATAAGTGAATCACAGTGCTTTTTTTGGTCACTGAACTGGCTTTAGGGTTGTTCTCTATTTTTTTTCTTGAACTTCCTCTCTCCACCTCACTTTCCTGTCACCGTACTGCAGAACTGTGGCCTTGAGTCATCTGAAATGCACTTCAGGTTGCATGCAGAGTGACATCATGCCAAGGACTGGATTTAGCCCCATTCCATCAAATTTTCAGTTAGGATTAACTTCAGGACTATACCCTAATAAATCCCCTAAATTCCTAAAAAGCGAATCAATATCTATTTCTGGCTCACTATACAATTATCAGAAAGTGCTGAAGCAACACACAGAGGATACTAATTAAAAAAAAAAAAAAAGGAATGCAAATGAATACTTAAATTCCTGAAAAGAGAGAAAGCAAGCACAGAGCGGCAAGGCCAGCAGCTGCAGAGGTTGTGCTGCACATGCCTGCCGTGCCAAAGGAGATTGGGATCCAGATGCCTGCCAGGGTGGCCTGTTCAGACAGCTTCATGTCCTGCTTGGGCTGTTCCTCTTCCTCCTCACCCCAGATCTACCAAGGGCAGGCAGTGAGTGTGGCAGGTGGCAGATGTCAAATACTCATTTGTTTTAGGTAGTTCTGTGCCCAGCATTATGCGTAATGGTAGCCGTTGTAAGCATGATGCTTGTGGGACAGCATAAGAGTTTAATATAATTTTATATATTGTATATTTTATTTTTATACTCCAGAAATAATCAACACAAACGTCTGTTAGTAGTTTACTAACACTCACCCTGTTGTGCTCATTAGTGCAACAATAAAAAATACTTTATCAAAAACTAAGCGATCTGCATAAATACATGTTTGGCTCTATCACTAAAAATACAGATTAAAAAAACCACATGTTCTTCTGCATCCTTCAGCACCCTGGCCAATTAGAAGCATGTCTGAAATTCATTTGAAGCTACATTAACATAGCAGGTGCCCGGCAGCAGAAGGGCCTTTCCAGCACAGTAGACCACACCCTCAAGCACTGAAGGTCAGTAGGGAAGTGTTATGCCAGTAGAGATGCCCTGAGCTACACCAACTGGAGATTTGACTCAGCATGTACAGAATTAGCCAGCCTGCTCCCTGTCACTGATCAACAGAGACAATAATTCTTGGTTTGTATCAACAAATGCTTTTCTTAGTATGACTCCTTAAGTCCTTTTAAAATCGTTTTTGCTTTAATTCTGCTATGGGAAACTTCCTTTGACCTATAAAAAAGTGCATTGACCTCTTAGACTAAGTCTTCTTGTTCTTAATAGGAAACATCAACTCCATCACTCAACAGCTGAAAGGCATTTGCTCCCGTGTACATAATCCTATTGTTCAGTTGACTAGAGGGGTAATAGATTTTTTTATGTTTCCTTCCCCTAGTGTCTAAGCATTATGGTAGCTCACAAGAAAACAACACATTTGGAAAATAAGAAGAGCATAATAATTCCAAAAAACTCTGGTTTTGTTTAGCTCTATCTTTTCACTACATAGCAACATCTACAATATTAAATTCATATTTACCCCACTTTTTGAAGCAAAAGAAAACAAGCAAGCATATCCCCAAAACTATATATACTGTAATGAAATCCATATGCAAACTGTGGAATCCATACAATTACATACAGAACTTTCTAAGGACCTCCCCTTGGCAGTCTTTTCCAGTTCATCAGCTCTAATGCATTTCTCTGCAGCCTCACCAACAGATTAAAGGAGCTTTTTGCATGGGCAGGAGCTCTTTGACTTTAACATAACATAACCATGGCATATAATATTTCTTTCCTACACACAATTTTGGAACCTTCCCCTCAGAACAGAGCCAAGTCCACGGAGCAAGTATTTCAGCATGTCTACAGCACATCTATGTTTTGGTATAAAGGGGGAAGGAGAAAGCTTCAGTTTCCTCCAGCACGCCCCAGTTCCAAGACCTTAAGCCCACTTTTTGTCTTTACTGGAAATGAAGCCTGCACCAGCTGCAAACCACGCTTGGTATCCATCAGCATGCACAGAGTGCTAGCTACTGAAGGACCCCACATCCACGATAGTTTCACCCTTTTTCCACCTGAAGGAAACATGCCTCAAATGCACTCAGAGCATGCTCAGCTGAGGGCCACTAGGCTCCAAGGTCATATACAAAGCAAATCTGCACCCTTCAGCAAACCAAACTGCTAATGTAGACGCACTCTTCATGCACCAGTGAGTGGATTAAAGTCTAATATTTTATGATGCTAAAAAGCCTAGAAGGGAAGTGTTAATAAGTAGAACAATCCTATAAATGTTCAATAGCTTATTGGATAATAATGATAACAATATTTCTTTACCTTTAACTATGTACTTTCGAACATAAGGTACAAAAGATGCTGTATGTGAAGTACATTGTAAATAACTTCTCACTGTTCCATGTTTACTAGTACCTTAGGTAACCAGCTGTTATTCTTCACACAGTAGGTTGATAAATGTGAGCACATTCAGGCTACCGTCAGCCAGAGCTGCAACTCTGATCACAGTCGAGATGCATCTCAGAAGGCTCAATAGCATTGCATCCTTACAGACTAGAAACTCAGACCAGAAAGAAGCAATCCTCAATGTATGGCTCTCCCTCATGTATTTATGGATAATGTCCTTGTCAGTAACACTGCTTCACTCTCTGCTCTTGAGGAAAAATACTCTACAGACAGCCACAAAAGGTAGAAAGCAATATTACCCTGTACTCAGGAAGTGCTTCCAAAAGGAAAGTCAAGGTTTTGTTCAATTACTCCCTCTCAACTGTTTGGAGCATATCAACATGAAAAGAAAGGGGGGGGGGGGGGGGGGGAGTAGGGTGAGATTTTGTAAATGACTGATCCTTTTTCCCTTGCCGATTGCCACAAGGCAGCAGAGGCCATAAAGGGGAGTAAATCCGGGTGCTATTATATCTTATATTTTGGAACTTGCATACAGAGGCATATATCTGCTAATTAGTAAATGAACAAGCAAGCAAAGATTTTTGCCTCATAGAAATCCATGTTGTTCATTTGATCAGTGTATGTTAATCTAAATTATTTACCTGTTCACTGAACAATAGCATATATGCTGAACTATATATAATAAAAAATAATAGGGTCTTCACAATGAGATCTCGCTACAGCAGGGGCTTCTTGAATCTTTGATGAGAAGTGTAAAGAGAAAACTGTATGTGTGTGAGAACAGGCCAATACTGTTGCATTATTTACTGACACTTTTTTATATTACTATCAGTGCAAATCTGGCTGAACAATGAGGTTATACAGAAGCTATGCTGGAAAACAGTGCAGGCCTTCAGTGTCACAGGCAATGTTATGCCATTATATAATCAAATTACATTAGTCTTCATCAACCTTATTTTAGCAAACTTTTTTTGTCCAGAATTAGATATTCTTTTACAATTGCTTACTGGAGCAACAGATGACAAAATCTGAATGAGATTTCATTTCAACCAAAGAAAGTCTAGTTCTGCATGTTTGCTTTTGAAAGAGGGGGTAACATGCTGAGCCACCCAAAAAATCTGGAGAATCACTGAACAGCAAATGCTTCCCTACATCCTCCTCTTTCACTTACTGCAGGTCACGTTTTTGTGGTGTATATTCTCAACAAGAGATACAGGACACGGGTTCAAAAGAAACCCTGTTCCTTTTAAATCTTTCTGCTGTTATCTTTCCTTGTGTTCTGTAATGGCAAAGGTCCATAGGTTAGTGCGTGTAGGTGTATTTCCAGTGAATTACTTAACCCTTCTCCCCTCAGATTATTCTCTGCTCACACATCTTTCAAAGCACTAATTCCCTTAGTACCAAAGCAAACGTCAAGTTATACCTGTTCAGCATTTAAACTTTAAAAAGTGCAGTATGAACGCCTGTTTAAGTTGATAGCCATCTGTTTTCTTGAGAAATCAAAACCTTAATAACATGGAGTTAACAGATGGAAAACAAGGCCTAGACTGAGCAGGTTATTGCATGCTTCAAGTTAACATAAGAAGTAGTATTTTTAATGAATCATTCACATTCTCCATTATTCTTTTCCCATCTATCTGGACTGATAACCCATCAACATTCATTTGCTCCCTTATGGGATTTACAATTCAAAGGCAATTGAAGATCTTTTAGGATCTGGCCCACACTAAATGGATACTTAGCTATCGAGAATGCTGCCTGAAGTAGGCAATTCCAGCTAATTCCCTGTGGCCAAATTCTAAAACTGATTACACGAAGATTTTAGCAGGAGATCAAAACCGGGAGGGGAGCAATCAAAGAAAAAATTGTTAAATAGCCTAATAAGTATGTTGCAACTGTATTTCTGAAAGAAACATCTTAAAATCTGTCAGCATCATAAGGAAAAACTACAGGGAGACATCTTTATTGTAACAAAAACTGAGATCCTACAAAAGCCTTCAGTGTTTTCTTCTGTTTATCACTGCTTCCATGCCACGAAGTCTACAACACTAGAAGAGGAGTTTTGTTTATGAGGACTGGAGCTCTGTGTGGGCACACAGAAAGCCCAGGATGGACATAGCAGGAGTAGCCTATACACAGCATAGGTCGGTGGCAAGAGGCACATGGCCAGTCCCACCAGACCCACGCGGGATCTCTTCCTCGGTGCAACAGCCGAGGACTGGGACCGTGTCCTTGCATTCATACAGATGGAGTCCAAACAAACGGTTTAATTCTTCCTGTTCCCACAAAGTGAATTAGAGTACCTTCAGAAAAGTTGCTTTAGAAAGAAATGTGAGGAAAGTATTGATTTGCTTTTTCTGGGTGCCTAAGCAAACGCTAAATAAATTGGAGCAGCTAGCCGAATAGGTAGAGAACATGACAAACTTGAATACTATCTTAAAATTGTGCTCACAGTGGTCATTAGGGCTGCAAAACAGATTCTACAGAGAAAATTGCAAATTTTTAGATATATTTAAATTCTTTTATATCAGGAGAATGGAAATACAACTCCCTCTATTAAGCTAGGTCGACTTAAACAAACACATTTCTAGTTTGTTGAACTGAACCATAGTATTTTCTTTCCAAAATACTGTGAAACTCAAATTGCTTCTACTCCAAGACTAAATCGTCATTTGGATACTTGATTTCTTACAGTTGTCATCTAGGTTCCTTGGTCCAGCTAAGTCTCTAAGTTCTGTGTAACACATCAAAATAGCAGTTATCAACCCAGAAAATTGCAACACAGAAAAGAATAGGAATGTGACGCATCTAAACACCACTCTCAAATACACTTTAATCAAATTGAGTTTTTTCAATTTATAAAACCTCCAGCAAAATGACCTTCCTTAACCTATCAGTGTTTTCACTTACAAAAAATTTAGGTAATTAGTACGTTCTAAAATAATTTGCAGCTTTTCAGTGGCAAATATATTCCTAAATTATCCATTTCATTTTTGTTAATTTACATGCCTGCTGAATTTCTCTGTGTCCTAATCTGTTGGGTTTGTGGTCTACACTTAGCCATTAACACCATTTAACAGTTGTTAAATAGTATAATCGCCTGTTGTTATCTTGATGTAGATTCAATTCCTGTGTTAATTGCTCTCAATGTGCTGCTCATAAAACCATCCTATACTATATTCTGTATGCTCTACTTGCAAGAAAGCTGAAGTGAAATGGACTGTACTGCACCTCAGTAAAAAAATTCAATTTAATGAAAAAAGCTATATACTTAGGAGAGTTCTGAACTGAATATTAATGTGGTCCCTTTTCAAACCTTCAGAAGAATTACAAGGCAGCTTTGGGGTGACTGTTCAGAGCAGGAGCTTGGTTTCAAACCAGCAATAAAATTGGCCATCTTCTTTTCAATGATCTGTTAGGAGGTGAGTACACCCCCATTCCTACAACATTTCAGGAAGCGAACACTTTGAACTAGAAATATGTCTAATTTTGCATATTATTTTTTTTCATTATTTCAAAATCTGTAAATATCAGCAAGCTGTTGCACTTATTGTTGGGTAGAATGGTGGTGGGGTGTCTAGGTGTGTCAGTGCCCACTGCTGGAGTCCAACACCAATCCTTTACCACGATGAGGAGTAACTGCACTAGTGCTTCAACACCAAAACTACTGAAAAGAAGAGCAGAGTTACCATGTGAACAGAAAGTATTTCTTTTTTTCATACTACATAGCTGGATGTTTGTTTCTGTTTTCTGAGTTTTGACTAGTATGTGGGAATTAACAGTCTTCCATTAAAGATCTGTTTCTGATACCACCCCACCACTCCCCCCTCGCCTTTTTTTTTAGGAAACAACCTTCCTCCTCACTATTCACAGTCTTTAGGGGAAATGTAGGGGAAAGTGCTTCCCACTTCTGCCATCAAGCGATTTTGATGCAGTAGGTTAGTAAAAATGCAGTATACACCTATAAGATTGAAGGAACTGCTGATGGTCTCTTGACATACAGATATTCCAACTCGGTTACCCTCAGCCCCAGCCCTCTCCTCCGCACACCGTGTCATTCCCAATAAATAGTACCCAATATTGGCTCCTAAAGTTAATGTGCTTCTGTAGAATCATACTCTTCAACAACTGGACTACATGGGGGAATTTGAAGTGAATGGTCACAACACCACTTTTTAAGGCAAATGCCCTCTAAAAATTTCAGAGACACGTTAATAATTTTAGGTATGTGTACATAGCTATGATTACGCTTGCAGTAATGCAAAATTTGGATGTTTAAGCATGCAGTGCTCACATTTGTGCAATTCCTGTCGATTTTCTGGTCCTTATATAGAAATCAGATGGAATCACAGCAGAATTAACTATTAAAGACATATATCCCTTGATGAAATACAGTGTTTGGGAATTTTTCCTCTTAAACAGAGAAAAACATATGAATGTTGATTATATACATTAAAAATTCCTATACCAAGAAATATGCCAATGTACTTACTTTCCAAAATTACTTCCATTTAAAAAAAGAAAAGCCACCACTACCTCCTAGCATACCTTTGCCAACCTAAGAATGCATGCACAATAAGGAACAACAACAACAAAAAAAACCAAACAAACCAGAAAAATAAACAGAAAATAATCAAGTAATTTCTCAATTACTATAAAAAAGAGAAATATTCCTACTTTCCCCACCCATACATCCCTGGCCGTGCTTTTATTTTTTACAATAAATAGAGCATTCAAGTTTTAAGGATGAGGTCCTGAACTCACTCCACAGTAAAATGCTGAAGGACTTTCATTTAAGATGTAAAGATTCCTGCAAAAGTAAGAACTAACCAGCAAGACATTTCTCAGAAAATATTGGATAAACACTTAATGAAAACTACTCCTGTTGCTTATTTATTAATTATTCCCAGCTCTGTATTTCTCCATTGCTTTAAATAAATAAGTTACTGGACTAGGACAAGAAAGATCACTCCACATTGAGGAAGACAATACGATAAGAAGTTCTATTTATTTCAGTTTATGCTACTTGAGGAAGAATAAAAATACATTTGAGAAGCCTCACTAAAAGCAAAAGCAACCATCTGAAGACATAATGAGAAGGGGTTCTCTGTCAGAAGCAGAGCACACTACTGTCAGACTTGTAGAACACACTGATGCAATTCAAAGAATAGATGCAAAATCAGAAATTGTGTGACCACTGTAAAGAAAAATATTTGTCGTATACATTGAGTGGTATTAATATTCCTAAATTCTAACACTGTCAACTGCATCCCTCTATTACTAAAAACAGTGTAGAAAATTAGCACTTTATTATCCAGTACTTCCTCTCCTTATAAAGCAAGAGCACAACCTTTATAACTATCAACTCAAATATAAGTCCAGTACTCTAATTGTAGTAACATGCTACAAATAGCTGTTGCAGGGAATAGTGGGACAGAGATTTGCCTGGAATTTCTCATTGGTTCTATTTTTTTACGCAATCTGAGCTTTCAATTAAATTAAAAATCTGTTTAAAACATCTGGACATCTGTATTTCAGATGATACACTTAAAATTGTCAGGAATACAATCTTTTAAAGAGAAAACGTCAACAATGTTTTCAGGACAATAATCCAACTTTTTGAGGATCCTTCTATTTCGAGAACAGGAATCCAACATTTGTAAATAACTGTGTTTATATATCTGTCATGCCATTCTTATATTCAGTTTCTCAAAAAACCCAGAACCACTTTTGCATTCCAAAGGGAGCCTACACATGATTCTACAGTAGAATCCGTTCAAGTCTCTTGCAGCATATACATGTGTAGGAGATTTAAGAAATAAATGGAATGCTGGGCTGTTACCATCTACAAATTTCAGTACTATACATATGCTATTAAAATTATGACCATCTGTAAATATCTTCTAAAAAGCTACATTTACCAGACCAATAAAAAGGAGGTATCTTCATAAGCGTCTAGCCCCATATTAAATACACATTGCTCAAAGTATTGACATACTGATTTTAAATAATTTACAGCTCTAGATAATTGCGAACCTAGATTCCAAGTTGCCAATAATAGCCAAGTAATGCATTTTTAAATTCTTGTATAATCAAACTACCTATTGTTTTAGCTTCAATTCTAGCCATTAAAGTAACTGTAAAAAATCCACACATCTTTTATACTGCTCTGTATTACAGGAAGAAAAGAGACTTCATTACCTTTCAAACTGGTATGTCAATATTTATTTAAAAGGAGTTTACAGTTGTCAAGAGAGTCCTTGAAGAGGTGCCCAGAACTCAGAAATTGGAAACCGTATTGCTCAGTGAATCTCTTGTTAATCATGTCCTGGATTCCTGCAGAAATTCCAGTTTCATTAGGACAGCCCAGCAATGAGATGGGTTGCTGCGATGAGATAATGGTCTCTTACGGAAATACTGAAGAGAAGCAGTGTTTGAAAGAGAAAATTATTTCCAATTATCCTCTGACAGTCTTTTTCGCTAATGATTTGCCATCCGTTATCCAAAAGCAAATACAAAAAAAAACCACCTGGCAATATGGCAATAGTATCTTCTTAAGTTTTATACATCATTAAAAATAGAGAAAAGCATAGGGAACACAATTTTTTTTCTTTCTCATATGACTTTCCTGGTAACATCAGCATATTTACCAAAGCTGCAACTAGGCTGCTGATACACACAGGGTTCCTGTTGATACACGTGGGGTTCACAGGTTTTAAAAGAACATTACATAGCTTTAAACAACTGACTTTTAACTGACAAGGTGAAATACTCATTCCCACTAACAGTGAGAATCACCTGATATTCTTTATGTGCATAAAGATCTTCCTTTGCTATCACATCTGCAGACCTGTCCAATCAACCTGTAAGAGTGTATCACTTCTGGCTGGACACTATCATCTTCCTGTGTGAAATGATGTTCTGTAAAGTTTCTGTAGCCTTCGTAAACCCTGGCTGCTCCGTGCCCAGAAATCTCACCATTGTTGGCTTGCAAATGTTTCTGTGTCCACAGACTGAACTTGTGTTGCAGATCTGTTTCAGCCACAACATATGCAACGCAAGGTCAATCTGCACGTATGCAGTGTGTCCCTCTGGAGAAGTATTGGTCCTGAGCTTTTGCAGATGCTGGTATCCATATGAGTGCATTTGATGGCACACGAAGTGCCAGCTACAAATTCAAAGTCCACAGGTACTCTTGCAAGCAGTGTGACTGAGTGTAAAGTTACACAGTATTTTTGGTCTGCCAGCTGTAAGAGCATTAAAGAATATCCTAGTGCCAGTGTGCAGATGTACAGTTTCACATGCCCGCTGTTGCAATTACATTTTTAACTTAATGTCAGCAGTGCCAGTTTAGACTTCCCTATACAATGTTAAAGAAATCAGACTTTGTACAAGTTGTTTGAAGACCTAAAGCCTTTCCAGATCCCAGAAAGACTGAAACTGCAATATAGCTTTTCCATATCTCCTTTATCTTTATTCTTCTGGCCATGACTTATGAACTACTGATGTACCTAATAATAGCTTCAGGACATCCTCCTTCTAACTTTACCTAGGTGTTTACCATGGCAGCTAGAATGAATTAGGTGGAAAGATCTCACAGCCACTATTATTCATAGCTAACAGCCAACAAGTACTCATGCAGCTACATGAAACACGTTTTTCGGACTCGCAGAGAATGACAGGCAGATCACCCATTCCGACCCCGGTCAGCAACAGCAGGTTGCTCAGGGCTCTGTCTAGTTGGCTTTTAACTGTCTCTAAGGATGGAGACTCCACAGCCTCTCTGGGCAACCTCTACCAGTGTCTGACCACTTCCACAGTAGGAAAGGGCTTTCTTATGTTTAGGTGGAATTTTCTGTGTTTCAGCTTGTGCCCATTACCTCTTGTTGTCCTGTCACTGGGCACCACTGACACGAGCCTGGCTCACTCCCTCTTTACTCCCCCATCAGGTATTTGCAATACATAGTTCAGATCCCCTTGAGCCTCCTCTGCTCCAGGCTGGATAGTCCCAGCTCCCTCAGCCTTTCCTCATCGGACAGATGCTCTAGTCCCTTAATCATCTTTGTGGCCCTTCCCTGGATCCTCTCCAGTATGTCCCTGTCCCTTTTGTACTGGAGAGCCCAGCACTGGATGCAGCACTCCGGGTTTGCTTCACCAGGGCTGAGGAGAGGAGAAGGATCACTTCTCTTGACCTGCTGTTAACACTCCTTCTCATGCAGCTCAGGAGGCTGTTGACCTTCTTTGCCACAAGGCCACACTGCTGGCTCATGGTTAGCTTGGAATCCATCTTCCAATCTCAGAAACCTCTCCCAGTCACCAATACCTTTCAGGAACAACCAACTGCAGCCTCGCAGTGAGACCCCATCCTCTTGCCCCTTGCCACCCCGGTGCTGTGCAGGCTGCTGACCCTCCCTGGCATGCAGATCCCTGCCCACGCCCACCTCCCGCAGACAAGAATGTGTCTCCCCCTGTCCCAGCCATCCCAAACCTGAAGTGCCGTGTCCTCCTTTGGGAGCTGGGCTGGCTGAGCCATGGTCTCCAACAGGTCGGGTAGGTGGGGTAAGGGGGTGCTGGGGACCATACCCTGTGGGGCCTTACCCAAGGGGGACATCGCCCTTGGCAGAGCCCCCAGCTCCCGGTGGGGCCACCTGGGTGCTCTGGGCCAGGCAGGGACACCGGCCTGCCCCTGCCCTGGCTGTCAGGCCAGGCCTCCCGCCCCGGGTGGGAGCTCCCCAGGAGCTCCCCTATCCCAGCGGATAGGGCTCCCACTCCATGGCACCAGCTCTCTCCCACCCACACCATAGGCATTTGTGAGCCCTGCTGTCAGACACCTCTTGTCCTGGCAGTGTTTTGATTTAAATATACGACATAGAAGATGAAAGAAGCGTTGCCATTTGTGTACAGCCCTCTGGAAGGCATCCCTGTTCAGATGCTGGAATAAACATGAGAAAAACACCCAAACCCCGCAGCGGACCTGACACCAGGAATATCAGAGTGGCCCGGTGTGCTGCTAGGAGGAAACACCTGACTCAGCTTTCCCTGTGCCCGGCAAACACCACCTGCTCTCCGCAGCCATAGAGCCAGCAGCAGCTGGCACTCAGCCAGTGGAAGCATACACACCTACGGTCACTTCCAGACGCCGCCTCCCAAGTCCACAGCACTGTGCTCAGAGAGACAATCAGAACAGAAGATCCCTATTTATGGACTAGTGACTGCAACCCCCAACAGGATCCTGTGCCCCAATCACATTAACAAAATAAACCTGGATAAGGGATATTTGATTTTTCCATCCTTGAGTGCTTGTCTGAGACACAGGCACGACCACACCAGGTGGTCACAACAACCATTTTTATAACCAAACCACAACAATGGAAGTTGTTAAAAGTAATACTGGGGTAACAATTAGATCCCCCTTCTGATTCCTCCAATCTGTATCTTTACTACAGAGCTCCCCATTTTAAGACGTGCTATTTTCCCTCTCCTGTCACATATGATTTTGTCACAGCCTAAGCTATCTTTCTTGAACAGTTGGCATCAAACAAGTAGTTTTCCTGTTGCAGTGCCATATTTTGGTGCATTTCCAACACGTGTGTGTATTTGCTGCCTATTTTTATTTGAATAAAATGATACTTTATGTATTCCTTTTCTGGAAAGCAAGAAGATATAGATTTTAAACTTTTTTTTTTTAACTGGTTTCAAGGTTTTCTACTATTATTTTGCTAGATATGTTATGTCTGAGGACTTTTAGCATCTTGGCTGCTCAAATGGCCCAAGTAATTCCTAGTGAAGCAGCTAAAGTATTTTTCTAGTTTCTCACACAAATAATTTCTTGTTTCTAACACAGCATCATTCACTGGGGAGGGTAGGTGGGTAAGGAAAATAATAGTAAAGTAAACCCCCTTACGTTCAAAGTCTATAGATTTCTTAGCAAAGAAATATTCCCAACAACCTCAACGTATTGTAAAATATGCATTCGTGTTGACTCAGTTTCCTTTATATGGGTAATCAATAAATTATCTATTAATTGAAAATCCAGTTTTAATGTATTCATACCAAAAAATTCCTAAGTAACATACTACATTGTTTTAAAATGTTGCAGAAACAAAAGTCATAAATGTACATATCAGCCACCTAACAAACAACAAATACTAAATAACTAATATCCTCTAAGCATGCAATACTGAAAATTCTGTCCAGACTTTAAATCAGTACATTCAAATACCATAAGAACAGATTTGATTCACTCTTCGCAGAACAACAAAGGCTCTAACTTCAAAATCCTTGGCCACAATAATCTGTTCTGCTGGAAACGTCATTTCCTGTCAGGAGCCTGAGTAAGCAGCAGTGTCAGTCTTTTTTTTTTTTTCTGGGGGGTCCATGCTGTATTTGGACAATGCCAATACAAAAGGAAAGCAACAGGAAATTATCACACAAGCATGAACAGACATACATTAAAAATAAAAAAGCTAAAGGATTTCTTTTTCCTTTTTCTCCCCAACTTACCCACCAATGTTATCAATTTCTATTCTCCCTTCCTCAAACACCAAAAAAAAAAACCCCAAAAGCCTATTGCCCTTCTATTTAAATGGAGTTGCAGTTCTGGTGTAAGGAGAATGATTGACCAGCACTGTAAGTATTCTTTGTCTTGCACAGATGTGGTCCACATTTTATAACACCTTGTTTATGAGACTGCTGATTGAAAATTACATGACTTGACCACTCTTCCCAGCCGCAATATGAGAACTTATTGTTGTTTTTCGTATAGTGTGCTGAACTATATTTTAGTTGTATTAGATTAATCTTTTTTATTCCTTTATAACTGTGTTTTTTGCATTAGACTATATAGATGCACTGTGATGTATAAACTGTTGGATCCAAGTCCCCCAAACACCTTTCTTTTTTAAAGGTTTTTCATCAAGCTGAGAGTGAAAGACAGACACAGACAAAATGAAGCAGAACTACTGTCAGATGCTGACAGTACAGAGAAACATAGACAGATAACAGATAGTAGGATACTAAGTACCCTACAATTTATTGAAGCAAATAGAGGAGAGTTGAGTGGCAAATTACCTACACTGCTCACAAACCAGCAGGCTACCCTGTTTGCCAGCCATCCAAATTGTTTCTGGGTAATTTGGCACACTTCTATTTTGTTGTGCTATTTCTTATGGAGTGACTTTGAGTTTTGACCATTCCCTGTTGTGCAAGATCTTTCTAAACACTAGAAAAACTTCTAAGAATGATGGTAGGAACAACTAACTGTATGGAAATCATCAGCAGACCAAGCAATCATTTAAAGTAATATGAACTGAGACACACAACTGTTTTTAAAGGAATTAAAAATGTATTAAACAACAAACAAAAACAAAAAACCCCACAAAATTTCTATTTACCAAAGCTGAGAAGAGACTCCTTTCTTAAAGGACAGAGCATCGGAAATTTGTCAGGAAAGTGATACAAGAAACAAATACTTCTTTTGGATATTGACTAAGACAAATGTGAAGCAAAACATCAAAGATGCAGTTTCTTTTTGAGGTGTTGTCTTCTTTCTTCTTGAAAGCATAAAAGGTCACTCCTTTAAAATTATGGCAAGGACATTGCTGTTCACAAAGTCAGGAATCCAGGAAAAGGAATTTGATAGCAATAGTAATTTTAGACCTGCTGATAATTCTCAGCACTAACCTGATATTCAGTTTTGTTCTGAGAAATTAAAAGAAACTGTAGTATATGAAGCAAATGCTAATTTAATTATGTGATTGACACCTGTGCCTGATAGTGTTTTATATATACACACCTCTATATATGCACACATTATATACGTACTCATGTTTAGTATGTGTATGTATTCTAGTTAGTTAAATCCTTCCGTAGCAGAGAAAATTACCAACAGCCCAGACAGGAAAGTGGCAGCAATTGTAGCACATTGTGAGAGATCGAGGGGTCTAACAAAGCCAGGAAAACACAACAGCAATGGGGAAACCTCGGTTAGCCCCCACCTGGGCTCCGCAATTATCACTTTCAGTTGTGGTGCTGAGACTGAATTTCTAGCTGCTGTCGATGAGAACTGCACGAAGGAATCAGCCTGGGAGACCATGAGAGGAGAAGCACCTCTGGGAATTGGTTTGAAGCAGCATGCAGGACCTGGCTCAAAGCACAGCTAAAAAGCCACTCAGCACCTGTGGCAATAATGTACCTGCAGCCTGCATCTTACAAGAGCAGCAAGCCAGAAAACAAACTGTAGCAGTGCTAAAAAGCCAGGTAAGAGAGCTTTTGGAAGTAAGAAGGCTGTTTTGCAGAAGATGAAGTTATTCCTAAATCAAGTAATAGGGAGGATGATAAATGTTGACAGCTTAAACATAAACACTAGGCTGGCCCAAAGGAATTGAGACGTAACTTGAAGACAACATGAAAATTAGTAAACAACTTTTTTCTCAGGAACACAACCTTGCTAAAAAGGGCAAACAGATGATAAAAATAAAAATAAAATAGAATTTAAAAACCACCACCAACACACCGCCACAGCCAGAGAACTGAAATTAAAACATTAGTACAAATACTTGTAGAACAAACTGACAGGTTAGGCAGTGACTAACCACCATTATTTACCTAACTTATAAAAGAACTCAGGGATAAAATATCTAAACTATTAATTTTATCAGTAACCTATTGCTAAAATTGCCTTGATGGCAAATACGTAGCAATTTTTAATGGCTTTTGGGAAGATCAAGGAATGAGGAATGCCCTAAATAAACTAATGTAGGTTGATATGATAATTAAGGAAGAGCCTAAGTATCCTCTGTAAATGGAAGTCATGCTTTCCAACTCTATCTCTCTGAAGGAATCAATGAGCAAATGGACAAAGGAAAGTAAATTATATATCCCACTTCTGTTTCCAAAACACATGCAATAAGGTCTCTTGCTGACACTCATCAAAGAACTAAGTAGTTACACAATCACAAAGCAAGCCATATCTGGTCAGTCTAAAGGTCCACCTGTCATACAACCTGTCTGTCAGGAGCTGATTCTGTGCCACAAGGCTGATAGTCTTTCATCATTAGTTTTAACGCTTATTTGGCGATTCTTCTTCTGGTTATAGTGACTTGACATTTATAATGTAAAATAGATAGAATGTATACAGCTTTCCCTATATTTTGTTTCTTTTTAACCAAACATATGCCTTTCTCTAGCACTTCTTTGGCTTGACTCTCATCCTGAGATATGCATCAACGTTCCAGAATCCAAACTCAGGTGTATACACTGGTGTACACTGTAGCCATCCAAGAGTTTGCAAAAAGGGAGTAATATCCATGATGAACAGTAACAGAGAGCAGAAAATTACAAACCAATCAACTGAATAAAAAAACTGGCTGAACAACAAGAATCAAAAGGGTATAATGGGAAACACATGCCAAAGACATTAAAGAAACCTAGCACTGATTAAATTAATCTACCTAGATAGAAGTATTGGACCTGAGTGGTGGACCTGAGGAATACAGAAATTACTTGCCCTGACGAAAGTAGCCAGATAAATTAGACAATGATTTTGCCATACACCTACAGGAGGAGACCTGTTGGCTAAAGTAGTATGTTATCAGCCAGTTAAAGACCCAGATGCTATTTTATTTGCAAATAGGACTGAGATACCTCCAGCATAACCATTCATTTTAATTGAGTCACACCACAAAATTAGGTGTTCAAGCATCGTCTCTGGCAGAACCTAGCCAAAGCAGCCAACCCCCCACTAAAAGTTAGGATATTGTCAGTTAGACATACTTCTGTTGGCAACAGAAAATTTGGATCACAGTTGAACTAGCTGCTCTTCAAAATCACTGGGTTTGAGCAGGAAGTTCAATGTTTATATCAAAAGCCAAAACAAGCTTTCCATTTACCATTCTTAAAACACCTTTTAGCACTGCCAAATCATACATTTCAATGCTCTCAAATTCAACTTCTCTTTCTTGAGCAGTTCATTGTTACACAGCTTCATTTCTTGAAGGATTTTTTTTTTCACAGCAAAAACAACTCAGCTTTAAAATTTTTATAAAGCTAGTTCAAGGTTTTTAGCATGGCATTAGGTAAACACAGAGAACATTAGTGAATACAGAAGGGAGAATTATTGTTCCACCCCTTTTATGCTACTTCTTGACATATGCTTTAACTACACTACATAAAGGACTACAACCAAGCTATTACTTTAAAGCTCTGTAATTTAAAACAGAACATCAGCCCATAAACAAAGTGGGAAAAAAATTCCTGGGAGAAAATTTATTGAATTATCTGGTTGATCTCTCTGCTTTAAGAAATGAGTGACTCTACCTAACCTATTCCTGAAAGATGCTACCATAACCTTTTCCTAAAATTCTCCTGGATACACTTCAATCTCCTCAACAAACTTTTCACTGCCCTTCTGGTAAAAAAAAACCTATTTCCTGATTTTTAATATCAATAGTTTTTTGCTTCGGTGTAAACCTATTACTTCTTACCCCTTGCTCAGTATAAAAAAAAACCCAAAACAACAAACCACAATTATTTCCTTCCACTTTTGTAACCACTGGTGGGGTGGAGGAAATGTTTCAAGTGTTACTAACTCCTTATCAGTCACCCTTCTAGATCAAATAAACCTTTTTGCTGCAGTATTTCCTACAGTCAGTTTTCTAAACTGTTATTTCTTAATAGACTTCTCCATGGCCTACATAGGTGTAGAAGCTAAGACTAGCACAAGGCTGTTTCAGATTAGTAATACTGAACAGAAAAGAGAAATTATTTCCTGTGAGATGCAAGTAATGTTCCTCTCCATACAGTGATCCGACATTTTTGCACATGTGGCATTGCTTGTGGGAGTGCTCCCACAGCCCACCCTTGGCAAAATGTCCTGGGTAACAACAGCAATTAAGATAGGGAAGTGAGTGAAAATACTAAAGACAAGTCAAATACCCCAACCAGCACTAGCCCCAAACCAATGCCACTAAGGAGGAAGCCGACCATCAACCAGATTAAGCAGGCAGTAACCGGGGAAACTGCAAGGAGACTCTTGAAACAAAGCAGTTGGACTGAGAGGAAGCATAAAGGAAGCACGGATACAGCGCACTGTGTACATCCTCATTAGCTGAATCTTACTTTAATTTTTATGTATTTTCTTAATTTTTATCAAGATTACTTTAAATCCCAGTCTTCTCTTTTATAGGACATACAGCCACTCTTTACCTATTCTATTTGGTCACTTAATAACTATATATCCCATTCAACTACACAAGCTGTTAGGAAAGCTACTCAATAATACCAGATCCAAGAAAGAACCAAGCTGAATCCCACTTGTAATTCCTCCAATTTAAAATTGGAGCGTTGATAACTATTCTCTGGAACAAGTTTACATTAGTCTGTTAAAACAGTTTTATATTAATCTATTTTTCTGGGAACAGACTTTGGTGAGACAATGCTTGTCAAGAGTCTTCTACCATTTAAAATATTTTAGTGAGTGTCACAAATGCATAACTAAACTGATAACAAGAAAGATTGCTGCTATTTCCATACTCTTACTGGGCCTAAGATTCCCAGTTAGAGATTAAGACCCTAATATTTTAGGTGTTATACAGTATAGGACAAAGAAGAATGAACAAAAATAAAACATAAGAGTGGACAGGGATACAGAAGGATGCATGGGAAAAAAAAGAAGAGTAATTATTCCTGTAACAGGCAGTTGTCTCACTGTACGAATGATCTGACACAGTTGTGAAGACTGTTGACATAAAGGAGAATGCTGGATTACCAGTCACAAAATCTAGATATTGGAATTATTTTCACATTTACCATGTAAGTATAACATGTCTAAACTACTCTAAAGAATTTTATTTAAATACCAGCCATAGCTGACTACTTCGAAAAATTATGGGTTTTGTTAATTACTATCAGACAATTCTCCATCTTCAGATAACATAGATTTCAATAAATTCTTTCAGAAATTACTTCAGATCAGACAGATGTATTTAGAAAAGGTTAAAGATGGGTATTTTAATCTTTTATTAGGTTTCCTTCTCATGCTAGCTTGCTTTTAAATTTTGGCTCTAAAAACAAACAAAACAAAACAAAAAAAACAAACACAAAAACCAACCAACAAAAAACAACCCTCGCCCTAAGCATATGAGTTTTAACCCCTGTTTCTCTTGAAAATGAGATTGTGGAAAGAAGATATCATTTACACCACACAATCTGACAACTCTACAAAAGTCAGAGTATTTTTACATTTTCCTCAGAAACCAGACTAAACCATTATATCTGCCTGTTTCTGTGTTAATAGTCACACGTATTATTATTTTATGTCTTTCAGAAAAAGGGAATGCAAAGCACTTCTCAGGTTTCATCTACTGAACTGAGCAAGTAAGTTCCGGAAGAAAGAGTTACCTAGTTAAGCCACTCATTTTCCTACCAATTTCTCTCTATGGTTGGTGGTTAAGCCCTTTATTTTCACTAACGTGTTTGTAGAATGAACCGTTCAAGTGTTATGTGTCACATAAGTTCACGTATGTAACATCAGAGGTGTTACAATCCTCTATTATTGACTTGCCTATGTTGCATGAATGGGTTTGCTTACAGACCAGCAAAACAGCAAACCTCTCACCTGGGGCAAAGGGCATCCTAATGCAGCAGCAACTGAACTGTCTGAGATAGTTCAGTTCTCAGGCAGAAATAAGGTGATATTTTTATGAGAACTTGGGCTGGCATTTTACAAGTCCTTAAGGAACACTTTTACAGCTGACAGAATCCTCAGACAGAGCAGATCTTTGCCCTAGATCAGTATTTCTCTTAAACGCAAAGCACCGAAGCTGTTTAAAGGATGAGCTTACAGAAGCACCCAAACTGTTCACAGCATGAGCCAATGGTTCAGAGGAGCCATGCTGACAACCAGAGAAGAGCACAAACCTAGTTACAGGACAGGCTGCTGTTCAAGCCCCTGCCCTGCCCATCCTCATGCTGCAGTCCACCGATCCACTGACTGTGTCAGTTTGATGGCCAATGGACTGCTGGTCCTCATATCACTGCACAATACAAATTAAAAGTGTTCCTCTCCTTTCCCACACCATCTTCATAAAAAAAACCCAGTGATCTTTTCATACTGATAATTTCATGATCTAATATTTGCAGAGAACTAAAAGGAAAGCAAAAGAATTCATTGTGAATAATTGGCAGCATCTTCTCAAATAGCCTCATTGCAAAGCAAATACATTAAGTATCTATGCCCTGAAGAGCATTCATAACAAGTCTTACTGTTTTGTTTCCTCACACTCATCTACAAAACAGGGCAGTTTTCTTAAACTTTGCCCTTGAGTAAATTGGGTTCATTGTAAGTTTATTGTTTGCTAGAGTTACAAATTACTTCAGATTGGTCAGAAAACCTCAGACATTGCCTTCCTCACAGATAGGCACATTCATCGGGATTTCTTGGTTTAAATTTCTACTGACAAAGACCCCTTCCACAAAAGGTAGCAGGCAGTTTGGAGGTCAGTAGCACAAGCCCCAACTGGTGACAAAAGTGCTTCTTGCTGGATAGCAAATAGAGCCAACTATCTGCCTCTTTGTGCAGTGGGGGAGTGTGGGGAGAGAACAGCATGGACAGTTCCAGAAACTCAAAAGGACAGTTAAAACACAATTGAAACGGTTGTCTGGACAGGCCAGTAACCCACTCAAAGTTCATAGGCAGTTTGTTTAGACAAGTGATTTAAGATAGAGTTTTGGTTTTAGAGCAGACACTTCTGGACCTTTAATGTCCACATGAGAAAGTCATAAAAGTTTTTAATCATCTGAAAGATTTCCATGTATCATGAAAACCTAACTACACCCCCAGAGGGCAAAAGTGAGCAATAGCACTCAATGCAAAGAAAGCAAAAATCTATACCCACTGCAGCTCAAACCTGTCATTTCCCCTCAAGCCTTCTACCTCATGCCTACAAACTGCTTGGAAGCTGTCTGTAGCAATCTAAATTATATATAATTTCTAACTCTCATTGGGGCAATTAGTTTGTATTATTTCAAAATTAAGGGCAGGGAGGGGGAAGAAGGGGGAAGAAGGAAATAGTTAAAATTAGTCTAGCAATCTGAAAATGTCCATAGTGCAGCTCTAATATGGATTTACAGCACTTCCTCAGCTATTTTATTCTGTGCCTTCTTACTATACATAAGCCCTACCAAAGAACTTTTCAATTTTTAACCCCCTTCTTTCTAAGGTTCATATAGTTACTGTACTGCTGTTTGGATTCTGAGGCATCATAAATGCCCTGCCAAACTCCAATTGTTATTAGTCTTTTTCATTTATTCATCAGGACTTTTCTCTGAGAGTCTTCACTGTCTGCTTTTTCAAAATCATATGACAGCACTGCTATACCTCAGGCCTGAACTTTCATCCTTTCAAATCACCATATTTAGCTTTAGTGAAACAAGGTTTCCGATGCGTCCACAAGATCAAATGCAAGTCTTCTGTGTAACCTCAATAAAGTGTTTCAACCATTTGTATGCCTAAACTATTGTTTTCTTCAGTCCATATTCCAGAATTTCTGTGCAACTATGCACATTTTTCAGTGAATTATAACGGGGGAAGGCTCACATACCTAGCTTTTGTCTAGGTGTTGGCTAAAAACACACTGACAGCAATTTTAGGTTGAACAATATACTATTAATCTCTCACCTCTGCCTTTTCTACCCACAAGAGCTAATTTGGCACCTGTTTTTACAGATCTGTTTCAGATGCCCCCTCCCATTTTCTTGTGCTGCACCAAAGGCCTTCTTCGTATCACGAACAGATGAATTCTCAGCAAGTGTAAAATCAATGCAACCTACAAAAGATACAATGCTGCAGACTTCTAGCTATACCTAATCAATAGAAACATCAAAAGACAGTTTGGGGTTATCAGGTGCACCTGACCCCAAGCGGCTGTTCCTTCTCAAGATAATCAGTTGTCACCCCCCTTAAAAACATTTGCTTTCTTTTTTTTTTTAAATCTCTTAGCATTGATGTATTTGACAGAAACATAGTCCTACTGTTGCATGCCAGCACACACATGCACAAAGGCACTGCATGTATGATTGGTTTTGTTCCACAATTTCTTCATGCAGGAGACAACGTGGTTAAAATCATAGCACTGGTATCAAGACATGTGGGTATACATCCACAGTGAGCTTCATAAAAAGGTATTATTTCCTGATTTTTCTACAAGGATATGTTCAATTTCTAAACTATCAGATTTAAATAAGTTGCTAATAATGAATAATTTCTTTCAAATTATTTGTAATTTATGGTATAGTTTATGGCAGGTCTGTATATGTCATTATTCCAAACACAGTGCTAATTTCAAATAAAGAAATCTAATAAATATTATTTATTCTTAGAGACACAGAGGCCAGATAGGAATCCAATAAGCACTTGGCAACTTCTGCCACTCACAGTGTTTGACCGAAAAGTAGAAAGCGTCCAAAATAAAAGTAAGGTGGTTTCCACCCCAAGCTTGTTATCTAGAAAATGTCATCAGCTTTGGGAAGAAGTTTCATCCACTGCCTTGTTCCTGCTTAGCTGACTGCACAGCTAAAGTGAGTAGCTGATCAAAAACGAAAACAAAAACCCCCACCCACAGCAGCAAGGAAAGGAGAGCTTACAGGTAAACAGTTTGAAAGCAGCTTGAAATAATAGCAAGAGTACATTGCTATGTTCTACCATACTATTTGATATAAAATGATGGTGTGTGAAGATATAAACTTGCCAATTGGTATTCACTAAGGAAAAAAATTCTGCTTTATTTCTAACCATTAGACCCCAGGAACACTTGCCTTGAACTCTAGTCCCTCAGATTACTAGAAAAAGACCAGAGAAATTAGATCTCAGAGTTTTTTCTCATTTTGTGACAAGCTCAGGAGCAATGGAATTTGGAATCAAGTAATTTAATACTCAGGGTTCAGGTTTTTTCTTTAGTAAGTTATCCTGATTATTTAATTTACTAAAAGCAATATTCTTAAAAATGTATATTCATTTTAACTATTCAGTGTCATACATAAAGAAGGTATAGGTTATATTACTGCCATTCTTGAGGAGGCTTTGATTACAGTTTCCTCATTCCGGTGCTTATCTGGAACAGTGGTTCAACTAAGAGACAAGACAAAATCTTCCAAAGTAGTTTTATTAAGGATTATTTTTGTTAAAGACTAGTATTAAACTGTCTCTTCTGCTGGTAGAGTAGTATACACTTTAGATAAATGACATTTTAAACTTCTTGCTTCATATAATTTTAAACTGCACAAAATCACTGACTGCCTACCACATTTCACAGTCCTGTTACAGCATCTTAGGGTTTTCACTTTATAGAGCTCCTGAACACTATTACCTGCATTTATATGTTTCTATCATATAGACTTGGCTACCCCTTTGCTCTGAGCTAGTAGATCTTCACTTCTGGGAATATTTGATATGGTTCTATTAGGTTCACCTTTGGAAAAAGTAATCCTAAAGGACTTATTTGGTTAGAACAAATTGCAAAATACAGCCAGAAGAGATTGTCAGATAGGAAATTTAGAGTCTCAAAGTACTAACAAGCTAGTGGAGGTAAAACAGTCTAGCCCAGCTTTACCAGTAAAATCAATATGCCCTTTGTCTTTGCTTAACTACAGCTCTATATCACAGCATATTAAAACAACTATTTAAGAAATCGAGAAATCACATTTTCCGAGTGGCTTTGTAGACAGAAGGAATAAATAATGGCGATATTTTCTAAGTTAAAAAACCCTGTTTCTATACAGATTTCCTCTTTTTTTTTTTGTCACCTGCTGTAATTTGCTGCTGAGGTTGCTGAATAACTTTTTTTTTTAAACACAAATTCAGACACACAAAGATTTTTCATAATTTACATTTGTTCATCATGTAGATCAATTTAAAGCAGGGAGGGGGAGGGATGAAACCCACGTCACTCAACTGTTCTTTGTCAGATTTCATAGCTATTTTAACACTTTATTTGATCTTCTCTTTGAATCATCAATCTGAAGTTACTTCAAAACCTCAGCTTCTCAAAAAATAATATACCAGCTCATAGAGACCAAAGGAAAAAAACCTGTCATTGCTGAACATACATTTCAACCATTCATACAAGTTTCATCCATTTAGTTTATCTGGTAAAAATCACAGGGAGAATAATAACCTAATGTAAGTTAGGCTACTAAATTACAGCTAGATAGATTTATACCTGCTATACTTCTAGCTGAATAAGTTAAAAAATCTCTTGCAGAGAAAAACGTATACCGTAAAAAAATACAATGTGCCTGATGCAGCTCATTAACTTTGTTTGAGCTATTATATACTTCAATTATAATAAAAGACTAAGTGATTAGTACAGACAGTTGATGCACCCACTAAGGGCCCCAAAGACCTCTTTTCTTTACAGAGATGCTCTCAGAGTCCTGTACGTACGTGTGTTACAGCATCCTTCAAAAAAAAAATTACCTTTACCCAACTACACATACACTTCAGACAGAATATACCTTACAAACTTAAAAATTTATTTTATGCCTGAAGACCTTGCCATCTTTTTCCTTTGCACATGCATACAATGCACATGTGCACACACGCCCACATGCACACACATGCTGGCACCTTTGTATTTTGAACATTCTACCCATGGCTTGAAGACAGGGTTATGTAAACTTAAACCCCTAGAAGTAGGAAGAACAGCAAAATGCAGATGATAATGGACATACAAATGAACATGTCTTTCATATTGTAAGGGACAAAAAACGCAAAGGTTAATAAAAAAGCAAATAGCATGTATGTCTGTGCATAGCGGGGACCAGGGATTCCAGTCTGATTTCACCATATTCACCCCATTTCCCCAGTATATGAAAACATAATATTCTAAATAAAGAATATGTGCACACTATTCTAACTTAGATGTAAGGTTTGTCAATAAAAAGGGAAAAAAAAACCCAAATGCAACTATAGAAATCCAAATAATGAGAAATTGATTTAGGGCCTCCACCCCAACAGATGGGTAAAATAGGTCCCATGTTGCAACAATAACCTAGAAGAAGTTATTGCATTATTGTATAGCAGCATATCTCCAATATTGTAATCTGCCCCATTGAGCTAACAAAATAATTTTTATCAAGCTTTTTATTTTTTCTCTTTGGGACGTGGAACAGTTGCAACCCAATACCTTTATTTAGGTATCTAACACAAACATCGGTCTATCTTCATCTCCCAGCAAGCATCTCTCCTCTTTAAAATAACAAAACAACTGAAAATCTTGATAAAAACTTGATTACAGTTGAAATACATTTTTAAAAACCCAACAGCCAATTTATATTACTCCTGTACTGACCTGTGTATAATGAATGGCATCAGAAAATCTAAGGGAATAAGCAAACAGACACTCCCCAACATGGAAATCACAAGCTGTGAACACAAGTTATGAAGCTCCTAACAAAATCACTCAGTAACTCAAGGTCAATAGATCATACATATCATGATTGTGCAAAGTTTCATGTCTCTCAATAATAAATCATTTCTACAGAGGTACTTCTACAATCACAGGGTCCTGACCGCAATTCTCAAGCCTTCTGTGTACAATATACATTACAGTGAGGCTGGAAGAAGTATATCCATCCAAAATGAAGACATAACTATTACTTTCTTAACAGCTATGTGTTTCTGCAATTCCAGGCCCTGTGCATTTGCAGCTGCCTAGTAAGACCAGATCCCCAGCTGGCCAAAGCTTTATGCTCTACAGTCTCTCCTAGACTGAACTAACCACAACAGATATACAGTCTTTTAAAATAAAAATAAAACAATACACAATAGACTATTAATTAGAATAATTAGCATTTTAATGAAGGAGAACTCTCAGAACCAGGGCAGACCTGTGTTCCTAAACACATCTTTTCTGAGTTTTAGCAAACCCTGCCTAGACCCGCCCCGGTACATACAAATCTCTTGCCATCTCCCTCTACGGCCTGAGGGGCTGCTCCTCACTCCTTTCTGCATTTTATCTGCCCCTTCATATTAGGGTCCTGCTCTGCTGGCCTCTTACACCCTATGGTCCCTCTTTCCCCGCAGCCAGCTCAGTTACTGTCCAAGGCAAAAGGCAGTTTTCTCACTCTTGGGGAATCACTCACTCCTCTCCAACGGTTCAGCCAAATCATTTCTTAAACTAGTAACAGAAACTTAAACAGATAAAATAGATGCCATCCTTCATACAGTGTTGAAACCTGTGTCTGTGAATCTGAATTTTTCCTCCAGGAAAGTTGGTGCCAAAATTAGTGGTATCCTCCTGCTAAGGGGGGATTCTCTGCCTGAGCCTATTGAGGGCTGTCCAGCTAGTTCACAGCCTGCTCCAGGCGGTCATCTTGTCCATGGGATGTGAGAACAAGCTGAAGTCTGCAAATAGGTGCTGTGCAGCCAGGTCGACCTCTCCCACCACTAAGTAAAGCTATACAGTGGGAAGGGACTGCTCTCTTGAGCCCTCTACTGCTGCTGCAGAGTAAGGTGTAAATAACTCACCCTGCTGCTGCAGAGCTTGCAGGATTTTATTTCTCCTGCAGTTCTCACCCTGGCCCTTCATCTTAGGACAGTGTTCGTACATGATTCGGTCTGTTTCTAAAAATCTTCTAAAATATTATTCTATTAAATCACCAATGGCACTGTCATAAACCTAACAGAACTTGCACTTAGTCATGCTGCCCATTTTGTTCTCTGCTTTACCTTAGAGGTACAGACTTTCACCTTTCAAAATGCTGTTGGATTTGCTGCTAGCACTGTTAGGGGGTCTTTTATTACTATTACTCTGTCAAGGCTGAGTGCCTGTAGGCTGCCTAAGGGCTAGACTGTTGGATTGCCTGGGTTGCCTTTTCTTCCGAACACAGCTAATCCAGAAGCACATTATAAAAGAAGTGCTAAATAATTTTAATAGTCAGAATGAAAAGTGAACACACAGGGATATAAGAAAACATTTTTCCCTGAGGTGCACACAAGTACCAATGTTGCTGCTAAACACCCTTTACATCTTAAATTGGAGCAAATGGTCTTTTATGAAGTGAACAGAAGAAATCCTCCCAAGCCCCTTCTGTTCTACCTGCTCTTCCATGAACAAGAACAGCAAGTGTCCATGAGGTGGACACAGATCTCCTGACACTGCTGATGAACAGCATTCATGGCAGTATGGTACCTATGATGGAAATGCTTCCTAACAAATTAGTAAACTACGTGCCAAAGCCCACTACATGCACGTGCATTTGTATCCACGTGTTTAGCACTATAGGACTAGGTCAGTATTATCGAGTCCTGCTAGAAAAGGTTTCAAGAGTTAGTCACCCATTAGGAATCCCACAACTGCCAAGTGGTTCATTATTCATTTTGTACCCAGTTTCAATCAATAGCCAGAAGTGTCCTGTATGCGTTAATCCATTTAGATGGTAGTCTCGACATTCCTGTCAATATGCAGGTTGATGCTTAAGGTTCAATAGATAGAGACATTTCACCTTGACCTGCACACACCAACTCCATGCAGGGGAAAGGTGAAAAAAAGATGGGAATTTAGCTCTTGGCTGAGCTTTTATTTAACCTGTAAATAGACAAAACTACTTGATAAAACATATGCATTAAATTAACAGACACATGCCACTCTGCAGCTTTGGTTATTTTCATATCTACTGTTAGTAAGGCACTTCAATTGTGAGACAAAAGTTTCTGTCAGCTGTCACATATATCAAAGAGGGTTTTTTTCTGCAGCTTCATGTCTTGTCTGTGCTTGTGTTGCTACAGTCTAATTATTCAATTACAGAATTTTTTAAACTGCTAACTCATTTTCCAATAGGAATAAAATTGTCTTGGAATAAATCAGAGCTCTGTAGTAATAAAGATATATACCAACAACCTTCTTTCCTATTAAGAATGATTGCTATTCCTGTTGCGAATGACGGTTACAAGCAAAAAGAAAATGTAAAATTGAAGAAAATTAAGAAAAAGATGACTACAGTTTAAACAGGTGAAGGATGCTTTGGAGAACTGGATTCTATTCTGTCTTAGAGACCCCTGTGTAAAGTTGGGAAAGTCACTGAAATAAAACCGGAAGAAATGGCCACTATTTCTTCATTTGCTTTGCAGCCAAAAGCTTGACGTCCAGCTGCTGGTCTCATTAGAAAGTTGTGTTAATGCCAGCTGATTTCTGATTGAAATATTGAGTGTTTCACAATGCTAAGTACACTGAGATATGGTCACATTTTCTGTGATTCAAAATGCGTGCCCTATGATTATATACATCTGCTTTTACTCTTATTGCCTCACATAACTGACACCAAAACACAAATAATTGTACTACTTTGACTTATAAATTTGCTGTAAAAAATAAATTAATGTTTTTTAAGTGGTCATATATTAGAAACACCAGATACAGTATCAAAGAAAGAATCCTGAAGAAATTTGGAATTCCACCTTCAGAGCAGGATTTGAACTGCAAACTAGAAGTAAAAGTGAACATATGGCACTAGAAAGAAAAAACAAGAATGCCAAAAAGCTGTTTCTTAAAGCTATTTTGTACCTTAAATGAGGTAAAAGAGAAAAAAAATACACATTTTAAAATGTATCAGAATGCAAACACTTAAGCCTTAAGTCTTGCTTTGTCTTTTGAGTACTCAAATTTGCATTTTGAATAGAATATTAGTATTCTTTTCCTTGATTTTATGATTTAATAGAAGCATTCCCATGGAATCTGACTACATGTATTTCTTTTGCTTTGGGTACTAATTACCTGCCACCACTTTACACGGACAGTACAAAGACAGAATTTTCTCTGCTGTACGTTCAGTGAAATGTGTAATTGCTTATACTCTAGGAGCCCAAGCACAGGACCACCTTCTTCCGTTATCTCACTAGACTTAGTTGTGCCATTTTGATGCGGTGGCAGAGGGTAGTGGTTGAGCTGCCCTTGAAACAGGAAGGTGTTTCTTCTAAATTCATCCAAAAGTCAAAGTTTTAATAGATTAATTAGACTTGTCAAACTCTTTAAAAGCATTTTTCCCCGAAGTAATTTATCACCTATGAAGTAATGAACTAAATTGCAAGAGCTAATTACCTGCAGAACATGAGAAGTACAGAGCATTTCACTGTAGGGTTACCCTGTTGCATTAGCCTATGAATCTGAAAAATAACCCATCATAACGTAGGAGATGCATTAAGGAGAGATCTTAAAACTAAGGCATACTCTTCTGAAAATAATCATACTACAAGTTTCAGAAGAAACCCAAATGATTTCTAACACTATAACCATTTATAATTTAATTTTATCTAAATTCTGTTGCTCATGAGCAGCACTCTCTTGTCAGCCTTGCAAATTCAAGTTTGTCTATATACAGCAGATATACAGAATGGCACATTATATGTCCACATGTCCTTCACTTTGTTCCAACTTTAACACCCTTTGAGGAACCATAAGCCATTTGATTTCTGAATACATGCATTGTTACTTTTTGTTTCAGCCTGTTCCTGGAAAGAAAACTTGACAATTGGAAATCAAAACAGAGCCAGACTGCACATGCCGGCTGTATTTGAGCTATGAAAACTTGTGCCACAGAAAATAACAGAAAAGCCACAAAACTGAAAGATTGCTAAAAAAAAAAAAAGTCAGAAGACAACCTCCCACCAATTGTCTTACTGACTGAACAACCCCATTTAAACCAGCCACACTATTTCAGCGACAGGTGTAGTCCACACCATTAAGATGTCCACAGGGAGCACACAGCTAAGCTTTCCTCCCACTCGAATATTTAGGATTTGCACATGATTCAAGGCATCAACAGGTTTAAAGGTAAAGAGAACTAGAAAGTGCAGCTCATTAAGGATTTGGTTAAAGAGTAAAAATAAGATCAAGATAAAAATGATCAAGAATCATCTGTCAAGATTGCCTGCTTCTCTCATTAAATGTAATGTTAAATGATGTGTATGTCACATTGGCTGGCGCTATAAAATAAGATCATCCATCACTTTTCATATTTTTGCCTCGACATGAACTAGCAATCAAAAGAAAGTTAAAAAATAAAATCTCCAACAGATATAACTTCGTTTTTAGCAACTATGTCAAAAGTGCAATTTTTTTTTCTGAACAAGCTATTTTAGTGATGCTCAACCTATTCGTGCAACTGATACACATTTTACATTGGCCAACAAAAAAAAAATTGTTCCTAAAGTAGCTGCCTCATTTTTCATATCTCCTACATTTCTGATTTTACTAGTACCAAGCTATTGCCAAGACAAGTATTAAAATTTGATATCAACTTCTGCTCTGCATTATAGAACGTACTTGTGGGAGACATTTTTTATTAAAATGTATATTTTACCCAATATCCTGTACACCAGAAAGAAATGTCTGAACAACACACATTTTCTTAGTTTTGTGCCATAGTACCTCTCATTTCTACTGACGTTTCCTTGAGTGCTGTTATTAGTACCACTTATATTTTCCTATCCTATAAGTTTGCTCATGCTTTACTGTGTGGTGGCAAGTTTTCCCACATTGTTTAAACCCCAAACTATTTTCTCTGGAAAAAATCAGCTTGAAAATGGCTTCCTTATGACAATTGATTATGATTGTTGTCAATGCCAGCAATGAAAAAAACACAGCATAGGTCGTGCTGCTGAGTAAGTTTAAGTGTAACGGTTTAAAGACGTTCTCTCCAATATCCAGAATGAGTAACAGTGTACTTTAGTTAAAGTTGTAATCTCATGTAATGTTATTTACAGTAAACATTGAGTTTTACTACAGGATATACCTAGCGATATTTACAACTTTTAATACAAAGCTGCTTAATACGATTAGCAAGGCAGATTAAAAGTTTACAGGTCTAGTCCCTTACCAAGAAGAAAGCAACAGTACCTAAAGCAAGCAGGGAACACCAGCATTTCACAAGAAAAGCACAACTCCTGCAAACGATAACTCCACCAAGTAGGAGAATTGATTTTTCTTTGATTTTTCTTTGTTGTTTTTTTTTTTTTAACAGCTTATCCAAAAGTCCTAGGGGACACAGGAATTTCACGCAGCCAATCAGAAAAACAGCCCAAAGATATGCTTTAAAAGGGAAAGCAAGGGAAATAGAACTGAAATTGATAAAATCAAAGTTACATAATCTTGATTACCAAAGGAACAATGGAAGGATGATATTGGAGTGGTCTAAACAGCTAAGCTTAGTAACTTAACAGTGCAACCTCACCCATTTGCAACCATGTATCTTCCATGCACGCAATTTAATAAAGCCATCAGTATGCTGCTATGAATAAACTGGGGCTTGAATTGCAAACCATTCCAAGCCAGCCATTAGCATCCTATTTCTCTGCTTAGCGAGTGGAGAGCTCTTCCCTGCAAGGGCTACAAAAAGTTTTTGTATTGCATTCATCGGAAATGTATGCATAGCATAGGACATTTCCTTTCTACATAGGTTTGTATTCTGAGCAGGTATGAGCCTGGCCTTTTAGCAGGACCATATATAAACTGCTGATCCAGAAACTATTCCATATATTCTCTACTAGCTTCTACTACTGCCCCTCACTTATTTTACATATATACTCTGTGACGACCAAAAAAAAAAAAAAAAAACAAAACCCAACCAACCAACACCAAACACCTGCTTTTTCTCCCTTTGGAGCCTGGAGAGCCACAAAAACTTTCAGATACCGTAAAATAACTTGTGCCCTTCCTTTTCCAATAAAAGATATATGGACATGTGAGTTTAGAGGTGATTTAGCCATCAGGCCAGGTATTTCTATCAATTAGATAAAATGAAATTACAAGTGCCAAAAACAAACAGGGAAGATAAAGGAGGAGGGGAACGGAGAGGAGAGTGAACCATCCATTAGCCAGCTTTCTAGGTACTTGCCTTATAGCTGAGATCAGGCAATAACCCCTACAAAAAGCTGAAATGATGGAGCACATTAGCAATACCATCAAGACCGTTCCACAAAGCATGAGACAGAGACCCAACACACTGTGATTGTATATAAGACCTTGAAGTGGTTTGGTTTCACACAGCTTAAGGTTGTTGGTGACATACAGGAAGCGTTATTGAAGATATATTTAAAAAAAAAATAAAAACAACAAAAAAAAAACACCAAAAACCCACACAATGAAGAAAAGCAGGAAAAGCCTCCTCACAAGCTGCAAAATTCATCACAAACTGCTCTTACAGACAAAATGTAATAAATTAAAATATACATTAAAGAATTATAATCAGAGTTTATCGCTTTTTTTAGACTGCCTAGGAAATGAAGAAAATTTATTTTTTTTTTACAGACAACTAATTTTCTCTTGCTTTTTAATACTTTTTTTTTTTTTCCTTCCCTTCTTTCTGCTATTGAAGCAAAACAGGATCTTGGTATGTTGTTTATACGAGAACAAAAATTAAATGGAGAGTATGTATTTACCTTTGCTGTATTTGCTTTCATTAAATGGATTCCCTAGGGTTTATTTCTTTTTTAGTCTCTTCTCACAAAGAATGAACAAAAGTAAATTAACCTTTTTCAGCCATACCCGAGAAGTACTTGGTCATTTTTGCGTTTATAAAATGCAGTCCAAAAATCTGCCCTGCTTTTACAAGGCATGAGCCTAATGGGAGAGAGAAGGAGGTCATGAAATAGCTGTGCTTTTCCATGCAAGCCTACAGAGACTTGATCTGTCCTTAGCATTGAGATCTCCAGGTGCAGAGAGATTTACCCTTATCAGCATTTCTTGCAGACAATCAAATCCAAATCACCTTTTGTAATTACATTATTAAACACTGTAACCTATTTTCTTTCTTTCTCCCCTACCACCACCACGCAGACCAGGTTGCCAATGTGAGCACTTCCTTTAGGGTTCTTTTTTTTCCTTACTCATAGCTATCACATTCTCAACACTTGGCTACCCTTACAGACATGAAACTGCTCCAAGCAGTTTAATTTGGAATCAAATTAGGAAGAAGTTGGCTGGACTTTATGGCATGTAGACAGGCAAACATGGCAGTATGTAAAGTAGCTCATTCCTTGCACTTCTGGGTTTGCATCCGCAGACCAGGGGCACAACAGGACATGAATTTATCCAGCATAACACTGTCCCTCATTATTGTGCTTTGACTCATAAGGTACGATCAGTGGCAAATGTGTTAGAGATCCAGGTACTTAAATAATTCACCAGACACTTTATTTTGCATTTGGGAAGTGATAAGTGTGTGCTCAGCTATGGCAGTTCTGCCAATAGTCTCCATCGCTTGTATTTACTTTGTATAGGCAAGCTAGGCACACCATCGCAGGGAGTTTGCAGAACACTACTTCTCCATTTTTGATATAAACCTCAAAGTTAGTCTACTTCTACTCTACAACATCTGACATGTCTCTTCCTCCTAAACAACTAATGTATCACGTTAATGTGATGAAGATTACAGGGACGATGCATGCACACGGAGTTACTTGACATGAACAAGGACAACCAATAGTATCCAGAGAATATGCAGCAGCTGGGATGTGCAGAGTTTTGTAATTCCGTATGTAATGAACCTTCACTGAAAGAATATGCAGACGTATCCACTAATATATATATGTGTATTTTACAGTTACAGTTTACCGTTGAGTAAACACACAAAGCCAATGTATGAAACCTTTAACCAAAATCCTCAAACATGTGCATAAACCCAAATTTTTATATTAATATTTCAGTATCAAATTTCAAAATGTGTCTGATATTCAGAGTTACATAAGGTAACATAAGCTGTATTTAATTATTTAATTCTAGAAAACAGGTTAGAAGAGACCAACTTTAATTCATGCCTCAGTGATAGCTCTTCAATCAAAACAGTAATTTTTAAGCAGTGGGTAGAAGTCATACATCCTCTGAAACAGTAACAAATACACAGTTTCAGTGCACAGGCTTTCCTTAAGAGCCCTGAGAGACACATCTCCTGCATATCTTAGAGAAATTCTACCTCTTTCTCTGTGTTGAGGAAAGAATTTTACATTTGCTGCATTTCCATACTGAAATACTGGGAAATGGTGTAGATGAGCAATGTTAGGAAAGCACCTTGGTGCTAACGCCTGGAAGGTGGCCGGTGGTGCAGACCTGGGTCAGACCCCAACCTGCATAACCATGACCTTTGTGCCAGGTACCAATAACCAGACACAGCGAGTGAGCGTGAAAACTGAGTACAATTATAAGCGTGGATAACCTTTCATGTTCTGCTCTGGCACGTTGCACAAAGCTCCAACACCTGTAAGAGAGGCCACTCGGGGGAACGACAGGGGTGCCAGCTGCAGGGCTGGAGTACGTATGACACAGCGACCCTCCATACTAAGAGAAAGGTTGAAAAAATCAGCCATTAACACCACAGTTATTGTACTGGTCCTGCAGAAAGGGTTTGCATAGTTCATCATAAGCTATTGCAATAGGGCTTGAACAGAACTCCTGAAAGTTACACTGCTTTTTAAACAGATTAATATCTATTAAAGGAGCTAGCTGCAATTCCCAAATCATTGCAGAGCTTGCTTATTTTTAAGCCTTGCCCATCATCCCTTTCAACTGAAGTCTATGACCGCATGTGCTTTACTTCCGAAAACGTTTTAAAGCAACAACAAACTAGCCCTGAAAACAATAAAAAGGATGCAGATCCTTCCTATGGTGGGCATGGATATTTCAAACACTTTATTCATGGTATTACCTCTGAGCTGTATCCATAGATTATGAATACAGTTGTAATATACTATATAATACATAAAATGTGTACCGTTATATAAAATGTAAGTAGTTATAAAATATACAATGCATGTAGTTATATTATGTAATGTAATATATATTTCTAATTCATAAAGACTTGTATTTTTAAAAAATGTACTAATAAATAAAAGCAAACATTTAAAAGCAAACAAAAGTATGTATCAAAAGACACTGGTCAACAACGAAAAGGCAGAGTAAATAGCTCCGAAGTAGAAAGGAACTCCTTTTAAGAGCAGCAGCTGAGTGGAGAAAGGACTGTTTTCTATTAGGTCTAACAGCAGGATTTGTTATCGTTTAAATACACGCTCTAATACACTTAGCGTTTTGTGCTACGTTTAACAAGATTAAGCGATCATACAATGTTTCATCTCAAATCTTTATTGGAAATCAGATGACAAGCCTCATTTCTTGCCAAAATATTGTCCCATGGTTCATGCATGATGATAATTCCAGCTGAATGAGTAAATCTGTTTACCCAGGCGTAACAAGAAAAGTGCTATTTATCCATTAAAGGATTCTCTTAGGAACACCTTAATTTTTTTCTAGACTCCTATCATTTTTCTAAACAGATGCAACTTTGCACCAAAAATGCAGATTATGAAGTTCTAAGGTACTATTGAGGCCTTTGAAGTGGATAAAATTGGAAATATTGTTATCTTTCCAGTCAAGGATTTAAAACCCAAAACACTTTATAGAAAGCACCAAGTGCCATAAGTATTAATTACAAAGAAATTTTTCTTTTTTAAAAATTTCTAAATGAAGGCTAGCCTGTGGAAGGACTAGTAACATAAACGGACTGAACACAGAGAGCTTCAGAGTACAACTGAATGATGTATGTACTAAATTTGAAAATAATATAAGCTTCCTAATACATGGATGCGCGCCAACTTCTGAATTGTATCAAGAGGCAGCATAGGTGGGAGTGGGACTCCATTTTTCAGGTTCTCATACCTGCTGAAAAAAAATTCTACAACTATGACACCAGGAAGTAATTCATTACTTTTAGTGTATCTTTAGCTAATACATCTTATAAACCAGATTCTACCCAACAGACAAAGTGCTATAGACCTGTCTTGGCTGTACCTGTACTTCTAATGACAAATAGGGATCTTCAGTTTCTAGTCTGGATACAAGAATTTTTCTAGCCTAGTTTCTTGCTGTATTCATTCTGTTAAGTTATTGATTTTTATGCCAATATGTTTAAAGATTCAGTTGCACCATTAAGTTATACAGGCAAGTATGGGAGTTGGCAACATTGGGGTCTTTGGAAAAAATAACATCCACAACCAGCATTAGCCAGAGAATTTTCGCCAGCATACTTTAACGAAGACACTACTTTCAGATAAACAGTAGTTAGATGTCTTTCATACTCCCAAGGCAAGTGATATTAGGAGTGGAGCTAAGTATTTTGTTCTTTGAAGGAGAAATGGGGTAAATAATATGCTATGCTCTCCGAAAATAAAATTCAGGATAGTGTAATTCAACTTCAGCTGGTGTCATTATGGGCTTGGACTCTAACACATAGAAGACCTAAACACCAAACTCCTTTTTCTCAAGGATAAGCCTAAACCAATGCGTTGAAAAATATCCCACGTCAGTATGCTGTTATCAGTGCTTTAAGAGTTGTTTCATAGTCCTGCTTTTAATGAAGGCAAAGTGCATTTAAATGTGGGTATCATAAATTCAAGAAGAATTTCCTATTGCATAATATTTAGTTTATTCAGGGTGCATTTTCAGGACAGTCACCTGAAAAATGGATTCCAGCCACTGCTGGAATATTCACTTAGTATGCAAAGGGATACTACAAGCATTCAGAATAACAAATAGGCTGATTATTTTAGTATCCTCTTCAGGAGAGAGAAGGATGCAGGATTCAAGCAGCAGAGATGGTAATGGAATTTGTTTCCTCACATTCTTGGTAGGCACGCTCATTTCCAGACTACAAACATAAAAGGGCAATGACACAGCAGGCTTGTGAACTTAGCCTGCTCTTCTTGTGTGCCAGGCTGAAACTGCTATTGCGCCAAAAAGAATTCATTTCATTAAAACCCCAAACATTTTATATTTGTTACAGTTTGAGTGAGAAAAAGTATGGTTCAATCTTGCTTAACTAAAAAGATAACTTTAAAAAAAAGCAAAAATACAAAAAACCCAAACCAAAACACAGGTTGGGGGGTTTGGGTTTGTTTTTTGTTCTGGTGGTGTGTTGTTGTTTTGGTGTTTTTGTTGTTGTTGGTTTGGGGTTTTTTGTGTGTTGGTGGGTTTGTTAGGTTTTGTGTATGGCCTTTTTTGGGGTTGGGGTTTTGTTTCTTTGTTTTCCTCCCATTATGAACTGGATGCTGGATCTCTGAATCCATCCTCACACACCTACCAACCAGAACAAAACAAAGCTCTAACAGCAATGAAGGAAACCTTTAAGAGCAGCTATCAGAAATAGTTGTGGCTGGTATTCCGGCCTCACTTTGGATGAGATGTTCCTCTTTTTCTGAAAAGCAGGCATGGCACTAGGTTATTTCCTGTGATTTTCAGCTTCTTCTGCAGTCTGAACAGACCTCCTGGTAACTGTCATTTGCCAGGCTATAAGCCTCTGGGTTCTTTAACATGTTTCCTGCTAACATTTTGGAGAACTCTTCAGAGCCAGCTTATTTTTCAATATATTTTTCCGTAGCCTTTACTATTATATTTTTTAATTAAATGAATTATATTAATCAGAGTTATAAAGTGTTCTTGGAGGAGTTTTATGACCTCTTCAATCATCAAATTATGTCCTTCATTTAACAGCAAGGTTTCTCCCAGAAGTCTTATATTTTTGTATTATTCTCACTGTTAAAATGTTTGTTAAACAATGTTTTCAGCCCACGTCCCCAAAATTTCTCTCCACAAAGTAGTGTTGTTTATGTTGGATCAATGGTGCTGTGCTTTTCAAGAAAAGCTTTTTCCTTTTCTAGCTTGAGGACCTAGGATGGAGAAGTAGTCAGGGTTAAACAGATGACCTTCCCTGCATCAAACTAGTCATAACCCCAATCCGTAGTCTGCAGAAGTACACGATGCAAAACTCCTGTCTTGTATAAGAAGCAATTTTGAACTCTTTCTGACAGACAACTTCCCTGGGGTCTGTTTCAGGAAATAAATCCAAACTGTTCTCTGTGTCCCTAAAAGTCACCTTGAGCAGACCTCAAGCTGCATATTAGCATTTCCCTCTTTATAACCTGCTGCTGCTGCTCTCTTCCCTACCACTTCCCCCCACCAGTCTTCTGTTCAGCCCCTGCCACTACCTACTGCATTTCTGTTCTATGCATTTACCGGCCTCTGGCAATATCCCACTGCAGTTTCTACAATGTTAATTTTGCTCCCTTTGCCTACACATGCATCTTTTTTTTTTTTTTTTAAATGTTAAGTCCGAGACAGTCACTTGCTTAATTTTGTAAGACACTTCCATATACACTTGATATGGAAAACTGTACTAAGGTGGGGTCTTTTGTTGCTGTTTTGTTTGGTGTTTCTTTTTTTTCCTGGTGTTGGTGTTTGGGGTTTTTGTTTGTTGTTGTTTGTTTCTGGTTTTCTTTTTGTGTTTTGTTTGTTTGTTTTTAAACCAGGCCACATTACAAAATAGAATATGGTATTTTACCTGAGGCTTCACCAAGTCCAGAAGAGCACAACAGTTGCCTGCCATACACGTGATCCACCTGCCTAAACAACCGACAAAAGGAGTGGTGTTTCTGTTTCCTAACGCATAGTTTTTGGAACCATAACAACCCAAGTCCCATTTCTGTGGCACAGTTGCCTAAAAAGTTACTGCCCATTTGATTTTTCAAATAAAAAACATGTTAAGTAGCAGTCAACAAAACACAGTATGGTATCTTCACCTGGTTCTATTTTAAATTTTGAGTCTACACAGAATTAAGAATGAAATTTAGAAGTGAAAATATTTATCCTAGAAAACAAAAGGGTTTGTGAGTTCCTGAAGACAAAACAATCCCTGAATACAGAATTATAGAAACATTTAGGTTGAAAAAGAACTTTAAGATCGAGTCCAAGGATAAAACTGACACTGAACTGACACTGAACCATAACCCTAAAAAGCAATTGTTCTTCCTGAAACAAGGAAATCTAAAAACCATCAAAATCAGATTTTTGTCTTCTGCACAATTTACTTTTTTCCTCTTCCAATGTGAAAACTATAGCAAAAATAAGAAAATACTCTTCAACTTAAATTAGAACTCATTTCCTATGACTCTGATATTTCACAGAGCAGCAGCAAGGCTATTTCTTCCTATTACAAGTATGAAATTATGAGCATAAATGTCCCCTAAGACCATATTTGCTATCTGACTGCATCTATGGAGCCAGTTCTTTGTACAAAGAGAGATCTGCTGTTTCATGGAAGAGTGATTAAATGCGTGGTGCACTTTGGCAAAGAGGGTGCTGAACGGCAACACCTTGCGAATTCGGCTGTGCTAGCAAAAGTTATTGCCTTCAACGGTCTCTTTTTCCCCACCCTTCTGCAAGAGATTACTGCCCCTACAGCATAAGCCAGTGGAAGAAAGCACATTAAACGCCTTGTCTACATGGGTGCAAAACCTGCAGTTAGCTCTAACTCCAACTTTGGTAAGCAACCTAAAACTCAGAAACCTGCATGGCAGCAGGAGCAGCGCAGGCACACGGCCAGTATAACCAGAGCTGCGGTGCTGAGCTGTACCTGTTAGCATAGCTGGCATAGCTGCCTCCATCCTATGGACCAGCTTCCTACTGAAAATATGTAAGGGCAAAGGAAGACAAGGTTTAAGAAGCCTTCCACCTGCAGACCTTTTTCATGAAACAGTAGTTATGAAATTTCTTTTTCTGTGACTGTTCCTCAGATAAAAATTTATTTTCATAACAGGTCACGTTGATAAAAATGCAAGGTAGAGGAATTTTAAAACTAATAACTTCAATATACATCAGGAAATATACAAGTATCTCCTTAGTATCAGATCAAGCCTAATTAAATAAAAACTAATCAGGTCTGAGTTTAATTTCTGTTATCTTCTAATTTCTGTTTAGCCTCTATTATATTATACTATGTTATAGTATAACTATGACATAGTATACTCCACTATGACTTTCTGTGTCTGATAAAAAGAAACATGTCTGTAAATGTATTTGAACTTTCTTGGTGAGTTTCTAGTGCAAACTCCTATCAGTACCAAGGGGGAAATGTAAGAACTATCTAAATTAAAGACCTCTGCCACTTTTCCTACACAAGTAGATTTTGCTAAACCTAGAACAAGGTCAACTGCTGAATAAAATATACAGTTGAACTTCTAAGAACATATTTATCACAAAAAATAAACTTCCATGAACACTTGCTTACAAGATATCTTGTCAGATATGTATGTGATACTAAATAAACACTGTAGTACATGCTTGATTGGTGACTGTTAATCAACAAATGGATTAAGTCACTCAAATTTTGAAAGCAGGTCTTTCCATAACTTTCCTTTTAGAGGACCTATGGTACCCACCCCCTCCACCATACACACACACGGTATCACCAGAAGAGCAATGGGTATGCCACAGACCTAGATGGATGCGTATTTATGGTGCTTAACTATTCACAAATGCAATGATGGCATAGACATATTAAGAGGGAGTAAAATAGACTTTTCATAAATATTTGTTTTTCATATCTTTATAAATGTTCTCCCTCTCTTGCCAGAAGGACGCGTTTGCAGATCAGCTTTTCATAAGACATTTTATCTAGCTGATTGGGTCCTTCAAGCAGCTAAAGACTGCATCTGCTAGAGATTCCCCTGAAGTTCATTTTGAAATTGAAAATACGTTTACTATAGAATTGAAATAATGTCATGGGGCTAAGAGCAAAGAGTTATCTATTATCTCCAATGGATGCAACCCTAAGTAGCACTTTATTTGTTTCACATCATTCACATAGTTTATATCACTTACTGTCTGAGAGTCATGCAAAAGAATCTTATTTAAAAAGATCTGTCTCTCATCCAGAGACTATGCTTTCAAGAAAGCACAGCCTAGTAAGTACATATATACCTATTATATCAATACATATTGTTCTTGCCTAGCAAGTTTGAAACTGACTGCCAAATACTCTGCAAGATCAGGAACTGGGTCACTGAAATTCTCATTTCTATGCAGTTAAGGTGGGGGAGGGAGAGAGCTTTTTCCAGTGTACGTAGATTAAAGATGGAACTAAGAAATGTACCACAAGTAACTAAAAAAAAAACCCACCACAAAAAACCACCACTTCTAACGTACAGTGTGAAGATTCACATTTGTTAATAAAGAGGGAGATAAATGCATTAGTGCCTCTTTCCAGGCCATGATTCCTTGACAGCCACAGGCAGGCTCACAATCACTGCTGCAGTCCTGCCTTTCTCTCCATTCCTGGCACTTGTCATTTTCTGTGATGAGCTCTTTCAATTTGCTAAGCCAAACGGCTAACACAAAAACATTAGTTTAGGTTAGCTTTCTGCCTGTTTGGTGAACTGAAACAGTTTATTCTAGGTCAAAAGACAAGACAGAGTGAAAGGAACACAGATTGCATTAAAGGTCAGCATTTATTCTTACTTCTGCCATTTGTGGGGTGATGGGTCACATCCTGAGCTAGCAGAGACAGCTGCAGGTGAAATGGAATGGGAGGAGCCCATCCCACAGCAGATGCAACATCATGCACTCCAACATCGCTGTTCCTCAGCTGTGATTTTGCTTGAAGTTTCCTGTTGTTATTTTGTTTTGTTTTCTTTTAAACAAAAAAAAGGAATAATTTTCAGGTGCAAAAGCTTCAGCTGCTTTGCCAATACTAGATTTACCAAATTTAGCCTGATTAACTTCAAGGAGCACTTTAGGATTAATGGAATTGGAGATTAATAACCTGTTGGAATTGGGGAATCACAAACACCTCGTGTGGTGCTATAACAGAGGGGATAACCTTACGTCAGGATATGACCTCCTAGTCTGATGCTAGTGACACAGCCTAACAGATACTCAGATACCGTGTAGGCAAGTGTAAGTGCATGGTCAAAGTGGCTACTATTAGTGTATCTTTTATTTTTTCCAGTCCCAAGTTCCTCTCACTGTAAACGTCCTTTGCTTTCAGTACAGTTTGAAACGTTGCTAGGCATGGAGGAAAAAACAGCTACAAAAAAAATTTATTAAAAAAAACTTAGAGGTCATCTCCACACAGAGTTTGGGGACACTGCCCTCTCCCTATAGAGAGAAGTTACATATGAATTCACATGTGTCATGTTTATTATGTGTTCAAACACAGCAAGCTTCCTCTACTGCCAGTACTACAAAGATTACTACTCTGCACGAAAAATTATTCTGAAAACCTAAAAAAAGTGAGCTGCTTATGACTTCTTCCATGACTTCAGCTGAAGATCTACAGACACTCAGGGTTACCACACAGCATCCCAAGGGCAACACTTCACTAAAGGATCAAAGCTAAATGCGTTTGGGTTACACCTATGCTTATATACACAAGAGGCCTGGGGACTGCTCTCCAACCCGTGCAGGACCACTCATGTCCACTGTGCTAAGGTCCCTGGCCCTCTCCTCTCCCTAGAGCCCCGAGGCACGGGACCACCAGCCACACTGCCCCTGGGAGCAGCCCCAGGCTGTGTTATCCCCCAACACGTGTGCAGGTGGTCTCTGGAAAAGCATGACTAGGCCTGGACAAAATCATGCCATGGATGATCCTAACGAGTTAACAAAATGAACAAATCACGTGCCAGTGCTCTGACTATACTTCAACCCTGTTTAGTTTGCTAATGAAGACACAGCCTTGGTGCCTGCATGCTAACAGAAAACTCCATTTTGGCAGACTTGGAAAAAAAACCAGCAAAAACCCACCCCACTTTTATTTTCCCTTCCTACTCCTCTTTGAAACAAACAAACAAAAAAGACTTCTTTTTCCCCACATTTTACCTGTCTTCAAGACCTGACATAAAAAGCTACAGATAGCCCAGCTAAATACAACTAAATAGTACCAAATTAAGTTCCCTCCATGTTTTACTTAATTCTAAATAGTTCAGAAGAAGGGCTGGCACAAAACCAAAGGAAAACAACGGGACTGAATCTCGTGCTTTTACATGCAGCATGATCAAGGCTTTTATATTACACAGGAGTGAAAAATACTAACATCTCACCAAAACACTGTAAGCTCCTATAAGACTCGGCAATAATTTGAGAAACCAAGGTCCGATGAGTGAATGCTGTTACCAGCATTTAAGAGCATACTAGTGGCTACTTTCAAGTACATGCTTTGAAGCAACACACTTGAGCCTCAGAATGACTGCTGGCTTTGGTTTCCTACTGGACACAGCCATACTTCCACATGTGTAACAGATCCTATCTGTGGTACCTTCAGAGCCTACTTGGCTGAAAACAGGGATCAATATGAAGTTAGCTCTTGAGATGCTGGTTGCATTACAGATAACCGTAGAGGAGAAACCAAGAGTTCTTTGTAATTGAAAGGGAATTTTTAAAAAATTAGCATTATACTACATTCAGTACAAAAGAAAACCACCAGTAGACTAATGCACATGGAAAAATATTAGGAATTTTTAATCTTAGTGTCCCATTAGAGTCTCATTCATGGTCTTTGGGAAACTCCCTGTCTCTACACAAGTTTTATGTTTTTTTCCCTTTTGATACCATCTTATCAACACAGTCTAATAGAATTAATAGGCTGTTTGGAAAAATAATTGAAAATAGTAGGGGAAAAACTAGGATAGGATTAAGACTGTCAATTCTAGTACCAGGTGTCCTATAAAAAGGTATTTTTTACTGGACATGACCGGGGTCAGCTCAGTGATAACAGAACTCAAGCCCCCCACCTCCCCCTATCATTGCTCAGCCCAACATCTTTTCTCTCATCAGGCTTATCCTTACCGCCATCAATAATAATTTTCTCCACAGCAGAAGTATCACTAGGCTTGTAATCACTGCCAGGCTCCTCTGGCAGAAAAATCACTCTCTGACTCACTCTAACAGCTTTAGAGAGGGCTGTGACAAGCGTGGCAGTGATATGTTGACAAACCATTTTGAAATATAAAGAGCTGGTTATGGACATACACTAAAAGAAAAAGCCATTTACTTTTCTGTTTTAAAAATACATATTTATTTTTAAAGAAACATTATTCCTAGTTAAGTGGTGAAAAAATCTATCTTCAGGAAAGAAGATAAACAAAATGATGGAATAGGTTTGTAGAATCTTGTAGAAAAATGTTTTTAGAACTAAATGGTTTTTCTTAGTGAGTAATACTGATTTTGTGGTGGGGAGGGAGGGAAGTGCAAAATGTCATTTTAAAGAAAAACTGTTTGTTTGTGCATTACAGGTTGAGTTGAGTAGGGGATGGTTTGCTGTAACTCTACAGTGAAAAATATTCCCTTGACCAGAATTTCAACTACCACACACTTCAGGGTCCAGGCACTGGCTACACACAGAAGCCAATATAGGTTCATAGCAAGGAACTGAAAAGCATCATAGGCTACAGTCACTGTCTTCATTGCATATTTCCTACAGAAGAGGCAAAATAAAGATGATTTCTACCCCAGAGTTCAGATAAGTACCACCAGGAAATTTCAGAGTTTAGGAATAAACATACATCAGTGTATGCATCCTTATGTCCCTTCTGATTTTGGCTAAAACTGAGAAACCTGTCTTATTTTTTCCAAAACAAATAAGAGAAAATATAAAAAAATATAAAAGCTATCCTGAGGCAGAAGGTCTATTTCTGTCCTATATGTTGAACGTTTGTAAACAACCAACCATAGGCCTATATGATCATAGCCCTTCAGTAACAATGCTGGGTAATTATTTCTGGCTTACAGCACCAGGCAGGTCCTTATAGACCACAGAAGACTGTAACAAGGGTTTGGAGTCTATTCACTGGGATAGTTTTTTGAGCTTACACACTGTACAAATGGCATAAAAGCTAGAGCAAGAGTCAAGTATGAAGGGTCCATCTGAGGTTTAACTATAGTACAATTCAACACATAGCCAAGCACAAAAGAAGAAGAAAGTCCCTCTGTATTTATGTATAATTCAAAATAGGAAGAAATCTGCTATCTTACATAACTTTTCTTGAAAATCTTAACAAAAAACAAATGGCTAAACATTCCCAACCTATACAAGAACTACTCTGGCTAAAGACGACCTCAGGCTGGTGCTTGAGGATAGGGTTTAGTGGTGGACTTGGCAGTGATAGGTTAGCGGTTGGACTCAATGATCTTGAGGGTCTTTTCCAATCTTAACGGTTCTATGATTCTATGATTTTTTTTTAAACTAGAAAGTATTCTCAAATCCTGTTTTCTTTCATTTCAATGGTACAACTATCTCCAATCTAGAAAATTTTTTTGTATCCCTTTTCTTTCTCTCATTCTCACTTTTTAAATTTTTGGTATCCCAGCAGAAATAGTATAGACCATCCAGAAACTCATTATGCCACAATTAAAAAACAGTTTTATTACCTATTTCTCACCATATGTTCAAGTAATTACAATCAGTGTTAAAATCTTGTAATTATAGTTTGCACAAAATTAACTGTATGACAGACTTTTCTATGCCTCATATTTTAGTAATGCTAGTTATTAATTATTTGCATTTCTGCAATGCCTAAAGGCTATTTCAGTACAAAAATATATGTAAGTAAAGAGACAGATCATGAGGAATATCTTTTAAAAAGCAGGTTGAGTTTTTCTTATATCAGTCTAATCTAAGATCAGAGACACCAAGCTATAGGATTACCATACAACATTAGTAAAGGTTAAAGTTAAATTCCTACATTTCCATGTTTTGCCATAGTTTGGATTAATTCCCGATTCTTTTACTTTAATACATGAGACATTGTAATGACTTAGACCATTAAGGTTACTTTCTTAAAGTGCTCCCTTTCTCTCCTGTCCTTAACTCTGTTGGCACCTTTTTCTCAGATTAAATATGTCCCTCTCCTGCATGCGCTTCCTTGTGTTTTTTAGTTTGCTTCTTTAAATCCTTGTTTATTTTTGCTAAAAGATATATTCATAAATAGAAAAAAATCAATTCTCTCAATATGCACCACTGAAAATCCAAATTAGATTCTCACAAAACTAAGAATATTCATATAGCACTGCAATGTGCCATATCAACAAAATAAGGGCTTAGCTCTGAAGTTCTGAAATATGTAGGATTTTTTATTTTTCTATAAATAAATGGAATCAGCCAGAGAATTCCGTAGGAGAATTCCATAGGAGAACCAAGAATTCACTTCATTCTCAAGTACTTTTTGTACTCAAATTACAGAATTTTATTACAAAAAAAATTAACAAAGACAAAGCGTAAATGACCATCATGAAGTAGGTGCTTGTTTCTATTCAATCAGACTTTATGTAGAGAAATCCTTACGACATTCAGATTTAGGTTTCAGTGTCTTTATTCTATACATATCTTAACTGGTAAGCTGCCATCATGGATGACATGCTTTTAATAGCAACAGCAACACAGAGAGCATCCTTAAAAAATTAAGTCCCTCAGAATTTCTAGTTTTTAGTATAAACAGAATTGCTCTGGAGAATGAAAACCCATTATTTCCATTATCTTTATTGACAGTAATTCTAACATCTAGTGTTTATCTACAACATCTAAAATTTTTCCCCTCATAAGTGGGTTGTGGTATTTTGTTGTTGGTGGTGTTTTTATTTAATGACATATGATCAGGAAAGCATTCTTTAAAAATTGTGCTGATATACGAATTTTTTTTTTTTTTTAAGTATTTAGTAAAATTATCCTAACACAAATTAATAGAAGGTAACAGCAAAATTTACAATACCATAACCTCTCTTCATGAACCTGGGGAAACTTCTCTACACTTTAAAAAATGAAGTAGCATTTTCTAATCATCTTGGTCTCAGAAGATTGTTTCCTATGCTTTGGCCACACATTGACACATTCTTGCACATTTTCCTGTTAATTTTCAACATTAATATTTCTAGCAGACGTACTCCTAAAGTTGCATTTATATATCTACACATATGACTATACATACATATAAGTGCGTGTGTCGTGGTTTAGCCCCAGCTGGCAACTAAGCACTATCCAGCCACTCTCTCACTTCCCCAATGGCGTGATGGGGGAGAGAATTAGAATGGTAGAAGTGAGAAAATTCATAGGTTGAGATAAAGACAGTTTAACAAGTAAAGCAAAACAGTAATAATAATAATAATTATATAATGAAAAGGAAAAGCAAAAGCTGCCTGCGCAAGCAAACCAAGGCAAGGAATTCACTCACTCCTTCCCATGGGCAGGCAGGTGTTCAGCCGTTCCCAGGAAAGCAGGGCTCCATCACATGTAACGGTTACTTGGGAAGACAAATGCCATCACTCCAAATATCCCCGCCTTCCTCCTCCTTCCCCAGCTTTATCTGCTGAGCATGACGCCATATGGTGTGGGATATCCCTTTGGTCAGTTGGGGTCAGCTGTCCTGGCTATGTCGCCTCCCCTCCTGCCTCCCTGTTCCCCTGGCAGAGCTTGGGAAGCTGGAAAAGTCCTTGACTAGTACAGACACTACTTAGGGACACTTAGCCAGTACTTAACAACAACTAAAACACCAATGTGCCATCAGCACTATTCTCATACCAAATCCAAAACAAACTGTACCAGCTACACTGAAGAAAATTAACTCTATCCCAGCCAAACCCCGCACAGTGTGTATATACATATAAAGTCCAATCAAGACAGAAAGTGCCATCGCTTAAAAAATAAAACATCTTCCAACTTCTTCCTTCTGAAACAAAGAAGCTGGCAAAAGCAAGATGAATTCACTGAACTTTTTGGTACCTCTGAAGGTGCATTATTACCAAAACCTGTTCTTAATGATGCATGATAAATTTTAGTGATGACCTGATTCTGTAATCCTGCTGAACTCTGAACTGACAGCACTTCTCAGAAACCATGTTCTTTCTCAGGCTTTATAAGAGATCTCTTGAAGACAGTGTAGAAATTGCAGATCATCAACTAAAATTTGAATTCCATCTAACCCAAATGTTCCCAAATCCTCCTGTAACCTAAAATTCTATTATCTATTCCTATTCATACACACAGTTAAAAGACATCAAAAACAGCAGTCTATCATTGTTTCTGACATGCAGAATACATGAGCCTGGTCTTATGGTCACCTTATAATTAATTCCTCCAATTTTACCCTGAAATTAATAATATTCATTCACTGCTTCATGTATTTAAGTTCAAAATCTCCACATGCATGAGATTTTCTCTTTTAAATATTTCATTTTCCCTTTGGAGTAAACTTTAGAAGCACCTATGGGTGTTCAATGCCCCAAAAGGGGACTCGAGAGACCCGTCTAAATAAAGCAACATGCAATGTTAAAATAAATAGCAAATAGGAACAACATCCTAGTCAGGAAGACAGTAGTGATATATTATGAAATGGCACAGCATTACTACATAGTATTACTCTGAGATGACCACATATCAGTATGGTCAGGTCCACCGCAGCTCTTGCACTGAAACAAAATTTACAGAATTTACCACCAACAATTTCTCAAGAATTTCAGCTTCTAGGTTTTGACAGATGATATCTAGTTCCCAAAGTCAAAGACTACTCTGAAAATTGGAATCTAGCATAAACCTAGCACTGAGTCTCCTAGCCCTAGAGAGGAAATAAAAATAGTGATCTGCCTAAAACTCCAGTCAGATTCCACTGCTGCAGAGCTTGTCATCTTTCAAGAATAAAATCTGTATGCTAGACTACTGACATTTTTGGCTCTTCTGTCTTCCTGCCTAAGGAGAACTCACCCTTTGGATACTTGGTGCTCTCCCCCTTCAGTGAACAACTTTACTGCATGGAGCCAGGCTGGGAGGGAGCCAAAGCTCAAGCCTGAATTGCACCCAGGAAGCTAGAAGTGGAGGGGAAGACAGAAAATAGCTGCAAAGTGCAGCTATCACTGCCACAGAGCACACTGGCTTCAGCTGCAGCATTTGGTCCCATTGCACAGACACACGAACTAAATGCTGTGCCCTCTTTCAAACTCTTACTAGCATATTCTAGCACATATGTATAAATTTTACATATAATAATCAATCTTATCCCCACCTACTAGGTATTTCCAAAATCAAAGTGAAAGAAGAAATTAAAACTAAGTTGATCCTTCATGATGCTATCAAAGAAAGCATATTACACAATAGATATGGTCATGCTGGCCAAGACATCATGTTAGGGCTGAGTGCAGACGACTAGGCTGCTGCTGAGACCCTGCCTAACACCCTGGGTGTGAGAAATTGCTGGACATGGCATAAGAAAATTCATGGATGTGACGGCTCACAACATAAGAAGTTGACAGAAGTCACAGATAGCAACAGGAGGGGTTGTTGGCCTTCACAGATAGTTATGGCGTTGGTACATGAGAAACAGTCAAACTGCACAGACAATCAAAGAGGGGAGCATTGGAGAGTGTTAGGAGATTGTCCTGCATGGCCAACAGTACCTATGTCACCATTTCAGTGATACCATAAGGCCAAGATTACCTAGGTAATTGTGTCAGAAATATCAATTTGAGTATGAATTTGGAAAAACTGGCAACAATGGGGGAAAAGTAATTAAGGTTGTTTGGGAGAAGGCTAGGACAAAGACATGGAAATAAAGAGGTGATAAAAAGGAGAGTGAAGCAATAGGAAGAAACATAATAAGGTGTGCAAATGTCCCTATAATCAGGGCTATCTGGGGATACATGCGGCAGCCCTGTGCTCCATCACTGCAGACTAAATTAGGATGATAAACCAAACCTGTTGTTCTGCCAATATCACCCGAACCAATTTCTGCAGTCAGGAGGACCATGAGCATGGCAAGAGGGAAAGCTTTCCCCTGCAAGCACATGGGAGCACCCCAGGGGGGCTGATGCAGCATCGTATTACCATTTCACTTGATGACAGGTACAGTCCTCACAGCACCAACAACTTCCCAGTCACTTCCCAGTACGCTGCTGTATCCTATCCACATCTTATGTTAAACATCTGTTAAAAGTTACATTTTAGGAAGGAGAGTGAGGTTACTGTAGTTAGTTTACAAATTGCTACTCTGTCATTAAAATTAAATAATAATTATAATTAGATTTTCCACAGTAGGTTGATTTGACATGCAGAGTATTATTCTTGCTTTAGTTTATGAAGGGATCACACTCTACAGTATTGTCATTCAATGCACAACAGACTAATTTACTGATTTAGTTTCATGATCATTTATTGGGTCATACAGTATTAGGAATACAACATGAATTCTAAGCTAGTTAATCAAGTATCTCCTCTATTAAAACAAGATTTAAACTAGGTTTTCCAGTTTTTTGGAAATGCACTCTTTTAAGACTACATACTTTAATTTACTTTCCATTTAATTTTTAATTTATTGTGTAACCATTGCTACTTCTATCTTAAATAAGTTATTCCTACATTTAATAGACAATACATTTGATCTGTATCCTACAATTTGCATATGTTTTTCCTGATTAAGCATCCATAAATCTGAAGAGTCTTCTGACTCATTTTGTCAAAGACACAAGGAATTACTTTGTTTTCTGTTGCAGACACTCTCAGGATGACCCTTTCATTCTAGAGTTAACCTATCTGAATTACACAGCCATTAAATTAAATGAATTGTCAAAGCTGAATCTGACAATCCTGTACAAAAAGCTATTCATCAGGAGATTTGTAATGTAACTGTTAAGCTAACAATGAGAACTTAAAGTAGCAATATTAGGGTCTGTAAAAGCAGTGCCAATTAGCACTGTAATTTTTCTAATGTCATACTGTTACAGCTCCTAATAGTACCATTCATTTAGCATGTTAGGTGGGACATAGGCTTAACCTGAAAGCTTTATGGCAAACATCATGAGCTTTGAAATAGTTCAGAGTATAATTTTTCCAGTTTGTATTGTTGAAGATTAGCTAATCTTTCTATAAATTTCATGTTCAAATATAGCAACTTAAGTACATGTACAGAAATCTCCCACAGCTGAATTATCCTTCAATATCCAGCCATAATACAGGCAATTCCCACATAGCTCTATAGCAATTCTAGAAACACTCACTTCCTCTCCTCCCTACTGCCTCCCCCAGAAAGGTTTCAGTTAGTGCAAAGATGCCTTCAACATCACTTTTTGGTTTGTTTGAAACCTGGAAGCTACAAGCAGATGGAAGAGGGAGCTCACACCTGTATTGTTGCTCTTGACTGCTTTACACTCCAGATATCAAATATCTGCTTTTGTTGCCAGCCTTATCTGAAGACTGCTCCTCAGACCTCCAGGTGTTAGTCCGAAGTCCTCAGTCTCCAGCTGTACAGCATGTTGGCAGTCAGCACCAGTATCTTCATGGTTTGGTCACTGCAACATTTCCAAGGCCATGGGCAAGGTGACATTTCCTCATCACACAGACGTATGTGGTACCTGGGAATTGCCACTCTAAACATCTGTATTCTTAATTTCAGTACTGGTTTTGCACCTTTTTGTCTTCCAGGAGATTCAAACCAACAGGTGCCAAATAGGAAAATATGGTTCTAGCTAACTACAGTAAGGCCATCTTAATGAATGCAAAATCTCATTCTTTTTGAAAATTCAGTCCTATGACACCATAGAGGTCTTCAAAAAGTTATTTAGGAGGAACTGAAACACATGAGGGCATGACCTTGAGTCCTGATTATGGACTGCGTATACCTGTGCATGGAAATGCTTGTGATATAAATTACTAAGGAATTGCTTCCCTTGGGCTGTAGCAGCAAGATAGCCTCAAATTTCCCAGAGGAAAGTCAGCACAAGTATCAATGGTCCTGCGTTAATGCACTTCAGGGATGATACACTGTGCGACCAAGCACATGGTGAGGAAGAACAAGAAAATATTTAAGATTTAATCAGGTCACCTTTTTTTTTTTTTTTTTTTGTCCCCTGTTGTTAGTTCATTAATCTCTGCATCTCTTCAAAGCTGTCACAACAGGATTTGTCTTCAACTGTTGACTTCTTTAAAGAACAAAGAGATAGTATAAATCATTATTTTCTCCCCCTGCCCCCCAGTTTGTCTGGAATATTCATAGGTTTTGCTAGATCAGGCATCAAGGTGTCCTATAATCACTAAGCATACATAAAGTCATCCAACTAAACTTTAGCTTCTAGTAAGTTACTTCAGTAAGCTCAAGTCAAACCAGAAAAAAATAAAATGCATCTGTCCACTAAACAATGAAAAATTTTGTTTCATGAAACAGTGTTCTGAGTATTTCATTAATATTTTTCAGATTTTTTAATTCTGAAAAAGAAAATATTTAATTTCATCTAAGGGTAAAAGAAAAGACACAGTGTATCTTGCTTATTTCAATAAGAACTCATTAAAACACCCAAAACAAGTTCCACAAGACCCTTGTTCTCTCTTGGGTTCACAACAGACTTCAACATAAGCTAATCGGATAGTTTTATAAAAATATTAATAGAATAATTTTTTTAAAATCAGCAATAAAAGCAAACTTCCTTCTTCCATTCATATTACAGGAAAATTGTGTACCATATCTATGTTATTTATAATTGCTATTATTTTTACCATTAAAATACCATTTGGTTTCTTTTAATTCTTGGTTTGTTTAGTGAACAAAAAAGAAAACCACAGAAATTATTTTTTATTTCAATATGTCAGTTAAAAACTTGCTGACTTTCTACATAATTTAATATAGAATATTTATAGCATCAAATGAATTAATCACACAGGCAAATTACAGACATCATTAGTCAATTATGCATACCACCACAGGGTGTGCAAATGCAAGAATCCAATCATACAAGATGTCTTCAAGTGTTACTGAAAAGAGCTTTAAAAAGCATGGGCTGAAGTCATACTTGTTATTAGTGTATGAAACTCCTTTAAGTTTATAGGTTTCTCCTCTGGTGGAATGAAATCAAAATTTACCCGCTCACCTCTAAGCTTTTTAATCATTTAGTTTCTTACAGATCTGATCTGTTTGTAGAACATAAACACAATTAGCTCCTCAAATACAGATTGTCTGGGGGGTTTGGGCAACAGAAGCCTTAGCTGTATATTTGATTAAATAATTATTCCTTCACCTGCTGAACATTTCAGTTCAATAGCAGTTCTTTGGAGAAAGTGGTTTTTGCCTCAGAAAACAGATTCTTTAAGATACCCAGTAGAGCTAAAAACTCACGTTTAGATATGTGTAATTAAAAATCATTATCTAAAGGACATAATTAAAAGTTTTGTTACTACAACATTAAATTTGAAAGTTATGTGCGCACATAAAGACGCTTTTCATTTCTGCAGCATAGCTACACTAACTAGAAGTGCTGTATTCTACTATACAGAATTGGTCAATTGGGGTCAGTAATTCATTTTATCAACACCACAAGGCAAGGAGAGGATTTTGCGGTGCATTGATAAGATCCAAAGAACTGCAGTGCAGAGATTGCTCATCCAATTTGGAGCAGGCTGGTACGGCTACATGGGACAGTAGCAGCATGGCATAATGATGCTATGTAAGGGCCCAAAACCGAGGCCACTTGGCTCTGGCACAGCCTCACAGTGATACAGACGTACTGCTTCTGAAGCTAATTTTGTCACAGCCAAATTATTTATTTCTGCATCCTGTTCCATACGTGCTCTCCTGGGCAGGATGCCCCATTGCAGGTATCCTGCCATTGCACCTCTTCTCAGAGGGCAACACCTGTACTTCACACACCACCTACATGAGGACAGTTTGGCAGACACACTTTCCTAAAAGCATGTGAATGGTAAGGATGTAGCGAGCTTCATGAAGTACATTATATGCAAGAATAAACTACCTCACAAGCAAGGAAATACAATCAACCTCAGAAAAAACTAACCAAACAAAAGCTGTGTTTGGCAGTACAGCAGCACTACAAAAAGAGGTGATGGAAGAGAGTGAAGTATGGTTAGAAACTAAATAAGGCTACAGAATGTAGACTAAATTTTTGTAATTTTTTTTTCTCATATTTGGCGTCTATACCATCACCTTCATGCTCACAAAAACAGTGAAATCTTTTGTGTCTTTAAGCAACAAAAACGTCCACTCCATGGGAAAGATACTGCATCCAGACACTGTAAACTCACATGACTGAGCTGAGATAGTCAGGTTGATACTGGTTCAGAAAGTCTAAGTCCTAATTAAATGAGGCAATACTAATTCTTTATATTTTTCATTTATCTGTTTACGCCAATGCTTTCCATAATGAAAGCCATTATGCATCTATAAAGCAACATACTGGTGTATCTTACCTTGTCTGGAGAAATACATCTCTGTTTGCGGAAAACTCTTACTATATAATGTCTCTTCAGTTTTTCCTGAAATATTTTTTTTTTTTTAGTTCTTCAGTGAGGTTAAGGTCAAAACACCATGAGGCCAGTCTGTCCTAACTCATTTTCTAGACTCCACTTTTTACTCCCCCACACACACCTGAAAATGCTCCCCTTAAAATATTAAATGAAGTTGTATGCTGTTTTCCTCAACAAATGCAATTGCAGGCAAAGGGCTGTCTTCCAGACAGGACTTCTTCATGCAGGAGCACGTGCTGGGGCAGCCTGATTTGCATTCCTTGCATCTCCCCCACCACTTCAGAAAGATGACTTATGGTCATGCATCCCCCCATCAGTACCCTGTTTTGACTTCCGAGCTTCACACTCAACTTCTGTTCTTAAGTCAGTCTTCCCACATTATTTTCAAAGACTACCTATGCACTGCTAGTGCTTATTTAAGGAGTAGTTTTAGGACCATGTTTCTTGAGCTTTAATAAACAAACAAATGCTAGTTTTCAATGAAGATTTATGTTGGGTCTGAAGAGTTAGTTACAAAACTTTTCTTCTTCCTGGTTCATTCAAGGAACCGGTTTGCCAGCATCTCCCCTCCAAAGGGTAGACTGGCAAGATCTCTAACAATTAAAGCCGTACTTCAAGGCAATTAATAACAGCAAGAAAGAATCATGCTGCAAATAATTTGTACCTGGTCAATGGCTAGCCGCTACATCCTGCATTCCCTCGACCTGAAACCAAACTTTCTCCACAAATTTCTCTGGTGAACACCAGAGAAACCAATGTCACAGTCGACACCACAAAATCTCACTGAAAGGTGATAATCTTTGCTACTAGGAGCCCAAGATCTAAGTGGATTCTTTTCTTTGGAAAGCAATAGGAAAAGTCCTGTCGATAGCTTATTGAGTTTACCCAAAACATTCCAAGATAACTGCTAAACAAGAAATCTGGCTTGTGCAGAGTATCAGATAGGGAATATTTCCACACACACATACACATTGTTATTTTTTGCCTGAAGAGGTACATAAATATTCTCTCAATCTGTAGTGAGGCAATCCTGACTCTGAAGGGCTGCTCAGAGTGGGACTGAACACGCGCCATTCTGCACACAACTTCTGTTGGCAAGTTATCCTGGGGAGGGGAAATATCTGTGGGAGGTTTGTTTTTTTTTCCACATGCCTGCCATCACAAAAAAAAATCTTGATCAAAATCTCCACGGCACCTCCAGAATCTTGTAACTGGAAAAGAAAGCTGTATTTTCCATCTACACTTACGTAATTATTTCTCAATATTTTACGTCACCCCTCCTATTCAAAATTGGATGACTTGTAAAATGATGTGGCTTTTGATCTGTGGCAACTATGTTGTTATACTGAAGCCAAAGCACAGAAGCAGCCAATGACATTAAGTGCAGTTCTACATTTAATCAAATTCACAACATCTAATAGATTTTTACCATCTTGTTCTTTCCTTTTTCTTCTCTCTTCTTCAGATAGGAAAATATAAGTAAACCTATTATTTATAATATCAGGTATTTTTGCAGTCATATTGCTTAAAGACAAAATAGTGAAATTAAAAGCTGTCTAACCAGTTCAGCTTTTATATGAGATATAATCATAAAAATTGGTTACAATGTGTGCCTTTGCTCTAGTACCTAGAAAAGCAACTAAGCATTACAAGGGAGCTGACAATTCTTTTGGTCGCTCCTCCCTGTGCATGGAGTCTTTTTTAGGCATTTCAGAGTGACCAGATAGAATTTCATGTTGTATATAAACTTGCCACCAAAAGTAGCAGGGTGATTCCACTGAATTTGAAAGCAATACTACGAAGGCAAAGTTTCTAAGTTTCTCCCCTCACTTCATTCATGAGTCAATAAACCACTTAACATTAAATATTAGTCAGCCTAACTACATTGCAAAAGGAAGACATTAAACACCACTGCAACCATAAGTGTTAAAAATGAACTTGTTAAAGTTCACTGGAACAAGAAATTAAAGATTAATAGCAGTGCTAGTTCTGAGACCCTGTAAACATCCACCAGCTTAATGCACGGCTTAAAACAGGCTATGTCTAAATTAAATTAGCATAAGAAGTGACTTAATTATTTTATGAGGTGTTTTCACAGTCTGCAAAGTGAGGTAAACCTACTAAAAAGACAAGGAGAAAGATGGGCGGACGTCTGAGTTTCACATGATGTTGTACTACTACAGGCTTTGAGGAAAACACAAACTTTCCCATTTCATACAAGTTTTCTGAGATTTAACATGTTTTAGGCACACTTGAAAACACACAGCTAAGAAATAGCTTTTTGTGACATTCATTAGGGTGGTAGAATGTCACTATGAAGCCAAAGGTCACTTTATTGCAAACAATGAACATGACAGATTAACAAGGAAGCTCAACCACCTCATACTCAAACTATATCTCAATTATTAAATATATCTTACCCTAACAAGTTTTCTTAAGCACAAATGTTGGTAGAAGGAAATAAAGGCCATTGATTGGGGAAGAAGGAAAAAGAGAAATGACAATAGATCATAAAATCACTTGGGAAAGGTCCCACCAGGCACCAGATGGTCTCCATTTTCACAATTGCAAAAGAAAAAAAATCTAATTTCAAAATCTAGAAGTGCATATATTTACAAGGTAAGGTGCCTTAATATTTCTACTCAAGTTTGTGATTAAAAAAAAAAAAAAATCAGTGCCAGTCTTTCAATGTTAAATTCAAGTGAATCCAACCACAAATGTCAGTCTGTCCACAAATATCAATCTGTCCAATACTGAGGGTCCTGTACTGAAATCTGAAGCATTTGGGACTTTTAAGTTCAGCTTTAGCAATGAAGACCTTGAAAATCCCACTTAAATACCAGTTTTAATTTTTGAGATTGGTGTTTAATTTAGATATTGACCAGGAGATGGCAGCAGTACCCACTGAATTTATTTACATGCCTATGAAATTACAGCATATTAAATTCAAACCAAATATGGAACATATGCAAATTACAAATATGAAATCATAAAGCCTGCAGATGCTTTAAAAATATAATTCTTCATCAGGGACTGTATTATATGCATATTTCTATTTTACTTGCATCATGATCATTTGCTTCTGGGTCACCTTCAGAAATGAATTAAAAATTGATATATTTTCATATGCCATGGCATACTCTTTGCAAGTCAGAAACCAATGATTTATTCCCTTATTTATAGATTCAGTAATAATACACTGCAGAACACAGAGTGATCTGTGGGTAGTGATGGATAAAACTTTTAAAGTATGATTTACGGCTGTAAGGAAATGTCCTCAAGTCAAGGGTACAGATAGGATATGAATCCCAGGTACGAGGGTGTTACTAGTCCAAAAGAACTGGAACAGGGATGGCGGGGGCAGGGAGGTACCTGCAGCACTTCGTTACTGGAAATAATGAGGAGATATCTGGAGAGAAAAGGAGGAAGGAGACCAAAGAAGAGGAGAAAGGAGGACCTCTAAGCTTTCCAAAAGACAAAAGCTCATGTAAATCCCAAAAAGCTGTTTCAAATCACGACCAGTGTGCAAACATGTGTGAACAAGAAATAACATTAAGTCGTAAGAAAAGCACAATAGATTTTAAGGTGAAGTTCATTAACGAATGTGGCTGTAGGGGAGAACGGTATCAGAATCTAGAGAATGTTTAAGGCTTTTCTACATGTTGATGATATTACAGTTGGTTCTGCTTTCACAGGCTTCTTCATTATACCAGTGCAATCTTGCCAAACTACTGTATATTCAGTAATGCAAAAGTTCTCTTGCAGTAACAACATTCACGTTAATAATAAATTTGAATCGGTTCCAACTGACACTTTATACTAAAGTGAAATAAATATTATCCTCATTTAACAGTCAAGGAAACTTCACCTCAGAGTGCCTCAGTTACTCTCTGTTTTACAGCAGAACCAGAATGAATCCCTAACTGGCTTCTACGTCTTTTCTACCAACATACATTGATAACTAGTGGAAAATGTGTTAAACCCCTGTTGTAATTAAATTGCTTTTCCAATATCCGCTCAGAGAGGCTAGACAGGTCCCTGGACTTGAAGGTACCCACTAGTACAACATGTGGACCCAACAGACACCGTACAAAGTAAATAAAGGAAACCATTTTTCCAGAAAAAAAATTAAATTTACCTTCTTCCCAATAGGCAAAGCATGCCTTGCATGGTTAGTCATCACCACTGCAAGTGACAGAAGGCAAACTCATCAGTATCGCTAAAGTTAAACCATGACATCACCTAGAGTAGAGGTAAATATAACCCTGCTGGCAGAAAAGCTTGCAGAGTAATGGAAAGCTGAGCTTAACACTCTGGTTCTTCAACAACCAAATGAAGAACAGCAGATATAGCCAACACCAGGCCCTGGCATAGGCCAGGCTCTATTCTCAGCAGTCTGCTACCACAGACAGCTGCCAAATTTGTCCGTCTATAAGGTAGAATATTGTTTTCCCGCAACAGACCGAGGCCAATAGCACAAACACATGAACAGAAGGAGTCAGAGTGGCGCTGGAAATTTCAGCTCTTCAGGTCAGTGCAGGTACTGACTAGCAGTATCTTAAGCTACTAGTGAATAAAAATACCAAAAAGTGTACCATGAGTGTAGGACCTTACTGTTCTGCCCTCCATCCAGCTTGAGGGGGCTGCCCATCGTGGGCATGCAGAACGAGAGTATGTACAAAGAGACCCCACACACAGAAGCGGAGATGCAAAATTCATCTACCCTCTACCTCTTCATTCATCTACATTTAATTATTCTGCAAACATTGGCCAGCAGACTCAAATGTGATTTTGTTTTCCATCAGTGTAGAAAGATTAGCAGCACAGTCCAGTTGTACCAGAAGCACAACCACAGCTTCTTAACAGTAAGAATACAAACCAAGTGCTGGCAATATTTAATGCATTTGTTCACTTGTGCTGGAAAGTGTGGAGGAGCAGTAACAGTATCACAGCTAACGAAAGGCCTTTTCCCTCTCCTAACACTAGACAGATAAGACTGGCTTCCCATTAATGCTGGCTGTTGGAAGGTTGGGAGTTCTGTGGAAGATAAAGCTGTCCAGCAAGAAAAATGTATCTTTCAATGATAGTGCAGATTTTCCAACCAGCTCTTTTGGGTCTTCTATGAGCACCCAGCTCACAGAACAAGGATGATTTCCCAGTGGATAACATTACTTTTGTGTAGCTTAGCATATGGACTCTGCTCATTCTGTATATGATTGCTCAAAACATGCATTTGATATCAGCTTCTCACTAACCCAGATTTCCTTCCACAATATTCACAACTAGTCTTTTCTCAGAGTAGCTTGTGATAATTACTTTGCTGTTTTGAAACACCCAACTTCTAAGTTCTAGAAAAAAGTAAAGAGCTTTCTTTGTTACATGTTGGATTCTGGAGAACACCGGACTAGACAGCTTCTGTGTTACTTGCGGAAATAAAAAAAGCAAATTATCAGAAAATGCAGTGTGTAATGTTTCAGCTCCTTCCTTTGCAGCTGAAGAATCTTTCTGGCTCGTTAATTTAGGAAACTACTAACAACAGGAATGTAATTGAGAACACGGAAATCAACCTTTAACAAATAAGTGATCTCATGTTCTTCAAATTGTAGTTAGCAAGAGTTAGATGCGTCTGACTGTTGTTGAAAGGTTTAACCATGCTTGCAGATGGCATCTGATGAATAATATCTTCATGACAACAAATCAGCGGTCATCTGCATTTGATAAGAGTGCTAGACCTCCAGATACTGCAGAATAAAAAAAAACAATTCCACATCTTGCGGTCAAGATTTTAAAAATCTATTTATTTTTAAATGTGAGGGTGCCTGATCTGTCATATCACATCACTTCTTTACTAGTTAAATGAAGCAAACAAATGAAGAGCAAGTTATAACATAGGTTAGAAAACCATCAATAATCTGACAAGATTAAGTTTTTAAGACCTCTTTTTCTCTGGCTTCAAAGGGAACCACTTCATTATTCTGACAGAAAGAGAGGGCAGAAGAGGAGACAGCTGGCTGACATGCAGTCCAGATAACAGGAGGGTCATGCTGTTTTGGCAGGTGGAAGCATTCTGAAGAAGTGGCAGAATTTACAAACACCACTTCATGTGAAAGCATCTGCCGGTCCATTGGTAAAGCAACCTACATTTCTGTGCCTGTCGGATCCATCTCAGTTTGTCTGGTCCCATCCTTGCAACACAAATTCATGCAACTAAGAAATCCTATGGCACATATACAAGGCAAAAATATTACACTGTTTCAAGACTAATCAACTGCAGTGTATTTGGGACAATCTGTAAAACCTGCTCAGAACTCCATGTGGTGGAAGGAGAAGCAACCTCACAGACAGCTACAGCTGTGCGACAGGTATCAATCCAGCTGCAAAGGCAGTTCAAGGTCCCAATTATACACAGTGAGTCAAAAAGGGGTTTTTCAATACTTGCTTTTTCATGTGAGCTAGTGGTGGGCTAGTTTTCCCAGAATGACAATGTTTTTCTCACTATGAACAAAGTTTTTTTTCCTTTTCACTCAGCTCCCCACCCCACTTATCTTTGCATAATACTGTAATTTACAGTTATCTTATACACCAACGCTGTGAAGAAACAAGAATTCTGAGAATTTTTGCACTGTCAGTTTCTTGCCAGAAATAGAACTTTTAAAGTAAAGCGAATCTTCCATAATGTATTTCACAATGTTCTTCACAATCTGCTATTATTTGACTTCTTTGATTTAGGTCAATATTTTCCATTTATGGCTCTTTACTGAAATAAAAAAAATTATCCTCTACTAAAAGAATTTGACAGTTTATCATTGTACTATAAAAAGTGGCTCTCTGACAGACCTGAAAAAAAGGATTTAGTAAGCAACACTGCTGTTCAGAAACAGGCCAAAACCAACAATCAGTTCACTGTCGTTCTTGGTGGCCAGTTGTCATATCAGTGCAATTCAGTTAGGGCTAAGGTTGAAGTTCTACATCCTTGGCAACTGATATAAAAATTTACATTATTTTTCCAACTAACACCTCATTTTTAAACTTATATTTTCTGTTCACATGCCTCCTATTATGTTTTTGATAGCAGAACTTCAGGAGATCAGCCTCCTGTTCATATTAAGTTATCTGTAGGAGGCTCTTCCAACCAACATAGGAACAGAAGTTTTAAAACTGACTGCCTCTAATTTTAAGTCTATAACAGAAATTTTAGACAGCTTCAATTTAACTTAGTCTACTACTGAGAGTTATTTCTATGTCCTCAAAGAGCTAGTATTTTTTAATCATTGAAGAGATCCTTCCTCTATTTGTTCTCCTGAGGGATTAAAATATGATATTTAACATATTCTGAATTTTGACCACTTGATAATAATAACAATCTACTGCATTCACAAAAAAATGTTAGTAATTGGGGCTGAGGTACAGGAAACTTCTAAGCTAGGCAGGGGACAGAAAATATAACAAAAGGCTCATTGGTTGAGATAAGGACAGGGGAAGATCATTCACCAAATACCATCATAGGCAAGACAGACTCAACTTGGGGAAATTAGTTTCATTTATTCCCCATCAAAATCAGAGTAGGATAATGAGGAAATAAAGACTAAATCTTAAGATAACTTGCCCTACCTCCTCCCCACCAGTGCTGCAAGGGGACAGGGAATGGGGGTTGTGGTCAGTTCGTCACACATCGCCTCTGCTGCTCCTTCCTCCTCACAGGGAGGACTCCTCGCACTCATCCCCTGCTCCAGCATGGGGTCCTCCCAGAGGAGTCACAGTCCTCCACAAACTTCTCCAACATGAGCGCTCCCCATGGGCTGCAGTTTGTCACAAGCTGCTCCAGCGTGGGTCCCTTCCACAGGGTGTAGTCCTTCAGGAACAGACTGATCCAGCGTGGGTCCCTCACGGGGTCACAAGTCCTGCCAGCAAACCTGCTCCAGCAAGCATGGCCTCCTCCATGATTCCACAGGTCCTGGCAGGAGCCTGCTCCAAGTCAGGCTTCCCACATGGTCACATCCAGTCTGCTCTGGGCATGGGGTCCTCATGGGCTGCAGGTGGATATCTGCTCCACCATTAACCTCCACAGGCTGCAGGGGGACAGCCTGCCTCACCATGGTCTTCACAGGAAACTTTGCTCCTCCTCCCCCTCCTTCTTCACTGACCTTGGTGCCTGCAGAGTTCTTCCTCTCACATACTCTCATCGGCCTCAGTTGCACACCTTAAGTACTTTATCCCAGAGGCACTACTACTGTCACCAATGGGCTCAGCCTTAGCTAGGGGGTCCATCTTGGAGCTGGCTGGCACTGGCTCTGTTGGACGGGGGGAAGCTTCTAGCAGCTTCTCACAGAAGTCACTTACTACCAAAACCTTGCCATGCAAACCCAGTACAACTAATTTTCAGGAGTTTCTCTCTAATATCCTGTGCCTGGAAGATGTTTTAAAATAGTTCACATGAGAACACTCCACCTGTTGAAGTGGGGGTTTGGGTATTATTTTTGGCACTTCTGCAAACATTTGGAGCAGTATTCAGACTAACACTAAACTAAAATTAGTTTTTCATCAGAAGTACAGCACTTGATAATGTGAGTATTAACCATAATTTTTTTTGTCTCTAGAACAGCAGAAATTATTATAGAATATTTCTAGTTCTGGAACAAGTTTCCTCTCTAGTATATAAACAACTTCCTATATTAATATGCAAATATTCAAACTTCTATGTCTGGTCACTTAAACTGTTGGATCACACACAGATGCTTTTAACTTAGATTTCTGTCTTAAAAACACCTTCTTTCCTTCCATCATTCTCTTCCTAATAATGAAGGCTCATGTGGGCCTTCAGTAGCTTTTGCTTCTGCCACTCTGGTGTAGAAACCAAAGATCAGACAGAGCAACTGAAATGGAAAAAATAATTCCACCGAAACCAAGAAGAAATCAATAGCTAGTTGTTTTCAAGTAAAATGACAAGTACCTGATTTATTCAAATATGGCAAATAAGGGAAAAGGGGTGTGTGTAGTAAAACATAGATCTTTGGTGGGAGGCAACTGCAGTAATAACCAAGTGACTCAGGCTCCTGCTAAAAATGCTTTTTTGATCCCTGCTTTTCAAAAGGATCCTTATGCAGAAAATCCACACATCATTCAGCTTTACTGAACACTGAAAGGAAAAACAGATGCCCACTGTCATACAGCTATATTGATTATGAGTGAAAATGTGATCATTTTGCATTAACTTGCCCCACAGCACTGGAGTTCCATCAAAGCATCAGAGGAAATTAATGCTTTCATATAGTGCCTAAGAAAAATATGAGATGTTGTTCATTTTGCCCTCTAGACAAAGAGGTATATGCCAGTAGCTCAGAGGTAATAGCTTTCAGAAGAGAACACGAACTCTAGACTTTTATTAAAATCATTATTTAATGTGCAAAAAATAATGAAGCCACAGCCTTGGCATTTAAAACAGCAATTTGTAGTCATTACATCTTAGATCATGAGGCTTATTTTGTAAAAAGCCAGTCTTTCTCAAATTAAAAATTCATCATCAACTCCCACAGATTATGTAGTCCTTTAAATGATGCCATTTCATACAGATTTATTTGAGCTAAACAAATAGCCAGTAAAGTGGCACACACATCTCTCTGCTTTCTCTCTAAAAAGACGTTTCTACTCCTTAGACTATTCGAAATATCACACAAGGGTTGACTAATGTATTGATATTTTAGTAATTTCACCTTCCAGGGACATTTTAGATCTTAATTTGCCATGCTTCTCACCCCCCACTGTAGAGTGAACTGTAAAAAATAACCTTCAACAGAAGGTTTTTCTTCTCCTTTCATACTTAAAATGGCAGCCCACAAAGTGAATGACAATAAGATATCAACAGGCCTAAGTGGATCCCCCTAAATGACTAGCGTTTAATCTATTTGGAATATTAGATTTATTTTTGACGGAAAAAACAGGCAGTGAAAATGTGTTGCTTTCAAGCAAGAATCCTATTAAGAACCTGTGTGGCAAAGTGATACAGCCCTGCATAAGTGATTTTTTTCATTCTGCTTTATATCAAAAACTATTTTGCTTGATTCTCTAAGCACAAAGTGATTTTTACTAAATGAAGTCACACAACATCATAGCACACGTAGATTTTAATGTTTTATCTAATAAATCTTTTTGAAGATCACCATGACCTGACAAGAAGTTCCAAGATAGCACATTCGTTCTCCATCTCACTAGTGAGATATTTTACTCAGTGACTTGGATAAAAGTGAGATTTACATGTGCATCAGCAAGAGAACAAAAATGCACTGCACGTTTTCTTTCCTGCTTCAAGTCTTCTTTTAATTATCATTTGAGCTATAGCAGTGTCAAGAAGTTGGGATCCCTTTTGAAAAGAACACTGAAAGAGTCAGTTCCTCCCCCAAATTATTCTAACGTATGGACCTGAATCGGTATGTAACACCACCTGTAATTTAATTTTTTGTATGCTGAATAGGCATGCTGATTTTAATCCCACTCCTCTTTTCAGCAGAAACAGTACGTTTAAATTAACGCATTTCAGAGTACGTCCTCTACTGTCTTCCAAATGTCTGTATTCAAAAAGCCTCTCCCACAGAGCATTCCTGTTACAATGGCAATGCAGCTTTTTCTGTACCCTTCTACGATCTCTACAACTACCAGATAAGATCTTAATTAAGGGCTATCAAGGGGCTAAAAATGTTTTATCAAGGGACTAAAACATTACATTTGTTACTATACTTCCCATCTAACTAAATGGCTTGCTCTTTAGTTATATCTGCCAACAACTCTCTCCAAGACTTATCTCCAAATACCTTTGGTTCATAAACTTTCTATTAACCCTACAAAAGATGTTTACTCGCAACTTTTGCGGAATCCTATGATATTTCGTGAGACTTAACCAGGAGTCCAGATCTATATGCAAAGCCAACAGGCCTCACACTCACTAAACTGCTGTTTTGCTGTTTGCCAAAGAATTATGCAAAATTGTGGAATTCAAATTGGGAAACTGTTTTTAAAATAAGACAGCAGATTGTGGGAACCTTGAACAGGGCTGCAATATATGCAGACTATATGATGTAAAAAATAAAGCAGAACAGGCTTCAAAACAAAACCAGGCTATTGTACTTTTCATAGCAACAAACATTTCCAGAAGTCAAAAATAAAGGATGGCCATCATGGTAGTTGGCTGGAAAGATAAAGTGAGGTGCTTTGTTTTGTTCTCTGATAAGTTCCTATAACCAAGTTACATGAAAGCCCATCCAAAACCACAATCTAAAAATCAATTTGGTATATATAATGAAATACACCACTTAAAGAAAAACTAAATGTTACAAAATTTAATCAGTGCTGCCAATTGGAAAGATGTAATCTCATAGTTACTGCACATTACTGCAATTTGAACAGTTTCACAATGAAGTCCACAGAACCATGCACAAGCTCAGAACTGCTATTGTACAGGAATCAATGACATTTAGGTCCCTACTTTATTAGTTTGTTATGCATCATGCTTACTCGTGAATCTTGCATCTTTGATACAAATAGGAATATCATAATTTCTATCCAAGAAACGGGTATTATAGGGACATTATGAAGACAGCCAGTACCTTGATGCTTCAAGAAATGGTGTCACTAGTTAGACCCTGCTTAAAACCTTGAAGTCTAAATAGAGTAATTGAGAACAATTTTGGGAGAGAAGATAGCACTAGTGGAAACTATCTTCTAATTTCTGAATTTATCTGCAGAGTTGAGGAAATTAATGTTGACACACAATCTGTATGATAAAAAAATAAGCGCCATCTCAGATGAAGAGCTTTCTGTCTCACAGGGAGAACAGGCAAGATTACACCACTATGAGAAGAGTTTTGCATGCCAGTTACTGCTTCACCAGAGTGTTAAGGGAATATTCGAAAATCAAAGCACCCTTTCTCAATGCCTCTCTAAGAGCACTGAATCCTCCAAGATAAGCATCTATTTAAAGTTTTTACATCTTCCTCATATGCACCCACTTCTACTACCTCCAGTTATACAACCCCAGACTGAGGCAGGCAAGCAGTTGTACAAGGTGGTCATCACTTATTTTTGAAAAGAAACATATTTATATGCAATCCAAACAGCAGACAGATAAAGTTTTACTTTCACACTGTGTATGGTTTCTTGGGTATCAGTGCACTTTAATTAATGCTTAAATTAAAGCAAAATATTAAAAATTAGGGTCTCTTCACTATATGAAGGTCTATTGTGGGATTTCTAAGTGCATAAGCATGAAAAGCATTAAAAGAGTTGAGTGGTCTCAAGGGAAAAAATATTTTTAAAATCAGAAAAAAATTGGTTCTTCACTAAAAGTAATGCATTGAAGTGGGCAAGTAGGTTTTAATTTTTTTTCTCTCCAGTATATATTTTTTTTTTACATTGTACTCACCTTTTCTCCCAAAGCCCAAACAGTTGAAATGATTATGTATTCAAGAATGGTGTATTTTGCTGAAAGACAGACAAATACTTCTTTACCTTGAAACTCAATTTGTGGTTGAATGATTAATGTCACCTAGGTCTTGCAATTACATAAGTTTGGATGTCACCCAGGGGGTTCAGGTTGTCATGCCAGTAGAAGTACACATATTTCTCAATTCAGTGCACAACAGGGCATGTTTCCCTAGGTGGAGTACAGGCTCCCCCTATTGTTACAGTCTAGCAACCAACGTTACCTGGTCTGACCACAACGGCTCTAATTTAAATTCTTGTTTCTTTATGCAGGAGTGGCTGCTTTTTTGTTTTGTTCTACCATAATCTGTTACATCACCTGCCTTCCCGTTACTATTAGTACTTACTGATGCCCAATTACAATTACTTTTTCAGTTAGTAAAGTTGCTAAAAATAATACAAAAAACAATAACAAAGAGTCATCGATCAAATACAGGATTTCTATTTAGTCACTTTTGATCAAGGTTTTCTTCACATTACCTTTTCAGATTAATTCTTTCATCATATTCTCATTAATACTGTTAACATGATCAGTCTTAATTAAGAAGCAGTACATGCCTTTTGTTCTTTCCCCCTGGTTTATTTTTTACATTTGTGCTTTCTCAAAATAGATAACACAGTATTTGCATCTCCCATAACAATTTTATCTTCTCTACGTGGATACCTGTCACCTCACTAGTCTAAGTTTATTCCAGGCCAGGATCCTGTAAAAAAACAACTGGCCACTCTAAACCAGGTATTTGCTCTGCTACCAGGCTACGTGACTGCTAAGAGCAGTAGTGTTTCTAAGAAGCTCAGCCTGAAATTCAACAGACTGCAGAATAACCTGCCTTAGCCTAGCTGTTCTGGAGGGATGAGTTTCCCATCCACTTTTAAGTTCCTGACCTCTGCACTTCAAATTCATCTTGCCAGCATGCCAGGTGTGTAAGTAAAAGTGATGGATTTGAAGGTGCTCGTGCCAGCTATGCTCAGTGAGCAATGTGCAGAGGGACAGAAGACAGAAACAGTGAAGAAAAAGTTTCCTCATCCACATCTCATCTGCCCTTTACAGCGAGAATGCTTCTAAATCCACTTGAATACAAAGTCACATACACCAAGTTAAACCCCTTCTGACAGGCTTAAGCTCAGTTGTTGATCTTTGCTCCAAGATAGACTGAAAGCATGTGCTCAGTTAGGGACAGCTAAAGTGTTAAGAAACAGCTCCTGATTCCTGCGAGCAATAGCATGCACCTTGATGAGAGACCTAGTGAGAATGCTTTTAATGCCTTCCAGGACAAAGACAAAGACATTAGGATTTTAAAATTACTTCCTTAGCTTTGCCCTGGAGGGACTTAAAAGTACTCATGTACCAAGTTACTGTATCTCAGTGAGAAGCCAAAAACCAAACTGGAGATGAACCAAAAGATAAACTTAGATTGCCTCAGTTCCTCTCTCCCTCCCAGCTGGCAGCAGCAGTTCTTTGGAGACCTACACAGATTCCCTGCCAATATAATCTCAGCCCCATCCCAAGTACCAAGTGCCTCTTGCTAAGACATCTGCTGCATGTCAAGTGCTGAGGCTGTTGTACCCCAAGTCATGACCCACCAAGCTGGTAATGTGCCTCTGGGCCGCATCCAGAAATAATGCATCCCACTACAATACCTCAGAGACTTGCAAGGCCTACTCACCACCACACAAAAGGCCTTACTCTACCTCTAAATCTTTTACCCATTACTATTATTCACCACCTGCCATCTCATCCAGTAAACCCCTTTCACACACTGTCTCACAGTAGCTATCTGAACAGACTCCTTCCCATTTGATAGGTCTTTTACAGTCTTTTATAGTCCTTAGCATCATATCCATAAGAAACAAGAGGCTAATTCAGGGCTTAGTTTGAGTTTATGGTCCTACCTGAGGTATGTGTTCATGAGTAAGATATTTTGCATGCCTTGATTAACCCTTTCAAAGTGATCTTTCTGTACTCCAGGAACACCACTGACAAGCATATTACATGCAGGGAGAGAGGCATGTAGTAAAAAAGTTTCAGATCCTCAGTGTTGTTAAAAGGAAGACTGAACAAAAACAGATACAATACAACTGTCATTTCATTTGCTCAGTGAGGTAAAAATAACAATGCTTAAAACTTTAATACTAATAACTACCTTGTATTTAATGGGTTACCTAGTTCCCCAAAGCCTGGCTGAGTTTATTGGATGGTGCAAAAATTAACAAAAGGCTTAAGTTCATCTATGTCCCAGTCCCCCCTCTCACTCAAGAAAAATGAAGCCCCTTGAAGGGAATCCATCAATTCCTTAACAGTAGGATTTCAACTACTACAGTATCATAATTTCTTACAGAGGTTAGAACTATATCCCACTTGCTATGCATATATGTAGTAACTACCTTAAAAAGTAAATTTGAAATAAAAATCTTAATAACAATAATAATATCAAAGTGAAGAAATCTGATTCAGAAGCATTAATGTGGGCAATGGATCGTCATCTATGCCAAACAGCTTAGCTAACACAAGCAGTTTAATTTTATTACCATTGTCCATAGGACTCCAGCAAATAATCTCCAAGAAGCTCAAAGTATCTGACCACAAGACCTTAGCCATTTTTATGGCAAAATGTTTAGTAAAAAAGGCAAAAAAAGATTTATAATTAACATCTAGCCATTCTAAAAACCAAGAGCTGATCAGTACTCAGCAATCTCAGCCTCAAGGTTGTCTGTATTCATTATTTCTGCAATAGAGAAAAGATTAATCTTTATACAAAGCATGACATTTTTGCAGATCACAGAACTGGAGTGGCTGATGCACCGGAGGGTTGTGCTGCTGTTCAGAAGGACCTCACCAGGAACTGGTCAACAGGAACTGGGTAAATTTCAACAACGGAAAATGCAAAGACCTGCACCTGGGGAGGAATTAAACCCCATGTACTTGTAACAAGCTGGGGGCTGACCAGTTGGAAAACAAATGTGGAAGAGGCCCTAGGGGTCCTGGTGGATGTCAAGTTGGCCACCAGCTCAAGCAACGCACTGTTGGAACAGAAAGGATAAACAGCCTCCTGAGCAGCATTTGGTAGAGGGTAACCAGCAGGTTGATGGCAGTCATCCTTCCCCACTACTCAGCACTGGTGAGAAATACCTGGGAGTACTGGGTCCAGTACTGGGCTCCCCACTATAAGACAGGGAAATACTGGAGCAAGTCCAGAAAGAGGGTTACAGAACTGGAGCATCTGTCCTATGAGGAGAAGGCTGAGAGAGCTGGGACTGTCCAGCCTGGAACAGAGAAGACTCGGGATTGATCCATGTGTATAAATACCTGATAGGGGAGTAAAGAGGAAGGAGCCAGGCTCTTGCCAGTGGTGACCAGTGACAGGAAAACAAGAAGTAATGGGCACTAACTGAAACACAGGAAATTCCACATAAAAATAAGAAAGCACTTTTCTACTGTGAAGGTGATCAGACACCGGAATAGGTTGTCCAGAGAAGCTGTGAAGTCTCCATCCCTAGAGGCAGTTAAAACCCAACTGGACACAGCCCTGAGCAACCTGCTCTGAGCAGGAGGTTAGATAGATGATCTCCAGAAGTGACTTCTTGCCTCAAAAATCAAGCTGTCACTAAATGGTTGTCTCTCTCTTTTTACTCCTTCTACCATCCTGACAACACTCATCAACTGAAGTAAAACAAACTAACGCACATGCACACACACTGACACACAAACCCCCAGACACCTAGCTAAAATGAAGATAAGATTTCTTGAATCTCAGTGGAGTTTATCTGAAAGATACGTGAACTTTTTTGTGCAAAGAATTTAACTACTACAGCAAGATGACTAGCCCAGCAGCCATTTGCACAGAATAATCTGCTGTAGTTCATACTTATGAAAAGCTATAGAAGCACAGAGTATTTTTGCTACTTCTGAACAGAAGCAACACAATTTTTTTCAGTTTTCTACAGTCACAGTATTTCATCCAATTCAAAAAGAAAATGTGTTTACAGAAGATCTATCTCTTCCTACTTAGAGGAAGGATGAACACTATTAGCAGCTAAGCATAAGAAACAATAAAGCCTACAAGCCATACAAAGAAGACTATTCTTGCTGAACACGTTACTATCCTTAGGAACTTCATTGTTTGAGGCCACCTGTGTAACAGACCCAATACCTAAAATTAGCCAACAGAGAATTTTTCTTTCTCCAAAGGGAATAAGTAGTCTCTTCACTCAAAACCAGAGAAAGAGTTGTTCATGATTTGAACCTCTCATCTTAATATTTTCAGTTTTGCTTGGTAAGGTTTATTTTATGCAGTGATTTTTTTTTGGGGGGGTGGGGGGGTGGGGGGGGGGTGGGGGGGGTGGGACGGGGGAGGAAACAAAGGGTCAGTATCAGATCAGTGTGTTAAGAATCACAGGCTAACCCAAAATAGTATTTCTCCACAATGACAGGAATGAACAAGGCTTTGGAATTTTTTTTCTTAAAAAGCATCCTATACCTAAGCTAACCTGTTTACAAGAGCTTTAAACCATGCTTTTAGATACCAAAAAAGTACTTTTACCTCCCATCAAAAACAGTTTAGCAATTTCCAAGATAAAAGAAAATGTAATCTTAACCCTATTAGCCTATACTTGTACACTACCTAGTAGTACATGGCCTCGATTAAGGTTCTATACTCAAGCCATGAACATTACTCACTTGTTACATACAAATTCCCCTACCAATTGTAGTATAAGGCTGCTAAAAATATTGTTTGCTACTAAAAACAGAACACTTGTATCATAATACTTACATTTGCCGGACTTCAGAAACCCTCTCATGACAGCAAAGACAGTATTATTCACATATTCACTCTTCCATAGAGTTGTCATCTGAAGTCATTTAGATAACAAGGTGTGCTTTGCAGATGAAGTTATCAGCATAGAACATAAATACAAGAACCCCCTAAAAACATGTAGCATTGGAGCAAACAGGTGGAAGCTGGATTTGACAGAAGAAATATTGGCTGTTCTTATGTCTGGAAATACATTCAATAATCTTCCTTGATGATTAATATATCCCACGTGTAAAAGCCTGAATAAAATACCAAGCAACAGCTGTAATTTACTGAAGGAGGTAGGACAGCTCAGCAGTAGAAGCCATCCAAGTTGTAAAATGACAGTGTATTAGTAGTTCCCATCCATTTAATTACAGTTTAAACTTTCCAATCTGACACAGTAATAAATTGAAAAATGCTGCATTACTGGCTATTTTTTTCTTTAAGATAGATGTTGTACATGGTATATTGTGGACCTTTTCCATCTCTTCCTTTCTTGGTGGTTATTGCCTGGCTAACAGGATGTTTCATTTTAATGAAAAATACATTAGTGCATTAAGATAAGGTCATCAGTTCTTAAGTTAAATGCAATTTCTGTAATAAAATTAATTGTATAGCCCACATAAAATTTTTTATGTGGGTTAAACACTTTTAATTACTACCTAAATTTTGTTCAACTGAATGTTTAAATGGAGTATTCCCTTATAAAAAGAATGCATACACTGTGAAATGCCTTCACAGTTCTTTATGGCACGCCTTCTATATATATGTTATACTGTGATTCAGTAAATGGTCATCAGTGTTAAAGTCTACATAAGTCTCTTGAGCAAGGCAGAGGGGAAGTAGGCAGAGAAAACTGCCAGGCTATGCAGTCTATGAAAAGCAAGGTTGAGGGTGGACCTGGTTGTTCAGGGCCATGTCCGGTTGGGTTTGGGGTATTTTTAAGGATGGAGACTCCACAATCTGTCTGAGCGCCCTGGTATGCAACATTATAAAGCAGAAAAAACATTTTGACTGTTATTTGTAAATCCTGTTTCATATAAATAGCAAATATTATTTGATACAAATATCAAAATCAAAAATCAAATATCAAATTGTCACTGTAGCAGAAGTTGGAGTTCAGATCACCTCTCAGATTGCTACAGTAGTCTTTGGCTATTAAAAATCCTTATGTTTTCTCAGTAATATTTGTATACTTAGCATGAAGTGGAACAGCTCACACATGAAAGGCAACATGAGGATGACTATCCCACTAGTTATGAAGTTCTGAAATGTGAGATAACATGGTAATAAATTCTCGATTTGATTCAAAATCAGATATATAACCCTGAGCTCTCTATGCCTTGGATGGCTTAGATGGCTGTTAAGAGGACTTGAAACCATTACATTTCATCAATGGTGCACAGTCCCTTTTAAAGTCCTTACATTAGTCTGTATAGGCTAAAGGATATTTTTTTTTCCCTGAGAGAGAACAAGGTTATCCCTCAGGAAAATTTTGTTTCAGTCAGGATTAAAATGATCTTCAAATTTTTATTTATTTTGCTTTTAATTCAGCTCCTCCTGAACCTCCAAAATAATAACCAAGTATTAATTCACCTTTAAGTCAGATGCCATTGAACTGCATAATGATAGGCCCCAAGACTTGAACCAAGGATTTATGGGTTAATTCTATCTGCATACTTTTTCTGGGCTATTTTTAGGTTTATGTCCAAAACTCAACGTATATTATTCAATTGATTTATGAAAACAATATCCCTATAATAACTTAAATGTGGTTCCGTATTTCAGAATCAGATTAAATTTGACATTTTATGTACTCTTCATTTTAACTGAACTGGATTGTGTCAACAAAAAATAATCTTCCTAGGGAAAAGAATTGTTTTAATTAAAGGAAGCTTTGGAAATAATAAATTGTTAGATCAACTAAGTGAATGTATAATATTCTATGACAGAAGTAGTAGATACAAGCATTTTCTATAGTGTTCCTCATTGTGCTTTCTAAGTGTACTGTAGCCATTAAAAAAGCAACTCATGTTGCTTTTACAGTATCCAGGTGGTGTGATTTTATTGCAGCTAAACTAACAATACAACATCTTTGCATTATTGCCAGTAATGTGATTCTTTGTTTTGAAGTCAAACACAACAAATCACATTAAAAGTTGCTAGCTCTGGCACTACTTACATGAAGCAAATCATCGTCACTCTACAAGGACAGTAACATAATAGCACAAGGGAAAGCTTGGTAACCTAAGGCAAGTTGAAAACTAGTCAGAGAAGAGGCCTGTCCAATTTGAAGATATTTGGGCATCTGACCTCCAAATCCTAGTTGGCCTCTAGTGCAGATGTGAGAGGAGAACAGAAATAGTCCATATACATGTGTTCATACTTACATGGTGCTTGGGTATCTGGGTATGTGTGCAGAAAAGCAATGAAATAACTAATGCTTTAGCTCTGCATCAGTGAGACACTGGTAGAATACAGTGAGGAAGGTAAGAGTCCTCTAGGACCTACCCATATGGATGGAAATTATCTGAAAAACACAGTTCTAGAAAATATACCTGACTGAAACACCTAAACAAGCAGCAAATGAGCAAAAGGGTTTATTAGTTTCTTTCCCTTTCTGCGGCTTTTAATCAATTAACCCCATGTTTTCTTTTCCTCTGACTTGAAGGCTTTTTTAACTATTCATACTCCTCTTAGAACTAGAAAATAATTACTTAGCTGTCATGTAAAAGTAGGAAGTTTGCTTCACATTCTCAAATTCTTGATTACCTTTAACATCTCATGCAAATTTGTGCTCCATTGTATTAGCACAATATTTACTTTGTTTCAGGTTTTTTTTTTAATACATCAGAGTAATTTTTCTGAAGATCTTCCTTTGGTTGGCTTCTCTCAATCTTTTAAATTAAACCAAAGTCAAATATAAAAGTTTGTGGTAATGGTTTTGAAATTCTAACTAAATTACTAAGTTACAAACTAATGAAATAAAACTTTGTGGCAGCAGCCAGCACAGACAATATTAGCTATTTGAAAAAATTCAGTCCTAGATTATTTAAGCTGTTAAAACTCAACATGTGTTTCAAAAATTGCTTATAAATATCATATTTAATAAGAGAAGCCTAACTACGTTGTTACTTATTCAAAGGATTTTAAAAAAGTGTACCCACATCCTTTTGCCTACATTTTCATTCTGCTATTAGACCGTTGTCATTTGGCCACTTCCTTTTGGTCTCTTGCCCAGAATAATATTTTATCCATCAAACAATTTCACAGGTGCAAGATTTACAGTAAAAAAATGTATTTCAGGCATTTTTAATAATCTGCAAGCTTTATCTCCATAAATCTCTATTAAATTAAAGATAGTTTGAATCCCCATACATTTGCTAAGGCTGTTCAATTTCACTTAGAGATGGACTTTGATTTTTGACCAATTGTAACAATTTCTCTTGCTTCTTGTAAAATTATACTTGCTCCTTTCTCCTGCTTAAGGAAAAAATAATTACCTTTAGACCAACCAGATTTCTGTAATATCCTCTCCTTTTTCAAATAGATTTATTTTTGCTAGTGACTAAAACAGCTCATATCATGAAACCATGATGAAAAAATGCTGAGTATTTTCCCAGACAGCAACATTTTAAAATATTTCTGAAGTATGCAAGTAAAGAGACAGGTTCACAAGGAACCTCTACATTAACAGATTAATTACACAGTCTCCTGTTAACAGTATTTGTATACGAGCACACAGACATCCCTGAGCAGAAAAGAGGAGGCTGCGGCTGAACTGAGAATTCCAACACCATTTCACATTGCCCTTTTTTCTGGAGCCACTGCCACGTCTTTTGTGAACAAAAACATTTCAAGGCTTTGCAAGTCAGCTTCACAGCAGAGGACAACACAATGAAGATGAAACTAATTACATTTAAAGCACAACTTTCCTTAGTTTCACATATATTTCTGTGGAAAATATACCCTCTGGAGATCCGCAAGATTTCCAAGAACCTTTGGCCAATTCTTACTCTTCAAGAAGCATCTCTGCCTCAAGGCTCTGTTTTGCACAGAGGCTAGCTCCAGGCTCTGAAGGAAACTGCCCTGCATTTCACACAGCAACACCTCCTAGCTTTTATTACACCAAAAAATAACATAGCACTGAAGAGAACACCACTACAGCAAGCCTCCCAAGAATCAGAAATTACACAGATTAAAAACATAATGGCTATGTACACCAGCACCACCTGGTGATGGCTACAGTGAAGCACATAATGATTTGGTTGGATCAGATTGTTAGTGAACATCCACGCTGTGCTCGCAGTCAATTTTTCCCTTGATGCTCTGTGTGGCACACAGGGTCAGAGCCCAGGGGTCGGAACCAGGATGCTCTGCTCCTAGGCAGAGTCACTACCCCTGCCCTTAAGAAAGGAAGGATTTATTCCTGGGCAGATCTTCTCCACCAGCATACACTTCTCCCTGCCTTTCAGCTACATGTACGCAGCACAGCAAGGTATGATACCATAACACCTGAGCTAGCACTGTATTCTCCAAAACCAGCATAGGTTGGACTTGTGTATTTAGTTAGCTCCCTGCACAAAACAACACACCACAGGATTTTCAGGTATCAACATAACAGCATCAATCACAGATGTTGTGGCGAGTCTCAATGTAAGCTCTCTTGCAAAGTTCAACTGCTTTTAGCACTTCTCCAAGTAGGCTTTCATGTCTGTATAACAGGTAGCACAGAAAACCATGAAGTACTTTATGCTGTGTAAACCTGAAACCGTGTAATTGCCCAGTACTGGCAACCCTGACACTGAGTATTGTCACTGCTAGCACAGGCCGCAGATTTCATATGGCACTCCCAAGGGCTCCCAACAAAGGCTTGCCAGGCTTGCTTTGTTTAAATTTGCCTTCACTTGCCTGGAGCTTTGTTTTCACTCAATTTAGATATAAGCAGCAATTCCTCTACTGATCAGCTGGCTACAGCTAATCTGTTTTACTTTTGCTGGGTAGAACTGGTTTTCCAGGGTAACAAAGAAAATCAAGCCCAAGTATGTAACATGCATAAAAATACACTTAAAATAGTGAATTTGGAGGCAAAATCATCCAAATGATTTTTTCCAGACCAAATGGAAGAAAAAGCAGTGTCAAACACATTAGCAAACAAAAATTATCAAGTGGCTCCTGAGTGAGGATCCCACCCACCACCAGACTGAAGCCCACTGACCTGATTTCACATTTCACTTCTAATGAAATTTTCTTCAGGCATCAGATCAACTACCACCAAAGAAAATTTGGGAAACCAGAAATTCCATGAGGTCTGCTTTCATCACGACTGAGCATGACATGAGTATCAGTTTCCTTGGGTAGCCACTACACATCTAGGAGGGATATATCCAAATGTACTGCCCAAAGCTGGAGGGCCCAGAGCTACAGGGTGGGCTCAGAGCTGGAGGAGCACATGGCAGTCTGTCTGCACACTGCATCTTCAGCACATATGAATGCTCAAGCAGAACAACCCCTGATGAGAAATTCCAGCGGTGCTATCCTAGAGCTGATCTCACCAAGCTGACAGACCATTTGTAAACTGATATATTAGTTCTTAAAGAAGGTAAAAGTTTTCTCTGGAGATATGACAAATTATTCTCTTAATTTCCCATATATTTATGAATGCATTTGTTCAGGACAGGACCACAAATCTAAGTTTACAAGGAACAATTTTAATTGCCTAGTCTCAAAAGAGCAGCAAAGCTAGCAAACCTGATCACTCTGTCTTTGATCTTCCTTACGTGTAGACAAGCTGTAAGAGATTAAGCTCCTTTCCCATTACTTAAACACTTAAAGTGATACTCTAAGATTCCCAAGGGTAAATGCATTAGCTACTGATCAGTCTGAGCACTTTTTTTTTTGAGAGAGATCGAAAGGTTTATAAAATACTGTTAGCTTATGCAGTTTTGATTAGATTTTCAGAAATCCTGTGATAATTTAGGGGCATAACTTGTTTAAACCCATGAGTAGAGGGAATTTAAATGGCTACTTTTTAATATTCTGTAAACTGCTCATTTTTATGATTATTTTTCCCCATGTTTCATATTGTGTACACATATTTTCTTTAAGGCTACAAGAAAATACTCTTTCAGTCCAGAAAGGAAGAGTCAGTGTGTTAAATTAAAATCCTTGATTATTGCTGTGCTGTACAGCAACAATTTAAGATAAAGGTTTGCAAGAGTTGCATCCTTTCCCTACAAACCCCGTGTCCACCATATCTCACCTGTATTAAGCCCCAGGGTTTCTCAATCTGCAAAAGAACCAATCCTTAAGGAAACTGCCTGAGCAGTTCTCAACTTATATATACTTTTTTTAACCTAACTGCATTTATAGCCTCCCAGAATTACTAAACTTTAAACAGAAAAGCCACAGGAAGGTGAAGGAAGCCTTCCAAAGGAAGGGTTTTCTTCAATCCTAGACACAGTGACAACTGTGTAATATAATGATGGCAAATGTATTTTTTTTGCCATTTTCCATTTCTGGATTACCATCCATTTCTGGATTACTGCCAGAGTCTCATCGAAGACTCCAATGTCTTCATTTAGTCAAATATGTTCTCCAAATAAAATTATATTATGCAGAGCAAAATGAATGTTATGTTATGGATTTTGGCATGAAACCATAGCGATTTTTAACTCAGTTGTCTGCCACAATTCAGGGTATTAATTGCAGTATAAATTGTACAGATACTCATTCTGCATTAAGCGACCTTTTTCTTTCAAGGTCTTACAGAATCATTTGTCTCTGAAATGACTACTGTGAAAAACAAAAACCTTATCACATAGAAAAATCAGAACTAGGTAGATAACGTAAATATTTGTAAAACTTATTATTCCTAAAAATCAAAGTATTCAAGCATTTCCAATGGCTTTTCAATTAGATCTTAGTTTAATGCAAGAGAACTTATTTCCTTATAGGGGTGTTATCAGGAATTGTAATAAGGTCTGTCTTGAAAAGTATTAGCAGATAATTACTAAAATGTGCACATACGAACTCCAGGTTTAGAGCTTGCAGTGGTATGGTGAAGCTGGCACAGCTATTCCCCTTGCCAGCTTCCTTAGGGAGACTAGACCCATTTGGGATCAACTGCCTTCATCCTTCAAATCTGACATTCAAATTGAAATATCAAAAATTCTTAGTGAACCCTTACTTTATCTGAACTTGAAATTTTGTCACACCTGAAAACCACAATTCAGAAAATCCCCAAGACACTTTAACCTATATCAACATTATTATTTGTTCAAATGTCATTATTTCCAGTGGAACTGAAAGTTTTCCTCAAAAAATATAAAACCATACATAAAACATGTCTACCTCATGCAGCACTGAATGTCTGAATGTAGGTCTTACGGAGAAAAGAGGAAGGAAGAATACTCTTGACGGTAAATCTTAGAAGTAAAAGTTCTTATACCTCTAGTTAAATTAGTCCTACCATGTCTCATTTATCTGCATTAAGAAAATGGCTGGAAATCACAACTGCCAGCTGCATTAGAAGGAAGTCACCAAGTTGTCATCCATTTGCTCTTCAAAATGGAGCAAAAGGAAGCCAAAACTATGCCAGGTTAAGGTATATAGAACAATTATTAGCCATAAATAACCTTACCTTTAAGACCAGACGTATACCAGTGTAAGAAAGAAAAAGGAGCAGCGACAACAAAAAAAGGGGCAAACTAAACAGCCTTCTCCGCCCAGATAAAAGAAACCAGGTATGTCCTAAAGAAGAAAATATATCCGTAGTTTGGAGAAGCATGATACATAGTCTTACAGTAATAGCTATATAGTGTAAGTGTCCAAAGTCCAGGCAAACTTTTAGCTCTGCTACTATTTCTAAGAGGATTGAGCAGTCATTTTGCTAGATTCTTCTACAAAATTACCACAAAATACCACTGATTTTCAAAAAGGTTACAAATTAAAACCACAACACTAAACTGTGAAGGAAAGGTCATAAAAATCTTCCAACTGTTGACTAAATGAGGGCTTGTTTTCTCTGCTGATTCTCTGTCACACCTATCTGAGGCAGCCCTCTTGTATTGAAGTCATGCCAACTCTTCCTTCCTACTTCCCAAGCATTGGTGGGGGAAAGACTGATAGCAGCAGGTGAAAGCTCAGCTCAGGAGCTGCATCTCCAGGTCAGCACCTAGCCACACCAGCCCAGGGAAAGCAGCAGCTGAGAGCAAGTATGTGAACTCACACACCCGAAGTGCTACTATTCTTTCAGAATCAGGCTTAAAATACAACACATTGTTATTCCCTGTTAATCACTTAGTTTTCCTTTCTTTTGTCCTTAGAAATGCCTGGACCTTTTTTTAAAATATGAACAATTAAGATAGAAGTTAGACCAAAACAGAATACGCATCATAAGAAAGAAGTTTCAACTGATGACTGACACTCCCCCAAGTTGTTACCCTATAAAAAATGTATTAAAAGAAATAGTGGAAACAAGGTAAGGAACTATGACAAGTTCTACAGTAAGAGAATATTTAACATTCTGATATGACTATAAGACTGCAAATTATTAAGACCATTTCTAAAACAATAGTAACTAGCCAAATCGAGATGTTATTTGATTTTTGAGGCAAGATAAGTTTATTAAGACTGACACATGATTCAATGATGCTGAGAAGAGTAGTTGCTGTTGTCTGAAATTGTTTGGAGTTTTGTTGGAGGTGGGGAATGGTTTGTAAGGGAATTAAACATCCTGGAAACTTAAAAGCAATCATCAGCAATATCAAAATATTGTGTTCAGTCAAAGGATGTTTGTAGCAATAACTAAGTGGATTAACTTGGTGCTTCTGGTAATATTTGCCTCGCCTAGGGTGGTCACTGGGTAAGTAAAATCAACCATGTACCAAAGTGTTCTCCTCCTTGTTAGCTTGGGGTATTTTCTTTCTCTTTTCTGAGAGTCAGCTGTTCAGTCTGGTGACCAGTAAGTTAGATTAGTAAAAAGCTTCATGAATGGAGGAAAGAAAAGCTTTGCATGCAATCCTCTTTTTATATAATAAGATCAATTAAGAATGCCTTTCTGTCCCAGAAATCAGACATGATTTAGAATTCTTCCTTGCTCCACAGTAGAAAACTGTTCTGAGCCTGCACCAGAGGGACCAACTCAACTGTACTGTACCATGAGGGGGGGTACGGAACTTCATGGTCATTCCTCTGGATTCAGACTGGGGATTAAAACTTCCCATTTTTCAGATAATCACTCCAGTAACACCCCTTGGGAAATTTTTATGTAAAGCTCACTTATTTGACCTAGCACTGTCAATCTGCTTCCCACCAAACTTTCCCAGAAATTGCTAAGTATCTACCTGAGATAACAGAGTAATGATAGGGTAAAAAAAACACACACAAACCAAAACAAAACAGCAAAATTCTTTCCCTTTTACCTTAGGACAGGGAAAATAAGATACTTCCTTTCAAGATGGACAAAACTAAACTGAACCATCTCATATTAGCATGCTAAATGAACTGTGCAATTTTTCTGGACACTCCGTATTGCTTTGATTCCACTTAGTGCATTTTATCAGTTTTTAGAAAGGGACAGTTAGACCTCCCATTTCCATTCTGCCTAGGCTGTGCTTCCAAGGTTTAGTTCTATTTCCCATGATGTCTGTTCAAACTCTATAAAGCAGCACTTTAAGTCACCTGCCTGCACATACTGATAACAGAGTACATGCCACACGTGCAAGAACAGAAGCACAAAGGAAAAAAGCACCCTTATACCAGAGGTAGAGAGATTTTAAAGCAGAACCAAACAACAAAAACATGCTTCCCCTTCAGTTCCATACACAAAAGATGTTTTCGTTTCAAGAGTGCAAAAAGTTTGACTCATCTGAAAACATTGAAAAAGTTTACATTAATAGGAAAATGTATTTTTCTTTCACAACTCAATATAACATTTTGATTTTTAAACCCAGGCTACTACAGAAAGCCCCATTACTGCTTTGGCCTCTTAAATTTCTCTCCTTTTTAATGAAGACTACGATTTTGGTCTGGGTTAATGTATTTTTTTCGTATTAGGAAACAAGCACAATGCTATGTATTATGCTTGAATGGCATACTGTATGCACTCACAAAAAATAAATCTTAATATACTTCTTCTGATCCTTAAAAATCTACTTCTGTGTCTGTAAGAAACCTTAATTTGCTAAGGCTGCTAATGGGCTGAGTCAAGCAGATATTACAGTTTAATTATTTCTTTGTACTTCATCTGTCTGCATCCTTCCCTACTCTCACTGTATACTTAGACTGCAGACAATGTAGGTCAAGGATCTTCTGTTTGCATCGGTGGTGTTTGGAGCGTTTCTGCATGTAGGTGTATAATTCACTGGTGTCCTGCTCCCTATTTTGGATTCTTTGGATTACACGAGTTTGTACAGGTAATAACTACAATTTTAGAAATTTTAGAAATAACCATAGTGCCAATCTACAGTGAATCATAATGTATGGGGTTTGGGAGGGTGGACATATACTGAGGATACTTTTAAGTAAAAAAAATTAATAACCCAGCAGATTAAACCACCTATAACTGCTTTTATCATTCATTTAAACTGTGTTTTTTTCCACCTTACTATATACAGCATTGAATCTCTTGCTACTTAGCACTATTGGCATATAATTACAGGTACCCAGGAATACCTGTATTTCATACATCCCAGCTCTCCTCTGGGGTTCATAAATACCCTGAATCAGCAACTCTGATTCCTTCAAAAAGTGGTTAAGACCAGACCACCTTGTTACAGATTGCTCTCTATTCATGTCCTCTCCTTCCTGCTCCTTCAGTTCTAGCAATGGTGTTGCTACTATTCAAATTAAAAGACAAATCAGCACTGGACATGAACCATTTCAGCTGAAGGCCTCAAGTGATCATTTATTCTCCACTTCCGCATGTGATCTGTGTACCTATTCCAGGAGAATGCTCATTATCAAAGTACTCTATTTTAAAAAGTTAAGTCATCAAATACCAGACAATAGCCTAAGGCATTTTTTGATCAAGACCTAAACTAATCAGTTTACTATGAAAGATTTCAAGTTAAACTTTCCTTTTACTTTCAGAGAAGCCATCATTATGCTTCAATCTAGAATTTTAGACAATGCAATTTTAACATTTTTTGAAATAGGATTGATTTATTGTTCTGTCATGTTATTTATTGAATATGATAAATTCAATACAATTCATCATAATATTCTATAAATATTGCAACAAATTATTAAAGCAATAAAATCTCGTGGCAGAAATTTAATGAGATCACATCACATTTATGTTAAAGCCAAATGATAAATTGTGACATTGGCAGTGACTGTCACCACCTTAAAAAGGAAGAGTCTGCACATTCAAATCTTGGATTCTCTTAGCACAAAGCAAAAGTCTAGTAGCTCCTCTAGTAGCTCCTGACTTGGAGCTACTAGACAGCAAAAAGGCCACAAAAAATATTAAACTTGTGTGTCTAGCTGCACACTAGTCTTTTCTTTAGTAACACATATCAGTCTTGCCTGGATGCTATTTAGTGTGAAATTCAAACCTCAAAATTCAGCAGTATAGGGTAGACCTACATTTATAAATTTATTGGGTGCATTTCCTTCTTAGTTTAACAGGCTTCAAATTACTTAATTTAGCCATTTTTGAGGAAAATACTTCTGCAGTGCTACTGTTCCTTAATTTTATTCTGCCAGATAGAGCTAATATAGCCTATGGAAAAGCTAATTACTGTTATCCTATTGTAATACAATGCAAAAGGCAAAAAGAATTTACTGGCAAAACCAAGGAAAAGAATGTAGAAAAGGATTCCATGCTATTTACTTACAAGGCTGGAAAGGAATTTGTATTCATATGAATTATATTAGATGACGATTGTAGGAACTGCTTATGGGGCTAGCTACTTTTTGTAGATGTATACACATGCAAGTACACAATTACTTGCTGCAGACATGTTTAACAGTAAGTTGATATCAATTCTAGCATGCAGCTGGTAATTTTTCTTCTTTCTCAGTTTTGTATGAGCAACTAAGACTACACCTCACAGATCTACTTGAATACCTTTATAAATGGGAGAGAAGATTTAGTAGGTCTTACTATTATTCAACTTGAGTACCAAATCTTTTATTATTAAACATTCTCCTAATTGTCTCCCAGAGGAGTTCAAAGTTCCATTGATTCATTCAGAATCTCTTCATACTTATTAAAAATCAAGTCATCCAATAAAGAAGCAGAAAGCAAACCATGTGAATTAGAGACCCAATCCCCTTTGACCAAACTTCTTCTGAAAAACAGATTACAATCCATTCATAGATTAATCAAGGCTTAAATTCACACCACACTTCACTTCATTAGACTGTAACAATAGAAAGCTATTATACCTTCTGTGAACCAACTTCTAGAATGAAATGTAGTATGTGCATTTATAAGCACACTGCAATACTCAAACAGGTGTCAGCTGTATATACCTCAAGATATACTCTTTGAGGTCTCAAGGACTTCATTATTTTAAAAATAAGCATTCAGAGAAAACAAACTAGGTGTGAAATGGCACTAAATGAGACAAATCATGCTTTTAAAACAAATTTAAAGTAATTGATCATACTAGAAAGAGAAGATGAAACAAAATATATGCATGTTAATATGCAACTGAGAATTCTAAAATCATTATTTGCTGCATTTTACTAACTCTAAAATTTCAGATTATATTAATACTAGCAGCAGGTTGGCTCTTTGTCCTATTCCTTTTTCATGGTAACGTGCAGCATATTTTTGTGCATCACAGCAACTGCCAGCCAGCTCTATCCTCAACAGATCAGTAACTTTTCACTTTGGGTTATTGGAATAAAGCATTACCTTCAGTCATGTAAAATTTTTTAGACTAAAGACTGATAACATTTCATTCTGAAGCAAGTTTCTCTTCTTACATCCTTAGGCAAAGCTAATAGTTGTAGCCATGAGCTCTTAAGCTATTGAACTTCATACAAAAAACATAAGGTTGGGCCATATCCTCAGAAACACATTTACACCTACTTGTACTTGCCCTCTCATGGCACAACCTAAAAATCCACACAAGAGCCAACCCTTACCTTACCTGTACATTTGTTTAACAACGACTCATGCTTTGCAGTTCCTTTTTTTTTTTTAATGTTGCCACCTTGTGGTCATTCATGGCAAAGGCAAAACTGTTCTCCACGAATAAGGTGGGCATTCAAAGGACAACCCTTTATAGCTTACCAATCAGGAAGACAAAGATTTATCTCAAGTTATGCGTGCAATCCCACAACTTCAGAACAGCCATTTAAGTTTCTATAGTTCTGTAGGGAACTTATGCATTGACTTCAATCAAAAAGTCTTTTGTTTCTTAACCTTAGTTGCAGCAACATCCTGAAGCTACAGCACAAGAAGTTACTCACAGGAACATTACTTCCAGCATAAAGTTCATTGCCTTACCTGTGTCAGTTTTGCTATCAGATGTCCTTATAAGTATAAATTAATAATTTTGGGGTTTTTTATTAACTTGCCATCTCCCGAGAAAAACAAGTCTTGACCCTATAATTTCTTCCCCTCTTTCAAACTGTAAAATTCCTTACTGAGTACTTTTGGCCATACATATTCTCTATGCTTGTGCTTCTTTCCCCTTCTGTATGCAAGGGGAATTGACACACTCAGTCTTGTTTTCAATAATTAAAACCCACAACCCTCAACTCGTTCTAATTATACAGTATTTTGTGAAAACCTAGTGCGGGAGTACTCATTTAAGAGCTGTAGGCACAAAAAACTCTACTCAATTAACATTTATCTTTATACTAGTTCCCATAGTTATTTACTGTTCTACGGATTAACTTGGTTTTGCAAGTTTTACTGTTGAGATACTTGTTTCCAACTGTTGAAATACTCGATTACAACAGGAAGGAGAGAGGGGGAAAAACCTACACACAAAACAAAAACCTGACATCTAAATTTCACTCCAATAGCTGTATAAGTACCAGGAATGAGTAAAACTAGCAATATCCTTTCTACCCTCTCAATCTCCATAAAAGGTCTAATGCAGAAAGGTGATTCAATACTTTTATTTTGCTCTTTTAGTAGTTTTGGAGCATTCTTAAAGTGTAGTCATTTAGAAAATGAGTGCCCTGATAGCTGGTACACTCCTTCTAAGCATGGGAGGCCTGTGTTTCCCCAGGAAAAGCAGAAGCAACCCTGACATATCTTTCAGACCAAGGATAAAGGGCATTCACATATAGGGTGGGAGGACTCATCCACACTTTAGTTTGTTTTGCTCTGAACTTTTTCATGAACAATGCAACACCATTTTAGGACTATGCTTTTTGGGGGTATGGAAAGGATAGCATACTGTACACAAACATTTATTTCAGCCTGCTTGACCTGATCATTTTAAAAGGTTTCTGTCTACCTGCTGAACTTAAGAGTGAATTAGTCTTACAACTCTCCATGAATATCTTCTGCTAGTTCTAGCTTCACAAATTCTAGAGAGTCAAGTAAATTACAGTCTTCCATATTCCATTTGTAAGCCTCTTTATGAAGGTCAAGATCGTTAAAAGAAATAATGAAATATCAGATACTTCCCTTTCTTAACACAAAAGTATCCAATTCCATCTGCATAGCTAGACTAGTTGAGCTCCCTACATTTTGCAAACTTCCTAAAATTATGTGAACTCTTGATGTTGTATAGAAAGAATGCAGTAAGCTTCTCACAAATCGAAAGGACTCAATATCATAAAAACAATAACAGATTTCTTTTGAGCTGAAATCAGGTTAATGACTAGTTCTCCCCTCATGCATTTTTATCAGCTAAGTTTTTTTAATATCTTTCTAATCCCAGAGTCATTACAAAGGTGCACTGACCCTCAGCTTTCCCAAGCTGTAACTTCAATTACAGTAGTCTGAAAACGTTAATTAGAATATACTTCTACAGTAGTAGAATATAGAAACAATAAGAGGACATAGAAAAATGAGATGATGTGACAGTAGACTAGTAAAAAGGTCTTTAACTATTAAGTAACCTAAAAACCACACAAAAGAACTCCTCTCATTATAATATCACATCTTTAAAATTTCCATTCCTCATTTCTGTAAGTATCAGAATGCTGTTTACTGATGACATTAAACTCAGAGTTCATTTAATGCATTATATTAATAGAATGGTTTAGGTTGGCAGGGACCTTTAGAGGTCGCCTAGTCCAATCCACCTGCACTGAGCAGGCACATCTTCAACTAGATCAGGTTGCTCAGAGCCCTGTCCAACCTGACCTTGAATGTCTCTAGGGATGGAGCCTCCACAACCTCTCTGGGCAACCTGTGCCAGTGTTTCACCACCCTCATTGTAAAACATTTTTTCCTTATATCCAGGCTAAATCTACCCTCCTTTAGTTTAAAACCATCACCCCTTGTCCTGTCACAACAGGCCTTGCTAAAGAGGGTGCTGCCATCCTTCCTATAGTCCCCTTTTATGTAATGAAAGGCTGCAATAAGATGTCGCCACAGCCTTCTCTTCTCCAGGATGAACAACCCCAACTCTCTCAGCCTGTCCTCATAGGAGAAGTGCTCCAGCCCTCAAATCACTTTTGTGTCCCTCCTCTGGATGAGCTCCAACAGGTTCATGTCCTTCCTGTGCTGAGGGCTCCAGAGCTGGAGCAGCACTGCAGGTGGGGTCTCACCAGAGCAGAGGAGCAGAATCACCTCCCTCGACCTGCTGGCCACGCTGCTTTTGATGTGGCCCAGGATACAGTTGGCCTTCTGGGCTGCAAGTTCACATTGTCGGCTCACGTCCAGCTTTTTGTTCCCCAGTACCCCCAGATCCTTCTCTGCAGGGCTGCTCTCAGTCCCTTCATCCCCCAGCCTGTATTGATATTGGGGGTTGCCCTGACCCAGGTGCAGGACCCTGCACTTGGCCTTGTTGAACCTCATGAGGCTCTCTCAGGCCCACCTCTCCAGCTTGTCCAGGTCTCCTTGGATGACATCCTATCCTTCATTAAGGACATATTTATATACTGCATTCATTATTTCTATTTCATCAGCCCTTTCCATTGATACATAACAGAATCCCTCATTCAGAACACTAGCGAAGCGTAACTATCATGGAAGGCCAACTAATCCAGTTGCTGAATCCAAATAAACAGCCAGCCAGGCCTCTACTCCATATAACTGGATGAATTGGATATGTAGCAAAAAAAAAGATGCATGAGTAAAATCTCCAGGGATTTGGGCCACTGAACCCAGATGATCCAAATTCGGTTATGCTGCCAGTAGATTAAGAAGCATAACAGACTCTAGAGAGAAGTGCTTAATAGTCATAGATCGAAAAAATAGACATTCTTGGAACACTATGGTTATAGATTTCTAGGAAATATTTTCATCTGTGTTACAGAAAATGCCATGTAATTTACAGAATTCTGAATGTGTGCTGTAATAGTGATTTCACAGAATTTGACACCAGATAGCTACAGTCATTTTATGCTTTCCCTACACCCCAGTTTAATATTTTTCCACTCTCTGAACAGTACATTTGTCTCAGTGTACTCCACATAGTAACACTGCATTCCAGAAATTACTTTTCATTGATTGATTTTATCATTGTAATTGTATATATACAGTACACAAGAATATGGTGATGTCCTATCCAGAACCCGGCTATATTATTATATGTACAATGTATTGATCTGACCAACCTTGGAGTAAACAGGCAGCTTAAAGTTAAATGTAAAAGTTGAAGGAAAAACAGCTGGTGGATTGAGCAAGTGATTAGACAAAAGATAGAAGTTTAGTGTTTCCAGCAAAAATATTTTAAAAGAACACTATCAAATTGAATTGTTACTTCAACAAGGAGAAGAGAAAGGCAAAGGACACTTGGTGAATATTAGCAGAAGAGCTAGCCTTATTGTTAGACAGCAGTGATCTACAGTTCTGCATAATATGCTCCCCGCTCTATAAATCTGCTTTACTCCACAGCACTTTCCTGAGAACGTGATATATTTCTAAAAAGTTCCATCTAAATGTCACCCTGAAAGCTTGCCGTGCTGAGGACCATCTTAAATGTCAGAAGTCTCACACAACCTATGACTGAATTCAGGATTAGTCTGCACTTCATTTTCCTAAAATGAATTTCTAAGACTAAGTTATGCATTTGGAATTTGGATTTTCATCTGTGCTGTTGTCCAGTCTCCTTGCCTTCAAAAGCACAGACTTTCAGTTTACCTCAGTTTTCAAGGCTCAATGTGCTTGGAAAGAGCAGTGAGAAATGTTACAGTGGAACATATTCCTCCTACACTCTTTGGAAGGATTAACCTCAGTCATGGCTGCATTTTAGATTTTTATTTTTGCACAGGTAGCAATTACTTTACAGAATGTGGAGGAGTACACTTCATTAGCTCCACCATCCACCAAACTGAACGTGAAGAGATAGAAAGAGCTGGATCCCTACAGCTCTCATAACACAGAAACAGACATAATCTTTAAACACCTTTAAAAAAAAGGTGATTCAAATTCATTAGACATCTAAACTTGACATAAGCAAGAAAAAAAGAGGCTATTCATACATTAAAATGGAGGCAGAAGTATATCAAAGCAGGGGTAAAAAAATTCCTGAAAACAAGTATGGAATTAAAGACTTTCACAGTTCGTACTCACATGAAGGAAATGCATGCATTAGCTTATAGGAGAACACCGCCTAGTTTTCAATGGATTTATGAAGTCATCCACTCGCTCATGGTCACTCTTTTGTCTCCATAATCATTAGCATCCATTTACTCTTTAACATCAACTCATCCTATGTTAGTTATTGGAAAAATCAAAGCAGGAAGAACCCTTGAGAGGAATGGATTCTCTGGTATCCAGGGTGCAAACTCTATTTAAAGCTTTTGTACATTCACAAGATTCTTTCCTGATCAGTTCTGCGGGTTTTAGCAAGAAGTGAGCCTAAGCTGAAGCTTTACCCTTGAGAAACTTGATTCTTTTACAAAATGCATTTTCACAAAACTTGTAATTTTGCTGAGTATTCTACCACTATCCAGACTGACTGAAATTAGTCAATAAGTTTTAAAAAAGTTTCATTAATGAAACTGACAGATTAAAAAAGCATTCTGTTCTATATTTACATAAATTTATTTAGACTGCAAGAATGTTATTACAGAAGGTATGACTGTCTAGTTCAAGACTAAATCTTGATACACATATCTGAAAAAGCACATTTGAGGACTATGCAATGGGCAACTTCAGCTAGAGCAGCATCTGGCTTGTGACCAAACTATATAATGTTTTTTTAACAACTTTTTGGAAGGAAAGGACAGCACTTAAAACATCCAGGGCAAAACTAGAATAGAATTTTCTAGTCTGAGCTTAATTATTATACAAGATATCTAAAACAAAGCATCAAAGTAAGGCTTAAGTAGAACTTAAGGGAATAATAAGCCATATACTGGCCCTCTGAACCAAAATTAATTTCATCTTAAAGACTATATGGGTCATTTTCATTACAGTTTGGATGAGAAAATTGAATTTGGGGGGTCAGTATTAATCTCATAATGCTAATAGTCCTTATCACTTATTACTGTAATAAAAGGTAGCCCACAAACTAGAAAGGGTATATGGAAGAGGTTAATAGCAAAATCATCTAAATGTACAGCTAGTACTCTGTCAAATTCACTGCATTAGGTTTTATTTAGTGTTACTCTACTGCATCCTGCATTAAACTGTAAAATAAATTGCACTTTTATAGCACACTTATGACTTCTATTTATTGGAAATCTTTACTGTTTTCAGACAAAGTATATAGAAATACTGAAAAATTCATGTGTTTAGTCTCACCTTTGTTACAAAGTAGTTAAAGCATATTTTGAAAACACTGAAAATTTGTTTTGCTTGTTCTATTGCACACATACACTAGGTTAAAATACAATTTGCGGAATTACCTAAAGTACCTTGCAATTTCATAGTGTTATTATAGAAGTCCTCCCTGTGATTTTTAAAGAAGCTTTTAAGATTTCATTTCTGTACTAAAGCATCAAGTAGTATGCTTTATACACTGTCACATGGTCACTATATCCGATGGATTAAACAATGCCACCATCAGAATTCACCTTCAGCTAAAGGTAGGAACAGGTTAAGCTTCAAGAGAAGTTGAAAGCAGCATTCATGTTCGTGTTTTGAGCCTTCTACTTACTGCTTTGATATCTGGCAATCTCAGGCATCATGCTCCAGCAACCCTTTTCTGTAGGAAGTGGACCCGTGCAGAAACACAGAGGCAGAGCAAGTTGCAGCAGAATAAGACAGCATCACCACAGCAGTGATTCCCCAGCAAACACACCAAGGTTGAACCGTAGGACACGTATCTATATTCCAGAATATTGACCAACTTATTTCATAGTCTTAGGAAACTAAGGCAGGCTATTCCAGAACTGCCCACTGTAACATTTTATGCTGTATGCCTCAAGACAAACACACTGGTAGAAATCACACTGATTCTCAAAAAAAAAAAATAAATTGAAGCTTGTGCAGACTTTCACTGGAATTAGTTCATCTTCAGCTATTGCTTGACCCTCCTGCATGTTCTCTGGGTGTGTTATGTGGCAGTAAACCTGTCAGTTTAATTTTGGAAGTTGTTACTGGAATGTCCTTATTCATCAATCCATGGCAGTCATTTACCTGGGGACCTAAAGTCTGAGAATTACAGGTCATGTTACCATACACGGGCACTACAATCCATGCAATATAAAGCATGCAGCCAAAGCTGCCAGTGTGCATGCTGAAAAATAACCTCCCTCCCCTGTCTCCAAGAGAAAAACTTTGAACAAGTGACAGACGACTGACAGACTGGATCACATGCCATATATTTTAGGCCCTTTTTTGGTGGATCAATATGCAGTTTTCAAGTGTTTACATGTAAAGTCCTAAAGATTTTCAAAAGGGAACAGCTAAAAAAAGAATTCATATAAAGCAGATTCTTGATATGATACTTTGAAGTATAAGAAGAGCTGTATAACTCATATAGGGTCACCCAAAACTGTTGTTGTTTTGGGGTTTTTTTTTTTTTGGTAAAGCATCAGGAAAGCAGAACACACACATACCCCCCAGACAACTGCACGCTTCAGTTCAAAGTAGGGACTTCAGTTTCACTGCCGCAACACAAGACACAGTGGTCAAGCTATTGGTTATTTTAAGGTACTCCCCACCACAACGCTTTCTGTGAAAAATCTAACTCATTCTGATGGGAAATAGCTTAAAATGTACTCATTTATACCAAATTATTTTCCTTACTAAAAACATGTATTTTCTATCAAGTCTTAAATACCCAGCTGGTTGGGGGGCAGGGGGGTGGGGGTTTTTACCCCACTGGAGCTGCAGAGACTTGAGGAGAGTCAAAAGACTTGGCTTAGGTCTATATTTCATCACCTGTTTTCAAATTCATGAAACTCCTGTACTTCCAATTAGGAGGACGATTTGCACTGAAGAAGAAAGGAGAAAAACTGTGCTGTTTTACACCAAGGAAGCAGAAAATCCTCTTTAATAGCAGCTGGCATTTGAAGAGTAGTGATTGTGTTTTCCTGGAAGGCTAAATACTGCCTGCCTGGCAACGCTCCTGATAAAGTAGCAACTCCAGCTCACTGGAATAAAAACCAAACCATGCCAAGATACTCCTAACTGTAAGGTGGGGGCAGATAACTGCAAGGGGGGAAGTTTTCAGAGTAGCGGTAACGGGAAGAGCAGAGAGGTGAAGCTGAGCCTGGAAGATGGGGCCTGTGGCTCCTATCCCTGCCAAATATGGCTACTTCTTCCCCGGGGCCCCCTACCCTCAGGACCCCCTTCTGGTAAGGCCTGGCACCACCGTGGCACAGCAGGACACTGCAGTGGCAGCATGGGAATCTACTGCTTCACGTTTAAGTTCTTTCTGAACTGATCCAAAGCAGATCTGCTACCATCATTGTCACCCTCTCCCAGTAGTTCTGGGTTTCTCAGGCAAGAGGAGTGCCCTTTCCACCTGGAAAACAAAAACCCCAATTTATCTCAAACTCTTCTCTTAAAAATAGAGCAATCTTTTTATACTTCACCTTTGCTTTTCTCATCAATTTTTGTAATCCTTAACTTCTTTCTATATTCCTCCCAGCCTTTTCTTGGATCTCTTCCTCTCACAATTTTTTATTTTTTCTTATCTGCAATTGCATTTTGTACTTGTTCATCCACCTTGGCCTTCCCCCCTTCTACTCATACCATATTTATTGCTCTGTGACTCACATCACCTGTGACTGGCAGATAACTCGTCTTTCAATGCTTTCCATTTCCCTTCTGTGTTCCTCCTTTATATTGTTTTATCCCCTTTGACTTCACCCAGCCAACATTTCTCTCAAACTTCATTCTTTACGTTCCTAACAGAAAATTCAAAATAGTTCATGGCTACCATTGAGGTGCCAGCATCCCCCATCCTACAATGCATTGGTGCAACGTTTCCACTGCACTCGCTAAGTGCCCACCCGCACTGTGCCCACTGTATGGGGCAGGTAACCGCAGGAGCGGGCTTCTCCCCACCATCACCTGTGATGCAAAAGAGAGACTATGTTGGCAAGTAAGAGCACAAGAATGCAAAGAGAAGAAAAATACATAACAGTGAATACAAAGAACAACACAGAAAGGCAAGAAATATATAAACGTAACAGGCTCAGCAATATTATCCTACAAGTAGAACACGTTTCCACCTTAAAGCAAAAACAAGAAAATCCCCATACCACCTCAACCCCATATGAAAAAGCAAAGTGTAGAAACTTTTTTGTAGAAATAAATAGTTCTAAAACATTTTGGATTATATATTGTAATATTAGTTATAACAACATCAAATATATATCCACCCAAGATACTGCAGTACCTCACACTTATGACAACTCTGGGTCTTTAGACGTTATTCTATGTTACAGGTTTTGCCCTCTTACTGTACACTGCTGGCTGTCCGCAAGAGACCTACCTCTGGTCCTCTCCAGTCAGCAGCCTGGGGCACCACTACAGCTGTCACTCACCATGTGGGCAGCACCACACTGCTAGGCTGACATGCAACTCCCAGCAGCCAAAAGTTCAAAATCAGCTCTGGCTCCCCTTTTAAATGTAATACAAAATCATATATACACTCTTGAGAGAGTCTTTTACACTAACACATACATTGCCTTTTCAGTTACAGAGTTTGATCATAAATTTGGATGCTACACGTATTGGAAGCTTGATTAGTTACTCCTACACTATTATTTTTATTGTTGAGACAGGGCAGAGCAATGAAAAACTGAATATCACATTAAATCAGTAGATTATGAGTACTCCAGTTTTGCTTCTCTCTACTTCTAATTATTCAAGTCTACAATATTGCCAGTGTCAGTGCAGTTTCACATATCTGATCATCATAATTAGCAGCACAAACTTCTGATCTCTAATGTAGGAATTTTTCACCAATTAACAAGTCAACAGTTAATTAGGCTTAAACAAAAAAAATCATCTAATGCTTGTGCAGCCTGAAATTCTCAATTACACTGTCGTAGTCTAGCTGCAAGGAGCAAGGCAGGTAAAGGAACTATGAAGCAGGGCAGATTGGAAGCTTCAGCATCTGGGTAGCACTGTGAAACAATGGGCAGATGCCAACATTAGAATTGAAGAATTCTAGAATCATTTACGTTGGAAAAGACCCTTTCAGTGAAGAAATATTTCCTAATACCGAACCTGAACATCCCCTGGTGCAACTTGAGGTCACTTGTCCTATCACTTGTTACTTGGGAGAAGAGACCAACACCCACCTCGCTACAACCTCCTTTCAGGTAGTTGTAGAGAACGATAAGGTCTCCCCTCAGCCTCCTCTTCTCCAGACTAAACAACTGCAGTTCCCTCAGCCGATCCTCATAAGACTTGTTCTCTAGACCCTTCATCAGCTTTGTTACTCTTTGGACATGCTCCAACACCGCCAATGTCTTTCTTGTAGTGAGGGGCCCAAAACTGCACACAGTACTCGAGGTGCGGCCTCACCAGTGCTGAGTACAGGGGCACAATCACTGCCCTCATCCTGCTGGCCACACTATTCCTGATACAAGCCAGGATGCTGTTGGCCTTCTTGGCTGCCTGGGCACACTGCCGGCTCATGCTGCCAACGAGCACCCCAGGTCCTTTCCACAAGGCAGCTTTTTAGCCACTCTTCCCCAAGCCTGTAGCATTGCATGGGGTTGTTGTGACCCACAACCAATAATGATACAATGGAATTAATTTTCACTTTCCTTAAAAGAAAGCTCCACCCAGGGTCAGCCTCCCAGCTCTATTCTATGCTCTATTTATTAGCCCAACAGCCACCTAAAGAACAAGCCATCTAAGCCAATAGCCATGTTAGAAAGTTAGTCACAACCAGAAGTAGGTGGAGCTATCTAGCTAGAAATAACACGAAACGATAAGTATCTACAGTGACACATTTAAGGTGGTATGCATTTTTGCAACAGAAGTTAGAATAAGGCTAAATGAATGCAAGTGACACACTGATCAGGCTAATTATCAGAAAAGATATTTTTGCTTTTACTTATGACTTGAATAGTCATTTTTGCAAATATTCAAAAAACAAGGTGAGTTTTGGTTTGTGTAATCTATACTCATTTTAAAATTAAAGATAACTACTAGGGTGAGTGAAGAAAACGAGTTCCACCACCACTTCACACTCAAGTCATAGCAAATGAGACAAAGCAGCAGGTTTAGTTAATCTAGCTTGGGAAACACAGCTGTTCCCTGTTGGCTTTTAAGCAATCTGAAAAGTAAGGCTGAAAAACACCAAAGCAAATAGTTTGCTCTAACTAACCATTCCTTTGCTTCATGCTCCAATTTAGACACGTCTTTTCCCCGTAAGGGCTGGATTTCCTCCAAATTCCTAACAAATGAAGGCTGCCTCTAAGGTGCACTTCTCTTCATTTTACAAAAGAAATGATGGGTTTAAACTTTTACCAAATTTTACAAGTTTGGTCATTTACTGTGTAATACAAGCAGAATTTCAGTAGTTCATGTGCAGATCCTTAGAGCCACTGTACTAACAAACCCCAGCACCATCTGCAAAGGATTCTCAGGTTAAATAGGACTGCACTCATTTATCTGAACTACTTCTGTTTGTGCTCCTTAAATTATTTTCCTGCATTGACAGAAAGGGTATGGGCACTCTTACATTATCAGAGTCAGTTTTGCCAGTGCTGTTTAGCCTTAAACAGATATAAACCCATCCAAAAAAAACCAGGTAAAATGATCATATATGGTATATTTAACATGTCTTTTTCTCTCCTTAAATAAAGGGCTAAATATCACATGATTTACAAGATACTACAGATATTCAAGAAGCTATGTCCCCTTTTTTCCAATCCCACCACTACAACATAAGACAGGAAGAGGAAAAAAAGTCTCTGCATGCTGTTAACCTGCCCCATGCCAGTTGCTAACCACCCATGAATGTAGTCTCCCTCCATAACACCTCCTGACACATGCGCAAGTGAAATGAAGGTTCCGTGACTCTGGTGTGAATATACAGACCTTGGGTCACTGAGATTTGCCCGCTGCCCACTACCTAGGGGATGATACCATAACAAGTTGCTATTATCATATTTTCATCTTCAAGAGGGGCAAGAAAGAGTCTATTTTACCACCACTATACACAGAACTTTATTATTTGTATTTAAGCTAAATGTCTATTAGCAAACCAGAAAAGTAGCTTTCTAGTGTAATCCTTTCCTGCTGTCATTCATCACCATACCAAGATGCGCTTTGCATGCACCTGAAATGACATGAATCTGTTAAAGTTTCCAAATATAGGAGCTAGTTCTTTAAATTCAAACTGCTGATCAACTGAAACGTTTATCTCTGGAGGTTCCACGTGTAACACAGTGTTATGACAGGAACCATCATATCCATCCACTGAAAGCGAAAGGCAAGAGAGAATAAACCCCACAATATTGGCTCTAAATTAACTTTGAACTTCATTTGGAGAAAAAAAGAACAACTACTGCCTTAATTACAGACTAACTATTTTTATTTTTAATTCATGAGAATAATTGAAGCATGACTTCTTAAAAGCCTCTTGCCTAACATCTCCCACAGTGGAAGCTTTTTGCTATTTACCAAACAACCTTAAGTCTTGAAAAAACTTCTGGATGCATAATCTGCTGGCTAATACTACTGTATAGTCTACACAGTATCTTTCTTACAAGACCTCATGACTTCAAAAACCATAATTTAGGTTCTGTTTGTCAACTGATTATTCCAAATAAAACAACTGCAGATTGCAAAACAGAAAACATCGTCTTGATCATTCCAGCTTCATAGAAGCACTACTTAAAATCTGTTTTCTTTGTGGTTTTATACTTTTTTTTAAAATCAGACATTAATGGTAACATTATTTAATAAAAGCTTTTTCTTAGGAACATGTATTTCAGTCACACACAGCAACATTTTGCAACACTCTATTAAGGAAAATGTAATGGTTCCACCCAGTGGTCATCTCCAGCATTGCGGACTTAAGATTAGAAAGTAAAAGAAGAAATCTTTGCACTGAACTAACTGTAAAAATTACCTAACAGCATAGGAAAGAGCAGAAGCGATGTGCTCAATTCACACAGTAAGTGTTTAATAATGTATTAACATGATCAGATCACAATTATAAAATATCTTTCATTTGTACAGCACATAATTGTAAACACCTTTACCTGTTGCTAGCATTTTGAAATCATAACACATAATAAAGACTTTAATGTCTTAATTGCATCGTACAAAAATACTTCCGTAGTGTGATATTACAAATAACTCAATTTCAAAAGCCTGTCTTCTCTTTCATATTTCTTTGTAACATGCAGCATCCAGAGGATCCAACAGTGCTCAGTATGCTAAAAAATACAACATTGAATCCTAGGAGCTTTACGCATTGTTTATGTTCCCCAAATGTTTTGACTGAAAGTGTCAGCTCCAGATGTATTGGTCACAGATACTGACAGCAACTTCTGTAGTACAGATACAACTGGGGAAAGCACCACCTATTTTTTTATCACCCTGACCCACTGCTCCTTCAGCATTTGGAAAAAAGCCACAAACATCAATGGAATCTACCGAACATCTTAAATGAAGGATTAAATATTTCTGATATGCATACACAGATAAGAACCAACAGACACACAAGAACCACCAATGGATTTTGCTGAATTGCCCACAAATTAGAAATGCGGAACAGGAGCGGACAACAAGGCATGGCAGCCATGCCACCTTCTACAGGCTCAGGTAGCTCACTGCATGTCTGTGTGTCATGTCAGCAACTTCCGCCACTGCATTCATAAATATTAGATGTTGTTAACTCCTAGTGTTCTGGATAACCTTCCTCTAACAGCAACGGTTTCTGCTTGTCCTGTTTCAGATCATTAAGATCAGTCAAATTCACAAGACACACAGATCATGACCTTGTCAAATCCAGTCATTCAAAAGACAGCATCAGTTGGGGAAAAAAGCAGAACGTGAACTGCTGTTTTCATGTTCCCTATGTGCTACCACAGTGCCTCTGTTATTAAATAGGCATAATGCTCCCCACCCATGCCCTTCTCTATGCCAGCAACCCATATGTTGCCATTCATCTTTTCTCCCTCTCCTCCTCCCACTTTGAGTCAAAACACAAAAGATCCAAGCACAGACTGAATTACAAATAAAGCTTTTTTCAACACTTATTGTCCCTATAGATCCTGGCACTAACCTTAAAGCCATTTCCCTATTCAAAGATCAGTAAGCCAAGTTTCCCAAAGAGCATAATGGTGCTAGTACTGATGCTTTTATACCAGCAGCTACACCTCCCAAGCAGTAACAGTTTCTCCATGGTTTCTAAGAAGTGCAAGTATTTCTTTTGGAGGACAACCACAAGATGAACAGCAGTCTGACACTAACTGCAAACTACGTCCCAGAGGCTAGGGACATAGTATTTTACACTAGGAGGTACAACAGACCAAAGTAGGGAAAAATTCAAGGTTGCTTGAAGTTCAGTGCATCTTTTTGTTTTGAGAAAGATTTGCCAAGTTCAGCCACTGAAAGGAGTATAGCAGCACAGGCTTGTGCATCAGGGAGATGGAGAGTGCAGGCTGAACTGCTGAAGCAACGAAATTGTACCTCAAAATCCATTAGAAAATTACTAGTTATTGTCTTCTTCAGAGTGAGCAGCTTGACTCAGATTTGAACAAACACAAAGACTATCTCTATCGCAAGTCATCCAAAGCCCTGTCAACAAATTGGGGGTGTGGGGGTGTGGGGGGGATAACATTCCTCAGTTTCAGAATTGAAAGAGGTGATCATCTCCATACCTACATTATCCTGCCAGTAGCACATCCCTGTAGGACAAACTGCTACAACAGCAACCTGTTTCCCAGTTCCCCGAAGGGGCCCCATGGCTCTGGGGTACAGCATCTGGTCTTTATCTTATCTCTCTGCACTACATCCCCAGCCTAGTATCTGGGCACCTTACAGTCTCACAGCTACACACAGCAGAGAGATCTCTACCAAGTGGAGTATCACAGAATCACAGGTTGGAAGGGAGCTCAGGGATCATCTAGTCCAACCTTTCTAGGAAGAGCGCAGTCTAGACAAGATGGCCCAGCACCCTGTGCAGACAACTCTTGAAGGTATCCAATGCGGCCGAGTCAACCACTTCCCTGGGGAGATTATTCCAATGGTTGATTGTCCTCAGTGTGAAAAATTTCCCTTTGGTGTCCGATTGGAATCTCCCCAAGAGCAATTTGTGTCCATGTGACTCCGTGTAAAAAGGGAGTCTCCATCTTCTTTGTAGCTACCCCTTAAGTACTGGTACACAGTGATGAGATCCCCTCTGAGCCTCCTCTTCTCAAGGCTGAACAAACCCAGTTCTCAGCCTTGAGAAAAGGAGGCTCAGAGGGGATCTCATCACCATGTATAAGGCACAGAAACCATAAAGCTAGATCTGCAAAAGACACATTCATTAAAATGCTCAGTGTTGGCAAATCTTAGTATTGGGGACCTTGTAGCCTATACACAGCCCTGAAACGAGACAGAAAAAGTAACAGAGATAAAGACTTCAGTAACCACTACCCTGAGTAGGATGCTACCAGATACAGCTAGTAGAATAAAAGATAAGCAGCTTTTGATGTCTCCAGTTGTTGTTCCACACCTGTTTCTGCAAGTCTGACCTGCAGGAGTGAACCTTTACCCATAACCATGGGCCTTTCTCTAAAATAAGGCACATAAACACTTACTTCAAAAGGTAAAAATTGTGAAGTCTTTAATACATAAGCAGGGTGAGGAGGAAGAGGGGAGATTTACTGTATTTCATCTAGTGCTGGTAATATTAAAGTGAACAAAACGGTCCTTGAAAAAGGGACTGAAACTCAACATTTCTTAACAAGAAAGCAAGCAGCAAGCCACACAGCTTATTCTCTTTACTCAATTGCACAGCTTGATAGATATTTTTAATTCCTTTCTATGAAGTAGAATAGCTTTCAGAGGCCTACACATAGGGTAATTACAGAGCCTTCCTGGATAACATCCCATGAGAGCTCATTTTTGGTGTACACAAGTAGGGAAAGTAAACTTTGGGCTCCCATTGGCTGGAGACAATAAGACTTCTGTCAACCAAGCTTGAAATGTAACTACTTATGTTGTATATAAATGTTTACTTTTCATTTTAAATATAGCTTTGCATGTTTTGATAGATGCATAAAGGGATTATTTCCCAAAGGCCTCAAAATATGACTTTTATTGATGGGTTAGTAATGAATCGGCACTGTAAGGCAAAAAGCTCGTATTTATCAAGCAATGAGCTTCATAGAGTACAGGAAGGTAGCATCCTATTAAGAACAGAGCAGGTATTCCAAGATGCTCTTGGAACAGTGATTTGAGTCAACTTTTCAGTAACAAGTCTCAAAATCTCATTTCTGTTTCCTTTGATTAAAACCAAAATCATCCTGTCAACATCAGGAGAAGCATTTTCGTAACAAATGCTTCCTCTCTAATCAGGGCCTCTTCTGGACAGTTGCTCTATTTAGGACACTGACAGTTAATTTCTGTTCATACCGATGTTTGCAATCGTTCCTTCATTGTTTAATTTAACTGCTTCAGAGAGAAATTACAAGTGCCACTGATTTTTTTTTTTTATATCAAAGCTTGAGTGAACGGCCTACAAATTATTAGAAACTGACAATATACTGTACTAAAATTCATTGTAGGATAAACAATATCTACAAATCCATGGTCTACTGAAGTTACTGGGGAGGACTCTTATTTTGTTGTAATTGCACGCTTTCTAGATTGTCATTTTTGTTTAAATAAAATATATTACAAAAAACTCTGCAATACAAGGAAGAGCATTAAAGCATCAAGGATTAACACTAATAAACCCAAACAATAGTGGACCAAAGACTAACTTAACCTGAGTTTAGCCCCTGCCCCCCGCCCACTGTATAAGAAGGCTGATAAATTATGAAGTTATTTCTATCTTCCCTAGAAGATTCTTCCTTTGGTGCACAGATCCAGTCCACTTCAAAGAGAAAGAGTGACTAAGGATAAGCACTCACATGTGGGACTACTGCCCAATTGCTTGCACGCATTTCATGGTATGAGAGGAAAAAAACAAGCAGGAAGTTGTGTTAGGGTAACTGCTACTTTAAGGCCCAGATTCTGATCCTGCCAGAGGATGCTTAGGATGCCAAATGAATCACACGAAACCAAATGTTAAGAGACAATAGAAAATTTGGTTTTCTCTTTCAGGTTTCCCAATTTAACATCCCATGCCATGAGTTGACAAGCACTAAAAATTTGGAAATAAAGATCAAAAATTTAATGCTTTGTGCCTAAACAGAAACTGACAAAAAGTCCCCATCCTGACAGTGCCTTCAGTGCCTCAGATTCAGCAGTCTGAAAATAGAGGAGATACTTGATCTTGATCTCATTCTGCCTTTATTGTTTGCTTGTAAAAGATAGATAAAACTTGCACACCTCAAGGGTGTTGTGAAGGTAAATTAATTATTTTGGGAGAAACTATTCAGATATCACAGTGATGAGCATCATGGAAAGCCCCTGAGGAAAAGAATCATTTTGACTTCAGAGTCAGGGTTGGAATAAAATGCAGGAAATGAGGCCTGAGGCCACACGTTGTACAAAATAGTGAACATCTGTTCATTAAACAAACCCTGTCCATCTCAAAACCGAATAAGGCAAGAACACTTTGGAAAAAAATAACATGGGATAATGTAATTAAGGACTACTGTATAGCTTAAAACTGGAGGCAAACTTCTGTTGCAAGAGTCTTCTTCATTGAAGAACACTTCATTTTCTTTTTTTTGTTGCATGAAACATTGTTTACTTCCTCAGAATTAAAACCAAAGCCCTTGTCCTTTGGGACCACTTTGTCCATTATAGTGTTCAAAACTCATGTAAAACAAGCGGACCTCTTCCCCTTGAGCCAGGGGAGTAAACGATAGCAGTGGTTACACTGTGGGGCTTTGATGATAAAATTGGCCAGAAAGTTTTCGCACATCTGCTGACAAGATTCAAGAGCACGGAGTATCATTTCAGGTTCTGGAAGGAGGTATGCTCTTTTGGCAGACTTTTCAAACCATTTAACTCTCCCAAAAAACTTTGTCTTCTACCCCGTAACTCAAATCTGTATCAGCCATATGTTGGGTTTTTTCTACCCTTTCCTAAATCTCAATTTTCCAATTCTCTGTTTCTTGTTAAAAATTCATGGTCTCCTTCTAGGCTATCTAACCTCATCCCACTCTTTTGACCTACATCACCTAGTTCTTCTAGCAGTTTAATTCCCTATCTTGCATTCCTCAGTTTAGGCCACCTCATGTCCATTTTGATCTCCAGTAATGCCTATGCTTTTTTACTAGGCAGCAGCTGTGGCACCCATTCATGCAGACCTACCTTGAAATCTCTTGAGATATATTTCCCCTTTCCCAAGTCCTATGCCACTGCATCACCTTCTTATCCCAGGTATCTTTGACAGAGTGCCATCTGGCTGCACTATTTATGGGTAAGGTCCAACTCAGAGTCAGCTTCAAACCCCTTTCTACCCCAGGTTTTCCTCTCCTGCCCCTAGACTTGTTTCTTCTAGTCTGCATTCAGCATGGAATATCTCATATATTGCTAGGTGTTTACAGCAGCAGACAATAAAAAATCCTCTTCCAGCTAAGTACTGAAGTCAACTGTTAACTAATTTTTATCTTCAATATTTAACTTCACCTTTGAACTAAAAAAAAACCAGAAAATTCCTCACTCCTAAACATAAGATTATAAATAAGAAGATAAGCTTTCAAAATGGAAATATGTTCATATTCACAGGACTATATTACCTGTAAATACATGTAAAGCCTTAATTTCACTGACAGCTTTCAATGAGCAAACACTGAGACTCAGGGAATGACTTGCTATACAGGAAAGATGAGCACCTATTTGCATGGTAGTAACCATAAACTGATATTATACTTTAATCCAAATGCAGCTGGAAATATGTCAAAGCAATAGTATTCACAGTACTTCATTATCTCATGATGGTAAAAACTAGGCCTCAGAAGGAAGATGTTAAAGGAAAAAAACCATGCAGCACCTCGTCAGGCATGCATTGCTTTCACTGAACACCTGACTTTCTGAACGGTGTTTCAAGGCAGTTAACACAAACATCCAGCCCCAGGATGAAATCACACATGCACTGCCTGAATGCAAGAACCAGCCTGGAAACAGGCATAACACACTGTGCCAGGACCCTTCATGAAAGGACAGAAAGGGCGATGCTAAAAGGTGGTGGTGGCCAGGGAGAAAACAGAAGTAGGGCTTTGAACTTTGAAGTAGGGCAGTGGGCTGGAAGGTAAAGTCGCCTCTCCTGAAAGGACATTTTTCTTCCCTATGCTGGGAGGCACAGAGAAGCAGAGCAGGGCAGCTGCCTCCCCCGATGTCCCAACCCCACACCAGGGGCTCCTTCCCTCCCCCAGGACCACCCTCCTTCCTCAGTTTCTAAGCCTGTTTTCTGAGTGAAACACCTCATCCCCCTGAGTGGAAGTGCATCCAAGTGCCCTCTCCACAAGACAGCAGTGCAGTCCCCATACCTCTGCCTCAGACAGAGGGGAAAATCCTGCTGCTGATCACTGTTGTGCAGCTGTGACAACCAGCAGCTCCCAAACAGAGCCCAAGGGAAAAATCAAAGCTCCTAAAGGAGTTTCAGACAGTGCAGCAGAAGCATGTTGATACAGCATATCAATGCCAGCTGCCATACTGCGAGCGCTGCAGAGGCAATAGCTAGCATTACCTTCAGGAAACTCCATCAGCTCTGCTGGTGGTTTTCTCAGTTTAAGAGGATGACCAAAAGATATTAATATCAGGTTTCAGAGCATCCGAGCATCTTGCAAACTTACCTTACACCTTTTAAAATAAGATCCTGAATAATTTAGAAGTTATTTAAAGCATGACTTGGTACAGAAAAACAAGTCCAGGAAGTCAATTTTATATTCTGCAACTCACACAATGAAGTCAGCTTTTTCTCTCTTTTGCTATCACCATCAGTTTAGTTTTTCAACTCAGATACATTAATCCCATATTTATTTCCAGGATTTCAAGCCAAAAAGTTCATGAAGTATTGTTCTGTACCGATGCAAACCTACAGCTTGAAGTCACCAAGCACTTTTGGTCAAGCCACTTCGAACAGGACAGTCTAAAATCCAGGTAGATAAGTACAAAAAAGCTCAGGAAGAGAAATTAAGAAGGAAGGCTAGGTACACACCCAGATTATACTTGAAGTTTACAGTGTCTCCTATTTATCACAAAGTTAGCCCATCCAAAAAAATTGAATCCCAACATGTATAGCAAGTTTTTACAGTAACAACATTAATTTCCAAAACTCCAGATTTTGGTATGTTTGGTGGGTTCCCCCCCCTTAAGAAGTATCCTTTTTTAAAAAATTGGCTGAGAAAGCTGTCCTAATTAATATTCAGTTCAGTGATTAAGCACTCTCCCAAGTGACCTATATGTATAATAGCATCAAGTACCACCTGCTCAAACTGTTGTTTTGCAGAGAGATATTAATCCCTTGTACCTTCTGTTACCAAGCTTGGATGCCATCTGAAATTCAAAAGGGAGTGATTCATTGTAGAGATGCTTTGTAAACTTATTCATACAAAAAAGTAGCAATTATGTACAAAAAATTTGAAATAATGTACTACAAAAAGCAGGCTACCGAATTCTAGATTATTTCTCCCATTTGAGATTAATTTCATATTATGTAATGTATAAATAAACATTTAATGGAAATTTAAATAATTTAATTTCCTTTAAGCCTTGCATATTTTCTATAGACAAGCGCAAGGAATACAGCTATCACAAATTGCTTGTGTCTGGTCCTTAAGAAGAGGTGTTAAGATAACATTTCATAAAATCCTATTTCTTCAAAAGCGTTGGCATAGAAAGCTGCAATGCAAGTTTGAATTTGTCCCTACCACAAAATACGTTAATAGCTGTAGCTTTTTTTTTTAATATGCACTCTGGGTGGAAAAATCCTTATATTTCTGCCAACATTATACCTAGCATGCAAGCAAAATTGTATACTTAACACATTTGTGCACATTGATGGCATGCAAATGGAAGGGGAAAAAACAGAACCAGATAATTGTCAGCATAACAAATCCAAAGGTCAACATCTGACTTCACTGACTTAATATGAGAGCCTTCTTATTTCACACAAGTCTTTATTTAAAAAAATCCTCACATGATTTCTGTCTTGGATCTATGCATGTCCTCAGCTTCAGTCCGCATTGGTAAGTAAAGGATCTTACAGAAGATCTGAAGGCAGGAAGCAAACCAAAGTTACAAGTACAAAAGAAATTTTGCTAGCAACCTCAGCAGCTCCTTCTATAGGAGAATACCTTTGAAGGTGTTCTCAGTATATTCCTAAACATTTGTGCAGTAACACAGCTTTCCCTTGTTTTACGTCTGCTGGGGTCAAACTGAGGCAAGTGAACTGTACCCGAGTATGTGGAAACAGAATTTTTAAAGACCACAGGTTCTGTACTTAGAGACTGAACAAATCAGTCGCATAAAGCAACAGATTCTACAGTAAGAGAAAGTTTATCGTGGTTAAATAATAAACTAAAAGCAAAATAAATCCTTGAAATATTCTCATTTCCAAGATAACTTCCTTAACATAATGACGGGGGGGCTTTTGAGGTTAAAAAGGAAACCACACTATCTAAAGGAGCTTGGCAAAGGGGCTCAGTTTTGGGTTTAGCAGTGCCAACAGTATCAACGTACAGCAGTATTTGGAAATCTCTGAAGGCATTGCCTAATGGAAAACCTCGAATGAGAGTCTTAAGACATCTCCTCAAAGACAAAACAAGTTAAGGCCTACAGCACAGGCATAACAGGTTTCAACAACTTGCCTTAGAGTCTTCGAGTCAAACTGAGTATGTCTTCTAACAGAAGACAACATGCGTCTGTAACGTAACTTAGGTTTCTCGGTCCGCATCCGTGAAGTGCGGTGCAACCCATTTCTTATTATTGGGGTCTTGTGAAACCAACACTTTAGACATCTGTGACAGATTCTGCTATTATAGCAATACATGCAATGTAAATACCTTAACTTTTTGAATAAATGTGATATATTCTGTTTTCACAGCTTTACTTCTGTTACAACTAATCTTTGTGGATTAGTGATGAAAGCAAAACAAAAACCTTGAGCAGAACAAAAGCAAAGATTCTATCAGTGCCTTAATTAACATGATATTATCATCCCACCATCCAACCAGAGCATATTGGACTCCTATGTTCTCAAGGCTCTCATTTTATTTATGTGACTTTTCTAGAAGATTGTAGGCTAGTCGTAAGACACATGCAAAATAGAACTGTCCAACAGATTTTTGGAGGCATATATTCAGAAACATTTTTATCAGTTTCAATGGAGGCAACTGAACTAAATTAACAATATGCAAGTTTTTTTTTAAAGAGACTTAAATGGGAATTACATAGACAGCTCTCAAAGGTTAATTGCAGCTGAATCCTTAACTATTTGGCCTCTTCTGAGCTGTGAATGGTGATGACTTCATACATTTGCACAAACTAAATATATAGGGAAAGCAAAGGCTCTCACTTGCCAACAGGGACAATGTGATTGAGATGATTGATAGGGTGAATTCTCCCAGCTGTCCCTCCTCTCTCTTGAACAAATAGACAAACAGCTCATGAAACAGCCTTCACATGTTCACATTTGCTTATACCTCAAGCCATGAGGATTGAGGGATGCAATGAGAGGCCTTACTCCCCACAATCTTGCCAGCAGAAGGGACTGAGACCCAAACTTTTCCAAGACCACTAAAGTATTGATTTTAGGAGCGCATTTTCCATCATCTCAAAATGAATTCATTTTGTAGATTTGGGTTGGGTTTTTTTTTGCTGCTAAGTAGTAGCAATATCCTCTAGATACATAAATAGTAGGACACATTCCCATTTCTTTATTAGTAGCTGGGCATGTCTATTTTCACATTAGATAACACCACATTACATGAAGTCTCTGGACAGCACTGGCTTGTGGAAGCGGAGAAAGATTTTATCTGAAGAAGTCTTCAAACAAAATACCTTACCAATTGCTTACCAATGTAGACTGAAGCTGAAGTCTTAGCTCAGAGAAATAAAAGTATATATTTAATATTTATTCAACAAGTTAATTTTCTTCCTAAGGTAGGCAAAGTACGTACTTTGAACTTTCAAACCTATTTTAATAAAAAGTACAAGTTGCAAACCATGCATTCAATAGAACAAGATGAAAAGGGTCACAGAAAAGAAATTAAATCTAGTCTTATATATTGGTTTACACTACTGCATTCTTTTGTTTTCAGTTTTGCCTGAAAATCTTGTTACAACTAATCTGGTACTTATTAGCTCTCTACTAGTTTTTATAGACATTAATTCAAGCAAAAGGCTTTGCTTTGAATGAAATTTTCAGTTCTCCTTGCATGTCAAAGAACCAAAATAGAAACAGCTGAATTTTAAAATCAAAATTAGAGTCTAAAATAGGAAATTCTGGAGTATTTTGCCAATGCTGATAAGAAGACAGTTCTATTCAAATATTTCTAGGAGCTCATTGTCACCCAGGTGTATGAAAAGCATCACAGCTATTTAAAGGGGTATTATCTTATTCTTGTACAATGCAAGTATTTATATATTTGAATTATCTACCTGAAAGGCCCAGGCCAATCTTAGGGATAACTCTAAATATATCAGGCAACATAACTAATGTTACAGTTCAGAAGTACAATTTTGCTATGTTTATACTTCAGCTCTAGCAATGATTGCGGTAGAAGTATTTGTCACAATTGAGCCCGTTCTAATTCTAGTGTCAACTTTGCCCATCCAGTTGAGAAAAGCAGAGCAAGACACTCACTAATGAAATAGGAAAAAAGCCTTCCCTCACCATCTGGCTTTCATGAAATGCTGCAAACGTTTTGAGAAAGTAGTAGCATGAGAAAACTACACAAATGCAACCTGACACTACAGAGCTGTATCAAGCCCAACTGTAATTTACTTGAATAAAAGCTGAAATTTCTTCAGAAGTGTTCTGCATTAAGAGAGGAAAAAGAAAAAATCTGACAGTCACTAGCTGCTGTGAAGACAAAAAACATGTAAGAGAAAGCTTAGAAGCACTGAATAATGGCCTTCTCTCTACAGCTAATGAATGACAGTTGTCTTTACCCTAAACCAGAGTACATACCACAACAGAGCTCCCTATCTCCACATAGACATATGCGCTGTAATATTCCTCTTATTCCTAAAGTAACATCTCAGATCAAAAAGAACAGAGGTCAGATATAAATACTTCAAACATTTTACTGTACAAAAAAAATATCCAGTAACTGGGTTTGAATTCCACAAAATATATAAAATAATTCCCCTGTAAAAAGATACACCACCTAAGGAATGACGACGCCACCATGGGGCATGTGTTTTAGTACCACTGGCTTGAGTTGAACAGAAAGCTATACTTGCTGTATTTCATTTATAAGCCAGTGACTTGAATTCATTTTATGCTGATAAATCCTAAGTCTTTATATGTTAAATCACTTATATTAAATGCAAGGGAAGCCATTGTGACAGTATCAAAAGCCTTTCAAACCAAGGCAACAAAGGTAACTCCATTTTTATTTTCAGTATAGTAATTTTATAGTGACAGTAAGTTAACATTAAGTGAAAAAGCTCCCCTGAATTTCATGGGGTTTTCTTACTTGCCCCTTAATTTTATGGTTTGTTTCCATGCCTGGAAGAGAATCATTAGGATTTTGCCATTAAAGTGGCTATCTCCTGATTTTTCCCTTAGCAAACAGGTCTTTAAAACAAAAATCACCTTATCAGTCACTTTTAGTTTTATGACTACACTCTAAATAAAAATGATCAAGTTAAAATTAAAAAAAAAAACTCACAGGAAGATTTCATCATGAAAACATGGTTTTGTGAAATTTACCTCCACTTTTCCACTTTGTTTTTGATCATTTTCATAACTTTTTTGTACTTCCCAAGCACTTGCACACATACAATTATGACAAAAAAAAAGGTGAAACAAAGATGTGTTCTAGTATTGCCTTTTCCAGCCTTCAGTTACAGAATGCATAAAGAGAAGAGCTAACTTCAAGAAAGGTACATCTAATAATCCACAATATTACACACCACTTGCTAGTTAGTGAAACCTTTTTCCTCCCTCCTTATTACAACTCCACTTTCACTTATTGTTTAAAGTTCATATCAAATTCAATGTCTGAACACATCAAAAAAAAGCATCTTTTCTTGCTTGCAGCCACTTTCCATTTTCCAAGTTATCTGGAGCACAGGTGGCAAGTCAATGCCAGTCTTTGGTGCTTTCTCTCTTTTTGCAAAGGAAGCAAGAAACTCCACCCTCACTCAACTTTAGGAGCAACCAGTGCATCATAACGTTGAGCATTCTGCTGCTACAGATAATTTTAGTTCTCATCCTCAATTAGACGTATCAAGTAGTATTTGTTTGAAGCAGGAGGACTAATTCAAATTAACAGAAGCCATTTTACAATAAATTAGTCTGCACAGATTTATGCAACTATTTCTCTGAAGACTGTTAAATGGTTGCCCATCATTTCTGTGTCTGAGCACCCACCATATACAAATCAACAACTGAGCACTGCAGGAATCGCAGCGCCACATTCACTTCACAACTATTATGAACCAGCCTTCTGTTCAAAGGTACCAAGCTGTGGTCTTCATGATTACTAGTAGTAAAACAAATTAGTTTGACTTAACTGTCTCCAAAGAAGGTCAAAGTATACAGTATACAAAATTCCTAGCACTGAAGGTGATCTTTGGAAGACGTGGTTTTAAACTGGAAAGTCTTTCGATCACAACACTCACTAAATGGAACAAATTTTATCATTCCTAAAGTGACCCTTGAACATCACTTACAACAGTCACAAGGACCCATTTTCTACTTTAATCTAAAATTCTGGGTAACACACACATTAGAAGCACATTAAAATGCTCTTAACCTGATTGGATTTTTAAAGGGGATGAAAGGTGAATAAATGGGTAAATGTGTTACAGAGAAGCCTGAAAATTGAAATTCCAATTTCTGAATTATTTATGAAAAGTAGCATAGCAAACAAGTTGACTAGCACTTTTTACCTTGCAAAACTAATGTTGTCAGCAGTTTTCACAATTCAAGTTCAAGCCTACCTTTCCATCAAAGCAACTTCTCACAGACTTCCCACAGCTCTAACACCAAACAAAATACCATACACAACATAAAACCATATCCTTTCATTTAGCATTAGAGTTGGGTACAATTCCTCAATAGGGAGAGATGTCCCGCCATGTTACAACCGAGGCAAGATGATGTCTTCCTGCACAGCTGCAAAAGGAGCTGTCCCCCCAGGGGTATCAGGCTACTGGGGAAGATGGATGCCCTGGAGATTCTGGGGGGTTTATGTCAGGCACAGTAGCTTCTGGCAAAGCCTTCAGGGCCTCCAGTGGCACTGCTGATGGAAGTCATGGACCACTAATGCTGGGAATTATTTCAACCTGTTTCAAAATACAGATCTTGAGAATTTCTAGTTTCTGAAACCAGATTTCCTTCCAACTGGGACTAGACACACATGACAAGGTAATATTTACGCGTCACCTCTATAGGAAAACATTTTCAAGCAATATACTCCCTAAAAATACCACTACTAGTTTCAAGAAAATGCAGGCTTTGCTAAAAGTGTAGTGTCCCATGTAACACTGTACTTTTTAAAGAAAAATTGTTTCAATACTTTGGGTGTTATTCACTGGTTTAGTACTCATTTTGTTAACTCAGTTTAACAATGTTTCAGGTCCAGTTTCTGAGCCCTGGCATACTTCTGAAATACCTAGCAGCCTTTTATAGCTCTTCAAAATAAAAGATCATCTAGTCCCAGCAAAACATAGTCAAGCATCTTTATGTATATTTACTTCCTCCACAGCAATACACCCCACAGTCATGATAAAGGGTCTGTCCCCACTCTGCCAGGCTGACCAAATACCCCATTTCCCAATGTGGCTGCAAAACCAGTAAAAGAAAAACCAAAAATTAAAGATATCTTAATAGTTTTAACTGATATTATTTATTTATTCGATTTTGTCTTAAACAAGTGTTACATTTTGAGTTTGATTGCTTAGCACAGAAAAACAAAATATCTAGATTCAGTCATCATTATTAAGATGGAAAATGACACAGTACCTTTGACTTAATGGTCAGGTGCTTAGGGTACTTGTCAAGGATTAATAAGGACAATCTGAAGAGTAAGCTCCTTGAGACAGGTACAGGAATAGAGTAGGCAATCTCCCCCTAAAAATACTCCACTAAATGGAAAAGGGCAGTAGACAAAAAGTAGAAAATAAGCATTCTATAGTGAACAAAACAATTGTCTGGTGATGGCAGAGAAAGATAAAACCTACATTAATTGGATAGATCATTACTTATTTCCTAAAGTGGAATTCACTAAAATTTGTGAACTTATATTTGGGTAACAGAGTTGTGAAATCTGAAACACTGTCGCAGACTGCAAAATGCTATGGGAATGACAGACACACAATAGGATAAATGCTCATCATATATACAGTACTAAAAAAAAATATATACACACAAACTACCCTGTACAGAAAACACAGAAATAAAGGAAATGGTAGTGAGACAAATGAGTAGACAAATTACTAGACAGACTAAAGAAGGGAGAGTATAGTTAAAAGAAGATATTCTCGGGTCAATATCACTTTGTAAAGGGATGACAAAAATCCATTTCAGTTCTGTCAAGAGTCAACTGTAGAGTTCCAAGGCAAGATTCAGTCACAGACAATGTCTATGAAGCAGTTCAAATAATACTGGTGAGTACTAAACCACCAATTTTGACAAGTTCAGAAAATATATTACTTAAACATTGCCAGATACAATCAGAAAATCACCATAAAAGGTTTTGGGGCTTGTTTGGTTTTTGGGGGGTTTGGGTTTTTTTTTTTTTAATGGGTTTGGGGGGTTTGAGGAGGATTTTGTTTGTTTTTAAACTGGGAATAGCTATTCTCCGAAGAGGATTGTTGGTGATGCTGATAGAGAAATTAGAACTGCATGTAGGAAAATACTGCCATTTATAGAACACATAGCAAGCAATTTTTAATGAAACATTCAGAACATAAGAAAGCTTAACTACTTTCTAAGAACATAAATAATCAGAAAAACAGTTGCAAGTACTACCATGTAACTAAAAACCTTTTTATAAAGAGCTTATGAAAGAGAATTTCAAGTAAGGCTCTTCACCTGGGGATGAAAGTTGCACGTAAGCTACGTTCTCCGTTTTGCTCCTAAGACTAGAGAAAGCCTTATTTTGCAAAAAGAATACAGGGGGAAAGTGATCATGTTAATTATGTCATCAAGAAGTAGAATAATAAAATCTATAAGCTTTGCTCAAATGTAAGCAGAATCAGGTCCTTAGCTATTTAAGATTTTACATTAAGTTCACTCCAACCAAATTCTGAATTGATTATAAGTGAGTCAAGTTTCCTTTCCCATTAGGTTCTGCTCTCAGCTATAGTCACATAAGACTCTGTTATCAGGAGATAATGTGTGTGGAGAGAGTGACTGGGAAACGTAACACAAGATTTGCAATAAGGATTCGGTTCTCCTCAAAACCATTTTTGTTCTAATCAAAGGAAAAAACCCCACTGTATTCTGGTTTGCTTTATTGTGGACTTGGATGTATAGAAGACAGTTTTCTACTGTATTTCAAATAGAAGTGAAGTATCTGTGGAGACACACCCACAGCAAGAAGGGGAGAAGAGGAGACCCAAGGGAAATGCTTTAGAAGTGAATGTGTATTATCAACTAGTGTGACAAACTAAGTAAAAGCTGAGAGTTAAATAAATGGATTTTCAATGTTTTCAGCTAGAGGCTTCCGAATTAGAATACCTCAGTAATTAGCTCAGATGAAATTTAATTACTGAGAATTACCAATGTTTTCATTAGTAACTGGCCCTTTGCTATGGATTATCACATAAATCTTTTTCCATACTGTATCTAATTGAGAGTAAACAAGCCAAAGCTTGGTGTAAACCCATTCAACATACACAAATTAAGCCACTATTTATGCTAGATCTTATTTTCTCTGAACTCCAATATCCATTTACAGTGCCTAATAAAGAATCAAATGCGACAGTAATGCTTAGCTGGTCCCCTGCCAAAACGCTTGATGTTGAGTCCCTGCCTAACTTAAGTATATAAATTGATATAGCAGATCCTCCAGCTCCAAATCAGAGGCAGCTACTTTCCCCTAATTGCAAGTTTCATGTTATGAATTAAACATCAAGCCACATTTTCAAGATGCATGCAAGCAAGAGAGAAGTTAAGGAAGCCCAGATGCAGATGCACACCAGATCACATTGCCCCCACAGTGCCAACAGCTCCATGCTATCCCAGGGGAAAACCCATGCATGTAGAATCATACAATAGTTTGGGTTGGAAGGGACCTTTAAGCCAAGTTCAACCCACCTGCACTGAGCAGGCACATCTTCAACTAGATCAGATTGCTCAGAGCCTAGTCCAACCTGACCTTGAATGTTTCCCGGGGTGGGGCCTCCACAACCTCTAGGCAACCTGGTTCCAGTGTTTCACCACCCTCATTGTAAAAAGTTTTTTCCTTATGTCCAATCTAAATCTGCCCTCTTTGTTTAAAACCATGCATGTATCTGTTGGGAAGATGGACACACTGGCAGCTGCAGCAGGAGCCAAGCCACTGCCATACAGCTTGGTTCTCCTCAAAGACAGGTAGCTACAGACTGCTGCCAGAGGGATGCTGCTGTAGTTGAGAAAAAAGCTTCAATGACTTTGCGCCTCTCTACTCCCTCAAAATGAAGAGGCAGGAGCCCACACTGCCAAGACAGAAGGGCAGCCACACATAATGGCTGGAGATGCTGGCTGCAGGGAGAAACAGTGACACCCCAGTCTCAGGTACCACCAAAAGACAAGCAGCGATATGCTTCTGGCTAAGGAGACAGTCCTAGGCACCCAAGGCCAGGAGCCAGTACTTTCAGACTCATTTGGTTTTAAAACCTGGAGAACAAATATTATGCCTCATTCACAACTTAGGCAAGTTGTTACAGTAAGTACTGCAGCCTTGCTTAGGCACTGGTGTGTGTCTATTAATGTGCATTTGGAAGACAGACACAGCATTTAATATCTTCCCAGAAACATGAGCAGGACGATCACTAGTACTCTAAATTTATTACCTTAACTTTACTAAATAAAAGATGTTCTTGTATATTATTTCAGTAGAAGGGTAAATTCTCCATACTTATTCCTACATTTTGCACAGTGACTGAGGAAGACAGATACATAAACTATTTAAATAAGCTTTATGTAAATTTTAAATTAAATTCTTCCTGTTGCCTAGAGCTATCACTACCATTTACAGCATGTGTGCAATGCAATAAAATGAGTAGTGTTTTATTTTACGTGGGACTTCTCAGCATGATGCAAAGAAAAGTTTCTCTGAAAAGGAGGCCTGCAGCCAGTTTCCAAACAGCATATGCTACTACTTATTCACTTCATAATCAAAACATTACTCCCAAGGCAAAAAATAGCATTAAACTTTGTGTTATCATACCTACATAACTCCTTTTGCCCTGTATGTGGATGGCGAGGGGACCCCAAGCAGTTCCTTATATTCATGTAGGAATGACAGCAGCTGTTTGCACAACCCACTGGTTGTATCCATCCGCTCACACCTAAACAAATAGGTTAGTAGGTATCACAGTAGATTTAATAAAAAGTCAATATAGGAGTCCAGAGCAAAAAGCCTAGGATATATTGGCTCCAAACCAGAGAAGAAGGCTGCAGCTGTATCTTATTGACAGAAGGGTTATAAATCACACCGCACCCCACCAAAGGCCTCTCCAAGGTGTTCTCATGGCTGCCTTGAAAGAGGAAAATACTAGACATTAAACTATCATTAACTCTAGAAATCATAAAGATGCTGTCAGATGATCTAGGTCAGTGCTTTTCAACGCCAGGTACAAGGATCCACTGGAGATTAGAATGAAATGTAGATTAATTGCAAGGGATTAGTGGAAAGGGGTTTAAACTTCAACATATTTTATATGATCTACATGAACGGTATAATCTAAGCTACACAAGAATTTATGGATGGGAAGCCTGTATACTTCCACAAGAAAGTCTGTAGGTGTTAAACTGAAAAAGTTTTAAAAACCACGATCCTTAATACACATATTTCTACTACAAAGTTGGCTAACTTCTATCTTTTTTCCTTACACGGTACTTGCAGTTTCCTTTGATATTAATTAGATTTTTTTTTTTTTTTGGCCTCTTCATCCTTGGAGGAAAGTCATTATTACCTCTCAATAAGCTAAGCTAACCTAATACAAGTGCTCTAATGGAAATATCTATTTTAACCTATGACAGTTATTACTGTGAAAATAAGAAGTAGAACCATTTGTTTTTGTGCTTTTATGGAGAGAGTAGACTACTGCCTTCAGCAAGCTTGTAAAGCATCCTCACAGAAATGTACTCTAATTAAATTCCACAGAAAAATCCAGAAAGCATTACCTCCCAGCATCACCTCAGCAAGACCTGCTTCTTCGGACAACTGCTTAGTAACATTTTTACAGTATTAAAGTATTTAGATGATCTGTATCCGGGTTAGCCAAAAAAACCCTACACCCCAAGTTACATACACTTCAAAATATAGACATTCCTGAATAAATGTGTCAAATGCTGCTATTTTTATGTTGCTTCTAGAAGTGCTCTACGTACCAGATCTAGAAAATACTGAGGATGTGTAGCGTTTCTTCTTTTTTGGAAGAAAAAAAATACCTCAAACATATGCAATCTGTCATCAGAAAGCCACAGGCCTTCTCGGTGGCTGACCTTGTAAAGGACCAAGAATCTATTAGAGCTTATTCAAGAATGGCAAGATTTATGGGCTGGCTGCGGTAGACAGCGTAAAAATCACAACACTACTTTCAGAGCTGATGGGAAGTCCGACCATGTACACAACAGAGGGGCAAAGAGTGGTCAAATGTTTCTCTATTGGATAACACTCTTACTAGACATGTAGCCAATTTTAAATATTTAGAATTAATTTGCTTTCTTTGTTAATAAAAGTGAAGCTGGCCATCTTATTCGAGAGCTCATACAGCTAAAGCTTACAGGTGTCCGGTTCTACATGGCCTGTGCGCATGATGCCCCTTATCACATTTACCCTGCATGTTATTCAATTTCAACTTGAAAACACAAAATCATGAAACCATCTTTTTAAAGGGTTTGGATGAAAGAAAGCAGAATTTCTCATGTAAAAAGATAACTTTTCACTACTTGATTTGTCTTATTTTCCCATAGAAGAAATAGGCACACAATTGTTAATGACTATTGAAGATGGATTTAATACTTACACCATGAAAAATAGTAACCCTTAACACAAAGCCACATGCAATAGAGAAGAGACCTTTTGCATAAAATGTTTTGCTTTGTGGTTGTAGGGCTTTTATTGATCAAGCTAAACATCCATCAAATAAAGTGCCAATCCATCAAAATATTCTTATACTTTGTTGCAAACGTCTTGGCCTTCATAGATTTGAGTACAGCTAGAGCATCTGACTCCCCTGCGTTGATGAACAGGGGCAGGCTCTATGTGCTGTGAATTCAGCACGTTTAAGTACACTGAAAGCTCAAATAAAGGACTCCTCATAACAAACCTCTTACTCCAAATGCAGGGTCTTTAGAAAAAAGAAACCTTTGGAGCAGTTCGGGGATAAAAAAAGCTGCCACCGAGTTTCAAGTCAGAGATGACGACAATATGCCCTGCCAGATGAAGTTAGCAGTTTCACACAAAAACCTGTCACACTTTTGTTTATTTTTCTTAACAGACATGTATAAGCTCATGCTGTGTACAGTGGCACTTCAAGCACAGCATCTGCTTTCTGATTTGTACATGAGCGAACATATTTGTTAAACTCATTCTCCAGTTGACAGACAGCCCAGTGAAACAATCCACACAGGCCGAGCTTCCCTGTCACACACATGCATAAATTAATATGCAAAATTACATCTAGAATTGCAGAAGGGTTATAAAGCCATAACACACCCCATGCCCCCCAAGGCCTCTCCAAGGCCTTCCCATGGCTGCCTTGAAAGAGGAAAATACTAGACATTAAAGTATCATTAGCTCTAGAAATCATAAAGATCCTCCTCTTTTTAAAACAGTCTGCAGAACAATAATAATTCCACATCTCCAAAATATTGGTATAGCACAGGTTTCTGTGCGTGGCCCTGGGCAGCCTGTGCTAAGCAGGGAGGTTGGCGCAGATGACCTTGAGACATCCCTTCCAACCTCAGCCATTCTGAGAACACTTGACCACATCTTATGCATTTTGCTGCTTCAACTGAGATTTTAAGGAAAAAATGTGAAACATTTTCCACACAATACTCTTGCACCTTTAAATTCAGGTGGACAGTGCTAAGTATAAACATTGCGAAAGTTGAAGCCTCCATTTCTTGTAAAGGTCCCTTGGGAACTTTATGCTACCTTAAAGCAAAAAAAAAAAACCTAAAACTTTTATACCATGTGATTTACGAGTCTTATTACAGAAGACAAATTTCCAACGCGCACTTCAGGAACAGACATGTCACAAATGGAATTATACATTCATTTCAAATTAATAAATAATAAAATGTACCAAATCAAACCAGCAGGCAGTAGGGGGAAGTGCTTGGCACATACATATGTATCTGCAGTATTACAATATACATGATAAAGTAGCCTAGGGGAATTTTTTCTATAATGAAAAGGATTTATTACTGGTAAAGATAGATGCCATAGTTTTTGAAAGAAACACAGCTTGTAGATAGAACGTAAAGAGGATAGCATACTTTGCACTTTAAGTATACAATACAGTATTTCTTAGTAGCAAAATAAAACTTCAATTCTTCGATAAGATTTTATTTTTAACTTATATAGTTGGAAGACATGTCTGATGCTATTTGCCTGAACTTCAGCAATAAAAATCTAGTAGAAGCTATTTATTCCCCACCTTCAATGCAGAGTGAGAAAATTGAGAACATTCACTTACACAGTAATAGATTCAAACCTACAAGAAATAATCTGCATTTTCTACTACATATTGGGATAATGGAAACAACGTTCTTACCCATGTATTTTTAATGATATGACCCTATAACTATGAAGCATAGTCACAAGGGATTGAAATATCATTTAACAAGATGAGGAAGCTGTGACTTATTTTATCTGATCCAGAAATGAACTGTCAAAGTTAAATTGTTATGTAATTAATTGTGCATTTGCTGGCAATTTTTAAACTATGAATGACAGACCGTAGTGAAATTGCAAATCATTGAACACTTTCATCTTATACATTTGAGATAATCCTTTGAAAGACCACTTTCCCTGAACAGAGTGCTAATGAGAAGCCCCTCACTGGAATAAAACATCACCTTAGAAGTATACCTAAACAATATAATTTTCTTTAAAAATTTTTTTCTTAGATGGCCATCACTGGATAGATTCTATAACTGGTGTTAAGATACAGAAAGATTCAAGACCTTCAAGAAATAATTCTCCTCCAAAGTGAGCACTGAAATGGCCTAAGTGGGACTCAGCACAAATTTCAATTAACTGATTTACATGCAAGATATAGCACAGGACACCTCGCATTTATATTACTACATCCCTGCAGTTAAATAGTCTTCAGTTCCTCTCAATTTTTTTTCTCAAAGCAGAGCTAGAAGGGCTACTGATGACCTTTTAAACTTGTTTCACTTTTCATCCCAAGAATGTCACTTCCCAGTTCTCCCTCTCCCTGCCCCTTCTGTATCTTCACACAATTCATCAGTTATTGACCATTACTTATGCAGATAAGTTTTGACAGTTTTCCCCAGAGTTTTTTCTTGTGGAAGTTGAGATTTGGTATTCCAGGCTTTTGTTGGCCTTTTTCAGTCAAGGTTTGCCATTCCAGAACCTTTGCTGGGCTGTATTCCTCATGGAGAAGCAAGGATCTAAACACAGAACAGCAAGTAGCAGAGGAAAAATGAGTGTTGTTTCCCACGTGTCACCCAGTCAGCATAGGAGATGACAGCATGAAGATGAGCAAATGCTGAACTTGTAGCAAAGTAACAATTATTGCTGGAACCTAGCACTGGTATTTTCACTCTAATAAAGCTTTCATAGCACTTGTTTATGGGGAGTTCTGTTTTTAAAGAGGCTAAATCAACTTTGCTTTTGGGTTTGGTTGGTGGGGTGTTTATTATTATTATTTTTCATGTTGGAAGAAGAGAACCCCAAACAGCAGCTGGAAAGTAAAAGAAACCTTGCTCAAAAACAAGTCTTCCTCAGCTAGCCAACATATTAAACAGGCTTGTCTGAACTAGAGCTTCTGCCAGAATATCCTTTTAGATGTTCATTTCAGCTCGCCAAGACCTGAGAGTTTATGGGTATGGTAACTTCCTAAAGTATATACAAAAAGGACAAAGACAACTGAGTCCTTAAATACTTTAATTTAAAATGCAACATAAATAAAACCCCAAGCTGTATCTCAATAAATATACATTAGGACTCTTAGTACTTGTACAGGTTCCAAGAATAACTGTTTTATACTACATGCATTGTATCACTCTTTACTGCCAATTTTTATTATTTTTTTATGAAACTTACTACCACAGTGACTGCCAAGAACATTTTCTGAAGCCTCATACATTCTGTTAAAACATCAAGAACACCATATTTTCAAAAATGATTTATGTTAAATAATACCAAGTGAAACTATTTTTTTTTAAATTGTATGAAGTGGTGGTTTTATCCATATCCTCTTTTCTGATAAGTAAATACACCTTTTGTAAAGGAATAAAATAATATTGTTTGAGTTTGGTGCTAGGATCATTTTTAATTCCTACATTACAGGGGTGCGTTCTGCCCACCTAGAGCAGCGGGTGCCACAACAGCACTGACAGTTATCTGCATCAAATCTTACTTCCAGATGACATCTGAGGTTCTCAATTACACATACATTCATTAGAAAGTTCTCATTATTCAAAATTTCAATATTTCTAGGAAGCTTTCTTCTTAGAAATTAGTTCTTGAGGATTTAACCTGTTGCAGATTGCAATCACTGAACCTTCTACATAAACGAACCAACACAAACCACACACCTGCTATCAGAAGTATTCTTCCTATATAGCTGTTTATGACCCATAACCTCTTAGTATCCTTTGTGTTAAAAAATTCCTTAGATCTTGAATTTATTAGACCATTAATTCAAGAGTTTAAGATTGAGAGTCTCATTTATCTTCATTTTTTCATAAGAAAAACATAACATTTACTTTTGCAACACAAGTTCTACCAAGAAGGTAAAACTACACCCCGTACCTGTCTCCTTTACCAATCTGGTCTCCCTTATAGGTCTTTGGTTTGCTAAGGTAGGAGAACTGAAGACCAATAGAATACCTGCACTCTGTGTATGGAACATGAACACGACACCTGAAGAATAAGAGGTCGTCTCCTCCTCCATCAGGTCTAGTTTCCTATATATTGCTGCCCAATATAGAACAATTCATTTCTTGTTCCCAATAAAACCCTTCCAGGGGAAGGTTTTTTCACCCTTCAGACATGCAGACTAACAATCCTGGGGAAAACAGCTACAGAAAATGCAGTCCACAGAAAAGGCAGATACTTTCCAGGTCATAAAACACAGCCATGCAAATAACCTTAGGTAAATTTACAGAAATTACTCATAATGAAAACTTAAATTTATGCTTAGATAGTTCACAGTTTGATACAATTCAAGACTTTTTATTACCTCATAGCATGTTTTTGACACTTCAGTAATAAGAATCCTTTTCTCCTCAGCTACCTTAGTTAGCGCCTGTTAATTTCATAAAATATTACTACAGGATTTTCTACTTACTCATTAATAAAAGGTAGTCTGCTCAAGTTATCTCCTCCTGTACTTAATACAACAGAATGTAAGAATACTTTTGGTATGATTTCCAAAAATTACATTGTCATGGAATCTTCAATATGTATTATATTTAATTGTGTATTGTCTGACTTCTCTTGAATGTGTCTGAAACAGACATGACATTAAATATTTTCCGGTTATTGGCCACAAAGCAGAATGTCTGCATGCTTAATATCTTAGAGCTTTTGTGGAAGTCAATGAAGATTAATTCTAAAGAAAAATAAAATATTTGTAGATTGCATTAACTTTGCACAGTGTCTTTGCTTGAAAGGAGTATTTATGACAAATGGAAACATAATTAGTTGAAAGAAAAGCATGCTTTCTGATCAAATTTAAATTCCACAGCTCATGTAGGAGTTCAGTTCCATTCCAAAATGTTACATGCAGTTCCCTTTTTGTCTTTTTTAAATACTGAAGGAAACAGCAGACATTTCACTTTTCAATCAGCCAATACCTGTGGCAGGAACACACACAGGGAAAGAATACCAAAAGAAATGCTGTATTGGTTTCTTCCATCGAGTTTCTGCAAAGGGTGCTACCTAGACAAATGAAAACAACCAGACACCTTTTCAAAAATGTAACATATTACTGGTTAACAGCCTTTTTAAAAAAGACTACTTGCCAATTTTAAAGTGGGTAAGAGTAACCATTCCATTAAAAGCAAACAAAACAAACCCTCCTTTCAAAATATAGTGTTGCTATCCATTAGCAAAGCTGCATAATGTACGAGAGATAAAGGTTAAGAACTAAATCATGTTCAATTGCTTTTAAAAACTACTGGTACTTTGATAGAGTAAAGGTACATGCTGATAGCGTATTTTCAAATGTATTGGGAACTTTATTATGAGACATGCAGCAGTTACCCTGCATTAAGGCTGAAGCTTCTTTCACTAAAACTAAGTTCCCCCCGCCCCTCCAATACAGGCTGTTGAACCAGAAATAAGATTTCTTTGCATTTCAAGCATTTTTTTTTTAATTTATACATATACAGACAAACCACCTTTCATTTCCACTTATAAAAAGTAACATCAAATTTACATAGGCATAAGTGAGAACATGAGTTTTGGGTGTATTATTCACATGCAGGCTTCCTATTCTTTCCAACATAGTACATCCTAGTCTCAAGAACAAAGGCTTTGGGCTTGTTATTTCTACAGAAAACATGCAAATGCCTCTAAATGCCTTTACACACCCACAATGAGGATGCAGAAGACAGGTCTAGCCCCATCATCAATTAGTTCCTTCATCAGAACTCCACTCAAAAACCTACCAGAGCTCCACAGTGAGAAAGCAGGAAGGAAGGAAGGAACAACTGCAAGGTAACACAACATGCCTGGAGAGCTTTGGTTTTTCTACCCCCAATTATTCTTATCACACCACCTGAATATATAACAGGTGGTAGTGCACAAGCAAAGATTGCTGAAGCTTGTCATCTGGGTTTAATCTAAATTTGGATCAAAAAGCAGGTCTATCAGAGACTCTGCACAGAATCCCAAGTGACCACTCACCAGCTCTCTGCAGTAGGATGCTTCATAGGAGAGCACTACAGGCTAGTTTTGTTTTGCTGGAATGAGCTTCAGTCTCATTTAAGGGATATGAACTAATTGCCTTAAAACAAGCGTAATACATGCTACAACGCATTCTGATAATCTTTGGAGAGACTTTGAAAGTTCATACATATTTCATCAGTACCTACTTACCTAAAAAGAGATATGAACTCTAGATGATTATTTCCTTTAAATGAGTTTTACAGTATATTTAAGTAAAGCTTGGGATGCAAGCTGGGACTGCAGAGTGATTCAGAAATGGGTCTAAAAGTTCCTGCAGGCAATACCTCTTTCTTCTGTTCTCCTATGCTAAATAGTTGCTCACCAGAAAAGAAAATTTCTGGCATAAGTAACATAGAACACTGTGTTAGGACTCTGTTGTGGCTTTTGTGGGCACTGACTTACCCCACAATTTTTCTCTTCTTGTAATGGCCTCATTAATACCAGATTAATCACATGAAACCTATCCTAGTACCTGTATTCTCCAAAATGCAATAAATTTCTAAAATATATATTACATATGCACAGAAGACATGTTCTAATATGTCTGCAAGTTCACATATAATTTTTAAGAAACAATTGCAAGCTTTCCCCATTTACTTTGCCAAACAAGATGAGAAGTTTTATATTTCAGAGCACCAGCATACAGAGACTCAGACTAGGAACAGCAATTCAACTTGATGCAGCCCAGGAAGTCTGCAAGCCTATTCAGCCTTTTTTTGCCTTTTCCTCACCTCCCTCCACCAAATATCTGAAGGTGTTTATGTTGTATTTGCTGCTTCTAATGTGAGGCTATCCAGAGATTCAAGGGGAATCACAACAAATGTATTTCCCCTCCTCTTGCCCAACCAGAGTAGGGCACTGCCTTCTCACAGCACTACCAGGGAGCGATCAGCAGATCAGCTCCAGGGGTAGCTGCTCTCCTTGCGTGTGCCAGATGCAGTCTACTGCTACTCTAATCCTGCTGATAACTGAAATTGCAACAAACTTTTCATCTCGGCAAATTCTGAATGGGATTTCACATGGGCGACGCACAGAGGTGTAGTCTGAAGAATTATGGAATATTAAAAGCCTGCTAGAAACAACTGAGGTGTGACAAGCCTTTTGAGGGAAGATGGTGAACAGAAGTGCAAACTTGCCCAGCAGCCGATGCTCTAATCTGATGACCTTCCTATAAATTGCAAAAAAAATCGTTTGATATGTTGCTTCTTAAACAGATTAAAAAATAACTTCTTGCAGAAGTTACTGGGCTAAGATTTTACTAAAATCAGTTACTTTGTAGTTGCTGGGAGTTGTATTATACTGCTGGTTTGTCAGGAAGCATATATTTTACCTTATCTTAAAAGAGTAAGTATTCTGTAGATAAACATCTTCACATAATCGTAGAAAAAGATCAGGTTAGAAGGGACTTCTGAAGGCATAAGGATCCCACCTCCTTCTCAAAGCTGGGCCAACTTCCAGTTTAGATCAGGGCCTTGTCCTACCGAGTCCTGAATATCTCCAAGGACAGTGATTCCAGAACCCCTCTTGGTAACCCAGGTCAGTGCTTGATCACACACAGGGTGAATAATCCTCTCCTTGTCTCCGATTGATTTTCCTTGCTATACCTCATGACCATTACTCTTGTGCGTCTTTGAGGAAAGTCTCACTCCATCTTCCTGCACATCTGTTTTCCAGCCCACAATGATCTGTGACCCTCAGCTGTACTCACCACACTTTGCCAACATATCTGTTATACTGAGGTACCCAAAACTTAACACAGCATCCCAGATGCAGCCTCATGAGTGCCAAATATAGGAGCACAGCCATTACCCTTAGCCTGCTAATGCCACACAACATGTGGTTCATTTTCATCACCCCCAGGGCGTGCTGCTGACTCACATTTGATGCCCTGCCCACCAAGACATCCATGGCATTTTCTGGAGAGCTGCATTATATGTACATTGTACACTTTTAAAAGTGTTTCTAGATTACCTTGGGCTTTGTACATTTTAAAAAGGCTAGTTTGAAAGATTGACATAAGACAACTGATTTTCAGATAGCGGAAGGTAACATACAACAAAAGCCTGCAAGTCATCTCACATCAAGTACCAAGAAAAGATCTCAAGTTTCTTCCTCTGAACATGCAAAACCATCACACACTGGTAGGTTATGCCACAGGCTTTGGAGGGTCTGGGTGACCCGTTTAATAGCTGAGCTCCTTATGCATGAGGCTGGTCTGGACAACATCCCTCCCCTGTACCAGGAGCAGCAATGCCACCTGGGTCCTACTCTGTCACCACAGAGATGCTTACCTTCACATTGGGAGTCACAAGCCAGGTTAAACATGTGCATTTGGCAGATTTGGCCATGCTAGAGGTGAGCCATGGCACTGCAGCACCAATGCACAGCATCAGGATTAGCCGATGTGTGAAATTGGAACCAGTTCCAAGACTCTTACTTTCTACGTAGCGATTTTACTTCACTGGTGTTTTATGGGTTTTTTTAGAAAAATCACTAGTAATTTTTAAATTCAGTGATATACAAGTGTACATGTATACATATTCCATATATATGAAATCCTACTTTGATTACCTTGTCAGACAAGCAAATAGCTGAGCAAGAAGCAGCTACTTAACACACAGCAGCTTTAGCCCACAGCAACATGCAGTGGTTAGAAAGAGATACCAAAGCTTAAGTCTTTAAATTTCTAAGTAGTTAGAATTGTCACAATATTGCAGCATCCTATCCATAGGCAAAATTAGTTACTAAGGTTAGGTTTGTGAAGAAATCCCAGGTATCCTCAATCTGCCTGCCTTCCCGCCAATAATAAAGCGCAGTAATCTCAGGATTTCAGAACTGAGAAAAAGGCATTGTTATTCATTGTCTTTGGAGCATGTTTTGGGGCACATTTGTTCTTCTGCAGCAACAGATACAGAAAAAAAGAAGGAAAAAGAAAGATAGAAGTGAAGTAATTTGAATGTTTGTGTTCAGCTATAATCAACCTTGTGACTCTTTCCAGTCCAGCAAAGACTTCATTTTACAATTTCTAAAGGTATATTGATACATACGCCTGTGTATTCCAAGTTAGCTGTAATGCTGGCTGAGCATAACCTGCTTTATCGTTGATTAAAGTTACCAAAAGCAAAAAGAAAACCAAAACATCCCCCACAACACTGTTTCGATTGAAAAGTTAAGATTATTTTTCTCCAAATAGGCTTGTGTTGGGGGAAAAATAAGTTCCTGCAGGCTGGGGGGGTCAGAGCTCAGCCAGCCAGCAACACCCACTGCTTTCTAGCACATTCAGTTTGAGCTCTGAAGCCTCTTGGCTGTAGCGCATTGCACAGCCTTTATGCTTGATCATTAAAGAAAGCAACTTGTCAGCACTGTACACTGACAGCTCTGAAAAAATAGATTTGAAAGGATCATATTCTGCAGGAAGCACGCATCCAAGAACACCAGCATTACCACCGTGTTCTTCAGAGCGCAGACACCTTTTTATCCAGTATCTCCAGAGCTTCAAAGAGAGCACCTGCTTACTTCATACAGCAATGAAATTCCACATTTTATGAAACATTCCCTTTTACAAGTCTGAAAGCTATTAGATTCCAGGACTCCCTGTTCATCTTCTGTCTCAGAATTATATATCAACATTAACACTTAGAATATCACAAAACAGTAATTGTCTGCTCACTGTTCAAACAACTTAAGACTTCCAACGATATGATTTCTTCAAGTTTGCCAAGAAAAAGAAATAAGTCTGTTTCAAAACATTCTTCAGATTAATCATGGCTCAATGTTAAAGAGATCTTTTTCTGAAGTTACTTATGAGTGTAAAATATAGGCCAGGGTTGTTTTGGAGACAGAGGATCAAACCTGTAACGTTCAGGTAAGTGTGAAAAGCAGGATGGCTGTAAAACCCTAAAAATTACACATGTGACTCTAGACAGTTTCTTCCATACTCAGTCTCCACCTGGCATTTACTCCGGGTAGACTGAAGTAACTAATGGTAAATAACATGTAAACAGAACACAATGCAGCTCCACAGACCTCAAAAGACAAAGAATGGCTTGGGTTAATGTGTAAAAAGAGACAGATAGGAACAGCTGTTGAAAAAACAAAGGAGATTTAATTTGAGTTCACTATTCTGATTGGAAATGGAAGCGGAACAAATGTTGGTTTCTTTCTAACTTCCATAGCAACCCACTCACACTGAAGTTATGTGACTCAGAAGCTGTTTTCTTTAAATGCAGCCATATGGCTTTTAAACCCTTTTGGTTTGATGCCCAGACACAGAATAATTATTTCATTTTATTGTCCTGATAGACTGAATACTCAAACTTTATAGTTTTACTCAAATTACTCAAGTTCCTTTACATTTCTCAGGTTCCTGCAAGTCAAGTCCAAAGGGCTTTGCCTTTTACTTTAAAAGAAAATGTTAATAGAAATCCACAGCAGAATTAGGGATGTATCTGGCTACTTAAAGAGATTTCACATTTTCCAAATACTCTCTGTATGTAATTATACCAAGATATTTGTTCCTGGCTTTTAATTCTATTTCCTGGCTACTTCATTGCCAGAGGATTAAAAATTCACATTTCTTAGATCAAGGTTTAAGCACTCAGCAGCAGTTACAATAAGTATGTATGCTCAAATGCCTACACTAAACTTCCATCATGGCAGAGTACAAAGTGTACCAAGACTGAAACACAGCCAGATTTATTACCCCGGGCCTGCTTAAACATATTTCTTAATATTCACAAGCTGCATAGCAACCTCACAAAATTATTTTAAATTAAAGCAAAATAGTATGACAGAAGTTCATACCCCTTTTTCAGTAAGTTATTGCCAATTTTAGGAAGACGTTTTACATTCAGAGAGAAAATAGTATTTTGTCACATTATTAATGTTTCATTTTTCTATTATATTTTGGCAATTATTAGAAAACAGAAACATTAGAACTAAATGACCAAAAGATCAGCTCACAGATGAAGAGTGCAATCTTCAATACCTCTCATCAGCCAGAAACTCAAAGTAGGTTTAGAACCATGGAAAGCATATTTCACAGCACAAGTGTCCTTGTATTGCCTACTTTGAAAATAAACTCTTTCAAGTTACTGTTTCTGTATTTTCTTTCCAATGTCCCATTCTTCCCCATACCATTCACTAATGGTTCATAAACCAAAAATTTACTATACCTGTTACTTTTTAGCACAATACTACAAAAAGTCAGTCATCAGATCTGTTTTTCCAAGGCAAGGACTATAATGTAAAAATGGAAGCTTTAGAAAAGAAGTTAAAACCAATCTTCAGAAAACCAACTCACCTTTTTTGTACAAGGACAGTTTATATCACAAAAAAGCTCCTCTGCATGTCTGGTGATTAGCTGCAAAATGTTCATGATCCTTACCTTACAGAAGTGCTCTATGGGCTGTGAGGTTGGCTTTTAGTATCTGCAGAGGCAATGTTAAGTTCTGCAGAATTGCAGCACGCAGTTTACATCCAATTTCTATGCCTATAGCTGTACCAAGCAAGAGTAAACAACCATTATTGTTCCAACAGGCAAGAAATATTATTTCTGCCCAAATCACGCAGTGGAACAGACATTGCACGGGCTACATACACTAGCCAGCATTACACTTGTAGTCACTGACTAGAGTAATATAGAGCAGATAGCCTGTAGTTGGAAAAAGTACATAATTTTCCACTTGAGAGAGTAAATTAAGGACATGGAAATCTCAGCTCAACTATAAATGTATTTCCTAAAGTTGGCCTGACATACCTCAAATATGACACTTCCCATTGATTTCAATGCCCCAAAATTATCACTTACAGATTTCCCCCTCCCCCAATTTAACACAACATTTAAGCACCTTTTATACTGATTTTATATTAAAAAAAGCTTCTTATTACCAGCCCTTAGATACAGTCTTCAGATCAGAAACAGGAAATAATGCTTCATTTTTTTTTTTTAAGTTAAAAACCCAAGAAGCTAGATTTGGTTTTTTCCTCCTGTCTGCATTCTTTTAGTTATTATGTAGTACCATCAGTGAGATGGGAACACAATGTGGAAAACATTTATAGCGCTGCAACAAAAGCCATTCTGCCTATTGCATGCTCATTGCAGATATCACAGCTAACTAATGCAAAGTGTCCATGTCTATAATATCTCGAACAACTACTTCTCCACACCTAGAGAACCAACAACAGACAACAATGGGAGATTTCTTTCAAGACACTCTCAAATCACAAAGCACAAGAAAACAGATTCAAGCACCTGAAAAAATCCCATATGGAATTGAGACATCATTTTCCAAAAGCATTTGACTTTTCAACTGAAGTACTTCAGATTTTCATATTCTTATTTCTTGCCAGTAGTTCATACAAGTTCAGCACATCATCACGTGCCCTTGTTTCTCCAACCAATTCTATGCAATACTGAGCAAAATGGAAAACTGTAGTAAAAAGTTCTTCACTTACCTTGTCCTTGTGCACTGGTCTGGTGACTCCACAGCATCAGAGTTATTGCTAATATCCAGCGTCTCCATCCATTTATTCCGCCACTTCCTTGTCTTTCAGCCATTGCATTATCGGGTGCTATACGAAGAAATATTGTTTTAGTTATAACTCTTGGGAAATATAGCTTTGGGTGGAGGAAAACAAAATCTCCACCGATTTCCACAGAACATATCTATCCCTCTACTTTAATAAATACCTACTGGTAAAAATGCTTTTTCATTCAGAACCTCCCTGACCGTGTTTGCTCAAGACTTACCTCGTGCAAGTAAGGTGCCTTGAAAACGCTTGAATTCACCTTTCATACAGAGGTCCTGAACTTCACAAAAAAAACCAGGTTCCAACCCTCCCAGGTTTAGGAGTCTTAAAAAGCAGCTCTTCACTGAGTCACTTGAAAGTTTTACTGTATAGAACAGAAACTCTTCTGAGGCAAAGAAGTCCCTCAGCCAGTGATTAAGTTGAGTTTTTTAAAAAGATGGGGTGAGGTGTGTTGGGGTTTTTTTTGGTGGGTTTTTTTTTTTACACCATTGAGTTGCATTTCACTGTGGGTTTTCCTGGACCAGCTACGTCTTCCAGTTGTCACAGCTTCCACAACATTGGCGTATGCAAAAATTACCTATTTATTATTCCCCCTCACCTCCTTTTTTAGCACACTGACTCAGGTCTGCTTCTTCAGAAGTTATGTTTAATCAAATACTGGTTTGTCAGAACTGTATTAATTACACAGGTCTGGCTGGACCCTGGCTGAAAAAAAAAAAAAGGATGTAATTTCTAGCCTAAAGCACAGGCAAATATCACAGAAATTGGTATGTGAACAGTTAGGTAATTTATCCAGCACATGGAAAATTGTGCAACAATTCCTTAAGTAGTTTTTAAAAAAATAGTATTGTAAAATCTTCTTCTGTTTTTCCATTATCAACCACTATAAAATTCTTGTAAAGTGTTGCAGGAATTTTAAAAGCTTAAAAAAACAAACAAACTGGAAAAATGCTAACAGAAGGGAATGTTTACATATTGGCTGATTAAGCATACTTTTAACTTTGCTATTATAGGAAGTTTCATTTTAAAATCACCAAAAGTATTTTACAAACCCACGAATGCAGATGCCATCCACAAAAAAAGGTTCAGCTGAAGTTATACTCAAACCTTAGTCCCCAACTGCGATCTATAATTTCTAAAAAAAAAAAAATCTCTGCTTTAAGCAGTTAAAAAGATTTATGCAATAAAACAACCAAAGTGAAACTACACAAGTTGTCATATAGAAGACTACTACATGTGAGTTTTTCCTCTCCCCGCCTACCCCCCACACATGGAGGGAAGGCAGGCAATGGAAACTACAAGAGTTTTCTTGCTTGCTTAGTTTGGGGGGTGAGAGTGGGGAGCATGTTTTCACTTTCTGTTTGATGTGACACTCAAACTTTCATTTTTTCATTTAATCACTCACCCAACTGCTATCCGCAATCACTAGATATCTGCTCATATACTTCATGTAGCTGTTCAGAATTAAAATTGGCCTTTGCTTCAAAGCTGGTTATGGAAGCAGACTTTTTGCACAGAAACACTTACCAGTGTTGCAAACACCTTGATTTTCTCATTAGGAGGTTGTTTCAAGCTCCACTAGAACAGCTGTTATTTCAGCAACACAGTGCCCTCCCCACCCAGAACGCCCCAGTTCCTCCCCATCCCCTCTCACACAGGCATATGGAGGGAAGAGAGGAAGGGATGCTACAAGGCTTTGTTTGTTTGTTTTGCCTTGGCCTTTTCCAGGCTGTTTAACCCCAAGAAGAAAGGGGAAGCAAACAACTGAAAATGATAGTCCCAAAGCAAAAGTGTAGAACAACGAACATGAATAAATGACCTAAATATAGATATACATTTTACTACTAAAAGGTCGAAGAAATAGTTTTGAAGAAACAGTATCTTGAAAAAAGAGATAGTCTGTTTCATTAATTTTCTTTCCCCAAACTAACAGACACATTTTTGATTCTCAGTGTAAGCAGACAGATGGTATTCAATTAGTTATTTACCTACTTTACTACTATTAATTAAAATCTCTAAGAATTTTTGTTTTCACTGCGTCTACAGAAAACTACAGTTCCATAAAAATCTGGCATTTGTATCTACAGCCCTGCTAGTTGTAATATAAATATCACAACTAAGCAAGCATTAAGATGCCTTATCTAAGCCCCTCAAGGACACATCTAACTTTTAAGTAGGCATTTTTGCTTGGAAGTTCATAACTAGTGAACAGAAGAAGGTGAAAGCTGTCTTATTAGGAGGAAGCCTAGAGGTCAACATCCATATAATTTGAAATGAGAATAAAAAAAGCAAAAATCATGAATTTTTATTTTGGATTCAAGAGACATTTTCTTCCACGTAGTAGCCATCCATGGAAGAAAGACAAAAAGCAAGGCAGAAGGAGGTGCAGGGGATGGGATGAAGTTGCACAATTCACAATGACACAAGACTGCAAAGAGAGAGAGGGAACCTAAGCCTGACAGATACCATTCCTGTCATATTTCTTGCCTTCTTTGAGACAATTTGTGAAGGCAAAGAAGCCAAGAAAAGCCACTGCCACATACGTAACAGAGTTCAAACTAGAACTTTCATTTGTCAAGGAAAATTCAATAGGAGGTTGTTATTATAGAAGCAGAAAACTGACTCAGAACCCAAAACATAAATCTCCTTTGAATCCTGAGCCTTGTTTTCCACACAATAGGTGCAGGGAAAAAGGTTTATCTCAAGCAAACACATTTCTTAATTAAAGAACAATTGTTCTAGGAGAGGCTATGCTGCCATAAAAAAGGTTAACTGCCAAGTCTATGACAACCTTTATGTCATTACTGTTTACACCAGTGTGCTTCAGCCCTTCTAATACAAGAATAAAACGACCAAGGACAGAATCAAGTTATAAGTATGCTGAATTAATAGGAACAGCAGGTACAACAGGTCAGGAAAGGTAAAGAGAAAGACAAAGTCTTTTTTTTTTTGCTCCACTTTTTCCTTTAGTTATCTTGTGAAAGAGCTGATAAGAAGTAACATTAAAAAAACACCAAAACAAACTTTAAAAGCATACTTATATTTTTATTCTTGCAAGACTTATTGAAGGAAAGCCAAGAGGTATACAAACCACCATCCTCCAAGGGACAGAACCCTCATTAATCACTCTATCCAATTCTCCAGGGAAAATCTGTTTCTATTCCACCCCCCAAAACCTGCTTATAAAGGAAAAGTATCAGTGAAGAAAAAACACCAGACTAAGAAAGATCTAAAATCTTACCTATAGAGCTTTTTTCTCTCTGCTCTATCTTCTTAACCAACCATTTTTCCTTCACTGGTCAAGAGAAAAAAAAGGCAACCCCACACTCTTCATGGTTTCTCCAATCAGGGCTCAGCTGAATTAATGAGCACCTCAACATAACTTAATGCAGCTGTGCTTACACATTTCCTGCACCAGAAAGTATAGAGAAAATATCAACCATCACTACTGTTTGCCTTTTTTCCCCCCTCTGAAGGTATGCGTATAACAATACTCTATTTGAAAAATAGCTATAAGAACTACCCTTGCCAGCTTCACAGCCAAGAGAAAAATCACAAGGGGTCCTTCTTCCCATTTGTTGACAATTAGCTGTAACTAATTTAGAGTGAACCAGGTGCAGTGAGTTGGTAGCACACCAGCTTACATGGATAAATCTGTCATATAAAGGACTGGAACAAAGTTTGAGGTTTGTTTTAGACAAGACTTTTGTTGAAGTAGTGTTGGCATGAAAAGCTAGGAGGCTTTTGGTTGCATTACCAGAGGTTCGTTGTTATCTCAGTGGCATGATCCATTAAAATCTGTAGGCTTTGCAGAATTTGATTTGGGGGTGGCAGTAACTTACTGCTTTCCTTCTGTTTCTGCTTAGGTTATTTTATATGCTTTTGTCTTGCATGAATCACTGAGTATATCAACTATGTAGACTTAAGAACCCTTTCTAGTATAATTAATTTATAATTTTTTTTACAAAATTACATTATTTAAAACAATATTTAGTCTATGCAAGCATAGACTTGATAAATGACATGAAAAATATGCTAGCTTTCTGGTATATCATAGAAATGTCACTGTTGCCTCATAAAAGGACAGTTACTGTTGCAGATTAGAAAGAATTTAGTCACTTAACTCTATTTTAAAGAAGTTTTCCTCTCCATACAGCACCAATGAAATATCTGGCAGAGACAGTGGAAATGGATAAATGGCTTCTCAGGCCACTGTTAGTACAAACAGGCCTCCCTGTATATACCTTTCATTCATGCATTAAAAAGATACCCATTTATTTATTAAAAAAAGTACTGAAATAATCATTGCACCTTGCTGCTACCACTCTGTGGCTAATGCTACAGCCTACAGCTTATATGGCTATAAATACATTCTTCAAACAGTCATCTTCAGAAAAGTGTTAGTCAGATAAAGTGAGGCAAATTACTACATCATGTAGGATTGTAATTCCTAGCTCAGACTACAGCCTGAAAATTGAAGACTCACATATAATTGAGGTTGAAACCTATGTTTTGCCCTACTGGAATTTCTTGTGCTTAGGTTTAGAAAGTAATCCCATTCTTCTCTCTCTCCTTCAAGAATACTTGTACATTTGAAATTTGTAACTGTGCCTAATAAAAGGAAGATAGTAATAGCAAACATATACCTTAAAAAAAAACCAAAACAGCTTATGTGGTACTTAGCATATTGTTGAATGTATCACATAAAACTGCTTTCATAAAATAAATTTGAGATAGATGGATGAACAAAAAAAACCCCACCATCAACAATTTTCTCAGTTGTGGTCATTAAACAGTTGATAGGTCATGTGTCCCATCAGTTGGATCTCTCTGAAACGGAAATCTGATACAAAAGTTTTGACAGGCGTATGAAATGCTCAGTTACACAGCCAGGCACAAATAAAAGGGGGGGGAGAAAAAGCCCAAAACAAAACACCAAAACCACAAAATATCCTTTAAAGTATTTTGAATGTTATAATCACTGGGAATTACTGACGCCTGAAGAAATGCCAAGGACAGGCTAAAACTTTGCTAATACAGATTGACAAGTCTAAACTGGATGCATTATACTGAATGAGAACCTAAGTGCCTGAAGCCAGATTCTGATCTTCCTTACATGCAGAGAAACCTATGGTACCAGCAGGCTTGTTTATATCCATGTAACTGAAATCAGAACCTGGTCTGATGCATTTAAAATAATTGAATTTATCACTGATGTCTTACTTTGCCTGTTACAAAGACTGTATTTTTTAACCTCATTTCTGTTAGTGCATTACCAAAGACATTATAAATACAAGATCCCTCTGAGGGCCATCTGTGGAACCAGATACTATCCAATGAGGACCTCTCTGCAGTATCAGGATTGTTTACACTGTGTAATGAACAGTAATGATAAGATTTTTCCTATTTAAACTCAGAAGCAATACAAGAGCAGCCTAACAACATCCACATCAGAGGTTTTCAGTGTTGCTTTAGGCAGGTCAAAGCACTCCCAGTCCTCAGTTTTAGCTGGTGGCCATTGCCTTTGTGCGTGATACATCACGAACTCCAACCTGAGATCTCCAAGAGCCCAGCTGGAGGAAAACAGAACAGATAAGCAGATATACCTGTCGGTTTGGAGACAGCTCTGGCTCAAGTTAGATGCCTGAAAGGGTTCACAAACCCCCTACCTTGCAGGCATACCTTCTGCACTGTGCTATGGCATGAGAGGGAAAGTCATCTTCCTCCCTTTCTACAAAAGGGGGCTTGTAGAATGTGAGACAGCAGGGCATGCAAAACCTGTCTCCTCCTTCCTAACACTATGACAGATTTATGAAGAGGAGGAAATACTTAGTTTTGAAGGGGCTGGGAAGGCTGGAGCAGACATTCCCACCAATGCCAAGTTCTTAATTTAGGAGGCGAGTCTTCCTATGCCTCCTCCATAGCCAGTGAAGAGAAAGAGGACCCCCTGGGAAGGCACTGGAGAGCACCAAAATTAGACTACAGCTGGGATTCGCTGCAGAGTAGATCCTGAAACCTCCACTGGCTACTGGAGGGGGTCAGAGACCTTGCCTCCAGTTGGAGTATAAAATAGTCTACGGTGCATAGTCACAGTCATACAGGCATCTCCTCCTCTCCACCTCCCCACTGGAGCATGTTCCCTCATCTGTTGCTAGAACAGAACTTCTTGCAATATCAGGACATGTGCCTCTGTATGCCAGGATGATTTCTTCAGTTGAGGATGCCTGCCAGGACTTATGTGGTATAATTACAAACTTTCCAAAACATATTTAGTAAGAGTGATTCAGAGCATCAGTTAGCAATTTCTGATTACTCAGTAACATACTAAATCATTAATTCACTAACTTATAACAAGGTTTGCTTTCAGAACCTTTCAAAATTTAAGTAACTATTGATTCTTCCATACTCTGATTAAAATTTGAAATTAAAAAAATGTAAAAGTTGTCAAATTTTTAAAATGAAATTTTTTAAACATCAGATTAATGCTATAAAGAAAACAACATGTGTAGTGCTAAGAGAGAAAAAAAATTACCTACAGGCATACTGTAACTGTGAATTAATGGTACCTGAATGAAGGCCAATATGTTTTGACCTAGGTATTTAGCCTTCAGAAAGATAGTTTCTTCAGTTCTTTTGTGTGCTGAAACTTATCAACTTTAATTTTATGAAACTTTCTGTACCTTCATGGCAATTTCATTAAGACTGAGAAGGGTTTTTTACCCAAAATGTAAAAAATTACTTTGCAATAGAAACCTTAATTACTGGATGACTTCTGCTTTTAAGATTTTTCTTGCAGTTGTTCAGATGATAGTATCTGATACAGGAATTGGCTGCATCACTACAGAGAGCAGACAATAGTTGTGGAAACTATAACAAGTGGTTGAAAGCAGTTCTGTTGCCACCCACCACTCAAAAATATTGGTTTACTTTACAAGTGACCAAATAAAAACCAATTTTTTGTTTTTCTTCTGGTGTGGCTGCTTTCAGGGTTCACATTATCAATCCTTTCACAAAACAGCAGCAAAATTCAATCTCAGAAGCAGAGATTCTTAGGTAAGGCATTTATCCTTAGACCAACACTTTAGAAAAAAATACAAAATATCAAAGATCTCATAACGGAACAAAAAGAAACCTCTTAAATCAGGTATGTTCTTTCTTGTAAGAAAAAGAAAATGAAATGCAGCATGGTGAAATGTGAGCATCTGAATTAGTTCCCTTTATTTTTTCCCCAACCCCCAAAAAAATCCAAACCACCCTTTCAAACATATGTATATAGTATGTTACACAATATCAACAGGCTTTGGATAAGTTTGAAATAGCCAACACCACCAAACTTGCAGAAGTCTTGCTTGCAACCCTATTTATTTATAATCCTCGATTTCCACATTCAAAACACATCCCTAGGTACAGCATCCTGCAGGTTATAGTGAGAAGTCATCATGTGAATGATGAGACTGCAGTCTGCAGTCATGAGACCTGCAGTCTGCAACGGTCTCTCTCACTAGATTCACATACCAGGAACAGGCTGATGCTGCACAAAGGGGAAGGAGCTGTGGTGTCATGGTCATAGCTGTGAAACACTGCATCTTTCCAAGGACCCAGGCACAGGCAGCTCATAGGTCTTCCAGCAAGACCCTGGTGCCTGGATCTCCAGAGGGGCGGAAAGCAAGCGTCACTGTGCTACCAGTGCATAAGGCAAGCTTCCTTCTTATTACACCTTCCACATACATGCAACTTACCCTAGGACTAAATATACCAGACCATTTACAGAAAGAGCAGGTCCTCCTACCACCATAAGCAGCAGCTGATACAGACCATATCGCCTGGCACGCAAGAGGAGGACTCTGAAGTCACATAGCCCTCTCCATTTTGCAGTGGACTGCATCCAGCCCTGCTCCCCCACTACTAAAACAGGAATACAGCTATCACTACCTATTGCCAGACAACAGCACTCATAATCAGGTAACACCATTTACCAGCAGGTGCTTGAAATGCCGTAAGTTTACACCTGAGCATATCTGGTTTGTGTGACTGTACGAGCATTTCTCATCGGTTGTAATGTGCCCCACCATACAAAATCGCATCCTGTTTATTCCAAGCGTTGTATGCCTTACTGAACCCAGACAGTGCATCACTTTTCTAACAATCCTAAAAGAAGATTATTATCCACATCCAGCTGACACTATGATGCTTCAGTCTGATTCACAAAGGAGAACAAAACCAAGGAGTAAATAAAACTGTGACCAATAAACATAACTTTCCTAATTACAATAATCCATACAATCTGCTTTTGCATTAACAGATCAGAATCAATATAATTGACTTTTGTTCCATAAAACCATTTGTTTTGGTTTTCTTTGCCATCTCATACACAAAGAAGTAAACTTACACTGCATTAAGAAATTTTAGGTAACTGGCTCTGTCAATACAGCATGAAGGATGAGGAAAAAGTGAGTAGAAGAGTAATATATTTTTCACAAAGTATTGGATCCCATGAACAAGTTAATGATGTTTGAAAGGGAGAAAATGTGAGGACCGAAAGTTTTCAAGTTGCTGAGTGATAATAATGGTGCCATCTATTGTGCATCCATCACACTGAAGTGCTTGACATGTATTTTGGACTGTTTTTGTGCATTTTCTTTATGATGATTAATAGTGGCATTGCACCCCCTGAAATAGCAGCCCATCACACAGAGAAAGGTGTACTAAATTAAATTCATATGATAGCAGTTTTGATCTCAGACACACATGGAGAAAGTACTGAGAGGTTAGAACAAAAAAGCCCGTGAGAAATACTCATTTCTAAGATGAGGGTCCACAACAAACAAGAGCAGAGAAAACAGAGTAGGGGAAAAAGCACTGCTTAAACACAGGTGCCTTTCTGAAGCATCCATTATTCTGATTTATTTTCCCCACTTTACATTTACATTAGAAAGTGGTAAAGTTTAAGATGTGTTTTCTTTTGTTACACTTTGAAGGAGAAAGGGGGGTGCTACAATAGATAATTAAATTTCTGTAAAAGGAAGGAATAAAAAGTGATGTGCACCGCCTGCCTGCCTCTCACGTCCTGGACATGCTACTATGGTCTGTTTTGTCTCTAATACAAATCAGAAGTACACAGAGGCTGATGAGACTTACGTTTGTTTTGCCCTGGGTCATTCAACATTTAGGCTACAGCATCTCTTCACCTTTTTTAGTGCAGAGAAGAAGCAAAGCCAGCACTGAGACACCTCACCGGTGCCTTTTGGTCTGGTGAGACTGGAAGCAGGGCTTTGAAGCCCCCTAAGATGACCAAAGCAACATAAAGATGTTTCAGTGTGAGCATACTTATGCTGTCACATTTTAGCCTGCTGCCTAGAAGGATGAAGGCAGTTACTATGGCTCAGCTAACAAGCTCTAACCCTAACTTCATCTCTCCAGAGGGGGAATTTAGCAGGGGAATTTTCAGGGTGCACCCTTTGCTCTGATGGAACGAGAGAAAATAAGGGGAAAAAAATCCCTACTCCCATCAGAAGAGCAGGAATAATAACTATCTGTATGAGTGTCATAATGTATGTCTAATGACTGGAAACCACTCTGAAATATCTGGATGTGTCATTCACAAACAGGAATGGTAAATCACTGCTAGAACTTGCTCGGGAACCCATGCAGCCCTGTGCTCTCCTGGGAGCACAGAAGCAGAACCATGTTACAGCTTCCCCAGCGTGGGAGCATGGCTTCAGAAATCAATTATTCAGTCTCTAGCAGCAATCAACAGCCTCACAAGTCTTAATGGAGAGCAGCTAAGGGATGGGAGATGGCAGTCTGATTTGTGGATCAGCTCAGGTGCATGCAAGCAGCACAGTAAGGTCTGAGTAGGTTCGTCAAAGACTGCTGCCTTTCATAACTGCCAACATATGAATAAATAAGTCCTGGTTGTGCTATTTGATATGCAGAGGTTTTCCAAATGTGCCTGAGAGAAAGTTTAATCCCTACTGGCTTTTGCTTTTCTTTTTTTGTTCACTTACAAAGGTACATAATAATATTGTACAGGACTGTTCAGAAAAACTGAATTAGCTGGAAGTTGGTCTATTGAATACATTCCAGTGAGGCATCACACAGTATAATAAGAGATCTGATCACAATCTAATAATTTATTGAATAACAGTGTTGTTCATATACTACATATTTTTACATTATTACCAGTATCAAGCCATACTGGCAGAGTTATTCTTGCAAATCCCCCCTGCCTAACCTAAAATAATCTTTATAGACTTGGAAAAAAATTCCAGTGCAGAATAACTCTGAAGAATGGGAAAGGTCAAAAATTCACCTAAGTTTTTGAGTGGTAGTACCAACAGAGATAGGAACAGTTGGTTAGTTTTTTACCTGCTACTTTGAGTATGCAAAATCCAGGGAGCCATAAACCCCAGGGGAATGACATAGTTAATGTTCCACCTGTACCAGCAATCACACCTTTGCCTATTCAGAGAGTGCATAATTCACTGAAAAGTGGTTTGAAAGTAGTCTAGCAGATTTTAATATTTATTGGAATTACAGTTACATCTCTTTTAAAGGATGTCTCCCGATTTTAGCTGTCTGGACTTCTATAGGATAAAAAGCACAATAGCTAGGAAATTTCAAAATCCTGAAGAAATTCTTTGAATAACTTTCTGATGCACAACAATGTTGTATCTAGTGATTTAAAAGTCCTGATCCACCAGGGCTACAAAAACCTAACTTTGAGGGCAGACACTTGCTGTCTGTGAGCTGAAGAGGTCTTTATTCCGACCAAGCTTCCTGAGAACATGTCACCTTAAATCCATCATTCATCCAATGTTTTACATCACAGATTCTAGGCTCTAGCTAGTTGATTTCTGTGACAGAAACTTCTTGTTTACAGGGTGAACAGGGAAGGAAAATCTTCTGCAGCCATTGGGTTGGAGTTATTGCTGTGGGGCATTTGTCTTATGTTTAAAATAAAAACTAGCATTCCTGGAGGCTTTGGGTTTTGGAAGCTGTCATAATGAAGAAAGTAAAGCAACTTGCTACATCATGCTTTAAAACAGGTAAGAGAAGGAGAAAACATTATGCTGTGAAAATCAACGTAGTATTTAATATTATCTTTTCTCCACAGCCAAGAGCATGCTACCTTCCAGATGCCCAGCCACGACTCCCGGTCAACGCCCATGAAGTTGTGAGGTGCCAGGTAGAGCTGATGAAGAAATTTTGCTGATTGAGAAGCAGACCAGCAGATAAAAGAAAAATCAATGCCTGAGCATCAGTATAGTGTAATAAAAGCAATACCTCATTTTGACACCTTGACTGAGGGGGTTTTTTTGGACAAAGACTACCATTATTTTCCACTTTCACCAAAGTTTAACCCCTGATGTCAAGGTATGTTTTTCTGTGTTGTCCAGTATAGGTGACTTCTGCCTCAGCTCGAATTGTAGTCACATTGCTTGTTTTTCTTTCATAAAGGTTACTACTACTCTGTTTTCTGCAAAGACTTTTCTTTTGCTCACAGTAAGCTCAGTATGCATTAGTAGGATAACAGAGACTAATTAAATACTGTGACTGAGATACTCAGATAAACAGGTATTTGGGCTCCAGGGATTTTTTTCCCCTCAAAGGTGCACAGTGCTTTCTCCTTCTCATGAAATATTTCATCAGTAGAGACTTCATAAGGGGTCGTTTGTTGTTGCTTATCATTCCTAGCTGACCCTGTAACAGGTTCTCCACCTTCAATGTTTAAAGGCAAAGCCCTTGAGCCGAAGACACTCGAAAGTTTTTTCAATGAGCTGAACCATGGATAAAGATTTAATCTAATGCCAATTCCCCACATTCATTAAGATCAGTTATTCCACAGAAAAACCCACATTTCCAAGGGAATTGATGTCAGATAAACTGTTCCTCCACTGCTCAGATAACTGACAAAGAAAAACAACAGTTCAAAACATTCTTTAAACAGATGACTCAGCTTCCAGTTTTGTAGGCATGTTAGGCAATTTCAACTGCTACTTGTGAAAAAGCCTGATGACCTTTCGCAGTTGGGAAACTTATTTTAGCACAAACAAGAAGTAATCAATGAGGCACAAAGTAAGGTAATAGTGCCCACCTACTACTTGAACCTGTGCAAAGATTTACATTGGAAACATTAATTCTACTGAATTTTAGACAAAACACATTAAAAAATGGCTTTCACCCATAAAGTTATTTCTTTTCCTTATCATTCCTCTATGACTGGATACATGATTGGTGGAATTTTTTCATATTTATTCTGATGTTTGCTTACAATCAGCTTAATTTAGGAATTCTGGAATAAAGGAATCCTCAGGATAAACATTTTTCTCTGTTGATTTCAAGAGTTCTACTGACGTCAGCACAGATATTTTTGGATTCATTCTGAAGTCAGAGAAAAACTAGCAACTGAAATTCATAACTACTCAGAGGAACAGTGCACCATAAGTAATCTATCAGAGGCTTGAGCAACACATAGATCAGGTGGAAATCCTCTGCATGCAGGTGAAGGCCATTTAAGACAGGAAGAACACACACTTACACGCAATTTCCACATATTAACTAAAAAGAAACCTACACATCTGTTGGTTTGAGTTTTCCTCAATTGCACATAGATTATTGTTACCAAGTAAGACTGACAACCAAATGTAAATTGTAAGTGTTAGTTATATCAATATCCTTATGAAAATACTGTATCAATATTAATCATTCTTATTTCTCTGACTCACATTGTTGATGGAGTCTTGGATGGGAAAATGCAGGTAAACACCTTCTACTTGCATCAGATTTGAACTGCAGTAGAGTATACCTACGTCTCACCACCCAGCGTGAGACATAAGACAAGTGAATGAATCCTTTTAAAAAATTTGTCTCTGTACTTCTGGCTTACACTTTGTGTAATGACCAAAAGCAACCCCATGTGCACTACAGCTATCTCCAGCTGTATAAAAATGCCAGAGAAATAGTGAAACATGTACCAGCTGCCAAGAAGTAGCTGAAAGGTAATACATAACATGTAACTCCACAATTCATTTCCACTATTAATTTCCATAACATTAGGAATAAAATGGGTTTGACCTTCCACACGTATTTTAATTCATGAAGTGTACATATATATATAAAAAGTTAAATCTCAAGTAAGTGACCTAGTATCAACAACTTTAAATAACAAGCCATATCTTTGGCTAGAAGGATAGTTATTTTCCCTGATTTGCAGCTGGTACCCTGGCTATTCTTGACCCAAGTTTTTTTGTTTTTTTTTTTTTTTTTTACAATAAAATTAGAAACTATTTCTGCAATCCTAAAGGCCTATGTAAGTACCCATCTTGAGTATTAATGTTCCTTCTTGACCATAAATTCTTTATCTATACATGTATGTATGCAATGCACATATCTCCTCCTATCCAAAGTTATGAAAACTGCAAAAGAAAGGCCTCCTGCTGTGCTGCTTGCTGAGAGCTTAAATTTATAAGGTCATCTTTCCTTTGGTGAAACATGCCTTTAGTGAAGTGCCATCAAACTCATCTGCATTTGTATTACTTCTCCCAAAGCTAGTTACAACTATTTTTATTGCCTAACTTTTTCTTATTACTAACATCAACCAAATTGAATATGTTTTGCTAGTTCTAAATTAATGAAGGAAGTCTGCAATTTCCAATTTATGTACTACACTCTAATACCTTTTATGAGCTAAACTGCTTTGTATACTGTAATCCATTATTTAAAATCAAGGACTTTGGCATTTTTATGCCTTGATCTGTATGTAAAAGAGGATAAATGAGGAAAACTCCTATGCCCTTTCTTCACACCATGACTTTACTGATCCCCCGCCCTTAGCTTCGGCATTAAGATTTTGAGGGATGCCTGGAACAGCCCAACAGGAAGCAAAGCACAGTTTTGCACCAGGAGTTACCCCCGCTGCCCCGGGACATATTTTGCCCCTGGGCTCCGCACGGCCCCCAACCCAGACAGACCCTGCTTCCCCACCTCCAGGATTCGGCTCTTACCTGGGCAGCGGCAGCCTCGAAACGCTGTCCCGGGAGATGCCGGAGGCGTGCCCTAAGTTTGTCGGGGAAGGGCTGCGGGCAGATCCCGTTGGAATTAAAGCCCCCCCCTCCCCACCCCGCCCCGGGGTGCACGGTCGGTGGTTCTCAGAGTCCAGGCGGAGCAAGCTTGCTGGCTCTGTTAAAGGATGGGGGGGGGGGGGGGAAATAAATAAATAAAACCAAGGAGGTGGGGGTGGAGAGCGAGAGGACAGCACCCGCTCCCACCGGCTTCTGGCGGTGCAATTATTGCAGCCGAAGGGCGGAGTTAGTTTAATTCCAGGGAAACGCGGCCGCACGCACGGGCGGAGTCGGAAAGTTGCCGCGCTCCGGCGGGCAGCGGCCGCCCCGCTTCAGCACCGCGGACAGCGGCGGCCGCCGCGCCCCGCCCGGGGGACCCGGTCCCGCCGCCGTGACGTGTCCCGGTCCGGCTGCCGTGACGTGCCCATTCGGCAAAAAAACGCCTGCGGGAAAGTACGAGCTCCGACTGATGGAAAATCGACCGTGCCGCTAGGCAAACTAGTCCAATGGTTAATTGTCATCGCACGTAGAAGTTTGCCTGTTAGTCCTCCTGGGATTTCGCCAAGTGGCTTCTGGCAGCCGTCACCAGCTGAAAGTAGGCATCAGGTCATGATTGCCTGCAGAATCACTGATATCCTACCAATACACATAAATCATATTTTCCTGCACGTATTCTGACTGATCAGTGATCCACTACCACTGGCTGATAAATATTATTAATCGCATTCCACTGCTGGGGACATTGGGACAGACAAATTAAGAATGATCGAGATTACATACCTAAACCCAGATCCTTACATGACTCCAGATCCGAGTGTACCTAACACACGAGATCATCTTCCTCCTCAGATCACTTCTTTCCCTCCTCCTTGTTCCTTGGGTATAAGTTTGGCACCTCAATGGCACTACAAGCCACAGCTTGGCCATCAACTCTGGAAACTTTTCTAGACCTCACCTCACACTGAAATATGATTTGAGGTCCTCCAAATTCAGAAAGTTGCTATTGTGAATGTAATACTCCAAGACAAAGGAGCATGGTTTTGTGATGAACTGTCAATAAGGAGCATGAGAATAGATATTTTATCTACACAGATAAGTGTTAAGCAAGGGGGACATAAAATTCACATTTTAGGGTCTCTCAAGCAGAAGGGAGATAATTCACCTTTTGTAAACCTCAGCAAACAAAATTTTTCAGGAATTAAATACTTCTTATCTTCAGAGTTCATGAAATATTGAATAAGCATTCCAGGACAACAAACAAGCTTTGTTTCAGCATTGTAGAATAAGCATTGCTATGGGAGTGGACCTAAGTTATTCTGGAAAAAAATACTGATATATTACAGTAAGAAAGTAAATTTTCATTACTACTAATTCACATAAAGAGTAAACAAAAAGAACCCAATTCTTGCTTGTTGTTGGAAATAGTCTGGAGATTGGAAAAAAAAAAGAAAGGCAGGCTTGGGGAAAGTTCATCAATGATCAAGACAGACAGGGGAAGGTATGGTAAATCTTAAACCAGTACTGTATGACTCTTCAGTTCATCAAAATTATATGACCTATTTATGTGTGCGCTTTTTCTAAAAACATGTATGACATAAGAATACAAATTACAGCTGTGGAAATGGAAGGGACTATGGAAGGCTGAATGGATGGAAATTTTATGAAAAAAACCCTCAAATTTCTAAATAATTACTAAACTGTGATAGGTCACACCCTGTCTGCCTAATATGAAAGTAAAGGGACTATGAGAACAGAAGGGCTGAGCTGATTTTTAATTTTTTTATTATATATGCATTGTTGTTATTTTTATTATATATGCAATTCCTCATAGCCTTTCCAAGATTTTTACTGTTTAAAGTATATTCTAAAATGTCTTCTTTTTCTACTGAGCTTCTTTTTGTTAGCTAAGAAATTTATGTATATATACATATACACACACACACAAGCACTTACACACATATGACAATACCTAATGCCAGGCATTTACAACATTTTGCAAAATGGAGCAAAACCAGAGGAAAGGCAGACTTTGAAGTCTCAAGATTTGAGATGTAGACAGTAACATAAGCTTAGGAAAAGGTTTTCAGAGTAGTAACACACTTTAAATCACATCATGCAAGTTTTCCCAACAACAGTCTGAAAGCAGGTGTGCCAATTAGGCTCATCACAGATTGTGCAGTGAAGACACAGGCCTCTTTAGTGAAAGTGTCTTGGAGCATATCCAGTACTAGTACATGACTATGGATAGGATCATGTCAAAATCCAGGCTGCTATGGCTTCAGACTTGTAAGTCACCTTGCTATACAGATGGTGTGAGAGATGAAGCATGGAAGAAGAAAGCTAAAACGCTAGTGGCAGAAGTCATGAACTGAATGGGACCAACTGCATGAAGTAATGTATGACATATCCTGCTGTGGCAGAGAAGGGTTTCTTTGCTTCCCACGCTAACTACTAATTCACAGTCAGGAGGCTTGTTTGGGGTAGTGACCAGGCTGGTATGCTCATTTTACAGGACAATCAAAAACATCCTTACGGTTAACATTTGGCAGCGAGGGTCAGATTGCTTTGATACTGACACAGTTCTTGGCATCTAAACAATGGTCAAGAAGTTATACTCAGAAGTTATAAGGAACTGAATAATGATCATCTTAGATCAGAATTAAAATTACTAGATGAACTGCGTGTTATTTTTAAGACAAAGGATCTTCCTTGGTTTCCTCCTGTTTTGCTATGGAACAGAATGGTCCTGTTATGTTAGAGAGTAGACAAGTATGGACAGCAACAGTAGAAACCTTGCTTCTTGAAGAGCTTATAGGCTAGTAAGCTAAAGATCTTGATAAGAATAATGTACTTACTGTGTGGGCAGCATAAGTTTTGTGTGTTCTTAATTATTCATTTCTTTGCTTCTAAGTGCTTTGATTTAAAAATGATGTGATGTATACGTGCAGTGTTGATACTCAGATAACTTAATTGTTTTGATAATATAACAAGGCATATGATGTAATGTCAAGAGACTGCACCTTGTGTGCATTACAGAGCTCTTCCATGTGGGTGCTTATCCTCTAGTGACAAAGCTAATGATTCCTAATATGTGTGTAGGATAAGAAAGAGACTGCTGTGATAGACACTTAATAAATGGTTAAACAGATTGGTGGGAGAGCCAAGAAAAAAACTCAAAATCAAATCTTGGCTTTGAACTGGTTTTGGAATGATATAAGCAGATGCAAGAGATTTGAACGCAAATAAAACAAGAAAAAGCCTGAGGGAGAAAGGTACCAAAGTAATGCAGCTATTTGTCCACACATACAAACAAACTTATCAGCTTCCCCTCCTAAAAATATGCTCCAAGCAATACCAACTTTATGCTGTGTTTCCAGGGGTAATCCAGGCTCAGAAATATTAGTTACTGTAGGGCATGATGAGTTTCCTTTTCTGGGCGTTTCAGTAATGGAGTACAAAGTATCTAATCAAAATGTAAACATCCGAGTGGGTATTCATGCCTTCTAACGGATGTCATCTGAATTACTGCCTAGGAAAAACTCTCCATCTACTCTGCAGAAAATCTACATTTCTAATCATATCACGTAAACAGCATTAAGGAGATGACTTGCACACACACCCCCACCTTTTCTTTTTTTTGTTTTTGGTTTTTTTTTACCCATTTGTGCTGAAAAAAGAAAATGGAAGTCGAAATACACAAAACAGAAAGAAAGGAAAGTAAAACCTAGACAATTACTATCATTGTGGCCCAGCCACTCAGGATCAGTAGCATTTATTGCTCAGGTCTTCTTGGAAGATAAAAGTCTAAATGTGACACGTATCAACAGAGCAAAGAGGAAAACGCTCACCTTTATGTACCAATTGTGTGCTGTGTAGTCTTTTTAAACACATGTAGTCTATTCAAGAACATTCTTGTAAAAGTCAGCCTAGTTGTGTTCTAAGAGCACCTTTCTGGACAGGTGGTGGGGTTTTTTGTTGGGTTTGTTTTGTTTTGGATTTGGAGTGGGGGTGGTTGTGGGTGTTTGGTTGGGTTTGGTTTGTTTGTTTTGGGCATTTGTTTTTAAGGTATTAGTATTACTGATAGGTAGCAAAAAGAGCAAGAAATCACCTGTAGTCAAAAGAGGAAGATCAGCTACAGCAACTATCTTTCCTCTCAATAATCTAATGCATATCTATCTGTATAAATTTCATAAAGCCTCAACTTCATGTATGAACATTTGGCACATTGAAATGAATGGGTGTTTTGGCAGTGATTTCAGCAGGATCAGAATTTTATTCAACAATTTTTAGTAGGCACGAGGTAGGAATAAGTCAACAGAATGACAGTAGGATGGAGAATAGGCCATATATGTAAAAGCATGTCTACTAACCTCTTTCTTTCCTTCCAGTTAGCCTCAACTTAAAAGCCAGATTTACATTCTACTTGTGCAAAAGCAGCACCCATTTTGAAGGGCATCTTACAGGTCCAATAGAAAAACGATGGGACAAATAAGACCTATCATTGTGATATCAGTCACATCAGTAAGAAATAAAGTATTGGATTACCAGGATCAGCTAAGAAGTTGTTTAGCTTTTCCAATTACTCCGTTTAACAATTAAAATTTGGAATGATAATTTGATTTGAGTTGTGTCAAAAGCAGTTATACTACTAACAGTGTTGCTTAATTACAAATCCAATCATGCAATAGTGTGAAAATTAACCCCTAAACCCTACGGTGTTGAAGGTTAAGCACTTTGATTACTTTGTACCTAGAATCTGACCCAGAATCCCAGTTTCATAGTGCCAGACCAATTTCTAATTGATTTTATATCATCATTGATTATTACAACAATGTAATACTTCATCCAATTGAGTTATAGAGGAAAGGGGGGCAGAAATCTATCACAAAGATACAGAAGCATCCATCAAAGATGCATTTAGAGCAAATGGACAATGCACTTTTTAAAAAAGTTGTAATTGTATTCAAGGGGATGACATTTAGCAGCCATCAACTGTCGGTTATTGACATATTCTGTGACCTTGGCTCCACTTCCAAATGGAAAGCAAAACCACAAATAAAACTGCAGGGAATAAAGAAATTGAATTTTGGCCTCAATTACATTGTTGTGAAAATGTTCAATAGTAAGAAATGATCTTAATTACTCCCACAGCTACCAATTTTGGAATAGGTGCTTAACCAAAAACCACATGTTGAATAATCCCATAATCTGTAAATGGGCAGAGTTCAGAGTATTGCTGTCAGAACCCGCCTACACGTACATAAGTGAAGCTGTCCATCCTTACCAGAGCAGTCCAACTATTTTGGTAAGTGCACAGTTTTCTTGCCAAAATAATTGTACCAATATATTCCTTGTCTTGGATAAGCCTAACAAACGCACATGCAACACATTATAGGTTATTTCATTACTATGTAACATTAAACTATGGTGATACAGCTGCAGTCAGGTGGGATGGGCAGTTTTCTACCCTACCGTATCCTGGCATTTAAAGCAGTAAGCTTATGTTTAGTAGTAATGCCTTTTTTATTCATGTAGCTACTTCTTTTAATGAAAAATCAGAATCTAAAAGAAAACATTTTCTTTATTTCAGAGGGGACAGGAAAGGGTAGAAGTAGAAAGCCAGGCCCCCAAGTTCCAGTTTATTCAAGAGTTATTTATTTACAGCTCAAGTCTGTTCACTGAATTTAGCTGTTAAGTAAAGGAGTAGGAAGAGTGGTGGGGAGTGGAGAGAGAGAGAGCGCGAGAACAGAAGCTCTTTGCCTGACAGCAGTTGTTAGAGCAGCACTCCTGATTATCGTAATGGGTTCACTTGTCAAATGCCTTTCATACCAAAAGCAAGGCTGTTGAATGTGAAGTTGAGTCTGTGGACTTTTTTCCCCCATGAAAAAGCTCTCTCCGCATCACCCCCCTGCAGATGAGCATTAAAAGCATTTTGATGCTTGAGGGAATCTTATTTCCAGGGGAATATCACAGCATCTACCTGTCTGTTGTTGCTTCTGAACACTTTGTTCATTACTTCAAACAATGAGTCAGCACATAAGATTAAAAAAAGGTTTAGTTTTACCTCTTTTGACCAGTAGTTTTCATAAATAATCTCTATTTCTCATTTCCCATTCCCTAAAATCAATGAGCATTCTACCAACTGAATTAAAAGCCATTGCTCATCTTTCCAGCTCTTTAGTAGTAAAATTCCTTTAAAAAAAAATTAAGTCAAATGTCGGTGCCCTTTTTGTATCAGCCAGTAATCTGACCCTTAAACTACACAGTGACTAAATTAATATTTGCATACTTTTTCTTTACAATAAACAAACAACCCCCAAACATTTCCTCTACTTCCTCAGAGGCAAAAAAAACTTTGAGAAGCAGAGAAGAAAGCAAGCTTTTGGTTCCTTTTAAAGGAACCTCTCCTATGCCTTCTTTGGGGCACGACTGTCACCAGCGTGGCTGTTGTGGGTTGAGTGACAGAGTGCAATGCTGGAGCAAATGCAAGTGGCTGCTGCACTGCAAGGGAGAGAACCTCAGGGCTTCCCCCAGTCATGGGGGTCATGTGCTGGGAAACCACATTGCAGGCAACAGATGGACAGGTGGTGAAAGTCATAACTGAAAAGACAAATGATTGTTCCTAATAAAAGGTTTGTTTAGGGACATATTAAACCCTTACAGTAGTGGAAGGGGAGTGATTTTAGTCATCACAGTAGAACTGGAAATATGAAGATGCATCAAGACAAAGGAAGGAAGCGATACTATTTCTGATTCTTTCCAGTAGGCAGCTCTCAATGAAGGCAATTATTCACTGGGTGTGTGGTAACCCAACTGGAAATGGATTAGGGAAAATAAATCACCCCCAAAACAGTGATTGGGATTCTGGCACATAATGCTTCTTACAAACAACAACAACATACCTGTTTTTCCACTCCTTTTTATTTTCAGAGGGCTGTTTTGAAGCCTCAGCAATGTTGCTAGGACCAGATTCGCACATGTAAGAATTCACACATGTAAGAATTCACACATGTAGAAGACTCAGCAGTTTAAATAGTTAAACAGTCTGAAATAAATAAACAAACAAATCTATTATTAGACACACTACTTGCACTTCCAGATATGTGAAACCACATTTCTAGGAGATGGAGGGTTGTTTGATTTTGGTCTCAGGCTGGGGAAGTGGTCTTTATTCCTTTGGTGCAGGGCAAGTCACGTACCTATGTTAGCTACCTCCTTTCAAGCACAGGAAAGAGTAATGCTTGTAAGCCCCATAGATTGCCAAAAAAATAACAATAATCTTTTTGTTTGCTGTGTATGAAGAGAACAAACTTCCTATTGCGTTTTAGAGCACATGTGTATAGTGCTCTGTATCTCAGCACTGCTTGAGTTCTATTGGAAAATAAAATTTATAATTATTGTTCCCAGTTTACCTAACTTAATAAAGAACCAATTTATGAGGCATTTCTGTTGGCTTTTGAACCATCAAAACACATGCAACTCACTTGAACCCTTACAGACCTGCAATTGTCTTTGCTGGCACTTTCACACAGATTTAAAGTGTGATATTCCATTACAGATACTCCAGGCCACCAGCCTGCTTGCTGCAGGATTACAAAGGAGTAGAAATAGGTATTTTAAAGGACAATTAAGAGGAGGAAGGGAACGTAACTGGGTGGGAGGAGGGGAGGCAGAATCCCCCCAAAAGTGAAACAAGATTTTCAATTATTTCTATAAACTATATTTAGGTCAAGGCAACAAAAAGGATGAGCTAGCATATTCAAAGAAACCTCAATTCCTTTTGCTACTGTTCGGTAATAGATGTACTCAAAAATCATTAATATCCTTGTGAAAGATGGAGAGTTGGAAATATGGCACCACAGTTACTGCTTATTTCCTGTATTAGAAAGACAAGTGATTGCTCTAGGTTTTCTTATTATACATATTAAAAAAGAAAAGCTGCAAAAAGGATTAATTCTGGAAAATAACACACAAAAGTAGAATAATAATAATAATAATAAAACAAAAATCAATCACAACAGGAATCTAGGGAATAGGTTTAAAAAAAAGAAAATCACAAGGGCTGGAACAGTTACTTGTAATTGACAGAAGAAAACCATAAATCAATAGAAAGCTTTGAAGAAGGTACCATAGGAATAGATGAATATATACTCCAGAAAGATTAATGTTTTGTGTATGGCAGACAAAACCAGTGGAACCAGTCATCATGAAATGGAAAATAACATCACATGCCATAACACTTTGTAACGACCTTGATAGGAAGAAGCTGGCTGCAGAGAAGTTACATCTCACTTAATTAGGTAGGATTTTGTGCAGCTCTGAAAGCATTTACTTGATCCTCTACGTTAAATATAGCTTATTACCTACAGACTGTTCATAACTTAAAAGCATGCCTCCTTCTGAATCAAAGCGGGACAGTGATAAGTACTATAATTTTCATATTTGTTAGCTATGTTTTTACCAATAGAAGTGCATCATTGAAAACAACACCTTGAGACAAAACCAGTCAGAAAGCTACTGAAACACACTTTCTGATTTGAAAATGATGATTAAACCTTATTCCTTTTTTTGCAACTTCCCAGAAAGCTTTATGAATATAACTTCTTTGAATTAGAAAGGAAATTTCTACTACCAGGCATGAATATACTGGTTAGGGACATTACAATAAGGAGGAGAACAGTTCATTTGCTCTCCTTACATTTGGCCAAGCAATGTACCACCCATTCCATAGCTCAGGAGAAAGAGCCTTAAGAAGAAGTGATTGCAATTTTATGAAGACTTTCCCTATCATTTTGTTCCTGATGACATTTGCGTTTTATAGGACATACAGCTAGTACGGAAGAGAAGATTACGTGTGTTCGTAATAAAGTTTTACACTGATACAAGTTACAGGGAATAGATTAATCTAATGCAATTTAATGACAGCGGTTTGCTTTGGTTTTTCTTAAATTCCTCTTCTATATATTATTGTAAATTCATGTTAAAAGTAGACAAGCACGTATATAGCAACACTTTTTCTGAAAGTTTCCTTCTGCTGCACATCAAAGGACCTTAAAAATATATGTAAAAATCACTTTAATGACTTTGGTTTCTGTGCTATAGTGTCTCGACCCTTGCCTTGATGTTAACAAAAGCAGTGTGCTATTCTTTTGAACTAGATTCTGTTGAATAGCTTTGAACTAGCCCACTGTCAGGACAGGCGTGATTAGACTACTGGACAGGCTATCTGAACAAGAATGTCCTGAAGCACCTATGCTCTGTCCCTGTATAAGGACAGATGAGCTGGATGGCCACGAATATAAACAACTAACTGGGCGTTTCCCGGGGACTGATGATGCATGTAGAAAATTTTAGTCTGGAACAAACTGCTTTCCAGCAGGCCTTGCCTTGCACAGTAGGCTTTCAGGGACTGTTGTATTTGAGCAGTTTAAATTACACTGGACAGGGAAGCCTCCAAAAGTAAAAATGAGAACACTGGCACCACAGAAAATACCAAGGGACCACAGGCTTAGCAATATCTGTACCTTTTGAAATCTTAAATGGCTTTTTCAAAACTTCCAGTGCAGAGGATGCATGCTTTATATGCATGATATTTATATCTTCCTCTTCCTGAATTTCCCCTTGCTTTTCTGACCTCTTCTTCTTGCATCTGTTTCATCCTTGAAGTTAAGGGCAGAACAAAACCTTTTGTGAAAAATTCTGAGAATGAACCAGAGAATAAATATTCATCCTCTGCTTTTCTTTGGTGCTTGCATCCCAGCCCTACCCAGCAGCCACTTAGGTTTGAAGCACTTGGTACCTCACAATCCACTCAGCATATTTTTGAGGGGTTTGAGTTTCACTTTTCATGACAAAAAAGTTTTGGTCAAGCAAAAAAAAAGAAGCATAGGATGTTTAGACTTCACCCTTCCTTCTTGTGAGCATATACTTATGAAAGATTAAAGCTGGAGGAATCTTTATGGAAACCTTGTGCAAATAGCTGCATTGATGACTGAGCAGCGAAAACACAAATACTATTTTCCCGGTTTTCTATCCACTATGTAAACTACTCTCACAGCTTCTTTTCATCTTCTAACATTGGCCTGTACCTATACTAATATCATCATCTATATCTAATATTCAACTATATTGTATAAGTCTACAATATTGCCTCCCCTTATGTCAAAAATAATTCTGTACTGCCTCAGGCAATTTTTCTAACCTTCCCTTTCACATCAGTGTTTGATAAGGCATTTTATTCTTTTCCCAGCAACTTCTTAGCTGTACCCTTGACATACATTAATCGGAGTTTCTCTCTGACCAAAGGATGGACACCTCTCTCTTGCAATTAGTTAATGGTTTCCTACTTGCTGCTGCTGCTGTTGTTTCCATCTCACTCACCATCCTCCTTGACCTCAGAGCAGCTGGAACTCTGAAATTAGATTAGACAGGCTCATGCAACTCTCTCAGCTCCACAACAGCTGCTACAGTAGTTTTGCTGTTTCTGTCTAAAAGCATGTCTGGACTTTTATTTTGTTGTATAAATTGCAGTGATAGTAGGTGCATATGGATGGAGATTACTATTTCCAATACAAATGAAAGTATGAAAATAAAAAAAAGCAGAACCAGTAGGAGATGGACACACTTGTTTTTGCAGCACAAACATGTAGAAGACACATATAAGCCTTCCCAAAGGCTGTATTCAAAACACTGTTCATCAACATTACCCTAGGAACAGCCCTACAAAAGAAGAGCTAATAACAACAGAATGGTAACAAAGTCCAGTGATTAGGAATGGTTTACTATTAAAGAGGCTGTAACTGAGATTATCACTGGTAAGGAACTAACCTTTCCATTTCGAGTTCATAGTAACACTAGAATGCTGGGGGTGGGGAGGTGGGGAAGGATTTTTTACACAGAAGGACAAACCTCTATTTTACTAACTTCCTCCTCTTGTGAAGCAATATTAACTCAGGTTTACCCAACGATGCTCTCTAACTCTCACTGCTTATAGTTTACAAAAATTTTAAAGGGATATGGGCTTTAGCAGCAAGTACTCAGGGAGTCCTTTTCTGCACGTCATTAGCCCAGTTCTGAAAAAATAGAGTAAAGGCCAGGCAAGGAAAACAGCTCCTGAACACTACAGCTAGTAAGAGAAACAGAAGGTAAAAGTGAAGGTTGAAAAATGCAACTGAATGAGGTGGTACAAATTAACTGCAGTTCAGCAAGTACCCATCACTCACTACAGCGGGTATGGCAATGTCCATACCACTCATGCACATTAACCTATTAATTTAAAAAAAAAAAATCAAGCCAGAAGTGGTGCAGGAAGTAACTGTTATTTGTGTTATTTGCATCTATCTTCTTACTATATGCTGGGAAAATGAGACCTGTTACTATTCCTTACAGAAGACACATGATGTTAAAGCTTTTAACTGAAAAAAACCCATAAGTTAAAGCTTTTGCTCCTTTTCTTAAGGAGCTGTGAAGTTTAAGTTTTACACTCTTAGCAACAGTTCCTCTTTCACCTCAGTGTCCCTCTGCTATTACAGTACGGCAGGATCAGAGAGAGATGTTTGTTAAACAACTTCTCTAGTAATTTTGTATTCAGTTTCGGTTCCTCTGACTGTGACATTTCAACTTCATATACATGAGATGAGGGTCAAATATAGACTGCCTGAGCTCTTTCCAAACACTCAGGAACCATCCCACCATCCACACCTCCTCTTAATTCTCTTGCATTTCATCAAACAATGAGGAATACACACCTTAAACCAGGAAGCTGAGCTCTGAAGGGTTGATATAGGAAAAATATTTAAGTCAGATTTTTCAACTCAAAAATCCTAACTGATATGCCAATTAATCTGAGTCTGAATCCCAGTGAATAATGAGGCTTCTATTTCTATGATGCTATTACTTTCATTATTATACAAACATAAAATAGTTTCCATTATTTTACTGATGTAGCACAATGCTTTATGAATGTTAAGGATTTCAACCTTACAACAGTCCTGACAGGTATGTGTTATTAAGCAAGACGTGAAATACAGAGCTGCTGAGCTACAGTGAGCATTAAGGAAAAAAAACTCCAGCTAAACAAACAAAAAGTAGCAGAAGCTGTCATTGAACACAGAATTCCTGATAGCTAATCTGCCATGTAACAAAGAGCAATTGATCTGAATAAAAATGGAGAAAAAGAAGGACATTCTCCAGCTGTCAGTCATAGTAGGAATGATATTCACCCAAAAGGCAGAAGTCCAGAAGTTTATATCTGTGTAAGCGAAGAGGTGGACAGAACTGATCCTGCTAATTGTTTTCATCCTTCACTGTAATTAAACCAAGAGAAATCTATCCACTCAGTGGGCTGCAGGACCAAACCATCACTGTCAGGTCATAGTTGCCATGCATATCAAATGTAATTTGATAGACTCCTTAAACATCAACGTTATTTCATCGTGAAAATTAATAAGTCAACCTCAACTTTACACCAAGATTTAACTTCATTAAAAATAACTGCAAGGGCTTAATATTTGGAGTACATTTAGAAAACTCCCCCTTATTCAGAAGTGTCTGTGGTTAGAAAAGGTAGTCTCATTTGGATTTATATCACTCTCCTGAAATGCATGATTAAGTCTCCAACAGAAAATCAGTATTCCATTGGCTACAAATCTATTACTTTTGGTTTAGGAAACCGTCCCTCCACTGTCCCCTTCCCAGTAATATGATGTATTTCAATGCATTTTGCTGAGTTCAGTGCATTTTGATACTTCCATTTAGTGTTTTGCACTTCCTTTTCAATTCTCTCTCTGCAGTGTATCAAACTTTGTTCATTATATTTCAAGTAGCAGGGCAGATAAATAGTGTCTGCTAGGATATACTTTCAACTGAGCATTGAAAGCGCCTGCTTAAAATTCCCTTTGAATAATCTTTTTTTTTTTTTTAATAAAAGAAAGAAAGAAAAGCTTTTTGGCAATCCATTAGTTATCACACAATTATTTGTGCTAGACAGTCATAAGTAGTGGATGTGGCACTGCAAACACACTTTATAACTAAACAGCAAAGAAGATACTGACCGTCGTTCCCACTGAAGAATTTGTTACGCAATCCTAAATACATAACCTGCATGTCCTACGTAAAAAGGATATTAGGCACCTTTTTCTGGACTTGCACACTATTCTAAATCTGGCTGTTTCCTTTAAAATAAACAAACAAAAATATCTTTACCCTCATAAGCAGGATAAGCCATACTGTTAAGAAACAGTCTGCATCTGTAGCTAAGGTTTTACTTCATGTTGAAAATGAAGATCTCCACTTGAGCATTAGAGAATTATACTCCTGTCTGCTTTGTACTCTTGAGCTAGAAAACATCAAGAACTGGGAACGGAACTTCTCTTTTATTTATACAGGATTCAATTAGGGACAAATATCACCAAGTTTCTCCTACTGTAGGAGCATCAGAAACTCACCATAGATGTCCATCTTTTTACCCTGACCATGCTTTCTTGCTGTACTGGGTCTGGCTGGGATGGAGCTAACTTTCTTCACAGCAGCCTGTATGGTGCTGCATTTTGGATTTGTGACTAAAAGAGTGTTGATAACACACCGACGTTTTGGCCATTGCTAAGCAGGGCTTTCAGAGTTAAGCCGCCTTCTTTTTCCCCACTCTATCCTCACAGTGAGCAATCTGGGGATGGACAAGAAGTTGAGAGGGGGTATACAGCTGGGACAGCTGACCCGAATTAGCCAAAAGGATATTCCATTCCACATAACAGCATGCTCAGCAATAAAACCTGGGATACATGAAGGGGCTGGTGTGAGGGGGAAGGTTGGCTTCCAAGGTGGCCATTGCTCAGAGATTGTCTGGGCATCAGTCTGCTAGCAAGAGGTGGTTCCTGACTGCTTTTTCATCACTTTTTGTTTGTTTGTGTATGTGTCCCCCTTTCCTTCACCTGTTAAACTGTTTTTATGTTGATCCATGAGTTATCTCACTTTTTCCTCTTGCCATTCTCTCCCCCACACCATCTTGGGGAGGGAGAGAATGAGAGAACAGCAGTGTGGGTGCTTAGCTGCTGGCTGGGAGGAACCCACAAGACCTGCTAAGTTATTCCATGTATTTTCTCTTTCCTTGTATCCTTTCCAGCCTGCCTGCCCAGTAACCTGTTTTGCGGACTTGGTCTAGGTCCTTGCTTAGGGACAGAATTGAAGCAGATCGTATGGAGAGTAATTCCCTCCTCTCTTAAGTTGTCTTACAGAACACCATTCAAATAAGTCAAATGTACTACACAGGACACTGAGCTTTTAATGAAGCTTAACATTTTGCAGCTGGCAGTTTATGATATAAGCTGATCCTAGTGTCACCTTTTTAGTAAACAGTTTTTAAACTAATGGAATCATTTCCCTGAGAAAGGCAGTTACTCACTGCTAAATTCACACAATTAGTTCCACTTACATAAACTGATATTTCTAGTACAGACACCCATAGCTAAATCCTTCTTCCAGTGTCTGCCTGAAACACAATACAAATAGTAATTGCACTGTGTGTAACCTTAATCTAGATAATTTGGGTATTTGTAATGATCTAACCATAGCAGCACAGACTTAAGCGTTACCCATGTTAACTCACCTGTGACCTCAGCGGAGGTGCTCATCCAGGCAAGTCTGTAGCTCCACTCAATGTAGCCAGACAAACCCAGCACAAGGTGGCTGAGGTATGGGAAAATTCACTTTAAACATCTCGATACAGCCACAGCCTATATTAGATGAGATAACTCTGTATATGGCCTCTCATAATACAAAATTATACAATTTAGTCTATATATGCAAAAACCTTCTTTCCAGATACCACAATCAAAGGGCAAGAGAAACTATTTGCCCTATCTACTAGCCTGTGAAGCTTTCATTAAATTCCTGGAAGAATTATTCAGATATTTGGAGAAAGAATAGGATCATTACAGGTATTTCAGGCAAGATAGTCTGTAACCACTTATTGGCACAATATCTCCTAAAAGGTCATTGATTATTACCAGCTGTGTCTATTAAAATTCAATTTTATATGACATTTTGAGAAGTGCATCAGGCAATAAATTGCTAGATTGAAAGCGTTTTTCAAAAGAGGGGAAGGTATCCACAAGGGCAGATATACATGGCAGACTAGTAAGATTGCAATAAACTAAAGTACACTATCAATCTGCTGAATTAATGCAGGGAGTTTAATCCATTGTATTTGCTGTAATAGAGATAGCAGTTGTCACAGAAGAAGTATAGCATTACCAGGCTTGATAACTATTACAGTGATAAATACTAATGGACAAGGCCATTCCTGAGACACCCATGTCGAAGCTGATATTTAACTTATTTCAGTTGGGGCCTGAAAAATATTTTCCCATTGCCCTTTTCTTCCAATGGACTCTGTCATTAATGGCCACTGCCATAAATGAGGGCCTGAAAAAGAGGTGAAGGCTGAAGTTTCTTAAGATATTTCCCCCACTACCCCATCCTGCAACAGACCCCCAAATCTGGTGGTGCTGGCAGCTAGGAAACCTACTGTTTGTGTATATTATTGATAGAATCATAGAATGGTTTGGGTTGGAAGGGACCTTTAGAGGCCATCTAGTCCAACCCACCTGCACTGAGCAGGCACATCTTCAACTAGATCAGGTTGCTCAGAGCCCTGTCCAACCCCACCTTGAATGTTTCCAGGGATGGGGCCTCCACAGCCTCTCTGGGCAACCTGTGCCAGTGTTTCACCACCCTCATTGTACAAAATTTTTTCCTTATATCCAGGCTAAATCTACCCTCCTTTAGTTTAAAACCATCACCCCTTGTCCTGTCACAACAGGCCTTGCTAAAGAGGGTGCTGCCATCCTTCCTACAGCTCCCCTTTTAAGTACTGAAAGGCTGCAATAAGGTGTCCCCGCAGCCTTCTCTTCTCCAGGATGAACAGCCCCAACTCTCTCAGCTTGTCCTCATAGGAGAGGTGTTCCAGCCCCCAGATCATTTTAGTGTCCCTCCTCTGGACCAGCTCCAACAGCTCCATGTCCTTCCTGTGCTGAGGGCTCCAGAGCTGGAGCAGCACTGCAGGTGGGGTCTCACCAGAGCAGAGGGGCAGAATCACCTCCCTCGACCTGCTGGCCACGCTGCTTTGATGTGGCCCAGGATACAGTTGGCCTTCTGGGCTGCAAGCTGACATTGTTGGCTCACGTCCAGCTTTTTGTTCCCCAGTACCCCCAAGTCCTTCTCTGCAGGGCTGCTCTCAATTCCTTCATCCCCCAGCCTATATTGATACCAGAGGTTGTCCCAACTCAGGTGCAGGACCTTGCACTTGTCATTTTTTTTGAACCTCATGAGGTTCTCACAGGCCCACCTCTCCAGCTTATATAGCTCTCTCTGGAGGACATCCTGTCCTTATTAGAATAGGGAGAATAATTTTGCAAGAATGGATTACCCAACCAGTCCTTTTGCAATGTGCAGTGACCCACCACCTCTCTGATATACTCTCGTTTTCCCCCAGCTACACAAAGAAGATAGTATTAACTCAGAGAAGCTACTGTTTACAAGTCTGCTGATTAACAGGAACAACAAAGCTCATGAAGCCAAGTGTTCTATGATGTTGTTTCATATTTGAGCTATCTGGTATGTAATAACTACAGCTGAATTCTGGAAGAAGTCTTCCTGTGAGTGGGGCATTGGAAAAAACTTTCTCCCTTGTGGCTTCTCTGGTACATAGTACAGATTAAGTTCACCCCATGGCCTTTCTGCCCCTTGGAGTGATTTAATGGTATCTGTCTCTTCTGTGGTACCTACTGTCACAAGATGCAGAATCTACTGTCTCTAAGACCATACTATCTTCATTAACAGAAGAGTTACATTTCAAAGGAATGGGTGGACAGAGAAACAGCTTGACACCATAACCTACATCCTCCTAGGAAACCCAGGTTTCATACTACCTACAGGAAGGAAGCACTTAAAATAACTGTTTGTGCCTGATTTGGGCAAGTTTTATCTCTTTGCAGTTTGTTAGAATGCTACTAAGGCCCAATAATAACTATTACACATTGTACTGTTGTAGAAACTGTAGCAAAGAGGGAGTGAAAAAGCAAACATTTCCAGCAAATCACTTCTCACTAATGGCAGCATAAATCTGCAGTTACTCAGTTGACTTCAATGAATCTACTTTACATTTACGCTGCTGCAGCCAAGCATGAAATTCATCGTAGTGATTTATTCCATAGATGAGATAGATCTAGGTTGGGCTCAGTTCTGCACTTAGAAAATGGTCTGTAGTTGAAAAATTACTAGTAATTGGAGATAGAATTCATAGCTGAAGAGTGTTTCCAGAGCAAAATTTTTCAAAAGCTTCAGCGATTGCTTTACTATGAAGAGCCAGATACATGCAGCCACCTATGACTTAAAGTGTGTGTGTTTCAGATATGAAATACCTCATAGGACTTAGCTGCAGGGAGTAGTTCTGTAAAGCTGGTTGTTCTTCACATTTTAACAAAGGCTTCAACTTCATGTCACATAATTCCTATCATACAACTTCATACATCACAACAAAACTAATAACCTAACAGATGGAGTTGAATAAGGACATTGAATAAATTGAGAACAGAGTCAGTTGGTCACCTTACTCTAATCTGGAGTTACAAATATTAAAACACTTTCATCATAATTACATAGGCATTATGGGTGTAAGACAACAGAACTAGACTCTTCTCGGGGTATCCAGTGGCATGGCAAGAGGCAATAGGCAGCACAAATTGAAATACAGTAGATTCCACTTAAGTGGAATCCTACAACTGTGGATAGTTTAAGATTTCTGTTAGGTTGTTGCAAATTACTCAGTTATTCTTGATGTAAAGCAGTATTTCAACTTACACAGAGGTCAGACCTTATAATAAAATCTTTTGTACATCATAGTTCAACAATTTGGATTTTTTTTTGTTATTGTTAAAATAGATCTGTCTTTAGGAAATTAACTTTTGCTCTACAGCTCATATTCTGCTTCTACAGAGAAAGTAGATGAATGCTCACTGTCTACCACTGGTGGCAACTGATATCACAGGATCAAGGTAATTTATATGGAACCCTCCACCTCTCCCCCAAGAAATGTTTTTTAATTTATTGAATGCCATTTATTATCTGAAGAAAACAAAATTGAGTGTTGGACATTGTCTGCTTTGACTAAACTCAAAAGGAGATTTTCTGCCTCTTCCAACACTGGCCTGATCTGAAACTTTCCACTGAAAATTTCCACTGTTTACAACCACAGCATTGGACCAGGCTCCCATGTCAGAATCCATGAAAGAACTAGGAGAAACAAACAAACAAACCAAAATCAAAACCATGACGAGGTAAATGAAATGTTTTTCCCCTCAACTGAATACAGTCTCCACCCTTTTCACTAGCTGCACAAGAGATGCTCTGTAACAAAGTTCAGAAGAAATCTACATACCCATCTGGATAAAATATAAAATTCATTAACACCTTATGTTGTAGATGAAAATTGCAAATTTAAAACCTTTCTTCTTGTGACAAACTGGAGTCTTTTTTTTTTTTTGTCAGTAGTGTGAATTGATGTTTCCCCAGCTTGTACTCCAAGTGTTTGGTAGGAAATCTACAATTTGCACTTCAAAGACTCAGTCCAGATTAGTCGTGTGCTTTGTGGCTGTCTTGCAATTGTATCATTGAAGTCAAGAGATTTCCATATATTTAAAGTGACAGACTTACATTTATTTAATTCTATAGAACATATTAGACTGCATTTTGTTTGGAGCAGCTTTTCAGCATATTTGGATCTCTGATCAATTTAATTAATCATATAAAATGTGAGCTGAGTGCCCATTGCAGTACAAAGTTTCATGTGTGTGAAATAGTTTACCAAACAATATTAAAACATGAGACAAAAATAAACCAGGCTCTATGGCGCAAAAAAATCCTCTCAAAACAACTCCTCCCGCCTTAAGCCATTATTTGATTATATAATTTAGCTTTTAAATCCACGTGGTACCAGACCAAACCCTGACAACTTTACTTATTCAGCACTCCCAGTGGAGAACAGTCCATCACAAAGATTTCAGGTGAGAGGCCACCAGAGAACCCGTCAAATCCTGCAAGCATCAGAAACGACTTCTGCTACACCTGTTTACAGAAGTAGCTCTGTAATTGCAGAGGTGCAGAAATGCTCTTGCTTCTGATTCCAAAAGGATTTGGAAAGCAAACGTGCCATGAAGTGCTATCGTGGCAAATAGCTGTGATGTCCTCACTGTTGGCTGCTGTGTCTCTGCCAGAGCTTGGAGCCAGGCTGTTCACACCTCGCAGTGTGTTGTTCCCAACACTGCTGCGCCAACGCCTTGTGGCAGGAGCTACACATCTCTCCAAACATTGACAGGCACACAGGGCTGAGGGAGCTGTTCATCACCTGCTAGCTGCCATCTCCCCCCCCCCCCCTTGGAAATATATTAAAAAACAAAATCGAGACACTGCTACCTAGGAAGAGGAGGCAGGCTGAATATATCCTGAAATTATCAAACCCTTGGGGACATTATTTGCAAGGAACTATGTGACATTATAAGCCATGAGAACAGTATAAAACGTGGTGGATCAAGGTGTACCAGGCAATATAGGGGGGAGAGGCTGTGGTACCCTCCCTCAGCGAGGCCAGCCAGGCAGGGGAACGTGGCCAGGGTCAACCACAGCCCAGCTGTCCCCAGGCTCCAGCCCAGCTGGGAAGGGGGCCCCTGGGACAGGTTCGGGGTGAGGGTGGCACCTAGTCCAGCAAGGCCCAGGGGCAGGTGGGGCAGGGTCTGATGGCAGCCCCCAAGGCGCTCATGGCCCAGACACTGATTTTTCACCCAAGTGAAACCAGCTGATGTATAGTATTTTATTAGGCTTTTAAAGCTTTGATTCTGTGTTGTCCATGACAGCTTAATGACACCGTCCTCCCCATCACAGTGCTTAATTAGCAGAGGTGGTGGGGAATTGCAGAGCTCTCCTGCTGGCTCAGCAGGGCTGGTCTGAGCCCACCCACTCTCTCCTCCAAGCTGAGAATGGCCACAGGCCTGATTTCCCCATTACCAGTGCGATTAACTTCCTTCTAGTAAAACCATGAAAATATTTCCCTCTAAGGTATGAATGACCAAGCAACAACAAAGCTGCCAAGTCTGTCGGAGGAAGGGGAAGACAAGGTTCCCTTCACAAACCTTGTTTTGGGGTAAATCATCTCTGTTAACAGTATGTCCTGTTCTAAATTTGATGACTGCAAAAGGCAGGGAACACAGAGGAATCTTATAAGGTAAAAGTTTTATTTTGACATAGAATCTAGCACAGCTTGGTCTAACTTGGAAATGTTGGTAGCACTTATAGTAAAAAAAAAAAAAAAAAAAAGAGAGACATCTCTAAAAGCTCTAGTACTTAAACGGTGTCAGTTACAATTGATTGTCAGGAGTAAAATAAATGCTATAGAGAATTCCTTAATAGCAAAAAGCTTTTTTTCCCCCCAAGAAACTATCTTCTATAATTCTGCATTCCCTGTCACTAAATAGCAAGTGTTTCACAAGCCTTAATGCATTCATAACATTTCTGGGAGGCAGAGGAATATCATTGTTTATCATTTTACAGGTGGAGAGCTGAGGCAGAGGAAGGGGAACCCTTTGTGGCCATGAGTTTGAATCTTCATTTCTGGATTCCTAGGCCACTGCCCTAAATACTGGGCAATGCTTTCCACCACTAGCATTCCCCCCTCCCCCCCCCCGATTATGGCTAGTCCTAGATAGAAACATTGATAGCATTACATCAAGAAAAGGTAGGGTGCCCTTCCCTTCTTTCTTGGGAGACCAATACTGAGAGCTCCCCCATTCCTTAAGAAGTCTAGGAGATAATGTAGTATTAATCATAGGCATCTGAACTGCTTTCAGGAGCTTCTGCTCCTTACCATCCTACACTAGGGCAGAAAAAACACCTGGAAATTTTGGCGTCCAGTGAGGTTCCCACGGCAAAAAATACCAGCAATGATATAGAGCAGTAGTGTACCTCTCAGAGATGGTTTTGATCTAGTTTCCTCACTCAGTTAGCTAAAGCAACTGTTGGACACAGGGATACAGGACTAGGAGGGTGAAAATCTTTTCCCGGTGTTTGCAAACAGGGTGATACTCTAGGTATAAGTACTGTTGAAACCAGTTAAAAGACTACCAAAGCCTTGCTATAGGCCTACATAAGTTAACAGAGGCCTATGCTTTAACATCAGCTGACAGATAGAAGCCTATCACCCATATGCAACATAAATTTTTGTTTGGCTGGTAACCGCATCTCTCCAGACTTCTTTTTTGATATATAGTATATTATAGATACACCTGATATTTCTAGGTGTATTATTAGCTTGCTGAAATAAAGTTATGCTCAGTATGAAAACTATTATATGGAACTAGGACAAGGACCTGAAACTAGGATGATTTCATACTCTTACCAAAGGATTATGTATGACATCTACAGTAATGCATAACAGACCATATGAAGATAATGGGAGGCAGCATGTAGGCACCCTGGCACTATTGCTATAAATCACAATAGCCCCTTTGGAGGGAGACAGGAAAGATCTATCAAGACAGCACCTTTCCCCTTGAAGGGACAACACCTGGACTGGGATTTGATTGAGTCAAATCAGTGAACGTGTACATTAATTCACAAAAGGAGGCAAACAGCTTATTACATTTAGCTATACACCTATACAGTATATGCTCATTAGAGAACACCTTTAGTGTCCTTGCCCCTTTTCCCTGCAGTCATCCCAATCCCATAAAACAACAGCTCTTGCAACAACAGGTGTCTCACAGCTCTAAATCATACAATATTTTGGCTGCCAACAGGTGTCACCATGAGGAAGGGACAGAGTCAATAGCGATTCATTCTGCAGGATTTGCCACAAAACTGCCCTGGGGAGCAGCCTGAAGAAAATGCTACAAACCGTTAGTCACTTATGGTTTCCATGTCTTAACCTATCAGTAACAAAGGAAACAGCACCATTGGTAACAGTAGGGAGAATCAGAATATGTTCCCAAAATGCTGCATTTTTGTTTCTCCTGGCCTTCTATAAATGAACACAATTCCTCCCTGCTTCCAACCACATACTACTTCCTTCCAGAACACAGGAGAATATTTTCCTCTATAGAAGAAAACAATACAGGAATATTACACAAAAGAAACATTGCTGTCTTTTCCACTGCCTTTTGCTGCAGCATTTTCCATTGAATGACGTATACATGCATATTTATAGTGTATCTACACAGATCATGTTTTTCCTACACTTCCAAATTCTGAACTCTTCTTGAGCTCTGCTGCACTCTTTATCGTCTGTTCTCCTTGTCTGTAGGTTAAAATAGCTTATTTTTTAAAAGTCTGTCTTTCTACTAGATAAAACAAAAGCATATAATATTTAAGGCATCAACTACATTACTTCTAACGTGAACTTCTTTAGTTAAACTGTTCATGCTCATAAACCTGTACTGCTTATTAATTCCTAACACAAGTGAATGTAATCAGAGCTAGTCATTGCTTGCACTGATAATTTTAGCACTTCAACTTCAAAAAAAACCCCTGATTATAATGATCAGTCTCTTGGAATTTGTTTTATAGTTTCTGATCCTTTTGTTTTAACACTCTGTATGGTTCTAATAAGATAAAAGGAATGCCTACTTAGAAAAAAAACATGTTTTCTGCATTATTCCTCTCTCAGTAATTAAAACTCCTCCAATGTATTACAGATAATTGAAAAATGAAAATTATGTGCACATTTTGTAACTTAAAAAAGAAAACTCTTGCAGAGCAATTTAATCCGGGAAGTCTGAAAGATAAGAAGGGCTGTTATGCAGCATTCAGATAAGGCCCTTCCCAGAGCTTTGCAATCAGACAGAATTCCTACTCATTTTACCAGGAGTTTGCAAAAGGGTAGAATTTTTTGATAGTGAAAGCTTTCACATATGGAAAGCAGAGACATGGGAGTGGAAGCTATTTATTTAATGAGTAAAACACCTAATAAGGCATCCAACTGGAAAGAGTGAAATTCAGAGAAAAGTAGATCTACTGTCATCTCTACCAGCTGCAATGCCCTGGATTTGGAAAAATATCATGAGACTTTAACTTAGATAGATAACCAGATTACTTTAACAGATAACCCAACCAATCATAGATAATTGCATAATGAAGCATATTGAACTGGAAAATTCCAAGACCATCACTGAATGCTCTTGTTTACTTATACATGTAGCTATATTGTGGAAATTTTCTTGCTGAAAAAGTGTCTAGAGAAAACAAATATTTATGTATAATTATATTGGCTTGAATAAGAATTCCTATAGCTTTTTTTTTTTTTTTAGTTGGATTTTGTTGTTGGTAAACTTTCTAATTTGCTCCAGAAAATGCGGAAGTGTCATGGCAGACTGAAATTGAAATCTTGGTTTTTTTCTTTCTGGATTTGTGTTCTTTTCCTATTGTTACAGGACTTCTATGTAGAAATAACTCCTACTGACATGTCATAATAACTGAAAAATCTGTTACTCGTATTCTCTTTCTAAAACAAACACAAACAATTGGATGTTACCTTCAGATGGAAAAAAAATTGCAAAAATATTCACGATAGACACCTCAGAAGACAAGAAGATTTATTGCATTCTTTGGAAATATACCTTCTGTGTTTGCTGTAATGAAAACACTATGACAGGCACATACCCAGGCATCTTTGTATTGATTCACAAAACACCTACTATTTACCATGTAGCTGTAATGGTTTCAAATAAAACCTAAAATATGGACTAAAGGTGTACTTTGAAACATGTTTCTTTCTTGTAGTAAAAGCAGACCATTCTCATACTCCTGCTTCATTTCATCTTTCTCGAGTTATCCCCTACAATTGGTTGGAAGCCAATGAGAGAGATTTCTGTAAATTGCTGGGTTAAAAATGTTTCAGAGGTGGCTTATTTTTACTACACAGATTTTTCCATTGATCAGTTTACCCCTTTAAGGGTGTGCTGGCAGAAATGAGAAAGCAATAAATTACAAGGGGGGGTGGGAGAAGTGGAGATAGGATATTTCAGATCAGCTTCTCAATTTAAGAAAACAAGAAAGCTGAAGTGCTGAAGAGACTGATCTGCAGAAAGCCTGACTCAACTGGTAAGATTGCAAACTGCTCCAACCACAGCAGGGATTTCCTGTCTTGAAGGAGGTTTACAGTGCATTCAACAACTGTGGTAGCTTGACCTTGAAATTAGCTAGTTTTGGGACAGGTAGCTGTAGCCACAGCAGCCAGGGGCTCGACTAAGTTAGAACAACTGTTTGTGAGGGTATGCTATGGACTACATCTGGGAATTAACCTGGGTCTGCACAAGCGCTTTCCTGTTTTTGTTGCTACTATTCTCAAGCCAGTCTGTTTCCCAGTTCAATTTGGCTGTAGTCTGAGCACCACTTAGGCAGGAGATTCAGCTTCTTTCATTGTTAACAACTCAAAAAAAAAAAAAGTGAGACAAGATCTGAACTGAGCAGATAGATGCAAGTACAAGACCATTTTCTTGAGAAAAAATTTTGTAACCCTACTTACTTCTGGATAAGCATGCATCCGTAAATCTTCAAAACGCTCAGGGTGGAATACTTCACAACATAGGCATACAAAGTAGATAGTTACTGGCTTGCTTACTCTTCTTGCCATTCTGCAATTTTCATTTCACTTTCCCAGAGTGCTAGGCAAAAATATATGGAATAAGAATGACAGAGAAAACAAACTTGAAGTGCCACCCTTAACAAGTTAAAAGACATTAAGGATAGTTTTAATGTTATTCTCTGGAAGGACTGCAGTGTCAAAGCACATTGCAAAAAATTTATGTAGAGCTGCAGAATAGGCACATAATAGACATTCAAACCCCTAAACTTTGTGATATACAGGCATATAATTAGGAGAGTGCTATATAATAAACACCAATTAAGCCAGAACAATCACAAGGGGAATAACAAAATGAATGCTAAAACAGGAAAACCAAAGCCATCTGCACACTGAAAAATACCATTAATTCAAAACAGTCTGTGCATAACTGAATACCTGAAAAACTATTTATTACCAAACTGGGGGGCGGGGGGGGGGGGGGGGGGGGGGTGGTGGGAAATGATGCCATAACAACAACATTCTCGTTATAAAATTCTCCGACTATGATGACATTAATATATAAGCACTACATAAGAAATTACTTCACAAGAGACACTACAGAATAAAAGAAAAACTAAAGAAAAAAAAGGGAATAAAAGCACCTACAATCAGTTGTTTAAAATAAGAAGTTTAGGTCTGCTCACTGCCAAGATCAAATCCTAATACTTTAATATTAACCTGCTACATTAACAAGAAAAATAGGGTTTATTCTGCCTACAGAGATTTACTGAGAGTCGTCTTTTCTCCTGTGGCTTACCTGATCACAGGCATGCAAAACATGGAAAGCAACAGCCTGCATCAATAACAGTTGCTGCATCCTCTTTCCAACTAGTATCAATCCACCTCCCTCACATTCCTTTTTACTAACATATGAAGTTCCTAATTACCATATCTTAAACAATTACCTGCTATAGAAGTATCTTTTATTTTCCCAGAAATGGAGTGTTCTCACCTCCTTTGCCCATTAAATAAAGGCCTCATTCTCACGTGGACTTAAATCTAATTTCACAAGGAATTGTATCAGTAGTAAAATTCACATCAACTGGTATCTGTGCTGAAGAAGTACCCAGCTAGTTATATTTAGTACTGCATCTCTCACAGAAAACAAAACCTTAACCATTAATGAAAAATGTGTGAATTAACTGATGGCTTTTCACAGGTGAGCTATTTACAGAACAGTCCTTCTTCTGTTTCATCTCTCATCAGCTCTGCAACCCGACACACAACCTTTGGGTGCCTGTGAATGCAGGTAGCCAACAAACTAGCAAATTCTCCTCCTGGAGCTCTGCAAAGTGGTGGCATCAGCAATAGCACCAAGGAGGATGAAAATAAAGTAAAAGGGAAGAAGGACAAGATGCAAGGAATATAGTTTAATTAGGCTGCAGCTTCATTAAATCTGAGATAATTTCTCAGCAGTAAATTGTTCCTCTCATGATTGTCCCAACCTATTTCACAGGATGCTCATCAGTGCACTGACATGGTAGTGGTCCTTCAGTCCCTCCTTGGCTAAAAACGAAAGGAGAGCTGATGACTGTTATTTGTTACCCTGCAGCCTCACAGGAAAGAGGTAATCTGATGCCCTTCACCTTCTTCCTGCCAGCCCATTTCCAGCCTGGTTTATCAGATAACCAAACTCTTGTGTTTTTTACCTGCTGTGGATAGGGGTGGAGACAAAAAAACGAAGCAGAACAAAAAAAAGAAAAGTGATCAGCCTGGTGCTGTGGGAAGGAAAAATTTCCTCCTTGCTCCCTTCCAATCTCCCACAGAGTTGAACAGACGGCAGCGCGAATCATCACACACGCTCCTCTTCTGACCCAATAGGTGGAAAGCAAGGAGTGAAACTGGCCTTTAGCACTGCTGGAGTGTCAGGGTCAAAAGGAACTGAGTGTAGTTGTTACTCTGTCCCCATCATGCACACAATGTGACTTTTTCTGGCTCTTGGATAACATTCTCAGCTGATTTTTCTCACCTTCCAGGCAGATGTGCAACCGAAGGATCAGAAGTGACCTCTCTGCAGGAAACCCCAGACTCAGTTTTTGTGCTACATAAATAAAAAGGCATCCATATAGGGTGCTGTTAGAAGATACTGGACATAGGCTGGGTAATTGGGCAAGCAAAAATACCCAGGCAAGCAGGGTATTTTTAACTTTTTATGTTCATGTCTCCTCTGAACCCTTCTAAATATTTGCCTGTGTATTGTTTAAAGCTAAATAATAAATTAAATGTTAGAGTTCTGTATTTTTGACAATACATTATTTCTATAAAATGAAAAGTCATCAGAGAAAATAAAATACTTTACTCGACAATATTGATCAGTATAAATTATGCATGGCTCATTTTGAATTACTTCTGTAACCCAATATTCGCTTCTTGCTAGTGGGAATAAATTAATTATAGCATTAGGAGCCATTGTACAAAGGTTAAAAACTGGCATGCGTGCATTCAATCTACAAAAAACTGAAAAGTTTAGGTTAATGAAATGTCTGAGGAAAAGAGTCTTATTAATTAGCAGGTTCACAGCATTCTTCACAGCTATATTTTAGAGATGCCAAACTGTAATATATTAATGCTGTAGGCAAAAAGCTGCACCTCCATCTAGAGAATCATTTCAAGCTTATTTTATTCAGTCTTGGATCTTTTTTCTAGTGATTTGTATGCCAAAAAGCACTCTCTCTTCTTCAAAGTCTTGAATGAGACAGAAACCAAGTGCGATGTTTATCGCCCTGTAAATAATGGGATAAAACTACTGAAAGCTCTAGTTATATTTATTTTTTTAAAAAAGGACTGCATTTTTAAAGTTTCATTAACATTGTACCTGATGTAGGTAAGTGTTTATAGATTTTTTTTTCCCCCTTCATTGGCTTTAGATTTGATGTTGATATAATCTCTTCTTTTTTTTTGGGGGGTGGGGGTTGTGCTGATGCAAGCCCATTGTAATCAGCAGGAATCTTTCCACTGACTGCTGAATACTTCAAGACCTAGTAAAGTACCATACCCTGCAACCTAACAAACTCAGAACTTTTTGCATAATATGCAGAGAAGGCATGGAGTGAGGAGTATTGGCCCTAGCTATCACACCACTCCAGTCCTTCAACGGCAACCTGAAAGCTGTTCTGGAGTAGATATTGTAATGCTTCATTTTTTCTCTTTTCAGCCTGTATGCTTTGAGGAATGTCAACAATGTTATTGTTCATTGGGATTGTGTTTGTGAGATGGACACTTCTAGTTTTTAAGCACAAAGCTTATTCTTTCACTGAGCATCGCCTTTAAGAACCAAGCAGTAAACTAACATTTGTGGTCCTGTGGGTTGTTTTTGCTGGGAGAAAAAAGTTGCTGTTGGAGGGAGGTGCAGGAACGCGTGAGATGCCAGACTCACAGGCAGTTCCAGGGATGGGGACTTCTTGTTCTGTGCTGAAGTGGGCAGGGGAAGGAGGAGCTGCCAGCTGAGCCAAGTTTTGGTGGCATGGCTCCCAGTAAAGAGTGTACCAGTGTGGAGAGCAACACTTAGTGGAGGCAGCACTCTTCAACTGCCAGACAGTTCAGGATCCAGCTATGACTTTAAAACCCACTCATCTGAACTAGAACAAACCCCACCTGCCTCGGCCTGGGATGCAACTATGTCTTTGAAGAAAGGTCCCCGGAGGACAAGTCCCTTCTTAGCAATTCAAAGTTCTTTTCACAAACACTGCCCCCCAAAATATCCCTCCTTTGCCCTGAGCACATTCCAGAGTTTGTTTTTGCCATTGATTTGACTCTCTCCTTCTGAACGACTTCCTACATTTCTCTTTATTTCTCTCACTTTACAACTCTGCCGATCAGGTTGAAGATTTGCATTATTTTCTGGCTCCATTCTTAGATTTGTCACCACTGACCTTCTGGTAGTTACAATGTCCTCAAATCCACAAGCTTCCTAACCTGTCCCAAGAAAGGTGACACAGTTTAGCTGGAGCAATTTAAACAGTAGGTCTTTGATACCAATCAAAATACACTGAGGTGGACTGGGTTGCAATTACATCTGCAGGAAAGGCAAAAGTCCAAAGGGTTACCAGCAGGGATCTGCCAGTTCTCCCAGTGACTGACTGCACTTTGTCCATTTCACTCTGCATTGTCTATCAGTCCTCAGGGAAGCATTTGAGGTCAGCTTCTGTTCAAGTCTTGACACCTACTTGCACATATTGGATAAAACCTTTTTTTTTTCTTTTTTCAAGAAAGATGCTTATCTGCCTATTCCCCACCCCTCTGATCTCCCAAGGCTCCTCACTTGAAAAACCCCCAACAACCTACAATCTTTTTGTGTGGATTGCTGAACAGTTGGTTAAACTCTTGGCCTCATTTCATCCCATTTCTTTCCTCAGTTTATCATATTTAATAAAATATTAATGTAGGTACTTCAAAGAACAACCAGAAAGACAGTAATAGGAAGGGGAAAAAAGTTTGATTCAGAGACATTTAAAAAAAAAACAAACCTCTTTTTGATTGCAGAAGTTAGGGTAGATGGGCCAGATACAATATAAATCAACACAAGTCCTTCACTTGATAGAGCTACACACTATACCATTATATATTATATAGTATGTTTATTATATTTATTTTAAAAATGGTTCTAGTTTAAGACTTTTTTTTTTAAGTATTCTTTCCACAATAAGGACATATGATTTCAAAGTAAATCTGGCAATTTTGGTGAACAGTCTTTCTCATCTTTTATTTCAGGAAGAAAGGAATGCAAAAATTAGAAAGGAAAAAAAGCTGACTTTTAAAAATTAGATCCAGCTATTGATAATCAAGGGTGGTCTACAGATCCTATTGACAAGTTAACAACAAGCTATATGAGGGCTGAAGCTTTTATTGCACGCATGTACATAGACAAGTATACAAGTCTACTACCTCCAATTCAACCAGACTCAAAAGGAGACAGATCTTAACAGACAGGCAGAGTCATACTGTTTCTGGAAAATTTTTAATTTATATGTGTGTCTTTAATAATGTGGACCTACCAGGATCCCATGTGTTTTGCTAGTCAAAACATTGGGAAATAGCCAAAATTCAGCTATCTTAAAATACGGTAATATGCATTATATACACCACACCGCCTTCAAACCATAAGCATGGCTGCTAACACCTTTCATACAGCCCTCTGTTCCTTTAAGAAAAATCAGCTGGAAATCAAATGCTTTGAAGTGAAAGAATTGTATTGAATCAGAACTGAAAATCTAAAGCCCCATCTGCTCTGCATCCACACTGAAGATGTCTTGCTATATTTTATAGGAACAGGGGTGTGTCTTGGCATCCAGTACATGACAATGCATGCACCTCATGTTGAGCAGTATGCCGTGCTATGATTAACTCTCTGCCTTCTCCTTAGACTTGCCTGAAGGCTGGGTACTACAGACTAAAAGCATCCATGAGCATGGAGTAGATGCATGGGAGGGAGAAGAAGGGTAGAGCCTTCAGACACCCTTTGCTCCTTCCTTATGCTGTGTATTAATTTCTTAATTGAAACAAAGGCATAGACTTGCATAGTGTACACACACTAAATCTTTTATGACAGCTTTGAGCGCTAATAAAATCTTTGATCTTTGAGCAAAAAATGCATAATTGCTTGAGACTGCAATTAAGTTTGTCCTGGTTTTGTCTGGGATAGAGTTAGTTTTCTTCCTAGTAGCTGTAATAGTGGTGTGTTTTGGATTTAGGATGAAAATAATGTTGATGACACACTGATGTTGTTTTAGTTGTTGCTGGGTAGTGCTTGTACTAGTCAAGGACTTTTCCAGCTTCCCACGAACTGCCAGGTACACGAGAAGCTGGGAGGGGAACAGGCACAGCCAAGACAGGTGATCCAAACTGGCCAAAGGGATATTCCATACCACACAATGTCACATTCAATACACCAACTGGGGGGAGTTAGCTAGGGGAAGCAGTGATCACAGCTTGGGGACTCACAGGGCATTGCTCAGTGGGTAGTGAGTGGTTGCATCACTTGTTTTTTCCCTGGGTTTCACTTCTCTCTCTCTCTCATTGTTTTCCTTTTCATTACATCATCATCATTATCATCATCATCATCACTATTATGTTTTAATTATTAATCTATTCTTATCTCAACCCATGAGTTTTCTTTCTTTTGCCCTTCAGATTCTCTCCCCATCCAACTGGGGTGGGGTGAGTGAGCGAGCGGCTGTGTGGAGCTTAGTTGTTGGCTAGGTAAGTGCTTAGTTAATTCTCATCTTAACCAATCACTTAAATCATGTGGAATTTAAGCACTTTACTGAATCAAGCTCTAAAAACATCATTAACTGAAGTTGATTCCTCATTCAGCCAAGTGCCTAGACACAAATTTCCACTCAAGAAAGATTTCCAAACCTTTAGGAAATCTGGGGACTATTTTTACATTTGACACGTGTTAAAATAGACTTGGAGTTACAGAATTACATCAATATATATTCAGATATAAGGTTGATGATTCTTCTGATTTCACCTCCTTCATTCCCACTGCCTTTCCAGCAACTTAATTCTAAGGTTATAATTTCCTTCACTGGAGATATTTCTGATTTACATTTTTTAAAGTGAGAGCTTTGGGGTCCCTCACATAGGCTTGGCCAACATCTGACTTTGTTTGAAACACTCAGAAACCTAAACTAGCCTTGCTTTGATATCATACATTTCTTTATTTCAGCTACCCAGGATTTTTTACTTCCTTCTTAGAAATCACTTGCACTGCCTCTCGCCCATCAGAAGGCCACAAGAATCCACTTTGGTTCATGAAACTTTCCCCCTAATGGACAAAGAAAACATTCTGAGCTAGAAAGAAAGTTTGAACGTCAAGCTAGTTCAATTAGACTCCTAGTTTGTGCAACTTAAAAATATATTTTAAGAGATTATTTCTGTGTTAAGTGCAACAATTTCCTCTTTAACACAGAAAAACCTAAACCACTATGTGCAAAAGCTATTACTAGTCTGTTCTCTAAAAAAAAAGAAAAATCACTGTAGCCTAATTCTCCTAATTTCAGACGATTTTGTTAAAATGCCGCAAAATCTAATTCACTAAAGACTTTTGAAAGTGGCTGTGTTATCTTACAGGGATTTATTGACATATCAGCTAAAAGGAAATAACAAACTGAATCAGAAGCTATTCAAAATGGGCAAAGTTCCCATCTTACACACAAGCATATGAAGTCTCTGGAAAGTCAAGACCCCTAATCCTCCAATTACCTTGCTTTTTCCTTGCCTTTCAATTTTTGAACAGACAAAATGTGTTCAAATTTCATGGTCTTGCAGAGCTAGCAGGTGGGGCTCCCATTCTTAGACCACAACAGATATATATTCTGCATACACTGTTTGGAACAGGGGTCCAAAAGCACTTGGGTTACTTTTTACTGGTGTAGGTCCCTGTACGTTCTAGGAACTCTGCTGATTTAAGGTATAACTACAGAGTTGACTATTGTCTTCCTCTTTGGCCTGTATCTTTTACATTTTACCCTTTCCACAGACAGTAGATTGAGTATCTACAGGTAGATGAGACAAGAGCTTCCTCCGCTCCTGCTCTGAGCTGCTGGCCATGAGATGCCTCTGGTCTGGAAGTCACTTGGCAACAATGGCTGAGTTAATAAGCTTTGCTGAGGCGCTGGACATTTTAACCTGAGATTTGAAGAAAGGTCTTAATGTGGAAAAGTTCCAATAGATACTGATACATAATGCATGTAACTGTAATGTTTGTGTTACATTTTTATGAAATATGCTGTCCTGGTTCAGCCCCAGTCAGCAACTAAACACCACGCAGCCGCTCGCTCACTCCCCCCACTCCTGTGGGATGGAGGAGAGAATCAGAAGAGCAAAAGGTAAAAAAACTTGTGGCTTGAGATAAGAACAGTTTAATAATTAAAATAAAATAGTAATAATAATAATAATCATTATGATAATGATAATAAATAATAATGAAAAGGGGAAAAAAATCACAAGCGATACAACCACTCACCACCCACCGACCAATGCTGCCAGTCCCCAAGCTGCAATTGCTGCCTGCCCCACCCTGGGCCAGGTCATCCCAGTTAACATACTGGGCATGACGTTACATGATACAGAATATCCCCTTGGCCAGTCTGAATCCGCTCTCTTGGCTGTGCCCCCTCCCCTCCCGGCTTCTCGGGCACCCGGAGAGCATGGGAAGCTGGAAAAGTCCTTGACTTGTACAAGCACTGCCCAGCAACAACCAAAAACATCGGTGTGTTCTCTCAACATTGTTTTCATGCTAAGTCCAAAGCACAACACTATGCCAGCTGCAGTGAAGAAAATTAACTCTATCCCAGCTAAAACCATGACATATGCCTACTTACACTGGTGATGATCTTCATAAAGCCTTACCTAGACAGTTTGGGAGCTCCTGCTCTGTTGCCCTGACCTACTGTGGGCTAAATTACCTGTAAAGAGACACAGCCACAAGGCTACTCCTCCCACTCAGGAATCAGAAGTTAAAACAAACACATCTTCATAATCTCTTGTATTAGTTCACAAATGACGTTAATTCAAATTTTTTGTCTTTTTTCACTGCAATGATATATTCACTGGAATAGTTACAGACTAGTTGTAGCTGGAATCTACTGACTGCAACAAGGTCTGTATAAAACCAGTGTAGTCTGCCAATTGCTTATGATATAAATTTCATTATTCGAAACAGTCTTCGTGAGTACATATTGTATTTGAATAAATACTGACACAGATTGATATGATTAAGAAAGCTTTAATAAAGCATCATTCACTTGATTTACTAGTGCTTTGTTACTTCTTAATCTAAATATTGGCCCACCTCTCTGCAATATTTAAGCAAGTGTATTTTGCCCTTTATACCGGAAGTATTCAAAGTTCATTTGCCTTTAACTACAAAAAGAAAAAAAAAGAAAGGATGATCACATTTCCCTTTGTTGACTCATCTTAAAATAATCTCTAACTCTATTGTCTGTGCAGAACGGGAAAAAACTGCTACTACAAAGCCAGGCCTCTGTCCTTTGAAGGTAGCACAAAAGAGAAGCATTCTCCTTGTGATCAAGTTTTGTGCATGCCACAGTTGCCTTAACAAGGTTAACCCCACAGTGACATGCTTGACTATAGTGAAAGGACTAATTTAAGATGTTTTCTGTATTGTTGTTGGTCTATAGTTTATTTGAAAAGGCTGCCCTCTTCTGACTACTTTTTCACTTCTAAAATCTTCACACATTTTTTCTCATCTCTAGTTACACTTTATCTTTTGTTTCTCTGTACATTGTATTGGTAGGATAATTATTCTTTTCCCTTACATTCATATTCAGAACAATGTAAGGAACACAGATATAAGAAGATTAAACACATTATGCAACTAATGTGTAAACTGCATCCAGTTGACAAACATGATAAAAATGACCACCCTCCATTACTCAGTCAAGCAGGAAGCAAGTGGATGTCTGGTAATCTGAGGTATGGAGGGAATATTAACCGCCACAGGTGTCACACTTCCACTTTCTAAACAGGTGTTATCTTCCTATTTTCAGATATAGCCATTGTATGGATACCTTTATCCACAGCATTTTGGCAGTAGCTGCATAAACCTTTTAGTGTGGATCAGGACTTCGCTTCTGAAACAACCATCTCAACTTACCACATCCTAGTTTGCACTGCAGAGCAGTCTCAAGTGTGCAGAGTGGGTTGCTTACAAATAAAATTACATTGGAAGATGCCTTCCCGGAGCACACCTAATACACTCTGATCAGTACTGGGGAGTCAGTCAGTGGGACCAGAACAGAGCTTGTTTGAGGACTCACTAGAGCTAGAGCATACAGTGGTGAGTAATCAAGTCTCGCATTGACGGTTAAGGCTACCAATCTGCTCCTCCTGGGCCGTGCTACTTGATGGCCACAACCACTGTATCCAGATGCACAGAAGTCACAGCAGGTCAGGGAGAGCAGAGCTGAGCTTATCTAAAAACTACCACATTCCTTTTTTTTAGGTCATAAAGCACTTAGTCAGTGTTTCCCTCCTACACTCCTACAGTACACAGAAGGATGCAAGGGCTGAAACTAAAACTGGATTTTGACACCACAATGCAGAGCCTCTTTGGCAGCTGCCGCAAATCCAGAGCTCTATGGCAGTAGGCATACAGGCTGGTTCTTCACCTTTTGAGAAAGGACAGGCAGTTCAGCTGGAACTGCAACCAACAGAACACGGACTTTTAAGAGTAAGCCCATTTTGCACATTGACCATTCAACAGCCCCTGTCACCCAAGAGTCCCTCTCCCACTGAGTACTCCCCTTGCTGGGCTTACCTGTGCTTTCTCTATCCCAGTCCATCTTGGTCCCATTATGTACAGCAGCACACCTTCAAGAGAAGGGGGGAAAGTGTGCCCAGCCCAGGTGGGCTTAGAGCATGAGGGCGCAAGCACTCCCTTGGGAATCCATAGGTGTAGACCTAAACCTCCCCTATGCCAAGGATGACTAACTTGTGCTCCAAACACGGTCTCTTAACCATCAACTGTGTCTGCTAGGGAGCAGCAGCATATCAAATTCCTTACTCTGTTTTAAAAGAAGGCAGTGTCTGTCTCAACTTTTTGTGCAGACTTTAGTTCAAAGCATTAGATGTGCACCAGGCATGTCCACCAGACTGAAAGGGGAGGTGTTAGCATGCTTAGACTTGGGATATTGATTAGCTAGCAGGCAGCGTCAAACTGTTCAGCACTAAGACTGATGCACACTGGATACACTCAGAAGAAATCTTGGAAACTTCAAAGTGAAAAAATGAGTTGAATTACCCACTGAGTGCTGTCAGTGGCAACTGTCAAATGCAGTAGGTGACTCTGGACTTAGCATAAATCCTGATTTGGTGCCTCGTTAGGTTCCCCTGTCTGAGCCCTTCCTTCTTTGTTTTTATCAGCTGCGCTGTATGGGTCCATCACTTGCCATCACACATTAATGTCTCATGTGATTATTAATTACCCTGAAATGCTCCTTTAGTAACCTGTAACTCTATTTACAAAATTCACATAAAAAGAGCAGATGTTTTTACAGGGCTTTCTTCTTCCTAAAAAGACACCTGACCTCCTTTCCGCACCTCCTTACTAAATTGCTTTCCACTTAGCTGTATATAAACTTAGACATTAATTCCACCAACATATATCTGCACTTTACCTTATACAAATAATTAATCCCAATGTGAAAGCAGTCCTTATCTGAGGCAGAGATCATAAACCACAGCCTTAGAATCATAGAATCACAGAATCATAGAATCATTAAGGTTGGAAAAGACCTCTAGGATCAGTAAGTCTAACCGAATTGCTTGGACCAGCCTTAATTGGATATAGCATCACTGAAGTCAATGAAGCCATCCCATATTAAACTGGCAAATGGTCTTGTTTTATGTAGCTTTAATCTAGACCATTTCAACCTATTGTGAATTGAGTGATGTAGTGAACGTCTCCTGTATTATAAATCAGGTTACACCAGTGACTACTAGTGCTTAATGAGTTTCTTGACATATCCTCACTGTCACGTCATTATAAATAGTATGGTTAAAAGAAAAGATGACATTACCAAATCCAAATCACATCTAACAGAAGCTAACAAGGAAGAGAAAGCTTATATTAGCTTTATAAACCTGTACCTTAACAATTTCATCTCCCTGTGACTAAGCACTAAATATAAATACTGCATTAAATCTCCCAAGCTTGGTGCATTTAATAGAAATAATTTAGAGTTCATAACTACAAGCATATACTAACAACATCCCTTTGGTATTACTATAATATACTGGTTGATTATAGAGCCTCCATTTACTAATGGGATATATCTTTCTTCACATGTACAGAGATTGTTCCTTATGGTTTGTCATGGTTTAGCCCCAGTCAGCAACCAAGCACCACGCAGCCACTCGCTCACTCCCCCCTGGTGGGACGGGGGAGAGAATCGGAGAGTAAAAGTGAGGTGACTCATGGTTTGAGATAAAGACAGTTTAACAGGTAAAGCAAAAGCTGTGCACGGAAGCAAAGCAAAAGAAGGAATTCATGCACTCCTTCCCACGGACAGGCAGGTGTTCAGCCATCTCCAGGACAGCAGGGCTCCATCACGCGTAACAGTTACTTGGGAAGACAAATGCCATCACTCCAAACGTCCCCCCCTTCCTCTTTCTTCCCCAGCTCTATATGCTGAGCATGACATCATATACTGTGGGACATCCCTTTGGCCAGTTGGGGTCAGCTGTCCTGGCTGTGCCCCCTCCCAGCTTCTTGTGCACCCGGCAGAGCACGGGGAGCTGGAAAAGTCCTTGACCAGTGTAAGCGCTACTTAGCAACAACCAAAACACCTCCGCATTATCACCACTGTTTCCAGCACAAATCCAAAACATACCCCCATACTAGCTACTATGAAGAAGTTTAACTCTATCCCAGCTGAAACCAGGACGTGGTTACACACACTAGATACAAGCAGACTTCTGAAATAAATTTAACAGAATTTATCATGACAAATTGAGATTATTTTTTTTTAGTGGAAAACCAAAGTACAACAGTATCACCAGGCCACCCAGCAGGCCAGTGTTTATTGCCAAATACTGAACCAGGAGAAAATCAGAGCATTTAGGGTTCTATACAGCAAATATTTTATTCCAAGTCAAACTTGTCTGATATGAGCTATTTCTCAATTTTAGATCTTCTCAATGGAAATTGTTTTGGGGCTTTCAGCTTATTTGGAATTTTCCCAATGAAAATATATGTACACATTTTTGCAGTAAAATGAAGGATGTCAGTGGATATTTTGTACTCTGGCAGAGAGTGCAAAACAGTGTTGCAATGGCTCCAATCCCTCTTCAGCTCTGATGCAGAAGTGTGCTCCACTGAACTACCATCACCACTTGCTTCAGAACAGGGAACTCCTTGGAAGATTTTAATTTTTGCCTGACTGTGGCATCCTCTTCTGAGCTCGAGAGAGCTGACGTAAGTACAAAGTAGCATGTGGCAGTGAGCCATAAAAAGCAATGCATTTCTGAACAATTACAGCACATTTTGTTGGTGCTGGGAGACACAAAGCTGGAGTCCAAGTGCTTAGCCACTTGCGAAGTGCAATTATGCGCTGGAAATGCACTGCCTGGAACAGTCCCTCTTAAGAAATGGAAATTACCAACTAAAATGGGAAATTGGGGGGGGGGGGGAAAGTTTCTGTCTGTCTCATGTTGTTTATGGGAACCTCTTATCAACCCTGCTGCTTCTTTCTTTTTACCCAACGTTTACTCAAATCAAGGCAATAAATCATTATTACTGTACTACCTTTTTATAGGTATGTTTAAAATGTGTGAAAATATTATTATTACCCTTATACCGCACCACTGTGCAACATTGTTAGTCATGTCTGTACATCTCCTTGTATCTTTTCAACAGCACCTTACCTCACATTCTTTCCATGTGTTTACAATGGAAAAATTCTAGGAAGGTATCTCAGCCCTCATTTCTTCACATTTTCTTGCTCATGCCTTATACTCTAACCCACAACTCAACATACCATGTCTGCCTGTGTAGCCACCATTTTGCCCATATATTTACATGATAGATAAAGGAAGCATGAGGCTAGCAGTCCATTCTATATGAGTTACGACTGCCTAAAAGCATGTATTAGTGCAAGTTCTCTCCCAATTTGGGGGAGCAAGTAAATGGCAAAGGTTATAGTTCATAGTGAAAATGCCAACCCCAGCAAATGCTGCAAAGGTAGACTTTTGTATGTCTTTGTCTTTAAATAGATTAAGGTGTTGAAAATCAAGCTTGTATGGGTAAACAGTCCACAAAATAGGGGAAAAAGCCACTCGTCTGATAAGTACATCAGTAATAGCTGAGGTAATAAACAAACACTCAGTTCCATTACTGGAAAAAGCAGTATATCTACCCTTTATGCTGGCAATTTAGAGCTAATATAATGTCATTAAGTTTTCCAGAGTATTTGCTATTGAGTATCTCAAGCAAAAGAAAATTTTTATAGTAAAAAGTCATATTCGTACCTCTACTTCAGTTCTTCTCAGCAGGACATAAAACCAATGGAAAAAAAAAAGTAAGAATATAAAACATTTTAAAAAATTAAAAAACATAAAAATATAAAACTTCAGAGAAGCTGTAGAAAGCAACATTAAAAGGAAACTTAAGAGGCCATCTGATACATTTCTATGCCTGAACATCTGTGTCACCCATTGAAAGATTCTAGTTCAAGACATTTGAAATTTACTCTGAAGTCACTATTCTTTTTAAAGTGGTATAATAAACAGGTATTTGGAGGCAAGGTGATGGAAAAAAGGTGGCTCAGAGACCTGTAAAGGGGAAGCTAAGGGTGATGAGTGCAAGGCTGGACAAAAACCTGCAGAATGAAAACAAGCAGAACAGCAGCAGTTTAAAAAAAAGGGGAGGACATATAAAAACAAACCCCACCCCTCCATACACATGCATGGAAGCAGGCAAAAATATCGTTTCCTGTGTATCTCCCAGTGACTCCCTCAGAGGAAAGGAACAAAGAAGGATACAATAAAATGATAAAGCTGAGAAAGACACCAACTGAGAAAAACCTATGGTAACGTAATTACCATTTCTATAGAATAAATACTTATTATTTTTAATGTCAGTCTGTGAGCAAGTCTGTCCACAGTTCTGTATTTTTCTGGTGTGTAAAAGCATGTGCAATGGCTGGTTCAGAGTTTTGCACATACTGACCAGCATGCTGGAGCTGCCTCTTGCAATGAAAAGGACAAAGTATAACTTGCTTTCCCTTTCTTAGGAGCATAAAGATAATTGATTTAAATAGCAAATTTACATATGTGCCCACAAATTTTATTGTTCTGGTTCTCAGAAACTGAGATGTTCTATAATGAGAAAATGTGAATTCATTTATCCAATGAACATAGCACAGCAAAACTGCTGTGTATTAGATCTGTAGATCACATGTACAGTATATTAAATTCACTTAGCAGGCAGATAATTATGTTTCCATGAAAAAGCCATTATAAATAATAAATAATATACGTATGACTTGACAAATAATGTGCCAGGATTATGCAGATAATTCATATCTAATTCAGCAGTTGCTTTACTGCTAACAAATAATAACAAATGGACCATTGCATGTTCTCCACCATAATACATTTACTTTATTCAAATTTCCCAAATACATAGATATCTGAAGTTTCCAATTAATTCCACCCTAAGGCACTCAAAGCAAGTACTGCATGTTACCAGGTAGACTCTTGAAAATAAATCTAGCTTATCTCATTTCCCTTCTTGTTGCAGTCTTTATCCTGGGGAAGAATCAAAATGTCACTGCTGTAAGAGAAATTAAGTCAGTAGGAGCTCTCTCTTCATGTACCCCTCTCCAGGCAAGGGACAGGTTTGAAGGTCAGTTCAGTGTTCTCCATCAGCACAAAATCATACCTGCACAGCTGTGGCCTACAAAAGTAGAAAAAGAAAAAAACATGCACAAAAAAAAGGTAACTGATAGAAAAATATGTCAGTCTTTGAATTATTAAACCTCCAGTATTTACTGCCTCTCAGAGACAGTACTCAGGAAAAGAAGAAATGTTTTCTTGTCTAAGTTTACACCTTATTTTATGCACCACTAGGGCAGTTTTGGCAGACTGTGAACAAAAACCAGGACATCAGCTGGACGATACAAAGTGGCATGAGTAAGAAGTTTATCACATTAGTCTGAAATATGAAGATGCAATACTTCATCCATTAAAGCTAATAATCTGCATTCAAATTAATTCTTTAGAACAATGGACCAAAACCAGCCCAATTCCTGTTAAGACTGGGCCTGGATAGTTTATTTTTCTTTATTTATCTGCTTTCATTCCACAGAGGAAAATAGAAAACCCCACTATAATACCTTCTAACTCTTTCAGTTGCAATGACACCATGCATAAGAAAGTTTCACGCAAGAGAGTAATTTGTCATCTAAACACCTGTTGTGCGTTAGCACAGCTAATTCTCCAACGGCAGGCGTCACCTGGGAAGGGATCTGTCTAACCACAGGGGACACAATACTTAGACAAACCATAATGATGAATACTAGAAATAAAAACATGGTTTCCAACATATTGTATCTCATCTTAAGTGCAATCCATCTAAGCTTGTGATTACTGAGCACCAGAAATGCCTTACAGGAGAGCAGCCCTGCGCAAGGTTCACCAGTTCACCGACAAGCAACAAAATACAAATAATTTTTTTGTTAGCTGTGGCCTTCATAATCCCTCACCCTGTGTGGCTTCTCTGCTGTCTACTAAAAAACAAGCGCATGCACACTCTCTTGTTCAGTAGAGGTATTAATAAGGTCTTCATTTTTTCACTCCTGTTCTTGCTTTGATTAAAAAAACAAAGGTGGCTGGGCTAAGTATCTTTGAGACATTCACCTCCCCCATCAATTGAGTTGAATTGACTGACATGTTCAAAAGCTTTTTGGGAGAACTGACACCTGGGGACACAAACAAGTTAGGAAAGCTTTCTGCTTTTATGGGTGAGCAGGAATGATTTATCTTGGAGACCAGAATAAGAGTCTGAAAATTATATGTACCTTTTAGCACTCCTACATTCACTCACCACCTGTGCAATAATGGACGAGCCCACAGACAATAGTCAGTGATATTCTCCCAAATCCCACTGTCTGCTGTTAACTCAGATCTGGGGAGACTGAGACTCCTATTGTCTTTTATTCCTGCACCTGTCCCCTGGTTTTCACCTACTTCTTTGTTATATGAATAATTTAAATATTTTAAATGTAGTTTCTAGTTGATTACCTTGTGTTCAAGTAATTGTTGTAGTTATATATAACTAAATAAGGTAAATACAGGTAGCTATAATTACAGTGAGCAATTATGTAATTATACCAACCAATAGTGTGGTAACATCTGCATTTAAATTACCTTTACATGCTGATTCAATACGCTGTTTTCCATTGATATCTAAAAGTATCTAATGTGCTTATATGACTGCCATCTGAGGAGGCTCTGGGTGAAAGACTTATTGGATCCTATACTAAAGCAAACCAAGTACATCTTACTTCAAAACTAACAAGAGTCAGAGTAACAGGAATGAAAACTCAAAACCGGTAAGGGATGTTCACGGAAAGTCTTACTTATTTGCTAGATGATGATCTGAGAAAGTCTTGAATGCTGATAGGCTTGCATGAAATGTATCTCCTGATTTATCACCATTAGGTTGAGAAAAAAAATTGCAATATGATTTCGAGCTTTGATCAAGCCCTGCTGCTACTAGACTATTATTATATACCAAATCAGAAAGCCTTAAATGTTATTTCTCAAGTTAGCAACATATATTGACTAAAGACTTATATTGTAATATTATTCCCATTCATTACTTATTTGATAACCATTATTAAATTTTATTTTAGATTCTGACTTTATTGAATCTGACATTCATATGAAGCAAATTAACATGATAACTCTAAAATAAAGTACTCTTTCTACTCCTGGATATTTCTTACCTAATCCATGTAATGTGTTATTTCCACAAGACACAAATATAAAATGTAATTACTAATGCTATTGTACCAGTAACTCTGGAGACCTAAAAAATGAACATACGGCACTACTGCCCAAGTATTTAAAACCAGAAATAATTAATAAAAGCTTAGTAATGACATTTAAATATAAAAAAAAAATCAGACAATTTCAAGTGTAGGCAAGCATAGACTGTGTTTTGGTCTTGGAAGGTCTTTACCATCAGCAAGACAACCAAAAACTATTCCAGTCTCACAAGTAGCTGAAGTGCTCCCTTTTGTAGCTGAGTGTGAAAAGCTGTGTACAGACATATAGTCAAAATCAGAAAAGCGCTTAATAAAATTTATCTTCTGGAAGAGAACTTAACCATGCACCTGTAAGTCAGGCTGGTCTACACAAGTGGTCCTTGAAAACCCGCTGTGACCAGACAGCAGCAGCAGCCCGCTGTAACAAGCAGCACGCTCGTTGACATGTACATGTACGAGAGATGCGAACTGAAGGTGCTGTGCACTAAATGTTAATGTACAGAGCGGCTCTTCCACACGATAAATTTGATCCTAGGTAAGATGAGGAGGATGTTCAGGCATTTAGGAAAATGTGGTTAAATAATCGATAGAGGGGAAATAGACATCCTCAGCAGTTTAGCTGATACACAACTTTGATATGTGACACACACTTACTTACCTTTCTGGATTATTAAGAGATTTCAGCCTCATCTGGAGAATCCTAAGCTTGTATTTTGGGCCTACTAAAGTCTTCGTAGAAAACGTCAAGGAAATTTTTGATATTTTGTCAAGGTCTTGGTAAAATCCAGTTAGTATTTTGACTCTTTTATATTGCTGAAATGTTGAAGCTTCACTAAAGAAAAATATTTTTTCTAGTTAGGGTTTTGTCAGTGGAGTAATATTCAGTATTACTAAGCATTATTATTAGGATCAGAAATCTTGTAAGATGTTTCAACTTTGAGCATTCAGAACAAGGACACTAGAACTGGATTCAAACCAGTGCCATGCAAGGACCCGGGCTAGTTCATAAATGGAGAGAAGATCATTTCAGTGTGAAAAGCACCGCCTCTGACACTGAGCCATACCCAGGAAAAGGAGCCGTGACCGAGTCTTAACAACTCATAATACTTTTTTGACTTACAGGTTAACAAGTTAAAAGGTTTAGGAAACCCAGAAAATTAGTGCTATGAAGTGATAAAAAAATACTTAGAGATAAAGCACAGCATACCTATTCATCTCTGATTCTACTGTGTTTCCAGTATAATCTGTTATTTTAACTTTAATGAAACCTCTCCTAATGCTTTTATTCCAGGTAGTAATATCCAGTAAGTAGTTATACACTGCAAAAAGAAATAGGAAATAATAAGTTTCAAAGAATGACCTCAACATGATACAGTTGTTAATATCACCCTGTTAAAAGTATTCACTGCTTGATGATAGGAACAGTGACTCTTCTAAGTCACCAGCTCAAAGCAGAATAAGAAGGATATTGACAAAAATGTTTCTCCTCCTCTTTTCTCTCTTCTACCACCCATGTCCCAGAATGCTATACATAATCTTTTACTTCTACAATGTACTCTTTCCATCATCAGGATGCTGGCTGGTTGGGTTTTTGATGAATGCCCAGACTTTAGTTTGTGTGAGAGTGAAAACAAAACTGTATTTTTCTGCCAGAAGAATGAATGAGGAGACAGATCTAGCAGCCTGTGCAGCCTTGAGAGCATGGAAGAGCAAAGCCCAAGCAAACAGGAGCAGGAGAGAACAGTGGCAGCAGGTTTCGGCTGAGCTGAAAGACCATTGGGAATAGGTTATTTTATATAAAATCCATCACATCTTCATTAACCTCTCCTTGGCCCTTTGAAAGAAACAGTGATATAAGTAAACATCATTACCACTATAAAAAGAGATATTCAGTCCCTGGTAAAAAAACTTTGCCAGAATGATGGAAAAAATCCAACGGGAATCTTGATTTCATTTAAATTCCATGTAAGCCTTTCCCCATACCCCAAATCAAAGAGCCTTAAAGCAATTTAAAGAGTGTGCTAACATTTGCTTATGGTGGCAAAGTCTGTTAATATAAACAGAAATTGGATGACAATCTAAACTGCACCTCTACATGGATAGGTAGATACCTGAACCATTGCAGTTAAAACCCATGCCACGCGAATTCATTCCCATAGAATATAACCCTGAAACAGTTCAGCTAAGTTTTCCCTCCACTATTTTACTCCTGGGGAGACTAGGACTTTTAAAAGCTGGAGTAGCTGTAGCTGACTGCGGGGTGCTCTCCTCCTGGGGTGGAATATAGAGGTGTCTCTTTTTGTTCCCCACCAAGGGCAGTCTCGCTTCCCATTTTTGCTCTCTAAAAATGGCAGCATGATCCCATCTAAGCAGGTTCTCTCAGTACAGCTTTTTGCCTGTGGCTTGATTCTTATTTTCTGGCTTCCTTCTTCCCCTTGGCAGTATATCCCATTACTTTTAAAGTCACATGCCTTTCTCAGTTCATGTACAGTTTACTCTTTTACCAGAGTCATTCTCCTTCTTCCTCCAGTCTATGAGCTGACACTTTGCTCACGGTTTATTACACCATTTCACACAGCAGTTAACAATAACTTTCTACTTTTAACGTGCTTTCACTCCAGATCAGCTAACAAATAACAGCCATAACATTTCATAAAGAGTTTGTTATGTATGTATTCAGTCACTCACTGCAGAATGGGTCTTGATCTGATGTATCAAAATAAGCTTTCGTTGGTGAACTCATTGGGATTAAGAGATTTTTCCATCTATCAGCGTAATAACCTGAAACCCAAAATTTAAATATTTCATTTCAGACATTTATCAAAATCATGATACACATATAATTACACAAAGTGACAGATTTGGCTTTAATTTTTTTAAATATTCTCTGAGAAAGTAAATTGATTTGGAAAATGCAGGAATCCCCCGGGTACAACAGAACGCAATATGCATGTATTTCATTCTTCTGGTATATTAGTATCACTAAACATTTCATACTGTAATAGTGGGAATCTGTTTAGTCTAGCATACTAACTCAAAAAAATAGTGCTTATAAACTCCTGCAGAGGTAAAAAAACAAACCCAAAAAAGTAGCCCACATATTTGCAGAGAACAGCTACAAAACAGCTTCACGTTAGGTAAAATTTCCTCCTTTCTTTTTTGAACCATTAAAGTAAATATTTTTAAACCCTGTCATCTATAATCGTGGATATTATTTAATAAAATGATAGATACTCTGTAAACCTCCTAAGATTATGGATATAATGTAGAAAGAACTTTTGGGTTATACAATTCTATGCTTATTGTCTTTGGGGCTTGATAACAGTCCTTGTTTCTGAAATGGCTGAGCCTGTCCTCTCCCTCTTACTTTCTTTACCTAGGCTGGACAACAAGGGCTATTTCCAGGCTGCAGAGCTGCCACTGCTAGGCAGCAAGCAGCAAAGCTTGCAGTAGGAGGATGATGCTTCTCTCAGTTTCCAGATTCAGCTGCTTGCCATTTCCTCATAGGTTTTATGAATATTAAAGAAAAAAAAAAAAAGGTGGCAGCTGACCGGTCAAATATTTCTCCACCTCTTGCTTGGACATTCTGTGTAAGTGCATCACGCATGGCTAACAACCATGCTGGGGAAGTCCTGGAGTCTTTCTGCCCTACTATAAGGTCCCGTTATGGTTGGGTTATATTACAAAATAACATACAGATCTATCTATCTACACTTTTTTCTTGAAACTGCTCTAACTAATATAGGGGGTATATCCTAATATAAGGATATAAAAAAGACAAGGTACAAATTGAAAGTTAACTTCTAATTAAATATTTTTAAATTTCATTCTTAAGAAAACCCTGCCAACTAGGAAATGCTCATACTACCATAGCTCTTTCCAAACTGTCCCCAGATCCTCTCTAAAACCAATAAAGCCCCAAACAACTAAAACCCCCTCCAAACGAAAGCTTGATTCTGAAAGAAGAGCCAGAGAAGCCTGAAGTTGCTATAAACTTTATTACTCTTAAATAAAAACCACAAGTGCTGTAGAGATGATAACACACTGTGCAGCCTGAAGTGATGAACTAAGCAGAAGCAGTTTCTCTGTAGAAAGGAAATACACTGTGAATCCATTTCAGAGTGGAAAGCATAATGACCAAAGATTAGGAAAATTCAGCACCTGTGTCTAACAGAAGCCATGAACTTTAAACTACTTTAAACAATATGCAGCTCTGCACGCGATCAATCTCTACAGATCCCTCAACATGATAATACAGAGTATTACAGAGTAGACCCAGAAAGAGCTAGTCTGGATTTCCCAGAAAATCTCACACAGCGCAGAGCAGATACCATAACACTTACCCAGTACTGGACAGGACATTGGCTGGAAAGCTCCACAATCGACACATTTTCCTCTCTTGTAATCCAAGTAAGATTCACAAGGATATGTTATTATGTTGCACTTCCTTTTCAAAGATGATAAGAAGAGGAAGACAGATCTTTGATGGTCACACTTAAAATACTGAAGTCCTTCAGGAAAGAAAAAATGAAATATACAAAGAATATGTAATCACTTTTCTTCATGGAATGAAAGGTGTTACCAAAGTAATCTCATTTACCTGAGTCATTAGGTTAGCCATGCTTTTATTCTCTGGTTAGTTGACCACTAGGTGTAAAAAATGGATGCACACACACAAGAAGAAAAACTTGAAGATTATTTTCAATATAACAGGTATAGAGAAAAGTCTACAGGTTTTTTTATGTAAGAAATAGTCTACTAATTCCTATCAAATTTACAGAATATTTTTTTATAAAGCATAAGTCTGAGTTAAAATTTGCCTTGTTGCATCCAGTGAAGAATGTTTTTGCAGAAAAACTACCACAAGGAATCCTTCAGAGATTCTTCTCTCTAGTTTTTTTGGTGTGATAAATTACTTTCTCTACTAGCAAAACAAACTGTGAGAATTGTACAGATGAAGATGATGATCCTGAGTCTTAAGGGATTCTCCCATACCCACAGATGCACAAGTGGAAGCCCTATGCTTTTGCGGCAGCTCTAATTCGTAGCAGCAGTGTGCAGATTAGTAACAGAAACATAGACAGTCATAAACACATTCAAAAAGGGTAAACAAAAACAATGGGCAGCAACCTCGCCTAAGATTTATAGAGGTTGAAATAACCAAAATTCTGCAGCAAAAGATCGTGTCATAAAACTGTTTTCATCCTAGAGCCTAAAAGAGCTGTCCAAAACCTAAGCCACAGTGACAACTTGAAAGCCTTCCAAGTCATATGCAAGTGATCCTGTCCAAACCATTGGGATGCAAGCATCTTCCCCTATGTGTAGCCATATATAAAGACAGAAAAATAATGATAACTATATGCAGATTGTATATATAATATAATAATATAATTCCATCCATTTGTGATTTCTAATTTGCTGAGTGGGAACGGAAAAGAAAGAAGACAATGCCCTCAGCTCCCATGTTACCAAATATGTGCAGCGTCCACTGAATTCGGTTTAACCTTTTTTTTTTATCTGATCTCAAACTCTTTTCTCATTAATTGAATACATTTTTATTTACCACTGAATACTGTTTTTGGACAACCAGGCTGATCCATTCCTCCATTTGGATAGAAATCAATGGTTCCTAAAGGTTTCTTGAAACCTAGTGCTAAAGTAAAAACATAATGAATCAAAAAAACATGAACAGAATTATGCAGTTAATTATTTATCATTACATTAGTTACAAAATAACATGGAGGTCTTAAAGAATTTTTTTGCAATTATACTGTTCTTTTGTTCTGTAAATGGGAGTCATGTTATGAGTTAAAATCCATGGGGATTTTTCTTAAGAAAAATAATACACGTGTAAGATGCTGTGCACAAATGTATACAAATTTGTGTAAGATTCCTACTGCCATAAAAGGAAAGAACAGAAGCAACTATTTAGTGCTGTAGCAGAGGTATTATTTGCACACAGAAATTTATTAAATTCATGTTCTCTCCAGCAACCAAAATTCTTTCCCAGTGTAATTTTCATTAGAGTAAGATTTTCCATTTTTTGCACTTGACATTGGATTCTGAGTTACACTAATATAATCAGTATATCAAAGGAGAAAAATCTGTATCTGGACTGTAAAAGACCACGAGTAAGATTACATTACAAAAATTGGTATTTTACAGCTTCACGTATAAATTTGTATCGTAAAATCTGTAATTTTTAATATCATTAAAGAAACTGATATGAAACTACACAAATAATGGCACAGGTGTGGTAGGTTTGAAAGGTTTACTTATGGTTTTGAGAAAAAAATTAAACCAGATTATAGCACGGATGATGCAGACTTTACAACGTTCTTAATTTAAACCTTACAGTGACATGATGTAGAATTTTAAGCAGAGGATCTGTAGTGTGCCAATGTGATACAGCTGAGACAGGCTGTCTCAGAAGGGACTAATTCCGTGATAATCACATGCTTACAACCTCTATGTTCATACACACTAGCACAGCAAAAGAATGTTAATGCGAAACTATTTTGGAAATAGCAGTATCATAAATTAATGCAATAGACATCCTTTATTCAATGTGCAGAGTTGTTTTTTGTATTCAGAAGGAATATACTATAGCAAAAAAGACATAAATGACAGCAGTGTAATCGCCTCTTTTGCATGACATTGAATGGACCCATTACTCTATGGCTATCTACATATGCCTTCAGCTAGCTGTTGGACATAAAACTTCAATATTTTCAGGTTCAGTAATGAAACTTCACTCAGTAACACGGCAACTTATGTCAAAACTGAACAAAACTGTCCATCATTGCTTCAGTCATTGGCGAAGCTGAGTTTCAATTTCTTGATGAATAGGCATAATACCATACAGTTTGATTTCAAAAGTATAGACGTTGTTAGAAAGCAACAGCTCAGGAATCCACCTGATAACACAGAATATACTTCTGCAGCACTGCTTGGATGTTACTGGAACACCTTATCCCTTCTCTTTTGCTTTCCTGCCTTTCCTCAAGTTGAAATAGGAAAGGTTAAGGCTATGTCATTACCATCAGTATCTGAGTGGATTACATCAACAAATTGTGCATCGGTACAATCCAGTCTCTCCTCTGGTGGTGCTCGAGTGAACGAAGGGCCTGCTGGATCAAGCCCTAAATGAAAATAACAATAGCATTACAAATCCCGGGGTCTGTTTCTACAGATATATACAAGATGAACATTTGAGCGTAATTCATCAATGACTCTTCATTTTCCTGGGACAATAATGAATATAAAACCCAGCACAATTCTTCTCAAGTTTCTATTCTTCAACTTGCTAAGCAAAGCACAAGACTGATCAGCCCATATCTTTGAATTTCTCTCTCTCCCTAATTAGTTGTGCTTATCTCCCAGTTCTCCAGATGAATTATAAGCCAACAGCAACAGGGGTCAAATCAGGAGAATTAATTTTGTCCTTTTCCCCAGAAAATCCCATACCTATTATGTACTTCATAAAAATGCAATGCATAATATAACTACTCTCACCACCAGAACACAAGATGAAGACCTCTTGGACGGAGACAATTTCAAACATGCCGCAATGATTTTATCAGTTGGTGTTGAAATTCCTTATAGAAAAACGATTTTTATATACAGCTAAGTGAAATACTAGTTTCTGACAATATTTTCACCTGAAGGAGGCTTGGAAATTTATACTCAAATCAAAACTCAAATATGACAAAAGAGATTCCAACTGAGATTCATAAAAAGCACTTTATATCAAGGAGGACGGGATTTGGGTGGCAAAGTATCTGAAGTATAAACACTGCGTATTCTCATTCATTTTAGGGACAGGGAATTATGTTGTGCAGCCCTGAAATCTGATAAATTTCATGATCGTAAATTCCGTCCTTTGCAGGAAAGTGAGACGTTAGCTGAGGTTTGCTCTGCTCCTATTTTCTTGACAACAAAAGCAAAGACAAAGAGGGGAAATGAAAAAGCAGCAAAGATGGAAAATACAACTGTCAAGGCAAAAAATATTCCTATGCTTAACTAACTTCTACTTACGTTCTCACTGATTGAGAGACAGGGACATAGTATGACCTTAGCTTATGCAAATTTGAATTATGATTTAACTGGCAGATGTTCTTTAAGAACTAGTCTAGGAAGGTTCTCTCTCAATATTAAGATAACCAAGATGCACATGATTGCAGGGGTTCATAGAATGTCAAGAATTCACATTCATAATGCCCCAGGTGCAAAGGTCATTGTTTTAGTCCACTAATTAGTTTTATATTTCAGAAATCTCCAAACAGTGAAGAAGATAGCTTTTTTTTTTTTTTTTTAAATCTCATTTTTCCAACGTCAGTTTGGGCTACCAGCTCAACTTGTTTGAAAGAAAGAGTATCAAAACAGTCACTTAAGAGGTTAAGAGCCTTGTGTGTTTGGACTACTCAATCTTTGCCTTTATTTATCCATATCAGTAATTGTAAGGTGATTGAAACATTTCATATAATTCCATTTACCAGCAAGCATCTGAGCTCAGAAATTACATGGAACTTCTAGCTCCCAGTTATTGTACAGAGAGGGTATGGACCTGCTAGCCTACCATTGAAATCAAGACTGTCCCCAACCTGTTACCCTACCAAACTCTAGGGAATTGCGTAGAGTGGAAACAAGTATTCTTAACCAAAGGGATATAGCTGGAGCCTATCACACTCTTAGAAATGCCCTGACTTTCAGATTGCTGTACTAGAGGGGGAGGAGCCTCTAATTCCCTTTCTTAAGGCTGGCTATTGGCTCCTCTTACATTTGGGGAAAAAAGTACTCTGAAGAGAGTGTTTGGAGCTATGAATCTCAAGGAGTGGCAACTGCCTCCCTTCAGCCTGAAAATAGCTGTTCTCTTAAATGCAAAACATTATCAGGATCCAACATCCCTTCTCCCCTTAGCACCTTTTCTGGCAGTTACCTTAGCGAGCTTCCTTCTCAACACGCTAGCTGCAGCGATTTTTGCTCTTTCATCACAAGAAGTATCTGGAGTCTGTGAACCCAAATTAGCACTGTGGATTCTGCCCTAGGAACCAGCATCTAAAAGTTAATCCTAAACTTCACGCAACCTGATCCTGAAAGATGTACGCAAATGATGGTACTCCAATTTTCACCATATGCATCACTTCCCGCAGATGACAATGCTGACGGTGTAACAAGTATGAGGTAAGATTTGCAGTATCCACACACAGGTTGAACACCTGATTTAAGCTCCCTGTAGCAGACGGCTCAACACACTAAAGCCTGCACCATGTTCAGATACCTCAAACCGAAACTAAATCCTGGTGTCTGATTCCTGTGGTCTGACCAAGAGCCTTCGAATCTCCCTGCAGAGGGACCTGACTTTCTTCATCAACTAGACAGAAACTCAGGTAGTATGTAATTTAAGTTGCATTTGAATGTAGCACTCAATTTTCATTTGAGAGACCAGAGGTAAAGACGTTGGAAAATTTCAGGTGTAACTTAGGTCCTGAAGGCAGACTTCCACAAGTTTCTGAACTTCTACCAGGGATACATTTTTCCTCATGTATGTTACTAAATAATCAGTCCTCATTTGTCAATATTTCAGTGCTAGCATCTATGTGATTTGCAGCTATGACAACAACACAAGGTACATTAGAATATGTGTATCGGGATTAAAAGACTTACCTGTAATTCTGCCAATTTTGCCATTATACTTCTGGCCAACAAAACCAGCTATATGAGCTCCAAGACTAACACCAATCATATAGATAGCATCAAGAGAAGCTCCATGTACCTATCAGGAAAAAAAAAAACCCAAAGCCACAACCACACATATGGTTAACTGAACAGACACCAGTAGACTGATTTAGTTTTCACTTTTTATCAGTACTCTAAGTTATATTTCTAACTCTCTAACTTTAAAAACAAATGGAAATTACAAAGTTCTTTTCAGTTTGACATTCTGCATTAGTTAAACGGTGCAGTAATTATGAAATTCTTTGACTAAAAAAAATGTAAAAAGGAAGCTTGAGTCACATTTCTTCCAAACTGTCACACTAGTTAGAGGAGGAGCATGGGGAGGGAAGAGGAAGACATTTACCAGATACAAGAAAGATGAAACAAAACTATGAATTAGGGGAAAAAAAAAAATCTATCTCCCCCTGCCTTATCCTTCCAATAAAATAAATTTAAAACACAATACCATTAATACTTACACCACAGATCTGCTGAATAATGGTGCCAAATGCACACTTGCAGGAAAGCCTTAAGATGCCCATTCTACAAAGCAGGCGGTATTTAAAAACAACCCTATCAAAGAACTCTGAAATAGTATCAGCAGACCTGTTAGAATCTCTGAAAAGTGATGGAATGATACATGGGACCTTAATTATTAATGCATCTCAAAATGCATTAACAAAGGCCTCACGACAGCTTGCGAGTATGAAACTCATAGCTGTGGGACACAAATACACTACCACCATCCCTCTGATGGCTCGCACAACAAGGTGGGCCCAAGCATGCCCTGCAGTCATTGCTTTGCCAGGCAGACCTGTAACCAGCAATTAACCAGAAATCTGCATCGAGAAATTTGCAAAATACACCTTTTAACCCACTCCGTATTGGAGACTGCTCTTATAGTCCTATTTTATTCTCCTGTTCCATAACAAAAAAATTTACTGTCATAATTACAAATCGTTATCACTATATGTAGCCCCAGAGTCCAGATTCTGATGGTGTCCCTCTTCTTTCACCTTATCCTTTCTCAAAATGCTGAGCTTTCTACTCAAATTCCACATGAATATTTTCTTACTCTACAGCATGTAGAACTGAGAATGGCTGGGAAAAGAAGTGGTGAGAATAGAAGAAAAATCAAGTGATATATCTAACAATGCCATAAATGAGATGATAATTTTTTTTGTTCATTTGATTAAGCAACAAATCTAAAGCCCAGTTAAGACCACTGGCATCAACAACTGTTTTGGCAACTCCCTCTAGAATCACAAAGTTTATATAATTTTGGAACAAATATTTATATCTCTGTCAGTGATTTCTTTTTCATTTACAATCTTTAATTATAGGAGTTTAATAGTAAAAAGAGTAGTGTAATGCTTTTGTAAAGTTTTAATGCTGCATACTATTTGAACATGTCCCACTTCATCTCCCCACCAGCACGTTCTGTCTTTCCTAAAGGCCTAAAACTTCCAGCTGGCTAAAGGAATCAGAGCTTTCATGCATACTTCAGTGAAAGGGAAATAAGAACTCAGGTGGCGTTAAAGACATGCAGTTGTAACTGTATGCAAACCTAGCAAATACTTTGTCAAGGAAATGCCATTTGACATTGTTCACTTTAGATGTATTTTAAATATCCGTTCCCACTCAAAATATGCTATTTAGACTTATGCAGAACAGATGCAACTCTCTGCCTTACCAGCATCTGGTCCACATAGTTCTTCAGTATTTCTGCAACTTTTCTGCAGTTTGCAACAGCAGTAATGTAATTCACAGTTGTAGCACCACGATTCCAGTCAACTATAATGAGATTAATATCCTCTGAAGACAGTAAAAGCTCTTTCATGTCACCTAGCCATGCCGGTGGAGATCCTGTTGGTCTGAAGCCATGAATTACAAAGACAATTTTCTTGGAGGTATTAAGGTACTCAGATGCAGTAACATTATGTTCAATGAGTCTCTCAGAACAATTTGGATTTTCCTTTGTGTATAGCAGTAGCTGGACTTGGACTTCTGTCCCAGACAAAGCATCGCCTATATTAAGATCTGTAAATTCAGGACATTTTTTGTCCTCATCTGAAAAAGATGAAAATGTTAGGCAGTAATTTGATGAGCTAGACCACCTGAAATACCACCTCTTCATTTTTCTTTCCACATTTTTCCACTAAAAGTGAAGAACTTCCATTTTCTTCACTCCAGACCTTTAGAATGCGGTGCCAAAACGTGCGTTGAACAATGAGGACACACAGTTTAACTAATGACTCTGCAGATAGCACTATGTTCCTCTGAACCCTTGAAATATAAAATTAACCTTTTTAGTTGTTACTGAACCATATATTTTCTCCATAACAAATGCAAATTAGTAGTCAGTGCTGATAAGATCCTTTGCTTAACCATCAAACTTAGGTTCTCAGAATTTTTTCACAACCAGTGTGTGTTGTATAAACAGGAAGACCACTGTTGTTGTTTCTTCCTCTTTTGGCCAAGCTGTCAAAGTTGCCAATCATTAGACCTTATTGTTTGATCTAGCAATAAGAAACAGTTGCCTGAGAGTACAGGCATGATCTAGAACCCTTCCCTAGTTTTGGATCACCGTAAGGACACCATTGCCAAGAAACTAAGAAAGAAGAAAAAAATAACCCTGTTCTGAATTTGAAAAAATAAGAGTCTGTAAGGTCAATGTACATAATGGCACAGGAAAAACTGTAGTATTTAGCATTTCTGTAGTTGGACAGTTATGGCATACAAGGTTAAGCTGCAGCTCAGACAGGATCAGCAAGAGGAGGGAGATTTTCAAGAGAGTCTAAAAAGGCTTAATTTTTCCCCTGTGTGCTTATGAACATCAGAAAAAGTATCCTTTGGCTACGGAGGTCACACTGTGTGGATAAGCCACTTCAGGATTCTCGGCACAACGCTCATGCCTGTCACAGTTCTTCTGTATGGCTTCTTTACCTTTGCTATGGTGTTAGTCGGTGTACGGCCCAAGCAATTTGGGCCGATCTCTTGACTTCTAGTGGACTATGCATCTTTACACAAGGCTTTTGTCCGATATTTGATGACACCTTTCTCAATTTTCCTGTCATTAACAACTTTGTAAAACAAGACTCAGTCAACTTCTAGAAAGCAAAAGTAGGAAGAGAAATAGTACCTACTTAGTTCCTTAAAAAAATAATTTTAAAAGTAACCTGAATTTCTGAGAATTTTTGAATTATAGGAGAGGCAGTTATAGCTCTTCTCCTTTTCCCAGCAAGCGGCTAGCAGGCAGAACCGAATCCACCACGTTTGCACATCTGAGACAGCCAGCGAGCCCTCACTGGTTTATAAAGCTATGAAGGGCAAGTGCGGGGGGGTTACAGGGTATCTGAAAAATGTATTTTGATACTGTAGTGCAGATTGAAACAAAGCTGAACAATGTGAATTACAGCACTGAAGATGCAGTAAAGATGCGGTAAAGACACTAATTCACTTAGGAAACTAAATTAATCACCTCTGGCCAAACCATGTATCTATGACAACTAGACCAGTCTGAACTGAACTGGATGTCACAAAAAAATAATGGATATTTGCAAACCAGAGCAGAGCTGAAGTTACAGACTGTTAGAAATGGTGTGAAACTTCCTGTCTCAAATTGCCCACACTAAAGTTTCAGGCCTATCATCACTTTATGGCAATAGCTATAATTATTATGTCTAGGAAAACTTAGAATTACCTATATTTCAAAATAAATATCACCATTCTCCCCATTTTGACATTGAATAATTCAAGTAACTTTTACTATGATTATTGGACAGGTTATTAACTAACTAGTAGTACAGGAAGGTGACTCAGTTTCATTGCTGACACTTATCCAGGAAGAAGTTCTGAAATTAAGAGCTGTTCAGCTGCAGTTGCCTTGAATTTAAAGAACACAGTATTCAAGAAACTGTTAAAACGTCATACATGTAACATGTTAACAGGATGTGTCACATTGAATCTCTAGTTTTCATATAATGATATATGACAATAACACTAATATAGAAATTCTATTACACAAATGTCATACACAAAGCTAAATGATAAAAACCAGCCACTTGATTAAATTTTGCTACTCAGATTCAAATCTACAAGATGAAACTCTTTCATTTTTGCCTAATACTGTTCTTAAATCCAAGTTTAATCACTGATAATTCACTCCTACATATCTAACATACAAAAGATTCATGCTAAGATATTACTGAAGTGTTCCTCCACATCCATTTAAGTGCTTTGATTTCTCAATATTTGATTGGTAGAAACAAGAATTAATTCTTCAAAAGCCAGAGGAATGACAGTGACATAAAACAGCAACAGAGTCTGGTCCATGGAAGTGAGAAATCTGTCACAAGGAAACTATTTTAACTGACAAAACCTATTTAGTAGCTGGGAAATGTCATAGGGAAACAACTCGTTTACTTACGGCTGTGAAGTGACAGCAGTTATTCTTTGAAAAGTAAATATAGAAAAAAAAGAAAAGATTATGTCTTTACTGTGGACTTAGATAAGTACTATAAACAGATCGATAGTTTTAATACTTTGAATTGTTTAGCGAGGAGTCATCGAGCGGAGGTTTTTCAAACTCCTATTTCTGATTGGTTACTGGAAGGAATACCCACCTGCCCTTTCTGCACACTTGTGGGAGTACTCACGTATGCTTTTCTGTACAGTCAGAACATACAGATAGGTGTTGGGCACTGACATATGCAGTTTAACTCAGTTAATGTACAATTGTAACTTTCCTGTGTATGTTAGTAAGCATTCTAAGTACTTTCTGTGTTTGAAAGAGGAAAATCGTAAGTGCCGACTGACTTTTCTGTAACTAGATTTTACTATTTAAAGCATAACACATAACTTGACAACCTGTCAACCTCTCAAATCAGCAATAAACAACAAACACCAATGTGCTAAAACTATTTCACAGTTACCTCTTTACTTTGTACAAAGTGCATGTACCTGAGTGTGACTCTGTGCAAAGTACAGCCAGAGATAAAGTATCGGGCTTTGTTCTATTTACTTTAAAATGAAAACCTACGTCTCAGTTCAAAGTAATCAAATTCTCTCTACTAATTGTCTGCTTCATTAGGCATAATTCACAAGGTTTAATCTTTTGGCCAGTTCAAATGAAGGCCTATTCATTTTTTATGCTTGAATAAAGCCAAGAGGCTACATCACAAAGAATAAGCTAATGGTTCTTACCTGATTTCACCCAGTATATCAAGCAGATGAAGAAACACAATTTCAGCATGTGGAAACAGAGAAAAGCAACACGTAGCATCCACAGACAAGCGGCAAAGCTAGTGTTTCCTTATAGTATGCTAGATTTCTAACCTAACTGAATGCCACTAATGAAGTAAGTGACATGTAGAGTAGGAAGCAGACAGCAAAGCTGTATTCAAGCTTCTGCAATTCATGACTCCTCCTATTGAATGACTTCAGTAGGTAGGGTGGTTTCTGGTCTTCAAGGGTTGGGACTGGTTTATAATCTATTTCCCTCTCTCTTTGGCTGTCAGCAGATTTACACATAAGCAGTTGATATTATATATTACTGACAGCTGTTACATGAGTGGAATTTAGGAAGCAGAATAACTAGAGGTACATCACATTAGAGACCCACCGTGTGTCTTTTTTTAAGTGTGTCACTCAACTGTAATTAGAGGCACTGAGATGGGCAAAAGAAACTTAGACCAAAAAGTCATTCTGATGACAGAAGTATTTTTCTGTAAGAACTTCAAAATAATTCTGAGAACTGTATCTCCATGGATTATTTTTGCACAAAATTATCTTCTGAGCTTTTTCCAAGGAGTCATTCTCTAATCTACATCAGGAGGAGGTCTGTGAAAGCGCTTATATGGGAGAGAGATGGAGCTTAGAGCCCCACAGATCTCACCCAGACACTGACTTGCTGGACATTTTGGGTACGTAACTTAACTTCATTCCCTCTGTGTCCTCAACTACAAAACAGATGAAGAAACATTTATTTTTGTGAAGCTCATTTATTTACAAACCAATTCACTGGGTAAATACAAGAGGACAAACTTCAGTTTCTCAGAGCTCATGGTGAGGCAGAGAGGCAGATAAACTCTTCATTATTCAAGTGAGACGTCTGGATGCTTAGTTTGCCTACATCTGGCCCCCACTTATTTCCACTGCAGGAGAAAGAAAAACAAACCATAACCACTCAAATACGAGAGATGCATCCCAGAATTTTTTTTTTTTGCACAGTGTATGCTTCACAGTGTTTCTAACCACAAGGTCTAGGTCTCCTTCTTTTCCATCTGCAACAGTTAAGCGGGTGGGGGTGGGGGGTGGTAGGGGAGTGCGTGCATGTTTTATTATTTACTTTTAAGTGATCAGTCCCTTCAGCTGCCTTTATGATTCTTAGCAGCTCAACAAAGCTGTGCCACACAAGCTCCTGCAGCAGGCAGCCTTTAGGAAATCTCTTCAAAGTCTCTGCCCCTCTGAATGGAGCCACAAGGAGAAGATGTAGTATGTCCACTCATATGAAAATCAACTCAGCTTAACTAGTGACCTTTTATGACTTTACTTCCATTTCTCAAATTTCTCACCCCGTTCTCAGTAAAGTTCACTAAGGCAGCTCTTGTTATCACTTTGCCTTCCTTCCTCAACTCAACTCTTTGACACTTTGCCCACCTATTATTATAAAAGTGCAGCCCTACCAATATTACATATTACTTAGAACAAGTAATGGTATAGTCTCAATTTGGCTCTATCTCCTCTCTACTTTTTAATATAGATCAGTGTTACAACAAAAACTTAGTGCACCTAAGCAATCACCTGTTAGGCAGCCTCAGCATGCATTCATATACAAGTTAAAGCATGGAGAGCTCGACACCACTAAAAACAAACTGGTAATAGTAAAATATCCGCCATGCTTATCCAAGAGCCAATCACCTGACCTTAGAAAATCTTACATACGTACCTTTACATATACCCAATGCCACTAGTTGTGAATAAACAAACACTTGTTCTTTTACACATGAATGGGGAAAAGAAAGGAAATCTTAAGGTCCCTTTTGAACTGAAAACATATAAGCCCAGCTCACATGTAAGTAAAGCACAACCCATGTCGATAACAACCCATGGAACAGTTTTAAAGCCCTCTGAAGTCGGCCTCAGGAAAGGACTCCTTTACTAAGTCAACACCCAGAAAGTTTTGCATTAATCAGGATGTTGAACTAGCGCTTGTTGGACTCGCCTTTCTGTTGTATGACAAGGGGACTTTGTTCACCAACAGTGGCACTTATGCCACTTAGAAATTCATAAACCTTAACTACGGCTAGTGTTTACACTGTTGTTTCTACTGACATCCCACTCCCAGGTAAATCCTTCAAAGCGACTGAGTTTCAGGCACGCTGTCACACAGAGACGCAAGAACTGTGAAGTTTGGGCACTGCCCACCCCGCTTCACTGCACGTTGCATGTCCACCGCCTTTCCCACAAGGATACACCTCTTCTCGCACTGAAATTCAGAGCTACCTGCTCCAAAAGTGCCTCATGCAAAGCAGTGGAGGATCCTAGCGCTGCCTCTTCAGGTCTTTGACTGTCCCCCTCAGCACTCAGGACCGTAACAGTAGCACCTCCTGAACAAACCCTGACGCTTTTGGGGCAACCCACAGTCCACCAGCTATTAAAAACCCCTCAAGACAGGCCAAGTATTCCAGTTAAAAAAAAAAATATTAAAAAATCTTCACTTTATTACAGTACAAGATTACTATGATTTACAGGTAACAGGATGGCACTTTTACAATTCGATTTACCCCCAGAAGTTTCTGATAAAATAACAGCTGAAAACATTACAGCACGGCTTTCATGCAAGACTTGATACCCTTATCTGTGGTCACATGTAAGTGTATTTCCCCTTCTAATTTTTTCACTACCCCCAAGGATTCTGTAATCTTGGGAAATCCCACTCTCATAACAATTCTCATTTCTCTTATGAATTGAACCACTTCTCCAGAAAAATTCCTCTCTAACCACCAGATTAAGAACACTGCTCCCTTTCAGGTGAGATGAAATCACACCTGGGTTTTGGAATGCAGTATGTTTAACTATGGAAAAAGCTGTCTGAAGATTACAAAGAGGAAAACCCTGACTGGCTGGAAGAAATTTAAGACTCATTTTGTATTCTACACTGAAGACTGCAATTCCTGTAAATTGATAATCCCTTTCTGAATAGACTTGACATGTCAGTACCAAGGCCTCCATTTGAAAATAATAGGCATCGAGGGAAAGCACATCAACTATGCTCGGGGGAGAAAAAAATTTGTTTTTCACATAGCCATCATCAGGATGACTTCCGCAAATGTGCTCCTTTGTAAAATAACACTTTAAAAATATATACTGAACATTCAGTGTGTGTACGTCCTTGACACCTGTTTATAGCAGCCATGCACCAGCAGGTTATAATGTGGGTACAACTTCAAGGACAGCGATCATATTCCAGTTCCTTTTATACCTTGAAAAACGTACAACACCCAACACGTGTATTTTATTAGCAACCCTTGCAATGCTTTATCATAGTGATGATTAAAACACTTCAGGGCTTCAAAGGTTTTTGACGTTATTTGTCACCCAGCCGGGCTCCAGCAGCTGCGGTGCCCACCCGCTTGCAGCGTGGCAAGGGGAGAAGAGAGCTTCTCGGCTAGGTTCTCCGGCGGTTACAAGGTTCTCTTCTCGCTCTTCAGCTGCCGGCTGGCAGCCCCACACAGGCCTCTTCCCGAGGCCGTATTTCTGTGCGACACACGCTTCCACTGGTGGGCCGGTCAAGCAAAAAATAAAATGAAGTAAGCGCCTTAGGACGTTGAGGCTCCCCCGGTTATCAGGGCAGGAGCGAGCGCCGGCCCCCTCCGGCGCCAACCCGCCGCTCGCCCAGCGTCCCTCAGAAAGGCCGTTAAACAAAACGCGTGCGTAGCCGCAGCCGCGATCGGGCCCCCCGCTGGGCCTCCGCACCCCGCGCCAGGCGGCGGCGTCACCGCCCGCCTCCTGACACCCGCCGCCTGCCCCCGACAGCCCCCGCCCGGCGGCCCCTCCCACCACGCCGCGCCCTCTCACTCGGCGCGATACGGGAAGCCGGCGCGCCGCCGTTGCTAGGACACCGAGGCCGCTCCCTAGCATCGCGACCCGTCGCGCGGCGCTTTACGGCAGCGGGAGCGCAGCCCCTCTCCCCTCCCCGGCGGGGCCCGCCGGCGGGACAGGGGCGCCGGCATGTCCCGGCCGGGGCGGCCCGAGGAGGCGGAGGCGGGCCGGACGCTGTTCGTGGGGAACCTGGAGAGCCGCGTGCGGGAGGAGATCCTCTACGAGCTCTTCCTGCAGGTGGAGGGCGGGGGCGGGCCTCTGCGGAGGGGCGTGGCCGGGCCGGGCACGGGCTCGGCGGGGCCGCCGCCGGGCGCCTTGTCCCCGGGGCCGGGCGGGGCTGGGCAGGGGCGGGATGAGGCGAGGGCCGGGAGCCGGGAGCCGGGAGCCCTTTCCCCACATTGCCCGTGGGCGGTCGCCGCTGCGACTCGGCGGCCCTGGGCGCGGCGGGGAGCGGTCCCTACCCCGCCCGCCTGGCCGCCCCGCACCTCCTGCCGGCTGTGCCGGTTTCGGTGCCACGGGTGGGCCCCAGGCTAGAGAGGGAGTTAGACAATTTAAAGACGTCATTAAAATCCCTCAGGAAAGAATCTTTTTTACGCTTTTAAAATTTATTCTGAGCAAGAAATTGTGATCACTAATATGAAGAAAAGTTAGTGTAAAACCTGAAAATGGGTTGAGCAAAGTTGAAACTGTTCAGCTGGGAGGCAGCGGGAATGATCTGCAGGTGGGGCTGTGGTCTTCCACCTGTGAGTGACCTTTATATCAAAATGTGTTGTGCTTTAATGCTTGAGAAGGTATCAGAGATTCCATTGGTGGAGTTTTCAGGGACGTGGTGGGAAAATACTAAGTAGTTGGGCCTGTTTCAAACCTGAGCTTAATACTCTTTGGAAATGAGGTGCGCCAAGAAGGAAAGAAAACGACAAAGGCACTGCCTTTGCCTTTGTTAAGGCACTGACTTGGCTTCAATTTTGATCTCGCATTGACAGCATGGCTGACTAAGCCAGGCTTATTAACCTGAAAATAGGAAGGAAAAGAGGGGGTAGGATATGGAGAGGAGGGAGCGTTTCATCACTAATACAAGCACCACATTCCAAGCTGGATTGACAATAGCTGCTGATTAGCGGCTTTTCCTGTATTTGTTTATGGTGTGTGTGTTTGGTTTGTCTTCTCCCCCCCTCCCCCGCCCCCCCCCCCGGCATGATCCAGTCAGCCTCTGTGAAGCCAAAAGGCTTCAGGCTCTGACAGGACAGTTAGGCTGGTAGTATGGCGATAAACTTGCTTCTACCCATCCACTAATTTCCCCCAGTTTCAGAACGAACCCTGCTTCCTTCTGGTGAGTTCGCAAAATAAGGCATGCCCAAAAAAAAAGTGGGCAGAATCATCTGTTCTCTTGCTATTTCATTTGCTAATTGGAACCGTTTCTATTCACCAGTTTTATTCCACTGATTAATCTGGTATTTGTCTTGTTAACTAGGCAAGTGCTCAGCATGCTACCCCATCTGCATTGAAAGGCCTTTTTGCTTGGTATATTCTAGCCCTTTGGGTTTTCAGCTGTTCCCATCTCTTCCTAACTTTCAATTTTTACCTTTTACCTAAAATTAGCTAAGAAACAGTTGTTTCCTGTTTTCCCTTATTTTCTATGCAGTATTCCTCCCTGTTTCCAATACTAAACAGTAGCCTGCTGTTTGACTGTAAATGTTAAGAAAGCTTATCTAACTAGGGAACATGAGTAATACCATACAAATTCTGATACAAAGGTGATAAAAATAAGCAGATGCTCTCAGAATGCAGTTTTACATGACTCTTCTACATCATCTGCAGCAATCATCTAACTGCTGACTGTTATCTGAGCCTTTTGGTCATCCCAATAACACCTACTTACATTTTCCCTTCTCTTCATCTTGCTCTCCCTCAGGTTTCTCTGTCTTTTGCTGCAGCAGCATATGCTTCTCTCTGCAGTATTGTGCTTTCTTGGAAAGCGTACAGTTCAGTATTCCTGCTGTCGCATAGTCCTGACCTGTCACTTTCACCCCATCAAATTACAAGCGAGTATCTATTACTGCTTCTAAACTATTCATATTTTTATTTATGAACAGGAAGACTCTACATATTTAAAAGACTGATCTGCAAAGGACTTGAGTTTGCTTCTAGTTCTTCAAGAACCGTATCTTCCTCATTAGGCAAATAATAATCAGAAGACTGGGTGTGTGTATTTTTTTTTAAACTGCAGTGTAGTGCAGAACAACAAAAATGCCTTAAGGAGCCAACTCAAGCAAAAATAAACAAGTTCAGAAATCCCTTCTTTAAAAAACAAACCTAAACAAAGGAAAACAAAACAAAACAAAAAAAAACAACAACACAAAAACCAACAAACTTCAAGATATTTGGAAAGAAGAGATGAACATGTTGAAGATTCCCTGCACAGGACAACGTAGGTAGTATCCATTGCTGTACAGCCTGATCACCCTCTGCACTGATAATAAAAAATGGTACATTATTTTTGGTCCTTTTCGTTGGTCTATATGACTTCCCTGGTTTCACCAGGGTTGGGTGGTGGGGGTGTTATATTTTTCAGCAAAAGCATCTTAATTAATTGAGGATTAGTTTATGCACAGCTGGCAAGAGCATACGGCAATCAGACATTATTATCACACACAACAGGCCTTAATATCTTCAGTCTGAAAATATGGAGAGTATAATAAGGGCGATGGCTCCACATCATCACTCTAAATGCTCAGAGCAGACAAACTGCAGATTTGTTATTTGAGTAATCGTTGAGAATGCAGAATAATAAAGTAGATTATTTTCTATGGCTTATTTCCTTCATCTGAGCATATGCTGTGTGTTTCTTCTGAATGCTTAACTGCTTTTGCAGTTTAATTGCTGTAAAGCTGTTTGTTACAAATTGACTTGTGTTCGCCTGAAGGTATAGGTAACTTCTGAGCAACTTTTACTGAAAAGTACATACTGTAGTAGTAGTGGAAGCCAGTTCTGCTGGTGAGTGCTATATTTTGATTCAGGACAATGACTTCTCCATCTACTACAGGAATTTAGACATTCAGTAATTTTTTTACTGATGGATTTTTTTATAACTTACATTCACTTCATTGCTCATCTGGATATTATATCCTCCTGAAGTTAAGTTTTTGCATCCTTAACGCCCCTGAGCTGTGCCAGGAGACTGCTGTTGGCCGTTTCTTTACACTGCTAAATCAGCCATACAGATGCATTGCTTGTTTTGATGAGAAAGTTAATTTGGTGACTAATACACCAATTCTGTCTTGTGTAGAGAAGATTAATCATTGTTATCTATTACGAAAATGTCAGTTTCTTTGAAAATGGAGCCAGTATTTATGCAATACCACTGCTTTAATTTGGGTCTAGAAATACTATGCAAGGATTAAAATGGTACATGTAGGCAGAGATGGAACTTTTCAATGAAGATGTTTCAGCCCACGGGTGTGTTTTGGAGTTTTGTTTTATTGGTGGAGTTTGAGGGTTTTTTAGGGGGGAGGGGGTAAGTGGGCAGAGACAGTGCATTATATCTGATGAGATGATCAGGTCTCTTGATCCCTTACCATGCAGTTGTGATGACGGTTAGGCAGTACTGAAAACTCTGTTTTGTGGTGATTCCAGAAGCCCGAGTCTCTGTTCAGGTTTGCTTTCCCACAGTGTTGATGCTGCCCATTTTAGGAATTTAAGCAACAGTAAAATAGAAGCATATTAATGGAGTAGGTCGCTTTTACATAGCTGCTATTATCAATTTGCTTAGTTATGTTAGCTGTGCAAAAAACCTCTGTAATAATTTTACTAGCAGCTGTATTATTAAAGCAGCTGATTATTAAAGACTAAACATCACCCATGGACTGATGCTTGGGTCCCTTTTAGCATTTGTGGAGCTGATTTTTGTTTGTAGAAGGCTCAGAATTTGAGCTTGGGGAATGTGGAGAGCCATTTTTCAAAATTAAGTAGAGATTCTTATACTGAGAAACTTTACACTGTGTCTGACTATGGCAAAATGTGCTCCAGTATGAAATATTCAAAATAGAATGAATTGTCCATCTCTGTTAATTTCTGTGAGAAAATAATCCAAATTTCTTTCAGGCTGGACCATTAACCAAAGTGACGATTTGTAAGGACAAAGAAGGAAAACCTAAGTCTTTCGGATTTGTCTGCTTTAAGCATGAAGAGTCAGTGCATTACGCAATAGCTTTGCTGAATGGCATCCGTTTGTATGGAAGACCAATTAAAGTGCAGTATAGGTTTGGTATGTTCGGTAGTCTCGGTGATGAATTCTTTGTTAAATTTTAATTTCTTCTTAATTTTTTTTATTTTATATTATATTATTATTATATTATTATTGTATTATTATTATATTATATATTATATTTATATTATAAAAATAAAAAAATTTATTTTTTATTATTTCTTTTTAATGACTATTTTTGAATCCTACAGTCTTTTACAAAGACAACGGTTTTTAGTTGGAACAAATTACAATCCATTTTTTAAAGAAACAAAATCTTCCTGTGGATTTTGCATAGGGAAGGATTCAGTCTTCATATTTTTTGTTTACTAAGAGAATACAATAGGTTGCTTCAGAACAGCATGACTTGGAACATTGCATTTAGGGGTTGGGGTGTGACCAACCTGGCAGGAAAAGTTGATTCAGTAAGTGCAGCAATTACCAAGCTGTTTGATAGTTTTTATACTACAGCCACAGAGTTATCAGAGCTGTTGTTTTCAGTGGAAGGGATTGTAGTTCGAAGAACATAGCCAAATCAGTGTCACATTCTTCATTTTATGTTTTTGAAAATAAACCTAGAAAGCTGATGATCAGGCAGCGTTTGCGCCCCAAACATTAAGGACTCATGCTCCTACTATGCACTGTACCACTCCTTACTTCAAAGGCTGTGCAGAGCAGTTGCTGGGTTTAGCAGAACGGCTGAGGTTCCTGAAATCAGAAGCATCTCCCGTGCCTGTAACTGAATGGGAATTATTCCGTTCATGGTTAATTCAACAGCCCCGATCTATGCTTCTGTAAATTAATAAATGATAAACAAATGTTTTCAAGCAGTAAAATGATGCTATAGATTATCTGCCATTAAATGGCATGTTGCCTTTATATACTAACTCAGATACACTAGCACCCTACAGATGACACCGAACGCTTTGTGTTTTTAACTTGTTAACTGAATAGTCGTAACTGAATAGTCATTATGCTCGTCTTATTTACAGGGAGTTCTCACTCATCAGAACTAAACAGCCCTACACATGGTTTTGAGAACTACATTGACTTATACTCACCTTCATATAGGTAACAAAGATCACCTGTGAATTAACTGTATAATTAAAAAAAAAATCTTACTAAGAAAATTGGCTGATGTGGTAGACCAATCTTCAGGCTTTTCATTAAAACAGCTGTTGCATGCTTTAATTGCATCCTTACTGATGACTTGCAACGGGCTGTAGTTAATTTTAGCATTTGGTTGTTTAGTTTGCCAGAGGTTGAGTTAGCTTGACTCTTCCATTCTCTTTGGGTTTCTGCAAGATACAGGATCATGAGAAAATATTGAAATACGGTGTTTGTACTAACAATGTTTGCAGTTGTTAGGGGAAAAAAAAGTCTGACAATGGAGATTATCTTTTTAAACCCCACTGAGTTTGTATTTCTTGTGTGTATATGTACAAGCAGCTGTCATGCACATATGAGTGCATATAATGGAAGTTATAATGGAAGTCTGAACACCCCAGATTCAGTATTTTTCAGTGTTTCAACATCTTTATTTACAAACGTGACAGAGCTCTCTGTGGAAGCTAAACTCCCTTGGTGAAATCCAGAACTGCTCTGAGTCTGCACTTAAGTAGATGTGAGGATGACTCATTAAGTGAGCCTTTGGGTGTATTTTCCTTGTTTTATCTGTTTTTTCATGGAAGTCCTGTTGTTAATATCTAAAGTCTCCTCTTGAATATTCTCATTATAGCCCAAGAGTTAAGTCTTAACACGCTGGTAAGCAGTATGTGGTCAACATGTAGTCTTTGTACGGTTGCTTGTTTTTCCTAGGTATCAAGAGCCTTATAGGAATCCTCCATTTCCCGTTACTCCTTTTCCAGTGAGCAATAGTTTACCTTATGAATACTCAGGCTTTCAAAAGATGGTAAGTTTGTGTTACAAGGTAAAAATTTGGGAGCTTTTGTATGAATTTGAACATATTCTGCATTTCTGCAAACAACGGTGCTTATTTAATGCCTCAAAATGTGGTTTTAGCTGTTAACTTTGACAGTACTAAGTCTATTTATTCTAGCATTTAAAGGTACTGTAATAACAGGGAATCTACGAAACCAAATTATTTTCTTAGTGCAGAAATGTCTTAAAGGTGTATAGCTTAGGGAGGCTAAAAATGTCAAGTCCACAGATGCAGCTCTCTCTGGTACCATGTTCCAAATCAAATCCTATTGGCGACATAAGCTAACCTAGTAAAATTACAACCATGCAAGCAATAGCTTATTTACGTACAGCTAATTCAGTCGGGGATCCTCATAGCTCCCAGCAGAAATTTGAAATGTCCTAAAACCAAACCTAAAATCTGCCCAACAAATCACCACTGCCTAGCTTGGGGCAACAATAGTTTGAGTGTTTCTGGCCTGAACCATTACATGCCCCTGCATTTCTCACATTCATGATTTACTTTCACAGTAGTAGACAGTGAGAACCTGTATTCTACTTCCCTCCACTCAGACAGACTCTGGTGCACTGGGCCATTCTTGTCCTAATCTCTTTTGTCTGAGATATTCCTCAAGGCAAGGGAACCGGGCTTTTCAGCTGGCAGCCTATGGGCCAAACCCTATTCACCAAACACATCGTGGAGCTTCTGCATTGATGAGTATGGGTCGGTAGGACTGAAGAAACCCAACATTTAATGTGAGGTACCAACTGTGGACAGTACTGCTGCCACCCAGTCTGACTAGGGAATGGCCAGCCCTCTGTAACTGTAGAAGGGGTGAAGCCTGGATAGATTACTCGAGCTAGCTGCAGTCTGAGCAGGGGAACAGAGAGGGTCTGTTCCCTGTTGCACAGATGTGGTGGTGGCCTGCCTCCTGTCTTCACAGGCAGCGTCCTCAGAAGAGCTGGTGCTTGCACAAACTTTCCCATCCTCTCTGCTGTGGTTGGAAGGCTCGGGAGTGTACCAGCTGCCCCACTGTGCTCACCGATGAATCCACTCCTCAGTAGCAATGCAGTACATAAGCACCAAGAGACCAAACTCAGCAGACCAGCACACAACCAACTTCATCCCATTTTCTGCTTGCTAGGAGGGATGGTATTGCAGTATGCCTCCAACAATAGTCTATTGCAGCTTCAGCAAGAAGTGATCTCATCACATGTAGGCCTTCACACATCGACCTCGCCTTTATTTGGGTGAGCCAGGCAGGTTACCTGCCTGGAGTCTGCCTGCACATTCAACATACTCAGCCCCATCATTTTTCTGATTACTGCCAGTCAGTAGAAAGCCGCTCTCTTCTGACCTTTGTAATTCTATTTCTGTATTTGGGCTGTGCATGTTGTATGAGAGGGACTCTTAGGGTACTGTAGGGACTGTATCAATAAGCTGGGCACTTAGTGCATTGTTTAAAGTGCTTTGACCTATGGATTCACTATACCTTGTTGGAATGCCTTGTTCCACATTAACTTTAAGATTAGTTAAACCATATTAAAAAATCGCAGATGTGCATGTCTTTACACTAACAATAGGCAGTGCAGTTAGAAATGTTTGTAAAATACATAGATGAAGAAATGAAATGCCATGTTTGATTACCTTACACAAGGACTAACTGGCATTTAATCTTAAATCAGATCACATCTCTGTTCTAACTTTGCCATGAAAAAATACTCTATTTTTTCCAACTACATTAGTTGATATAATAAAACATATAAGCTTTATTCTCAAACATTCTGTATTGTTATTTTATCATTTATCAGTATTTTCATTGTATAAGCTGTAATGCATGCAAAATTAAACTCTTCAGAACGTCCCCTTTACAATGTTAACAACTCAAGTTTCTGTTTTTCTAGATGAACCATGTTTTAGCACAACAGTACACAGTACGGAGTCTAATGGGTCAGCAATTTCCTTACTATCAGATGGCTCCACCACTGCCTTCAAATTTATCCTTTTCTCCCTGTCAGAATCAAGCTGCAAATTTTAACTCTGCACAGAGCTCTTTTGAATGGGCCCTGCCACATTCAAGTGACTGTGAAGTGTACCGGGTGGATGAAAACACCTCTAAAAGAAAGAACGAACAGCAAAGTTGTGACAGTGACACTAGTATCGAGGATGACAAAATGAGACAAAGAGACCATGACCAGAAATACAGAAAGTACAAGGGCAAGAAAAAGACGCATTAATACTGTGTAACTGGATTCAACTTTAATGACATTTGCTATTTTTATTTGAGAGATATTTAATCTTTCATCTTTGCACTTTAATAATAAAGGAATGCTCAAGATTCATATTATTTTTAAAATGTGTTATGCATAAAATATGCTGATACTTTATTTCATCTTAACCTATTTAAAGAGGAAAGTACTATTTAAGATGTAGGAAACATTTAAGAAGATAAAGTTTTCCTAATAAAGGAAGAAAACTAGTTGGTTCCTCCACCTCCCAGGAAATCATGGAAAGCTATTATTTCACTAATATAGAAACTTTATGAAAATACTTAATTTCAGCCACTCATGAAGCATATGTATCACTTACAGAATATATTTTTGTGAATGGTGTAAGAATTTTCTAGAGCCATTGAGGAATTGAGTGGGCTAGAAATTGTAGGTGCCACATCAGAGATGTGCTCGTCACTGTAGCATCAACACCTACAACTTTTTTTTCTGATTTAGCTCTGTTGTTACTTTCAGTTAGGATCACCTTGTATGGTTACTGGAACTGTTTTTTTCCAGTAGTAAATCTGAGGTAAAATACGGGCATTTGTACTTACTACAAGACTTACTTATCAATACTCAAATGAATGTACATACTTTATGACTGCTATTTACTGACTAGAACTACATGCATATATATATGCATCATTGTATAAAGTTACTCTCTAGTGTTTTATTTGCTTATTTGAGAACCTAAATGTTCATTGTAATAAATGGATGAAAAATGTAATGAGTATTTCATCTTAACTGCTAGCACAAAAGCATGAGTCAGCGGAGTTAGTACTACCTCTTAAGAAGAAAAATTTTTTCCTTGTTTAACAGAGGAAGAATAAACTATCATATTGTGATGAATCCAAGTAGTCAAATGACCTATTTTCTATTTTTCACAACTGCCACCAACAACCTATAGACAGATACAGAGGCATTGTCTTATGCAATACCAAGTACAGGTAAAACACTTCTAAGATCCTGTTATAAGAAAGCAAAACACTTAAAATTTTGGCTATTTAATATTGCTTAAAGTTAAGTTGTCGTCTTCAGACAAGATGTAGGCTTCAAATTGAACCTGACAGTAGGAAAGGATTTTGGTTTTATTAAACTCAGTTTTCTTGTTTATGAAGTTGGGTTGCTTGAAAGGAATAATTTTCATCCTTACACTAGTATTGAGAAAGAATATCCAAGTTTACTGGTTTAAAAGTGATGTTTTACAAGCCCAAATGAGTTTCAGAAATGGAAGAATGTTTAGCTTGCAACAATTTCTCTTTTGTCTGATAAATCACAGCTAATAAAATCACTTTCTCAAGGTGCTGCTTTATAACTTCCCAAAGGGATTACTTCTTTAGCCTAAGAGATATTCCTGTAACACCACAGTGTGGCACCCTTGAAATGTCATTAGCAATTGAATTCAACCTTCTCTAGAAAGAACCTAAGTAACAAAGGTTTGTGCCTTAAATAAGATTTATGCCTTATGTTTTAAGAAACTTGCTAAGTCTGCCCAATCCCTTTTTTCTCCTCTACCCTTGCACACAAACACTTGCCGCTTTATCTTTTTTTTTTTTTCCTCTCTCTCCCCATCAGTAACTTTAGGACTAAGCTATGTAGATGTAATCTAACTTCTGTTGGAAGATATTGCTGGCATTATACCACTAAGTCACTGATCACAAAAGTTGCCACAATAATGGAAAGAGTTAACAAGTAAAATACACTAGATTTCTTTAAACCTGTTCCCTATGTTAAAGATTTAAATATAATCAAGTAGAGGAGGGATATGTGAACATTAGCTCAAGTTAGAAGTGAAGTTCACCAGACCAAAGAGAAAACAGATGGATGCCCAAACCAGAGTTAGCCTACAGAAAGAGTTGCTTAGTCAGGTCTATGCTAATGTGTCCTTGTAAGACCTCCCCAGTGGATAGATAAGATAATCTGTTTTATGCAATTATATTCTATAAAAGGAATGTCTAGGAGGATCATATTGCATATGGCTGATAAATTATCAATACAGTTCTTCTACAGAAATAATTTTTCTTACTCGCTTTCTTCCCAGTCTTTGTCTTCCTGGGGGAGGTATGGATTTTAACACCTTTAAAAATCCACTTACCTAAACCTCCTCAGTTTGTTAAAAGAAGAAAAGCTGGGCATATGGGAATTTACTAAAATTACTTTAGCCATAACTAAATTTCTTTTGTACATCTGTTAACTTAAGGCATCACTTTAGTCAGGGCCCCTTCACCAGGGCCGACATCACCAACTGTCACCATGTTTAGGGCATAAAATACTGGAAACAAAAAAACCACTTGAGTTTGGCCTTCACCAAATACTTCTTCAATCCCCCCATCTTTTCCAATCACTTTTAAAAATTATTTATTTATATGAAATGAATGTTTCATATGTTAGTTCTGATTCTAAATTATTGGGTTTTTTGTCCTGGTCTTTCAAATCCCATGCTACTGAGTGGCCACAAGACCTTGCCTTCCTTGCTGTCACATAGGTCTTGCATTTAGACTTGTTTCTCCGTATTTTATTATATGGAATGCAGTGCATAGTTATTTCCGTTACAATCTCCCAAACTTTGGACAAATCACTATCACTGCAGTCAGTGATGCATTCTCATTTAAGGTGGCAATGTGCCAGGTGAACAAGAATCAAAGGGAAGGTGCTGCATTAACTATAGAGTAAAAATGAAGATACTGATTTTTATTAACTTTTGGAAAAACCATTATGTCCAGGAAAAAACCCACAGCAATGGAATTTGCTATTATAGCTTCCTTCCTACCTACCTTTACATTTAAATACTAATGAGCAAGCTATATAAAGCCTCCAAAGAGCAAACCTAGAAAGCATTGAGAAGTAACAAAGGTAAAAACTGGCTTATCTGATATGCTATCTGCCAGAGTTCCCAGTGCTGCAGCAGCCTGGTTCCAGAGACAGGCCAGAGTTTCAGCTGCCAGTCCCAGGTGGAGTAGGTCGGTGGACAGCGAGTGCGCGCTTTCTAAGTTTTATCTGGAAGTGTTTCAAGTTGGCTCTGTTCAGCAGTGATGGCGCTTCAGTGCTCTGATTTGAGTGTGGGACACAGCTGGTGTCACAAAGCAGCTTGCTCCACAGGCCCAACTCTGAGAGGGAAGTACTGTTGTCATTTGTCATCTTCTGATGTGCTAATAAATTTATGGTAGCACACGTCCAGCTAAAAGCTAGTAGAGACAGGCATATATTTTTCATATGCTTAGTCCGAAGATAGGATGCACGCACACTGCCACACACCATTCCCTCTCCTGCCCTCTGGATTCTCCTAGAATAGAATAGAATCTCCAGAATAGAATCATTAAGATTGGAAAAGACCTCCAAGACCATCAAGTCCAACCACAAATCCACCACCACCATGCCTCCTAAACCATGCTCTTTAGTGTCACGTCTACACATTTTTTGAACACCTCCAGGGATGGCGACTCTACCTCCTCTCTGGGCAGCCTGTTCCAATGCCTGACCACTCCGTCAGTAAAGAAATTTTTTCTAATATCCAATCTAAACCTCCCCTGGTGCAACGTGAGGCTATTTCCTCTCATCCTATCGCTTGTTAGCTGGGAGAAGAGACCAACATCCACCTCACTACAACCTCCTTCCAGGTAGTTGGGGAGAGCAAAAAGGTCTCCCCTCAGCCTCCTCTTCTACAGAATAAACAGCCCCAGCTCCCTCACCCGCTCCTTATAAGACTTGTGCTCGTGACCCTTCACCAGCTTCATTGCCTTAAATTTGCCCTTTTACTTGAATGCAGGCCACTAGTACAACACACGCTGCGCCTGTCATTAAATGAGACCAACCAGGCACAACCGCCGGGCAGACCGTGCCCTCAGCGGCACGTTGCCTCTCAGGGCACAACGTTCCCTCACCCCAGGCTCTACCAAGGCGGTGGAGCTACCTAGCGCCTCCTCTCGCGCCTCTCCCGCCTCCAACGCCTCTCCCCTCGCGCGCGGCGCTGGGGGGGCGGCCGTTAACGGCCGCCGCCGGCTGCCCCAGTAGGCCCCTTCGGAGCCGTCCGCTTTGGGCGGGGGCCATGGCCGCCTCGCCTGGGAAGCAGAGTGACTGCTACAAGCGCCCGAGTCCCACCGGCAAGAAGGTGACACGGCGGGGATGGACGGGCGAGCCGCGAGGAGGCGTTGGGGGGGGGGCTGAGGGCGGGGCGCCGCCCCGCAGGGGACCGCAGGCTGCACCGGGAGGGACCCGGCGGATGCATCAGCCGCGAGTGGGTGCTTTAAACCTGAACGGATTTGACGTGGGTTTTGTGCCAGGCCTGTGTCAAAAAAAAAACCCAAACCTGCAGCTAATGACAGGTGGTGTGTCCTGAGATGCACCCTTTGAATTGCTAAGGAGGGAGTATCTTTAGGTCGGGGTTTTGGTCTATATTTCTTACAATTCTTAAGGAAATAGGAGTCCTTTTCTTAAGGAAATAGGGGCTGTGCCACAGATAGGAATAGGAGCCGGATCTGAGCAGGAAGTGTTCATACCCGTGTTCTTCAGTAGTAAAAGACAACAGTTTACATAAACAATGCTGTTTGGATCTAAATTTCAGAAATCCTAACGGACCGTGGCAAACCTTTTCATCTGATAGTGAAAGGCAAGTAGATGAGCAAGAAGATGCGTTTGTTACAGAAGCTTGTGTACATATTTGTTAGGTATTTGTTTCTTGGATTATCATTTCATCATTTGGCTTTTCACTGACGGTACAGGAAAAATCAGCGTGGAAAGTATATAAGGGTCTCAGCACCTGCAGCATACATTTCTGATAGTTGGGTTTCTTACACCACCTACCGAAAAGAACTGTAACTGCATCTTTTCTTAGAAATTTAAGACTGTAATTACTGAGGGACAGAACGTACTAGCTGGCTGTGCTGAAGTCAGGAAGTATGGGAGAGTTCATATTTGTTTGCCTCTATTACACATATCTCCAATGACTTACGAAACTGGCAGCAGTGCACAAGCCTCCTATTCTTCTTCTTTATGTGTACAGTACACATTAGTAGTACTTCATCTCTTAAGGCCTGAAAGGAGTTTTCTGTTCTTTAGCTATTAGCAGTTGAAAACTTCCAATAGCTAGGTTTTCAAATGGGGGAAAAAAACCCTGTAGGATTTTAACTGTCAAAGATTTAAGGAAGGTTTGCATGTATTGGACACAGAATTATAGAATCATAGAATATCTCAAGTTGGAAGGGAGCCACAAGGATCGAGTCCAACTCCTATGGTTTACTGTTGGTGTGATCATACTCTAGGATATGTGTAAACAGTGTAAAATCAAGCTAAGGTGGTGGTGAATATCCTCTTACAGCAAGTTAATTTGTTCTAGTAAGTCACAAGACTGTAGATCTCTTCCATTCTTCATACCTTGTGTTAGAGTCTATTGGTGGGAGAAGGTAACAGGTGAGGAAGTATAAGTATAGACCTTATTATAGCTCAGAATTAAATAGCTCCTAAGAACTACATGTTTGTGAAAGAAAAAAAACCTTTTTCTTCAGTCTTTCAAGAAATATTGCTACTTTTCCTTTTTTTTAAACAGAAACGCAGCCCTGAAGAAAATGTTTTCTTCTTCAGTAAATTAACATATTCCTGGTTTACCAGGTGAGAATTTAATAAACTGCTTGTTGATGTTCATTGGTGCTCACAGAATTACAGAGCATGTGCTTACATTGCACACCATCATTCTGGCTTGACCCAGAGCCTGAGCCTGAGATTGCTGTTAGCTTTATGTACAAAAATCAAAGTTTACAACTTTAGATATTATATTAAAATATTTTGTGAAGTATTGTTTATACATAGGAACAGTCATTTTGTATATAATCTAATGGTGTTATTTAAAACATTAATATTTTGACAACTAAGCACAATGTTCTTGTCACAACAGACAATATTTTTAGACAGCAGGATATAAAAAGCCAAATTAAGCTATCCATTTTTATTTATTATCTCTCTGTGTAAAGTTTGGCAATAGTAAAAAATCAAAATAAGGTTTCCTTAATACTCCATATAGTGATACAACAATTTGCTAAATCTCCAGGAACAAATATTCAGTAGTACATTTAAGGTGTTTTCCAAGTAGCCAATTTCATGCTTGTTTTCTTCCTTCTTTCATGGCAGGCCGCATGTTATTTCTGTAGATCACCTGCTCATGAACACCAATAAAGTTCCTCTGCTTCTTGGGAAATTTTCCACTCAGAAATGGGAACTGAAAGCTTAACTACATTGAGTCATGCAGCTTCCTGTCACTTAATATTTTGCGTGTTATTTCAAACATTATTCATGCGCTGTATCTTGTGACCATTATTCATTTTTAAGTTTTCCTTTTTCTTTTTTAAAAATCATTTGAGTCAGACATATACACCTCAAAAACCTAAAAGTGAGAAAAAACATTTCAAGAGTATTGTAACTGTTTCTTCCTTTATTCAATATTACTAATTTTAAGGAAAAACTGAAAATGGTATTTGCTATTAATAAACTCAGAAAAAACAATCAGATTGTTTCAGGGCTTCAGAGCATTTAGTTAAATTCTGGCCCTGTTGAAGTTAGGAGTTTACCATCAGTGTCAAGGTAGCTGTGGTTTTTACCAGTCCTTAGATTCTATACCATAAATAAAAAGTTTCAGTTTTTCTAGAAAGTTATGCAGTATACTAAGCGCATTTATTTTTTCATTACATCACAATGTTCACCCAAATGTTCAAGCTAGGCTATCCTTTGTATTCTTTAACCAATTCCACAATGTTTAACAAAAGAAGGGGGGGAGGACTTAAATGCTACCCGGTGAGAGCTTGTTTAGCTATGAAAGAACTAACTGGATGTGATTAAACTAATATTCTGAACATTAGGTATGTTCCCTCTTTCCTGTCACAAGCAAACACAATAAATTATGGCTAATACATACTTGCCTTAAGTGCCTGCAATCTAAATGAGGAAGTCTCAAATTAATTGTTTTATTATAAACCCATAATGCTATATTATGTTTCTTTAGAATTTGGGTGATCTGGAGATTACAGTGGGAAGGGCGTTTGGTAAATCTGTTTATCCTCTGGCAGCAGTGAGTTTTAGCACTGAGATGAGTTATGCAGAATTCTTAAACAACAGTTCCCACTCAAGCACCAGCTGGTCTGTTTCCCTCATCTGTCGCAAAAGCTGGTGCTCTTAGTGAGAAGCTGTGTTATTTTTGCCTTAACTTACCAAGCGTAAGGCAAATTCACTTTGTATTAATATTACAGCTTCAGCAGATGCTTGGGTGGCCCTTGGGGATAGTGAGGTGCACTCCCACGAGTATTTTACAACCTCCAAAAAAGTGTTTCTGAGTCTTACTTTCTGTCCTGTGATAAGCGCAATGGCACACATTAGGCCCAAGCCCAGCGCTGGCACTGACCAGCACAGGGATGGACACTGGAAGTGCTCACTCGAGAGCATAGACACTGCACTTGGGTTGCAGCCCTCAGGGAGGGAAATCCCCACCAGCCTGAAAGCATTGGAGCTGCTGCTGACAGGACGCACACTCCAGTGTCTACACATGTCCCTGGTTGCTTCCTAGATGTTTGGGACTTCCTTCAAGTTAGGGAACATTGTCAGCATTAATCCTTTGCATTTTCCCCCCACCTCAGAAATGGTTTGGCATGTTTTGCTTTGAGTTGCTATAAATCTGACATGCTCATCAAAAAATCCAAACCATCTGTTGTTCTTTCAGAGTTCCTGTAGGTTCAGTGTATTCATTAGCCCTATTTTGCCATTTTAAGACCCCACCAAACAAGTGTTTTTGTTGACCTGTAAGTAGGTAAAAGCACTTTGCTAAAACAAAATTTTAACAGCTGAAGATCTACTGTAGAGAAGCTTCTACTGTACTTGTGCTGAAACCCTGTAGCTTAAGTTTTTTACCTTGATTAAAGATGAGTCGCAACATAATGCAGACTTGTGACAGAAAAGGTGTTCCATTTGAGGTCACAAGAGTAAGTGGATAAAGTTGCTACACACATTTGTTTATGAAATAGTATATTTTCCTATGAAGAAATATAGACAGATTCTGAGGTACAAAGGTTCCTCAATTTTCTGTTCAAATGTGACAATCTGCTTGGGCTCTTCTTACTTCAGGTGAATTTCAGTGTATTTAGGGTGACTGTAAGTATGTCCCACCACTTAGTCTGTAGCATTTATAGGATTACATACATTATTTTGATTATAGAGTTTATATACACTAAATGATATGATTAACTTTTTGAGTTAGTAGTTCTGCTTGTTTTGTCTGCTGTATTTCGTGCTGTCTAAATTCATTCCTTTCTTTCAGACTAATATCTATAGGCTATAAGAAGCCATTGGAGAGGGATGACCTGTTTGAACTGAATGAAAGTGATTCACCATACAGAGTGTGTCCTAACTTTCAGAAGCAATGGAGAAAAGAAATCCAGAAGTCTACCACAGGATTAACAGTAACTATAATTCTGAAAATAAGCAATATCCTTTTTTAAATTTAAGTAGTCTGGAAGCTGGAGATGATTTCGAAAATCATGTTGTTTATTGAACAGCCTTTGTAGATCGCAAAGGCCGGTCAGTGTTGTGATCAGTGATCTCTAGAGTGGCTGTAGGATTTTCTAAGTAATTTAAATTCAAATTTACCTCTTAGAAAGCTATCCAGTTCCATTTTAACACTTCAGGTGATATGGAATCTACCGTGAGTTTTACTTCGGTGATAAATTACCATCTTTGTCAAAACTGTCCAACTACTTTCTCTCTGAACTTGTCTATTCCCCAATGTCTTATCTTTGCATCTGTATTTCGGGTAGGTAGCGAAGTCTGTTACAGCTTGCTTATCAGTAGACACTCGGGCTTACAGAACACACAAAACAGGCTTCATTTTTCTTTAATTTTAACAATATTGAGTTTTACAGGTATTTTGGTTTTTTTTGCTTGAATTATCCTGTGTGATTTTCATGTAAATCCTTGACAGTTTCACTCACAGTTGTTACTTTGTTCTTGTAGTTAAAGTACACTAGGAGCTCTGTAACCTTAGAAAGTTCACAGGAGAGAGGACCTAACCTTGTAAGCCCAGTAAGAGTGTGGCTTTTGGCTTTTAATGAATTACTGAGAAGAAAGAGGGCTCCTGCAGAGTCTGACCTTCCTGCATCTCTTCAGTATTTTTCTTACCTGTTTGTAGATTTGCCCTTTCTTCCACTGATGGTATACACACCAAACCCCTTTCTACCAAAGCATTCAAATATATTTTTCAATAAGGATAATTTTTAATTCAGATTCTGTTTTTATTATTCAAGTAACCTGTAAAAAATGTCCTGTCCTTCAACACTGTGATAATTGAGAAAGACTAATTCTTTTATGTGAGTCCTTGTAAGAATATTTGCAATTGTTTGAGACAAATTCAAACTGAGAAAAATAGTTACTTGACAACTGAAAATATTCTGAAAAAACCAGAAGGGTTATTCAACCTTAAAGTTGCTGTAAGCTTGCTATAAATGATAATGCATTTATGTTGAAGCTTACTTCTGTTTTTGTGATACAGGATTTTTGACCTATGATAATCATTTGAGGATTAAATTATTTTCTAATTATATTCATGGCTGATTGGGGCAACCCTAGAAATTATATTGATCCTTTGCTGAAAGACTGTTAGCCAGGCTAAATAAAACCAGACTTCATTTATTGCCCCAAAGATTCTCTTCTAACTGTAGGAAATGCACTTTTTCAGGTCATAAGTACAGTGATGGCTTTAGATGGACACTCTAACATTACATATTTTATATTTGTAAAAGTGGGTGAACTTCAACAATATTTTTTTCTCTTACTTCTGTACATATTGTTGTAATCTTGCAGGCTTCTTACATCAGAAGAGTACTATTTAAGAAAACAAGTTTCCATAAACCATATTTGATTTTTCCATTATGGAGAACATTTAAATTTTTATTGGTTAAAGTTGCATTTCTGAAAGTTACAGCGGACATTCTGGCTTTCATGAGTCCACAAATAATGAAGTAAGTTTCTAATGTGTTTCTCTTTATGTTCAGAGAGTAACAGTAATAATAAAGCTAAAGGGCTACCAATATCGAAAACAAACTAAGCAACAGCTGAGATGTGTAAAGATTTTGTTCCCCACCCCTGCCCCAGTGATTATCTGAAAATGGTCTAATGAGGGAAAGCTCAAGGAGATCTGGAATTTCTTCGACAAAGGACTGAGACAAAACCGGTAGAAGTTCAATTCCACAATATTGTATTTAAGTATTTAATATACTTAAATATAAAATCCAATGTTAAGAAAAATGGAGTACCAAGATATTTAACTTCCCTGCTTTTTTGTCAATATTTTTCTGTCTCTATTTTTAAAAAACCCACTTAAATATAGTAATATCTACAGCTTCAGTATTTAATGGAAAACTGCAGTGGCTGTTGTTATCATGTTGTTGGTACCATGAGGTTGATGGAAGTGGCTTTTAGAAAGTGTGCTTACCATAGAGCTGTTAGGAATTTATCAAATACCTATGTGTTTATAAAGAAAACAGTTAATGAACAGAATTATTGTTAACCTCCAAACTATACCCTGATTCAGTGTAATCCTGAAAAAGACGGCTAACCATAAAATCTGTTCAAAGATATCAAGAGTTGCTGGTAATTTAAGGTAACCTTTTACTAATACAAAAATAAGAATTTTCCTCTAGATTTTTTTTCTCTCACTTTCATGGTTGGTATTTGCAACCTTCCAAAGTACAAATATCTAGGTAATGTTTTTTTTTTTCCTATGCCATTCTTTATTTGTACTCCATTGTCAGTGAATCAGCCATAGCATACTCATGTTGTGAATTGTATTTGAGAATTGTTTCTAAGCTAACAGATTGGAAAACACAGATAAGACCTGCCTTTTTTTAACATCGTATTTCTTTGTGACCTCCTGCCATATCTGGATCCAAAAGGGACTTAATTACACAAGTTGCCAGTATGTCAGTTTATGCAACTTTTTATTGTTGGTGCGTTGACTTAATGTGCAGAATTTAAATTTTATTTTCCTTCATTTTCAGAGCAATTATAATGGTCAGTGAAAATCATCCGAGTTCATCTGGGAGTGGATATGGCTATGCTATTGCCCTGTTTTTTGTAGTGCTCACACAAACTCTTCTCCATCAGTTATACCAGCGTAACAACATGCTTACTGCAGCCAAAATCAAGACTGCAGTTGTTGGCCTGATATACAAAAACATAATAACGTATTCTTCTACTTTTTGTTCAAAACAAAACCTAAAATGAACACTCAGTGTTAAAAGATAATATGCTTACCAGCATGATTAAAACCCAGGATGTTATACAGTGGTGACAGGCTAACAGACTGACTTTATATTTTGATGGTTACTTGTTCATAGTAATTTGGAAATTCAGCAGCATTTCTATTATAAGGCTCTAATCCTGATATTACATACTTTTGTCATCCACCTGTGCAGACATAGTGTTGGAGATACATGTAGAAACCTAACTCTTCCTATTTTAATTATTGGTTAATTTCCCAAATTTACTGAATGACCTGGCAAAACTTTTCTAGGCTAGATGTCTGGGGAAAAAAATTGGGTATACGTGATCACTGTTTTTGCTATATAGTGGTAGTGAATATGAGAAGCTGAAGTTTGCCACGTTGTCTCCTTTGGAGGTTGAAGTTTCCCCTCTGATTTTAGTGAAATTTAATTTCTGTTGAGTTGAATACCCAGTAGGCTCATAGTTTTTCAGGTGTTTAAAAGATGGCTAAATGCTGTGGAAATCTATCTATAACTTAGCCCACCTTTAATAAGATATGCTGAGGTGGCAGCATTATTAGTTACAAGAGAGGCAGGTGCTAATAACATAAAAGTAAAAGCAGCTGTCTGACCTGCAAAGCGTAAAAATGTTTACTATACTGTTAATATTTAGCATATGAGATGAAGCTGGTTTCTCAGTGCTGCACTTTTAGTTTACTTTGTTATGAACATGGTATGCTGGTATTTTAACTGCAGTATTTAACTATTAAGCACAAGTTAAGGAAGACAAAAAATAATCCAAATCTGAAATAAATAACTGTCTGTGTTATTTAAAATACAGCCGTCTTTCTCCAGAGAGTCAAACCAATATTCTGATATAGATTTCTCAGGTGTTTTCTGAACCAGTACACAAAATTTTACTAGTAAGGTATAAATCAATTACATAAAGGAGCTAATTTTCTCAAGTCGCATATCAAGGTGCATCAGTAAGTCAGATCAAGAACAGAGGCTCCAGCTGGAGTGGGCATGTCTTCTGGCAAGTTTCCACAGCTACACGGTAGAGGTAGAGCTTCTTCCTCTGAGTAGAGCTGATAAGTGAGTGCCGAGTCAGGCTGTGCTTTGCACATGGGATGGAATTTGGAGTGAGTTGCTGCAGCACTGTCTTGTTACATGCAGGAATTGCAGGTGACGCAGTGGAAACTGAGAGGCACTCAGAGAGACACAGAGAGAGCGAGCGTGTTTGGGTGTCAGTCCCGGAGACACCTGGGACTTTTGGAATCTGCCTGCCACACTGAGATTATACATGTGCCTGCTGTGAAGCCTGCTGTTGCTGGTTCCTGCACTGGGAGGTTCTAAGCTAGGCCGAAGCTGAGGCTTTCTAAGCCTTATTGTCCTTTCAGCTTGATTTTTGTAACCTCTGTATTTTCTGGTTGCAGGCGTTAACTTTAGCAAACTCCTCACGACAAAACTATACAACTGGAGAAATTGTTAACCTGATGTCAGCAGATGCTCAGCAACTCATGGAGCTAACTGTAAACATCAACCTGTTGTGGTCAGCACCTTTTCAGATCATCATGGCTGTTGTCTTTCTCTGGAAAGAACTTGGCCCCTCAGTCCTAGCAGGTGTTGCAGTACTTCTTTTGGTTATACCTATAAATGCTGTCATTGCAGCCAAAGTAAAAGGACTGAAGGTGAGATATTTAAATAAGCATAGTAAGGAGAGGTTAAGTTGTCATAACAGAGGAATGAAGGGGGTGTGTGTAAATTATGCACGTGTAAGAATACTATTGGTACATCTGAATTAAACGCTAATAAACAACACCAAACCATAGCTGTTTTTCACTGAGGGGGAAGCATAGCTGCAGTAAGGAAGCCATATGTTTGATAGCTAAACTACTATTTAGGTTGGATACCTAAATTTTCATTATACTGAAACAATACTTTTGTATTAGTAAAAATTAATGTATGACTCAATTTAGGAAACAGCTATGTTTTTGCATATTACATTAGTTAAATCCATTAAATGAGGGATTTTGTAGGATTATGGCCCTCTTCCACTTTCATTATTCAGGCTAAGCTGCTCACTCAAATTTAGCACATTCCCCTGAGATTATGGGAATTTCCATAAAGGTATTGCGTGTGTTCTGACTTCTTTTCTACTTTGATGCTACAGTTCTCTTGGCACTGTATCACCTGTTACTGTGACAATTTCTGTGAGCTCCACTGAAAAATAAATAATACAACCCTAAATTTTGCATTGCTACCAAGGCAATTATTTGTCACGCTCTTATTCTGCCTTTGATGCTGCAACATGAAGTGAAGACTCTGGGTCTCCACTGATCCTTTTGTTAGGCGTGACAGTTTAGGGACATTGAAAAAAATGCCAAAAATCTCTCTCACCTCTTGTGCAGGTGAGGTGCAGCAGCTACGTATGCACTTAGATCCCTACTGCAATATGAGAGGTGGAGAAGAAATACAAAGGACAATAAAATAATTCTGTCTAAAAGTTAGCAACTTGTCGTTGTATTTGATTAAGATTCAAAATATTAAAGGGGCTGTTGATTAGTGTTTTAGAAGAGCCTGAGTATAGCATAGAAGTGAGAAGAATTTCTGTATTTCTTTGATTGGCTCTTTCAATACAATGTATTAATCAGTAACGCAGGAAACTCTTCCTAACTCCTGTGTGTGTATATATATGTATATATACAGTGTTTTATATCCATATAGTCTTATGTATATATTCATGTATGTGTGTATGTAGTGTTATACTATATTGTTATTGAGTCTGTATTTACCCGTCTAGTGATTTTGAAGATTAAAACATATTATCATTCCTGAACAGCCTGGGAACTGGAAGCCTGTTAATTCAACGCCAAGAAAAATAGAAAGGACAAAAATTGAAACGCACTTTTTAAGATATTTTACAGGAAAATGTTATTTTAATGTGTTTAATCCTTTGTTCTATCTAATTAATTTTTTTACTACATGTATATCCCAAAATGGTATAACTGCAGTGCTGGTGTATTTTTTAGCAAGGTAAAAATAGCATAAAAGGTATTTATTGCCTACAGTACACTGCATATTTTACTTTCCAAATTGTTTTGCTCATTGAAAAATGAAAACATTGCTGTCTTTTAAATAGAAAAGCCAAATGAGGTATTCAGACCTGCGAGTCAAGCTACTAAGTGAAATGTTACATGGAATAAAGGTAATGCCACAACTAATAAGGGGTTTGTTTCTTCTGTTAGATTGGAGAGACAGAAAGTAAGTTATTTAAAAAAACTTAAGGTTTTATGAGCAATATTTCAGCTGATAATGATAAAAGTTTAAAGAGAAAACATTTTAACATAATGTGCTTACAGTGTTTTTTGAAAATATTTACTGGTTTAATTTCATTTTAAAAACTTACTATCCATGATGCATTAATTTTTCTACCACATTTTTAATGAGAATGAAAAAGAAAAGCACTTTAAAAGATTGTCTCATTTTTGTTATTTATTCTGTTCTGAAATAAACCAGCTCATTGTTTATGATACATAAGGAACAAACTGAAGTCTGAAGAATTAAGAGTGACTAGAGTGTATCTTCCACAAGAAGACCTAATTTTGAGTTATCCCAGGTCTTGCTTTCATTTGTAAAACATTCAAGTTTTTGTAGCTGGGCATTGCTGAATATTTGAAAATTATATTTAGAGGTTAGCTTATTTTCTGAAGCATGGACACTGCTTTTTTGTTTTATTAAAATCTGTTTGTTTGATTGTCTAGATCCTCAAACTTTATGCATGGGAACCTGCATATCAAAGGAAGGTCATGAGCATTAGAGAACGTGAAATGGATGTTTTGAAGTCATCTGGGTATCTGACGACTTACTCCATGCTAACATTGACGTGTATTCCTTTTATGGTTTGTTTTATACAAATATTAATTCATGCAGAACCGGTTCTCATGTTTCCTATTGCATTAGTAGCTGAATGATTCACAAACGTTGCCTCAGTATCTCAAAACATTAAATTTATCCACACAATATATTTGAATTTTCAGGTTCTAATAGTATGTATATGTGTATATGACTGCATGAGAGAGAGTGAAAGATTGTGGATTGACCAAGTTTTGAAAGACCTCTGTTAGAAAGTCAGAAACCAAATCCAAAGTACCTGAATCTCATTTCACTGTTTTAATCATCCTGTTTCTATTGCATAGAAATCAACCACCTTCTCTATACTCCTCCTTTTTTAAGTGGTAAGGGAATGCATTTTTGGTCTGTAATTTTTAGCTATCCCTTCTCAAACACTAAACCTCTAAAAAAATGAAAAAGAAAAAAAAAACCAAAAAATATGAAAAATATGAACCAAATTAATCCTGCCTTGTTTCAGTGGAATTCTATCAGGGATGCATTCACATCTTTGGATCTTTAAATGCCTCTGTTAAACTTCATTGGAAAGTAAATGGAGACTTCAGGGCCGTGGGACAACTGGTTAAAGGATCAGGAGCACGAGTAGTGTTCTCCTCTATCCTTCCAGTTGCAGGGAATGATGAGGGAAGACACAGGAAGACACAGCAGATCAATACCTGGCTCAGAGCCTGGTGCCACCAGCAGAATTTTGTGTTTTTTGATCATGGGCTAGTTTACATAACACCAGGCCTGCTGGCGACAGAAGGGATACACCTGTCTCAAAAGGGGAAAAGGATTTTTGCACAGGAATTAGCAGGGATCATTGAAAGAGCTTTAAACTAGATTGGAAGGGGGGAAGGGATAAAACCAAGCTCACTAGAGATAAGCATGAGGGCAGCATGCCAATGTTTGAGGGGTGGTGTGCTAGCGAGGTCCTTCAGTCTGCCATCTCAGTGGAGGCAGGGGATGGAGATCCACGTGGCAGCAAAGACGCAAGAGTTATGGATGTGTTAGAAACCATGGAAGTGCCTGGGAATGGTCACATAGGAATTAGGGTTTCTCCCCCAAAAAAGGTGGCAGGAATAACAGCCCAACTGAAATGCACCTACACCAGTGCATGCAGCATGGGCAGCAAACAGGAGGAGCTGGAAGCCATTGTGCAGCAGGAAAACTGTGATATAGTTGCCATCACGGAAACGTGGTTGGGATGACTCACACAGCAGAGGTGCTGCAATGGATGGCTATAAACTCTTCAGTAGGCAAGGAAGGAGAGGCAGTGGGGTAGCCCTGTATGTTAGGGAGTGCTTTGATTGTCTAAAGCTTAATGACGGTGACAATAGGCTTGAGTGTTTATGGGTAAGAATCGGGGAAGGCCAACAAGGCAGATTTCGTGGTGGGAGTCTGTTACTGACCACCCAACCAGGGTGAAGGGGCAGACAAAATATTCTACAAGCAGCTGACAGAAGTCTCACAATTGCTAACCCTTGTTCTCGTGGGGGACTTCAACTTATCAGATATCTGCTGGAAATACACTACAGTGCAGATGAAGCAGTCAGCATGGGTTTATGAAAGGCAAGTCCTGCTGGACTAATCTGACCTCCTTCTATGACAATGTGACATGCTTAGTGGATGAGGGAAAGGCTGTTGATGTTGTCTACCTGGACTGTAGTGAAGCCTTTGACATTGTTTCCCACAGCATTCTCCTGGAGAAACTGGATGTTCATGGCTTGGATGGGTGTATCTTTGCTGGGTAAAAAACTGGCTAGATGGACAGGCCCGAAGAGTTGTGGTGGATGAAGTTAAATCCAATTGGCAGCTGGTCACAAGTGGTTTTGCCCAGGGCTCAGTTTTGGGGCCAGTTCTGTATAATATCTTTATCAATGATCTGGACAAGGGGATCAAGTGCACCCTAAGTAAGTTTGCAGACAACACCAAGTTGGGCAGGAGTGTCTATCTGCTTGAGGGTAGAAAGGCTCTGCAGAGGGATCTGGACAGGCTGGATCAATGGGCCAAGGCCAGTTCTGTGGGATTCAACAAGGCTCAGTGCCAGGTCCTGCACTTGGGTTGCTCTCTACAGCCACCTGACAGGAGGTTGTTGCAAGGTGGCTCTTGGTCTCTTTTCCCAGACACCAAGTGATAGGATGAGAGGAAATGGCCTCAAGTTGCAGCAGGGGAAGTTTAGATTGGATACGAGGAAAAATTTCTTCACCAAAAGGGTTGCCAAACATTGGAACAGGCTGCCCAGGGAAGTGGTTGAGTCACCGCTTTTAAGTACCCTGGAGGTATTTAAAAGATGTGTAGATGTGGTGCTTAGGAACATAGTTCAGTAGTGGACTTGGCGGTGTTAGGTTAATGGTTGGATTTGGTGATCCTAAAGGCCTTTTCCAACCTAAATGGTTCTATGGATCAAACTGGAACCTTCATTAGGGAAAAATGACCACGACTAACTTCATTTAACAAACCGACATCTTCTAGTGCTTAACTCACAATATGTAGGAGGTAAAGAGGAATATTCCTTAGGAATAGTGAAAGGGAAGATTAAGGCCATCCTTCAGTCTGTAACCTTGATAACAACTGGAATATTTGAAGTAGTGATCAAGAAAACTTCAAAGTTTGAATTAAATGCAGTGAAATAATGAACTTCTTATTTAGGAATTTCTAAGGAGTCCTTCTACTTTACAGCTAGTTTAGTTTAGGACTCCTAAAGTTAACAAAAGGCAGAAGAGACCCCATAGGACAGGCTGTTAAATTTAGATTTTTCTGGGTAATTCTGAAGGTTTTAATATCTGTTGTGTAGGAATCCAGCTTATTCTCTGATGAATACTGACTAGATTTTTGAAAAAAATTCTAAGTGGTCAAAGTAAAAATACCTGCAGTATTCTCTTTTATGTCCAATATCACAGCGATAGCAAGAAGAAGGAAAAAAAAAAAGTTCATTTCCTGAAACATCATGTTTGAGTGTTTTCAAAATGAAGAAATCAGTTCCTCAGATTGGAAAGTGATTTCATTGATTTTCATATGTGTTGGGTTAAACACAGTAGCCATGTTTTTTGCTTACTAAAATTATAGTATTCCTGCACTCAGGATTGCAACTATGCAGTCATTTCCGTGTGCAGCAGTTACAGATTCCCTGTGTATACACGAGCAGAAATGGGATCCTGCATCTTTCAAAGGCAAATGAAAATAGTGTCTCTGTATAAATTTTAGTTACAATGTGATTTTGCTTCTGGATATGTCTTTTTCTTTTTTTTTTATTTAAAAGATCTCATTGGCTACATTTGGAGTCTTCTTTCATCTGGACAAAGAGAATGTTTTAACAGCAACTAAAGTTTTCACATCTATTTCTTTGTTTAACATTTTGCGACTGCCTTTGTTTGATTTACCTTCTGTGATCTCTGCAGTAGCCCAGGTAAACATATTGTGAACAAGTGCTATGAAAGGTTGATGTTCATACCCTGCTGTGTTTCATCTATTTCTGGGAGTGATTAAGTCATTTAATTATTTTAAGTTACATTTTATTGATATGAAACTGCACAGTATTTTTATGTTATGAGAAGCATGAATGCTGTTTAAAGGATGTCTCTCAGTCTTCTAAGTAGAATGAAGATTGGGTAGCACACCTGATTATGAGTGAGCTTTCTGTTTCTTACTTTTCTTCCGTCACTGAACTAGACTCAGCTTCTGCTCCTACTCTCTCAGCTTCTCTTCATAGTTCATCAGAGATAAAGTATGGACAATTTGGGCTGCACGTGTTTAAATCACTCAGGCATTGTTATATATTGGAGCCCTTGTTACCAAGTAGGGGACACCCATTGTGGACTCTACAATACTGTTTTTCTCAAGTCACCAGAGAGAAAAAAGGAGTAGAGTGGCTGAGGATATCGTATCAGCAACCTTCAGTCCTAATGGTACCTTACGGTTACCATGTGAGTTGGGAACTTCTAGTTTTTAAGACTCTATTTCAGGTGTATTATATGAGCTGCTCATGAATGTACTCTCTCACAGCTTGTACACAACTCAGCTTTTTGTAAGGAAGGGGACCACTGTGAGCTCATCCTGACTACTCATCCTGATTTGATTTCATTTATGGTAGCTGTAATAGCTTAAACATTAGCATAAGCGTGTGTTCATCTCACTTTGCCACAGCACAGTGATAGACATCTCATAATGCACTCACAGTAAAATGTTGTCTTTCTTCATTATATGAAGAGAGTTACTGTGTGCTGGTTCTTTAAAAAAAAAAAAAGTTGAAGTGTTTTCACCACAGGTTTATGAAGACAAACTAATTAAGTCAGAGGAACCAGCATTCAAGGATTAACTATGTCTTCTAACATTGGATATGTCAAGCATGCTCTATTACTTTATAACTACCAAGCTGTAGATCCTCAGGAAAAAAATACACTTATGACTTTAGATTGTTTAGTACTTTACGGAAAATAAAGTTTAAATGCCTAAACACCTTTTTTGTCTATCTTCAAATAAGACAAAGAATATGTCTTTCCATATTATCCAGAACTTTTAAGATATTATTTAAAAATTTAGGGAGCACAGACATGTTATAAATTTTATATATGTATGGTCATCTTGCAGACCAAAGTTTCTCTGAGCCGTTTAGAGGATTTTCTGTGTGCTGAGGATCTTAAACCTGGGGATATCAATACAAACTACAGTGGAAGTAAGCAGTTGTTATTAATTTTTAATTGGTCATGAGTTTATATGGGTGATCATTAAGAAACTCGGGATGGATTAGCAACTCTTTGCTCTTTTTTCTTTACTGCCACAGATCATGCTGTTGGGTTTATTGATGCTTCTTTCCGCTGGGAGAAAAATGGCCTGCCAGTCTTAAAAAAGTAAGATATTTCTTTGGCAGAATGTGATGGGCAGAATGTGATTTTGTTCAGGTTTAATGTATTCTGATTCAGACTAGATCATGATGTTACATACCAAAAAGAACATCAGTTATTGTTTCCAGAGTATCCCACATGATCAGTGTGCTCTGGAAAGTCAAATCTGACCTGGTCTCCCTGATGTTCCAAGAGGAACCACATAAAAGTACGTGTTCCCCAACATAGCACTGTATAAGTGCTATGGGAGGCCAGTGCTCTTCATTCCTTCTTCATTCCTTCTTCATTCGTTCTTCATTCCTTCTTCATCCCTTCTTTCCTACCACCTCTGCCCTCAGTTTGCACAAGGGTGACTGAACTGCAATATCAATTTTTCCAGAATTGCATTTTGGGGAGCATTAACTGGCAAGATGCCCTATTGCCTACAAGTAAGCTAAGGTATTTATGCAGCCTTGCATTGAATGCTGATCTTAAAATTGGCCTGTAGATTCCTTTGGAAAAAGCAAACAAACAAAAAGTTTGGTTTTCTCACAGAGTACTCTCTTGCCTGCACACACCCCTCTTTTTGTTTGTCATTTCTTAACAAGGTATTTCTTAGGTGTAAATTCAGCTATACTTAAACTGTGACGCAGTGGACACATTGGAGGATGTAAGCATGTAAGGTATAAGGAAATGGAGTAACCAAGCTCTGGAGCGGAATGACGAACCTATACAGCTGCTAAATTTTACTAAGGCAGCTGAAGAGGTTACAACCCACCCAGTCTAACCCTCTCACCACACTGTCTACCCTGTTCCTCTCAGGGCTGTGGGGATCATGTCCTATAACATGGCATTGGGTGTCCACATCTCAGCCACCACAGCCAGCAATATAGTATCCAGGTAAAAGGCGCCTTCAGCATCATACACAGACTTCATTAAAGGCTGGCATAATCTCTGGGTACAGTCTATCTCATTTGTGCTCCAAGCTCCAGTCTGAAGAGACTATGCTTATCTTAGCATAGGGCCTTCAAATCAGAACAGGCTTAGATCCAGATAGCATACAGTACAGATTCAGCAAGTGGCTCTCCTTGTATCCTAAATTTTATGAGTACCTATTGTACTTATTTTGACAGAAAAATATGCAGATGATGAATGGCAGCTTTTATTTACCCAAACAGCTATTTTTTTCCTTTAGAGGGATCACACATTGGCTACAGTAGATGCTACATGAGAAGTCTAGCAGTTGATTGTCAAGAGTAAGACAGAACATGAACCACAGGCCTGAAAAGAATACAGTAAGACCACTGGTTGACTATTGGTTAGACTCTCTCTCATTTGATTTTATTGTGACCAGATGAAAGCTCAACCTCTTAACTTGCAGACAAATAAATTTATACTTAAAGATATTACTGCAAGTTTCTGAACACTACATAGTCAAAACACATGCAAACTTAAGTACTAATTTCTCATCATTTTGAGGGTAAAGCAGAGTATTTCCATATTACAGTGACCACAACCCATACATGATGGAGTATTTACAAAGAGGATAACTAACTTGTCTTCCTCAATACTTCCAGCTTGAGTATCAGCATTCCTGAAGGCTCTTTAGTTGCTGTTGTGGGACAAGTTGGATCTGGAAAGTCATCTTTTCTTTCTGCTATTCTTGGAGAAATGGAGAAACTTGAAGGAACAGTTCAGAGAAGAGTACGATTGTCTGTGTGTGTCCCCCTGGCCTGCCCCACTCCTCAATACCTAAATTCAGCAGAACTGCCTTTGAAAGTGCAGTTTTTCCTCCTCAGCTATTTGTGGTTGTAGAAACACTGGCAAGGGTAGCTCCAGCTTCTTAAATCTTAGAAGAAAAGTAATATAGTGACACTTTATTAACAGTGTAACAATTTTTTCTTTGTTTTCAGCCTAAGTGATTGCAAAGCTATTTTAATTTTTGTAATCTATCTAATTCAGTGCAAAAATAATGAGTGTTTAAGTCTCATATTGAACATCTAATGGTTGCTGGTTTTGAACAGCTGTACAAACATGACCCACTTGAAGCAGTTATGAACTGTTGTAGAAGATTATCATCTTGCAATGGCTTATGTTTAGAAAAGATACAGGATATGGAAATAGAAGGAAAAGTTGGACTTTAGGCAGAGATGGAACTAAGGGTCTGGCTCTCCTAGTGACAGGAAACCCTGTAGCTTAACTTGTCTTGTAGTTACGTAGAGCAGTGGAAGTCCCCATCACAGAATAGAGTTCAGGAAAGTTTTTTTATAGGCTATAGATGCAGAGGAAGTTAAGCCCTGATGACAGACTACAGTGCTTGAGCCAATAAATATCAAGGGATAAGCATGATATCTGTTAATCTGGTTGCGAGTGGATGTGGCAACGTTAAAAAAGTGTCTCAACCTTGAAAAGAAGTGTTGAAGACGAATCCGCTCCTATGGAAATCTAGTACAGTATCCTGTCACTGCTGGGGGATGGGGAAGAATATGAAGTTGAGGTGTTCCAAATCTGAGTAGTAATTAATGGGAAAAAGACCAGCTGTGTGGAATCTAATAAGGAAGGCATATACCCAACTGTGTATCTGTACTACCAATTTGTTGTCAGATTAATAGATTTTCACAGGGTATGTAGCTTAGTGTAAGAAGAGATCTAGGAGCATTTGCAGTTTTCGTTCCTATCCTGTAACGTTAATTTCTAATGGCTGACACATTCCACAGCATGTTGTGGAAAAATACAGTCAAAATGTATTTTACTATATACCTAATACAGACCCATTTTGCTGCGTATAAATCTTACAGTGGATCCCTATTTGTCACTGTGATCATTCCCTGACTTTACTTAAAGTATGTCCCAGCTTTGTCAGTTTTATTCAAAGTATGTGCTCTTATAATACCTATAGGCAAGCTGTTATACAGGAATATTCAACAGATTGTTTTTACTACCTGACTTAGTCAAAATTTTAACAATTTAATAACGGTCAAGTTTGGTTTGGAAGTTATTACTGGTTACTTTAAAGTAAAGCTGGAATTTCAAATCTATTTTAAAATGCTATTTTTTATGTTCAGAAAGCCTAAGTAAAAATATTGTTTCCAATTCTTTTCAGGGTTCAGTGGCATATGTTTCTCAGCAGGTCTGGATTCAAAATGAAAGTTCACAGGAAAATATTCTCTTTGGTGCAAATCTAAATAGGCCATATTACAAACTTGTTTTAGAGTCTTGTGCTTTACTGCCAGATTTGGAACAGCTGCCAAATGGAGACCAAACAGAGATTGGAGAAAGGGTGAGAATTTGAGGTGTCAGAAATGATGCAATAAGTTACGGCTTTTATGTTTTTATAGATTATCTCTTTCATATTTACACTGATGACTAATCAGTGCTCAGCCAAGTACATCTAGCTCATCTCCTTACTTATCTTACTTACTTTGAACTTAACTTCTGTTCAATCTCTGAATTCTTCCTGATTTTTAAAGTGGCTTCTTCCTATACAGAAGTTTTAGTCAGCCCTGACCAAGGTTTTCCTCTATACTGTAAAAATGCCTGTGTGTCTGTAAATAATAGTTATTTTTTAATTTTCCAGAGTACCCTGCATTTGCCCGTTTTGGAGTGGGAACTTCATCAACAGAACCCAAACTTCGCTCTAATTACTTAAAAGTCCACATTTTAATTTTCATATCTACTATAAAATTTACTTTGATTACCTGAAAAAAATAATGACAAGACTGAGTGTGATACACTGGTCTTCTTTGGTATTTCGTATTTAAATGTGGATTATTTTGGCTTTCGTTTCTTAGGGTGTCAATATAAGTGGAGGGCAGAAGCAGAGAGTGAGTCTTGCTAGAGCTGTGTACAGCAATGCTGACTTGTATCTTCTGGATGATCCCCTGTCTGCTGTAGATGTACATGTTGGGAAACATATTTTTGAGAAACTAATTGGGCCTTCAAGTCTCCTAAAAAGCAAGGTAAAGTAGGATGCCTTCCTTTCAGTTTGGGGATTAACTGCTTTGTACAATACAACAGACACAGTAAAAGTCCCAGTCATTTTGGAAAAGCTCATCTCTTACCTAGTGTGTTCATTAATATTATTCTGAATAAAGAGGCTAACTAAAAAGCACAGCTGATTGTGCCAATTTGTAACCTATTGGGTAGGCACAGCACAGACAAAAAAAGAAATTGAGAGCTGGCCTGACCTGGGAGTCTGAAAGGTTCATATAATATTTGCTCATTTCTTCATTACTGGCAATTTTTGAGGAGTGCTGTGATCTGCGTATAGAAGGCAGGGTGGAGCCCTTTGGGGTCACTCGTGATGCCTCACTGCAGTAAATACGTTACAGCCAGTAGAGGTTATAGAAAGAAAGGCTTCTTGTTTAGCAAAGAAGTTCCTAGGGGAAAGTAGAATCTGAAGCAATTGATTCTCCCATTTTAAAACTGTCGATGTGGGAAGATAACATAGCTTGTAAAAAATCTCTCCTCAGTGTTATGAATTAGTAAAGATTATTCCCGCTGGCTGATGCCTGCAAAACACATGTATTACTATGAAGTAAATGTCATTCACTTTCCCTCTCTCCCTTCTCCCTTTTTTTAAATTTACCTGCACCATGGGTAATAAGTATCTGGCAGAAGTAAGGACTCTAGTAACAGCAGACTTGTAAGCAGATTTTATTATTGAGACTATCAAACGACATGAGTATATTAAAAGCTGTAGTATCTACCTCTTCTGCTTACAACCTAATCTAAACTATTCCTGAGCAGAAGACACACATTAAGAAACAGATAAGTACAAGTAATAGCAAGTAGCTATAAGCATAAAGTTTGACATTACAATCTGCAGTTAAAAGAGTAATGTAGTAAAGTAGGCAACAAAAACCAATAATACTAATAAAGTAGACAAATAAACGAGGAAAATCCCAGAAAAAAAATCCATTATATCATACCGGTTATCATAATATAATCTCTACTTTTAATATGTGCTTTGTATTTATATGGTAAAATGAAAAACATTGTGTTTCAGACTTGTATATTGGTAACCCATAACCTAACGCTCCTGCCTCGCACTGATCTTATAGTAGTAATGGAAGAGGGCAGAATAAGTCACATGGGGACCTACCAAGAACTCATTTCAAAGAGAGCTAATTTTGCTAAGCTTATTCAGGTCTTATTCAGTGCAGAGCATACAAGTGAAGAGACAACCCCAATGGAAGGTGAGAAAATTTGTATACTGTGTTTGCTTAGTATTTTTTCTTTTCTTTCAAGCTTCTCAAAATATTTCTCTCCCCATTCCTGGAAATGAATAGAATAATTGCTGGAAAATGTAGAGTATTCCTGTCTACATTTTGGTATAAAATTATAGGTTACAAAATTAAAAAAAAAAAATCAGGCTTTAGTGTCTTGAGATCAAATGGTTTACTCTTTCAACTAATGAATGTATGATAAAGCTGTGTTATGCAGCTGTTTTCTATTTTTACATTCTGTATTAATTACCCAGTAAAGCTACCTGATTCTGCTAAGGTTTTATCACTCAATAAATAACTGATGGACATTTCAAATTAATCTTGCAGCATCAACCATTGTGTCCTGTTTTCAACTGGATACTTCCTGTTTCCATCACCTTAGACTGCTGTAATCATGGAGCATAGCAGAAGGAGTAGGAGAATGTGATCCATTTGTAGGAGAAAAAAATAAATTAAACTTTTAGTATATTCATTAAATACTTCCAGCCAACAAGTAGACAGCATAAACGAACACATACTGCATAGTACTGTAAAAGAGCATACTTACAAATCATTCCCGTTGATTGGGACTCAACTTATTTCTGTACCCAAGTTGTTCAATGTGTGCTCTTCATAGAGTTGTGGGAAAGGAATAGGTACATTGACAATGCAGTCTGTTTGGCCTGTTTTCTTCATGTACTTCAGGAGGAGATTAATTGTGGTTATTTAATTTTGAGAGAAGGAATTTCTCCACATGACACAGAAGAGTCCTGTAACAGATAAGTGACCACAGGGGTTTATAATGCTGGTTTCCAGTTAGCTTAGCAACTCTAAATTGAGCCTGTAGTAAGTACAATGCACAGTCTGGTGGGCTTATTAGTTCAGGCCCTGTACTGGAGCCAGCACTTTCAAATACTTGCTGGTGTTGACAGGGAGGAGTGGAAAGTCAGAAAGAACAGCAAATTTGCAAAACGCAGCAGTGGGCAGTCTTGAGTTAGCTGTTTTGGAAGAAACTGTAGGGTAGCTGTGTAAGGAGACCTGTATTATTCATGAAGGGTAATAAAGAGAGGGAAGGGGAAGCAAAGTAATGAGGAGAAGAAACAGCATGAAATGTGTTGTGACACAAAATTATGCAGCAGAAGTACATTCAGCAGGAGGGATGGATGTGGAAAACATATCTTTTTCTTAACAGATCTGTTGACAAAAATAACATCAAATATGAAAAAGAAGAAGAAAATCCATTCCTGGAAGAAAAAAGCGTTGACTCCTTTCATTAACACAAAAAGAACAGCAAGCTCGGTTTTCCAGCCATGATGCAAGACTACTTTGTCATAAACGCTAATGTTAATATTTGCAGGGGTACTAATACTTTTGCTAAGCAAGAACGGAATTCCAAAGAGACTGTAGGCTCATGGGGGAGATTTACCTGCTGTCACAGTTGTAGCATTTGGTCATAAATGTGTCTGTCTGGTGTAGTAGCTGTCCTAAGACTAGGTCAGCTTAAGGTGTTCGTTATTTAAAGTATCCCCATTCATCATTTTGTCCCCATTTTTTATTTCTAGCTTCTTGCACTGTACCTGTCTACTCATGTAATACTGAAAAGATTTTTTCTATTTTTTTTCTGTTACAGTGAGTTCTTCAAAGGAAGAAGGCCAACTGAGTAGGAGTCTGCAACAAAGAGAACTGCTGAAACATAAAAAGTAAGTATTTTAAAAAAATTAGCCATTGCTAAACTGATGCAATGCTAGAACAACCCTAAGTGCTGAAGGCTGTGCCACTATCCTTCGCTCTGTAAGACAGGTTAGCAGTTGGCTGGAGAGTGTGAATCTGGATATCATCTTCTGCTTTCGCTTTATACAACAGAAATCCAGTAATGTGCTGCATGAGTTCAAGAGGTACAGTTCATGGGCTGCTTCATTGTGTGAACCAAAGTACATTAAGCAGGAATGAAGGGGACTTTCAGAAGACCAACTGAAGTTGCTGATGTGGATGCACCCACAACTCCCTGGAAGCAATTTGACACTTTGGTGTATTAACCAGTTGCTTACACTCTTTGTTTTCCCCCTGTAACATTGATTTGGTTTTTCCGACCTTTAAGAAGACTTCTTGCTTTCACATAGTTGAATGACCTCTTAGATCAGTTTGTAAAGCACTGTAGTGGTATATTTGTAGTGGTAGAAGATAGTGCAAAGACAAAGTAGAAGAGACTCAACCTAGCAAGTTTAGATAGTGCAGCACACGTAAGATTAACCACCCTGGTCCAGAAGTAGTAGAATTGGGTAAGTCAAATAGTAAGCCCTAATCCTGGGCCTAGACAAGGGCTGACACCCAAGTTGCACCACACTTACATGCCTCAGAAAAGGGTGATCTTACATATCTAGCTGATGCCTATGCAGGGCATGTTAGTTTTATCTACACATAATTACACAAGAAATGAAAAAGCCATACCTAGTGTTGTCTTCTTGACCATAATGTTATTCAAACAACAAAAACAGAACAGGGAAAATTTACAAGATTTTATAGTACCCATTTTTGCTCAGGAATAAATGGATATATTCTTTGTATGATGATCCACAAGAAGATTTGAAATTGTTTCTTATTGCAGTTCTTTTGATCAATGGAAAATATTCACTAACAATGAAGAAAAAGTTGCTACTGGTGGTGTAAGTATCACTAATCAGAAAGGGTTTGACGTTTGTTTTTATAGAAATGTATTATTTTGCAGTTGCAGTTTCCTGTTTCTTGTTAAGGTTACTGAATTTAAAATAAATCTTACAGGTTTTTGCCAATTTTAAGTACGTAGTCTGTGATTTTCTATTTGATAATCTGCTGCTGGCTGCATTTTCATATTATATCTAGGTCCAGTCTGTTTTGCATATTTCAGAAAGAAGATGAAAAAAGCCTCTACCTCTGTTAGAAAAACATTGTGTCTGTCTTACCTTTAGGAAGTTTAAATACCTGTGTGCTGGAGCACAGACTAGGAATCTTGCGTGGTAATACTGCTGCAGTATTGTGCACACTTTCTGCAGTCTCCATTAAAAAAATCTGGCAGTTGCTAGGGAGAGGGAAAAGAACAGGTGAAACAGAGTGTGGAGAAGGTAAAAACTTCCTGGGAAGCTATAGTTGAATTAAAATAAGAACGGGGGCAGCGGGTGGGGTGGAGAGGGGAAGAATGTATGAGTTTCTAGCAAGGTGGTGGAAATAGGCTCTTGAAAAAAATAAGTTTGCAGAACAGACAGAAGAGTTTGTGCAAACTAGAGCTCCTTTCACTCCAGACCCAATAATGAAATACAAGAATCTGTCATTATTGTGCTCCTACCAGTTCTAGCTTTCAAGCAGCCTAGCTGAGTTTGGCCCCTTTAGTCCTCATAGGCACCAAGGATGAGAACTTTCTCCTGCTGCCACTGATTTCCTTGGCTCCAGTAGCCCAGAGTGGCAGTTCTAAAGTTTCCAGTTCCATTAATTAATAGATTAAGATTTGCTTCATACAAACTACCCAGGAATTGCACTCTTGTTTGGTTGGTTGGTTTTTTGTTTTGTTTGTTTGCTTATTTTGTATAACCTACATATGTAAGAATTTTTAAGTCTGACACTGGAAAGTGTCACAAGCAACGTTGCCTACAATATGTACCACTAAAGAGTGGGAGATGAGACCTTTTTACAGTATGATTTGCTATACCTAAGTTAGCAGAATTAATTAAGAAATTCTTTAGATTAATTCTGAAATTAAGTGTCCAATTCCCATTATATAGCATGTATTTGACTTCAACAATTGTAACTCCTTTTTTGTATTCTTTTTTAAATATATTTAGATGAAAATGTCAGTTATTTTGAAATACCTCCAAGCCTTCGACTGGCAATGGATATGGCTAACCATAGCTGCTTATTTAGGACAAAATGCACTAGCCATTGGACAAAATCTATGGCTTAGCACCTGGACTGAAGAAACAGCAAAAGTTAATGATTTCACAGAATGGAAACAATCACGAAACTATAAACTTTGTGTCTATGGGCTTCTGGGATTCATGCAAGGCAAGGATGAGCATTTATGACTCTTTTCTCACCATTTGCCAAGGCTGATCTACCTGAATGTGTATTAGTAAAGAAATAATGCTGGTTGTTTCATAAACAGAATTGTCTGCAACACAGTATAATAGTTTGATCTGGGGAGAGGAGAAGAGATATGCAGACAGGTAGAAGAAAATGCTATTTAATTTTATGATACTTCTGTGAATTGGAACTTCCAAGAGCAACCTGATGAAGTTATGTTGGCATCTCACTGAGGAAGGAAATCAGTGCTGATGTGTAGTGGCATACTAGCATGAGAGATTTAGTTGCAGGAAAAAACTACTTATGAAGTAGTAAGATGTACCAGCAAAATACAAATATGTACATTTGTAAAACTAAGATATGAGGTGCGACTGTTGGATTGCTCACTGTGGTAGAAAACAGTGACAGAAACAAGCTCAATCTCCTCTCCCTCCCCAAGCATTCATACTGTCTTTTAATTTATCCATTCACAAGGTCTTCTTGTTTGCTGCGGTGCTTATGTGCTCACCAGGGGGTCCCTGTCTGCTTCTCAGGCATTGCATCGTCAGCTGCTGGACAGTGTATTGCGCCTTCCTCTTCAACATTTTGAAACTAATCCAGTTGGTCAGATTATCAATAGATTCACAAAGGTAAAGGGAAGATTTATGCATATTTTCCATTTTGTGAGAATGAAGCTTGAGTGACTATAAATTTAATTCCATTTAGTGTTGTTGAAAAATCAAAGATAACCGAAGTAAGTGAATGTAATATCTAGCAATAGAAAGCTGTTTCAGAGCATAAAGACTTAAAAGAACTGTCTCAAGCTATTTTCTTATAAAATGATCAAAACATGTTATTAGTAGAAGTTGTATACAACCTAAGATCATTAGGAAGCCATTCCTCAAAGGGCATTCCTTCAGTGCAACAAGTTTACCAGACCTAAACCTGTTCTGTTTTTAAAAAAAACTGTATTTTTCTTCAATAGTATATTGCATATCAGAATCAAGTTATTGTCAAAACCATTTAATACGTTAAATGCACATTCTCAGAGGTATATAGACTTAAAGTGAATGTTGCTTTCTATTTTTGTAGTGTTTTGGCTTTAATTGGAACCTCTAATACACAAACAATTGTTATTTACCACTACTTCAATACTTCCCAATCCATCTTAATTAGGTTGTTGCAATGCATTACTGATTACTTCAAATATAGTGACCGTTGATTGTGATGTTCTCTAGAACAGACCCAAGAGTGGATGTGTAATACACTAAAAGATCAGTTGATTTAGGTTTCACTCAAGCCCCTAGTCTTTGTATTATAAACTAGGTTTGAAAAATCTTTATCGCGTACAGTAAGAGATTAGTAATATCTCAGTACACTTTTAGAATTATTAACAGGAGTATACAAGAGTTAGGATTTTAATTCCTGGCCTCCTTTTCAGTCTGATATGCTTTACATAAGCTAAATAATATTGAGTAGCAAAATAGCAAGAGCTGTCTCTTTGACTTCATATACTCTGAGCCTGTTCTCTGACATACCATGAGTAGTCTAAAAGTTACTATGTCTATTCCACTTTTAGACAAATAATGTATATGAATACATTTCATTAGGATATGATTGGGGGGATCCTACTAATTTTTATTGAAGATACTTTAGTTTGATTCTATTTTTAAAGTATGCTTTCTCGAAATTTTTAGTGAAATTTACTTTTAAAAGTCTTGATTTCTCTGTGCATTGTTACAGGACTTACTTATCGTGGACTTACGTTTCCATTACTACTTACGAACTTGACTAAATTGTACACTAGATGTTATTGGAACCATTCTGGTTATCACATCTGCCTCACCGTTATTCACAGTAGTAGTTATTCCCCTGGGATACTTTTATTGTACTATCCAAGTAAGTTCATTAAGCTTTTATAAGGATTTCTAGATCTATGTGGATGAAATGTCCAAAACAATCAAGGATACAGGTTTAAATTGTTCCTTATTGTGAAAAAAAAAAATCTACATCTGAAATTGCTTTCAGAAAAAATCTTCAGGCTTCTCAAAAGGAAATTAGAACACTTTTGAATATATCCTGTAATGCATGGGAACTGTTAATGAGTTACATTTTTCTCTTTATATTTTCCTTTTTCTTAAGAAGATACAATATTGATACAGATCCCACAAAGAATTTTGAAGATACCTGAAAAAATGAGATGTGTATTATAGTGAAAGCCAAAAGTTGAAGGGTAAACCTGAAACAGCAGATGTAAATTAGAATGATGCCTAAACCACCTGTGCTGTTTTTTGTCTAGAGTGTCACTTATGCTACTGAGAAACCAAAAAGTAATGTTTCAGAAAGAGTAATGGCTACACTCCTGTTTCTTGATCTCAAAGTATGGTCTGTGATTAAAGACCTTAAAAGATTCTAAAATAAGAATATAGAGGAAGGAAAAGAGTGCCTGGATTCAGTCTCTGCTAAAGAATTTAAATACAGGTGTCATTACATTGAAGAAATAAAGGCTCAATTTCATCTGAGAAAGAAGCGGGACATTCTAATTGGGAAGTTTATATAGAAGTTTTAGTTGGTTGTTACACACCTCTTGTAGTATAGCACATTTTCTATAGAATTTGGCAGTAATGTTCTTTTATTTTAACCTTGCCAGTAATTTATATAGTGCAGTTATGTCAGCATTACAATATTGGTGTGTCCCAAGAGACAGATTTTTTTTTTCCCTGTACTGTTTGTGAATAGCTTTTTTTTTTCTGTGTAGGCAGTTCCAACTTTTTCATATACAAATTTTACAGGCATTATTTAACAGATTACTTAACTGGAAATAAATAAGGCAAATATTTTAAACAATGCAAAAGAAACGGTAGCAACTTAAAATGTGTGTTTTGTCTGTACTGTTTTATTAGCGATGCTACATAGCGAGTTCACGGCAAATTCGACGGCTAGCAGGAGCGTCTTATTCTCCCATCATCTCCCACTTCAGTGAGACTCTTGTAGGGCGATCAACAGTTCGAGCATTTGGCCACCAAGAGAGATTCATTAGAAAATATAATGATGTTGTGTATGAGAACTTAGTTTACTTCTACAACAATGTCATCTCAAACAGGTACTGCACCTCTGCATCTGCAACTGAGTCCTTCTGTAGAATTCCACAACTAAATGTTTACCTTTAGTCAGAGTAAACCTACTGAGAAACAGGAGGACAAGGGCAGTTTATCCACCACTCATTGTAAGGAATGCGTAGATTATGCCTAAGCAGTATGATGATTTCTGCTCTATGTACCAGAAACTAGTAGGTTTATAGAAAATATGCATATGCTGTCTGGGAAGAAGAAAAAAGTTTACCAATATATCATGAGCATGGACTGCACTACATTTCAACTAACAGTTCCTCTTACAAGTTTATGAACAAATTGAATTTATATTTCAGTAGTTCATGTGGAAATAACCTGGTGTCTGTACCTGTAGGCACCAGGTAGGTCTTGAGAGTGGAATCTCGGGTTTATGGAAGTAAGTCCATTTTGTCTCTTTCCTTTGTGATTCAGGTCAGTTACAGGCAGAGATTAGCAAGGAGAAGACTTTCAGTTCTGGTCTTCAGTCATAGACCTGAATCTTTTCCAGAAAGGAATAGTAGGAAAGCAGTATGAGGCATGAAGGGAGCACTAGCCAGGAGTTGAGAGAGGTGCATTTTGGTTTTAGTAGTGCTACCAGTTCTCGGTATGTCATATTTCCTCCCCAGTCCATCTGTAAAATGGGAACGATAGTACTTACCTCTTTTGTAAAGTGGTAAATTGCCAATATGATGATCTCAGAGTCATATTAGCAATATGTTCATTATACTGTAAAAAAATGTATAGGTAATTCACTTTCTTCTTTGCCTTGATTTACTACAGGTGGCTATCGGTCAGGCTTGAATTTCTGGGAAATCTAATGGTGTTCTTTGCTGCACTGTTTGTAGTACTGGCTGGAAATACAGTGAGTTCTTCTACTGTGGGTTTATCGATATCCTATGCTCTAAATGTAAGTAATGGTGTAAAGTTTTTGCTGCTACCACATTGCGTATGAAAAGGGAAAAATACATAGAGTGAAGTTGAGTAGATGAATATACGTGGTGGCATAGTGAAACTAAATCCCATGGGCAGAACAGAGTTTTTTTTTTTTGAATTCCATTAATTCTGGGAAGCTTCACATTAATTATTTTCCACTTCTGAATTTAGATGAAAAAATAATTATTAAAACATATTTAAAAATCAAGTTAATCAAACTAGGTATGGTTTATTTTTAAGTGTTTTGTTAAACCAGATAAGAATTCTGGCCATGTACAACTATACTTCATGTCTGATTTATTGGTTTTGTGTACTTACTGAATGTTATGTGGGAATGCTTACTTAAAAGTTTACTAAAATCATTTACTTTGGCATTGTCCTTGTAAAAATAGTATGTGAGAGCCACATTTTAAATGTGTCCTGAAGTAAGGTAAACTGTATTGATAAGTTGCTAATTAAAATATATCTTAAGTATCACGTGTACACAAACTAAACATCTAGCTTTCTTTAATCTTGGATGCTTAGGAGACTAGTGGTATCCAGACTCTCACTGTGGTAAGTGCTTTAGAAACACAGCTGAGAGATAAGTAGAAATAAATAAAAAAAAAGAATAGAAAATTACCTGTCATGGCACATCCACATCACCCCCAACTCACAGGAGTTCCATTTTGTATGATTCAGAGGTAGAACAATCTCCTTTCTATCATCATATACTTGGTGATGGCAGTCACAGGTACTGCAGTTTTCACCTTCATCTGATGTCAGACTGACACCATTCTTTCTTTAGTTACATACAGCATGCCAAAACAGTTGATCAGAATTCTTTTGGCTCACTTTTTTCCTATAGAAGTAGGAATGGAATATTTAACCACTAACCATTAACCATTTAACCATTAATGCAGAAGCATTCCCAATTCTTGGAGACGACAAATTTGGCAGACAAGATAGACCACAAATACATATCTCCATTGCAAAGTCTTTGTTCTGTATTGCTAGCTTACTTTACATTGGGAATAATGTACCCACAATATGAGCCATATATGTTTTTCCTTTCAACTTACCATACAATTAGTCTGCACTTTCTGTTGATCCTGAAGCAGTGTCAGATTTCTGGGTAAGTTTTGAAATCAGTATGCTGTATTCTAGTAGAGTCAACTTTTTACGTTTTACAATGCAACTATTTCCCCAGATAATTCAAAGTCTAAATTTTTGGGTGCGTAAGGTATGTGAAATCGAGACCAATTCAGTTTCAGTTGAAAGAGTTTGTGAATATGCAGAAATGGATAAAGAGGTGAGCATTCGTCTTGAAATGGTGAGCATTCTTGAATATTCAATTTATGTGCATAGAAAATTACTAACTTAGATTGACTTTAATATTGGTGAGTGGTAATAACAGGTTATAATTTGTTATTAAATACTTTCTCACTTTTTTTTTTTTTACATTGGGAATAATATGTAGCTTCTTCATTACATTTATAGTCATAGGAGTTTTATTCCTATTTCAACCAGTAAATTTCTTGGCATCCTTCTTAGCAACAGATTTTGTAGTAAGACTAATGCAGCTACAGCTCAGGGGAACTCTGTGCCATGTGCAACCACGAGAAGCATTATAAGAGGGGAAGAGAGGTGTGAGAGACATTTGTTTCAAACCAATTTGCCTTGCTTATTGTGCTTTTCTGAAAGTAGTGCCCATGTCAAGTACAGAAGCATAAGAGCCTTGGTCTGTCTCAGAAACAAAACTTTCTTCTATGTCTTCATTCTCTTAAACTATTAAAGAAAACACAACCCAAACCCAAACCCCCTAAAAAACCCAGTTGGAATGTTTCTGCCCAGTGTTCATGAAAGTAGGTTCTTTTTCCCTTATATTGCATTGGATTATGCTAAACCTGCTGGGATTTTAAAAGATTTATATGATTTCCCTAACCCTTTTATTAACTTGCGACATTTTTACTGTCATACACTGAAATACCAGTGGTTTTAATTCCAGGAACCATGGATAATGTCAAAAAGACCACCAGTGGGGTGGCCCAATGGAGGAATAATAGAGTTTGTTAACTACAAGGCTCAGTACAGGAAGGATCTTGGTTTAGCCCTGAATAACATCTCTTTTCAGACACAGAGTAAAGAGAAGGTACTGTATATAATAAGAAATAAACCAGAGGTATAAAATTCTGTTTCCCAACTCTCTACTTCAAAAAGCTTTCATATGAGGAGACCCTGACGCCAGATACAGTGAGATGATGTTGAATGGAGAAGATGTTAAGTGGATAAGACATTAGAGAAGAGACAAATGAGAAAAGGACAAGTATTTTCTCCTATTACGTAGAAATTCTTATCCCTGTAAGAAACTGAGATAATGTTCTATGAGTTTGGCATCTTTAAGAAAGATCCAGATTTGTAATTAAACCTCTTGTCCACTGTGCTGGATATTTATGTGGATAAATACACTGCCAGATCAGTGCTAATCAACTTTGGGTTTGGGATCAAGGAACACCAAGCGAGACCTAGTTTAGAGTCATTGGTTTGAGCTGAGGAGTGCCAGACAAAAGGGAGGGGAAAAGGAAAGGATTCCCACTGAACCAGGCATAGGCTGTACAGCTTCTGAGGGAGAGCTGTGACTGTCAGTCACACATTTCAAAAGTGAGTTTTAAACAGTTCTATCCACCTATAGGACTGCATGTTGGTGAAGGAAACTGTTGTTTTCAACTGAAAGTTGAAACTGAATTCACTAATCATTTTTCATATAGAATGTGTAGCATGGAAAGTTACAGTCCTTATCAGAAGACTTCCTGTTTCGGGTTGGAATTGTTGGAAGAACAGGAGCTGGTAAATCAACACTCACAAATTGCTTGTTCAGAGTTCTAGAGGGATCTGAAGGCAAAATAATTATCGATGGAATTGATACATCAACTATTGGACTTCATGACCTACGTGGAAATCTTAACATCATTCCACAGGTGAGATGTGTTTTAGAAATAACTTTTTTTTTTTTGACTAACACAAAACACTTCAATTTTTTTTGAGAAAGAATAACCCCAAAGTCCACAGGCCACCAAGAGACAGAGGCATAAAACTCCAGTAGAATTTTACTGATCTTTGAAAACAGGCTCTGCTATCTAACCTGTCAGGTTTTAGAATTGAATTTTTGAGAATCTTAATTATTTGATTAGACAGTAATCTTCAGTACTGCTGGCATAATGCTGTCTATTACAGTGACACTCACAACTGCATGTTGGCAACTGTATGGAAGAAGCCTCAAAACAGGGACACCGTAAATATGATATTAGGATTTATTATGCCAGGTTTATTTTAACAGTCTTAGCTAGAATAACTCATGTTCTCCAGAATCTGTATGTGTATAGCTTCATACGGTGTTTTCAAGTCCCACCTTAAGGCAAAAATATTTTAAAATAACTAATTATGTCTGAAGAATGTAGAGAATAAAGTGATGTATACACAAATCATGTCATATGTATTTAAATTAATCTGCTGTGGTCTGTCATGTAAAGCCGTCCCTGCTTACTTCAGAACAGGGCAGGAAACTCGAGATTAGTTCACGTATGATTAGGATTGTGTTCATGCTGGTAAACTGATTTACGTTGAGATGCTCTAGTATAGAGTAAAATGTAGAACACAAATTTAATGGTCACCCAAAGACTTTTTGCATGTTCCCTGAATGCCATTCATAAAACCATTTTTGTGAATGGGTGATGTTAACATCACTTACAATAAATTTATCTGACATATTCCAAATGACTTTTTTGGGGTTTTTTTTCTAGCTTTTCTGGAGCTTTAACCCTGGTAATATTTCCTGTGTGTCTCTACCATAGCCTGTGCATGGAGATGAGGCTCATATTTAAACTAAAATAGCTTGGGTCTTTCCAAGAATGAGCTGAATATATTCCTTCAAATCCTTGGCTGCTTTTCTTTTGAGAAATGTATTTGCTCAGGGGAATGATAAATTCACAGTTTTTGATACAACTTGAGAGTCGCAAATGACCATACTAAACCAGAGCTGATTATGCTGCAGGACTTCAAAACACAACAGTTTATACATGCTGGGTTGTACCATTTTTCTTGTTTTAAGCACCTAATACTCTACGAATCTGCACAATATCTGACAGCTGTAAATTACGCAGTATTTTCTCAGCTGCAATTGCAGGTCTGATTTACTGTGGGTGGAGTATATTGGATCCACGTCAAGGCAACTAAATTAAGAGAGGTACAGGAAAGTTCAGTGAACGAACAAGCTGGGATCAGACAAGGAAACCAGAACTGGAAGGGTGGAAAAATTAGGCTGGAACTTGTGGAGAGTAGGTGGAGCCGGGAGTGTTGAACCACATAGGTCAGGAGAATGGAACTGGATGAAGATAAAAGTCTGGGCCAGAAAAAAGGGCATGGCAAGATAGGAAAGCTTTCAGTGTGCACACACCTTTTCGTATCAGTCAAACATATCTCATACAAACAGTTTTTAACAATCATAATAAAGTACAGATTTGCAAATTACTTTAATGATTTTCTAATGCAAGTGACAAAGTTTAAATGAAGAATATGCACAAGATCTCATAACATTGTAACAGCCCTTCTTGGTCACCTAGCTCCCTCAAAACTATCACTGTTCTGCTTGCATGTAATTGCAAGTGAATGTTGTTGACATTTTACAGCCTACCTATTGGGTCACAACCACTGTGACTGCACTTAGCCAAGGTGTCTATTCACTGCTTCTAAAAACATCAGTTCTGTTTATAAATCTGTGCAGGTATTTGTTGTCAAGGACTGACTTTTAAATATGCCTTTTTAAGAAAACGGCTTTTGTGTGCATCCAAAAAAGTGTTTAGACTTAACTACTGAATACCTGTTTATGCAGTCTTAAGTGATGGATGTGGCCCGTGTGCATCCTGGCATCTAGTAGTCTGCATGTACTTTTCCATATATTCCCTGCTGTATTCAGTGCACAGAAGCTAAGGATGCTCACTGAATAAATATTTATGCAACAAATGCTTTTGTTCTTATTGCTGAATATGTCACCTTTCCTGTAGGAAAGTAAGAAAATTTGACATATAGCCTTCTAATTTTTCTTAACAGTGCCTACGAATGTAGTAGCCAGTGTTCCACAAACTTGACAATAATAATAATTCATATGTTGTTGCAGTTGCCAAATGCCAGGCAGGTCTTTAGTCAGCCATAGAACCAGTAGCACAGAGAATGCATAAGAAATCTTTTGCTCTTTACATTTCACATTAATAAAGAACTGAGCGCACTGAGACCCACATGATTTTGTCTTTCCATACACCAGCTTCAAAATGTTATAATTTCCCTTTCAAAGTGTCATTTCTAAAATTATTTGTCCCAGTTCTCTGGGTTAATGTAAGGATTTATGGCAGACTTTTTTAGGTTTGTGTTGGAATTGTGCGCTCACATTCTGCTCTTATTTAGGACCCTGTCTTGTTTTCTGGGACACTGCAGTCCAATTTGGATCCACTTGGAAAATACTCTGATCTTGAACTATGGGAGGTACTGGAACTGTGTGACTTAAAGGATTTTGTCCAGTCACTCCCAAAGAAGCTCCTTCATGAGATTTCAGAAGGTGGTGAAAATCTCAGGTATATAAACAAGAAAGTGCTATTGCAGTTATTCTCTGGCACTGTAAAACTGTGTTTCTTCCCAAGAATTTACTTCAGAAAGTATCAGTGTAAAAATCACACTTCTTCTGTCGTTCTAGATAGAGTTATTCTGGTAGTATGAGTTTCTTTGAGGTGGCCAACTGGTCTTAACTGTATAGAGTCCTATGGCCTGTGCTGTGTGGGAAGCCAAGGAAGTAGACTATTTTCAGCTGAAGTATATGAGTAGGTGTAAGGGAACAGGGGGGAGGGAGGGGCACACCACACCCCCCACACCCCTGAATTAGATTTGGATAGAAAAGTGCTCATTTTCTTAAATTAAAACAAACAAACAAAAAACAACAACAGAAAAACAAACCCCAAAACCAAATGAACACAAAAAACCCACAAACAAAACCACCAAACCTGGAAGGAGACAAAACTGCAGAGAGCCTGTGCCTTTGCTTTATTTGCTTAGGCAGAGCAACTCATTTTTCCCCTGTAAAACATTAACCCATAGTTATGTAAGGAAGGTGATGCTTGGAAGAAAAGGGCTCTAAACTGTAGGAGACAAATACTGAAGCTTTCAGCAGCAAAGGGGCAGGTCTGAAATGCAGTGTACTGAATATCAACTTGAATTTTTTTGACAGATCATTTTCAGGAGGAAGTATCCATCAGCTAGAAGGCATACGCCACAGCTAACGTACAGGAGTATCCAATCTTTCACACTGAACATTATTTTTAAAAGTGCTTTAGTGTTCAATCTGGTTCGTTCAGAATCTCCATTATGATGCGAATATAGAGGTTGAAGGCAAGACTAGGTTCACACTATGAAGTTCAGCCACAGGTGTTTAAAAGTCACACCTTACCTATTATTGGTATGCTGAGCAAGAAGAAATAAAACTTCCAAAAAGAGGTGAACTTATCTCACTAATCCTTTTAGAAGTATAAAGTGTTGTTAAGAAGGAACAGATAGGCTCTGCAGTAATCTCAGCTTTATATTGTTCTGCCCTTCCTCAATGACCCTGACCTGACCTTCTCAAATGTATTCTTGACAGTGTTGGGCAGAGGCAGCTGGTCTGTCTGGCCCGTGTTTTGCTACGAAAAACAAAAATCCTGGTCCTGGATGAGGCAACAGCTTCTGTTGACGTGGAAACAGATAACTTGGTACAGTCCACCATCAAAAGAGAGTTTTGTGACTGCACAATATTAACTATAGCCCACAGGTTACACACAGTTATGGATTCAGAGAGGTAAGTAAGGTTTGGTAAGCCATATTAAAAACAGATGGCTTCCTTTAAACGCCTCAGTTTTCAGGCTTACTGAAATTTACGGTCCAGCACTTTTTACCTTAGTATCTTTGTACAATCCAAGCTATCACAAAAGACTTGAGCATCAATATTAATTAAATATTGATAGCCTGTGTTCTGTTTCCCACTTGTAATTACAGAATTAATTTAATATTTTTCCTTCTAAGGTACGGGACTATTAGGACCACTTAATTCTCTAGAGTAAATGGACTAGTCTGTAGCATCGTTACCAATTAAGCAAAACAGCCTTTTCAAGAGGTTTTTTTTTTTAATATAGGAGTTCTTAGCTTTAGAAACCAAAGAATTACCTAGTGCAGTGGTATTTCTTCTAAATACAAGTTCCCATTATCCAGAAATATCTGTATTAGGACTGGAAAATATGGTTGAAGAGCTGATTTATTGGCTCCTGTAACCTTTCTGCTTTTGCATTGTAGAGTGCTTGTTCTAGATGCCGGGAGGATTCTGGAATATGATACACCACATAATTTGTTACAATGAAAAGGTGCCTTTTCTGAAATGGTTGCAGAGGCTGGGATAAGATGATAAAGAAAACTAATGAATGACTTCTTAATGAAGGTGAGAATTCCTTACTCCAGTAAACACTCGAGGGATATGTGGCCTTCCTGATGTTATGACTAGCTTACTGAAAAGCTCCTCACACCACTGCTGCTTACTAAAACTACAATCTGTATGTATTAATCAGGTTTCTTAAAATAACCTTCTGATTTTATACAAATCACTTGTTTTAATCATATTGGAACTGGAACAATGTAATGAAGCAGTAATTTTCATGGCATATTTTAACTGTTGCACTAGTAAAGACAGATTGAAAAATAAACCTTGCTGTTCACATGCTGGTTCTAATTAAAGATAGTAATTAATTAAGTTGCTCTCACGTTATGCCCTTTCAGTTAATACATTCTTATTCTGATTGCAAATTCATTAAAAACACAAACTGCTTATTGTGTGGACATACAGGCAGATGTCACCTGGTGCTGATTTTTAGGACATGCGTATTTGCATGCATACTTAGGTAATTCTCGAGGCAATAGATTTGCCACAATTTTCCTTTTGACCTTGTGATTTCTGAATAACTGAAAAATGATTGCAAATAAGTGAAAACCACTTCTTACGTATCTAATTGAGCATTACAAAACCACATTGTGACAGAATCCCCACAAAATGGTATCAGGTGTGGTCATCTCTTTGCTGGTAGATTCTAATGCAAACCTCAGTATTAGTTACAGCAGCAGGACAGGTTATGTACACTTACTGAAAGTGTCAGTTAACCATGCCTGTGCTGCTGTAGGCGCCATAAATATTAATTTTCATTTTTATTACAGTTCCTAAAACTCTTCAATACCAACTTGATTTTCAAAAACTAGAAGATCCCCATAAACTGCTTTTTTTTTTTAAAAAAATTGAAGTACATGAAGAAGGTTTCAGGCTACAGCCCTGTTATGTTAATTTAGTATTGACACCTGGTTAATATCAAGTAGGATCTTAATTCCTTGCCTGAGAGCAAGAAAACCGTATTTGCTGCTTTAGAAAGGTGGTGAGAAGTGATGGAGGCTCTCTGGGAGAGTTCCTCAAAGACATGATTCTACCACAGTGAAGGTGAATGATTTCTCTGTCCTTCCCTGCAGGTACAAATGAGCGACTGTCTTCCTACATGTCCCGGTTTTGGCTGGCATAGAGTTTTCTTCCTAGATCACATCACAGACAGAGTACCAGCTAGTTTAATTGGCTACAAACCACAACTCAATGTACTCCCGCTTGCAGAGAACTATTAGAAGCATATAATGGTTTTAGACTAGGAACAATCCTGCCCAAGGAACTAGTCTCTTCTGAAAGTCCTGGAGGGATGGGTGTGGCAGAACGTTTCTCAGGAGGGAGAGCAGCTTCCTGCTTTTCATCGCTCTTTTCCTCTTCTTTCCCCCAAGTGAGGCCAGGAGTACCTTCCCAACAGAGCAGAACCTTCTCATGCCAACACTTAACTTCCCCGCCCGCAACATTCAAAGTGCTGCAGGCAAGCTCTTCTGGGGCTCTGCTTCCCCAGCATTGTCCCCATCCCTTACCCACCTTCATGCTCCCCTCCAAACCTGCCCTGACCTGCGAGTATCTCAGGAGGAACTGGAAAGGACTGACGTGAGTGCCATTCCTAAACTGATTAATAAGTTTTAGGTGTAAGGCTAGGGGAGGTAGACTTCAGTACCTCAGAGACCAACTCTTGCAAGGTCCAGAGAAAATAATGTGAGGACTGGCATCAGTGCACGGTAACTTTTACCTTTTTTAACTTTAAAAACTTTTTTTAAAAACTTTTTTTCTTAATTTGTGGCGAGGAGGGTTTTCTGTGCTTACTGGTGGGCTGACATAGCCTTACAGCTTCAGACCACCCTTGGGAAAAGCTGCAAACCGAATAACTGCAAAGTCTGAGAGAAAAGAAGATGGAGGGCTAGTGTCAGGAAAAGCCAACTAGCCATGCCTTCTCTTTTAGCAAGCCCTAGTCCTCACATATAGCTATATGTTGAAAAAGGAGGTGCAGTGGAGGCAGAAGCAGGATGATATGCTCCTGCTATGTTTTTGTGCAGCAACAGCTTACCAAAGTAAACCATCTAACAGGCTTATGGTAGGGAGGAAGAGGCAATTTTGCAGCAAGAGTATTGCCCAGGATCTGCAGCCTCTATTCTCCTCACACACCTGATGTGAGAGAGACTCACTCTAAGAAACAGAGGGGCCACTTGGCTGTCTCAAGTTTGATATTAATTCAGGCTTTGCAGTACCTGACACAACCCACCAAACACAATGTCACCAACTCACTGACTTGACAGAGCAAAGCCATGTCACAGCCCCACCGGCACCCACCACCTGTGGATGGCTCTGCCCCACATGGGCCACTAACTGCTGAGACTCCCAAGAAGGTGCTAGGCTGGGGAAAGGCAAGCATGGAAAAACCCAGCTTGGGGCTGTTATCAGAGGGCCTTCTGACTCTGCAGGTTACTGTCACTTGGTTGGAGGTAAGATGAGGGACTGGGCTCATTTTGGCTGAGGTTTGGTTAACTTTCTTCACAGTAGCTAGCATGGGGCTGGGTTCTGGATTTGTGCTGGAAACAGTGTTGATAACACAGGGATGTTTTCATTACTGCTGAGCAGTGCTTGCACAGAGTCAAGGCCTTTTCTGCCTCTCACCCCACCCCACCAGCGAGCAGGCTGGGGGTGCACAAGAAGCTGGGAGGGGGCACAGCTGGGACAGCTGACCCCAACTGACCAAAGGGATGTCCCACACCATATGGCTTCACACTCAGCAATATACATCTGGAGGAAGAAGGAGGAAAGGGGGGATGTTCGGAGTGATGGCATTTGTTTTCCCAAGTAATTATTACATGTGATGGAGCCCTGCTTTCCTGGAGGTGGCTGAACACCTGCCTGCCCATGGGAAGCAGTGAATGAGTTCCTTGTTTTGCTTTGTGTGTGCGGCTTATGCTTTACCTGTTAAACTGTCTTTACCTCAGCTCCTGAGTTTTCTCACTTCTGCTCTTCCGATTCTCTCCCCCATCCCACCACGGGGGAGTGAGTGAGCAGCTGCGTGGTGGCTGAGTTGCCGGCTGGGGTTAAACCACAACAGGGACCAACTGTTCCTCCCTGTAGGGAGCTCCTGTGTGGCCTCCTTTTCCAGCTACGTTGCTTCGGTTGGGGAAAGGAAGGGTGGGACAGCCAGGGTATCAGAGTAGAGTCCAAAGTGAGGATGAGGCTCAGAAGGGCACCATGACTCTATTTTTCCTTTTCACAGGGAAAAGCACAGAACAGAACCTGCTCATGTTCTGCTTCACCTTCATTCGCCACAGCATTCAAAAAGCCCACAGGCAGTGAGCACCACTCCAGCACCACTTCCCTCAGCCCTGCTTCTAGCCCTTGCTCTACACTTTTCTGGCAGTATGACAGGAGACAGGGGAAAGAAGTTGATGGGAAACCCTCCTTTCCTTTGCAGGAAGTTTCCTTACACTCCTCTCTGCCACTTCCCAGAGGAGATCTGTCACTCCAGGGTACAGCAACCCCTTGGCAAGTTGAGGAGTTAAACCTCATCCTCAAACCTCCAAAGGAACAGAAGGAGGACAGGGAAATACTGTCCCTGAGAAACTGAAACAAGACATTTCCAAGGGACAGAAATTGCTTTTATTAAAAACATTCTAAAAGGTTATTTATAAAACGCATTTCATCATCTGCACTTGGAAACAATTCACAAACGTAAGAGTTGGTGAGGCATCTGACACATTCAGAATCTCAGCTCACAAAACAAGTTTTAGCTCTAAAACTTTGTTATACACTGAACACCATAGTCCATGACCACAGTCAGATTTCAAGGATCATTTGTAGAAAGATTTCAGACTTAAAATATCAATTCATTTAGAGAGAGACTTTTGGCAAGCAATACATGTGCACACCTGGAAATATCCACCCAGTACAGTGGACTCATCTTTAAAATTCAATGGTTTGTGCCAAAATACAGTACTAAAAATCAAAAGACAAAATAAATAACTTGATTGCAGAATTCACAGAAGTTATTTAATAAATAAGGATGCGTTGTGAGATATCCAAAGTACAGTAACTTCTTTACTAAAAAGAAAAATCTGTGTAGATATCTGAATAAATACCCGTTTGTGATTTTCTTTTTAAAGTAAACAACTCACCCTTCAACATTCCCAGATTAACACTGAAAGAGATTTAACTCCTCCAGAGTGAAGCAGTATGCAAAAAAGAGAAAAAAAGAACTTCATTTATTTGCATTGAGAGTTTAAACAGTTTAAAGGTACTCCCACACTCCTAACTTGTCCCAAAATTGCACAAAACTTTTAATAGTTTAACTTCACTGCTATGTGGTTTATTTTTAAACAGGTCTGCCCATTTTACACAGTGCATTAAAAAAATGAAGAGTAAAGACCTGCTGTAACTCCAGTAGGCTTTGAGATGAACTTGCAGCAGGGCAGGAGGAAAGGCCACAATGACTCCAAAGACATTGGAATATTTGTTGAATTAAACACATACATTTATATCTGCAAAGCAAAGGCCCCAAATAGCAACTGCATTCGAGAACTGTACTGTATGTTGGCATTCAGCCATGATTTCACTGAAGAGGCACTTCTTTCAACGCAGGAGTTACCACAGGACTTGCCACTCGCTCTTTATCACTGTGCAACATTTCCTTTAGAACACATTATCACACATTACTAGCAGTTCCATACAGACTTAGAGACAGGGTCACTTTCAAAGACGTGCAAAGGAAAAAAAGTCCTCAAATGAAAAAAATCACTTTCGTTTTCAACTCGGGGAAATTAAACAGATATTCGCAACATTTTGGGAATCCTCTGTGAAGTTAAACAATGCTGATGGAATGGCTGTGTGCAACTATGATTCAATTTAAGAGGATTTAAATTGGATTACTTCAAAGATATGTTTAGACAATAGCTACGCACACAGCTGAATCAGCACAACTGATCTATAGCAGTGCCATTAATCAGGCCGACTGCCAGGAGAATAATAAGCCTACTTTAATATAGTCATAGGTTAAACAATAAATCTAAGCCCCACAATTTATCTTGGCAAGCTTAATACAAACAAAATTATTCTGGAGCATGTAAGAAAACACTTAGAACCACCTGTTACTACAGCTTACCTTGTTACGACTGGGTTGACGGGTGTTGAAGCCAGTCTTGGCTCAATCAAGTGTTTTCATTGTGGGAAGTTCTACACAGATAAAAGAATTCACCTGGCTTTTAAGTATAGATTTAACCCTCCAGAGAGCAGAACTGTCACCACTTTTTTTTTTTTCAGATCATGAATTTTTTTCTCTCCTTGTGCATTTACTAGATAGCTACCTAGCTAACTATTTGCCTAAAATAACGTCTTAAGAAGCGCTCGCTCCAATCCTGTGTTACACACATGGCTTCCTTACCCAAAAACCAGCTACAATCTCTGGCCCATGTTCAGTTTAGAGTGCGGACATGACGAAACTCAAACCAGAGAGGTGAGCTAAAAAGTACAAAGTCGTTGGGTGAATTTTCATTACTAGGACTACAGGAATCAGACTTCAACCAGGCAGCCCCTTCTGTCCAACAGTTTCTGCCTGAAAACAGCACGGCTTGGGGTACTCAAGGGGAAAGACATCACACACTCGTAGCTGTGCAACACCAAAATTTGTGTGCATCAAATTTAAGGAAAGATATACAGGTGTGGCTTAAGATACATAAAATTACTGCAGTTTTCAAATAAGGCGGGCGGAGGTATAAATAGTTGGCGATATGCCCCTTGTTCTCCGTGGAGAACATCAGTGGTATGACAGCAGCACCTGTATGTTAACTGTCAAACCAGATCAAAAAGTAAGCCCTTGGAGACACACTAACTCACTCTACATTAGCAAGAGCAAGGTTTCTTAATACAGCTCAGCTGAAACATGGGACAATTTGCCATATAGCCTCAGTAATACCATTATGCTGTTATGAACAGCAGAAGAATGAAGTGATTGCGTAAGTCTCATTCAAGCTGCGACGTGCCTTTTAGAAAGGTGCTTAAATGCTCAAATGACTCAATTTAATAAATAAATTTAAGCTCAACACTGCTAGTACCATGTGCGCTAACACTGCTTCACATTCTTTCAAAGTAGAGAATACTGGACCTGGGAATACCTACAGTACCCTACCACATTACCTCTAACCTTTGGTCACGCTCCCTTTGACTTTTAAACATACTCCGCTTCAGGATTTGCTAATAAAATTTAGCAAGAAAAATGTGAGTGTGTCATCACTAGCATTTTCATCCAACTTCCAATTTACAAGCAAATACAGGACGCTTCAGAACTTCAAAAACCACTCGTACCTTTGAAGTAACATGTAGCTTTAACACAGGCATCCAGTAACACCTAACTCCAATAGATAAAAAATGAATATAATATGGCTAAGATTAGGCTCACTGACAGTCAGATGAGTATGCACCATCAGAATACACTTTTGAAGAGATGGAATGCAACGGGGAAGGGTTTATGTTCAGTTAAAATTAGTCTTCCGTAAATGCTTATTAGGAATTTCTATAGCGCTGACTTGGAGAGGCCAGGACCCGCCAACAATTCCTGCTTGGATAGCTACTCCCATTACAACCGCTAGATCAGGATCTACAGAGGTGTTAGGTTCCTTTCCAAAGAAATCATGAATAACTTTGCGTATTTGAGGAATCCGGGTGGAGCCTCCAACTAACACAATTTCATCCACTTCTGCTTTGTGTAGGTGGCCTTCCTTCAATACCTGCTCAATGGGCACAAGAACCTTCTCAAAAAGGTCCTCATTTAACATCTCAAAGAGTTTCCTAGAGATTTCTGTTTCAAACACAACTTCGACAAAGTTGTTCTCTACTTTTGAAGAGTCTCCAACATCTCCCACATCTTTTGCTTTTTGTGCAGGCTTGCCTTTTAGCACAGTGTTTGTTTTTACTTCGCTTGCTGCAAGTTCTTTTGTAAGCTTCTTTTCTGGCATAGTCAATGACACCCGTAGCGTAGCTGCCTCGTGAAGAGTCAAGTTTAATTTAACTGCTTCCACAGCCTGTCTGAGGCGATGTATTTCTTCTTTTCTTGTTGGCAAAGAACCATACATTTGATGGAGCTGATCATATAAATACAGCATCAACCTCTGATTAAAATCCTGTCCTCCGAGCTTGTTGTTACCTGAAACATCAGAATAGCAGGCGTCAGACACATCACCCTCAAAGCTTCAGAAAGCAGCAGGCATCTTCTTTTACGGGAGATGGTTCTCAAGGGCCAGAACAACGATACTAGGACCATAAGCACAGAGCAAGAGACCACAGATCTGGGAAAATAGACATAGTTGTCACCCACTGAGGAACACGTGAGGAACAGTAACTTCCAGATTTTTATTAAGCAACTATTTTAGGATTTACACCCCTCTGTTTTTTCCCTGGAACTGCTCTGCTACACTGTAACAGAAAAAAGCAGTAGTTGTTAACTCAGAGGTATTCTCTACAGAAGAAAACACAACTAATTTCTAGCTGGAACCCTGTAACTGAAGTGCAATCTTTCACAGCAAATTGTTTTTCCAGCTAAAATTTCCAGTTTCAAATTTCTCTGCCCAGAACGGATTTTTCTCTTAGCACTTCCACAGTACAGCTTTATAGGGATTACTGTTTCAACAGCTTCCAGTTATTCCATGTCTTTATACACCCCCATGAAAAATTACATGCTACTGAAGTATATGTATATACCCTGCCGAAAGTATAAGAAAGTGATGAAATGCAAGCAGTGAACTTCAAGCTATATTAACAGATATATCTTGTATTAGCCTTCAGAGAGAGAGGAAAATAAAGAGTATTATGTATAACCGATTTCTTCTGAAAGATTATTCTTGCACCATGCTTCCAAAACCTTTCAGCCAATTGCTCATGCTTGCCATTCAACAGAGTTAAACAAGGGTCTGCAGATTTTCATCTGTGTTGAACAATACTCTCAAGGTTTCCACCATTTTGTTTTGACTGAAAACAGGAATTCACTTAGTACACCTCCATCTAAATAAATCAGAATGAAGCTGCTGAATATTTCTTGCCGTTCCACTCTTACTGGACTGAGTAGCAGCTCACATTGCGTCGAACGAACAACGCAGAGTTAGCACTGCCTCTCAGACCCGTCTGTGTACAGGCCATCCGAAAAGCAGTTGTGTATTCACCACAGTTTTACTGAACATTGCTGCTAGAACTCTCTGCCAAGCGATGAGTCACTCTGGCATACACATACCACAAAACTTACTTCTGGGTTAATAGCACACACATTCCCAAACCCTGCCCAACTGAGCTGGAGCCAAACACAAGGCAAGGATGCTCTACAGCACTGGTCAATGATTTGGCAAATATTTCCAGCTTGGCAAAGGCTACCAGAAGGATTTGTGAAGCCCCCAGCCCCCAAAAGTCCAGTCAGAGTAACTGTAATATGTACCAGCACTGCTACTAGCAGGCACAAAAGTTAACAGCTGTGGATAAAATGAAACCACTATTTATTCCTTCGAGCCAGCCAAAAGCTGTGAGTTTATATTAATTGTTGAAACCAGTCACAAACTTCATTTTGCATGAAAGGCAGCTGAGAACACTTTTGGAGAACGCTTCATGACAAGGCTGGTGTGTTTTAAAAAGGCCTGCTAATGGTGACCTTAGGTGCACCTTTCCTTGAGAAAGTAAAACGTTTTTCTCACCTGCCATGGCTCGTGTGAGGAACATCCCGCCCTGCTTGTTCAACAGAGACACATCCAAAGTTCCTCCACCCAAATCCACCACCAGAACATTAAACACATCAGCTTTGTGGAGTCCATAAGCCATAGCAGCAGCCGTGGGTTCATTGATCACTCGCAAAATTTCTAGCCCTGCAAAGAGAAAAGGTACCAAACAGCAGTCAGGCCCTCCAGAAAACTGTAGTTCTCACATCATGGTGACATTTACCACTAGGTTGGGTGGGGTTTTTTTGGAACCAAACTTACCTTAAGTAAAATATCAGATCTAAAGGAAATAGTTTTCTAAGCAATAATACTCAGTTAACTCTTTTCCTTATTTAAGCCTGAAGTAATACTGCTTCAGTGTCAGGGTGAAGTCATGAGCTACGATTTGCCCAAACACATTTCTTCCAGACAAATCTTGCTAAGGAGATTTCACACATCCTGTTTCTGTTTAAATTATTGTCAGAGGGTGCTCTGATTAGTCTCTCCATTTGCAGATTACCAAAAAGACTATTTTCCCCAAAGTAAAACTTACTACTTCTAGCTATCTATGTCTGCATTAGTCAGCTGCACCTGCTGGTACCCAAGAGTTCTCTGCTGTTCCTCACAACTGGTAATGGCCTGTAACAAAAAAAAAATATCCATTCTAAGGTTCTCTATCACTGATTCACTGTTTCTACATCCTCCCCAAAGACTTTACTGTTAGTGAAAGCGACCTAAAGATAATTTCAAGGCTTCACAGAAAAATGCTGGAATAAAGAGTCATCACCTGCAAGGTTAGCTGCCTTAATGGTAGAATTCCGTTGCCTTTCATCAAACTCTGCTGGCACAGAGATAACCGCCTTTGAAATGGGCATGCCCAGATAGTCTTCTGCCATTCTCTTCAATTTCAGTAGCAGCTGAGAGCCAATATGCTCTGGAGTGACGCGAAAAGTTTCATTAGTTGTCACAGAAAACTCAGCTGATCCATTGTTGCTGAAAATCTAGGAGGAAAAAGTAGCACAACCCACAGGTGAGTAGTCTTTTTCTTGTGCTCTCCCACCCTGCTCCTGCCAAATGTTTTATTCATATATAGTTTGTTTAGTCTGGAAAAATATGAAATGTGCTTTTGCCACCTCCTGAATCACTTTTATTCCTTGACTACAAGCATTATGCAAAACATGCAATGTGAGGGGTCAGAGTATATCTAAAGTAATGACGCCCACTGTGCCCAGCTAAGGCACGTTAAAAAAAAAAAGTTAAGATCTAGCAACTCCTTAATCAGCTTCAACACCACGTTCAAAAATAAAAGCAATGGTTTTTAGTCATTAGGTTTACCCTACTAATAAAGCTTCCCACAGGTTCTTCTTTCTGAAAGGAAGCAAACAGGTGGGCACTGGAACAGTTTCTCTTAACAAGTAAAGAACTCAAAAACTGTTTGCAGTACCTCAAAATTTGGCTCTTTTCAGCAAATACTGCACCATGCTAAATTAATGCAATACTTCTTTCAAAAAAGCAGCTTTCAAGATCTGGTGCTGGTCAAGTAAGCACTAGAAAAGCGCTAGAGGAAAAAATGCAGTAGGACAGAAGATGTGACTTTTACATATGCCTTTTTTTTTTTAATCTCAGGGAAAAGGTGAAGTTTCAGTAAAGCACAGTTAGAATTTCAAGTTAAAATTTATATTTTAAGAGGAGGGGCTGGAGGGTTACCCAGAAACACATTTCATAGTAAAGGACAGGGTTCTCTGGAAAACCACTATCAACTCTCACGCAGACGTACGCTACTTCCTCCTCCCCACTCTGGATACCTCTTACGGTTTTCAGGCATATCAGGTTTAGGCAAATGACTCAAGGTCAGACAAGCTGGTCACCTATTGCATGTTTCAAGCATCCTAGAGCTTATTGCTTGGAGAGAACTGAAGATGGCAGTTACTTACCTTAAAAGGATACCTGCTACTTTCATTTTTCAGTTCTTCTGAAGTGAAGACTTTCCCAATGAATCTTTTTGCATCATATATGGTGTTCTGAGGATTTGAATCAGCCAGTTCTAGGCCATCATATCCTACATACACATCTCTGTCTGTGAAAGAGACTATACTTGGTATGCTGTTGTGCCCATTTTCATCTGCAATAACCTTTACCTGCCCTGTTCCAGGAAGAAAGACACCAACAGAGCAGTAAGTAGTGCCAAGGTCAATCCCAATTACTTTCGGTGTAGGCATCGGTAAATATTGCTGTGCCAGATAGCCAGCTAACAAGAGAGCCAGAATGGCCGAACCTGAAACAGAGATTTTTAAAAAATTTGGTTAGAGTAGCTAATGCTGCAAGCTTAGAAGTCAATGCAAATTACACAGCATTATACATTACACCTCAAGGAGTTTTATTTCACGCTCTGAAGCCTGTTCAGCTATCTAATTAGTTTTCAATTTCTTCAAAGGTCACCAGCAAGTTCAGGTCTCTTAATTCAACAAAAAGTAGTTACAAGAGTCAAAAAATCTCAGACATTAAATACTAAACTGGTTTAAAAAAAAGCCCAAGAGATACAACAAAGCAAGAAATGCCACCACCCTATAATAATTCTTTTTCTCTCCGCAAGGTACTTCAAAAATATAGATTAATTAGTATTTTGGAGGGAACTGCCTATGAATGACCCCTAAGGGACATCTAGTTAATGAGGCTGCGCAAAATCACAGTGAACTGAAAAACTCCCAATTCAAACACCTCCACCAGCTTCACTGGGAGTTTAAAAATGAGGAGATGCAAAACCATGCTAACCCCTCCTATTTGTCACAGCTCTCAGAAAGCATCTTCCCACACCTCTGAATCTTTTCTACGCCTTGAAATCAAGGGGTAGAGGAGTATAAGGGCAGAGTAGTGGGCTTGGGTTTTTTTTTTTATTTTACGGATATCAACAGACAAAGCAAGAAACCCTAAAATGTAATATAAAGCAATACCTCAGAGAGCAAAAACATAAAAAAACCACAAAACCAAAACCACCCACAAAGTCCCACGAAGAAATGTAAACAGCTTAAATTCCAGAGAGCGGACAGGCGATTTGCCCCAGCAGGGAAGGGCGCTCACAGCCGCGTCTCACGCAGACTAGTGGGAAAGCGCCGGCCTCCTCCTGCCCGCGAATCCCCACGGCATTTCTCAGCATCGCGCCACCGGGCGCTGCGGCTTCGCAACCGTGGGACGTGCCGCAGGAAGGGCGCCCCAGGAAGCCAGCCCAGGGTGACACAGCGTTGGCGCCGGGCTGCGGCAGAACCGGCCGGCGCCTAAGGCGGGGCGGCGGGGCCCAGCCGGGCGGAGGCCGCCACAGGCGAGGCAGTGCGGGGACTCCCCCGCGCCCCGCCGCCAGCCCCGTCCCCTCAGCAGCCCGAGGGGTGGGGCGGAACGGCCCCGGCCCCGGCCCCGGCCCCGGCCCCGGCCCCGGCCCCGGCCCCGGCCCCGGCCCCGGCCGCACTCACCCAGCACCGCCATCTGCCCGGCCATGGCCGCCGCCGGCTCCTGCACCGCCCGCCCGCGCTCGTTGCTGACGGCTCCTTCCGGGCCGGGCGGGGCCAGGCCGCGCGGCACGCCGGGAGGCGTAGTACGCGCGCCCTGCCCGCCCCAGCGGCGCTCGCCCGCTGTGGAGGGTGAGAAAACCACAACTCCCAGGAGGCAGTGAGGTGCGGCTGCTTCCGGCGGGCACCGACCAATGGGCTGAGAGAACAGTCGTTCGGTGGGAGGGGAGGGGAGGAGCAGGGGGAGAGGGAAGGTGCGCTTCATCCCTCTCTGCGCATGCGCAGGCGGAGGGCTGGCCGGGCCATGTTGCATGCTGGGAGCGGTAGTTCGATGGGCGGCTGCGCCGCCGCCATGGCGGGGGGGAGAGTTGAAAGTTAACCTTCGCTCCCATCTTGGAGGAACAGGAGCAGTGGTTAATGCAGGAAATACGATGTGAAGTACGATGTGGGTTTACTTCTTGTCACCTCCACTAAGCTCTGCTCTCATAAGGCATAATGGATTTTGAGGTCCTTGTAGATCAGGTTTCTGCTTCAGGCAGAAATTAATCGCAAGGATCTGGTGTTTCCTTCATGCAGTTTAAGTTAGACGTTTTTAATAGAAAGTATTCATAAACGAATAGCTAGTAACAAATAGCGTAGTGGAAGAAAAGTTTGGCCAAGTTCTGTTGCATTGCTGTCTGCAGCACCTCTATTTCTCCCAAGTGGTAGAAAGACACACAACCCAAAAGTGATTACTTCTTACTTCTTACGAGCTGCTTCTTTATGCAAAAAGCAGCACCACTTTAACCTAATAGCAAAAAAAGTATGCATCCTCCACTTACAGTTACCCTAGTGATGTGGTTTGTAAAGTGGGAACTCCTTGGTAAGGGAAGAGAAGGTTGAGCCATTCAGCCTTCTTTATGGCTCATGATCTCTCTGAGGCACCTGCCTCTAAGGTGCAACCACCCCTCACTGGGCATGTGCTTTGAATTTCTTCTAGCCTACACTTTTAAAAGTAAAGCAAGGAAAATTTACACCAATCATAATAAAGTTATCATTGAACGCAACCAGCCTGAGCAGCTGCCAAATTAGTTTCTAACAACGAATACTCTGATGGGTGGTTACTTCTACAACCCTTAGAAAATAAACTGTTGACCAAGTCTGAGACTAAGACTGAGCTTAGCCGCACCTAAAGTCCTCTTGGAGAAGGAGTTTAGAAAGCAAGGGGGTCCTGTCCGAACCTCGTGACTCAACGATAGGGTCTCTCCCTAGCCAATCCTCAGACTCCTACCAATAACGCAACACCCCCTGACTCTGACTCTGGAGGCCTGGCTGCTCCCTGCAGAATTACACAGCACAGGCCACCAGCCTGGTGTCAAATCACAGAGAGCATCTCAGCAGGCTTTCTGCCCCACAGCAAAGGTACATCATAACAGAAACTCCTCCAGAAGCCACCTTCTTCCCTGTAGCTCTTTCTGGCTTTTGTGTAGTTTGAAGACTGGATCCACTCTATGTAGTCTGTAGTCCCTTGAAAGCAACATTTGATCTTCAGCACCCATGCTTAGAAGAAGTTGAGAAGTGCCTAATTTTTTTCCCACATCTTCTCCATGCCGTATCAGGGCCTGCTCATGGATACTCCTGGACTCTGCACAGAGATGCCTGGCTTCTCTTGCACCTGCAAAATTGGCAGAACTAATACTAGCGAGCTTGCCTTTGGTTTTTTGGGGCATTACGAGTGCCTTCTGGATCAGTTTCTTTTACCTACCCTTGCAGAGCTCTTGTCCAGGACAATGAGACCTGTTTCCATTTTCTTCCTTTACCTGAGGGGGCGCTACAACCAGGAAGGGGTTGATCAGGAGCAGAAGGGAATAGTCAGTGCTTGATTTTGCACAGAATAATTAAATATTCATTAGTCAATAGAGGGAGGGGCTTGTTTGGCTGGGAGGGGAAAGCTATGGGAAGCCCCTGCCCCATAGACTGCCTTGTGGGGAATACATAAACGTGGTTAGGGGCAGACACTGGGAGGCAGGCCTTTTTTTTTCCTGAAACAACGTGCTTTAGCCGCTTCCTTGTAATGGCAGGCAGGGCACATACTGCCATGTTTAACTCATCACCTGAGGGTAGGCAATGCAAGTTCAGACTCATAAAACTCCTTTTAAAAAGCCCATCACTGTGATGAAGCTCCACTGGATGTAGCTGAATTAGGGTAAGCGAGGTGCTGTGGTGGCATGGGCTGAACAGCTTCTGGCATCTGCTGGTTTGGATACCTGGGCTGTGCTGGCTGTGCCGCATCATCCCGCCCTTGGCGACTGTCCTCAACACTCGCCTGCCACTGGCTTGAGTGGAAGGTGGGCATGCAGCTAACTCCCTCTGAGGGTCTGGGCCAAGTGCTTGTTTATTCTTATTAGCGCATCTATTCACTCAGGTAGTAAGCTGTTGATAACATTTCAAAATGTTTTCAGGGATTAATTTCCTTCAAGGGGCTGCTGTTTTCCCCCGGTGCTTGCATAGGTGGAGGTAAACATGTTTTTCTCTGCAAGTAGCTTGAGGGAGAGAGTTGTTCTTACAATGTAAGAGCAGAGGCTGGTTCTAAAATGGTCTCCCATCAGATGTGAACTGGTGTCTGCAGGAAAAAGCCTGCTACACTGGGGAGTATCGCTCAAACCGTAGTCCTGTGATGTGCTAAACACAGTTCAAGCGTTCAGTGTGCGCAGGATCAAATACAGCATGTTTTCATTTGTGAGCTGTCTTGCATCAGCTGTATCCCTGCACCTGGAGAAAAGGGAATTCAGTTTGCAAAGCATCCTCTTTTCTGCTGTTGTACAAAACAGAGCGTCTTCTTTCTAGGATTTACTCACTGAGTGCTTTCCGCACCGTCTTAGTAATTTCAAGCCAGTGTCTGGGACCAAAATACAGGGGGCCAGGGTATAGTCAAAACATGGTTTGATCCCAGCAACCCAGGATGATCAAGCTGTGTTTGCCCGCTGTGAAGGAGGAAGGGGAGAGGGATTTGGATCCACTTCTTAGGTGGAGAGTGTAGTCAAAGTCTCTGTGAGAAGAGAGGCAATTTATTTAGATTCTGAAATCTGAAACCTCATTTTCAGTTTTTCATGTCAGTAAAAGTAGGTTCTTAGCCTTAGTGCAATCACATCATCCAAATTACACAGAACTACACTGATAGTTCCTTTTCCTAATTAAAACATTGATCTTCTCCTGCTGTACATGGTTGGGAAGGGGAAGGATTTCATCAGTTCCAAGTCTTCCTCTGACAGACAGTTCAATGTCAGGCAGCTGGAAGATAACTACAACCTTCAATTTAGATGCAAAAGTTTCCATTTAAATTCCAGTGTACAGCTTAAAGATTTCTGGCTCCCGTTGAGTGGCTGACTGGCCATCGCCAGGCAGGTGTGCACTGAATTCTTCATTCGCCAGGAACCCGCTCCCAGCCAGAGACAGCAGGAGCAGCCTCAGGCTGCTCGGTGGATTTGTAGCCCCAAAAAGCTGAACCACGAAGCGTGAGGCAAATGCGAGAAGCTTCCAGCAGATGTCTCTGCCATGCAGTGTTACTTCCCTGGACCGCTTTCCGTGTTTGACAGGTACCTGCAGATTCATATAAAGCATATTAACCTTTTGCAATCGTTATCCAAATTCTTGTACAGGCATAAATCATGAAAAGGGGGCCACGTTCTTCATTGCAGTTTATTTAACTGCCTTAACATACCTGCTTTGCTGAACCTTCGTGAAATCATTTTGAGGTTAACGATGAAATTACTATTTTCCCTTTCATGAATACAGTTGCAGCGATAACAGTGTAACGTTACCCAGTAGATGTCCAGGAAAAACAGCCTGGAAGAGAAATGAGATTTTCCCAGGTGTCTTTTCCACTTCTCTACTTGAATTTAAGTTAGCCTGTACGCTGATACAGCTTGCTGTGGTGTGGGGGAAAAAAAACCAAACCAGCAGAGACGTTTTATTGAAGAGACAAAGCAGGTCTGGAACTTACTGGTCTGGTAACTGAGAGTTGCTCTTCCTGCTTCACCGAAGTGCCATTTTGGGTAGGTGTTGCGAGACGAGCAGCTGAATGGCAGCTGTGAGATAGGCTGAGTTGTCCCCAGCCACCGGCAGCCTGTGTTAGTGGGGCTGAATCGTGTCTTGGCTTGAAGCAAGAATGATGGCATTCATGCTGATGTCTGGAGCACATCATCCACCTTCTACTCAGATCGGGTATCCTGTGAGGAAGCAGGGAGAATGATGCCGCAGTAACTCCGGGAGTGACAGGAAAACTGATTGCTTGTACTACCATTTGGTGACAACAAGATGCTGCAAAGTGCAGCCTAGAGCACAAGGAGGCAGGCATGGCTGGGAGTCTAGTCATCTGCATGAATCATGATAGTGATAATGATAATGAACAAGAGTCCCAGCAGTCTCCCAGGAGGCCATTTTCTCATTCACGTTGTTGCTGTGTATATGGAATCCATACAGATGTCAGTCAGGCTTGTCAATTTTGTCTATTATAAATGACAACAAAAGGATAAACAGGCAAATGCACTCAAATATAGCTGCCTTTACAGCGAGCTTCCCAGGCAAAGGAGAAGAGGTTTTGCAGCATGTGTGGGTAAAGTCTTGCTTTTCTTTTGGTGGGGTGCTGAGGCTAAAGTATCAGAATATCTGTTTTACACTTGTTCTTCTCCTGAAGGTATCACCTACAGTACCTCAGCAGGTTTGAACACTGGATAAGAACTTTTGGGCTTTCACGATGAATCTTTCCACTGGCACAGGTATATTTCTGTTACCACTTATGAATAGTCTTATGGTACTCCAGGAGGAACTATGCTATGCCTATTTTCATAAAAAAGCTAGTCCCTGGCCCAAATTATTTCTAATCCAAGTATACAGAAGAAATAATAGGTAAGAGAATCTTATTCCGCTTTACACAGTGTGAAGTGGAAGAACACAGGAATTCAGTGACTCAGCGACTCAAGAATAGACAGCAAGCCTGGAGGGCAAATGCAGTTTGAAGCAGGACATCTCAAACACCATTCCAGAGAGCTCATGACAGCATCAGCCATCTTCCATTCTTTTAAGGAAAGGAATCTGTATTAAGGGGGGTCAGCAAAGATCTGATGGGAGTGAAGTGGCCTCATTTATAATTGCTGTTTGGGCAAAGGGGTAGTGGCATTTCCTAATGATCTTCACACGTCTGTCCTGCAGGAACCAGAGTTGTCATTATTGTATAAATATCCAGCATGCTTCAGTTTAATGGATACGTAGTTCAAATACAACTAAGACATGAGCAAGCTCATCCAGCTTTATGCAAAGTCAGTTTGGTTTTATTTCTGAGTGCGATATGTGAAACCAATAGCACTCGACAACACATCCCACAATGCCTCTTCCGGACTCTAGTCTGTCTGAAATAGGGAAAGAAATGTTGAGAACACAGAAGAAGAAAACTCAGTGTCATCGACCTAAGTCAAGGTCCTTGGTGTTGCTTCATACCTTCCCAGAACCTCTGGTCAATTGGCATCCACTTCACATTAGTCGTCGCCTGTGCCAAGGCTTGCAACATACCTGGAGGGCTCTTAAACCTATTTCTGACAATATTGATGGAATCATTCCGACATTAGTCAGATTACTCTTACAAGACAAGCAAAGACGTTAGCCACGGCATGTCGTCTTTTCTCAGCATCACTCCCCCATGCACTGTCATGTGAGTAGCAAGTGTCTATGTAGCCTGGAGAGAAGTTTGTTGGAAGCAGATGCCGTAAACTTAGAGCCACTCTAGAAGAAGCGTGCGCTGCTATGGAAAATGATCCATCCACAGAAGAAGAAATGAGTCTTTCTGTGCAATCACAATAAAATAAAAGTCCCCTGCCAGCTTTCTCTCTCTTTCTTCAATGGATGTGCTGTGTGTAGGTCTGCTGGACTGCATCAGTACCTTCTTGCAGCCAATAAATCATTGCCATGCTTTTGGCTCAGTCCTGCTGCTCACATATGCAAGTGCATGCTTTTGCCGATTTGAAAAACCAGCTATTGCTTATGCACACACCAGCAAAGTAGTAGACTATACAAGATATGTGAAATCTGCGTGCCAGCATATTTGTGGGCACTGAGCCATTAAGCTTCGGAATATTTTTACCAAATACAAAATACTGATAAAAATGCAACAGTATGTTTATGTCGTGGTTCTAAGAAACATTTCTGACTATGTGCAAACAGTCTCATTGGGCAGGACTGCTTTTTTTTTCCCCCTGTTCTTAGCACATAGCAAAAAGGGGGCTGGGGTTGTTGGCATGCTGAGGTGCTCCCACAGTACCAGTAATTGCAATTAAACAGCAGTGTGTGTGTGTGTGTGTGTGTGTGTAGGAGGGGTTGCAACCTCAGAAAGATGTAATACAAGTATATTAATTTCTGCTGAATCGTTGGGACAGAGAATGCATCTCTTTGTATGTTCTGGACAAGCCCCAAATGTTTCCCATCTCAGTATAATAGCTCTTTTTTTGCTGTCAGTCAGTCCCAAAGTAAGCAGAGCTGACAGACATCGATTCTTTCAGATTTCCCCTTTCCTAAGGACCTTGACAGCTTCAGCTGCTGGAAAACAATCTTATTTCGGTAGGTTTTTTTTTCCTTACCTGTTTACTCCCACCATAGCTGTCCTCTCTGTCACAAGGAGACGTAGATTCAGTTCATATCATGCAACATCAATACTTTACCCTCACTTTGCTGAAAAGGATCCAAGGAACAATGCAACATGCTACCTGTCCTCTGTCTGCTGTATGCTACAGTAACCATGCTTTCATTTCAGAAGCAGTTAGGTATGACAGAAGAACTGTAGGATAGATACAGGTATATAATGATGCACTACTCAGGAAGTATATAGTTAGGCAACCGCTACGTATCTACACTACCTGCAATTTTTGTCTATCAGCAAAATAAAACAAAAATAAATGGTAAAGAAAGGTTTTGCAATTTCAGTGGTAATAATCCAAATTGAAAGACCTGTGTTTGCATCCTTGTTGCTATTACATTCATTTAAAGCAAAACAATAGTTGTATATCATACTGTGTATGGACACAGTTAGTAGCATGCAGCTTTTTGGACCTGGATTACACTTTCTGGCTCAATATAGGGAAAATATAGCATGTCCGGATAGTTCCAAAGGGTACATGAATGGGAGCCAAGTAGTTAAACCTCTTTGTTAATTTGATTTCGTACAGCAATTCTCTCATAAAATAATGTTGAGTTGGCGTTACCTGCAGTCACTGAGGGCTAGTAATTCACTGCCATTCCATTTCTTCATTCTGGTATCTGTGTGTTGGTAAGAATGCTATGGATAAGCCTGTTTCTGTGTGGCTGGTTTATGCATTTTAGATTTGAATTGCATGGCCCTAAAATCTGATTAGGACAAGCAAAGCCTGTTTATTTTTTCTGGAAAGTTTATTAGACAAAAAGCTTCACTAGCTTAAACCTTTCTAAATTGTTATGCAGATTGATAGATTTTAGTTCAAATATGTGATAAAGAGTTAGGAGCAGAGCTCTTCCTGTAAAAGGCAGTCCTAAAAAAAATGTGGTTCAGTTTGAAGCCTATGACAATCTTAACGAGATATTTCATGGTGGGACTGTCAGGAAAATCAGCTCACCATCTCTATGCCATTTTTAAACAATGCTTATTGTTTATCTTCTTTTTGTCCTCCTTTGACAGAAACATGAAGCTTTCTTAATCCAGTACTAAAGGATTGCAAAAGAAATGAAGAAAAAAAACCAGTTCTATTTTTAAACACAAACATTTTAAATTACTTGGGAGAGGTGATTGTTGCTGGGAAACTGATCCACCTGTCTGCTCCTCCTGCTGCTGATCTCCATCCAACTGGGTGCTTTGCAGCCTCCCTTCCACCCACACTATGTGTCACCGCTGGCTTTTCCCACTTGCAGAGCATCGGGAGAGCCCTACACACAAAACATGATGAATCACATGCCTGCCCCTCTGGGGGGAGCGCATGGTCTGGTAATGCCATCCGGTAACATAGTCTTCCTGCCTCTTTTTCAGCAGTTAACCAAAAAGTCCATTGCAAACCCACCTGTGCAAAAATATTTAGAGCTAAACAAAATTGAGAAAATCAGGATCGGGGAGAAAACTGTTCATGATGGAAGAAAAAGGCTGTGTTTGTTGGGTGATACTTTAACCAGCCAAACTGTCTGGTTTGGCCTGCTCTTACCACTGTTGTGCCTCTCCACGTCTATTTTCCAGCTCTTATTTTTCTAATACAGAATAAATGTTCTGTCTGCCGTTATGTTTAAGTTATTCTATGTGACTATAACATTCTGCTTTTCTGTCTGAGCAGGCTCTGTTCCATCTGAATGGCAAAATGGATAGAGGATTGCTGTAGTTAGGGAAGGAAAAGCCATATTAGACTGGAGTCCATCAACCTGTAAGAGTACGATATAACACCTTGATGGAGGCCATATCAGATAGTAAATTGACATAATACAGAAGTTTTACACTATCTGAAATTATAATGAGAGAGAGCATCCCAGGTGTGGATTCCTTGTTGGTGCAACAGCTGGATTATCCTAGGAGGAATAGGTAATACCCTGACTATTCTAAGAAACAGGTCACTGGGTTAGTTCATGCAGTTAAGTCTTCTCCAGCATTGCCCCTGTGTGTTTGGGACTGTAAGGTCCTGAGTGATGTGCTCTTACAGCACTGACTGCATGCTGTGATCTCGTCGGCTCTCGCTAGCCAAGTGGGAAGGGGCTGATGTAGTCCTTAGGGCTTGAGACAAAATCCATCAAAGCCAAGGGGATTTTTACCTGTGATTTCAGAGCAAACAGATGCCAGGCTCTGCACAACCCCAGAGGGGAGGACGGGGCTTGGTGCTGCGGTAGGTGACGCTCTGTCCCCAGTAAGCCCAGACTCCATCCCCACACATTCGCAGGATCTGGGCAGCTGGTGGTGGTAGATTTTTGCTTAGCATCTGAAGACAGCTCTGATGTGTTGCTGGGAGGATGAAAAATCCCATGGCATGCTTGCAGAAGAAGGGATATAAACCTGGTAGTATCCTGGCTTGACCCAAATTTAAATGGATGTGTTCTGTCTAATTTCTCCTGCATTTTAATTGCTGCAGCTGTAACTGATGCATTGCTTCTCCCAGACTGAAGTAGGCTTTGAAACAGCCCTTTAAATGTCTGTTTCCTCACTCCTCCCCACAAATGTTGAAATAAAACAGCATCTAACAGTGCTTGTTAAATTTATGGCACATTAATACAGTTCTGGAAACTGGCACTGTAGAAATATCCTCTTTCATAACAATTTTCTGTAGATTTTTTTCATCAGAATATGAAACCATGGAACAGAAATGCTTTTACACTCTTCTGTTGCTGGAGATACAATTGTAAGACAAGGAATATCTTTAGTGAAGTGCTTTAAACTCTCACAACAGTTCTTTCTCTCAAAATACTTGTAACAAAAATACATTGCACCAGGTGCCCTGGTTTCATTTCTGCATGCTCTCTTCTCAGAGGTTTCACATAGCTCAGAAATGGAAAGTCAAACTATACAGCATGCATTTGCTGCTGATGGGCATATACACAGGGGTAGACTAATAAAAATACCACATTTCTTCTCAATACAGTGTACATTTCCAGTGCTGAGTAAATACTAAACACAATGGCTGAAAGATCCTGTTACTAAGGCAACCAACTCCCATGTTATCTTTAGATATATATATACACACACACACACAATCCCTATGCTACTTGGAAAAAAATAAGTTGTCATCAAGATATCAAGATTTGCTGAACAGGATTCTTGATGAGATCTGTCTTATAAAAGGCTGACTGTTGTGGGTGCCTCAGACTGGACTTTTGGGTTGGCAATAGGAGTAAGAACAGAAGCTGATAGAAAGGATAATGGTTTTCAAGTTGCAGCGTATTGGCCAACTTGTATGGAGTAGCTGTTAGAACAAAACTTTTCTAGGGCCTATGTATGCCATAAGTGCCTTCATATATGCAAGTATTTCATAGCGCCTCCTTCTGAGACGGCTCTTTTCACTTGCTGTGTTAGGCAGACAAATGTATCTCTCTAGTATGGTAATTCTTGTTACTAATGAGCCTAAGCAAGGGAATGCCTAGCAGCACAGGGTATGGTATGTAGTCTCTACATCTTGCTGTTAGTATTTCTTTCCGTTACATATTTTCAATATTAGAACATGTCATATACTATAGCAAGCAAGTGTGCATAACTCAGTGCTGCTCCAAAAGAGTGAAGAGTGTAGTTGGGCCACCTCTTACACAGTAGTTCTCATCTGGCTGTGTTGGCCACAACTGATTGATTTTTCCACCATAAATGTTTATTTTGATGATCACTCAGCCGTACTTTATACCTAGTGAAAAAAAGAAGAGTTGCCTCAGTAGAGGTTTAGGGCTCATGCTTATGCTGGTGCAGTGTCTGTTTAATTCAGGACTGGAAATTGACTCAGCAACAACACCCCAGCAGGGAGGATGTCTGAAAGCCCAGAAATTCATGGGCTGACCTAAACCATCCTTGGAGGCAATCTTTGGTTCCGTGGCATGTGGCCTGGGAGTACATATTCTTGAGTGGAGGATCTTGGGCTGGACAAGTTTGCAGCTTGTTATAACTCACCATGCTTTCAGCAAAGTACTACAGCCAATATTAAGGTCTATATTCAAGTTTTTAGGAGTTACCTTTTTTTTTTTTTTTTTTTAAAAGAGTATTTAAATAACTCCAGCTTAGGGCCCTATCCCAGCACTTGGGACACTAAATGAAGTTATCGCTGAAGGTGTTGTTCAGCCCCACATATTCACTGGCAGTGAGTGTCTCTGAAGAGCCTGTTATTCGCAGGTGTAAAAGGGGTCACAGAATAAGCTTGACAACAGTGAAAACAGCAAAATGTTATTAGGTAAGACTTCCTCCTCCAAGTGAAGTCTTAACCCCAGTCCATCTCTCACAGCCATAAGTACTGAGGCAGTTTGCCAATACTTTTCGCATCTTCTCTCTTACGTCTGAAAATTTATTGTTCAGAATTGGGGAAATTAACCTGTGGAGCACAAAGATCTTTCACTGCTTCCCCGCTGCCGCTAGGCTCGAGAGAAGTGTCTGTCCCTTCTCTCAGATCATGTAATAAGGAGGTCCAGGAGGTCCTTCTCCATGTCCCTCAGGTTGCTCTTTCTCCATGGCTTGAGTCCAAGTACTTTCAGCTCTTTCAACATCTCAGAAGTGACACCATTCTGTTCCCATTTTTAGAAAATACCAGTGATACACCAAGGCTGAAAAAAATCCTTGCGCCTAAATAAGCTGTTCTGGAAGAAATTTCCCTTGTCTCATTTCTTTCCCAGCCTTTTCAGAGGTTTCCCTTGTGTGGTCGTAACGGCGGTGCTTGTAATTAGGGAAACTCCTCGTTCCAAGCAAAATTGATACAGTCCTTTTGCCAATTATCCCCCAACAGGGAGAATAATATTTTATTATCCTTAAATCCAAAGGTTAACTGTGTTTTAACCAAAGTGCACAAACCCAATGCTTAACTGCAATGTAAATGAGGTCTGTCCCATACATTTGTTTTCCTGGCTCACCAGCAGATGCTCGAGGAACGCACCCTCCCCTTAGAGGCCTCCATCCGTCTGGAGTTCCCAAGCAACCCTTAGGCTGCACTTTTCCCTTTTCATCAGCAATAAGCTCCTTGCTCTCAGAACCTTCAGGGAACATGGATTACACATGCATGGAAATGGGATTTTTAGTAACAAGTAGCCAAATGTTCAGATGTCTCCTCTAAAGACATTTGTGCTTCTAGTGAAAAAAAGAGCCTGATCCCAATAAGGAATCTATTTCTAAATTAATAATAATTTTAAAAGTCCCTCAAGTCTGACATACATTAAAATACAAGGTGACATTTGAATATGTACTGTGGGTCAGACTCAGATCCTCTAAGGCATGATGAGTACCCTTTTACTTGCAAGTAGTTCCGTTAATTTCAGTGACCCAGTTATGGAGTAAGACACTGCTCAGCAAGAGAAAAGATGTTAAAAATCTGCCCACAGTATTCGATGATAATTTGATTTCTGTACTGCCTCCCAGACCCAGTCATCCTGTTCTGCTTTCACCACAGTGCAGCATCTCTTTCATAGATGCTGACATCTCTAGACGGCTGTCAGCCTTTGTGATGAAGAATATTACAATAACATTGTAGCTGTGTCAATAAAGCAGATATGCATCCATTCATGAGGAGGATATTTTTTCAGTGGTTCTTGTAAAATTCCTTGGATTTTTTTCTTTTAAGTTTGATATTCAGGTTTCTGTGACTATGGTAACTTCTGTGCATTTGCATATTGTAGGCTGTGCAGCCACAAAATGGCATTGGAGATAATTGATTTTCTCCCCGAAGTAATTTGGTGCTCTTCACTTCAGAGATCATCCTTTGGATTATCGACTCATTATTATTAGTCATTTGCAAAATTATTGCTATGGCTATGAGGTTCACAGCCCTGTCAGACTTTTGGCCTCTTTTCCTCAGGGTTTGCTTCTGGACCAGGAAGGTTTTAATCCTCTTGTAAAGAAAAAAAAACCAGCCAACCAAAAATGAAAAAAAAAAAAAAAGAAAGCCAGCTAGCTCTGCTGGCACCTTCTCCCATAAGGCTGACATTTCAAATCAGTTCTTTATCAACACATGCTTCTTGCTTGCCTTTACGATAGCCTCAAAAAATGTTACAAAGAACTTGGTCAGTGATGATAACCTCTGCGGAGCATTGACCTACAGCAAGGAGAGGAGTGTTTCCAGATGACTACGGTATGTTAGCAAATAAGTAGTTTGTGCTTGAACTTGACTACATTGTCACCCTTTTCAGTGTTTCACAGCTGGACTAACACTTGTTTATGATAGCTGCACCCCATTTTTTTTTCTGTTTCAAATGAACTTATAACTTCAGCCTAAAACTTCACTCTAGGCTAAATGGTATATAAACCGCTTGCCAGCTATAAATTGTAATATTTAGTACAAAATTTCCAAAATTATCAAAATAGCCTTTGAAGATTCAGAACGGACTGAGTGAGTGAGCCTTTTTGGTTTGGGTTTGATGTTCTTTTATTGAAAAAAGGTGAAATTAATGTTTTAGAAAAAATTCACCAAATGTATTGATAGCTATTAAGGTTCTAAAGCGCAGTGGTTGCTTATATTGATTTTCAAAGCATTTAGGACTTCTCAGAAGTGGTAGTGATAATCTAAATATATAGGAACGTTTATGTTTCAGATACTGCTATTCCTCTGTTTGCACTCTATTTTCATAGTGAGAAAGTGGCATTTATCAGGCTCTACAGTGTTCAAACACTGCAGGTAGTAGTAGGAGTGACTCAGTGCTTCCATTACGACCCCACTTGCACCTTTGATGATTTCTGGCTTGCAGTTAAGGTAATCTTTGAGTAGGAAGCACCTGGTTTTAGTTATGCAGTTGTATCTGAACTAGGCATAGGGGTGAAAATGATGGAGTTGTCACAGTAGCACCCATGGCAGCAGAATGGTAATTCCCATGTTGTTTGTTCTGTTGGTTGTAAACCAAGCTCCATGAGCTTCCTGCTGAGCTCATCATCCTGTGGGAAAAAGAATGCAGAATTGGGACGCAAAAATGCGTATACGGTTTGACTGATGTCCCAGTCATGGTTTACGTAGTGCTGCAGGAAGACTGATGTGGAGGCATGGCATTTTGGGACAAAACATGGGATAACAATAACAGCTGTGACTACCAAAAACATTTCTTTCACTGTATATGTTAATTTCAGCAGTATTCAAATACATGTGCATGTACACAAACCTTTCATTTTCTCCTGAATTGTTAGCTTTCTGTTTATTGGGAGCCCTCATCGTCTGCCTGTGAGGGGCTCAGGAACATCCCTGTGCACTGGAGAAGCATTCTGAGTCTCATCAATCTTAATTTAGCCCTGACAGACGAGTCTCTAATCTCAGCTACATGTTTCTCTGGTAATGGTGATTTCACAATCTTCTCTGTAAACTTGTTCCATTGCCTAACTTTTCCAATACTTATAACATTTGCCTAATATTAAATCTAAATTCCCCCTTGCTGCATCTTAAACCCATTACTTCTTGTTCTGTCCTTGTTCTCTAATGAGAATAATTGGTCTACGTCCTCTCCATAACAGCCCTTTGCATATCTGTAGACAGTAATGCTTCCCCTCAGTCCTCTTTCCTCCAGACCGAGCAGGCCCTGCTCTCATAACCTTTTCTCAGAGGTCTTATTTACTAACTCTTTAATCATTTTTGTTGCTCTCATCTGAACTCTCTCCAATTTCTCTGTCTGTTTTAAAATGCAGTGCCCCAAAATGAATGCTGTTCTCCGTACGAGGCCTAGCCGATGCTAAGTAGAGCAGAATAATTATCTTGCTTGTTTAACAAGAGGTATTCCTCAGCATGGCTCTTGCCTCTTCTGTCAGAGCTCAGTCCTTTGGCCTCTCCATCCATTTGTTATCCTTTATAACCCCACAGAAAACAGGATCTTTCTAATGTAATGTTTTTAGGGCAAAATCAAATAAATTGAGTCTGAATGTCTTAGTTACCCCACTTTCCAAAGGAGAAGCACTCCAATCCCCACCTGCTTACAGCACGGAGGAGCACCTGGCAGCTGAGCTGGTTAATGGAGACCAGCGTTGCTGTGGCCCTGGGGCTGTGAAAGACCCCAGCCCCAAGGAGGTTTTTCTTGGCAAGGAGGTTTCAGCTGGGATGTCCTTCTCATGCATGTGTGAGGCTGGAAATTTCACTGCTGTCTCCCCACATCACCACACAGTTTGATGTTACTTCTCGGATAAAACTAAGTGTCGAGCCCAGGATGGCTGTTGCAAACCTACGTCACAGAGCAGCATGTGGGCACCGCTGCTGAGGGCCCACCTTTGGGTGAGATGCACCCCACCATTTTCAGCGAAGATTCACCAAGGCCTGTTTGGCCTGCCTTGCAGCCTGGCCATTGGGTTTTCCCAGTCCGCTGCAGCTCTGGAGATGTGCACAGGGAGCCTCACAAAGATGGGGAGGATGGCTCTGAGGAGGGGGTATGGCTGCCACCAGCATGCCAGTGGCAGAAATAGCAGGGTCAAAAGAGGAAGAGCACATTAATTTTTTCAGTCACAGCCAGTGAGTGGAGGATGTATTTATCTTAATTCAGAAATGGTTATCAAGGCAAGGGTTTTTATTGTGTTTTTGTGCCCATACTGTGAATGGGTTGCTTGAGCATCACTCCTGGTACTTGTTTGGGCACTTGGTGTGGAAGATTTGAGGGGTGAGACCACTTTGCAAGGGCTGCCTGGCAGCATGGGAACTGCTCGGGCCACTTGGCCTCACAGCTGGTGGCTCGCTGCCCCTGGCAGGCAGGCACTGTTTCAAAGCTCCCTCACAGACAGCAACTAAGAGGGTATTTCCAAATTCTGGGCCAGCTCACACCAGCGAGAGCTGAGGTGGTGATACCCTCAAAGGTACATAAACCAGGGATAACATAGAGAAATACAGGATGTCACTCATAGATATGAGTGATATACAAACATTATATCATAATATATTATATATATTATTGTATATATAAAATATAATACAAATAATATAATGTTATATATAGTATAAAGATTATATATAATATATAAATATATACATACACTATAAAATATTATATCACAATATACACACAATAGCAGCCACTACCATTTTGTGTGGGAGCCTTTAGCAACACTTGGGTCTCTTTACATTACAATTTATGCCCATAATACAGGGACAGCAATACTTTTCAAGGAATGCCATGTGGCATACTTAAAATGTCTGACAGGCTTTGGAGTTGGATCCAGAGCCCTCTCTTTCAAATATCCCCTTTGACTTTGCAGAGCCTGGGGTCAGCCCTGAAGACCCTCCGACTGGAAGGGCTGCTGAAGATGATTAATTCTTTCAGTGAGCAAGACAATACCTGCTGACACACCATTGTGCCTGAAAAGAATTAAAAACTCAGCGCATGACTTCTGCATAAATGTTCCAGTCTCAGACTTCAATGGAGAATGCAAGTTGTAAAAATACACCTGCATGCCAGGCTCTGTGTTCAGCAAAGGTGCTGGTCCAGAGCTTCAGCTTTGCTGAGTCCACATTTGTTGAAGCAGAGTGAGGAACTGGTTATGGCTTCCTAACTCCTTGCCTGGCTGCCAGCCCATAGCCAGGTTGGAGCAGGTAGGGACCTGCATAGCAGGGAGCTGATGATCTAGCGACATCTCCAAGGCCTTAGCCACAATGAATATGGGTGGTCAGAGGTGTAACCTGGGTGCATCCCCTGCGCCCTTCTTTCTCTTTCTCCTCTCTGCCCCCACTGCTAACATGCCCCTTGGAGCAAAGGTGGCAAAGGAGCAGCAGCATGCTCGGAGGGAACGTTTCAGTGCTGGCAAGCAGTCATGCATGCAGGTAGCACAGCTTCTCTCTTTTACCTCAGCAGCTCTTAAGCATTGCAGAGAACGTGCCCACAATTTATGAGGCTTGTGCAGAATGCAGCCAGCATCATTGACTGCTACATTTTTCCAGATCGGTGCACGAGTATGCTGCTTAATAGACCTCTGGCATAATGTGCAACAGTACTGAGCTCTATACCTTAGAGCTAAAAATAAGGAAACAGGAAGAGATGAACAACATTGTTGTTTTTCATGTCGCACAAAGTGAAATTACACAGGAAGTAAGTCACCTCCTTAAGAGACTAGACACAAGAGGAGTTATCTTTCTCAGTTAGATTAAAAAGAATGATTAAATGCCAGATAGTTAGAGCATGTATGGAAGATACTGCACATGTGCTTTTCTTGCTAAAACAGTGACCACATAAGTTTAAAACTGACTTTAAAATAACTGACAAGGTGTAGTTGTAAAAACTGTTACTGCTAATTTACCTTCTGGCAGGAGTAGGAGAAACCAGCTTTGGCTGGGCATATTACTTCATATAGTATTAAAATACTGCGGCTTGTAAAGAGCGCCTGAACATATGAGGGCATGGTGTCTGGGTTGCTCCATGATTGACTGATGAACTTGCATGACCCTCACAAAAGCTTCACATATTGAGCAAAGAACCATGAAACCCAAACCCAGCTGACTGCATAGTCTGCTGTCTCTTTTGGCTTTGCAAAGGCATGGGACACCAGATTCACATAAGCAGACTGAAGGTGGGGACACTGGAGCAAGGTCTCCTTAAACCTCTTCTCAGATGCAGCATCAGTTTGGCTTTTCTTTTTAGCTGGGGTCAATACACCTATCAGAGGAAATTCTTTTCCCGGGGAATTTCTTCTGCTGTCCCAACACTAACCCTGTTCTGCCTCAGTCACGGCAAGTACGCAGGACCAGAATGGTCCCTCCGAAGCGTAAGAGGGTTTTCAGAACAGCATACATTACAAATATCTTTATATCAGATCTTGTACCCAAGGAAAGATTTTTGTTTCACCTTTTTGATTTCATCCCTTTCACTTCTCAACCACCAACACATTACTCATATTTAAAGGAAAAGTACAATTAATTTTAAAGATAGTCCCACCCTGTATCAAACCTTTCCATTCATCTCAGCAAATGCTGACAAGTTGTAAACCTAACTACTAAGGGACAGTCCTGTGGAGAAAGGGACTCATCCCATCTCTAAGCTCTGATTCTGGAGTTTAGCCATTTTCTCTTTGTGAAGAATTGCCTCCTCCAAGAAATACATGGATGAGTATTGTAACTGTTTGGGGCTTAACTGGAACAGATCTCCTGCACAGAACCTTCCCCCACAACCCTAGTTTCTTTATAAAGAGGAAAGAATTGTTGTATTAGAGCAGAATAAAATTGTTTGCACAGAGACCTGGCGCAGTATTACTGCACCACATGGGCTATTTCATGCAATCAAGCCTTAAGTTAGGACCTAACACCTACGGGCCTTTCAGCTCCCCAGTCAGTGGGAAGTTTTGGGGAATTTCTTCATAGGCTCCTACTCTTTCAAACTCCCAGCATTACCACAGATTCTCTGACTCAGTGGAATAGTAGTTAAAAATAAAGGAGGGGGTGTGATCTCATCTGTCTGGTGCCCTAGGCCGGCGAGAACAGCAGAAAAACTTTATTATTCATACCAGCAGCGTATAAACTCAGTTCTTCCCTGCTTGTCTTTAGTTACTTTTCTGATTGCTGTCTGAGGGCAATAGAGGAAGGCAAACATCACAGCCTAACATTTTCACTTCATATCAAGAGCTAACCAAGCCCATTTTCCCCCTTTCTCCCCCCCCCCTTACAAATGGTAACGATATCCTTTATAGGATAGGATAGGAAGGGATCAAAGAGTTGTTATTATACCTTGCTCCTTTGAAACATATATTTCCAGTTGTCCATGTCTACGTCACTACTGAGTTCTAACGGCGTGATAGGCTATTTATAAACTTCATTTAAAATAATCTTTAAAAGATGAGTGGGACAGGAAGCCCCTCTATCTTTTAGAGACCAACTTGAAAAGGAGATTCCTTCTAAACTCAGCTATTCCAGTTAATAGGGCTTGGCACAGCCACTATGTCTACTATCCCAGACCTTGAAAGATAATTTATAACAGAACTTTGAATGTTTCCTGGCTCAATGCATTTTTTAATATACTGGATCATTTGCATCAGTGTCTCTGTTCACCTTATATTTCATGAGTAAGTAAATTGTGGAAGGTTAACCTTTTCTATAAAAAAATAGGATTTTATGTGGAAGTCAATATTGGCACAGTCTGTAGAAGAACTGTGTCTCAGCTGTCTAGGTGAATGTTCTGTCTGGCCTTCCTTGAAATTCTTTTGGTTCCTTTCTTTTCTTTCTTTCTTTCTTTCTTTCTTTCTTTCTTTCTTTCTTTCTTTCTTTCTTTCTTTCTTTCTTTCTTTCTTTCTTTCTTTCTTTCTTTCTTTCTTTCTTTCTTTCTTTCTTTCTTTCTTTCTTTCTTTCTTTCTTTCTTTCTTTCTTTCTTTCTTTCTTTCTTTCTTTCTTTCTTTTCTTTCTTTCTTTTCTTTCTTTCTTTTCTTTCTTTTCTTTCTTTTCTTTCTTTCTTTCATTTTTTTCCTTTCCCTAAAGCTAAAAAAAGGAAATTTAAATAACTAACATTACTATCACATTCTTTAAATTGTCAAGTCATACTCTGGCTAGTTTTTCCCCCTATATAGTGCTTTGTGCCACGGTGAACATTTATGCTTACGGCACATCCCTTCTTGAGAAATTTATAGCATTTAAAAGCTTAGATGATCTTGTGGGCTTCTTGGTTCCTTGGTGCTTAAGTGGACTCTTGGCTCTGTAGCAGTGATTCCAGATCTAGCAGGCAGCAGTGTGCCGTTGCAGTGCTTGATTGCTACCATACTCATCCAAGGACATAACTAGCAGTATGAAAGATTTCTGCAGAGACTGATGCACGCAATTAACTGAATTACTTCAACAGGGTGTGGATAGGATAGATTTAAAGTGGAACCTGTTACTGTGCCAGTGGCTGGATGAGAACCCTGCTGTGCCAGTCGAGGGGGAAGAAAATCCTTCTCTGCCAGTTCTCAGTGAAGAAGTTCTTGCTGTGACAGCAGGTCTAGCTCACATGCTTGATTTAATGCCCTCAATTACCATATCTTTGTAATTATCGTCCATGTCTGATAAGTCTGGTGGAAACTATCAGGTCTTGAGTAGAGGATCTAGGAGTCTTGTAAGAATATAATGTCTTGAATTGATCTTTCTGTTTAATGTTTCATCACTCTGCTACCGATTGATCATTCTTTGAATAAAATGATAGCATAGCTGTATGCCAACACTTGTGATTCATTTTCACTTAGCTAATCAAAATGTTGTTTCACAAGACCCTGATGATGTTCAGGATGCCTTTTAGGAGGTATTACCTTACTCCAAGCTGGCTGACTCAGATGGTCGATTTCTTATAACGTTACCAGAACAAACCCCATTATTTATAAGGCACGTTTTCCTTTAACAAATAGTTCTTATGGGCATACAGAACTGTTTCATTGCAAAGTTTTTTCAACTGGTGAGAAATCATAGCAAATATTTTTTTTTCAGTTGAAGGAACTGCAGCATCTTAGCATATCCTGCATCAATAACAGCACATTTTCTCTTTTTACACAAAACTTAGGGATTAGTGGAAGATTTCTAGCCTAGTCTGTATAGATCAACCATTCATTGTTAGCTAGCCAAGCTACACATCTGTTTTCACTGTCTCATGCTGAAACCATAACACTAAGATTCAGACACTGACTTGTTTTAGGAGGGCTTCTTTTAGCAATGTGAACAAATTAAAAGACATTTTTTCGCTTCTTCAGTGGGCATGAATCATGTTCATGTTTGTAGCTGAATTTTGAAAGCACATACCCATCAGCCAGGCATGTGACTCTTACATTTTTATGAAGAATAGTCACCATTTTTACTGATGTAGTCCTAGTAAGTTAAAGAGTGTAATGGAGTTTGGTGTTTGCTATAGCAATGAAGTAGTAAGTAAAGATCACCTTTAGGAAGGCTTAAGCACTGAAGTAGGAAGGAGCAGTGAGTCAGGATACTGTAATGTAGTTAAGAGACTCTGTAATTCTCAGGCTGCAATAGTAAGCGTTTCAGAAGCCTTAGGGAACACAGGTGCCAGAAAACTAAGCATTTTCCTACAGTTTTATGTCTGGATAATTATGTTCTTAGTTTTAGCATATTTTTTTATATTCCATGAGCCTCAGTAGTAGTAGCATTGGGAAAAATACACTGTAGCACTGAATGATGTCTGCCTACGGCAAAGACGAAGTTCATAAAGGACAAAGCAAGCACAGAGCCCCTGTTAACCTTCTGTGAATAAGGTTTTGTTAGTAGACTCCGAGAAAGCAATCTTTTTTCCCCCCAGGTCTTTGTACAGTCTTGTGTGTTTTCTTTTCTAAAGAGAGAAGACACCACTGTAGCCATTTTATAACTATCATCAGCTTCAAAAACACTGTAGAAGCATCTGGTAGGGCCAGAACTGTGGTTCATGATGTCAAGGCACCACCTTTCATGTTATTTTTAAGAAGTGAGTTAAATTGCCTCTCAAACACTGACAGGTTAAGAAAAGTCTGAGAAAACAAGCCTTTATCTAAGTCCAGTGATTCACCTGTATTTTCCTGAGTGTGAATAAAAATATTCTCATTTAAAGTGTCACACTCCTTCACAGACCAATGTGTCAGAATTCTTAACCACTTGCTTTTGCTTTGTACAACATTGATGGTCCTTTGAGTTAGTGGTGCTTGTGCAATTCCAGATTAGAGCTCCTGGTGCTCAGATGGTACCATTTCTTCCTGATTAAGCAGAACAAGTGAGCACCTGATTGACTTGTGGCATAAATGCTGACATTCTGCAGCCAAAGGGGAGAGGGGAGGAAAAATATCTTTGATAGTGCTTAAAACACACAGGCCATTTTCAGCAAGGATTTCTATTTCAAAAGATTTGTTAGTGTAGTCATAGATTAGTGTATGCATTGAAAGCTTTACTTAGGAAGATTTTCATCCTTTGAGGAACACATGTACCAAAGCTCTTTGTTGTTCCGAATCCGTATGATCCTATGCTGAATAACGAATAATTTTTAAAACCTTTTTGCAGCCTCACTGTGACACCTCACCAATTTCAGCCAATCTCATTCCTTCTTTTTTTTTTTTCTTTTTTTGGCACTTCCAACATAAAACTTTTAGCAAAGACTTTTAGCAATTTAGAAGTTCTTCAGTGCCAGGCAACTGAATTACTGAGATGCTGATATAAAAAAGAAAAAAAAAAAAAGGTATCTTATGCTGATTTTGTTTTAGAAATAGCTGACTAGCTGCAATTGAGGTTAATTGACCTTTATAATGGATACACAGGACAGTACTAAAGCTGTATACATAAACTGCAAGTTTATTTGAAAGCAAATTGTGTTAATTGACATTCATTGTGCATCTTTCTGTTGTTTATTGCTAGTTGCTCATGTGAATAGTTTGTTGATATTATAGATAGGGCAAACATTTGTTTCAGATAAATAGGATTTTCAGTTGAATAGGTTTTAATTAAATGATCCCTGTACTCAATTTTGAAACTGTGAAGTACTGTGCAGTATGTAGCTAATCCTGTTATCTAGGATCTTAAATTGTTGAATTGCATCTCAGACAAATTTGTTTATTTTTGGCAAATAATGTCTAAATTCTCTGCCAGTTGTGCAAGATTTAGGTCTTTCTCCAGAGTAAAACATGAAATTATGGTGCTGCAGAGACTGAGTTTAAGCAAGAATTATAGGTGGTTGGTTTGCCTCACAGGGGAAACCAGTGTTATATTAAACACACATTCACTGCTATATTAAAAGCATAAGTCAGAGTATATCCATCTTCTCTCATACACAGGTCCTGTTCTCCTGGGCACTCAGATACTGTCTTTCCTTTCACAGACCTCACTAACCACCTGTAGGGCCTGGCCAATGTAGCCATAGTCTTGATGCGTTTCACAACATACGGTATTTTTGATCCCTTAACTAAGTTTAGTTGTGGAATTCACTCAGTTCCACTCAATTCAATGGAAAACTTCAGTCCAAACCAGGCAGTTTTTCCCATTTTTTTCTCTAATGAAGGGAAGCCATAGCTGACAAAGTCACTGATCACACAACCACTTCCACTAATGATGGCTTTCCCTTCACTCTGAAAGGAAAATGAGAAAGCAACACCTCCAAAGCCTTTTCTAGGTTACAAAGCATGTTTTGCTTGACAAAGTTAAAATAAGCAATGATTGCTGGTACATTTTGTCTAAAAATAAAGCAGAACTAAGAAGACAGGTAGATGTCCTGTAAGCATATTCACAGCATTAACTGAGTGGTGCAGAGCTATCAGTTACGCTAATAATCTTCTAGCTTCTTCTGATACTTCACCTGTCTTTAAATAGCCATATAGCTAGACAGATGGAAAAGGAGGTAAAATAAGTATTTACTGTATATTTTTACCATAAAAGTATTTAAAGAGAAATAACTGTTCTCCAGTAAGTTACATTTTATTTTAATATGCCAGCATAAAGAACGATGCTAGTCATTCACCTCTTATGTTAAAGATGAGAGCAAACTTAGGAGGCAGAGCAGTTAGATAATATACAGAGTGATTTCTTTGAAAGCACAGAAATTCCTCGGTTTTGCTATATTCATTTTTCTCTGAAGCGTGTTTTTCCCACATGAGTGGCTTTCTTTTACATTTGCACTCTGTAAAGTGTAAGGTTATTGCCAATAGTGTTTTAAGAAGTGCTTTCCCTGGAGGATATTTTTTTGATAGCCAGCAAGGGACTGCTCTCCAATATGATGGCGAACATTTTAGAATGATTTGTGATATAACGTATGTCGCAGACACAACTTACCTTACTTACCTTGTTTCTTTCCACAGAGAAGTGGCAAAAGGCTGGCGGTGTTAGTCTGCGTTCAAGGCAGCTATGATTCACACTGTTTGGCTCCTTCTGCAGGAGAGTGAAGGCTTGGGTATGATTCAGGTTGAAGGCCTCCCAGTTCCTCCCTTGGCAATATGGACATGACTGGTAGTCAGTGTCAACCAGCTCGCCCACAGTCTGTCAAAACTGCCTCATGGCCCCACACGCTCTTAACCTGTCCCCGTGTCCTGATGCTGAGTTGCACAACATGTCTACACCTTTGATATTCCACCCTAAAAGCCTATGTATGACACACAACAATAGAGCTTTTCCGTATGTGGAGAACAGCTCCAGAACCGTGACTGGGGAAGGGCGACAGATATTCTGGAACACCTGGGTTGCACAGCTTCTCTGATGGAAAAGTAATGGGATAGTAGTAAGTGTGCATCTAACCCTCACTCACTGCGAGTATGGAGGAGCTATGGAGAATCAGACTTTGAAACCTGAGGTCTTTGAATGCAGATCATTTTAGAAAGCCTGGGGTTTGCCACAGCCCCACATCAGAGCACCAGTGAATAGGAGGGCATTAATGTATTTGGTCGATGTGGGGAATGGGCCTTAGGAGGTGAGGACATGTGGGCTCTGTCCAGGGAACGCACGCACTGTGGGACGCTGTCCAGGTTTAAATTAAGCAGCCAAGGTATGTGAACTGGTAAGGAACACCACTTGCTCTCCAGCTCTCGTCTCTCATTTGTGCATGACTTCCTGGCACAGGCAGATTTTCCATGCTATTGCTATCTCATACCTGGCACAGATAACTAGGTGTATCAGACCAAATTCTGTCTGGCCACAAAAATTGAAATGACCATCTCAGATGCCCCTTGCCTATCATGGACTGCCTCCCACCTATTTCCTCCTTCTAGAGAATATGTGTTTCCCAAGAAATTCAGGTTCATTGCAATGACTGCTGTTTATTATGCATATGTGATGTGACTCTGTACATTCAACAGCTGCGTTTCCCTGAACTTATTACTATCCCTCATTCCCTTTTGCCATGTGCTTGTAGTGGCATTTCTTGGCCTTTTCAAGACAGGAGTAAATAGAAGATTTTTACACCACTTTTGTTGGTCTTCCAGTGGACAGACAAGCCCTTCTTCAAGGGCCAGGTAAAATACAGAGCTTGACAGACTCACTGGCTGGTTGTCTCTCTGTGGCAAGGATGCTAGCTAGTGCCAGCCCTCTGGCCAGCCCTCAGAACTTTAGAGTCAGACAAGGAGCTCCATGCTGATGGGTTCATCAGGTAGGACAAACACTGGAGACACACAAACTGAATGCTCTACACAGACATTTGACAGCCTTTTCCACATTCTCCCCTGAGATGTAGGGAAAAATCTGCTTATTGCATACCAGGAACCAAAGATCAAGGACGCAAGTGAACACCTCATGCCGGAGCCCTTAGATGAAAAGAGGGTGCTTACACCATTCCATATTAAATATTCCTGGAAATGACCAAAGAGTGTCATTGCACAAAGCAGTAGTACAACATATGCAGCCAGCAGACATCAGTGTGATGCAAATAGTCTCTTCAGTGGCTAACGTAACCCAAAACCTCAGCTTCAAGCTGTGGTTTGTTGGCAGAGGGTTTGCTATACTGTTACTAGATGTGATGGTACTACTTCCCTCTGTCATGGAAGAAGGCTCAGCCATGTATGATGACATGTGACTCAGTTGCAAAACTGCTATTGAGGCTGTCTTAGGACAGACACCAAGCTGCTAACATGACCCAAGGCACTGGAGGAGACTATGGCATGTTTTCCTTTACCTGTTGACACCACAGGTTTGTGTGTGTACGCATGTTTGTATCTGTGGGCAGAAAGAACTGTACTGACCTTGGCTTGATGGTACAGCTAATTTCCAGGGAAAGGGGCAGGTTGTACTCATCCTGTGAACCTAGTGACATGTAGAAACCAGCCTGTCTGGTTCAGAGCACCTGAAGTATCTTTTTTTTCTTTCAAAACTGCCTTGTGCACTCTGCACCAGCCTTCTTTCCTAATGGCTCCACCAGTGTGATGCAGATCCCCTGACAATGCCAGAAATTATTTTAATTGCCACTATCTGGGAGCAAGCTCTATGGTATAAAGGTCCCTTTTATATCATGGCTAGTGAGCTGTGGGTTTTGTCACATCACAGGAGATTGGCCACTCAGTGGTAGGATGGTGAAGTATGGGATGGGCAACTGGACGGTAAGGTGGGTGGAAAATTGGATGGACTGCTGGGCTCAGAGTGTTGTACGAGCGCAGCAAAGTCCAGCTGGCAGCCAGTAATTAGTTGAGTCCCTTGGAGGTCAGTCTCCTCCAGAATTTCCAGAAGTATGCCCACATTCTGCCTTACGCTTCATGTGCTCATTCACACCTCAGCAAAACGAATGCAAAACACTCTTTGCTGCTAGCCACTATGCTGATGCATTTATGCCCACTGACTTTCACAAGTTTTGTTGTAAACCCCAGAGAGCAGGATGCTGACTCCTGGGATCTGCAGGCTAGTTTACATGGACCACAGGTCTGTGGTCTGGCACTCTGCTACCCTTTTTTACAGTAGAGCAGTCCTCCTTTAATGTGATGCCATCTGTGAACAGCAGTCAAATGGGGCTGAGCATGAGGCAACGCTGCTAAAAGCAATGTTAACTTTGACCAGAGGTGGTTCATCACTAGGGACGAGTTCGTCTGCCACCACCTGCATTTTTCTGTGGGTCACCTAAGTCTTTCTGAGTTACCAGCTTTCTGCTGTGGGCAGGCGGCTGCACACGTGCCAGCAGCCAGCCCAACCCTGCACCCCTGGGGGGAAGTGGGCTGCAGCTGCACTGCAGCCTTCTGCAGCAGGGGAAATCCCCACTGGCTAAAGGCCAGTAGGCCTGGCCCTGTTAGCTTCACCTCTACTATTACTGGGTTGTTTTTGCATCTTTTTGTATGCTTTGTAATTACAGGGAACAGTGGGCTCTCGCTTATCTCCAAATAAGAGCCTTACAAACCTTATAGTCCTCCTTGATCATAGCAGAAGATTAATAAAAATTAAAAGGGAAATTACACCATTGAGCAAGTGACAGAAAGGAACAAAACCTCTGCTGCTTCCCTTCCCTTCCCTGTCTCTGGGACATTTTAAAGATTCCTCAAAAGTAGCTCAGATCTCCACCAGACTTTCTTCAAGAATTTCTAGAATTACCTTTTATTCTGTTTGCACAGCACTAAAGCCGATCAGAGAACTGTTTATGCTATTACAAACAGTTTAATCCATGATCAGTGTGATTAACAAGACCACTGAGAAGATGAAAGAAGGTTGGGTATGCTTGTTGTAGGAAAGAAAAAAGCATCTTTTTCTTTGTGGTACGAAATTTCCTCATTCTTTTTCTCAGAATAGCTTGAGAGAACGGAAGTTTCTCAGTTTGAGATCTAATCTGCTTTGCCTTCACAGGAAGTTACAAATGCCTTGAACAATCATAGAATCATAAAACGGCTTGGGTTGGAAGTGACCTTAAAGATCATCTAGTTCCATCTCCCCTGCCATGGGCAGGGACACCTTCCAAGAGACCAGGTTTCTCAAAGCCCCATCCAACCTGGCCTTTAACACTTTCAGTGATGGCTCATCCACAGCTTCTCTGGGCAACCTATTCCAGTGCCTCACCACCCTCACAGTGAAGAATTTCTTCCTTATATCTAGTCTAAATCTACTCTTTTTCAGTTTAAAACCATTACTACTTGTCCTATCACTACCTGCCCTTGTAAAGTCCCTCTCCAGCCTTCTTGTAGGATGCACCTTCAGGTACTGAAAGGCTGCAATAAGGTCTCTCCGCAGCCTTCTCTTCTCCAGGCTTAACAACCCCAACTCTCTCAGCCTGCCTTCACAGGAGAGGTGCTCCAGCCCTCTGATCACCTTTGTGGCCCTCCTCTAGACACACTTCAACAGGTCCATGTTCTTCTTTTGTTGGGTTCCCCAGAGCTGAACACACTACTCCAGGTGGGGTTTCACGACAATGGAGTAGAGGGGCAAAATCACTTCCCTTGTCTTGCTGGTCACACTTGATGCAACCCAGGATACAGTTCACTTTCTGGGCTGCAAGCGCACATTGTGGGGTCATGTTGAGCTTCTCATCAGCCAACATCCCCAAGTCCTCCTCAGGGTTGCTCTCAATCCAGTCTCTGTCCAGCCTGTATTGATACTGGGGGTTGCCCCAACCCATGTGCAGGACCTTGCACTTGGCCTTGTTGAACTTCATGTGGTTTGCATGGGCCCACCTCTCAAGCCTGTCAGGGTCTCTCTGGACAGCATCCCTTCCCTCCAGTGTGTCGACCACCACACACAGCTTGGTGTCATCAGCAGACTTGCTGAGGGTGCACTCAATCCCACTGTCCACGTTGCTAATAAAAATATTGAATAGTGCTGGTCCTGATACTGACCCCTGAGGAATGCCACTCGTCACTGGTCTCCACTTGAACATCGAGCCATTGACTACAACTCCTTGAGTGAGACCATCTGGCCAATTCCTTATCCACTGAGTGGTCCATCTGTCAAATCGATGTCTTTCCAATTTAGAGACAAGGATGTTGTGTGGGACAGTGTCAAATACTTTGCACAAGTCCAGGTAGATTACCTCAGTTTCTCTTCCCTTATCCAGCAACACTGTAACCCCATTGTAGAAGGCCACCAAATTTTCAGGCACGATTTGCCTTTAGTGAAGCCATGTACTTGTGCACCTTCATTTCCTTAGATGGTCTTGAACCTGATCTTCTCCTACAGTGGGCGGTTCTTCGTTCTCCCAGTGTCTGCCTTTGCCTTCTGTAACTTGGGCAGCGAGGATTTTGGTTGACACAAACAAGTTTTCAGAGTTGACACATTTTTCTAAACAAGAAGGCCTTTGGACAAAGCCTTACTGATTAGAGACAGGAGTGGTTAAACCACAGCTCACGCCCATAGTTACAAACTACTTACGCTTATGCCTTTATCCTCTTGCCATCAGTCCAAGTTACGCAGGGTTTGATTCCTGTAAAATAATAGCAGCTGTTGGGTATTTTGCTCAGTTGAAAGCCTTGCCTGTCTCACTGTAACTAGTTAGGGAGGCGTATTTTCATTTGCAGACCTATGCAGATAAAGATTTCTCAGGGTATTTGTATCACGGCACATCTCTGGTCTCTGTGGTTGTTAGTCCTTGACCCAGCTAGCTTAGCTGTTTCTTGACAGTAAATTGTATTTAAGCTTGCCTCAACATATTTTTACAAGTTCAGCAATTTTACAGATGTCTAGATGGAAGCAACCTGAAGACTAAGCTCCTCTGCCACAAAAGCCAAAAGGTAAGCCCCTCTTAGAGGAATTCAGACTGATTTCAGTCCTTCTCTAGAATGAGGAGATGATAGAAGCCAATCCAAATACATTATTTCGGAAGTTATTAAAGACATATTAAGTGAAGTCAGAACTGCGTGTCATGACACACTAGTGGTTAGAAAAGCACTAAGAAACAAATATAGCTGCTTGATACAAGCTCTCACATACTTCATCCTGTCAAGGGATTCTGTATCACCTCAATGCCTGGCAATATGGGGTCATTGCTGCTAAATGATGACTATTGTTGGCAGCATAAAAAATAAGTTAAAAAAAGAAAAAATCTTAGCATCTTCCATTCCTGTTTATTTTTCTAAACAGAGTTTATTTAATGCAAATCTTTGAGATCTAGTTAATGCAACTTTCTAAAATCGCCATTTTGTATACTACAGCCTTCAAAGCAGATCTGTGTATTAGGAGTCCAACAGCAGTAGCCATCTGAGGGGTCATGAAAACCACAGAAAGCATTTCCATTGGGGGGGAAAAAAAAGGGAGAAAAGCTTTCCATTTGTTTATAGCTTCTTCAGAACGACTCTTTTTGGGGGGGAGCTTTCTGTGTTTCATCTCTTCTGAAGGTGATTTTCTTTTAAGCCGTCAGCAATGTGTGGAATCTTTTTAACATAAACACAAAATGTCTTAAATCATGAAAATTGTGTGACTAATTAGTGAGCAAAATGTTCCTCTATTGATTTGATACACAGATTATTATGCATGATAAAAATGCTCCGTGGAGTTGCCATTTACTGTGTTAGTCTTAGAACAGAGCAGTCTTTGAAATGTAATGACCGCGTTAAAAATCAAGTAGTTTTTAAAGGGCTCAAACCCATGATACTCTTTATTGTTGAAGGAAGTACTCTAAAAGAAGACAGGCAATTAAAATGTGTATTTCAGTACAAAATATGCCGGGAAATACAATAAAATCTCATATGAAAGACAACAGTGCACAATAACCATATTAGCTTCCGAGTTTTGTATACAAACAAATACCCTATTAACAAACTTCACACCGCACACAAAAGGCAAGAACTTCACAAAAAATTATTACAAAAACATAGCGTTGATACTGATTTTTTTTTTTTCTCCAAGCTTGCATTCTCTGTGTAATGCTTGGGAAGAATGAGAACAGGTGTGGAAATAACAATAAAGAAATTGCCAGTGCATAAGTCATTCAGATGGCTGTGTTCTCTAAAAGATAATGAACACAGAGAGCTTGATTCAGATTCACACTATAGCTGTTTTGTACCTCCAGGATAAAGAGAAGGAGATGTTAGTCTACTTTTTGATAGGTTTGAAAATAAATATATACAATATTTACATTTTGGACATTTCCAGAAATGAACACATCCAGATTATGTACCACTACCTAAAACATTTCTCTTTACTATAGAAAATGCATTTACTGTACAAATCTTTATAAATATGTGTGTAAACTTTTTCAGTGAACTGACTGTGGATTCATTGAAGAGAAAACCTTGAGACAGTCTTATTATCAGCTAATATTCGGCTGTGAAGTGTCCACATATTAAACAGTCTAGAGCATCATACATCAGACAGAAGTAGATTCTCGGTGTTGAGAATATTTTGTGTTCTTCTTCTGTGCCATCACACCAGCAAACCTGATTGTCGCTTCTGAAAATCTGCAGAAAAGCAGCAGGAGTGAATCAGTTCGACTCAGTGATCGTTATTGACTGCACCATGTCAGACAGAGTTTCTGGGTCTGCTTCTTCTTTACCATTATCTGAATTTTCTGATGAGATGTAACAGCCAGAATCTCTTGGGCAGTCATTTAACTGTGATTTGTCAAAGCCATGGTGAGGGCTTAAGCTCCGTGTCTCCTGACTACCCTCACTTTTCTGCTGCTGTTCAACTAGAAAGAACAGAAAAGAAAAAAATTGTCAAAATAAGTATCCTGGGAAAGAGTTTGAGATAGCAACATGACTGATCTTAAAGAACCTGTAGAAACAGCGCTGTTAATATACACATGACTACATCCAAATCTTTTATCTATCAGAAACAGAAACCTCAGCATCAAAGAACTGAAAATATGATTACATGAGTATAACAACATCTAAGCTGATGTTGAGGTTGGCTTTGATCCTGCAGTATGTTGCTCAGAGATGAATGCAGGAGACTTTGGCCGCATCCTTTAGACTGAGGTCCTTCAGGCTGTCCGCAGGTGCCCACAGTAGAGATGGCAGCTTTTACCCTCCCACATTAATGTATTTCAGAGCCTGCTCACGCAATTAATCAGGTAGGCTACTGTGTCTTGTTTATAACACATTGCATTATAGATGTTGTGGCTTTTAAATGTAACCCCCACCATTTTAACTGCTCTGTGCGCTGTGTAATGAGATATAATGTGCTGGTCTTCAGAAGTGTTCAGTATAAAGATGTGGTAGTCGGGTTTTCTAAAGCACTGGACTTTTCCATGGGAGTGGGTGGCTGATGGAAACTTCCCAAGCTTAGCTTGATATCCAGAAGGTTATTGTCCCAAACACAAAGGCCTCAGAGAAAGCTAAGAAGCCTAACTCCTGCTGTACGGTTTTTGAACACTGTTCAAAAACTAAGTAGAAGCAAATTATCTTGTGAATAATTGTCCTTGTTTAGCTGCTGTATGACTAATCTGTTCAAATTCGAAAGTCTGTAACTTGGTGAGAGTATCTCAAAAAAAAGCTCAGGAAGCTGGTGCCATCCAGACAGGCTATACCTGTATATCATGAAACTAATATTACTTGTGGTCAAAGTTTGTGTTCATATACTCTGGCTATGAAATACATGATGGTTACTCGCAGTAAGTTTCTTGAGAAAGCAAGCTATAAAATATAAAATCTTTCCCTTTTTTACTTTTTTATTTTTTATTTTCACCCTCCTGTAACTGTGTTTTTACTTCAAAAACTGGCTTGCTTTCCGAACAACGCATAAGGAACAAATCTCATAGGAAAACAAGTGGTTTTACACCAGATTTTAGCCCTTCAGAAAAATTGTACCTTTTTACTTTTGCAAAAAAAGTTCCCTTATTTCACTTGACTTGTTACTCCATGGTTACATAGTTAGCTTTGAACTTCTAGTCAGATTTAAGCTGTCTGAATTCAAGTCTAGGCAGAATGGAAGGCCTTGTACATGAAGGACTTGGTCCTTCATCAAAATCTAAATCTAGTTTATGTCCCAGAATTATAAAATTTCTACAAGGAAAATTCACACTTACATTTGTTTCAATTGTTGGAAGTTATAAGGTTTGGTAAGATGGGAAAGATTTTAAATTTGGATATCATTTTTTTTTTAACATCTTGTGATATATAGCAAAGAGTAAATCAGAAATTAAAGATTGCAATGTTTCACTCTGAAAATATTGAAATGGAACAGCAGGAGAGTCAGTACCTTTCTTCATTGTGTGAGCTTTCAACAAATATATTTCACAAAGCATTTTAATATATTGAGAGACATTTTTTGGTCTTGATGGAAGTCTTGTAGATTTGTTTGGACTGATTAAATCTGTTTAATATTTTCTAAATTTCAGTTGCCTAATTAAGTTAATTAACTAATCTAAATTTTGAGGAAAAAAAAAAATCCAAAGTCTCAGTTTAGTAATTTGCTCATTAAGCCTGAGGTTATAGGCATAACCTGATGCATTTGAAAAAAAAAACTTTAAATGCTTTACAAGGAATAGGAGTCCCACCTTGTTCCCAAATAAATTAATGGTTAATTGCAGTTGCGTGAAAAAGTACACCTTTCAGCAGATTTAATTGATATCTGTAACTGTTTGATCTCCTTCTCACTTTACAGAACACAGTTTGTCATGTCAAATGTTATCTCTCTTTGCAGGGAAAATATTTGATCACCTAGAGTCCAATTGATTTCTGATTTAAGTCAGGAAAGAATTACAAAAGGCATTACACTAGTGAAGCTATTACTGCTGCTATGAGTAGCAACAAAAGGAGTTTAGCACAAATAACAGCAGATGCCCCAGTGAAGCCTTGTCTAAACTGTGTCATTAGCTCCTCGCACCCATCCCACCGGTGCCTGGATGACCCAGGCCTTGGTCGCTGTGGGCTGGCAGAGCTCTGGTAGAGCGCTGGTGGCTGGGTGAAGTCCTCCTGTGCGGCTGCGGGCAGGGCTCCCCTGCCCTCCCCTGTAATCCCCTCATCAGCCTAATGCTGCTTGCTGGTATTTTCATTAGCTTCTCTAGCATCATCTGCTGCCCTGGCAAGCAGTGACCTAAAAAGTGTTAATCCTGTTTACATTTTCAAGGTCAAAGAGGAACCTACGTCCACTTTGTTTGTGTTACAGTGGAAAGAAGACCAAGTAACTAGTGGATTAAGATGAAAATGCAGTTTCAGTCAGTGTATTAGTGCCCTGTAACTAGTTGTAATAATCTGAGTAATTCCTATGTGAAAAACAGATTCTGAATTCTTTTGTAGCAATGCTTTTCTCTTGTGTGTTTCAGGGAACAAGGCACAGACAAGGCTGGAATTGAGATTTTCTTTTTTTTAAATCTGCATTTCAGTCAGTTAGGAGAATAAGAAATTTCTATTTAGAAAACATACAGAAATGTAAAACTTCTGTCCCGTCCCATGGTACTAGAATTTTTACATGAAAAACTGAAAATCAAAAATGTTCAGACACAGTACAAATATTGTATTTTCTATTTTTCATTCGGAGCAGAAAAAGTTGAAAAACATTCCCCTCATATTTAAGAAGAAAAGACTGAAAGCGAACTTTGGTGCTTTTTTGTTTTTTAAGCTCTCTTTAAAGCAGCATTAAATATTATGCAGTAACTACCAAACCACTTGAACAAGATACTGAGTATTATAAATAAACATAGCATACAACTTTAGATGCTACTTCACGAGAAAAGAAACTACACCTTTTTTTTCTTTTTTTTTTTTTTAGATTTTGGCTCTTATATTCAGTTCTGCTTAGCTCCTTTCTCTAACATGTACGTGTTCAAGTTCTACATTAGTAAAGGTAAGTTTTCTGTCTTAATTTTTTGGACGTGAGAAGAAAGATACAATGCACAGAAAACAGGAATTGATAAAATTAAACTGCCGTTAGATATTGCAGAATCATCAGAAATAACTATCTTATCAACAAATGGAAGACCTATCATTTTTCTACAGTAAAGCAGTTTCATATAAGATAAATAGCTCTCAGTCATTGTTGTCTATGATATGGCCAGAAGAGTCCAAGATATGAATCATTTTGACACATATATTCTAATACTACTTTAGACGGTAGGATTATATTCAGACTCATGAAAAAAATGTGAGGCCTTTAGCCGTGGTAATAGATGTGTGATGCATACTTATCTTCCTTGTTATTTAGCTCTTTGAAAAGAATATTTGTTATTCAGTGACATAGATGTGCATGACAAGTGCAAGGATAGATCTGGATTTTTTCCACCAGCTTTTTTTCTCTTTTTTAATAAGTTTAAATTCCTGATTAGGAAAGCACTTTAAGCTTAGGTTTAAGGCAATTCAGCTCAAGAATTACAGAGGTCACACTGACTTCTGTGCGGTTATGTTGGTTTAAACCAGATGAGTGGCAGGAGGCTTGGATTTTGTCTTGGAACAAAAAGGCTGCCTAGCAGCAAGCCGTGCTTTGTGAGCGAGCCCTCTGAGAGTTTGTCTTCGTCAGTTTTGCCCAGAAGGTGAACTGGGCTAGGAGCATGATGCTTTAGGCTGAGTCACTTGCGTGCCTTCCTGGAAGGTGCAGTGGTGATGTACTAAGCAGCACCATACAATAACTAAATAGAACAAAGCGTGTCTTCAAGGCTGATGTTAGACCTCCTACGTACGTATGAAGGCCATGTATCAAACTGTAGTGCCTGTACCAGTTAGATCACCTCAGCGTTACAATGAAAACTCACAAAGCGTCAAACTCGGAAAGGATCTTTCTGAAGCAGTAAATACCAATATTTCTTGAAAAAGAAGCAGAGAAACCTGAAGTGGTTCTATACACACATGCAACACTTTGGGGACTCAAAGGAGTAAATCTTTTGTGGATATTTACAGACATGCCACTTAAAAACTTGCACTCACTGAAGTCAGTGGCATAGCTTTTCTGTGAGGGATACTGAGCTGTTGTGAGAGGAGAGTCTATGTTGGAAACAGAAATGAGAAGCTTCTTTTTTTCTCTAAAATCTGGAATCAAACAGATGTGCCTGAAAAATAGGCGAAAAATACTAATACTCATGCAAGGATGAGCTTCCTTGGGAAATCTGGAAATACTATGTCTATGTCAATGATTTGTACCACAGTACAGAAGGGGAGATTATCTTGGAGCACTGTTTGACCTTGGCATGATATTGTGTAATCCCATATACTTAAAGAGACTGCCCAGTGTAAAATGGTACTCTTGGCCCTCACGTAAGGAATGCAACTGAGAACTGAAAGTCATGTCCTCAGCTATCTACTATCTTGCTGTCCAAGTACAATAAATAAGGAACAAACTTTATCTGGTACTGGCAGTGGAATTCAGAGTATGATCTGGCACTTAAATATGAAAAGTAAGGAAGGAAGTGGATTTGGGGAGATAAGTGGGGAGATATTACCGCCAAATTGCACATATGCACCATTTTTTTTCTATAAAATAAACTCTATGCATGTATCCGATAAAGTCTAATTCTTTAACTCAGAATAGCTTCAGACTAATGTAACCCACTGGACTTCAGGAACGAACCTCTTGACTTAAATCATCTGAGTGAGAAGAGAATCAAGGCTGTTTTGCACACACAAAAACATGTGTCCTTGGAAGCTGTTAAGAAAAAAGTTCCAAACGTCTTTTATTACTTTATTCATTAACCATCCAGCAACTGTTTCACTTTAAAAATAGCATCCTACAAAAGCACAGATATCCATCTCCTGTCTAGAAGCCATCTGGGAGCAGAATGGAAAGCTATTAAGACATACTTTATGAAAAAGAGCTTTTTTTTTTCCCTCCCCAGCCATGAATTCATGGAAACCAATCATTTTGTCCCAGATATGTAGACCTGATCAATTTATAGAAAATCTGAAAAGAGATCTGGGAAGGGGGAGGGTCATGAGGATCTTACAAGACCTTGCAGTTCTAGGATAGCCTTGCTATGTGAAGTACTTGAAAATGGAGAATCTGGGCCTGGACTCCCAGGAAAGGTAGAAAGAAGATAATGCAGTACCTGAAAAACCACTATGTGGTAGCATTTGCTAAATAAAACTTACTTCTTAATTCCTGGTATAAGATGGGTGAAGTTTTTCCTTTCAAATTAATCAAATTAAATCAAACGTAAGTTAAAAAAATTCTCACTGCCAGAAATCCTACATTTTGGATAGTTTTAAGAAGCATATAAGGTGGCAACTATTGCTGCAGGTCTTTTGTTAGAAAACTCAATAACTATTTATTCTGCAACATGAATTATATAGTCGCAAGTATGCTGCAGGAAGAAATCACTTAGTATAACATACAATAAATGTCAAGAAAAAGCCAAGGAACGAAAAAGAAATTAAAGCCCTGTAAAAAAATCTGGACATTTCACAATGTCCGATATCACACTAAAGAAATATTATATCTTGGTTTACTACATTTATAGTAGAATCTAGTAAAATGAGGCTATGTTCCAGCATGCTTGGCTGTTGTAATAGCAGTAATAGCAGAGTTGCAAAAACTCAGAAACCCTTGCATTTCAACTCTGAACTATACCTGAGACTCCATTCATTTTTCAGACATGTGCTTCATGGGAGCACAAATGTAATGCAAAGACATGGAAGTCTTCCAAGCTCTGTGAGAAAGATGGGCTTATGTGGGAAAATAACAGAAGATTGGCAAGGAGGACTGTAAATGCGCTCAAGTAACTTGCAGCTGGGGTGTCAAAAAACACATAGTAATTGTTGTTTGGCCTTGTGTGTTGGACAAGCAGAACATCTGTGTTTTCATAACACGGGCCATCGATAGGCCCTGTCGAACATGCTTGAGATTCCTGCATCGAAGCACAGTGGTAAATTAACCTGTGCGAATCCCTGAAATACAGGCAAAACCAGCAGGTTCAGTGATCCTCTAGCATAGACCGAGCTCTGCAGTGCTTGTGTTCCCGCTTGTGTGCCTCCGCCCGGATGCTGCTTTGGGGATCCCCCGGCCGACAAGGTAACGAGAATAAGTTTACTCTTTGCATTTCGTCTGTGGTTTTGTGGTTGTTCTTGTGTCCTGCCTGTGCTGGCTCACACAGCTTAGAACAGTAAATACGGTCTATGGCCTTAGTATATTTTTTTCACAAAGCTTGCAAAAAGATTGAGCTTTTACCTGGAAAAGTGCTGAACTTATATCTAGAATACTCTTGGCCAGTAAACAGATTACCTTGTAGCTGTGGGTAATTATGCTGCTCACTTCTAAGCAATGCAGAAAATCAATTTTAATTAAAAAATCATTTATGCTGGACTGAGTCATGCCCACTTAGGAGAAAAAAATATTGACCTAGGAAAGTTCAGTTCAGATGCAGAATTCATTTTCACAGTAACACCCAGCTCTTTCAACCCAATTTTCCAATCGGATTGACAGAAGGACAAAAAGGTCAAATGATTCGGACAAAGTCAGACTCATGCTGAGCTTATTCCCAAGATCATCTTCACTCCCTGTCTTTCTTTATAACGACTTAAGAGATAGCTTCTATCAGTTTTAGTCTTTAGTATCTCCCTTTTTAGAGCAGGCCGTTAAATTCTGTTCTGTCCCTACCGGTCACATGACAAATGCTATGAACCTTTGGCAACCAGACAAGGCAATGATTTGATTCAGTCCTGATTCAAGACAGTATCTCAAACCAAAAAAGTATTTATGTGTGGCTTACCTTAAAATATACGTGAGTCTTACGAAACTCAACTAGGCTTAAATGAATGCTTATAGCTGGCATGGTATATAAAGATGTCTTGGTTCTGGTCCCTGTGAGTATTCATAAATCTGGGGGGAATATTATTTTATTGAATTTGAATACTAGAAAGATTATCTGTACCTATCTAAAGTGGATGTGAAGGAAATACTCATTTCATCTCTTGATCTGAGACTACAGTGTCATCAGTGACTTTGAAGCATGGGACACTTCATAAGATTTTATGTTGTTATTTCCAGAACCATTAAAAGAATTTAAACAGTCTACCATACCGATAACATCAGCGACACTGTTTTGCCTGCAGAAGTGACTTAATCCCATGCTGCCAATTAGGAAGAATCCTTTTTGGATAATTAAGGTAAATTTATTAATTTTCAGTGTATGGGACATGTAAAGACCTTGCACAGGTGTATGTAGAGTATTAAGTGTTAAGACACCTTCAGAAAAAGAAAAACTTGGTGTCATCCTCTAGAAAGGTTAGGTGTCTAAGGCTGCTTGCTATGCTTTCTGTTACACAAGGAATGTAAGTAGTGAACCATATCCTCACTGCTCCAGAACAGTTGACACTCAAGTGGTATGTTAAAAACCGTTATGTTTTGGTGTTGTTTTTCACACTGATGCAAAACTGCAAAATTACAATCTAGCATTTTTCACTAATTTTGTGTGTGTGTGTGTTAAATATTGGTATAGAAAAACATACACAATAAAAGGTGCAGAAAGTGCAGCAAGGCTAGTTACCAAGAAGTATACACAAATATATGTAGTTTAAGAGCAAACTAGGGAAACAAATGTATTTTCAGATGATTTCCAGCTAGATCCCTGCAATACAATTCTTGGAAAATATCCCAGGAAGACATTGCTTTTCCAGGTTTCCTTTTCTTTCTTTCAGATGCTTCCCAATTGCAAGTGCACATTTGATGAATCCTTTTTTTTCCTGGATTCAGTCTTTCAATCACTACTTCTACACAGACAGCCCTTCAAGAGTCTTTTCCTAGCCTGACATCTCACAAAACTATAGACCAGAACTACTGAACCTGGTCGCAAAGAAAACCCTTTTAATGACTCTCCAATGTGTTTGCAAGAACCTTACCTTTCCCTGGAAGCTGACTAAGAACAGGAAATACTGCACATACAAATGGGGTCCCAAAAAAGCCCAAACATACAGTAAAAAACAAGGTCAGCAGAGACACAAAGAGGGAGATTAGAGAACACCTGCAGCGAAAACTGAATGGATGAGGTAGCCAAAGACATGCTTAGAAACCCAGAGAGATTTATGTACTGAAGCACATAGGGTATATATGTGCATGCAGGTATGTGCATACATAGGTACATGTGCTGGAGTCAGAATTGGAAAGCTACCTACCCACTGAAGAGATAAAAAGTGGACACCTGACAAGAATTGATATTAAAATATCCCAGGAAGACATTGCTTTTCAGGTCTCCTTTTCTTTCTTTCAGATGCTTCCCAATTGCAAGTGCACATTTGATGAAATGACTGCTCAGCATAGGGGTGAGTATGACAAATATTAAGAGGAAAATATCTCCTGTTTTGCTGACTGTCTAATTAAGTAGATGCTTAGCTGTAGTTTCTAGGAATTTCAAATAAATTATTTAAAATTAGAAGTCAGGCTGGAAATATCGTTAAAATATCACGAGAAAGGTATTTTCTGTTCTGTATCCTAGATTTTGCCCTCCCAGCAAAAGGAACAAGTGAAGAAAACATAGTCAATACACAGACATATACACACACTGTATGATCAGCTTTCAGAAGCTCACCAGAAACTTGAGTCAGATTCATTCCAAGAAAAGAATGCAAGCCAGCTATTAGTGTCTTTTTTTTTTTTTTTTTTTTTTTTAACAAAACCTTTCTCCAAAAGAAACTGATTTAGATAAGGATTTAAGTGTGCGATAAAGTGAGGGAAGGAAAAACTCCACTCTTCTGCAGAATGGTGTTTATAAAAATTTGAAGGAAGTTCTTTGCTGTAGCTATTTGAAATAAGTTCTATTTTGGTTAAGGTGCTAGCAGAGAGTTTGGGAGGTTTTGTTTTCTGCTCTTGCACAAGCCTTATGACTTTTGGGAAGTCACTTAGCCTTTCTGTGGGTTGGGTCACCAACCCACTTTTTCTTAAGCAACAGTTGCTACCAATCTCTAGTGTAGGACCTATAAATAGGAAATTTTAAACCATTCATGTGTTACTAGCATAGTAATCATATACATATCTAGAAGAGATGTACAGTTTGCTGTCTGAACAAATATAAGAACAATCCATGTTTCATATTTAAAAGAAAAATCAACTTACACATCAGTGTGAGAATCACTACTTCTTTAAATATGTTTCTTCAGTTAAAACTTGTACATAACTCTTAACAAAGCTTAAACACTTACTGTCATAGTCCTGCAGATTTTCAATTGCTGATAAAAATCTTGCCCTGTCTTCTGGGTTTGAAATATTTAATTCAATCAGGTGGCTCTCCTGTAGATCCTTTAAGTCCTCTAAAGTTTCATAGCCATTTAGCAACAGAGTTGAGGCATATTCCTACAAAAAGAAACAAGCAAATCCTCTCATGTAAACAAGCACTATGCTTAGTAGAGGAATAGGAACAATTTCTCTTTTACTTTTTTGTCAGGTTGAAATGGGCTCCATTCTCTAGTCTGGTTGACCTGCCTTTGGCATAAAACCAGAGCTGGAAAGGAAGAGACATCAGAGGCCGGGGTGCCTGGGGATTCTCCTGGCCATCCCAGCGTCTGTGCCTGAATTGTCTAACAGAGTCCGACAGCAAATCGGTCCAGGACAGAGCTCTGCCAGAAATTATTTAACCTGCTGAGTGTCTGGACGCAGAGGGGGGTCATGCTATGAGTGCCTCCCACACTGGGTCTGGGAAGGTAGGGTGTGCTCTGCCTTTGCACAGAGGGAGCCCTTCCATATAGATGAGGGTGAGAAGCCAAGGGAGCCCTCAGCCATGCTGTGTCACACATAGTGCCCCTCAAGCTGTGTGTCAGTGTGGTATGAAACTCTGTGCATACACCAGGGAAAGGAGTGTTTGCATCAGCAACAGAGCAATAACTGTTATTAAAAATGTTACCTGTAAATCATGACCTAATTACGCTTTCATACTCAGTCAAGAGCTAGGGTTGCAGAGAGGAAGAGAGGCACAACATGAGCATAGTGCAAAAAGACTATTGTTCCCTAAAGACTGTGAGAAATTAGAAACCCAAATTCTAAATGTTGGCACTGGAGTCAGGCTGCAGTCCTGTCCCTGCAGTGTCCACAGTCACACACTTCCCATGCTTAAGCACAGAGCTGCAATCAGGTTACAGTGACTTGACAGGCCACCACTGTGCCTCTTCATATGGAGTCTCTTACCCTAACTAAATGATGTCGTAAGATGCAGTTCTATGAGCCACTCACATCAGACAAAAGAGAGACGTGAATCTGCTTTGCTTTGCTGACCTCCAAATTGTGGAAACCTGCCTCTCCACTTCTGCCTGTAAATGACATCCAAACCTGAGCGTACAGAAATGAAACGTTTCAAATACTGCGTTGGCTGACCTGCAGGTGGACACAATCCAGGAGCTCTTGCAATGTTTTAGGCTTGGTCCTTTTGCTTCCTCTGTGCAGCTTTATCTTTCTGGGTGCAGCTTCCTCTTCCAAGATAATATCCACGTAAATGAACTTGAAGTTTCCTACTTTGTTGTTCAGCATGCCTGTCCATATACCCATGGGGGTTTTACAGATGATATCTATAATGTCTCCTTTCTAGAACAATAAAAAAAATAATCTGGTTTGTTATACGTAGGTTTTCCTCTATGGACCACAGAATCTTAACTGCTCAGTTCAAAGTAACTTTTTATAATTACCTAGGTTTAACTCCTTTGCTTTTATAAAATCCCATCAAAATAATTACAGAAAATTGAGTTAATCCTTATCTCCAAACATTTGCGATGGAGAAGTGAGCATAAGCAGCCCCTCTCATGGTTTTTTGTGCTACACTTGGTCCCTGAAAAGGGATAGGGTTGCATCAGCAATCAACTTTTGCCATGGAGAGTGGGCATGTCTTTGGCAAAAAGCAAGGGAACTCTGTGAGGTTACACAATAATCTTATTATCCAGCATCTCAAGGGTCTTCAAAAACTGATAGCTGAGATATACAAGCTATACAAGCATATCTTTCCCATTTTACAGTAAAAGCAGTGGCTCCATTTCTTAAAGGCAATAAAGAACATTTAACTCCCTTAATATCTTCCAATCTGTCTTTCCCAAAGGACTGACAGATTTTCCCACTATTATTAACACAGTTTACTGAGAAAATAGTGGAAGATGCCTCAGCAGACAGATCTAAAGGCTTCAGCTCTCCACACTTGTTCATTCACTCACAAATGTGAGTGCAAAAGAGAGTGACAACACAGGTACTTCAAGGGGGCTTTTTGGTAAAGGAGTTCACAGCCACGCTGTGGGAACCAAGGTCTCAGCTCAGCAAAACAGTTACTCTGAGTAATTCTCTTAGTAAAAGGGCTCCCATCTATGTCATACACCCAACACAACTTGCTCCCGTGACCTTAGAATGGAGTCCTCTTTCCTGGGCAGGTACTACAGAACTTAGAAAAATGTTGACAGTCTTTAAAGAGTTACGCAACAAATCCCCACCTACACACTTCATTTGGCATTCTGCTACAAAGTTAAAAATCAAACTCAGTTTATTAAAATACCTGCTAACAGCTCCAAAACTTTCAAATCTTTTCTGATCTGGTCAAGAAACTGCAAGTAAAGTGGTCACCCTAGTTTTGGTACAAACCCAAGTATGAAATTGACTGTGGTCCAGTGACCTGGTTTTGTCCGAATTTGGAGCTCAGTGCTATGAGCACATTTGAAATTGAAACTAAACAAACATTTGTTGAAAGGCCTTTAAGCACACATATTATTCTACACACTCATGGAGGCTCAGGAACGTCAGACATGGATGCAGAGCAGTATTAGGCAGTGGCTGTAAGCCAAGCTACAGACGCTGTTTGAATTCTGATTCAGGGTACTGAAATTTTGTGACATTAATGCAGGGGATTTAAACCCTAAGTATCAGTTTGTAATTCTAAAATAAACCACACCAGTGACTAAAAAAGGAACCTCTGTGAGCCAGCAGACGTTTGGCATTTCGTGACCATTTAAACTCTTTTGAAATAAATGCCCTCGGTGTGGGTGGAAGTGGAGGGCAAGTGGTGAAGGCAGCAAGCACTGGCAGAGCAATGGCTGTAATGCAGGCCTGAGAGGAGAAGAAGGAGACTGCAGTGAGACACAGGTAAGGATTTTGACAAAATAAGAAGCTGTGAAGAAGAAGAAAAGATGCTGAATTGTGACTATAATCTGGAAAGAGGGAAAAGAAAGAAGTCCAGATGACAAACAGGAGAAGCCTGAAGGATGACGATACCGAATGGATCTGTGCATGGAGAGAGGAGAAAAGTGTTGGGCTTTTTTAGTAATATTCAACTGGGCCCACGTCTGGAGCTCCTTTTTTCTCACTCACACAGTCTGGACACCCCTGCCATGTTGTCAGGGCCAGAGAAAAATCATAATTCAAAGGTATGCTTAAAGAAAAGCTGAGTGGAACGGCAAACTTGTTTCATAAAAGACAATGGGTGACACTGAGCTCTTGATATATCCTAGTTGTGACTGAAAAAGCTGGGAAGGCAACTTCACAGCCCATGAGACTCAAGTTTTTCTTGCTCCAGACCTAGCGTGTGGGAAGCAACATGTACTTTACTCTGAGGAAAGCTGTGGTATCCAGGTAAATATCACGATGAGGTACCTACCTGGAGTCTATGCCTTTAAAAGCCTTTAGCAGCAGTTGGCTTTGCAGCATTGTCTGAACTAAGTCCTTACAGAAGCATTGCAAAACCAGATTGGTCTTGCTTTTATGGTGTTACACATGCTTAACAGTTAAAAATACATTAGTAAATGTATTCTTCACATGTAAGAAATGCCCCCCTGACATTCTTACTAGAAAAGAAGAAGTTGTGGTCGTTGTCTTACCTTGATTTTCAGAGAGTCGGTGTCATAAGGACTTGGTGTGAAATCGGTGTGAACTTTGGCTCGACCACAGAAGGGCCCGCTGTAAGGGACTTCATCATCAAACCGGAGGCTGTCCCTGTTGCTTGTTCCATCTGAGCAGCTGGTCACCCCACCTTAAAGACAGCCAAGTTGAGACATCTCCCGCACCAAATGCCCAGACATGCAATTCTGCACAGCAGCCGAGAGGAAAGTATTCAAAAGCACAGAATTAGAGAAAGAGTGTACTCTGTGGTTTTGACACATTCCAGGGAAAATACATTCAATAAAAAGCATACTACAGAGACTGAAGAAAATAGGTAGGAGATCTTTCATTAACATATTCCCTACAATAATCTTTTTCTGGTCATGATACTAATAGACTACACATTTTACTTACAGACTTTTTGAAATATCACCTCTGCAGATTAATAAAATGTACTCTAAAAATGCAATTTAGGGAATTAATTTTGCTGAACTTCTCCTGTTTATTCATAGAAATGAAAACAAGTACGGTAGAAGTTATTTTATTCCATTACAGAGCTAGCTGAAACATCAAAGGAACCTGCATTGCAGAGGGAAATTTTAATCTTATCAACATTTCTGCCTGTCATTTTATCCAAGTCGAGCAATAAAATATCAGCAGAGTAATTCAAGCAATTTTGAGCAAGCTCTGCAATATCCCATCCAAATATGTTTTTAGATAAGAGCAGCAGTATGTTGGAAGTAAACTCCCATATCCAATTTTCACAAATCACATCATAGAAAATGATCATAAAAATGGTTTTGTTTGAGGTGATTGCTTAAGTGCACAGCTCCGTCTCAGGGCCAGATTAACTACTAAGTGCAAATGGTCTGGACTGCAGCTCGAGTCCCCACTTAGGGCTCACGTGGTGCTTGCAGTGATGGCACAGCAACATCATTGTGGACAGCTGTGGCCTGCTGCCCAGCAAATGTCCACAGCAGAGCAATGGATAGAGAGGTGGAGGCAAACTCCACTTCTCGTCAGAGATTCATCTGCCCTCTGACTAAGACTACCCTGTTGGAGGAGGGTTTTCAGTGGTTTTGCAGAGAAGCAGACTGTGTCTCTCTGCATCATGACCCGAAGCCACCAGGTCAGGCTCCCATCACCCATCATCTCAGAGAGACCTCTCGCTTTGTCTGCCTCACATCTGCAGGGCAGAGGGATGAACTCACAGTCACTACCCCCAGAAAGGATGCTTGTGTGGCTGCACCCAGTGATTGCACCTCTATGGGTGCCAGCACCATCACACTGATAACCCCAAAAAACAGTTATGGTGTATATACTAACAACATCCCCTATAATCCATGCTATTTTTTTTACTTCAGTTAATATTTCCACTCTTAAAAACACTCAGCTTATTTCTGGAGAGAGGGTAGCCACGCTAGCTGCCACCCATTTAATCAAATTGCACTTTTGTCTGCCAGACTGAAAAGCTCTCTACTATCACATTTTTGATCACCAGCTCTGATACCTCAGACTTAAACAATAACAATATTGATCCAGTGACTGAATAAGAAGTATGGATATCTAGTACTTACTAGATGAGCTTTGGCCACTGTTCAGACTATAGAGACTTTCCATAGAGTCACTGGCTTTTAGGGAGACCTTCTCAGTGTGTATTCCACCACCAGGATCACTGTCATCTTTTCCTTCTTCACTCTTTAACACAAAAATCCAATGTTAACCACCAAGAGATGTATTTTAGACAAATATTTGTTTTTTTTTTTTTTCTTTTAAATCATCACTGGAGAGTAACCCATCGTTACGCTTTATTCAGAACCACTATATTAGAAAAAACATTTTAGAAGCTGATGCCTGGTACTAAGGATGCCCAGCACTACCCCTAACACCTTACGATCTTGGAGAAATCCCCTGTCTCCTCTCTGCCCCACTCACTACATTCCACTCCAGCTCAAGCAGCTAAACTGATTCTCCATCTTGGAAGATTACAATATACCACAGCAGCAACAAAGGCTTGTAATGGGAAATTTGCAGGCAGGCAGATAAGGTGTTTTTTCTGGATGTCTCAGAGGAGGAAATGTAAAGTTTAATTCTGAAAGTGCATGGTGAAGTGCTAGCTGGCGCAGCTGCATTTTGCATTGAACTTCTGAAAATTGTGGGCACTTGGTGACAGGCTGGCACCCAAGCCAGGCTGTTCTGGAGACAGCTTGCATACAGATATGGCGTCAGTGTGTCCTAGCACTGTGCTCACCACTTTGCCCGTCCTAGACATTGGCCTCAAAATCCAGTGCATTTCAGAATTAACAGATGCATGTTTCTGTCACAAAATCTAATGGTGTATGAAATTGGCCCCTTGAGTTTATAACATTAAATCACACCTCAGGAATCACCGCCTATTCAAAACAATAAGATCCATATTTCAATCACAGGTAAGTTAGGGGTGATGTAACAACTAAATGAAGTAACGATGAGCTTAAAAAGGAAGGAATTTCTTCAGCAGATTTCAACACATTCTCAATGTGCATATTCTGATGCAACTGAAATATCCTGCTGTACTTAGGATGCTACGTTGTATTTGGGGAAATATTAATTATTCATCAGTTGGCTGCTGACGTCAAGCAAAGATGATAGCTCATGTATGAAGTAGAGACTTATACAGGTACATATAAGGCATAGCATTGAAATGAAAGACTATATTGGTTTTCAACAAGGGCAGTGCTTGTTGCACCAGTCAGCATCATAACCCATCAGCCAGTCACTGGGTCAGTATTGTTTGTCATCATCTCCTGCAGGAATGAAGATTATGCTACATGTGTGTCCAACAAGATAATTCATTGAGTCTCTGTCATGTGAATTGTTGCTGTAAATATGCAGAAGGTAAATGTCAAAATTCTGATTTTTCTTTGTTATAATATAAAAATCATGGATTGCAACCTCTCTAAATTGCACTTTTAGCAAAAAATGCAAACTGAACTAATGGAATAGGAATCCTTGTCATTGACTTCCAAAAACTGTCTAAAGGTATCCTGTGAAACTATTTTCTGCTTGTGAAGTTTCTTATTTATTTTCCCTACTTATTTGATGTTGACACGTGTGTGAGACAGGATGCAGACTAGGTAGATTTTTTAGTATGAAAAGTCCTTTTTCCTTATGTTTTTTAAAATTTGGAACTCACTGACACAACATATTGAGAAAACAGCGTTTTGCAATGTGTGAAACATTACATGTTTTTTATATTTAATTTATATAGGTTCACTAAGATTCAATAAGGTAAAAGCAGATACAGCAAATGCCTTGTGCTCTAGAATGCTGGCTGACATCTATAAAATGGACTTTGAAAATAATTCTTGTACTGAAAGATAAATTATTCTAATGAAGCATTTTGTACACGTTAAGTATCAAATGGGGTCCATCCGATACTCCCTTGCATCCATATCAGGAGATTTTTTTGTGATGCTTACACAAATGCTCCTTAATGACAAAGCAAAAGTCAATGATGTAAAACTCCTGTGTCTCTGTTGGGCCCTTACTGTGTGATCTTTAGTTGTAGATGTGCTTGTGTGTGTACATTAACATGCACATGAAAGAAAGGGTACATACTAAAGCTGGTTTAATTCAGTATGTGTTACCATGTTTTTATGGATTGTCGTGACTGATGACAATTGAAACATGAACAGGAAAAATGCACATAACATTTTTGCTTGACATGTATTATCATCAAACATGAGATTCTTAAGCTGTATTTACCATGTCCTCAGAGAGTGCCTTGATGTACTTTTTACCCATCTTTTTCTTCATGGTAAGGGAAATGGCTCTCATCTTCTTACCCAAACTTCTTCCATTATTTGCTGCTTTAGTTTGGCCTGCATCTCCAATGTCACTTATAGTCTCCAACTCAGATATCTGATTCAAAATAAAAAAGTAAGCCACAACTCACCATGAAAATGGAATTCAGTGTAGTGGAATAGGAATCACAGAAAAATATTAAAGACATGAAATGCAGTTAGAATGACAGAAGTCAGTCATAGCCATTTTCCTGGGGAGACGAGTTCCTAAACGGGTTTGCAGCACACCACTCTATGCGTGAACGACAGAAAGAAAATATATTTTATGCCAGAAAACATTGTTTCCTATTGTTTATTAATCCAAACAAGAATAGAGGGGATTTATGCAGGTTCTTGAAAACAAAAATGACACATCTGTGTCATTGTATGCAATGTGTCATTGCATATACATGCCAGTTCCTCTGGGCATGCAACAACCTGAAGTGCACTTCTGTTTTTTTTAAAAATTGTTTCTCATCTTCCCATCAAAGTACCAAAGTGTAGGTGTGATGCATTTTGGCAAGGGCTTGATCACTCAGACTGACCCAGGTACACAAGCAAAGTTCTCGCCAGTGTAAAATTTACACAATAGTTTCCCAATGTTTTTGCATAACTGTCGTGGGAAAGCGAACTGAAGAAAGTAAAACTGTGTTATACAGACCTCAGCTGAGTCGTCTGTCTTTGATATCGAGTGATGCCTGAAACGGTCAAAACTTCCAAAGCTGCTTGTGCGCTGTGAAAGAGAAAGACAAACCTTGACTCACTGATGGTGGTTTGTTCTGTTATTAAGGCTTAAATACAACTGTCAAGTCACCTGTTTGCGTGAAAAATTCTCCCAGATCAATGGACCATGAACTGCTACATCGAGCTAGAAACAAACTAGGAGGTGACTATATGGGGAAAAAATTGTGACTGTACAGTCAGAGGCAGAAAAATGAATAAGAGAACCAATACTGCTTCAAATACTAACCAGATCATGGATGTGATTGAATTCTACATCAGTTTCACATTAATTATACACAGATATCCAAGAGTTACTTCTAGGTAAGATTGCTATTGTGAGCTTAGAAAAAAAGGTGTTTCCATAAATTTTTTACAAGCTATGGAGTCAGTTATGGTGGCGTCAAATGTGGCAATTTATAGTTTACTTTTGCAGCTGGGGAGACTATTTATGGCTCTTTACCAACAGGAATCAGCAAGGACCGCCGAGGATTATGAATACATTTTTTTCCAAAATGCGTAGGTTCTGGAGGGAGTAAGTAACAGAATAATTAGGTGGTCCTTGTGTTTTATTTCCCAACCCACCAATTCAAAGATCTGATTTTTAAACATACACGGGTACAATTTTTCCCAGTGCCACAGCACATAAGAAAGGATGCATCACCTGAGCTGTGCATTAAGAGACCGTGAATGGATTGTTTTTACTTCCTTCTAATTTTCACCCTTTCTGTGTGTGTATAATTGACATGGTAAGGAGGGAAGTGGTGCAGCAGATTTTTGCAAGAGCGGTCACACAGAAATACCTGCCAGGCATGCCCGGGCAGAGTTATCTGACACTGCACTGCCCGTAGTGGCAAACTGCATAAAATTGGCATTGATGACCAGTCCCTTTAAGTGTGGCCCTAATAACAGCAGAATTTGGACATTTATCAACTCTACAGTGTGTTTAAGAGCTTGTTTTTATACCTTCACCAATACTCAAAGCTAAATCCAGAATGACTCCTTTTTTGAAATTTCTTCACTCTTCCATACTCAGTGGAAGTCTTTTAATGCAGTATGAGATTTCTTGAAGCAGGGTTTACTATTACATACTATGCAATATCATCTCAGCATATTTCTGAGTATTCAAAATCCCCTCTGGAAGGGAAAAACATATAAGTGATTTCAGACCACCTGGTTACAGGTTTTCCTGTATTTATTCATGCATTTACCTTGCCCATGTGATTTCAGCCAAACCAGTTCCTTGCTCTCCATTGCTTTCTTCCCCCCAAACCACACAAGCCATCTTATCATCTCCCCCTAGGTTTCTAAAGCACCCATTGTGCTCCCTTCCCCTGGCATCTCCAGCTGCCTCCTTTTGCTCTCCCATCCCAGACACTACAAGCCTCGAAAGGGCCTGTGAGCTCCTGGCTCTGCTCCACCATTACAGCTTTGCAATCTTCTCTGCCAGGTAGGAGTTTTCACAAGGTAGCCTCAGAGACAACTGAGGTAGACCATCCTTTGGGCAAGGAAAAAGGAGGAGAAAAGGACTGGTTTAATAGCCGCTCCCATTGCCTGTCTGCTTAATGCCAGCATGAACCTGCTTCCAGAGAAGCTAAGGAGAAACCTCTCAGTGATGGCAAGAGGAGCAAAGCTGCCCAGACAGTGAGTGCAGCAGGGAACACCCCTCTTGCTGCACCCATCCTCAACTTCCCTGCTCAGGCGGATGGGTTACTAATGATGCAGGTGTGCCGTCCTCTGGAAAGCTGGAAAACCAAAGACCTGTTTGAGCCGAGACCTAAGTAACAATTTCAGCTGCTGGCAAGTTTCTGAGTGCTGATAGATCCCTGTACCTGTTCTGCCCACAGCTGCCAAGCTGCTGGTTGCTGCTCTGTCTCCTCATGCTCTCCTTTCCTGGCAGCAGCTAGTCAGTCCTCTGTGGGACTCATCAGTAATAGCGTCAGGTTCCTGATGCCACACAGGGTGGTGAGGTAGCATTCAGGCTTCACAACTGTGATCTTAAGGAAGGAGTTCGTCTAAATGATACCAGCTACGCAGTGCACACTCAACCCTCCCCTGGGTGTTTCCATCCAGGAAGGACCCCATCTGATTCTGTCCCTGCTCATAAATCATAGGATTACTATCCATATTAGCTCCTTTATCTCTTACACACAGTTGCTTTTACACTAAAAATCGTTTGCAGGAGGAAAAAAAATATGACAAAGAAAAGCTACGGGAAACTGTATGCAAATACTTTGTCTTAAAGTCTCCATTTGAGAAGAAGAAAATCAGCATCCCCTGGAACACAACTGAAAAGAAAAGCTCCTTGCTGTTTCATTTCCCTGTTTTTCCATACTTATTTATTACCCAGCTCCTCCCCTCCAAAGGAAAAATAATTAATGTGGACATAGCAGTGGGAGAGACCTGAGCACAGCCAGACGGAAGAGGAAAACGTACCCACATTTTGGGTACATGTTCTAACCACTGCAGCTTAAGAGAAAAAGAAATAACATCATTTTTTTTTCCCCCACTACATTTCTGGACACATCTAACCTGAAAAATATTTCCAGCCAAAGGTTATTTGAAGAAGCTGACCCAGATTTCTGAATAATTTTGGTCAAGTAAAATGACATTTACTATTCATGAAGGGGAAAAAAAAAAGAAAGAAAAAAATCACACAGGTCTGGTCTTTATTGATTGTAATCTCTCAGAATATCTCTGTTGGCTAAACATTGTGGTGTATTTGTTTGGTTTTACCCTGTGAAATTGAAAAGGACAATTTGGATTGTACACTTCAATTTTGTCTAAAATTCCCATAAAGGACTTTCCTATTAAGTAGATGAACAATATCCTGTGACATGAGGTTAGCTCAATAGTATGATATAAAAACACAGCCCCAAGGATTATGGTTCTATTAGACAGGATTAACACCTTTCACTGGCTCGTCAACCCAGCCAAATGTGCCCTCCAGCATGGAGCAGAAGGGATAGAAAGAGGGAGGCTGGAATTCACAGCAATATTGGGAAAGTATAAAATAGTCTCACACAGAGATCTCTAAACATACACTGACCTTTCTGCTGCATTCAATCACTTCAAGATGTCTAGCAGGAATAACTGCATATTAAAGTGCAGATGTGCTGCAAATACTTTAAAAGGAACAAGAGGAAAAACATTGTTTATTGTTGGTCTTACCTATAAACAGCCTGAGCACAGGGAAATCAGTTATTCTTTTTCGACCCTTGAAACAACCTTATATCCTACATGTGCAGAAGCCTTGGGCTATTTTGTAGTGTACTTCAATGTTGCTTCATCCCTATTAAATATTAATAAGGGTTACAGGATGAGTTCCACTATTCTAGATAATGGTCTCGTTGCACTGAAGAGCACTAAATAGGGCTGCTTCAGCAATTCTCTAAACTAACTTTTTCCATTAAGTAATCAATAGCTACCACCTTTTAAAAATATATTCAACCCCATTACACTGATAACAAAAAGCAGATTTAGGAGCTCTGGGCTGCAAAGGGAACAGGACTATTACTTTCAGTAGTGTCAGTCACTGCATTAGTGTCAGGGAACACCTACTTTGTGAAGATACGCACAGGCTTTATTTCCAGGTGAAGGGAAGCTTTTAAAGTAAATGCAAAGCTACTAGGAGAAAATATGCTATTGACTTTTGATACCAGGATTCAGCATCCTAGAAAGTTAAGTGATTTTTCTGGCTGGATTCATGCAAGAACTACCAATGGATACGTTAAGCAAATACAAATTTGTTCAGTAAAATCTAATGGAAGCATGGACAGGGGACAAACACTTTCATTTTCCCACACAAGGACCAATCAAATAATTTCTATAAATCAACACATTAACTTTCATCCCTTCCCCTTTGGTATACCAAATTAGTGTAACAGAAAATATCACAGATATTTTTCAGTATTTTAAATCTTTCTTCCACCTTTTCCTGTATTTTCAATTCCCTGAAATCCAGGAACTTTAAATAAACACCTTAAAGGGATAAGTGCTATGCAATTGCTGTTTATTTTAATTTGCACAGTCTGCAGTTGGTGATCTGTTTTGCCTGTAAATAACCTATCATTTTCCCCAGAAAATGGTATGGTATACAAATAGAAAAACAACAACAAAAAGAGGTTCTGCGATCCATGTCTTTCTGTTATAAAACATTCTTCCCTTGTAGGGCACATCACAGGAGAAGTCAGTTAGTTCTTAAGATAAACCAGTCAGCGCTTCTCCGTGTCTAAAGACAACCTTTGAGCCAAAACTGGCAGCAGTTATCTGGCTAAATAATCAGTATAGCTGATATTCATCTCATATTTTCCTTTGGACAATTCATACTGCTCAGAGATCCGGTTCCCTGCCGTGAGAAATTCTGGTCCATTATGTTTTGCTTCAAGTCCTATTAAAAATAACTTTTAAGGCCAGCATGATGCACTGGCTTTGTACTGACCCTCTCGCACAAGTAAATCTCTTCAAATTCCTTCATGCATTTTCATTTTTAGCTTCCATTCATCCTTAGACTACCCAGACCACGTAAGCTATATAGGGGCAAATGCAGTCACTGGGAGTAAATAAAAGGGAGCTCAGCATGTTGCCCAATTTTCTTGCCTGCCACAGACACTTGTATTCTTCCCTCTCTCCTCGGAAGAAGACACAGCAACTCCCAAGAGGACAGTCTGTGCACGCTGCTTTGATCGATGGAGATAAGTGGAGCTCAGGCTTTGATTCATTTCTTCTGTTCTCTGATGCTCCTAGTGCCTTCAGAAGGAGGAGACTACTCTGAGAATGAAATTAAGAGTTACTAAGGTAGGGATGAATATTGCCACTCTGCTAGCTTGTCTTCTTGCTTGTCCTTTACTTTCCCAGAAGGCAAGATAGCAATTTTGAGCTTTTGGGATGATTTGTGGAAAAAACAACCAACAATAAAAAGCCCCTCACTTCTCTATAAAGAAAGAGGATTTGCATACAAGATTCAGTAACTCTCCAAATTGTAATAGAGAAGCAAAAAAAGAGAAGATATCATCACCTCCGGACCTATTCACACATTAGTTACACACATAGAACTTCTGACCACTAACCAAGCTATTGCTATAACATTCTATCCCACACGAAACATGGCCTAAACCTTGTACTTCTCCAGTCAAAAGCAATAAAAAAGATACAGCTTGTTCTTGCTAACTCAAATAGGGCAATCTACTGAAACAGCATTTTTTACTGGCTTAAAAATGACTCTGTAAAAGGCTGGTTGTTATCGTAGTCTGGTATTCCGTAACTTCATGGAGGTGGGGAGAGAGGGGAGTAAAGTGATCTTTGAACAAAACTTCCACCATGAAGACTCAGAGCAAACACCCTAATTTTAATGGTGGAAAATGAATGGAAACGAAAAGCTGTATAAAAAAGTGAGATAATCGTACTTAACACTCCTCCAGGTCAAGAAACTTCACTCTCCAAAGTAAACACTGAGTGGCTATTTTATCAGTACCGCTATCTGGTACCAGCCTCGGTCTCTCAAGCCTGAACCAATGCTGACACAAAGCACGTAGTTCCCGATAACCAGCCCCCACGTCAGAGTTTCCACTAGAAACTAATTTCTCGAGTGCTTTCAAAGGGCAACTCGTGCAGGGCAGGTGCCAACGTAGCTGAGAGCAAGGGGGAAGCTACGGTCATGAAGTTAAATGGGCGAGATGGTTTGCAAAGTCTGTAAGTCTTCCTCAGGAAGAGGCAAGCCACGTAGGAAGTCTGAGCAAAAAGGCAATTTCATCTGGCAAAAGAATGTGCTGTGTTGATTAAACAAGTTTGTGAGGAACTAAATACAGAAGCAATTTAAGAAAAGTTCATCTTAACACTAAGAAAGTTTTTTGCAACTGAATGTTGCAAAATGTACAAGGGGGGGAAGGATCTGACTCCTCTTCCTTTAAATGCACATTGACCCTGAATTTTGAATGCTGTCATTCCTGGCCAGTTGCTGAACACCACTCTCAGCTCCCAGTGAGAAAAGTCACTCCAAGTGTTCTTCTGGCAGTCTGTCCAATTCTGGGAGTGTGCGCACAGGTATTTGCAATAATTATGTAATTAAGTCTTTATTATTTATATGACATTTAATTAAAAGTGACTTTCAGTGGCACACAAAACGACGAAAAGAAAATGACTTTAAAAGAAGGTTAAGGATGTGTGACAAACCCAGAGGAGCTATGAAAATGACAGTTAAGGACTTGGCATGATGTGTGCTTCTACCTCCCTGTTATCCTTTTTTACCCTTCATTTACACATGGGCAGAAACATCGAGGGACAAGCCTGGAAAGCCACCCTCCACAGAACTGTGACTGCAGTAAAGGGGAGTGCTGTCTGAGTAAAGACTGGTTAAACACCACGTAAGCGTTGCAGGCTTTGATCTTTAATCCCTTAAGTACCAACATCTTTCCTCTTCTGAAACTTTCTCCTCTCCCAACCAGATGAATGCGCAGATGAATTCTCATATTTTAAAAATTAATCACCTTGCCTCAGTTAAAGTCCTTTCCCTGCTTACATATACAGCATGATTTTATTAATGCTGTCTGTTACCTAGGTCCTGACTTTGCAGCTGCAGCTGCATTTCTCGTGTGAGAGAAATTACTCACATGCGTGTTTGCAGAATGGGCTTTAAGCAAGGACAAAAACATATATGTCCAAAGATGGGCCAAGAAGCACGTAGACCCCAAGGGCTTAGTTTCAGAGCCCCATGCCTGTCCAGCACACACGGAGTGGGGCAGCCGGCGTACTCCCCCAGCAGAGGTGGGATGATATTACCATGAATGCTCCTACACCAGAGCAGGAGCGGCGATAAGGAGCCTACTGCCTCGTTGTGCTATACATAGACTGCATGCAGAGCAGTGCAGGGAGACACAGCACGTCCATGGGCTTTGCTGTTCCTTTTTGCAAGCCTGAGAGCAGCCACAGCTGCCAACTGCAGCACACTCGCCTGCCAATCCTGGAGCAGAGCAGCAGGGGATGTGCAGAAAATACTCCTGCCCGGTGTGACAGTCTTTTGGTTAGAGCCTCTGCGACTCAGTTATTGTACCACAGCCATACAAGATCCTTTACAGGGGTTATTTCAATGGCAGCGAGAGCCTCCTTGCCTATCTTAATGCTTCGTTCATGCGTGACATGGGAGCTGGTCCTGCTTCCAGGGAGTCACCGAGAATGAAAGGCAGCTTCTGCATTCCTTGCTAGGGAGAGGCATGTTTTCAGTGGAAGGTGTTCCTTGAAATGACCTTCCAGAGGAAAACAAGATTAAAAAATAACCTCTAAGTCATGGTTAAATCTGACTGTCCCAAAACCTCGTTTCTTTTTCTGAAGAGTAAGCAAGCTTCAGAAAACCCTTATACAAGTTTTACTGCCGTCCTGCAGTCTTATCCTTGACAACAGGTAATGACCAACAATAAGCTAATTCTAAGAAACTTGGGGGAGGGGGGAGAAAGAGACTTAGTTTTTATTACTTTTAAATGAGTGTTTGATACATCATGTTGGTTCCCCTGATTAATGATCACAGCAAACTCAGCCATTGGAGTTGTAATGTTTCTGCAAGCTTCCCTACAGCAAAGCTTAGCCATTAATTCAGTGGCATATGTCAGCTCAGCAGAGCAAGGTCACTCTTCTCTTTCAAGGGGAACCTTTTTAGAAATAATAAAACTGACAGAAAGTTCTTTTTTGCATGCTTTATGTCACCTGAGGTTGAGTGCTGCAGTTAATATCACAGAGCTTATAAACATTCCCATCTTCAGCAATCTCCAACACCACTGGGCTCTTGGAACCTCAACTTTTTTTTTTTTTTTAAGTAATTTAGTGACAGCTTGATGTGGGGCAGATATACAGTATGTAACCTTAAATGAGTAAAAAATGAGTAAAAAATGAACAAATCTTTTCTTAGGCTCTTTAGAGGAGAAATTTTGGAAGGCACTAAGAGACTGCTGATATTGCAGTGTGCATTTAGGATGTTAGTGCTTCGAGAAGAAGATATAGGATTAAGGACTTTGTCTTCATGGGTGCTTGCACCTTTGGCTAAAAGGTGAAAATCTTAAAATCCTACTGGTTCACTTGTTTTCGTGTCACTGTTAACTGATACTGAAGGCTGGAAATCTGTAAAGGCATGCGATGTAAAGAGAACAGTAAGTTAATTGATCTATTTGTGGAATAATTTTGAACTTGTGAGTAGATAAAAATGTGTTAGTCATCTGCTATGATAACTAATTGCAACTGGAACTTATTTATCGGGATACAAATATTATGGAGCATGATAAACAAACTAATTAGCTGAAGAATAAGTTCCAAACAATAGGCCAATTTTTCCCCCCTCATTATCTCCCTTCAGACATCCAGACTACACTTGATTAATGAATCCATAGTGAGATTAGCTGAAATTGCCTTAATGGAGATGCAGTATAGTAGAGGAGCAAAATTCAGTGCAGTATCTATCATCAGCCACTGTGAATTTTAGTGTTTCATCAAATCTATATGTCCCATTATTTACATTATTTTTATCTTAGAAAACAGAACAAACATAAAAAGACTATACTCATTACAGTGGTTAACTTTTGACTCCTTTAAAATGATGACCAGTGGCACCAATTTTTTCCAATTCATGTATCCTCCCTTGTCAGAAGGCAGAGTTCTGGTATTGGCTTATTGCCATCAATGGGCCAAAGTTATCCTTATTGTCCAGTTGAAGAAAGCACACATGGCACCTCACTGCAGCCTTGCAGGCTTCAAAAACTGGACATGCTTGCACAACAAATGCCTGGGAATCTAAAATGTGCTCCTTGGAAATTTGAACTTACAAAATAAATTCAATAAGCTTTTGGTTTTGGACCAGTATGGAAGCTGAAGGATTTCCACCTCAGGGTTTCCTAGTGATTTAGCACTGTGAAAGAATACTTCTTAGTGCAGAGGTTACGATGTGTTAAATTCTGGGTTTTCTTTGTGGCATATGTTCTATAACTGCAATCCTAAGGAAAAAATCTAGTCTGAAGACAAGATAGCATCCTGATTCTGTTCAGGTCATACCAGGTGTTATACCAGAAAGAAGCACAATAAATAGCTCACTGAGAGTACCTGGTACAGCAAGTGGTACTAGTCCAGTATGGGCACATCATGTCCCCTCTCTCGGTTCTATTATCTCTGTGGCATGGGTTTTATTGGAATCACAGCTCATTGGAAAACTACCGTTTCATCTCAGAAAAAACAAACGTACCAGACATCTGAAGTGTGTTTTCATTCTGACTCACAACAAAATTGAGACTAAGCTTTTCACCCCTCCCTTGCTCTTGCAACCTCCATGAAAACCATGCGTAGTTGAGAGACTCACCAATGAGATGACGCTACCAAGGCACTGAGAGCAGTGAGAGCTTTGAGGTGTTATGTGAAGCCCAAATTCAAGGCCATACTCCAAATCCTACTCAAATCTGGCCTTTCATTGCAAAGGGGATTGTACCAGCTACAAGGTTTTAAGCTTTCATGAATAGGTAGGAACATGTCTGTTCTTCCCATTCCCTCACATATTAACAAAAATCCCAAACACACAATTTTCAGATATTTTACCCACGTAGACACAATTACCAAGAGGCATTAATCAAATGAATATAAGCTCCATTATAGAGACAGAAAGGAAATAATGGAAACACCCCAAAAGACAATATCGAAGAGCCCTGCCATATACTTGTGATGACTATAGCTGACTGCCTAACCTAGCATCATCACATGCATCCTCTACAAGGGCTCTGAGCTGCTCATCCATCAGTGAACCATGTCCCCTTCCCAGCTGTGTGAGGTGGTTTTTGGACTTCACATCTGAACTTAAAAAGGGGGCAGACAGACAGAAGCATATGAGAAAGACAGCACAGCTGTGGCGAGTGAAAGCAGCTCAAGAGTGGTAAAGCTCAGCATCTACTTTGCACAGGTGAAGGCAGCAGAGAGTCAAGCTGCATGAGCTCATTCAGCTGTCTCAGTCACTTTGTCATCTCATCTTCACACATCTGCTTTTGGCTGTGCTGTTGCTAAGTGAAGCTGATTTCTTTATCTCACGACTGCAGGCTGTCAGTGACAAAGGTCCATCTCTATCTCAAACATAATGGTAAAGTGAAGACATTAAACCGTGCCATAGCTTTTCCATGCTTTCTGGTTGAACAGCACTTGTATACTGCTTCTCTTCTCCCTGAAGAAGCCATGAAAAACCCTGCAGAAAAACCTAAAACTAAGTACTTCAGAATTCCAGTAGCTCTGTATCTCACTTGCCTTTCAACATACCTGAAAGAACAGCAAATCTACGACACCTTCTGAATGAGGTCAACATGACCACGTAGAGGAACTATGGTTCTCAAGGAAGTAACCATTCAGTATCCCATGGAAATCAAGGACAGGAGTGTGAGGTTACTTGGTTCTTCTTGTGAAGATTACAAAAGAGATGAAGACATAAAAGGGTAGGAAAGTGACTAAAACGTCATCCAGAAGACATAATAGTGCAAAACATTGGGTGGATCACTAGATGTTTTTCTGAAAGAAAGCTTCTTGTCATGTCAGTGCTGGGTGATGGTTAGAAATGGCAGTCCCTTTGCTGTTGACATTCAGCTTACCAGAAAGATGCCAGTAGATGTTACGACTGGCAGCGAAGCAGCCTGAAGACTGTGTACAGTTGTTATCCAGCTTTCTTGTGTATCCATGGAATAAACCAAAGAGGTATGGGAAAAAAAGTGGCAGTATGGTGTAGAATATGTATAGTCAAAGAAGTAGCTTCCCTGAAGCAGTTAAAGATCTCCAGACTTTTCCCTAGGCTGGAAGTTTGGGAAGAACAAAAAAAGTAAGAACATGCTCTTGAGTGCACTCCAAGTGGAATAAGATATAAAAAGCTAGAAAAGTAAGAGCAAGCAGATATACAAGAGAGATTTCACTTGGGGGAAAAAGCAGGTGGTCATTCAACTTCCTGTGGAATATCAACATACGTGCACACACATGCTTTCACCTGGTGTACAAAACTAAGTTTTCTATTAGGATGGTTTAAAGGACTTGTGACTTACTAAATGTTCAGAGCGTTTGTAATCTGTGCCAAGCAGCAAAATGTCTAGAGCAAAAACACTGATGTTGCTAATTTGTGGAAGAGTATAACAGTTTCTAAGAACTGAAATAACTCTGCTGTCTGTTGCAAGCTTTCAGAATATAAGGGTTAAGGGATATTGTGATTACAGAGGCCCAGAAGACTTTTTATTTTCCTTCTCTGCAATAGGTATTGCCTGGGGTTTCTGCCCACACATCAAGGGGTTGAGTCTTCTGGCTAACATGTTTGTAGCCACCCACAAATTGCTTTTACCAGCTGGCCAGTGATGGCTTTATAATGACTTCTGTCTGGCTTTATGCTATGACACAGATTACTAGAAGAGTGCTGAAACCTACAGAAAACTGTAGGCCACATCCTCTGCCTGTTCTGCCTGTACACAGTTACTGCTTTTTTTCCAGCAGTGTCAGGTATCCTGGCCAATGTTCAATTTGAGGTATTTTGGGTTTCTTAGAAACAATATTGAAGTCATCTGCTCTACAAAGCTAATTAAGGAATTTAAAGGTAACTAATGCTGATTTATGCCACCTTGGTAGTTGTGCTACAGTACTTATCAGAGAGTAATTATAAATTATGTGTTTGATTGTCCTGTTTCTAAAAATGGCCAGAGAAGGTGGTTCATCTTTAAATGCTCTTGCTTGCTTAGGAAAACAAACGAAGACCCAAACTAGGTTTGTTACTCCAAGCAAAATTAATATTAATAAGAAAATATTCCCTTCAGGAAATTTGCTCTCACTTTCTTTAAAATATTCTGCTATTAAGGACTTCAGCCTGGCTAGAGAAGGGAAGACAGGGACGAAATAAGAAATTACCTGAGTTTTCCACAAATTTGGTCAAAACTTAAAAGGTGCTATACTCAAAAAACACACAAAAGAGGCCAGGACTGGACCAGGCCACAGATGTCATTTTTTCCTTTGGCACACAAGCTAGTCTAGAGATGTGTGAGCCCTCAACAAGCCTGTGTGTTGATCTGAACGTCAAAATGCAGGGTCTGAATATCCCAATTAGCCTCCTGGCAGGGACAGGAGAGAGATAGCTGTTCTTTCCCCACAAAGACCCAGGACCCTTACTTTCTGGTGAGAAAACAAAATTCCTCAAATTTCAAGACCTTACCACAAGAGATATGCTAACATATACGTTAAGACATGAACAACTTTTTGAAACTGCTGTTGAAAAAAAAAAGTTTGCTGCCATTCAAAGAAGGATGATAATATAAATGAGGAAAAAATACCAGAGGTAAGAGGAGCAATAATATGTTTGTAGAGCCTTCCACTCACACCCAAGGTTAACTCTAACCTTGTTCTAGTTTTTTATGAAGCCTGGGGGAGACAGGAAACACCTTCTGAAGTGTTACCTGCAATCCGTTTTTTCCCCATCTACACATACTTGGTTATTAAAAGTATAATTTTTTCTTTCTCTGAGCCCCCCCTGATAAAGGCCCACAGGTATTTCCACTATAAACCAGATTCTTAAAAGTGCTACCCAGATGTTGTCATCCATTTCTGCTTATTTAACAGAGTTCAAATGGATTTTGACAAACAGTCTTTCTTCAAGAGCAAATGCAGTAAAGACCTTTAATGACAGAACTATGTGTCATCTTTGCCTATAAGCATAAATTTGCACAGCGGGCAGTTCGGTGAAAACAGCTTATCATCAACTCATCACCTCTCATCATTGTTAGAATGAAATGCAAATGGAAACGAACATCACTTCAGTCATGGTTGTGAAAATTAGCATCTGTGACATTAGCAGTGGCTCATTTATTATGCACTCAAAATTTCGGGGGGGGGGGGGGGGAAGAATATAAAACTTGCTGTTTCCAGAACTCTACCAGTCTTTACCTTTGAAATAAAATTAAAAACCTCAGCTTTCCTCACTCAAGGATAAATCCTAGTTAATATTCATTAACACTGAGCAATTTCTGCACTGCAGATCTTGTCCTGCAGAAGATCTAATCATGTTTTGAATTATTTTTTGTGTTTAGGCTTGCTGTACTTATTTTCTGTTTTATTTTCTTTAATAAATATTCCCCATTGGAGAGTCAGAAGCCACCATCTAAGAAAAAGGCAGCACTACAAAACTTGCTTATAGCATCTGTCTGCACTACAGGCTCCAAACACTTAGTCAAGCAATAAACCTTACTCAGGTGACAAATCCCATTGAAATCAATGGGATCACAGCTAATTTATTTTTTTAAGTGTTATCAGAATCAGGATCAGGCTTTCTGTGAATAATTTATAAAAAGGGGAGATCCTGGCCTCAAGTCTATGGAAAAAATATGCATTGATTTCTGTGGAGGCAGGGTTTCATTTAAAGCTTATAAAAAGGAAAATTATTGGTATGAAATAGTACTAGGAAACAAAGTTGCACATTAAAATATTTCCTCCCATTGGATTTACCACTTTTTTCTCATAACCCTGAAAATAAATAATAGATTATCACCTAAGTAAACAAATATTGATTTAATTAGAAGCTTGGACATATTTTTGCCTAAACAAAATGCACATGCATTGACCCTGAATTGTCTTACACACCAGAAGTAAGCTGAGTTTCAAGCACCAAGCGCATTTGGAAGCAGAATAAGGAAAGAGAAACGTCTCAAACCTTTAGCATAAACATAGATCAACTGTCATGTAGAATAATGACACAAGACTTTCTTCAGTCAAGTCAGAAAGAAGTGGCACAAAGTAGTCTTTGCTTCAGCTTGAAGTAAAGCCAAGAATCATCAGGCAGTTCTCGAGTTTGCTATGTCCGTAGGAATTTGAGAGAAAGAAATAGGCTCTACCCAGCACATTTCATCCCTTGAAGTGGGCAAGACAATGCGGGGATGTTTTACAGATTATTTGCACCTGGTCAAATGTGTAAAACAGTGCAAAGTGGAATGCGGAGTAGCTGCAAAATGCTTTAGTGGTGTTTTATTTGTATGGTGCCAGGATATGGTGCTGCCTGAAGCATATGAAAAAGAGAAGACTAGATCCTGGATAATTTCTTAGAATGTTTTTTCTTACCATCTTTCTAAATGTGCTTCATGGCACTCCCCAGAGACACTGACATCTGTAACATCATAAGGGCCAAAGAGGCTAAAATCCAGGTGGTTTTAGGGGTCTTTGTTTCACCCTCTAAGTCAACTGCTCTCTTCTTCCCCAGGTCTCTAAATGCTGGTGGGACAGACTGCACAAACTCCTAGCTGAAATACACCCAGTAAAAGCATCCTTTCCCCTACTTGCTACAGTACTTTCCTGCTCTGCCGCTAAAACTCCAGCAATGCAGGAGACACATGCTCACCCTGCAGTGAGCGGTCGGAGCTTGGCTGACTCCGGCTGTCAGCATGACCACAAGACTCAGGGCTAGGTGCAAGATGCTGTTTGTTTGACCTCACCTGCCTACAAATAACACTGCAGCTCAGAACAGCTATGCCGTGTAAACCGAGCCATGCCTCATCTGACGGAAAAGAAAGGGGCAGATGAGGACTGAAAGGAAGCGCTGAGAGAGAGCTGCCTCTCGGTGGATGCCCTGATGGGAGGTGCACAGGCTCTGTTGTGATAGAAAGTCATTTAAGGTCCTGGATAGACGGATAGGTTAGATTAGACAGGCTTGAAATAGAAAGCCTAGCCCTTCAATTGGTTGAATTTCTTCAATATTAAGCATGGTATTCCTTCACCTTTGTCAAAAAGTATAACCGGATGCTGATATTCTCCACATTAGAAAGCAATAGAAGCAAAAGGCTTAAAGAGAAAATCCTGGTGAAAAACTTGAATTAATGTACAGAAGTTCATCCAACTGTGATAAAGACAACTGGTCACTATGGATAAGATTCGGTTACCTAAAAAGATCTTTTTGGGGTCCTCTTTGAGGGCCTAAGGTAGCAAACCTGATTTTCACTGAACACTCCAGACCTTATGGGTCTCCCATAGCTCTTGTCTCAGCCCCATACAGATGTGTTGGAGACACTGGGACATCTAAGCTGCCTAAAGGCAAGGTGAGGTAGCACAAGACCTTCACAGTGACAATGGCATCTTGCCCTGCGAGTATGAGGAGGTACCAAATGTTGCCTGTGCAGAGCAGGGGCGGCCAGGAAGTGATCCTGGGAAGTCACTTGTGAAATCCTGTAACTTCTGTCGGGAGGTAAGGACCTGCGTCCCATGTTGCCCAATTCAGTATTAAGCAACTTCAGTGTTTGCGCTGCTTCCACAGAGCATGTTTCAAAACGTGCTAAAACAAACTAAGATTTCCATACCATGCACTGTGGGGCTGTTTCCTCCCGTGCCCTTTTTGTGAATAGCACATTCAGCAAACACATTCTCACCGTGGAAGTTTTACACAATTCTGTGCAGAAGTGGGACTACAGTAGTTGAAGTGTTTCAAAGCACACCACTGAGGCAGAAAGACATCCTGAGCCACTTCACCAAGACCTTTCCATTTTTGTAAACATTTACAGTACAACAAAGTCAGCACAGCAAAGTCAGCAGGTTTGACACTCAGCCAAGTGGTTAGACTCTCTTTATCCCTGCTTTACCCATATGGTGAATCAAATCCATGACGGTGATTTTTTTTTTGTTTTTTTTTGAGAAGCCACAATGCCAGCATTTTAATAGCATGGAGTGCACTCAGGAATAAATAACTAACTGTGTGGAAAAAAAATTTAAAGAATCAGGCTGTTGTTCAGGCATGTATTATGCTGGAAGAAGAGAGTGACCAAAACTTGCTTTTGAAATTATTTAACAGATAGGAAAACAAAGCGCATCCACAGTGCCTGTCATGGTCATTTCTTCCTTAACCTATAGAATAATAAGATATTAATTTTACTTCTGACCTGTCTTTAAAAAACAGTATGGTAGTGCAATACACAAAAGCCAATGCTGAGTAAAACCAGAAGACATTCCTGCTGAAATAGCATCTGCAATTATATTTAAGGCCCAGAAATCACAAAGTGAGGTGTATTCCCAAACAAAGAGACGATGGGTCTGTAAACTAGGAGACAGTGAGTTACTGAGAGCAGAACTATCCTAACGGGCTTTTGTATTCTCTTATTTAAATTTTCACCACTGGGAAACTGAATTAAAAACAGATACTGATGCTCTCAGTTCTAGCAGTAGCCATTTCTCTTCAGGCTTACAATATACTTGCAAAAGTCATTCTGCGTCCAGTCCAGAGACTGAAAATAAATTTCTAGCACAGAACACATCCTTATGTATCCTGCAAAAGTCTCACTTACTTTCTTGCAATTCCAGATTTTGGAAAGTGTCCAGTGTAGCATATTATCAATTTATTCAGACTATTTATTTCAGGCTGAAAGTATAATAAAAACCAGAGAAGTGAAGATGACAAACACTGATTGCCAAGTACCTTCTCCTTTGGTTACGATGATGCAGAAGCAAATTTATTAAAATAAGGAACAAATGTAATAGCTTTTCTAGTTCCTTACTGATTCTCACACTCTTTTGTGGGATGTCATCTGTTTATCATAGATGAAAGGGAGAGGGGGATTTTTGTGAGCCCCTCTGTTAAAAGACTGATGCAGAGCATATAACAATAGACAAAGTACAGTACCAAGACTCTTTAGCACAGCTATAGCAGCTTCACAATGATGATCACTTGAATTGGATCATTACTTTTATAAAGTGAGTATATACAAACAGATTTCTTAGGTTATACCACTAAGGCATTTGCTAGCCCACCAAGAAATCCCGAAGCTAGGATTTAAAAGGAAATCCTCCCTTTAAAAATTGTTAAGAATTCCTGTCATTATTCACTGACAATAAAAATTAAACATTCTTACCTTTGGCTTTTGACTTTTCTCCTTATCAGACACATTAGATGGTTTTCTCTTCAACATTTTAAATTCAGGTTTATCCAGCTGAGGTGCAAATGCTACCAGCTTGTAACCAAACTAAGTACAGCAAAGCGTACTGCCCAAGCGTACATCAGTTACTCAGTTCCTTATTCTATCAGGATGTGACTTCACGCAGCTGCTTTGTGGCATGGGTGAGCGAGCTGAAATCTTTGTTTGTGAGGGAGTGAAGAAGGAGGGGAGGAAGTGACGGGGGAAAGAAAGAGGTGCACTACGCTGAAAATGAGGAAAGGGTTCAGAGTGAGAAATACCGTAAGACTAATCGCCTTCTATGTCACTGTCAGGCCTCAGCAATATTTTGAACAACCTCAAGGAAATCATCCTCTTTTCCTTTCTCATTTTTCCTCAGTCAGCCTTGTGGCACTAACTGCACCCTTCATTTCAGCTTCTGCTGGGACTCAAATGTGAAGAAGGTATGCAGCTGTTCAGAGGACCAAGGTATATTATCCCCCGGCAGATTCGCACTGCACTGTGGTATATGGTCTAGCTGGTCCCTAAGGCCTCCCATTCTCTCTTAGCTCTACAGTAATGCACTAAAAGCAATGAGATTGAAGGTCACTGGCAGACAAGAGAGGTTTTCTAAAGCCATCTTTTTCTTTTGCATGGTGGAATAATCTTTCGCCATTCATCACAGAATTTGGACTCCCTGAAACAGCACTTTTCAGTCCTCTGTTGTCCTTGATTTGGTGACAAAGTCACAGGGAGAAAAAGCAAGTCTAACAGAAGGCTTACAACAAGGAGACAGAGGAGAACAGCAGAGGTCCTTTATACCCTCTTGACAAACAGCCCAGAGGCCAAATAAAAGTGGAGGTATTAAGACAGCTTTGAATTTCTGCTTCATTTTTCTTGATATTATTTGCCAAAGTCAAACAAACAAACGTCTTGAGTATTTTAAGTAAAACTTATTTGTTGTGAATCATAGGCCACACAACCTGAAACCATGAAAAATTCCCAATGTTTTGCTGAATGATGAAGGCGAATTCTCAGTTTCAAACCCCAAACTTTTGGGCCACCCACAGAGCTTCAATTAAATCTTAATTTAGCATTACTACAAATGAAAAATAAACCTATTTCTAAGTAAGTTGCAGGAAAAATGTTCACGAGTGTCAAGAAAAAACTTTGGTAAATTTTTTTATTTTTCAAAATTTTGATTACACTTTTTCAGACTTTTTTCCAAGCAAGTCTATTTTAAGCAACTTTTACTTATATGTTTTGCATAGATAAAAGCTCTTTTAAAAGAGCAAGTCATTATGGAGGTCTCTTGCACCAAATAAAAATTCAGAAGTCCTTGTCAATCCAAATACTCAGTGCACAGACCTTCCTTTCTCTTTGTCATTCTTTTAATATGGCTGAACTCAAATCTCAAGGAAACCTAAAAAAAGAAACCATCCAAACTGAAAACCAAAAGAACTGATGGTTGAAAGCTGGTAAGAAATGCATGGGTCTTATTTCTTAGAATTGCCTTTCTCAGTCACGTAAACACTTCTAACTTTTTGAAGCATCTGTGAGGAGACAATGCTACATAGGCAGGTAGTCTCTTGGCTGAATTGCTCTCTTCCTCCTCTATCATATGAATACTCCAGGGAGGGATAAGACACTGCTCATCAGATGAATTCCCATTTCAGTTTGCTATTTGGACTTCTATTTAAATGTTTAAGAAACGTTTTGGAGGCCACCTTGGATTCTGTTGGATAGGCAACTGAATGGACTGAGACTGATTAAAGAGTAATTATTATATGCTAACGGTATAATAAGCTTTTCCTTTCCAGACCTTCTAAGAACCATCTTGGTAAGAAAAGGAGGAGGAACTGGGGTTAAGGTGCTGAAATTCTGCCAAATATTGTGCAAGACTGTTCTCTAGGTTATTGGATTGCAGTGGAGTACGTGTTGAACCTCAACCCATTAACTAAGACGTTTCACTTCACATTTTAATCAGAACGACATTCATCTAGAACAGAATTGAATTTATTATTGCTATTATTAATAATAACATATCCACCAGAGCTCATAATAATTGATATCATTAATAATCAATTCTTAATAATAATAATCGTGAACTCTGAGACACATTTCTTTCACATATCTGATAACAACACCTGAAAAGTCCATTTAAGTGGCTAACCATAAGGAGGTTTTACCATGGATATTTAATCAGCCTTAGTAATTCAGTATGGCCATATGGTTTTATAAAAGCTGTATGTATTTTTAATAGTAATTAAACCTGATTATTTATCTACATAGAGGTACATTGCAGTATATTGTTTTTCTTTTTAATCTGATCCAAATGTGAGGATTAGATCAGACTCTGCTGATCATTAGACTGTGATTTCCTGTCTCAGGCCCCTGTTAAAATCTTCAAGATTAATAAAATGGGAACTCATCTGAAGAGTAATATATGAGCTTCCTTTCTGTAGAATATTTATTGTTAAACAGGAAGAAAGAGGCCATTTCAAGAGATATAGTACCCACCCATATCTATTTCCTTTCCTCATCCACATATCAGAAAAATTATAGCAGCTTGAGAGCTGACCTGATTATGTTCTTGCCCTTGGAAGGCTGACCCACACTAGTTTTAAAAAGTAACAAAGTGAAGAAAATCAAACATATATAACATTAAGTTAATTTAATTTAGTTAACCAATAAATTTCAAAAGGAGTTCTTTTGAGTTAAAAACTAGTAATAAGCTTGGTGGTTATATCTTCTGCGTTTGAAGCTAATTTTTCAAAGGGCAATGAATATGTAAAATTAAAAGCAAAATTCTCATAGTCAGTTTTCTGTAGGACATGACTGCAGGTAACTTATGCCATTTCCTTGCTGGTCTTTGAACCTGATTCAAGCCCCAGTGAAATCAATAGAAGTTTTTCAGGTGAATTGTATGGGGCTTGGATTGACTCCTCCATCTTGAAATACCCAGGCAATGTCACTTTTCTCTCTGGGAAGTCCTATTGGGAAAAAGGCTATCCACTTAAAAATAATTAAGATGACCCCATGAGAATGATTTCCACTGTCATTATATTTCTAAAAAGCAACATACCTTATAGCTTATTATTATCATTATTCAGTTTTAATGAATAGACCATGATGAATGGTCCTGGATATTCAAGTGCTTTATGTGCCTCCCTCCCACACGATATCAAGTGCCGCAACAGTGCCATATCCCCTCAGTGGCTCCATCCAGTTACCTTGCCCTAAAAGGAGAGATCACTTCCAGTCTAAACTGCAAGTGTAAACTTATCCTTTCAATACCTGATTATTCTGATAAAACTAAAAAGTACAGAGCAAAGTAGATTGAAGGGTTTAGCACACCGGGGACCTGTCAAAAAGCAAATGAACGAGACTTTTTTCATATTAGCAACTCGTCTTTCATTGTCTGTCAGACAAATCTGGTCCAAGTTTAACCGGGGACTCAGAGATACCTTGGGGCTGTACGTTGCTTTCCCTAATGCTAAACAATTCCAGAGTGTGTTAATCTGTTTATTTTAATTAAAATAAGACTTGTATTTTGTACAAGAAAGGAATCATGCCTTCGGCCTCTGCTTTTGTGGCCATGCCGCTCCCTGCATGATCTAGCTCCCTTAGATATTGCAGAAATCTCAGAATAGCAAGTGGAGCTGAGTGAATAATTTGCAGTGAATAATTTACTTAACAAATTTAATCTTTATTTCCTCAAGGAATGTTCATGAGCAGAACACAATTTCCTCATATGTATTAATTATGGGCCAGAACATAGCTAGATACTTCCCTCTCCTGGTCTAATCTGAGCAAGGGCCAGCCACAGTTACAGTCACTTACTCCTCAGCAGAGCTCTCTCCGTCAACTACCACAGCAAAGACTACAGAAACTAAAAGGAACAAGTGTGAAAAAGTGAAGTTAAGTCCTCCCTCCCCTGCCAAGAACCCATGAAAGAAGCCAGATTTTGCAGGCTGGGCTGGGCTGTCTTTATAGCTATTTAAACTAAACATTCACTTTTAATTTTAACTCCAAAAACTGAGGCTGTGATTTTCCATTGGGTTGCTGGGGAATAGAGCTGGATGCTTAAGGCCCCATCTTTGAAACTCCCACACTCACTGCAAACTCATCACTGTGAGCATCCAGAACTTAGCACTGAAAATTAGTCCAAAATGCTTAGGGGCTTCATGCAACTGGGCATGTAATTTCCTGTTGAATAGGCTCCTATGTGCTTTTGATCAGGAATAAAAAAAAGAAGTAGCTGCAGAAATTCAGGGTCTTCAAGACACAAGAAGGATTAAAGAATATTTTAAGCTTACATCCTTGTTTTGGCAGAGGGTTGATACTATATCAAGAAGACTCCTATACTGTACAACGTATATTTCTTATGAAGCCTGCAGAAACTGGCTATTCAGCAAAGCTAAAAACTGACATCTGAAGTTATCTTCAAAATTGTGATCTTTGCTGTGTAATTTACATTGCGGGGGGATTTTTAAATGTCACACATCTAAACTGAAACTGCATGAGGGACCAACAAAAGTCTAAGTTTGTTTAAGCAACTGCAGAGCAGCAAGAATACCCTCATCATGCCAAGTCCCAGGAATTGTGAATTTGGCCTCTCTCAGACTACTGGGCTTCCTTCTCTTCCTGAAAAATGTTTTTGTGATTCTTCCTTCTCTTATGCTAATCCTTTGCCACTAAGGTTGATGAAGTCACAAAGAAATATGGCAGGGACTATAGAGCAGGCTATAGAGCATCACTACCAGAGCTCCTACTGAATTTAAAGATTTATCTGGTACAAAAAGCAGTTTCTATTCTGTGAGCAAGAAAAAGCATCTCATTGCCAGGCCCTCAGACTGTGTCCTTGGCATGCTCCCAACACCACCTGACCTAAAGGGAAAATGAAGTACCAAGAACTTATCGCAAACTTTGATCCGAACACATTCTCTTGTATTAGCAGTAGATGAACAGATCAGTCATACCTACGCTATGTCAGGTTAGCACTAAGGCTAATAAAAATCTATGCTATTGTGACAGAAGGATTCTCAAGGAGATTGGCTTTCACCTATTGAACAAATCCCTTTCCTATTACCTTGAAGAGTAAGAGCCAAAGTTGTATCTATATCTTCTAGGTGTTCCGGTTGGGAAAACTCAAAGTCAGCAAAGTTGGTGTCTTGTAAAACACAGCCACAGGCTTATCCAACATCTGTGTAATAATTTCCAACAGAAGTATATGCGTCACTGGTGGTTTTCCTGTACAATTTATTGTAAGCAGAATACCCTTTACTGCCTGTGATGAATAACAGAAAGTAACTGGTAGGACGATGCCGCTGTGGGTTCAGGCATGTAAGTGAACAGCACACTGTTTCTCAGAGTGAATGTTAAAGAACATCGTGATGTTCATGCCTAGAACATCTCAGTGGATTCTGTTAGTGAACACTGCAATTACTAAGGAGCTAGAAGGGCATTTTATCCCACGTAATTTACAGGTTTGTATGACTGTTTTGTAGTTATCCAGCTGAAGCTCAGACTGCCAGAAATACATTTACAGATAAAGAGTGACAGTTGCCTTGCACATCTACTCAGAAAACCCAAATACAAGATTTTCAATAAAGGGAACTGATATAAAAATAAATGTAGGCTCTCTGTTTTAATCTCATACACAAAATGTGACATGCTTCATTCAACATCTAGAAGGCCAGCTTAATGCACAAGTACTGACACTGCTTCAGGGGATATTTTTTAAGGTACATACCTGATGTCCGTCTCCCTATCTCTGATTATAATCAAGATCAACAAAAGTAAATTCTGATTAACTCTAATGCACAGCCTGCTGTCAGGAAACTCTTTGTAGTTTGAGCCATCTTTTACCAGTAAAAATCTCCTGCTGAATTTCTTCACCGATGTCAGTGTGTCAAGTCACTGTGCCACCACAGCCTTAGGACTGCCGTGCAAATGCTAACATGAAAAGGAATAAAGTATGGTACAGCGCATATTCACTTGCAGGGCTTCAATTTGATTTTGCTGCTAGAGTAAAATGCTATTCTTCCTTTCTTGTTGAACATGGTTTCAAGTGGGTGAAAATAAAAATTTGGAAGGGACAGAGAGGGACAAGATGGCTTTATTTGTAGTTGGTTTTAACACTTTCTTTCTACCCGTCTAACTGGTATGATACCTGATAGATAGCTAGCGGGAACACAAAAATGCTTCATCATCAAGAATAGATGATTAGTTACATATTATTTACATTCAATTTTCTTTTCTTAAAACACTCTGTACCAGGGCTCTGGGCTTATCTGTTGCAACACTTGATTCAGGTGCTAACATTAATGGCAATACCTTCAAAATCAAGCAGAACGTGGGTCAGGCTAGCTCCATCAGCAGACCTGCCAAATCACACACACTGGGAATGAGACGAGCGGTTGATTTGCTCTCATGCTCACTTCCTGAACCTCACTGCAGGGAGGTCTGGCTCCTTCTCTGTACATCTGGCACATATAGGTGTTTACCCCAATCCATCAGCCACTTGCTCTGCTGCAGGAGTGACAGAGGGTGGGCAAGCTTCTGCCCCGCTGAACTCCCCTATAAAGAAGAGGAGGGACATTTCCTGCTGGATTTTGGCACCAAGTCCCTCACTAGGGATGACTGACCAGGTGACTGCTGTACCCTGTGCTGGTCATGATTAGTGCCCTGCTTGCCTTACTTGGGGCTCCATCGGACACTTCAGCCCGGGGCTGAACCATCACAATTGAGTAAATTGCCCCAGGTCATCTGAGCCTCACTAACAGGGTGGGAACGTGCTCTCAGCCCATCACCAAGATGAAGTGAAGCACAGTCACATGAATTATTTCATTAAGGATTTAGGATAACATGCTTTATCTCAGGCTGTGGGCTAAAAGCACTCAGAGGGACTGTCACGTTATTCAGTAGGCTGTCTGAAACTATGCTCTGTGGAAAGAGATATGGATGCTTTGCCTTTTCGCAGACACCCCACATTTCTTCAGGATTCCCTCCATCAATTTTGATCTTTTTTCATTGTATTATCAAACTCCTTCCCCTCTCACTTCCCCACAAAGCATATGAGCTTTTGACTCACTTGTTGCATATCACTTCTCTAGAGAGTCTTTTTTTACCTGTTACTCTCACCTATCTGATCCTTTTTACTTGTTTCACCTATATTACCTTCTGTGTTTTCTGTCTCTTTTGCCTTGCTGCTGCCATGGAAAACAGAGGTTGATGAAAAGACAATAAAATTTTTCCCTCCAAGAGCAACGTGATCTGCTACAAGTTCTGCTGAGCTGTAGACAGCAAACTGGAGAGGACTCACTCCAGGAGCAGCAAAACTCTGAAAGCTAGAGATAGGCCTGTTAGTTTACACCAAGTAATTTTTTAACTATATGTACAAATGGTTGAAAGATTTATATTATGCTCCTCTAATTTGGGAGGTGAAAGTTCACAAAAATCTTTGAAACGTCTTTGGGTTCGAACACCCCTATAAACCTAAATAATAATACCTAAACCGTTAAAAAATAACACCCTCGGGTACCATACACACACAAACTCATTAGCTTACGAAAGCAAAGTTTTGAATGCAAGGGAAGGCAAAACTAATGCTACCTGTGATACCTGGATCTTACCCCATGCATGTATGCTTCATAATGTAGCTTTAATATTTACCACTTTTTCTCTGCTGAATGTCTGTCTCATTCAGTGCAAACGATGCATCTGGATGGAGGTGTCAGAGCCTGCAAATAAACTGTTTCAACTCCTGCCCTTCTGGTGCACAAGTTAGTATGTGTATTCTTGCCCATGCAACAACTGTCTGATGTTTAAAATAACATACTATTCCCATTTTGCAAATGAAGCCTGAGGCAGACAAGTTAAGTGATTTGTCTAATATCACACAAGAGGTCTGCAGAAGTGCAGGGAATTGAATCTGTATTATCTACATCCTTAATCACTGGATCATGATCCACAGAGTTAAGTAAGCTATGCTGCTATGAAGAACTAGAATAAGGATTTATTTGTCATTATAGTTCAGTGAAATGCTAACAAATTGTGTTAAAACTTATTTACTTTGCAGCTGATCATTGACTGCAAGTAATCCTCAGTTTTTGACCCCGTGGTTATGTATAATAACACTGCTACAAGCAAAGTTTTGGGAGTTTGACTTCAAGGCTTGCAGACTGAAAAAACTGAATAATATCCTGCCTATCTTAAAATGGCCACCAGAATGAACTGATTTTGCCCTTTTCCACCTGTACATATCTTGCTGTAGGATGTGAGCTGTCATCTGCATTTATCTGAGAAAAAGAACTGTCTTGTGAGCTAGCATGGCAGCTAACACACTAGTCCCCTGTTGTAACTGATGCCACACGTATTGCTGTATTGCCATGCTGATTAATTTTTAGGGAAGTTATGTGAAGCAAGGATGATCTGTGAGGAAGGAAATCTAGGTATTAAAACACCTACACCATCCAGAACTAAATATAGGAACCCTCAAAATATCTGCAAAAGTTTCTGTTTCATGATCTTAAACTATCTGAACTCTTGATTTTCCCATTTGTCACGCACTGTCGTCATTTCTTGTGGTATGCTATCAAACGTAAGGTGTAAGTAGAAGTGAACGAGAAGTTTCGTGTCATTTAACCTAATGAATTTGGTCCTTTCATGAAAAATATTGAGCCAGATTTCTTCAAATGGATTGGAGTGTAAGCAATTCCAGCAAGAATTATGTTACGTTCAAGTTTCCAATTTGCTTTGCTTTTGTATTAGGGAAGGAGGACTTCTTCAATCAATTAAATGTCTACAGAAAGTCAGTCCAGAAATTTAATTACCATAGGTGAATTCTCTTCAAAATAAAAGAGAACACTCAGATACAAATAATTGTCCGGTTCTTTCTGAAAAGCCCTGGTTTTTGATTTCTAATGATCTGTTCATATACCTGAAAGTATTTAAATAGCAGAACTAGAGTTATGTCCACTGTGTGCCCATTGTTTCACTTCCAAACATATTTTTCAGGCCCTATTCTTGTTCATTTTACCCACAATTATTTTTTTCAAAGCTGGATGAAAACCCAGTATTCAAATAAAATTTTCAGTTTCTAAAAACAAGTTTGAAATTATGCAAGACATACCCTGCTTTTGGAGAATGTCACAACAGAAGTACTTTTACTGGACTTTGAAACGCACTCATTATAATAATGCTGCAGCCCTGGCAATCTTAATGCCTTTTTGGCACTAAAAATCCTCACTCTTCCATTTATGCCATTGCTAAGCACTGATATCATGTGACTTTCCCCACATTTCTGTGTGAGAGAGGTGAAAACACAACTAATTTCTTCTGATTTATGAAAGGCTTATTTCACAAATACGCTTTACAGGAACACTTAAAGCATGCAAAAATGGCTTACCAAAGAGAATAACTAGCTCAATCTACACTCACAAAACAAGCAAGCAAACAACCAGCTCCTGAGCCAGCTCAGAAATTCGAGAAGATTAATGTCCTCCAAAAGAAAAGACATTTGAATTAGCTAGGGAAGAAGACAAGGAATACCAGACGTTGTATGCACTGCTACCTACCACCTATGTATCCTTGTAACTTAAGGTCAGTAAGGAGCCTTGAGTCATCTTAGGTTGTGGCTTCCTTACCAAAGCCTTAGCCTCAAAATACTTACCAAAATAATAATGTGGGTAGCACTTTAATTTCAACTTCATCAGGGACACTGAAGAAATCTGAAACCAAGCTTGCTTTTTCTCCTGAATAAAGATGAGCACACATAAAAGGTATACTGAGCTAATGCAAGCACAGTGAAGGTTAAATATTTTGACTACAAATGGGAAGCTTGTCACCAATGCAACGAGCACAAGATCAGGCCAAAGTTTAGGTTTCAAAAGTGGATCTATGCAGAAGTAAAACTGCACTACTTTGTGTTAGGAGATAAATTGTACTTCAAAAGTTGCAGTCTTGGATAGGCAGGTCCCAAGGCACCTAATGGCTTCATTGGTCAAAATGTTCCTGCCAACACCAGGAGCTAATGCATTAGCACAACAAGGATCAAAACACAGCTGTATTAGTGGATTCATTCAGCAGGACCACTTCTCAAGCAGAGTAATGTGTAATTTTTGTTTTTTGCTTTGAATGGTATATGGGAAGAAAGTATAGCTTTTATATTTTTTTTAATACAAAAAAAACCAAGAAGAAAAATCAAGAAGAAAAAATGTCAGTTATAAAATACTGGACCGACAGCAGATCCACAGGAGGATAATATTATCACAGCGTAGGTATATAAAGCAGCAGAAAGGCAATACAATCTATTTCTTTCAGTACGCAAAAGTGCATCATTTTGGCAATTCTAAATGGTGCTAACAGGAAGTCATCCTTTCATCAGACAGTTTGTTATCAACAGCTGCACTTAGTTTAATTATGTTTTGACTCTTAATCATGTTTCATGAAGTAGGTAGTATTCTTTTTTTCTATTAAGAATTCATATGCCATTTACAAAGAAGAAGTATATGAAATACACAATTTTCCCTGCACTTTCAACAATTATATCCCCCTTCATACTACATTCATGACAGAGATCCAAAATAACCTTTTATTTCTCTCTCTAGCTGTAGCTCTGCAGTACCTAACAGCTATGTCACAAGCAAACCCGTGAAATCTGCAGAGGTGATTTGAAATGTTCTTCTGTAGTTATCTGTAACCATATTAAAGATGTTGTGGTATTTTAAAATATCTTTTACTACAAATAAATTCAGTTAATTATCATTCTGCCTTATATATACTAGCAAGTACTAGCTATCCAACTTTACAGAACAGTCTAGCAATGTTTGGAGGGAAAAGTTTGGAATTGTTAAGTCTTTTAGTAGAGTTAGGTATACGTGCCTCTAAGATTAATGGAAAATGTGACACAATTCCCTATATAGCTATAAAAATTCCAGTAAGGTGTTAAAAATATAAAATAGGACAAGAGTTACCATAGTGAAAAGCAGCATCATCAGATTTTTCATATCCTTTAAAACCTGTTTTGAGACTGCATGGTCGAAGTCACCACAGATGAAGACACTAAATTTCTAAATTTTTCACATTACTGTGCAGGAGGCAGCAAAAACCACTGTAGGATGCAGAATGGCAGTGGCATATATTTGTTATCAGCACAGTGCAATGGTGCAGCTATAGCAAGGCTGGATGCCCTCCCAGGCTCTTCTCTTCCAAGCACAAAGCTTGAGAGATGAAGCCTTGTGCTTTAAGAGGTGATTTTCTCTCACTTTTTGTATTTAACTGAAGCAAGCCATACAATATTTATCAACTTCCTGTTGTAATAGTTTCTTAAATAAAGCTCCCTGTGACAGAAGACAAAGTAAGACTCTACAGACACTGAAGCATCAGGAAAATAACTGCTCTTAAGTTCACCAGCATTTGCATCTTTTTGGCCGAGTCAATATTTTGCTTGGTATTTCCAGGAAAAGTAAACACTGAAAATTAAGTCCTGGATCTTGACTCTCCCCCTGTTTTAAAATCAAAGTAATTCAAATTTCACAAGCATTTGAATCCATCAAACATGTATAAATATATCTCAATCCCCACCCCCTCAAAAGGCTTAAAATTAAAAATAAGCTTTCACAAGGTTCTGGGGCAGGGTTTGAACTGGAAATAGTGAGTGCCTTTAAATTTAACCATGTGCTAGATTTAGCTGTTCCTTTTTGTCTGTCAGTTCATGTGTCTTCAAAGACTGCAGACTGGGGAGCATGGTGGGGTTTCTAGCTATCTCTTTACCCTGCAACAGAGGTGCTAAGCACACAGGGTGAAGGGCTGAGCTGATGGACTGATGAGGAGAGCAGGGTAACAGGTGAAATTAGCTAGAAGGTTATAAAAAGCAACAGGAAACCTATCAGGGTGCTTGTAAATGAAGATATGATACGACGAAAGAGAAGAAGCAGCTGGGGACAGTTTCATATCTTAGAAAACAAATCCTGTTTTCATGTCTCAGCCACAGCTTAGCACCTGAATGCCCATCATCATGATCTTGACTGCTTTGTTTACTGCCACCCTTTCGGCTGCTCTTCATCTCTTCCCTGGGCAAAGGCTCTGGGCCTCAGCTTGGGCACAGCTGAGCAGGGCTTCCTAACACCAGTAGAAAATAGATTTATACTTGGTCAGGATCTGGCTTCCTACTTTGTCGCTGAAGTAGGAACGAGTAAGAATTACAGCTTTTGAAAGGATCACTTATTACTGACACTGAAACAGCTAGTGACCAGAGCAGTTGAAAATTGGTGTCTCAAAAAAGCAATCTGGGGATTTCCAGGCATTCTTTTTAGTGCTGTATTTGTGCCAAATGAGGGTTCAAAATGTAATTGAGAAAGCTCTTCTAAGGCCTGTTCAGGTGTCTCTCAACAGAAAAACATTAGCTAAAGAAAGAAAATAATGCAGAAAACAGTCAAATTGCTTAAGAAAATTGAGCAACCAGAAAGCCTATTAAAGCCCACAGCATTCTAGTGCACAGGAGGAACTGTTGGCTGAAGTGAAGTAGAAATCTTCCCGTAGCCATTCCCTGGGCTGTGCAAATGGTCTAATGCAGCTTTCGGCTTCAAAGCACATTTGGCTAGAGAAGAACACTCTCTGTCCTGTTTGTTTGTTACTAGCTGCCCATACTCTTCCTCCCTGCTCTGCTAACTTAGAGAACAATGATCAATCCCTGGTATCACAAGAGGTTCAATAACCTCTAGGCAATATACAGCACTTCTTTGAGAACCAAGGTGATCAGGTGCAGCAGAGGCAGTACAGAGTGCAAGGTAAGAGCAATCATAGCAAGCAAGCATGTAAGGGTGTTATGGGGCAATGAGGAACCACAACCTATTAAGTAGAATATGTCAGGAAAAGATAGGACAAGAAAATTTCCAAAAATATAGCTTAGAAGAAGAGTGTTACTTCAACAAACAAATGAGTGTCAAACTAGATATATCTACTAAGGGTCAAAGGGAGGTGCTGGGAAATCGCTTGTCTGGCAAGAAAGCAAGTCACACCAGGAGGAAAGCAGAAAGCCACAAGGTAACGGAAATGGCAGAGAACCATGGACGTAACAGCAGGGCTAACATAACAACAAAAAGACTGTAAGACATTCCTGAGAGAACCATGGAGAGAACAAACACAAGCATTGGCATAGTGTCACCCGCAGTTTTCCCAGACTGTTCATTCCACCACAATGTAGTGCATTTATATTGGTTAGAAACCAATCTTTTGAAGCTTTCTACTCTCTCTTTACCCTGAAAATGGGAAAGAAAAGATATATTGCTCTGCAGCACCCTTAGATTTTCTTTCTCCTCACCAGTATCCCAGGTCTTCTCTAGTCTTGGGAAATGACCTTCGTCTTTTCCTTCTCACTGATATACCAAACATGGGTTGCAACAAATAAATACTCTTATGGTATCGATGACTAAATCCTTCTTCTGTTAAACATAACTGTACTTTTAGATACTGCAAGAAGAGAAACCCACTTCCAGTAGCTCTCTCCTAATTTGTCTCCAACAGGAGATGTCTCCTCTCCCTTTCCTGTAAAGGATGTCTGTGTCATCCTATAAACACAGCTTCCATATTGCACAGTTACTGGGAGAGTGGATGGGTCAGCCAGTGAAGTAGCATGTTGAAGTATTGAAGAAGAGAAGAAAGTGACTCATCAGCTTTTCTCTCTCTGTCTCAGGCTGTCCCCAAGACAATCAGGGAACCCTTTCGTGAAGAGGACCCCTCAGCTGTGATCCTATTGTGTTCTCCACTCTGTGCCTGTTTCAGGGCCAGTCAAGCCCATCAAGCTCCTGTACTTTCCAAGCTTCTTACTCTAGATTTTCCATGCCTTAGGTGAGGTTACAAAAATCTTATGCAATTGTACAGATTGAGAAAAGGCAACAGAAGGCTGAAATGGCTTGTATAAAAGTCATATGGACATGGCACTTCTAAGCATACTACTTTGTTAAGGTAGTGAAGACCTTAGCATAAGAATATCACAAGGGCAGCTTCTAGTAACCACAGTTTAAAAAAAAAAAAAAAAAAAAAAGGAAAAAAAGTCTGTGTCAGACAGCTGAACTGTTTTCTGCAGGGCTAACCTTGAGGAATAAAAAGAAGTAAAAAAAACTAATAAACTTTCACATTAAGGTCAAGTGGTTGTTAAAGTGGTGTCTGGACAATCTTTTCTTCCATCCTCTGCCTGACTTTCAGCTGATTCATAACATTACAAACACTGGCGTGGATCACTCATTTCTCTCCCCAATATACTTTGTCGTAATACAAAAATATGCAGCATAGTATTTTTTTTATCCAGGCTTATTTTTTCTTTTTTTTTGCTGAAGTATGCAGTATTTTCTTAAATATATTCTTCCACTTTCTAAGGAAGAACAAATTACATCTTTTAGAAAGTATATCAATAACAATAATTTCACATGGCAATCTTGACACAGCAAAAAAAGCAATGCTCTACATTGCCTCTAGCAAAATTTTGACCAACCACTAATTATGTTGTAAACAGTTGAACAATGCAAAAAAAAAGACGACTTATGTCTAAGCTAACTTCGCACAAAGTTGCTAACAGTGGCACCGTGGCTATAAAGTGGTAACATAGTTCTCTATTTAACTAAAGGATGGAGATACAGACTTCTAAAATGTTTTCATAATACATGAAGGTGGGCAGGATGGGTGAGGTTTGAATTGTCGCCAATGTCCCTGTGCCAGAGGCATTCAGCTAACACAGGTGTTCATCATGTGCTTAACTGGGGGAGGCTGAAGTAAGAGTAGCTGGAGGAGTTTGGTGAGTCTGTTGTAGCTGAAGATGGATGTGGCTTTTGTAGCCTGTTCTCACAGTTCTTGTTTAGGTGGCCAACCTGGATGATCTCTGTCAGCCTTTTTAGTATTTTAGGTGGAACAAACAATGGCAATATGAGGCACCATAAGGGAGGCCATGTAAGAAAGGAAGAGGAAGAAAGGAGTCAGGGGAAAAGACTGAAGGAAAGGAATTAGGATCACTCATATTTTGTCTCTCTAAACAGTGATCTATTATGAAGGGATCCAGGTCTTTTTTCTTGTGATTACGGGAGAGCACTACCTAATTTTCTCTCTGCAATTCAAGCTTTAATTAAGGCTAGGCTCAATCAGCTTTGCGTTTATTGCTGAGTTGAGTCTGGATAATATGTGTCCAATCGCAAACCAGATCAGCCAGTTTGCTGATGGAATAGCAGAGTCTTGGATCTTAGTCTTGCATCTACCAGTTTTACCTGTTTGCCTCAATTCACAATGTACCGTCTTGCATTTCAGTACTGCATATCAGGCTATGTCCTCCACATCATGCTGCAGCACAGACAGTAGAGTAGTAGCCAAACCAAGATCAGCCAAGAAAATTAAATGATACTTTACTCTTGGTTTACTCTAATAAGTAAATCAACATCAGAAAGAACGTCTGCGTCTTCCCCAATGTCTGATCCCCTCATAGCAAAACCACCAGTGTTGGCTTGTTTGATTCTTAAAAAGCAAAACAGAAAATCCAGTCTGTGTAATCTTCGATTAGGCCTGTTGGTAGAATGCATATGCAAAGAATGAGCTATCTTGCTATTGCCTGTAATTTAAATCTAAAGACACTAAGCCCACAGAGATACATTAAAGTCAGGGAGCCCATCAGGAAAGCAGATGGCAAAATAAACAATAATGCAGGGAAAAAAAGCACTAAACCTCTTCCTGGCACTTAATAGTAACACGGGTAGGACAAATCTCACCAGGGTAGAGAATGTTAACAGCCTGTTTATGACAAAATTAAATGAAATTATTTAAATTGACACACTTTCATACATCTGACCGACATATCTATTATTACTATTTTGCCCTGGGACTTCAGCATTAGCTTGGGATGCTGAAAGTTGCTTTCACTAGAAGTAGGCATATGATGGAGGCCAGCATCCCTGACACAATTTGGTTTCTATGGAGTCCTATTTACTGGCAGACAGGAGGACTCACCCGACAGAGCACAGTCTTTGTTCACAGCTCCCAGCCTATTTCTGCCAACGCTCTGCCCTGAAGGTCTGTCTCCAGGGCCTCTCCCTGGGAGTTTGCAGTGCTGAGGCTGTCCAGGGTTTCATGGCTGCACCTTTCTCAGCCTTTATTTAGGGGTAGTTTGCGTTCTCTCTCTTCTAATTACAGTTCCATCAATCAAAGCTTTAGCCTTTCTGTTTTCTATGTCAAGTCCCAGGAAAATCTTCTGGGCTACATTCAGCTACATAAATCCCATGTTTCATGTACTGCCTGACAGCTACTGTGTCACTGAAAAGAAACTGAATGACTACCTCCATGTATTCAGAAATACGTTTGCCATACTGACCCACACGTCTATGTGTGTGTACCTTTCCTAAAGATATATGAGCACATGTTAGAGAAAATGCTGTTTTCAACAGGATACTCTCTGATCTAAGGTTATGGCTGCTCAGGTCTCCATTTGAACACTCAGCTGGCAGGTTTCAGCAGGTATCTTGCCTCCTGTGGTTTACATACAGGTTCCTAGGGGTTGGCCTTATTGCACAGTGAGAAAGCTCTGTCCCTGGAGCAATGTAGAGGGAACGGGCATAAAGGGAAAAGAGGCTGCTCTGCTTCTTCCCTGATATATTTCAGTCAACTGGCCACCCTCCATGTGCTTACCACTATGTGGAGTGCCAGAAGACCTGCTGTGCTCAGTGAGGGGAGGGGAAAAAAGCCTCACTGCAGTGCCGATACGTTGTATATCTCTCCAATGAAAGTTTTTCTTGTTTCTGCTTTTCTAGTTTTAAATAGCAATTTTTTAAAAACCAGCAATTAAAATAGAAAAGCCTCCTCCAGACAGCTATTCAGAGGATAATTTCAGACCAAGATTAAACTCTGCTCCTTTGTATTCGGCTCTAAAAACTTCTTGCTGTCACAAAGGTAATTGTAAAAATAGGCTCCAACAGCTGAGCCGGTCCAAGAAGGGAGAAACACCAATGCCTCTTCAGCCTCTGATACTTATCTAAATAACTCTAGTGTCCTTTACTAGTATTGTAGTGACCTTTAGGGGCCTGGTCCAAGCCCACTGGTTTCATTGGCCCTTACTGACTTACCCCAGACTCACAGAAAGTTTTCTAAGCCTGGAAGGATGAGTATTTAATGTACAGATGAAAAAAACTCAGTGTCTCTGATGGGAAACAGAATAGCCTAAAGCCTTCCATCTGAACACTGCTGATGTCTGCATGGTTAAAAATGAAGCACCTAGGGCAATACGAAGCCCTGGTGTTAGCCTGAACAAAGCATTCACCTGAAATCTAAATTTTGTTTACTGCACTTTATAACCACATGGAAGATGACAGCATCTCTTTAATGCTGAATCAGAGGAAAAAGTTTCTACTTTTTATGCATATCAGCACAAAAGAAACCACTTCCACTTACCCAGGAGTACTGTAGATCCATATCAGCTAGGGAATATGCGAGATGTGGATGATGAGAAGAGCAAGTACAGTTTTCCCATTCTTCTATTTTTGAAATCAAGAAGTCACAAGGACAGAGCTGGTTATCAGGAAATGGCTTCCAGTCACTCCACAAGTGAAATTCGGTTTCTGAGCGGATTGAAATAGTTCCTAAGTTATTAAGTCTGGAAGTATATGAGTGGCCCAGAGATGCAGAAATAAAATCTTCCCTAGTCTCAGTCTCTTCTTTTCTCCTCACATTGTCTTTCCAGGTCTTCTTTTCCTGAGGTTTGGTCAGTTTCATGCAAGAAGTTAGTGCTGCTTCATCCTCTTCAGAGAGATAAGCATCTTCTAATGTATCTTTAAAAATGCAAATACTCTTGTTATAATATGTTGCAATTCATAGACAAAATAGCATGCTTATTTTCTTAAATGCTGTCTGTTGTGTTCTATATAATGAAAAAGCCATGGACTCCATAAAAAGCAAATAATAATGGTAATTAGGGAAATGGAAAGGATTTTGTACAGGCTCAGACATCTGAGCCAAAAGCAAGATTTATTCTCCATTTGGTAAATTTGTCTTGTTCCCTCAAAAGCCTGGCAAATTGTACTGGTTCTGCAATAAACATGAAAATTTTCTAATTAAACATCATATTGCTGCATAGTTGCAGGGAGCATGAGTTTAGCTTAAATATTGAAAATGTTTGGAAAACTTTTCTGGATAATTCCTCTCCCACCCCTTTCCAGTATGTTGTAGTTGCAAAATAGTTGCTGAAATCTGAATTTCCTCATGTGTTTCAGCCCAGGCAATGATTTGGCTGGAGCAGTAGCTCATCACATAGATAGTTTAAAATAATGTTGCTAGCATTGGTTTAAAAATAATCGTATACATAAATGCATTGTACACCAAATGCATGTACTGTTAAATTAATGTTGGCAAAACAAGTTCACAGGAAGAACTGCTTCAGTGTCAGATCAGTGATCTATAGGAGACTTGAGAAAATAACCTGAGCTCAGCATCAGTTTAGAATTCCTGTATTTTATGGCCCTAGGCAATCAGATATGATGAGAGGCCGACTTGCTTATCATACTGCAGACCTTCTTGTGCGCAGTCCCAGAAGCTACTGACTTATGGATTAATGCTGAAAATTATCTTTGCGCTTGTGAGTTTTGTTTCCGATCAGAAAGGATCTGAAACATGATACAGAACTAGGAACTACTCTAAAAAGAAATTGTCCCCAGCACAGAGGCCCCACTGTTATACAATTCTATTTAGCTAAAATCCCCACTTGCAAGATATACTCTTACAAAACTCATGCTAGTGTGACAGGAAACAGGTTTTCACACTATGAGGAAGTCAGCACTAAAGTGGTATCACAGTAACATCTCAGTTGGGGGTTGAAAATTGTGGGTGGTGAATGACAGACCAGGACAGGATTGTTTACAGTTATGGTCAATACAGTGCCATTTCCCAAATGTTGGAAAGAATGCTGATATGATGCTTTGCTTACTGAGGGGGAGCAAAACATGTTTGACATCATCCAAGCTTTGCGTATTTGTTTTTTTGGTTCGGACCAATTTCTGCAATCGTTTTAATGTTCCCATGGACTCTGCTTTATCATCTGGTCCTGTACCCTGGCAAAAAAAAAAAAAAAAGGTAAAAGTATTCAAACCCTACAAATAAAAATTAAGGGTAACATGGTGCTTATTTTGAGAATGACAAAGTCTCAGATTCAAAGAATTAATCATCTACACAATGCTTTAAAAGTTACGCACTCCCTTGCTTGGGATCAATAGATACAAAAAAAGGAAAAAGGCAAGTCACAAGAGGCATCAAAACTAGACCAGCGTTCATATTGCTCTTTACATATTACTTTTCTTTAATACCCCAGTATTACTTAATACTGAATTCCAGATTAGTTCCAGAAAACATTTTAATATATGCATCCACTATATTATCCAGAAGCATTTCAGGTATGCACAGAAATCCCAGATGTGGCAAGCTACTGCATTTAAGTGTGTATGGGAGAGTGTTCTGAAATACTAATGTCTTCCTTTATTCAAGGCCTTATTTCCTTTCCTAGATAAATGACAATAACTTAAATGATAATTCAGATATGTTATTGTACATTCCAACAACATCCTACTGGAGAAACTCAAGGTTTGGGTACTACAGGCTCTTAGAGCAGGAACTTTGTGATCATGCAGCTGTCTCACACGATTTCACTTATGTTAAACCATCTGCTATCTTGTAAATCAGTCCAGAAACACTTGAGTTCACTTTCAGTCTGACTCTGAACTTCTCTGCGAGCTTCAGAAAGAATTTTTGTACTTTGACAGCAAATAACCTCTCCTCCACAGACATATGCTGTGTTTCACATAGGATATCTGCTTTTCATTAGAAACAAAAAAAAAACGTAAATAAATTAGAAATTAGTAAAACCATAATTCACTGATGGCTAATTTTTGAACAATACTGTCTGGCTTCTATGGATGTTCACCTGTTCAAACCAACAACAAATATAACCTATTGTGGCAATGCATCTTCGGTCATATTATGAGTGACTAAGTGCTAGTACTGATGTTATCAGAATGTAGAAATGCAGAGACCTTTATTGCAGTCTCCCCAACAATTAGGTCACACATCATAGATCCTTTCTGCTTCCTCATATGCATAATCCTTTGAGACAAAGCCATCAGGGAGTTTGCTAGCACAGTCTAATGTATAGTGGGCAGGCTGCTTAGGGATGGGTCTCAAGAGATTCTGAACTCCTAAGCTTTCATTTGGGTTAAAGGCTTTTTGCCTTAAGTCTTAGCATGAAGCACGTCTGAAGCCCCAGTATTCACGTATTACAAGCTACATCCACCCTCTGCAGCAATGATAAAGGAGAAGGTGTATGCTATTTTCGGATTTTAAAAAAACACCACCATTCACTTGACAGATAACTGCTTATATAAAGATGGCTATGCTTCAGGTGCCAAAGGTTCAGGTATTTTTATATGAAGTCAAGGGGTTCTGTAGGCAGAAATAGTCCAAAACTTCTATGCCCAGGCAAAGGACATTTTTATGTGCATTTAGTTAGTTTTGTGTCACTAGACAATTGTGTTGAAATTATAATAAGTCAAAGCAGAGATTTACTGAAAGCTAAGTGAGAATAGGTGAGATGTTCCCCTGTATATTCAGATGTTTGATTTCAGACCTCGAAAGGTCTGTACCAAATGATTTGCATCACCAGTTCATCTTGGTCCAGCTATAAATTGGCGTGGGGATTTAATAACCTACAGAATCTGGTTTATCCTCCTCATGTAAGACCAATGGACTAACAGAATATTGCAAACTGTCTTGACCCAAGCATGACCTAGGGAAATAAACGTATGCCTATCTGTAAAATTATACATAAAAAAATCTTAAAGCATTTTATTCTTTCAGGCACTGCTGTGATGAAATGTTCTTAGCTATGTAAACCCTTAGTAGTAGTAGTAGTCGTCTATCTCTAGATACACCTTTAATGGCTTCCTTCACGGCTTATATAAGTTAGTATGATTCCATTAATGCTGAACAAGCTACCCCGACTTCTTTCCTTAAGGGTAGGACCTTAACAGTCCTCCTCTTGCTAAACACAGTGAGTAATACAGAAGTTCCCATGGCGGACAGCACATGGGTTTAGACTCTCTTCTTCTCAGCAGCATGTTACATTTCTTGAAGACTGCAGGCTCTCTGGGAACTGGGACTCAATCAGAGGAACATAGCAGGAAGCCGGAGTTGAATGAAAACACCTTTTCATGTCTCCAGTGTCTTTTGTAAGTTATTAGCATGTTAGTTTCGATTAGGGGCATATATTTGAAGTGAATTTTAAAGATATTCCTGGAAGCTGTGTTTTCATGTTAAAGTGCCACAAACTGAACTTGTAGCAGATGAAATTAAGATGAAAGATGCTTTCCAGAAGTTCAGCTGATGAACTCCAGCTACTACTGGATGTCTAACAGAGCAGATCTGAACACAGGCAGATCCCCCATAAAGTATATAGTGTGGACATCAGCTCATCAGCACCAACTGCTCTGCTGTGCTGTGCTGATACTCACTTATTACTCTGTGCTAGTTACTAATATAGGCAAAACCCAGGTGCTTTCATTTTCTGTAATTTGAAAAATTAATTATTTTATTTTGTAGACTATAAAACCTAGTGGTTTTGAGTTTAAAACCCTTTAGGTCTTCTTGAGCATCTTCACTATAGAGGAAGGTCTCAGCAGATCCACCTTAAAGCTCTAGTTAGCTTAGAGCCCTTTTACAGCTTGTATCTGAGTATTCATCATCCAGTGTGTGCCAAATCCAGCATGCTCAGATTAATTATGTTCTGATTTGTATTTCAAGCCCCCTCTTCCCTCTTCCAAATTCAAGATAGTAGAACTACAGCTTTAGCTTAGCTAAAGAGAGAAACCGAGGTGTAATTTTTCAGTCTCTCCTTGTGAGATATCTTTGCAAAATAAATCACAGTGGCTTTAAAATGCTAATATTGCTCTAATGTAAGATCTCTTGTAGTAATAATCATTTGTTCACTTATAAGTAATGGCACAAAAGTAACATGATGACTTTGAGTTATGATCTGGGATTTCCATCATGGAGACATCAAGATAAACGGAAGATAATCTATTCAGATAATTTTATTAATGGCAAAATCTAATCCTCTTTACCTTAAAAGCACTCATTTGGTAGAGCCTATTGTTCGTGAAATGTCATAACTGCTTAAATAATAAATACAGTAACCCCCTTTTATGGAGAAAAAAAGCTCATGCAGTATCAGTCAGTGATGGAACAGCTTTAAAATTTACAGTATTTTATTTTGGTTTACCTAAGCATTCAAATCCAGAAGTTTAGCTGGCTATCCAAACAAAGGTAAAACATTCTTTGATGTAGAAACCAGACAATCAGGTGAACTGACCATCCTGGTCTCACAGTTTTGGTGTATTGTCCTGGCAACCCTCAGCCACAGCTTAGTGACAGCATGGATAAAAGCGAGAAAAAAAAAAGGTTAAATATTGTGCTCTGGTTTCAGGCAATTTTCTTATTGCTGGTACCTCTAGCTGCAGCTGTCCAGGATATGAGAGCAGGAAGTGCAGTGACAGAATGTGCAGCACTCCTGGTTGGACCAGTAACGTGCACTAATTTGGAGCATGATACTTTCCAGTACCTTCCTTCTCTGTGGAAGGGGATGTTCCGAAAGGAGATATGGGGGAATATTAAAGACCAGTGCACAGAGCTGTAAGTTTCCACTCATAAAAAGCTGTTAACTTAAAACACATTTAAAGACGTTTAAATGTTTCCCCCCCTCCATGTTCTAGGGTCAGAATGTTTGCTTACTTGAATATTGTAGCTGTGCTTGTGTTTTGCCCAAGCTATAAACAAAACTATCTATAAGGAAAGAGTTCCCTCGTAAACAAGAATATTCTTTACTTCCCTGCTTAACAGGTTTTAGTCATGCAAAATCATGTCACACCACAAATAAAAATGAATTGTGTAAAAAAATAAGTCACAGGCTGCCCTTTAGTTGCAAATAATTTGCACGAAGTGCGCATGAATACTTATGGACAAAAAAAATACATTTTAAAAATGCACTTATAAAAATATATTACAGGAAAAAAAAAGACCTAAATTGTGTCTGATAAACTGTTTCCAGTTTATCCTAAGATATTCTAAATACCTTAGAAACTTTTGCTCACTGAGGTGTTACAGAGATTAACCTGGTGACAGAAATACAGCAATTTGGAAGCTAAGTGTGAAACACTGTTGGTCAGATTCCAGCAATCTCAGTCCTGTTGAGCACTCTCTTTCCTGTGTGTAACTGCATTAATTTCAATAAAAGTACTTGCACAGCATGTCACTTCTCAGCATAAAGAGTTTAGTCATGGCGGAGTCTAATCTGTGATTTTTCCTCAGCTGCTTTGTCTTTTCCCAAAGAGCTGCAATGATTTAATCATGATTACTTATGCACTTAAATTCAGAGTACAAGGTAATATGAGAAGACAAAAAATTACTCTGTGTTTACTGTGTCAGTGGAGGTATCATTATTGTTCCATAGAAATTTTTGGGAAGTTTCAGTAATACCCTTGCTGCACATAGTGAATATTGAAATAATACATGATGATTAAGAACTTTCTGCTCTACTTATACAAAGAGTTAGCTTTGTAAAATATACTGAATTTGGATAAATTTTATGTTAAAAAATGTCAGTGAAGTCACGATCAACCAATATATAGAAAAGCACTGTACAAACTTCTTTCATGTGCTCCTGACCATACATATCTGACCTTTAAATATTCCTGTTATTTCAGTCTGGTACTCCAGCTACTCAGAAAAGACTGCAGAGTCAAACTTAAGCAGCCAGGATTATAGGCAGATTTTCTTCTGGGAATCACAGAACAATACTAAGATATTCTGTGAAGGATAAAGAAATATGATGATTAATAGCTGAGCAATGGTAAAGTATTCTATAAAAGATAGATATATCACGATTTGTAGCAAGGATATGGATAAAGATCTTTCAACTTTTGCGGAAGGAGCATGCAGTAAAGGAAACACTCTTAAAGCAGCATCTTCTTCCAGGCCGCTAGCTGCTGATGAAAAAAAAAAGAACAGTTTTCAAGGCAACTCACCGTTTCACTGTTACCAGCCACATCTAGATTGTGAACTCGTGGCGGAATCCACTGCTCATAGTTTATCACCTAGATGGTAAGAAAGGTAAAATAAAAAAAAAATCCAATATAAGTAAGATGAATAAACATAATTAGTATTGTGTCATTGAATACAGGCTGAGAGCTCAGCAGTTTTTCATCCAGTACTGTGTGCATATAAAAGCAATGGCTGACATACACTGGCTGACACCCATTGAAATCAGTTTGATACTGAGCTGTCTTAATTTTCTTAGTTATCTGGGACACAGTAACATCTTGGAGACATCACAGTGTATATGGTACAGCAGCAGAGCCATGCGTTATATCATGGGACGCTTGGGTCTCATCCTAGATTTGGCTTGCCTTTCTCAATGAGCAGAAAATCTACAGAAGACTCGGCAGCAACCCCCAGCCGAAAAGCCAGTGTCACTGATGCATTTCTAAAAAGATACTTGTTCAGTTCACCTCATTTTGCCTGGGATGTTGAGCCCCAAGAGTGTGAGTTTGAATTGGATTAATAATGCAGAGAAAATGGGTGGATCCTCACAACTAAGCAAAGACAAGCCTATATACACTTTCATCATCTGCCCATAATCCATTTCTTGGTCACAATGTCCTCGTGATAGGAACACCATGAGAATACACTCTCTGGGGCACTGATGCAGTCCCTAGTGGGTAAGCCTGACAGTGCTTATAGCTTATCAGTGAAACTAATGAACACTAGCCTTTTTTCTTCATGAATATGAATGACACTTTGAAGGCTGAATGCAACCTAAGAATTTACGTGAGAAATGAGGCATGAAACATTTTTGAAAATGTATTAGCCCAAAGACTGTATTACTTCATATTTTATGTCCTTCCCAATATGCTACAAAGGGTTTGAGTCATCAAGGGAGCCCTGCTAGACATGAACAAACAAGAACAAAGATATGAAAAATAAATGCAGAAAGTAAAGCTATTTTTTATGGTAAGGTACAATTATTAAAGTGGTGCTCATGCTGTGTTCCTCAACCTGTACTTCTGTTCCAAGCCCCTGTTTTCCAGCACTTACAGAATGAATGGAATGAAATGGAGAGGGATTAACATTTTTGTGAAGCACTCAGGGAAGCTTATTTGCCTTTTTCTTTTTTTTTTTTTTGTGAAAGAGGGAAAAAACCTACAATATCAATCTATTCTATTTACTCTTGCTTGTAAATTTGTCTTTTCCATGTCTCATAGAATCACAGATTCACACAGACCAGCTGAGGCAGGAAGGCACCTCCAGCGATTGTGTAGTCTGACTCCCTGCTCAGAGCAGGTCCGCCAGAGCAAGCTGCACGGGGCTGTGCCCTGAGTAGTTTTGATGATCTCCAATAATGGACTTTAAACAGCTTCTCTGGGAAGCCTCTTCCAGTGTTTGACCTTCTTTCACAGTAGAAAAGTGCTTTATTTATGACAAATGAAATTTCCTGTATTTCAGTTAGTGCCCATTGCCTCTTGTCCTGTCACTGGGCACCACTGAGAAAAGTCTGTCTCTGTCTTCTTTACTCCCCTCATCAGGTGTTTGTACACATGTATCAGATCCCCCCGAGCCTTCTTTGCTCCAAGTTGAGCAGTCCCAGCTCTCTCAGCCTCTCATTATATGACAGATGCTCCAGCCCCTTAATCATATTCATTGCCCTTCATTGAATTTATTCCAGTATTTTCCCTGTTTGTCTTGTACTGGAGAGACAATAACTGAACCCAGCACCCGTATGTTGGTGGGCCAGCTTGCCATTGCTGAGCAGAGGGGAAGGATGACCTCCCTTGACCTACTGGCAATACCCTGCCTAATAGCAGCCTAAGAGGATGTTGACTACCTTTGCTCCAAGGGCACATCGCTGGCTCATGGTCAACTTGGTGCCCATCAGGACCCCCAGGACCTTTTCTGCAAAGCTGGTTTCCAGCCAATTGGTCCCCAGCCTGTACTGACAGAAGAGGTTATTCCTGCCCAGGTTCAGGACTTTGCACTTCCCTTTATTGAACTTCATGATATTCCTGTTTGCCCATTTCTCCAGTCTGTTGAAGGTCTTTTGATGGGCAAGCACAACTCTCTGGTGCATCAGCCACTCCTCCCAGTTTTGCACTGACTGCAAATTTGTCAAAGGTGCACTCTGTCCCATCATCTAGGTGATTAATGAAGATGATAAACAGTACTGGACCCAGGATATTCCCTTGGGGTAGACCACTAGGATTCCAGAGGGACTTTGAGCCATTAATGACATTCCTTTGGGCCCAGCAGTTCAACCTGTTTTTAGTCCATCTCACTGTCCACTCTTCTAGTCCTTATTTCATTAGTTTGTCCATGAGGATGTTATGGGTGACAGTGTTGAAAGGCTTAGTAATGTCAGATAAACATCTGCCGCTTTCCCCTCTTCCACCAAACTAGTCATTTCACTGCAGAAGGCTTTCAGGCTGTTCAGACATTATTTCCATTTCATAAACTCATGATGACTACCCCCAATCACCTTCTTGTCCTTCATATGTTTGGGAATAGTTTCCAGGAGGATTTGCTCCATCACATTCTGAGGGATTGAGGTAAGACTGACTGGCCTGTAGTTCCCTGGATCTCTGTGGCCCTCTTGAAGATAGAAGTGGCATCTGTGGTGGCTTACACTCCAGTTGTGTGAGCTATCCCACCACATTTTTGTGATCCTAGTGAGACCACAACCTTGCAACTGCATGCAAACCTCTAATTCCTCCTGTTTGATCCCTATGCTGTGTGCATCAGCATACAGCCACTTCATAAAGGCACTCACTTGTGCTAATTTTGCAGAAAAAGTGTGAGAGCTTCCCCCATAATGCTGTTCTCTCAGCATTTCATTATTTGTGTGCATAATGCCATACAACAAATGAAAACAGACATAATCAGACTATTTTGGAAGTTTAAAAGGGCATCATACCAATGTTTTCTTCATGATAATGGAGGCCAGAGGTAATAAGACTAAAACTAAAATAATGTCATAAAAATTGAAGTTTTTAAAAGGCAAGCTGTAAAAGCCAAGTTCAATCGGTCTTAAATTGGTACAAAACTTGGAGGTATCCAAGTCTCTACAGCTTGTTAGTCATGTGCCCCAAAAAGCATCTTCAAAAAATTAGAGAAGTCAAAAATAGAACTTTGCTTTTAAAATGGGGCAAACTGTTCATGGGGAGATGCTTTAAGGGATTTTAGAAGGGACTTAGAAGGCTAGAGGAAGAGAACAGAGAAAGAGAATGAGAGATACAGAAGCGATGTTCTTTTCTCCTTTCCTTCCTCCCCACCTACTTTTTGGCAGCGGAGAGAGGAGGTAATCATGGGAACAAAATAACAGTACAGAGGCAGATAAAACCCTGAGGGAAAGCAGGAGAAACCTGGAACATACTGGCTTTAAAGTCACCAATACGGTCATCTGTCCCCTGATACACAGATCATTTGACTTGTCTTCTTTTTAAGCCAGATCGTGTCTCTGGCCTACACTGCAACTGAGCACTGCCTAAAGTCTGGGTTTTCACAGCTTTCTGACTTATCTCATATGCCTTCAGGGTGATGCATGTACAGTTTTTTTCTTTCTTTTAACCTAAATATCCAAAAGGACTCCTGACATTGTATAGAAACTCAGCTAGGAGCCTTTTATAAAGTTTAATATTCACCTTGAATGTAATATTCTTCTGTAAAGGAAAATTTACCAGATTTTTTAGCTTTTAAATAATTTATTGTATTAATTCCTCATTTTGACACACAGACACAGACACACACATATAGGTGTGCGCTAGACACTTTTAGTCAGATTCCCAAACTGGGCAAACTTGTGTCATGTGAAATTAGCAGAGCTAAGCTGATTTGCAACAGATACGAATTGGCCCTTTAACTAACATATTATCAGGGCAAACATTGGACTGGAAGTGAAATAAAAAGCAAATGCCAGTTGTTCTAATTCCAGACCTACAAATCCTTCTCCCCATCTCTCTACTGGACACCAGCTGATGAGTTGTTACTTACTTTTACGTTATTACTGTTCTGCAAACCCAAGGGTCAGAATTCCTTACTTGCTCATACTAGTGGGATAACTAATGTAGTATTACAAAAAGGAGATATGGTATATGTTTACAGAAATTCAGAAAGCATTGGAATACATATGCCAACACGGATCATGCAAGGCTGATCTAAACACAGTATACATCTTGCTAGATGCAACTCCAGCACACTGATTTAACAGAAATGGATTCGCTCCAGGAAAGAAAAAGTTTTCTAAGCATTAAAACCCATATGGTCTGCATAATTAAAATGGTGCATAACTCAGTCACCAGAGTATTCTTTTAAACTCAGCTTCTAAAATACACGGGCATACCGAGTATGAAGTTCAGGTTGGGCAAATACTGAATGGAATCAAGAAATATGTGTTTTATTTGAAGAAAATTTTAAATCCTGAAAAGAAGAGTAGTTCTTTCACCTGGCATGTGGTTTCTTCTGTCTTCTTTCCTTGCAGCAAATGTATCCCATCGCCAATAATATTATCTTCTGTGAATGATGACAAAAAAAGAAAATATGCTTTAAAATGTCCTGTTATAAGTTATTCTGAGGAATATAATTTGAATTGTACTTGACGTTTGAGCTGACATTTTGACTCTCTGAACTTAATCCTATGTCATTTAAGCATTTTATCTCAAACTGCTTTGAAATAAGACCACAGAACAAACTGGCAAACTAACTTACATAAAGAAAACTCATTTGTGCTAACTTCTTCATCTGTAGTTAGTCCTCAGTTTACTAAACCAGAATCCCACCAAGTGCTTCCTCTTGCCCTGCTAATTTACAGCAGAAAAGTGTAGAATATTCATGTAAAGAATGAACACCCTGGGCAAAAATAATCCTTGCAATTGAGATCTGTTTAGTTTAGATTAGATTAGAAATTGCTTTCAAAGGAAGAATGTCCTCCCATTTCTTCCAAGAAATTAATGCTTTGCATGGGAAAAGTATTTACCTTCATTACAACAATGAGCGATAATAGGTCAAACAACTCTTTGAAAAGTTTACTTTTAGTAAACCTACTTTGAAAGGTCTACTCTTACTGCCACTCTTAAGGCAAAGCATCCACTGTTATATTACTGTAGGAAGGCCCTAGCGATTAAATTCCATCAACACAGATATCAGAGGCACACAGTTATTTTTCAGGGGGGAAAAAATAAAAAACCAAAACCACAAAAGAAAAATTACCTGCTAATCAAAGCCCAAAGTGCTATCTTATTTTTCCAAAGTTACTAGAAACCAGGAGGAATGTGTTGGGGTTTTTTTTCTCATTAATCCTAACTTGGCCTCCTTACTGCTGCTGAGGAATGTCTTACAACCTCAGTAATTCTGTTTGCAAATGGACAGCTAACTTAACATACAGGTTCACAAAGGCTAACTGTAGGCAGGTGAGACTGGTCGCATTGTTTTGTCTACAATCAAGAGAAAAAGAAAGATTAATTCAGTGAATAATTCCAAGTGACTGAGATTCTTCAGCTATCACATGAAAAAAAAATGTTTGAACATGACCATGAAAATTTATATTCAAAGATGAAAGTATGATCCCAGTCCTCAAAATGCCTATACTTATGTTGGAATTAAATGAGACCACAACGTGTGTAAAGTTAGCCAAAACACCTTAAACTCATGTGAGTGAAACAGTTAAAGGGCTGCAAGTCAGAACATAAATTTTCATATGTTATTTTTAAAGCAAATTCTGATTCAAGAGACTTTTTTAGGGTTCTTATTTTTCCTAAAAGAAAATCCTCTGCAAACAAAAATTGTAACACAGTAACAAATAATCAGCTTCTATGATTATAGGACAGTGTCTTTCTCCTACAAACTTGATGGTTACAAAAAAATGAAAAGCTTTTCCAAAAAATATGTTACATTCCAAAATCTAACATGACTGACCAGACTTCAGGGTGTCTCAAGCACCTGCAGATCTCCTTGAAGTCACTGAGGGCCAGGTGTCTGACAATCCAGTTGTTTATTTAAATACAGAACTAGCTGGTCTTCTAGGAGCAGCATGACTCGTGTCAAGCAGTGCTTATGCAACACCATTTCACATAACTGGGTTGTTTCTGGTCCTTAGGCTAATTTGTTTTCCTCTCCTGCAGGCACCTCTGAACACTGTGCCCCTGTGCTCTGTAAGCGTACTCTAAAACGTAAGTCTTGCAGTGTTCAGTCCTGTGCCCACAAATGCTCTTACGGTCTCATCCAAAATAGTATTATTTGGTAGCTGTTCGCAGCTTAATCACAAAGAACTGTGGGGCAACATATAATGACCTTAGCCTGAAAGACTACTTACAGTGACACTGTTTTTAATGTCATTTTGGTCAAAAGCAAACGAACAACAGCAAGTTATTAAAGCAAACCTTAGTTGTACCCCCCAAAATCATGATCTCTTTTGCTAGCTGTAATAACGTTCATCTGCAGTAGTCTTAAATCTTGCTTAAATCAGCTCTCCAATCCACTGAAATATGGAATAAGGTATAGGGGGAAAAAAAAACCACGCAAAAGATATTTATAAGCTGCAGGAACTAGGAAGCTTTTCTTCCTAGTCTGACAATGGGTACCAGTCATTTTACGGTAGAGTGAATTAGGAGTAGTGGAGAATTATGTCCACTGACTCTGAGAGGTGTCAGGTCTTCTCTGTTTTTCTCCATAATGTTCTTTCATGGAAGGCCAAAGACTTGCATAGTCAACTTTTTCAACAATGATAGCTTTAGGCTGGCAAATCTGGTACTGACGGTTTGGGTTTGGGCTTGTCAGCGATGACAGGTACTCCCTCTATTGTGTCTGTGGGATATATATGTTTTTACTTCCTTATCAGTCTGGAAAACTGATTTTTTTAGAAGTTATGCACACAGCAACATTAAGGACCTAATCCAAAAGCTACCAGCGTCAGTGGATGTCTTTTCATTGACTTCGGTGAGATTTGGATCAGGTCTGTGAATACAGCTCTGAAGCGAAGTCTGTGCTGGCCACGACACATAGCTTATTATATCTAACAGAAATTCATATTATGCAATAGACTTTCAGACCTTGAAGTATTATCTCTGTTAAGAGAAAGGCTTGATCAATAGTGACAAATTATCTTGATCAATAGCGATATACTGTAAATCTTCTTGCAATGGTTTTCACAACTGTGTGAAGGGGACTTCCCTTCAAACAATTTCACTGCAGTAGGGGAAAGGGAGATTTTTATTTAGCTGCCAGCTTTGCTTCCTGTTCCCTCTGGGCCCCTGCCCTTCAATTACAACACTTGTCAGCTTTTAAAATGTGCACTGCTTCTTTTGCATGCTTTGGATATTTAAAAGCGTAAAAAAAGTCTTGAGTAGAAAAGACTCTGGAGGAAGGTCAAAGAGTTCTGTTTTCTCATTCAGCCTTTTTCTGCCTCCAAACTGACAACCTCTGGGGTAGTTTGAGGAATCATTCCAAAATATTTTTTGGTTAAAAGTAAGGCTTGTCTGGAGACAAATGCCTCGTTTTTCTTTCACCTATCATTACAACCTTTTACCTTGCAAACCAATGAGGCTCACTGTAGGTCCCTTTTGCCCTCATCAATTCATCACAAAAGCAGAGTTCCTCTAAACTTTCCTGTCATCTTTTCTTTCTCATTCTGGTTCCAAGAAACTTAATTTGCCTATACATGGGCAAATACAATATGTATTGCAATTTCAGGTGTAGTTTCCAAAATTTAAGGGTTTATCTTCAAGTGGTGAAGTGAATGAAATCCAGAGGGAAAGCTGGTGCCCTGTCCTGTGCTTTCTTTGGCATATCCAGGTAACAGTGTAATCTCCTAACAGCGGGCGATATCTAGACCATTTGTACAAGAGATATTAAAAGTTAAGGCAATGGCCATCTTCCCGCTTTGTTGGCTTAAGCAGAGAACAAAACATGCATCCACTTAAATAAATCTCATGTATCTTGGTTTCTGTTTCTGCTGAACCTTGTCTGGTTTGGTCTGGTTAGGGAATTATAATGGATCTCTCTCGACTTTAAAAGGTACAAATGCAAATTCCATTCCTGGAAGCAACTTTAAGCAAATCATCAAAGCATTTTGGTCTTCAGACGTCCAGTTTATGTTTAAACAGAAAAGGTGACTGCTCACTTGTTATTTCTCGTACTTGTTTTAATGGGTTTGTACTGATCAACTCTTAAACAGTGTCACTAGCAATTTCCAATATATTAGTTGTAAGGTTGTTTCAATAAAATTAGTCAAAAGAGGATTAGAAAGAAAATTGGACAAAACAGCTGCCTACAAAATTTTGCCAAATCTCTTTTGCACCTGCCAGAAGAGTTTTTTTTTGTGGGAAAAGTTACTGTTTCCCTGTTGGATACCTGGAGTAGTATGAAGTACACGGGGAACATGGATTCCTACTGTAGGCTCATATTACAGTTGGCAAGCCCTATACAACATGACTATGGCAATTTACTGTAGCGGAGGTCTTCTTTGGCCTGTGGACTACAGACTGAATTGCTCACAGAGTGTGTTCCTGGCTTCCCAGTTTTAAGGTAAGCTTTATTTTAACTACTTTTTTTCCCCTTGAGGACAAGATAAATCTCAAAAGGACTTGACAAATTATTTAGCTAGATTATTGGTGAAAAATGAGAAATTTTCCTAGGTGCCCTTTAAAATACTTTGTGGAAAATGCAAAATCAGCTGAAATATGTTTAGCAATTACCTTCAAGCTGACAGTGCCTTCTGATGTACGAATCATTCTCCGGCTTCCTGGAGCCTTGCCAAAGTGTGCCATTCACATTTTTCCTGTCTAAAGTAAAAGCACAGAGAGCAGTCACCTGAATTCATAGCAAACCTGTGAAATAACAGGAAAGTCTATAAAAATATAACCAGAATGCAAATCAAACAAGCTTGCAGAACACTGTAGCGTCTGCTGAAACACAGAAATGAATTGATGATTTCACAATATAGGAAATTTGATGGACGGATGAGATTTATTGTGGGCAGACTTCAAGTTTTATCATCTTTTGCTCCTGTCTAATATCTCATTTAACACTGTTAAAACATATTCAGAGTGATTGTTATCTTAACCCTAGTTTTAAGACCTAGGAGCCCACAGAACATCTGTGTCTTTATTTTGCTTCCAGGAATTGTATAAACATTATTTAATTTTACGGTTAACCAGCCAGTGTCTTAGCAAGACACAGCATGAAAGATGCCCACATCTATGTCATACACGCTCCAAGGTGAATACTGTCTCTGCTTGAATGGGAGAAACTAGGTTGGCTTTGAGAACAAGATGGCCATTCTCCTGTTCCCTCAGTGAACCTCAAAGCAGTCATGCTTCACAGCATATTGATAACTATTAAGTTTTTGTGCTTTTTCATTTTGGTTTTTTTTTTAAAAAAAATGTTAGGTTTCACCCTATATCAGAAAACTTTACAAAAGCACTTGCCAATTTTGTCAAGTGCTGGGAATTAATTCATTACGGCCTGGACGCTGTAGACTAAATGATGCTGTTCTGCATGAAAGTTTTCCCTGTGCAGGGCTACAGAATGAAGTCTTAACATAGGGGAACTTTCAGCTATCTGAGACACATTGTTATGAAATACAGTGACATCGTTACAGGCAGATATAACAACATTTTTGCTCAGTAAGGGCTAGATACAACTAAACCCAAACTCCAGAGAATAAAGAATAGAATCTTAATGGGAATCTCTCACTGAAAAACATAGGAATTTTTACTTTTTAAGAAACTGATGATTATTTCTTACAGAGGATTTACAAAATAAAACTAATTGAATCATAAGTGTGGATAATAATATGCAGTGTCAGGGCATATTGAAAAAAAACACCTGAATTCCTTCTCTGATGAACTTGTTTGTGAAAGCTGAAACAAAGTAATTTAACATGGGAATGGGCAGAGACTTAATTTGATTAGATCAGAGATATTTCAATTTTTATTGAGATGATTAAAACAAATGCTGAACATGCTGAGTATTTCTCATGCTGTCCCATAACAGGTTCTTTAAATCTTGATTTGATTTCCATGTTTAACTAGTTTGTTTTCAATATCTACCTACAAATATGTCTGTGGAAAGTGTGGGGTAGGTGAGGCAGGGGATATATTGATAGCTTAACTGTATTTTTTCCTTTCTTTTGCATTTGCTCTAACAGCTGTAAAGCAAATCAGACCCTTAATTAAAGTTGGCTCTGTGAGATTAGCAAGTATACAGTAAATTATTTAAGCAGTTACTAACCAAATGCTTCATTTTCAGACATGGACTTCTGGATGGATCTAAAAGAATTAAAAGAATTTACCATTAGCTGAAAGTCAGAATGAAAAATGAAAGCACATTTAATCAAATATGGATATTTTCAACCTAATTCTTCAAAGCAGGGCACAGGGATTTAGCTGTGCAATTCCCCCTGGTTTTAATTGGAGTTATTTGGCTTTTCTCATTTACCCAATCATCTACTCCCACATGCCACACAAAGCTCTGAAATCTTCTGAATTTTCATTCTGTAAAAATATGTTATTAAAGTTTCTTTTTGGAATGAAGAATTCATGACTGAATCAGGGAGCCCATCAGGAAGAAAATAAAAGTTACTTTTCTCTAGACATGTCTCTAGACATCTGAAGTGTCCTACAACTTTTAGAAATTAGTGTGTGGAGTTTGGCGACATAATAATGGATCGAACCAAAGAGCTACATATGAACATGCCATCCCCATGACCTCGAGTGACATTTTATTGCCCAAATGAACCTTGAACTTTTTGCACATTTACATCAAGGAATAGTCCTAACTAATGCTTCCATCTGTGGTCAGTGGTTTATAGATGATGACTTAAACAATATACTAACTTAACAGAAGAAAAATAAATCTTGGCATTAACAATGAGTTAACCTGTGAATTAATTTGTTTCACTTTATCCATAAAAACCCCAATGGATAGTAATTTATGAGCTAGAGGATGAAGCCAGAAGATTATACTAGATTATACTAGATGAGATACTGTGATGAGACCAGACACTCTAATCTGTGACAATGACCAGCAGAAGGGAAAGAGCACAAAAACTGAGATCCATCTCCCAACTTCAGGCATGTAGGTACTGAAGGGCTTCCTGAGCAAGAGGGTGGCAGCTGAACTACTGTTTAAGGAACTGGTCCATAAGCACAAGTTTCTTTTGAAACCACTTGGATTTTTTTTTCTTTCAGAGTTCCACAATTTAATTCTTACTGTCTAAACAAGGCATACTTCTGTTTATTTTATTTCTGCTACTCTATTTCATTTGGTGCTTCCTTGTTGCCCCGTTGTAAGAAAAAAAGAATGATAATTCCTCATTCACTTTCTCTATTTCTACAGAAAAGACCAATGGAAAAAATTTTGCATTATCAGTGGGGGTATGGCACTGATAGTGGTGGGCAGGATATGTGATGGCTGGATACTCACAACAAAATAATTGTCATTACAAAATCTTTTCATGTTGAGTGAAATTATTTTCATATACCTTACTCATCTTTTGTGTTGATTAATCAAGTGATCTGGACAACCCTTCTAAATTCTGACAATTCATTTAGGTTAGGATTAGTTTTAGAATAGAATGGTTTTGTTTGCATTGTAAGATTTGTCACTGTAGCTACAGACTACTATTGCTATTCCTGGGGCAGACTTAGTTCTGATCTAGGCAGGAGTCTCTCAGGCAGCTAGCTGATTGCATCTTATTTGGTGGAGCTTGGTAGAGTAAAACTTGGGTAAGGCCTACACAGTACTTTGTCTTCCTTAAAAGTGCTAAAGAATTATGAGAAAATAGTGAAAAATAGAGTTATGTCCATACTTTAATTAATGCAATTTTGAGAGCATTTTCACAGGGCCCTGGTTGGTCACAGATAACTGAGATCTCACAGCTCTGAGTGTATACATCTCTGTGTTTGCAGTTGATGTTACTAGTGTTTATATCAGACAACTAGAAATAGATTAAAACTGTTACTTAAGACAAAGAAGCTCTTGATTTTCTTTGAAATCTTTATCTATTTTGAAATTTCTCTGCAACAGACATAGGTAACATTCATGTTCTGAATTTAGTGGAGCCCCACCTAAAAAAGAAAAAGAAAAAAAAATCCAGGGATTTTCATGTCTGTGACAGCCAGACAGATAAGATCTGTCTCTATCACTCCATCAGGCAGGATTTCAGATTTCATCTGAAAGAGACCACTTCAGTAATGTTTAGCCTTCAACCTGCAGTCAAAAAAGAATTTTCAAAATAAATTCCTCTGCTTACTGGTATATATTAATCATTAGCTCAAACCATAGCATTGTGTCTTAACAAATGGATGCAAAGCATGCTGCTGTCACACATATGCTTGATAAAATACAGTCTGACCTGCTTTATCTGAATCATTTTGCAAACTAATTTTTTACTTGGATCAAAAACAAACAAAAAACCCATTGGGAGATTATGAGGTCAATGGTGCAAACATGCTATAAAATAGGTTACCACATCAATCTTTCAGAAAACCAGACATATGGTTAAACCAAGCTTAGATTAACTGCATTTGATTTTAGCTGTCCTGGTTCTGATATTTTGGAAGAAATCTTTATGTATATGAAAAAATCGTGGCAAAAGAGCTTTAGTAATACATTTCAAGCTTGTTACTTGCTTTCCAACTGTAACATTAATACATGTACTCCATGAGATTAAAGCAACATTGGCAAACATTAGTAAAACAACATGGTTGAAAGGTACAGACAAATATAGTGGCACTGTGCAGACCTCGAACTGGTCTCAACTTACTTTCTTTTTTTGGTCAGTGTGTTCTCAAAGTCAGGAAATCCCTTTTAAAAAGATAGAGAAAAAAAGTCTATGAAAATCAAAAATGTTTAATCCATATATAATACTTTCCTCCCTGGAAAGATACTGAATGATGTACTTTTGAGGCACATTTTTAATATCCACTAGCAATCCAGTCTTTCTTTTTCCAGCAGCTGAAGCTGTGGAGGACACAGTGGAGCAGAGAATATATGTAGTTATGTGTCCTGACTTTGGGAAGCTTCAGTATGCATGGCTCCCAAGAAGCTGACAACAGTAATACCCCTGAATAACCAGAAAACAAGACTTGTACCCCAAGAATTAATATCATATTTCTTCCACAATATGATTCCTTTAAAATTTATGAGGATAGAATACCCACACGTTACAATGGGATGTGGCTTTCTGAGGGACACAGAAGGACACAGACTCTCTAACCCCATTACATGCAGGAGAATGTAGAAGAGAGCAGGAAACTCTGCAAGTAAAATTGAAAGTTGTGCAAGTTGGCCTGGTAAGGCTCTGAGGGCCCCCAAATGAGAATCAAGCACTGGCCTGGAGGCAAGATCTCACAGCCTCCAGGGCCCGGATGGTATGTACCCTGACCAGATGTGGGAAGGATGAGAAGAGTTATGTGGGTGTTGAAAGAGTGAACTAAAGGGTGCCTTACTCTGCAAGCGATGCCAAAACATCTCACTGCATCTTTGCTGTTGCACTTACCCTGGCACTTGAAGTTAATTTTAACTTTAAGAAAACCTGAGGATGTCATGCTAGGACAGAAGGGATCTCTTATCCCTATAATATTTTGATATCTCCTGAGACAGAATATCAAAGCACTGTATCACTTTCATATCTATTTCTTCCAGCCTGGAAAGCCGAAATTGGGATAAAAATGTCCATGATGAGTGCCGCTTCAATTTGCTGTGCAACAAGACACTTTTTTTTTTTTTTTTTTTTACATCCTTCATTATTTTCTAAATATGAAAACTTCAGTATATGGACCTATTTGTCATATTCTTATGTTTGATTTATTTCCTTCGTGTAATACTATCTACATCTGCATGGCTCTGACCACAGTAATTTAAAAATGTCATCCTGGTTGCACGATGAAAAGCCAAAACATGTACTACATAAAATGATGCAAGTGCATAATTGAGCATTTTATATTTTTTCCCCTCCTCTGGTAAAACCCATCATAGATTTTTTTAAGCTTCTTCAGGAGAGTGCATTAAGGATATTTTACTGCACTGAGGTTATTTTAGCTGAGTGTAGGGGGTCTTGTTAGCACCTGGACATTTGTGAATGCTAATAATTTTATGCAGTTTCCACAGAATTTCTTCCTGCATGTGTAGATTTTTTCACAGATGCTGTGTGCAGATCAAAAAAATCATACAGAATGTACCATCTCCCTTGAAATACTGCAAGCAATCTAAGAGAAATTTCTTGCCGAAAAGAAATTCAGCTTCTTAGTCTTGGAACAAATCTTTCCAATAGCTCTAAAGCAATTACTAGATGAGGTGCACAGGCACACAAAGTTGAAAAATGTTGAAAAATTGATTTTAAGGCTGTTTCAAAAAGGAGGTTTCAACATCTTACTTAAAAATATCAAATATTTGGCTTCAAAGAGGCTTGTTAAAGGAAGCATTATGCATGGAGGTCAGAGACCAAAGGATATTGTAAGTTAGAACCTATGTGATCCAGGGTAAAAAATGGAGACAGGGCCCTCTCTAAACCTCAGTGTGGCCATATGCCTGGAAAGACCATTAATTCATATCTTCACATGCCAAATACCTGGTGTGGAACATGAAACACGGAATTGTAGGTTTAGTCTTTTGGTCCAAGATTTGAAACCAATGCTTCAGCATCAGTTTCTTAAAATCCAGCAAAATATGCATGTACAACATTATATCATACATCGAGATGATACTGATGTGACTCCGCTGGATATCATGGGATGCAGTGCCACAATGAAATATGGCAGTAGGTTTAAATGGTCTTTAAAAAATGACACCTTTTATTTGACACCTCTTCCTGGTTTGTCTGAATCAGCTGGCTAAACTGGGGTACAAGAATAAATTATTCATGTTTGTACTTTTCTTTTTTTAAGTGTCTTTTTAGTATTTGACTACACTTAAAATCATATGTAACTTGAATCTGAAACTAGAAATTAAGCCCTTTTAAAAACATGTTTTATCTTAGAATGTAAATTAAGGTTCATCTAGACTCTACTGTCCACATTCTCCGAAGTATGTAATTACCTTCTTTATGGGAACAATTCTTCCCTTCCCTATCCCAAATATGAACAAGTCTATTTCCTAAAAACAAACTGCACATGTGGAAGCTCAGCATTATGAAATTATTAATAAAGTCCTTTCCTCCCTGCTTTTATCTAATAACTCTGAATTAAAGAACTTAATGAGTCCCTCCAGTGGTTACAAGCTGGCTGAGAAAGCTAGAGCTCCAGGAGTCTGTTAAGACTTACAAACAGGGAAAAGATCATTTCAGATAACTAGCCCTCTTCTTTCCCTCACTGGAATCGAACGCCAATTATAACACCACAGATTAAAGCAGGTATCATGACTGATTGTGATTTTCCTGGCAATAACTTAGAAAGACTGATAAATTATTTGGCACTTCTCTGATATACAGGGTAGTTGATCATATCACAGTTAGCAGTTGAAAAATATGTGGATCTCATGACATTTGGTGATTGCAATCTGACAGGAAATATACGAAAATAGTTTTAATGCTGAAGATGCTTTTCTTGAGAAGCTTAAAAGAGCTCATGAGGTAAAAGACTGTAAGAGCAAGCTACAAGAGGTAGAAATTTGGTTTCCCAGTCAATAGCCTAGTTAAGGCAAAGAGCACCCATATGATTCATTGCTGTTGGCCACCAAGTGTTTCTGAGGCAGATCCAATTCAACTTCGCTATGTATGAGGTTCAAAAACAATCCAAAGAACTATTTTTGGTTTGTTTTTTTTTTTTTCTGTCTGAGAATATTACTGAAGCTGAGCAACAGGCAAATTAACCAAAAAGTTAACAGGCCAGTTCCCTGAGAGGATTAAAATCAAACAGCAAGCATGCATCCCAGGCACAAGACAGTACCGTAAGAACCCAAAGTGGGAACATCCCAGGCAAAACATTTTGTATACTAAGCAGGCCTTCTAAGTTATGTGAAGGAGAACAGCGTACATGAAAGAGGGGTTATTCTTCATCCAGCATGTGTCACTTTGGCAGATACTTGGCCAGGAGCAAAAATAATCACAGTTCAAAAAGGTGCCCAAAGAGTATGTTCATTGAATTATGTCCTGCACAGCTTCAGTGACCACAGTACTCTGTATTTCCCATGTCTCCAGAAGAATGTCACAGCCCAGCTATGATTAGGACAAATCACAACAGAGAAGGTAACTGCAAGAAAATAACAACCTTGCTGCAGTATGAGGAAGAATTTCCTCTAGCACTGGCCTCCCATTTTTTAAGTTGAGGGGAGCAGACCTTGAACATTTGCCCTGTTGATTTCCAAAGTTGTATAGGGAAAAGGAAGCGGGCAAAGCCTCCTAAGGTGGAAATGGGCCGTGCCAGGCTGCTCCACCCTGAGGAGGTTTAACAGCTCTGTGGAATCTGCATGGCCATGGTTGAGCCCACCATTTAAACATACACTTGAGCCCATACCTAATTAGCAGTGCACTTAAGTAAGTGCATTAATGAATAATGACAGATGGCTGAATCAGGGCCTGAGGAAGCCAATAATGTTCTGAATTTATCATGCTATGGGGGCCACCCTGCAGCCTGGAACCAAGTGACGAAATTAAAAATGGGAGAGAAGTACAAATGGGCTCTGTTAATAAGCTTAACAGCTTCATCCAAGGTGTAGGCCTAATAACTCACATGCTAGAAATAGCAGATAAGATTACACATAGTCCTTTGGCCTTAGCGGCATTTTTCCATAGGCCTCACTGCTGACACGTCATCACTAATCTTGTTTTCCTTTTCTAGAGAGTATTTTATAAATAATCATGTTGATTCTACAGCCAGCGCAGTGACACAGCATCCAGCCGTTATTTTTAGTTAAGTGCTGAGCTGAATATTCTCTCAGAATAAAATAAAACCCACAGCCAGTCTTAGGAAGCATCTTGTTAACACCTAGTGAGCCAACAGTTTGCTTCCCCATTCACCATTACTTTTATTGATGATGAAATTTAAATTTAGTGATGAATAAATGTGCCATCACTAAAATATCTCCTTTAGGAAGACCGAAATGTATGATAAGTGTTAGCAAGAATCCAAGTGCTAGATTTTTCTATTCATTGCTATACATGTGTCTTCATGGACTAAACAGTGCCATCCCACTAAAACAGCACTGAACAGTGTGAAAAATGTTTTGCTACAATTTGTTCTGGTTAACATATAGAATTTTCTAATCCTACACTAGTAGCAAATCTGCTTCTCTAGGCTGTCTCAATGAAAATAAAGTTCTGTATTGAATAGGTTTGTTACTTTTATTTAGCTGGAAAATTTATGAAACCTAAGTCTATATTAATATAATGAAGAGTCTGAAGTAATGCTGTCAAATCAGAAAACAGAACAAACCAAGAAAAAGCAAGAAACAAAAAGCCTGAGGTAAACTATCACTGCTCTTCTATTTCTTAGTCTTACACATTGTGAGAAGCTGGTGTAGAGCACAATGCTCGGGATGTGCCTCTACCATCCCTTGAGAAGGTAAAGGATAATTTCTAGTAGTTATTTATTGCAGACTATGTTAGGAGGTCATATGTCACATGCCAGACACAAACCAGAAAACAAATCTGCTTTCAATTTTCAGTTTATTTGTTTAATTGCTGTTCCTATCGGACAAAGAAATATTAGTGTAGTTGTCACTGTTAAGTTGGTTTGTAGTCACAGAAAAGGGGAAAAGAACTGAACAGATGTAAGAGCTGAACTATAATGTCCACCTTTGTTAGCAGAATGGCATGTTTCAATATGATTGTGTAGCACAGCCCTAGCCAAACAGCTAGAGCTTCACACAACTGAAATGTTGCAAGCATGCCAGGATCAGGTTACAGCCATATTTCACAACCATGATTAAAGACTCTTCGCTAGAGCAGAGTAGAGGTGGCTCATTTTTATAGTAACAAGGTCACAACCTGATAACGGGGAGAAACCTGTCACACAGGAAAGCACCTACCACCTACTACAGTAAAATTATAATGGAGGCACATTTCAGAACCCAGGCTCATAGATCTGTGCTGATGCTATGAGGAATCATCTTGAGATCTCTGCACTGCTACAGTCTCAAAACCAGGACCATCTTATAAAGCACCAAGGTGGTTATCTGGAAGAGAGACACATGGAGGGAGTGAGATGTTTGCAGCAGAAGGGTCTGAGAAGAACAGGCTATTTCCATTCCTCTAGGAATTCAACAGATGCATGCCACAAATCCCCAGCCATTCACCTATCCCGCCAGCTCCAGCACTCTGTCCACACAAATCCTGTGTGCAAACCTGCTCTGTGATATTGCAACACCGTAGGCCCAGCAGTCTTATAGGTACCCAGTACCTAACCCAGAGCACACAGGGGTAAAGCCTGGCATAATTTGTGAAGGGGGGACAGTCTGTCTTCTTTAAATAATGAACCTCCTTGTTTTCTCTTTATTCCTTCACCAGACTGCATCTATGTTGCTGTAGATAGTAATTATAAATGAAGGAACATTATAAAGCAGAGAATAGAGATTATGAAATGGAAAAGATTATGAAATTTAATATTCTATGTTAAAATATTTGTCAAAGCCTCAATGATACATTATACCAATAACATACCAATAATAAAGGATTAACTAGGGTAACATTATTTAGGAAGAAAAAAAAACCAGAAGACAACCTCCTTCACATGTTTACCTAATGAGGTCTTGTAAAATGTAAAGGTTATTCCAGAGGCCATCCGTTACAAAAATCACAGAACTCACACCTTAGAAATGCATTTTTTGGTTAATAAAAAGCAACCAAAGACACCAATAGTATATCTTGTACAGTACTAATAGCTGTAACCAGTATTTTCATATGCTATTACTTGCAAAGATAAATTCCCTCATATGGTGAAGCTGCACTAATCTCACTCTGCTGCTAGCTGTATAGAAACTCATGACCTGTTTTCCAAGTGTGCTTGTTAAGACTGGACAGAAATCAGGTCATTGGCTACAGAGATGGGATTTGAACAGTGGCTCTAAAGAGCCCGAATAGTTCAAATGGTCAGTTAAGCCAGCTGAACACACATGCCCGCATAGAGAGTAACAGTTTTTTGCAAAATACATTGCATACTTTGTAATTAAATTTTACTTACCAAAGACATAGACCTTTCAGGTGGTCCACAGTTCACATGCATGCTCACTGGAGTGCTAGCCCGGCTGTCAATAGTAGTTGTATCCTTGGGTTCTTGATGTTCTGGGACAGGCTCATACAAGCTGTCCATTGAGCCCTCCTAAAATACATTCAAACAGATTTTCAAAGATGAACACTTGTAAAACCATTAAAATAATAGTAATTAAAAAACCAAGCCATTTCTGTGGTTTACAAAATAGAAAGAGTCATTTTCCTCCCCTATCTTTTGAAACCTTTATTTACTTCTTTCTCAAAAAAGGATATAGAAATTTATTATTCTAAGTACCCAAATGCTGGAGTTCACAGTACCATAGTTTAGATTCCACAGATTGTCAGGGGTAAAGCTGAGGGTACTGCAAAAATGACCATTAACTACTCAGAAAGAGTAAAATCAGGCATATATCCTGTAAAAACTATGAGAACTATAAACTGTGAAAATTTCTATATAAACCATAAAAATGTTTTATAGTTAGTACTTCTTCTTCATGGGGAAAAGTTGATTTGATGAAGAAAGGTAACCCTACTGCTTAGATATAAATGGCAACAGTTCTGCCAGCACCCAGAATTTGTGAGTTATGATTTAGGCCCCCCAAAAAATAAGAATGACTAAAATTAAAAATAAATTCCATTTGCATTCAAATTTTTGAATGCTATGTTATAATGCACATGTAAGGATTCTTTTTCTCCAACCACCAGGACTATAAACATTTTAACAGAGACTAGGATTTTAATATTTATCCCACAACTCCAAGATCCAGGATTACATATACTCACACCACCATTCCATAATTCAAGAGTTAAATGAAAGCAGATAGTAAAAATAAAGACACTCTAACTAATGATCCTAGATTTTAGATGTTGCCACTTAGATCTGCACTGAATATTTTTCCAATTAATTTTGATTACTGATTTTAACTACATTAATTAAGGAATAAATCAAATTTATAGCAGTCTGACAGCAGAGCAACACCATTGAATTAACATGGTATATTATTATTTTAAAACATTGTTCATCTAGTACAGAAGATAAGCACAGATGTATATTTGAAGTTATATTGTTAATATGTAGAGCTTAACAGGCAATATTGTTGACTGGTGAAACAGCAGTTCAAAGACATGACTAATTTTTGCAACCACAATGTTTATCTACAGATCTTTATTTGCTTCAGTCTTCTAGAGTCTTGATAAGCCAAGATAAATGTTATGGGAGAAATATTACAAGTTGAAACTCTTGAAAATACTTCAGGTATATACTGGAATTTAGTCTAGGAACTAATGAGGTAATGCTTGCTGGGAAAGTGGCGCATGGCTTTTGAAGCACACTACACATGGCTCGTTCTCCTAACAGCCAGCTGAGCCTGGGTTTTGAAAACAACTGCGTTTATTCATAAGAATATTATTTTTTCTTACTGTAACTATGTTGCCATGTAGCAATGATGGTTCAGGCTCCTGGTCTGAAGTTGTGGACTGAGCATTTCTAGACAAAAATGATGAGTTGAAAACCTTGTTAGACACTTCCAGGATTATGCAATGTAAAATGCAACCATATAGTTCTCCCTCAATAGGGAAAGAGAATTTTGGTGAAGAGTCTTTAATTAGGAGATGGAAGCATAAAAGAGAGCTCATGTGAAAGAGAGAGTGTGAGAGAGAATAGGAGAGGGAAAAGAGGGCAAGGAAGAGTTAAAGGAGAGGAGAGGAAGAGAGAGGAGGAGGGTAGGAAAGGAGAGAAAAGGAAACAGAAAGAGAAAGAAAACTCTGTGAAAGAGAAGGGAGGAAAGGAGTAAGAACAAGAGGGAAAGAAATGGGAGAGAGAAGAAGAAGGAAGGGAAAACAAGAGAGGAAGAGAGCATAAGGGGAGCACATGAGAATGAGTGCTTAAGAAAGGGAGAGAGGGAGAGCATGAGAAAGAGCTCAAACAAGAGGGAAAGCTCATGTGAAGAAGATGGAGCACGAGGGTGAGAGAAAGAGCAAGTGTGTAAGAAAAAGCAAGTTTGTGGAAGAAGAGCACGTGCACATGAGAAAGTGAGGACATGAGGAATAGGAAGCGCAAAAACAGTGAGGGCGTGAGAAAGGGTATGTATGCAAGAAGTGGAGCACATGAGAAAGCATGAGTGGACATGAGAAAGAACACAAGAAAAAGTGAGTGTACAAGGAACAGCAAGCACAAAGAAGAGAGAGCAGGTGAAGAAGAGAAAGAAAGAGACGAGATAGGGAGAGAGAGAACGCATGAGAGCAAATGAGAGAAACTCTAAGAGGGTGAATGAGAGTGACAGAGGGCAAGAAAGAGCACATGAGAAAGAGATCAAATGAAAAAGAGAAAGTTCACCTGGGGAAGAGTGAGTGTAAGTACGTGGGAAAGGGCAAGAGTACATGAGGAAGCGCATGAGTGCGTGAGAAGAGACTAAGTGCATGAGAAATAGCAAGTGCATGTGAGGAAGAGCCAGGGAATTAGAAAGAGTAAGGGCACAAGAAAGACGGAGGGCACCAAAAAGAGCGAGGGCACAGAAAGGGGCAAGGGTGCAGGAATGGGAGGGCACTCAAGAAAAGGGATGCACAAAAAAAAGTGTAAGCATGGACAAGAAAGTGAGCAATAGAATCAGAGAAGCATAGTATCATAGAAGTTTTTTGGTTGGAAAAGACCAACTCAATCAAGTCCAACTGTTAACCTAGCACTGTCAAGTCTACTACTAAACCGTGTCCCTAAGTGCCACATCTACACATTGTTTAAACATTTCCAGGGATGGCGACTCAACCACTTCCTTTGGAAGCCTGTTCCAATGTTTGACAGCCTTTCAGTGAAGACATTTTTCATAATATCCAATCTAAACGGCCTCTGGTGCAACTTGAGGCCATTTCATCTTGTCCTACCACTAATAACTTGGGAGAAGAGACCAACACCCACCTCACTACAACCTCCTGTCAGGTAGTTGTAGAAAGAGATAAGGTCTCCTCTCAGCCTCCTCCAGGATAAACAACCCCATCTCCCTCAGCAGCTCCTCATAAGACCAGCTCTCCAGACCCTTTACCAACTTCGTTGCCCTTCTCTGGACATGCTCCAGCACCTCGATGTCCTTGTAGTGAGGGGCCCAAAACTGAACACAGTATTCAAGGTGCAGCCTCATCAGTGCCGAGTACAGGGGAACAATCACTTTCCCAGTCCTGCTGGCCACACTATTTCTGATACAAGCCACGATGCTGCTGGTCTTCTTGGCCACCTGAGAACACTGCTGGCTTTTGTTCAGCCCACTGTCATCCAACACCCTCAGGTCCTGTCCTTTCCTGCCAGGCAGCTCTCCAGCCACTCTTCCCCAAGCACGTAGCATTGCATGGGGTTGTTGTGACCCAAGTGCAGGACCTGGCACTTGGCCTTGTTAAACCTCATACAACTGACCTCAGCCCATTGATCCAGCCTGTCCAGATCCTTCTGCAAAGCCTTCCTACCCTCAAGCAGATTGACACTCCCGCCCAACTTGCTGTTGTCTGCAAATTTACTGAGGGTGCACTCAATCCTCTCATTCAGATCATTGATAAAGATATTAAACAAGACTGTTTACTTAATCTTGTGACCCTGCACCCTTTCTTGCACTTAATCTTGTGACCTTGCACCCTTTCTTGCAACCTCATTCTTGCTTTCCTATGCCCTTGTGCTCACTTTCTTTCTCACACCACCTCTTTCCTAAACACCCTGTCTTCTTAGTGTAGTCTCCCTCACAGTCCCTGCCTCACTCATTTGTGCTTTCTCACTGTCTGCCTCACTCTCTCCCCTTTCTCTCTCTTAAACCTCTCTTTTTTTTCTCTCTCATTCTTATGTCATTATTTTCTTTCTTTCCCTCTCCTCATATTTTCTTCTCCCTTTTGTCTCCCTGTTGTCTCTCCCTCTCTATCACTCTTTAATGTGCTCACTATTTAATTCCCTTTTTTGTGTCCTTATTAATTTTTGTGCCCTTCCTTATTCTCACAACCTTGCTCTTTCTTGCATGCTTGTGTCTTGTGCGCTGGCTCTTTTTCTTGTCCCCTCACACCTATCCTTCCTCATACCCACTCTTTCATCTTTCCCCTCTCCCATCTCTCCCCCTTTCTTCCTCTTCCCCCAAGTTCTTCCTCATTCTTGCTCTCTTTCAGACACTATCCCTTCTTGCCATCTCTCTCACACATCAAACTCCTTCTGGCACACATGCTCTTTCTCACACGTTAGCTCTCTTTCCTGTGCCCTCACACCCACCTCTTATTGTACCTTCTCTTTCTCACGCATGGTCCTGCTCTTTCACCCACTTGCTCCTCTTCTCACAATCTCACTCTCTTGTTGCACCTTTCATGACACTTGACTGTCACCCATTCTTCTGCCCTCATGCTTGTTTTCTTACACTCCCTCTGCCTTTTTCTTGAAAGCTGTCTTTCTCACAGGTGCTCCCTTTCTACCTTGCACACATTTGCTGTTTCTCACATGCGAACTCTTTCCCACAAGTTGTCCTGTTCTTTCTCATGCACACTCCCTTTCTCACACCCTCTCTGCCTCGTCCCTCATGTTCACTTTCTTGCACACGCTTTCTCTTTCTTGCCCAATTGCTTTTTCACGTGCCATCTCTTCCTGTGTGTGAGGCCTGGGTTAATGAGGAGAAGAGAAAGCTTCCTACCCTGATACGGCCTTCAGATACTATGCATTATTGATTTTTCATGTAGGCAGTGATGAAGCTGCAACAAGAAGTCTGAGGGCAATCAAGAGAGGCTTCAGGGCCTTGGGATGACTGGTTAAAGGATCAGGAGCACGAGTAGTGTTCTCCTCTATCCTTCCAGTTGCAGGGAATGATGAGGGAAGACACAGGAAGACACAGCAGATCAATACCTGGCTCAGAGCCTGGTGCCACCAGCAGAATTTTGTGTTTTTTGATCATGGGCTAGTTTACACAACACCTGGTCTGCTGGCGACAGGCGGGGTACACCTGTCTCAAAGGTGGGAAAGGATTTTTGCAGAGGAATTTTAGGGATCATTGAAAGAGCTTTAAACTAGATTTGAAGGGGGAAAGAGATAAAACCAAGCTCACTAGAGTTAAGCCTGGGGGCAGCATGCCAATGTTTGAGGGATGGTGTGCTAGCGAGGTCCTTCAGTCTGCCATCTCAGTGGAGGCAGGGGATGGAGATCCATGTGGCAGCAAAGACGCAAGAGTTATGGATGTGTTAGAAACCATGGAAGTGCCTGGGAATGGTCACATAGGAATTAGGGTTTCTCCCCCAAAAAAGGTGGCAGGAATAACAGCCCAACTGAAATGCACCTACACCAGTGCATGCAGCATGGGCAGCAAACAGGAGGAGCTGGAAGCCATTGCGCAGCAGGAAAACTGTGATATAGTTGCCATCACGGAAACATGGTTGGGATGACTCACACAGCAGAGGTGATGCAATGGATGGCTATAAACTCTTCAGAAGGGGTAGGCAAGGAAGGAGAGGCAGTGGGGTAGCCCTGTATGTTAGGGAGTGCTTTGATTGTCTAAAGCTTAATGACGGTGACAATAGGCTTGAGTGTTTATGGGTAAGAATCGGGGAAGGCCAACAAGGCAGATTTCGTGGTGGGAGTCTGTTACTGACCACCCAACCAGGGTGAAGGGGCAGACAAAATATTCTACAAGCAGCTGACAGAAGTCTCACAATTGCTAACCCTTGTTCTCGTGGGGGACTTCAACTTATCAGATATCTGCTGGAAATACACTACAGTGGACAGGAAATAGGGTAGGAGGTTCCTGGAATGTGTGGAAGGAAACTTCCTGACACAAGTGGTGAGGAAGCCAATGAGGGAAGGCACCTCACTGACCTACTGTTTCCAGACAGAGAAGGACTTGTGGGCGGTGCGATGGTTGCAGGCTGTCTTGGGCATAATGATCATGAAATGATAGTTTTCAATTCTTGGATAAGTAAGGAAGGGGGTCGGCAGAACTGCCACCTTAGAATTCCAGAGGGCAGACTTTGGCCTGTTTAGGTGCCGGGTGTCCAGAGTCCCTCTGGGAGGCAACTCTAAGGGCTAAAGGAGTCCAGGAAGGCTGGACATTCTTCAAGAAGGAAATCTTAAAGGCTTAGCAGCAGCAGGCCATCCCCATGTGCCAGAAGATGAGCCGGCGAGGAAGATGACCTGTCTGGCTGAGCTTTGGCTGGAACTCAGGAAAAAAAAAAGAAAAAAAAGAAAAGGAAGAAGGGGCAGGCAACTCAGGAGGACTACAAGGATTTTGTGAGGCTATGCAGGGAGAAAATTAGAAGGGCCAAAGCCCAGCTAGAGCTTAATCTGGCTACTGCCCAAAAGACAATAAAAAATGTTTCATGAAATAAATATGAAATAAAAAATGTTAACATGAGCAACAAAATGAGGGCTAAGGATAATCTTGTATGGGATATGGGAGGAAAGGGTGACAAAGCCTGAGGAAAAGACTGAAGTACTTAATGTCTTCTTTGCCTCAGCCTTTAATAGTAAGACCAGTTGTTCTTGGGGTACCCAGCCCCCTGAGCTGGAAGACATGGTTGGGGAGCAGAATGAAGAGCCCATAATCCAAGGGAAAAGGGTTAGTGACTTGCTACACCACTTAGACACACACAAGCCTATGGGGCCAGATGGGATCCACCCAAGGGTACCGAGGGAGCTGGCAGAAGTGCTCACCAAGCCACTTGCCATCATTTATCAGCAGTCCTGGCTAACTGGGCAGGTCCCAGTTGACTGAAGGTTAGCAAATGTGATACCAATCTATAAGAAGGGCCAGAAGGAGGATCCAGGGAACTACCGGCCTGTCAGTCTGACCTCGGTGCTAGGAAGGTTATGGAGCAGATTATCCTGAGTGCCATCATGCAGCATGTACAGGACAACCAGGTGATCAGGGCCGGTCAGCATGGGCTTATGAAAGTCCTGCTTGACTAATCTGATCTCCTTCTATGACAATGTGACCCACTTAGTGGATGAGGGAAAGGCTGTGGATTTTGTCTTTTGTCTTCCACTTTAGTGAAGCCTTTGACACCTTTTCGCACAACATTCTTCTGAGGAAACTGGCTGCACATGGCTTGGACGGGCATACCCTTCACTGGGTAAAAAACTGGCTGGGTGTCCAGGCCCAAAGAGTTGTGGTGAATGGAGTTAAATCCAGCTGATGGCCGGTTACAAGTGGTGTTTCCCAGGGCTTAGTACTGGGGACAGTTCTGTTCAGTATCTTTATCAATGATCTGGTTGAGGGGTTCAAAAAACGTGTAGATGTGGCACTTCAGGGTAAGAGAGAGGAGGATGGAGAGGAGGAGACATGAATCTAGAAAATGAAAGAGAAAACGAGTGAAGGGGAAGAGAAAGAAGGAGTGAAACAGAAAGAGAACTTAAGAAATATGGAGCGTGTGTGCAAGGAATGGGGAGCGCGGAAGGGAGAGAACATGCGCATGAGAGAATGAGTGCAAGAGCATGACAGTGAGAATGAGGTTGCAAGAAAGGGCATAAAGGTGCAAGATGTGGTACAAGGGTGTGAGGAAAAGCATGGATGTGAGAAAGGAGTGGCGACAAGAAAGAATATCATTACTTGCAAGAAAAGGCAAGGGTGCACAAAGGAAAAAGGTAAAGAAAAAGAGGGACAGAGGGAGAATGGGAGAGAGTGAGAGAGCATGAAAGAAGGAGAGGGGAGAGGAAGCAAGAAACAGAGTCCAGGCAATAGATCATGCAAGAGAAGGTGCATGCAATATAGCAAGAGTGGGTAAGAAAAAGCAAGTATGAGTTTGCAAGAAAGGGCACAATTTTGCAAGAAAGTGCAGAGTCAAGAGAAAGGGCATGTGATAACAAGAACATATGAGAAAAAGTGAGCATGCACAAGAAAAAGTGCACATGACAAAAAGAGTAAGAAGAGAGGAGAGACAGTAGAAAGGAAAAAGAGAGAAAAGAGAAAACAGGAGAGAGAAACAGAGAGAGATCAATAGACTGAGTGTGATGGTGGGGGAAAGGGTGGACACGATCAACTTGGGGCAAGAGTGCAATGTATGCGAATATGTGAGAAAATTCAAGTGCAGAAAAAAGAGTGAGCACATGAGAAAATGAGAGCATGAGAAAGTGAGGGCACTTAGAAAGGGAGCACACAAGAAAACATGAGTGCATAGAAGAAAGGGAGCACAGGAGACAATGGGGGTGCAAGCATGCAAGAAAAGGAAGGAGGGAGTGAGCAAGGAACAGAGAGGTTGAGAGCAGGCATGAGAGAGAGGTGGAAAGAGAGAGAGGCATGGTGCAAGAAATGAAGTGTTCCTGAGAAATCAAGCATGAGGTTGTGAGAAAGACTGAATGAAAAGGCCATAAGGTTGCAAGAAAAGGCACAGTATTGGGAGAAAGGGCATGAGGCTGCAAGAAAAAGTGTGAAGATGTGAGAAAAGGAGTGGGCACAAGAAGGTGTGCATGAGAGAGAAATAGGAAGAGAAAGAGAGATAAAGAGTGGGTGAGAAAGACAGCACTCAAGAAGGGGAAAGAGAGCATGTGAATAAGGAGAGTGTGCTGGAAAGAGATTGCATGGGGGGAGAGGTGGCATGAGAAACTGCATGCAAGGCCATGAGAAAGAATGAGAGCAGGGTCACAAGAAAGGGCACAAGGTTGCAAGGAATGGGGTGGGGACATGAGAAAGGGCACAAGGAAGGGAGTAAGGGTGCAAGAAATGGAGTGGGTGCAAGAAAGAGTGACTGAGAAAAAGCAAGCACATGAGAGTGACTGAGTGTAAGAATGAGAGACTGTGAGAAAGAGCAAGACAAAATAAAGAGAAAAAGATCAAAGTGGGGGAGAGAGCTTTCAAGCAAGCAAGCACTCAAGAAAGGGAGGGAGAGAGATAATGTGTGGGGAAAAGACAGAGGTGGCATAAAAGAAGTGAGAGACCACAAGAAAAGGCTTGTACAAGAATCCAAGCATGGGTATGTGAGAAAGAGTTAGTGCAAGGTCACAAGAAAGGGCATGAAGTTGTGAGGATAGCAAGGGTGTGAGACATTGAGCAGGTGCACCAGCATGTGAGAAAGAGTGAGCATGTGCATGAGAGAAGGATGAGTGAAAAGGGAATAGAAGGAGGGAAAGAAGGGGGAGAGAAGGAAGGGGAGAGGGGGAAAGGGGAGGAGAGAGAAAAGGTGAAAGAGAAAGAGAGAGAGCAAGTGAATAAGAGCGTGCAGGAAGAGGCATGGCAGGAAAAAACCAAAGCATGTGCAAAGTGAGGGTATGGTAAAGAGTGAGAAGGTCACAAGAAATTGTGCAAAGTAACAAGAAAGGAGTGTGAGAAAGCTCATACAGGCATGAGAAAGGTGCAAGAAGGGGAGTGAGAGAGTGAGGTCATGAGAAGGGAAGTGGACATTAGAAAGATTTTGACTGTGTGAAAGAAAGAGAAAGCATGGTAGAAATAGCAAGTCCATGTGAGGGAGAATGAGAAAAAGAGAGGGGGTGAGCAAGGAAGGGTGGGCATGTAAGAAAGAGAGTGAGCATGTGTGAAAGAAAGCAAGTGTGACGGTGCAAGGAACATTGAGCGTGAGAAAGGACATGGGAATGAGAAGGCACGAGCACATGTGACAGAGCAAGTGTGTGTAGCAAAGTATATGAGAAAGAGCTAAAGCACAAGAAAGGCAGAGTGTGTGTGAGAAAGGGAGAGAAGGAAAGAGCGATAGAAAGTGAGAGTGCAAGAGAAAGAGAGGCTGAGAATTGTCATGAGAAGCTGCATGTGAGAACGAGAGTGTGTGAGAATGAGAGAGCTTAAGCAATACAAAGAGTGTGCACAAGAGCTCAAGGAAGGGTGGGCTCAATAAAGGGCAAAAATGTGGGAAAGAGCAAGGGAATGAGGAAGAGCAAGGGGACACGAGAGTGGGCTCAAGTAAGAGCAGGCACAAGAAAGACTGTGCGCGTATGAGAGAGAAAATGGGTGTGAGAGAAGGTGGCCAAGAAAGCAAGTGCAAGAAAGGAAGCATGCACAGGAAAGCACAAAGGACTGAGAAAGAGAGTGCTTGGCAAAGAGAAAGTGTGCATTCAATTTACAAGAGTTTTCTTTGCTGAATGGTTTTATGCTTTGTAAGAGTATATTTCCCTTGTAGGAGGTAAATATTAAAAGAAATAATTTTCTTTCAGGGCAACTCAAAGTATTGAACTGAAATTGAAATTTTCAAATTTTCTTCCTTCCCCCTTTTTTTTTGTGTGTGTGTGTTGTTTTTTTTTTAAAGTTAGGTCTACATTTATAGCAAAAAATGCAATGTCAGTAAAGTTTTCCATTTCACATATCAACTCCTTTAGTAGTCCTGAGCACACTAAACAGCACGGAGCAATATGAGAGGTAGCAGAATAAAACATTAACTTAATTCTTCAAAAGTCTTTTGAAGCCCTTTGCCTCATGAGTTTTATGGGAAAAAAGATCCTAGTTCAGATCCAGAAGAAAATAATTGTCTGTAGCTCTTTTCTTTGCGTGATATTATCATGGCATGTGGAGACTGGCTGAATCATAAGGCAGAGAGAAGTGCGTTTAATAATGCAGTCAGGTCATTCCCCAGCTCAGTGTTTAAATGTGAACTCCTGCGTATGGTGGGATGATAGCAATCCAGCTAAAACAAACAAGGAGTATATGAAGATGATTACATGGGAAGCACTACAAAGCTCAACCACTCAGATCTCTTTTACTCACAGTACAGTTTAGAGGAAGGACTTTCCATGTTCAGGTAATCCTTCTTTGTTAAAACACATATTTTTAAGTCAAATCCATTTCTAAGTAACATCACACTGCAATAGCCACAGCAGCATTAGCATCTTTCTATTTACTCTATAGTTTCTTTAACATGTGGAGGCTCCATCTAATTAATAATGTATCTATTACACGACTTTTATTAATACTTATTTTCACTGTATCTTTCACCATAGAAACATCAGTTAGTGCCAAGAGCTGTTTCAGTTTATAACATTAGATGTAATATATTTTATATTGTGCTGTCAGCACACCTTTAAACCAACTATCAAAATAAAATATATAACTAGTTCAATGTTACTGAAAATCACTAAGACGATTAGACTTCACTCAGTACTTAACTTTATGTTTTATTAGCAGAAGTGGTGGTTAGAAAGCTACCATATGGAAGAGAAATAGACAAATGCAAGGGATCTTCTTTGGCTTAAACGCTAAGATTAGTGCTTAGCTTGAATAACTGATCTCAGCAACCCTGTGATTAGGAGTGTTGTATCCTTTCCCTACTGCCCTTCTTGCACAGGTTTCTGATATACAAAATGTCAGCACCTCTTAAGTATCTGAACTTCTTCCCTGTTTTCATTAGTTCCATTACTAATGCCACTGTTCACTGGCAAAGAAGTTAGGATCTAGCCTTTAAGTATTGCTTTGTGTAAGGAAGTCCTTCATGCCCCTCATGTCGACTTTCTTAAGGAAACTTAAGTTTTTCTTTGAAACAGAAATACATCTGGCTGTACCTCTTTTAGTAAATGAAATGATGGATAAGAATGAACCAGGGTGGGTACTGTAATGTGATCACCTGCGCTTGTGCCCCTGCCGGAACAGCCCCTGGCCCATATTTGTTGTATGTCGACTAACAGACATCCAAATGACTCCTCAGCACAGTTGTTAAAACACCATCAAAACCATACTTGACAAGGCAGGTGGCATGAAGCTATCTTGTTTTGGAGGGTTTGCTAGAACAGACGCAGGTTCTTGAATGCTAAGGAGGCTCAATGCCCAGACACGTTCCTGGATGTGTGTACTTTATCAAGAGAGTGGGAGCCCCTGTCTTTCTTGTGGGTCCAAAACTAGAGAAATATATGAAAAACCTGTTATTTGGGCTAAGTGTACAAGCTAGGTCAAAGATGTCCCATATAAGGAGACATGTCTGCTGCTTCCAGGAGTAAATGTTACCAAACCTGTAAAAGTATACCCTACCAGAAAAGAGAATAACCCAGGGCAGGATTAATTCCAGGTGAACTGGTGCTAACCCCAGTGTGTACATTCTCGATATTGGAAGGTTGATTTGGAAAATAATGTAAAAAAGAATTCTACCTTGACTAAAAGACTTGATGATCCAACGATATCTTTCATTTCTGAGATTTGTAGGATTCTGCCATTTATTAGGCAGGGTATGAAAACAGATGGTTTGGTGACATAATTTCCTGCAATTCATACAGAAGCAGTGCTTGATTTGGGCACCTTTCTGTATATTGTCCATAATATAAACAGTATTGTTCTGATTTAATTGTCTGACATGCTAAGCACCATAAGATGGAAAAACCACTGCAAATTCAGGGTCTAAGGTTGACCTTTCAACATGATATGTCAACAAAAGAAGGGACATTTATGCTTTCAATCATTTTGTAAATGGAAAAGAGACACGAGGGTTTGAAGGCAAATCTAATTTGTCTGCATATCCCTTGAGACTAAGGCAATGAGTCTGATGCAAAATTAATCTGTTGAGAAACCAAATCATTCTGAAGTCAACTCAGGACACAGAGTACTGCTGGGGAAACACCCCATGCTGGAGCACTCATACTAGGAGATCAAAGGGCTCCCAGGTGGCAACAGATTGCAGTAATTTCTGTCTGCCTCCCTGGGAAGGATAGAGTCCAGTTCAGGCTCCAAAGCCCTTACAACCATCTTGTGACTCTTGAGTGCCTTCAGCCTCCACATCACTACTTGCTAGACTGGCCCTAGCATTTGGTCTCTCATGCTAAAAATGTGTCTCAGTTTTATGGACAGGTATTAAAGCAAACCCAGAGAGAGTCAAATCCCACAGCATAAACCTACATTCCTTTAACTACCATAGTGTTCCACCACTTTGGATAAGCCAGAACCAGTCTGGTTCTACTCTGGTTTTAAACAGAATATTCCTTTCATTCCCTCAGGTTGTAGCTTACTTCAACCACTATACTCTGTACGGTAGAAAAGTATTGTCTGAGCTATAAAACAATGTATTTCAAAAAATAAGCATATGTGCGCACACATACACACGTAAACACAAGCACACGCTTCTTGCAGTCTGAAATCTTGTCAGTCAATGTGAGGAAAATACTTCCATGAGAATATGATTTTTTGGACAGCTGTTTTTGTTCTGGCTCCTGATAGTCTAAACTTCTCTTCCATGGTTTCAGGTTTAGCAATTACTCCAGATACTCACTTGATGTTAATCAGCAGTGATTTCTGTTCGTCAGCGGCTATTTGCATCTACTAAGGAAGTAGCTTCTCTAGTGTCTTTAAAAGTTGTCTTTAAAGACTAATTATTTTGTTGCTCTGTGTTATTTCCGGCTTGACTCTCCTGAAGAGAAAAATACCCTTACACTGATATTTTAACCATTCTGTTTCCAGCCTTTTCACAGTCACAGGCCAACAGAGTAAATGTTGCTAGCGTACATACTTGGATGACTAGCTCATTTCCAAGCTAGACAATCTGATTACAGAAAGCAACTGCACTGTGTTGCACGTGTAGGCAGAACTGCACAGGGCTCTGAGTTTTATGAAATACATTAGTGACCTATGAATTATCTTTAGATCTTGATAACTTGTGAGGTGTTTCGCTAGGTGCTTGAAAGATTACCACAGAGGACAGAATGGCTCCCATGGAAAGCTTTAAAGAACGGAGGTTATCTTCTTAGCAGCAATCTTTAAACAGAACTAATTATTTCATTACAGAAACTATCATGGCACTAGCTTTCACTTGTCTGAACCATCGTTATTAGTGCAGTCATTATCTCTTTCACAGAAATTCCAGTTGCTGCATACCCCGTTCAACAGCGAAACTGCAACTTGACCTACTCTAACCTACACAATCTACCTCACGTTTTGTCTAAATGCTGATTTCTCAACTAACACAAAGCTCACCACCTGTTTGAAAATTGAACTACATGCAAAGCAAGAAGCTGCCCCAATGGAACAATAAAATATTGATAGAACAGTTCGGTCCCCAAAACTTCAGAGTTTAGCATTTTTCAAGCTGTTACATATTGTACCACAAAGCTGTTGTTAACTTTAAACAAATACACAGCTATTCACATTAAACTATGATCAAAAGTGTCATTGAATTCCCAGGGAATTATTTCTTATGAGTGATTCTTGTCACAGAATCCTAAAATACCACTGCATTTTACTTTAAGTACTCCAATACAGCTTTTAATCCTTATGATCTGGAGAATACCAGTCCTCTGCACTAAGGTGGCATTAGCAATCAGAAACAACAGTTTACACAAAGCAGCTCCCCTATCTGAATTTATGTAAATGCAGTTTGAATATTGATTTTTATTGTTCTTTCTAAACATATGGGGAAGATACACTAAACATCTGGACAAAAGATGAAAAATGGGCAAACATATCTACTGTGCTGTGTAAATACAGCAAATATACTCATCTAATTGCCATTACTCATACTGAGCATTGGTATTGGCAGATGGTTAAGCTTTGAAAGCAGAAGCCGTTTCCATGGATTTCCTATCCTGCTTTACCTGTTCATTCTGACCAGTTGTCCTGGGGCAAGGGAAGAGGAAAAAAAAATTAAAAGAGAAAGTGGAAAAATAAAACCTGGAAGAGGGTCTTAAATCAGCCTCTCTGCCTGTGAGCAAATACTGCCATATGAATGGATTTGCCCTGATGACTATGTATTCATGCTTGGCTAATAGAAAACTAATGCTTGAAAAGTTCTAGCAGTTCTCCCAAACTATTTAAGAAGGAAAACAGATGCCGTTATGTCAAAAAAACCCCTAGCTTAAAGCAAATTATAGCATACACATATTTAGTAATTTTAACACACATATGAGGCATTTTACTATGTTGAGGTCAAATGCCTCATGTTTAAATCTTCATGTCTTTGTAATAGTCACAGGTACTACACAGTACATTTATTATATGCCTTCTGCTTAATCTTATTTCTACTAAATCAGATTTTGCTATGTATAATTTCTCATACATAAACTCTTTCATCTATGCTAGAGAGACTTGCTGTTATACAACCCTTGCACAGTATGTGATATAACACCTTGATGGTTTTTTCCCATCCAAACACACCCACCAGTTAGATTTATGAACTCAGCAACCCACTAAATAAAAACATGTTTGTGTACACTTACCAGAGAAAAACAGAAAAGATTCATATTGGTATCGAGATCTACTCCAGCGCCCCACAATTCTGCTCCACAAACTCCTGCCGCACAATGCAGCTCTTCCTTGCTTTCCCAGCTGTTTGTACATTTCTCCCTGGAGATTACTGCAAGATAAAATCCCTGCAATAATCCACTGGATTCAGAGCCCATTATCAAATGAGACAGGCTTCCCCAGGCCAGTACAGTTTTCTGAATTAAAGAACAGTGTTTACCAACAAAACAAAAGCATGGTCTGAATGATTATGATGGACTCAGAAAATGCTCTCTTGCAGGCTGTTGTTTCCATTTAGTTTAGCATCTAATAGAAATAAAACTTTCTGCCTAACAACACTGGAACATACAGCTAACTCTAAGGGTTACTCAGATTATCCAAAGACAGAAATTCTTGGAAAATGCTAATTTTCTGTACAGATGAATTAATTTACAAAATTCAGTACTTATTTTTGACTACATTTTGCATGGAAGCATCTTACTTAGGGACCTTGGTAAGGAAACCTGTGTGCCACAATCAAATTATTAAAAAAAATAAAAACCACAACAAAAAACAAAATTAAAACCTCACACTCTGGGCCAGTACACTAAAAAATAATTACCAAACTGGTGTCTGACACGCTCACTGCTTGGTGACGCAGAGTAGGACTAAACCAATTTTGCTATTAGAAAACATGGCAAGCCTGGAAATTAAAAAATTGGGAGTATTCAAAGGCAATCCATGGGTTACAATGAGAAGGTATTATAGTGTATATGCACAGGCAGATGAGGGATAAGCAATTGTAAAGAAAAACAGCAGCCTATGTCACTAACTGGTATAAATCAGCAGAATTTCATGACTCATTGTGGAGTAGAACAGTCTGAGGAAGAAATAGTGCTGAAAGCACTGTGAGTCTCAAATTGTTTTAGATTATGAAATACCTGAAATTAGAATGGGTTTGGAATAATATTTCCTCCCAACCCACAGTTAATTTCCCATAGCTCTTATGTGAATGCTATGACATTTGGTTACAATTTGCTTGCTGATCAAGCAGCAGTTGGTACCGAAGATTTCAGCTGAAATTCACCACAAATGGAGAGGTAGTTTCATTTTGTGACCAAGATCCTGATTGCCTTTTTCTGGGCCCAGACCTTCATATTTGTAAATGTCAAGCACCTCTTTCATTGCTTATACTTCTGACTGTTACAGTTTATTCTAGTAATTTTGCAGTTTGATCCTGCACCCCAGTGAATTTGAAACGTCCATATTTTGGCAGGATAAATACATTTTAACATAAGTTAGTTTCTACACTGAACAAAACCCAAACAAGGCTCACACAAAGGCGCGCCAACAAACACCAGAGGACAGATAAGATTCAAGATTTTAAAAGGAAAAGATCTATAGTTTGCACTTCTCCTATTTACTGTGAAGTATATAAAAGTCTTTTTGAAGGCTTCTGCCAGGCCTCCTTTTTCAGTTACGATTTGAAGTTGTGTTCACATGTTAGGAAAGTGGGTTTGGCTGTGAAGAACTTAATGAAAAATGTTATCGTTTAGAAGCCAATTGATGAGAGATTTCTCATTTACTCCTCCTACAAACTTGAACAGTAACAGATTTTGTCAATTACCACCCAGTGACACTTTACTAATGTGGTTATACAAAAATAGACATCTGAGAGGCCTAGTTTGCCACAGATGGGCTTGCATTTACTTCGTGGCTCACTTGCTCATTTCCTTGTGAGGGGGCAAGTTCTTATCCTTCCTGTGCCTCAGGTTTTCCAGATGGAAAAATTGAAATAACCTCACAAACCTCATGTGCAAAGTACTATGAAAGTAATGATCAAAAGCACCCTGCCCCAGATATGGAGAATTACTCTTTGTTTGTTTGTTCGTTTTAAATGCCTATTTACAGTAATAGTTACCCGTAAGACTCCAGAAAGACTGAAGAGCTAGTAAAATGACAAGATATAATAAGGAACCAACACCTAAGTAACTCAGGGGGTGTGTGTTTATCATTCAGAGTGATTTAATTTCTTGATTTTGGGTTGTGGCTTTTGAGGGGGTTTTGCTATGCATATTTACTCTGAAACCTTTAGAAGGAAGTTTCTTAATTTTATACCACAGATACTCAAGGCAGGAGTAGATAAGAAAGCATAGATCTTACACTGAGCTATTCAGCTTTCTTTGTGCTTATGCTTGTAGACATGCAGAAAAGAGAGTAATTTAAGAACAAATTAAAAGATAAAAAGCAGCCTGTATCTACAGTTACAGACATGCACATATATGGCAAGCAACTATGTTGGAAGGGAAAAATGCAGAGCTCTACAAGACAACCTTTTGTGAAGAAAGATAAATGCTCATCTGGAAACTTTCTAGGGCATTGGGCCAACTCTTACTTTAGTTGTTCTTGCTTCACCATTTGGACAGGTGCAATTCATCACATCAGGCTTGAAATCTCATGAGCTAGGCACTATTCCATTGAAGTAAAACGTGAAAACCAGACGCAGTTTTTTTGCAAATACAGAGCTGGAGATTGAAACTGGGAGTCATACCAGTTTAGAATCTGTGGATATGCCTCCTGAGTATATGCCCCAGATGGCTTGTCTGACTTCCTCCTTTCTCCAAAAGGCAGACCTCCAGCATTCGATTGCTCTCATTTCATATCCTGATGCATTAATCCTTTTGTTTCCAGCTGTATCAGCTCTCTGCATATATCTATACCGCAGGCATTATGGTGACAGTACTGGGTGAAAGTTATTAAATTCAGGTTTAAAATATTTAGTTCAAATATCCCACTTGAGAAACCGAGAAGATTAACCCTCTCTGATTTTCATTCTGCTGGGCTAATAGCTTTACAAGAAATAGCCTTCAGTGAAGACTTCAAGTGGGATACCAAAACACTGCTGCAGATATTCTGGATGCAAGTCACTCAGACCCAAAGTCTAAAGACTGCAAATTTGTTATTGCATGTTTTTGAGTACTTATAGTATTAAGACTCCTCTTATGACAAGGTAACATTTTAGACCTCTACTAATTCACTAATAAATCCATCTGTAAGGGTCAAGTTTGCTGATAGGCCTAAACTATAGTTGACATTACCCATCACGTTCCAGTCCTAGACTAATGGATAAAATACAAACTGTGAGGAAACACTTACTATAATAACTAAATAAGATGCATCAGCTTATGATTGGTTCATCTCACTTCTTTTTTTCCTCCAAAAGCATAATTATCCTTAAAGGAAATGTACATCTACTGCTCCTCTGATCATCATCTATTTGTCACCTTCATTTAAATCTTCATACAGATTTAAAACTAAAAGCAAAAACTCCAAAATTCTACAACCTGTTACAGTATAAGTGTTAAATATATAACTGATCATATGCTAAGTGGTCACATGTCTCTATTCAGTCCACATAAAAGGCTGAATTATTACTTTATCATGAGCTCAAGGTAAACATAGTGAATTGCTACTACACTCCACAGGCTATCCTTGTGGAAAGTGGGATATTCAGAAATTAAATCAGTTAGAGGCTTCCTCTTGGCTCTCCCATTTCTTTGGAAAGAGACTGTATGTCTATTTTCATCAAGTGCCTGCTCAATATACCACATGTTCTCTACATGTGAGGGCAACCATGTAGATGGCACACTGGATAAACCCCGTCTCATTTCACCTCCTTCTGTTCATTTACAATAGGCAGATGACAAAGCAGTTCTGTGCAGAACGCTTTCCTTGTTGACCCACAGCCCATGACCAAGTGACTCTATGAGAAGCCACTATTTGAACCTAGGAAACTGCTATTATAAAACAAGTTTAACATTTTTCTATCATGAACATCCCCTGAAGAGACCCCAAATGGTAGAAAGCTCCGTTTCAGACCACAAAAAATAGTGTCTCTAAGACAGAGGTACTAACATTTGATATTCCTCAATCAAATGTTCCAGTCACTGTCTCTAAATTACATCTGCTTAATAGTTTGGAAAGGAACCATGAAGTACTAACTAAAAATCTGATTCTTTAAATGTTATTGATTTTTGTTTTCTTTTAGAATCTCCTTCAATTTAGAGGCAGCTTCTTCATTTCATCCTTTTACATTCAGCAGCTAATTAAAAATTGGTAAGGGAAAAGCTTCACAACCCCCCTCACCCCTGCCAAATTGCAGTATGCCATTCCTCGTTTGAAAAGATAATTTTACAGATGCAATGATCAGTTCAACACAGCAGCTTTTACACCTTTGCAACAAGGATTTTCAACAGAGTTTAGCTCAGTTAAAGATTATTTTAAGCTCACTCAGCATAAACAGCCATAACATTTACTTCCGCCCAGAAAATCAAGCAAAGACACGAAGAGCCAATATTCTGTAACTCAAAATCAAAAAGGCAAGCAAAATGCTTTCACAATTTCCAGAATCCCAGGCAAGTTCTGTACCTATTAAAATCACTGCCAAAAAATCCCATCAAACTCAGTTCTATCAGAATTTCGTGCACCTTCTCCTGGTAACTGATCACTTTTAGTCACAACATCATAAAAGCACATGGTGTTTCCCATACAATTCATTGTAACATCCAGCCATGCCTTGAAGCTAACTTTCCTTCTAGGATAAATAATCACATTGTTCTTTCCCTTGTCATGGAGTGGTTTTTTTTCAGAGCAGTTATATTTTAGTCACAGGAAAAACTGCATTCCTGTTCTAGAGAGGAAATGTGTATTTCCTAAATGGGACGGCCAAATCCTCGCTCTATAATTTTACTGAAACTCAGTGAATCTGTCCCACACATTCTTTCTTGCTATCTAGCACTATACTGCAATTTAGAATGAAAACAGCTAACTTCTATCATCATGCCAATTTATGTATTATCAGACAAAACTGATGTCTACAGTGAATTATGGGTATAGGAGTCATTATCTTCCAGGAGCACCTTGAAAAGGAGATGTCTAATCTCAATAATGTAGGGTTCCTGGTTAAATAAATCCCCTGTGCTTAGTAATTCTATGCATTTATAGAAAAGATGTCACCCCCCACCTCCTTAGACTATAAAAAACATTTAAAAGCCTCAAGGGGATTTGAATCCTCACTAAACAGAATTGATTTCTGTACTTACTACTTAGTATTCTTAATCACACAGTTCATGCATTTTTGTTATGTAATGGATTGGGAAATGGAAAGAACCAGTGTGCTTTTCAAACATTTAGCTTCCCATCACCCCACTTCCCTTTTACTTAGATGGCTTTTTTTTAATATCAAGATGAGAGCCTTATTAAGCACAACCTGCTTGAACCAGCTCCAAACAATCAACGCTGCCCTCTAAGTTTGTAGGCACCCAGGCCTTGTGTGAGCATTTAAGAACAGAACTTTGAAAGGCCAGCAGAAGGTTTCCAATCAACCCTGCAAGAAAGATTGCCTCTCCACTTTTGCCTATGAGAATTCAGGTTAAGGACATTAGTCATCTATTTCTTCCTTGAGAGCCTGATCCAATGCTAAATGAAGCCAAAAGGAATACATATATCGACCTGCACTTCTGGCAACTTAATTGAGAGTTCCTCTACCAATTTATACACTAAGTTGGATACAGCCCGATGACAGTCTTTCTAACCTAACTTGCACCCACTGCCTGTGGCCACAGGCACTCACTCCTGTTCCCACACACTGCCTTACCTCCGGGAGATACCCACAGATGGCTGCTGACAGCACCAAGCTCCAAGTGAAACAGAAAGAGCCAGCTGGCTTACATAGGCCCCCGCACCTAGATGACTAGCCTCTGAGCAGAATGTACTATTTTGTCCATGCCACCACCTTATCTGCAGTTTTCTGGGCTGGGGCTGGTTCCCAGCCAGCCAATTCAGACTTGCATCTGCCTGTATTTGTAGACACAACAGCAGATTAAAAATATTCTCTGTCCTTCAGGAGTCTACATTGAGACTCTTGGGTCCTGTCTCTGCTCTCACTCTCATACGAATCAGGAGTAACTCACTGGAAGACAGTGAAATATTTTGAGATACCAATACGATCAGGGGACTGGAGCATCTTCCTTATGAGGAAAGGCTGAAAGGCTTGGGTGTTTTTCAGCCTAGAGAAGAGAAGACTGAAGGGGGATCTTATCAATACTTATAAATATCGAAAGAGAGGGTGCCAGGATGATGGGACCAGGCTCTTTTCAGTGGTGCCCAACGACAGGCCAAGGGGCAATGGGCACAAGGTGGAACACAGGAAGTTCCACCTCAATATGAGAAAAAACTTCTTTCCTGTGCGAGTGCCAGAGCAGGGACACAGGCTGCCCAGGGAAGTTGTGGAGTCCCTTCCCTGGAGACATTCAAAACCCACCAGGACACATTCCTGTGCCCCCTGCTCTGGGTGTCCCTGCTCAAGCAGGGGGGTTGGACGAGATAATCTCCAGAGGTCCCTTCCAACCCCTGCCGTTCTGTGATTCTGTGATTCTATGAAACGACAGTAGCATCTAGAATAGAAAAACTAAAGCCTAACAATTTCATTGATGAACTCTTGGCTTATGTTTTAATTTTCTTATCAGGTTTGTGAGAGTCTTACCTTTTTGGAAATCAAAATTAGGGACTCAGAAATTCCCCATTCAGTTTTCATGTATCTCGTGGATCCTTAGCTGATTTAGATACGTGCCTGCTGACTGCAGCCTGTTCTTTTACAAATCATTCCAAATAAACCCTGCTGTACAAGCACCACACTAATTCTAAGATAGACTCAGTAGCTTTTTAAAGCCATCTTCCTGATAAAAAAGAAATTATTTTATACAATCAGAGATGAGCAATCCATATCAGTTACACATTAAAGGCTATACAATTGCTGTTGTGTCAAATAAAGTCTTTCTCTAACACTCTGCAACTTAGGTTTCTATCTGTACTTAGTGAAATACAGTGATAAAACCTAATGTTCTACACCAGCTCTGAAGCATGAGTACCAACACAGCCAGGAAGTACAAAATTTGCATAAAAGACAATGGTCTAAACACTTTAGGGCTGCAAATATAGCCGTGAGCCGGAATCAACCACATAAAATAGTTCATGTTGCAGCAAGAAATACATGCTGGTACACAAGCACTTCTGCCTACCTTCTGTTTTATATAGCTTAACAGCTCTCTGCTTTTTGGACAGACCCGTTACGTTCTCTGGAAGTTATTCTGGATAGACCCTTAGTTGGTAGATGTTAGCAAAGCTTCATATTTTTCATGTGAGTTATGCCAGCTCATCCAGTGTCACCAGTTACACCCATGTAGCTAATTTTTGCGACAGTGCTATTTTTTAGGGGCAAGGATACATCAACTGACGCAGTGGCAATTTGAGCTGTTTACATCCCTGTGCATGTGATTGCAGAGCCTCCAGCTTGGAGTGTCCTCGTTTTTTACTATCCATGACCCTGCTATACTGTCTTACTGCCTCTCCATGTGTTATAGCACTTTCCTTCACTTCTACAAACATACCATGCCATGTGAGAGACGAACCGCATTTGCCTTTTAGGGCCCCTTTTAAAAAAAGCAGCAGTCCTCATGCCCTGTTGCAACTCATGCCTTTACATACCTGCAAAATATGCCCTGACTGTACCCACTATTACCTATTACTGGCTTTTATTAAGGTAATCAAATATGCAGAAGAGGCTGATGTTAAGGGGAAGAAGTCTGTACACTGCTGTAAGGACAAGTTGCAGGAAAAACTCATAGCATATCAGTGTTTTCTAAAATATTTAGGGAAAAAAAAATATTAAATTCTATTATCACATGCCAGTAAAAAATTGCATCAGCTAGATACTGTCTGCACCAGTCACATTAAACCCAGGCTTATACAGTGGGAACAGTAGATGCCATCTGCAGCCCTAGAATAACCTTGGCAGCATACCAGCACATATTCATTTCTGTGGAGAACAACCTTGCTTGCTGTAGCTGAGTCCTCATGGTACCTCAGACTGCCAAATTGTCTCAGTGCTAGTAACTGGATATTATCACTCATTTAGATCCATCCTAGTTAAACAAGATGCTTGAAGCTGGCAGTTCCTGAAACTTTATTAAAGGTTGAGTAGGTAAAACTTTATTAAAGGTTGAGTAGGTAACCTTTCTCACCCCACCACCCCGATTTAGCAGAACATGATTACCTCAGGCAATTCACCAAAAGCATATGATGGATAACTTGGAAACTGGAACATACATGGAAAAACCAGCAGAGGGAAAAAAAAAACCAAAACACCCAAACCAAAACACTGTTGAGGAAATTTCAGTGTTGTTCTGCTTTAGGTAAAACAGAGTCTTTCAACAGGTCAGTTAATATCATCCAAATGAATTATAGATGGATTGAGAGGGAAAACAGAGGGGAAACTGCGTAGCAGTATTTCTATATTTGCATAGGAACTTCTACCTGGATAGCCTAACTTCTTTTAACATATGAGAAAAAGGAACAATCAGGACAGTTCTTGAAGAAGACAGGCATCCAGAGGTCTGCCAAAAGTGTACAGGTAACACATACAATTACCGTTCAAAGACTTGCACATCAAAGACTGACCTATCCCCCTGTGACTCCCCCTGCTCTTGCTTCACTCAAATTCTTCAAAGTAGGATTCAATGGAATAGATGACATTTTTATCCTGGGTAACCATGGAACAGCCAAGATTTACTCTAACTCTATTGAATCCAGACACGGTTCAACAACCTGTTACCCTAATAACACACAAAAGAGAACACTGCTGTATGCAGAAAGTAATGTCTATGAGTAAGCTCTAAATGTTCACCAGGTATAGCTTAGTGAATCACAGACATATTGGTTTAATACTACAAACTCCTAGAAGCAGTTTTACCTGGTGTAGTGCATAAGCAGGACTTCAAAGATGGCTCTGCTAGACATACATTCCCATCTTCATAGTAGGCATTCACACGGTACCATTATTATCAGATCTAAAACATAACAGTCTTTAGCACAGTAATCCTTTGAACATCTCTATGACAGGGTATGTGGTACTATTCCCATGTTATCATACAGTTGAGCTTATTGTCTGTATCACTAAAAAGCATAATCAGATACATGTCATCTGGCAGTCACTGATGATGGGATCACAGAATCCAAAACACTGATTTTCAGATCTGTAGTTCAATTTGCTTCTTCACTCTTAAGGTGCTTAAAGCTACTTAGAAATGTAAAGTCTGTCTGTGAAGAAACCCAGATACTGTAGAATTCTTGACAATATTGAGCAGCTAGAAAGCTACCCTACATTTAAGTTAAATCAGGATCTATAATGTATGCATTCATGTTCCTATGTTACCTCTGCGATTAATCTGATTGCTATCCTCAGAGCAAATTTACGCAAAGAAGCTTTGTAGAGAATGAGGGTAAAGGAGCGGATAGGACCTGCCTCTCCTGCTGCTCCTTACCTGGCAGCCCACCAATCGCAGCCCAGCGATTGCAGCATCCTTTCTCACTATGGGGATTAGGGTTCAAATTTCCTTCTTGGTTTCTGTTCTCCTCTTCTCTGTGATTTCTCCAACTACCAGGTGAGAGACTTTCTCCTTCTCCAGTACCTCGGATTAGCTGTTCTACTTAATACAGAGTAATTATATACTAGTTGAGGTAAGGGCGGGGGGTGTGTGTGTGGGGTGTGTGTGCATATGTTTGCACAAGACTCTCTGGCCTGCTTGCTAGAGCAGTCACTTGACAGGGGTTACAATTGGATTCACCAGTCCCACCTCCAATAAACATTAAATATTAATTTAGTTCACTGGAACAGAGCAATGAAAATTGTTGCAGCAAGTAAAATAAAATGTTTTGGAGGACTGGCTACCAGTGCTCAGGCAAGAAGTCTTGCAGAAGACAGAAATCTGAACCACACACCACAGTTGTAGATTTGTGTCCTGAGGGCCCAGAGAAAATATTTGCTTGTCCTCAGAATGAAAGTGGAAACAGTTTAATTCTTCAGTTAGTTTGTAAACCGTGCAGTATATGTAGTACAATTGCCAGTCTCTCATTTTCTTTATCATCTCTAATGCATGACCTCTAGAGGGGCAAAGGACGGCATGCACCTTCTTACTCTGCCAGCTCCCTCTGTGCACTGCTTACCTCCTTCCTTGAATCTCTGGGAACTTACAGGACAGAAACTGTCAGGGTGAGGAAGGAGCCATTTCATAAAGGTAGTGGGAAAGCCAAATGCAATGAGCTGATTTCTAGTAGATTGTTGCTGTGCATAGCATTAACCACGGGGAAGCCAGACCGTTTTGTCAACAGCCCCTTGCTGTAAAAACCCAGTCAGATTGAGTGGATATGAGGAATCTTATTTGAGAGGAAATGGTGATACTATGTGAAAATTGAATAGGAAAGGATAAACGTGTATGTATATGTCTTACCCCAGAACTGGAAACTCTTCCTGTTAGTACAAGTGGTGTTAGCCACAGCCATAGCTTTGCTGGGGGTCAGTTTATACTTACTTAAAGAAGACATATCATTTATCTCCTATACAGCAACTGAGGCATAATATATTATTAAGGGATTAGATAGTCATAAAGAAAAAAACAATATGAGGACTGGAATTATTTTTCTGAATACGACTAATAACAATCACTGTTGGAAATGGGATATTCATCCGTTCTTGTCCAAACACCTCAGTATTCTTAGCACTATATCTGCTCATGTGGTCTTATGTACTCCAGAGGTGTTTTCCTATTTGCAGAAGGTATCCTACGCTTGCATGTTACCTGGTGATTTTATACTGATCCTAGTAGCAGAAGATAAGATTGAGTCCAGCCAACAAAAAGTCAGTGGGAGCAAAGATGAATAGAACAAAGCTGGGAGATGAGAAACAGATCTGTAGCAAACATTTGCTGTGGAAACTGAGACAAAAATACCATGTAACAGAAAGATTCAGTGCAGGTGTCTATGAGAGGTCAAGGCTTTCACACAGAAGTCCTACTGAATTGGAAGAGAAATCTTATGGAAAATTTTTAAATCAACTTACCACTTTCAGGATGAAATGTATACTCTTGAGGCAGAGTAGTGTATGTGTATATATACATACTGGATTCCATAAACTGGTTTACAATAACATCTAGACAACCTGCAAGTATAGATCTGCTGCTCTCTTTCTTATTAAAATCCATGTTATATTAATGGGTTTATTTACAAACTGAACAAGAACTCTGTGATGTCACCTGTTTTACAGAAAAATCACAGTAAATTTGCCACTTGAGCATTATAACTTTGGATTTGTAGAAAACCAGAAATCATTGACAAACTAATGTAGACATAAAGCTCTGCTAAATCTAAGAGCACAGCTTAAACAGAAGTGTCTAGAAAAAACACCAAAACATACAAGTGAAAACAAACATGAGGGGGATAAAATTACAAGGGATAACAAGACTTTGGTTGTAATCTCTTGCATGTATTGGTATTATCAGCTGAATCTTTGCATAGGCCTGATCCAAAGTCTGCTAAATGTTAATGAGGGTATTTCTTTTGATTTTAATAGGTTCTGAACTTAATCCTAGAGCATTTTCGTTTTGTGATGTGAAGCACGGTGTATGAACACAAACCTTGTATGACATGAAGCATCACAAATAGTCTCTCTTTATTCTTTATTTTTAATGCAGAAAAAAATAGCCTTTTTGGAAATAAAGACTCAGGAAAATAAATTTTTCAACAGTTCATTTCTTGGGTCTGTGCACTTAGATTTTGGCTCAGATGTACTATGATCAATATTTCCAGGTGAAGCAATTAATTTTCTCTGTTTGGCATGTGAATAAAACTTGCAGTGCAACTTTGACTTTCATTTTAGTTGCAGTCTGTTATTGCTAATGAAAAAATACTTCCTAGATTTCTAATGTATCAGCTAGATAAATTGTTAACACTTAAGAACTCCCCAGGCAGTAATGAATGACACAGTTTTCTGTGTTATCCCTGATAAAGTTTAGGATATGGAAAGCAGTTTAATCCTCTTTCTATACTCTCCCATCTGTGCTTTAGAGCTACCATAGTAAATTACTAGAAACGGAAGCACTGTTTCAGATGCAGTTTCATATCGCAAAGCTGAGACAATTTTACTCCAGAGTGTATTTTTTAATCTTTGTAAAAAAAAAAAAACCAACATTAAGGAAGCCAGGTCAGACAGAACTGTTGAATTTAAGAAATGGATGGTAGTTTTCAGTGAAGTAGACCTTTCATAAAGGTTGCTTGGAATATAGAGTTAAGGCAAACTAATCACTTTGTTTACAGAAAATCTGCAATGCAAAATGTTGAGCTTTAATTCAAATGTGATCTTTCGTTAATTATAAGGTACTTTTCATGCAGGAATAGTTGCTGACAAATATGGCTTGAGGCACTCTTTTGTTGTACCTTAACTATGCTATTGCCTATGCCTAATGTCTTTGATTCTGCTTTCATGTTGCAGAATGGATTTACTTGGTACAGTTTTGCCATTAACCTGTTCAGTCTTGGTTAGGGTTCTATCCTTTCTCTGTGAGGGAAGCTTAAGCTTTATGTTGGATTTCTCCACACTTTATCAGATGTGCACTTTGCTGCTGTCTAATCATTATGGATAAAGGGACTGATTTAGTATCTATTGGAGTAAATTGACTGACTCAGTTCAGAGACTGAGCTTAAGCAGCTGCTCCAAGAGCCGAAGTGAATACAGAGACAGACTGATTTAATAACTTCTCTATCTTGCATTTTTATGCATCCACATAAAAACTTACATTCAATAACACCACAGAAATCCAGTCAGGCCAGTGTCTTGCTCAGGTCACCATATGGTTGTGGAACAGCTGGTTAATGTTAAACCTTCACAAAATTGAGATTATTCTTGCAGGAAGCAGCAGGTTCTTTGAAGTATGTGCAGCATCTCAGACAGACAGCCACAAATCATCAAAACACTCTGACAGAGTTCCTCTGTAACCCTTTGTTATTTTTAATTTCAAAATGACATCTTACTACCTATCATCTCATGTCCTAGGACTGACCTGAAGAATACAGCCCATCCCACCTGATGATCTAAATCCAGCTCAACAAACGTCTGTCACCTCACAACCATATTATGGCAATCCACCACTTTCTCTGAGACTTGACAATTGCTTCTAAGACTACCAAACCGTCAAACCTGAGCTGAACCTCCTAAATTCAGGGTGGAGAAAATGGGTCTGTGGATTTTTCTAAAGGAAACAGGTAACCCAGCTCTGCAAAAGATAGCCTGCTGCCATTGAAACAGAAGTGCTTCACGCAGCATATGCCAATAAGATACTCCAGTTCATTTTATTTTCTGTGGGTCTCCATTACCACACGCCGGCTGCTGGCATTGCTAAAGAACAGGATCCCATTTCACTGCCCTACCCACACGTATCTGCTCCTCTGGCACGGTGTGGGGTGGGTGGGGAGCAAAGAGCACCTCAGTGGGCAAACCTGGATTTGTGGTCACCTGTGGGAGAAATGACACATGGAGTTCAAGACTGCTTGGCAGCAATGGGAAACTAGCCTTCATGGCTAAATTATAGTTGCATGTTGTTGAACGAATAGTGAAGTGGCACAGCTATGCTACTGTAAAGATGGAAGTTTCAGAAAGCTCTTGAAAAAACAGAAATACCTGAATATAAGGCATTTGTGTGGTCTTAAGTTTGCCCCTTTGGGTACCTCGGGTGATGTTATCCATATTGACAGTAATCCAAGGGATCATGTAGGAGAAGCAGGGAGGGGGTCTAGACCCTGCCTCAGGGAGGGAAGGAAAGCTCACTTCAAAGCTGGTGCCTCAAGAGGCAGGAGAATGAGTTACCCTGAGCCGGAGAAGGTCGGAGGATGGGGGAACTGCTGGCAACAGCCTGGTCCTCCCTGCTTCCCTCCTCACCCCATCCCAATGTCCTCCCCGGGAACCCAGATGGCAGCCTGCCGGGCTCTGCCTCCTGCACAGGCCAGCTCCCCAGAGACAGCATTCAGCTCCCTGCCCACTCCTGGAGACTCTGAAGAACAGGAGAGGGAAACAAAAAAAGGAGGAGGAAAAGGACCTAGCTACTCTTCTACAGTTTAACCTGAACATCGTTTTACAAAATTAAACAACATATTCTTCTCAAGGGCATGACACATTGTAGAGGCCTCCCTGAAGTAGGGGAACTGCTAAAGCCTTCTAGCTAAGGTCGACAGATTTTTCGATAATAGAAAATGAAGCAATCTAAAAATATGCTTTTCCAGCTCCCTCTACAATCAGTTGCAGGTAGATCATAACATATTTCATAAATGCCAAAGCAGGCTGTCCTGACATCATTAGTCCTTTATTTAAGACACTGATAGAAGAAGATGAGCTAATTAATTATGAATATTCAAAGTGCTATTAGGATAAACTAAGCATGTAAGCACCTTGATATGAACACTCTTAATAACATGGTCCAAAGATAATTCATGGTTCCCAGTCCCAGTCCTGACTTTTCTTTTCTTTTTTCACTTTTTGGGGCTGTGATACTACTGGACTATGTGTTGTTTATTGTATGCAGCAACAATTCAGGACACAAACAGAAAGCTGACAGGCATTTGAAATGGCTAGCTAAAACTTAGCTAGCTTTTATAACTTGTCAATAAAAGAATAGAAATACTATACTTGGTACAATAGAAATTAAGTTTAGTCCTTGGATACAAATATGTAGCAAGACATTGTTTTCTTCATGGAACAATAAAATTAGTCATCCTTTTAGTGAATTTATGTCTTGGGTTGGAAGTCTTTGTAAACAAGGTGACAGATATTTTGAACTGAACATTCATATTAACTGCTAATGAAGTAATGTTGGGATTTCTGAGGTGTGCAAAATTACTGCTTGAATAACACTATGATTCTGCAAAAATCATAACATAAGAGAGATGCAAATAAGATACTAAGCAGATCCAAAATATTAACTTTTCAAGGTATATTTGAAGTACACTGTGCAACACCAGGCCAATGGACGGAACACAAGTAAACTGCATGATTTAGGTGTAAAAGCAGCAGAGGGTCCAGTCACAGGAGGATCTGTTTCTATAAGACATCTTTGTCAAGTCTTGTGAAGCCACAGAAATCCTGACTGAGATGTAGGGGTCTTCTTAATACTACAGAATATTGATAATAAACCATGTTTAACTTATATGTCACTATGTCTACCACACAAGAGTATCATATTTCCTACTATTTTTTTTATAACATTCATGGAGGTGTTTAGAAGGAAGAGCTGCATTCAATAGCCACCAGAGCGATTTACCTGGCCTACCATTATCTGACAATCAACACCTCTTCACTGGAGCTTGGGATACAGACAACCAGAGTCTCACTGGGAAACCAGAATGTACGACATGAAAAGCTGGGAGAACGTTTAACAACAGAGTAAAATAACAGGTAAGAAGGTTTGATGAAACTATGAAAATAATTCTTGTTCTTTTTTTAAAGGAAAATTTTCGCTGCCTCTCAAAATGCTTTCCAGGAAATACTTATTTCCTAATCAGCTCTAATCGTAAGTTATTATTAAGGGCACTAGCCTGTTTTTTTCTCTCTCTCTGACAGTGAAAAAAAAAGCAATTAAATGCCACAGATGTCACTTGTTCTCACAAGTGTGTCCAACTGTGCAAAAATAGTATTACCCATAAAAGACAGTAAGCAGCATTTGAAAATAGTAGTGTCACCAGCTAGGGACAGATTACATTCAGTCTCATAAAGAACAAGAGCAACAAGAAGGGAGGAGAGGTTGGGGGTGTTAGAGGAAGAAGGAGCAAAGGAGGATACAGGAAAGCTCCATTCATTCCCTGCCTTGAGCTCACTTGCAGACACAAGACCCAGTCTGTTTTTTGCAGCTTTGTAGAAATGTCAAGAGTGTTGAAAGCAGCATCCATCATTTCACCAAAGGGGACAGGGATTTGACCCTATTCACTCATGCATTGGCCCACAGAGCTGACTGTGTATGTACACTGTGTATGTATATGCACTCTATTAAGAAGCCTCTGTCAGAGACTACCAGAGGGCTTTCAGGAGGACTGTGTAATGTTCTCTGAGTGACTCCCTCTGTTCTTTGGAGATGAGTTGTCAAAGGGGTAGCTAGACCGGAGAGGCCCAAAACCCCTTGAACACCTTCATTTTGGTTAATGCTGTGCTTTCCACTTAGGGTGTATAGCCAGTCTATACAGTGAGTTAAATAATCGTGGTTAATAGGTGGTAGCTTTAATTAAACTTTTGCTGAGCAAATTTAGTTAATCGTTCAAAACACACTTGTGAGATTCTGCAAAATGAGCAGCTTACCCTCCACCTTTGTGAAATTACTGTTAATCATTCACTAATGTCTGCATCATCCTATTTAAACCTTCCCCCTGTGGTTTCAGACTTCTTTCTGCTTGCTAATCCACCACAGGGGAGTGATATGTAAACATGCAAATACATTTTTATAGGCTTTTCCTATTTGTTGTGGTAGGTTATACCAAGCCGTATTTATACGCTCCCTAAGAATTATTTATAGTTTGTTCGTCTTACATTCAATTGAATTAATATAAAGGTATAATTCAATTTTAAAAATGTGCAGTTCAGTGTACTGAGCAGTAAGACGTACTGCAGCTGTTTCAGGCATGCTGAACTTCACCCCATCTTTCTGTTTTCAGCCAGCCTCCTGGCTCAGTGGTATTCTTACATATCAAACCAAGTACACACCAGAACAATTGACCATAACAAGGCAACACCTTTTAAACCTCCAAGCTGTGTAACTATTACCTAGCTGTCCCAAATTTCCCTAAATTCTCCTTGTCCATGAAGAGTATGTACATTACTGTGCAGCTGTCTATTATAAAATCCTGTTGATATGAACTACTGCACTCTTGCTCCTAACTCTGCTGAAGTCCATTACAGACAACCCGTTTCTGTGATTTATGCCTCATTATAAAAATCAAATTTCTTGGTTGTCAAAAGTAAATTGACTGCAGCAAGCTGAAGGAACTAACACCCTGACATACAGAGCCATCACACCAGTCCAAGGGTGTAACTTTTAATGTGATGGAAGGATATCCTATAAATACAGAGCTCTCTTAGAAAAGAAAATGAAAAATCGATTATCAGGTTGAGTGAAGGAAGTTCAATTTCTCTCGTAACCTTAACCATAACAACCAGGATGGGCTGAGACTTGGCCCGCACTCAGAAGCCTTTGCCCAGATAAAAAATGCTGTCAGGAGAAAAATTGTTCTGCACAATACCTCTCCTCTTGCCAGTCCTTTTGCAGCTTCACTAGAGCTGGAGATCCAGGAATTGTCTCTCTCATAACACTAAACCTAATCTTCACTGTACTTTAAACCATAAGCCTAAAATGTGTTGTGCTCTGAGCCATGGCCTGGGACCCCAAGCCATGGTTGAGATGAAAAAGTTATTGCAGAAGAAATCTTTTTGCAGCCTACCCCTTCCCTGTGCAGGCCCCATGCAGTCTTACTCCAACTAAAGCCCCAAAATTTGTCTCTCTCCTAACCCTTTGTCTAACTCTAATGCTTAACCTAATGATGAATATGGACTAAGTTTCAGCTAAGGATGAACAGCAATGCCCCAGAAAAATATTTTGGCAACCTCTCCCTTCCCTTAGCAGCTTCTTTGCAACCATGCTCCAATGGGAGATGTAGGCTTTGTCTCTTTCCTAACTCTAACTTTAACTCTAAAGTGAAGGACGAGCTGAGCCTTAACTCAGGATTCCATCCATGGCCCAGATGAAAACAGTGTCAAGCAAGAAATATTTATCAGCCTAATCTGACAGTCAGCATTCTCTTTGCAGTCACAGTCCAATGAAAAGCTCAATGCTTTTTCAATCTCCTAACCCTAACCCAAATTCTCACCAGCATCATGGTGCTCACTCACCACTGCCCTTGGCAGCCTTTTTCCAGCCACTTTGCAACAGGAGAACAAGATTCTGCTTCTCTCTGAAACTAAACATAACTCCAAATGTTCAGCTTGGCCTTATCTTGGCAGTAGCCCAAGATGCCCAGACATCATACAGATTAAAAAGTAGTCAGGGTAGAAAACTTTTTGAAGCCTACCTCATTCCCTGGTATAGCTTTTGCATGACCACTCCGACAAGTGTTCTAGGATCTGCCTCTAAACCCAAAGCTGACCTTAAACCCAACCCTAACCTCGACCTTATTGCTTGGCCTTTGCTGAACCTTAGTTAAGGATCTGCTGTGCATGGCTAGATCAAAAAGTCAGGAGATTAATACTCTCCTAGCCCACCACCCCCTTTGGCAGCCTCTTTGCAGTTTGACTCCAAAAGAGTCGTAGGCTTTGCCTCTATTCTAATATTAACCCTAAACCCAACCCTAAGGGCTGGCTTTTGCTCAGCACTGAGCTGGCAACCCTGGCCATGGACAGAACTAAAAAGTCTGGGGAATAATGTTTTTGTTGCCTGTCACACCCATTGGCAGCTATTTTACAACCCCTCTAGCCTTTGTCTCTCTCCCAGCACCAAATGCAAATAATTTTAGAAAGTTTCAGGCTTGCCTCACGGCCCCTGGCCAAAGCCCAAATTAAAAAAATGTTGAGTAGTATTTTTCTAATCCATCACTTCTATTAGTAGACCCTCTCCAACCCCACTCTATCCGGAGATCCAGGCTTTGTCTCTCTCCTCACCCTGACAATTACCCTGACAATAACTGTCACAGAGAGCTTGGCCTTACCCCAGGACCCTCAGGCATGATCCAGATGAAAAAGTTGTCAGGTGAATAGTATTTCTGTAGCCCACCTCTTCTCTTGACAGTCCCTTTCCAGCCAACTCCAACAAGAGCTGCTCTGCACTTTATTTCTCACAGGCCTAACCCTAATTCTAAGCATCACAGACAGTTTGGCATGGCCTGGATGGTGAAGTTGTCAGGGTAATAATCTTTTCATAACCTACCACTTCCCTTGGAAGGTCCTTTACAGACACAGCCCAAAAGAAAATCTAGGCTTTGTATCTCTCCTAACTCTAAAACTACCTCCAACACTAAGGGTGGCCTGAATCTTACCCCTTGAGCCCCAGGAATAGCCCTAACAAAAAGAAACGTTCAGGAAAGTGATTTTCCATAGCCTACCACTTTACTCGGCAGACCCTTTCCAGTCCCATTCCTACAGGAGCTCTAGTCTTTCTCTCCCTCTTAACTCTCACCCTATCTATCTCCAACCATATGTCCTGACTTCAGCTGAGCCTCAGGCAAGGATCCCCAGGCAGGACTTAGATGAAAAAGTTGTCAGGGGATTAATCTTTTTTTGCCTGCTACTTCTTTGGTAGTCCTTCATTGCTCCACTCCGAAAGCAGCATTAGATTTTGGCTCTCTTCTAACCCTAATGCTCACCATCATAGAGGGCTCAGCGTTAGATCAGGACTCCCAGGCACCTTCCATATGAAAGTGCAGTCAGGGAAGAAGCCTTTCTGCAGCCTACCACTTCCTTTGGGAGCCCCTTTCCCACCCTGCTCCAACAGGAGCTCTTGGGTTTCTCTCTCACCTACCTGTGGCTTCAACACAAGGGGTGAGATGAGCCTTACTTGGGGATCTCCAACCACAGTCCAGGTAAAAAACTGTTCAGTAGAATAATCATTCTGTAGCCCAGCTAATTCCTTGGCACCCCCTTTGCAGCCCTTCTCCAGCACTGGACTTTGTCTGTCTCCTAACCTCTCCCCGAAGCTTAGGCTTGGGCTGAGCCTTACACCGAGACCCTGCTTTCTATCTTTTACTCAACACAATGCCATCTAAAAGGTCTCTGTGAAAAATAAATAAAATTATGTACAACTATTGTAATTGCCAAGTAAGAATGAATTTTTGTTTTACATGCTGAATTAAAATAAGAAGCACATTACATGTTAAAGAGACCCCTCATTATATCTTTCTTCATTGATCTAATCAACCATTCCTCATCAGCGCTGAAACCCTACTTATGTTCCAAACTTCCTTGCAATCACTGGCAATTCTAGCAAAAGAACAATTTATAAATTGACAAGCATATACTGTATGGACCATATATTTAAAATAAAACAAAGGATCCAGGTTTCTGTTTTTCTTTAAAAAAAAAAAAAGATGTAATCATAAATTTGTTTTATTGGAAATTTTTCCATTAAAATCAATGACACTATTTGACTGCATAAAGACATGTAGTCTTTCTTACATGCATACATAAACATTACAGACTCTAGACCCCAGCATATTTCCTCGGATTGTCTTAATTTTCCTGAGCTATTTTGCAATTTTTTAAAAAAATCCTTAGTTTAGTTTAGTTTAGTTTCTGTGTACTGTCAGTTTTAAATATTCATTTCTTCTTCTATTTGCTTTGAGGGCATGCAAGTTAACTGTTTGAATGTACCAATACTATTAGAGGTCCATAGGCTACCCCATATATCCTGCACCCTTTGTTTCAAGAGCAGTGAAGTTACAACAGCTTCTGCAGCAAATAACACTGAAGGTATCATATAAGTGAGCTGCATTTCTGACTGACTTCGGCTTGCCCATGCACATGACCAAGAAGCTGCTGTTGGTAAGGTTAGCAATAGACAGATTTGGAGCTGAATCTGGAGCGAGGTATGAACTCACACGTCTAGATCTGCAATGAAATACCTTAGCTATCTCATCAAAAGGTCACAGTTAAATTAAGTTTGCTTAATATTGTAAAAAGTATAACCTTATGCTGCATATATTAAATGGTAGTAGCTGACATGTAGAAATTTAGAAATTACATTTTTCCTGCTATCTTTCTGTATGTAGGAAATCTTAGCATATTTACATTATCCAGATCATTCTCCTTTTTCCTGTACTTCCTTTCTTTCTGTTCATGCACATATATGTGAAATCCCTTACTAGTTTTAGCTTAATTCTTTTCTGTTATTCTCTGTCATTACCAGTCTACCTTAAAACTTGGAAAAAGGCATGTATTACAGTTACTGCTCTGTGTATCCCATGCCACCAGAGCAACCTACATCATCAAAACAAAAAGGCTGAATATGTCAAATGTATCACATGAATAAACTGAAAAAGAAGAAAGCATCTTCTCTGTACTTTTCTGTTTTGATAATTCTAGACTTATTTATCACAATAGAGGGGACCATATTTATAGCCTGATAGGTGGTTCTTGAGTTGACATTCCCCTTCAAGCTTTAAAGGCAACCATCTTCTTAGCACAGATTCTGACTTCAGTAAAACCTGAAATTAGCAACTCTACCAGGCTTTGGACCAAAATTGTTTATTAGTGGTCCATCCCCCACCCCCATCATATCTGAAGAATGTCATGGCCTTACAATGGCACACTTTTTGAACCCTTTCCAATTTCAGATATTTCCTTTCTCTTTTAATACCTCATTGCTTTTGCATCAATTACAGCCTGACCTAAAGCCACACTGGCAGTGAATGTGATATATAGTAGAATCCATTTAAATGAATTTCTGATGAAAGAATAAAACTGTTAAAAGAATAAATTTACTGTGCAGATTTATACAAATCCTGTGTATGCACCGAAATCCTCTTAAAGGAAAAACTGATGGAAGATTAAAATGTTAAATGAATTAAAACCCAGCAACCTAGTGAAATATGATTATTTGACCTATTAAATTAATAGCTCCATTGACCGTATAATGGTAAGTATCCAATATATGTCAATTTTAAATACATAGTGAAAAAATGTAAAGCAAACAGTGATCAATGGGAATATCTATTAAGACAATAAACTTACAGAATAGCAGTGAAATGTTCTTGAAAGGTCTTTGGTCATCCAGGCATGAAGCTAGCAAGTCCTTCATTTCTGTTGAGAAGAGAGACTTTTAATGATTATTAAAAGTTATTAATTTCAAAGCATAAATGTAATTTTTGTTTTGTTCAGTTTCAACACATTAAAATATCTGAGATAGCCATTCTCTTCCTTTCCAGCTGGACTCTCCATTCATGGCAAATTTTTAGGGATCTGTTTTAAAAAAGATATTGACCAACATCTGCCATTAGGGCTGTCTGCATTCCATTTTATGGAAAGTATCTTTTGAAACAATGCCAAACTTGTCATCACCAGCGAAGCATACAAAAACATAAATGTTGGGAGCACTGTAACATTTATTAGTTTTCGTAATTTTAATGCATAGTCAAGAACATGGAATATAGACATATTTCTGATAAACATTATGTTCATGTATTGCAATGCTAAAAGAAAAATCAAGCATTTTTTTCTTTCCCCATCAAAAGCATTATTTTTGTAACACTAAAATCCTGCGAATCTTGGTTTTGGCCAGCTTTTCAAGTGACTGGTTTCAAGTTTAAATCCCAGATTAAAACACCAAAAACATGCACTCTAAATCCCCTGGCAATGAGTTGAAAATTATTTTATACATCAGCTTCCTACCTGAGGAGAGTTGAGTTCATATTCAGTTTAGGTCATAGGTGAAATGAGTTTGTCAGTCGCAATCTAGTCTGTAATGAATTTATATCTTGATCATGAAGTTACTGCACTACCTAATTAAATATTGCCTGAAGGTACTGTTCATTAGAGATGGAGACCCAACAATGGATATTAGAGACTGAAGTGCATTTTCTGTATATGAAGAACTGTAAATCCCTAGATAGTCTTGTCTTGGTAGCAAGATGCTATGCATGGAAATGGCATCCTTCTTTCTGTCAGGTCGTCACATTTGCACCACTTTGTGTTTATAGAACCTTACAAGTTTCAAAACTTTCATACCAAGAAATACTATAAACCTTGAGTCACAGCCTTCTCTGCAGAAAATACTTTGTAGAAATTCAAGTTGTTTTTTTCCTGACTGCTTATGTGACTGTGATTATCCTTTTGCTATTTAGCTCAAAGCCTATATGTCTGAAGGATGTATGGATAAGGCAAAGCCTTTATTGGAGGGGTCTGGCTGGAAGTGAAGCACGATGAAAGCTACAACTGCCCTATTCTGAGGGAACAAAGAGTGTGTGCGAATTGCAGGCCACCAGAAGAATGCACATCTAAGTATACAAATGTATCAGTCCTTTCTCACAAGAGAACGTCTTCTGCCTGTACCCCTCCTGAAAGCAAAACCAGATGGATATGAAAGGCCAGGAGGGATACTTAAGCCCCCTAGGTGAGGTTAACTTCAAGTCCTTTGTGTTTACCTGAGTCTCTCCCATGAGCTTCAGAAAAAGTTGGGGAAGGTAAAATTTGACTTCCTGACCAGCAAAATACAAGGAAAATATGTTTTGGGAGATTTGATAGTGGAAACCTTTAAATGGAGAATTTCTTTTTGAATTTTCCTTGTTACAAGGGTGATACCCCCCCTTGTCTTCCCCTCACACTGAGACCTGGGACTACAGAGAAATTTTTAATTTACCAAAACTCCATCCACCATTATTTTATGATAATCAATACACATAAAGAAGAAAGCTGGAAATAACCATGCAAACACACAAGTCAACCCTAAAATTGTGTTCTACTGTACCTTAGAGACCAAAAATGTACACTGAAAATACAAGTAGGTGATAATAGAGAGTCACAGAATATTAATTCCATTAATACAAACTTATTGGGTCAGGTTTTTGCGAATTAGAAGCTTGATGAAGAGATGATCACATTTGAACTTCGACACTCACAGTAAGGTAGTTTGTGAGACTACCTTGTTGAGAAATGCAAACTAGTTGAGAGTTGGAAACAGCATCTCCTGTTGACTGGCTGCTAGAGACACCAACCACTGAAAAGAACAGGAGATGGCTGCATAAGAACCAGGGGGCATCCAAAACCAACTAGGAGTCAGAAGGCTCAGGTGAGAAGCTGCATGAGAAATATAGTCACAGAACCCTGTTTTGGTAATGGTTTTAGTGGGCCAGACAGAAAGAGCATTTTTTCTTAATGATGTAGTAACGAAGTAGGTATGAAGCACATTCCAAGAAGCCCTTCAAAGGAAGGATGGAGAGGATGCTGCACATACATGCAAGGCTTAAATACTTTTTGAGAGATATACAAGTGTTATTAGCTTTATGGGACAGCAGAAAAATGTTAATGTAAGGGAGGTCTTGATTGTTCCATTGCCACACATAAATAACAGCTTGCATAATCCAATACTCACGGTAAAATCTTTGGCCACACTCCAGAGAAGCCCACATTTCCATCCTTGTCTCTTGGGAGTCCTCTTCTGAAAGATTCCTCCTTTTTAACAGTTCAGCCCACATCCCTTCCTATTAGCATAAAAAGGAGAGTCTGCTCATCTTAGCTGATTATCCTTCTGATTGAACACACAAATCAGGTAGCTGCAACCTGTCCCCTAGCCCCTTCTTTGCCAAACTCTTCTCTTAAATCCTTGTTTGTCACAGTGGCAAAAAAGACTGAATCAACACAAGAAGGACTTAGGCATCTTTTAGCTTCAGGGAAAGAAATAACTGAAACAGGATCTGAAGCTATGAATGATGCTTAGTGGATTAATCTGATTTAATCCAAGAAAATCAGATTTAAGCTATGCTCATTAAGAGGACTTTAATTTTGTTTTGTGTTTTTTAAACAACCTAGGAAACATATGACCTCCCTGCCAATAATTTCTCTGTAAGCATTTTTGAAGGTGCTGATCACAGTGCTGAATGTCAATAGGATTCTACCTGTTATTACTACTGCTTTAGTACTTAAGGCAGCAATTATGGAGCAAGGTCTCACTGGGCTATGGGCTACACAGATCCAGGGTAAAAGACACAGTTACTGACACAAGAACAATACGAGAGGCATTGACAGTTAACATGGATCTGCACAAGGAAAAATGTGAAACCACACTGGTCAGCATGACAGAGGGGAGTTGGGTCACCAATGCCTTCACTGACAAGGAGAATTTTAAGGAAGATTTGAAGCAGGATAAGATAATAAACACGATAATTTTTTAGGTGGTTATTGGGATCATTGCCCAAGAATAAGGGCCATCAGAAGAAAGGTTTGGTACGTTTGATACTTGATATGAATGTAATTGATGTGTCAGAAAGAATGAACCCTGAGTAACAGTCCTGGGCACTTCTGAGAGAAAAGGTTTTAGTAAGCTCAGAGGGAGAGGTCTGACGGAGCAACAGGGGAAGAAAAAAGTGAGGATATAACTGGAAAAATAGACCTTCAGAGTTCTAAATAGCACTTTCAATCACCCAGAAGTGAAAAGGAGAAAGAAAATGGAGAAGGTACTTGTAATGGCACATGAAGCTAAGGGGGTATATGCAATTTGTATTAAGATAGGAAAGACAGAAGTATGATTGCACTGTGAAGAGAAAAGCTCAAGCATAATAAGAGAAAGGACAGGGTAAAGGAGGGAAACTGTACAGATACAAGGCAGACTGAAGACAAAACAGTATGATATTAAGGCAACTGGAGGTGATTAGCAAAGAACCATGACTCAGGAACTTGCACCTGAATCAGGGGAGAAGATGACACTTGCAGAACCATTACAAAGACAATAAGGCAATCTGGGATGGGGCAAGGAGGTCAAATGGCCGTTTCATGGAAGAAAGGCATATAGAGTTTTGACTGGAATAGATTGCTGTCAACATGTGCAGAGAAGTCGAGAGTAGGGTTGTTGAAGGTTTCAAAAGGGGATGCAAGGTGGGAAAAAAGTGACTGAGGTTGTAGGCATGGGGCTCAGCTGAGCTGGAAGAGAAAAACTTTAGTCAGGAAGACCATAGAATGGAAATAGAGAATAAATTCTTTTGCAGTTGGGGAGACAGGCGTGGAGAAGCAGTTTTCATTGAAACACTGCAGTGTATATGCACAAGTGCAGGAAGTTGAACACTGAAAGTGATTCAGGTTTGCAGCTTAGTAGGGCAGACCACACAATTAGAGAACAAATTGAAAGAACTGATGGTAAAAGAGAATGGAAAGAAAGCAATGCATCCATGTATAAGTTAAAAAAAAAACCCAACCAAGAAACCAGACCCACCCACCCCCAAAAAACCAAACACCCGCCCCCCCAATCAGAAAAAACCTGGAAGTGGAAGAGAAGTTATCTGCTATTGGCTATAAGAAATAATGGGAAAAAAGATCAAGCAAGAAGGCCTGTGGGTGACACTGACCTCATATCTTGAGAGTAAATACTTTCTTGCCATGTGTTCTCCAGGGTGGAGAAATTCCACACTTCAGATCAATTATATTGATGCAGAACAGGAATGTGTAATAATTAAATGATTTGTGTGAGGTGGCACAGAAATCAGAGGCAAACATTGACCCCAAGACCCCTGAATCCCAGGTCAGACAGTTTGTGAGCTAATAACTGTCTGCTGGCTGGTACAGACAGAAGCCTGACATCTCTGCAGAGCCTTTTTCTTTTCCCAGTGTAAGTCTCTTAATGGAAGGGCATCTTAATTAAGATGCTATGCAAACTAATGATCGTGTCTCAAAATATTTTGCCTTTCTCGGTTTTCTGTGTTCACTATGAACCCTGAAACGGTAGGAACAAAGGCACATGCAGAAATGGCTTATTTTTTAATCTGCTGATAGGTGGGCAGAGAGGAAGGCAAACTATGCCCCATCACATCATAGAGTTTAATGCTTCCCATAGCACAGAAAAACAAAAGGTAAAAATTCGCTACTCATGAAGTATCTACCTATGCTGACAGCTAATTTAGGCCCAATATACGTGCTATGCAGAGAGAATAAATTCTTATGACACATCAAGTCTGGAATCCAGGGCAGCCTGGTAGTGATATTGAAGCAACACACTGCTTGCATACTGATTTCTGTGGTACTGCTCTTCATTTTGAAAAAACATATTTATGTAGTTTCTATGGGACCACAGGTGTCATATCCAAATAAATGAGGAAATCCAGCCAGCGTGACTAGGTTGTTAACAGCTCATTCTATAGCTGGGAAGAGAAGCCTTCTAGGGTTTGGGGGTTTGAATTCTGTTTGTAAAATAAAAGTTAGGGATGCGCTTCTTGTTCTCCTTTCAGATTTTGGACACTTAAAATATCTCCTCGTCTATTTTTATAGATTCTGCGTACCCTGTGGAGCCATTTCATGTATAATTATGGTCTACCGATAGTTCACTGAACATTTAGAAACAACATAATTCACTAGCTGCTTCTTTTTTATTTAAAGAATCTTTGAGACTTTTTATCTGCTTCTTAGCTAAGTACTTTTTTAGCCCTATGTGTTCAGAATTTTAAGAGTTGCTTTTAATAGATCTGATCTTGCATGCACTTCACCTGCAGAACTCCTCCTCAAGAAATCTGCAGCACAATAAATAAGAGACCTTCACCTCAGTGTATGTCCTCAGTGGTTTTGCATGACTTTTACTTCACCTCTTGAACCTCTTCAACACACTGTCAAACTGACTGTGCTCTCTGCTTATCTGAGATTACTTTCTCTTCACTGAAATGCAGTTCATTACTTTCTTCAATGGAATTCTAAGTCTGTTCTCTAATAGTTTTCTAATCCTTAGGAAGCCCACGCATTATGAAGCAACCACTGTGTTTGCCATATGGTTAACCTGATTTTCAGTGTCCCTGCCACATAATTTTCATTAAGAGCACGTGATTAGGGAAATACCACATCAACAAGAATGTGATTCGCCTTTCCAGCTTTCCCTTATTATTCTGAGGAGATTCTGATTATTACGCACCCTCCAGTCTCTACGGAAAACTCTTTCCCCTCAGAAACATCCTGTTCTTACTTTTAAGTATATTCAAGAGCATCATAAGATCTTGCTTCTCAAGCTTAAAGTGATGGGTGTACTGTTCTCTGGACTTTTGTAGTTCACTTGCTTGAAGAACCAATAGATCAATAGACTTTTGATCTATTCCAATAAGGAAGGCACTATAATACAAAGCATATTTCCATACTAGCACACTATTAAAATAAAAATATTGTGTGTTATTTTCTAGCTTATTTTTGACCACACAAAACATTCTGACCACTTGTGATCATAAATAATCTTGGGTAGCTTTCCACAGCAATAGAGGACTTCATCAAAATGTCCTTGGAGAATTCCTGCTCATGTAACTGTATATCACCTCACTACATCCTTATTTCAACAACTGTGGGTTTTTATCTCATGTCCTGTTTCAAGCTGTCCTGAGATTATTCTGAAAATTTTTCAATAGTAGCAACTGTTAACCTCCAAAGCACAGGAATTTCTGTGTTGGAAGGAGAAAAAGTATATATACATATCAGAGGATAGTGATGCTTAAGTATCTGTTGCAATATGAACACAGTAGTGATTCTGAATAATTTGTCTCCTTAGTATTAAAAGAAAATGAAGTATCTAAAAATACAAATCAAGGATGTTTAGAAAGACCACATGTAGCAAGGGTTTGAGATCTTTGGGTGGAAGATATTATATAAACATGGACGTTTTCATGTTTTGTGTATGATTTCTTTATTGGTTTATTATGGTGTGGAGTTTTTTTGAAGTAATTATTTTAGTATTCATTTTAGAGATACTTCCCAATACTGGGGTATACCAGACATTTTGGGAATGAGTCCTGTGGAGAAAGACATTTACAAAGTAAATATTAAGTACTCAGGTGGTTGAAAGTGTTGTTCTTTTCACAACTAAAACATACAGAAATTGTTGTTTTCAATTAATATTCTGTAACCATGACAGAACAACTCCCCCTTATCTTGTATATACACTGGAGTCAGGACTAACAGCCACAGGGTAATGGTGGCAAGAATCAGTCATGGGGAGTGTACAGGCAGCTGAGAAAAGGCATGACAGCAATTCCAAAACAATGATACAACCATGTGATGACACCATGCTTGAATACTTTTCTTTCAGCATTTTTTGCATCATCAGCTATTTATTTCAATATTCTATATGTCAGTACTTTGGCAGACAGCCCATTTTGTTCATTTTAATACTCCTTTTGTATAAACAGCACGTATAAAAGCTCAGCTTTGGAATAGCTCATTAATCTTCACTGGTTAAAGGCTGGTTTGTCACAACGCACTTGGTAGCTGCATCATTTGTGTTACAAAATCATCCCAACTTGTGATGGTAACAGCTGTAAGAATTCAAATAAAGGTGTTACAAATCTTACATTTATATGATTGACCAGTTAATTTCACTGTGGAAAAATATCTGGGCCATCACTTTCCAGAGGCACAAGCATCTGTGTTTCTATTCCTGGTCAGCATTAGAACATGTTCCAGTGTCTGTTTGCATGGTGTTTTCCCTGCTGACATAACTAGCTAGACAGGACAGAACTATAGATGTTATAATGAGACACAGTGATTTGCATGTGGGAGTAGGGCTGATAAGCATATGCTACAAATTTTGGACAGTTTTAAACTACCCTATTTTGGCTCAAATAAACCACCAGTGCTTTTATTATACCCTCTTGATTTAACTGTTTTTGTCAAAAGTGCAGCCTCTGACCTGCTACAACCAGAGGCTTCAGTGCTGCAAACAATCTGCATACAGGGTACCAAATCTGTGTCAGCAGCCTGGTTTACCTGTAACTTCAGTGGGTGAAAACCAGCCCCAGACCATTTGAAGTGGCTCAGTTTCATATATTAAAGTGAGATTGAACACTAGCAATGACACAATTCTGTCTGTGCCTTTAAATTGACAATTGATCTCAGCAATTAGCACTGACTGAAGTGTAGGAGGTTCCAACACTAAAAGCTGGTTATTGAGGACCACCTCCCTCAGAGAAACAAGAACATTCTTCTGTCCCTCCTTGCTTCATTAACACTTCAGTGAACCCAGCCAGGACAAGGGCTTCCAGACCCCTCTTGGAAAACAGTTTTGCCTTTCAGGACCTGACATTTCCCAGCTGGAACTGTATCTGTTTCTATGAAAATCAAAAAGCAGGTGTACCTCATGGCTATTAAATCCTAATTTTTTGATGTGCATCTGTCATTCATGCTGGTGACCTAATCCCTGGTAAGTCAGTGTGAGAGAAGAAAAGGAGACAATTCACAGACCCTAAAAGACCTCCACACCCATTCAGAAGTCTTCCACTATACTCCTTGCAGGTGGGTTGAAATGTGAATGATTTGCCAGAAAAATTTGACAAATAATTTAAAGTAAGGAGTAGTGGAGAAAACTGTGACCTCTTCCACAGACAATTTATGAAGAAGTGAACGAAAAAGAAACACTTAAATTTACATTAGTCATGAATAATTACCCATCCAGCTCTCTTTTCTGTCCATCCACTGCCAGTGAGGAACATGCCATAACCACAACCACAGGTTTTTCTCTTGTTTAATAATTTTATTTCCTATGTTCTTCAGAAATGTTGTCAGATCTGCAACCAGTGCAAGTAGGTATCTCTCACTGACTTCAGTTGAGTTATGTGATTTACACCAGCCAAGGACATATCCCCAGTTCTACTCCTCTCCCTTTTTTCCTCCTCTACTTGCATGAAGAATTTGTTAAGTCATATACACAATCCCACTGAATTATTCACCAGGGTAAGCGAAGGTTACATGATTAGGCTCTCTGAATCAGAATTCTGATGTGACTTTAGTTACCAACTTTTTTTTTTTTTCAAGTGTATGGAAAAGGAGATGCATACTGTATAAGCATATTCTAAATAACCATAACCAGCTGAACCAGCTGTTTGTCCTTCCTTTTTCTCCTTTTGCTCTATATCCAGCTCCTCTGACTGATGGCAGCTCTGTGTGTGTGTAAGCATTTAGATTCACCTAGAACCTAGGAGTAAAAGGATCCTTTGAGTGCTACATATTTAATTCAAGGCCTTGAGCTCTGTGGATATCTCAATATACCCAAACTAAGGTTACACTCTGGAAATCATGATTCACCTCGCTATCCCTCTGTGTCTCTGGACAGCTGATAAATACATTTAAGTCACTCATAGCATCAGTGCTCCTTGCCGGACTTACTTTCACTTCCTAGGGAGCATGGCACACACAACTTTCATAGAACGCATGCCTCCTTCCCGTCATGCCTACTGACACCATATCTTGCAGCATATATCGTTCAGACCCATAGCACTGTTGCTACCTGACCCCTGAAGAGCGCACAGCAGCCTGGGTTCAAAACTACAAAATGCTGCCAGCTGCAGTCAGCTGAGCTCAAGATGTATTTTACCTGCAACATTTGATGCCCTTCCTCCTCATTTAAGATGTATAAAACCTCCTAATACACATCACTATGAGAGACAGGGCTTTTACCTAACTCTCTTGGGAGAATTATCCACCACCTGGAATCTCTGAAAACAGCCTGTCCTATGAACCTGTAGGCACAAAGACGCCACAGGTACCAGAGGACTAGACCTTTATGTTCATAAACGGTGAGGCCAGAAAGAGCCATTACGCTAAGGGGGAACCCCCTATTTATGTCAGATAACTACCCATGGTCATTAAGCCATGCATGTATTGAGCCCCTCCGTAAGCACATTCACATAACTGCCAGAAAGGCACTAAAACACGAAGAGATGGTGAGCCCACTGTCTATAGGTATTACAGCAGTTACTGAAACTCACTTCTCAAAGTGAGCCTTGCTTTCTTTCTTGCTTGCTTTCTTTCTTGCTTGCTTTCTTGCTTGCTTTCTTTCCTGCTTTCTTTCCCTCCAGCATTATCTTTGGTGATATGGTTCAGGGAAGAGGATCACTGGATTAACAGGTTATACAACCAGGAGCTGCTTGGAGAAACTGAAATACAAAGCTGATCTCCAAACCCAGAGTTGCAGGTGAAGACTCCTCAGTGAGCTAGGGCAGTTTTAGGATCTCTTGAAGCTATGTTGAGTTTTTTTCATGTCAATGTATCTTAGAGCTATTTTAAATTGGAGTCTGCCAAAGCCTCCAAGGGACCATTATGACAGTTAGAGATTACCAATGAATAAAGATTTCTGGTATGTCCCCTTTGCAATACTTGCTGCAGGGTTGTAGGATAAAAATTAAGGACACTGCCTCCTTAAAGCTCTCCCACATTTTCTGACTTTTCAGATAATCTTTCTCTTCTCCAAATCCCTGTATCGTTTTATCTCATTCCTCCTGGCTTCTTCCATTGGCCTCACCCCTGGTTTGTTCTATAATCTGCATCCTTCCCTTCTCATCCTGCCCTTAGCAGCTCCATTTCTCACTGAAAGCCCTCTCCAGCGCTAGTTTTCAGTTTTGCCAGGTATGCTTTAGGCCACTGTCAGCTTTCCTCACACTCAAGGCTCATCTTTCTCCTTGCTCCTCATGCCTTCCCCCCTCCCCCATCAAGTACCATGAGCTGCTATAAATTTCACGTATCTTTTCTTCCTTCATGAGCTTCTTCAACATATGAGCTGCAGTTTCTTTCACTTTTATTTATAAGTATTTTCAGTAACCTCTATTTCCATTTTCCAGACTGTTTGCACCCCGAAGATGCTCCCTTCACCCATCTAGAATTATTTCTCCTCTGAATTGGTCTTCATCTTTTTCCTTCTGTAGTGATCTTTGAAATTATCAGTTGTCTTGAAACACTCCTTTATAGCTCTGCTGTCTTCTGCAATTCCAGTTTTCTTTAATGGATAGGATGGTGATTATATAATCAATATAAACCTTTAATTTACCTGTACCATTCATGTTTCAATGACCTCAGTTCTATTCAACACCACCATTTCCAACTAAAAGTAATATTCTGAAGCACACAGTGTATTTACATGTTTCTTTAAATGCAATACCTCAGCTGTAGACCCAAGCATGTTTTCACATTACCTTTGACGTCAGAGAAGTTTTCGCTCCCATTCCTTGTCCTATGATCTAAAAGTACTCACTCCCTCACTTTTTTTAACTTTTTATTTGGATATAGCTGTCCTTGGAGAAAGTTGTCCCAACAAATACTGGATTAAACACAAGTCGCTCCAGCAAAAGTATCAGAATAAAGCAGCCATATCCCTGCTTAGTTAGATATATTAAAAAGAAAAAAAAAGAAACCCAAACAAACAAAAAAACCCCTACCAAACCAAAACCAAAACCTAAATGACAAAAATACCCAAGGAATTCTGTGTGCCCCATATAACTTAGTTCCTTGTGAAGCTCTCTCTCATTTGCAATGGCAAATACCTTACGGTAGTTTCCCAAAGGTTAACATAATGCTGCAGTTGTATTTCCTTTCCTTCCTTCAGAGGATTTATTTTGTCAATGATGGTTGTCTGTATCAGCAAAACAGTTTCATCTCTCTTCTCTGTTTAGCTCATGTGGGGCTGAATCCTGCAGTACTAGTCCCAGTGAAGTCAGTGGGAGCGCTGACTCTGGAAGAACCAGATGTGTCCCATTGAATAATTATCCAGGGCTGAACGAACTCCCAGAAGTTGTGTGTTCAGACAAGCATTTGCATCTAAAAGTTGTTAACCAAAGCAAAAGCCCCACTAAAACAACCTTCCCCACTGCCTCCCAGTAATGTCCTCACTGACCTGTTCAAATAAATATTTCCACTAAAAAAAAAAGCAATCAAAAAACAAAAACCAGACAGAGAGAAGATTTCAACAAAGATAAACAAGACAGTATTATTCAACAAAAGATTGGAGCACTAAACCTTTCCCAACTCTGAGAAAATTTGATTTTTAAACAGAGGTCAGCTGTTTTTTTCTGCTGCAGAAATACGTGCAAAAATTCCTAGTAGAAACTTACTTTCTGAAGTTTTAATAAACGAAAGTATTTCAGCGGCATAGGAAAGTGGAGCCCTTATTAATGTTGAGGAGTATATAGTAACCACAGCATTTAGCAATTTAGTTATTAGAGTAGTATATTATTGCTGCCTAGTTGCTGCCTTATTGCCACCTAGTTTCTAACTTATTTTCCACATTTTTCTTTCCAGTCAGTGCAGATACATTCTGTGAGAAAACAGGGGAGAAAATTTTTTCTCCTGGTGAAATCACTGAAGACTTAGCGTCTCATTTTAGTAAGAATTTAAAATTTACAATCAAATTGGGTGTTAAAGTCAAAAGCAGTCTTCAAATTTTAAAATATCCTTAAAAATAGCATGACCTATGCAAAACCTGGAACAGCCAGGAAATGTTTCAAAGATACTTTGACTAACATCTTAGTGATGATGTAACTCACTGGTAGATAAGGGTACTGTTCACATTTTTTTTTTCCCTTGCTCTCATAGGAGATGAAATTCAGCAACCCATCAGAGGAACCCTGTGCCGCCAGTAGGAAAGGGGCAAATACAGAGAGAGAAGGTCTAAAATTCTGGAGGTTCATCCAAGTAACAAAATCCCTTTTGTGGCCTTTCTGGACAGGACCCACTGTTTCCCAAAGCATGAGGCAGAGGGTTTGTCATTTGAGACTGAACATCAGTGCAATACACTTTTGTTCAGGGAAGAGGAATTTTACACCTGAGAATGCCTTTTTCCAGTAAGAAAGAGAAACAGGGCAAAAATATAGTGTTCATTAAAAGACTCCCTCTAGGGCTGTTTCCTAAAGGAATATGCTTTTAAAATTGGCTCTGAGTTGCCACTCTGAGCCCAACAGGTTGTTTTGCTGCAAACCAGAGATTTCTCCAACTGCCACAGCTCTAGTTAGGCTGATGCCTGAGTAACAGTATCAAAGAAAGATGATACAGGACAACAAATTCATGCTGTCAGAAGCTCCTCAGGGCAAGGGAAAAAAGGAAGTGCCCTCCTTCTGAGGCCAACCAGCCCCATCCCACAGCTCCATGAGGTAAGCCAGGCCAGGCATGGGATTGTAACCAGGGCTGGACACAGCCCGGCCACCCCCAGGCACTGCCGCAGGCCCCAGGTGCAGCTGAGAAGGTGGCCTCTCGGACTGGATGGGGCTTGGGGGGAAAAAAATAGGGAAAAAAAAGCATGGCTAACGGATTGTTAGGCAACTGCCAAAACATGTTGCATTTTTTATGTCTATCACACTGACTTTTGAAGTGTTGGTAACACGAGGACCAGGGGCAGCTCTTACCTTAAAGCCAGTGGTGTCCATCCCCACCAGGACTTTATAACCCTCAGTAAAACCTTCCTGAGTCTTGTGCCCCTCTGGCATCAAGCACAGCAGCACATATGCTGGCACCACAGCACAGGCGACTCCCACTGGCTGAAAGTTGTTAGAGCTGCCACCAACAGAGACACCTACAGAAAGACGATAGGACATTTTGCACCATCAATAACTCTGCCATGGCCCCTTTCTGACCAGTCAGTTGACTGGCAGTCTGTAATTGCACTTAGATTAAAACTTACAGGAGCTCTTTGATTTTATTTTTTTCTGAAAATTTCCATAAGGAAGCTAAAAATGTAAAGAGCAAAACAGAACAAATTAGGCAGGGAGACTCAATTTTGTTCTACTGACAAATCCAAGAGCTTATTACTCCCAACACTGTCAGGTTCTGCAGTGGAAGGGAGCAGGAGGTGGTCCTCACATTGTTAACAACATGCCCTAATGCAATTCGTACTGGGACAGGTGAGTTATAACTAGAGCTTAGGTTTCAGATGAGACATTATTGATCCTGCTCTGGCTTACCTGAAAAGCAGCAGCTAAGAGCTATACTGCCACATAGAAATAGGTCAGCATGGGAGAACGAGGCCTTGATGCTCTCCTGATCAAAATGGCATCCCAGCCACATTGAGCAGGGAAGGGGGAAAGTTAGGTGGCCGGAGAGAGTGGTTGTGACTGAGGTTCATTCTCCTTTCTCCTTCTGGGGCAGGGCTGGTATAATCTAGCCCTTAATATGCAGGTTACTGGTGGAGAGTACCATAAATATGGAACATCAAAATGTCATTTGCACAGTCACTTTAAACAGATATGTCCTAGCACTCTCTTCGTTCTGTGCAGGAAAGATAATAATCTGTTAAACTTTCTCCTGGAACCATATTTTAGCATTTTAATTATAGACCCAACACATACACTAAACACACTCTCAATAAAGGTCATGCCTTAATAAAGTCAGTACAGCATGCTTCTGTAACCCAGCAAGGTCACTACCTGAGAGGAATCACCAACAAGGCAACTGGCTTATTGCCAGGACAACCAGCAAAGTTACCGGGGCCATTTCAGGAGGCCATTGCTGCTGTTGGCCAGCAGAGAAGTGCAGGGAGGCAACATGCTGCAACTTATCCACACCAATGTTCATCCACAGGAGGACAAATTAATTTAATGTAATTATTATTTCTTTCTAATGGAGGGCTACTACTGGTCTGAACATTACTCACTGGGTTATTACTGGTGATGGGTGCTGTGGAGGAAGCCTATGCCTTTCTTCCTCCTTTGAGCACTATCTCCCTCTGCTGTCCCGCCGCAGCCCTGCGCTTTGGCTCCAAAAAGTGACCTCTAAAGCGTAACCAGAATAACTAAGCAGAAAACTTGGGCAATGCCTTGTAAAATCTTTGCTTAACACTATTTAGTTTCATCAGAAAAACTTTAATGTCAGGAAGGGTCAGTCCCAAACACTGGAGACTTTCCAGTGGAAAATACATAAATAAAGAACAGCCGGGAAATAAATTCTCTCCTTATGGACCTGCCCAATCAGGTTTCCATTACCAGTAAGAAGTAATAAGCAGTAACAGCTTCTTCTCCAGGAGGGAGGTAACATGAATTTCTAAGCAGCAGAGATCTGAAACAAAGTGAATACAAAAAGTGTTCACAGCTTTTGCTTTTTGATGGAAAGAAAGCGTGGGGCAAATGTCTGACGAAGGCAATGGCAATCCTTGCATGTCCCTGTAGCCATATGTGAGATATCAGGATTCAGAGGGCCAGTTCTGAGGATGGCCTATGAGGTGTATGAGGCTGGATAACACCTCTGAGAAACATAAAATAAAGGTTGAATGAAGGTGTTACTCTGTCAGTTTTCATTGACATGGATGATTAAGTCCTTGTGAGTTTGGTGATCTTCATCACTACTTCAAACTGCATGCTATCAGCCTCTCCAAGAGGCTCTGGGTGTTTCTTTGTTTGCAGATCAGCAGAAGTCCTAAGTCAGTCTCAGTCCTGCAAGGTAAAGTGCCAATGCACTTAGGATTTTGCCTTAACTGATATTTTTCCAATGCTTTCATGAGACAATCCAAAAGTCCACTTCCTTCTATAAGTCTACAATTAATATAATATTCTTGAAGCAGTAGGGTGAGCTCACACTACCTTTGCAGTGTCAATAGCAATTTTTATGTTCTCCATACCAGTGGTGGACACTGTCCTGTGTGATAAAATGCTTATGAAATCATGGATTGCAAGCATGAGGCTACAGTCTTGATGGTTTGCTTTTCAAACCCAAATAAGATAGCAACTTGCTGATTGCACTGCTTTGAATTCTCGCAGGCAGTGTCTCAAGTTCTACTGTGATTTAACAGGGACCAGAATTTACTCTTACTTGGTTGTGAGTCTTTCAGCACAGTGCATGCATGTGAGGGCACATTTTCCCCCTTGTTATTTAATGTACACATTACAGTTCAAATTCTTCTTTTAAACATACCTAGTGTAAGACACAGTGAATAGTACTTTATTTACACTAGCAGTGGTGAGGTGTTGAGATTTTCATTATTCCAATTTTTAACAGTGTTGAAAAAGGAGTGTCATGTTTCTCAGTCAGCACCATTTTTTTTCCCTATGACCTCTAAGTAGAAACACTGGGAGAACCTTGCTCCATACAAATTAGGACAGGGACTGGAGCAGAGGTTCAGTACCATTCTGTAGCTCTGTACAATACTTGATGCATCCAATTAACTAATAAAATCTGAATGATTGGAAAGAAAAAAGAAATCTCTTTCTCCATAACATTCCCAGTTTTCAAAAGACGAGAGCATTCAGTCAGCAGTGGCACTGCCCTGTTGGACTTACAATGTAAAGTAGTAAACCAGGGTGCAGTGTCAGACTAGAGAGAAACCCTACGCACAGGCGTTAATCTGTCTGTGTGGATCCAGGAGAACAGGAGTTTTCAAAATCCTCTGCCTTGTTATGGATCCCAATGGCTCATTGGCATAAGTCCAAACCCATAGATTAGCCATCTCAGAACAGCTTCCTCTGGTTTCTAGTGCCCCAATAACCTCATAATATTGTCCTCTTTCTGAGACTATAAAATGTCTTCCCTAAAAATTATATGGCTTTTAATTCAGGTATTGGTTGACTGGTTTAGCATTCCTACTTTTCCCCCAGCTTGTACATAATTCCAGAAAAATATAAACCAAGCAACAGAAGTGCAACAATTGCAATGTGTCTCTGATATACATGGACCCAACATCTACACACTACTGAATTAGTATACTAATGATGTTACTGCTTTAATTAACCATGCTACTGTGCCTGTACTGGAGTCTTTCCCGAGAACTGTGCAGGTTACTGCATCAGGCAAGGACACTGATTTTCTTTTAATTTTTTTTCTTTATTGACAGGGCTGCCAAGCTCACAGAAGAATCAATAACCAAGGATATTCACATAGGATAAGATTTACAATGCATGTTTCACAGACAGTAACAACTGGGACCTCGGAGCACTTACTGAAACCAACAAAATGACAACTGATATGTCCTCCAGTGAATCTATGTTAAGACATTCTGTCTGCAGTAATTAAAAACTAGGTAATCTCACCTGTGTGAAAAGCCCACCATAAAATCAGCTCCACTTAGCAGTGTAACTTGACATGTTGACTTTTTACATCAGTAACTATGTCCTCTAAGCCAGCCTCTGGTCTCACTATGCTAAGTAGCACCTCTCTTAAATTAAGTAATGCACCATCCAGTGTGCATATTCTTCTCAAGTGACTCTTCTTGCTATTCCTACCATCTCTTTCCTTCAGTATTATGTATGTGATAGTCTGGTAACCTGCTAATTGTACCTGAGCAAATTACACCTGAGCGGACAAAGTATTTTTTCACACACTACTTTTTGTCATACATAAGTTTTGCAGTAATTATATCTCTCTTTCAGTTCTTTGAGCTTATTTAAGCAAATGTACCTGCTGTCAGTAAAATACCCAAGTTTTCTGTTGTGTACTAATAACTGTGCAAGACCCAGATGTCATTGAGCACGAGGATTCCCTGGGTATTCATAGTGTACAGTACAAGTTAAATAGATTCAATTTCTTCCTATACTCCAGAAACACCCTTAAACTTCTACCAAAACCAGAAAACATGCATTGAAACAAGGAGTCTTTTCCACACTTCTTTCATACACATATTTCTACTGACTTCATGCAGCAACTTTTATGCAAAGAAATAATGAAGGGAAAAAAGGAACTAACCTTATCATAGGTTACTGCATGTAGGAAGTATTATAAATATTATTAATTGCTTGGCTCTCTTCCTTCTCTGTCATATTTCCCTCAGGTCTCTGTTCCATGCTCAAGGCCGTTATTTGATGGGGGAGGTATAAAGTCATAACAGGCTGATGTAAATTTCCTTTGAGATGTCTTATATATCACGGATACCATGAGGGAGATGAAACAGCAATTTTGTTCACGTTCATAAGTAAAGATGGAAGAAATGCTTCATCTGAAGACAACTAAACTGATGCCTACTCTCTAATTGAGGCCAGTGTAGTATATTACTCTTCAGGTAAATCTTTGATAACACTTATTGCCTTTTTCAGGTAGATCTTTGATAACGCTTATTGCCTTTTTCAAGACCCCTTCTGGAAGGAGGGCTTGTCATTCTGAGGAGGAAATGAACAACTCCAAAACTGAGGAAGATAAAGAAGATGTCTGTGTCAAAAGTCTTAGGCATTCAGTGTACTAAATGTTATGTTGCTGCTAAATTAAAATCAGAAACTCATTACAGAAATGGAAACAAAAAGGTAGCTCAGGCCATCACTCTTTAAGATCACCATCAGTCTCTGAACAGTTCAGAAATTTTTTGTCAGTCTAGCGTAGATACCTGAGTTGCTGGTTTGAAAAGGTGCAGATCTACGACTCTGACAGGGATACTTTTGGCATCTTGGCTTTCCTGGGCATGCCAAGAAAACCACTTACTGACCTTAAAAAGCTTAATTAGGAACTCACCTGGGCAAATTTACAGAAGATGATAAAATATCATCTGGCAGAATATTTATTTCACAAATACTATAATGGGTCCATCCAGGGAAACAAAATAACGCTTTAGGTGAGCATGTTCCATACCATGAACAAGTCTATGTCCAGTTTCCATGTACGGCCTTTAGAAATGACCCATTATTTAACATGCCAGATGACCTTTTAACAAAACACCAATGAAGTGACATTTTAAAATATTTCTAACTTAACTGCAGCTCCAGCTTTTGACCAGCAGCATGTTTGTGCCATTCAGCTGGTAACCCAATTTTTTCCCCCAAAGAATTTCACCATCCACCTTAGCAACAACGCAGATCCTGTGCCGATGCGAGTATGCGCAAGTCTACTGCAGACAAGGGAGGTACTGTGCTTCTTTACACTATTCAAGCTTCTACTCCAGAAACAATTTAGGCTTTGATCCACTTGTAACTGTCACAGTTGTGTGTTCAGATGAGCCAGTTCATTTGAATAAACTGGAAGGGGAAAGTGACACTGTTTGTTCTAGAGCTATCTTCAAAACTGGGTGATAGGTACCAACTTTGCTACATCAATAAACCCTGTTAAAATTGTATAGCACAGCTCAAGAGGAAAATAATTTGCTGAAATCCAGCTGTTGTTCAGGTGTGGCCAAGAAGCTGCTTTTACACACAGGCTTTGCTTGCAGCAGTTTAATTGGTGAGACAGCAATATCTTTGCTCAGCTAACTAGTATCTTACTCTTGACGGGAAGGATTGTTACCTATTCAACATATATAGAGATAATCACAGCATTTTGCCATCAAAATCAATGGCAGCACTCTGTAAGGAGAGTAAAACTAAGGATGAGGACAAGTGTCAAAATTTAAGTGGGTAATATTGGCTTAAAAGTAGGAGGGAGGGGAACTACACAGTCATTTAAAATACAGCAACGGGAGTTGATAAGGAATGAGTTGGGGAGCCAAGAAAGTGTCTCAGTATCAGAAGTTGGCATAGCTAATAATTAAGCTACATAGTCACGAAGATAAAATATATATGTATGTTTCCTGGAGAATGGGTTTCCCAGAATTTTGTGTGTGACCAATTTTTTTTTCTTTTTTTCACTTAAGTGACATATTTGGTTTTCTAAACTGCTTTCACTGAGACTCTGTAGTGGTAAAAGCAGAACCGACTAAAAAAAAAAAAAAAACTTATAAGGGCTTGCACAGACAGAAGCTGGCAATATTGTAGATCTTCTTAAATTTTCAAGGGTCAGGCTCTGCCAACACATTGAATCCTTCTAATTTCAGTGGAAGCCTTCACTGATAAAGATACTAATCAATATAACTATGGAGAACAGCAATCAACCCTTAAAGGGGGTGGCATCACTATAAGACTTCTGGTCTCATGAGTCTATTGCAGCGCCATTATAACAGTTCTAATATATTTATCTTTCTCAATATATAACATTTTTAAATTTACTTTACCTTCTATTATCAAGGTCTTAACCCTATGTATTTGGAATCTCAAAATTTCTCTTTCACGCTAAACATTTTTTGCTCTCTGATGCTGAACTGTAGAGGACTATTGTATCTCCATCTTCAAGACATACTTTCAAAATGCTGATAATACTGTATGATAAGACTGTCATATATAATTACCAGGCTAGCAGTTATAAGGACTTTGGTATCTGATTCCCTTAGGTCTACAAATATATGACCATAATGTTGCAAACAGCTGTCCATCAACAGCTCTGCTTATCAACATCTCTGTGGAACAGTTTAAATATCTTCTTTCAATGCTTGTGAGCTAAAATTCTCTGCTGCCTTTTCTGCAGCATGCAAGGCCAGCCTAACTGCCAATCCATGCTCTAATCACAGTGAGACCAGAGGGAAAAAAAAGCCAACAAAACTTACTGCACTGTCTTTAGAAAGATAGTGAAGGTCAGACTAATCAATCTCAGACAAAAATGACATTACATGAAAATGCCCATTTTATCTGGATCCATATTAATTTCTTCCTAACAGAACACTGATGTCCTGCTTCACAAATCAAGTCTAATCGCTGCTACTAGGAAAATACTTGCAGCTTTTCTATAATCAGCTGCTGAAATATCCTCCTAGTTTATCCAATGCCTGTAGTCATTCATCCCATTCTGTACAAAATATTGCATTCCCTGCAGTATCACATAGCATCATCTATTTCAGTCACATTACTAACAACATTTTCTCCAGCTTTTGGATGCCATGTAAGTATAAAGTCATGCAGGAATATGACCTTGTTGGTCTACGGCAGCTAGGCAGCCTTCAGTTTCTCATACTTATAGTAAAATAGTTACTCAGAACAGTAACGGATTACTTCTTCTAGAAATACATTTTAAAAATTGTTACATTTTTACAGCTAACTCCTTAGCTGGTGTGAATTAGCAAAGATTGATTGACTGCATTAATTCAACCTTCACTGGCCTTGAAGAGTAATGCTAACTGGTGATATGACCATGACCAGCTGATCCTCTGGAAGCTGCAGAACCACATTTGAGAAAGGGCAGCACTCTGAAAGACAATACATTTTTAAAAAAATGGTACAAAGGAAGGTAGTTGGGTGGAGAGAGGACTGCCACAGTGGGACGGCCATAACAGAATTACCCATTAGGCTACAGCACAGAATTCACATGAGAAACAATACAAGTGTTTCATTCCAGAGCAAGGTTTTCATTAAAGACCTTCTCAGATCTAAGTGAATGCAACCACCAGGCACAAAGCCCATGGAAACCAGGCTTCGTGAGTTTTACCACCTGCAGATCTGCTTCTTATGTTACCTTTTAATTTTTTTTTTTTTTTGATCAATAAAGTTTAGCTCACATTAGTTACCATGAAAAACAGCCTTCCATTCAGGTTCTTCCTTACTGTTCTTTGAAACATTGTCCCACGTGTGTCTAACACATCTTCCATCCCTGTTACAGTTGCTCACAAAACTTCTTGTTTTCAGCATTTTTGGTGGGTTTTGTAACCTATTTCTATAATAACACTGAAGTCCTCGCTTGGCAATTTATGAAGAGCTTCCTTAAAATTCAGTTAAATTATGAACTGTCAATGTCAATCTCGACTGTGATCTTATCAAAAAACTTGAGGTTAATTAGGAAGAATCTCATTCTTCTATATCCATATAAGCTTAACAAAATAATTGAGAGTTGAGATCAATTACTCATGGTACGTCAAGGGTATGAACTTGCCTGGTAATGATTGAGTGCTTGGCCTGAACGCCCAAAAGTCAAGGTCAGAAAATATGCCAAATGTACATTTACAATTTCTTGAAGTCACAAGTGGTGGGGTGGGGGAGGGAATGGGATGAAAGTCTGATGTGTAGGACTCATAGCTAGGGTGCATACTGATCTGAACCTTTGAGGCCAAATTTAAAAGACATTGTAATAGTAAATAGAGAGAAGCTGGGAACTACTGAATCTGAAAATGGGATCGGCAATAGTTTAGAAACATTTTCATTAATTTAGAAGTTCCATTTCACAAATATATCTAGTTTTCCCAGTAGGCTAATAACTTTAAAGTAAAAGGAAGGCCCTCTGTCCCATTCAGTGCATGAGGCATTCATCGTGCCATAGACTCACCTTAACATGACACTGACCCTCCCTTCCAAGCACAATCTTAACATTCTCCAGTCCTCTGGAAACACACTGCCACTCCTACTTTAATCATATCAAGACAAGGAGAAAAGGAGAGTTCTAAATCAGTCCTGCTCACCCTGGGAAGCAACAACAAAAAAGTCTGGAAGAAGATTGATCTTAGTTTTGTTATTTTCAATTTTTTGTCATTTTTGACTTTTTTTGGTCATTTTAAACTTTTTCTTTAAAAGAAAACTCCACGGCCTATAAAACATATTGTCACCAATAGTCTTGAAGAGGCTGCCTCCCAACCATTGAAACAGAGAATGGACTAGGTGTGTCTGAGTGTCTCTCTCTCATTGCACCAGAAGTCAAGAATAAAATCTTCAAGAAGAAGATACAAAATTATAACAAATTACTTACAGTCTTGGATATGGCACTAGATTGCAACTGGAATTTTTAGTGTCTAAAGTAGGCTCTGTAGGCTTATTCTATAGGTCAAAAGAGGTAAGGACTTGCAGAGAATTCATCTCAAACCTCTCAGACATGGTGGCACTGATAGTTCGTGCATAATTCCCCCTGTTGGAAAAATGGGATGGTTTCATAGGGAGACTGTGAGACTAAGCACACTGAGAGGCTCTTTCCACTGATACAAGGCAGTGTACTGTAAAAGATTAAATTCAGACCTAAGCAAGCTAGCTCAGTTACCAGGAGCAATATAAATGTGTTAACGCAGCATTCCACCAGGCTGGCTTGCACAGTTGGCACGCTCCCGTTCCGCCGAGCACTGCCCAGGCAGGGCTAAATGGTCCCGGTACCAGGCTAGTCCTGTGAGGTGCACTGTTCCTCCAAGTTAGCTCAGGCATCTCTAAAGGCAATGTAGTGCTGGCATAAATTTTAAAGAGTGAGGATCTTCAGTTCTGTAGCATATGGGTACCATACAGAAAGACTGAGTACATGCGAGACTGAACATTTCACATCTTTTGCAATCATAGTCCAACCTTTCTGCACAAGAAGACTCCTGCTGAGCATTCCCTGGAAGGTGGTGCTTCTCCCTCAGTATGCTCACAAAACCCATGCCACCTGAGGCCACCGCCTTGGACAGCATTACAGCTACAGGAGGTTCAGGAACTCTTGTTATTATGTGTCATCTACTACGGCTAGAGCTTTTAGTTAGTTAACTTCCACATTGCACATTGTGAATACAGGCTGCCATGTAGGAATCCAGGACTCCAGACTTGTGACCAAGTCACAGCATGCCAGCTGTGATGATGCAGCTCCTGGTTGTGTGTTCCCAGCTTTACAGCACAGGTTTACCTTTGCATTTGCCATGAGCTTGGAATACACGGTGGTGGCACAGCTGGTGCCACGTAATTTGTCAAGCCACAGTAGCTTCATCATGTGCTTGCATGATAGGGACCATAGAGAAAGAAGGAGATCTGAAGCGGAGAGACAGTGGTACAACTTTGAGAACAGGAATCAGGGACAAATGAGGAAAGGTAAGAAAAGAAGAATACAGGGAAGTGAAAGGGCAAGTGATGAAAAATTCCTGCTAACTGCATATGGGCCGACTCTGAAGCAACATCTGAGGAGCTGCGCATCCTCAGAGGTATGCTTTCTGTTTCTTTTTGCCCTACAAATCTAGTCACTAGCATTAAATTAATGTCTTCATTTCCAAGCCCATTACTTCAGAACTTATAAATGCTTAAATATTTACAACAATACAACCTTGGATGAGGCAAAGCTCTAAAAAGCCTTTTTGGATATTCAGACAATAAATTTATCAGGCTGCTGTGTGAAAGCCTTTTTGAGAGTCTATATCCTGCTGGTATCATTACAAATCCTCAGTCTATAGCTTGGCTCACTGAAGACCTCAAGCAGGTCTTTATTAATGTATTTCCAGAGACCCGGGTTACTCTGTAGAGTAGCTGTATTTTCTTAGCAGTCAGCTACTACGTATAATATCATTATGCATATCCTTTGCAGTTAGGCTGAATCTTTAGTGATCACCTGTGGCTTAGTGTCCTTTTTGTCAGTTCCTCAAAGTCAGAAGAGGTATTTTTGTCATCTATGAGCTCTGTAGTTGCAAGCCCATAGCGTGATTTGTTATTTAATGCCTGCAAAACAGTTTTAAAATGCTGTCCCGTGCTAATGCTTGACAACTACAGTTGTCATGACTACTCAGCACCTATGTGAGGGCTGTGTTGGACAGCTATTCCTTGGCATTTTCCCTAAACATTAGTATCCCTGCCTCAAAGACCTCTTTTAAGTCTCTGAGAGACTAGACACGGAGGCAATCTTGCCATCCAACGGAGGAGGCACTGCAGCGTCAGTATGAAGCTGACCACTGTGCCTGCCCATGAGGCCTCTGTGGGCATAGCACTGTGCTAAATGACATTTTCCTTGCAGCAACAAAATGCAAAATCCCTGGGCCTCCCTGAGAGCCAATATGCCATCACCAGCTGGTCCGACTAGGCTTACCTACCATGTTTAGCACGTGGACTACTGGAACCAGAGAGAGGTCACAGCACTTCTCTGCAAATTTGCCATTCACTCTACAGATATGTGCCAGTATGCGTAAGTGAGTCAAGTTAGGAGCATATAATGTAATGCTTGCCCTGTAAAGATATAACTCTTCTTAGTTCCTTTAATGTCAGTTGCAAGATGGTCACAACCTTTCCACGTATTCTTCCCTGACATCTATTCCCATCATTTCAAAAACTAAGCCCCATAACTCACCCCACAAAGCCTTTCCAGCTTCCAGAGATACACGACAGTAAAAATAACCTAGAGCCTTAAGTTCAAGATAGATATGTTGATGCTAGAAGTAACAGCAGAACTGTGCTCCATTTCACTGCTTCTAGAGTGGGTTTTGACACTTGCTTAATAGTGGTTGACTCACAAATCAAAGACCGTCTTTGAGAAAACTTTCTGCAGGGTTGATAGACAGCTAGCATACTCTAAGGCATTTTCTTCTGCATTACTTGGCAGGAAGCCTGAGACAGTTTGAACAACACTGTGCACAACGTGCCCAGCTCAGCCAAAACTCATTAAGGGTCTTGTCTTCTCTTGTGTGCTTTGTGAAGCACGTTACTGCACCCCTGATGGGCAGCAGTTATGCTAAGATTAAAGATCACCGAATACCTTTAATGTACCAGTCAAATTGCATTTCTCAGCTGTGTATACATTGGTAAATGTTCTGCTGCTTTACCAGATGAAGGATGAAGATGTAATGGCTGTTCTCCAGCAACTGAGCTTGGTTAAGGAATTGCTCTGAAAGAGGTTTCATGGGATGATAATTTCAGCAAAATGTGAGACAGTTGCTGAAAGATGCTCAAGTTCATGACTGCATTAACTCTGGTTGCTATTGAAAGACTCCTCCCTGGTGAACAACGTAAGACACATGTGTCTTTGATCACCTTGAAATAGATTTTTAAAGAGTTGGTCTGGATTTTTCCCTGGGAGTCCCACTGATTTGTAAGGCAATCACTTTAGTTAAAATTCCATTCTCAGTTAGCTTGCGAGCACTGCTGACTCACAGCATTACAGGTTGAAGGGAGACTGCACTGTCGTATTTCTTCTAAACTGGGTGTTACAAATACCCTCATTCCTCCGTCATGGACTTTACTGTCTCTTTTCTTCAGTTTGTGGGAGTGCTCAGTTACTGCTCTATTTGCTAGCTGGTTTCATTGTTTTAATATTGCCGAACAACCACCACCACCCTACTTTCAGATGTTTACAGGAGATGACTTCCCTACGTCAGCCTGCTCATATGTCAGATAGAAGGGCCTTATGCAAAACCAGCCTTCTTGATAAAGGGTAGTTGCCAGATCTTGCCATGATATTTTGATCTCTTTTTTCTAAATGCAAGAAGTAAAAGAAAAACACTTCTAAAACTAGCAGTTTGTGATACCTTCCTCCACTGGACTTACATACTTCTGTGATTTACAGCATCTGAATCACAAGTGTTTGTATCCAAGGATCAGCTGAGTAACCACAACAATGAAGAGAATAATATCAAAACCTTGTTAAAGGTGGTGAAACCTCAGCTCACCAGATGTAGGTAGGAATAATAGGTCACAATATGGAGTTAAGAATAAGAGATAAATTTCAGAAACAGAAATGGATGGATTTGCCTTATGTAAACTCTGTGCCTGCTAATACCCAGGACAAAACAGCAGATGAACTGGGGGAGTGAAGAGGAGGGAGTACATTCTGCCAGAGGGATTTACTTTTCCTATTTTCACTACTGCAAATTCCTTCTCCCCCTGCCCTCCCATCTATAGCTCAGCAACTGAGTGAGAAGCAACTACAGGAACCACGATGTTGATAATTCCAAATTCACATTTTTTTAATTAGGAAAGTAACATGACCCTGGTCCTTCACTCAGTGAGTCTATACTGATTAACATTGGTCAAGGCCACCCCTTAAGCATCATTCACACACAGTGATGTTACTAGTGGTAAATAAGGAGAATAATTCAATGAGTCCTCAAATGCTATAAAAATGACAGATGAAAGCAGCCTCTGCTTGAGGTATCAGAGGAAATATTTTTGCCTTGACTGACTAAATCATGGAACAGAGATATGAAAAACAGTTACAAGACATCTAAAGCAAAACTTGCCAAGAAGTGGACAAGATTCAAGAACAGACAAGTCAAGGGGATGTACAATATGAAAAGGATTTCAGCCAAATATGGGTAGATCAAGAAGAGCCAGAAAGCATGACAGAGATTTTTAAGAACAGATTTGACAAGGATCTTCGATGTACACCGCCTTTGTCAGTAGCTGATAAGAGTCCTGTCAAAGCCAAGAAGTGACAGGCTTTCTTCGCCATGCAACCCAGAGGCACCTCACTCCCAGCATTAGTAGGCTGAGACAAAGTGCCCGTAGAGCTTATCAAGTTAATCAACCAGTTCTAAAATGAGTCAGGTTTGAAGGAAAATCAACTGAGGAAGGTGGTATTACTAAAATTGTTCTCAAGCAACCAGACTGACAAAGAAGGGAAAGGAAAACATAATTGTTTTAATGATATAAGCATTTTGTTAGGTTTTAGAATAAGAGACTTCCCCTGTGTTAATCAATTAACAACAGAAGGTAAAAAGAATTAGTTGGTATTTATAACTGCACTCACCAGTCAATTTGGAGTTGTGCATGCAACCAACATCCAAGATGCAGTTTAAAAACTGCACACAAGATGGCATGAGGATGCTCCACCAGAATTAGCTTAGTATTTGGTGCAACAACCCCAATGCCCTTATATGACTCTTCTGTTGGAAACACACGAGGACAGGAGCTTAAAGAATAAGCTGTTTACTCAGAGCTGTACCATCGTTAACAAACATACCTACAGTAACATCCTGAAACTACCTTGACCTTTAACCAAGATGCTCTGTTGTGTTTGAGAAATCCAAGCTGATCTTTTGCAAGCACAGCTAACCCCAACTTGCGTTTAGCCTATAGGTTTTAAGAATACCCTGCTGAAAGTAGAACCATGGGACATGTTAGGCAAAGTCTCGGATGTGAACAGCCTTAATTTGTGTATTGCACAATTATTAATGGTCTCATGAAATCATTTTGAGAATCAAGTAGAGCAAAATAGACATTAAAATCATTGACTCCCACACTAGGATTAAATTTGGAAAAGAAAACGAGCATCTGGAAACACAACCAAATTTGCTGGAACAAGAAAAAATATGTACAAAAGAGTCAGCTTTGACCACAGATGAAGCTTGCAGACAAAGCCTATTGTAGTCCTTCTGCTAAGGTCATGCAAGAACCACAGACTCAGCAGAGCAGCTGTGGCAGGAAGCCACTTCTGGAGATCATCTAGTCCAACCACCACTCATAGCAGGGTCACCTACAGCCAGTTGCTCTGGGCCATGTCCTATCAGGTTTTGAAAATCTTCACAGCCTCTCTGGGAAGCCCCTTGGAGTGTTCAACCACCCTCACAGTAGAGTAGTAGTTTTCTCATGTTAAATGGAATATCCTTTACTTCAGTTTGTACCCATTGCCTCTCATCCTGTTACGGGGCACCACTGAGAAGAGTCTGGTTCCCTCTCCCTCACTCCCCCTGCCACCATCAGGTGTTTATACACATTGATCAGAACCTTCTGAGCCTTAGGAAGCATCTCTGAGCCTTCTCTGCTCCAGGCTAAATAGTCCCAGTTCTCTCAGCCCCTCCTCATATGACAGGTGCTCCAGTGGACTTGTGGACTTGCGGACTTGCTCCAGTATGTCTGTCTCTCTTGTACTGGAGAGCCCAGCACTGGACCCAGCACTCCAGATGTGTCTCACCAGGACTGAGCAGAGGGGAAAAGATCGCCTCTCTACCTGCTGGCAATGCTGATCCTAACACAGTCCAGGAGGCTGTTGGTCTTCTTTGCTGAAAGGATGCATTACTGGCTCATGGTCAGCTTGGTGTCCACCAAGGCTCAGGGTCTTTTTCAGCAGAGCTGCTTTCCATCTGGTTGGACTTCAGCCTGTTCCTTCTCAGGTGAAGGATTTTGTTGAATTTCATGAGCTTCCTGTCAGCCCGTTTCTCTGGCCTGTCGAGGTGCCTTTGGATGGCAGCACAATCTCCCGGTCTATGAACAGTTCCTTACAGTTCTATGTCACCTAGAAACTTGCTGAAGGTGTACTCTGCCCCATGAATCCAGGTCATTAATGAAGATGTTAAACAGTACTGCACCCAGGCTTGACCCCTGGAGTACACCACTGAGGACTGGCCTCCAGCTGGACTTTGCACCATTGATTACATGAAAAAAAGAATGCACCAGTGAACAAGGGTGGGTATGTCAGTCAGTGTTGGAAAGTTGCTGATACTTAGGAAGCATTTCTGAAAGCCATTGTTTCAGGGAGGAAGGCTGAAAAAGACCTGAAAGTAATGCCCTCAAATATCACTTATGTGAGATCAGATGTGATAAAGGTAAATGACAAAAATAAAAAAAAAAAAAGACATAAAAGGATTGTGTCAAAAAATACTGAGTGCAAGCACTTGGGAACTGTCTTTTATCTCAGAAAATGCTAAGCTTTAAAAGAAACAAGTATGTCCTCTATAGTTTCAGGCAGTAATAAATTTGTTGGTTATTCACCAGATAGTAGTTTTCTCCAAAAACGATTATCACTATAGTCAGATTAAATGACAAGACTTGGAGACCTCAGGAAACATATGGATTTTATAAGAAGAGCAAAAACATCAAGTGACTTATTCACATTTAATTCCCACTAAGGGTTATAAATTTAATAGAAAAAATAAGGTTATTAACTACAGCAACATAATTTTCCATGTGCATCAGTGAACTGTGTAAAACATCTGAAGGGAAACTTGCTACAGAGGAGATTGCAGGCTAGATACTTTGAGAAATTTTGTGCTGTCCTTGCCTACCTATCCTTTAATCAGCTTTGCTTCACATCACTGAAACATAAAATAGAAGTGTTGTTATTTAATCAGTTTTGAAATATTTGTAATTGGAGATGAAGGAAAGGAAATTTTGTAGGAATATCAGTACACCAGAAGAGTCAAGAAAAGAAGGATGAAAATTAAAAAGCACCTTAACCTACACCATTATTTTTCACTGCCCTTAACAACATAAGTTAAGAACACCTGAACACCCTGCACTTGCAAGAGTGGTTTTGTGAAATTTGGACATCCATGACATTTGGACATCAGTTGCAAGGCCAGTTCATGGGGCTCCCACCCCTTCCATCACCTCTGTTCTCACCCACATTTCATACCTACTCCTTGGGTAACTAAGATGTGCTGATACATGGGTGTGTTTCAAATGCCTTTCTAACCCAGAACCCAACAGGGTCGTTTCACTTGGTCCTAAGGAACTGCAGCATCACTGCTAGCTGCACTGAGGGGTCAGTACTAAGGCAGAGCCAGAGAAAGGCAGGGACTTCTTGAGCTAAGGCTACATTTGTGAAGCTACACTTTAAGCACCAACAAGTTCATGTTGGTCATAAAAATCTGGTCAACAAAAGACTTCAGCTAACAAGCGTCAGCTCAGCTTTAAGAGGCAACTAAAATAAGACCCAGCTTAAAACCTGAACCTTGCAGATGTTGGCAGTAGGCCCTTGGACTCTACACATGAAAGCAGGGCACACTGAAGCAGGAAACATTCCTGAAAACATGCAGGGACTTAGGCATCCCTTTCAGGGAGTGCTCCACAGTCCTACTTGTGCTGCTGGGAAAACTAGGAATTAGTCCTTATTTCTCTTCCCCTCAGTTAGTTTGACTGCAACATATCTCTAGGATGTGGGAAACCCCTGTTCAAATCTCATCTCTGACTGGAGTAGGGATTGTAACCTCAATGATCTCCCTGAAGATGACATCACTGCTGACCTTCACTTATTTTTAGACAGTTGTCAGTCTCACTTATCCGTTTTGTACAGAATACTCAACTATTTCCTGAGCCAAGGACAGGGGTAGGTTAACACAGTCGCCGGGCAGGTCTGAATACCGATCTCTGCCCTGTGTTTGCCTCACACAGGAAAGTCCCTCCGTAAGTCAAGACTGACAAGACATTGGCTATTACCTAACTCTTTCCATAGCTTGAAGCATATTTATTGCTACCAACCACAAACGCCTGCTCCTTGAAGTTTTCCTGTATTGGGCATACCATTGAAGAATCTGTTAATCACAGAATCACAGAATCACATGTTGGAAGGGACCTCAGGTATCATCTAGTCCAGCTTTTCTAGGAAGAGCACTGTCTAGACAAGATGGCCCAGCATCCTGTCCAGCCAACTCTTGAAATTGTCCCATGTGGCTGAGTCAACTTTGATTTCATATTTAGCCAAAGATTAGACATAACCTGATGGTTAGATTGAGAAAGGCAGAAATCCAAAACCTAGAAATTTCTGAATCATACTCTTACTGATCAAAGCAGAATGACAAGCCAGAACTGGAACAAAGTTTTCTTCAAAGTCACACATTAGATTTGAACAAAGATGTACTTTAGTGGGATAAACTTAAACAGCTTGTCATACTTACCATTATCATTATTCATGAATGAAAGCCTGCATAAAAGTGTTGTAAACAAGCAGAACCTACGCCTATTTCCGTTGAGGGGTGAAAAATTGTCAGTTGGAGTCAATAGCAGTGTGAGAATACCTGACTTGTGTCAGAGTTACCTGCTTTCACATCTAGGCATGTACAGTTCATCTTGAATTGCCACCTCTCCAGACAACATCAGCAAGAAGGGGCAGGCAGGGGTCTGACTCCAGGTCATACTGTCTGACTAATATATTTGAATCAGGACAAAGGACAATACAATTGGCTAAAGATACAGGAAAGCAGCACCACAGAAAAAAAGATAGGGGAAAAAAGAAGCATAGGAAGAGAATTACCTTAGAGTCAGCTCCCAGAAACCACTACTCTCCAAGGCTGCACCTGAGGGAGTATGATTTATGCAACTCAGGGTTCAGGACAAAGGTATTCTTGTACACTGTTGTTCCTTCTATAGCATAGGAGAGCCCTTCAGGCAACCTGCTTCAGTTTTCTTCTAATTATCCCTGTAATTTCCAAACTTTCAGCTGAACTTGATTCAATTAGTCCTCCAGGTCTAGCATGAAGATACCCTGTCTCCTCACACCTTTTCCAGTCACTGAAGTACAAACTTGGGTGTCTCCCATTCCTCGCTAACAAAGCACATTGTGTGTATCCCTCATTTTCAGTCTCTGTCCCAGCTTTTCTTTTCCAGCAGCTATCAACACTCCTGAAGTCTGTATAGTGTGGTCTTCTCCTAATACTCAGAAGTAAGTAGGAAACAGCAGTTCAGAGGATATTCCTATCTACTCCTCTTTATGGCCTCTCTGCCCTGGGAACTAGGTAATATAGGAGTATCCTGGTTTGTCTTCCCAGTGCTCTTTCCTAAACTTCTGGCTTCTCTCCTACTGTCTCCACCAAAACTGTTTCTGAAGTGCTCCTTTATTTTGCTGCCCTTCTCTGGAGAGTCTTTGAAGGTCTCTCTTAGTCATTTTTGCTTCTGACTCTTTTCTCCCTTTCTCTTTGGAAAGAGATAGCAAAATTATCCTTTCTGGCGCTCTGTTTCACCCATGACAGACTTCCCCTTGGAGTAATGCCAGTGCTGGATCTTCTACCTGCTGATCATTAGAGCCATACAACTCAATTCCCAGTGACTGCTAGTCATCTTTTCAGTGCTTTCTTTTGAAGAGGCCACAACATGGACTTTCTGCCCTAGACCCTAGAAGTCTTAAAGAAAATGCTATTAAGGGACATGATTGGCAACTTAGGCAGAGTCTACTCATTTAAATTAGTCACCTAGACTTGGTTAAAATTAATGGAGCAGAAAAAAGAAGGTCAGCAGCAACTCGTCTCATCCAGAAATAGATATCTAAATATAATTAGGTGATTTGAACCCTAAAAGCTCTTATCTACCACTCAGAAAAAGCATTGTACATGACTAGTTTAGGTGAATACCTCAATACTGCAGACATCTAAAGAGGTATGAAAAGGATGGCAGTCAAAGTAATCCTAAGAGAAGAGGATCTCTACCTCCATTGTCAGCAATTTCTCTTTTAAATGACTGATGATCCTATTTCATATTCTTTCTTCATTCAGCCATGCATATACTTGCAGAGATGGAAGAAACTTTTAAAATATCTTAATTGTTGAAGGAGAATAGGGACACATTTTTTGCAATTGTTTTTCACCTTCTTGTCCACTAGCTCTGTTACACTGCTGTATATGCAACACCGGTTGAGTATCTGTAAACTCATTCACTGTTTTATTTTATGTCTTTGTAACAATCTTTATTCACCAGCAGATGTTATGTCATGTGAGTATACGAGATACCCATCTGTCCCACGCATGTTTCTAAAACACAAAAGTCAAAGGCTGAGTGCTCCCACCAGTGTGGGTACACAAGGTCGTCACTAAGATGTACTATTGTTATTTTTTAAGCAATCATATTAAGACATAAAAGCTGATTACAAGGCCCTTATATAAAAATGGCTATATTAAGTCTAGATGCTTTGCGAACACAAGAGTTTTACAGTGCAGATATAACTCAGTTCCCAAAGTCAGTGGGAGTTTCACCAAACACTTCCTGAATGATCAGAAGCCTGAAAAACATGATTCTTGAGAGCATACAGAAAGAACTGGGCTTGTTTAGTCTAGAGAATTGAAGACTAAGAGGTGACATGATAACAGCTTTCAAATATGTAAAAGGTTGCTATGAAAAAGGAAGGAAATAAACTGCTCTTCTTATCCATTGTGGAGAGGACAAAAAATAATGGGCTTAAATTGCACGAAGGAAATTTCAGTTTGACACTAGGAAAAGCTTTTCTAAGTGTAAAGACAGATTGCCTGGGCTGGCCACGGAGTCCTCATGCTGGCAGTTTTTAAGAACAGACCTGACAAACATCTGTCACAATAGTTTAGGTAGGACTGATCCAGCATCAGGGCATTGGGAAATGACCCTTGGCAATCCTTTCCAGCTCTGTTTTCTGTCAGGATTAAGCAAAACCCGATTGTCTTCTTGGAAAATCTTGCTATGCTTTTTATTCATACCACATTTAATTAATTAGCATACTTCATCACACAAATACAAGCCTGGCTGCAATACAAAATCCAGACAGTTGCCACAGAGAAGCCACCTGTTTGATGAACACGGAGCAACTCATGTCCATGGAGCTCAGCAGCTCTCAGCCCACTTGCCTCCCTGCTGGGGATGCTCAGACAGCTCAACGAGGCTGTCAGATAAGAGCTGCTGTCCCTGAGAAGATATATAATTCTAAGATATTATTACGAGATCCCCTTCTATATAATCCATGTGATCCTCCTTCTGCATCTTTATGCTCTCCAAACATCCATTGTAATTTCCATAGCAAATTTCCCCAAAATTGACGGGAAATACATCGTACAAAACAGACTCTTTACACTCACTCATATGAATATCAGTTTGTAACATTCTTTGTTTTGTAAGCATCTCTGTTTTGCAATGATGAATTTGAAGGGTAAAATAAAAACTCTATATGCCAGGCACAGCAAAGTGCTCTGAATTTAGAGTGAAAGTATTCTACTGTGTCTTTTCTTAAGAAATGGATCACATGCAAGTCAGTGATAGAAATACTCTCTCTTAACCTAATTTTATAATGCAATCAGACTGACCTCTCCTACACACAGTAATTGACAAAAAAGAAGAGCCTCCGACAGACTAAACAGAAGCTACCCTAGTTTTTAATCAATAGTCCTATTCCCACTGGCTATGTATTTCAGTTCAGAACATTGTAATTAAATATAGTGATGAGCTGCATCTTTTTATGAATGAAATCTCTTGCTTTCATATACATGTATATTAAAAAACCCCTACTATAAAATATCTGCTACTAAAATCCAATCACGATGACTTTAAACAAAATAAATATATAAGGAGTCTTTAAATTTGAAGAAGAATATCCCTTTCATTCTGCCAATGAAATATTTTCCTGTCATGGGGTTTTTGGGTTTTCGGAATACTGAAAGGATATTAGTAGTATTGTTCAGACAAAACATTATGTATTATGAAGTGCCACTTAAAATGAAATTCAAGAGCCTACAGATAATTGATGCCATATTCAATGAAGTGGTCCCACTGATTTCCTGTAGATCTAGGTGCAAGATTAAGGTGAATGGGGTTTCAGTCCTACATAGATATTCTCAGCTTATTTTCATTTGAAATACGTAGGTTTAAAATAGTTAATAGGAACATTCAAGCCCAAACAATAATACTGCAAAGTTCACAAATAGCGTACCATTTTGCCCATAGGCAGTTTATGAAATTGTAATTACAACTACTATTGCTTAGCAATCACACGCACAGAAGTACTAAAAGATTTAGGACACATAATTGCAATTCTAATAGACTTTCCACTTCATGTTAGTAGATGAAAGTACGATGTCTTCTTAGAAGTAAAAGAAAAAAATCCTTGTAATTCTGCTATTTAAAAAAAAGGCTAAAAAGCCATACAAAGGTGCTATGAGGACAGGAATATCTTCATTCTAATCCTCAGTGATTAGTAGCATATCTACAGTGACTCTGCTTTGCATAAGAATATCCTTTTGCCCTTGACTTTATGGCAGGCTAAAGTTAATGGGCCAAATGCATCCGTTGACTAAAATGGTCTTACTCCAAGGATAAGTTTGGCTTACCATACAGGAACACGGTTCAGAGCAGCCTAGAGAATTGTAATCATAAGAAATACCCCTACATCCTGGCACCACTTCTTAAGAATGTTTCTTGCCTTAGATACATATTAAAGGTCAAATGAGCAAATCAGAACAAAGAAATTTTGTTTTCAAACTATTACTTCTTGTTTAGTAAGAGATATTGATTTACTTAATTTTTCAGCTCTGAGGCTTTCAAGGCCAAATGTTTCTTACTAAGAGGTCAAGTCTTTAAGCATTGCATACATAGAAGTATCCTGTACATACACATGCACAGACAGCTTGCATAAAGGAAATGAAACGGATAGCTTTTCCCCAAATTAGACACATCATAGGCTGGTTTCTGCCACACCTAATAGCATTTTAATAATACTGCAAATTAAATAGCAGCTTTTACCACGTGTGTCCCATGAGAATTTATTCAGCCAAATTTTCCTCTGTGTCCACAGGTACCTCCACTGAAAAATCTTCAGTAGTCTGTCACAACAGAAAGTCCAAAACACGAAAGTGGTGCCAGCAACAGCCACTTGTACTTTAGAAAAGAGAAGGGAAGCGTATAGAATGTTTTTTCCCTGCTCTACTCATAACAAAGGAACCAATGGATATTAGACTACTTATTAAAGCATTTATGTGGATATCTAACTTAGGACACTGAAGCTTCTATTTGTTACTTATGAGTCAGCTTAAGATTTTGTATGACAGACAAGAGGTTCAGAAGGAGGTGTTTTCTTCTTTTAAAGGAAAAGCAGAAGCTTCTGGAAAGGTTTTGCAGAAGAGTGCATTACAGGGTAAAAGAACCGTCATGCAAAACTTAGTTACATGGGTAAGGGCAATCCTTTGCTCAAAACACAAGGCCTTGAGGGTTCAGTTGTAACGCGAAATATGCTACAAATCTCAGAGGGCAAGCTGATATAGAGGATCACCTTACGGAAGAATCAGCTTAGCTGAAGGTACAACGAGCAGACCCTTCTAGGTCTCTCTGACATCTGGAAAATCAAACCACCAGAGGCCATGGTGTGCCATAATAATGCAAATTACATCTATAACTCTTTTTGCAAAAACAGGTTTATATCAAACTACAGTAACATACCAAAGCTCTTGGCAAATGAATGTGTCCTACCACAATATTATTTCTTTTGATGAATATATATATATAGTTTATAAACTATATATAGTTGGTTTACTATATTAAAACAAGTTTGTTAAACTAAAACAACTCATAGCAATGAATTAATTTACTGAGTGAGAAGAACAAAGAAATAAAAGTCACACATAGCCCTTAGAGATGTTACACCCTGATTTTATCCCCGTTAAAGCTTTTGGATCATGGTAAAGAGCAGTTCAACCTGCTCTCCTTGGAAAAAAAAGACTTATACAATCCTTGGATGCACCTAATAGAGGTCATTCAGCAGGAAGAGGACTAATGAACGTACCTTGGTGAATCAGACTGATGAGAGACATTCTGGGATGCTACATACAGGTCTAATGCTTACATTTTAAAGCTATAACAGAGAAAGGAGACAAAAAATATATGAAGGCAAGAGAAGATGCCTTACACTGAAAGACAATTTAATCTTTTTACTATCCAAAAGATCAGGATCTGGGTTGATTGCAGTTAAGATCACTTTACTGGAGAGGAGGTACTTGTAGCTCAGGGACCCACCAATTCAGCAAGGAAGGTCATAACATCAAAAACATAGGCTGTGATCTTAAGCCTAACTAATTCTAATTAAGAATAAAGAACATACTGTTAAAAGTTAAATCAGTCAGCACTCTGTGCAGGGATATGGTAGATTCTCCTCCTTCTGATGCCTTTGGGAAAACACTGATTGCCCATATGGAAGTTATTCTTCATTATTGTTGAACTCTACTGTAATTTGCCTCCCTATACCTGAAAACTTTGTGGAAATTGTTGCAGCTTGAATGAGGAAAGAGAAGCTTTTCTTCTAATAAAAAGGTTTTTTTTAAAAAAAAGCCATTTCTGAAAACTTCTTTTCTTTAAACCAAGGACTCCAATTGTTATTGCATATTGTTACATGAGACTGCTGTGGCAGATCTGCCAGCATTTGAGTAGATAAATCTGAATAATCCCCATGTCATCAGACATTGCTTAAGGCATGAGCAGGCTTCACCATGCCTTCTAATCATGTATTTTAAATCCAGAAATAAACACAGATAGTCTCTAGTTCATAATTACCAACTACAGGAGGAGGAGGAGGAGGTAGATCATCTGAACAGTGCTGCTTATGAAGTGAATTAGTTAGCAGCAGTAGTATGCAGCCATTCCTTAGTGGAACAACCACTAAAGGAAAATGCCACGCACACTTAGGAGACTATTACAATAAAAACATATCTAAACTTGTACACAACTATCTGCTCTGGAACCCTGAACTATTTTTGTTCCCTTGTCTGATCAGAGCGCTGCCTCTTCTGCTTACTTCCCCATCGGAAGATGGCATTTCCACTGAACCATGAACCCGCTTTGGCATAACAAATGTTCCTGGATGTTTCTCAAAATGTGTCACAAAGTGAACATCCTTTGTCTACTCCAATTATATCAGCATTGTTCCCTTCTTCTGGCTGTCATTTGAATATCTTGTCTTTTCAGCCTTTCTTCTAAGCATTAAGGCCTTTCCTCCTGAATTGTTACATTTGTGTCTGATCACAGAAACAAGTCATCATGCTGCATGATGCAGAAAGGGGAGGTTGCCATTTCCATACCTTTTGTTATGTCTTTTACCCGGAGAGGATCTGATCCTGCATTACTAATGGATCAAAGGTCTTCCAATGACTTCAGTCAGAATTTTTAAGTCCAGAAATGAAGACAGGCTGAGACCATAAAGGTGCCTATTCGTTTTGAATCAGCCAAGCAGAGTTTAGTATTCAAGACACTTGTTGCACAAGTATTTCCCCGTAGTACTAACAAGAGGGAACTTGGAATAGTCTAACATTTTTATATAACAACAGAGTCTTATTTACATGTCCATTTCAGTCTCATTTATACTGAATTAATTCAGTTAACTCTGTAACCAGAATAATTTTTTTAATTCAAAGGACAGGCCTAGCTGCCACAGCACTGCTCAGGAGGAAAGACTTTGCATCTGCAACACCATGATTGTTTCATATTATTGGGGGCTCACCTATATTGGTGACACTGGGCTGGGGAGTAGAAAGGAGGTGACCTGGACACCGCAGCAGTTATTTTCCTATATAGGGGATATGGAGGCTAATTGCAATTTTTCTTTTCTTCCACTCTGCACACATGCATTTGAACAACGGCTCTGAGACAACTAAAGAGTATTATTGTATTTTTCACTGTAATGGTTAGTTAGCACACACCACTTCAGTGTACTAACACAGACCTCTGAAATCCCCTGCTGTGGGGATAATGGCAATCCTGGCAGAAGGGCTGCTATAGCTTGCAGGCTCACAGAGCTCTGCAGAGCTATGTGACAAAGAAGGAGAAGAGAGGAGCAGGAATAACTCTTCCATACATTCTCATAATCTACATGCCTAATACAAGGAAGGCTGAACAGCATGCTGCGTTTTAGAGTCATCGCATGCAGCTGAGTCCAGTGGCCTAAAATGGCCTGTCTCCACTTTGTGGAAATCTCTTTTTCTGAGATCCTGAGATTTTGAAGTGAGACAGGGCCCTTGTTTTTACGCAGGGCACAAGCACTACACAGGGATACCTCACCATCCCCTTAGCTGAGAAATGGCCCGTATACCCCCATACAGTGCAGAGCAAGAGCTTTTCCTGCACCAGCCATGGATAATGCTTCACAACCCAACATGTGGCAACACAAGCTTCAGAGCATCTGCGTGGACCTCCCAGGGTCCCTCAATACACACAGCATAGGCACTCCCACCCCTCCTCTACACCTCTGATATACGCTGAGCCCCTAAGGCTGAAGGCTCAGGCCCTCTGTTTCATCTTGGTGCACCTTGACACAAGACAGACCTGTAGCAAAACAATGGGAAGGTTTATTTAACCTGGTTTGATGCCAAGGTTCAGAGGCAGGCATGCGAGGCTTGGAAACAAAAAAGCTACAGGAAAACTAAAATACAATCTTGCTTGCAATAATTCCTCCTCATTAAAGATATTGACCCAAAATGTAGTCCCTGGACTGCTGATCACTAATTTCCATATGCTTCCCCCATTTTCGTCTCCTAGTCTAGCTGATACCCTTCTGTGCTTTTTTTTGATGGCTTTTCCTGGAGACTTACACTTCAGAGACCCCTTCACATTCTTTCCCTTTTTACCTTCTTTCAGATGAAGCGTGCTCCTGCAGGCTCGCTTGACTAATACGCATCCAGATGAACCTTTGAGCTCAAAAGCATCTCATATATCACGTCCTGTGGACTGTATGTATTGTCCCTGTACTTTGTCAAACAATTCCAGACATAAGAACGAGAGTCTTGATGAGACATATCTCAAAGCAGACGGCTCCCTACGGCTCTAATTTCCTGTTAGTTTTGGGAGATTTCTAGAGAAACCAAGTAGGTAGTAGGTATTGCATAAACTCAGCTGTTTCTGTTTGAAATAAAACTATCTGCTTTAGACAGCGGATATTTAATAATACTTCAAGCTTTAAATTGTTTCAATTGTTAATTGATCTCGTGTAATTCCTGGATTCAGACAGCTTCCCTGCATAGTTATGAGTTTATTTCCTTGTTTTTTAGAATATCTGAAGCATCTGTTATATTTAATTGAAATAAAAGGAATATGTTAATGGCTCCTTTGTGTGACATATTTCTCCAACATCCTGCTTTAAAACTAAAGTGTAATGGCACATATTCAATAAAAGACCTTTTATTGCTCAGTTTTGCACTGTAAAGTCTGTAAAACATTTTTAAAATAAAGCAGGAGAAAGTGAAATCTCCAGAATGTTAAAGGTTTCAGGCTTTCTAGGAAACAAGTTATTTGCTGAAGCTGCAGGCTTAGAAAAGGCCCTTTTCACCAGAAGTTTTAGATGTCAGTACAGCCAACCATGTGTCACATTTCCTGTACTGCAAAGGTTATGATACGGTAGCTAGAATCAACACAGAGTCAAACTGAAAATTAGATTAGAGAGCTGAAAATAATTAAGCAATAACGATAGAGGAACAGGGTATTTCCTGGGGCTTAATGACCTGCTGGGAGGAGCTGAGGTCTTTAACGTTACTTTCAGCTAAACATCAGGAAGAAAAGTGCTACAGTATATTTTTTCCTGGCCCTTGCATGTACAAAGGGCAATGCCACTCTGCTGCTACTCCCAGAGAATTAATGTTCACAGCACTAGTCAATCAGATTTATTTATTTGCCACCGGACAGAGTCTGGGGCACTGCAGGTCCCTGTCTATGGCAAAGTAATTGGAGATGAGACAACAGAAAGACGACTGTCTTGGTCAGTTTCTCTTGTATAGGGCAGAGGGATTAAATCAGTTGTCCACTGAAAGCTTTCCTGCTACACGGCATGGGTGACTCCAGTCATCTCTTCTCCTCTCTGTACCAAAAAGTCCCCCTGTCTCTTCATCAGGCACCTCATCTGACCTTTCTCTCAATCCCACACTTTCCAGAAAGCCTCTAATGCCTCATATTTGTCTTCCTAGCTAGCTCCATCCCTCTCCCCCGTGCCTTTCTCTTACCCTCCCACACTCAAGGGAGGCACTTCCCTGCTCAGTGTCCCACCCATGCAAGGCAGACAGGGCTTTCCAGGCCCCTCTACCTCTTCCCTCCTCTCCCAGCAGCCTCCTGGTGCTAGTACCCACGCTTGGCTCTCTCTTTGCACCTCCTCTGTGGAGTGCTCAGGTGAGCACATCCCCCCTCATTGCCTATCCATACCCAGTGCTCCCAGCTCAGTGAGGAAGCAGTAAGCCAAATGGACCCAATCCCTTTCTTGTTTTTGCAGCAGAACTGCATCTGTGTTTTCAGCAAAGAATGGTATTACAGAGGAAGACATAGGTAAGATATGATATTTACTTTCTCTTCTGATTTTGTTGTCATTTACAGTTTTATGGTTATTTCTGTACAATGGCTAGAAAGCATATAAAATATATACTTTTTCTTCTTTTATTTAGGTTAATAATGTCTATTCAAGCTTCAGTTAACGTCAATGAAAAAAAACATCTAGCACGCCAGCAAGAGTAAGACTCTACCCAAATAGTAATTTTTTACCTCTAATCAAAATAGAGCAATTCTGCAGACTTAATGAGCTACAGCCATCTCTTGTGCAACCATCCTGGAGTCAAGGGAGCCACACTGGGAATGGATTTGGCCCATTCTGTGGAAAACAGAACACAAAGGGCAGGGTGACCTGATTTGCAGCAAGAATGTAAATACAAGTGATAGAGTATTTCTTTATTTTAATCACCGAGCTGCAGAATAACAATCTAATTTCTAGACCTGGGGTTTGTTCAATGAGGCTCAGTAACATGAGCCCAAGATTTTCTGCATATTGTATAAGAAATCAGTAGTAAATTGCACATAAAACATGGATCATAATCTTTTATCCAAATTATTATTATTGTAAGATCAATATTATTACGTACTTTTTACACACCTGGATCTACAAAGTGCTCCACAAACTTGTTGAACAAACTGTAGAGCAGAAGTCTCATTGCCTATTCCTAAAATGCAGCCACTTCTGTAATGACAACAGGCAGCTGGTAACACTAAACAGCTGTACCAGACAAAAGCTTGGGGCATAAAATGAAGATGATGACTCTACTTATCCAAAATTGCAAGTGAAGTGTAAGTAGGTGGAAAGCATGGTAATAATCCAAATATGGAGAGGAATACACTGCCACTCTCCTGCCAGAAGCAGGAGATTGTACTTACAAGGACATCAGTCTTATCTAAAACCGCTGCAGGTCTTTGCCCACTAATGTCAAAGGCAGTCTTCAGCTCTGCACTGCTGTAAAGAGAAGGTCACGGTATCTAACATGCCAACTACATGTTCTTTTTAGAGCACCTCAAACTTTTCCCAAGAGGAGTTCCTCAAATTGGTCCCCTTAATCCATGAGTTCTCAGAATTCAGTGCTGCGGCAGATTACATAAATTCAGCTTCTCATGAACAAAATGTATTTCCCACCTCCCTCTTAACACCATCCTCTTCCTTTGCTGGTTAATTTGGATGCTTAACAGAGGTGGGACTGATGGAGACTCCTTTTCATATTCTCCAAGCCCTCTCCCTCCAAAGGAAAATGAGTTGCTCAGCAACAGTGACAGCATAAAGGACAGAATCTGCCATCTTTCTTCCTCATGAAATCAGTATCTTGAAGATAGCTAGAGATTGCATTAAATATTAGCATACGTGTTAGCATGTGTGTACACTAAATGTCCAATAAATACAGAGTACTTCATCTTCCAACCAGGACTGCAGGCCCTACTTGTGATATCGCTACTGTCACATCAGAAAAGAGGATTCTCCAGTAATTTCAATGCTTTTAGATTATTTTCTTTAAAACTGAAAAAGTATTTTTCAGCCTCACTTGTAATAGCAGCCTGCTCTGTGATTGACTAAAGTTTGCATTAGCATGTACCATCTCCAGATGCAAATTACATAACACGGTATTTTTCCTGGCTCTCTTCAGATTACAGTCATCATGAAAAACTTTCAGTAGGCTCACAAGAGGAGAAAATACAAAAGCCCAGTAACGTTTTCATCATCAGGGGCACAAGCTCCCTAGACTTTCCTGCAATGTACAATATTCCTTTAAGGTCCCTCTTCTCCCCTCCCTAGGGGCCCCAAACCTCCAGGAGAGACCCCTGTCCTTTCTCCTGCTCACTGACGGACATCCCCACAGTGGGGGGTACCTAGCCATTAAGCGGCCTGTTAAAAAAAATCTGCCTGCCATGATAACAAGAAAAAAGGGAAAATTTGCCTAAGATCCATACAATGGATGAAAATGTCCTTGGGTCTGTCAGGCTGCAGTGAAGAAAACACCTTAGAGCCAAACAGAGAAAAGAGGGGAGCAAGGATGCCATGCCAGCAGGTGAGAGCAAAGGCTTTTTGCTTTGTGTCTCCCAGGGACAGGATGGAAAGATATACATTTCTCTACGGGTTTTGTTCCCCCCTCCCTTGTTTATGCACCTCGAGCTGACCTGATTATGTCAATGCCTCCTGAAACTCATTATAACAACTTCTCCCCATTGCAGTGACACTTCTGATGAAAGCAACATTGAGCCGACCCAGGGAACGGCAGCAGATTCCTGGAACTGGCTGCAGCTCCTGTGCCACTGTGAACTTTACAGATCGGGATTTGTTACCCTAAAAGGAGAAAATGGCAGTACTCTCAAGGAGAGCGTGGTGCCGTGCCCATTGCCACTGGGGAGAAAAGGCAGGCTCGGTGTGGTGCTAACAAAGTTCGCATGCAGTGCTTTCTGCATTCTTACTTTCCTCCTTTCTTCCTTGGGGAGGACTGTTTACATTAGATATATCAGTGTTAGAAACAAAACATGAAGTTTATTATGACATTAAAATACCCTTCTTCAGGGAACAGTGTAACTGTAAGCAAGAACACCTTGAGGCACAACACAAATGCATTTTGTGAAATGTAGTGTGTATCAGCTAATATAGAAGCCTGTCAAATTTACAGCTATGACTACCAAAGACAAGTGGATTTTTTTGCTTAGGTGGTAATATGCTTTAAAAGGAGAGCAAATCTGCATTTCTTGGGACAGAAAGCTGGGGTACAGCCAGAATTCAGGCCAGATGATGATTCCTGGTGTTCTTTCACTGGGTCAGACTCTTAGCTCCACTTTTTGATTTTGTTGAAATGTTTACTACAATTTACTTGGATTTCCTTAAATAGCGAGAAGATAAGAAACTCGCCAATCCTTTTATTTTCTTGTTGTCTGACTTCCTCTTGGACAATATGTGGTGGCGGACAAACATTAATTTATTTTAATGCTGTATTTCTAAAATATAATAAGGGTCCTTTACAAGAGGAAGTAAAGTGTAAATTTCTGAACTACTGGCAGCAATTCTTCAGTAGTGTGGAATCGACATCATCTTCTCTGTACTACCTGTGACCACTGATTCTATGGTATCTTCACCATGGTCACAGGCCGCTGTTTCATGCTGTGATTTGACTTTTGTGGCACATGAGAAAATGAAGCCCTGGGGATGAGTACCAAACATTCAAAATCCTACACATACAAATAGGTACTCCTTGAGCACAGTATCCAGCAGTTCTGATGGTCCTGTGGCCAGTAAGGTAGGAACTGAGGTTGAGATTTTAGATCAACACAAGTTCCTGAACTACTTCCAAGCTATCATTCTGTACTCCTGATAACAAACAAAACCCTTAAAAATATCAGCTACTTATTAATGTTACTTTTTATATATTATTTTTAGCTCTTCATTCTAATACTTAACACTACAAATAATAAAGGTATCCTATATATGCAATATTGTATAAGGCACACTGAAAAGGTTTTAAGGATAAATAATAATAAGATAATATGTAAGGCATCACTTATGCATCAGAGAAGAAGATTCTGTTGTCTCAGTGCACAGACTGAAATGTGTCCGAGGAAAAGCATTTTATCAGATGAATTAGACTATGCACTTATGCCTTAAATACCAGACGTATTTTTTTCCGTTGATGAGACTGTGAAATAAAACAAAATTTTATTTTAAAAAATCTGATCAGTAGCATATTCTTCTAAAATAAAGACAAGTTATGTGTCTTTTTGCCTCGCAGCTCTTCACCAAGGAACATAAGAAGTAATATATTTTATTACCTGGTTTTGATTAGGCACAAGGCATGAGACAAGAGCACACTTTGATCTTTACACTATATAAGAAGTCCCATTGCCTAAAGTAAAAGATTAAACAACTAATAAGCTATTTGGACCTGAAGATGAGAAAGACTGTTAATGTGTCCCTCCTTTTGTATATCTCTATAATTTATCCAGTGAAAAGCAATAGAGTCTCCCTTCCTGACAAGAAAATACCATCCAAGGGAGGAAGATTTCTCTGCCAGTAGCCAGCTTAGCCAACAAATCTGAAATTTAATCATTAACCTGATTGGGATGGTCTTCTATCAAACTGTTGGAGGTGCAACCATGGCACAAAAAAAGCAAACAGGAGAGAAGTTATCTCCTTGTTGTCTCCGTGGTGCTAGCTTATGAGAAGTTCAGCTTTATAGGATAAGCTTCAATCTTCATTTTAAACTTTCATTTTATTTTCTCACCAGTATCTGCTTGGCCACTTAATAAACTTCAAACACATTCTTCTTTATGGCTCTATCAATGGATCAGCCCCACAGACTTACTTACATTGGAAAAAAAGAAAAACAAAAAAGAAAGACTTTTTCCAACTCACCATAAAGGAAGAAGGTTTTGAAGTCTTTTTTGCTAATAAAACTCCAGCTCAGCATATATCTATTCAGCATTTTGTCTTGAAAACCTTCAGTATCAAGTCTCAAATTTGATTGCAAGCACTTTTCAGCAGGCATCCCCCCTAAATGCCCAAGCAGGGTTTGTAATTCAGTTATATCTCCTTGCTGTCCCTCACCTTGACCAGAATTTAAGCTGCAAGTATCCCTTTGCAAGGTGAAACAGGTTTTCGATTCCCCTTCCTTCCTTCCATGCAATACATTTCAACCTTGACCATTTGGCTTCAAAGGACTCAAGGGCATAGTGTGTGGGATGTGACATTTACCAGGATTCCTCTTTTATTCTTGTTTCAATGTGAACAGACGTGAGAATTTTGCTTTCTAATTTTTATAAACTCTGTCCATCACACGGCCACACAGAAAACATGGAAAATAAAAGCTACCTACATTCAGCATGAGAGAAATAATGACTTATACGCTGGGTGCAGGACTGAGAACAAGGCTTTGACTTTCTAAACCATATCCTGCCCTAGTTTCATCCTGAAGTCCAGGTAAACCATTTAACTTCTGCTCTCCATCTATATACAGATGATAATAACTATTGGGTTTATATTTTATCTGTTTCTATAATACCTGTATGCTCCATCCAGGGAAAAATACAATGCAGTATTCTCCCAACAATATTTTCCTATATCATATAGTTACTGTGAGGATTAACTGAAATTCCTGAAGTGCCCTAGAGGACTAAGTACTTCTATTACTCTATTTCCTGCTGCCATCTCCATCTCCAATACAAGTTGAACATACTCTCCATGCTCAGGAGGCAAGTCTGCAGAACAGATGAGACTACTCTTTGCTTTGAGGGACAGCAAATGTAGATCAGCAGAGCCGAGGGTCTTGCCACAGAGAACAGCTGGTGCCAGTCCACCAATGCTGAAATCAAAGGGAAAGGAGAATTTCAGTGCTTCCAAAGGCACAGTGGTGCACAAGGACAGATGAATTTGCAGAGGTCTGACAGAGGAAGGCACCCCCAGTGCCTAAGCATGTGTCTAATTGCTTTCCTTAATCCGTGCCTAGGGACAGGCTCTGGTACTTACTTTCTCAGAGGAGTAGCTCTGCAGTACACAAACTCACACGCACATTGACACTTTCCATCCATCCACATGCTCATATGCATACGCCCTCACGCTGACTTTACATATTCTGTCTCTGTGTATGAACTGTGAGATTGCAGGAGGGGCTGGTAGCAAGGTTTCCCAATGCTTGTTATGATAAACATCCTGCTATCAGCTGCCTGTAACTTTGCCAAACTTCTCCTGTCTAGCTCCAGCTGAAATTTTCTGTGCCAACCATATACCACAAGCCGAATGCGTTTTGGAAAACCTCTGCACTGAACCAGTTCAGACAGTTCAGTGATCTGGATCAGGGAAAAATGAACTGTTGTGTCTATGCTGAAAAAAAAAAAAAAGGAAAATCTAGGTAACCTGCTAGTAGAGATGCTCTTACTAATCCCATACTTTGCAGCAGGAATTTGATCTTTTCTGGTGACTTGGGCCTTTATTCCAAGAGTGCTTTTTGCCATCCACATGAAAAATTGCCCACTTTGGCCTAGTGACTGTACTTTGAAGCCTCCTACCTTGCAGTTGAAAATATCAAAAATCTTCAGAGCTAAATATTGCAAAGGGAGCAGGGGAAACCCTGCCCAGCCTCCAGATGGCTTGGTGCCGCTGGCGCAGCACAGGATGAATGAACTATCTCAGCCTGAGCATGAGACTTTGCCATGGTATTCATGCTCCCCTCCAAGGGCAGGGCATGATGAAAGGATTCACCCTGCTCCAACAGCAGAGCAGAAGGAAGCTTTCATAAGTATATCCCTCCTTCTCTCTCACTGCACCCTGAAGAGGAGGCCATGACCCCATCCAGGAGGATGGCACCCAGCTGGCCAAGGCTCAACAAGACCCACAGCTCAGCTGAAGGCCTCACATCATAAAATTAATATTTGAATTTACATTTAAGAAGAAGAAATTTTATTAATTTTCTTACATGTAGCAACTCAAGTGTTCTTTCCTCCACTATGGTTTTTGACTAATAGCAGTGTCTACGCATAATTTCACTTTTCCAGCATACAAACTGTAGCTGTAGTGTTTTCCTGCATCAGGACTTCGTAGACACAGGGCAACACTTCTTTCAGATTCAATATAACATATTTAATTTAGACTTTCTGTGACAGTCCTACCCCAAACAGGAAATATCAGACACCTCTGCGGCAGTTTAACAGCAAGTTCTTCTGGCCACTGGGCCCATGTGGTTTTGGTCCCCCCCCACATCCCAGTGTGGGTTCCTGTGAAAACTACTAAGGGGCACAGATGATGTCCCCAGATGATGGTAGTGAAAGATTAATACTAAATGGCCTTTTATTATTCTGTTTGCACATCAACCCTTATAGACGCACCTGTGAAAGGAGGGTTATGGGGTGGCTCTTTCCCAGCCACTGCGGGAGAGATCCTACTGCAGGTTTCTGAAGGATTCCTACTCCTCCCACCTTGCTACAGGCACAGCACACGCGTGCCCACACCCACACAGCTGCAGGTGTGAGCCTGCGCCTGCGTTACCAGCTTCAAAGCATGAGGGTGCTTTCAGCATGGTATATGATCTGGTCACGGAGGCCAACTCCTGCTCCCTGTTTCAATGGCACCAGGTGCATCTACATAGGCATTTAAGTCCGGAACAGGAGGGCGCTTTGGAAGTGCATCCCTTCATCACCTCCACTTCTTGCTCTCTGGTTCGCACTGTCAGGAGGTCACAGAGCACATGAAATAGATTCCTCCAGGTTAAAAATAGACCAGAAAAGAAACCTTGGGAATACTCATGATGTGCTTCTGCCACTATGGGTGCTTGGCTCATGGGGTCAGACCAGAGCTAGTCTGAAATATACCCTCCATATGCATACAGCATGAATATCAGACCCTACCACACTGTTTCACTCTACAGATCTATTTGAATGGCATCACGCTATCTGATAATGTAACCAGTATTTTTAAGCAGTAGAAAAACAATGAAATCCAATAGAAAACCAGGCTAATCTGGTGCCTTTCCAAGCAAAGGTGGATTTTTGCCAAAATTTTCAAAACTTACATCTTGCAGAGTTCTTTTCATCAGGGCATACAGGATGATCCCCTAAATAACTACTGGGTTTATGCTTTTTTTAAAAAAAGGTTGGATTTTGGTTTTTTTATAGTGTTCAGCTGGCTTTAATCAAGAGGTTTGAAAAATCTTCCAAATTCAAAACTTTCAAGAATAATGCATCTTACCATAACATCTAGCCAGCCTCAAAATTTGTCTTCTAATTTTCTGATAATCCTAACACAGCAGTTTCATGCTCTAGTTCATCTGCTTCCAAAAGACATTTTACAGTTTTTTCTGATTGTGTCTCTGCATCTAAAAAAACTGAAATGAATGTTACCATTTACGTTGAACACTGCTGAGTTCCTAGTGAAGACAAATGATTGCTGTGAATGGGAGCACCGTGATGCACAACAAACATTTAGGGAACCATAAGACAAACTCATTAGTGTTCTTCCTTTTCTTATGGTGAAAAAAAATGAGAGGATACCAATTATTGACGTTTTTCCCGAGACGCTTACACTTTCTCTTACTGGAAATATTTTCATTCGACATTCTTTTTATTTTTTTTTTCACCTAAGTTCTTGTACCTCTTACTACATGGATTCATGATAATTCTATTTTACACCTCAATAACACTAATGCTAGGAGGTTTAAATGATTTTACTGCTTCCCACATTGTTCCCCAGACTAGTTCATAGTAAATAATATCCCTGACAACCAACTAACCACAGATAATCTGCATCTTGCTGAGACAAGAAAGACAGAATTTTTTTTCTTTCATTTATATTATAGCCACGAGAAAGTACAATTTATGTGCTCAAATATAGAATTCACAATGCTACTTGTTTGACTATTTCCTACTCAATAAATCCATAATCTCCTGGGCTGCTGAGTATCACTATGTTTAATGCGTGAGGAAGTAAAGCCCGGTTGAATAAAGAGATAAAATACCTCTACTCTGTAAGGAAAGTTTTGCTAAGGGGCAACACTAAAATATTGGTGTATGTCCTAAAGGTAAAATCCCAACGTAGTCTGAATTACAGACCCTACTGCAGTGCCTGACAGATTCATGGCTGCTTCTCCCTTTTGCTTGCCTACTGTACTTGCCAGTTCCTGGAAAATAGTTATCTCTGTCATTTTTTGTATCCAAACAATATCCCCCTTGAGTTTTAACTGCTACACAAATAGAAATATGACATAAAGGACAAAGGATAATTTTGGCCTGTTGACATTTTTTTGTGTCTGTGGGTTAAAGAAAGTTAATAAAAGAGTTTACTGTGTATACCACTTGCACACTAAAAACGTTCCTCAAGAGGTTAAAAGTTCAAAGTTGAGTCAAAGTCTGCACTGCCACACTCTTCCCTTTTAATTATCTGAGGTCAGGAAGTTAATAATACCAGAAATCCCCAGTAGAGACCTCTTGCTCGGTGTATGAACTTTAAACTTGTTCAGTTTTTTTCAAAGGGTAAAAAGTTCAGTGAAAACACAGTGAATTTTCCCTCTGGTCTCCACCAATTCAACCTCAAGGGTTAAAAGTTTAACTGTAAAAGAGAAACCTTTGTTCTCTGAGCTACATTTACAGAGAGTTCACTTATTAAAAGGTAAAGATTTCAAACAGCAGTTAAAGTCCAAAGTGATTCTTTTCCATAATGATGAAAATATCGCAATAAAAGAAAGTCCTTTGATCTGTTATCACTTCCTGCAGAAGTGACTGTCAAAACTTATTTTTCTCTTTATGTTGAACTTTGGACAAGTAATGGAGCCACATGGGTCCCTAAGGCCACATATGTCTGTTAAACAGCAACATGCTGCATTTGAGAATTTGTCCTACATTTTTCAGCCAGACAATATCTTTTCCCTGCTGAAACATTTACAGCAGATGTTTCTCCATCAGGACTTTTTGCACAGTTTATTTCACGCAAGCTCAGGTTCACCAGTTCTGCCAATGGTGAACACGTCAAGTATAGGTGTTTTCATTATCTTCATTCTCTAAAGAATAAGATCCCCATGCTGACCTTTTAGCAACTATGCTGCTGGAAAATATACAAAGCAGCTAATCTAAAATATATCTGTTTTTACATAATACAGTTCAGATTTGTGCTGTGTGAGTTCCCTGAGGGGTATTCAATAGGTGCGAAGAAACTGATACTAACTGGTGTGGGTCAAAAGGTTTCCAAAAAGAGGAAAAGCCAACAAAAATGTTACTTTTTGTTTTAGTATTTGTCCTGTGTCTAATGTCCAGGATAAGCATTTATGAAACTGAAATAGAAAATGCCCTTGGCTTGGAAGATAGATTGCTATGCATGAATTTGGGAAAACGGCAGTCTTAAAAACCAACAAATTCTAATTTGGACTGTCCTTAGGGCATTTCTCATACTATGAGTTTTGGATTGCCATGGTGTGAGTGGTCTCTAATAAAAAGATCAGCTTATTAAAGTTCAAAAATTCCCAGAACAGTTCAGTACTGCTTCATTTATAAAGAAGTTGAAGATCAGCATTTCAGTCTTGCTGTATCCACAAGTAAAAATCTCTCACAGAGTGCCTGAAAGTGTTACTCTGACGAGTACCTATGACTCTGTTCTTTGATACAAACCTCAGCAAAATCAGTACGAGCTCCCACTTCAGCATGCTTTAGATCTGTCCATCTCGCTCCCAGAACATAACTGAAGATCTTTTTCCTCATCCTGCTCTACCCGACCTATGCTCTGGAGAATGATTCATTTTTAAGAAACGAAGTTTTAGATCTAACTCAATTCTAGAATTTCTTTCACTGGGATGTAACTCACTCTCTGCATTTCCAGGCCTTTCTCATAAAATAATGTTCACTACTGTGCCTATAAAATAATATACACTTCGCAATGGACCTGCAAATCTTCACTACTGGGAAGCTTGTCCTAAACTACCCTGCTGTTTCTTAGTTCTGCTATAGACTTTGCATGACCTGTTATTCCATTTAGACTGTCATTCATCAAGCATCTCTCCTTTATCGTTTGGGTCACTTGTTTACACTGTCAGATGAAGACTAGAGCAAAGATAAGTTTTTCTTGAATATTCTGAGAAACATTTTCTGTCTCCTTTATGTGATCAGCAATTGACTCCAACATGAGCTGTTTCAAATTCAGTTCAGTAAGAAAGTTTTACTATTTTGGCAGAACTAGTTTACTGGGACCAGGGTCTCAAAGTTCGATTAATGATGGTGACCTCCTGAGAGGGTCTAGTTGGGCCAGCCCAGCCATATTTACATCAGTCTCTCCAAAGAGGGTGCATGGCACTAACTCCGCATGACCTTCTCCGCAAGCTCCATTCAAACCCCAAACTCTAAAATTAACAACAGATTCTGTAGGTTACAGGCCATCCAGATAGAGGAAAGGATGACTGAATCTGATTATTAAACCATTTACTAGATTTGCAGTAGGTAGCATAGCACAATTTTTTATTGGAAGAGGTCCCTTTTGGACATAATTGCCATTTTCCTCAACTAATTATAATTAGCTTCATACCAAAAAAAAAAAAAAATAAAAAAAGCAGACTGTTCAATACAGCTGACACTGACGATATTTGTACAAAGCATGACTGTTTCACAAATATAATCTGAGTTCAAGTGACTTCAGGACCAAATTGAATACCTGGCAATCAGACCTCCATAAATTATCATTCTAAATGGAATGTACTTTTCTAGCTTCAGTGAGACACGAACTATTCTAGTTCACTTTTGCTTCTCTATCAGTCTCCACATATGCCCTTTTGCCTTTAACTACAGCTGTTCCATGTCTCAGCTCTCTGCCTTTCTACAGGTTAACTCAAACAAGCTTTTGCTGTGTCTTAACGTTCAGGCTAAAAAATTAAGTTGATATTTTTCTTTGTGGTAAAATAAACTTCATGGGCAAAATTGCTAACACGTACCGTACCCTCCTCTTTACTCATCTCTGCCGTCATCTCACCCCCTTCGCATGCAAGCATCTATACAAAAGTGCTTCTGAGTGCAAAATGCAGCCTCTGACTACCAGGATAGAAGAAGCGCTTTCTAGAACAAGACCTCTGACCCAAGAGCACCATCAAATTGCACTGAGAAGAGTAGAGGATGACCCTTCCCACCTGCCCTCCTGGCTGATGACAGTGTCAAGTGTTTCTACTCTCCTGTTGTCTTATTCTACGTTCTGTGTATTAATATACTATGCAGCAGTTTAAATTAAAACAAATCAGCCATGAGCTGTGATAGCTTATGTGCAATGACACATTCAGATCCGTTGCCTCTGCATCTAGGGCTATGACCTCCAACTGAGGAATGGGGAAGGATTCTAACCTTTGAAATTTCACCAAAATGAGTCACCGGCACTTGTTAGAAGAGCCCTGAATGGTATATCACACTTGAGGGGGAGGGGAGGAAGGGTGGTTATTGGCTGTTTTCATCTTCTTTGCACTTTGCCACGACTCTACAGTTTGTTTCATTTGCAATTCTGCCTTTTAATTCTCTGCTAAGTCATTCTGCACTGCTTATGCCCTTTTACTGTAAACCTAACTGACAAAGCTCTGTCCCTTGCCCTGCAGGAACATGCTGCCATGATAGATATTAGGAAAAATCCAAGTAATTTGAATGTCTTTCCTACAGAGAAAGCTCTTCTGGAGGAGCTGCTCCTCTTGACATACTCTGTATGAGAAGAGGAGAGAACATAGATTCAATCACCATATGCTACAAAAAGCCACCCACAGATAGCACATAATCTGATGCTATAGACCCTAAGTTTAGACCTAATGGGTCCCTCTGAAAAATAGATCTTTCCTCATAATGTTGCCTTTGCTCATCTAAAATGGAAACAGCCAAGAAAAATAGCTGGATGCCAGCTGCCCACAGTACGTTTCACATGAAACTTGTAAAAAAACTCTCACAAGGCAGTGACTAGCACACTGCTGTCTACGAACAGCTCTAACAAACATTTTGGGTTCTTATTAGTCTTTTATTGAAACATCTTCATGGCTATTATTTTAATATACTGGACCTACTTAATAAAAGTATAATGTATCTTGTGAGTGGATGATCAGATTATCTGACAGCTGCAGACAAAGGTGATGTGAAAAGGGAAAGAGCCTCCTCTGCACCTGAACCTTTCTACAGGTGATTCATTTGCAATATCTGCAGCAACATAAAACAGATTTTATGAGAAGGGTAGGATTAAGTTGATTTTAACGTTAATTTAATTATTTACTAATTCAGAGGAGAGAAAATATCTTCTTCCCTCATGGATACAAACTCTTTTCTGAGCTCAGTCTGGTGTGCTGACCATCTTTAGGTCTATGGTTACACTTGCCAAGATTATGTCCGCTGCAAATAAGAGAAATGAAAGGTCATAAAATCAGGGTTTTCAAATAATCTCTCAAGACCTAGAGCCCTGAAGTACTGAGCCTTTTATCCTTTCAAGAACAGCAACAAATGGAAATTCTTCAGGGTGTGGAAAAAGTCTGCAACAAGCTTTGCAAATGAAAACACATGGCACATCCCTTTTCCCCCATGCAGGGAGCACACATGTAGGGAACATCTCGGTCCAGTTTGGAATGTTCTGGCCATTGAAACACAGTTTCTTCTAAAGACATAGTTAAAAGAGTAGACCTCAATTAAAGCAGAATGATGAGCACAGAACAATACTAAAATGGCTACATACTCTCATGAGAACCAACTGTGAGATGAGTAGTCCTAAAACAATGGAGTCTTTAATAAAAAAAAACCACAAATTAACTGAAACACACAGCTGTTGCAGCAAACTCGTATGTTAGGCCTCTTATTCCTTTTACAGACAAAGAACATTGAAGGTCATTACAACAAAGACCTCCAGGCAAATTTCTCAAAGAAGTTCACAACCCCTCATGAAGACAATTCACATCCATGAATTATTGGGTGATAACTAGTATGAACATTGAAAAGATTTGGGCAGTACCCAGTGGAAATGCTTTGAACTATCCAAAAATATGAGCAAGCCATGTAGAAATAATTAATCATATACAACCCATTACAATTAAAAGTGTATTCTTAAATAGCTTCTTGATTGAGAACAAATGCCTCATTAATCTGGAGCGTATCAACTTAGGCACAAGAAATGTCAAGTAGAGAATGATGACCGACATGACATGGGACTCCACATGCTGCATGTGCTCCATCTCAAAGGCTTACAGAGAACAGTCGATGCAAATGTCAGTGGAAGTGGTGAGTTGGAAAACAAATCCACTGGCATTTGATTTTTTTAAAGTAAAATTATTTCATCGTAGACCACTAAACATTATAGGAGTTCTAAAGTGGCTGAATTATCATCCCATCTGCTATTGTTTTCAGACATGCCTTCCACCCCAGTATTTCTCTGGGAAAGTTTCTACTGTTATTACACTTTAAAAAAAAAAATTGTATTGTTGCAGCTGCATCTTACTGTATGTCACATAATACTTTCTAGGCGAACGTGAGCTTGCTCTGTCCATGATACAAGTGAATTAAGAGGGGTGCAACCACAATGGAACAACTCCAAACCTGATCCAATACATCTTACCTTTCAGCAGGGTTTACTGTCCTGGCTTTGGTACCATGTTATTCAGATAGCGAGTACATTGTTCAACACAAGGCAAGCTCTTGGAAACCTCCCTTCGACATTGAAATATATGATTTAGAAAGGCTTCACCATTCAATTTTATAGAACTTCATAGCTGATTTCTCAAAGCTCATAGTCGAACATAAAAATCTTTCACTGTTACGACACTGTAGTTTAGAGAGGAAATTTTCATTTCAGTAATAGTTTTGCAGTAGAATCTCTGGTGCAAAAAGCATAAGTGTTTTTCCTTAAATATTTAATTTTGTTGGTATATTTCCCCCAGGGAGTCAGAAGTGGCTATAGTGGCAAAACCAATCTTTTCAGGTCTTAACAACACTACCACCAGTAGGCTTTGGCAGCAAAGCTGCATAAGCAGACCTCTTTCAGCTGTGAATTTGGCCTGAGACAATTAGCCTATTTGGTCTCAACACCAGTTTGAAATGAAGAGGGGTTTTATAGCTGCTTTGCAGTTTTGAAAGCTTAGCTAGTACCTTTTCTCTCTTGTAGTCTGCTTAAGGAAGGCCCTAAAGTATCCATTTGTAGTTTACCCTAACACCATGTATGTGGTGCCATTTTCCTTCCATGGCAAGATGTCATCTTTGACAAAAATGCAGATTCATGTCATGTTTCCAGTATCTCAAATAAAGAGAACTTTCCATAAAAACCAAAAGCATATATGGTAAAAATTTGGATTTTGCTGAAAGGTTGTTTTGTGACAGGAAGATTTATCTTATCACTTTCATTTTTCAGTGACATAGTTAAAAATGTTTTTAAAGAACTATTCTGAAAACAGTACTATAATTGGATCACTCTGTTGATTTTACTGCAGCTTCTCTAGTTGTCCTTATGCTTTTCCAGCCTCGCAGTTCCCTTTGGGGGGGAGCCCTAGCTCCTACCACTCACTCGCCATCATATAGGTTGCTGTGTTTTCACTGGTGATCAGACAAAAGGGAAAAAATTGTCAAGAATACTGTATTCTGATACTGCTGGGTGTAGGCAAAAAGGTTCTCAGAAGCAGTTGTACAGTTCAATACTGTCAGGTGAAATGTGGGACCACGACAGGGCCTAGATAGCTATTAGTTTATCGATCACATATCCACACTCATGTGGGGGGTTGCAGGGGAGAAGTGGACTGTTGGGTCAGGTGTCCAGTTGGAGCTTGGCTCAGGGACCTCCCTGCCTCACCTTATATATTTTTTCTTCTTAACAGCAGATTACATATATCATGCCCACGTGGTTACACAACAAACAATACACCATTGCAATAAATAGAGACTAGGGTCATCATGACCTGATGATTGTTCAGCAGTGGCAGGATGTTCACTTTGTGAATGGGGATGAGATAGCGCATGCCAAGCCACGTCCTTGGCTCATTGCCAACCTTCCAAGCCCTCACCTTGCAATGGGTGCCATTGTAGAGGATAGGTATTACTAAAGTGAGTTCAAGTTCTCAGATGTAGGGTAGGAAAAACAAGTGAAATTCTGTGACCTATTCCCTATACCTTCATCTGTGACGATCCCCTCATTGTATAGGATCAATCTCTCTTGTATCCTTGCACTTCTCACCTTGCAACCAACCTCCAAACATTGTCTCTCCTCTTACAGCACCATATGATACCCAGTAGATAGGTCTGGTTTAGCTCCATTGGTTCATCACCATGAACTGATCAAGTATCTGCCACAGGACTCCACCAAAATCTATTAACATTTGTCAGTAATTTAAATATGTGAGTGTATTTTAAAAACACACTTCATTTTCACACGTGCAAACTTTACTAGGATGCAGTAAGTTACAGTTTAAAATAAATCCTCAGATAATCTATTACTTGAACTAAATTTAATCCTTTAAATAAACTACAGAAAATCAGAGACAAAGATGAGAAGGCTACCGAGGTGAAAGAAATCTACAGAGAGATGATGTGCAAAGAAACCAGTAAGAAAAACTTTCTCATATACTACCCACACGTGCCATCTGCATGGCTGTTGAGTCAGGGCTTGGGGTGTTTTCTTTAGTTATTTGAGTTTTAAGGAAACAATATTTGGCAGGCTTTAGCAATGCTTTCTTCTCTGTACATAACGATGCCGTCGATGGTCCTTGGGTGGATCCAAATTTGATTGTACTGAATACAGTGTACAGCATACACCTCTGCCAAACCACGCAGAGTGCCCCACAAGCAGCAGAAACGTATGCCTGCCTCACCAGAAAGGTCAGCCCGCAGCATTTTAAGAGAACAGTCTGGGCTTTTCAATTTTAGTCAGATCCTTATCATTTTGTTAACATGAATTTTAAAGGGTGACACTGATTTTTTTTAATACTGAATATAATCTTTTTGCACTGAACTATCTTCCTTTGGTTGACACTTCCTAATAATTGGTCTATTCTTTATTAATACCTCTGGTGTTCATCATGGCAGCATTAATCATGAAGGCCTCATTTGGTATTAATCTAGATGTCATATACACATTTGTAGGAATTCCATTGTAATCCAGCATTAATTAGTTTACTGTTCCTGCCAATTCTTATTGAAAATATAAGCACTGCAGCACAAAAATCATTCTGAGAATTGTTGAAGTCTTTGGTACACTCTGCATACTGTGTGAGAAGTTTAATGACTATTGTTATTGCTCTTATTGAATTATTTGTTTAAAATATAGTTCAGCTGTCTCATAAACCAACATTAAAATGTTTACTGTTACTTGCTTCATAGTAACTTAAGTACAGTAGCTGTCAATTACTTAATGCCTAAAGAGCTTTGAACAGCAGTTTAAGCTAATCCAACTAACTTTGTACTGAGGCAATTTAGGACAATTCATACCCTTTCTGAGGCACCTCTGCTCTTCTGACTCAGTCTGGGGGGTGGATATGCAGTGGGCAGTAACATGTTAAGCATGCATGGTTGTGTTTGCAGTCATTGGCTGATGATGGCCTTAGGCTCCTAAGGACTCAATTTAATTTTAAAACTGAGACTTCAATTAACATTCCAGATGTCTTTCAACAAATCAGGGACTTAAGTACTGACTTGCTTAAAAAGGTACTTATAATTTCTTACCTTTTCTCCTGTTCATAGCTTGTCCCTCCAAATATTAAACCTGAACCGCAATTAACACTCTGCTTTAGCTGTCTGTGATCTATGGTTTGCTGTCAGTTTCTTAATCCTTGCATTATGCAGTTGTCCATTTGATGTTCCAAATCTACTAATAACATTTCTCAGTAAATCCAGGAATAAAATGTTTTTTAAAAAACTTATGGTATTGGTGTTATGGTGTCTTTCACTATCTTTCACAAGAATTTCTAACAGAGTTAAAGGAGAATAGTTCAGGTTTTTAATTAGGTTTCTTTCATAATGCCTTTGTATTGGTAAAAATGCCTAGATGGCACATTGTGAGAGCATGACAGTGGAGTAAGGGGAGACATATCCATGGAATAGGAGTCAGGACAAATAGATTTCAGTTATGGACTTCTTGTATTCTATGATTCATTCAACCATACAGCGCTTTCCTGTGTCATGGATTTTGCCATCTAAAACAAAGAAGAAATTATGTTGAACTGTGGAGTTTCCATACACCTGTCAGAGTAGATGACCAAGCTTCTGCACCTTACAGAGTCCATAAAATTCCAGTGCTAGCTCACGTGGCACCTTGATAGAAGCATGCTCTGTCTATGTTTTACAAATCTTCTAAGAAGTCACCCAAGCTTAAATAAGCCATAGTATTTCACACATAGTCCCACTCAAGATAATAAAACCCAGCAGTGCATAGAGACCACAGTCCAGCTTCCACCTTATAACTTTACAGCTTAACTCTGGTGTCCTGAATTGTGCCATGTTCTAGTCTAGAGACACCAAGAAACAGACCAGAAACAGACCTCCCTTGCTGACCTTCTGCTACCTGATGTCCTTAGAAATTATGCATCTAACCTGCTATGGGCACGAACTTTAGAGCAAAACTCAGGTAAAAGCTTTATGTCTCAGAAAATACCTCTAAACCAAGCTATGCCTAGTAATCTCCAGCTCTGTGAATAAATGTCACTGAATTTTCAGTTATTTATAGCTACGTAATAGGGCAGGAATAATTGTCTCTTGGCTAGACAGATTCTTGGTAGCAACAAAGCGAAATCACAAGAAGAAAGAATTCTATGCTCTTGACCTCCCTTACATTACTTCTTGGGATAAATTATTTCTACTACCTCCAAATACACTTACACTTTTTAAATACAGAAACTCATACAGCCAGGTCAAAAAAAAAAAAAAAAATCACAATTCTGCAATAGAAAGTTGATTTCATATGTGAAAATAAGCATTACGTTGAATCACGAAAGTGTTTATACAGCAGACTCAAAAAGAATCACAAGACTATGAGGAAGACTGACAGCTGACTTAGGCACTCCCTAGAAAATACTTAGCTACACAATTAACCTTGACTGGATGGCAAAATTTTAGATAGCCAAATAAAAAGAAAATTAATTCCACCCTAAAACTCTTCTATATAATTCCAGATTGTATCCATTTAATGTACCCGCCCAGAAAAGCATACTGAAAGAAACCTATTCTCTCTCCTTCACTTTACCATTGATTGAAAGTCCCCAGCCAGAAAGACAGTTATATCAGAAAAATCATACTGTCTTGTAAAAAAAAAGAAAAATCATAGTTTAACAGGGAAAAGGCTAATGAATGCTTCAATGGCAAAGCAGTATGATTTTTAGGAAGTATTGCATGAAACCATACATTAAAAAGAACAGCGTTATTATAGTAATAATGTATAATTATCCCTTCACACTTACCTCACCTCAAATAGGCTTACCAAAGAAGGCAAGAACTAATACCCTCATTTTGCAGCTAACATACCACAGAGCAAAATATCACTCTCAAAGTTGTGTAGCAGAGCACATAAATGAGCTCCGGCTGCCTGCACAACTTTGGCTTCACTGCATCACTCTGTTTCACTAAAAAAAAAAACAAACAAAAAAAAAAAACCCCAACAAAAACACCCAAACATATGAAATCATGTGGAGAAGAAAATAGTGTTTTACAGATCTCTGACTGCATGATGTGTCAAAGCTTTACTGCAGAATTCTGCAACCTAGAGTACCTGCTTGCCCATCTTCAGAGTCCAGAGAAAAGAAACAGCTGAAAAATGATAAGACATGAGAAGAAATATTTCACCCAATTTCTAAAGTTGTTTCAATACTAAAATTTTATAAATCCGCGCCTATTTACCCCAGTACTTGCACACAGACTTAGACTTTATGTAACAGAGCTATTCAGGCACCCCATTCTTAGTGTATATTATGAGATTTAGATATATCAACCTGCTTCTTTTATTTCAAAAAATGTTGGGTAAAGATTTATACTTACCATATTTATTGAAAATTTAGTGAAAATCCCAGCTAGGTAAATACGAATGCATACATACATAGCTACAACATTACAGAAGTCAGTAAGAAGGCTAATAATCAGCTACATTCTAACACAGTAGGATTGCAAAATGCAACCTGTTTTGCATAGGACTTTGCAATTTTGGGGGTCTAAGTGCTGTACCAGGGCACCGCATTACTGTTGCAGTGTCTTAGGTGAGGAACAAGGTAAAGTCCCATCCCTGGGAGCTAAAGTCACATCAGAAGGCATGTGCCTCACCAGCAACCTGGAGACTCATTAGAAGGCCAGATACCAAGTCAGGTCACACTAGACAATGGACAACAGGGTTATAGGCCTGGGGAGGGATTTGGCCAACATCACAGCCTGCAAGGAAGGGCTTGAATGACTTACAACCGGCTAGAAAACTCTAAGACTGAAATACATTTTAAGCATGTAATCTCCTACCATGTGGTATTATTCAGGAAGCTGCTTGAGCTTGGAGGTGACAGGGCTTATTCTCTTAGAGAGAGCTGGTGCGTTAGCTGGAGATTATTGCTGTGCATGCAACAGAAAAGGAAAAGGATTGCAGTACTTGTGACGTAGGAGAGAAAGGAGGTTACGCAGCATGAGCCAGAGAAGGGAAAAGATCTACAGGCACAATGGAAGGGGCATGTGACAATCCCCGTGACTAGTAATGAAAGGGCTGGCAGCCTCTCTGATAATAAAGATCAGTTGTTTAAAGTTGAAATCACAGTAACCGAATCTCAAAGCAAAAAGTCACTGAACATTCATTTTGAGAAGAAAAAAAAAAAGTGTTAATAATGAAATGTATATTAGATTAGTAGCTTTGAGAGTAAGCTAAGCATTCCTGTACAGTCCTGTACAGTTGCACAGGAATGATTCATCTGGATATGCAAAAACTGCTGTGTTCACTTGATAGATGCCTGAAATCCTCAAAAGCAAGCTGGGCAAGCTAACTCCGTTGCTTTCACTGGGGCTGAACCAGTGCCATCATTTTTCAGACTCAATATCTAGAGATGCTTCCAAGGCATCACAATAAAATTTTGGCATTGTTACAAATGAGAAAGCACCCACTTCCCATCTGCATGTGTGTGCTGCCTTTCAGGTAGATTTGAGCTTCCAAATCTTTCATGCCTCTTACAGCAACAAGAAAGAATTACTGTGCACTTAAGGCAGCCAGTGGGGATAGGGAAGATATTTAATCAGGTTCACTGCAGTTTCAACACCCAATTTATACTTTTCCAAATGAGATAAAAAGTAATAAGGTTGCAAATCCCTCTAGTTAAGACTATCACATCACTTCATGCATATAAGAGTCAGCAGCTGGTAATTCAAGTTACTGATTTACATTTACCAGACATACGAAAGGCTAGAATTTATTTCTAAAAAAAATCAATATATGAATTAGTAAGGGTTTGGGGCATATAGGCTCTTGCCATAGTCATTCCAAGCCCTCTCTAGTCATCTTGTCATGTGGAAATCAACTGAAAAATGATTATTCTTTTTTATTGGAAATGGCAGCACCAGCAGCAGCATGCCTGTTTCATCTCCGGGGATTTCCCACATATTTTCTAGCTTTGATTTTCAGTCTTTGGCTTTTGCATTGCTCTTTGCTTGTAATTCTGCTACATTCTCTGCTTTATGTTCTTCTGGGCTCAGTAAGAGTTATGACACCCAGTCTATCTTTTTTAAGGGCCTGCAGAGTTTTTAATACTATAGGTGGATTCCAAACTTCATTATTGCTTCTTGACTGCACTACACTTAAAAACCCAGACCATAAGCTACATCTAAATCTGTTACCAAAACCTGTTTGACCTTTTGCCCTATATACTTCCATGCTCTGCTGCTTCTCTGTTGCAGAGATGCATTAACCCTACTGTGCTCTGAGACTGCTCTTGGTAGTTTCTCTGTACACCTTAGCTTTAATTGTTCTAGAGTTGAAATACTACCATAATGCTACTTACTGCCTGACTGCTGACCAGTTGGTTCTTCTTGGATGCCATGTCTAACCAGTCAACTCTGGTGCTATTTTGGAGGCTGGGAAGGAAAAGGTAGAGGGGCAGGGTAGCAGGGCAGCATAAACACTTAAATAGGAGAAAGCATGGGAGAGAACTAACAGAGGAACTTCAGCTACTATAATTACCAGAGCCTCAGCTTAACTGTGCTACACTGATTTTTTGCAAAACAAGCTTCTTATCTATTAAAGATGAAGCTGAGAGCTTCATTGGCCTAGTTCCCTGCTAGGGCTATCTCCAGAGATGCTGCATTCCTGGTGACTTTAACAGCACCATTCCATCAGAGTTCCTTTAAACCTTGGCTATTTCACTTCATATTACCTCCATTATTAAGTTGCTTTGTCCAGCAGCTTTGAAATACTGCATAACACCAGTGTCTCTTGTCCCCTTGAATACAAAATATTGCATACAAAAAACAACTGTGAATCTAGGTTATATAACCTCTTCTGTAGACTCTAAAGTTGATGGAAAATGCAGTAAAGGTCTTTTCCTGATTTAAATTTTAGAACTTGTTCCAAATGTAAAACTCCTCTATTGGCCTTTAGGCAGTATGTCAACTGAGGCAGACATATTTAAGCGAAATACTGGATGCACTGATAAGGCGCTGATACAGTCTTCTGAGCATTTTCAAATCTGTAGACTGAAATCATTATAGAATTTAGACATGCATCAAAAATATAAGGTTGAACTTCTTTGTGATGAGAAGCTTGGGGCTTTTATGTCATGGTATTTTACAGATTCTAACTTCAGCATTGTATGTCTTCTCACAAATTACTCCAAAGTTACTTGGGCCAGAAAAATACACATTCAGCCTAGCTGTCTCTAACACATGAAATACATACTAAGATTTTGTGAAATATTGTGAGAAAGTTTGTGACTACACTCTCTACATTCACATTAAGAAACATCATAATCTAAGCAATTAAACCAGTGGTGATAAACCAAATTATGTTCTTATTAAGGCTATCCACCTAGAAGCTGCTAAATGAAAAGTGACTTTGACTCAGTGGGCAAAGCTGCTAGAAGAATTTCAAGTCTGGTGGATAAAAAAATCTTATCTTTCTCTGTGCATTGAGTTTAATTCAGATCCTGTTCAGGTCTGAATAAACTCAGTGAGCATTCTCCATTTATCTTCAGTGAGCTACAGGCCAAGTCCAGCAATCACATTAGAGCCAAAGCAGAGATACTATTGTACTGCCATTGTTTCTGCTGATGTACCAGTGTCCTGCGACTACATAAGCTTCATTCCTGAAATTTCATAGACTGAGAGATAGAGTAACTATAATACTTCTAATTTAATAACTGAGAAAAATGAAAATCAGAAAAGTCCATTCTAGAAATGGAAAACAAAGTGCTACCTTTTTTTCCCCCCCCCCCCCCCCCCCACGTTAAGGGACCATCCTAAAGTGTGAAAACAAACCCAAACTTCCAAAGTTTAACAACAGAAGGGCTATAAACATTAAGGCTTACATTAATTTTGGTTTTGTTTCCATCTCAGAGCTTAACCAATAATTTATTAGTTGTCCAACAGAACTGACAATCTCTGTTTGCCAGTCAGCTCTAGCTGTTTTCACTTTTAGCATCTGTACATACAATAATGTCCAAACAAGCCAGTCTGGGATGAACAGGTATGGTTACAGGCCAAATATGCAAATTTAGGTGACAAGAACATTATTATGGTTTCTCTTTGATTAGCCTTTCTTCTCTTCTGGCCAGTAGCTTGGCTGGGTGCTTCATCACAGAGACTGAGGCTCAATTAAAAAGATTTGATGGAGATATCTAAATTCAAAACCTTTTCCTGACACTCAGTAGTATTACTCTCACCAATTTGGCTGAGGATTTTCAGGGTGTCCTTAAAAGATTTAACTATCATCCTCAAGGTGATCCTCTTTGTACTAACAAGCTGTGGAAAAAGACAAGTTTGAGGATGCTGCAAGCCCAGAAGGGATCTCACCATGGCAGTTTTGATACATGGAAAGCTGCCGCAAGTTAGAAGTTCAGCATTTGTTACAAAGTTATGCTACTGGACATCCAAAATTTGGCATTAGCAGCATTGATGGAGTTGTTTGACTGCCGGTTGTTTACTGGATACCATCCCAGAGCAGCGCCCATGGAAAAGAGCAGAAAGTAAACATCAGAGCCTTGGCAGAGCATTGGATACATCCTTCATTCCAACTATGATTTTGTTGATGATCAGAACAAGCTCTCTTCCCAAAAGCAAAGAGATGTTGCATCCTCATATATTGTTGTCCTGAAGAGAGTGCTACCAAGGTAAACATGTCAATCACTTGGAACCTTGTTTCATCAACTGTGGCTGTGAAAAAGCTGAATAACTGCCTTGGGTCAGCTCGTACAAAGACCTCCATTTTCTATATACTAATGGTAACACAAATGTCTCTGGATGACAGCAAGGCAACCGAGGATAGCCTAATGACTTCCAGCGAATAGGCGTGCAATCCTGCAATCATCGATGAACGTGACTTCTGGTTGGTTCCTCCCTGGGCTGGGCTCTTAGTCTGCTGAGGTTAAGCTGGTGATCTTCAGTTCTCTAGCGAAGGTGTATTCCTTTGTCATGCTCTGGGAAGCATTACCAAAGACAGAAAACTAATAGGCTAGGTGCAAGTACAGAGCCTTGTTTGACTCCACTGGGAGCAAGAAACTACTCTAAAATGGAGAATTATGGCCTTCTATATCATCATGAAAGAAGTAGATGAGGTTATCAGAACAGTCTGGATTGCTGAGGACTTGTAGACTGCTGAGTCTTGAACAAGACAATTGAATAGCTTAGTCCAATTAGTAACACAGAGCATGAATTCTGATTCCAAGAAATACTAAGATGTCAATTTCTAGAAGCTGAGAGGATATACTGGGAGAAGTAGTAATGTATGCTTTCTTATAGTCACCCTTAAACATGCACTAATAGCCACTCCAAGACAAAATACTGGACTAAGATTAATCTTTTATGTTATGTAGTACAGAATTCTTCCTAATCTCTCTGCTTTTCCTAGGTTTGCCTGTCCAAGCATAATTATCTCAGTGTTACCACACATGGTCCAGAAACTGCCTGGTCATGAGGCATCACTATCAGAAGGCTGAACTGATATTAAGAACAACCTGAACTAATAATTTCCAAAGTATAAATTGGAGGAAGATGCCAGATAGCTATCACATAATGGACAATCACATTTCTTTTTTCCATAGCTATGCAATTAAAGCATCCTTTAAATCTTCCACCCCTTCTCCTTTTCCACATATTTGGGTAAACAGTGAAAGAGCAACACACAACAGCGTTCTGCTTCCACACGTAAGTATGCTAGCAGCTATCCTGCCATCCTAGGGGAGGGGACATATCTTCTTGTAGCAAAATTATATATAAGATTTCTATCTGATCACATTAATCATTGCATGAAGGAGATGAGAGGTGGCTGACTAAAGATGTTATTCAACTGCAAAGATCAACAACTTTTTCAGATAAGAAATGCTACTCCAAGGTCTGTCAAAGGAGTTGAAGCTAGCAATGGTGGGACCCCATACAGAGATCTTTGCAGAAATATATTTGGTGTTGTACGTATTAGTACAGGACTGCATGTCCTCAGCCTTGCCGTTCTGCTACGCATCTTCCATTTCCCAAAGGTGTCATGTTACACAAGGATTTATAATGTTCCAGCTTCTTGTGAAGTTTAACATATGAGCTGTGCTAGACAGAGACAGTCTGTTTGATCTCTTCATCATTTTAATCGGTCGTCTTTTAATATAGCCAATTGGTGTTTCGGATTAGGCAAGTGAGGCATCTTTAAGATGCACTGGCTGTTTTTTCTACACTGCCACCCTTGCAGCTGTGCTGCTTGAGATGGAATAGAAAGTGTGTTCAATGTCAGGCAGGCATGGTGTTTGCCCCTGACAGCAAGGAGCCAAGATGACCTGGGCACAGAATGCTTGAGGTTGGGAGGGACCTCTGGAGGTCATCTGGTCCAAACCCCTCACATAAGGCCATCTAAAGCCAACTGCCCAGGCCCACGTCCAGAAGACTTTTAATATCTCCAAGGACGGAGATTCCACAACTTCTATGGGCAACCGGTGTCAGTGCTATGTCACCGTCACAGTAAAGAACCTCCTTATTTTCAGGTGGAGCCTCCTGTGTTTGAGTTTGTGCCCATTGCCTCTTGTCCTAATAGTGGGCACTAGTGAAAAGAACCTGTCTCTGTCGTCTTTACACCCTCTCTTCAAATAATTAAATACATTGATAAGGTTCCCCTAAGCCTTCTCTTTAAGCTGAACAGACCCAGCTCCCTCAGCCTTTCCTTATAGGAGAAATGCTCCAGACCTTAAATCCTCTTAGTGGCCCTTCCCTGGACTCTCTTCATTACATCCATCTCTTTTCTGTACTTGGCAGCCCAGAACTGGACCCAGCAATTCAGGTGTGACCTTACCAGTGCTGAGTACAGAGGAAGGATCACCTCCTTCAACCTGCTGGCAACACTCCTCTTAATGCTACCCAGAATGCCATTAGCCCCCACCCTCCAGCCCCTGGATGCAGTCGGCAGAACTAAGGGCAGCAGCAGGATTGACTGGCAAGCCCAGACGTTGCAAGGGGCTGGACTGGGGCCAGGGCCCAGCCAGGGGCTCCCACCAGGAGCAAAAGGAGACTGGACTGGGGACAAGACTGGAAACAGATACGGGTGCCCAGAGGTGGAATGGGATTCCCAGACCCATGGGGAGCGGTTAGGGGTCCCATCTGAGGATGCTTAAGGGGGCTATTGGTGCCCTTGGAGTTTCTTCAAGGAAGGCTGGAATAGCAGGTTTGTACTTATTTTCATGAGCGCAACTACAGCTTTGGATTCCCATACATATGAGGTAAAATATGCACTGTGTGTAATGGATTTTTCTATTCCCCAACAGAGATAGCAGTGAGATCCCTAAAGAAGGCTGCTCAGTCATGAAGCGGCTGTACATAGGTCCATCAGGAGACAAGAAACAATCAAAGTCTTCACGCACCATTGTGCAAATTAGCTGCTATGGCTCCACTGCCTCTTCACCCTAATATGCCATTTAGTACAGGTAACCCTGTCAAAAAGAAACACCCTTACAGGGAAAGTTTCATAATTTGCTTTCTCTGTTAGGCTGACTTAGTCTTCAAAGCACAAAAAAATTAAGACAGCATGAGAAAATACCAGTCACAGCCACATGTAGTCATATTCTGCTGGACAAGAAACCTTAACCTGTAAGCTGTAGCAGCACGTCTTGGTGTGTTGACACTCTACAGCAAACGGAAAATCAGTATTTGCCCCTACCACCTGTACAGCATGGCTCTCTACCCCACTGCCTGGGAAGCATGAAGGTACTTCTGGCCTTTTGCTGCTGACCTTATTATAATCCTCCATTTTCTAAGCTTTCACCCACAATCCAGACAAATGAGATCTTACTGGGTGCCTCCAATGAGTCTAGTAAGATCTATGGCTAATCAGGGCAACAGAAACCTGTAAACACTAAAAATTTCTTTTTATTTTTAGAAAAACAAGAGAGATTGCACTTTTCCCTGGTATACAGAATACTTGCTGGATAATTTATGCTGCTACCATCAGGCTCACTTGAGGTGTTTTGCTATGACCTTGCTTCTGATAGAATCTTTCAAATAGTGGCAATTTTTTTTTTTTGTCTAAAGATGTTTTTCATTTTCACCCATATTGATAATGCCAGTGAACAAATGGCAGGCAGCTAGAAGAACAGCAGATGCCAATGCTTGTGGAGATGTAGAAAAAGCGCATTTATGATTAAAGTATGAACTAGGTCTTTCCATATCAGAAAGGTGTGACTGAAAGTATCTAGGCTGAGGCAGACATTCCTCTCCCGAGAATTCAGCATGAAGCATATGGAAAGTCATATACCAGGCTGAATTTTCAAATACATATGCTAAAGATCTCTACAGAATAATGTGGGAGCAAACCAGCTGCCGTTTAATTTTTATTGTGTGGTGGATAATCAATATCACCTGGCTACAACAGGGAAATAAAAGGTTAATAAAACTCACTAGAGCCAAGTATTACAAGAAGGAAACTTTCCTACACTCCTCTATCAATGTAAATCTTGGCTATTCCAGCCCGTTTGCTTAATTGGACATTTCACTACTGGTTATATCAAAATATGTAGATTTGAAGCAGTTCTAGAAATGAAAGTCTAACACAACGTGATCCGAAATAAACAGCAAGCCAGCTCAATAGCAGTTACAGTAACTTGCCCACAATCGTAATGAGTTTCAGGAGCTTATCTGAATACATAAAAGAAACTTAAACTTAGTATCTCAGTTATGTGAAGAGTTAACAATTTTGAGAGAAATGCGTGAACACATGTTAGAATTCCTCGCTCTCTGTTGAATCAGTGGGCTGCAATTAAAAGCATGGACCCTGGATAATAGGTATGAAACATAGTATGAAATAATTTTTACATCTATTTGTTGAAAAGGTAATGTTTTTAAGAATCCCCATAGAAAGTAATTTTCTGGCATCCACAACCATCAGGCATAATTTCTTTTTGCTTATGAGGGTATTTTCATACCAAACCTTCACATTTGCTGTGGTTGGTTGCATCCCATCCAGCAATTCCCATTGACTTCTCAGGGCTCTGGAGAAAGCGATCTGTGAACTAATGCTTTCTACCTCTTCTGTTTAAGCTTCTTTGAAGTCAGAAACAGATTTTTCAGTAGAACATCTTTCCTCCTTATACTGTCATTATATTCAAGCCACTAACACTTTACACTGAAAACACAGAGCTGTGATACTTTGAGAAGCTGTGACATTCTGTTAGCACAAACTTTCAATTTCATTAAAGACCTTATTAAAACTTAGACCGATTTCTCAATGTTGCATGCTAAGCTGTGGTTACAAGGCAGAGTTCTCAGTTTTATACTAGAAAATGTGCTCCTGTAAATAGATGATGACTGGTTATTTTCCAATTATTCTGAAACTTAAAACAGCACTACGAATTTCTGCAGGCAAACAAAATAGAGCACTTTTTGTTTCTGTTGCTAAGGAGCCTACATCATCAACAGCAGGATAACTCTGAGAAAAATGTTCGATGATCTCTGGTTTAGATATCTACTGACTGGCAACAAAGATCATGGTCTTACACTTACAAATGACTGATAATCTGAACTAAAGCAGACCAGCATTAGATAGCATTTGACCAGTGAATTCATATGACACGTGCCGTGACGCTCTCTACATAAACTGAACTGATATGCTCTGAGAACACAGTTACACTTATGATCCTAAAATACACAACCTTGGAGAGAGTTCCTATGAAGGAAAACAAGAAAAATGAATAATCAACAATTCCACTGGGAAAATTATCTCACTTTAGTTTGCAGTCCCCACCAAATATTCCCACAAGCAGCAGCTTTAGCATGCTTTGGAGATTCATATACCAGTCTAAAAAGCATCTTTTTTTTTTTCTTTTAAACAGATCACTTTTATTTCTTTTACCAGGTAATGACAAGCACTGGCACTACGTTGCTTTGCAAAATCAGAATGTATTTACAGAACTGTGAAACACAAGTCTCTTCGGGATTTGGGTTTCCTTTTTAACTGCTTATGGCTCAGTCTCAGAATTGTATTCAGACATATGGAATGGGAGAATTCATTTTTGTTTGGTCTCTAGCATGTAAAGGTGTACTTTGAACCAGCCACAAAAAAAGAGAACACATGGAAGTCTAAAAGAATTGGTACTAGGTTTGACCAGCCCTTTCCTTTGCTGGAAACGGGGAAGAGGAGAAAACACTGTTGCACCCCATTCTGCAGCAGGTGACAAGCAAGTATTTAAAAGAGGTCTGGCAATAACTCATATCCTCTGTGGAAAGCCCTTGCACAGTGATTTTGGATGTAAACTGTATCAGGACTAAACAGCAGAGGACTCATCTCCTCCAGACCCATGGTCATAACTCAAAGGCCCTTACTTAGCCACTTTCTGTCAGCTGTAGTTGAAGCCTACGACCTGAAGAGCCCTTTTTCTCCTGCTGCCCACCCCAGCAAGTGGCTGCCTCACGCATCTCTCAACAGCAGTAATTTTGGGAAAGAAGCTGCAAATCTGGTGAAGTCAACCCAGGCATGCCTGCCTAATAACAGCAAGAGAATGTGGCATTTCCTTTGGGGGGCTCTCAAATCGCTCTATAACCATGAACGAAACTACCTCCCCAATGCACCAGCTATATACATGCTGAACTCGTATTATATTATATTGAATTTACTGTTCCACACATAATTGTGATACAGATAATTAATGGAAGATACCTTTAAAATCCAGTTTATGCTACAGTACGTATCAGAGTTTGGAAAGGTTCCATCTCAGTTTCCAGCAAATTTCTCTCTCAACGTTTGCACAGCAATATTTTTTTCCATCTATGGACTGCCTCTCAGAATTTTTCAGTTTGTTCACTTTTTTTTTATTGAGAAGTCCACCTAAAATACTTAATTCAGATTTGACCCTTTTCAAATTTAAATCTTAGTTTCCAACTGGTGACAAATTTTAAACTGTTGCTTTGTTTTCTTCTCACACTAAGACCATATAAATCGGCCCTTCAATATGGCTGTTCAGACCCAAAGTGTTTTTCGAAAACCTGAGGCAGTCTTTAGCAGGATTAAAAAACTATAATAGGATAACTCCTCAGAAATCAATAAACAAACATCTAATAATGTAATGCACACCACTCAAGTTTTCTATATCAGGTGAAGCATTTCTCAGTAATTGAATTTACCTCAGATCCTTTAGGAATGTTGATGATCCACACAGCTGCCTGGAATTAAAAATTGGAATATGATTCTCAGTAATTTTATTTAATACAAAATAGAAATTTATCATGGAAAGACTTGTGTCAAGGGTTCCTCAGCATCTTATCTAAAAGGATTGTGATGAATTTTCACTTGATACAGCAGTTGCCTATGTTTTTATTACTAAATCCTCCAAAATACCTGGTGAAAGCATCACTGACAGGATAAAGGATCACAGAGCAAAAGTGGTGCTGCATACTAAAAGAAACCTAGACTGGAGTATGTCCCCAGTGGAAAAATCTCAGGCCAATTCTCTGCTGACCTACCGCTGCTTTCACTGCACTTTAACATGGGACTGAGAAGGAGAACCCTGCTCTTCAATTCCTGGCCTTACAGCTGGATTGGAGGTGAAAAGAAAGTAAAATGCTGTATTTTGAGAATATTAATTTTTTCCTACGGAGTAGCTACCTGGAGATGGGAAACCAGGGAATGAACCTGGTAGGACTGTACAACTAAGTGCTGTCCACTGAAATAAATCTATGCCTTTGTTTCATAGAAAATGCAGTTTTACAAAAGCTCTCTTTTCACACAGCATCAGCTTTTGGCTGGCTGCTGTATATGATATATTTTCAGAAAACTCTATTTTAGCAAGAAGCGATATTATTGAAATGACCCTGCTAACTGAAAAGAGAGGTAACAGAGGTATCAGTCAGCTGATATAAATCAGCAGAGCTGCACCAGAGGATAGATTGTGATGCCAGTCTATTAGCTAAGACTTTTATCCCAGCAAGTATGTTTTGTGCCTGTGTATACCTTTGGCATACATAGAACGAGCTGTTTAAGTGAGCTATTCTGTGAAATCTGAAATGATTTTTGCTCCAGGCAGGTGGGATAATAAACAACCACCCTTTCAGCAGTCAAAAAGGAAGGGGTGGACACCACACAGTGAGGAGCAGCAGCAAACCTGTGCAGTGGCTTCCTACTGAAGATACAGTCTCATGTTCAGCCACTTACATGGGATGCATGTAACCACTGTATTTCAACATGAGAGTTGAACAAAACTAACAAGGAACAATAACGAATCTGATGTTTTTAGAAATGAAGTCATGGCCTACTTTTACTTCCTGACCCCAGGCAAATGATTGACATTGGAGCAGACTGTGACCTGTTTAGACTGGTTTACTGTGTCAACTGCCACCTGGTTTTATGTCATTGAACATGTAATGAGGCTCACTAAATAAGGCAGACCTAACCTAGAAAACTGCATCAGTCTTCACTTATATTTTTAGGTTGATTTCTTCTCAAATAAATTTAAATACCAACCTGAGTCATTCACTGCGAAAGTCTGTACAGCTTTCCTGTGCTATCAAGAGGGATTAAGGATTCTAGCCAGCTACGTGGTGTCACTTTATTCTGGGTTTGGTTCTTTTTTTTTTTTTCCTTCTTTTTTAGTTTTTTAAACCAACTCGCTTGTTTGGGGCTGAAAACCTGCAGAGAAACAGCATGCCGGAACCAGAGGTTTTTCTGTTTTCAATAGAGAAGAAATACCAACACAAAAAGGGAGAATTCACTTGCCAGCCCTAGTAATTGGCCAATGCTGCCACTCTTCCCCAGTAACAAGTTAACATTAACCCTATTCTTACTAGTAGCATTGGAGCCACGTGAGGAAACAGTGATCCTGCTGCATGCTTTCCTAACAGCGACCAGGCGGTTGTGTCTGATAGGACTGCCCCAGCCTGCTGCATTTCTGGGTGCTCTGCTGGGATCTCAGAGAGACATTACCTCCATGGTACTAACCTACATTGCCCAGGAGAAGCTGAACACTTGCTACCTTTTCTTCTCAACCGTGTCACATGAAGGGAGGTTTTTGGTAGCCCCGGACTGTAGGTGGTCTCTGCCCTTGCACGAAGTAGCCGGTGGTGGACAGGGCTGAGCTGGAGGGAAGTATTGTGGCTCCACACAAACCCCAGGGTGGGGCATACAAGTATGACTCAAAGGCCGAAACCAAGCTTCACGCTTGGCTTGCTTTCACAGAGATGAATTCCTACCCCTTCTCCTAGTAAGCTCATAGAAGTAGGGCACGTGTCAGCTGAAGCTTAACCCTTTTAAATTTTTTCCCTGACTGAACACTTCTTTTAAAAGGGATGATGATTTAGGCTCATTTTCTATGATACTGCAGCATTGGAAAGTCTTGGATCAGACTTTTGAATGTTCGGTTGACTTCTGCATCTGCTGCAAAGCAATGGCTTTAGGCAGTGCCTATGTTTTGAAAAATATGCAGATACTTTATGTGAGTTGTTCAAACTGCAGTGCTGGGTCTAAACTCACTGACCTACTTTAACTTGCCTTTTGAGTGCCTGAGTTTCAGACTTACCTTCATTTTATCTGAATGTTAAATATTGCTTGGTTTTCAGAATTATTGTGCATGGATCTGTCTATAGTCAATCTCTTCTCTAGGTAGGTGGTTTCCTGTCCTAAATTTCCGTTACTAATTGTAGTCATTCTTAACACGCACAAAAAGCACTGTCCCAGGCTACAACATCACCAGTGCATGCTCTCATCCCCGAGAGGCCTTCAGACATCTGGGGCATTATGCAGTTAAGTACTTCCACATCTGAACAAGCACATGCAAAAAAGAATAATTGCAAAGTGTTTGTTGCCTTAAAATCCCAACAGTTGGCAGGCTATCAGAGCACCCAGTCAGTCTGCAGCAATGGAAGCCAAGTGTACAGGGAAAGATTAGCCACCGGGAGTATTACACACGATTGGGCTGTCAAATTGCAGAAGAGAGATGCAAACCTTTGAACGCTCCACATTCAAAGGCAGCTGCCCAAACTCTGTCAGTCCTTTTCAGTTGTTGGAAAACGTGGCCCCAGCGCTTCATTCCTGGTGGGCAGATGTTAATATTCTCGTGCAGTGCTCCCATGCACTTCCTGAGAGCAGTCTGTCAGCGTCTCTGGTCTGCAAAGCATGCCAACTGTTATCACAAGTTTTTCTCACGAGGAATTTTCATGGTTCTCCGCAGACATAGCTGTGCAGACTTGAGTTTCACCAATGTGAAAAAAGAACAGCAGTTTCAGACACAGAAACTTCCCCTCCCTTTGCTGGGTGCATTTCAGTCTCCATCACTCACTTGGTTTGTGGAGTGGCTGAGATTCCTCCCTAGCTGGTGACACAAATAACTGGCTGTATCGCCGTTTCTCTACACCCAGCAGATCTCACTCTTGGAGAGAAAGGGCTGTGAAACCCTTGCTCAGGAAGCCATTACCAGCTTGTGCACTGCCTCCTGTATTTCGCTAGCGTCTTACTCCAAATTTCTCCATGGCAGCTCAAGTAGTCATCATGTTTCGTTAGACTACTTTGACTCTGTTAAGTAGCTCGTAGATCTGGGCACAGTAGAGATGCCACAGTATTTGAATTTGTCCTAGTAAGACCTAAAGACACAGCGTAGGTGACGATTCAGCTGGCTGTGAGATTTTATTGAGTCATCGGTGGATGAGAGTTTCCATCAGCAGAACCACTCTCCTCAAGACCCATCTCCTCCTTTCCAAGCACCCCTGTGAGGTCTGGCCCCAGAAGCCCTCTCCTGTGGGGTGGCATGGTGATCCTCTCTCTTCCTCCGAGGATGGAAGGACCTGGGAGGAAATGCTGGCAGCAGCATGCTCCCACGCTGGGCGTCTGTTTGGTTTTCACGTCTGCATCATACCTGACCGGGTCAGAGCAGCAGCATGACCCAGCCGGAGGAGTACATCGGTACATTTGGTGCCAGGATAAGAGGGTGTGAATGGGTTTGACATGATCAGGATGAGCCCAAAATAATCTCCACTCTTGGCAGAGCTGACAGAATTTGCATCAAGAGACTTCAGGCTAGTCAGTACTCTTCATGAGACAAAGCAGATCATCTGCATTTTTAAAAAATGTGTTTGAAAGAAAGGTTTGAAAAGTTCCTCTTGGTTGGGGGTTTTTTATGGGTTCCTCTCCCCCCACCTTTTGGGATTTACAAAAATATGTCAGTGGATGGTGCATGTTTTGCAAGCAAATTCCATATATCTTCCAGCACTCTCAGATACTGCTACCAAATGGACTGTCTGGGCCCCTGCACTGTGCTCCTCCTGAAGAAAGAAAAATGCCTCACCTGAGAGCTTGACAGATGTTATTTTTCCCCACTCCCACCATGGCACAGGGATGCTGGGGCCATGGCCTGGGCCACCCACTCCAGCAGGGAATGGCAGGGTCTCACCAGTCAGGCGGTTCCCACCACCTCTGCAGGGAGCAGGGGTGGCCTGGAGGCAGCCCCAGCCCCCATGGCTGCCCATGGGGGAGGCAGGGGCAGGGAGAGGCCCGCCGTGGTGCCAACCCCTGCTGTCTGACCTGATGGGGACGGTGTAGCAGGATCAGCAGGGCCCTGCCCTCATGGGTGCTGCACCTGCCTCCTGGGAACCAGTCATCTACACCAACAGCCCTGATTACACGCATTTCTAAACAAACAACATCACAGAAGAAAATACTGGAAATTTAGCATCAGCATGGACTCAGCCAGGTGCATTGGAACAGGCTGCCCAGAGAGGTGGTAGAGTCACCATCCCTGGAGATATTTAAAGGACTTGTAGATGCAGCACTTCAGAGCATGGTTTAGGAAGCATAGTAGTGTTGGGCTGACAGTTAGACTTGATGATCCTAGAAGTCTTTTCCAACCTGATGGTCAAGACAAATATGGTACAGCAACAGAGCTGGCTCCTGTGCTGCAAGCTACACAGGCATTCTTGCAGAAGTAGGAGTTAATAAGTTTTTGTTACTTAAAATCCCCCTCCTGGTAAAACCCTTGTCAGCTCCGGTGTGTCAGCCACCAAAAGCTCCTTACAGCATAGATGTCACATCATGCCAGATGCAAAACCTTTCTGCACAGCAGCCCTGATTTTTTAAAAAAATAGGAGCATAAATGGAAGCTTCTTCAGTAAACTGCAAAGTTTTAAAAATATGCATGTCATGAATGCCTGCCCACCTCTCCCTCAGATACCTGGTTTCCCAAAAGAGCTGCATGGGGCATGGGGCTGGCTGGCTGCAGGCTCTCCCTGACAAGCAGACAGACCCCAGTGCTGTGCCTTCTTCTGGCTCTTTGCCTTCTGCACTGGAACCAACTGCTTGTCTAGAAAAACAGACGATGGTTTCATTAAAACACAGGTGGTGTTCAAATCTGGGGAAAAGACTGGTATATAGCCTGTGTGTTAGTGTAAGTACCCCTTCGAGGGTGAGTTTCTCTCTTGTAGCAGATGCCCAAAGAACAGGGCAAGAGTATTTGTACTGAAATTAACTTATGCTGCTGGGTGAAAAAAATAAAATCTTTTTAAAAACCTGTGGTAGCATCTCTAATTCACAGTAACAAGAAACATACAAACATAAAAAGAAATATTACCCCTGCTTTGCAACACTTGCCCGCTCTCTATGTTCCCCAGCGCAGAGGCTCTAAACCTTGCTTTAAAATAATCTTCTCCCAAATAGTATATGACACAGATCCATTGGAGACATACTAGATTTAGATATGCAGATCCAAAACCTCACAGTTTCTTTTGCAAGAGACTTCTGTGTCTCCCTAGAATGGAGACGTGGGCTCAAGCAGCTGCCCAGGCAAAGCCACATGCACGCACCAGAAGCTACTCACAAGCATGCCTGAGATCTAAATTTCATGGACTTCACACTGGCAGCACAGTTGCACGCCTGACTTCTTTTAAGTCGATAAGAATCAATCACAGTAGAGTTTATCAAATCAATCCTTGTTTACAGAGCCATAATTTACTTAGGTATAAAAATGTAAGACCCAGAAGTGTTTGCAAGTTTAATGTGAAGCGTGCTTTTCTCTGTATAAGCTGGGGCAGTAACAACTTGCATTAAAATCTTAGAAGCAATTCAGAGTGGCACTGTCATCATTTAAAGAAAAGAAAACAAAACAAACCCAAAAAACCCAACAAAATATGGGAGTTACAAAAGATGGGGCTGGCACTGGGAGCTGAGATTGAAATTCACAAGCACAGCTGAGTTTGGAGTTGTCATGGTACCACTGCTACTATCTGTGAATCACAGTACCATCAGATCGCACTCTGAAAAGCAGCAGTTTTTGCCTCATACACAGCGAGCAAAACCTTGGAACAAACTGTTCCGTACCTTCAGGGAACTCAATGTGCACTCTGATCCAGTAGTCTGGATCCAAAGTTTAAAAAGTGGTGAGATTTTGGAAAAAAAATGTAATTTTCTGCAAGCTAGGCCTGATTCCACACTGCTGTGACATTACAGAGTTGCAACTCTACAACCTTTGGTTTAAGTCAGAAGCACCAGAAACACCCCAGCTCTTCTCACGGTGTTGGCCCTCACACAATGTTGAAGAAATATGTGGCTTGCTTAGGCAACTGCACCTTGTCCACGGCAATAATAAAAATCAGCAGAATCCCTATCTGTAATCAATTCTTTTATTACTATTAGCCCTTTTGTGCTCTGCAGAGAACCATGCACATTGTAGCATGGATAATACATCACTACCTTTTTAAACTTATTTTGCAGAATTTTACTTGAATATGTAGGCTAAGGTTTGCTCCCTTTATTGCTATGCTCCTAATAATAGTGTGCAGCCAAGTGTAAAAGATCTTCTGTCTTCTCAATTAACAGACTATTAAGCTTTCCCCTAAGAGCAATAAACTCCTGTAATCTGGCAGGGGCAGCAGCCCACAGATGCATTTGTTTTCCCAAAGTGCAAGTTTCTCTTTCCAGATCTGTACGGGTTGCTCTAAACAGATTTTGCTGAGGAGACACAGAGAAGGTATATTCGCACTAACTAACATGCTAAACAGGTGAAAAGTCATCTAGTATACAAATAAATCTAAATAGTTTCAAAATATTTCTTTCATTTCATCAAGTATTCCTGCATCTTTTACTCATGGTACATGAATAATCTTAAGAGACAATCCCTCCACAGCAGACATTTTTCTACTAGGGCCATAAGAACCCTGAGCATCCCTGGAAAAGACAGCTGGAAAAAGCAAACTTTTTTTTTTGTCAGGATGGTTGAATTCTCTGTCTTAAAAGTGTCTGCACAGTTATGAAATAAATGCAGGAGGCCATACATTCCAGAACCCCCGCTCTGATTCGAGAAGTCAAGGAATGCAGAAACTGAAGATAATGGCAAATCCCCCCAAACGTATATTCAGATATCTGGGGAACAGTATGCAGTTTACCTAAATTTATATCCAAACGCACTGTTGTTTAGTCTGAGTCTCAATATTCTCCATAAAAAAGGTAAGCAAGGTCAGTCTGCAGAGGTGAGGTGTTACTGACACTCATTAAGTCACATCAAAGGAGAGCCAAAGATCACACCCAAAAGAAACAATCCTGCTTTGCTTTCATGGTAGAAAAGCAAAGGCTAGGCATTCATAGTTTGGCAGATCCAAGGCCAGAAGATATTCTTGGGTCATTTTAAAAAAGGACAAAGAACTTCTTCCCGAAATTTATGATCGGAAGACTTGGAAGAAGGACCATCTGCCCCTTCTCTCCATGGTTTGCTGTAGAGAGCAACCAGGCTCATCTACTACCTGTAGCTGCTTGGCTCCATTGTATGTGACAGCCCCAATGAGCACGGTGTAATATTATGGAACAAGAAGAGGTGTGGGTAGGTGCTTTTACAATTTATAGAGCAGGTGAGGTCATCTACTTCATCCAACTCTATAAAACTATGTCTGGTTTGAAACCCTCCCAATAGCTATGTTATACCAGCCGTAATTTGTTATTTACTTGTACCTTGCCACCAGAAATCAGGAAAATTCCCTAAAATTCACTACTAGGAAGACCCATTACATTTTTTTTTTCAGCTTGCAGTGATAAATGGTATTGTCAGCGCTAACCTTTAACTAAGCAAAGACAAGCCTTGGGTCGCAGTGCAGGAACCACCGACACACCGGACTACACTTCTATGCTGGTTAAAAGCAACTAAGTATAAACAGAGGGAGCACCCAGGGACCTGGAGCCAGCTCCCTCCACGTAGCCTTTCCTGGTTTTACCTCACTACTGCTCATTTCTCAGATCCAGACAACTTTTCACTTCTCTCCTAAAATCCCAAGACCTGACTCATGCAAAGCCCTGAGAGCATGTCCGCATAGCCCAGTACTGCTCTGCCGCTGTGGCTGTGCAGACATACCCACACTAGCTGTAAATGCGTTGGCATGGGCACCAGCAGCATTTCCAAGAACATGAGAGCTTTTCGCCAAACTCCTCAGTGTATCTTTTAGATTTCTTCATGTATTAAACAAGTTAGTTTGCACTTTTTTCCTTTCTGGGCGATTTAATAAGTAACTTGTTTCTCACCCCACTTTTGATCTTCCTCATACTTATTCTTGGGTTCATGGAATTTTTTTGAGGGATTACTGGGGAACCCCACAGCAACAGGCCCCTTCCTTTTCTGATCACCTCCATGATATAGGCTATAGATAATCATTCTTGTTTTAAGTTAAGAAACAACACACTCCCTATCAAAATAAGGAACTTATTAATTAAATAAATCTTTCTCCTCCTCTACCCTTGTTTTTTTTGTGTGTGTGGTTTTTTTTCCCATTCTTTCTAAATTTCATAAGATATTGAATGCTCTGGCTTGAGTCAACTCCTGAAAAATCAGCTCAGTACCATCTGAAACCAGTGTTTCTTGACTAGCTCCAAATCAAGCTCAGTTGCTATTTTGTAGTTCCATACATCCATATTCTTCCCTCTTTCCCCTCCTGCTCTCATCTTGCCCTCATTGCCTTCAAAAGTTGCTTCAAGTCCCATCGTAAAATCTCTCCCTCCAGTTCCACCTGCTTCACTTTTCTCCTCCACCCCCTGACAGCCTCTTCAAATGGGAAGTCATCTTTCCCCAGCATCAAGGATAAAATCCAGAGGAGCCAGTGCCAGGTCCACTTAAGTCTTCCAGAGATTTTCACCTCAGATGACTTTCGCCCATCCTCCTCCTCCTCCAGACTTGTTCCTTTCACAATACTTTTCAACAATGACCTCAGCCAGATTCCTTCACTACTGCTAACTTGTACCAGCACTTAATGTACTTTATGTGCCTGCAGTGGTTTTTTCTGAGTTTGTAATAGGCTGCAAATTCCTTGAAGCATGTCTCATTATATTTTTGTGTAGCTCCACTCACTCTGTCTCTACTTAATAAATAATGGCTACTCTACAAGAATGCTCACTATATGCCCCTACTGTTTTAAATATCAGCCCTTGCATTGCCAGCTTTCTCAATTTTTCATTTGTCTGCATGAGTCACTGTACCCATCTACTGCATGTGTTTAGGTACATATACATGCTCGTTCACACTTCTCTCTGCAGGAAGAAATGCTAAAATAATCCCCTGCACCAAAATTCCTTATTTTGCACATAAATCCAAACATTTTTGATTAGCTGGAGACAGAGTCAGCTTTAAAGACATTCTACTTTTTTATTCTTCCTAGCAAAGTTCCCATTCCCTCCGAAAAACCTATTCAGTGAGTATAAAAGCACTGTTTGTGTCTGTGTTCCTCAAGAAAAGCTATTTTAGACATGAGACCCCATGTTTAACTTGCCCTGCTGTTGATATAAAAAATACACGGCAGATGATAAACAAACAACATGCTAAAAATACACTGAAATCTTGAACAGTGGAACTAAGTCTAAGTGAAAGAGCTTTATGTTGAGGCAAACACAGTGAGGTGTAGCCTGGCTGAGAAAAAAACAGTCATCAGGCTCCCACAAGCACGGTCGCCATAAGGCACCTTCGCTGCTGCTAGGTCTTATTTGCTTGTCCAAGCCTATTAGGGGTTAGACCTGCTATACAATCGCAAGCCTGGGGACAGCTTTCACAGGTTGCAAGTACAAACCATAGCAGGCACCCTGCTTCCGCTTCGGTTCCTCTCTGGCTTCAGAAACCTTTCTTTCATTTTCTTCATTCTCATTGGCTCTTAAACTTGCTTATTTAACACATTGTAAGTGAGTTATATTTCCAAAATGTTTCTCTTGCAGGTACATTTTAACCTAGTTTTACTCAAAGGTCCCAGGTGAGATGACCAAAGTAGGGGCAGGGTTACAGAGTGTGATTTATATAACCAGTGTGGACGGGAAGCAAGAGAGACCCGAGTGGTGGAGTTTACCTTCTGCTTTGTGATCCATCGCTTGCAAAGACGTTTCTGACAGACAGGTTACCAGATCATAGCAGCTTCGTCATCTCCAGGAATGTTCCCATCTGATGGGAATCTTCACATTTAGGTGCTCTAAATAGGAAGGCCAAACCATGTGCTGTGCATTTTAACACACCAAAACTTGATATAGGACAAATTATACTCTCTTGTCTATCTCAGATACACGTGCAGTTGATATTCCGCTAGCATTGAATTCTCCCTAAAACAAGGAAAAGCCTTTTTTGGTCTATTTAACAGATAAATCCTGACATGCAGCATAGCCATATGCCCCACCTGAAATCTCAAGAAACCCCACAGTCAACAACAATGCAAATCTGGGGTTCCTCAGTCATAATTTGGGGACTGTCCCTCTCCTCCTGCTGAGCATGGTGGTAGGAAATACAACCAGTCACAACAGGCTGCAGGCGCTACCTGATAGTAATAGTCTCATCTATGCTGCATATAGATGCTGTGGCAAGAGCAATCTTTGCTCATAGCAGGAAGACTGCAGTGATTGCTGCTGAACTTGGGCAGTGATGATGTAGCAGCTGTAACTTCTGCTATGGAAAAAGAAAACATAGCAAACAGGAACTTCTGCTTTTGCAGGAGCCTTACCGTTTTGGCTCTGTAACCTGACCTGTTTGCTCAGATGCTAAAGCAACACATCCTGGTACCACAATACTCCTCCTGAGGTCCTTTTACTACATCTCCCTCTCATCCTGGACTCTTTTAGCAAGCCCAACCCAGTCATCATTGCCTCCAGGCTCAGGATGCTACCATCTAACCAGCTGGCCACTGCGTATCCTCCACCCCACTGAGCAGCAGTAGCAGCTGCAGCCAGCAGAGCTCCATTATATTGCCCCATTTTGGTACCTCTTGCAGCCCCTGCCAGGTCTCAGGTAATACCAAAAATTTGCATACTAAACAGAAAAGACACAGACCATCTTTCTAAGCACTCCTTCTTTGACCAATCTACTACTGTAACTGCCTCTTGGCCTTGATACCTTTCTGGACAGAGGCCTCTGTGCTTCACCACCTTCTGATCTGGTTCTTCTTTCCAGGAACTGGATTTAGCCCCATGAGCGTTGTTCTCATTCACCCGATTCTTCCCCTCCTGGTTCCCACTCCAGAAAAATAAACTCAAAACAGTGCATCAAGCAGAGAAAGGGAGCAATCTCCAAGAATCCAGCATGACTCCTCAAAAAAAAAAAAAAAAAAAAAAAAGGAGCTCTACCCTGCCCTAGAGACATTTCTACAGTTTTTGAGAGTTTGATACCATAGGCTGTTTCCTGCAAGGCACAGGGCTCCACGCCACAGGCAGCCATGTTCCACATCAAAACGGACAGCACCATCTCAGCTCCTGTGTAATCCTGTTTGCTTTCGGCCAACCGGGCACGTGCTCAAAGGGTGGTGCTGGCACAGCCGCACCATTAATGCAGGGTAACACAGATATAGTAGATGCCTGGAAACTGGCTGCTACTTCTGCAGCCTATACTCTATGTACTGCCAAAGATTTCCGTTTCCCCTTGATCCAAGCTGGGAGATACAAAAACTGAACTTGGCAGAAATTTCTACAGTACTCAGTATCTCATAGGGCTAATGTTACCACTCAGCGCTCCAGGCACCCTAGCAGTGAGGCACAACATTTGCCCAGGTCAGAGGAGACTTCTGCTCCACGCGGGAGGTTCCTGATACTGTCAGGAATTGTTTTGCAGGCAAAATTGTACTGGGTTACATAGTCTGAAATCAAACAAGGGATAGAAGGCCATATCCTTCTAGTGTAAGCACAACATAAACGTTTATGTAAAAAGAGACAAAGACAACAGGAAAACTGGAATACCATCTTACTAAAGTGAAGCAAGGTTTCAAGCGCTAAGCAGGTGTGGGAAGACCAAAAAATCTGTTGAAGCCACTGGATATAAGGAAAAGTAATTTTTAAATGTAACTAGGTTTATCTTGAGACCTTCTATGCGAGTTTTAAAGAGTGGGATGTATTCAATACAATAGCTACTACCTGTCTCTAGACAATTATTCCTTATGCTTCTTAATTAATAGCTGCAATCTATGTCATGCAAAAATACAGGATGATTCTTTGGGCTGTTAACGTTTTCAGCAGGGGATTTCAGTGCCTTCTCTTCCTCCATCAGCAGCTGCCACTGTTTTGTTAGCGGTGAGAGCAGCCACGACCAGCTCCCAGCTCTCTGCATCAGATCTCATGCAAATGGCAGCATTTGGCCCCCTGGGAAGCAACCACTGCCTGCACTGGCGTTCTGTGCTCCCTTGGAGAAACAGGTGGTGGGACAGAATGGGAGCAGGCAACAGGTTGCCAGCTGGACCATCTTAAGGACACTTAAAAGAAACCCCAAACCTTCCCTCTCTCTCATTTTCCTTCTCCTATTATGTCCTTGGACTTGCACCTTCTGTTCTGTGTCACCTTTTAAAACTCTTCAACAGCAATTTTTTTGGGGGGGAAAAAATGCTTTGTGCCATACACTTTGCTTCTTTCTGCCATAGCAAGCAGCATTCTAAAATAAAGAAATACCGGGGGTAGGTGCTGCTAAACATCATCACCTCTCTTCTCAGTTTGCAGGCACCTTGCAATGCCTTGGGTGAATACTTTCAGTAGAAGAGTGAGATATAACATTCAATACAGTCAATGCATAACATAGTTCCTTAGGCAAATACTTATTTTAAAGCAGCTTTTTGACTAAAAAAAAAAATTTTTTTTTTGGCCTCCTCTGTCCTTCATAGGTGATGGCTGGGCTCCCGTGTAGTTTAAAAATTAGATGAAATGACTCAAAATGATAGGGAAGAGGAAGGGGGAAGATGGCATGAGCGTTAACAGTTGCTTGCATGAGAGATGGACACATCACTACATGCAAGGATTAGCTAAACTATTGGTACTTCTGCATAACAAAACATAAGGCTTCTTTTGATTTTGGACTAGGAAGTAAGTAAACTTGCCTCAGTAATACTCTTGAGATTTAAGCAGTGATAGCAAACTAGAGCTAGGTAGTATATTAACTATGACATGAATAGCTGCATGAGTTTTTTGTTCCCTGGATTTATCTGATCTTTGCTGCAGATGCTAATGAAGACTTTCTCCCTGTGACCATGCTGAATAGAGAAAAATGAGATGGGGTTTGAAAGTAAAAGGCATTTGAGAATAACATCCTTGTAGCTTGCTACCCTAAGATTCTCCTTATCTCTCTTTCTTCCTCCATCCCTTAAATAATAGTGGCCCAAGAGGTGAGCAACACCCCCAAGCTGCTGGTGCGCCACAGCAAACACAAAGGACAGGCGCACAGGTACATACAAGCACGGGGGTAGGAACACAGGCCTCCTGCACAACCAAAGGCTAATTATGTGCTGAGCCATTTGTATGGCATGTGAGAATCACCTAGGTTTCTTTAAAAAAAACAAGGGTTTCTTTCAGAGTCAAATGTGAATAACACATTTGGAAAAAATTGCACAATTCTAACAGCTAACAGGAATTGGAGGAACTTACTTCCATCTTCCACAAAACCCCTAGTAAACCTTTTCCCAAGTCATGGCATGTAAGAGACGGAGTGTCAGGGCATCCAACTCCAAAACACACCTGAATTTCATCTTTTTCTCTCCTGGTACCAGTGATGAAATTTGGGCATAGGTTCTAGCCAGGCAGAACTTGGAAAACGATGACATTTTGCTGGAGTTACAAAGGTGCAGCCAGGCAAATATTAAGAGGTAACAGCAACAGATCGGATGTATTCTTGTCCCAGCAGCTACCCACAACTCATTTGCAAAAGTCACCTTTGAGGTCTGTACTGAAATTTTCAAAATAATTTCTGAGCATGCAAAAGGGTGTGGCTTTAAAGGTCAACACCAGCCTCAGTAAAGACTGGGGCCAGAGAGCCCCCACCAACTTACAGAATAGCCCAGTTTGCTGCCCATTTAGTGAGGAAGTAGCCCCACCTCACCAAACTAGACTGGGCAAAGAGAACCAACATCATCTAATACTGTGAAGGGGGACAAAGTTATTTCTCCACCTCTCCCCAACACACTGAGATGCGAAGGCACATGCTGAGTTTAATTGCAGAGGCAGGCATCAAGCTTATTTAACTGGCACAACCACAAGCCAATAAAGTTCATTTTGCATTCAGTTAAATTCCAAGTAGTTTAATCAGAAAAGTAATCTGGAAATAGTGACACATCTCTTTATTCATTAAGAGCAAGTAGTCCTTAAAAAGCCAAATCAAAGTGGGCCGCTGTGAGCTCAGATCAGCATATGCTTCAATCAGCAGCATTGATATTTACCAGCAGAGAGAATTTTCATGCCCTGAGTTTGTGCCATGCTCCCTTTGAGTAACTCTAACAATCAAAAGGAAATAAAAGTATTATCAACAATTATTACCTGTGTGTCCTAGCCTCTGCTTGAGGCTTGTATCAAGTCCCTACAGACGTTCCCAGGGGTGCACTACATATCTCTATCGCACCAAGCTGTGTCACACAGAAAAATAATGTCATTGTTTTCTTCGGCTTCAAAATCACATTTTTCTTCGCAAAATTTAGAGTCAATGAAGAATTTGCTTGACTTTTCTTATGAGTAGACATGTTTGTATTACTGCAACAAGTTTTTCCACTCTAACAGTGTTCCACAATGCGTAGGCCTGCAAGTGATCTAGAGTCCACATCTGTTCTTGATGCCCAAAATGCTAGAATTAGTTTCACCAAGGAGCATGAGATTGGGCTGCCAAGTCCTGTGAACACAATGACTACTTTTTTCCCCACATTTTGAAATCTCTGGAGCAAAAACTTTTTCTTTATCCAGCAGTCATTTTGTGAAAAGTCATCAACATCACATGCATCTTTTGTGAGGAACAAAGTGAAGATTAAGAAGATTCTGCATGACCACGTGTCTGCCTGGAAAGAGTTCACGGGTGGTTTGAAGCATTTTTGAGTGAGTTTATTATGAATCACTACGCAAATGTTGTTAATGTTCACTCAGAGTGAGATGTCTCTCAGAATACTTACACCCGTTCAACATCCTTGTCACCCCACAGGCAGTTTAGCATACCAGACGCTCAGCTCTGCAGGCCTGTTTGTTCTGGTAGACACAAGTTTTACTGGGTGTTACAGCACAACAAATTGAATAAATATAGTGAAGTTACAAGAGCCTGAACTCCCGAGTAATAAAACACAACTTGATGATATTCAGGCACCCCTAGGAACTGTCCTAGGGCATCACCACAGGAGAAATGAAGGCTTACCGTTGTTTTTGCTTGGTTGGTAGAATCAAAACCCAAGGATTCATATCAGTGAGGAGGCATGTATTTCAGAAATTATTTCCAAGCTGCGCTGCCATTAGAAGACTAGATAGGCTCCTTAGGTATATGGCTTTTTCATGTGGCTGTATTTTGGCTTAGCCATTCACCCCTCAAATCAGGGGCAAGCCTGCTTACAGAGAGGACTCTCTGCAGAAACTGTGTCAAGGGTCTTTTTGCTCTGAAGCACAGTTGAGTATCACTGGCGGCATTATATACGTACGTTAAGATGACATATCCAAAATAATATCCAAAGACAGCCAGCATCCAGATCCTATTCCATTTAGGATACCAAACAATCAAAATGCTCAGCTGCATTCTTCATGAAGCCCTATCTGAGATCTATGGAGTTGGAATTATTGGTTTTAAATTAACTTTATGAATGATAACGAATGCTTTCCAGAAAGCTTCTGAAGAACCTCATGCATGCATATTTATTGATAAGAGATCTGAAAACATAGGATGATTCATTAAAATAGCTGTTACTGTTACCCAGGACAGTCATGACCCAAGCACTTGCTTGCAACTGTACAGCTGCAGGCCCAGCGTGCCTGTATATCTTGGAAAATAATTCTCTGGAAAAACAGTGCTTACATTAATGTCGCGATCCACCATTTGCACTAATGTCATAATCTTAACAGCCACCTGTACATGATGCAAGTGCACCGTTAAATCTTTGTATAGTCTTCACGGGCAAATTGCATTAATTTTTCCACATTTTTGCTTAAGAACTTAAATTGAACAGAAGAAAAGTCCTCTCTGTGATGGGGGCCAAAGTAGATTTTAATGGGAAAACACACCTTTCCTGCACTGCACAGGGGACCTGAAAAATGTTTCAACACTTGTTTAAAATGATTTTCACATGAAGATTCCTGTTTAAAGATTTCCAGCTTATGGTCACTGATTTCTAGTTAATAAGCAGAAGGCTATTTGAATAAAACAGATACAGTGCTTTGTAAAGCTGCAATCTGATTTAGAGTGTTTCACTTCCAGCTCCACGACTCTGTTTTCAGTCAATAGCCTGGTTGAAGGCTATGCGTCCCTAAGCTCCTTGAGATATTTTTGTTGTCAGAAATTTGTATTAATAGCACCGATGCAAAGAGCCCGCTAACACTCCAATAATGGAAAGTACACATAAAATAAAGCAGATTTAAAAACCATCAAGACAATGCATTTTTCTCATTTATTCAAATCTTCTGCAGGAAGTAAACACTGAAAGATTTAAAAAAACTTCACACTGCAGTATGTACAGTTTTGTGACATCACATGAGGAAATTAATTTCTAATAAAAAAATGAGACCAGATAGATAAATTATTGAAGACACATCACAATAAAATTGCTTGTGGTAAAATCCCGAATCCTTACGTATGAATGAAAATCAATATTCCTTTGTTTTACAGGGATGGAATAGTCCTGGTACAATATTTCAATTACGCAAAATGGAGTCCTGAACTTACATGACTGATTATAGTTGTATGAGTACTTTATGTTTTAAAAGTAGTTTTGCAGGTTTTTTTTTTCCCCCAGACCCTTTTGATTTGAAGCACATTCTTTCACAAAGCTAAAATACCACAGCAGAAGTCATGTCCAGAAGTGGAATACTGTTGTGTTTTGAACTGACCTGACTTGTTAAGACTTTTTTTTTTTTGCCAACGCACAGATGCACAGGGTCCCCCATGCACTTTTCATGCAGCAGGTAATCACAACTTTAAATAAAATTTTTTTCTATACATTCTTCCAGACTTGCAACTGTATACACACATGCAAAAGTTTTTAAACCTATGTGATCATATTTACACTTATACATGGAATATACATAACAAAAAAGATTAAAAGGGTTTTTTTTTCCCTTTGCATTAGAACAATACAAAATATGTATTTTTCATTAAGGAAACCACTATGTACATCACCTTTTAAAAACCAATTTCAACATATTATAGGTGTAACAAGTCAATGTATTTACATTATATATAAATATATATAATATATACTTACCAGTTTACTCCTCTGTAAGATGTGGCAGAGAACAAACTGGTAATATCATGTCACTGACGTCAATGAGAGCTGTAATACTTTCACCAACATTTAACAGGGAAAATTTAAACCATTCATTTCTTTCTTTTACAAACATTTGTAAATTAAAAATTTAAAAACATTTCTAAGAGTAAATGGCTAAGAAAAGTGAAAGTTATGGCTGAATTCCCTTTTGATCTCGTAATGTTTATAAACTTCTCAAACTGAGCCACGTAGTTACGTGGTATCAGTAGAGAAGCCCTCCAGCAAAACAACTTTGACTCTGTGGTCATGCGTTACCCCCATCATTTCCTCAAACTCTGGCAGAGGAGACACTAAAAATCTGGTTCTCTCAGTCCCGTATGCTTACCTCTGGAAAGAAAAGGCATATCTTCGTGGCAATTACAAGCCAATCCCCAAATCTAGTCAGCTTGAGTGCTAGGCCGCCACAGCAGGTGAAGAGGCATGAGCCTGTAGATGCCCCCTCAAGCAAGGCATCAGGCACTCAGCAACCCAACCGCTGCTGGTGCAACTGCTCTGAGTTAGGTGGTTAAAGTTAGCTCAGGTGTAAGTCCCAATGGGCTGCAATTACAACTTTAAGTGTGGTATAGATACATCCCTAACTCACTTCTTCACTGCTCCATGAGGTGGAGGCAGCCTTCCCCCAGCAGTCTCACTCAGAAGTGGGATGTGATCTCCTCCCCTCTCTCCCTGCTCCTTTGACGGTGAGATCACAACAGCACCCATCAGTCCTACACCTCTTTGCCTACAACAGCTACTGCTGCCAAAATCTGACAAGGTCCCGTTTTTCTTCAAGTCTATAGTCTAAAGGCCTAGCTGAAACTTCAGCCTCCTGAGTTTGCAGAGCTATCTTTGCAGCTTCCACTCCCACAGACTAAGGAAGCATATTTGGGACAGCTGAAACGCATATCCTAGTAGTAAACATCTACTGAACCAAGGAGACAGGAGTTGCTGAGAACACCAAGTGTCACTCAACAGATGACCTTGCATCGTCATTCATCTACAGGGCCTAGTTGAAATCAAGGATCTTTGAGGTGCTTGGGAAAACATGGCCTACTGGTCCTTCTGCTGGTGCAGCAAACCCAGCTCTTGCACCCCTCTTTTCTGATGGAACAACTGAGAGGGAAAGTCCCCCAGAAGAATGATGGTGACTTTTTATTCACCCACGCTACAAGATGAATGATGAAAAAGCCTTATGTCCTCAGGTTTAAAGGCTGTAAATGCAGATGGGGTAAACAGTAAAGATGACCTTTCTTCCCTGGGGCGGGGTAACATCAGTCATACTGGAGAATTTCACATAGAAGACTCTTGCCCTCTTAGCAGCTGTCTGAAAAGCATTCAGTTGGCATGCCCTGCCCTCTCTCAAGGGCCTCATCGTTATGTTACATGCTGCTTGAGATTGCAGCATCAACAAGAGCGAAGATTCTTCCATGAACAGCGTGTCCTAAACTTAGATTCTATGTATTATAGTTTACTGACGTCTGTGAGAATGGTAACACCCTTTCATTACCATCACCTAAAAAAGAAAGCTAAATCATTAACTGGTCAAACTGTTAACATTTTAACTTAAGTGTTTTACAAAACTTTAAAAACTAAATATTCAAAAAGTATATATTATATACTACCAATAGACTACCATAGAATAAATACATAGGTAAGCACACTCCTAGACTCCAGTATTACTTTTTCTCCTCCCTACTTTTTATCTCAACTTTGTTTTGAAGAAGTTTTTCCAACCAGATTATTTCACATCCATTCAAGCTACATTTTTTGGTGGAGCCCTTGAAGTAAGTTATAGCCCTGTATTTACTCCAGGGACCATCTATTATTCTATATTGTATATATTTCCTAGCTATGCATGTGTTGTTTCAAGAAAAATAATCAATTAAGACTTTAAAAGACATTTAATGGATGGAACAAATACCATCATTTTAATATTTCTGCTGGGTTGACTCATATAAAAAGAATTCAGTTCCACTGTCAATCCAAAATATACTTTATCTCATTAATGATTATTCTATGAGACATCTGAATTGTCATTGGGCCACTTATAAATGCAATATTAAAGACAAACAAAATTTTATTTTATATTATACTTCAGACAATGACATTTAAAATGATATTAGATTTGTGTGAAGGTTTTAAAATATAAATCTTCTTTGTACAGCCCATTAATATATTACGCTTCACCCAAATAACATAAAAATATATCTTTAAATCGCTCTGTTATTTCTCATATAAACTAGGGGGAATGTTTTTATAGTGGATACTGCCAAATATTTGTGTTCCCTAAAAGAAGGTATTCCCTAGGGGGGTAAAACAGAATAGTGGTGCATTTTCCAGCTGGCAGACAGAAGTCCCCTTCAATAGGGACCGAACTGGGAAGAAGGGAAACTGATCCCAGGCAGGGCGTGGGGGACGAGAGGGGGACAACAGCTCGCTCTGTCTCGCAAGCCATCAGTAGGGGGAAAGGATCTCTGAAACCAAACCAGAAAGGAAAAGAGCAAAACGCCCATCACTCATCTCTGCTAAGCAAACATGAGATGGACAGAAACAGCAGTTTTGTCATGTCATCGGCTCTCACTGGTGCAAACAGTCAGAATTAAAACAGAGCATAGCTTTCATTATCTGTGCAAGGCCACTACTTTGCTACTTGCTGATGGCACAGGGGATTATTAGCAAATTTAGAAGCTACAGAGAACATTTTTTCAGGGGAGTAAAAAGTCCAGCAAAATGTATGGTTGCCAATAACGCATGTAATTTAGAGGATCTGGATTTTGTCCTCCTCCTCCCCCATGAGAAATAAGGGGTGCAAATAGAGTTAACACTGACAGTGTTAACACGAAAGCAGAGCCGCATGGCTCTTCCCCAGCCAGCAATTCTTTTAAGGTGTCTCAGCTTTGACCGCAATTTTCAGTTACTCTCATCTCAGGCTGATACTGCCAGATGTTACAAATCACAGCACAGGTGGGGCCTGAGGAAAAGGGCAGAGGAGGATTTCTCAGACATGTCCCGCTATCCATTACAGAACATGACAAAACTACAATTTTATCCTCAGTGCAACTTGAAAAATTATTCTAAAACCAGATTTTCTGCAGTGAAAGGGTAGTGCATTAAGCCATGCATCAGCTGTTCAGAGAGTAATAAATATTGTCAGAATATGGATTGTTTTCCCTGGTTGTAGGAGGAGGCCCACACATTTTTCATTAAAATCCTATTGCACCTTTGAGTGAAGTCTCACATGATGCTTTAGTGCAGCTGATATTCTTCTGCAGGGGAAGCAGGATGATGCTAAACAGACAATTCTGCTCATCTGCTTCACAAACTTTCCATCATTTTCCTCACCGAATAACGTAGTAAGCTTTCTTAATCGCACTACTCCAAGAGGCATTTTGGCTTTCCCCTTTTAAGCAGGGAAGTGGCAGGAATGCACTGTCAAAAAGACTCGTGCAGTACCTGCATGGCCTTTTGTATAAAAACCTAGGAAAAAAACCCAACTTAATCATAACTAGTAACTCATAACTATGGCTAAGGATTCCGAGGAAGGCATTTGTCAAGAGCAGGGCAAGGAAGAAAAAGGGATTTAACACCACTATTCTGGCAGGACCACAAACAAGATTTAAAAATAACAATAAAAATTTTGGAAGCACTAAAAAATACATTTCAGTGCATTTCAATTATTAACACTGACACAGGTTTCCAATATGACAAGCTAATACCTTGGACGGACTGCTCAATTTCTTAAGTTATTCTTAAAATTTCACAAAACGTATTAAACATTCAAAAAGAAAAGAGGGGGGGAAAAAAATACACTGTCTCTACGCTCAGGCTTCCAAAATATAAGGATTATTTTACAGGGAGGGAGGAAACGCAGCATTACCACCACCTAGGCTGTATGCTTACACTTTGTTATACCAAAAACTTGCAGATCCAAATAAGACTCTGATCAAAGAGTACCCATAACTTAATCTGATGCATACAGAAATGTCTTGTACAAATTACAACCGTTCTAGTTTCCTTGTGACAATCTATTGTAAAGCAAATTGTATCTACATGTATTTTAAATAACATCACCAGAAAAAATAAAAAGTATCAAATGAAACTGTTCCAATTAGACCATGCTTTTCTAAAATCATGCTCAATTTATACAGTAGTCAAGTTCGTACTCATTTTTATTTTTTCTTTTTTTTTTCTTTTTTTCTTTTTTTTTCTTTTTTTAAACAAAGATTCAAAACCACTGATTGTAAACTCATTGAGGAGGCTGTAGTTTATTCTGGCTCTTTTTTGATTGTTAGCACTTTTTCCAGAAGTCCATGCACTTCTCCATTCACACCATGTTGATGAGAGGTCTTACTCCCCATATGGCTGTTGTAAGGGCTTCTTAAGTTACTAAAAGGAGTTTTAAGCTCTGCATCAGATGTCAACTCCTCTTTGATTGTAATATGAGTTGAACTATCAGTAAATGAAGGTTCATTCCAGATTTCTTTGTCATGTGCTTCTTGGCCACTAACAGAGTTGCCGCCTTTCTGTAACATGTAGTACAATATTGGATTGGTTTTGGTCAGTCTCGGAGAGTCTTTTTCATAATCGTTCTTGTCCATACCTGTGATTACCCATCTGATGGGCCCTCTTTCACTGGGCATGGGACACACGCTAAACTGGTCGGACTCGAGTCTAGATACCGTACTCCCCAAATGTTCAGGGAAGGGAGAACTGGCAGGACTTTTTACTGCTACAGGATACTGAAATGTTCTGTGATCTACGCAATTGTTCTGTTGCACAGGGCTTCCCATTAATGCATTTACTGAAGAAATGCTGAACTCAGGTTTATTAATTGTTGCACTGGTTTTGTTTCCTTTTTTCTTGCCCTCCATTAGCATGTTACTCCTATGTTGTGACAGATCTCTCTCACAGTTTTCCGAGAGAAGCAGCTGTTTCAACACATTAAAGCCTTTACTATCTCTAGACCAACTCCTATTTTCACTTTCATTATTTGAACCATGACTTACAGCATATTTAAATTCAGCATCACCTCTGCTGAATTTCAGTTCTTGCTGGTTAAGCAAAGGCCCATAGAGCGCCTCGGTAGGAGAAGTGTGATTGTTTGGAGCATCAGACACGTTACTTTTCATCTTTTTTAATGGACTGTCCAAAGGCTCAGCATGAAGCTTCCTCTTCTTCGGTACTGTGCAAAGGCTCTTCGATTCAAGGTGTGTCAGCTCATTGTTTCGGTGACTTCTGTCCAGCTCATCTGCAGGGTAACTGTCTTGATTCTGTCTCAGCAGCCTACTTAGCAGGCCGTTTTTGGAAAAAGAGAAATCTTGAGGTGAAAGAGGCTCAGACTTCAACTCCTCAGATGCTGGAGAAGTAGCTGTGTTTCTCTGCAGTGAATGAACAAATCCTTGAAATTTGTTACCCCTGCAGTCTCTTACTTGTTGTACATTTGAGTTATAAGGAACATTTGATTCTTCAGATGGTTCAGTTTTTATTTTCACTGTCAATATTTGCTCATTCAAAGCCTTATCTGTCTGTTCTTGAGAACTTTCATCTCTTAAAAGCATTCTCTCTTTCTTTTCACTTTTACCTTTATTGGGAGTTCCCAGAAGCAGCTGAAGGACAGTGCGCCTTTCAAGGAGATTTTCTATTTCTGAACCTGGAAGTCCTTGTTCAGCGGGTGCAGGCTGACAACTGAATATTTTGTTATTTTCTTCATGCGTACTCAATTTATTCGTAAGGAGAGGGCTGTTCAATCTATCAATCAAGCCAACAGGTTTATCTGTGCTCCCTGCTAGCAGCTGTTTGCTAGCTCTTTGTTCTTCACTTGACATGGAAGTCTGCATGCCGCACTGAGCGAGGTTCTGCAACAGCTTGCTGGCACTGAAAGCCGAAGAGTTCTGGGGACTATCGTTCCTGCTCAGCTTGGCTCCTTGAATTTCTTTGCTTTTAGAAAGGTCTATCAAATGTTTAGATGCGGGATTCACCAGCCTGTCCGGCTGGATGCTGCAGGCATACGGTGGCGAGCTGCGCTTCATGGCTAACGATTGGTGCGAGAGGTTTATAGGAGAGTCTGCTTTTGCAGAAGCCAGCAAAGGTGGAGTGCTTAATGGAGTCATTCGATTTGCACCAGGACTGTCAGTAACAGGAGTCCTTTTACCGGTCTGTACAGTGAATTTTGCCACATCAGCTGCACTGTGTGGTCCCTGAGGGTCACTACTCTTGTCTGCCTTTTCTTCACTCTTATGCCCAAGTAACAGCTGAAGTAGTGTTACTTTCTGATGGGGATTCAGCTTAGAAGCTTTTGGAGTGTCTTTATCTTCCTTGTTCTCTGGACAGGATACTTTTGGATCCCAGTTATGAAGCAAGGACTGAGTCAGGTTATCCAGGGATGCAGGTGGACCTGCATCTGGTTTATCTGTCCTCTGTTTAAAGGATAGGTCTATAGGAAGACAGTTAGAATGGGAGCTTTCATCATCACTGCTGTCATCTTCTGTAAAACTAGGATTGTTGTCTGAATACTCATCGATAGTTGTTGGTGTGCTGCTGTCTTCAAAAATGCTGGCTCTCTCACTCTGTTCATGCCCTTTTACACGCTTGGTGGTATTCTGGCTTTTCAGTAGATGCAAGAGCAAACTGTTGCTGGGAGAGGTTTTCAGGTTACTCCTTTCCAAAGTACTTTTGTAACCCACATTTTTGGGAGGTGAATGCATGATTCCCACTGAACTCTGAAACGGTGCCATATTGCTTTTGCTAGATACCGTTTTGGCTGATGATCCTGTTTGACCATTGAGATGGCTTGTCATTCCTTTTGCTAAACCAAACTGGCCAATATCTTTCTGAGCGCTTTCTTGTAACCTGGCCATAGCTGCAAGTCTCTCACTTGCTATTTGATTTGCATTTTGTGCTTTTAAAGCATGTTCCCTGGAGTACTGCTGCAAGTGTGCTTCACTTGAAAGGAGTAAAGCTAGCTGGCTGCATGCTACGCTGGGCTTCGGTGAAGCAGCAGGACTAGATCGTTTCTCTACCATGCTTGCAACAGCTTGTAATCTTGCAGCACATGACAGTGGCTCATTTATCACTTTAGGTCCGCTCTGCACCGCATGAGGAGATTCTATAAACCTCTCTTTGGGCAGGTTCTTTGTTATATCAGGCAGGCTGTTGTCCAACTTCTGATCTTTTGCTTTGCTCTTCTTCAGTAGAGTCTTCAGGTGACTAGATGCAACACCATAGCACCTTAAATCCTTCTCTACTTCTAAAGAATCATGGCTAAGGGAATATCCTTGCTCCTTAAGGCTCTGCCTAATCTGCTGTGACAGAGCAACACTCTGCAGCCTAGAGCTGAATGACTGAAGCAAAGAGGCAAGTAATGTGCTATCCTGTTTGCCTTTAGGCACATTTTCAACCATGCCAGCTAACAAGGCTTCCTTTTTTCCATCTAAATCCACAATGGAATCAGACAGCCGCCTTCTCTTTGCTGCATTCCAGTCTTCAGAAGACTGCAACAGTCTTGCTTTTTTGAGGTGCAGCATGCCAGATCCCTGATATGTATTTGTGTTAAGAACTGGACCATTACTTTGACAGCTGGGAAATATATTTCCAGAAATCTTAAAGTTTTGATTCTCCCCACTATGTCCAGTAGACTTTTTGTCAACTGCAGTACCAGAGCCTCCTGCTGCTTGATGCATTAGTAATCCCTCTAGGTAAGTTAGAACAACAGAATCCTGGTGCATCTCAGAGCCAAGCTCTTCTCCATGAGTCATGTTCAATAGAAGTTTCCAAAAGGGCTCTGGTTCTATTCACTTCAAAGACTAGTTTTGCTGTAGCTGAATCGAGATGCAGAATTAAGAAATAACAGGCAGATGTCTATAGTATAGTGGTTTTTTTTTCTCACAGACTTTCAGACACAATATAAATTGTCACATGCCAAGCAGGCTTCTTCCAGTGTATACTGTTTGATGAGCCAGGTTTCCAATCATATCAGTCTGCTGATATCTAGAATATTTATGAAAGATGTCTAGAGGGAGCACTCAAAACTTGGTTCCGCAGTAATAAAGTTCAATTACGTATTTGCCGCCTTCTTTCTCCAGGAAGCCAGCTCGTTTTTCATCTTTTTCCATCTCCACCAAGCACATAAAATTCCTAAGTGAAAAAAAAAACAAAACAAAAAATCAAAACAAAAAACAAGTGGTCAAGAAAGAAAATATCTAGGATAAGATCTAATTGCATAAGACTTTTGTTGTTGTTTGTTTTTTGTGTGTGTGTGTGTTTTTTTTTTTTAAAAAAAAACACATTGTCTTAGAGATTCAGGATATATAAGCAATAACCACATTCCAGAAAAAATTAAAAGTCAAGTAATGGACAAAGTACATGGTAACTAACTTTGAAAAAATTCTGAGACAGAAAAATTTATACAAAAATTATGCTTAAATATCATAAGCATAGCTACTACAAGGGTTCATTGAATATCTCTATCCTACAGCTCAAAATAAGGAATAGCAACCATGAAAAGAAAAATCTTAAAGCACTCTAAATACAGTTTTAAAAGAAATTACATTTTATTTTACTTCACAGTTGCATCAACTTTTCTTCTTCTTATGTAAATACGCAGGACATGCAGACTGTCACTCTAAAAGAGAATCAGTGGGAAAAGGCATGCCTAAAGTTAATGCTTAGGTTCATGCCGAATCTGTTTTCAATGAACAGAATAGGTAGCATCATATATAGGTACATTTTTGTTTGGCAGGTAGATGATATTGCTAAAAGTAGAAACCAAGTTGTCACTGCTGCCCAGAACTATCTAGTAATGCAAAATCTAGTATGATAGGACAACCGGGAAGAAATCTGTTGTTCTTACAACTCCCAACTACCACAAGACTCACATGACAGGAGTGGTGAAAAGGGTGCTAATGTTCCTGATCTAATATAAATCCTGACATAATAATCCTCCCTTCACTGGAAGACTTTTACCTTTACATTCATTCCGTGTGCCAAACATATAATGGTACAAAAAACCCCAGGTCTTCCTTGAAGTCTTGTTATTTTCAAAGAGTATAGAACATCTCTACTGAGTCCTTCCTTGGATGAGGCAGTATGTTATAAAAAGCTGTTTTAGAAAGCACAACAATGGTGCTCTTCAGTTTTAGTTATATTACTGATCATTGACAGCATGAACAGTTTAGACAGTCACCACAGTTCAATATTGAGATCATTACACCACACATGCCTACTCCTTCACTCACTCAGTTCTGAACTGGCATAAATATTCAACATGAGCAAAGCTAAGTGTCCTTCTACATACATAACTGCAATTTACTTTCACAGACTAAAAGTCCATTGAAAGCTTGTATTTACATGTTTAAAAGGGACGTACACAGATGAAATCCTTGCCTCCTTAAAATGAATAAATATTTTATGAATGGTTTCCCAGAGGCTATTTTTTAATTTGAAAGCTACAGGCAACTACAAGTCAGGAAAATATAAGGTCTGAAAAAAGTAAAGAATCAGAAGAACAACTGAAGAGCCGTAATGTTAACAGCCCATTTATCCCCCACGCAAATACTCCCTTACTAGATTAAGTCATTTAGAGAAATTCTAAAAAATGAGCTATCTCAAAAACAGAATTAAGATAACAGCAACGCACTGTAGTATAAATGTGTACACCATGTATCTAAATATCAAACGAAAAGTTAGTAGCTATAGCTGGGGTCTCAGTACTTGCCTCAGAAATACATGTCTATATTAACCAGCACTTAAATACTTAACAGTGTGTTCGTTCAAATATATAACTACAACTTAAATGTGGCTTCATCTAACTAAAAATTACCCATGACCCTACTGTTCCTTCAAGAACCCGTGCACCTCTGGGTGCGCTTTTGTAGAGTTTCAACCCAAAACAGATTAAAATCAGAAATAAGAAATCCTTAAAAAAACAAAAACAACCAAGGTTTCCAATGAATACGTGAAGTATCCAGCAACTGCAACATCAATACAGCTAGACTTTTATCCTCAAGTATTTGGGAATGCACTTTATCTGGAAAAAAACAGTTTTCCAACTTCAGAAATGTAACAGTTTACCTGCAGCCATATTTTCATATTTCAAAAGGGAATTAAGCTGACAGCATGCTGTTTAACGAAAAGGACTGAGTAGCACTTGATACCCTGTGTTTTGTGTTTAAGAGAATAAAATTGAAACTTTTTCAGGCTTTCTTACTGTCTGATAAAAGCAAGACTTGCAGGTCATCTTTAAGATAAAGTCACAAACAAAATGCATCATTAAGCCAATATTCAGTAAAACTTTACTCACTGCATCTCTGGGTAATTAAAAAAAATAGACAATGCATTTGTGCAAATCCCTCGGGTACTCCAAAAGCCTGTTGCAGATGATACTTGTAGCCAGCACAGTTTACATACAATAACTACTCTAAGAACTGTTTTGCAGCTTTTTTTTTTTTTTTAAATTACTCAGTGTTAAGCAAATATTGATAATTTCACAGAAATTGGGTTGATGCAAAGGAACCTTAATTGAAGAGAATGAAATCTGAAAAGTACTTAACACATAAGGAATGGGACATCAGCCATCCTTCTAAAAAGCCTCTTCTGGTCTAGTGTTGCAACAGGTATTACAGCATTATAAAGACTTACAAGACCTAACGTACAAAACACAAATGTGACTAAGTCATCTGTCAAGAACTGAAATTACATTTAAAAAAAAAAAAAGTCTCTAAACCTACACCTTAATTGTGATGGAAAGCCAGGTAATAAATTTCAAGGTTTGAAGGCCATCTCATAACTAAGCATCTCCAGTGAGTTTTGAACCTAGCATGCTTTTCTTCCACTAGCTGAAGTGTGGTCATGTGGAAACTGAGCCCTTCTATGAAATTAATGTTTAGCTGGACTCTAAGGCAACCATTCAGCAACCTTTTAAAAACATATAGACTGTACCAGAGAATTTCCCTGGACCCACTAAAATGTTAATTATTTTTCTCACTATTAAATATTATTCCAGAAATTACCAGAACTGAGGAAAGAAAAAAAAAAAAAGAACATAAATAAGGCAGAAGGAAGAGAATGCAGAAGCCCAACAGCAATACATCTCATGTTTTCCAGGAAGGGTTGAAGTAACCTTATTGCAATGAGCCTCTAACATTAACCTCTGATATCCATGAATCTCTAGACCTAAAAATTATATTTAACTATTGTGACAAGATTAATTGATACATTAATGTTAAAATGCTTGATTACTGTACATGCACCGGTTTTGGTTGTTTCAACTATCTTGTCCCAGACCTCTGTATCCTAACAAATAAATAAAAGCACTTGTTTTGCAGAGACTATTTTCAGAACCTCCATGAACATGCACTGAACACAGCTCATTAAGCCATGTTTACCTAGGCAGAACTAAAGCAGCAGCAGGGTTCTGCAGCACAAGTGCTGTAACCTGGGGAGACACTCCCCAAGTGGAGCATACCATGGGAAATCAGTCCTGCAGCCTTTTAAAACATGCCTAGGGAGAAACTGTGGGCAGAATAGGGAAGGAAAGAGAATATTAAAACGTATGCTGAACTACAGAAGCTGTGTATGTCCAGAACATTAATTCCACCTTTGCAGTTGTTAGGGTTTTAATTTGTTTGCAAACTACACGTATGCTTAGCCCTCACAAAGATTTTAAAAGAAAAATGATGATGATGATAAAGTTTAAGAGCCTCTGCTCACCATGCTATATTTCTGCTGCAAAACAATGAAATTTAAGAACACATCTTCTAAGAGGCTAAAGCACAACAACATTGGAGCCCAATGGCTTTTTACTCCTCCATATTTATTTATTTATTTTAAAATAATACTTTGAATTAAAGAATGCCTCAACTGTAAAACCTACTTGGAGACTCTAAACAAACAGCAGCCTCCTAGTTAACCCAATACATATTCAGCAGCTGCCACTGAAGAAACTAAGAACAGTTCACAATTTAAACTAGCAAAGTTACATTCATAAGACATTTTTCCAATATGCCAGACTAGTATTTCTAGTTAAATCCCTTTGCTAAATGAAACAGAGAGCCACAGTAAATTAACAACACTAGACTAGCATTACTTGAGTAGGAGGGCTACACAATCTAATGGACATAACTCATAAAACTCTATGTTATCAAGATGTCTTCTGTTGTCTTAGTTCAAGATCCTATGAAAAAATGTTATAGAAACTATTAAGGTATTTGTTTAGGAAATCAGCAATGGCTAGCAGATAGCCCACATGAACACTTATTAAAAGAGAGATTATCCAAACTCAAGCACATTGTCAGAATAATTAATAGAGGTTGAGATATATGTGTGTGTATATATATATACACACACACACAGATAATAAAATATTTTTATTAGCTGCATTTCAGAGTTCTTTAATGATTGCTAAATTCCTGTAGCAATTTTATGTTCCATTTTTAAGTTGAGTCAAACTACAAATTTGTAGAGCTGGTCTGTGAAATTAAAATCTTTAGTTATTTAATAAATTCAATGTTCTAATGGTTAGGAACTACTGGAAGAGCCAGAAAAAGCCTCTCACTACCTGACTGCCTCCCCATTCTCATATTCCCAAATGTGAAGGCTACAGCCCACCACTTCAACCAATGGCTCAGACAGTCTTTTTAATTATTACAGATTTGAGGAATGCAGTACAGCGATTACAACAGCAGCTTGAGATCCAGGGGTCCAATTACTTGCTGTGCTGCAGACAGGCTGTCTGACTTCTGGTTTTACTTTTCTGTACCCTGTTTTCCCAGATGGAGTAATAATAGATGCAAACTTCAGAAAGATAATTGAGGATAAATATATTAAAGGGTGTGTGTTGCTCAACAGCTCCAGGAATAGCACTGACTAAGTACCTAAACCATAGGATTTTAAATGATTCCCCACCCTTATAGCTGTCTGCAGTGAAATGTTGCAGAGCACAATGAAATTAAGGTCTCCAGAAAAATTCCTTGATGCACTGGATATTGCAGCAGAAACTTGCAGTGAACTGAAGATGAGCGTTGAAAATGAGACTAGCTGTCCCAGAATAATTTTGTTACAAAGCTCAATTTGCACTTTGATTTTAGCAGTCAGGAAGGATGAATTCAGAGTGGTGGTATAAACACTGCAGTTGACTTTTTTTTTGCTAAGGTTATAAGCAGTGAAACAGGCCTGATTCAACAACCCACAGTACCAAATCCAGAGCCACACAAATGTGCAGGTACTTCAACGGCACTTAAGCATGTGCTTTAAAAGAATCAAGTATTTAAGTGCTTTGCAAAATCCCTGCTTTATATCAGAAATTATTGAGATGAATGGAGCAGCTGAGACCTCTTCACAGTTTTGATTCAGGCTGTCAAGACATTTTGAAGGTTCGCTTTACAAATGCAGTTCAGAAAAAGACAAAAAAACCCACCCCACCCCAGAAGGGATCAGATGATGGAGCAAAATTCAGCAAAAAATGGGTTAGTTTGTCTATGGTTGCACTCCTAAGAACTTGGGAATCAACAAGCCTTTTTTCCAATAAATTCATTTTTAAAAAAAAAAATCAAGCTCCTCTCCTACAGTCATAGGATATCACTTTGAGAAAGCAAAAACAGGCTTCTTCCCAGGAGCCTGGCAGCGTATTCACTCCTTCATCAGGCCTACTGACTAACGACACTTTAAACATGGAAAGGATAGCCTATCGCTTTTAAACAGCTCGGTCAGGAGAGGGCACACGGGGAGTCACGTTGCAGCAGCAGCAGGAGCCCCCGCTGCTGCCAGGGTTTCTGGAGGGGCTCCCGCAGCCCTGACCCTGCCATGAAGCTGGCATCCCCCATCCTGGGCAGGGGTGTTCCCTCCAGGCTGGCGCAGTCCGGCGGCCCCTCCTGCAGCACACGGCAGTGTCGCTCACTCTGGAAAATACTCGCTTTGGATAACGGCAGGGTTAGCAGCAGCCATGGCTTCAGGGCTAAATCCTGCGCAAATATACGAAATGGAAAAGCCTTTTCCCCTCTTGTTTTGTTAAGGTGTGTACTGCCAAACAGTCCTGACCTTACTTCCTTTTCTTAAGGGAAGTTGCAGACAACAGAAAGGGGTGTTGATTTTTTCAATATTAGGGGGAGAAGAGGGTGAGCGGAAGGGAACAGAGCCAAACCAGCTCAATCAAAACCTTCTGATGATTTTAGCAGCTTAAATGGTAGAATTTTGAAAAATACTGCAGAAAACCAATTCTGTAACAGCTGATGCAATAGCTCAAAGAGATGCAAAATCCACCACTGTACAAAAGCATGCAAACACCGAGTGACTGAGAAGTCCTAAGTCACATGAAATTGACAGGAACAGAAAGTCAACAGCCCAGCAGACCCAAGAAACAGTTCTTCCTGTGAGAATAAGATTTGACAGACCATGTTAGTGAACCAACAACCGAGGGGGGGGAAAAAAAACTGACGGTAAAGACTATTTGGATTTATTTTGGCTTTTAAGAGACTGCTAAAATGTAAATGCAAATTACTGTCATTGTTAATTGTGGCCCCAGAGGCACATAAGGAAGGGGAGGCTGTTCCTACGTATTCCCTCTGGGGTGTGGAAAGGGGTATTCAGACACCTCATCTCAGTGTCCCTCCACTCCTCATATTTCACATGGGATTCTCCACAGTCCGGGAATCTGTGACTCACCCAGACCATGCAATAGCACCTCATGTCAACGAGGATCTTTGGGACGATACGTAATATATATCAAGGGGGAATATAATATTTCCACTGTCTGCTTAAATGAGGTGTGGAAATGTCAGAGAGATTTTCATATTTATGCAGAGAGCTTTTTGGAGAGGCGGCAAGGCAGGCTGCGCACATTTGTGCCCATGCGAGGAGACGCAGAAGTCTGAATGCCTCCAACTCGGCGGCAAAGCATTTCACATGAAAGACCAAAAGTCTGAGCAGTGCTGGCTTCATCGCAGCTTCCACCCAACCCTGGGGAAGCACGCTGCAAAGAAACGCCCGTCTCGCTCTGACACATGGCTCTCCCCTGAGAGGGGACAGTACGAGCGTGAATGACAGCAACCCAAGAGTGATGGTGCTCGGAGAAAAAAGTATGTCTGCGCTGCAGACTGACACGTACAGGAGAGAGCCGAGACAGCTCAGGTGCCAGAGTAAGCCTAGCCCAGTGGCAAGGGACCCTGTGGAGGTGAGCATGCCCTGAGAAGCAGGGTAGTTCAACACAACACTGGTCTGCTGCAACACATCCGATACAGGTGCTCAACACATCTCTGCTACCTTTTGCAGAAAACGGTGCACAGCTTACATAAGGTTGCAGGAAAACATTTCTGTTTAAGTTACAGGTGACTCATGTTTTTGAAGCTTGCTTCACAAAGCTACCAGTAAGGAGGGGAAAAATTAAAAAAACAAACTAAACGAAACGAAAACAAAACAACAACAAAATAGAAAAAACCCAACCACAAACAAACAAAGACCCCCAAAACCAAACACACACACACAAACACACCCCCAAACTACAAAAAAAGTCCCTCGCCCAACACCACCCCAAAACCAAGGAAACCCCCAGAACGGCTGAAGCAAGCATATGGGGAGGGGGAAATGGTGGACAGACACAAGTGCCATAAAAGCCAAGTTTGTGAAAGCCTTAGTAGCTACTCTAAAGATTTACAAGTACACTCAAGCACTGTACTCAGCTTAACCCAAATCTGGCCTGACTGTCAAAACCTCCTGCTAAGAAGTTCTGCGAAATTCAGAGACGGATCACACGTGCGGCTGTTTTTCATGCTTCTGGCACTCTTCAAACAATAGCTAACGTCAGCCTACCTTATTAGTATTTCTTATTGTAACAAGAATTGAGCATCACAGAAATTAGCACTCTCAGATGTGGAAAACCACGCCCTGTTCATGTAACTTATAATTTACCCCTGTAACTGAGTGGTTCACAGAAATTTCACTAAATTCCTTAGTACAGACCCATGCACATATATTTGTTCTTATAAATACTACTGGAGGAACATTTCTATTTTGCTCTGTAGTAGTACTGTAAAGGGCATCTTCGAGTTCATTTCTGACACTCAGAAATGAACTTAGAAACACACTCTCTGCCAACTCTTTGCTAGTTCTAGTATGAAGATGATTGGACATTCAACCTACAAATGCTTCCTGTGAAGGAATCAAGTATTTGACATCTAAAACTGCCCCAAGAGTCACTGCCCAATGATATTCTGCTACTGAAGACAAAAAGGGCAGAAACGAAATGATAAAGCAGAAGAGTTACACTCTGCCCCATCCCCAGTAAGAACATGAATCTAGAAACAGCACACACCAATAGATCTCAACTAACTCAGGTAGTGTGCTGATCAAAGCTCAGAAGTACAGTAAGCAGAAAGGCTTTTGGTTAAGTGAGTAGTTTTATTCAAGACACCAAGAGCAAAGAGGTAGAAAAATATATACCAAGACCTGTTTTCAGGATGGAGGGGTGGGTAATATACCAGTAGGTACAGACAGAGGATACATCTTTCCAGTCTTTGTAAACCACTTGCCTATAAATAAGCTATTAAAAGGAAACTAACAACCAGATTCCTATTCCCTCCAACACCTACAAAAACAAATCACCTATTATGCATTTAACTCTGTGTCAACTCCCCAGGAATGAAACTTGATTAATATACAATGAAGAAATCAATGTCCTCTTCTGGACAATCATGCTTTTGTGTTACAATCAATGCATGCAGATAATGCATTTCCACACAACTCTGACCTTCTCGTTGTTGAAGAGATCTAAAGATACAGGCATTTATTGAGAGCACTACAATAAAACTGTGTATTTCTTGGATTTGCTGGAATAACTGTATGTTAGGTGATTTGTCATATGGTAAGTCACTTTGTTATTTTAACCAAGAATTGGTTTCATGGAGGCCAAACTGCAACAAAGCACTGAAAGGTAATGTACAGCTTTTATTGACAGTAGTTGTGTTCCACTTGAGACCAAGCATCTCATTGTTAGGTATGAATAAAAGCCACTTTCTAGGCTTTTCTACAGAACGCGTTTCAGCCAACAGAGCACAAATACGCAGTAATTCCATAGCAAGGTACTGTACTTCACCACAGTCACATAGTATTCAATTATACGTAAACCCCCATAAATCCATGTTAAAGACCCACATGATTTGGTTTTTTTTTTTTTTAAGTGAGTGGAAGGACAATATAGTTTCTATCATAATGGGAGAATTCAGCTTATTGTAGATGATGTTTGTAAAGGCTGCGGCCACAGAAAAGGCTCACGTAATACCAGTTAAGCGGGAAAGGAAAAGTTAGCAAGAAGGTCTCTACCAGTTCAACTACAATAAAAAAAACGGATTTTTTTTCTCTCCAAAGCAGAAAAAAAACAAGCAGAATTAAAGATTAAACATAAGAACCAACTTTAGCAAAACCTGGGGAGAAGAGGCTAACAACGTCCTGTAAAGAATGTCACAGGAAGTCCTCATTTTACCACTATGCCAGAGTTAATCTGAAAACATTCATAACATAAATCCCTAATGAAAAAACTGAAAGCCTTTTAAGTCATATGGATGTATACAGAGATGATTGTTTAGTTAATAATACCCTCAAACATTAAGAATTGGGCTACAACTCAACCTTAGCCATGAGTCAAATCAGAACAATTAAAATACTGACTTAGCTCAAAACCAATGAAAACTCTATTCTCTGCCAAAAAGCCATGGTAGGAACAGCAGCTAGCTGGCATGGGGAAGTGTTTAATTACTCCTCAATATAAGGGCATAAAATTTGAGAAATTACTTCAAAGTGTATGTTGGTAAAAATGACAAGCATTTTAAGAACAACAATAATTTGCCTTCACAAAGTTGTGGAAAAGAACTCTTACTAAGACGTTTTATATCTGCCTTTCACAACTGCTGCATGAAGGAAATAATTGCAAAATAGCAAAAAATGACTACTTAATGTTACATTTAAAAGCTGTATAAAATAAAACAACACAGATGTGATTGATTTTTTAAGAAAGTGTGTGATTTTCTACATATAACAACATTACCCCCAAAATAAAAGACCTATTAAAAATAAATCTATTACTCCTTACTTGCACATAAGTATTAGCTAATTTGGGACCATCTTTCACAGTGCCTGTCAAACCAACAACCTCACTAAGCCTTTATAAAGCCATATGCCCAAAGTGTCAGTTACACCGGCCAACTTCACTGCCATGTTAGCATATGTCTAAAATTAAGTCTGTGCTCAAGAGCCCCGCTAAATGCAAGTGGCACCAGCGCATCAGAGCCTAACTGGCTGCTACTGAGCTCCATCTCGACCTCTAGAAAAAAACGCCATCTCAGTCACCATGAAGAACACCACTAGTAGTAAGTAAAATAAACTAGTCCAGAAGCTGCACATTTAAATATATACGAAAACATGGTTCCACAAGTATTTTTGTCTCATCTAAGAGTAAAGCTGCTGCCAAAATGTGCAGCCTTGTCTTGGTCTACAGATCTGCAGCCACTTGCACTTGACACCTCCCTGGCGTTGACCCAAGTATTCCTATAGAAAGCTCCTACAAGGCAAGTCAGACTAAGGACCTTGTTGCTGTCCATAGAAATCCCAAAGATACTGCCGAGGAGTTGTTTCACAGTTCTCTGTGTAGGAACGTGTGACCAAGAGTGGCATGAGGAAGGACAAAGAGCAGGGACTACTCCTTTCAGTACCGAATTACACTTACGCCAAATGAAAGCCTTGCCACTGGTGAGATTCTCCAAGAGGAAACCCCACCTCCAGGCGGAATCTCTGTGCTGAATTTAGAAGCCTTCATTGGTGAGATAATGACTTTTTAAGAAGCATCTCCTAAGCAGAATTTTAGAAATTGTCAATGTATTCAAGCCCACTGAAATCTGAAAAGATGACAGGAAAGAGAATAATTTATCAATTATTTTAATTTTTATATTTTACTGAGGCAACCTATGATGCTGGAGTATAAATTAAACTGAATTTAGTTTGTCCATCCCTAAAATAGATTTGACATACAAACACAAACACAAGGTCAAGGTCACAGATCAGCAAGAAAGATTACAAAGAGAACTGATGTAAGAGCTGACATTTGATCAAAGCTCCTGGATATATTTTTTAGTACACTTACCAGAAATACTACTACATTTTCTTCACATTGGTACATTACATGTTTTAAGTATTCCCTACCTTTAGGAGCAGCTGCCCTGTGTTTGTTTATTTTGACAAGAGATGTTAGGCAACATATCAAGTAAACTAAGGAAGAAATATTAAGTTAAATGAAAAGGAAGTGGAAGACACTTTTTGCCATCCTTTTCACTCTATTCAGCTATGTGCTGATACATATTAAATCACAAATCCAAAAGGAGAACCCACTCAAATATAGGACATGACAGTAAGACCACTGCTAGAGAATCAGGACCTCAGTTTATAACTTCATGCAGTCCAAGTTACTTATCTTAATATAGCAATTATATATTTGGATGTGTACTTCCGAACACAACACTCGCTTATCTGTCCTAATTATCTGTGTGCACAGCATGTATTTCTCAATTAAAAAAAAAAAACTCTTAACACAAGGTCTGTGCAGAACATAATCAAACTAACCTCTTCTGTAATCAGGACAACATTTACCTCCTAGAAAGCTTCTTTAATGCTGAACGCAGGTTAAACACGGAGGCAACAGTTGAAAGACTCATTAAAACTCAGCTGCTGAAAATAGTTACCAATGAAAGTAATTTACTGATCTATCCATCCACCCACCAATACATTCTCAAAGCTTTAAACACATGCTGAAGAATATTTAGCTTACAGGTCATGTCCAGCAGATGTGCCTTCTGACGCTTAAGCAAGAGGAAGAAAAGGTGTCTTGGGTGACACAACGTCATATGATGTTCACAGCTATACCACTGCCACAAAGTTTAGATGCTCACTGTAATAAGTAGTAATTTAAAGAATAGTGTGGCTCGTACTCTTACTTCTGAACCCCCACTTTCAACACCAGCACAGCTCTGATGTTAGTCTAGACATGACTGGGAGTAGTTTATATTTAGACAGAGAGCTATGTCTATAAATAGGACCATTTGTGCTGGTATAAAGCTTTTATTGGAACTCATTTGGGGTGACCTGTGAAACTCACTTGTATGTGGGCATCTCAGACATTGCCAGTTAAACCTTCATGCCATCACACACACCCTTCTGCATCTCATTTCAGCTATGCTTCAACATTTGTTTACTGATTTTCCTCCATTTAACTTTAGTATAGGTATTACATTTACAGCACTCTACCTGTGTGATTGGTTTGGCTCAACTAATGAAGAGGCCTTAAATGAAAAAGACAAAAAAAAAAAGGCAAGTTTTAAAAAGTTGTCTCCTTATTTAAAACATCCGTCACAAGAATTAGATTGTCACCCTTTTAAGCTATAGTATCGCCTGAGCTACTAAAGCAAAATACAAATCACTCCTGAAGCCTGGGATGCAAGCTTCTCAGCACCAATGGTATAAGCGTTTTTAGCCCTGATAGTGATTCTTCAGATCTTAAAACAGCCACTGGTTTAAGATCAAATTAAGTTAAGTTGTAGACCTTGGGGCAATACAATTCTGCTCCTCCTTAGTCCCTCTTGTTCTAAATCCTTTCAACAAAATGGGAGAAAATGGAAGGTTTGGGATTTTTTTTTTCCCCCAAGTGGAACTTCCATCCTTCCTATTTTGTGAAAGGCTGATAAAGCCTCTCGCTGCATTGAAGTGTTAGGAAGGAAAAACAAAATAATCAAGTGGTGATTATGAATCAAGATTAAAAAAAAAATACAACAGAGATTCATTCGACATCCAAACAAATCAGCACCTTACTCTGAGAACCAATCACACATGAAAATATGTATATAAGACATTTCACAACCAAAAACATTCTAGGAAATGTATTAGCTTATCAGCAGTACAGCTACCCAACACTTCAAACTAAGGCAAGTATATTTGGAGTCCAACAGCTTATTTAAGTTTATTGACGCATGAAAATTCAAATGCACGAAAAAGCTTTTACTGTAATTGAGCTATATTACAGTTAGTAACTGTTCATGCAGTATCATGTTAGGTCTTCTCATGCTTACACTGGAAAGAAAAAAAAAAAAAACCCACCAACTTTTTTTAATTGTTATAACCAAACCTTTAATACAAGAAGTCAGCAGCAGGTTTTTTTTGTGGTGGTTTGGTTTTCTTTTTTTTTGGTGCAGGGAGCAGGGGGTTTCTGCTAGTTCTGAATTTTGGATCGAATCCCCTGCTTTTCAAGCAACAGGGATGCGGCAGGCTACTATCAGCAGGCAGTGGTGGGTTTAGTCTCTTTCTTACTGTGACACCATGGAGAAAATGTCTGAAACCTAATTCTATTCCATTCCTCTTTGGAGGGCTTGAACAGGCAAAGCCAAAGCTTTCTGCACACAGAGCCTAACATAAACCATTTCAAGTGTGCTGTCTTTTAAAAAAGGGTAACGACAAACTGCAATGAATGACTAGCCAATATAGCAACAAAAATGAATATGACAGCTAGCACAAAGAAGAGAGTACTTCTGGTCAATTTAGTATTCAAGTAGTCCACAACAGTGGATTATCTTGAAGCACTGGCTGGCTGCCAATGCCCAACTCTGCAAAGGCACTATTTTATTTATTTCTTTATAAAAAGAAAAAAACATTACTACGTGTGGTAATATTTACATGTGTGAAATGTCAAATCAGGTTTTTAAAAATGTTAAAATATAATATTGGTGAATAGTTTAATAGTAAGTCCTTTAACTTCATACATTCTTTTTATTTATTTGTTTGTACTAATGTAAGTAGATCCATGGATCTTAATAGGAGAACAAAATAATGGCAGGATTATGCACACATGCAGATTTGTGCATGAGAGGCATCTAATTGATGCAACACAGATTAAGGCTGCAGAATTAGGCACATGATAGATGGACATCTACCGTACTGAAAAACAGTAATACATCATGACTATTAAAAACAAAGTGGTTCATATTCAAAATGTGAATATTCTTCCTAACGTAATTAGCTATAATTCAGGACACAGTATAGGATTTATTTTTTCTAAACAAGATGTGCAAGATCAGTTATTCAAGCTTTCCCATTCCTCAAGTTGTTCAACATGCACCAACCATAGCAGGTGATCTGGTTTCCCACACGCTGGAAGCCTGATACCGATTTATCATCTAACAAAATTGGCTGGTGGTAACAATGCGAGGCAGTGGGGGGTAGGTGGTGAATTTCCCTCTGTAAATCTTGTCTCAGCTTTTGGGGGGGGGGGGGGAACCCACAGAAACATTGCAAAAGTTGTAGTTACAGTTTTAATCTGTTCACTTAACGTCTACTGCTAAAGTATTGAGAGGGGGAAATTGTCATAAAAAGACCTACAAGTCGTGAATCTAGCAAATTAACACATGAAACTCCACCAAAGTAGCTTAAACTACATATCACATAGTATAAAGTCATTATCTAATAGTTATTATCCATAACCACAACTCTATCGATTCAGCTGATCAGGCTAGGTATTATTTCTAGCTTAATCTGCCACGGTAGAGATCTGATCATGGCTGACAGGTCACAACCCATGTCCTTTGTATTATATAAGGCTATCTTTCCTTCATGTATCTGGAAGAGTCATTTCCCAGCTCAATACACCATCAGTAACTCACTCCAGCGTTTTCTGAATCAATATATAGTAAGGCATTGTCAATGACCTGAAGATAAGCTTCACTGACTGCCTGCATTCCTACTGAACTATACATTTTGTTTCTTCTCTTTTTTAAAGTCTTTATAAGAATCCTGTCACAAAGCTAAAGAAGGTTTTCGTTCAACCCTTGTTGCTAAATTTCATCAGTAAACGATACCGAAAGAACTTCACTGAAGACTAGGTTAATGTGATTTCATTCAACAGCAGGTCAGGCTCATACGTACCTGCTGAATCTTACAGAACCAACCACAAGATGACTCACAAATACAAAATTAATGCAGAAGTGAATCACACAGGACAGGGAGGTACCAGCCAAACAGGGCAACGAAAAAAGACCAGAGGGGAAAAAAAAACCCAAAACAAAACAAAACCCAACCCCACACTTCACAAAGAGACTTTATACTCTAAAAGCATACAATTTAAAATCCATTTGTTGAGAAAAGGCCAGAAGTTTGGTGGGTGATCACGTCTCCAGCTTCCCAGGAAACTTTTAGCAGATTGTTAGCTTTGCACCCTAGCTGGCAATCTCAGGAGAAAGAGATCAAAGACGCTCCAACCTACAATTCTTAGAGGGTTAAGGACCAAAGCTAGTGTGAATTAGATATCTTTACCACTCCATGCCTGGGGTGAGAAAAAATACAGGTTAAACTTCTTCCCAAGTTCAGGGTCAGAAAAGCATACCTTTCAAGTGTCAATGCTGGATCTTTGTCAATCTGCTTTTCACTTCACCCTGCCAAAAATAAATACATTACAATCAGGATGCAGAAACTTCTGGTGGAAAACAATTTTATTTCTTCTGTAAGAGGGAAGTAATTCCATTAATTCAGTATTAGATCATGAAATGGACCCTGTCTAACTTCTTAACAAGGTATCAACAGACTAAAATAAGAGTTTTCCCCCTGAAGTTGGTTATACTAGTGGTTAGTTCATGACAGTACCAGTGCTTGATCAGTGAAACTGAGCTAAGCAAGCTGGTAAATGTAGCATGCCAGGAGAGAGGGAATAGGTCTCCTTGCCCGATAAATACTATCCACTTTGCCAAAAAAAGTTGTCATCAGGAGATTATCTTGATTCTGACACTCCCGCTATCCATTTACCTATGATGGCTTAAAAACAAACCAAAACAAACACTACCACATAACACACCCTCAACATTGCATTCTGCTTTTCTAAAACCTGACTTGCCTTCTCCACTATTATCCTAAAATTACTCTCATTTAGCCTTTTCTCAGCTCCCTACTTCTACAACCCACACTTCTGTAACATTACTGGCATCCAATGACCCTTCCACACTACACAAAACACAGCTGTTACTGTAATCCTTCCCCTCAAGACACTCTGACCATATAACCCTTTACTTCAGGTGTTAAACTGTTCTTATCTTGCTCTAAATTAAGGTTAAAATTTCTCATCTGAGTTCTACAGACATTAATAACTCTTTCATTTCTACCCACATAACCTAACCACTTATTATATCCTTCTTCCTTACTCTGTTGTTTCCACAACACTCATTTTTACTGTAATACTCAGGCACCTCTCTCACAGGAAATTCCATTATGCTTCTGCACTGCTCCCCAGGCGAAGATCATCTATACTCCGGAGGCTCTTTCTTCCTCTCCTCCAACAGTAAATCACCATAGCAAGAATTAATCCAAATCCACCAAAATACCTCCTGCAAACCACAAGCCAAAACACAAATGATGTATGTTGCTTGCATTTCCTCACAGATTCACACCACACTGTTTGTTCCCATTCCCTCATCATAGTCTATAGGAAGTTTAAAATATCCATACCTGTGAGATACTGAGTACATACATAATACTAGTTTAGCTGGATAATTAAATGAAGCTCTAGAGCAACACTGACCTCCAGGATAAGTACGTGCTCCCTTCCTCTTAAAAAAGAAAAAATCCTTTTATTGCTTTTGCAGTACAACAATACTGTACTGTAGTAATACATTTTTCACCCAGTAACTTTCTTTTACTACATATGATTCGAGGGGAAGGAAAGAGTGATACACACTAAAAGATCAACAGAACACAGAGATTAATGATATGGAGAAAAGGGTACAGAAGGGCTAAAATAGAATGTAGAAGGGCTAAAATACAGCATCAAAGGGCTCCCCTTCTCTTGAGCTGCTGCTATTAAAAAAAATCTAGTGAAAGCTCTTTCCCTTCCCTGGACAGTACAATGACAATATCCGTGGCCCACTGCAATTTGTTTTCACTTCAGACAGTGCAGATGGATGAAAGACCAGAAAGACCAGCAAAGGAAAGGTAATGCTGCTCCTGGGAAAACTTATCTTCATAATGACATTTATTTACTTTTAATCATGACAGTAAATGGTGCCAAGGACTATATGAACCGGGAAACTTTTGAGGAGGAAGGTGAAGCCAGAGAAAGTACCTGTCCCAGGGACTGGTTAAACATAAACCCAGACCTCTTTCAATGAAAGAAAGGGCGCTTTCTATACCTCAGCTGCCTTAATGAAATAACCTTCTGAGACCAAACAGCAGACTTAATTCTGCAAGTTTTCCACTTTTTTGAACATAAAGTCTCCTCCTACTCCTCAAATGAGAGGAAATGGATTTACTGGGTGTAAGTCTGATTTCAGTTAGAAAGTTAACTCATCTTCCTTCCAAAGCTCCTTTGGTATCTCTCTACCAAATCATGCAACCCAGAGCTTGCTTGCAGCACTTCTGAAGGTGAACAGTTTGGCTCACCAAGAATAACCTACTGGGATGCAAATTCCACTTGCCTTCTTTATATTCTGCCAGGTTTATGAGAGCAAGTCTGTCTGCGCTTGACATTTGCTGGGAAACACTGCATGGCATAATTACTATTGTAAAACATTATATATTCTCCTAAATTCAGACTACAACCCCAAAGTGCTTACAAACGAAGACAAGATACAGGGATAACTAAGCAGAAAGGAAGGGTTGTAGAGAAAAAGGAGGTTTCAGGAAGAAGAGTGTCAATCGCAGGTGAAGACAGCGAGGCTGTCCAAGCTGCCTGGGACACTGTCTCACAAACAAGAAGTCCTGAAGAGTAAGAAAAAGCAGAGCAGAAACAAGATTATGTAGGATAGCGCACACTCTGAAAGGACACATCAACCTGTTTCATTAAACTACAAAGCCAGAGGTGAAATTCTAGGTACAGCAGTTTCTAAAACATCTGCTATATTTCTCCAACATTGTATGAAGTATTTCCACTGAACTGCAATAAACATTATGTTACAATGTATACAGATAGGAAGACAAAGTCTTCAGGGGTTAGATTATTTTTATTGCGATCTTGACCACTGGAACAAGAGGGAGGACTGGAAGATCTAAAACATCTTGACTCCATAATCTGTTGTTGAGAAAGGGGCAGGAGGGAGGGAAGGAGGAAAATCAGTACGCTACTCCCCATCTATCACCATTCAGACCAAAAGCTCCACTTATACTGGGGGATACTGTACTGGGGGTGGGGGAGGGTGGGATGGGGGGGGAGGGAAGAGTCCAAAATTAAAATTAACAGACTGAACTATTCTTGTCATTCACTTCTACATATGAAACGCAAAGTGTGCACTGAATGTGAATTATTTTTGTCAGCTGCCTGATAAGACATGAATGACTCTGAAGAACATGGAATAACAACAGCCTCCTTTTTGCTAATACATCTGAACATAACATTACTGAAAGCACCTTTCTTGACTTTTCCATGAATTTTTGTATTCACCTTTAACTACCTTTAAAGCAAATGGGTATCTTCCAAGAGCAAGCATGATCCATGTTTCTCACAGACATCAATCACAAGAAAGGTAATAGTATTTATGACAGTTTCCTAGCGCACATCCAAAAAACCTAGACTATTTGATGGGGACATGTAAGCAAAATCTTTGCCACTCTAGGTACTGCCACTAAAACCTCTCTTGTTAAACATTTCCCTTTGTTCAATTAGCAAATTTGATTACGGGTTTAATTTTTGCATAGTAAAGCTCATCTGGCCATTTTTTATTTCAAATTGGTTTGCACTCCATCATGACTGGCTGAATGCTAAAAAACCCTTTGACATAGTGACTTCATAAATTGTGGAAAACAGAAGAAATGCTCTTAGGAGCAGAGAACTGTTGATAAGAGACTTTCTCCTCTGTTGACTGTACTCTGTCAGCTGTAACTATGTGCAAGGGTCCACACATGCAAATTACATAAAACATGCATCTGAACTACCCTTCCATGAAATTATTTTCTTTGTTAAAATGATAGTCACAGATAGAAAAGCTGAGAAGAAGAAAGGGTCTGAAGTTGACCGAGCATCCTCTTTTTCTTCAATGCGGCATACAACCACCACTTAAAAACTCTAATTAAAAAAGAACCTTGATGTACTATGCCACCAAGCTCCAGACAGAATGTAACATTCTTAACTATGGAAGGGATTTTCAGACTTTTCTATCCATTACATGAGTCTGGAAATGGAACTCCCAAACTGTTTCAGACTCGAGTGAACTACAGAATTCAACTCCGTATTACTTATACGCGAAAAGTGAGGTCATAAAAAACCCACCCACAAACAAACTAATGACAAGTAAGAGGCATTTCAGTTACCAAAGACCTATTTCAATTTGACATCTAAATATCTCCTGTTAGATGGCTTCTGCTCTTTACAGACTGATCATAGTAATTTCACTCCATTGTTCACCAGGCCCTCTTATTACGTGCAATGTGTGGGTCTAAAACACGTTGGAGGCTAACTGGGCACTGTCAAAATTGGAAGAAAAAAGTTATTCTGTCTTTGAACAAAACAGGACACTTCAAAAAACATCAACGAATGTATCACAGCAGTCCTTTGGAGTATTCCCACTTTACACATAAACAGCAAGCACAGGTGAAGATTAAGCAACTTGGCCACAGAGTCACACAAAGTCCCTATCCATAGCGCAGGAAGAAAGATTTTCTAAATCTCAGTTTGGTCCTTTAATTGCAAGGTATTCTGTCTCTACAGTTTGTGGGTAGGGTGTTTTTTTTTCCTACTGGTGAAACAAAACAACAATTGAGTACACTAAACTTGAGGAAACAATAGGGACTACTAGAGGAACAGGACTTGCACACCACAGTAAATGCCTTCATCTTCCAAAGTACGAAAAATTACCAACACTGCCATCACCCTTAGGGGGAGAAGTGTGCCAGTCAAGTACAGTCAATACAGGTTTTCCACCATACCTGCTGAACGATGTTCTCCCCAAGAAGACAACTGTGTCAGTACTGAACTGAAAAGATGAATGATAGCATTAGCATCAAAAACATAATTCCACCAACTCGCCCTATTTTTCAGCATGTCAGATCTCTGAGACAGTCTTAATGAGCTGAGCAAGCAATATTGAGTTGGAGCTGGAAGGACCACTGCACAGCATCAGCAGACACAGTTTTACAGCAGTGGCTCTTCTGATCCAACTGCCCACTTCCAGTCTGTTTCCTAACCAAGAACAACAAAGTCCTTTTTATGCTGAAGTAAGGATCTTTTGCAGTGAAGTATGTATAAATGTGTATACAACATACCTAAGGCTAATTCAGCTGCACTACATTCACAGCATTGGATAGCTTGGATGGACTAGAAAACAGGGTCTGTGTTCACCCATACGTACACCAGTGTATAAACAAAACCCCAGCAGTCCATGCCATGCGAGAAGTAGAGCTATGAAAGAAAGGCGACTGAAGTTGCAAGAGCAAGTGAATCCAGACAGGCAGCTTTTTTGCATGTGCTGAACTGCTCCACAGTGCCTAGGTTCCGGAACCCTGAATTATACCTAGCCTGACTGAGCACCCTCTGCAAGTCGCACCAGTAACTAGAACTAACCCTGCAGAAACAAGAGTCAGAGCCAAAAAGCACAGGGAAAATATTCATCCCTGTAATAATCAATATTAACATTTTTCCTGAGGAGTTCTCACAAATTCAAATTCCAGCTTCAGGAGCTGGAAGTTTCCCAATTGATCAGACTCACTAAATAACTCTAGTTCCACCAGTTACTCATTTGTAGAACTTGCAGATAGCTGCTACACGTACTCTTTGCCAGAGTGGGAGAAAAATATATCAAGTGACTGCCATTGGCTTTACAAAACATGTAAGTCTGGGAGGAGGGGAAGTATCCCAAACGTTGTAACTTCTAATAGTCAGTGCCACCTATGGTTGATGTTGCTACAGCAAAGATCCAAACAAAGAACTAAAGGTGTTTGGAACTTCCAACAAGCCCCAGGTTTTTCAAATGGCTTTTGATTAGGCAAAGAAGATTAATAATCTTGTCTGCTCTAGATGTACCATGATTGCAACAGGTAATTGTGCTAGTACCAAAACCAGGTACCAATTCTTTCTATGATTTCAAGACATCTTAAAAAGACAAAACCTTGTTCATGAAGTGCAGCTTTCCACTGTATCTTACCATGCTCACCCCTTCAAGTAAGACTGATCACGTTTTTATTAGCGGCTCCATTTCAATCATTCAATCCGATTCCGCTGCTGCAGACGCTTTGTCCAGTGGTCAGGGAAAAGATGCCAGAGCTTATTTCATCAGGCCTTGTAAAATCCTCCCCCATCACCCCAACAGAGTATCAGCCACACTTTTAATTTTCAGGGAAAGTTAACCAACACGATAGACAAAATAATTCCCTCCAGAGGTTTCTCAGCAGACTCAGTGCAGTACACAAGGCCATTAATTACACAACTGCCTTTAGCATTAGCAGGAATCTGGTAGCTACAGCACTGTTTGAGTTAAGTCTGCCTTCAGTATCTGCACAGAAAAATCTATTTACTTAGAGAAGTCATGCAACACCTCAGCTTCCTCTTTTCTTTACTATGGTAAAGCATGGTAACAGAAGGAAAGGGGGTGGAGATGAGGAACAGGCATTTCGATCTCAAGCAAGGCACAGCTACCTTTCAAAAACATACCTAAACTGGAATTTGCCTCTAAAATCTGCCCAACTTGATCAGAAGCTCAAGTGTCAACTCTTACTTAAAACTCCAGTAAATATTTCCAGAGGAAAGATGGTGTTACACAGCTAACCAATGCTGGAATCAACTGCATGCCTCCAATGTAAATTAAGAATGTTTTTAAAATCTCATTAATTCTACTTGGGGTTTTGTTTATTTGTATTTTTGTTTGGTTGTTTTTTTTCCCTCCAAATACAGCAGTCCACTCCAGGCTAAACTGCATTCTAAAATTTGCATTAAGATTTTAGTGTTATGAGTCATGCTCATTCAGTAAAATTGGCAGCAAAAGTTTTAATTCTGCAAACATCCTTCTACATTCCATTTTAAGAAAAAACAAAACAAAACAGAAAACCAGGAAAATCACACACTGCCCAGGCTGATATATTCCATGGCACTAGGAAAACCGAGATATCAAAACCACACACTCATCAGTCCTCTTTTAACTGTGGTCTGAGGAATCTGCCTCATACCTACTGATACACTAATAATTGACAACAGCAAAACAAAACAAAAAACCTGCAATTCCCAGGACTGGCTCTACTCATAAGAGGAATTAGAAGTCTCAAAGCAGTCACAGCAGTCTTGACTGGTAAAATGTTTTCAAGGACTTGGATTTAATCACATATCATTTTCTTTTCCTCTAATCATTTATTTAAAGTCATAGTTTGAATTATTTATGAACAAAAGTTAATTGCACTGAAATGCAGTATTGTCCTGTATTTATCTCACACCTTCTTCAGAACTAAACTGCCTGCCACTAACTGGTTAAAATCTACAAAAAGTCAATACAGAATTTAAGATAAGATTTAACCATTTCTGCAGTATTACTGCAATTAACTTCCACAATCTTATCAAATATGGTCTGGCCATCTGCTGTGTAAATTGTGCAACCATTTTTTACTCACTTTTGTTATCGTTACAACATGTGTCTATATTTCCAAAGGCGTCCAGGGGGAAGTACAGCTCATTCACAAAACATTTCCTTTGAATAAATAAGTTTTGACTAATTAGTTGTAATTAAAGTCATCATTATTTCAGTACAAACAATCACATCACAGAGCCTCCCTATCCAGCATTCTTTGAAATTTTCTTAGCTGTCAAAGGATCTCGAAGATCAACGACTTGCATGCATAAGGCTGTATTCACACTCTTTGCAAGGTGTAAAATGTAAGCTCAAGGGTACACTCATATAAATATACTGCACATCTATAAAGTGTTAATCTTAAGTCGGCAGGCCATATGACGGAAGTAACTATTATAGTGCATGACTGCTCTTCAGCATGCAGCGTTTTCCAAGTCCCTCATTTCCTTAAAGCAACTCATTTACTTGTCACCTGCCAGGACAAAGAGTAGAGAGAGGATTTTGCAAATGCCTCTGTGCCTTGTGCATGGTGATAACATACCAGGAAAGATGGATTTTCATTTTCTCATCAAGTTATTAGATTAGGTTTACATGCAGATTTAAATGCCCAGGACAAGTCTGCCACCTGTCCTAAACTTAATTAGTCGGGAACGTCTGCATGACAAGAGCAGATACTTCAGATGTTTTGGAGTGACCGCAAGCAAACATACACATAATCACCAACACAACTTCAGTGATGCCAAGAACGAAGCACTACGCACAGGTCTCTGTGAAACAGCCTGAGTTTTATTAATGGAGTGCTTCATACTTCCCATCAAACACACAGCTGGCATCAGCTGAGCATCTATAAAACCAGAGAATCAACTGTGTAAAGTCTGCAACTAAGTTACGGAAATGAAGAGCACTAGCTTTCTCATCAAAATACGGGTGCGTATTTGGGGGGGGGGGGGGAGGGAGGGAGGCAGAGATAAAGGCACAAATCCTGTAAGACTTTTCCTCAGCTTTGTTCTTGTTGTTTATCATAGCAGCACATGTAAGGTTTTCACATTTTTATACCTACCCTCCCGCCTCACGTAGGATCAGTGCAGCAGATTAAAAACTACGAAAAACCCCCGCATTCTCATTTAAAGAGGCAAGCACATCCACATGTTCAAGTATATTTCACATTTAAAAACTAAACCAAAACCCCCTTAAAAGGTTAATCAGAATTTTATTGTGTAGGTACACAGCAACTACTGATGCAGACGTGAGTAACTGAATATAACATTCAGTTATCCATCTCCTTACGTTGCCATTGGCACATACAATAAATTTGTCTCATTAGCAGGGGCTACTTAGTTCCGTTGTAGTAAACAAAGCTGACGATAACGACAGCCTCGCATACTTTTCATTCATTCACATATTTTTCTTTACTTAGACTCCTAGCATGTGCCATAGAAGAGACGAACGTTAAACATTCCTGGAGTGTCACAATATGTAATACAATAAAACAGATTACAACCATACCTTTCTTTCACAGCAGTGGTGCCAAGCACAGGTACACTGTAGCAATCAATTTGTTCTGCAGACAGTAAGGCTTTCATAGAATACTAATGCAAAGTCTCTTTTCTTTCTCCTTCGACTTGACTCCCCAATGCCCGGGTCCCGACCAATACAAGGAGGAGGGCGGAATGTCTTCTGCTGAGATAACCACAACTACTAATCAAGTATACGTGTACAAGGGCACAGGATTAAACCTCCACCAGGCTTGACTCGGGCACAGAGAGCAGCTAAACACATGCACAGCAAGGTCAGAATTAAACACATACACACACACACGCACGCGCATCTACTTGAGTGAACTAATTTATCACACTTTACCACTGACGGCTTTTTACCTCGGGGGAGTAAAATTACATCCTGGTGAACTGACGAGGTTCAGACATAACAGCTTCCAACAACAAATCAGATCTCTCAGAAATGGGAAGCGTGCTCCTAGGTGAACACTCCTCTCCCAGCTTAGCAGGCTGTTTCAGAAACTCGGTGCATGCCACGCGTGTCTGTACGTGCGTGCACGCGTTAGTGCATGCATGTGTGCGTGTGCAAGCATGTGCACACACGCACGTGTGAGCGAGACACCATTAGGCATTGGCTAAAACAGAACGGTACCGTTAAAATCCAAAACCAGGCAATAACTCCCTTTGAGAGAGTTTTCTTTTTGATTGTATTTATCTTTACCTCTTAACATAATCAATCAAGTCTAATTACTCCAGAAGAAAGCATTTTATTATTGTCTAACATAGCAAATGTCAAACAAGCTGTTCATTTACCTTGAAGTTTATTAGCATAGAAATGCAACATGAAGATGCTCTCAAAATATTGTCACTTGTACTCACAACATTTTCGAAAACCCACTTAGCAGGTTTTTATTGCCTGGCATAGCTGGATACTGTATCAGTTCTTAAAATAGGCAAGGCATTATCTTAACTGTATCGCCCTTGAGCTGATATAAGACTTTTTCTCTAAACATTCAATTTATATATAACTTTTCTCTTTGGTTCTTTTTATTTAAACACTTCTCCCACATTCCAGTCAGCCATACATACATGGACACATGAGTTTTCATGAAGGTTCATTCACATGTATTTCAAGTAGGGGTAAAAGTGAAATGCTGAAATTCAAAAGCAGGGATTCTTCCCCTCTCCATAAGTTCTGCCCTGTCTTGCATCCTTCCTGGTATTTTCCTTACAGTACATGCAGATGTACATTTTACCAAAAACATTGAGAGGAGCCCTATAAATTATCATCAGCAGGGGTTTAACAACATTGCTCTTGCATGTGATCTGTACTGGGAAGAAAACACTGCACAAATACTCTCAAAAATAACCCCAAAAATAACGCTTGGCACTTTACCTAGAATAAATTAGCAAAATATTTTTGAAATATCAGTGGCTTCCCAGAGACACCAGGAAAAAGCAGCATTAATCAATACTGATGAATTTGTCCTTGACATACTGACCGTGTCATCGGGCTATTGTCATGTGATATCATGTCATTTCCCCACCTGGCTCATGACCTTGTCCTTTAAATGACCCAAAGCTTCCCTCAAGTAGCAGGAGGCCCCTCCCCGCTGTCTCAGCAAGGTCGAACGGGTCAGCGTGTCCTCATCTATAATCCAGCACCATTTGTCAGCAGGGAGGCTGGAGGAGGCAGGCTTGCTACAAGGGGAGAATGCCCAATTAGGCAGCTGTCACACAAAGCATAGGCTGCAAAATTATCCCCTGTCAAAAGAAAGAGCAGCTGCGGGTGCCAATTACAGCAACCTTTCAACCCTTTAGGTACTGGAAACTACACAGAAGTAAATGAAGTACAATTAGTGATAACAAATCGATGAATTAGGACAGTAAATTAGAAATTACTAGCAGGTGAGCTGAGGTCTCCCATAATATTAAGGGCACGGCACACCCCAGGCAAGGGCAGGAACGTACAGCTTTCACAGAGCACACCAGTTTCGTCCTATCCATCTTTCTTGCATGGAGCCTGTTTTCCTCCATCGTTTTCTTCTCACAAGCCTTGTCCGAGCCAGATAGCGCAGGGAAAGGCAAAAAAGCAACTCAAAGAGGAAAGAAGTTGTAGCGCCTGATCTTCCCTCTATCCTGGCAAATGCAGCTTCCTCCTTTCTGACAAGGAGGTCCTCAGAGCCAGCACAATCTCTCTCTAGTAAGCATACTCCATTTCAGCCTGACATTTGACATTTGCTGCGCCTCATGTTCCAGCCGAACAAGATTTACCCCAGGAGAAAAAAAAACCAAAAACCAAAACACACACAGAACACAAAACACCCAAACAAAACAAAACCCAGAACAACAAGAGAGAAATTCTCAGTAAATTTAATGCCTTTTATACCTGAAACACTTAAATTTGAGTTAAGTGCTAGACTTTTGATCACAGGCAGAAGACTTATTTCTCCACATCTCAGTGCAGCGGCATTTCTGAGCACACGTACATATAGCCCTAAGCTTGCCAGCAAAGTTTCTGTTCAACCCTTTTTTTTGTCTTTTGTTCCCTTAGTGAACAACTTCTGAGTATTTTTTTTGCCCTCACTATTGTCTTAAGCATCCAGCCTGGGAAGCCACTGCGTGCTGGTACCAAAAGGCAGGCCATACAGACCACAGCAAATCCGGCTTCTCCTCCAGTGCGGTGGGCACGGGGGTCAGCCCCTCCAGCCAGGGTGAGGCCTGCCCGCGGGTGCCTCACCCCGTGCACCCCCAAGGCAGCCACAGAGGGGTGGCCATCCTACTAGTCCCCAAAGCGTTTACAGAACAAGTAGTCTATAACACAGAATAAGAAAAAAAAAAAAATACAGGAGGATGAGATCAAAAGGATGGATAATTAACGTACAACCACCTCAAACTATGGTTAAGACAGGTGTACCAATGCCTTTATATTTAGGTGCTTTGAGTCAAAGAAACAAGCAAATCTGAGGAACAAAATTAAAAGTCCAAGATGCCACCTCCTCTTTCCAGCCACCTCACAGACATTTCAAAGTAAGCGAAGTTGCCATTTATCTTGTCAATTCTCTCCTTTCATTCTCTATTCCCTAATCTCAAATCTACCTTCTTTATATTCTTCTGCCTTGAAACCACGTTGAGTACTGAGGACAGTAGTCCAGATTTCTCCCAGCAACAGTTCTGAAATAATACCTGTATACTTGCACAGTAACTCATACATGTACTCACACACATGCGCGTGTATATTTATGCTAATATGTTCACCAAAATATGAAATGTGGTAGAAGTCAAGTCACTGATCTCCAAGAAGCAATTTCCTATTGCTATCTCTTGATCTCCAGCCAGCGTGGAATATTTCACTGCTTAAAAAAGAAAGAAAAAAATCTTGCTCCCATAACTCTGATAAGAGAAAGCATAACACAACGCTAACTATAAATAGCTGTAAAAATGTTCATTTTACAGCAGTTGCAGTAATGCTCATTAAGTTTGACATTTTCTTTTCAGTAGCATATGGAAACCGTAGAGTACTGAAAGAGTTAATGTGTTTAGAATTCAGTTTCCATCATAGTTGGGTGACTATCTCTTTAAATAATTTAAATCCTCTCCATCAACTACAAAGCTGTTTTGAAGCCATTTAGCTTTGTTCTTTACATGTGTTCTAATTAAGAAATGACCTTGTCATCACACACACCAGAAATCCTGGATTATTTCCTGCAGCAAAAATCTACGAAGACCCCCAAAAAAACCCAGACAAAAAGAAAAAAAAAATACAATTCTTCCTTTAGTGAGGAACTGAGGAAGTTGTTGGTTGGCTGAATGCTGAAGCAGTTTCACCGCATAATTTTTGTGTGTGTATGTGTGCGTGTGTGTGTTGTTGAATGTCACAGGGCGGGTTAGCGTGACCTTGAGCTGCATCAGCAGCACAGCAAGGGTCGAGATGCCTGCAGGCGCCCTTGTACTGGATTTGCAAGACAAAAACCTTCAAACTGGCTGAAGGACATCTTAAATCTCTTCAAAGGTTTTCCGAACTAATCTGGGCTGCTCTTAGCCGGATCTGTGCCAGTGTGTGAGGCAAAATTAAAAACAAGGTCTTTGACAGGATGTTGTCTCCTCTTAACCCTTCTCATGCAGGAGGCAGCGCATCACAGGTGTGCTGAAGGCACACTTTAATAAGCCACAGAGAGGAGCGCGGTTCCACCAGCAGCGTTCTTTCATAACGAAATTACGTAAGCAACCGTTGACTAGGAAGGGTGCCGTTACTAACACCGAACCTCTCCACACAGCCATCCCCATCCCTCTCCTCTCCTCCCCCGCAACTTAAACTGTCATCTTTCCAACCGGTGTGAGGAGCTGTCAGAGCACTGCGGTGACATACCGGGCTCAGCAGGCTCCCTCCGCAGACTGCAGGCGGGAGAGGGGTGCTGGCCGCCTCGCAGCCCCACACCCTCCCTAAATATCGTGGGTGAAGATTACTTTTTCAGAGTGCGAGTGGCAGCACCTACCACAATACGTTGTGTGTTTAGGCGAGGCAAATTAAGAGGAGGGTCAGGAGCGTGCAAGAGGGTTGCTTTGGCAGGCATCAGACATGTTTTATGAGAAGAAATTTAAAAGCGTCCGCTCCTCATCTTAACCTCTTATTTCCTTCTCAGTCATCCTGAGCCAAGAAGGAAGTAGAGGAGAGGATATTAATATGCGACAGGCCTACCAAGAGTTTGAGAGCATGACTGTACGCATGGGGGAAACAAAAATAAATAGAAGAAATTGCCCAGCCTGCCTGCTCTTGACTGCTTATCATCAGACAAGTGACACGGGCTTTCTAAAAACTTGAGCCAGCATGCAGAGAGTACCTCTGGAAAAGGCCCTAGGAACACATGGTTACTCTATGAAACCACAAGTTTATCCAGTGGATTTGGCAGCATTATTCGAATGCAACTATCAACACATCGAAGGGATGAACGCTTTCTTCAGAAACATATTTGCACACAAAACCTCCAATTCCAACCTCAGTAAGAAGAAGTTTGCCAACTAGGTGGTAGCCTTCTGTATACTTAGTTAGAAAGTCACATGGGTTCCCACATCTGAAAGCAAAGAAAAACCATCACCACCTTCTCCTCATCTGTTTTAGTGGTGGTGTTATTGGTCTGATTAAACTATCAAATTTCTGCAAGGAAAAAAAATTAATACAAATAGGTTAAAATAACCTCAGCTTAATTGAGAGGAGCCAGCATCGCACTTCAGAACTGCCTTTTACTATTTCTAGGATATCTGCCAGGCAAGTCCTTGATGAAGACGGAGCCGTTTATACCAGCAGAGGGTGTTGCGATTCTTTCCGGTTGAGCACCGAGGGCTTCATTTAGTCTGGGTTTGTACGGTCATTTTTTAAGTACTACAGTCTCTTAGACAGGAGCAAAACACATTTAAGTTTACTGAAGAAGGACACAGCTTTGGCAGTTATGTCACAACTGTTATAACACTACCCTCCACCTCCCACTAAAATAGATTCACTCTGTCACTCCCGAGAACTGCAGCTCTTCTCACAAAATACCCTCCCTGTTAGAAGACTTTTGCAACTTTAAGGGTAGTTTTCAGTAGTATCAGTGACTGTGCCTCCTGTATCAGCAGAGGAGCAACTCACACCACACAGAGGTTTTTCCACAGACCTACCAAGGTTTCCAAGGCATTTGTTATTCTTGGACAGAGGGCCACAGCATTCCTGCAGTGCTTGGATGTCAGAACAACCCCCAGGATTACTCAGAGCAGTTTCAAGGCTTGCTCTGCCCTACGGACCCAGCCCACCTCTGCTCCGCAGCCATAGGGGAGTGGGAGGCTAGAGGTGGCACACAACCATGCATGCCTTCACCACCACCTCGCGGCCTCTGGCAAATGGAGATTGAACAGATCCACTCACGTGGTTCATTGATCTTTCTGCACAAATGTGTCCTTTTTGTGGCCTTTAAATGACAGGGCACCATACAGGCACGAACTGTCATTTGAAAATAAGGAAAACGTTTTTGAAAAACCAAACAAAAAACCCCCAAACAACACAGTCACTTAGCGTATTACACAATTATTGTAGTACTGGGTCCTACACTGTGCTTCTTGGAAAACTTTCCAGTTTACCCCAGGGTTACTAGAAAAAGGGATTAGGAGAGACCAGTTTAAGTAGATCACATGTTACACGTTAGCCTAGCAGAAAATACTAAGAAGTGTTTTCATGGTACGCATAGCTGACCATGCAACATCTGCCATTTCTTAAGTTTCTCCAACACATAACAAGTCAAAAATATATTATGGGTTTTCCAAACATCAAGTGTTGTGAAACCCCCCAAAACAAAAACAAAGAACTCGTGTTGCAATGTTCCAGCTGAGCAGGGTGATTTAAAGATGCAATGAAAGCTTTCAAGCCAGTAGTCATTGCTGCCAAGTATGGGACACATTGTGTGGCCCTGCCAAAAGTAGAAGCCAAAACCCAAAAATACAAATTAGCAGCTTTCTTCCAGGACCACAACAGTCCAGCGAAAACTTTCCAAGTCAGGCTGTCCCAAGAGAAGCCGTGAGTGTGGCTATGCAGCACCTAGCCACAACTCAAAAGCTACAGCAGCAACATGCGTGCCCATACACCCAAAACACAGCCATCATGACACTGTAACATCTGTGAAGTCAGTCATTCATTTCTAACCATCTCATAAAAATGGCCTTTGCAGCTAGGAGCTCTCATGGATGCCAAGTGCAGAGAGGCAGGTTGTTCTCTATGCACTTGGCTCCCAACGTAAGCATGCTTGCACAAGCATGTGCAAGCCGTATAATGGACGGGACGAGCATTTTACAACCCATCCAAGTACAGGTTGCTCACACAACCTTAATTCTGCCATTTTCTAACTGCTGATTCTGACTATACAATGATGTTAAGGTTCTTTAAGTATAAGGCATTTATTTGGTACACTGCATCTCTGCACAGCAAAAAAAGGATAAAGATGGCAGAATTTAATGTAATGTATTCTCTTCCCACCTGGACCCCATTATTAAATGAAACCGTATCTCCTAAAGCAAAGATGCTATTGACAAAAACATTCTGTTGGGAGCAAATACAGATACTCCCATCGGCACCAGTATTAACAAGGAGCTGTTGAAAAATTGTCCTGAGACCATGTCACCTGGCATTGCTGACTTCACTTCCCAGAAGCATCCAAAGCAGCCCGTGGTCTACTACTGCACATGAGAATTTTCTAGAGACAAAGAGTTGTAAATCATGATTCTTATTATTATAGGTTCTGTTACGCTGTTTATGAGACACTTATAGTGTAAAGCAATGACAATTATTTTTTTAAGTGCAAATTAGGTAAGGGGGGCTACTTATTCTACATAACTCAACTAAATGGAAAATTTGATAAATTGTTCTTTATAGTGCTAATATACTAATATATTAGTAGCACTAATACAGTAAAAATAAGTATGCTTTCATGAAATGTATCACCAGATACAAACTAAGTACTAAAATAACACATAAAACATTAGCACCAATAAATCTTAGAATGGTTATAAAAAGAAAAACACAGCTGAAAAAATAAGATTAATATTATTATGAAGTGCTACGTACATCTACTTAACTGTCTGCATGAATTCTACCCATCCTAACTGAAGTCATGGAAATTAGATGTCCAAAGGTAGAGAAGCCTTATTAGCATATTAGTTTCAAGTATACTTAATATAGCTAGCATTCTTTTACTAGTTATACAATATACTAGTTATACTAGTATATAAGAAATTAATATTGTACTGCTGCTTAAGAGGAACAGTTAAGGGCAACAAGTTCTGAGTAATGTAGATTAAAGTTCTCACATACAGCAATTCTATATCCACAGGAGAAAAAAGTCTTAATAGATTATTAGTGTTTATATGGTTACAAAGGAAATAACCTTATCCTACTGAGATCTCACTTAATACCCAGGCATCTTTTGCACCTTGCTAGTAAAATCAGATGTTTAATTTAGGTCTCCGGGCAACTCTCAAATACTCACAGCAACAATCTTGTGCAGACGTTTTGCAAAAGCAGTAACTTCCAAATCTGGGGACACCTCTCCACAAGGGGCATCTCAAAAAAGCAGGCTGGCTACTTGCACAGATACCATTGCTCATTTTGGGGGGTTCATTTCCTGCTTCAGACATCTCAGCCATCTAAGGACACTTCATATTACATAGACTCATGAATATGGTTTATTCTAGTATCTAGCTTGTGTCCTGATCAGGAATTACATGAGCATTTGCAGAAGAATAAGCACTGTACCCCTGTTTTAAATTAAGTATGTTTTGATGAATCAGGGCCCTGAACCTTAATGCAGGTTTTTCTCATTGCTGTGCCAGTTTATTCTATTCAGTACAAAGCCACCAACAATATCCGAGTTCTTCTGTTCAAGGTCATTTTTAACATTCACAAGCACAGCTTTTTGGCTGTCTGCAGAGCACAGAATTTTTTGCAAGTGCATTTCAGAGCAGAGTGATGTCTGGAAACATCTTTAAATGGTGAAAAACATCCTTTAAAGTTGCCTTAATCAGTTGTCTGTTAATAATTCTACTTGGCTACCTTTATTACCGTAGGCTCTAATTTAGCCTTCAGTCTCTGCAGCCACCCATATCTGGAAGGTATAAACATGATGTAAAAATCAGTTTCAACTCCTGCAATCTCAAAGTCTAAGCTACACCTCCCACTCTTAGCCTTTGAAGGCATCCAATATAGAATCAGGTGCTTGAGCTCTTTTCCCCTGCTCTGCCAGACACCACCTTTTCTACATTTGCAGTTAAAAGCGGGGAGGGGAGCTACCTACATTTAACAACAATTGGCAATATAAAAAAAAAATCCACAATTTCATTTATATTAGGTTTTATAAAGTTAAAGAAGATTCCCTATCCCCCAGTCCTCTTCTTTCATCACTCCAACCAACCTCCTTAGGCTTCTATCACTTCTTCCTTCTTATATCTAAGGATGTGGGATAAAGGGGGGAAAGTAAGAACTTATATTACACTTTTGATTGTGCTGTATTAACTATTATTAATATTTTGTCAGCACCTGATTGCTAAAGAAATATCACAGGCTGGGGGGGGGAACCAAACCCAAACCCACTGTGTTTAGCTTTTTAAAATAAATACATCGGTCCCTGTATCATCACTGAAACATTACATTGCCAATAGTCACCTTCAAATACTGTTGTTTAAATACTCTATTGTCTTTGGAAATCTCAAATATCATTACAAAGCAAGAAGCAGCATGCTGATTACAAAAAATACAGCTAGTTATGAGAAGTGAAAAACTGGAAGCGTCTGGCAGGCAACCATTTTTCTTATACATGCACTTTATCTCCACTTGTGTGCATCTACATTAGACATGCATACTTTACCCTGGTACCCCAGGCCATTTTGAGAACAGACTAAGAAGCTGACAACCAGATGAGCGCAACAGAAGAATTAATTACATCCCTACAGTTCCAGCAAGGATCACACTGTAATACTGTTCCCATGTGTCCAACAAAATAGTTGAAGCCAACAATAGTCAGCAGTGATTTCTGGTTATCAAGTGTATTTGGGTACTCAGTTGCCAACTGCATTTCCTTCTCCCAAACCTGCTTTGTTTTATCTTCAATGATATTAATTCCTAGGTCATACAGCGACTCAAACCTCTTCTCCAGCTAGCAAGAGTGTCAGAAATCCATCTACTGTATATATTCTCTTACTATTTTGTTATTTCACTTTACAACACTCAATTTAGCATTGCAGGTGCTTTACCTTATACTCAAGCCAGAGATTCCCACTTGACTGCATACATGTAAATTTGCAACATATTAGGCTCCTTTTTCCGCCCAACCTTATAAATTCAAATGTTTATGAATCTCTAATACCTTTGTAAGTTTTAGACCTCTTGACTATTTCCTACGATGCAACTCAGAAGTAGTATTAAACCTCACATTAAAGTCAACAGAAACTTTAATAGAAGCAAGTGAGATTTATCCTGTTCATGGTCAAAGACAGTGCCGTAAACTCAGGTATGTACCGAGTCATCAGAACCAGTAATGTTTTTAAATAATGGGAAGGCAGGAAGGTGGGAGAAAGTTCTTAGGCAATTATCCTGAACTGTCCTCTTCCCTGAGAAACACTAGATTGACCCTTTTAGAAAAGAAGCCTCTCCTTTGTCTTGTAGTAAACATAAACCCTCAAACCAAACACACTGCTTCAATAAAATGAATGCACAACAGCTCCATGCTCGTAAAAATTTTTTAAACTACAGCAGATCTTGCCAAACTACTGGCTTAGGAAAATATGAAGCACACTAAAATTGTTCTGCTTTTTCAAAAGAGACATTAAGTTTGTATTTAGTATACACCAAAAACCATAACTCCAGTTTCTTGAAGTGTAAAACGGTCCATTTAAATTTGCCTAATTCTTAATATTTTGCCAGTAGTACAACCGTCCCTGTCACCTCCCCCAGGCTGATTGATTTAAAGAATCAGAAGTATGAAAGCTTTCACAATTTTTTTAAATATATCCAATGATTTCAAACATTTACAAGACCTTTGTCGCTTTTCAATTCTTTTAATTTATGGATGAGTAACAATACATCTGTGTGCCAAACACAGACATAAAATGTATTCTTCAAGAGGCATGCCTCTTCCTAAAAACACAGATTTACTGAATTAAAATACTGTAAGAACAATTATTTTCCTCAAACAAAACCAAAAACAACTTCATTTTTTCAGCTTTCCAAACTTTCATTAACATCACAAAAATGGTTTGAGCTATTAGAAGCATACATAATCTCAATAATCATGAAGAACAAAATTATTACATTATTTCATCTTTCCTGCTGTACAACTGAATCACTATTGAGAAACCATGGAGGAGCAGAACATACAATACTGGGAAAATGCAAACTGAGTACTAATTTCAAAAAGATAAAGGACATGGAATGTTTTCATTACTACTCTAAGTGTAACTTGCATCCTTTATAAAATAGTTGTATACTTAAATATCAGATGTCATACAGGTTGTTTCAACTTTCAGTGCTTCATGGATCAGCAATGTGAGGGAGAACACCAAAACAAAACCCTAAGCCTTTCCTCTTTGCAATGTTTTGTGTGCTAGTGTTAACAAGCACCAAAAAAAGCATCACCAATTAACAAAGTGTTGGCCACTGGAAAAATAAAAGGACACAATTTATTTGCTCACAAGAGCAAAATTAACATTATAGTACCCCTCAAAAGCGCAAGATGACCAACAAATCAAACTGTGCATAGAGCCGTCTGTGTTGGTGAACTCTAAGTTGTGAATCCCAACATTACCCAAAGGATCTCCCATGGACATGAAGCAGCCTTCTCTGCTCTTTCACATTCACCATTGGAATATAAAGAACAGTTGAGAAATGTCTGTGGGAAGAACCTCATGGAAAATTTCCTTCACTTAATTCTCTTCTTATGTATGAGGTTTTCCACAGCAGGAGCAATTTGGCTCTGGAATATTCATGCTCACTACCACCTGACATCAAGGTTCATTTCTCTGTGAAAGAGTCTCCAAAGGATAATAAAGTAGAAGCCCGAACACTTGCAAGAAGCATGTAATAATGCAGAGAAGCCGTAAAGATTACTCTTGTCCTAAGCAAAGGGAACAAATAGATAATCATGGAAAAGAAACTAAGACCTTCCAAAAGCTTTCTACTTAAGTACAGAAAAAGAACCTGGTCTTTATACATAATGACCATCAGTATCGAACATACGTGTCTTTCAAGGCAGAAATTCATATAAAAACTTTTTTTTTTTTTTTTAAATCCAAACTGGAATGCCCAACCTGCAGCTTGTCAGCCAGATCCAATCCTCTGTAACAATTTATCTGGCCAGCTGCCTGCTCCTTGCTGTCCTCCCCAATGCCTAATTAGATATGGGAAGGAAACAGGCAAGGGCTAGAGGAATCACTCTCACATCTGATTTCCCACCGCTGTGTTTCGTAAGAACCTGGAGCCTCCCCTCTGCCAAAAACCTGGGCACAGATTATCATGCAGTAGGAATGGTGCCCCCGTAACTGTCATGTGGAGCAAAATTCACGTACATTAACCAGCATATCTGTTAGCATGACCAGTCCTGCATCAGTAGGACTGTATATCACCCATGCATTTCTGTTACAACACATGTCTGTAGCCGTCTTAATGCAGTTATCCACACGGCTACAGACACTGTCATCTGCAGTCCAGACACTCCATAACAAATCCTGCTCCCTTGAGAGGCTGGGCACCAGTTCTCCAAATCAACAGGTTTCACACCAATCCAGGCAACAAATGCCTTAAATTGTGGTGAGTTTCCTCCTTTCAAAACAGGTACAGGTCACTGAGAAAAGGAAGGCTTTCTATGCTCACTGAGTAACATTTAACTGTAAGTTGAGAGTGACTGCTAGCTGCCACCACAGCTCGATCGGGGCATGCATACTAATGCTCTTGGACTGCTGCCATATTATCCATATATGTTTTATTATAGCTCATCTCCTTAATGTGCAAGACATTTATCTTTGATTCTTTCAAAACGAGGGGAAAAAAAACCCCACCCTGATACTGCACAGTTGGTTTTAGCACAGTTCAGACTATTTAAATTGGGTCACTGTAAGCTCTTCAAGCAGATGTTTCTTTGTCATCAGATAGAAGTAACAGCACTAAGTTAGTTTTTGCCTTATTAACAAACTTTCCTGAAATATAAGGGCTAGAATTTCTAACAACAATCAGGTAAGCTTCTAACAACAGTGTTTCCATTTATCAGCATGAGGTTTCAAAATTAAAAACACAGAAAAAGAGTTTTGCCTACAGAATCATCCTCTCTATTTTACTGAACCTTACAACAAGCATGCAGATCAGTAAGTACCAAAGACTAAAGTGACTGAACCTGAGCAGAAGAAATCGAATCACACTAGGTAGTTTGGGGTGAGGGGGGGAACGTGGACACAACATGACAACGACATGACACATGGACAGATGGATGACAGATGACACACAAGGAATCAACACATAACAGACAATGGGACAAACAAAACTTGCAAAATTTTGTCCATAAATTGAAGAGCAGATTAATGGCCGTGACTGACGAGGAGGGAAGAGAAAAAAATCTCAGACACCAACCAAGCATCACTGGAAATATGAAGATCTTCCCATTCCTTAGGTAGACAGTGAAATCAACAAATGCAAATGAGAAAAAGCATAATTTCAAGAACAATGAAGGCTCATTGGTAGCTGCTTTTGGAACAATGCTACTGGACTGTATTCTGGTATTTAAAAAAAAAAAAAAACCAGAACAACCCCTTCCCAATATGTTTTCTTGCAGGACATCTGGTGCAGTTCATCCTCAAGAACATAAATCATTCTAGAAACCTGGGGGTGGGAGGGTGGAATTTATACTTAAACTAAAGCTGTCGAATTACTCATAAAAATTTATCAGCTCACATGGAAAACAGGATTTACTAGTCAGTCATAATAGTAAAGAACATGTAGAAAATTCTGTAATCCACCCATCAAGGAAACAACTTTCCAATTCTCAGTTGTTTGCTTTATTAGATTTTCTATTTCACTGTAACTGTAATCAACTTCTAAAGTCATACTTTCTTACAATAACTAACATGACATACAAATATCACACAATGTCATTCACCAACAGAAAAATACCGATCACATGTTACACGCATTATACACACCACACTACCAACTCCAACAAGAAAAATGGCAGGAAAGGGCCAAAACCTGACTAGTTTTCTTCTGTGCTTACACAGTCGAGCTCCTCCATCAGAGTAGTTAGTGAAACCATACAGACTGCTTAGGAACTGAACCCTAAAAGCACTGTGCAAACCTGGATTTGAACACTGGTTTCTGGGTCTCGCTATCTGGTAGAAGCAGGCAAGCTCTCTTCCTTTCTCAGCTGCACATGGCATTTACTACTCTCTCCTACTTTGTTCTCTGTTCCTGTCATCTCCCCCTAACTTGTTGCCAAAAAGAGTACATTGGACAAACCACCTCCATGCTCTTTTTACAACAATTTAAAAGTTCTAACAAGTAAGGCTTAGGAACTGCTGAACTTGATAATGTCCCCATAAAAGGTTTTTCCCCTTTAGTCAGATGTAACACACCATAACTCTGGTTCTATGGATGTAAACAAAAACATTGTCTAGGAAGTCTTCTACTGTACACTCTCAAAATACAACTCATTTCAGAAAAAAGTTCTTAGCAGTGCATAGCTTCATATATATAAAATATATATATATATAAAAATATGATATCTTTATATGGAGAAAGATGAAGGTTTTTTAGTTATTTCTAATAGGAACACTCCTTGGCCAGAACGCTCCTGTTCTCCTGTGTGGTGTCTGTGACAGAGCCAGGGGGCATAAGAGGCTGAATGCTGCTGTTCCCCTGAGAAAGGAAGAAGCTGTTCCCTGGAGAGGGAAGCTACACCATACAATGAAGCTGCTTCCCATGGAGGCTGACAGGTAAGAGGCAAGACCTGGTCTCTGCTGGTCCACCCCTCCAGAGCAGCCACCAGCACAGCTGAGCACCTGGGTCACTCTCTTCTTTCATAACAGCCAAAGAGAAAAGTAGAAACCAGACTGCTGGGTTACAGTTTTCCATCAAGTTCTGTCTCGCATAACAACACTCTTGCAACAGGCATATGTAGCTGCATATCCTCCAATGAAACTCCATGGCAAACAAGTTTTGCCATGCTAAACTGGGCTTTTCATCACCAAATTTTCCATTTTTTTATAAGTTTCTGGAAAAAACTTCTTCTGGGAGAAGATAAGAGAAGGAGCATATCTTAAATAATCCAAGCTTAAAAAAACAAAAACAAAAAAAAAAAACACAGAAGGATAGTGCTCTTGCAAGAAAGGAGGAGAAAAATTATTGGGACTCATTTTTGATCTAGAGAAGGATACAGATGTCAACAAAAGACAAAAAAGGAGGTGATACGTGACCTCAGACATTTGCAATGAAGAGGTTAAAGGATCCAGGTTGATTTCTCAGCAGGAAATAAGATATTCTGAGATGATTTAGATGTTTTTAAAGTTATATAAAGCAACTGATTGAAAATACAAGTAAATAGATAGGTCCTGCAAAAGTTTTTTTATGCTAAGGGTAGTGGAATAAACCACTACAGCTGGGGACTGAAGCAGAAAGTTTAAATGAGTTCAACAAAGACCAAAATTCATTTTCAAGTTAACTATGGAGCAGCAGCTTCAAAACCAGTCACTTCACTTTTTGTTCATGCAAGGTAAGTTTTAATATTACATGCAATCATTTTAGTGCATCTTTTAGGCCTTTAATATTGTACGCCATTTGCCTTTATAAAAAAAGTAGGTTGTACCTCCATTTTATTGAAACATTACAATGATTAATCTTGAAAAGGAAGGAAAAACTGACACCATAACAAACGTGCAGCACTCATGCATGGATCAGACCAGCCTTCCCAAAAAATCACATTTTATATGGACTTAGGCCACCCTAGGCCTCAGATAATGACTGAAAGGCATCCTGAAAAGAATGCTCCCTGGTACTACAGCTGCCCCAAGCTGGCACCCACATACCCAGACAGGTCTGACATCTTTCTCGCCTTATTTTCTTCCCCTTGGTTACACAAGGGGAATCATTACACAGTCCAAGGCTGTGAGACTATTTCAGCTTTAATCTGTGCCTGCAAGACAACCTGAATACAGGCCTCCGGGGCTATACTGAGCTTAGGCACTGTCAGAAGTTTGTCCTAAGCTCCCAAAACATTTGACGCTGTTCCTCTTATTTCAAAACCTAAGTCAAGAGTAGATCTGTTTGAATATGCCTTGAAAGAGATGCAGAGCATATACAGGAAAGCAAACAGTGCTTAGTGATACTGGTGGGCCACAGTATAAATGGAGGGGGGGGGAAAGTGGGAACATTTAAAAGAAAAGGCAATGATTAAAAAAACACAAAACTGGACAAAAACCATAAAGAAAGCACATCACCCCAAACAAATACAATAAGCAATAACAAAATGAAAAGCAGGAAGATTAAGAACTGAAAAAGTAAGTCAGATTTAATCCAAATACTTTTAGTCAGCTACGCTGCAACACAGCTCTTGCATTATTTCCTACATTTCAATCAGCATGCCGGCACTCACCCAGATAGCTGTATCTTAATCCACATCAGTTTGATTTTGCTTCTCAGCTCTAGATTACATCCTTGTCTTTCCCAGGATTGCGAGACCTTATTAGGGTTTGGTCATACAGCATGGCTTGCCACCCAACAGAGCCACCTCCTCTCAGACCTCTCCAACCTCCTCAAGCAGCATCTTCTTCAAACACTTGCAAGTCAGTGCCTAGGTCACTCACAACCCAGTACAAAAGCAATTCTTCAATTGCTGAAGATCAGAACACATACATGAGGATGGGGAGAAAACAAGAAAACATGAGGGGTGGCAGGAAGGGTGAAAAAACTTAAGGGAAGAATAAGAGGACAAAAAAGTGTTTTTTCCAAATATGGAGAACCAATTAGAAAAAGAGAACCACCGCTTTAAAATATAACTTCAGGCTTTACAATATGTTAGGTGTAGAATCAGCCTTACTAGACAATTAGCTAGCTTTACTGGGTATGAATCCGGCTGCTAGTATTACTTGAGCTTTCTCCGCCCCTGCCCTCCCCCCGATCACAGTTTCATTGTGAAAGAATATAATTATTATTTTCATTACCAGATGCATACATTATAAAATGAGCCTGCACAGACACAATGAGTACTTTAAGAAAATAGGTGTAATAACAAGAATGATCCGTTTATGGTTTTTTGCAATAAAGACACTCTCAACAAGGCTACCTTTTAAAATGTAGCTTAATAAAATAATTCGTAATAGCCATAACACTAAATTTGATGCCCCTCCTTTTCTTAAAAAAAAGGATTAGTCCAGTGCCTTGAATTTTAATACAACTTAACATCAAATCAAAAAGGTTTTTCTATTTACTTCCCTATAAAAAAAAAATTCTGAAAAATTTAACTTGAACACATTTCACAGTAACAGAATATTAAAGCTTTTTTGTTTTGTTTGAAAATCAGTTCCAGACACATCCATTGTACTGCATACTCAGAGAAATAATACTGCAGCTACCATATAATATGCTGGTATTCCAAACAAACCACAGGAAAAATTGAGGAAAAAATTAAATGAACTTTGCAAGTAAGATAAAGATACATGTGTTTGTTTACTTAGGAGTTCTGCAGCATAAACAAAAATCTCAAAGCCCTGAAGTAATAAAATCAGATTTCTATGGATATTACAGAAACAAGCAAGAGAATGGTAACATCTGCATGTTACTTATAGTCCAAACAGAAAATTAAAACTACTGACTTTTAGTAATAACGAAACATGAGTTCTTGTGTTTTATGTGTCCCTATTTAATGATACAGTGCAACGCTGTAATTTCCCCAGGAACCAGCTCCAATAAATCGTTTGCTTTTCACGGCCCACCAAACATGCACTTGCTGATTTACAGGTAAGCACCAAGCCTGTCACCAGAACATACATTCTGCTCTCCAGTAGTAGTGTCCCTGCGGAGCTCACCATCTGACCACCTGTCACGTCTACACATGCTCGCCCGTAAATCAGTCACTGCTAGATGGGGGCAATTCAATGGCCTACTACTGCTACCAGCTCTTTAAAGGTACTTCCTGATCCAGAGCTAAGGTGAACCATACATGCTCTTTCTTCTTGCCAGTGAGGCTGCAGGACCCAGCCTTGTAGCTCAGTGTACCACTGGTGTCCATGTACATCGAGACAAGAGGAGCAAGGAGTTACACAGAGTTTGCTTCTGCTGCCCCAATACGCTTTCCTGAGGAAAGCGTGTTAAGACATGGCAGAGAGGTTGCAATGAATGCTTCAGCATAAATTGTCAGTCCTACCTGGGCAGACCTCTGGAGGCCCTGGAATGCCAGTTTCCATTTTGAAAAGGTGTTGAGTATTTACTCAGCTTGGATGGAGTGCACCTGACACTCAACCACAAGCCATAATAACAGAGCACCCTTGTCTTTCCATTCTTAGATGTGGATGCCAAGCCAGAATTCACTTGACCAAATAAAGATGTTTAGAGTGTAGGTGTCTGTATCTGAACAGGTCATGTTAGTCTCCCTTGTCAGGCTATGGGAAGAACTAGGCTCTTCTACTGAACTCATCGTATACCACAGGTCTAAAAGGAGGTCAAATGAATCACACCCTGAAAGTGCCTATTTGTCCCCTGCCTGGTAAGAGTTCTACAGGGTTCCTGTTTCTCTTTGCTGAATATATACATAGAGTCTTCCCCACACTGTCCACTCAAGAAGTGGACATCTATAACACAAGTGAGATAAATCCCATGCTATGTCCTAGCACCATCTTAATCCCCTCCATTTAAGAATCAGTAACTAAATACTAATCATGTAAGTTCTCAGAGTTTCCCACTCAATACAATGGATGCCTGCTAGTGGGTAACACTAGTCCTTCACGTAACCGCTATTAGTTACGTGACCCCAATTAGCGTGTTTATTTCAACGTATTTGGCAGCTTACGCTTATTCCTTCAGTTCCTTTCCCCTCAGATGTCACAAGAATTGCCTCACTCAGTGTAGTAACTCTTCTCATTAGCATAGAAACTTCCCCTCTTCATTGTCAGTCTTCAGAAAAGACTTACCAAAAGATCTTTCCCTTTAGGTGTGACCTGTATCATTTCCCCTAGTTTATTTCCTTATTTCCTTTAAGTTTTCAATTTCTTAAGCTTTTTTTTGTTCTACACTTTAAAAAAGTATTATTGAAAATCTGCTGAAACCAGTGAATCTTCAGTTGACTTTGAGTCAAGCCACCTGATCAGGTTTACCATCTGTTACCTCTTGTATTTCCTTATAGAGTCCTCATTTTTATTGGATAGTCAAGAACTAAAATTATGAATATTCTCAAGTTCTCTAATTCTACTTCTATTTCCTAAGCTTCCCCAGAAACAAGTAACTTTTTTTCCGTATTTCTAATCTCTTTAATTCCCCTTCTTTCTTCTCCTAAACATGTGTTCCAGAAGCCAGACTGACCAGAAAAGGGTTAAAGCGTGTCCTCCAGGAAAGGAAGGTGGTTAGACTTTTTCCATCCTGTCCAAAGCAGACATGCAAGCGGAACTCTCTCAGCCTGTAGGACCAGGCAGTCTCTCACCTGAGCAAAGAGAGGCACGAGGTAGCTCTACTGTTAGAGATTGATCCTGGCTCCCTGAACTAAAATTTAGGGCTTTAGATCAAACTTATCTCTCTTCTTCCACCCTCATATCCTTCTACAAACATCATCAATCTTGGCTGGCTGTTGGGCATTTGCCAACAGACATTCAGACATCTCACAGTAGGTGTAAGAGAGTTTTTCCAGGCCAAAGTCATGACTGCATTCATATCCCCACAGTTCACTCCAGCTTTGGTGTCCAGCGGCCATGCAGCACTCCAGACAAAACCCCTCCTCCTCAGAACTACTTTTGCTCCTGAACATTTTTCTTTACTAAACTGGCCAACTGCATCAGAAACTGCACGGCCAGGAAAAAAGCATCAAACACCTTCTTATGGGGTAAAGTGGCCCTATTACAGTCTATTCAGCTGTGAGGCTTGGGGAGGGTACTTTAAGCTTAAAGAACCTGGTGATGGTTTTAATGGTTTGACAAATCTCCTTTCCCAGCAGGAAGGAAGCTTTCTGTGCCTGGCAGTGAACTGCAGAGTCTTCCACAAAGCTGAAAGAAAACAGCACTTATCTAAATTTAACTTGCCATACTTTCAAACTGTTCTGTGTGACGAAACGTCTTTTGCTTTCGTTTCATGCAAAACGTTCAATTAAATTCTCTATACATAAAAGGGCTTTTTTTCCTGAAAGGCATCTATGCTATTTTTTCTTTAAAATATATTTCACTCATCTTCCCACATGGCTCAAGTAGAAAATCTTAGTGTAGTGATTATAAACCCACATTAACCTGCTTTTCTTCAGGGGCAAAGGAGAACAGGAGAAGCACTGAACAATTCCTCATCTCCATAGGCAAAGAAATAAGATAGGCCTGGCACTGAGCCCACTCAGCAAGCTGACTCCACCAGACCAGGTTGGGAGCACATTCCACAGTCAAAAGTCCTTCTCGAAGAACTTCCTGCCAATGGCTACTTGACATTAAAAACTAAGATGATCTAGGTCAAGTATCCCAGTTGACATTAATTGCTATGTTGGATCAAAAAAGCAGGCAGCCTCTCAACTGGAGCTCAAGTCACATTAGGCTTAAAAGCAATCAAGGCCAAAACCTTGAATTGCACCCAGAAGCCAGAAGGAAGCCAACGCAGCTGTTGAAGAACTGCCCGAGCATGTTCTTGCCATCCATGCCCTCTCCACAGGCAGCCAGCTGCTGACTTCTCAAACTGAAGCTTCGCAGCACTGGTCAAGGGCAGCCTCAAGAATAGGCTAGCCTGTAGCGTCACAGGATGTCGCAAAGTCAGAGATTGCCACCATGACATGGAACCTCCTTCCCCTTAAGTACACTCTTCTGTGTCCTGATGCAGAAGGCTGGGAGACTGCTTGCTGTAAATACCTCAGAAAAACAGCAAATTGCAAGACACATCTCAAAGGACAGATGAAACTCCAGTTTCTAGTAAACTAGTACCACCTGCCTTTAGTGCTTTACCTCTGCTGCTACTTTTATCTGCACATACTCTGAAGGCAAAGCATGTACAATGTCCAACTGGAAAGGAAAGATGACCTGGAAAAGAAAATCATCTTTTTATTGATAAGAGCACAAGACTGGATGACTCTTACACAGAGAAGTCAAGTGCTTCAGAACACCGTGTACAAGAGTGTTGGCTAAAAACAGAATTTAAAAAAATAAATAATAATTAAGAAACCCACAAAAACCAAACAACACTCCCAAAGAAAGGATTGCTTCTTTTTGCTTTTCTGGCATTTTTGGTTTTATGTTTGTTTTTCTCTCCTTAACAGAAAATGCAATTGTGTTGGACTACTAAATGAAATAAAAATGACTGCAGGGTGATTTTTTTTGAAGGCCAAGTAAGTAACAGTGCTGAGGAAGAATCTGAAGGAAGACGAAGCAGTAGCAAGACTGATCAGCACCACGAGGAGACTCAGAAACATACACTAGTGTTTTGGGAAGGAGGGGGAACGGACAGACACACACCATGTAGTAACAAAGCAGACAAAGCTATCACTGTTGATGAGGCAAAGATCAGAATAAAGGATTTAAAAACCTGAAACATTCATCTGATACCAAAAATATCAGATTATTTTATTTTAAATGGAAGATGATTGATTAGAAACAGTAATTTTGAGAATGCACATTACTATTACAAACAAGGAAGAGTTAATTCAAATTCACATTTTCAGTCCCAGAGTTATCATCACAGCCAACGCCAAGAAGGTCAGAGTCTGGAACCACTGCTCCTGTTGGAGGTTCTCCTTTCACATATTCACCCAATTATTTCCAAAATATTACTTGCAGTAGATGGAGAAATTTTAAGGTACGTAATGAGTTTGTGTAAAGAAGCAGCAACTCCATGAGCCCTGGCAATTATTAGATTTTTTTCCAAAGCTACAGCTGAAACAGAAAACAACCAGGGGCTCATCTTACCTATCCACACAGCTTGAACAACAGCCTTTTATACAACAGAGATAAAAGGAACAGATGAATTTTTAAAAAGATGAAAATACATAGTTCTACTCCATAACTCATAGCATGTTTCCAAAGTGTAATCAATATTGTGCTTTTTATTTAAGCACTGCTGAATCTTAATTCTTTTTAAATGTGAAAGTACCAGAAAAAATAATTTTATTATATAGAACTGTATTAGAGTCTGACTGTAGTTTTTGAAGTTCCTTGCAAACCCAATATGGGTTAAGTGCCCATCTGTATTGTTGGAAAACTTCTTCACAGTGCTGTAATGTTATAGCTCAAGTGACAAATGCTGAGCTAATATTTAGCATACAACCTGATAACTACATGTAGACCCAAACACAGCTGGAAAACCAAAAGTCTACAGCAAGTCCAACAATATTTGTATTTCTTTATTCAAGAGTTTAAGAACACAGGTGTCAAAATACACTTTTCAAAGCAGGAACAGTATTTGGAAGAAGTAATTTATCAGTCAAGCCAACTATTTGGCAATTACAGCATATGCAGTACTGTGGAAGACAGGCAGCTCAGTTACTCCAATGACAACACCAAGACTTTTTCCCCACAGAATACAAAGTCTTTAGCAGTAAAGATAGATAACAATATGTCCAGATTTCCTGAGTAACTTAAACAATTTTGGGCCAAATGTGACATTCTGTCAAGGATCACTTTCTAAAAGCCTAGCCAGGGCCTTAAAAAAAAAAAACACCACCACCACCACACAAAACCACACAACCAAAAAAACCACCCCACTAAAAAAACCACCACCATAGCAAAAATACCAACCTAAGACACAAAGCCTTAAAATACCTTTTTTTTCCCTGTTCTATATGGTGCATACTGTTCTAGATCCTGGTAAAGCATAAAATTGTTCCAATATGGCAACAGTCAAAATTAACCCTAGAAGTACTTGTAGTAAGTACACAACATTTCTCAAGGTAAGCCAAGAGGAATCACCAGTCTGCCAGTACGACTGGAAGAATGCATGGTGAATCTCCTAGTGATTTGGAACTAGAGCAGATCTTTCCCTCACCTGTTTGGACAGTAGGATAAGGTTCTTCACCACAAGGGTGGTTGGTCACTGGCACAGGCTCCCCAGGGAAGTGGTCATGGCACCAATGCTGTCAGAGTTCAAGGAGCATCTGGACGATGCTCTTAAGTTATATGGTTCCATTTTCGGTAGTCCTGAGAGGAGCAGGGACTTGGACTCTATTATCCTTACGGGTCCCTTCCAACTCAAGATATTCTATGATTCTATACCCATATTTGCAGTCGACAACATGTTGATAACCCATTAATGCTTTTCGATTTGGAAATATCCAGTCATACCTTTTCTGCTCTTTCATTCACATAAGGACAGGTCTCCTGTACTCTTCAGAGCAAAGCTCTGGAACACTGCATATTGAACAGGTATTAAGTACACAAATTCCTAGTGCAGATGACAGCTGCACAGATTGAGGATTGATGACAGGAACCAAGAATACCAACCAGCAAGTCCAACTTCTGTGTTAAAGGAAAAATGCCCCTAGAACTACACATCTCAGTGCCCTCTGCTTAACGCCGTTACACATGGCACCCACCTACATCTCAGCAATCTACAGGGGAACAGGCCAAGGTTTATTTTAGCTTTTGCACAGCCTGTAATTGCCTTTATGCATCAAGGACAGAACCCCAACAACTATGACTATCCAGGGCCCCTTTAAGATGGCTAAAAAGGAGAAAAGCGTAAAGGGCTTCTTCAATTCAGTGCATTTGCACTGAACACGCAATGCAATACTAAGACAGCAGTGTACACTACTCCACACCTCCCTCTGCAAGCCACCTCTTTGGGAGTGCCCATTTCTGCTCAGATTTATTAGTTTAGCGCAATCTAACCCTAGAGCCCGCCACCCCCGTCTCTCTCCTACTGCTGAAAGTGATGCTTCTACATCATACATACACAAAAAACAGGAGGAGAGTGTTAAGGGATATTGATATCATTTTGATTCAGAAGTGTTACAGTGAGCCGCTAATAATATGTTAGGGGGTTAAAAAACAAGATGCTTGTTTTTTCAGCAGCAGAGAAGCTATAGTCTTTCAAAGCACTTTTCTATGAACGTGTTATGAGCACTTCCGGACAAATTTAACAAGTACGGAATTAACTATGTAGAACACCATTACTTGAAAAACAGACACTGCTTGCTTTTGCCATACCTCCTTAAGAATATTACTTTAGTTAAATCAGCATATGTTTTCGAAGTTCAGTAAATTTACACACCTTCGTATTAGGAAAAAAGTTAGGGTGTTTTTTTTTAAAACCCTAAAACCTATAAAGTGGTAAACTAAAGAGCATATTTCCATTTTAGTCAAACTGAATTAACAGTAAATAGACATTAGCTAAGAATGTATTCATGCTCCTGAGTTGGACAAGTTTCATGAACCTGTACTTATGAAACTAGATCTGCTTCTTGTAGTTGACACATTCTTATCCAAATTATACTATCATTTTCAGGTATACCTTCTATTTCTGCCTACAGCGCACTTTCGGATGACAGAATGGCTTGCTTGTTAGAATGGCAAATTCATAAGTTTGTTCCTCTTTTTTATCCTGTAGGCAAACTTTTAAATAATTTAAGGCCTGTTATTACAAAACTTACAGGAAATGAGTGGTCTTCATAAATTCAAGTATTTTTTGTTTCTTTGGTTAGGGTTTTTTTTGTTGAAATTAGTTTAGATTATCCAATGCATTCAGAAGTTACTGTGGTAATATGTGCCTCTTCATACGATACTAGACTACAATAGTCACCTGTTAACCATAGCACAGAATTGCATTTTATAATGAAAGAATGCAACACGTATGAGTCAGTTCTGATTTAACAGAATATTTTCCATTAGCAAAACTAGAGTAGAATATCTCATAAGCCTGACTCAAAGCCATCTCCTACTTCAATACCCGATTATGTTTTTTCTTTACTTTGGACAAGTGCTAAAAATAAATAAATAAGATTGGAAAAGGAAGACAAGATAAAGAGGGAAAGAAAACCAGAAAGGCTCCAACACTGGTAAGTCTCTTGGAAGGAAATACTCTTGCTCAGAAAGTCTCCTAACATACATAACTCATGTTTTGTTTATCCACCTCTTGCTGCTGTTCTTGATTATCTGCCCATAGACTCAGGTGAACCACCAGGGAGGTATGGGGAGGAGAAAATTATAAAACAAAATTAAAAAACAACAGCAAAACACCATCACTTCCAGCCCTCAATTTTGCCTCTGCTTAAGCCTCATGCAAACCTTTCCCTAGATATCACATCCTCCCCTTGACCCTTTGATCAGGAACAGCACTCTTCTTCCTAATCTGCAGTAAGTTGGCTCAGGTAATGAAAACAGCACGCACATTTATATTTGTAATAGGACAAATAATTGTACCTCCTTAAACTGCTCCCAACAGTGTAATCCCAGAAGGATAGGGGTTGGAAGAGACCTCTGGAGATCACCTTGTCCAACCCCCCTGCGTGAGCAGGTACACCTAGAGCAGGGAATACTGTCTATGCCTGTACCAGTGAAGTGGCAGGACTGATGGGCGATGAATACGTCTTCCCTGCTCAGTGAAACCAAGATGTAATATCAATCTGTGTACTTGGTCTTCATAGATAACGATTCACTCTTGCTACTCTCTTATTTCCTTATCTAAGTGAATATTCCTGAGCTTTCCCTCACATACGCAATATCAACCTTCTGTGCAAGCAAAACCTCACATTATTTGACACTGGTTTAAAACTGAAATTGATTAGCAGAGGTTCAACAACCCTCATTGATAACAACTTTGAATCCCAACTGCATCGGCCACATACACAAGTAAGTGAGCATTTGCCTAGGTCAAGTAAGAGAAGTACTGCAATTCCTTAAACTAAAGCACAGATCAGGTTCTTGTTGCCTTCTAATCTCTAAGTCTAGCAAGAAAAGAGAAAAGATAAAAACAAAAATAACAATATTTACTCTATTTGTCTCTGAATGAAGACTGTGTCTGATGAGAGGGTTACCTGTTGCCTTACCTGGTCTTAGTGTTGTCCCTGGCTAATCCACAGGCTGGTCTGATACAGTGCATTGCTGGGACGATGTTGCCATTCTTGCTAGTTTTATGGCAGCATCTCTTCTTATATTCTGTTGTATTCTATTATTAAATAATGCCTTCATGCAACTAGAACCAGGTGTTCTGTCAGTACTAGACTCAATACCCACCCAGGAATGCTGGCATAAGCCTGCAGAGCTCTGGGATAGGGTATACTCTTGCCACAGACCTCCCTTCTGGATGCTCAGGCCTATTTAAGTCCCCAGCTTGATGGGAGGGGCGGGGAGAGATCACTAGATCACTTTTTCCTTGGATATTATCTACCCCTTCCAGCAAAGGGAACTACAATAACCAAACTACCAACTCACAGAAGACCCTACTCTTTCACCAATTTTCATGTTAAGCTCTCCCTAGAATCAGTGCACAGTATGGTTAAGGGACTGACCGTCTTCCTTGGAAAAGGCATGTTTACTGCAATATAGCTATTAAAATAAATGTTAGTTAGCATATTCAAAAACAGTGTTAACTGTTTCCTCACAAACTCAGTCTTTACCTCTAAAAAAAGAGCTCACTTTCTGCAGGCAGGAGGGCTATTTCCCCTAAATTTGGCTGCATTCGATGTTCTCTCATACTCAGCATTGAAGCTTACAAGAACAGGAAACAGTGAAAGCAAACCAATACAGGTTTCGCTCGTAACAGGAATAAATGTTTTTAAGCATCACAAATGTGCAATTTGGTATGCTGAAAGAGGTGCATACAGCTATCCCTTTAAAAAGCCTCTTTTAGGACCAAAATCTTCTACCTTCTCTTTCTCACAGGTATATTGTTCACATGATCTATTTTTAGAATGTCCTTCCTAGATTAATTTTTAAACTTGAGTCTGGATACTTTTCCCCCTCCCCTCTGCCCAGAAATCCCTGTTGAGCCTGTCTGTTCCATTACTGGAAACAGCAAAGACATGGAAGTCTGCCTGCCACAGATTTGCATCCCACCCTTTCCCACTAAGAGAAGAAAAACCAGAACAGGGAAGGAGTCACCCTTGTATACAGGGACAGGGCACAGCACTTACAGGCCAAGACCTGTAACTTCCTACAGCATGCGTGCTATTATAGGTACTGTCTGTCACAGTAGGTGACATAAAGCCATATAATTAAATGCTGCAAGCTTAAAAGAAGTGGGGGAAAAAAAAAAAACAAACCCAAAAAGCACTGTTTCCCAAACTTTACAGAAAATAGAATACATAAGCAGGCCTGCCTTTATTCCACAAGAAACCAGCCCAGGCTTATGGTTGACAGTATCTCTGTAACAGAATATTTATACTATAGCCTGTGGTGGGTTTAAACATAACTAAGCCTTCTGGCAGTTTTCTCTTTACTAGACATAATTCAACCTCTATCACTTTAGCTATGCCTGATACAGCCTACAAATGTGACAAATTTCGGAGTATATGAACAGACTTTGGTCATTTAAAAGGGTCTTACACCTGAAAGCCTGTATACAGCACACATCTTTTGAAAAGGAAAGACAGATTTCAGACAACCAGTGATGACAGTGTTAACTGTCTAAGGAAGAAGTTGCTTTAGACTAAGCCAGCTCTTCCCATTCCACTTGCAAATGGCTGGGAAAAAAGAAAATCCAAAACTCTAATGGTGATTAAAGTGGGGGGGCAGGGGGAATTTAACCAGCTATTTTACAAGAGCTAACCAATAAGAAATATCTGCAAACCAAAACTCAAGCAGCCACTGATGGATGTTAAAGCCCCTCCCCAGAACTGGGAGGTAAGGCATGGATTTGTTCTTTCACTTTGCTGCCTAGAACTACTACGTATTTTTGGTTACACGTCACATGTTGCTGGTTTTCTACTTGTGAGAATTCATGCCCTAGACTGGCTACCAGGCCCAGAGCAGTTCCAGCACAATATCTCTTTATAATGTATTTTATAAAAACAAGCTTTAAATCTATTAATGCAGGAACATACGAAAAGAGTACAAATAAGGGGTCAGGTGGCTTGTGCATGCACAGGATAGACTCTGCAAATCCTATGGGATGATGGTAGCACACAACAAGCTAGAACATCCAGTTTTTTACCTTTTGCCATATTCCAGAGTTGAACGACTTTCAGTGGTGCTCTCAGAGCCACAGAGCAACACATTCTCCCACTGGCCTCTAGCCTCAAGAGTCAGAGCAAGCACCATGTTCAAAAGGGTTCATAAGCCACGCGGTGCTCCTGCCAGCTCCTCCTCTTCCTTGTGAGACAATCCCTGAGTGCTCCAAAGCCTTGCATACAGTCCTGTTTCTAAAGCACGCTTTACACAGCACCTTCCCCCCTGTTACTGCTCTTCCCCTCCACATCATTGCTTTTTCCTCTGAAGTGTTTAAGAAGTTGTAAAATTAGATACTCAAGCTAGATCAAATTCAGAATTCCCATCATCCGCACACTGCTAACATTTATTTAATTAAGACTTTCCCACACACACCCACAGATATGGAGAATCAAGCAAGTCACACCAATGTTAAGGTGCCAAATTGTGGCAATAACCTTAACTCTCCAACAAGTTCATTACCACTTCCTCCAAGCTCAAGATCGTTGCATCCCTGTGAGGAAGAAGTCAAACAGAGGAGCCAGGAGACCTGCATAGATGACCAAAGACCTCCTTCTTTCTTTTGAGTTTTTCTAGGAGGTCTACAGTAAGTGGAAAAAGGGACTGGCCACTTGGGAAGAATATAGGAACGTTGTCAGGGTATGCAGAGATGCAACGAGGAAGGCCAAGGCCCACATGGAACTAAATCTGGCAAGGGGTGTCAAGAATAAAAAGAAGGGCTTCTTCAAATGCATCCGTAGTAAAAGAAAGACTGGAGAAACTGTAGGCCCGCTGCTGAACGAGGTGGGGGCCCTGGTGACACAGGAGACAGAAAAGGCAGAGTTACTGAAGGCTGCCTTTACTTCAGTCTTTACTGCTAAGGCTGGCCCTCAGATATCCCAGCATCCAGAGGAGAGAGAAAATCTGGAGAAAGGGAGACTTCCCTTTGGTTGAGGAAGATTGGACTACAGATCATTTCAGCAAACTGGATTCTCACAGATCCATGGGCCCCGATGGGATGCACCCAGAAGTGCTGAGGGAGCTGGCGGATGCTGTTGTTAAGCCACTCTCATTCATCTTTGAAAGGTTATGGAGGACAGGAGAGGTGCCCGAGGACTTGAGGGAAACCAATGTCACTCCAGTCTTTAAAAAAGGCGAGAAGGAGGGTGACCCAGGAAACTATCGGCCAGTCAGCCGCACGTCCATCTCCAGAAAGGTGATGGAGCAGTTCATCCTGGAGGTCACCTCCAGGCACATAGAGGAAAAGTAGTCGTCAACATGCATCCACCAAGGGAAGATCGTGCTTGACCAACCTGATAGCCTTCTATGACTGCATGACTGGCTGGGTCGATGAAGGGAGAGCAGTGGGTGTTGTTTACCTCAACTTCAGCAAGGTTTTTGACACTGTCTCCCGTAACAGCCTCATAGGGAAGCTTAGGAAATTTGGGTTGGATGAGTGGACAGTGAGGTGGGTACAGAACTGGCTGCACAACTGAGCTCAGAGGGTTGTGATCAATAGGGCAGAGTCTGGTTGGAGGCCTGTAATGGTGTTCCCTGTAGCAGTGTTCCCCAGCGGTCTATGCTGGGTCCAGTCCAGTTCAACATAGTCATAGGTGACCTGGATGAAGGGACAGAGTGTACCCTCAGCACGTTTGCTGATGATACCAAGCTGGGAGGAGTGGCCGATACACCAGAAGGCTGTGCTGCCATCCAGCGAGACCTGGACAGGCTGGAGAGCTGGGCCGAGGGGAACCTCATGAAATAAGCAAGTGTAAAGTCCTGCCTCTGGGGAGGAACATCCCCACACACCAGCACAGGTTGAGGGCTGACCTACTGGAAAGCAGTTCTGCTGAGAAGGACATGGGAGTGCTGGTGGGCAGCAAGCTGACCATAAACCAGCACTATGCCCTTGTGGCCAAGAAGGCCAGTGATATCCTGGGGTGCATTAAAAGGAGTGTGGCCAGCAGGTCGAGAGAGGTTATCCTCCCCCTCTACTCTGCCCTAGTGAGACCACATCTGGAGTGCTGCATCCAGTTCTGGGCTCCCCAGTTCAAGAGAGACAGGGAACTACTGGAGAATCCAGTGGAGAGCTATGAACATGATCAGGGGACCGCAGCATCTCCCTTACAAGGAAAGGCTGAGACACCTGGGTTTGTTTAGCCTAGAGACGACTATGGGGGGATTTTATCCATGCTTGTAAATATCTAAAGGGTGGGTGTCAAGAAGATGGGGCCACGCTCTTTTCAGTGGTGCCCAATGACAGGCCAAGGGGCAATGGGCACAAGTTGGAACACAGGAAGTTCCTCCTCAATATGAGGAAAAAGCTTCTTTCCTGTGCGGGTGCCAGAGCAGGGGCACACGCTGCCCAGGGAGGGCGTGGAGTCTCCTTCCCTCGAGACATTCAAACCCTGCCTGGACACCCTCCTGTGCCCCCTGCTCTGGGTGTCCCTGCTCAAGCAGGGGGGTTGGACGAGATGATCTCCAGAGATCCCTTCCAACCCCTGCCATTCTGTGATTCTGTGAACAAGTGATAGTTCCAGTGACATAAGTAACAATACCCTCCAAGTTCCAAGCAGTTAGGCCTAGTAAGCCTTAACACCTCTACTGCATTCCTATGTGTACATTAGGAGGCTTTCCCAGAAATTAAAAATGTCTTTTTTTAATTCACATCTCTAAAGAATGCCAACTACTAGACCCAACTAATTCATTCTCCAGCTTATCCATCCACACTCTCCTTTACATTCAAAGGGCACAGAGAAAAATACTGGGTTCTGGATTTGGACTGGGACATCTCAGGTACCCTCCCTCTACATACTCTTAAGGCAGACCAAATTTCTCTTCACAGCTCTGCTTCTAATCAGTTTGCTCTACCAGTATGCCTACAGATGATGCCTGCAAATGATTGCCATGGAATATATTAAAATATTAAATTACCACATTTATTTCATAGAAGGGGGGAGGGGGGCAGCATGTTAGTGGATATTATCACTTAGGCACAAAAAGACATTTTTTCTTTTTTAAATAAAAATGCTTTCCATATATTTAGAGCCTCTATTATGAATTTTAATTAAAATTAATTAATTACAAAAATTATTCAACTTAAACTGAGATCCTCAAATAACTCCAAAATGTAGTTGAGATTAGTTCAGACTTACATTCCTGATGCACATAGTCCCAAGGAGTGGCAAACAGCATTTGTAAACTGAGAGGAAGCAATGCCCACAGACCACAGAAAGTATCAAAATATTCAGTGCTGGTCAAATCCAATGGGAGACAAGCCTCCTGGTTGTACCACAGTCACTGAACAACATAAACCACTAACACATTTCCAGAAGAAAATGTTTTATGCACACATTACACATGAGCAATCTGCAAAGACTAAATAGCACACACAAGGTAACAAAAGAGAGCTAATAAAAGTATACAGAAGATATTATAACTTTTTCGTCTCCTCTATGATCTGATTTTAGTAATTACCAGTAATTTCTACATATCTTATATGACTCACTTGTAAAAAACAAATAAAAGCATACGGTGCTGGAACATACCATTAGTGTGTGTATGGGGTGTCAGAATTCAGAAAAGTCAGTTTATGAATATGTTTATATTTACACATTTTTTATATGATCTAGTGATTAAAATCAAAAGAGAAAATCATTGGGATACCTGCCCCTACCTTAATTAGTAATGCTAATTACACAGGCTGAAAAGTAACCATGTGTTTGTTTCTCCAAAGCGTTTTTATTTATTACATCTGAAGAGCATTATATTATTTGTACTCTTCAAATCACAAGAAGCCTCCAAACATCATTTTTGCAGAAATAGTTTTTAGAAGTGACACATTTAGAAACTTCACATTTGATCCATACGAGTGAGACCTGTTTTACCCAGAGAGAATAAGGCTCAGAAACATATGAAAGCATACAAAATAATCACAATTTACCCCCCCAGGACTTCTTATCACTACTTCTTATTTTTTTCCTAAAATTTCTACAAGTAAACTTCATCACTACAATTTCAAATATGTCATAAGGTGGCCCTCTGCCCTAACCCTTCCTAATGAGAGGGTATGAGGTCATTTGATAAGAGGGTTTAAAAATGGTATTAAAAATCAGCAACAACTAAAAAAACCCAACCAACAAAACAACCCACAAAACCCAAACACAAAACACCCATAAATCTACCACCACACTACTTGCTTCATCCCCAGGATACCATGACAGGTGTTCAGGAACTGAAAAATGGACCCCATCCATTACTTCCCTCCCAGTCTTAGGAGTATTTGATGTTCCTAGTATCACCACCTCTGATGCACCCATTGTCACATGCCCTTCCAATAGCCTTTCTCCTGCCTACTGTTTTGATACTGAAGCACAGTAACTGCAATATTCAAGAATATTTCACTATTTTACATTACTTCTCTGAATTATTTAAACAACCACTGCTATTTCTACAACCCCAGGGCATCATGTCAGTTCTCTGAATCCTGTAGATGATTGCCACATGACATGGGCAAGTTTTTTAGAAGAAGAAAAAAGAAAATTAAGTTTTCCACAGAAGTAAGCTGTATGCTCCACACAAAGCAGCTGCATTTCCAAGTGACTCTCTTTGCTCACCAAGGAAGGGCAGCAAGAACCCTAAGTTCTGCCATCCTGCTACCAGAAAGGGACTTTCTGCAGAGGAACAGAGCAGATCACTAGGGTCCACAGCACCGCAGTGGATAAACCTGACAAAGTCCACCTGCTACAGCAGCAAGCAATAAGCTAACAAGAATTAGATCAGATAGCAGATCTACAAGTGTTTATAGCCCATGACTCAACTTTCCCTCCTGTACCATGACCTTTAAGGAGGACAGGAAAAGGAGACGAGCATGCTTATATGTTAAATTCATACAATCCATTATCCAAAGAGTAACTGATATCTGAGGCTCTAAATCTACTTAAGCAGCAGCACAGCAATGGCCTGCAATATCCCCAAAAGGCCACAGCAGAGAAAATTTGATTGTTTGTGTGCTCCTGCTATCTTGTGAAGCATGCAAAATTTTCCTCAGAAAAATAACAACAATCATAAGGTAGGAGCCGCAGAAACAGTGTCATCAGCAGCAGCACAAAGAGGTGATTTTAAGCCCTGCTTTAATGCTTAAGTTCAGTTTTTCAAAGACAAAATACAGCCAGTCGGAGCTAGAGGAATCATACAGCACTGTAACCCAAAAAACATAGTATTACCCAAAAAGTTGTGTCCAAATACTGTTAGTCTCCCCTATTGCACCTCCCTTATTGCATACCAGAATACTTTGAAGACAAAACCAGAGCAGGGTGATACAGAAGTTAAATTGCCTGGAAAGCCTGAAGAGCACATTGAACAGACCCTTTTTCCATTAAGGGAATCCACAGTAGAAAATGACTAATGATAAAGCTTGGGGCCCAGAAGACAAAGTTTGGGAAAGTGACCTTTTATGTGTTTCAGATCAAAACCAGTTCAGTCACATGCATCCTGAGATAGCCTTGGGCATGTGATAAACAAGCTTTTTACCAAAAAAAAAAAATAAAGTTTGTAAGCAAGCACTCAGGACAGCTGTATTGAAGAGCTATATGTAAAAGACACTATCAAGTTTGATATTGAACCCAAAGACAAACCAGAGTTCAGTGAACAGTTAATGGGACACTGTACAACCTTGTTATCTTCGACAGTTAAACCTATGTGAAAGTGTGCAAAGAGGTTACAAAATGTTATCAGCACAGTTTATTAAATGTTCCTTTTACATTATTTTGTAGCAGGATAAAACTTAAGGTAGTAGAGAATTAAACACCAATAAGTTGAGAGGACCAGGACTGATTCTTCAGAAATCATCTTGACCTCCAGCAGCAAGGGAAAAATTTTTCTTCAAGATATTCTGCACTCTTACATGGCCACTGTTGAGCAGTTCACAGCAGATTTGCTCTTAGTATGTAAGCTAAGCAAAAGTGAATGTCAAAGGTGTGTAGATTCTTCCCTTCCCATAAATAGGGCCTGAAGTAACAGATAAAGGACATTTTTCAGCTGGTTTTGCCTCCCCACCCCATGATCATACTCCTCCATTATTCAGGGACTTCTAGGACTTTAACATATGATTTTCGAATTCAGGTGAAATTTTGGCCTTACTGAAGTCAACAGCACCATTCCTTCCAATTTCAAAAGTGAAGGATTTCACACTTATCAGTAGTGGTCCTCCTCCTCACCCCGTTTAGATCATTATATTCTGGTTTTGAACTTTATCTTCTTATCCTCCTTCTCACATTTCTCCCAAGACAGATTTTGCTTATCTCTCTTCTGAAAGCACCTTTAGATCACTTGAAGTTATGATTGTTATTATGAATTCAAGAAAGAGTGAGCTATTGTCTAGCTGCACATTTAGGAAGCACGGACTAGAACCTGAAGCCTTCAGCTCTTTCAGAAACAGGAGGGGAAGGATGCCCTTGGGTATGAGTTACAGGGTATCCCCACAAGCTAGAAATAGTCAGATAAGACTATTTAGTGAATTAATCAGCCTTTAAAGAATATTATCATTCTTGTGTAAGTTAGTGCATAAAATTCTAGTAAGCAGAAGAAAGTTAGCTGCCTCAACAGCCAGGAGCTGCTGTACTACTCTGGTTACATGAGAAGGAAATTACAAAAGCAAGTACTCTGCAAAATAAAGGCAGGAGTGGGGTGTTTTTGTTTGTTTGTTTCAGGGTTTTTATGGATTTTTGTTTGTGGGTTTTTTTGTTGTGGGGTTGGTTTTTTTTGTTTCGTTGGGTTTTTGCCTCTTGTATACACGCCTTTTTGATAACTACAAAAAACTCTGAAATAAGTGGAGGAAAAACAACATTCAGGCAAGCAATTTTTTTCCATAAATGACGATCAAAACAACCATATTCAAACAAAGTTGAGGGCTACAGACAAAAAAAAAAAAAAACACACACAACAAACAGAGGCCTAGACCCTGTTCTTTCTACTGCCCAAGAAATGAAGGCAGAAACCAGTAGCTTGATGTTCCTCCCTACTGTTTTACACTGTTTTTTCACCTTATTTCAGCAGCAGCAGGAATAAAGACAAAAGCAGCACCAAAGAACAAAGCATGAATCCCATTCTGGCAAAAGAGGGAGGGGGAACAAAAGACATAAGTGGAAGCGGATAGACTACTTATAGCAATTATTGTCAAATATTTTTGCACTTCCTGCCCTGACGCAGCTCCTTTCCTGTACAAAGGCCTACAAATAGTTCTGAGAGGTTCCCTTTGTAGAACGAAGAGAAAGGAAAACAGTAATAAGACTATGCAATGAAGATAAATTTTCCCAATAATGTAAGCTACAGGAAACACATGGAGGTCAAATAAAACTATTATTTGCCTTTTCAAACACTATTTTCTTCTGCTGCTAAATAAAAGCATTATGAAGCCATTTTACACAGTAAAATTTAACCTTATATTAACCTTCCATATTAAGTAAACAAACCTTTCTAGCCAATAAGCATCTCTGAACTCTCCAAGATGATAAGCAATACCTTAATTACATTCATTTACATGACTTTGAAATTGTTCCAGACCAAAGTCAATGACTACAAGGTCGAAGAGTATGGAAATCTAAAACAGGGAGAAATCCATAGTCGGCCAGTTCACACAAGCATGGTGCAGCATCCTTTCTACCTAGTTTGTAAAGGGTCAGCGATACCAACCAAGTGGTGCTTGCTTTTTCATGATTACATGAAAAAAGCAACTCCTCTGAAACACCAAAAACTGAGTGCACACTTTCTTTTTTTGAAGACTATTCAAAGTCAAAAACAATGGACATTTTAAATTTGTTTTTAACACTTAACGGTCACTCAAGCCATATAAATGTCTTATGCAAATATTTTATAATATTCTAACTGAAAACCACAATACGAAAGAAGAGATATTAAAAAAAAAGATGTAGCAGAATCATTGAATGTTACAGAGTATTTGGTATAGTGCCCTGTTATAGTCAGTAATGCTAAAGTGAGTAGTTCTGCTGAGATTTATCCAATGATCAAAGTGGAACAGTAGAAGAGAAGTCACCATACTGATTCCATGTTACTGTAATTCATGAACTGCGCAGACTCAGAGAGGAGCCCAAGCTGAATAAAAATCACTGCCTAGATTTCCACTCTCATCAACAGAGCTAGACTATATCCTTAAGATATGGGGAGAAAATATCCTGTGTTTAGTCCTGAATACAACTTTTACCTTTATTCAATCTGTGCTACCCTTAAAGCAGGAAATGCTAATTACACTCAAGCAGCAATTATAAAAATTTTACTGACAACTGTCATAAGAAACTTGATAAAGCATGTTCTGCCCTGAAACAGCAGAAAAGCAGACTGAGCATCCACCCCATTCCCAAGATATTAGATAATGGCTAAGGTATGATCAATAGCAATCAAATTAGCCAAAATATAGTATACATGCACACTGCACTAATGGATTGTTTCAGGATTATAGTTTGTGTATTATAACCATGAAGATATTACCAATATGCATATACAAAAATCTGAGGTACGGGTTTTGGTTTTAGGCAATCCCATATCAATGCACTTCAGCTGACAACACTTTCTTAGTATTAAATTAGATAAATCTCCCTGCACCCTCACTTCACTAGCCAAGCACTTTTTACACAACTCTCAAGCCAACAACCTTCCGCAATTTAAGTATGATTTAGTGCAAGAGAAGCAATGAGTATTATAAAATTTATGCTTGTTCACCTTCTCTCCCCACAGAGAAGGGCAAGATGTTTTTTTCATGTAAATATGTATTAGATCCAAATCATTTAAATAGATATTATTCCATAGAGAACACGATGCTGCATATGCCCATTTCAGCTCCATGTTACTAAATAAACTGCAAGATAATGATGTTGCCTGGCTCATCCTAAAGGACACTGAAAATATTCTAGGCGTTTCAAACTGAAGTAAATGGAGAAGACTTTCACAAGAACAAAACAAAAACTAAGGCGGCTCTTACAAAGCTAGTTAAAGTGAAAACAAGTTGCTCATAAATCACAAATCAGTAAATCTCTTCAGGAACAGGCCACAGCTGTTACAGCAAACATAAACTTCAGGTATATGGAGCAGTCTTTACAGTATGAATATCAAGTCATTACTTCCCTCCCCCCTCCCCAATGGAACAAGGGAAAGAAAATCATGTTTGCAAGGCGGAAAAAAAAACAATTTTTAGACAGGTGGGTAAGTTTAACGTTAATGTAGGAATGTTAGATTCAAGGTGCCAAATGTTAATTTCCTGCACTTTTATTTCTTCTATTAAGCTGCAAGTGTCACTACTTGACTGCAGAGGAGAGAGAGAATAGGGAAAACCTAAACAATGTCTTTTAAAAATGAGAGGTTTAGGCATTAATTTTAAGTAAGCACATCTATGTAATTTTCACAAAACACAAAGGAAATTAATCAGTATGTTGCCACCAAATACATTTATAGTTAACAGTTTAATTTTAAAACGTTTTTATTTAAAATGAGGAAGACTGTCATTGGTCTTGAAGCTATCACGTATCATTTGGGCCACAGTCAGTTATCTTACAATACAGTCTGACCTCTGCTTGATTTTAAAATAGGATATTCACCTTCACCTATGTATAAACCTTGAACATTATCAAAACCAGTTTTATTGCATTAATGATTTATTAATAGGCTTATACTAGTAATGTAATGTAACTTTGACTTTACAGAGTCATAAAGATGACGAGAAACACAGGCAAGACTTACTGTGCTACCTATTTTATATTAGGCTTACAAGGCAACCTCATGATACAACCAGAAAAACTATCCAGAGAGCTACAAAGGAAAAAAAGAAACAACAAAATACACTCCTATCCTAGAATAAGCAATGGAATGGGAAGGATACAGAGAGCATAATGAAGTTAAGAAAAATACTGAAACCTTTTAAGCACTGAAATTCCCTTCTAGCCAATCATGCTTGGAACTGGAAAGCTCCTCATACTGAGGCACGTAACCTCTGGACAAGCACATTAGCAATGACTGATATAAAGAAAAGGTGTGAGCCTTCAGTAGGAGTGCATTAAGCTCGATTCCCCTTCCAAGCAAAGCACTGCAAGATGACCAAAGCCTACAGGCCCACATTCAAAACAAACCTGACGAAGGAGGAAGTGTTCCTCCCAGACCTTTCTGGTTCAAAACACTTGCCGCAGCAGCCCTGCCACGTTCTTCGTATTGCACCGTCACTTTTATAGCTGTTAGCCCCATTACAACACAGTTGACAGTTTAAACAAAGAGCAACTAAGAAAATGCAATATTCTATAACTGGCATTTACAGCACCGGCCTTGGACTTCTAATCTTTACTAGACAGGCACACAAATCAATCTATCAGCTCATAAAGGTGTGCTTTTTTAACCTCCAAAACAGATGGGATTGGCCAGAAACGTCTGGCATGTCAAACTGCTAATCACTGCTGCCCTTTGCACAAAATAACCCACTTAAGTTGAGGCATGGTTGCACTGTAACAGACATTAGTCTGTGGGAAACCCATTTAACTGTCACATACTCCCGCCACTCCTGCTCTCCCTTAATTAAGCCTAATGCCTTATGCTTTGACCTTTTGTTCTAGCCTATTAACCCTATCTAGTACAAGTTCAAATATGTTAAACTTAAAAGTTTGCTGTAAAATATTAAATGCCAAGCTACAGAAAGAACAAGGGGTGTTTCTCTACCCTGCAAGTTACCAACACCTTTACCAAATTTCCCAGGCTGACAAAATGGAAGCACTATGTTCATTCCCAAAGACAAAATATAACTAAACAGTAATCAGTTTCACAGCAGAAAAGTGGAGTTTCTTCCACTTGCATAGCCTACCTTTTCCTCTTCAGAGGAGAAAGAAAAAAAAAAAGCTAAAACTTCTGTTCGCAACTTCATATCCTCAGGCTTTTGGGTATTTATCCAACAAGAAAAGTACATACTATCAGCCAAGATCACACTGCACTCATTTGCTGTTCTCTAAAAACCTGCCATTAAAAATAAGGCGTAAGTGGTTTACAGTGACCAATTCCTCCTCAGTTAAAGGCCGCCTCTGCCAGCCTTGCTCACACTGAGACACCACCTTGTTCTTTTGACAGCAGTTAGTATTAGCTGTTCACTCTCATCTGTATCTTTTCATGAGCTGCATCTTTTGAAGTTTCTCAGACTTGCATAAACCTAAACGTAAGGATGTAATTCCTAGATTTTAGCTCAATATTGCAGACTTTTCTTTGAGGTAAGCTCAGCTTTAGACAGCATGACTACCCTCCCTTCTTGCACCTCTTACTTCATGAAGGTTACACAGCATCAACAAGATCAACAGTTATGTTTGCAAAGCAGTACTCTTCTAGAGAAAGACCATCCTAATGGTCCAGAACTCTGACTTAAAACAAGAAATCCAATTCCAGTGACAAAAACAAATCTCTGGTAAAGACACAACTCTACTGTATTCTGCATTAAAGATATTTATAACAGTATGCAATGCAAGTTTGTATACCAAGACAGGTATTCTACAATTAGTGCTTATAACCAATGAACAGACCTATACTCCCCCATCCCAAAATTAAACAAACAAACAAAAACAACCCAAACAGAAAATCCAACCCAAAACGTAGCACATATAACAATAACTGTTTTATAAACCTGGTTAGAAAAAAGAATGCGAACTGTGTCAGGATTATCAGCAAGCATACACTGACAAAAAAACACATTTTCCCAAATCTTTAGCTTAACCACCTTACTGATGAGGTGAATACTTGGTGCTAGACTCTTATTTACAACTTACACTTCTGCAACTCTGACTAAGTAGAATTGCTTTTAAACAGAGGTGACAATCTTAAAGCTTTGAATTACTTTAACTACTTATGAAAATGTGAAAGATTTCAGAAAGCTTGTTGCGAAAAAAGCCACTGTCTACGAAGTTCTGTTAAGGCTATAAAAGTGACCATCTGCTGCTGATCAAAACAATTCTCAAATATTAAATAGTTAATTAATTAATTGTGTTTGAGTTCCAAAATGCCTATCTTACTGAGTGTAAGACCAGCAAGTAACACAATTAACTTTCCTGTAAATACAATTGCTCAGACAGCTAAGTACCACTACAGCAATGCTCCACTTTTGAGTCAAATAGGAAACATCCTGGCGGGTTAAGGGGGTGGAAATGGATCCCTCAACTTGATTTCCCTTTGTTTCCAGCACACTGATTCTGGATAAACCCAAATCTCCTCAATTTAAAAATGAAAGATGTTTTTCTAATGAATTCACTTTGATATACTCTATTGTGTTGGAGATGCTTGAACTGCAGTACACAGACCAACGCTATATTCACACGAAGTCAAGCAACACATGGATTTATTAAAAAACGAAATATACAACCTTGCATCTGCAATCTGTGCCATTATAACAGATATGTTAGAAGTTTTGCAGGCTGGGATTTGGTATTACTGCCTCCAGCTTCTAGACCTCCACTACTAATGCTCACAAAAGTTGCCACTGGAGGCAATGCAAATGAGTCCTGGGAGAGACCAGAAACAAAACAACAACTGCTTGTCAACCATTACATGCCCAAATTGTATTCTTTATGCTCATCAGCATTCTGAAGTTCTTAGGCATGCATGTAGGCCCGCCGAGTACAGTGGGCCTACTCAAGTGGATAAAATTACTCACAAACCAAAGTACATATACATAAGCAATCACTGGACAACACTCAGGGAATTATTCCCCGGTATCAAAGAAAAATAGGATTTAGGAAATGGGAACCAAGGGAGCAGATCCAAACAAAGTGACAGTGGTGCTAAGTGTCTACATGCCATTGTAATGTAATATCTAATAATGGTTTTACTGTGACAGGCCCTTGCCACAGAAGCTCAACTTGGATCTGTTTTATTTTAAAAAAAGTAAGTTGTATTTAGTCTTCTCTTTCACTCTGAAATTACATGTAAATCAGGTCCTTCTCTACTTAGAAACTACCTCCCAAACAAGTAGGCTAAATCTTCAGGACTTACCAGCAAATTCCATATAAAAAGTTCAAAGGCTTCTAAAACACTTATTTCTCTTTAATCATCACATGAAGTCTTACACTAAAACAGAATGATTAACTTGAAAATTTATCACTTTAAAACATATTATAATCCTGAAAGACCTACACGTGGCAGACAGTTGTACAACAGATTTGGCAAGACAAGTAAGAAACCCTAAACTAAAGACACAAGGTAAATAACCCAAACAAATCATTTACCTTGAAAGTGGTCCCATCAGGAAAGCTCTTCCTTCAGGAGTCCAAGGATGCATTAATTTTCTTCCTCAACAATTCCATGCTTGATCTGAAAAGAACAGCAGAAATGACCCTATGAAAATCTGCATACTCATTTTTCCTATCCAATATACCTCTACCTACTTGTTTATTGATGGTGTAACAGAAAATGATACTTTCATATAATAAGAACCGCAAAAAGTGGACCTATTTCAGAAGAAAAGCTTAGCTCCAAACTTCAAAATCTTCCGAAAGGAAACATCAGTAAAACAAGAACAACTTGCATAGTCTAGATTTGTACTGTCTGACTAACTAAACAGTAGTTCTGCAAGAAAAAAAAAAAAAAAAAAAAAATCAACATTCAACTGTGATTCAAAGCCACGGTCCTCTTTCTTCCTTTCATTCAAAAAACAGCTGTGACATGAAAGCCTTCCTTCCTACGTAGCGATCAATGCTTAACACTTCAAACTTGCACCTCTGAACATCAAAATCGTATTTTTTAAAAAGCCCGTATTAATTTAAATATACATATACAAAGAAAAAGACAAGAGCATAGTAAAACTGGTGGATGTAATGCTAAATGCCACAAAATTATTTAGAAAAACTTAAACCAGTAGAAATTATAATATTTGCTTTTGAGATATTTAGGAATTAAATAGTAAACGATACTATAGTTAGAAGATGTTATTCATCACAAGCACCACCTTAAAAATTCTTACTGGTGCTTCCCTATTATTCCTAAGCGAACTTTTGCTCAAAGATGCAAACTTACAGCTAGCCCAGGTCATTGTTATTTGTACTAATTCAGACTTTTTCCTGTGTCGAGCCTCATTATTAGAAGTTATGTTGCATCTTCTGTCACCAAGTTACCACCCAAGCAGCATGTTTATTATGCGTAGAGTCAAATTTAAATACAATAAAATATAAGAAAAGAAGAAAAACAAAGTTTCTCCCATTTGGCTGAACTCTCCCCTCCTCTGGGCTTGGCAGAGGGAGAGTTCCTCTCCTCTTTGCCTCACCTTTAGCTTCTGGTCTCACAAAAACCATGTACAAAAGCATTTTAAACAGATTTCTCCAGCACAAGGACCCCACAGGTGGCTTTGGGTGTACTGGGTGGAGAAGGGCAGAATGTGAAGGGTGCATTGGGGGGTGGCTCATAGCATTTCCCCCTTCTGCAAAATCACTCAGGCTAAAGCCAGCTTAGACACCCAACTCTGACAACTGCAATGTGCTACCTCGGGGGCGGGGGGGGGAGGATAACAGGTGCTGAGAGACAGGTCATCATCCAAAAGACACCTATTCAAAGCTTTCAGGTATGTGAAAGGTAACAGAAGCATGCTGGACTACTGCCAGCATCAAGACCCAACAAAAACAATAGATTCAATTAAGCCCTCAAACAAGTGAATACCCTGAAATACTACATGCAGACACTATTTCAAGTCCTTCCCCTACACACATGACAAAATAAGAAGCCAATTTGCACCACAGGACAGTAGCAATGCTCAACATTTGGATTCAACTGGGGGCGGAGGGGGGTAGGCGGAGCTAAAGCTACTATTGCAGTCAAAATAAACAGAGAAATAACAGGTACAGGACAAAGGTGGGAATAAACATAGTTCAAAGCCTTCCCAACCCCATTTCGTTGAAAGGGCAAATAAGCTGGATGTGGAATCTTTTGTGACCAAAGGAAAAACGGGACAAGAGGTCCCTCAGAGAAGAAGGAAGCAGCACTTTAAAAAAAACAAACCATATTATTATTTTCAAGTCACCTTAAATTTGAGAAATATAGTTAATTCCAGTATTTCTGTTTTAGCTTACTGATATAGGTCAAATGTTTTCCACCACCGACAAGTGGTTTTAAGTATTCCTAGAGACATATTTCGGGGGGGGGGGGGGGGGGGGGGGGGGGGGGAGTGTAGCAGGACACCCAACCAAACCACACAACCCAACAAACACCCCACACTGTATTGCTATCAAGGTTCTATGTATAGACAGGATTTCCTTTAGGTCAGCATTAGAGAGCCTTTTCTGTATTGTCACAAGCAACTACAAAAGATTTATAAGACTTCAGAGAAAAGAAGAAAAGAGAACAGAAGTATTTGTTATTTCTGGGAAAAACTCTATATTCCTTCAATAATGTTTTAAAAATGAGGCAAAGAAAGCCAAACGAGCAAAAAAAAGGTTTTTCTAGAATATTACTTTATTCCCAAAAACTTCACATCTGGATCACTTGCCTTGCACACCCTATAGTTGTTTTTGAATATTAATTTGTTTTGCATTGTAAACTGCTGAAAGTGGGATAGGTGATGGCACAAACACCACCCGCAGGACAATCTCCTGGGGCAAGAATGGTAATTTCTTTCTACCTCTGAGGTGAGCCCTTCTTTCCACATCACTAAAAAAGCCTTTTCAATTTCCTTTCTGACTCCGTTTTCATAGTGGGGTGGGGCACAGAGAAAAAGCAGAAAGTCCATAGCCGTGAATCTTAAAGTTCGCTGTGAAAAAAAACCATGAGCATCAGAGCAGTAGTATCAGCCTAACACCAACAAGAACAAAAATACCGTTGTTCTGTGAGCAAGATGTACTACTTAAACACATTTCAACACTGAAATTCATTAAGCGCTTTTGGGGTCAAGTTAAATACTCCCTTATTTGTTTTCAAATAATAATTTCGGTCAAGAGTATTTTTACATCTAGTGCCTGATCTCTGCTGATGACTCACTCACAACTTACTTTCTCAAGAGGAAGAAAAGCAGCCCATCAGAAGTCTTCCCCAACACTAAGCTTCTTTCTTATACTAAATTCACCCTCTTAGAAACCAGTAACTAATAAAAGATCTGTAGCTTCTGCTTTTAATCTGATTTTGCCTATAAGCAAAACTGGTTTTCCTCTGATGAAGACAATGGTATTTAGAAATAAGTGGGATGAAATCAGGGTTTCTCTCAAGACAGGCAATTAAACAGGAGCAATGAGCTCCAGTAACAATTTAAGTATGAGGCAACTATGCCAGGAGGGGTTTGACCCAAACTAAGATGGCTAGCAACTGCTTCTTACCCTTTCTACGCATGCATATTTATTTACAAGATTCTTAGTTCCTATTCTCCTCCTTCAACCATTAAGCCAAGTGACCTGCAACAGACAGCCAAATAAATTACCAAATTAATTCTTTCAAGTGCTAAATAGGTCCGTTAACATTTCTAAGTATTTGAAATAAATAATCCAGAAACACTACAGTGTAAGCATTCATTGTCACCATAAGAATCCCTCTGCCCACTTCTCCTGAGGCAGATCTTCCCACCCAAGAACACAAGAAAGTTTTTACGTCATCACCCAAAGTAATGCCTGCCCACCATAGCACATTGTTTTCCAATTCGGTATTTTTAAATGCAACTAGCAAAACCCTAACACTGTAACATCCAAAAGCGATGCCACAAGCCTTCTGAATACTTTCCTCATATTTGCCACATACAGGTGCAGATACCGTTCTTATCGGTTTGGCCTGTTGGCAGGAAGAGCGCACAAACCACAAATGCTGTTACCATTAACCTTTTCGTCTTTAGTTTAAGACTGTTCAGACAGACTGTCAAGATTATGATTTTTTATCCTTTTTGTACATTTGTGCATATCCTTTCATACCTTCTCCTCCTGTTCCGGCTTCATTCCCTACCTACGTTATCTTTCCACTTGCCTGTCATTAAACCCCTGCTGAGCAGTAATGATTTATACTTCAAAACTCGCACTTCTTGTCCCAAAAGAATATTTATCCTTTTTTAACCCATAGGATAGTTATCCTACTTATCCCGCCTACTGCTCGTAACCCAACCCATCAACTGGCACGTGCCGCCCAGCAGCCAACACATCAGCCGGGCAGCTGAGCCCAGCCTCCCCCACCTGCAGGCACCGCATGTGGGAGGTCGGCCACCAAAGCCCCCTTGCGAAGGGGCTTGTGCCCCCACACCAGGTGCCCAGATGGAAACCCCACACTCTCCCCAGTATCTCTTCTGGACCCCCTCCCTCCCTATGCGTTCACATACAGGGAAAAAAAACCCACAAGCCATTTGGGTTTTAAGGTTCAGGCAAGTTCGGAATAGCTATTCTAAAATTAACAAAATACTATAGTCTTCATGTCCCCTCTGACGGCCCTGCAAGGAGGCGTCAAGCACAACCCTTGAGCAAGACAGCTGACTGTGGGAAATGCAACTCCCTGGCTTTGCCTTGGGCAAGTTTATACATGCGCTCGGTGCAATGCAAAACATAGTTTACCTTTTAATGTCTCTCACTGTCACTGGTAAAATTAACAGTGCTCTCACTGCTAACAATAATACAGCCGGCATTACAGAAACCTTTTGCCAATGTTCAAAGCCAGAAAACTAAAAGTTAGCTCTGAAAAGAAAAAACGAGCTTTAAACATGCAAACCTTTGACGATTCTTTTCAAGCAATCCCACATTAAGGAAAACCTACAGGCAAATACAATCACCATGCAGTTAATTCATGTTTGAGTTCTATCACCTTTACTGAATCACTTCACCAAAAAAAAAATAATCTCCTTGATGCCTTTTACAGAACAGACTCACCCTAAGTACAGCTATCAAACACTGCAGGTGATACAGCCAGCACCTAAATCATCCATTTAAGTCTGCAATATAAAAACATTAGTTCACTTTTAGTTCTTTATCAACACCGGTTTTATGACTATATTAAATTTTGGTTGGTTTTTTTTCCTCCAATTTTGGTTAGCACATCTTTCACTGTAGAAGAAGTAACAAGTATGGGGAGCAGAGAGGAAGATCACGTTTTCATCCAGTAATTTTCTAACCCAAGACTAATAGGAGGAAAAAAAAAATCCTTCCGGTACGGTTTGGCATTTGACAGTATCTTGTGTTCCGTGCATGCACCATCTACAAAAAGCCATTGACAGCTCTCACTCATTAGATAACTCAGAACCGTAGGCCAGTCTAACAGGAGGTCAGGTTTCTCCCCTACCTGAAAGATGCCGTCGCTACTTGTTACCGCTTCCATCCCACTCAGCAAAAACGTACACCCCTACGTACGCATTTCACTCACGGCAAACTTGCCGTCTTGCTCTGGAGTCACCATCAACTCTATCTCAGGAGACTACTGATAAAATAACAAGTCAGACTTTGCAACCACAAGTTTGGGAGAACGATTGCCCCAGAGAGCAGAAGCCCCAACCTGCCCGAACACCATTCCGGACAAGAACTTTTGCTCTCCGAGACGTCAGCTCTTGTTGCCCATATAACAGCGATTACTCAGATGCCATTAAATCAGATTTTAACCACAAAATATCCTCACCTCAGAAAGCTTTTGTCATATGGCATCTTAACGTGCCACTTTCTAGCGTGTTCAGTCAGACCCAGAAAGAGTAAATGGCATTTGAACGTTAAAGAAAAAGGTTTTCTACCACTCGCGCAGGGATACACCACCCCCTTTCCACAAGTGACTGCTTCCTGCCCGTGGGTCTTTGCAGGCTGGAGTCGCACTCTTTGTTAAATAAAGCTTTACAGTATCTCTGAACATTTATAGTGCCATGACTCAGTTAAATTCTAATCAGCCTGCGAGCTGTCAGACACTGCAGGCAGGTCCCCTCAAAATAAAACAAGGAATAATGTAGTCTCCAGATTCCAGAGAGATGAGGCAGAGGGGGACAACTTCCACTTCAGCTTTCCCAACATCAACGCGATCCCAAAGCCAGGAATCCCACCATTTTTTAAACATCTTCAACACGTGTCAAGCATTTTAGCTCAATTCTTCTTTAAATTATAAACCTAACAAATCATCAGAATCCACAAGACAGGAGATGGAAGAGAGAGGTGCAGCACAGACGCAAGGCTGCTCGCACGTTACAAAGCTGTCCCTTATTTTTGCCCATGCCCCGACACTACAGTTTCTCTCGGTTTCACTACCTTCCAACTTAATTGCGGACTGACACTTACGAAGAACCTGACACTTAGGAAGAACAGCCTCAAACAACGCGTTCCGTAGGGAGAAAGGGAGGGGCAAGGGGGGGGGGGGGGGGGGGAAGAAAAATCACCTTTAAAGGGCTTCGGGGACACAAAAACACGTCTGGAGAAGTAACCTTTAGTCTAGAAAGGAAACAGCGACGTCCCTAAGGAGCCCGGTGCGATGAGAAGGCATCTTTGGGGGAAGCAGGGAGCCGAGCGGGTGGCACAGCGAGGGGCACCGGGGACGGCGCCCCAGGCACCGGCTGCCCGCTCCCCGGCGGAGGCGGGGCGGGCAGTAACGCGGTGCCAGGGCCGGGGCCGGGGGGAGAGGGCGAGCCGAGGGAAGCCTGGCCTTGCCCGCAGCTGCCGCGAGAGCAGCCGGGCGGCGGGAGGGAGGGAGGGAAACGGGAGGCGGCGGCGGCGGCGAGAGAGGCCGCGGCCGGGTCTCCCCGCGCCCCCGGCGCCTCCCCGGCCGCCGCAGCCGCTGCGCGCCGGGCTTGCGGCTCTTTAAATAATTCACGGGCACACCGGGAGGAACAGGAACAGGAGGAGGAGGGTGCCCCTCCGAAACGGGGACCGGCGCTTGCAGCCGGCGCTGCCGAAAACACTCGGGGGTAACGACTAGTAACTTTTCCGCCCCTCCGGCTCCCCCAAACCCACCCCGGCCGGGCAAACTTTCGGCTCGCCCTGGGGGCGCGGGGTGCCGGGGGGCGGCCGCCACCGGAAGCGGCCCCCGCCGCCACCCCGCGCCGGGCTCACCCCGGCATTGTTCCCCGCCGCCGCCGCCTCCCCGCCCGGCAGCGCAGCCCCGGCCCGGCCCGCCCCGCTCGGCCATTCCCCCGCCAGCCAGCACGGCCGCCGGCGGAACAGCCCCGCACTCACCCCGCAGCGGGCCCGCGCACCCCCCCCACGGCCGCGGCGGCAGCTGTAGCGGCGGCGGCGGCTCCTCCCGGGCGGGCTGCGTGCTGCCCGCCGGCCGGCCTCGCCCCGGGAGAGGCCCCGGCGGCAGCCCCCGCGCCCGCAGCGGGCACGCACCGCGCCCCAGCCCCGCGGCCGGAGCAGGCGGGGGCGCTGGCTGCCAGTCCTGGCGCGGAGCTCCGCAGAGCGGCGGCGGCTGCCGAAGCCGAGGTGGGCGGCCGGGTCCCCCGCCTGGAGGGCAGTACAGGGCGCGCCGCGTCTGCCGCGTCTCCCCCGCTCCCCCCCCCCCGTCCCCCCCCCGTCCCCCCGTCCCTCCGGCCGGCCGTCCCCGCGCACATACACGGCGAGCTCCGCTCCGCTCCGCGCCCCTCCGCGGCTCGGGGCTCTGCTGCAATGCCTGCGAGGCGGACTTTCAAAGCCTAACCCGCAGCCGCGATCCTCCCCGCCTTCCACCTCGCCCGCCGCGGCGCGGCGCAGCCCGGCCCAGCCCCTCCCCGCGCCGCGCCATTCATCTCGCCAGCCAAGTTTCTTAACCCTTTTCCAACCCGAGGGGCGGCGAGGGAGGGCAGCGGGGAGGCGAGGGGGGTAGGTGCCGCCCCGCACTGTGCGGGCAGGGGCCGCGGAGCGCGTCGCCGCTGCGGCGCTCGCCTCCCGCCCTCCCCAATTAATGTAACTGAAGGCGCAGAGACCCCGGGAAACAAACTTAGGAGCGATAGCACCGGAGGACCCGAATTTAATGAAAACAGCGGTGGCTTCAAAATAACGCCTCTGGGGTTTTTGGTTTTGTTTTTGGTTTTGGTTTTTTTTTTACTATGGTTCGCTTAGAATAACGGGGGGGGGGGGGCGCTTCCAGTGGTTACCATTTCTTGTCGTTTTAACGCTTATATTTTCAGCTTTTTCTCCGAAAAACCCGTGCTAGAAACTTTTTGGTTTGTTTTCTGAACGAGAAGCCGGGGAAAGGCAGCCGCCGCCCCGGCACCTGCGGCGTCCCCCGCCCGGGCCCTCCTTCCCTGCCTCCCTCCCGCCTCCTCCCCCGGCCATGCCCTCACGGCTCCCGGCACGTCTCGTTGCCCCTCGGCCTCTGCCTGCCAGGCCAGGCGGCGCGGGGGTGGCGGCCGGGCGCGGGGGAGCGGAGGGCAGCCCCCCCCCCCCCCCGGCCCTCCCATACCCCCGCCAGCTTGCGGCGGGTCGCCCGGTGGGCCCGGCGCCGCGGGCGGGGGGCGATCCCCGGCTCCCAAACTGCTCCCCCCCGCGGGAGCAGCCCGAGAATCGGGGTCAAAACGGCTCATCGAAGCCATGCTGTTTGCCCGCGCGGCAGTAAGTAATTTGGGTGGAAAACTAGCCTTGGGCAGAGCTTCCAAGAAGAGGCAGCCCTCCATTTTGGTAGGCGGCATCCCCGCAACCCCTGCCCTCAGAAATTGCATTATGCGCCAAGTTGGGCTTTAGACTTCATTCCCATCAAGGAAGAGACCATCCAGAGATACACGCTGAACTTGGCCGTATAGGCGAAGCTACAAAGTGCCCGTGACCTTCATCTCATCTTCTGTGTGCCTTTCTTAACAAATGTCTCAAAGCTTTGCATGGTGTTTGCAAATGCTTTGCGGAGCACTTCATGATACTACTAGAAGTTAGAGACTGAGAAGAGAGAAATTTGTTTACAAGTCGCTTATAAATTGCGTGGCAATATCTGCATTAACATATGCCAACGTTTTAGTTCTAAACCTCAGGTAAAATAATTATAAATTCAAGCATCCTTTAGTAAAAGGCTAACATCGTTAAAGAACGTATGCATTTCCACTTGAAAGGAAAAAAAAGGGAGTCACGCTTGGGAAAACCCAAATATTTTAGCCTAGAGAGACCATGAATGAAAGTAGATGTAGGAATGTTAAGCAAAAACCTCTTTCACTTTGGAATGTACGGATTGTGTACAGGCTTACAGCAGAGCTAGTAATGTATTACTTGACCTATTTTTTTAAGCCAATGAAAGATTTAGGTTAACTTCATCATCATGTGTTTTTTAACCACTTTCTTCCAGAAGCACAGCAGCATTTTCTAAAGCTACTGCCTGTCACAGTGTCTATACAACTGTCTTTTCTTGAAAGCCTAAGTCTCATCATGTCACCTGATAGTACCTACATTAAAACAATAATTTTTGCTCTTCATTTCCATAGTAGGCTCCTTCTAAAGAGACAATCTTTAATTTTTTTATTTCATGAAGAATCTTTATCTCAAAAATTTTTCAATGCTAAGCAGCTGAATTATCCAGGGAAAAGGAAATTTTCTCATTACTGCAGCAATTTAGCTGCTATTTCAATCAAGAGTGTCTGTAGTAGAGACCTCTTTCATTCTTAACCTTAGGGAACGTCTTGCGTAGACGAGAGACCTACAAAATGAGGAATCTTGGACAAGCAACAGAAAAAACGCGCATGTGGAATATTTGTTAAAATTATTGTTGTTAGGTAACATACAGTTGCCTGAGGACACAAGTTTTGATATGATACAATCAACTGAAACCATATTAAATCATAAAACATATGGATTTAGCAGGTTATTTCCAACACTTAACATTCATATCACACTGAATTGTGCCACTTGCTCGCATTTACCTAAACTATGAGAATTCAAACAATACACAAAATAAATACTCTGTACAAGCAATGGAAAAATCTCAGCACAGAGTGAAATCAGCCTCAAGAGGAATGAAAGAGCTGATGTGTATTTGTTTGTTCTTCCTGTGCAGTCTTCAACCAAACCTAAACGCTCATTCACTCTCCAAGCATAAAAGATGAGCATCTACTGATGTACCTACCTATCTACCATCTGTGGGTGGTGCCTACACCTTCACTTTGTTACAGACGTCACAAAAGGGGACTTTTTTTCAATTTTTTTCTTCAAGGGGAATTCATCACTGTAAGGTACCTCTATATGGAAGGCCAGTTACAATAGGAAAGCGTGAAGTACCTTTGGATCGGTCTTGGAAGAGAAGAACACATTTATAGAGATTATATTAGAACTCATTCTCAGAATTCCAGGTACTCAGTGGACAGTTGTTGGTACTGTACTTCAGTAATATCCGTGAACCACTTCTTTTTATATTTATAAAAATATATAATAATACGCACGCATGCACACACACACCTCTTTACAGTTGCTAACTGGAAATCTCAAACAGAAAGTTATGTTTTTTACCTAGTAGGAATCCTATCAAAATCAAAATATAATTGTGATTCTGTCATTCTTGAGGTACAAAATTAATCTGTGTGACAGTTTCACAAATGGTTAAGTAAATTGTTGACTTGCCCCAGCTTTTTCTTTGATCACTTTGATGATTACAATAACACATTTAAAAATTATGAACAAAGCTACAGTTCCAGTAACAAACTTTGTCTTTATCTTGCTGAAGTAAAACACGTAGGTCTGTGCCATGTGGTAATAAGACGTGTATTATTTTCAAAGAGAAAATGAAAATGCTATTACATGATTCCCAAACATTTTTAAGCTAATGCTAGCCTATTTTTAAATCACATAAAGTGCTTTGAAGAGCTTGCTCTTATTTTGATTTTCATTTAAGACTATCTCAGCCTCTCGAAAACAGTTCTGAAACTACCTTTTTCGATCAAAATAATTAAGGCCTTGCTTTATGGCATCCAATCATGAAATGAAAGGCTTAGGATATGGTCGAGAAGCTAGCTAGCTTTACAGAAATTCATTTCCAGACTAAACCTTCCTCTAAAATAGTTTGTCAGCCTCACATAGACAAATAATGAGATTCCATCCTTGACTCAGCCTAGTTCAATTCATGTAATATGTCAGATTACCCACTATTTCAAAGGTGCCTTCCCAAAGGATTAAATCACCTAGTATTCCAGAACTTATGTAGGCACACAAAATAAATTAAAACCAAACCAAAACAAGAATCATTATGGTTCTTATTTATTCAATAATTTACTTCAAAGGAGGTTTGCCTAAATAAATGTTAATCATGTAATAGTGTTCATCCATAAATCTTTAGCAGTAAGGTGGAAAAGTCTGCCTTTAGAATCACAGAATGTCCTGAGTCGGAAGGGACCCACAGGATCATTGAGTCCAACTCAGGTCACTGCACAGGACAACCCCAAATTTACACCACGTCTCTGAGGGGGTTGTCCAAGTACTTCTTGGGTATTCTTCAGGAGTACTATCTAGGACTAACTGAATCAAATGAATGGGAACCCTACGAGTGTTGCCAGAGGAAGAACTGGTCCAGGGCAAGGGTTTCTGCAGGGTGTATCATAGTGCATATCCTGTTTTGTTCATGACAGCAGCAAGTCTGCAACTGTTGGAGGTGGAGCTGAATTACACAATAACAGGTAAAGAGAAGAGTCATATACTCTATATAGAACTGAAAGATATCAAGAGTACATACTGCTTGTTACTTTATCTACCTACACTTAAAATGATAAAGGTATTTGTTTGCATACGTAACTCATATCATTCCCTACTGGAGTTGTTTTCGGCTGCTTCGGTTTTTTTTTTTCTTTTTTATTACACAGTTATATTTTGACAAGTACTTCAAAGCAGGTCATCTCAGAGAAATGTACCAATGTACCCTTAGTGTCTGAAGTTGGGGTGTTTTTTTCCTGCATTATTTAAAGGTAGACTTCAGATTGTGACTGTTTGATCTAAGAGTAATAAGCAAAGGACCAGATGCTAGAGTCTTTTCAATTACAAAAACATTTAAAGACAGCTGTACCATATAAACTCTCATGGAGGAATCATATGCTTGCAGCATCTGGTGAGTTTTGGCCATGTCTCTAGCGCACTGTATCTATTCTGAGGCATGAGCTAAGGTGAGGCTTGCTTTCCCATATGCGTTTTTGGGGTGGAGGTGTGCATTTTTTGACCATAGACAGGAACTAACACTTTGGGTCTTATATTTGGTGGCAGGAAATAAACACTACTTTCAGCCCCTGTTAACAGCTTTCATGGAGGAATCAAAGGGCTGTACGCTAAGTTGATATGACTAATTCACAGTAATTGTTAATATTTTACCAGAATAAAACACTGGTGTTTTCAGCCAGAAGAACACATCCTGTACTTGTGAATTTTCTGCAATCTCATCCCACTCGCGCAAACAAACATGAAAAACGTACTCCTGAGAATGTTGCTCTGATGAGTCATGTTCCTGATAGTGTGAAGGCATTGTCCAGAAAATAACCAGCCTGGACTCACTACTTCCAAACTGGCATGAGAAAGTACCAGTAGAGCAGGTATAACACCATGAACTCCCTGTTACTACTCGTGGGTTGATGATGATGCAAAGATAATATTTGAGAAGGTCATAAGCATGTAGCCAAAACCACTCAGAACATGCATATTCCTTTCAGACTTTGTATTTTCCCCTTTTCGTTGTCAAAGATGTTCCCTGTTTCAGCAATAACAGATTGAATGAGGACTGAAGTATCATGCCCTCTCTCACACTCTGCATTTTGAAGTTGCTCTCAGTAACCATATTGTTTCACAGCCCCATTTTCTGGCTGGCTATCGTGAAATCTGGATAACCCTTTGTCACGGTTCTCATGATGACACAAGCCGTGTTGCTGAAACAGTATGTTCTAAAATAAAATGAACAGTACGTACAAATTATACATACGGTGATCTGGCAGCCAGTACCACACTGCAAATGAATAAAGTTCTGGAAAGGACCACTAGGAAACAGCTAAAAAGGCGAAGCTGAAGTGTCCTGTGTGTGCCCTTCAGAATAGTACAGGTACTGGGCAAACGTTTTACAATATATGAACGCTTTAATTATATATTAAAATTGTAATAATATTCTGTAGTACAAATGATCTTACGAGCTCTGACTCAAGTAAATGAAACTGCTGTGTTAAGCTAAGCTGTGCATGTAATGTATTTTTATTAAATACATTTACCTCCACACATACTAGCTTATGAACAAGAGAACCTTTGATGGAAAAGCAATAATATAAAATACAAGTTGTTTTAATACACTTAAGGAATGGTTCTGCCCATCCACTAACTTGGAACATTTCCTTGAGTTACCTTAAGTCAAGGTTTTAATTTCTTTATTCTTTTTCTCCTTTTAAAAGAAAAACAATAAATAACAGCTTATTCTATTTAACAACAAATGAAAGGAAAACAAGCAAGTCCTGATTTATTTTATCGGACTTCAGTGACACCAGAGTGTAAAGTAAATGTCAGATTTCTGATATGGCACAGGGTACCTCACCTTAGCCAGCTCAGTCGTCATACCTCGTAAGAATGGATGGTTTATTGATTAATACAATACCAGTGTTTTAAATGCCAAAGTAGCATCTTATCTTTTCCATTTGTCTGCAATGGTTTTTTTTTTCTAACTTGCTGATTGTTTTCTTTCTATTTTTCATTGTGAGAGTTGGAGGGAGAGGTGAAGGAAAGAGGTCGGCCTCAGAAGATTACTGGAATTCAGAAGATATTTATGATTTTCTTGTTTTATCATGAAAAGAAAAAAAGTATTATTTTGGGAAACCTACACTTCACAATTGTCATGAATGCACAGAAACATAACGGAAAGAGAAAGAACATGGAATACTACCCAACATTTCCTAACATCACTCATGAAAGCCCTCAGAAAAGTAACAACTAAGAAATTCTGAGAAAAATCTGGCATCTTTGGCTAGGTGCTGAAAAGGTGACTGTTTGGAAAACATGGTCCCCGTTCTGAGGATTAAATGTTCTGAAAAAACTTGGCGCTTACACACCTAACGTCACAGATTTAGTCACAAGTGATTACTGCTTCTGTTTACCCATTAAATGCCTAATGGGAAAATCCATTTAAATTGTGTATCAAAAAACTTAAGGAACTCAAATCACTGGGGCTTGTAAGCTTAGATAAGTTTCTGCTTGATTGTATTATATGTGATTAGTTTATCAGAATGATACTAGCTATGCTTTTACACCTGATCCAACTGCACATCTTTGCATATTTTTGTTAACATACAAATATCTAGGGTTTATTAGGAGACATTCTCTAAATGTTGGATATCTAACAAATCTAGCTTTGATGCTGTTGATCATCGTACCAGTATTTTACATGTGACATAAAGCTGGCAGAGGCATAGGAGTGATTCAGCTCACCATAAACCAGGTAGCAACAGTTACGTTTGCGTAAGTTACATCCGCTCATACAGCTGGGAAATTTCTCTTGCCACCTTTTGTATATATTGCAGAGAACTGCCTTGCCAAGATTGCTCTTGCTTTGAAACACAAGGAGTAGGAATGTGGGGATACTTCCATATGAAAACAGCAGATACTGTAACCTGTTTTATATCTAATTTTTAATTTTGAAATAATTGCATCTTTATTTTCTTGTCTGAACTATAATAAAATAAAAAATAAATAACTATTAAATTTACTATTATCGTTAATATTAATAAATCAATAAATATAAAAATATGTGAAGGTATTTTCTGTGGAGAAGAAAACTCATTCTGACTTTTGATGGCTTAGCACAGAGAATCTCTGGGTTACATTCTTCATTTGAAAAACATGACATTTTCTGCATCACAATGGCTGAAGCAACTTTTTTAAAGTAAAAGCTTGAGTGAAGAAAATAATTACATTTTGTGAATAGTTTGAAAGTTTTGTTTCATGTTTATTTGGACTGAGAAGCAACATCTTCAGTATTCCAATATGATTAGAATTATTGCCCACTGCACAATTCATTCGGGAAGCCAGGACCTTAATATTGTTGTCTTGATAAAATATTCCAAGAAGCCTGAACTTGGAAGCCCCTCTTACGGAGAGCGAGGTTTGTACTCCTAGGGATTCCTGCTCTTGCTTCCTCTCCCGTCTGAGCAATCAGATGGTCAAACAGCAGGAAAAAGAAATATTTCGAATGTTTTCATGTTGAATTTTGTCTAGATGCTGTGCCTTCTTTTTTGTTTTGTTTTGTTATTTTGTTTGAGCAAAATACTGTCATATCGTACAAAATACAAATGGTTCCATGTTTTTCTGACAAACTATTCAAAATTACTCCATTTCCTAAAATCCCTTCTTTAATGTAAAAGGTATTGAAACTCTTGAAACATCTGTTCTTTAAGACTGTTGCTAACTTTCTTTATAGAAAGGTAAGGACTCACATGACTCCTTACAGATATCTTCTAAAATATGTTGCATTCTATGTCCCTAATAACTCTTAAATATTTCACTTGCCTGGAGCATTGTCTACCAATAGAAACGTACAAAAAAGGTTACTTGAAAAAATGTATTTGGAAAAAAAAAAACCAAAAACCAAAAGAAGTGTCGGTGTAGTTTGTCTAGAGCAGGTTTAAACTCTTGAAAAGGTGATCACAATTATTTAACAAATAATTAATAAGCAGTTAAATTTGCCAGGTCAACACAATATAAATTAATTAAATCCATAAACATTTCTTCACCTCTCCCAAGCCACTTTATGTACTAGTTATTTCTAATTTTCTACTCATGCTGTCTGATTGATGTTGCTCATATGGATGCCTAAAGAAAGCTAATAAATGAAGCAACAATTCAGATCAATTCTTGACTTTTTGAAACAAATAGTTTCATGTGTTTTCCAGAGTTATTCCTTCAATTGTAGATAGATTTTGTTCATTTCCTTTCCATAAAGAAAAAAACAAAGGCAGAAACAATTTACTGTGTTATGACTCTCACTATTCTCTACTGAAATTCTCTTTCCTAGTATCAGAGATCTACTGCGATTCCGGTAATAAGCTGTACTTGGATTTATGAGTAAAACACAGTGTAAATCATGACATAAAGACATGTAATTCTGTTTTCTGTGACTGCTCAGCTTTTTCCCAGTTCCCACCTTCACATCCAAAAAAAACCATTCTATTTTTTAAAAAAATTGTGGAGTAAATTGCATGGTCTGGACCATGCAAAGGAGGAGGGTATTCAACCTTTCCTCTTATTGCACAGCTGTTCTGTCACAAGTTTTCATTCCTTCTTTCTCCTGTCTCTTCACTGAGAGTTGAAATATCAGTGAGCATTTTCATCAACATTTTCCAATCCTGCTAGAATACTTCTGGTAGAAAGAAAATCTGTAAACCAGAAGATAAAAAGTAATCTGTTGAATGTTTTCTCAAATTCTTAAAGATTGATGGAAATCAGATTTGTGGAACATTTCACTCAATTATTATGATTAATTGTCTTTTTGTTGTCTCTTCTGGGGTTAAATGACAAATAGTAACAACAAGCAGTACTGAGTTGCTGGAATCCAAAAGAAAGCAAGAGATGCAACACCGTGCACAAATTCTGTTTGTTATATTGAAAAGAAGAGCTATGTTGATACACAACACAAAGCATAAAAACCCTCTGTGAATTACTGTCTTATTTTACATCCCCATAAGCCAGCATCACCAAAATGCATAAAAGATTTGCCATTGGCTTCAGTGAGTATGGAATCGAATTCTATATTTTGGGTGGGTTTTTTACTATTTAAAATTTTCAGCAAGACAGCAGTGAGACGCAACCTTCTCCTAAAGACAGGTTCTCGTTCTCCAGCTACTGTCATTTTGCTAGGTCTTAATGCTCTTCTTGAATGCCTGAGGGACTTTATCTTCCTGTTTGGCACAGTTCTAAATTGGCTTAAATCATATTTATCCAAGAGTTACCTGCATTATATTTTCAAGGGTAATTTGTGTCCTTCTCCTAGAGCATTTATTTCTCGTGCTCTGTAGGGTTCCATTTTGGCCCCGTTCTTACTCAGCAATCCAAAGCTGCCTGTGCACGGGGTTGTTCGTTGGCATGATGCTGGGTTTCATTTCTGTGCTGACAAGACACAGGTCTATTTGTCAACCAAACCAGCAATTTCAAACTATGCTTTTACCATATTGACAAGCTGGTGACTATAAAAGCCTCTACAAGCATCAATTTTCTTCAGTTAAAATCAGACAAAACTGAGCTGTTCGTGGCTGGCTCTTGCCATCAACCCAAACCCACTTGAACTTCTAACCCATCTTTAAAATTCAACCCAGGTTCATTGGTTAAAAACCTTATGTGGTTTTTGATTGCAAGCTCTTCTTTCAGTATTGCAGTCAAAAGATTAAGGCTTCCTATTATTAGTTGGAATAAATGTGCTCATTCATGCTTTCATGTTCCCCAGACTAGATTATTTTAATGCCCAGCTTGTTGATCCGCCGATGAGACCGATTATCAAATTTCCTCTTGTATAGCAAGTTCTGTTTCCAGGGCAATGTATTGGACAGACTAATGCATGTTTCATACCTGCTGTTCTCTCACAGTGGCTACTAATACACCACAAAATCTATTTAAGGTATTACTGCTCTTTCCTACCAAGTTTTTAATGAACTTTGACTTATTACTAAGAGATATTTGTCAGGGGACTGATCCTACCAAGTTAGGTTAATGGAAGCCTTATCACTGACTTCAGAAAAAATGAGCTGTAAACCCATGTAGCCTCCACTCATGTTCTTAAAGCTACTGCATGGACACTGGGTGATGGCTTTTGGCTCGTGTCCTTTCATTTCTCAAACATTTTTCAGAAAAAGTTGGTGTACCCCAACTGGCAGATTCAGAAGCACGTTGCAGCTCCTGAATCCAGGTATTTGTGCTCTATGGGTATATCCTACATATTGAAATGAAGCTTAGGTATTTTGCATTATTTCTTTGCAAACTCTGATTTTCTTCTGAAGGAAACCACATGTGCGATCATCTTTCCGTCAGGTTGAGAGGACCAGGACTGACAGTGGCAGTCGGGTCTGCTGTGCCTGGCGATGGTCTGAGTATGCCACAAGCTGCACGAGATTTGTATTGTCTCCTGAGGAGTTCTGGCTTGTGAAGGTGTTTTGTCTGTCAGCTGCCACGGATTAAGAAGCTGTTTATATTTATTTTGGCCCTTGCAGTAATTTGTAAGAATTTGGACTAAGCACTCTTTCCTAATAACTAGTAAACAAAGAAATAAATAACTCAAAAGCCCACCCTGGCAAACGAACAACGGCAGCCTGTTTTTTCAGGCAACCTTATTCAAACAAGTACCTTACTTCTCAGGTGGTGCTACTGAAGTCAGTGAAAATTCTCCGTAATAAAACATACCATAACCTCAAGTCAGAAGCAGTCACGTGGCAGAGTCGCTAGCCCGCTTTACTGGCCCTCCCGATGGCATGCGTTTCTGCTGGAGATTGCAGATTCTTGTGGACGTTCAGGTTTGCGCACTCAGGTATGCTTGCGCTGATCTGAGGAGGGATCTAGTTTTAGGGCTAACATCTTTTATTATTTAGATTTATGTTTTCATATCAATTTAAAAATTGAAAATGTTAAGAGTTTTGTCGCCAGGATTTGGTTTTTAAATGGCCAGAAATTAAACCTACCAGAGTAGTGTTATCAGAAACTTTCCCAAGAACATAGAAATTAGAAGGTGAGTAATGGGGAAAGGGAGGATTTATGACTATCTAGCCACTGACAACGAAGGTAATTTCAGAAGAGACTGCAAAACTTACTTGTTTATAGAAAGTCCTTACAAGGGCAAGAGCTGCTGTACAAAGAAGTGCTGCTGTTTAAAAGAAAAAGGCCGGCTGTAGAACCCCTAAAGTTGTAGCTAAGAATATGGTCCTACAGGGATTATACTGAAGATTAAAATACTTTGGCTCTAGTGACTGCTGTAATGAGAATACACAGAGAGATAAACTGACAAAGCTGAAAAGTATTTAATTTAGATGACAGCCTACAAAAATTAATGTGAAAATGAGAATTGCTTAGAGGTAATAGATTGAGGGTACAAGATTCATTTTTTAAGTGTTAACCTCTTGCATGACAGTGTGATACTGTAATTAAAATGGCAACATTCTTTGTTTGGGGAATTTATTTTAAATTCCTAATTGCTTTGTAGTTCCTAGGTTAGAATTTCTTTCAAGCAACTTCTGACTAACAGAAGTCAAGGATTTTTCACAGCAATACAATGGAATGAGTGAGCTTCATTGTACTGAGCAAGAAGATTAAGCAATAACTTGTTTTAATTGTTGTGATTAAACTATTCTTGAATATTAATATTTGTTCTGGTCCATGTTGAATACGAACATGGAGATTCAGTGAATTTCTTTCTAGTAACCTGATCCTTAAGAACTTGCCCCAAACTTTGAGCCACTTTGATGTTCAAAGGCTTTGGCTTAGATCAGAGATGAGAAGAAAAAGAATGGGGACCTCTTCACAATATTTTTACTTTTGAAGTCTCAGGTTAAAAGTACTATTGCTGTTTGCTTAAGCAAGAGAATGAAGGATAAGATCATGAATTGTAATAACAGACAAATGACGAACGTTTTGCATGAAGTACATTTCCTTGTCAGGAGAAAGAATGTTCTTCTAACAGATTTCCAGCAAGACTGGCAATTTTCAGAGAGTCAATTTTAGGGAAGAGAGAGCTATATTGTTGTATTTTGGTTTTGACCGTTTAAGTGGGAATAAAGAATTCATTTGGAATTTTTCCCATTGTTTTCCTCTACATTTCACACTAGCAGTAGCAAACATGCACATTATCCAACTGTCAGCAAATCCCCTAGACTCAAGCCTGGAACAGTACATCCCACATCTTCCCCATGAAAGTCTTTCATGAAAGCTCCGCTGTCATTGAAGATCATGCTATTCCCTCCTCTATTTATTTCTGCGTGTCACTCAGCTCCATTCCACTAGCTTGGAAAAACGTCAAGAACTTTTATCTTCAGAGTCAGTTGCCAGTTCTGTTTAGTGAACAAGCCAGCAGGGACCTCTGGTGCCATCAATGCAGCTCAGTCAGTGCCCCTCTCTTTAGGGATGGAGTATATCATTCTTCCAATGGCTAGACAGAAAAAGATGCATTTTTAGAATAGTTCTCAGGGAGCAGTTACTGGAAATCTCCTCCCTTGAGACAGTCTATTGGCAACAAGTTTTGCTGCTGTGACATGAGGTATTGCATCAAGGCCCAATCCTGTCACTAATAAAGTTAGTGGGAAGCGTGCCATTCTTTTCAAGTGAAGTCAACGGGATTAGTGTAGCAAATAAGAGCTAAAAAATATACCTTGCATCTACAATGCAAATGGAAAGTCATGTCACAAGTGGGAATGTTGTTTTCTGTCTGTTTTCAGAATCTGGCTTCGTTTCAAATCAGAATAAGCCCCTTCCCAAAATTTAAAATTAAGATCAAAGAAAATTGAAATTTTATTTCAATATTAAAACATTTCCATTTTTGCTGTTGGGGATGTTTATTTAGGATTGCAACTTGGAAAAATAATAAGTCAAGAACGGCTGTTTCAGTGTTTGATTTGTTTTCCCCCCTCTAAAAAACCCCTATTTTTTCATTTCCTCTAAAACAAGGAATCAACTTTGTAGAGATTTTAATTTTTAACAAAACTATTTTCTGACAGAAAACAGTTTACCTGAAACTTTTCCTTAACCAGCTCTAGCAGGCTTTTCTAATTGCCAACAGACGCGTTACACAGCTGTGCTAGAAAATGTTACTTAACCTGCTCAGCCTGAATGGAGAATTTCTGTTGGTTTCAACTGTCAGACCCACAGGCTTTTGACTGCACTAACACGTAACAGTTAGTCCCACTGTCTTGGCAAGTGAACTTCTTCTATACAGAAATAACATGGTGCTGGGATTACTTTTTTAAAAAATTTTTTATAAGTGTTGGTTCATTTTTTCATAGGGTATTATCATACTTGGCAATACTGGGTTTAATTCCACTTAAAATGACAGAACTGAATTGTCATCATTTTTAATGGGTAAAATCTATGCAGTTCGTCAGAGGTGCTGTAAAATCTAATCAGAAATTAGACTGTAAAATTAATAGGCCTATATTCTATATAATGCTATTTTATAAATCTGGAACTGTAGCAGATTTGGAGATTCATATACAGTACAATTAGGCAGGGACGGAATCTTTTGTTTGAACAAATAACCTGTGAAATAACTGCTACACTGCGCTGAAGCAGTTAGTGGCTGTGTTTTAGTTTGAGTGGTAGGGTACCCAATCCGTTAATTCCACACCTGGGCTTTCATTTTAGTGTATTTCCATACCGCAGCTGTAAGCCACGGGATAACTTCCCCTGGTTCATGTTTATGCAGCAAAGGTTAAGGATGGCTGTAAGATGCTGGTTTTGACCAGGCAGCCCTTGTGTGCAAATATCCCCACCTGCCAGGTGGCAGGAGGGCAGTGCTGACCCGTCCCCTTTATTCAGAGAATAAGAGGGGAAAATGGAAAGGAGAGGCATGAAGCAAGCTAAGGAAGGAGCCGGTGTGCAGCCTTTCCTTAGCAGCATCACTGAGAAAAAGGGGAGCACGGCCAGGGTCTCCCCCATGCTGGGGGGCTGCAGGAGCCCGGCCGTGGGAAGGGGAAGCGGGTGATGGGATTAAGTATCTCCTCCCTCCCGGGGCTTTGCCCACAGGTGCACACGTACACGCACGGAGACACAGAGCCCAGGCCAAACTTTCCCAGGCCTGGAAAGCTGTATTGGAAAATCCCGAGCGGGATTCCTCAGGATTTTCCTCCCACTCGCAGAAGAAGTGGGGCAAAGGGGTGTGCTTGTTGTGTGTCCCCCCTCAGCAGGAGCCAGCAATCTGGCTACACTTATGTAACGTTATGTAACGCTGTAGGAGCCGCTGCTGTTGACAGCCAACGATGGAAAGGTGGCAATAAGCAGATAGCTAACCTTACTTCCCTGTGCTGCAATGATTCGCTTCTAATGGTAATTTGCACCATTTTAAGTCCAAGTACCTCCCACGTAATGATTATACAGTGTTACTATAAAACCTCAGGGTTCATCTGCAGAGACATTTCTTACGCTGGAGTTCTCTGTGGAGATGTACTTATAAAAATTGGTATGAGGGCAAGATTAAATAGATAAGAGCATAAAACCAGATTATAGAATAAATAAAGTCTTGTAGATCAGCTTCAACTGGGAGGCAGGAGCTTACACTCCTGATTCTCCTACGGACTTCTGTAATACTGGACAAATTGCTTCATCTCTCTGAACCTCAGTATCCCAGATGTGAGTGCAGGGTAATGCCTTTTTCATCTCTTTCTCTCTGTTATCTAAGCACACTGTAATATCACAAGAATACCTTCCTTAGAGACATTAGCATTCTGCCTAGCCTATGGAATCTGGATCTCAGTTTAGTCTTCTAACTTGAAACAAATAATTATCAACATATAAATATTTTTCATTTTGGTTTTGATTCGTATTCTCTTTTCTTGTAGATCCTGCTATTCATTTCATCCCTATGTCTATCCCAAAAGAAAAAGAACAGTTTTTGCCAAGAGCAAAAGAGCAGTAGGGACTTTTTTTTTTTTTTTTTTCTAAAACCTGGTAGAGGATACAGCACAGTGAAAAAGAAAACTTTTAAAATCTAGCTTTTAAAAAATAGTGGTATTTCTTGATAATAAAGCCATTCACGGAAGTAATCTTGCCTTACACCATCAGTAAATGGCAATGCAAAACAAGGTGAAAACCTTTGAAAAAGTAGGCAAAGGAATAAATCTGTAACAAGGAATGCACTTTCTCTCTATCATAATCGCACATTTAAGAGGCCTCTGCTTTACTGGTGATAATTCAGAGCGACGGTGCTTGGCTTAACTCTGTCATCTTGTTGCTACTATTACAGAAATTGTCGTTGTACAATTTTCAAAGTGAGCAATTTTATGAAGTTAATTGTGTAACGTTTATAAATTTAAACCGCAAAATTAATACGTTATTCACAGACATGCATAATGGACTTTTTGTATTGAATGATGGTTTAAGAAAAAAATATAACTGATTTTGGAGCTACAATGATTGATTTATGAGGTAAAATTAAAAGTGCTAAATATGTATTGCTTGGCTACTCAGCAGCTAAGTGGATGGGGGTAGGATGAAAAATATCTATATATAACTAACTGCAATGTATAAAAATCAAGGAATCAGAGAAATCGTTTAAAGCGAAGTAAGAGGATTTAACCTAGAAGTAAATGGTGAGGTTTAAGAAAGGCAATTGGCTATCAAGGGAAATGAGGCAAGAATTAGATGTTCTTGCCTATAAAAATCTTCTGTGATGTAAGGTAACGGAAGCTTTATTCTTTGAAATTTTAAAACAGCTGGATCGAACAATATCAAATTAAAAGACAGCACTCCAGTAAAATCTCCCATTAATATCTTGCTTTTTAAGTAATGGTGGGACTTTAAATGAAATGCTACCCAATATGAATAATGGAAACTACCTGCCTCTAATGAAGAAAGGACCTCTGTGATACCAAGGGATCTGACTTCTTGGTACTTACCAAGAAGTACTGGAAGTACTTTCCATTTTTAATTCATTTGGAAAAAAAAAAAAAAGGATGTCATTACACATGGTGAATGTCACACGAGTTCACAGGCAGTTCCATTAAAGAGCTTTACACTAAGTAAAAATTCTCAGTTTAGATGAAAGTTATGCCCTACTGTTCTAGCTTTTTATACTAACAAATTTTAACAACAAATTGAAGAAGTTACTTTTTTATTTCAACAGATTTCTTTCTCTGAACTGATAGTTTAACAAAAGTATGTGAAATCATATTAGTGTACATGACCAATTAGGAAGACACACATTAATGCAGTACACTACACTTGCTTCTTCCACTATCCTCTTTACTTATACTAAGTAAAGGAGAGTCTCAATAAGTCACTGTTAGCTGAATTCCACAAACATCCTGCTATCCCTTATTTGAGCTAGCCAGCTTCAGAAAAAACAAATAAATGTGTATTTCCACGAAAATCACTCTAGTAAAGGACAGTTCCTCTTCTCAAAGGGCAGAAGGAGATGGGTTTAGGAAGCATGTTTGTATAATTTAATACAAAAGTTAATCTAAGTGTATCCATATTGATAGGTCTTGATTTAAGCTCTAAAATTAAGGAAGCTTCTCATTTCTATGAAACAGCAATGAACAGTGGACTATAACTTGCTTTTAGGCTAAAGCAAAATAATAAGTATGCTTTTCCTAGATTGACAACTGTCACATATTTTGACATAGGAGCAGGACAGATGGATCATATATTACTTTGATGTTAGCTGCCTACCTCCATCAAAACATTACAAAGCAAAAACATTGCATCAACATGGAGCTTTTTATGCCTGAATTGCTGATGAGCAACAATAAAATCCACCCGGATCTTGTGATTTTTTCTGTTGAGCACATGTATATGGATTTCTGTTACACAATCTTTGTGTATTAGCAACGTAGCATATATAGTTTATATAAAAGCAGTTTTGTTTTCACTCAGATCCACATTACTGCCTATTCCTTATTACTCATAGCTGATTAAGTATTAACTTAAGTTTATTTTACAGCTCAGCTTGGTATTCATTCTCCATTAATTCTCTTGCCAAAGCAACCGGACCCTTCTTCCACCTGAACATTATCACACATTATAAGCTTCAGTTCTTCCTCTTTCATCTGGAAATTTTCCTTCATACTTCGTCAACTTTATATCTCATATTTTCATCAAGTTTCAGTCTTGAGACTATAACAGGTCTGGGTGACTACGTTTGAGTGTATGTTTACAATCTTATGTCATGTGTGATGGAATGACATTATGGACTCGCAGAAGAAAAAGCAGAGCATGTGTACAGTATATCAATAATTTTTATAATATTTTATATAAAAATTAAATGGGAGTTCATAATAATCTGATGCTGCCTTTTCTGGTGTAATTTATTTGAGTTGTAGCCACCAATTTGAAATTTGTATATACGCTAACAGTTCTGTTCACCCACTCCACTGGCTGAGGTGTGATTATATTCTCTGCAAAGAAAGAATGGCCATTAAGCACAATATGATAACTAAGGGAAAGGAGACATTCACATTTAGCAATCTAGCAAAATACTGTTAGAAGACCAGGTTACAAATAAATAGCTGCAGGTGTCATAGGAAAAAAAAAAACAACCTTCTATGCTAGATTTCATTTATTATTGAATAAATTAGAGTACAGACTACTACAGATGACCTGGTGGCCTTCTAGGGTTACAGACTAGAGCGTGGGCTACTCAACCCAAAGGTTAGGGCCCACGTCCAGAACTTGGAAAGGAGCTGAAAGTTCATGGCCAAAAATCAGGAACCAGAAAGTCAAACCAAGGGTCAGCAGCCAGAGATAGGAATAAGCATCTGCCCATGAATCACGAGCTGAAATCAGAAACCCACAAGAAGAAATTACAGTCGCAGGGCACAATGCAGAAGTGGCTCTGAAAATGTACAGTAAGATGAGCTAAAGGATGTGCTAGGGTTCTGCCTTGGAGACCTGTGTCTGAATCACTGGCTGACGTGCTCTGGCTAACCCCTTAAGAACAGGTCCAAACCGCAGAGAACCTGGTTTACTACCACAGAGAAGGTCTTATCCCAGATTAGCAATACAGAAGATAAAGTGAAGATAAGGCAGTTGGTATATCTGTGTGAATGGTACATGCAGTATATATTTACCTTAATCATGTTGCAAATGGGACAGCCGTCTACCAGCCTGCTGGTAGGTACATGATCTGCATTGGCTGACAGGCAGAGTTAGCTAGCAGAGAGAGTTCCCCCTAGTTTCTCACAAACCCAACAGCCAGCTATAGCAGGCATACTCTTCCAAGGGTGAGTGCATATGAAAATCTCCATCTCTGCATCACAATCATGACCGGTCTTACAACAGATACTGGGTTGAATGAGTTCCTCTTTGACACCTGTGATTTTAAGAATAGGTACTGAGGACCTGAAAGTGAGGGTGTAAAGCTTAAAAATCTCTTGGCATAAGAAAGATTAGTATTCACATACCTTACGCGTATCTACAAGAAAATCTAAACGAGTAGTAAAACAAGTGCCAACAGAAAACTATCTTGTTGCATCAAGATAATTGCAGCCACATAAAATTTTTCCATGAAACTTATGGCAAACAAACCAGCTTTCTACCTTCCCAAACTGGGCGTTGAGAGAGACAGAAACTCTTTTCTCAATATCATACCTGTTAGGAAGATTAACAGGCGGCTACCATTTCTGCTGCTGCTGACCCAGCAAGTTCCAGAGGGATTACATCCACATACAACTTTTAAATTGTAATAACATGCAACTTCCGAATCTGCTAAAAGCAGGAATGAATTAAAACAAACAGATCAATGTTGCACTAATATGAATCTTTAGAGTTTTGATAAGCCTTTGACCTTCCTAAGTCTTTTCTTAGTATCACTGCAGAGAGCAGTGCCAAATGGTCAGACTGGACTTCCACCTGTAATTTTGTGTGCATGAAGCAGCAGTGGAGGAAGGTTGTATGCAATAGGACCTGGCATGGAAAATACAGATCAGAAGATAAAGAATAAATCCTGGCCCCTTGGATTTCCCCAGAAAAAAGTTTTCTTTACCTTGGACTGATACCTTCGTCCTGCCAAGCCAGAGGCCTTTGCTCTGCCGGACTGCTAGCACACAAGAGAGGGCAGCTTGCACAGTTTATGCAAGGACTAGGAGAAATTAAGGCCCTGCACGCTCAGGGACACAGTAACTCCTGTGAGTCCCTATGAGTGCAGTTTTCTCAAGGAAAGCAGCAGATTCTTTGTGGAACAAAATGGATTGGGAATACAAAAGTAGTTTGAAAAGAAAACGGGTCTCTGGTGTGTTGGACTGAACCACGTTCAGGGGAAAGAGTAGCTGCTTCATCAGTTCCCGGGCAGTGCGTAGACTGTATAGCCTGAAGCATAGCTTTTCTGAGAGCTGGCAGTGACCAGCGTGAAGGACTGCTGCCTGGGTGCACAGATGGGGCTGAGGGATGCAGTAGCCCCTCACTGCCAGGAGTAACCAGCCCAGCAGTTGAGTGACACAGGACTGGCCTGAACCCTTTAGTGCACCATCACAGGCCCAGGTTCAATTTCCTGCCTGCCCTGGTTCCTCAGGACTGGTGCCTCACATCCCTTTAAATGGCACATCTGTTTTGTGCATGGCTGGGTGCCAAGGGTTCTTGTCTGCACTACATTTGCATGAGAGTTTGGAGAGTTTGTGTTGGTGAGATGATGTGCAGGCATGGGTTGGTCTGCGTGTGAGGGAATGGTAACGGACAGACGTTACTGTCTCTACTTGGGCATGCAGTTCTTGTTGAAAGTGGCAGCTGCGAGGTACACCTCTATGAGAAGAAACGTGGAATGGGCCATGAGCTTCTCACTACCCACATGTGCAGCTGTTTTCAGGAAAGCTTTGGGGATGCTGCTTCAGGAGTGCTGCACATCCCTGGACAGGAGTGTTCTCCACTCTGGCAGCGCGGCTCCTTACCATAAGAGTTCTCATTAAACATTTCTAAATGGTTTCATCTAGCTTAGGTATATAAGATATCTTAGGCATATAAGAATTTAAATATGCAAGTATTGTGCAGTGGGTCAATCCACCGACATCTTTCTTAGAAAAAAATCTTGTTGAGGATTTTTTCTATGACCTCACCCTATTCTTCTACATGAAAGAAAAATATTGTCTGACTTCCTTCATAGCATATTCTACATCTTATTGACAAATCGCTTATGACACTAATTTATTAGCATAAAAATATTACTACACACAAGACAGCCTGCTTTGATTTACTACATCAGGGTTTTTCATATGCCAAGGTCCTATCATCTCTGCTTGATCATTAAAAGTCCCTTGGCCATTTTTTTTTTTTTTTTCCACAACAGAAGAGTTTTGCCCTGTTGCCTTGGCTAAAATTCGGAATATCAGAATGGGTTTGCTGCTCAAAGGAAGATTCACTGAGCTGATGCTTAAGAAATACAGGGTGTTTTTTCAGAACCACTTTCTTTACATTAGCTCCTTGCCACAATAGTCAGTGGCAAAGTGGGGGGAAGGGTATGTAAACGCAGAAAAGTAAAATCTAATGACAGTTAGAAACAAGATACTTAAACTGCAACAATGTTTTTCTGCACCATGTGAAAACTACTTTCATTACATGCAAAGGGAATGAATGAAACTAAATATACATATCCCTTTTGCGTACAGGTGGTGTGTCGGGGTTGGTATCTGCTTAGTTTTGTGAAAACATCAACACCCTGTTATAGGAGCTGGACCTACTGACTGTACCCAGAGGCACCTGCTGAATTCCACAGAAGACAGAGACATGAAGGAGCATGGGAATGAAAGGCTTTTTGCCAGCATCATTTTATTCCAAGGAAGGTGGCTGGCTAGTTTGATAGGTTGCTGTTCCAGGCTTTTTCCTCTCTTCCATGGGTGTGCCCTCCCCACCACCAGTTTCACTTAGCTGCAGCAGTTATGCACAACCAGTGAACGACTGCTGGTACTAGTCAAAGTAAGCAAGCCCTGCATCACTAATAGTTCAGACTACAAGAATCCATTCAGAAAAAATATCAAAGATAGAAAACTGAGACTAAAATTCAAACCTACACTCTATCCTTCACATAAGTTGATTTGATATTTTGAAAAAGAAATCAAAGTCTCATTGACCTAAAGCTTGTGGCTCAGATGAAATCAATGAAAAATCATTTGGCTTATATTTAATTCAAGAATCTTTTTTCTGGAAAAAGAAAAAAAAATGCATCTTAACATGTAATGAAGATAACCAATTATTGTATCTTGTCTCCACTTCTTCAGCCAATAACAACTGAAACTCAACAAGCCAAAACAATTTCACTACTATTTAAAAATGAGCTATCTAAATGGGATATAGATAAAGAATCCAGGCACATTTTTAAATCTTTCATGCATTCTCAGAGATTTTTATGTACATGTTTCAGCAAAACTTATTTTAGCCATAACAATAAATTTAAATGCCCGTTGTTGTGTACCTACCAGTCTCAGCCTGACCAGATCATGCTACAACTTATTTCCAAAGGGTATGTTCTCATTTTGTCTGAAAAGTAAACAATCCATCTGGTCACAAGGAAGCAAGTTTGCTTGCAAACACAGGAAATAAAAGCATGGTGATGGTATACATTCAGCATAAAAAAACAGCACAAGGTCTTGAAATATGAATAGATATATCAAAATAGTATATAGGTTTAAGTTCAATTCATGTAAATAAACAAAAATTAATTAATGATCATTCAAGTTGTATTATGGAACATACCCTACACACGCAGGCACACACCTTACAAGCTGTGAGGAGTATACTTGCTCCTTCTTTTTGATCTTCACACTGCCCACCAGCACAGCTGATAACATACTGAAATGCCCTAATGTTTTCCGTTCCCTCTCCCGTCTCCAGCAGATATGAAAGCACAGTATATACCCAGCTGTCAAACTCACACTCGGAAACAAAAGCTTTAATAGGAGCTTTGTACACATATATATCAAAAAGTCAGCACATCTCATTGCCACATACGCTGCGCATTAGAAAGCTTGTTCTGTCCTAGGATTGCGGAGATACTTGGCAAGACAGACAGCCAGTCTCTCTGTCTCCGTGATGGCGTCTGCATTGCTGCAGATTTGTCATGTAATTCATTGAGTTGAACTTTGCACATAAATTTTCAGTTATGACTAAAAAGTTAGAAAATTCTCCACAGATGAAAACTATATGTCCATACTGATAGTCAAGCAGGGAGCACTTTGGGGAACAAGAGCAGGAACAAAGGATCAATGCCAGAGTGTGAGAGTGACTTACAGAAAGGAAGAATAAGCTAAAAGAAACACTAGCAAGAAATAAATTCTGTGTTAACTCTTGAAGATCCTTCTACATCCATTCATTTTCCAGTCAAACTATCATTCAGTATTTAAAGTACTTGCACGTTAGGTGGCAGTTTATTGAGTTTGGGTTGGTTTTTTTTTTTTAGAATTGAGATCCCAGTAAACCAAAAGCTTCTGCCACAGTCTGAATTCTGAATTTAAAACCAGCGTCTCCACAATAAACCACAGAGCTCCATCCTTAACCCTGGCAAACCAGAGCCCAGATCCAGACGACAGACGAGATCATGCAGAGCCTTCAACTAACACAGAAGAAATATAAATCAGTGTTTTCATAGGAAATCTTTCATAGGAAAGAAAATCTTTCCTTTCATAGGAAAGTGTCAGGCAGGAAGACCAAAAGGAACAAGATTCGTTTGTAATAAAGATTTGAACCTTTCATGAATATTATGCCATAATTAACAGGTTGTAAGCAAATTTGATTATTTTACTCTTTTTTTGTTGTTGTTAAGAAAAGCAGACATTTCAATCATTATTTTACATAAAGCAGGCCATGCTATAGGACCTGAGTTTCTTGCCAGTGAAATACTTATCCTGGATGAAAGGAAAAGTCCTTACTGTTTGAACAATTCTTTTGAAGAAGTTTGTCAAAGTCCTTGCATAGCAAATGTATGTATGCCTACAAAAATAACTCCATTTTACTTCACTCTTTTCTCCTAATTTTGTAACAACATATGTCCACTACTTAAAGTGAAGGTGTATTAGTTTCATTATTACCAACTTATAAAGTAGTTAGCTACCATGAGATCTATTCTGCTCTCAACATTTACCCAGTATAAATGTTTTATTTGAAATATGATTTTGAAAATTAAGTAATTGTATCACTAAAAGTGTCAGTGCACAGTTTTACTGGTTAAGTATGGCATCAAATAATGGCCATTTGCTTTACAGAGCATCACAAGTACCTGTACAAGCACCTCTTGCTGATACAACACAGTCTGCATTAGGAAGCAGCAAGAGGTGGTGGAGGATTTGCCTTAACTACACCAGCAGAACAAAGCAGTAAAACTTCAACTGCAGCAAGCCCTCTTGCTCTACCACTCCAGTGTGGACAAGACTTAATGCAAACGACATACAGAAGAGCAGAAGAGAAAAATTCTGAAGGGGAGAGCAAAACCAAAAAAGTAATCAGAAATAAATAAGAAACCCCAGCCTGAGGGCAGCTGTGTCAATCCTATTTTACACTATTCTTGTTTGTTTTCTTCCAGTATTCCTGCCAAAGGAAATTCCTCTGTATTTTCTTAAGACATCTGAATTTGACTGAGAAGAGGGAAGTTAGATTGAAGAAGGGCTTTTCTGATAGCCTTACCTGACGGGATGAGAAAACAGAGTCTGTGGAGTGTGTAAACTGAGAATAAAACAATTCACAGGCACAGATTTGTAGTGGAAAGAGATTAGTTTCAAGATAAAAAGCCCTGCAAGTCATATCTGCATGCACACACCCTTTGCCTGGGATTCTTGTTCAGAGAGGGGCAGATAGCACCAGTACTGCGCTCTTCTAAGGGCCTCAGACCCTTGAACAAACTCTGAGTTTTACTTACTTAGGGTAAGGTACTTAGGATCCCAGTAGATCTGCAACCAATTAGCACCAGCACAGTCCTGCTCCTGGGTCTACTCTTGGTTCAGGTAGGCAGCAGGTGGGGTGATTCTCAAACTATCTGCTGAGAAAGTAAATAAGTAATTTTAAACGAAAGCAGATACACCCAGGCAAAAAAAAACCCAACCCACAACCAAACGGAAAACAACAGCAAAAACAACCCCAAAAGCTGGACAATTGAGCTGCAAGTAATTTTCCTCTTTGTTCTTGTATTTCTAACGGAAGCCAGGTGACACAGGCACAGAGGACTATCATGAAGATGAGGGGAGGGAAAGGCAAGAGAGAGAACAATATTCACCCATCTACTTCAGCAGAGCCAACAACCAAGAGACTTGCTGCCTTGCACACCTGGTCCAAATTCATTTGGACTACATACCTGAACTTCAGCCTACCACCTTAGCCCATGCAACCTTACTAACCACAGGGCTGTAGGGACTTTTCTCCCAATATACCTTCCCCTACAAATACCTTGCTAATAAAACATGGTCAATGCCAAGAGAAAAGAACGACGGAAACCCACTTCACAGTAGGTAATGGCCTGACAGGGGCATCTTTTAGGATGAGGCAAAAGCCAAGGCTCAAATCTGCAGCTACTACCCAGCAGACTTTTACCACCTGAAGGACTTCAATCAGTACAGTAAGCAAGTACATGTGTTACACCTGTTACTTTCATCATCTTCTCCTCGCCTTTTGTATGTTTTCAGTAGCCTACCGCGCTAGGGAGAGTGGTGGCACTGGTCAGAGTTTCTCACAAAACAAAGATTTCAATGCCAGTCTAGCAAAGAGATGCCAGAGATGTGACAAACATACTCACAGTTGCTGCTATGTCAGGGATTTGCATCTGTAACCAGTGTTTCAGTGTTTTGGCCACGGCATCAACGGACCAAGTTAACTAATTATGGATATACACTACTAGTCTCAGTGACTTGATCTGTTCACTACAGTGGTTGCATGGAGACAGCAAAGAATAACAGAAAAAAACCCCTAAATACTCCCAAGTTTCCACAATCCAGGACAGGAACGGAACATCAGAGGTGCAGTTCCTGTTATTTCTCCTCCCCACATCCTTCCCAGGAAGGGCTCAGACATTGTAACACATTATTTTGGATCTTTTGACCTTTGTTGCTACTTGCACTAAGTAGCTCTTGTGCCTATCTGAAACCTTACAACCCCTACCGTGCACTGTAGCTTCCTGGGATTCTGTTTGGTCTCTGTTACATTCTCAAGTACATTACTCAGAAGTGGAAGGTTAGAGCTGGGGTAATAACCAGAGGATAGGACTGACTCATCAGAGGAAGGCTCCTCTCGTGTTTGATGGCCTCAAGAATATTTGCAGGAAGGGAAGAATCAATCATATCTAAATATACAAATCTTTGGTCCAGAAGTAATGTTTTTGGCTTCCTTGTGTCCTGGTTTTAATTTTGGTTCTCAATGATTATATTTACTGAACCTAGAGAAACAGAAGCTGTGATGCAAACGGGGCAGACCTCTGCTGTCAGAGAGTTTTCTGAACATCCATGTTCCTTTCAGTGAAGTGAGATGTCAGCAGCCTGCTCACACCCGTGGCACACTGTGGACACTGAGCACTGATGAATTTGTTTACTGCCCACGGTTTACCATTCTTTTCTTGAGAAAGGATGTGGCAACAGTTAGAGACTTTTCTCCATATGTAATACAGCTAGAGCATTGCCTGAAATATAAATTCCTTCAAGGGTGTTTGTACCAGCCTTTGCTCTCAGCCATCAGACTCCATTCTCGCTCAGGGTCTGTGCTTGGGTAAAGCAGCCTTTGATATGACCAGAGCTAATCAAAAAAGCTGCACAGGTGGGGTTTGCAGCCCTTCTGAATAAGAAAGTTGGGGTTAGATTCGTAAAAAGCCTTTGAAGGAAGAGAAAAAGGAGGATTTGAAAGCTGGATATCCATAGGTATTAAGTTTTCTTCATCCCCATGGTGTGGAACACTGTTATTGTGACACAAAGGAAATACATGGACTAGCTTTTTCCTTTTTTCTATTTAAAGAGTTCAGTTTCATCTCTTTCTATATAGAGAATTAGTTCTTTTACTCCATTTTTCCTCATTTAAATAAATCTCAGGAGGAAGGAGAACACAAACAGGTGCTATTTCCTGCATGCATCATTCTACTAGTCTTTGTTCCATGGGGTTTGGTTAGGTTGCTCTATTATACAGCACATTATTTTTAAACAGTTCAGCAACTCCTTCCAAAACGTTCCTTCTTAAATGAAATCTGACACAGAAAAGGGAACGGGAAGTTTATGTTGTTTGTACTTATAATCTTAAACCAACTATTGCTTATCCCGGACGCGTCAGATAGCATGGCAGACAGAGCCAGCAAGCCTTCAGACACTGAACTCTGAACTTCGGCCAGACCTTGCCCTGGTCAGCTCTGCGGCAGGAAAGCAGGCAGACTTTGAACCCGGGGCTCTGGGGCTGCTGCAGGGTTGCCAGCCGAGAAACAGCTGCACTTTGCAACACGAACTTTGTACTTAGACACATGCACATTTAATCTCTATAACAGAGCCTTTGTTCCATTACTTATTAACATCTCCTCCTTGAGTAAAGTTCTTTGTTAATAAAGCTTTAAAGCATGGTTTGGGGTTTTTTCCACCTCCTCCTCCCAAAAAAAATAAAATGCACCACCCAACTTGATAGGATTATGGTAACTGTTAAAAAACACTAAAAGAAAAAAAAAAAAAAAAAAAAAAGAGTTAGACTTCATGCACCTTCTAAATACCATGGATGTTTGCTGCGTGCTCTGTTCTGAGACCTACTTAAATAAGGACCAAATGAAAACCTCAAGAGAGGGGCCAAATAATATGCTTAAATCATTTCTGTAGCAGAAGTAAAAGCTGAAGATACACATATGCATTTACTGTAACAAAACCTAGTAAGAGAAAGGTACTGGAAAACCCACATGGTGCCTGTGTTGTCATAACAATATGGAGTGGCAAAAAAGATTAAGAAAGTAAAGGTTTCCTGAACAATTCTTCAAATACAACTAGAATAAAACAAATGCTTGAAGTATACTATCTTGGTCTATAGATACTGGAAGTATTTTTACAGCCTGTTTGAAAGAAATTGTCCACAGACAGAGGGATCACAGTTACATTCTTCCTATTTCCCATCACCACCATCTTTTCAACGTTAATTTCTTTCCAGGCCCCTATGGTCAGCTTTTTTCTTTTTCCCTTTTCTCCCCCCTCTTCCATATATTGGGGAAGAGCCTCCCACTCCACCCATCTTTCCTTCCTTTTTGTGAACAGAATGATTAAAAAAAGGAAATTTTTAACTACTCTAGAAGGACAGGAGAGAAAAGAATAAACTAAGTCAAGAGATTTCAGACCGCTCCCTTGCATGAGGCTGGGCTGGCAGGACTCCGAAGCAATCGGGTGACGTTGGTCAGCTCCTGAGCTGCAGTGAAAAGCCCATGACTTTTCTTACTTAGGTCCATTTGCTTACCCGCCACCTTCAGTGCAATGCTTTGAAAGCATCATCATTCGTCTAATCCTAGAGTTTGATTTGCATTCTTCACAGAGAGCAGACTGACAGAATTTGGCAGAATTACTGTTCTCGTGTTACTACTATTTTGGGTAACAGTACTGCTAGCCCTCCAATGACTGCAAAGCAACTGGCACAACTACAAGAATATTACACCTTATTATTTTCCTTTCTCTATCCAGAAAGCCATGATTTCTCCTCCCTGAGGTGCCCCGCAATGATAAGATGTGCATTATACATGCTTTATCACCTCATCCCTGGAACACGGCCCTCTTGTCACACAGGTCTACCATGATGATCCTAAGATTTAGCTGTTGCTAAGAATAGACGTGATCATTTGGAACAGATCCTACTTTAGTTCTGGGTACAGTTTCTGAATGGTGTTAGACAATAAAACCTTTAGGTTGTATTCTGGATAACACCTGCCTGCTCTTTCCATCAGTTCATCAAGGGCACCAGACCTCTCTCCGTGAGGGCAGGCACGAAGATCTGTACCATTTGCTTAGCTACGGACAGCCACAGATGGGAATGTGAATGAAGCCAAGCAAACCATAACACCTCTGTGAACAAAGCAGGCAAGCCTCTGGGAAACTCTAAAATCTTTAATTAAAATAAATAAATAAAAATAAATAAACTTGGAAGGAGGGCAGAGAAGAGCAACAAGAATAATTTAGGTCTAGGGAATAAAAAAAAAAAAAAAAGACTTTCCAATGAGACATTGAACTAAATGTGTTTTGCTTCAAAGAGAAGATTATAATCTTTAAGGGACTAGACAAGAAGAAGATATTTCTGAAGACTTTAAATTAGTGGGCAGACATACAACAGAATCCAATATTTGCAAGTTCAATCTGGAGATAAAAAGCATGTTTTAAGTATAATTAGCTACTGAGATGAGTTGTCAAAAGATGCAGTAAATTCTCCATCACTAAGAAACTATTTTAATTATTGTATGCAGAGCTTACACTAGAGCCCAGAAGTCTCAGTCAACACAGGCCCAATAATCTTTAAGTTTATCTAGCTTCTAGCACAAGCCACCCCCACTGTCTGAAAATTGTTCCTGTTGCTAATTCTAAATTAGATTATTTTTTTTCCTGAGTAATCTGAGGTGGGAGAATCATGACAAATGGATAATTAGTGCATGTAACACCAGGTCACGTAGATGTATAATACTGGCATTCCTCAGACCAGTGCTTCCAGAAAAAGAAAAAAAAAAAAAGCATTCGCTAGTGTCTAATTCAGGTTAGAAAACAAAAACAAGAAAAAAACCCCAACCAAACAAAAAGGAGTATCGCTTTATATATAAACTTAAAAACATACTATGTTGTGTATAGTATTGTAAAGTGCTTTTATCAGATCCAGAATCCACCACAGAGACAAAAGGTTTCAGACTAACGTTATCAAGCACTCTACCAATTTACTCCCAGAACACTTCAGTATTGTTCTCTACCCTAAAAAAAAAAATATATATATATATAGCTAGCAGAAAATTATTTCTCTTTTTCGTCCTCTAGGAGTTTACATGGATAGCTCCTATTAACGCTAATCAGAGTTAAGGGCAGAAATCTCCCATGGACAGCCATGTTGTCTGGGGATATGTCCATAATTAATATGTCCTAAGATTCTAATTTTGAAACAAAGTAATCAGGCTTAAGATGAGTTATACTAAGACCAATAAACCTCTGACTGCATATTTGCCTATATATATACTGTATCCAATGTCAGACCAATGTATAATTTATAAGACAACTTTTGATAAAACAAGCTGTATCTTAGCTGTATTTGGAAGCACAAAACATGAATATACAAGAAAAAAAACACAGTAGCACTTGTTTCCTTTTTGTTCCTTACTCTTCTTTATAGCATATCGCTATTACAAATGTTAATGCTCATAATTGTTCTTTTTCACATCGTAGTGCCCAGGCTCAGCAAAGCTAACATAATCCTAACACTTCTGATGTTACAAACTAAAATTACCATGCAGCACCATGGGAATATTTGTAATATGAAAGATGTGCAGCGGGGACTTTGTGACAAGTACATGGAGGAGAGAAGAGGAAGCTAGATAGCTTGAACATGAGTGGTTTTGCAAGTAAGAGATGTTGTAATGGGACAAGGAATACAAAATAAAATGATGCCAACAGAATTTGGTTTCAGTATTATTTAAGATTTCTGTCACTGGAAGAGGTATTTTCAAGTCTGTGGCTGCTGAGGCTCCAGCACAGTTGATGCCCAAGTCATACATAATGTATTACACAACACAGTATATTAACTCAGCTTCAAAGTGTTAATATGTCATGAAACTTAATTCAGATATCACAGATTATGCAAAGGAGCTAGAGATGTGGAAACACATTCTTATTTCTCAGAGGTGTCAGCCAGTCTTTGCTTTGTGTCTCCCAGTCCAGGAGGACAGCAGCTCTCTCTCGAACTCTTTCACAAGGTGAGGGCTGGGTGGCTCTTTGCCCCAGTGTTTTTGGCAAAGAGATCCCATACTGAGGGCAAAACGATGCATTAAAAAAAAAAAGGAGAAGCCCTTGAATACGAGACAATAGCCCAGGTTTTGCAATGCCACAGCTGGAGATACAATTTTCACATCTGCAGTATAAAATGTATAATATAAACACAGAATAATTTATCATTTTGTTTATCTACAGTAAACCAAAGTCCTAGTTTTAATGCTGTATGGGTAAAGAATCCAGCTGTACCCTCTGAATGCCCCTGAATAGATGGCAGCAATGAAGACAAACTTTTTTCTTGATCAACAGCTGGGAATAAAGATACCAAGCCTTTGGCCCCATTAGCTCATTTGGGAATGAAGTTGCATGAAGCCTCATCTGGTCCCTCTGTCAGCTGGGAACAGAGCCTTAAACAGTACTTAAAATGGAGGTAGAGAACTTCACCCATTTCCACACGCACTGTTTTTGGGAGTCTCTCGCTAACTGCCCTCTGCCTGAGAACTTCCAGACTTCTTCATACAAGCTGCTACTAAAGGAAACTATAAACAACCTCTACCAAAACTGCATTGGAAGCAGCAGAGGGAAGGCATCCACAGGAAGCTTTTTGTTTGTGGTATGAAGTTTTCCAAATCCCATTTGGAAGCACTTCACCTGAGGGAAGAGGAGTGTGGTCCACTGTCTCAGCCTAAAATGAAGTTTAGCTCCTGACACCACCATATCATTCTTGCATGACCCTGGGCCCTGATGCTTTTTAAATGAGATTTGAAGAGATAAGTCTAATTGTCTCTGTGTGTCACTTCATCTGTAGAAAAGGGAAAACAGAGGACAATTTTCTACCTATAAAGATAATATAGGTAGATAACAATAAGCATTGAAATATTAAGATATTATGGAGACATTAAATATTTAAGAGTGCCCACTAGCATCCATTTTCTTTTTGTGTGTTTAACTTCAGGTAAAACAGACAAGGCTTTTAAAGAATGTATCTAGAAAATATTGTTATGTAAAATACTTATTTTATTCAGAAATTCTATAGGATTCCCATGATTTGAAGCAAGAATTCAAAATATAAATCAAAGACGGGTAGATAAGTGCCTTTTTCTTTGTGAGGAAAAAATCCACCTATTTTTAATTAAAACACAACTCTGTCTCAGAAACCATGCATACACACATGCACATAGAAAAACCCAAACCCACCCTAAGTCTTGAAACTTTGAGGGATCTACTTTCAGTTAATGAACTGTGGGGGCTTAAGCCCTCGTGATTATCTAGCCTATGTGGTTGTTTTTATTATTTGTACTAAGCTGAGAGAGAAAAGGGATGCTTTCATTATTCATATTTAATAAACACCCACAAGAACAGACTCAGTTTAGACTCCTAGGCAATCTGGTGTGTTTGGAGACATGGAAGCTAACCTAGGACAACAGATGAAGTCCAGGATTCCTTGGAAGAAAAACCAGCCAACAGGACAGATCACAGCCCTGTACACTAGCTGAGGTAGGACATGTCCCTCCTCAGTGGCCAGTTTGGGGAGGGTGGGAAGAAAAAACAAAGGAAAAAGGTGCTGTCTGGAGAATACAGCTTGCAGGGGGAGCTGCGTGCAGGAAAGAGTCCCCACACATGGTAGAGAAATCTTGCTATTATTTAAGAATACTGAGGAGTAACAAGGAGCTGTATTCTGTATCCTTTCATAATCTGCTAAAAATGTTCCTTCTGTAAGGTCGGCATCCAATGCTGCCACTCCCCTGAAAAGCATTTCCATGAACATACACTCAAGAAAACGCCATTCATGGTGGATGACAATTTGGGAGCCTGTTAAACCATCCTGTTACAAATACACACCACCGACATAGAGGTAAACATTTTTGAAATGATAAAACAGTAAGGTACATCACCAGATCATACTTCACCATCAGCTTCTCCCTCAGCTATTTCAGGGGACATCCAGCTCCAGCCCGCACTCACCAGCTTACTTGTGCTCTGTTCTGTTCCTTAGTGGCAGGAGGTCCAGGTTCTCCTCACCTCCCCTCAGCAACGCTAGAGCATGCTGATCTCTCTTAGGTGCTGCTCATGAGGGCTCGCTTCCTACTTTCTCCTCTAATGGCAATCTCATTCTGGAGCTTCTGCCAAATATGGCTGTGAAGGTTTAGTTTTCCCATCCCCTGTTTTCTGCAATTAAACTTAGGATATAATAGAAGACGTAGGATATATAATTAAGGCTTAGGTTGTAATAAAAGGGACGCTCTTTTGTTTAAATTCTCTGCCCTACTGTGGCTGCTTTAAATTTGTATTTCTATCGTTCTCTAATTAGTATCTCTCTTCTGTCTTTAGGCTGGCTTTTCCTGTTTATAAGGCTGTGGTAAAACATCATAAATCGTTTAACCTAGAAAAAGTGATCATGCCATCATTTAACCTAGAAAAAGTGGTCGTACCATTAGTTTACAAAAGCTACAATTACCAGTTTGTTCTCAATATTACATAGAGGATAAAGATGACAATAGTTCTAAGAGAAAACGTGTATGAGAAAAGGGTTACTTGAGTGATTTAAATTCTTCTTCCTACACAGAGAACACAAATTCTGGGCCTTCCTCACAGTAAATAAAAATATCTGTGAGGCTAATTAGTTCAGGTGTGGCAGCAAGCTGATGAGTCTAGAAGGAGGTTCACCTGGAATCAGCTCAGGTATTCACCCACTACCAAACAGTATGAACATATTTTCCCCATCTCTCATACTCTTAACCTTGTTTTGGCAAGCATCCTAGCATGCAGGAAAAGCAAAAGCACAGGATCCAAGTCAGCAGGCTCACCAGGACCATGAACAATCCATTAAAAATAGCAAAAAGACAGAAGAGTGTGGTAATGAGGAACACAGAGGAGTCATTTCCCTCCAACTCCTCTAGCCCACCCATTTTCTTGCACCCCTCCCCTCATTCCTCTGTAACAGCTCTTCAGGCTGTTCAGTCTCTGTTCTCGTTTACCCTATCAAATGCTTGGATTACAGCTGCCTGCATGTTGCTGAGTGCTTGCACACCAAAAACAAACCTAGGGAGAACCTAAGCCTGTTTCCCCAGCATCAGAAACAGTGAAAGGAAGCAAAGTCCCAAAACAAGTCAGCCATCAACTATACAGCAGGGTACTGCAAAACACTAATTCCCTTTTCACTATTTGTTTCAGTCCAGTAACACTATCGTACTCAGTACAGTCTTCAAAGAAGTAAAAAGAATTTCTGTCAAACACACACAAACTCTTTTTCCATCTAAAAAGCACGTATTTTCAAATTCCGTCCTCTCCTGCAACAAAGAAAGTTGTGGAGCTAACTACATGCTAAAACGGGCTTTTGATTCAAAATAACCCAGAGAATATATACCTTCGATTTATGATAAGCCAGTCAGCTATGCATTAAGCGTTGCCCAACAAAACCAGTCACAGCAGAGCTCTGACAGGCATTCCATACAGATTGTGCAACAAATCAAAAAAATCATCGAGTTCTGCACTGTGATACGAGTCACAGTTCTTTGAGGCTGGTCCATACAGTAATGAATCTATTATGCATCTTTGATCCTGCACACCAGCCTCTGCCAGCAAACTCACTTTGAGGCTATTCCTAACATTCCAAGTCTCGAGAAACTTTAGTCTGTATTAATTAATTAAAAAAAAAAAAAAAAAAGAAAGAAAAGAGATCCGTATGTGCCTTAGGGCGATATTCAGCCTGATCCCACTGACAGCTTTCATTATGGCTTTGAAACCTATTACCTTCTGCAAGAATAGGAGCTTTATGGCAGCCTTCAAAAGAAGCTTCTACCTTCAACACAGGAACTGCAGTTGCTTCAGTGGCAGATCAGGGTCTCCATGTAGTACAGAACAGCAGTTACCCAGTGAATATAACAAATATGCCAGCAAGCATGTATGAAAGAGAGTATATGTAAAGACAGAAAGCTCTGATAACAGCTAGTCAAAACTCATCCCAGAAACTCTTCTGAGCAACAGTTCCTGGGAGAGGGGAGGGGAGAATTAAAACAAGTCTGGCTGCACATCGTGCAGCAGCTGAAGTCTGAAGACATTTATACCAAACACAGTAATTTACTCATAGGAGCTGAGTTCTTCACTTTGTTTGTACAATGGTTGGATGCAGGAGGAATGGAAAATTCCTGCAAAGAATTCATTCTCCTGGGTCAACTGGACCTAAAAGGATTTAAGAGAAATTGGATGCCTGCTCTAAGGAAAGCCATTACTGCAAAAGCACTATCAAAATGTGGACTTAGGAGAGCTTTGATCCCGTTTACAGGCGCTAGACCAGAACATTGGACACGGACTCCTTTGTAAACCTTCTGCTAGAAAAAGAATCACCCCTTTAGCTAAGTACAGATATCTAAACACCACACAGTCAACAAAACAGATGACAAAATCATGCCAAAAATTTCTCAGAACTTTTCATTTTTTCAGAGGAGGAGACGCTTTAGATCAGGTCAAACCTGAGCGTGTCTTCATTCAATATGAATACACTTACCTGACAGACTTTCTGAGTTACAGTACCAGTTGTGGTGTTTACACCTCACAGTACATATCTGTGCAATAAGGATGGGTGGACCACTATGGCAGCCTTCTTCCTCTGCCCATCATCCTTTCCAAAACAAAGAAAATGGCTATAAGGTCAGTTCTGAATGTTGGTTGATAATTACACAGACTAATCATTAGTCGTTAATCTTAATAATTAGCATTTCAAAAGTATTTTATTAATCAGTTTTGTTACAGGTAGGAACCATTGTAAAATTTGGAATTTTTAAAAATGCTTTTATAATCTTTTTAGTTATTAAATCATCATTGAAGTTTCCAGAGCTGCTGTTATTGAGCTTGTAATAGGTTGACACCCCCACCCCTATTTCAATTCCAATTCACTATCTAGGTGAATCACTATCTAAAATTATCAGTATACTCTCCAGATATCACTGTCTAGAATAATCAGTCTCCTAATGCTTTGCAGATACAGTAATAACATGCCTAATTTTTAACTTTAATGATAGAGTCCCACTGGGATAGGATAGAAGGAAGATTGATGTATTATTAATATTATAAATAACCAAAATGAATAAAATATACCAAAAGTGGAGAATGTGAACCAAAGGAAGAACTGGTGCACAAGCCTTAATGCAAAATATTGGCTCTGTATCTATACAATACCAGCCATAAACATTCTCTAATTTTTTACATCCCTGCAAAGCATGCATAAAACCTTACTAGATCAAAAAGATATAATTCCCCACTCATTTTCCACACATGGAAGTATCTACAGAAGGTGCAAGGCAGGGGAGAGAGTGGTCAGTCAGTCGTGTTTTAATTTATAGCTATTTTTGCCTAAGCTCTGAATGGCCTGCCAATTATGAACAGTACCAGCTGGGCTGCCAGGAGAGCAGGCTAAGAAGGACATACAGAAGAAGAAAATAATAATGTAAAAATGAGGAACAGGAGAAAAGTTTGGAGCCGCGGAGGCCTGATGGGGATACCAGCTCTGGTGTTAAAATTCCTCACTACAGTTCTGTTTTCCCCAACCCAACCCATCCAAATAAAAAGATGATGATGATGGTCATCATTATCTGGACATAGGCTTATAACACAGTTAGGACTACGTCTTAGACTTCTTAGGGCATAACCCAGGTACCTAATAAGTATAAAAATTGGGACTTTTCTGTGCTTAAATAAGCAGCAAAAATAAGAATTGCATATGGTGATGAGGACAAGAATCTTCTGAAGGGTCTCCTTTTTATTTTCAAATACGTAAAAACAACTCATTAGTTTCTTTTTTGTTTAACATAATCATTTTACATTATTTTAATGTGAAATTTAAAAAAAAAAAATTCAGTAACATGGCAGCCCTACTGTTTTTAAGAAACTCTTTCCCCAGCCCATGTCACAGGGAGAATATAGAAAATAATTCTTCTAAACAAAACCCGATGAATGCCCATCAACACAGTCATGTCTGGAGCAACTATTGAGGGAACAAAGGCTAAACACTGGGATTAAAAGACAAAGATTTTGTTCCATCACTATTAGGATGTCAGCGCTGGATCCACAGTGGTGTATATATATAGAAATGTTGCATTTGGCAAAGCAGTAGTTTTGGAAACTGATCTGGTTTTCATGACTACTCTTATCTGTGAAAAAATTAAGAGATTTAGCTCAGGCTTTATTGTAATCTACTTACATGTGGATGCAGATCAGTTTAAAAAGAAGTGTATTTCTACTCATAAATTTCACTGTGTATCAGCATCATACTGATAAACTCTACAATATCCTCCCCTCCTCTCGTTTTCATAGCCTTGTAGGAGAGGCAAGGCAGACAAGCCACTATGAAAAGCCAGCAGGCCATAACTCCTCTCTTACAGACAAGCAACAATTAATCACACTCAGCAGCTAGGCAGGTAGCTCTTGTCCTTTAACACTGAAGGAAATATAAAGCTCCTCTCTGAGCACTGATTGTCCAAGTGATATTGGAGCTCTCAGAAGCACCTACCGAGCCACTGAGATGCTTAAAACCAAGGGAAATTGAAATCCAAATATGCCAGTTTTCTGCTATTTTATTAATCCTTGTTTTTCAAGGAAGCATCAAAAGCACAACCAAGTGCTAGAGTGGAACATTTACCACCATTTTTCCCTTGAAGTTGCAAGTTGCTCTTCCTGTGCCAGCGGTTCAAGGTCCCTGGGGCTCATTCAGCCTCTGGCCACAGCACCCCTGCTCAAAGGAGAGCCAGCCCCACTCATGGCTGTGGGAGTGCAGCACTGGGGACCAAGAGACACTCCCCTCCCTCAGAACAAGAAGGAAGAGAACAAGCCATAACACTGTCAAATACATCTACTGTGGGACTAAGAAGAAAAGGACTATTGCTTTTTGATGTTTTGCTCTCAAGCAACTAACCTTTCTGCTTTAGCTCTCTCCATATACGCGTAACTCATTGATTCATTCTGACAATTACATAATGCTTTTGAAGTGCAAAGACAGACCAAAAAGCACATCCAAAATCTAGGACACCCATAACTCATCTGTTTCTTATGGTTCCCTAGCATAGGTTTTATTTCCGAGTCGGTCACGTTTCAGAGAGTGCAACAGAGTTATTTTTGTAACCCTTCCAAAAACCCTTCAACTAAGACATGATGACGTACTGGCTCCTTGGAGGGGGAAGGGGTTACAGATGTAATTTCATGAGACCACACACAAATGTTAGGATTATCTGTCGAATCTCTCCTTCAGTCACTCATCAGAACAGAAGCACTCAGAAACCCACCTTTTTGAAAAAAAAATATTGGTCTTATTTTAGCTGCTGAAGATTATTTAACCCAGGACTGCAAAATAAAAAAAGACCTCCATGTTGCAATTTGATCTCCAAGTTGAGGGAGCCCTTCATTGGCTTTGCTATCTCAACTGAAATCCCCTTGGAAGAAGAAAACTGCAACAAGGACGCATGAAATGAGGAGTCCTGTTTGTTACAGAAGTACACTCATCTCACTTTCACACAGGCTCCAACCTCCCTTTGACCCAAAAGCTGATGAAATGAACATTTCAAGCATGTAGGCTGCAAGTGTAGGCAGAAATGGGTGACAATTAGGGCATGTCAATAATGTCACACAGCTGGAATGCTGCCCACTCCATTGTGAACAGCTGTTCTCCAAATGGCTAATCACACAGGAAGAGGTAGAACATAAAATTCTCCATTTTCAGAGAGGAGGATACCGTTTCTCCTGATGCCACCTCTTGTAATTAGTTTCTCCTTTTGTTTCCAGTTTCATGTTGGAATAGTGTAGCCACAATGTGTAAAGCAACGACGTGTCTCATACATGTAAGTGTGAATTTTAAGCATGCCAGTGTTTTGCCTTCAAGAAATCATCTAGCAGCAATGCTCCGCTCCAGATGTGGAAGGATCCAGTGATCAGTGAATTAACTTTCGAAATTCTTTGAAAACAAAAGCAATTTATAAGAGTAAAATATTTCTCCTACTGCTGTTCAGGTACAGACAAAATGTAAAGTTGTTGTTGGGTTCTGAAAACTCCAACTCCAAAGTTCGATGCTTCGTCTATTGAAATCATCACTTCAGTAAGGGTCTCACAAAAGCCTAGAGCCAAAGAGGCCCCAAGTTGACAGATGCACTAGAAACCAAGCCATGAGGTACTTTGGTTTGGAGGTACCTCACCTGTGCAGCCACAAATACTGGGAGGGAATAAAAAAAAAAATCAGAACAAAATACAGGGAATGCTTTTTATAAAAAACTGTGTTAGTCCATCTAAATGCAATATTATTTCCCAGATGCTGAAAGATACTAGCAGGCAGGATAACATCCATAAAGCAAAACAGAATATAGCTTTCATCGTCTCAAAAGTGTTTGAAAACCCAGCCCATGCCAGGACAAAATGGCTGGTATTTGCCTCTAACCATTCCAGTCATCCTGTTTTTGAGGATCGCAGTGATAAACAATTCCCTGAAGTATACTGTAATTCTGCAGCACTGATGAGCCCAATATCAATTCCTGTGTTAAGGGCAAGTTCAAACACTATTCAGTATTTGCTTGATAAGCTTCTCAGAGAGGTCATTAACTAGGACAGTTAGTTATCTTCTTCACTCAAATTTTCCGGATTTTTTGGGGGTATTGTTTATTTGTTTGTTTTCTCATCAAGATCCCCATTTTAGTGAACCTTCACCAGCTGCCCAGGTACATCTAAAGGGAAAGGTACACTTGTAGCAGTAAGCTGATACACACATACTTTACCCTGTAGAGCTAAAGCATGTTTGTGGTTAAGGACTATCAGCACACATGAGACCAGGAAGTGGTTTTAACTGACTGAAGCATCAAGCTCTTACAGGACTGAAGAGAAGACAGGAATGCAGTGGAAAACATTTGCAAGGCTTAGGTCTAGTGAGAAAGTTATTCCAGGAGATGCTTTGGGTAGCTTCTGGTGATACTCATCTCTAGCACTCAAGCATTAAGAATAAACAAAACCAACCAGATGAGAACCTCGGCGATACCTTATCCTCCAGAGTTAACTGCTGCTGATTAAACCTCCAAAACCACCGATGGTTTAGTGTGTTTCTGTACTGGCTCGCACATGATGGGGTAGTGGAGGTGACCAGCCTCAGCCCCCAGAGGCAAACAGATGTTGCACAGAGCATTCATCAGGACGGCTCTGATTGTTCTTCACGCGACTCCTTCCAGCAAGCGACCTACAGAGTCTAACATAATACCGAAGAAGCCCCTTGCTGATACAGGAATACTGCTGTACCACAGCAGCAGTTTTCACTTAATGGAGGAACAAGATGCGCAACTTTTCTGTTGTGACCTCCACCCTCTCATTTGCCACTGCCAATGAGCTATTACCAACAAACTGCTCTAGTAAAAAGTTTCAGCTGCATCTATGCAAGGTGTCTGCCTGTCGGACAACACTAATCCCTGTAACCCTGAGCAAGACAGGCCTGCTCAAGTCTGTCATGTAGACATAGCTCCACAGGTCTGAATTAATGGCAGCTTTGCAGTGGATCAGCTGCTGTCTAATGCAGGACCCAGGGGCTCCGGCAAATATCTTTAAACAGATCTAAAACTCAGAAGCAACCAGAGCTGCCCAAGGCCATCACAAGCAGCACAAACAGACTGTTCATCATGGCAAGTCTCAGAGAGTACCTGGAGTGTCTCTGAAGGGTTGTTGGCTGTTCCCCGGGCCCACGGAGCAGAGGGAAAAGCATGATCCAGAGGTGCCACAAGTCAGAATGACCATGAGAAACAGCTACTTGAATGGTTGCTCAAAACAGGAAAGACAAAAACTCAAAACAAAGAATTCACAGTTTTCCAGTTTTATAGCAGGAATAATTCAAGTAGGAAGAAAACTCAGCTGACAAACCCAGCAGGATAGGTTTAAAGAGATATAAATTAAAAGAAGGAGAAACCCTGGCCCCTCCAGTCTCAGCTGCCAGGCAGCTCCCTCCTTCCCATCACCCAGAGGGCAAGGGGGACCATGGCAGGAGGAAAAGCAGTGACTGCTCTGCAGGGCCTCACCAGCACATCTACATGCCTCCCGCCAGCGCCTCTGCCTCACCGGTAGAAATTTCAGCTTTAGGAGTCCTGTCAAGATACACACAGAGCTCTGGTCCTGGAGGAAAGACCTACTATAAATATCTTTCTTTTTACTTTGCTCTTCAACAGATGCTTTTAGACTGTGTGCTCGTTTCCCAAGCCTAACTTCTGAGTAACCATACAGAGCAAATATAGTAGATCTCACACATAAATGCTATTTTTCATGTCAGAAAATCCCACTTGGGTAACGCCATCAAGTGCCTTAGGTTTTGGCATGAAAGCTTTACCCTGCGGGCACTTGTGCACAGGCCTATAGGTACCCGCTTGCAGCAGAGGGGATATGTACTTTCCCGGGCTGGTTGTGAGCATTGCCCTGAAATGGTAGCGGTTACTCAGATAACACTTGCCATTTCAAGAATCACATTTTCCAGCCACAAGGAAGTGAAGTATAAGGGAAAGCTATGGTAACTTTATCTTCTGATAAATGTCATCTTCTCCATGCATAGGCCTTTTGGGTGTTCTTAACTGATTTCTGCAGTGCCAACTCCACTTTAAAAAACCTGTTCAAGTGTACGCCTAAACCAAAATGATGGATAAAGAGCTATTTGAAACAACCTATAGCTGCTCCAGGCAATCTGTTTAGCTTAGCTGATTATTAAGTATTCTAAAAGTTTAGGTTATATGTAGATAGTCATTGTCGTTATAAAATACAGTGCTATCAGTCTCTCTCATTTATTCAAATATCCCAATTCCTGGGAGCCTCAAATGTTGTCTTCTAGGAAGAGAAATGAAAACAAAGGGGGGAAAGGAGGGGAAGGGAAAACTGTCCAGAATGCACACTTCTTTTCAGACTTCTCAGCAGATGCTCCTCAGAGAAGGGCTGACAAAGCCTGAATACTGGAACAGCCATGCATTTCTATTTATGTATTTATATATAATAATAGATCCACATTTCCCCATCAGTCATTACAAAATATGGATCCAAAGGAATAAGACTTCTGCCCAGCAAGGCAGCATTTTGACCATGTTTTAAGCTGTGGAATATTTTTATAGTCATGAAATGCCAACTGTATGTAGTATCTAATTCTGAAACCTCAAAATATATATTCCCCATTTCTGGAGTGATGTCAACAACAATGGAAGTTAAACAATTTGAAAAAAAAATATATAGTCAAAATAGAACCACAGCAACTCAAATTTCCTGAATTTTACTGGTGGGTGGAAGAGAAGGATTGAGAGGGGACACACTGATGTTTATTTTTTTTCTCCAGCCCCTCAGCTAATGGTATCAAAGAAACATTTTTTTTTAAATCTCCAAGACCCTTATGCAATAGGGAAGAGAAAAAGCACAACCGAATCAATCACTGTCCAGCTGATACTATTGCAGAATAAAATCCACTCAGAAATCTCCTAGAAGTAGAACAACACTTCTGAGTTGCAGCAAATCAAATCTGGTGATAATAGGGCTGCCCTTGCTTCTTCCCTCCATGACAGAGACACAGGTTATCTGCTCCAGTACACAGTTGAAGGAGCTTGAATTTAGCAAGTCAGTTTTTATTATCAGTCCACCTTCCTAAGGAAGCCTGTTTATACAACTGCCTGTACAGGTGTGTCTATCCATTTGTCTGTCTATCTTGCAAAAGAACTTCCAGTTTTCCAGGGCAATTTCAGTGAGATTTTGGCAGAATCGTAGCAGTTATAAAAATACTGTGTCTGATCAAGTTTTGTACAGGTATAGGTGGTAGGGCAGAAGAAAGATAAAGCTTCTGCTGCGGAAAACTTGCCATGTGTCATGGTTTTAGCTGGGATAGAGTTAATGTATTAGACACAAAGAAATCCACATATTAAGCACAAACCTAGTAGAAATCAGACTTCATAACTTTTTCTCCTTATGGCACTACTTCATTACTACACTTCTGAGACACTGAAACAGCACAAAACCCCAGGGAAACAAAAAGATGCATTTTGCAATGTATCAGCATTATCTTTTTTTTTTATATAAAATAGCAACTGTAGAATATAGAAGTAACTGGGCTGATACAATGATTTAACAAATGTGCAATGAAAGCACATATACCTGATGAAATTAGAGAAAGGTCCAACAACAAAATCTCTGCTTGCATTTTATGAGCTCCAGTGACTCTAGGTATGTTTTTATACTGGGATTTGGCTTAGAACGATCTTTGGTATACATATAGAATATCACAGGGAATTATTACGGAATGTATGTCAAAACGATGACAGTAGTCACATCTCTGGCAGGTGTCACTTGTCATTTACCAACACATTTGCTTAAGCCTGCCCAAATTTTTAGTCTGAGTGAAGATTTCAGTGAGTAAAACGGAAGCCATGGTTTTTATTCTGTCTTTAGCCTCCAAGTTAAAGCTATTCTACTAGGTCTCCAAATACATCGTAAGTAGGGAAAAAGAAGCAGAAGCAAATGCATTTTTAGTTTGCATTTCAACAACAGAATCTGATTTCTCAACAAGATGGTGAATATTGTGCTACGAATTATTATAGAAGGTCAGATTTAATTTTCTTTCTACTCTAGGTTACTGGGTAAAGAAAAAATATTTGATTTTTGTATTTTATCAATAAGTGTATTTTGTCTGCTGAAAAAACCACCAAGCTATTTTAGCTAAAGGCAAGGTTATCTAGCCATCCTTGATTTGGGGCAATCAGCCATCACAAAACAATTCCTGGGAGTAAACACTATAGTTAGAGACATGCAAACAAATACTAGAATTATAAATGATAGTACCATATATGAAAGAAAAAGAAATCAAAGGGATTACTGCATGAAGCAAATCTGTATTATGCCTCCTACTGAGTCGTTATATTTTCCATGTACTCTGCTTTGGAAGGTTGATGTTTGTTTGTATCTTTTTGTGGTTGGTTTGGCTTTTTTTTTTTTTTTCCATAAGCAAAACAACATGTTTCAACAGGGTAAATCAGGCAAAACCATGTTTTTATTTTCATTTTTGGAAATGACATACATTTCTGTATCTACCTCTCTTGGAGTATACCGGTGTAATATGTCTCATAATGCAGAGCTCAAAAAGACTTAAGAGAATTTAGTATTTTAAAAAACCCAACCAGTGCCACACACAGTTTGTGATATTGCCAAACAGTTTCAATTTAGCTAAAAGAAAATAAAAAGTCACATAAAATCAAGTGTAACTTTCCTATTAATTTGTGACAAGGTTGCCTTTATGCAAAAAGTCAATCAAAGCCTTGGGCAATGGGAAGGGGGGTCAGTCTGCCACAGGCAATGAAGCTACGCTGATCTGCACCAGTATTTGATTTGGACAAATATTTGGAAGAGACAATTATTGCTTCAAAACAGGTCTCTTTGCTGAAAGGAAGGGGCCCTGTTGAGAAGTTACTAGCTGAGCAGCACATCAGTTCTAAGTTTTATGCATAAATCAACCTCAGGGAAGGTTCACAAATATACCCTTAATTAAATGTTTTTCCACTATTCCACCACTCTAAAAACATAAAGAGGAATTAATTACATAGGGACAGATCTTGAACCCTCAGAGCTACCATTAGCTGCTAGGGATGCCCTGTGTATCAAAGATTAGACTCCAATCCATGAAATAGCATTAACATCATTAAAGTTTAGAGTCGTTTCAGCTACTGTAAAATTAAAAAAAAAAAAAAAACAGAAAAAAAGAAAAAGAAAAAAAGCATTCCCTGAGAAATGTAAATGGATTTGCTTTTTGAAAGACTGGTGTGAATCTACATATAATCAATCAGCTCAGTTGCTACAACTGCACTGTCAGAAGTGTAAGAGTAGATTTACTATAGAAAGGCACTGAGAAAAAGAGATGACAATGACATGCAGATGCATCAGATGCTCTTTTCCCCACATAAGGTCTCCATCAATTAAAGCCGCAATTTGTGAAGAACATCGATAACAAAGTAACACTCCTGAAAATTTGGCAGTAAAGTGGAACACAAAGTGGATACTGTGAAATGAAAGGCAGCAGAGTAAAGAATCCCTTTGCAGCCAGGCATAGCAGGCCCATAAAAGCTACAGAGTACCAGCGGCTGCACTGCTGTAATTTACTTGTCCCTCCCTTTCTTTTTATACTATCCCAGCAAAAGTGATGCTGCAAGTTGTAGAACAGACAGAACAGAGCCACACGGAGTTTGAGGTGTGGTAGCAGTTTCTGTGCTAAGGTGATCCTGCTTTGCCTGATTTAACATTGCAGGGCCTCATAGATGAGAGCAACTTCAGAGGAGTATGCATATAAAAATAAAGGTATCATAGAGGAGATCAGACCATCCCTCAGTGTACCCAGACTTGCTTCCATCCTCCCAGAGTATCAGGAACTATAATCTAAATTGGTATAAGCTATATATCAGGCATACGTGTGAGCAATGTATGTTTCTGGGTATGGGCTAATCTATTTTATGATAGGTTCTTATGTTCTCCAGTTTCTTCTTCCCACATCTGTTCTTTTTGGCTCTATGTGTACAACAGCTGCATATTTGGGGGGACTGATTTCAAATAAAGGAAAAGTATTCTTTGCTTTTCTAATAAATCACTCTTCAGATGGTATATAACTCTAGAAATTTGGAGGATTAGGCCAAAATATCAGCTATTTTTTTCATAACAAAACAAAACAGCATTATTTCCCTAGTGATATTGCCCCTCTACCTAACAAATCAAATAGATATGCGCCCCATAGAAATCCATTTGTTTATATCTACTTCTGTCCCCAAAATTAGTGTCCAGCCTTTTATATATACAACTCATACACGTTTATCATGCCCTGTCATTACACCTTTCTGGACTGGAGAGAAGCTGAACAAACAAACAACAGGAATTATGGTCTTCAAACAAAAGGAATGGAAATACATTGTGGTCCTTAGAGAGGATGATGGAATCCAGGCTCTTTCCCGGAAGAAGGATGAAGATATTGACCCCAGAGCAATTTCAGCCAGCATAAGGCTGTTGCTTCTCAAAAGGCAGTTCTCAAGCACAGATAATGAACATGACAGGAGCACATCACCATCAACACAGAAGAGTTGATGGAGCATCAGCTCCTCTGAATCCCAAGCCTCTGTGTTACTCATTTGCTAAATCCTGAAGTCTTCATTCAAGCCACGTTATTGCTCAAATTAAAAGGAGTTACCATTAAGGAAATATGCAGCAAGGTTTTAATGATCAAGCATAATATGCAAGTACTAGATCTGCCATATCATTAATAATTCTGTAATAGAAACCAAATAATGTACATGTTTACATTTTCATGCTTAACCTTGTCATATTTATATAGAAAAGAAGTGAAGATACTGAGAAAGTGTTACATGAGAAGTTTCTCCTGTCCATTATATGTACATGACACAGTTAAGAAACGAAACGAGAGCGTGGAATTAAAACCAGCGAACCCTGTGCCAAATGTTATGGATTCCATTAGTTTAACACCCCTTTCATAATCTTTTATAAAAATCACAGTGCCGCTTCACACCCAATTCATTAATTGCCCCTCCGGTTAAACACCAGGCAGCCTGCAGGCCTTTTGTTTGTTTGTTTGTTTTTAATTCAAAGACTGACTAGGACATCTAAGGTGTTTTAATAACAACCCTGTGCACTATCTAATTTTTCCAGTCTACACAGTTTGACCTTTTTTTTTTAAAATGGTGTTCTTTGAGTTTACATGTAATAAAACATGGCCAGTGCTCATTAGACAAGTGCAGCTGAGTACTTGTTTTTAAAAGACAGTACCAACCAGGCTATTTTCTACATAAAGTGACTCCTGCATATGTGAACAGTGTAGCAAGTACAGTATAGCTGTACATGTCTGACATGCAGATTTTCAAACTGCATGCATTAATTAGAAAGCCGTGTCAATAAGCATCAGGTGAAACCTCACAGTCTGTCTGAAGAATGCAGTTTTAGGCAACCCCTGTAAGTGTACGCTCAGCCTAGTGCTTTTCTAATCCTGCTGTAACTTACAGGAGACCGTACTTTACCACAAAACCCTGTGAGGCGGCACCAGTGGTCTCCAACTCTAACATCCTGAGATGCTAAAAAACTTTGCAGTCAGGTCTGCTGGCTCCATTAAAGACAAAAAACTCCCCTGAAAAAACCCAAGCCTTCTGGTACCATCCAGACAGATGCATAGTAGGTCTTAACTAATGCCAGATACCAATGGCCTTTGCACTGCACAAATCCCCAAAGGCAACCACAAAAGCAACACAATTGCATTAAAAAAAAAAGACAAAGGAGCCAAACCCAAAACTTTCTTGGCAATGACACTGCAGGTGGGCTGGAATGGAGAGAGGTTCGTGCTCTGCCATTTGCCTAACCCTCATTACCACTTGCCAGCCTATGCCTTTGCTTTTCAGTATGCCTAGTACAATCTTTTGCAGCTGCTCAAAGAGACATTTCCCTCCTCAAATAGCGCACAACAACAGTAGCTGGGAAATTCTGGGAACCAGCAGCTGGGGAGATCAGTGTTGGCGGGCTGAGCTGAAATGCTGAAGCATCTCTCATCCCAACTGTGCAGAGCCAGATTCCAGAGTTGTTAATCAAGCACAACTCAATGGGAGCTTTGCCCAATTAAGTAACAGAGAGTTTGGCTCATTCTAGCAAAGGATTATACCACAACAGCAGAAGCCCTTCGGTATGCAAGACTGAGGTTAGCAGCCTCTTTTGCTATACTGGTAAACTCCCTTCCCCTATCTTCACCTCTTCTAGTGCCTCTGAATAGGACACTTTAAAGGAAAACTGTGAAGTGATGCTGAGGAAGAACAGGGATGCAGTCACAGAGGAACACAGGGCATTTGCTTTTTAGTTCTCTTTATTTCAGTTTCGCTACCTGCCCCACTGCACCATGAAAATCTCTCTTCTCCCCCTCTCCCCAAATAATTAGAAAATAACAGCATTTATGTCCATGCTGAAGCATAACCCTTAGTATGCTCAGGTATGCCTCTCCAAAACCCCTGCGTAGCATCCCAGTCACATGCAACTTGGATCAGTTTGCATTTCCACTACTGAGATCTTTCTCTTCCCCGTATGAGGAGGCTAACCTGCTGAAGCTTGGTGTGTCTGCTCTTGCTAAAATCCAGACTCTAACACTTTGCAGAGTACAGAAACTTAGTTAAGGGAGGGAAGAAATTACTTATTGAAAAAATGAAAATATTAACAAAACAGGAAAAAAATGTATTAATTTGTCTGAGTGAGTGGGTGAGGTGTTCAGAAAGCATCCCAAGCTGCAGAGGACGTAATGAGAAAATATCCTAGGCAAGGAAGCATACTGCAGAAAGAAGTGCTGTACATGGCATACGTTCTCTAATCCCACATTGCCCCCTTGGATCCTTGATTGGTGAAAAGATTACTTCTTTCAAGATCCTGAAGATCCGATACTGCAAGACAAGACAGAGGGAGGTAGTAGCATTGGACCAGGCTGAGTGAGAAAGCAAGTCAGTAGTTCTCAAAGAAGTAAAATTTTTCCTGAGGTTTCTGCCACTGGTCACTAAGGAGTGAAGACCTAGAAACCTTTATGATCAATTTTATTTTGCAGTGAAATTTATTTAAGACCAGCTCCCCAAACCAGTTTGAAAATAACGTCTGACTGCAGAAGGATTTTCAAGCTCCGTATTATCAAGATCTCCCCTTCCACCTTAAATAAGAAGGCTGCATAACCAGCTATACATTTAAATCCATTTTCTATTTACACTGATTTTGAGAAACAAGTGCCACAATCACTTACATTTATGCATTGCTTGTGGTCTCACTGAAACCAGTGAGATTAGTCCCAGAGTACAGAATTAAGCATGTGCATAAGTCTTTGCAGGATCTCAGCCAAAGAGGCCTGTTTTATTCAGAAACAATAAAGAGGCATAGGCTTGTGGTAACTCCGTGAGCCAAGCCCTGTCCTCAGAAACACAAGTTCACTTCTCTTTGGGAACGTGTGGTTGCAAAACCCCCAGGAGTACACCGAGCCATGGGAAGAAAAGCAGAGACAAGTGAAAGCCCTGCACCCCTCCATCGGCGGAGAGGGGGGTTACATTTCAGAAGGGGTTTATCCATGTGAAGACACGGAGGCACTTTGGTGTAATTTAGATGCATTTTTGGCTTACTGCTCTAGTCAAACATAATGCGCTCTGGTCTCTCCTCCTGCCACATAACATTTGGTCTTCCATGGTTCTCATTGCTAAGGAGGTCACATAACAGGAATGTATCTAGATAGGTTTGAGAAGCACGTGCAACTTTTTATAAAGAATAATAGATAGCCTACATTATTCATAACATAACTGATTTCATTTGCATTATGCTTTACTTTCCAGATTTTTAAACAAGGACGTCCTAATAGGACTGTACAGGTACATTTCTTCTGAGATTCATGCTCTACACTAGAATTAGATGTGTTCCACCAAAATGGTTATTAAAATTAGCACTGCACATTGTTAGATTGTGGCCTAAAATGACATGATTAAAATATGGCCTACAACACTTGCACCTGCTATTTCTCTAACACAGAGAACAGATATAAAACTTTAAAAAAAAAGACAAGGATGAAAAACCAAAATGTCAGGAAGACAAGCAGCAATACAGATCTAAAAGCTCTTGTAATGTAATGTTTGATGGCTACTAAAAAAAATAAAAGAAAAAAAAAATGCCTCCGACTTATCGCAAACCATCGGTGAAGCAGTAAAATGGAAGGAAAAAAGCCCAAACAAACCCAACAACAGATTAGCCAGGGCAATGGAGAGTGGCTTGGAGCAGATAAGAGTTTATTCTCTCCCTTAAAGTTCATAACCGCATTTTTCTTCCCCATAGATATTCTTCATGTGCAGTGACTTCACAACATTTTCTTTAGAAAAAGAAAACCTTGCACATAAACACACTTGCATTTGTCACTTTCTACACTGGGACTCGACTAATTCAGGCGACTAAATCTGTTTTAGAGACTATCATTGATAATCCACTGAGAAGAAAACACAGATCTTCATCTTGAACTAAAACCTGACATGATCTTTTGCTTCTTCTATTGGAGAAGAAAACAAAACAAAAAACAACCCCAAACCAAACAACCCCACCATGGAAATTACAGACCCACACACAAAGAGAAAGCAGAGCTGACTGGATCCTTCATTCTGGATACCTGAAAATCTGTTGTCTTCCCTGCATTAATGCAGAATTTTTCTTGGAAGACAAAGCAGAAGGGAGTTGTGTTATTAGGCATTCTCACTCCCTCCTGACGTCTTTCAAGAACTGCTGTTTTAAAAGACTGGCAAGTATTTTTTTTTCCTTTCCTTACATTCACAAGACAATATTCGATGTTGTTTAAACCCAGGTCAGTCAATTGGAAATGGCCCATCAATGTCAGCATCACAGAATCAGGCCCTGAGACCCTGTTCTGTAGTGCTGGAGGAGAAAAAGAGACTCCTTTAAAATCATCCGAGCAAAAAATGAATAAAAACAGGCATTCATGAAATGTTATTGTCCAGGATAGAATAGTAGAGGCTGAGGAGAACAAACAATATAAATAGAGAACACGTCTTTCCTTGCCTGCTTCACAATAGCTAAGATTCTTTAAAAAAACGAGTAAGTAGAAAGATAAGACATGCATGCCTGATACCAAAGAAAAGGCTGTTTGTACACAGCACACTGGATAAATTGTTCGAGAACAGTTCAGCCATGTCAAAAAATGACCCTCTCGTTCTGCCAAGGTCAGCCAGACCTGTAGTCAGTGTTAGCCAGAAAGGTCATCACCACTTGCATATTTAAAATATATTCACCTGATTTCTCCTAGGACTTCACAAACAGTACAGACCAGTCAGGTAGGGGATTTTAGGTGTGGTATGGTATGGTTGGCAGGTGTGTTGTTGATGGATGAAGAGCTGTAGGCAATATTCAGCCCAGTGCTGAAGACTATCAGAAAGCCTGAATGCTGCTGCAGACCCCAATTATAGGCAGAAGCGGGACTGTGATAGATCTGTGCTGGGTGTACGTATGAGGTCCGCTTGCTCACTCACGCACATACACATCACTGTGTGGCACTAATAATAAACTACCCAGCTGAGACTGTTGCTGTATAGCCAACACACGAGCTTTTATGTACAAACCTAACCCACTGATTCTCCATGTATTTTTTTAATACCAAGAAAGAAAAGGAGAGGTCTGACCCCTAAACTCCTAATTCCTGGTTAAAATCCCACTTCACTCTAACTGTTCAAGACAACATTTGTTTTAATCTCAGCCTGATCTCTGGAAGACCCTCTAACGTTTAACACAGCAAGGAAAACCTCACATAAGCCTATTCCCATGGAAATACCTTATACAGGTGCACCCTGAGAAGTAGTTTACTTGAACAGGAAAAACAACAACAATGCGTTAAGATGTAAATTAAACGCATGACGGTATGGCATGATGGTCTTCCACTCAAGAAATTGCCATTGTTATTTTGCCTTGGTCATCATCAGAGGAATGCTGGAAACCAGCAGCTTTTAAACATCTGCTAATCAATTCTATTATTTCTCTAATTCCATATTTTTATTTTAAAATACTGATTTCAGGAGAAATTTTAGGGTACATTTATAGCTAAAATTGTCTGACCCTTGCATTGAAAATGTGATGGAGCTACATTGTAGCAAAAATTAGATAAATTGCTTTATAGTCCTTATCTCTATGTGTAGAGAGTTAAAAAAAAAATTTAAAAGGAACAGTCGAAATATCCAGTGGGATTTACTTCATGGAATCTCCTTCTTTCCAAATTTATAAGCTGCTCTTTTGATACAGATGCCTTGCAGAATATACAAGGAAGAGAAGGCTCAGCTGGAATGTCTCACACGCAATGTGGAAGAAACATCGTTCAGCTATACCATGATCCCCAACATAATTTCATAACAACCTTGGCAAAGACTGTCCCAATTCTTATAGAATTGTTGCCTTCAGACAATAAGGTTTCTGCTTCTGTGGTTGTCATATTTTTCTAAAGAAGACTTATGTGTAATTATACCCACATGTTCTTTGCATACACCAACCAGGCAGGATCCCTGTCCAGTGCAAAGGAAAGCTCAGGGCAGGCAGTAGAATTATGCTATTTTAAACTAGCCATAGCTTTGTCCCATGATGTCTAGTCAACAGATATGCATCATTGCTAATTGGCTGTCTTGTCTCATCTGCCTGGTTGAAAGATAAAAGTGTGAAACAAACTCCTCTAGGTTTTAGGGCCAGAAGAGACTAAAGTTCAATTCATTTTCTTGTGGGTTTTTTTCCAGTGTTTTCAGAACCTGAAACCTGAATACCAAGCAGATTTCCCCGGAATTCTTTTAAGAAATTTCCATAGGAAGGTTGTTGGGTTTTTTTCCCCCCAATGAACTCACTGCCCCCCCTTCAAAAAATAAAATAATTAAAAAATATAACACCCTGGAAATCACAGACCAAGATTTTCTCTTTTGTGTTCTGCAGTGTGCCAGCAGTTAACAACATTACAGTGGCTTAGGTGAGAGGGTAGCAGCATATCCAGTACTCCATACAGAAACAAAGGGAATGGAGAGGGAGGGAGAAGAACCTTTTCTTCAGTGAACAACCACAGAAATCAAAGCGAAATAAAACAAAAATGTGCTGGAAACCTCTAATGTTTGCAACTATTGCAGGACCCAAGTACTCCTCTGCTGAAGCCAGGACTTTCGATCTTCCAGATTTTCTATTAACTGTACCTGCTAATGATTACTTACTAAGAAAGTTTTTGTATGTATACTGGAACTAAAGTGATTGTATAGTGCAATTACTGTCCCACCTCAAGAGTGGTTTAGTAGGGTTCAAGACACAAACAAGCAGGGCTGAGACCCACTCTGCCTGTCCCACAGCCCTTTCATCAGATACATGCTGAAAGCACCTTCCTGTACTGTTAGAGCACAATGATGCAGAGGGTGCTTAACATCCCCGCACCTGTATTTCTATGCTGCGTGCACACAGTTCTTGTTTACTTCGAACAATGATTTCAAACTTAAAGCTTTAGAGCCAGCCTGTGCCACTTTCTGCACCCAAGCTAGGACACCCAGTTCTCTGCACCACTAAGCTGCAGAAGCCGTCTCAGCTAGCACAGTTTTTATCCCATTTCAGAAGTCCTTTTTGTGCTACCCTTCCCACCTCCTCTCCTCCCAGCATCTGTGGGCACACAGATGTCAGCAGCCCTCACAAAACATACATGAAGGCAGGAAAGGCCAAAAGAGGCCTTTTTTTAGCTGATGAATAACTGAGGGAACCGGGGAGAGTCTGAGGGACTGGGGCTTGCTCAGCCTGGGGAAGAGCTTGCTGTGGGAGGACCTAACAGCCACCTGCCTGTACCTGCAGTGATCGAGGAGACGGAGCCACGCTCTCACATCGGTGTATGGCAGGATAATACACAATGGCTGAAAGTTGAAACAGAAGGGGTTCAGGCTGGATATAAAGAGCAAGTTTTTCCCCATGAGGAGGAGGTTGTCCAGAGAGGCTGTGAAGTTTCCATTGCTGGAGGCTTTGAAGAGCTCCCTAGACAAAGATTTGAGCAACCTGGTCTGATCTCACAGGTTTTGAGCTGTAAGTTGGATTAGAGACCTCTCAACATCCCTTCCAAGATAAATCCCTCTGTGGCCCCTTCAAAAGAAGTGAGTAAGTTCAACAGTTTGGTTCATACGGACACCTGCCTTCGCTCTGGTGCATCAGAGCTGTGATCTCAGGACAAAACAGATATTTGCTTCTTCCAAGGACTCCCGCCCATGAGTGTTTTGTAAAGGCTTAGGTGCCCCCTGGCCCCTTTGTGCAGGGAGCACACCAGCAGCTTTCAGAAGACCAGGTCACACCATTTTGAAACATGAAGAAACTCAGGCTGCTATCAGATGCATGCTGACCTCTCTGTAGCTCAATGCAAGACCTTCTTCATGTAATTGGCAGGCAGCTGTCCTTTGTTGCTGACAAAACAGAACCTATACCAGTTACAGGCAAAAGCCTTCGAGGCTTAATTGTTTAATGGAGAGATCTCAACAAACACCTTGTAATGCAACAAAAATGCATTTTTAAGACACCTTTGCAATACCAATATTTAATAATGGCTTTCATACAAAAGGTACTTGCCAGTGCCTACATACCGTTTCAATTAAGACATAAACAGACATAAAACTGTTTAAGCAGAAAATACAATGTATTTTTGAACAGCTCATAATTTAAGATCATAAAACTGAGAGTGACTGTAGGGCTTACAGTCTGTCATTGGTTTGGATTCAAATAAATGTTAACAAAGCTGACTGTCTCAATTCAGTAAGTCTCATGCTATTCCTCACCTACCTTACAGAGACCACCACTGCATTTCATGTCCTTTCCATGATTCTCCACAGAAAACCTAGAAACCAAAAAGCCAGAGGCTTTAAAAGGCAAAGTGGTTTCAGAACCAGATCAAGGTGAAGCAAAACCAAAATACCATCTAGGAAGACTTGAGATAATTTTCTGTCCACTTTATTCAGTGGATGAACACATCCAGAGAGATGGACTCTGAACACAAAATGTTCTCTGGTATACCTCAAAATAAGGGAAACACTTTTCCACAACTCAGGCCAGAAAAATATAATCTTTTATACGTCAGACTTTGAAACCTCTCTTTAGAAATTATCTTTTTAAAGGCTCAGATCAATGTCATTAGTGGTTAATAACAACTATTACCATTTTTGACTCTTCATGCAAATTTTCATATGTATTCATTCTTACATATAATAGTGAATGTGTTTTTAAGAGGAGGAGGTGGAAGCAATCCCATATAAGTACATAACATAATCACCAGCTACCTTCAGGGAATGTATTAGTCATTTTTTAAAAACAAACAAACAAACAAACAAACAAACAAACAACCCCCAGTACCATTACATCTATTGCATTAAGGATAGTTGCAGGTAGGCATGTTGCCTGCCAACACCCAGTGGGTGGTCAAAAGCACTTGCCATCTCACCTTCCCCTGGCAGTGTGGAGGGGCTCTGGGGGTGCAGCTGGCTTTAGCCTCCCTGGTTGGAGGTGGTGGGTGCTGGAGGCTGGTGGGGGCTGCCTGTTGGGTACCTGCACGCTGACTGCTGGGCTCTCAGCTGGCCCCATAAAATTCAGTCAGCTGAAACCCAAGATTTTCAAATATACACCTGAGAATCATACAGAGCAGCACAACTATATAACTGAGTTAGGTATAACATGTAAGGAAGCTGAGTACCTTTGAGAATGAGAAAACTACTGCACATTATGCTAAGTAATGCCTTATATCAGCAATCACCAAAGTATTCTCAACAGAAAATTAATATATCTGATTTGTTTATTTCTTCATCTAATTTAGGACAGAAAGATTTTTAACTGAAACTAGATATGAAAATATGTCACTAAAATCTTCCTGAATTATGTGTTAGGATCCATAGATCTTCATATCTATACAGACACACACACACACAGTGTTACATGCTCTGCCACTGTGATGGGCTGAATCAGATAAGAAGTTAAATACACAGTCCTGTGCTGTATGTCACAAGAGATTTCAGTCATCTGCCTGTTTCTGACAGCTATAGTTTTGGTGGGAAATTAAAAGTTAATTTTGTTTTTTGTCCTTTCGTAGTTTTCCTTATCAGTAGTACCTCTGAGGCATGCTAAAGTATGCTGAAAGTGACCTTCGGTTTACTCATATCATCCTGACACAAGTGATTTAGCCTCCATACTTGTAGGAGTAAACATAAGAAACACCCACTGACTGACAAATATTTCATCAGAATTCAGCCACACATTTCCTCCCAGGCATAGAGGGGAGGGTGTGTTAGATGATGACCTCATTTAGTAAGGCATCATCATTTAAGTTCACCACCATTACAAGTAGGCTACTGTTACCTCTGGCACTCTCAACCCGTATCTTCTTGTGTTCATTTAAAGGTTGCTATATTTTGAGGCCTATTCCACATGCAGATAGTGCATTGCAGTGCTGTGGTTTCAAAGACGGACACAGATCTTTAACCGAACTTGATTAGGACAATAATTTTCCTGTTTCTCAAAACTGCTCCTGGAGCAAGCAGACAAGGAAATTTTGATTGCTTAAACATACAGAAGTTAAACAAACTACGTAGGAAAGAGCAGAACCCCACAGACACCACCCTGCAGAGAACATGCTGATGCACACCACACATCCAGCTCTGCTGGGGCTTGTATTTTCCAGGACAGTAGCTGTACTGCTGCTTGCAATGGTCAAAAACACTGGGCCATTAAATCCAATAGGGTGACCTGTGCACTCACAACTGATCTTTCATGGCAGTCCTTTGCAGGACTGGAGCTTGGAGGGCAACTGAAACAATTTTTAATATGTTAATTAGTTGTGACTTGCAGATTTCAAGGCCTGTGCAGTGAGGCAATGGTGGTAGCTTAACAGATACAATGAAAATGTGAAAAGCAACACTGATGAAAAAATTGATGGAGATAAGGGCTTTAGTCATTGACTGGGAAAAAGAATCTAAGGAAACAAAAATCTGGGATGTAGCAGTAAGCTGAGTTAAATAGGCTCTTGGAGATATAGAGCAACTTTTTCTGAAAGAGTTTAGTACTCAGAGCATCAGAGAGTATATTCTGAGTTTTACAAGACAGAAGTCACGGGATTATTAAGCAATACCATATCACCCAAACCTGGGCTGGAAAACCATGTTAAAAACTGAAAGACTATTGTAGCAGACACAGCAAAGGCCATGAGGGTATAGATACAGAAGGAAGAACAGATGCACTGGAGAGGCTTTATGAGTGCTTTAGTACAGTATGGAAAAAATAAAGTGTATATAAAAAATAATACAAAAGACAACCTCAGAGCCACCACATGCAAGCTAAGCTCAAGGCAGCTCTCAAACAGAACCGAATGAAAATTCAGCTTTGACTGCAGATGCCACCGGCACAAACCTTTATGTGGCAAAGGCTGTTTAATGTAAGTGCACATGTGTACACACACTCCTGCTGCAGCACTCATCTGGACAGCACCAAAATGACCAGCTTTTTTAAGGGACTTTATCTCACCACAAGGGAATGGGCAATAGCTAGTTCTTTAACTCAGTTTGGTGATACACTATGCTGCTTACAGCTGCCCATGATGTTTCAGTGTTGTGCCATACTTCCATGCATTACCTCCCCTGCTGACTCTGCAACAGATAAGGAACTAAACCAGATGGAAGTGCCTGTTTGCTCATAGTTTAGCAAGAGTGTCCCAGATGACGTCCTGGACATAGAGTCAAAGGAAGAACCTTACAAATTTGTCCCACTGCCCATTTAAGTCTAGCTCCTCTTTGCTAAGACTATCCCCCATCTTCTGGTGAAAGCTTTGACAAAAGGTGCAGAGCTTATCTGTCTTTCAGAAATACCTTGTCACGTAGCACCTTTCTATCACATACAATGGAAAAGAAGTTCATGTGAACCTCTCTTTCTGACTCACATTTACCCACTCAAGCCTTTGCACACTGTTGTAAATCTTGACAAGCTATTTTCATTTTCACATCAAATCCGTGTTTTGACTCAACACTAACAGAAGAAAAGGTCACAAAAACATGACCTGCCTACTCAACCTTTTAAAGGAGATTTCTCATTGAATTTCAGGGGAAAAAAATTGTTAAGGTCAAGCATTGGCCATTAAAAAAAAAACTCCAGACGGCAGGTAGGTATTGGTGACCAGTTACAACAAAACTGATCAAAGAAGAATCAGGTGACTCTGCTTTACACTTAGTTTAGTATGTTTTAAATAAAGACCTACCATACAAGGTAGAACTTTTGACTGCAAAATGCAATGACAATTTTATCATTCAACAATATTACATGCGGGGTTTTCCCCTTATTCTCAAGGAAAAAGACAAGCTTGTGAAAAACATATTTTGAAGAGGTTATACCTACTAGAGCCATCTCATCTAGCATGGTGAGAACAGGATTCAAGACCTGGCCATGTATATACAGCAATGAGGAACACCAGGCAACTTCGTGAACTTAAAGATCCCACTTCAGTGAGATTGCACAACTGCTTAAAGTATTTGAAGGACCCAAGGCCAAATCAACTGATCCCTAGAACACCTGAACTCTTTAGTCACAAAGCCTCTCTGTTCCTATTTTGACATAATCCTGCTGCAAATGTTTCAGGTCCACCAACACATCAGAAAGTGAGGAGGGCCTCAGCCTATGAAGGTACCTTCCTGAACCAGGGCACAGAACGTGCACACAAAGAGCCACTTTGCGTTTCGATACGCAGCTGCTCTGGGAACACCTCTGTCACTGTGTGTGTGCTCCCCATCAACACAGGAAGGTCTTCTACAGTAACAGGACGTTTCAGGGAAAGGAAAGAAGTTGGAGTCTGTGGATATTTTTGTTTGTTTGTTTTTAAAACTGAAACCTAGCCTAGACTTGTGTACTTGAACCAGAATCCATTTTCTATTAATTCAGTCAGAGATCAAAAACATAGCCTAGAACTAATCTTCGTAATTTAACTTGTAGCTTTAGCTTTGAATATTATATTCCTATAACAAATAATTGTTTGCAGAAACTATTTAGCAAATCATGCTATGTAGCACATAAATAAAACAGAAGTGAAAACAAAAATAATGAAGGACTAATAGCCAACAAATTAGTCACTGAGTTCTATCCAATGCCTTCTCTCCAACACAACAAGGTGTTACATCTGAATAATGGTGACACTTTCCTCCCCCCACCCTTGTTTTTTTTTCCTTTTAAGGGAGGTGTTTGCTTGATATGTCATCACCTCACTAGTAAAAACATATTTAATTGCATTTTATATACACTTCATGCATACACATATGTAAAATATAAGCACATACAAGCACATACTCTGTATTTCCACCTCTGTTTTGAAAACTTCATCTATAAATTCTCATTCTGTGAACACTTTAATTTCTGAATTATTTCCTCTCCCTTTCTATGACACCTGCCACACTCCTGCAGGGTTTATGCTCTGTAAAGAGCCAACACAACAGCAAAAGCTATAGTTTGGAATATTTTGACAGATATAACAGTCAAATGCAAGTGAATTGCATCTAAAAAATATTATATCAACTCCCTTAGGAATGACTTTAAAAAATTTAGATTCGAGTGTGAAACAGCAAAATAAATTACATTTAAGAGCTTATTTTATACAGTAAAAAATCAGCTATCTTTATTGAAAAATGGTATTTAACAGCTCATGTAATAGATTAAAAATTTCAACCATCCTTACTAATGCTTTTATTTAATCTACCCAGCTTTTCCTCTTCCTTCCATATTTCTTCCACTTGCTTTACTCACTGTGCCTCTGCTCTTTTTCCCCTTGCTGACCTACCCTACCTACCTCCATACATTAAATATTTCCCTCCTTAAAAGTCTTCTCTTCTTGCTTCCATCTTTCTTTCTTTTGAACTATTTTTGGCCCATTTTACTAGGTTCCATCTTTTCTTGTCTCTCACCGGTTAGGGACTACACTGCATGGGGTGGTTTTCAGACTCCTACTCCTCTAAATGCCATGTGGCATCACAGGGCAGGCGGTCTCTGCAGGGGGTCCTGGCCATGCTGCTGTCAGCACACCAGGCTGGCTTTCGGGTCGGAAGCACCACCTGTACACACTGGTTTCCTTCGGCACACGGGTAGGGAAGGAGCCCTTCTACTTGACCCGAACAAGTGGAGGAGCACCGCGAGGGATGATGTTGTGGGCTACCCTGGCCCTGCAGAAACAAGGGTTGAGTCTCAGGTTCCAACTGCAAGAGTTATTTTTCTAGTTCTTGCCCTGTCCTAGCTCTGGTTTAATTTTGTCTTCACAGAGGTGTTGTTCTGCACCTCATGGATCATCTCGCAAAAAGGCACAGGCCCTAAGCAGCAGCTTTAAGCTGCAAGCCCTCTGTTACAACATGACCCTGCAGGGACACAGGGCCCATTGGGCAGGGACTTGGCTCTCCCATAGTCTGGCACGTATCTCATACATGGAGATTTCAGCAACTTGTTAATGGGGCACACTCAGGAAGGGGGCCTGCAGTCTAAGCTCCATGACCACAAACACCACTGGCATTAAGGCACCGTCTCTGCTTTTTAGGAACACAGAGACACCACAGCTGGCACTTGCATACCAAGCTGAATCCTTGCGGAGCCTTGCTAGTTTGCAAAAGGTTGCCTGGAACCAGGCAGAGGAGGTAAATCCCTCTGCTTCAGGTTGACAGGAATTAAGTGTCTTGTTTCTTATGTCCAGCCCTCCCAGTGAAAGCTCTTGTACACCTGTGAAGGCAAGCACAATGCTATTTGCTGCACTGGCTTTGTAGACAACAGGCTCGAGTGGCAGTTTTCAAACTTGCATAAACTTGAGTGCGCTAAGCCAGAGGACTGTCCTCATGATCAGACTCAGCGAAAGCCCCAATAGTTTGTCTATTTATGGCATGTCCAAGTAACCTATCACCATGGCAGCTAAGCAGAGAGGAGAAAATGCTGCACACCAGAGCAGATCAGACAGCAGCGCTTGTAAGACATAACCACAAGACTGTATTGTCACATCCTCCCCTGGCTGCTGCCATGACCCATTTATGACTTCTACGTGAAAGCTGTACAATATGAAAAAGTTTTATTAACATACCCAAACTACAGTCTTCAGAGATCTTATGCTAGAAAAAACAGAAAACAAGAACATAAAAGCAGGCCAGAAAATGGCAAAAAATATTTAAACTAAAATAGAAAAACAAATCTCATTGAAATTAACATTGTAAAATACACTGCAGTGAGCCAGTCTAAGAGGAATGCACTCAGCTCACAGAGTGCCTCAAGCAACTTCAAAGGGGAAGACATAATACATTTAAAGCATGTACAGAAGCAGCTCAAGGTTTGTCACCAGCACAGAAAACGAAAGAGTGGGAAAACACAGGACGGATGGCAGCAGAGGTCAGTCTGTCCTGGGCAGGTGTAGGTCACCACTGCATTTGCAACCTGGGGCTGTGGCTCTCAGCCTTCTCATTCCCTCCTGTGCCTTACTAAGCCTCGTTAATCCACCCTGACTCCCCACAGCAAGTGTGCTTCCCTCACCCTGCTGCTGGCTGCCACTGCTGTATTTTGAAGCAGGCAGCACTGCTGCAGGTGGCTTTTTGGGGGGTGCTTGTGCTGCTGCAGCAGTCTGCTGCCTGAAGCTGGGTGCATCAGCTTTAGTGTTTTAACTCAGGTTAACAAATCTCCCAACTGCCCACACTTTGTGCATATTATTTCACATTGCAGGGCAGGCTCAGAGTAAGAAAGGTGGACTGCTTTTAGACAAAGTTTAACTGGAGGATGCATTCCAGAGGCTCACCCAGTGTGCTCCAGCTTCTAGCAGGAGTTCAGTCTGCCAGACCTAGTCCAAAGCAAAAACTCTCACTGCACACACAGTAGGGCACTGGCTCCTTAGCACTAGTTTTTTTACAGATCCACTTCTATTGCACTGCACCACTTGCCCAAGTCCAAAGTTTGGGGTCCCCAGCATATATGTCCTAAGGGAAATAGTGTCATGGACATTGCTTGTGCTTCACCCCAAGGCAGCTAGATGAGAACCCACTCTCTTCTTGCGTGCAACAGAGCCATTACTATGAGAACTTGGTCTCAAATCAAAACCAGAGGTCAGAAGGCAGGTGCCTCTCAGGAGGGAGAGAAATACCCTAGGGCTTCCAGGTTCTCTCCTGCTTACTAACTTAAAGTTGCATTCCTTCCTCTTCTTATATGTCTCAACAGAATATTAAACATGCTACTACTATTTAAAATTTTCTTTGGCCATTTCCCACAGGAAACGCGTGACCTGACATCCAGATGCTCTAGTAAAGTACAGAACTGCAGTGACCCATTTCTGTAAGAATCAGCACCAGTGACCAAAAAAGTCAATGCTAGCATCTGTGAACAAACCAGTTAGAAAATGCTCTGATTTGCCTTCTTGGAGATCTCCTGGAAATGACCAAAGTCTAAAATTATAGTAAGGTTTTCTTTGAAACAACTGAAGAAACTGATCTCTATTGATCACGTGGAAAATCTGAGAAAGACATAGCACACGAAGCACGAGGTGCCAAAGGTCCTGGGCTGCTCCTACAGCCCATGGTACTCCAGTTTCCTAAGCAGATCTGTCAGACTGGCTCTTTCCACCCCAAGTAGCTACAGGCCTTCGGACACGAACAGGAGATATCCTAACCCCGATCAACCCCTGTTTCTGCGGCTCTTAGTAGGAAAAGGGATTAACTGGTGGGATAATCAGACATTGTTTACTCTTCGACAGCCCATGCACAAAAAGATTAAGGCCAAGATTTTAGTAAGTGGGAACCTAAAGTTAGTAAGCCCATACTGAAGCACTTAAATAAATGTCCTGATTCTTTTTTTTTCCTTTTTTAAGTCACTGACCTCCCTGTTGCTCCCAGAGGCTTGGCTGTTCCTCTGTGAACGCATACTCTCTGTTAATCCGACCTTTATGTCTTGAGCCAAGATTAAAAGTATTATTGGAGTAAGAAAATTATCCTAAGGAAGAATTAAAAGCTTGGAAAGAGTTAAGAATAGACAAAGGCACTCCTATAATACCAACTGAATCAAAACTCCAAGCAAAGCAAAAGAGCAAGGAGAAGGAAGAGTAAAATATTAAATGCAGATGCTTCTTCTATTTGCAGTTTAATAATTCAAGACCTATATTTATTTATTCATACTAATTGACCGACGAAGTTATGCTGTGGAATAGCTGAAGAGAAACTAATTGCTGTCTCATTTTATTTTAATAGTATATTAAAACGCAGGCTAGACTGGAGACCTCTTCTCGACTTGTGCTGATGTTATCTGCCCTGAGACACTGGCAACTGTCCAGGGACTTGCCTACACTGATATCTAGGACTAACCTTAGGAGGCAGATTAGGTGATTGTGCCTCTGGCTATAATGGACCACAAATGTGAAGCTCATTTCTTTTTGAGATCAATTTTTCCTCCTTTCCATTTATTTTTTTCCACTTAGGTTCTGTTATCATTTGCTCAGCCTGTGCAAAGGGGCCTTAAAGTAGATGTAAATGAATTTTGCAGAACCCACACAGGACCCTGTAATACCATTGGAGTAATTGGGGCTTAACTGCAGTGAATCCTAAAGCACACTAAATACAGGCATTCTCAAGCATTTCTACAGCCTCGTAATTAACACTCCCACAAGTGAAACGAGACAAAAAGCATGCAATGCGAGTTCTGCTGTAGAGCCCTCTGTCAGTTCCTGATCCTTCAGCATTTTCCCTATACAGTTTCCGTGCTCACCTAATAACTAAATTGGTGGGGCTCTTCTCAGCACAGAGAACCCTTTTTCCTCTCCCTCACGGTCTCAACACACCCCTCTCTCCTCCACGCCAGACCAATTTGCGCACACATCTGACCTTTCATTAGCAGGAAGGCTGCTGCTATGGTTAACCATGGAGACTGTGGGCACAGCAGCTCTTCTGCTCCCACCTGGGCCGGTGCAGTGAGCCACCCTCCCTGCAGCCATCACCCCCGCTGCTGCAGCATGAGGGGGAGCAGGTCAGCAGGCAGCATGGCAGAAGCACAGGCACTGCGCCACGGACATCAGCAGAATAGCAAACAAGCCAAACCAAAAGTTTGTCAGTATTCCAGTATGTCGACTCATGTACATCTGCAGTCACAGTATTATGGATACACCATCCAAAGCACTAGAGAAGATTCACCCCCCCACCTTACCAGAAGAGCACGCACAAGGCACCATCAGCAGCATGTGGTAGGATATGAGAGTACCCACATATTTGGAGCCCAGCATATTGGCTTTGTTCATCCTAAATAGCTAGACAACGAGCCACTGAACCAGAGCTCTGGCAATTTACATAACCTTTGCATAGATACAAATAAGCTCAGAAGGTGAAAGGCAACAGAAAAGCAGGTCCTTTGAGTGCAGATGCTTTCATCTTCTACTTTGCTAAGGATAGATGTAAAGGCATCTTACAATCCAAGTTGTGCACATTCCTCCTTTGAAGCTCTACCTTTCTCCCAGCCCAAATTTTACCGTTTAGCACTCTCATTACCTCGTAAGGTCTGCTCCTCCCTTCAGCATTTAGTCCCTCTGTGGAGCAGCAGGCAGTTTCCCTCCCTTCCCAGGAATCTTAATTAACTTTTTTTCTGTGTGTTTTTCCCCCCCACACTCCTTCAGACATACCAGTACCTTCAGTTAGGTTTGTTTCAATGCTTTCAAAGTTATCCTTAATTGCATTTTTATTTTGTATAGGTCACCAAGCTGACCTTCATACAAAACGTAGTGCATATCAGAATTTGAGCATTCACATTGTCCACACAGCATAACATGCATAAAATACAGAGCTACACCTGTACTGTTATTGTTGACAGAGATGGCACCTGCTGTTTTGAACTATGTCGATTCTATACTTACAAAAATAGAGCAATTATTTCTGTCCCTCTATATATTTGCAAAATACATGCCAAATCTTTCTATCATCTTTCCAGCCCCAATACTTCACCAGCTGGGCCAAAAAAAACTTCCCTGGTTCTTCATCATTGTTTGATTTTCCTTTAGACAACTGATTCACATCAACCAAAAATATGACTTCACTAGGACTGCATCTCATAATTTAAAGATGTGGGTACCTCTTCCTGCTTGAGGTCCAGATAGGACTTGGGGGAGCATGGATGTACATGGACTAAGCATGGTCTTTAGCTTTGAATCCCAGCTTGCTTGCTCAGCAGTTGCTCAGAGAGCAGGCAGAAAAAGTGCAGGACAGCCTGTACTCCTTCCTGTAAACTTGCTTTTACACATACCTTATCTCTCTTTTCTTTTTATGCATGTCTTCTTGCTTTTCTCCTTTGACCTCAGGGAACCTTAGCAACCTTCCCCAGGACTTGTTCTAACAGGAGAGGAGAGTTGCCACCTCTGCCTCCGGGCCTGTGATAATCACCCCTCTGATACCAGCGATGGGGTGGAGAGTCTGGAAACTCATCCAGGAGGAGAACAAATAACCTAAAATCCCTCCTACCTGCGTCTTCTGCTGGAAGTCTTAGCAACAGCTCTATCTCTGGGACCCCAAAGACCCTTGAGTGGGGCTGGGGGGGAGGGGAGCTGTGGACCAGCTCTGCACCCTCCCTCTGGGTCATGCCCAGCCCCCCACACTGCAGTGGACAAACAAGGCCTCGACTCCCAAGTCCCCTTAAAATCAGCCAATAAAAAGAAGTAATTAGGGGTATATTCACTCACAGAAAGCAGATTACAAATTACCCACATTGAACACTTGGAAACAAGATTATCTGTGACATAACAGATTGCCACCATTGTAATCCAGAGCCTGTAAACACTTGTTAGTTGTCCACAGGCAAATGCAAATCTGTGTCAGTGTGGCTGTTTTTAGGCTGAGGTGATCACGAATTATCAGATGCTGACATCTGAACCCTTTTCTGTGCCACTAATACTGTTTCCTGAATGCTTTCCCTACTAACCTTAATCTGAATGTTGCCTGCCTCTTCAGTGGCCCTAGGACTGGGACTTTGGAGAGTTCTTTCATAAACCAAAATTAGGCGCTATAACAGTAAGATGAAATTTTACGGGGAAAAATTAATTCTAAAATATAATGAAGTACCAAACCTGATTAACTTGGCCTTTGTTCCAAAAGCCTGTTGACTGTATTATTAAATGATCTAAAAAAAGTCAAAGTTAGAAATTGATATTTTATGACTCAGTGGCATCAGGCACTTTCAAACAGCTCTTCCAGCATCTCATTCCCAAATCAGGAAATTTCAAGGGCCAGCTGGTTACAGGGTGGCATCTCAGTATTGTAATAAATTGCAAAATTGCTTATGAACAGCAAATCTCTATAGAGCACCTAACTCTCCAAGTCATCATGTAAAGCTGAATGTGAAGCCAGGAGTCCCTGCAGGTGAAGTCTGGATGCACTGACACTGTGCCACCAGGATCTAGGCAAGAGTTTCACAACAGTTTTGGATTGGCACCTGTACAAAGATAGACATTTTCCCTTAAAGAAGACTGGCGAAAGCCAAGACACTGAAGGATTCCATGAGCCAATGTGACAAAAACATGAAGAGGATAATCATATTTGTTCAGTAAAAGAGATATTACTAGTTTATGAAAATAATGAGGTATGAGTCAAAAGCTGCTTAACCAAGGCTTTGGTACTCATTATGAAAATAGCACAGCAATGATGCTGTTGAAGGCATTTTCTAGCAATCACTCCATACCCTGACCCTCACACTGCCCGTCTCTTGAGAACAGAAGATTCCAACAAGCTGATAAATGAAGAGCCAGTTTCTGCTCATTTTACAGAGCCACCCTTGGGCCCACCGCTCTGAGAACGGTAGTGCTTGCTTAAGTTTTCATTATTTAGGCTGTGTGGAAAATTTTCCACAACACCCAGAGGATGTAGGAACATGAGAATTATGTTTTAAGTCATGATTTAATCACAGTAAAACACTCATATGGCATATGCATTTGCAGAAGTAATGGGCCATGAGAAAACGTCTCCCGTATAAGTCCCTAAAAGGGTGGATAAATTCCTTCAGTGTCAAAGGTTCTGACACAGAGTTATCTCCAGAAATGGCATGAGCAGAGTGATGGGCAGGATGGTCATAGGCAAAACAAGAGTGAAAGTCAAGTACTGCCTAGCAAGACAATGCAATACACTTACCCTCTCAAAAGAAATTTCTCATTTACTTGCTTGATACCAGTTTTAATATGTTTATAAACCTGAAGAAGCTGAAGTAACCCATTCTAGAGAACATTAAAATAATTTCATTGCTTGCAAGATTTTTGGGTAATGAACATATATATCAATTAATACTTTGGGTCTTATATCAACATTGGCTCAAAAACAGTTCAAAACTGATAAATGCATATTTCTAATTTTTCAGAGCATGCAATGCAACTGGTCCCACCTGGAAGCATCTCGGCAAGGAATACATTTTTCAGCTACCTGAAGGTTTTCCTAACCCTGAGCTCATTCTTGGCCTCATCCCTGGTATAGCAGATGCCAGGACCCTCACAGGGCTGGTGTGGTGTCGGAGGGATGCTGTGACACATGACCGCCCCTCTCTGTGGTGGTGGCCGGTCGCCGTATCTGTGCAGCTGAATCAGGGCAGGACCTTTCCGCTGCTGCCCAAGGATTCCCCTCTGCTGGGAGGTTCCTCCCAGGGCCAGGCTGGCTGGCAGCAGCAGGAAACAGTCCCAACGTGCTGTGAAACTAGGGCCATAATATGTTAATGTGAAGACTTTTTCCAAGTAATCTTTACCATCTGTTGTCTCACACTGATGTTAGTATTAATAATTTATAGGCCTTCTCTTACAGCTGAGGAGGAAGCAGAATGCTAAGTTTTAACACAGCAACAGCATCAACTGTTTTTTTTTTTAATGAGATTGATGTTGCTCTATATGATAGCCCCGCATAGGGAATATATGGTGCTGTTCAGCTTTCCATTGCACTTGCTTTTGTAAGTCTTTTACTGAAAATAGCAGTGGCAAGATATTTATTTTAGTCCAGTTCCTCTGTTGCAGACAGCCTATCTGGTACATCAGCAAAGTGCATGTAAAGGTCAGAGGCAAAGCATAAGCTAACAATATAAGTAGTGTTATAGGATGCAGTTGCTGCCAGGCAAGAACAGACAGGGTTCCTGCTTCTGCTCTCCGAGGGACTGCTAGGCTGAAGGAGCATACTTGTGCTACCAGTTTAAGGCAGCAGAATCTCCTTGCTATATTTAACCTTGATTTCCTCAGAGACCAAATATGCAAATCACAAAACGCGATGCATAGCAAACACTGCTTTCATAAGGGAGAGCTAAGTTATAGTCCCAAACAATCAAATCAGCCTTTCCCACTCACAGGGCTTCACTTTAATCCCTTATTAACGGGATTAATAGCAGACTTAGAGTTCATACCATCTTACTCCCCTTTTACACAAACCAATCTAGCCGCTTTCACAGAAGGACAGGTGGATTAATAGTCTTAGTCAAAAACTATGGTGATAATGCAGAAAATCAGCCAAAGGGGGGGATTCCAGGGTGAAAATGGACAGCTGGAAGATTGCTATCGAAACCATGCAGTGACTTCACCCGCAGATAGAAACCTGAAATGCGTGGGAGACCCTTCTGCTTCTAAATTGAAAAACAAAACAAACCCCCTGAAAGATAAACAAGTGCAGTAAAGGAATAAGTCACTCCATTAATAAATGCTTACCAGAGGATAAACAAGTAAAGGAATAAAGAACCTGTGAAGCTCAGAAATGTGGAGGCAATTGATGAAACATAACTCCACTAAGAAACGCAAAGCTCTGACAGACTGTTATACAACCTTTGATTTCTTTTAATAACAGTTGAAGGTCAGATGCCACAGCTCTTCCTGGAAATCCTAAAAAGACTGGGTGGCTCCCCAAGTTAGAAAGGAACCGCCACATCACATCATATATTGTGCAACATAGAGCTATTGACTAACGTGTATTATATTACCTCCAACAGCTGACTCGGAGCCAGTTGTTACAGCAGGCTTTCACACTCAGGCGAGCAGCACGTAGCAGTCACAGGCAAACAGGCCTGGGGCTAGCAGGACCCCGAACGGGCTGGGGAAGGTCGGGAGGGTCAAGCTGATTACCTCCACCAGACCCCCCCTCCACCCCGGGCTCAGCTGGGTTACCCGAGTTCACACCGAGCTATTGACATTCAGCTGCATTGCTTACTCATTACCGGATCAGCAGGGGACTGTCTGGGTCTCAAAAGTTAACCCTTCCCATGCCCTGATTATCAGATGCGGGGGGCTTAAAGGACTGTGATCTCTGGGGTGACGGGCTCACAGGCTGGCAGGGCCAGCATCCCTGTTAGCATCCCTGTTAGCGTCCCGGGGCAGTGCTGAGACGGGAGCAGAAACCCATGCGCTGCTGCCGAGGCAGCTTTGCTCTCCAAAGAGGGGGAGATAGCAGGAGTAGGAAGGAAAGGGCCACGGCCCAGTGACAATTTGCTCTAAAAAGGCAACAGAAATGGCACCCGCAGCCAATTTTCATACAGTCGCTATTCACTCATTTCTCACTCCTGTGTTAAGGTAAGCAGGGGTACGGGATGCACGTTTTAACGTAAAGCAAATTTCTTGTCATGACTCAACCCAGGTGTCACTCAATTAAGACGCCCGTGCCCATGATATCTTTCACTCTCAGTTTTGCAAATGTTTGTGGAAGTATTGCAAATCGCCTAATGGCGCTTTTTCCTTAGTGAGTGATTCAGACCTTGACTGTGTGAAAACCTCAGTATGTTTTCGGGGTAACTTCTGGTGCTGGTGGCTTCACCTTCTAGGGCCTGTAATTCACACAAAGTATAAAAGGACTCCAAAAGAGGAGGGGATTATTGGTGGCGCCTTGTGGTCCTGTTAAGGCAGTACTACGATTTCCTGGTAATGGCACCCTAATTTATGCTTCTGAAGTTAGAAGTCCTCTAATATATCATCACAGCCCACTAAGATATATTAACTTCATTTGGTTTTTTGGTTCTTAAAAACAAAATAGAAATATTTCTGTAGTATGTGATAAAAAATGCTGTTCTCCCTTTTCCACCAAGTCAAAGGCCCCTCTGTAAAGAGAAGCTGTATCATTCTGTCACAGAGAAGAACAGATGGTGAATAGCAGGTATGCGACATGTTCATACTACTCTTCTTTATTTCGCCTTTCACTGTAATTATATTGTGTGCCAGACTCCAAATGAAGCATTGAATTCAGACACCAGAATTTGGTGGCGATGAATTTTGCAAAGCTTTAAACATTAGTTCAGTTTCATGACATTTTGAGTGTAATTTATACACATCTCAAAATGTGCCAGGTACTTAGAGGAGCATCAGAAGAGGCAGAGGTCTTATCACAGCTTATAATCACAAACGAATTTTTAAAATAAACAATGAAATACAAGTAAACAAGCATTGAAGTTTGCTTGCATTTGGCTAATGCCTCCATTAATCTTTATTAGTAATTTCTAATATTGAGAGCAGGGAAGGTAGGATTTATAGCTCTTTTCAAAGAAGAGCCAACGAAAATTAAATGGACTGGGCCAATGGATCAGTTCCAAGAACAGGGAAAAAAAAGATGGGATGGGATCTTTGAAAGTGGTGAAGTGTTTCTGCAGATGAAGTGTATTAGAAGGAGATATAGAAAGACACTAAGATGTGCATGTCCAGGAAGGCAACAGGGAAAGAACTTAAATTTAATAGGAAGGTCAGCAAAAGAACTTGAAGAAAAATGGGATATGATCCAAGTGAAAGGTAAGATAGAAATGGGCTTAGGTAAAATATCAGGAGCCAAAAAAGAACTTATTGTTTATCTATAACTTAAGAAGTGCGGGCACATTTGTTTGTTGGAGACAGAGGAGAAAATACTATTGTGTGAATTTTAAGACTGAGTGACAGTGGAAGAAGTTGGATGAGAAACAGTACATCAAAAATATATGATGAATTTTCAAGTTTAACAAGCATCAAGGAAGAGAAGGAACTTAATGGAAGTGCTTGAGTTTCGCAGTCTGTTGGCGTGTGGTTTTCTTTCTGCAGAGGGATATTGAGGAAGTTCGGCTGGCGAGGTAAAGGCAAGCCATTAGCAAAGCAGAGTGGAAATGAAGAAGTTAAATTGCTGAGTTTGTAAAGGGTAGTTGAAGATGTGGAAGTGTGTCATGGCATGGGAATGGAGGAAAACAAGAAGCGTATGGTGTTTCTGAAAGCTGGAGAACAGGTGGTTTTCAGGAAGGGAGGGTGTGCAGTCACCCTAAAACTAAAGGGAGGAGGAACTTGCTGGTGACTTTGCTGGTAATGCCGTAAGCCATTTGTATGGACGTGAGGGAACAGAAAGCAGATTTTACAGGGGGAGAGAATTGGCTGAGTAGGGCCAGAAGAAGAGGGATTTTTTTTTATTTTATTACATGTTTAAGACATATGGAGGCAAAGAAAGGAAGCATATGGAGCGGCACTTGAAAATGGGGCTGGGGTCAAGAGAGATGGTAGGGGAAACAATAACATGTTTCAGAAGCAGAGAAGAGTGGTTGAAGATGTCTCATTGTTTCTTCATGCTCCTCCATCTGTCAACATCCATCTGTTGTTTTTTTGTTGTACGCTCAAATGTCAACTCCAGCAACTGTTTAATGTAAAATGGATAATCATGTCTCCCTTTCCCACTCATTTTTGGAAGGACATAAAAAACCCATATCTTCCACACAGCTCTAGAAGTGTGGGGAGGACCCACTTGTTCTCTGTACCCTAGAGCTTGGTGATTAAAGGATGCTGTTCTGGGAAGCGGGAAAGGTCAGATGTGAATCCATAAACCTGAGAAGGCCCTGAACTTGTGAAGGGGGGACCCTGAAGCCCATCAGAGTGCTTAACTACTGCCTCCTTCTATAAAAGGCACTGATATCATCACCAAATCCTAAAGGAAAGGTGTAACAGGAGAATGTACACTGGGGAAAACACTCACTATCTCCCTGCAGCCTGGTGCTTGGTGCCAAAGGACGCCCAAGAGGTGAGGCGTTGAAGATACCTGCTCTTGGTGGTGCTCTGCAATCTGACCTCTCCTGGGTGTCCTGATTGCTTTGAACCAAATCATGAGGCATCAAAGCACTCTGGTAGATGGAGGCTGATGAATCCATCTGAGGAAACAGTGTCACCACTGCCCGTCAATCTCATGTCTTTGCTGTAGGTCGTGTTTTGCATTGCAGAGGTGGCAGATGAAAGTGTGGGCTGGCTTTGCAGTCACCTGCTAGCTGAGGGGAAGGTGCACCTTTTTGTGGTGCTGGAGAGACAGGGGGCCAGAGCACGCAGGAGGATGGTGATGTGTACCATAACCCCAGCATGATCCACTGGAACCACCTGTACCTCCCACAGGTTGCTGGAGCAACGGAAGTACCCTGTTGCCAGTACCTTGACTTTTGCTGTGGGAGGCAGGCACTTGTCCACCTCAGGGATCATTCCACCGTGGTAAAGTGAAAGATGTGCCCCTGTGTCACCATCAGCTGGCAAAGACCCACAAGGAATATCCACCGCACCAGTCATTTTCCTTCCTGGCAAAATGCAGCGATCGTAGCCCAGCTGCTTCACCAAGCTGCAGCGTGGAGCTGAGTCGGTCCCTCCCAGGTCTCCGGGAATCGGTCCATGCCTGCTACATCCCCAATCTGCAGTGACATATCTGTAATTATGATTTTCACTGTTATGTTTGTGATATTAGAATTTGTCTCGCTCTAGCCAAGACTCCTACTCCTCGTTCATGCACGAGCCTGTCATGCTATACAATTACAGTGGAGTCAGGGCCTGATCTGTACTATAATTATAACTGAGTCAGTTACAACAGACTTGTCTCCTGACCTCGTTCCAAAATAGCAGTATATTTTTTAAAGCAAAAGGGATTTTAGGTGTCTTCTTCAACCATGCTAATGCATTACACTCATCTTGGATTTAAACCGGGTTCATTTCTGATAAAGCAACCCTTCTATTAGCATAAGCAGGAAATGGTCCAAAGTGGCTGTTCATTAACATTCACTAAGTCAGCTTCAAGCACCCTCTCTGAATGTCAGATATTTCCCGCTTGCATTCCTTCCCCACTTTGTATGTTTGCTACTTCCTGGCATCCTTATCATATAGTAATGAATCACACTGGAGTTACGATGTCACATTTAGATACAAAGTGGGACTAGTTTGGCCAGTCCTGCGTAATCAGGCCTCTTAACAGGGAAATGTGTTTAAATAGGTCAATGAATCTTACAAGTCTGTGCATCAGGAATTATCAGCACTGCAGAGCTTGCAGTTAGGGGAGAAATCCTCTTTCAAGCAAAAGTTCACTGGGGCCACTAGAGCACTGAATAACATTTCATTTACATTTACATTTAAAATTATATTTTACCTTCATGGGTTATTGGGGGTCCCTTAAATTGGAATAAAAGATTCTTTATTATTTTACTTTTTTCTTCATTTGCAAAATAATATACTTGAAATGAACTGTACAATCCTGTTAGAGCTAAAAGGGTGCTTATCTAACCTCCCATCTCCCAAACTGCAGCTGTAGTCTTAGTCCTTAGTTTTGCCTGCCTTTTTTGGTGATGCAAATACTGTAAAATGTTGCATTACAAAGCTAATCAAATTGCAAGTGGAAAGCTTTTTCCTCTGCTCTATCCTTTCAGGTTTCCTGTAGGTTATGTCTATTAAGGCAATTTCTGGAAGCCCCCAAAGAAGCCAGAAACATCCAGCAGGAGAATCTCAGTCCTGGAGGTTAATGGTCTATATCTATTGATACAGGAGTGAATGGAAGGGATAACTTGGGGTGCGAGGAGTAGAGAGGTGCAGTGAAGCATGGTGGCAGAGGACCTTCCTGCAGTAGGTGAGCGACCTTGTGTGCTGCTGGGATGGATGCCTTGGCAGCACCTGCAGGTGGGGACCCATCCCCAGCCCACCGGTGAAAGGAGACCTCCTGGCAGCACAGCCACACCATCTGCCTCAGTGGTGTTAGCAAAGGGGACAAATACAGTCTTCTGTCACCACCGTTGTGCCGGTGCTGTGGGGTCTGTGAGCATAGCTGGGGCACATGGCTCTGGTTTCTCGTTGTTCTCAGCTGGCAGAGTTTTGCAACCAACGTCTGCCTTTGCTCTGGAGTTCAGAAAATGGATCGGTGGCAGTCACAAAGATATATTTCTGCCTTTCAGCCCAGTTCCCCAGATGTTGGTCCAGTATGCCATTATATGAGAGTATTTAAAATCCCATGGTCTATTTGGATTGCTAGGCACTGAAGTATGGTCAGGAATGCGCAAGTGTGGTGCACTTCCATCAGTTATACCTTTTGTCAACTCCACTTCTTCCTACGTATTCCTTTTAGGGGAAGAGCTCTGAAATTGCCAACATTTGAAGGATAAAGTCAGGCTTTTTGTTGACAGTCCTTATTTTGCATTCAGTTCAATACAACTCTTGCAGAAGAGATTCAGGATAAGTCTACCTAAAGTCCAGTCCTGTATTCAAATTCTGATGGTCGAGTTTGCTGTAAAACATGTGCCACTTAATGTATCTCTCTGACATTACTTAAATGTACCTTTCTCAGATAACATCTGTTTGAGGCTGTGTATATCTAAAAAAAAAAAAAGTGGTTTCCTGCTATAAGTGTTTAAAAAATGGACTAAGATAAGACTACTTTTATGAGTTCACCAGTATAAGCAGAACTGTAATCTGTCCATGAAACCAGGTATGCATATGTTCAAATATTTGTAATATACAAGTTATCAGAATCTAGATTGTTTTCCATAGTGCTGTATTCCATTCTTTAACATGCATGAGTGTATAAAACAGTAGTTTTTAACTTGTGCTCCATTAACTGCTCTTAAACGGTATGCGAAAATGAACTCAGAAAGCAAGCCTACTGTCATTAGACTCAAATATGTTATACGTTGTTTGCATCTCTCTCAGGAAATGTTTCAAGGCTCCAAATGGGATGAAAACTTTCAGTTCAGAGTGGTAATTCTGTTGAACCAAAAATAAGGTGATGGAGTCTGATCTTGGGAAGATTAGTGCTGTCTGTGGCCAGTCTTACATCCTTTATTTACAGGATGCTCAACTTCCAGATAAGCACATTAAAGCTTTGTGCCCTGTGGCCCCTCACACTTGATGCACCAGGGTGCAGCTGCATTCCTCTCCTCCAACCCACCTTTAAGACCTCTGGGGAAAACCAGCTGTGGGTACACAGGGGTGTCTGCTCGTCCTCTGGATCTATTGTTTTCTTTTAGTCCCCCCTCTGCCTGCCCAGGCTTCTCGTGTCTCTGCTGGATCATTGGATAGTGTTTGCTTGTCCTTCATGTGTATACAACATTTTGGATAACGGGATCCTGATCCATAAAAGGGACTGTGCTAAAGCAAATAACAACACCACACACAAAAAAATCCTTTAATGGCGAGTAGGCTCATTGAAGTCAATATATAAGAGAAACACATGCATTAGTCTCTACAGAGCGCCTTGGCATAGTGTGGAGCTACATGATGCTGTGGGCTAACACCGTGGGAGCTTGTCATCTCTCTAAAGGTGAATTCTTCCCTCCATAGCTTTTATCTAGTGTATTTCAAAACAATGCAGCCCCAAATCCAAGCTGGACAAAAACTCCCCACCCCCACCCCACCCCGAGTGCTATGGTTCATGTGAGGTGCTTCCTGTGGCAGCCCTTTGGAAACCCTGTCGCTGTTTTTGACATGGTTCCTGCCTCCCAGCTGGTCGTGTCAGAACCGCAGTAATGTTTCTTAGGCTCGCCCAGGGTACCTATTTAAATTATAGATCTGGAATACTGCTGGCTCCCCTCCAAATCTCTGATCTAGTAGCTGTTTTTAATGATAAATTACATATGTTTAATAGCTCAGCTATTTTGTTTGGTTCCTTCAGAACTTTGAGATGAATAGGCTCCAGTCTGAGTGATTTATTGCAATTTAATTTGTCAAGTTGTTTCAGCACTTTTTCTTATGCTCCTCTGACAGCAGTTCACCTTCACAAACCAAAGAGAGGTATTTCCCCATTCTTCTCGGAGTGAAGACCCACACAGAAACTATTTGGCAACCTCTGTGAGTTCTTTCTCTTCTTTGACCTCCTTTTCTCCAGCTCAGCTGATTAAATTTAGGGATTTTCCTGTGAGCGTCCTATGCTCAAATCCTTTATCACCACAATTATATCATACAATCCTTTTCATAAGCTGATTGATCACCAGTTTAATAGTAGGTACAATTTTTGCCTGTATTTTTCTAGAATCTCTCTGCTCTACATTTCAATTTTTTCTTTTGATCCCCAGTGTACTGATGACTGTTCTGTTTCCCCAATCATTGTTCACACTCTTTCATCTGAAATAACCTTTCCTGAACATGGATGGTCAGAAGCCCAAAATTCCAAGTGAGGCTTTATATTCTTTTCTTTCTGGCTGCTCAGGCCAGTCCAGGATTGCATTTCTGTCTTTTGTGACTGTGTTATACAAGGGCTTTCTATTTATGCAGAAAGAATAACTGTATCGAAGTCTGTAGGGTACTCGGCTGGTTTCCACTTGAAAGTTCCCAATTTATAAGAGATTTATGCTACTTGTCCCTGAGCATGTGACCTTGTAGTTGGTATAATTGGATTTAATCCAATTTCTATTACTTCATTTGTCATTTATTTCTTTCCATGTGATATCCTCAACATTAACATTGTGATCAGCAAATTTCATTTGTGCATTGCTACCTGTGTGCCAGGATCCTTACAGAATGATTGGTAGGTTTCAAGACCTTTCCTTGCACCATTCTCCTGCATCCTCATACTTCCCTTTTTGACTCTTTTAGAAAGGTCCTTAACTATATCTACAATATTACTACTAACATGGGCTTTATTTAGATTAACTTCTTATGTGGCAACATATGAAATTAATTGTTAAAATCTAGATACATGAGTTCTACTATATTTTCCCCATTGTTATGGTTTAACCCCAGCTGGCACCTGAGCCCCACGCAGCCGCTCACTCACTCACCCCCGGTGGGTTGGGGGAAAGAATCAGAAGAGTAAAAGCAAGAAAACTCGTGGGTTGAGATAAAGACAGTTTAACAGGAAAAGTAAAAGTGCACACGCAAGCAAAGCAAAACACGGAATTCATTCACTCCTTCCCGTGGGCAGGCAGGTGTTCAGCCACCACCAGGAAAGCAGGGCTCTATCACACGTAATGGTTACTTGGGAAGACAAAATGCCATCACGCTGCATGTTCACCCCACTTCCTTCTTCTTCCCCCAGCTCTATATGCTGAGCGTGACGCCATATGGTGTGGGACACCCCTTTGGTCAGTTGGGGTCAGCTGTCCTGGCTGTGCCCCCACCCAGCTTCTTGTGCACCCCCAGCCTGCTCGCTGGTGGGGTGGGGTGAGAGGCAGAAAAGGCCTTGGCTCTGGGTAAGCCCTGCTCAGGGATAGCTAAAAGGTACCTGTATTTTCAGCACAAATCCAAAACACAGCCTCATACTAGCTACTGTGAAGAAAATTAACTCTACCCCAGCCAAAACTAGCACACCTTGTCTAAAAAATACTTAACTTAGCAGAGAGATGTCAGAATTGCTTCTTGTGGTCCATATGTGGGATATTAGTTTTCCTCCTCTATTTGTAATTACTGTTATTCTCCTCTACTGCCCAGCAAAAACCTGTTATGAATTATTGAGGTAACAGTAATGCATCTAATGCTACAGTAGCATCAGCAACTCATTAGATTTATTTTTAAGAAGTCTTAAACTAGATGACTTGGTCCATGTGCTCGATTTTTCTTCAGCATGTGGGCTTTGTCAGAATTATATATGTTTTTAAGGTAGGTTTTCAGTCTCTGCAGAGCTGTCCTGGCCAAAGGAATGCTGAGAGCGCTTTGTGTCACTTTGTGTGTACCCTCTTGTTTTAGGCTGTAGCTGTTTTCCCTTCTGTTTCCTAATTCTTCTGTTTTATTGGTCTGGGACAAGCTGGCTTTGGTGTGACTGTAATTAAGTTTTCTTAAGCATCCTCTCGGGTTAATTCCCCTGCATGTTGATTCCTAAATTTCCCTGAAGAAAGGATTCATAGTTTAAAAACCCCCAAGTGTATCGTCATTTTGGGGAACACTTTCCCCAGAAGGATGTTAGGCCTGCAGACTTTGGAAAGTCTCTGGGGGCCCTGCAGGACGAATTGCCCCTAGATCGTAAACAAAAGACACTCCTAACCCCCTGCAGGGTCGGCAGACTTTTAATTACAGCTTTGAAGAGATGAATCAGTTGGGTGTCACTTGACTGGGGAACCTTCCGGGTGACTAAATCTATGTCAGATGAGGTGACAACAGGTAATAGGTGTGAAATGTCCTGGCAGCTGGGAGACATTTCCTAAAGGAGTAGATTAGCAACTGAACAGCTAAATGGGTCACTGGATGGTGATGGACTGAAGGGGAAACAGAGGGCAAGGGATGGTCTGCAGACCTTTTCCTAAGAATAAGAGATGAACCGTGACAACTACATCACTAGTGCCTTGCAGTGTGATACTCCCTTCCTGAATAAACTTCCTGTATAACTTGATTGATTTTAACTGGAGATTGTAGAGATTTCTTAGCAAATAGTCTTCAAAAATTTTTCTTAGGAATCCACCCCATCTCTTTTATATTGAAGACTATATTCTTTGCAACTTTTTTGGAAATATGTATTTAAATCTTATTGTACATTCAAAGATTGGGGGGGTGTGTTTGTTTTATTTAAAAGAACCACAAGTTAGGTAATAGGAATTGGGAAACTTGAGCAGAAATGGAAAAGTTGATCTTTTGGTTAAAAAGCATTTATTAAAACAGTAATGAAAACTACCAGTTGGGTCAACTTCGAACACTATGTTGTGCAAATAATTCTCTGAGGTCAAAGTATTTTGCAAAATCATTCCCCTCCCTTCATGTAATGATCATGGTCACAGTGCAAATGCCTGGCTTAGGTCTAGAAAACCATCATTCTTTAAGACAAGCATCAACGCATGTCCTACCTGTATGATGTGGGACTGGAACTATGTTTTAATTTTCACACATCTGAAGCCTTCAAGGGAAACTTCAGAAGGTACAAAGGTACCTTCAGAGGAGAGGAGGTGCGCACTGTGTTTTTCCCATCTATCAGGAACCAGGAGGCATCACAGGCAATCAAGAATTAGACCCATTGCAAGTCAGGAGGTCCTTGTCCTTTCTTTTCCTACTTGTGACACCTCAGAGCAGCCTGTCAATGTCCAGATTTCTATATTCCTTTCCCATGCTGTGGCCTTTGTGATCATATATATCCTACCCTGGCCTGAGGTCTGGATTTTTCCTATTGCTGTGCTGGATTCTGAACTTAAACAGCAATCAGTGAGAAACAGATGAGAAAACAATTTGTTCATCCACTCATAATGGGTAGGTATACCGCAATATACCAGAGAGGTGCCACAAAATGTCACATTCCAAGTCACTCCACTGTGGCATAACCTCTGCCCGCTCCCTGACTGTCAGGCCTGTGAATAGGTCTGGCCAGAAACTCCAAATATCCAAAGACCAGCCTCTGGCTCGTGAGGACCTGAAGCAATAAAGGTGCCATGGTGCTGTGCCTCAGAATGGGATGAAATGGGAATGCCTCAAAACCCCCTGGCTCACAGGAGGCTGGAGTCCTATTTAAAGCCCAGGATGGGGCAGAAGATCATCTGCCCCAGGGGCTGGGGTGCTGATGGCTTGGGGTTGCTGCTCTGGGATGGGCAAGGGGGATCACTTGGGGTGCTGCCCCTCATTTGTCTCCTCAGGGCACCAAGCCAGCCAGGAGAGGGAGAGGCAGGCAGTGTGGCATGTGCTTTGCAACATGGGAGCAGCTTCCCTGACTCCTTTTGGGTATATGTCTTTATTTTGTGTATTAAAGTGCATGTGCTCTCACTGACCTCCAAACAGGGCTCGTCTTCCTTCAAACAGAGAGTCGCTCTTCCTTGCATCCAGGCAGAATTTGTGAAGGGAAAATCTCTTTGTTGCTTAAGTTGTTATCCAGATATCACAGGGCAGTTTTTCGAACTGGGAAAAGGAGGCAGAGAAAATGAGCCACCACCGACACCATAATATAGACACACAAGGCCATCTCTTACACAAACCTCTCCATGACAAATCCTTTCTTACAATATTGCCGGACAGTGTTTATATTCCAGCCTTGGAAAATAAATCTTGTGCCACGAAATAGGAAATAGTTTAACACTTTACCAGGGCTATCATAATGAATTAATTTGATATTCATGGGAATACCACATGTGCTTTCCTAGGTGTTCTACTACCATTTCACTTTCACTAATGGGCACTTAAGTCGTACTGATTTTTCCCCAAAGCCACATAATGATCTATAATATTCCGAAATAATTGCACTTTAAGTGGAAGCTAACAGGGTTGACTACTCCCAGAAATATGCCAAAATATTTTTACTATTTTAAGTAGGAATTTGAATATTAACAGGACCTGCCAATATATTTAAATATGCAGAAAAGTTTTACAAAAGAAAGTTCTGGAATATTTTTTGAAGGTTAAAAGGTCCTCAAATGCTTTTTCCTGAATAATTTTGATAGCCATCTGCAGAGTAGCAGAATTGCTAAATTGTGTTAAACACAAAAAAGGAAAGAGAAAACCAAGTACAGGCTCATGTGGTACAAAAAAATATAATTATTTAATAGTAGCTAAAATAGCTTCACAGTCTCATTTATGCCATTGCTTGAAAATAAATCTTGGTTGCAGGTATTCTAAAAGCAAGACGGTATATGCAGTTTGGGCGGCGGGGGGGAATTAAAAATCAGTCTCCTTTCCAAATGGATAAATTTTACTGCCTTTCTCATTAATAGGTATGCTACATAGCTTTGTATTTACAGGTTAGTCTTATTTCAATGCCTGAATAAGTGCCTTTTGCGAGGAGGCGTTATTGTCCAGGATGACTCCAGCTTGCTCTGCAAAGCCTGTGGGGAGGGAGCTTGGTGACACAGTGCCGTGCTCAGGAGGAGCCAGGCTTCCCAGCTGGCTGGAGCTGGACTCCAGCAGAGTGCAGGGCAGGCTCCCTCCCCAGAGCAGCCAGCGGGAGTTTGAGCCTCACCTCAGGACCACATATGAAGCACCAGCCCTGCAAACATCCATTGCATCAGCTCTGCCCAGGACCTCATTAAAACCCCTGTTCGTCTGCACCTTTGGCTTGGCCATACGTGAAAGCGGCCATACCTGGTGTGCACAAGATGGGCTCCACGGGGCATGTCTGGTGTGTCGCACCTGCTTTTGGGAGCAGTAAAAGCAGAGAACAGGGGTGAGAGGTGGGTAGAAATGATCTGCTTTGAGGCAAACCACAGCAGGCACAATGAACACTCAGGGGCAGGAGCTCTGCTTCATCTATCCAGTTTTTGTGTACTGGCCACAATGGTGTCACCAGGGAGAGCGCAGAGAAGTTGCTGTAGCTATGTCCTTGAGTGACCCCCAACTGTCAGGTCAAACCCTGAATGTGAATGAGCCAAGAGCCACCCTGTCATGCTCACGTTAATGAAAAGGGGGAGGTCCAGGAACAGAACTAGGTAGAAGAAGTGGAGCAGGACATCTGTGTCCCCAGGAGGATCCTGTGGTTCCAGAAGGAACCACTAAAGTACGTAAGACGCCTTTAATTAAAGGATTTACCCGTAGTCTCAGAATGGAAATTACATGCGTTGTTGTGCCTAATTGGGTGGCTGCTCTCCTGGAGTCACAGCACCTACTCCTGAATGTACAGTGAAATTTCTACATGCAAAATTCAACACAAACCAAACTGTTGTGGCAGTCCCGTAGCAGAATACACAGAAGTACCTAAGAAACATCTAATTTTTATTTTATTAAGAACTGTAAAAATTGAGGGCATAAGCCTTGCTCATGCATTATTGAAAGGACTGCAGTAGCGCTGATGGGATGGCAAAGTGTGCCTGCTAATGCCAGACGAACGGAGGCTTGTACAGGGAGATGCAGCAAGGCCAGGAAGTCTGGTGGGTGCATTGGCTGGGAGGGGTGAGGAGGCTCTGCGTGCTACAGAGCTTCCTCGCAGGTGGAGGGTGGGGATGTGTCATCATAAAACGCAGTGCATCCTGCTAGGGTTCGGCCTGATCAAAGAGAAATGCTGCAGGAGACTGACAGTTATTCTTGTGTTTCCCTCTGCTTTGGGTTAATGTTGAATTTGGGCAAGCAGCAGCTCTCCTCTGCTACAAGATCCTTCATGGTATAAAATGTTGCCTCCCTTCTGAATCATGGCAATTAAAAATGTATGCATCCAAATGCACACCATTTGACAAATTCACATCTCCTTACTCTTCCCCAGCCCTCTCCATCTCAAAACACATTTACTCTTCAGAAGGCTAATTAACCCTTTCCTGCTTATAGCTCTACTTTGGAGGAATCTCCAAATTTGAGACATCTGTAGTTACCAGTGAAAAAAACATTTTCAGGTAGAAGTTTCCTACCAGCTCTAATTAAAAGCCAATGCTGGTAACAAACCTTTGCAGATGCATTCAGAGGGAGTCGCACAAATAATTGGTCTAATGGTACGGCATAACAAACACATCCCTGAAAATCAGAAAGTTAAGACTCTGAGTCAGGATCCATGTTGGATTTTGCCAGCCCTCTCCCAGCCCAGGCCAAGGAGTGGGCTCAATGCACTGCGGCTCCTGCTGTGCAAATTAAAGTCTGGCAAATTAAAGTGACATAAGTGGCAATTTAAGTTAATAAGCTGGGTTATGAACTCTGGTGGCGGAGGTGCAGACATGATGGCTATTCTCCTGTGCTAAACAGCGATGGTGGCAGTAGCCTCTGGGACAGGGATAGGGCAGGCGGAGTGATAACCTCTTCAGCCATCCCTGTTACATCTGAGAGGGATTGAGAGTCCCAATCTTTTTTGCATCACTCGGTGAAATAAAACAAAACTGTTACTAAATCAACTGCCCTTTTGCAGTATCTCTACAAAATACCCTTGAGTGATAGTCCTCCTTAAAGGGAAGCTCTGTTAAACCAAATAAATTAAATTTGACTCACAGCAATTAAGGAATCTGTTCTTGCATTTCTAAGGTTTCAGAAAATGTGTTAATGTTTTAGGCTGCACCTAGGCTGGTAAATTCTCTTCTGCATACTGCTTGCACCTCCGCAGCAAAGTGTCACTGAAGGCTCTGTCTCTCTGGATCTAAAATACAGGTACAAGATAAAGTTTGTCTCTACAGGCTTACTATATGAAGTACTGCTGTATTTAAGCAGCTTTTTGAAGCCCTATTTTCCCCCTCATTAACCTTTGGCACTACAGGGCTGCAGTTCTACAACTGGGCAAACTAGTTTTTAACATTAAGCTGGAGCCTTATTATTCTTTGGAGTAATGCTCAGTCCTTGGTGAAGCTGTTTTGGTGAGGAGCTACTCTTCTTTTCCCATCCTGTGTTTTGCTCTTGTCATGTAGTTGTAGTGATTGGGAGCAGAGCCCTGATCCTGCACTGCTAACAGCTGAACTGAGGAGCCTGGGAGCAATTCCTGGTGTATTTGACTGCATGTTCAGATTAGGTCTGGGAACCTGCTCCCTGATTTCAATGAGAAGGAAAATCCAGTTGTTTGGGCTGCATGGGAGCTGCAGTACCATGCAGTCTGGGCACCCAGGGGACAGGACCCCTGAGTGGAAGTCGGGGTGCCCCTGTGTCCTGGGGCCTTCTGTCCCGGACCTATTTTTTATTGTCAGTCCCCCAAAATGGCCTTGGCTCAATAGGTCTGAGCAACGCACTGCAGATCTATATTTGCTTATTCCTGTATGCATCAGTTTAAATACTGAGTTTAAGCTGGAGGCATTAATGCTGTATAATCATAGAATCATAGAAACAAAGAAACATTTAGGTTGGAAAAGGTCTTTAAGGTTATCTAGTCCAACCATGAAACTAACACTGCTAGGTCCACCACTAAACCATGCCCCTAGGAAGCAATTGTTCTTCCTGAAACAGTGTTCTTCAAACCAAAAGAGCTCAAGACACATTGCAAATTTCAATTTTCCACCTAATCAGTGCACTTTCAATTTTACAAACAAGCATATTTCACCACTACTGCCTTAAATGATCCCCCCAACATTATTCTTTTATCAGTCAACTGTAAACATAGGACAAAATGCATTAAATTATGTATAGAGAATATTAAGCAAATTTGAATGCAAGTCCAAGTAGAACATATGTAATTTCTATTTTAAATTAATGGTAATATTATACATTTTCCTATTAAGCTACATTTGCAAAGTTAGCCTGAAGAAATGGTAGTAGCTATCTCACCAGTGCAATTCAGTGCTCAGCTGACAAAACAGACAAATGTAGTACTTTCCATTTAACAGCATCCATAAAAGAAATGGCTAAATTCTTTGCTACTATGAATCAACAGTTTTATTTAATGGAAATGTTCCAGTTTACACCAGTGACTTGATGATAATATTTAAGGTAAAGAGAAATACCTGGAGTATGTCAACAATCAGAATTAATAATTGGGGCAGAAATGCATTGTTGTATTTGCTTGTGTTTTTTTAAGTCAGTAGCTGAGAAATATTCGATGAGGGTTTGGAAAGAGGCACAGATGTCAGCGTGAGCTCTGAAACCTGGGTTTTCTGGTCTCTGATCCAGTCCCTGGCACTTGTCAAAAAACCCAAAGGGTTGCTTTACGTTATGTTCTCTTTAAATGGAGGAAATGCACCTCAGTCACAACCCTTTTTCTGAATCATTCCCCCCTCTGGCCTGCAGACGTCTGAGCAGCAGCTGGGAATCCCCAAAGACAGGAGCATTCACGGGAGTCTGATTCTTTGACATTTAGGGTAGACAAACAGCTCCAAGGATCTGGGACAAATAGATCCAAAAGCTGAGGCTGGGCATAATACTGAAAAATTGCTTCACTTTGGGCTATTCTGGCTATTTTTACATGTAGCATGGGAGTAAGAACTAGATTAGGAGGCCTGAGGTGCTGAATGGATTACAAACAAAAAACATTAAGCTAATCATAGCAGTGATGTTCCTTAAGGGCAAGGATGTTCCCTAATGGCTGGATGTTCCTTCGTCCCTATATTACTACCATGGAACGGTAAAACAGTCAAAACAGTAGCTGCTTCCAAGCCACGTCTGCTACATTATTCATTTGTATAAGTTTTATAAATACAGGAGTTGCTTAACATGGATTGCTTACACAATCTTTAGATATACTCATAGGAAGGGAATTCAAGGTCAGCAGTCCCTGAAGGCTGTCAAACTATTTACAGGTTTGCTATTTATAAGGACTAGTCTGGGAGTCCTAGAAGCGATAAGTTCTTAGGCAGGCAGTTTAATTTCTGCACGACACAGAAGAGGTGCTGTTTCTGTACTGGTGCCTAGATGCCATTGCAGTTCTCTTAAAATATATTTTGTTATCTAGATTCTAGTGGTTTCAGGCTCACCCCTAACTACTCCATATAACCCAAAGAATGAAAAGAGCAATGAATATCACTAGAGCAACTGTTCTGTGTGAGTTCTAGAATGTTTTCAGGGATGACAAGAGTTAATCAGAAGTTTAGTGGTTAATATAGAATATTAATCGATTGACCTTGGGAGTATAGCGTGCTATAAAATAGCGGGCTGGAGGATTCATTGCATTGCCACAGAACACTCTCTGAAGAAAAAAATTTCTTCTCTAAGGAAAGTGAAAAGTAGGGCATACTGGTTTCTGCAGACCAGAAAAAGCACACTGCTTGATCTCGTATTAGGCTTTGCAACACTCAAGTGAGGTGGAAAATGTAGAAAAAAATTTGTAAACATCGCAAACTCAAAAGAACTGGTGTACTGAATTCAGATAAGCCTCCCATGAAGAGGGAGACTAGTTGTTGCTTCCTCAGTAATGTTACCTATGAATATGTACATACTGTACCTTTTGTTCTTCTTGGTAAGTGGATGGTACATCCTAGAAAGGCATCACTCATTCTAGGGGCATCACTCGTTCTAGGAAGCAAATCTCATCTGGCTGTAGTACCCAACTGCAAGCAGTGTTCAGTGCTCTTGATCTAAGAGCATCCATTTTCTAGAGCCAGCGCGCTCTTCTCGTATTTGTAAAACAAAAACAAACCCATAGGCCCCACAGTTCCCCCCTCAAAAAAATAACAAACCAAACCATTGAAGAGGCATCGGAACTTGCAGATGACTTAGTCTGTCTGTTAGAAGTTTCAGGAAGGGATATTTTCCTAAAGGGCTTCTGCAATGCCCTGTGCATCTTTCAGGACAACAGTTTGCATCGTGCTAAGGCAGCAGGGAGATGGTAAACAAAAAGGGGAATGTGATACAAATGCTGGCAAAAATCAGGGAAAGCAAGGTGGGAGCAATATCGCTCAAGCTGTCAGATCTGTGAGCAAGCCTCGTGAACAAGCTGAGTTATGGCAAACTCCTGCTATGAGGGAATTGCGGTAACCGAGCCTTGCACTCAAACATTTATAAAGGTGTCCTGGGATAAATAAAGGCACAGTCTCTGTAAACTCTGCAGTGAAAACAAACACCTTTGAACCGAACCAGTTACAAGGCTCTATAAAGCATGGGCATAGCTGATGTTAATTATAAGATTTGTGTCTTGGTTTTCTATCTTGAGAGCAACTGTCAGAGTCATCTTGGCTGGCAAGGAGTTAAATGCAAGGCCCTGGCCCAAGCTACTGCATAAGGCAGGGCTGGTGTTACTGCAGTATCTGTGTTGGCATACAGAGTGCTCTCAGTTCAGGGTCTCCAACAGAATATACAACAAAATAGTAAACCCTCTTTGATTCTTAAGCAAAGCCCTGGCTGTCTGGGGCCAAGCCTTCTTAAAATGGTGATCGTATTTCGTCAGATAAAAGACATTTAGCTTATTTTAAGATCATACCTCATGCACGCAGACACAGCTGTGTGTCACATTGAGCTTTGTTTAGAAGCCTGGTGTGGATTATAAAGGCATTTCAGAAAACATGTGCTTATCAGAAGTTTGAATCAGACTTGCTGTCTATAACCAAACTCAATAATCGGACTCTTGAACCATGTAATGGGTTAGCAAAAGAGCAGGGTACATGCAGGGAGACAATGATTTAGCAGAATTTCACTCAGCATTCAAGCATGATAGCATGCTTGAAAATAAGGGATACATTATTAATTAGTTAATGTTTGCAAAGTATTTTGACTCTGGAAAGTGCCAAATGTTCTTCTTCATTAATTTTCAGTAAATATATGACTAAGCAGTATATGTAATAAGGACACAAAATGTGGTAAGTGGACAAGAGACTTGAAAATACACAAAACATTTTAAAAAGAGAGATGCTATTAACAGGAAGAAGAAGTGTTTAAACCGGTGGAGTAAATATTGTGATGATGCAGCTAGTTATCTATTAACTCAGCACTAATGTAGGGACATGCCCGATGGCAATGACGATCAGTTGAGACAGCCAACGTCCTACAAGACCTGTAAAGCTGACCTCTATCACCTTTTCCCTTCCAGCGCTAAATTTGGCACAGCCCATACTCAGCAGACCTTCTCTTACCTTCTGGGGCTGCCTAATGCCTGCTTTAAGAGTTACATGTGCTTCTGCAGCTTTAATAATGTCTGGAAAACCACTTCTAGATGGCGGTCACAACCCCTGACTAGCTGCAGGGAGGTGCGCTGACACTCGGGCCCGGCAGCACAAGCTGCTGCATGCTCTTCCCCTCCCTGGTCGTTCTCACATCCCCATCTGTTCCTTTCCAGTCTCTCAAGTGGGAAATAAACTGAGTTAGAGTCAAACTGTCAAACTCATAATATTCGAGTGGGTTGAATGTCACACCAGCAGAATTCATGCAATCCATATTTCATTCAGCGCAATAAATATGCAGTCTCGCACAGATCTTAGAAATCAATTATGTTTTTTTCGGGAAGGCTTGGAGAAACAGTAGGGGCACTTCAGCAAAATGATTTCTTGCCTTCTTTTCCAATGAAGTAACTTTTTAGTATTATGATTGCAAGGTCTCACTTCCTGAAAACAAGATCATAAGTGCCCAAGCCATCTGCTCCTGCCCTTAAGTCAAAGTCATGGTCCTCAGTTTACAACATCATACTTGGAAGTTTATGACGTTACAAATACAGGATTGTCACTTTTGTTGACAGCTAGCCAATAGGATCAAATGAATTAAGCAACAAGCCATGTCCTTGAAATCTTTGGCTGTAAAGACAAAGACCAAGTGGAAGCCTTTCTAGCTGAAAGGAGTTAGCATTGCCTTCACAGGTGGTTAGTGTATCAGAAGTTTGCCATGAGCTCTGTAAAAATAACTAGGAATTACCTTGTCACTTTCTAAACATACTTTTAATGTTGTATTAAAACACATTTTCTCTTTACATGTCAACCATTCTGCACATGCAGTTATGTACGTGCATGGTAGTTTTTGCCCTAGGCTAAGGGACCAAACGATCAATCAACTTCTAGGGCCAGGTATGCAGCTGATGCAAATTGGCTTTACATTAATGCAGTCAAGGGAGCTATGCCAAATTTCTACCAGCTAAGGCTATGGCCTGCACAATGTATTTCACATGCCACAGGATTTTCTGCAGCTGCAAGTTTTATCGTATGTGGAACTATTGAAATTGGTGGGAAAACACCTATCGATCTCACTCTTGCAGAGTGTAGCTCTAGTGTGTGTCAGTGGAAAACAGTGTGACAGGTATTTAATAGGAGTAGTTTGAGGCCTTTCAAAAATGTACAGAAAGTTCCTCAGCTGCAAGAAATCAGCAAAGCCGTGTTCATTTTCACTGGTTAAAGGTCTAGATATGGGTCTGGGTCCCAACAGTCTTACTCCATCCAAGCAAAATCATGCCCCTGAAGCTGTCCCAACTGACATTTAAAAAGTACAGAATTTTTCACTGCATTTTAATGAACCAGCAGACAATTTGAAAAAACATAACATGCGGCAACTTGAGGGTGTTATACAGATGCCAGGAATCTCCCTGGACAGCATCACCTACAGAACAGGGGGGCACCATACAGCAGCAAGTGCAAACCCAGCATCAGCTGGAGGCCAATTTCAGGAACAGACCTTGAAAGGTTACAGGCTGGGAAGGAAGAGATTTTTATAAGGCATTTTAAGCAAGGATGCTGGATCATTCATTGTTTGAAACTGCTTTTAAGCCACTGCCAACATGTTTTCCCTTAAAGAGCTAGATGTGAGTATTAACAGGAAGTATTATCCTAATTTGACCTATAGGTCAAAGGCAAAAATGGGTAAGGAAGAGAGCAATTTTCTCTTTCTAGAATGAATTAATCCACTCTGTTATTATTATTTTAAGGGACACAATTGTTAGTTTTATGGAAGAAAAAAATCTTTTCAGAATAGATTTAATTGCCCAAATAACTTCATAGAAAAAGGAAATAACAGCCTTTAATTATGACCCCTACTTTAAAAGATAGAAAGTCTGCTTTGTTTTAGGAAGGAGCTTTAATCAATCCTTTTTTTGTGGGTAACTTAGAAATAACATTTTATTTTGATCAGAAAAAAGTAGTCACTCAAACAAAAATTTAATGAGTCAGATGCCTATAGCTATTTCTAGCACAAACAGGTTTGCTTTCATGGAAAAAATGCAAAATGATGCTAAATGGTAGGTCACTGGTCCTCTGCCATTTTGAAGTTCTATTTGATGGCTTTGACACAAAGTCAAGCTACAATGCTAGAGCTAGGGACCAGAGAAGGGCAGTACTCTGGTTTTATCTTTGGCTCCAGTAAAATTTGTGACTCAACTACCAAAAAAAGGAAAAAGGTCCTGTTGCAGGAGCATAAGAGAGATTTGTCTTCTCTCCAGCCCTGATATAACTATTGTTAGTGGGCAGGCACTGCACTAGGCTAACCAGCACAGAATTTTTGCTGTTCTCGCTCTCTTCTGGAGTGACAGTAGTTGGTCTTCACATGGCAGTGTGTTTTTTAAACAGAAGGGGTAATATTTTGAAAAGTGAAACGGGAACCTTGTCTTTCTTGCAAAAATGTCATAAATTCTTTGTTCCTTGAAATTCAATTCCAATTCACTTTTGAAATTAAGGCTGTGATTTCCTAAATGTCTGGGGGACTCTTAAATATTTGACCTAAGAAGTCCTGCTCTACTTGCATGTTCTTCTGTTTCCTTCAAAGCTGAATTCAGATGGGTCTCATGGCAAACACCAGCTTTAAGCCTTTTTTAAAAATGGTTACATTTGAATGATGTATTTAGCAACCAATAGGCATTTCGGCAAAACCCCTAATGTCTCAGCCAATGTCATTGTCTCTATGATCTGCATGCATGGCAGATGTGTTGAATGCATCAACATTTACAATGCTAGTCTCTTGTGGCCATGGGAGGTGGAGTGTGGGATGGACTGTCCTCAGAGCTGGGGCTGACTTTGTTCTCTCTGCACAATATCTAGCTCAGTGGGGGTCCTGAGCTGTGACTGGGCTCCGAAATGCTGCAAAATAGTACAGCATTAAAAGAACATTAGTGTTTCATGCAAATGCTACAAAGAAGCACCTACTGCAAGCACAGGAAAAAATAAAGACTAGGAAGGAGGTAAAGGAAGAAGCAGAAGGCTCTTTTTCTCCACAAGCCACCCAGAGACTATCTCTGTGTGCTTCCCTTGCTTATTTATTTTGCATTATGATATCTGACATAGCAGAAAACATGAAACGCATTCGCGAGCCTAAGACAAAAAGTAAAATGGTGCTTGAAAATGATGCTTTGTGAAGGCTTATTTTTATTTTGTTACACATGAGACTAGTGCAGCAGACAGGTTTATTTTAACTCTGTTAAAGAATTTAGTGACTGGGGACAAACAATTGTCTGCTATTATCATTCCTGCCGCCAAAATTCATTAGGTTCAGGAACATCAACTAAATCATGTGCTAGAGGAGAACACACAGCTACCTACACTATTGCTGGAGAAATGACCCTCTGGTCAGCACAGTATCTGCATGCGTCCAAGAGACTACACAGCCTATTAAAAAGCAGAATATCTCAAACTATAGTCTTCCTACAATACATTGCAGGCAGTGTCTTTCTGTGGCTGCACGTTGCTCTCTGCAGCGAAAGACCTTGCTGTCTGTCATGAACCTTGTACCGGCTTAGCTTTTTAAGGTCTGTACTTCATGAAAAAATAAATGCATTCGCTAATATGCTGGTGGTTGGTTGCCAGCCTGAGAGAACCAGGAGGCTGTCTGGGAATGGTACTTAGAGTTAAAGGTGCCCTTTTAATGTGAGTTAAACTAATTTTTTTTCTTCTGAGTTCTCAGCTATGGAAAAGGAAGCTAGCTGGAAAAGTCAGCCTGGCCTCAGCCAAATAACCTGTTTGGAAACGTAGGCCCAGATCCCTGGGATGTGTCTGAATACTGAAATGGATTTGAGTAAAAGAAATTTGCTTAACACCTTTGTCTTCTTTTGTTCTCCAGAGTAGTCAGGGTCTAGTTTGGCTAATGACAACTGAAAAACGCAGGTAGCTCTGAATGGTATTGATTCCTTATGTGGTTGGGTTTTTTCCAGGCATTCAGTTACAGCAGCTTTCCATCATCTTTGCATCAGAGAGATGCAAAGCAACAGTGGCATAATTTGTATCACAGAGTATGTCACAGATTAAAAAACATGGAGAGCAGGGGTATGTGCATGTTCGTGGTGTCTGTGACTTCTGGGAAGCTGGTGGGCTCTACTGGTATTTTGAAATCCACTGAACTCTCTTTAATCCATGTAAAGTGAATATAGAAAAGTAATCAGTTAAAAGAAGCTCTGTTTGTTTGGTGGCTAAAGAAGATAAAGATAATCTGGCATTAGGTTAGTGGTTCTGGAGAAAAGCTTAAGAGTTGGGTGATGTTGGCTCCTGCAAGCCCAGAGAGGAATCAAAAAGGTGCGCCCAAAGGGTGATTCAGACTCCTTGAGGAATGGGGCCAAGCTGTGGATCCACCAGCTGCCTACAGAGATATGCTGAAACCCTGGCTTGCCAATGAGAGTGACAGTAACGCCTGCTGGAGCAAGCGATGAGCTGATGTCGCAGGTTATGATGGTCATGGTAATGGATGAGGGATGATATCCATGAGGCAACTGGAGACACTCATCAAGCTGGCACTGCACAGGGCAGTGTCTGACACTGAGCCCTATGCAAGATAGCCTCCCGCTTGTATCCAAGCAGCTTTGTGGAGGTCACATGGACACAAAGAAAGGGAACCAGCGACTGGAGTAAATAGGCATGGATGGAACATGCTAAAGCTACCTATGGGTTGGTCTCTGAAGCTAGGAACCTAAGGAGTGATAAAAATGAAGAAATCAAAGGCCAACTTCTAGGTCAGGAGCTGTTGGCCAAAAGGTAGCCTAACAAAGCAAAATAAAAGCCTCCATAACAATATCATGTCACAGTTGCATTTATTTCTTCACAGAGTCTTCAGTTTTGCATGCATATGTGCATACACACATACATGTAAAAGTATATATTTGTATTTAGGTTTGAATTGCACATGGGCCAAAGAGGCATTAAAATAATCACTCAATCAGTTAATCAATCAATAAATAAACTTTAAAAAGGGCTTTCAGACTGTCACCAGTAATCTTGCAACCTTGAATAAAATACAGGACACCAGACTTTATGAACTGCCTCTAGGGGTACAGCTACACTGTGTGACTGATGCTTCATACTTAGGGCTAAGAATAGTTTTTAAAAATTAGTGTAAAAATTATACACCCATTTCCATCACTCTATAGATTACAACAAATAGTTTGTATTTGCCAGCAACCAAGGCTCTGGAACATCTATTAGCAGATGCTGACTATATAATGATGACCACTGTAAGTGGATGCTTATTTAAGGGACGTTTTCAGGAAACGTCTTGCTTTTAGGAGCAGTCTATAAGTGAAAATGCACTTTGCAAAATTTTTACATCTTACTGGCTTGCCTTTTGCCATTTTACAGCAAAGGAAATGTTAATGTGTAATAGAATTAGCATTTAGGAGAAGCCTAGAATACTGTTCTTCATAATATAGCCCGGTACTTATTATTCAAGACAGGTCTTCTCATAATGCAATTCAAGCCCCCCAAAATTACCCGTCATTACACAGACAGTCCATTTAACATTCTGAAGCTAATCATACAACAGCCTACCCTTTCAGAGGAGATACAAAACCTCACTTGGGTTTTAAGTTCTGATTACAAGATGAGGTTCCAATTGAGAATTTCAGCTATAAACCAAATGACCTTCAATGACCATAGACTGGAAAACCTGGTGACTAATCTAAACAGATTTCCAGGCAGGGAGAAAAAAACACAACCCGGCTCTTGTTTCTAGTCCTCTGCATTGTTAGGGGAATGACAAAGACAAGCAGAATGTGAAAAAAAATCATGACTCCAGTGACCTTCATGTCTTTGTACCAGAAAGGTCAAGAGTAATCAGCAAAACTTTAACTAGAGTTCCAATTCAGCTTTGCTGTCCTTAGAGGCTGGTAAAATTAAATATTCTGTTCTTGTGCTCTGTAAACAGCCACAGTAATTGGTGATGCTTTCCAGCATTGGCTATGAAGATGTATTGACATGAGCTGAAATTCATAGAGAGACAGTATTTTACATGTTATGCAGCAGACTACAACCAAATCCTGATTTCAATTTATAATGCTGGAAAGTCACAATTACATTCCTTAAAAGGAGATCATACCAGGATATGAGCACATACCAGAATAGTTAGTATGTGACTTTACAGTTTGTCATGCTTGCCATCTAAGGCAAAACACCCATTGTCAATATCTGAAAAAACTCCTGTGAGACTGAAAGACATCAGACAGTCAAAGCCTGCAAGAATAAGCCATGTGAAAAAAAAAACCAAACAGCGGATAGTCGAGAAAAGATCTCGTAGGGGCTTTCTGTCCTTGGCTTGGAGTACTTTGTCCCTCTCCTCCTTTTGCATGTCACAAGGAATTCCATTTCTTTATTGAATATCCATTCTCAGTAGATCTGTAAGAATCACCATGTTGGATCTGACCCCAGTAGTGCATGTTTTCCATCATCACACCACTAGTGAGCAGAAGCTTAGAGAAAGTGCAAGGAACTAAAGAAGGAATAAAACATATATTTTCAGGAAAAATTTCCTCCTTGCTCTTGATGATCAGGAACTGCCTTCTGCCTTAAAAGATAGGAAGGTATATCCTCTCCAACAGGACTTTAAGAAAACTTGGTTTTATACCTTGGGAGTTTGCTGTTGTCCACATCAATATTTAGTCAGTTTTTGAAACCTGCTGAATGGCTGATGCAAATTATGGCCTCAGGAAACAAGGTCAACAGACTAACTTTGAGTGCAGTGAGCACATGCATATTTTTCTACATATTTTTATTTTGTTTAGCATTTTTTGTACTTACCACCCCTATTCTGATTCAAAGGCTTCTATATAGCATCCTGTATTTTGCATGCTGTCTTCTCTTCAGTCTGCCTTCATGAGAGGGGTCCAAGTCTCTGGTAGTTCTGTATTTCCCGTTTGTGAACCTCTTCAAGCTCCTGTGGGCTTTTGGGGAGGGGGAGGCCAGAAGCTTATAGGTATGAAGTCTGTAATTGATTTATATATCAGCATGTAGTGTCTTCCACAGTCATCCTGAATTTTGTAGGAAACATTAAATATGAACGGCAAGTTTTAAAATTAAGTGCTTTAAATTAAGTAAAGGTGCATTAAATGCTCTCTCCTCCTCCAACAACCTAAAAAGAATGGCACCTACCTTGAGCTTTGAAAGGCTCCTTCCTTCTTGTGCATTCAGATACTGAGTTGCATTTCCTGTGCCTTGAAATGTAGTAAGACTGGACATGCTGTGCTGCAAAGCATCAGTAAAATTGCAGCTGTCAATACAGGACACCTGCAACATCTAGTTTTAGAGCTGAAAAGACAGTGACCAGCATTTCTGAAAAATGTAAAATTTGGGAGGAGTAGGGAGGATTCTGGTCCGGGATTCAAAATCAATATCTGCATACTCTGCTTCAAGTCCTGCTGACTTCAGTGAGCAAATATGTAGTAAAATGACATTTATCATGAATAAAGGTGACAAAATCAATCTTCTGGGCATGCTCTAATGCTGTTAGTGTCTGCACATGCTGCAGGCAGGTTTCGTAATGGGGACTTCCCAACTGGAATATTTTTATGTTTGAAAATGATAAAAAAAGTTGCAGCTTTTCCTTACCTGTATCTCCCTCAGAGCAGACAGGACAAGAACACCTCAAACACAGCAGGGTAAAACTGTGAGTAACCAGCAAGGGGCAGGGACAAATACACCTGCCTTTAGTCTTCCTATTGTCACGCCATCTTCGCTCTCTGTAGGTGATGCAAACAGTATCGGATCAATGGTATATTGGCCATGTTGGTTCAGAGGTGGCCTCTGTGGTGCAACACAACATTGCTCCAACACGTTTTCCAAAATGACTTTGGGAAAGTAATTGGGTTTTAACTAGTATGTACTGTGATGTAAAGACAATAAGGTCTGTGCAACTTCACTGCAGTTGTAAGTATCAATATAGTCTAAACTGTAAAAAAAATAAAATTAGATGCACAGTTTCACTAACACTTCTTATAATGCCACATATAAACAAACCATAAGGCCTATAATAAGGAAAATAAAAATAACAGTAAGGAAAAGTATGAGATTGATTATTACTTAAAATGGTATTTCCTCTAAAAAGCCAGAATGAAGTTGTTAATATCTTACCAAGGAGAGACAGATAGGAATGTTTCTAGGAGCGAGACCACTAATTTTATCTGTCCGTTTTTGCTTCCTCCGTTTAGTAAGAAATTTAATATTATTTTATATCTATGAATGCATGCAGTCTTTGCCCAATGCATTATCCTATACTGAAAGTAGGTTTATGATAAAGTATTCACAGAGAAATAAAAGATGCTTGCATCCTTATGGTAGTTTTAATTCTAAGGAGACTAAACATGCATTTCTTACAGTTGTTAATGAGAGTTATCAATGCTAAATAATTTTGTAGTCACTGAAGATCACACTCACTAGTACTGTCTACAGAAAAAAAAGAAATGTAGGCTCACCAGATTTAAGTATATTTAGTGAAAATCAGGATATAATTACATAACATGATTACATGATTTAAAACCCACTTAAGGACAGAAGCTTCAGTGCTGGATCCCAGTATGTTATCCTTCTCCTGCTCCAGGCATAAGCCACTGCAGAAACTAGAAACCATTACAACAGGACAAAAGATCACCATTAAAAAGTTATTAGAAAGGGCAGGAACATCGGGAACATACTGGTGTTCTGTTTTTAAAAACAAATGACCCATTAATTCACGAAAACAACCCCATTACTGCAGTAACAAACTTAGTTTAGGCAAATGTCCCTATCAACATTATTCAAGCTCAAATTTGATTTAGTTTGGAAAAGGGATGAATAAAGCTCAGGGTAATGGCAACCTATTAGACCATGCAGACCTTAATAATACATTTGAGAAAGTGTGCTGAGAGAGTGACACGAACATCAACAGAGAAACCAAGAGCATGATCTGCAGAATAATGGAGGATTTGTATCTGAAATCGTACCAGAGAAAGCAGGAGAAACACAGACAAGAGGAGCATGTACCTAACTCTAAGTCAGAGAGAATAATCACATTAATGGCTGTTTCCCTACATAGTTTTAGTTTGTTTCTTTATTCTATTTTTACTGAATCTGATTTCTATTCAGGTTCAATTAATAATAATGAGCCTAAAATTAATTTGCATTATCATTTACAATGAATGCTTTGATCACATATGTAGTTGGAGCTATAATGCATACATTACCATATTATGCAAATTGCATTTTCAGCATCAGCTACATCTGTATATCATTTCTCCATGCCACTGGTTTATCCGTTCTGTGCATTGTTTCTTTGTGTAGAGTCCTGCAAACTGCTGGAAGCTGGGAGAATTTGGGGAGACACTACCAGGGGAAATACTGCTACAGGTGCACCCTTTTCTTACGTTGTCTCTCTAAGCACCCGGTGTTGGTGTCAGACAGGGGAAGAGTGTATTTTAACACAGATGGCTCACTTTTAGTGTCCTTTATGACTCTGCTATTACCTTAGCTAAGTTACTCTATTGCATTGACCCCATACAGCGATGAGTTTTGTCTAGCACCCTTTCTTTTTGGACTGACCTCAAAGCAGGCAACTAAATATACACAAACAGCCCAAGTACTACTTCAGGGGGTTTTGTGCTTAATACAAGTGTGTCTCCTGTAGGACTTCTAACTGTTTGCAGCATAAATCAGATCAAACTCTGGCCTAAAAGGGAAGCAGAGCTAGCACCATGATGTACATAAGGATCTGATTTTTAAGTAAAACTTATATGTTCATGGCACTAAACGTGCTGGAAGAAATCTTGCACATCAGTGGTTAATGGGACCACTCAATACTGTCTCAGCTGACTGTACTTTTTGCCACTGGCCAAATTACGTATTGCAGTGAGCTGGCTCAAAAGTATTAGTAGTTTACATTTTTATAGAGCCTTTCATCTCATGAAATACTGCCTTGCTTTACAAGCTGATACAGAAACTATATAATGATTGTTTAATCTACTACAGCACTGAAACTTTGTGGTGAAACACAGGAAGAATTTTGCGGCCTACAACAACATAGCTGTTTTGGAGAGGAAATGAAGAGTATAGTATGCATTTGAAACAAAGTGGGAATGTTGGAAGGGACAATGTAATTTTTAGACTTGGCATTTGGCCAGGTCATCAGAGTTAACTCACTTTACAGATATAATTATTGCAGTGGGACCTTTAATGACCACAAGTGGTCAGAACTTTGCTTTAACATGTCATCCAAAAGACGCACTTGGGTCACACCTTGCCTCTTCTCATCATGCTGACTCATGGGCTGACAAACAGATGAGGAGACTCTTCATTCATTTTTCTTCCTTCTATTTAGAGCCCTAGGTACCTCTCAAAAATTAACTAGACAGCCAAACACTATCAAAATAAAATTTTAAGCACAGTTTCTCTTTTTTTGTTTGCTTGTTTGTTTTTGGTTTTGCATGTAAACCTATCGCTTCCAGCCAAGCTAAGGATCATATAACTTCAGAACCCTCCTCCCACTGCTAAATTACGTCAGAGTCTCCCTATGGGCTTGATCCTGTCTTGCAAAGAGACAATGGTGATATTCCTCTGGTGAGGCCACTAGGCCCTCAGAAGGCCACTCTGCCATTTTACTTCAGTTAATCTGTTTCACAGGATATCAGAGCAGTGCCTGAGGAAAGGGAAGGGGAGGAGCGGGACCGCCCTTTTTTGTTGCCAGCGAGCTGTTTGGTTGGATCGTCCTGTCTTCTGAAACCTCCTCTCTAAGAACTGGTTCTGTTTTCCCAGGATACACTGGGATGTGATGCATCCCGTATCTTTCAGGTGAAGAAATTTAGCCTGGTGCTATCTGGCGAATGGCCAGCACTAGGTATTGCCAGAATGAGGTATTCTTAGGAGTCTTCAGCAAGGTGTTAACCTGATTTAACTCCTAAAAACTGGTAGACATAAAACACAAGAGCATATTAATATTGTCAACAAAATGCAGTTCTTAGTCACTCAAACTCAAATGTCAGATATTTGTTGCTCAGTATGCAATTAAAGATGATCTGATCTGCCTCCAGGCAGAGAAATGACAAAAAATAGGGTGAGGAAACATTTTTGTTTTATCTTCTGCATATATGCAGATGCTGATACTGATAAGAGTAAAGAATCATTTTAGTTCTGCATAGATAAAGAGATTGCCCTTGGCAGAATAGATTAATGTATCTGTCTATACAAGCATAGGAGAAGAAGAAGGGAAATAGATTAGCATTCTGCTGCACGTGAGACAATCAAATGTGATTTCTGGATTGGCAACTGGACTAATAATAATCACTGTAATAAACCACGGGCTTTATATCTCTGATATGTAGTACTAGCTAAAAAATAGTTGGTTCTTAGGAATAATGAGCCAGATTCTTCATCACTCATCACCTTGTGTAATTATTGTGATGAGTTCAAAGTAAATCCATTATGCTACCAAATCAGTTTTTTTCCCTTCCATATTTTGTGTTTGTCTTGGATTGGGCATAATGACTATTCCCAGTGTAGACAATGAAGAATCAGGCTTAGTATATTTATTTTCTATGTGAGAATAAGGAAAACATAAGAGACCTAATGGACAAGCACAATAACCTGGACATGATTTGTTATTTAAAGGTTAGGTACTTAAATGTTGCTGTAGCCAAACCTGTGGTTAATAAACCCAAAGAAGAAAAAGCAATGGATTAAAAAAAAAAAATCTGGCTTAACACCAAAAAATACTTTTTCTTCTTTCATAATGATTTATTAGCAGTTGTGTTAGTAAAACCAGGCACAGCAGTACTGAATAATATTAGGACAAGTAACCTATAACCAACTTACCTGAAACCACAATACTTAGTAATATGAAACTCAAAACATCTGCTGAAGCATCATCTCAAACCTGAGAATTTTTTGTATTGGCCAATTTGATTTTAATTATTTTTTTTTTTTTGGTACTCTGACTTTTCACAGCTGAAGTGAAGATAATCAAGGTAAATTACGAAAATAACCTAGTTACATGGTAAAGGTCAATAGAAATTCTTGTTAAGGTCTGGTTCTCATGAAGATATCCTTACTGTATTGTCAAAATGGATTATTAACATTATAACACAACATAGCCTGTCACTTGGAAGAAAAATAGGTGTTAACACAAAGACACTTGCCACAATTAAAATCAGGTTTTGGCTTAGACTGTGAAAGCAAGAAAATATCACAACACCATTAGCTCTCCTTCGTTATTTATATTTTTCTAGCAAAGGTCACAAGAAGGTGCTGGTCTACACAGATGTGTAAAATTTTTTTGTTAGCATATGGGCCAGATTTTTTCTCTTGAGAATAACAATTGGGAGATTTATAAGTCTAATTCTTTAAGAGGAAGGCGAATAGCAGAAAAGCAGTATCATATGAACTATATTCAGCTTTTGAGGTAATGTGATTTCCAGCACCTTATGCACTAGAACTAAACTGGTAATGGAGGGTGAAGGAATTGTCTATATGCTTCTGTAACCGTCTGTTTTCCAGTATTACTGACTGTAAATAAAACAAGTTACTTTAAGAACATGAACAGACTTGGACTCGCTCATCTGTCTTCCAGCCCAAAACTGTACAAAATGAACCACTTTTCAGGGAAGTAACAACAAAGATTTTGTTGTTTCCCACAACATCTCATATATTGAGCACACAGATATATGAAGAGTGGCTGAGTTAGGGCCTGACAATTTCCAGGGAGCTTCACCATTATTGTGTCAATAGCAGTATGAGTAAAGCCAGGGCAGAGATCTTGGTCTTAAAAATCCTTACATGGTCAAGTTCCACAAGTAGTTAGGCCAACAGTTATCAATGATGTACTAAAGAAACTTGGTCTAGAAATAAAAAAAAACCCCTTCCATCTCAAAATACACACTGGCCCTTGAATTTAACAAAATCAAAGCTGGGAAAGAATGCTAGCTCATCTTATGGCTGTGCTGTGAAGGACTTTGGTGTGCCCGTGTTTGTGAGGGCTTTTACCTTCAGTGATTTCAATCCTTGAAAAGACATACCTGTGACTGAAGTGATCCGAGGCATAAATCTGGCAGGACAAAATATGGTGTGTAGTATAACCCTCAATACCCTCTACATAAATTAGAAACTAGAAGCTATCTGAGCCACTGGGTTTAAAATACTTCTCATGTGTTTTCAGCTGTCACTACTTAAACGATTTGCTGCTGAAAATACCAAGTATGGTAGTTTTCTGTACTCAGAAGCCGCTTCTTTCTGGGTGACTACCTGAAATTGTAACAGTCTCAAAGGCATCCTAAATGCATCTTCATCCTATGCTGAAAGGTTAACCAAAAAATCAGCTTTTCATCCTGTCTCAATCCGGGAAGAAGCCAGTGCGAACTGTAGTGATGATGCCTGAGCCGTTGAGAAGCCTGATCAGTGTGTCAAGCCAGGGTTTAATGCTAAGGAGGACTGTCAGAGCACAAAATGCAGCCTCACTTTTCTGACCACTTAACTGAAAATATTGCAAAAACTTTTAGAAGTCTGATTTGCAAGAGCTAGCACTTCTGTAATTTTTCAGTAACATAAAAACAGTTAGTACCAGCTGAAATACATGAGCAGCTTCAGTAGTTGGTAGGCATAGCCTTTTCTTGTCAGTTCTACAGGCCATATCCTCAGCTGGCGTAAATCAATGACACTCCATCACTAGAACTGTATTACTTTACACACCTTGAAATAGTTATGCATACTAATTATTGCCTTACTCGTTATTGCTGTAGTCAATTCAGACACCTGATTTACACCAGATGAGTTTGTTCCATATATTTAGAAGTTTCTGCACATTCCTCAAAGGATCTGTAGTGGTGAATAAACTTTCCAAATAAGCCAGGCACATGCTTTCCATTATATATCAAATCAATGTTCAATAAAGCGACACCATTATACATAAATCATGACTGCAATTATTAAATCAAGCTGAGTTTGTATTGCTTTTCTTTCACTGTTGGGTAAAATTAACCACGCAAGCACATAGAACAGGCACACCACAGTCGTCAGAGCTGGAAGAAGGAGTTAAAAGCCGCACCCAAGCTCTCACAACCTAACCTTTGGAGCATGCAGCTGATAATGCGAAACAGAACATAATGCCCTGGAGGAGATACATCTGGAGGTCAGCTCAGTCAGATACTGTGGAACCATTCCAACAAAGCAATCAAATATCTAGCAAAACCTATTTAAAAAAAAATCACATCTTTGTTATATAGACATCCAACCTAAGCTAGATAAGGTTATAGAAGCCTGATTTCATTTTCCTAACCTGAGTGCTGAGTTCTTCCTCCACAAACACCAAGTGAAGTTTTTAACTGAAGCTTATTAAGGCTTAGTTTGTCTAACCCAAGCATAATAAATTCATGTGTCAAGATCACAGTTGATTGTTCATCAGAGAAAAATGAGACAAGATAATCCACTTTGCTGAAAACGTAATGCTTTAGGAATGTTACAAACTACTGCAAATGTTTAACTCCCCGAGCCTCATCGGTGGTTATATAACAAAACACCCATTCAGGGGCTGATTCTTATCTCTCACTTGCATAAGGCCATGTCTAGACGAGGATTTGAAGGTGTGTTGTTTGAAAGTGTTAGCAGAGTGGTCTAGCTGGCAGATCAGGAAGCCTCCCTGCCTCCCCCCAAAGACTTTCACAAATGTGGAAAGGGTGAAGCATGGGTCTCTGTCCTTCAGGTTTTTGCTCAATTAATTTAGCAGTTGAGGGTGATTTGTCCACACTGGAGTTAGAACGTAACTTCAGAGGGGTGAGGGAGGAAAGGCCCATCTCTTGGCCTAGTCCTAGTCTAGAGCTTTTGAAAGGTCTGAGGCTTTGCACGTCAAGGGCTTGTCAGCAGTATATCTAGTATAACCACCTGCATGCCACATATATGAGATACATAGGTATCTCAAGTAAGATTGGATAGTACTCTGCTTTTGTGAGTCCTGTAGTAGAGATAGGGGATGCCCTTCCCGTGATGGTCAACCATTTGACAGCATCCCCTTTACAGGAATATGGTTCCGATCTTCATTTCCTCTTCCACCTTACCTCTTTATTACCCCCATTTCCAACCAACTTGACCCAGCAACCCCCATTCCTATTACGCATACATTTCCAGTTGTTGGGAGAAGCATTTAGTGGAAGGGCAGGAAGACTTACACAGGGAAGAGCTCTAGAACATGCCACCTAGGTGTTAAAAAGCCATCCCCCTCACTTTCTTTTAAAGCATTGTCATGAATTTACCATCTTTGGCACCTCCGTTTCTGATTTGCCTCTTTACATTTCAGCAGCAGTACATGGAAATAACAAGAATCCTTACAGAGATCCACCATGTGCCCACTTCAGTGGCTTAGTCCAGGCAAAGTTGTAACTCTCACTAGCAAGTTCTAAGATCAACAACATTTTAACACTTATATACATTACATGTTTTCCCTTTTCTTTGTGTTTTATTTTTTTTCCTAAGGAGACCTAACTATTTCAAAATTATTCTTGTAGATTATTTTATTGTCACTTTAAGTTCAATGTGTACCTCTAAGGATTAATGCAAAAGAACTATTTTATTTATATATTATCATTAATATTCTAATGTGGTTTTAAAACTCTTGAAGACATATTTCTAGTAGTTGAAGGGAAGAAATTGTGCCTTTGTAAGTGTGCAGTTTTTCTTCTTATAATCACAGTTTGTTGTGTTTTCATTTTTATAAAACAAGAAGTAGGGAAAAGAAGGAACTGGATAAAGTTTAAGCCACATTTTGAGGGAAATCAGGTAAGCAATCACACTGCTGATGGGAAATGCGAGGAGAAATCCTATCCTACTGAGATCCATGGGAGGGTAATTATTCATTTTGCTGGTGCCAGGATTTTACCCCGTGTTTTTTAAATTAAACACGTACAGATACATAGATACACACGTACATATATTTGCTTTTCTTCTATAATAAAGCAAGAGTTGTGAGGCCAATTGTGATAGCTGTTTTTGTAATGGAGGTTGCATTCTAGGTATATACGCTTTAAATCTGGTATGATAACCAGTGGTTTACAGTGTCATTAGGAAGGTTGAGATTGTGAAGTAGCTATTAAGAAATACAGTCTGCTGTCCTATCTGGAATATATCAGCTGTTGGTAGAAATCTATTTTTAATAAGGAGAGGTGCTGTAGAGGTTTCGATCTTCATATAGGCCTAAGTTCAGCAAGCTAGGATCAATCACACATCAGAGTTCTAGCCTTCCAGTACACAATAGGGTTTTAATGTTTAAAGTTAGGTGCATATTTAAGTGTGTTACTGAATAGGAGCCAGAGTGAAAATATCTTTCATTTAAGATGAAAATTCCTGTTTTTTCTTCCTTGAAATCTGGCTCCAATTTGTGAATGCAGTGGGGATGTTCAGGTTTCTGCATGGAGTCCAGCGGGAACGTCAGCAGTTCTGCTTCACTGCCGAGTATCAATAGTGCTCGGAGATCAGAGCTCAGAGCGAACACTTAGGAGGGGCAACCTTGTCAGTCAGCACTTGAGTATTTTGCTCTGTTCTTGACCAGCCTATGCAATTCTCATCGCCCTCAAGGTAAGATGAGTGGGTGGATCATGGAAGTGTACAAACAGCCTTCAGGATAATAATTCAACTCCTCTCCTTTTACCTTGAAGCAGTATATTTCCACGCACAATCAAGGTGCATAAGACAATATTCAATTTAAGGAGGTGTTCAGAATAAGACGGGCTGTATTTAAAAAGAAGAGCAGTATGCCTTTTATAAATAATGCAGTGGATTGCAGTCATAAGACAAGCACTGGGTTTAAAGACAAATGATGCAGAATTCCTGGCCTCTCTGCAGGTTACTCAGTGCATAAAAGCTCATGAAATGACTGAGCAGTCGGAGAAGTAGATATCACCACTAAGCTGGTACTCTCCCTGAGTACAAGGGCTGCTTCTGGCTCATACCACAGGCCTTGCCAAACTGGTGTTAGAGTGGGAGTGGGCTGCAGCAGAGGCTCTCCTGTCCTTGCATTAGGCCGTGGAAAGGGCTGGGCTTCCAGGGGAGTGGCACTCTGCTTTTGGCAGGTATGCCAGAGTACCTGCGCTCGTGGAGAAGCCCAGCAGGGACCCTGCCTCCCCACTGAGGGACTTGTCTTCAAGGCATGATAGAGCCCTTCCTCTGAACAGGAATTTCAAACTTTCTAACCTACAGCATGAGGAATGTCAGCAGACAACAAAAACATATTAGGAGCCCTATACATTGAAGATGTCTCACATCTCTCTCTAACTTATGGAAATACTTAAAAGAAAAATATCACAGCTTGTCACAACTTTTGTGTTCCTCTTCCATTTACAGTAGCTGACAAACATTTGAAAGCTAAAAGTGAGTAACTACTTCAATGTAGTGTAACACTCTTTACAAAAAGATCACCTCAGGTCTGATTCTGCCTGTTGCAGTTATCAGTGATGCTGCACGTCTCCTACTGGCCATTTGTCTTCAATGTCCATGTCTGTGACCTGTCTATTGTCGACATGTCGACAGGTAGGACAGATGGAAAATATGAAGAGAAAAAATCTTACTACAAATAACAACCCAGTCCATTATGTTACTGCTAAAATATTTATAGGAGAAGTTTAATGTGCTTTTTTAATAATAACATTAAAGAATTCATGTGTAATTAAATGTGATCTATAAATCATGCTGTTTGCTAGAGCTACTGACTGCACCGTTCTCATTCTGCCAAACTTAATATAAAATTAATTGTTAATTTTCAAGCCAGTAGCTTTTTTACCAGTGCATATGCTGGTTGTTTAGGTCTGAGTCACTGAGATATTAATACCACAACATAGATTTCTTCTTGTATTGTCATAAAGATGTTCTACTCAAAGCATGGCCCCTTTCTAATAAAATTACCTGTTTTTCTGAGCTCCGTCATGGACAAAGTTGTATACTCAAAAGTTTTTTACCAGTCTTGCAGCTGATATAAATTGTCTATTTTCATTAAACTTATTTGTCTTGACAAACAGTGGGCTCACATCCTCTGCAGGCAAGCCAGAGCTCATGAAGCTATACAACTTGCATCTGTGGTAGAGGTAGACTCTGTCTATGTATTTCCTCCTTGAATAAACTGTTGGGTATTGAGAACACCAAACATAATCCAAGTTATTCTGGGCACTACTACTCATGCAAGGTTTATCTAGTATTAACAGTTATTTGACCTTTCTGGGCAGAGCAAGAAGAAAATACTCTTTTACATACTCTTATGCAAACATCTTAAATATTAAATGAACTCCGCACAAAACTTTTCTTGTGTGAAGGAGCGATAATACTTTGGACCTCACTTGAAATCTAGGTCACTTTGACCTTGTGTAAATGAAATCTTGCATTTCACCAATTTTTCACATGCTTGTTCCGTCTCGAACAAAACCTCAGAATCAAATAAGCACCAGCTTCAACGTAGAGGATGATTAACTTAAGGAGTTCTTGGCTTCTTCTTCAAGAAGGTTAACATGACCTTGAATGGCAGAAGAATATTATGGATTTGTATTGTTGAATCTTATGTGGAATGTTGCTACAAGAAGTTCACTTGAAAATGTTATTTTAAAGCCTTAATAAATAGACATTTCTCTTTCACTGCTTTCTTGGGGTTATTAGTCCCTGTACAAACTGAAAACAATCAGTCGGTTGGCTCTCTTCTACCATAGTGATTCTCAGCCAAATTCATGGACATATCTCCTGTTTGCTTCAGTAAGAGATTTATCAATGGCAGTGCTATAAATTCTACCTCTGCCTTCTCTCTAATTGGCACCAAAATCAAATGCTAAAGCATGTCCTTGGAAAACCAAGAGGCCAGGAGGCAAAAATACACAGCTAAACTCAGTTCTCCGTTGTACATATGGCTATCTATTAATTTCTGTGAGCTTATTGCACATCGGGGCTTTGTTCCTCCCTTGTTGAAGTCAACAGTAAAAATCATGTTAACATGAATGCAGCAAAATTAGGCATATAAGTGAAAGTGAAGTCAAATCTTGTCTGAAGAATTCCCACTTAGGACTTACAGCCTGACACAGTGGTCAGTGAAGCATTTCTAAAGGTCATTGTCTGATATGATCTTTTCATAATTGTTAGTGGAATGAAGGCATCTTTATTCTGCTCTGCTTACTAGAAAAGCTTATATAGAAAGTGGATTATTCACAGCTCCTTTCCTTTTGAAAATAGGCTTTATTTGGTAGGGAGGAATAAAGCACACCCAGTGTGAATCAAACTGAAAACAATCAGTTGAGGCTTATATGCTAGCCAAACAGTGCCACTTGTATTTTCCAGTTGCAATTTGTATAGGAAGTCCGTCTATTTTGAAGAGCAGTGCCATCAGTTTAGGAAAAAAAAAATCTTAGAAGTTAAATTCTATTGATAATGGAAGAGTAGGAGTGATTCCAAATCATGGCAATGCCCTTAATTATGTGTCAATTGCCATTCTAGTCATATGGTGTATACTTGCAGCTCTTCTTTGAGGAAAGACAGGATGCTGTTGAAGATGTCCTTTCAGCTGAAAAGTGGAAAAGCAGTCAGATTTTTTAGTCCATACCTATTTTTCTAAATTTCTGATATCTTCACATTTTTCCTAACCTCATTTGTACACTGCCAAATTCCTCATTAGAGTGAAAATGAAAATACACTTTCTCAGCTGACGTTAAGAAAACAACCTCTTTGACCTGGATATATCAGTGTGTTTGACACCGTTAATAGTCTGTCACCATTGTTATGGATGTTGTTGTTGAATGTATTTATGTTGTGATAGTATTGATGAGCACTGGCTATAGCTGAGAGCCCCATTGTGCACTAAAAACTATCTCAGATAGTCAAAGTCCTCTATTAGAATCTGCTATGGAGTGTAAAAACTTCTCCTAAGAAGGTAAATATACTAAGGAGAAAAGACAAGAGGTAGAAAAGGGACAAATTAAATAAAGGCTTAGAAGGAAGAGAAGACAGATATTGCAGCAGAGAGAGAAAAAACTTAAGCCTAAACAAAATTAATCCAATTGGTCTATAGGGAAGAAGGGAAGAGAAGTAAAACCTCGGCAGTTTGTTTATTCAGACTGGCTAAGTTTCAAGCCAGTGAATAGTTCTTATGAAGCCAATAACACAACTCACATCCTCATAGATGTGCATTTACATAAGTCCATTGCAGGACTGATTAATCTTGCACGTTACAGAAGGTGTTCTAGTGCTCTCAAGATGAACTATTTGAAAATAGAAGACATGGTCTATCTGACCAGAGGCAGGGAGCTAGATGCAGTTTTGTGTGTCCCATAATAATCTTGCTGTGATCAAGCTGACTTTTCAAGTGAAGTTTGCTCAAATGTTCATACACATATTCCACATAAACAATGCATTTACAGTTTCTACATGGTGGTTACCTCATAAGAGGGTGTTTGATTAAAATGCACCTGTTGAGAGGGAGGAAGGTGCTAGAGTCATTGTCTGAAAGTTGTTCATTTATGTCTACTTGCAGATGTGATATAGCAGGCCAGTCTTCAGGAGCAAAGTAACAGTTTTCAGAAGTGGGTTGACTGTTTTCAACAAATTTGCTTGAGATGCCTAAGAAAATAAACATTTGGGATCTGAAAGCACATTAGCATGACTGCAATTTTGAATAGTTTTAGGAAACAACGTTATCCATGTTAGCACGGTCTTCTCACAATCGCAAGCCTAGTTTCTTCTCAGACAAAAATGAAAAAGTTTGGAGGCTGTGATTTGAAATTTAGCACCCGTAACAGTATGTGTTGGAGGCAGCAGATCTTGATTCCTTCCATGTAACAGGAACGCCTAACTTTTCTATAACCAATATTCATTTCATTTTCCTGCAAACAGTATAGAGATGAATCATTTATGAACATTCCTGCTTTGAAGCACACGCTAGCAGCTTTCAGATTTGAAATCAGAATGGTTTAATTTTAAAAAGAATCTGTGTTCTGATATGGTGCTGGACCCACAAAGATCTTCTGGATCCTTTAGGTGAGCAATTCACATAGTTAGGCTGGTTAGCAGCTGCTTTTCTCACAGCCAGTAGCTAAGGGAGCAAAACTGTCTCCATCTTTTTTGTCTGCCACCAAAGTGATGAAATAAGGCACTGTACATGCATGTGCTCACATGTGGCTGCCTAGGGATGCTTCCCCTGGCTTTCATGGAATGAAATACCAAAGGTATAAGTGGATGTGGGACCAGGGCCTAAAGGATTTCTCAACTGAATGGAAAATAATGTGTCTTACACAACTTCTCTCTTTTCTTGGAAGTGTCAGCTTTAGACTAGAGCTGCATAAGAGTAAAATAAAATTCATAGACTACCACCATAGCCATGTAGCTCTTTTATTCTTACGTAAAATGGTGACACTCACATCTGCCAAACAGGAAACTCGTACATCTGGTGTCCGGTAGTGATACTTTTCGCCATCCTTCTGGAAACCTACACTCCGTTCCTTTGCTGCCCTACTGAAGGAAGCACCAAATAGAAGCAAATGTACAAGGTCCAACAACCATTGCCCTAGCTGCTGCTGAGAAGAGACAGCTCCACAGAGGGTCAGTGAGCAGGAGGCAGCCGTGGATATGGCTGGGAAAGCCCAAGAAAGGGGGCACAGAGGTACCAAGCTTCAGTGACTTGAGCTCTGGGTCCACTCCTGGGAAGCAAATGCAAACGTGGCCATTGCCATATGACCTCTGGCAGCCTAATGGTGATTTGGGGACAGTCAGACTTCCGCAATGAAAAGGCCTCACCAACAGCATTGATTTCCCTAAGAGGGACAGGGAGCCCCTGTGGGACATCATTTATTCTAGCTCTGATATGCTGCGTCCACCTGCTTTAACGCCCTTGTTTTTGGTTACTGGGGAGGCTGTAATCCAGTTACATAGCTAGGTACAGATCAGCTTTTTCCAGAAGCTGGCTTGGTTAAAAGAAACAGAAGAAGAAGCAAAGAGGTGGTGCATTAATGAACAGTACAATGGGCCACTGATACTGCCCTACTGAAACAAAGGGCTCTTTGCAAGAATTCTCTCCTTTAGCGTGTGATAGACCTTATGCCCTGGGGATCACAATGGCTCACAGACAGAAACAAGAGAGGAAGCAAGAAATCTTGTCTTTTTTTTTTCCCCTTGGGATAAACAACATTTTATTCTACCTTTAACCCTGGAGGGAGACACTGCCACTTAGCTAACAAATCTATATTAAATGCACTTGCTGGAATTATTTACAGTATCATTTGTTCCAGAAAATGACACTAATAATATATCACTGGATTCAGAAAATGAAATTTGACATGGGTAAAGGCCTTTTGAGGAGTAAAAATCATCCTCCTCCATCAGCACGCCTTATTAAAGAATTCCCTGTTTTCCTGTACAAAAAGAGAAGGAAAATACCAGTGTTCTCCACCACACCATTTTGCAGCTCACAGACAATTGACTTTTGGCACTTGGCTTTAACCATAGATGACTCCACAGCAAGCGAGAACAATTTTCCTGCACCATAGCAATATATTTCTGAGACAAGCAAAAGCTGCACCTCACTGGGCAGAGATCAGTTTGTCTTCAGCAATAAGGATTCATATGCATGTTTTTCACCACTGTAGACATCTGTATAGTTGTTTACTACTCGTATCAATCAATATTACTTCTTAACCAATGAAAAGGGGGGTTGTCGCATCAAAATTAAGGAAAAACGCGGTTTTTTTTAGAGTACCCTAAGAATTAATTTCTTTTGGTTGCTTTTTCTTCCAGTTTCCAGATATGCCTGTATAACTTCACTTTCATGTAATGTGTCAGGAGTTTATTCAGGAAATAGAGATGTCCTGCTGGCCAAATCTGTTTTTGTAATGTTAACCCTGCAGGTTGTATGCTACTAGCACAGTTTTTATGCCAAGAAGTTCCTGTATTAAACAGGGAAGGTTAAAAGTCAATCCTGCCTTGCAGCTGCTTTTACTGAGCTTTGGCAAAGGTTTGCCAGTCTGTCCATAAATGTATGGTGTCATTGCTATATAGGAACATTAATCAATGTTATCTGCCTCATGATGACCACAGAATCATCTTCCGTTGTAATTTTGATGGGAACTGCAGACAGGATCATGTGTTCCGATTGTTTCTTGTATCTTTAAGTAGAGCAGCTGTAAATATTAGCTTCAGGTTTATTTCAGGAGTTAATTTCAACAGTGAGCATTCCTTCAGCAGAGAGTAAGAAAATGACTTACTGATAATACTTCCTCTCCAGAAAGTCCTTTTATAAATAGTACAAGGTGATACCAATTATCTCTCTCTGTTTTGGAAGGTTTGGATTTTTTGTTATTTAAATAAAGTCTAGCCACAGTAAGGGCTCCTTAAAGGGTACAATTAAAAGGAAGTAAAATACACACCAATGCACATATTTTGTGTATGGTAGTTATACTCTCTGCTTTCTCACTGCAAAATGCAGATAGAAATCACTATCACAATATATTAGATATTTTTTGTTACAGCGAAAGAAAGTCAGTGGTGATTTTCAGGACTGTGCAGTTGGACTAGATCATTATAGGTCCCTTCCAACTAAAATATTCTATTCTATTCTATTCTGTTCTGTTCCATTCTATTTTATGAGAAATATTCTTACTGTGTACTGTATAACTTAAATGTTTGGATGTACTTCAGGAAAACTCCAGTTACCTTCACTGAATATACAGGAAGTCAGGGGTCCTGATATAGCCAGCCTGAGCAGCACCTTATTTTGATATCTAAAGCAGGTCATGTGAAGGCACCTACCCAGCTGTCACTTTTTTGTAAAGGAGAAGAAGAGGAAAACTTTAATTAGTAATCTTATTATCGCCTCATGTTTCTAAGAAAGCTATAGTAGAATGTCAGGTTCAGCAGGTGGCGGTGATATATTCTGAGCATAAATGGACATGGTTTTCAGAATACAGGTAGCTGAAATCCTGTGTCCATTCCAAGGCATATCATTGCTGAAATACAGGAGTGATAAAGCACATACTAATACATAGATGGACAAATTAGACAATCTGCTTATGTCTTCAAAGCAGAGACATACTTTTGTGCCATGATATGAACTCCCAGGTTCCACAAAAGCCATTTTTCTCCTTTTATGGCCTCAGGTGATCAAATACAATATTGTTCTGAAGCTTAGGGCGTATTATAGCACTGGTGTGCTTGACACATCTAGGACTTATGTGTTTCTTTTCAACCATTAAAAAATGCAATGCTTTCTACACCTGCTCTATTATCATTATCGTCATTATTATTATTATATTCATGTCCAAAGAAAAGCAACAAAGCTGATGAAGGGTCTGGAGCACAAGTCTTATGAGGAGCAGCTGAGGGAACTGGGGTTGTTTAACCTGGAGAAGAGAAGGCTCAGGGGAAACCTTATCTCTCTCTACAACTACCTGACAGGAGGCTGTAGCGAGGTGGGTGTTGGTCTCTTCTCCTAAGTAACAAGCAATAGGACAAGAGGAAATGGCCTCAAGTTGTGCCAGGGGAGATTTAGATTGGATATTAGGAAAAATTCTTCACTGAAAGGGTTGCCAAACATTGGAACAGGCTGCCCAGGGAAGTGTTGAGTCACCGTCCCTGGAAGTATTTAAAAGGCATGTATATTGGTGCTTTGGGACATGGTTTAGTGGTGGACTTGGCAGTGCTAGGTTGATGGTTGGACGTGATGATCTTAAAGGTCTTTTCCAACCTAAAAGGTTCTATGATTCTATGATTATTGCTATTATTATCAAAGATGGCATCTTGGCATCTCATAAACCGGTCCTTCACTAGCCTCAGTGATGTACAAACTGATAGTCCCTGGCACTAGTGACTTATACTCTAATTGGATCATTCCTATCTGCTGTGTGAAAAAACTTTATTTATGCTCCAGCACCACCATCTTACTTCTAGCTCACCAGTAACATCCTATTAAGGACCCTCCAAATGATTTTCAAATAATGCTGAATCAGCCAACCCTCTTTAACAGCTATTCTTGCAGCAGAGCACACTTGCATGATGCTAGTAGCCTGCCCTTCTTCCCCCAGTATTTGAAAGAACGTCACACAGTTTAGGCCTAACCCTGCTCCCTTTACAGACGGTGGAAACAAACAAAACCCTGTTCAATACCAAAGTGAGAGCATAGAAATCCAAGCAAGGAGGGATTAAGTGACAGGAGACCTGACTGCAGCTGGTGCTCACTGAATTTGCTTGAAGAGGGAAAAAGAGTGGGGTAGGTGAAATAACGATACAGAAGTTGTTCAGCTTGTACCTTAATTCAGTGAAAACGGTATTTGGCCTTTATGAATGCAGAAGGGAGAGGTTCTTTTATTCTGGAAACCTTTCATAAAGAAACTTATGCCCTTGAAAATAAAGTGGAACTTGCATCTGTGTCCTTCAATATTGACCTCTTTCCATTGAGGATGACAGTGAGCCCTACCCGGTTTGTGTTCTGTAACAGAACTCAATTACATGTAAGGAAAATAGGTCTGTTTTCAAAATTAAATGTATTACCTGGAATAAGAATCTTTCTGTTCTTTGAGTAGAGCAAGATAATAGACTCTTCTAACGTCCTGTCCCTCGTTGCGTCTACAGTGTAGTAGTGCTGGCTGATTGGAGCTGAATGGAAAGTTAAGCCTGTCTCACTGTTCATGCAAAGAGTACAAGAATCGGTGCTGCTTTTGGATGAGAAGGTTGCAAATGAGGTGTTACCATAGAATGGACCTTAAGCCTCAACACTAGAACAGAGAATCTGCTGGTCTGTTTTGCCTCCTGATAACCTGTCTTATAACAAGAACTTATTTTTGAGGTTTTTTTTCTGACTGCATTGTCATACTGTTTGTTCCTAATTCATCATACTATTTATTCCTAATTAGCTTCATCATCCTTACCATGAATCTGGAATTACTGTTGCATCAGTTTGTGCAGTCCTAATCATAAAGACAGGGCTGTGATTAGGTATTTGTCCCTGCGGTATGTATAACGCTGTATTCATCTTAACTGATTGAAATAATGGCTCAGCTACCTTGGTCTATCAATGCAACTTTGTTACATTTTTAAATAAAAAAGGCTAGCTGCTCTTAGCAGTCCTTTTGTTAGCCATGCAATCATGATGCTAATTTAAAGGTAGTTAAAAATTGTTATTGCTTTAACGGAAGCTGAACTTTGTTGACCAAAAAAGGATATGTTTTCACCTGTAGGCCTGAAGTGGTTAAGAAAAGAAATAAATGGGAAGATGGATCTAGTGCAAACATTTGTTATATCCTCAGATGATGCCTTGACTTTTCCTATACCAAAAGTTTCCTAACCTTCATATATACCGGTGTTTAGCAAATTAAATGTTTAATCTTTCAGCTGTGGAAGAACATGGGCATACAACTCATTCCACTCATACCTGCAGAAAGTTATCTGCTGCAAAGGATTAGCTGCTGTATTCAACAATGAAGCTCTTGTTTTCAAATATAGTGGTTAAGTGGCTTTGTACAAAATAAGCATATATAGCATGTATGACTAATGCTGGTTTTGTGAAGGCTCATTGCAAAGGAATTTAAAATTTTCTTTTATTACCATTTTTACAGTAATCTGTCCTTGATCAATAATTATACCTACAGAGCCTATGCTAGCATGTCATTACAACTGCTTAACAAGTCATCTGCACCTTCAGTGATTCTGTTGTTACGCTACAAATATGTTACCAGTTGTAAGCCTTTGTGTTGCTTCTTTCTTGGCAGAACTGATGACCTTCCATTTCTTACACTGCAAGCAAGAGTGGCTGTGAACCAGGTTCTGATCCTTACTGCTATCTAAAGTTTTGGCATCAGCTTGAGAAAGTGGAGGGGGATCATTATGTACCTATGTAAAATCTAAATACACACATTATATATCTGCCTGACAACTGAGAAAGAAGCACTTGCAGCTTCTATTTAATACTGCATGGTGATACATATGTGATATTATCCTTTCGGCAAAGATTTTAACAGTTCTGACACCGAGATGGTGGTCTCTGCCTGTATGTGTTATCTTTCTACCATAGCACCAGAGGCACATAAAAGCTTGGTTGACAGAGAGTTGGCTGGCACGGTTCTATATTTGTCTGAAAAGACATCTGAATTTGTCCGTAGCCAAAAAACCAACTATATTTACAAAAATACATCTCTCTCAGTGCAAATTTCATCAGTGATCAGGGATCTTTCTGATTCTAAATACTTCAGTTATATTCTCATTTCTTAGATCTGTTCCCACTGTTGGTAGTGCAAAGTTTTTGAGAAGCCCTAGTGTAAAAGAATTTTTCTGTCTCCTATTTCTCTACTTTTATTTCTAATTTTCATCTTAATTGTGAGAGTTTTTAGGTTTATCTTATTAGCATACTGTTATGTCTCATCCAACTACTTCGCTAGATCTGTATCTTGGAGGAATACCTAGTGAGTAGATTAATGATTTTTTTTTTTATTTTAGTGTTTTTAATTAATTTCAAATATTGTTAGTTTGCTGATGGTAAATAATGTATATTTTCTCAAGTTTGTCTCCAGTGCTATATGATTAATAGTAATGAAGGGTTAATTTTATTTTCTCTGTACATGACAGTATTACTGGAAAAATCTCAAAAAAGTAAGAATTCATTTAGACAGTTGAAGAAAGAGCAATGTCAGAGTCCTCCAAGCATTAGATTTGTCACTGGTGATAACCATTCCTTTCTCTCACAGTCTATGAAAATTTCAGAGCAACCTCCACACATACCAAATAAAAGTCACATGCATTAGTGGCGATTTTATTAGCAAACAATGGTCCAGATCTTCAGTAGATGTAGATTTTATCACCAACAAACAATTGGCTACATCCTCAGTAGAAGTAAATTTGTCATAGCTCCATTCATGCTAATGAAATATTACAACCAAAGGTCTGGCCCATTGCTTCCAAGATGATGATATTTCACAGTTATTCTATTTTATAGAATTAGCTATTCTAATTTTAATTTGCTGTGTACCTAGTTCCATCCGGCTAACAAACAAGAGGAAGAAAAGAAAAGAAGTTATCAAAATGTTTAAGATTTAAGTAGCGAATGCTGCAGGGCAGGCAATAATGTTTAACAGTAACTATGTCCTGCTGGTTCCATCTCAGGTTATTAATGAAGTGTGGCTATACATGTTGAAAACACCTGTATGAACACCTCGCTTTCTGACTTGGTATGTATTTAAAGGATAACTTAGATTGTATAAAGTGAGGGAGAGGGTAGACAAAAACGTTTTCTTTAGCCAGTCACAATGTGTGTGGATATGGTTTAGGCACCCTAGTTCTTCCTTCTGGCAAAACTCCAGTTAGCTAGACCTCTCTCCTCTGTTACATGCAGTCAGGATCTACGTTGGCTGATTGAAGTGAAAGATTTCTGTCTCCTGTAAGGCCAGAATTATTCTCACAGCACGAATTTGCTTTTAAAACTGTCTTGAAAAAAAAAAAAAGGTAAGTAAACCCAAGTTTTTCCTCTAAATGTACCCTCTCTACAAAGGCACCCTGGAGTTCAGTGGTACAAGGACTGAAAGACACTAGGTCAATAAAAAGTATATTAGCAAGCAACTTAACAAGCTCACTCTATCCTTTAAAAAAAATCTTTGCTCTTAGTAAGAAGGACATTATTTCTAAATATATTAGAACCAGAACACAAAAGGATATTTACTGCTACATAAAAGGAGGAAATGAACTGAAAGGGCAATACTCTGTACTAAGACTATTTGAATATATGCATTTTTAATGACAGTTCTAAACCAGCAGCTCTTCAATTAAATACAATCTGTCATGGTGGGGGGGGAAAGGAGGCACTCATTATAAAGACAGACATTTCACCATGAATGGTAACTTATCACTGACTTAAAATGTGTGTGTGGTGTTTAAATAACATTAGACAGTTACAGAAATTTAAAAATTATGAGCTTGTAAGTGGATTTTCTTTCTATTATTCATTCCTTTTTAGGCTCTTTCAGCAGCACAGAACACATATTTTCCTTTATTTGCCCTTCCATTTCTTGAAGAATATTTTTCTTTGTGGAAGTTAAGCAATAAAGTTACATTTCCTTACATTTCACCAATAAGAGTCAAGAAAACAGCTGAGAGCAACTCCTAAGCTATCGCAACTCAATGCTTTTCAGATATTTAGGACATAATGGTTTTTTGCCTATTCAAAGCTTCAGCTGCGCTGCACACTTGTGCAGTATTATACCGCATACTGTGGTACATTTTCTTCACATTTTGTTTTCAGTTAGTACCCACTGTGTAAACAGTGTTTTCCCACATGAAGAAGTCATAAGCGTTTCACGAATGCATACCAATCTAAAAATCAACAAGAAAAGTTAAAAAAAAAAAAGTAGCAGAGGAATCTAGGGGTAAAAATAAAAGATCATGATGTTTCTGAGAGCTAAGGGCATCAATACCTCAAGGAGGACTGTATTATAGGTGCCAAAAGTTATAAATGATTGACATTTAATAGAAAATGGGAGGAGGAAATAGAAACCTTTTTGGGGCATATTCTTATAAATACACAACAGTAAATATCCATTATACCTACTTATAATTTTTCTTCAATTTGGAATGTGTCTATTATTAGCAAAAACATCCAGCTTAATCACATTAGACCAAAGATTTGGGGGGACATTTAAGTCTTCATATCTCTCAAGTGTCCTGATTTAATTGGGGCAATCTGAACTTTCATAGTAAATCAGAATTCCAGCTGTCCCCAAACCAGCAGGCAATTTCTCACTGTCCCTTATTCTCCCCTTATGCTGGCACTTTCCAGAGGGTAAACAGAGGTCTGATAACACATGGACACAGAAATGTCAGATGCCACTCTATTTAAATACAAAGGCATTTTAAGGTTGGCTACCTGGGCAGAACTGCTTGCGCATATGAATTACCATTCCCAGCAGATTAAAAGGAAAAAAAAAACCCACTGTTTGGATTAAGATATATGCCATTCAATTACACTTTCACTTTAAAACAACTCTAGGAGCTTCTGTTTTCCATGCTTAGTGCTTGGAAACAATGCTGATTTAACATGCCAAGTCCACCAAGTCCATTTACTTCTTGTCTAATTTCAGTGGTTATTTGTATGAAACTTACTGAGAATTTTTGACTGACTTTTTTCATTAGAAAATGCCTAGTCATGGAAATTTGTGCCAAGAAGTATCTATTTCAATGACAATTTCTTCAGGAAACATTTCTCAGTTTGTGGTGGAGAAGAAGATCTGATCAAGAGCAGAAATTGAGCTTAGAGTAACCAAAAGGACACCAGAAAGTGAGGCCTTAGCACTCCAGTGGTTCATTTCTTACATTTTAAAAGAGGACTGACAAGCTACTGGCCATTTTGAGGTGTTCCTGTAATTTTTCTATGGAATATCATTGGAATACAAAGTCTTAAAAAGCACGCACACACATTTATATAGATTTGTAATTTCAAACATTTTCAGGAATAGAAATCCATTTTACGTGCAGCTATAGTTCTGACATGGCTTCTGAAGATTTTAGCTATAATATTGGCTTGTGTGTTCAGTGAAAGCTCCTGGGATCAAGTACTGTCACCTTCTTCTACTACATGCCTCTTGGCAAAAAGCACTTACAAAGCTGGAGCATGTAAATGTAATTGCAGTATAACACAAGCGGTAGAAGATGCAAAGTACAAAGTGGAATAGCAACAAATAGAAATAAATATAGCTACTTAATATGGAAACCTAGACAAGGGGTTTCATCAGCTGTTAATACAATGAAGATTCATCCTCTGTGAATGTTCCTGTGACTAATCATATTTCTTTTCCTTTCTGTTATGTTGCACCACATGTAGTAATTTTCAATGGCACAAAGAATCAGAGCATCTTTAGGTTCTGCTCTCTGCAAATGGTGAAGCGGTGAATCAGTCACAGATGTTTGGGAAGGGCCCACCCAGCTCAGTTTGGCTGACATAGTTTGCAGGCTGCAGAGCTAAATCACTCAGTAGCTGCTGCTTCTTTCTCTCTAGCTGCAGCAGTAAAAACATGTACATTCTCAGAAGAGGTGGTGTTGCTGCCTACAGGGGATCGTGCATCTTTGTAGCCGCCTGCCTAGCAGGATGAGGTGACGGCACAGTCACTAACCCTGGAGGAGGGAGCCTGCACTTGTAACGATTTCCAGCCGTGAGGTCCAGTGCACTCAAAGGATAGGACAGATGAAACAGGGCAGGGAGGAAAGGGGAGCACATTTTTACAGTCAAATCCATTAGTGCAATAGTTTTAGATGTAGTATTGAAATCTTGAAAGGAGCTTTTTGACAGCACCGACTGAATATTTACTGCATATCTAGGGGTAATTTTTGTGCTGAGGATGCTGACAACCACGGGGAAAGCAATGGTCAGGACAAAAAAATCCCACCCTGAACATGTTGGTCTCATATGTCAGAGGCTAAAACTCTTTTGCTTAGTTTAAAATATACAGTTTCTGTCTCTTAGGAAATAATTCTTCAGTGGACAAATTACTAAAGCAGCTCGGTTTAGGTGAGGATTTAGAAGGCCTTCTCTAGGCAATGAAGAGTGTCCTCTTGATCTGTCTGTAGCTCCATCTGTGGAATTTCTTTCCCTTGTTTTTTTAAGTCTACCCTTCTGCCACTTTTACTTGTTTGCTAAATGCTTGTACTTGGCCATTTAACATCCCTTGTAAAGCATTTTAGATTTTTCACTTCAGGATATAACATTATACCATTTCTTCTGATTTTTTTCATCTTCAGTGATCAACCAGGCAAGTATAATATTTGTTGTGTATTATATTGAGTGTTCTCTTGCTTATCACTCCTTCTACTAAATATTCAATGTAATGATGCATTCTAGTAATTAGCTTAAAGGTAGCACAGGTACTTGCCTGAGTTGTATCCATTGCTTATGTCACTATGTGATCTAACAGTAGAAAGGTTGTATCTGTCCTGATGTCCTTTACTGCTTTTTATATTGCTGCGAAGTTTGGCCCCAAATCAGTCATCCTTCTGTTAACCTAAATAACAGTATTTATTTATCTTGCCTATTAGGATCTAGCTAACTTGATTCTTTCTGCACTTTGCACTTTAGCTTTCCCACTTTATTTTTCAGAGTTTATAAGTTAAGTAATACAAGAAATCCTAGTAGCAAGATCTATAATTGATATATTTTTTTGTGTTCTCCTTAGCTGTAGGAAAGCATTGAATATAGGGTTGCATTTTCACTGGGAAATTAAAAAAAAAAAACCCTACATAAAAAGCTTAGTTATTCATTTGAGTCATATTTTCTTAGATTTCAGTAGCTGGCCAGGAGTATATCTGAACACAAAGAGTACATGTTCAAGATAATGTGGCACATCCCTGACCATATAGGTCATATTGTATGGATATTAGTAGGTATTTGTCTGTCTTTAAAGAAACTGCCTTTGGTAAAGCTCCTGGCTGGATTTCTGTGGAAACCTGAAACAAAAAAAATTGTGTGATTGTGATCATGGCAGTTCTTCACTCCCTGAACATGATGGTACCAGCTGGCTCTATGAAGCTCCAAGTGCCTGAGTGAATCCTGCCTCTCCTCAGAGAAGGATGTTTGTATGCCTTTCAGTGGCTTAATTAGCTTCACATCATCTCAGTAAATGAGATGTTTTGCAGGATGCAATAGCATCAGTCCTCTTAATGACGAGTGCAGGGGAGTGAGTATGGGGTGTTTCAGCCAGAAATCCATGATGTTGGTAGAAAGGTGTTTTTCTTCTTTGTTGGACTTGAATCGTATCCTCAAACCACAGCTGGAATGGATTATCCCTGACCTTTCTTAAAAGCTTGATTGATTTTTCTTTATGTCAGCATCATCAGGAAAGTGTATATAGCAAGAAATGGTTATTGCTACAATTTAGTTCCAAAACTGTGGTTTGGGACCAATTAGTAGGTCATGAAGAGTTTCTGGAAGGATATGGCTCAGCACAGCTTCAGAGTAAAGCGTACAGTATGTATTCCTAAAGTGTGAGTGCCCTGCTGCTCCCCAGCAGTAAAATATCCACCTCACCTGGCCTATATCAAATAGCTGTTTATGACAGTGGTGCTTTCCTTTACTAAGCCTAGAACAATGAAGCTTTTGGATTTAAAAGCCTCCTTTTTTGATTATCATTAGCGTAAATTTACTTAGAGGAAATATGGAATTTTTCTTGCTCTTTAGTCTTTTATGATGTTCCCAGTGTAAAAAACAGACAGCAAATATCCTGTAACTTTTTCGTGCTGTTTGCTTGAGAACACAGGACCGGTCCCTGTCCAACACAGTAAGATCAGATTTTGAAAATGGGTAGAAAGGGGTATTACAGTCCAAATTTCCTTTTCCCTTTGAAAGATAAAGAATACAGGTTTTTTTTCCCTACAAATCCAAGATTATTTGTATACCCCTGCTGAAAAATATCATTCAGGCAAGTAACATTACTCAGAAGATAGAAGTGACACTTTTCCTGAGTCTTGTAGGATGGGTAGGCTTTCATCTGCAGCCTGCTATTTATTTCTACAATCCACACAAGAAACAGCCATTACCAAGCTCTGTGAAGAGTGCCTCAGCATTGTGTACAAGACACACTGAAGGAGAAGCGATTGCTACTGCTTACCCAGGGAATATGCAACCCTTTACAGTATAAAAATCATGTGATATGATAAAGGTACACATTATCTGAGGCAGTAAATTTGCTGAATTCTATTAACCTCTTTGGGGTGTTAATCTTTACATGTAATGGTGACAGTCAATTTTAGGCATGTTCTACAGCAAGGCTTTATTCACAGTCCCCTTACCTGAACACATACAAGCGAGAAGGATGCACCATCAACTTGCCACATCTTCTCAACTTCTCTGTCCCTTCCCCAGCTGCAAACCTTGCTTCCACTCTCCTACTGCAAAGCCCTCAGCAAGAAGGAATGCCCTTTGGCCAGACAGTAAAATAGCTGTTAGGAAGCACAGTCCTTTTGAAAGCATTTTAATAATTTGGAATATGCTGCCAAATCTTGGTTTGAATCTACCAACATATTGCTTCTGGACACACTTCTCTTTTGTTTTTTTCTCTCCATGATACTCTTCGAGCCATACCTGCTGGCAATGTAATTTCATACAGCATCATCAATGTAAAAGTTTCTGCACTGAGCTGCACTGAGAATTATGTTTCATTGCAATAGTTTCTAGGGACAAAGAGATGGATTGTCTTGATCTTTTGAACAGAAGTTTATTAGAAACCTGCAACAACAAGCCTTTTAGTAAATGTTATTTGGCTTTATGATATAATGTTTCTCTGTCTCACAATGCTTCTAGGTTAAATTAACCTGGATACCCACAGTTTTAATTGCTTCTGGTAAGTTACTGTAACTGTTATTAGGTCTTATTTTGCCTGCTTTGCTTGTGTAGAGTAGTATGTAACTTCAAGAATATCTGAAGCGATTTGAAAGGGTTTGCTGATGCTTCTGTACCACATTTGGAAAGCCATGCTACTGTTAAGATCTTTCAAAAAACAGCTGAAAACAAACAAATAAACCCATCACATGTACACCAGATCCGGGTCTTGCTCCCCTTCTGTCCTTTTCAAAGTGAAGTGGTTGGGTAAACTGAGGGCAAAATGAATGAACTATGTTTTTGCTTTGGTCTCACCTTAATTGGCTTTGTCTGTGTGCAAGATGACAGAGGAGGTTTGACTCATTCAGAATTGTCACTTCTATAATTAAAATGAACTGTTACCAAAAGAGTAGAATCATTGTTCAGGCTGGGATTGAATTACAGAGCATGTTTAATTATCAGCCCTTCTTTCTAGTTATTTTAATGTATTATTAATTCAGTTTCTCAAAATATCCTTTTCCTTTACAGCCCTTGATGGAATAAAATGTGACACAATTTGTTTTCTTTTCTCCTAAGTAGATGATGTACTCTAACAAGAGCAGGTCGACATGACCTTAGCTGTAGTTATATCACATGATAACTACAATAGGGCCTTATCAGAATCTCCTACTCTTTTATGTGTTTGAAAATTCCAAAAAAGAAATTAGTATGTCTGAGTAGACCTTAACCCTTGATAGCAAAACAATAAAAATACAAATGTAGTCATGAATTGCTAGATAACATCTGTCAGGGATTCTTCCTAGCTGAGGTTGCACAAAGGAGAAAAAAAATGTCTTCGTAAGAGGAAGATGAAATAAATGCAAGCTGGCAGTTGTTTGAGTAATCATACGACTTTCAAACTACGTAGATATTAGTATTTGATTATCTTGCTGCCATTCAACTTTTTTTGGTTTCTTCTTTGGTTTTCTTCTTTTTTTTTTTTTATTCTTTTTTGTGATAATGTGCTTTGAACAGTCTTTTGAACGGTGATCAATTTCCAGTCCTTCCTCATTTTTTTAACTTTAATATTTAGAACTGCCACAGGCAATCTTAGCACATAACCTGACTAAAATCTCATCTGGTGTAAATCAGTAGGACTGTCTAACCATGAAACCCAATTTTTTATTCCATCCAAAGGGTCTCAAAATAGAGACGGACACACCTAAATTGGAAATGGTTTCCTGGCACCAGCCACACAGATAAAATTGCTATCTTTAGGTCCAGGGACTGACTATTTTTTGATATCGTCTGATACAACGGAAATCTGCACCTTATGGAGGTGTCAACAACCGTAAGTAACACCTGCTGTGAATGCAGCATTTGGGGAATTACTTATTGTTGCTTAAGCACTGACAGTCTTCTCTGTGCTGCTGGTATAGATATAGCAAAATAGTCTTCACCCCAAAGATTTTGCACTAAAAATGGCTGGATAATTCCACTGTCCTTGAAGAGCTGGAGAATTCTCTCATCTTAGGAGCTAACTCCCTGCCCCCCTCCACTGACTGCTTTTGATATTAGCCAGTTCACTGAAAAAGAGTAATATACACCCAATGCACCCATAGGTCTCCTTTCTTTCTAATTCTGATGGAATAGTTGAACAACTACATATCTAATCACTCACCCTTGCTTACTCACAGGGCTAAATGTGTGTTCAGCTGATTTAGGAATGGAAAGAATAGGGTCCAGATTTATAAAGATACAGCGATAACTCTGCAGTAGCCACACAAAGAAGCACCTTGGTAGATTAGATGAAAGCTTATAAATCTCAGGTAAAAGATGCTGGTGTTAGATGGCATGGTGTGCATTGGTTCATAGTATTTACCAAGAGCCTATGAAACTTGTAGCATTTTGTTGGTACTTCAGACAACCTAAACCTATGCATGGCTTTTTAGTATAGTCACAAGCAATACTCTTTGGAACCACACATGACAGCAAGTATCTGCCATTTTCAAGTATCCAAGCACCAAAGCTACTGAAGTGTGAAATGTCTTGTTTTGTCATTCTTTTTCATGTGGACCAGCACATATTTAGAGAGACCGTTAACCCGAGTGAGAACTACTTGGCGTGACAGTTCAAAAACCTACCCCAAAATTAGTATGTCCTGGACGTTGCCAGTTTTGTAGAGCAATATTAATACTTGTTCCTGATGTGTTTTTCAAAATGAGTCTTACTGTGGTATTTACAGGCCTCACCTGTGATCAGAACTCCATCCAGGTTCTTGCTGCCTGAACACTGAGGATAAACTTGTAGTGCCACTTGAGATACCCAAATATATCCAAGAGTTCCTTGCAGGACTGGCAGATATGAGAAGGGACCTACTGGAGACAGAATTTTTCTGGAGTGGTAGCTGGAAGCCAAGAAGGGTAACTTCAGGCAGCCCTAGGAAATGTTTGAGAGCAGTGGATTCCAATTTTCTTTTGAGACTGCAATTTGTTATGAGTTTTGTCTTTGACTCTACACATTTGGGGAATACCAGTGATCTGAAGTGACTGATTTTGCTTTCTTGGATGTGAAGAAAATACTGCAATAGGTCCTTTTGTAAAGCTGCTACTAAGATCTTTTCCTAATACAGTCTAAGAAAAAATTTTTTAATATGCCAAGTTTTGTCTCAAAGAACTCTAAAGATGGTGCCTGTGACAAGGAAAAGGAGGAGCTAGAAAAACAGGTAAGTGTTATTATGTGAATTAGTGAGGATTTTCCTTTTCTTTCTATCCTCTGGAGAACATACATACAAGACTTTGCCCTATTCCAGCTGATGACCTGAAACATAGGCTTTCAGGTATATGGAGGTACAATGGAACATGAGAAAGAATGCGACAGTCACACCTAGTCAGTGAATACCAAAGCCTACAGCAACTGTCCAGCGAAGCCTCACAATTTCAGGAGTCCCATGGCCAGAAATATTACTTTTATCCTAGTTTCCTGGGACTGAGGCTAACTAGCCCAGAATGGCCTGTCCATATTACTGTACTCTCATAGTCTTCGAAGCAGGATGGCTGCATTTACACTGGTCAGTGAGATATGGCAGTCCCTAGTACAAACTGTCCCAGCTAACCCTCAGAATCTGCATGGGAATAGTCTGGGACAGTGTAAGCTGGCCCAGAACAAAACCAAGCCACGTTCAAACTATTTAACTTTACAGGCAATTGAGTTTCAGTGCCCAAGCACTACTTAAATTACTAATCTAGATATAGCCAAAGAGAATCATTGAATCAAATTACAGGTAGGGTCTTTCTGCCTGTGTTTTTAAAAAATTCAAGCATTTTTAATCCACAACACAGTACTGGTATAACTTCTCAATAGAATACAAACCAAATTGGTCACGCTTCGTGATTTTCATGCATTGAAATCCAGTACTTTTTTTGCTATAGTAATAAAAAGTAGAAAAAACAATCCCAGTAAAACTGGCTGTGTTTCAGCAAGTGCATATGCTTTATATATAAATCTACAAAGCAAAGCTGTCATTTCCTAATGTAAAATCTCTTTATTTTTTTCATTATGCACCACTGAGCCCTCATTCATTGTAAAGCAAGTAAAAGATCACCCTTAAGTCTAGGATAGAAAAGAATTTAAGATCTGAGACATCTTACAGATGATCTTGAAGACTCAGATACTTGCTTTGCATCTATTAGAATGGAGAGATACTCTGCATTGCTAGGTTATTGTTGAGCTGAACTGATGTTAATGATTTATGATGTTCCTGACACCACAGAAGCTACTAAACAATTTAAAAAAAAAAAAAGCAATTCATTAATGCTTAAATATTTTTTACATTGAATCCACCTTTGAATTAGGAAGTGCTAAAATAAGAATAAAAGAGAAAAAAATAACTCTTCTGAAGTCCAGAAAATTTTGAATTAGAGATTCTCTTTGGGAATAAAATCTGAGATTAATGCTATGTGTTGTGTCCTTTTAAACGCTCAGTTTTTCTTCTGGTCTTTTAAACACTCAGTTTTACTTCTGCTCTTGAGTAACTGATGTAATCAGACATACCACTGTATCCACTGAGTTCATTCAGGCAACAATTCTTGCTTCCTTCCAGTTTGTCTGACTGTGCTGGTTGTTCTCATGCTGCCATTCAACTGTCTTTTCTTCATCCTTCCTAGTTAACTGAAGACTGTTGATATTTTAAAGAAAGGTTGATTCTCTGTAATTGCTGCTTTATATTAAGCCCAGTGATGGTCTCAGTGCCCAGACAAGGCCTGGAGACAGCCCCACCCCCAATGTGCTAGCTTATTTTCTCTATTTGTTATGTTGAAGGAAGTAGGCAGTCTTACTTCTCTGTTTTGCAGATAAAGAGCTGCAGAAAATACGTAGACAAGAGCTCGCTTTACCAGCTAAATTCCTTTCTTAGCTGTCCCTTTCTCTGTGTGCATCAAAGCTATCAGACACAACAACGTGATGGGCATTTCAGTAGAACTTGTTTCCCCCATACACAACTCAGCCAGCTCACACGTAGTACTGGCGAAGTGACGGCTGCCTTCCCAAGCTGGCTGAGGTGGAGACTTGATAAGACTTTCGCTTATGTCAAAGGAAAAGAGGAAAATATCTACACTTGCAGTGCCTTGGTTGTTAAAAAGATGTGGAATCTGTGAGCGTGCCTGTGTCACTGAGACCCCAGGGCAGTGTTTCCCCTGCAATATAAAGCCTGGGGAAAAGCACAGGAGGACTGTTTGGAGATGCTGATGAATGTTATGGTGTGGAAATTCAGTCATAAGAACTAATGACTGTCTCACTGACAGTAAAATTCTGAAATTTAAGGGCATTATTTCAAGTTTATTACAGAAGATCCAAACAGTAAATTATTACCTCTAGTTTTTAGAATGAGCCTCTCTCTTCCTGATAAATGAATAGCTCTTTGAGGTTTATGCACCTTTTCATACTTACCATTATAGTAGGGGTCATAAAAAGGGATTGCAGTGGCAGTGTGCTTTAGATGTTAAATATTTATTAAAAAAATGCATTGTACAATTCTGTGTGCACTCACCTTTTAGGGGAAAAAAATGTCATTCTTACGTGTGGCTTCACTGCCTATGGATCACCTACTCTTCCAGTTCATGTGAACCTAGCTTCCCTGATAGGAAAGAAACAATTCTAACCTATGGCAGCTGAGGATCTGGCCTGGTCCATTTGATCCACAAAGTAATGAATTTCTTATTGTTCAGGGGCTGTATTTGTTTCTGGTTTTGCATCACAGTCTTTGGAACCCTCTGTGTTTACCGCTGGCCTCTCTTTTGTCTTCCCTTTAGTCTCTGGCCTTTCAATTCTGCTTCCTGTACTAATACAAGTCTTTATGTCATTGAAAATTAACAATACCAAAGCAGTGCCCTGCCAGAGCAGAGCAGATCAATGACCCAGGAGCAGCATGTTCCAGCTCAATGGTGCACAAGTCATTTTAACTTCTACTCTCCAGTGCTCAGCCTCCAAAGGAGCAACCCTTTTGCCCGGTATATTAACTTCTGGAAACTCCTTGTTAATCACTGTGGCTGCAGTTCCTGCTCTGAATTTTTTGCAAAGACCTGAGTGCATCTTCTCATCAGGCTAAAGCACTTTTCTTTTGTCTTTCTTTCCATCTCATTGTGTGCTGTCAGTCAGATTAGCAGCACTGCTGTGGTGTTCTGTACAGCAGTGCTGTGATGTAGTGCTGACAGTTATGTTTACCTTACGAAAATCAAATGAACTATTAGAAAATAAGAAGTCTTATAGTGTAAACTAACACTGCTTCACTATCAGGACAAATCTTATATTAATTAAGAAAAAAAAGGGCTTACATACAATGATCTCCAGAACATGGAGAAAAATAGTATCATCAGAGAGAAGAGTATCATCAAAATTTACCTTTGCTGACCTTCCTAGAAAGACTATTGTCTTCAAATATAATGTTAGGAGGATGGCGTATCTAAAGGTAGTAATTAAGTTTCTGCATGCAGACCTGTACTGGAGTTTATCCATGGGGCTAAGATCACAGGGATCCCAGACATAGAGGGTGCAGGATCTTCCCATGACTCTGGAATTACCACATAGCAGTTTGGCATGCATGTTCAGGGGACACTTTGTTTGGAGCTGCACCTTCCTTTCCTGTCATCCGCAGTGTCTGCCTCCTTTCATCAGGCTATTCACGGAGATGCAAGGCATTAATGCAGAAGCAGTTTAACCACTGAGGCAAGAACTTTTCAGCTTGGATATTTCAAATTGTATTTTTGCCTACAAAAAAGGAAGTTGTTATGGATTTGGTCCAAGGAGATGTTTCAACCTTTTCTCAATTAAGAATTTCTTTATATGATACTGGTGGGATTTATCATCGTAAGAAGTAACAGCTGGGGCTCTAGAGAAAGATGTAATGCTGTTTCATGGAGGATTTGGATATTTTGAAATTTGATCTTGCTCCAAATCAGAAGGAAACCAAGAGTATTTAAGTTTTCATGAAAGAAAAGGGAAACCTAATGCCAGGAACGTCTATTAAAGCTCTGGCAACCTCATGCTGAAGCTGACCCACAAGAAATGGGATGGCTTTCTACCACATCTTTGCTGAGATTTGTCTCAAACATTAACAAAATAACAAGATAAGAGAATTCCAAGGGGGAAAAGTTGTCTATAGGAATTTATTGACCACAGTGTGAACACAGCTTTTCACTGAAATCACAAGATACTAACTCTTTTCCTCGAGGGAAATTAGAGCTTTTCACACATTCTTCACTGGAGTGCTGAAAGAGACAGGAGAAACAGAGGACTATCACATTTATAAATAGATGAATTGAAAAAAAACAACACTCAACAACACATAGATTAGAGACATGTTATCTTTCTTCCACTTTAGTGGCCTCATTCCCAGCCACGGGTGCTCGGTCTGAGCAGCCAGGCAGCACAGGCATAGCATGTGGCACAAGGCTGTTGTTGTCACCCTGGTCCAGGAAAACTCAGTCAGATTTCTTTTCATAGTATAAAGCAGCCATACTTTTTTACCAGGATGTGGTTCTTTTGCAACAGATTCTGTCAGAATCACTTTCTATTGGTAACAGCAAAGGCCAGTGTGGAGGGGGATGTGGGGCCGCAGGGTGGTGCGGTGCCCTCTCTCCCCTACCAGCCCCATCCCACTGCCCTCAACGAGGTGACCTGGGCTGGCCCAGGGACTGTGAGCAAGGCTGGCCATGGCCCAGCCATCGCCTGGCCTGAGAAGGGGCCGCGGGCAAGGCCCCAGGGCTGGCAGCAGCCCCCAAGGAGACCTCTCCCCAGCTACTCCCTCACAGCCATTGCTGAGGCTGCGCCCGCCACTGCAGGGGCAAAGGGCCTGGGCAAAGGCAATACCCTGGCATTGTTGCAGTGTTTCTCCTTCCAGCTGCTAGACCGCCTCTAAAGGGAGTCTCAAATCCCTGGGTGGCAATCAGCAGGACAGAACAGGGATGTTCCCCTTCACCAAGGCTGCATTACTGACAGAGCCAGGTAGGTTTCACAGCGGGGGCATTCGCGGTAGCATTCGCTAACATGGTGCCCACCAAGCTCTCTGAAGCCGGCTGGGGAGCAGGAGCTGGTGGGAGCAGGGGCGGTTTGGGCACCCCCAGTGTTGGCCCGCTGGCAGGAGCAGGGTGTCTGCGGTGCCTGGGTCAGCCTGGTGGCACCTCCCCTCACAGCGGGGAACAGGGTCTGGTTTGTTCTGCCCTGGGAAGAGTCTTCCAATGCCCCTGGAATCTCTGCGGCCCACGGCAGTTCCTGTGGAGAAACCACAAAACCAACCGAGGACAAAGAAATCCATCATTAGCTTCAGACTGAGAATAAATAATACTAATAATATGTAAAGAGCATTAGCTGGATGTGGAAACGAACTGTCATTTCACTATGAAGGATGCTCTTGCATATACAAGAACATAATTCACAACAATATCCTTAAAAAGATAGCAAGAATTTAAATGCATGTGTATGCTTGGGTATTTAATGCACCATGCAGGCATCATATTTCTTTCATATTTTAAACACAAATCATAGCATCTTCTTTAATGAGCAGAGATCCATGACAATGATGAATTTTTATGGCAAATAGCACTACTGTGCCATGCTTCTTCATTAAAGCCCTGATTCAGCAAAGCATTTAAGGATATGCTTAACTTTAAGCATCTGAGTAATCCCAAAACTTTCTAGTGCCATGCACAGGCTTAATATTCACTAGACCCATAAGAAATTTGCTTGAATTGGGGCATATGCACCAAATATAACAACCCTGTATATACAGGATGACCTGCCTAAACCAACTGGTTAAAATGTTAGATGCTTCATTAGCTCTGCATTAGTAATTTTAATTTTCACTGCCTCTTTGATTTGTGAAGAATGAATGTGTGTGCACACATGAACTCAAGACCTGAAAAAATGATGAAGGCAAAAAAAAATAAAGGCACATTGTGGGTTCAGAACATCTATAATAAACCTGAGCTTCATCAGCATTTCTAAGTTTTTTAACCAAGAAATATTGATTCATGTTTATTATATTTTATGGCACTTTACAACAATTTATAACACTTACATTAAGGAATAGATGGGCCGGGATAAAAGCCAATATGGGTATGAAAAAGATGAAGTGCTGTCAGGAATAGCAACTTTCAAGTATCAGGTACAGCCCTTGTTTTTACACTTTATCTCACCTGTTTAATATATGATGGAAGGATTTCATGATTAATTTTAAAATACAAATTCTAGAAAAAGACATGCTGTAGAATGGCCACCTGAAGAACATCTTAGCAATGATACCTCTTCAATATAAACCCAAAAGTAAGATGTCCTCAAGGCATCTGTTACTAAAGAATGAAGCCATAATAATTATTGTGCAGAACCACTGTTGAAAATGTTCAAGAAACAATGAGCTTAAGTTCCAAAGACAAACTAACCACTTAAAAATTTTTTTCCACCAGAGCTAACTGTCTTAGAAATCAAGAGAAATTAGTTAGAAAACCAGTTTTGTGCACAAAATCCCTTGTTGCTATGTTACCATAGATATTTATAAGAGAGAGTCCCAGTGTGAGCCAAAATCTGTTGATGTAAATATTCATAATCCAGGTAAAACAAAGAAGTAACTAGGCATATGTGGAGTCTTCACCAGGTGTTTCCTCTGCTCTGTATAATTATCTAGTCCAGCTGCTCTAGGACCAGTAGTCTGACCCATTCATTTCTGATCTACATGATGGGCATTTCTTCTACCATCCCAGCTGGCAGGTGTGGTCCAGGTCCTCAGCAGTTCTGGAAGTGCTGAAGGATCCTATGAAACTGAAATACAGACTGAGGCTGCTTTGTAAGTCTGCCCATGGCACAACAAATTGAAGGAATTGCAAGGTATAGGCAATGCTTTAAAAATTGATGCAGTACTTTGCTGTCTAATTTTGTGTGCTTCTGCTATCCCCCATTCTTAAACAGAGAATTCACTCTCTGTAAGAGAGGCACTGTGATAATCCCAAGGTAATTATACAGCAAAGAAACTAATTTGCTGTTACAGTTTGGAATAGTAGATTGGTTACTGCAGGTGTTAGAAAAAGCTTGTAAATGGCGAGAACCCCAACCTGTAGTATATGATGTCTGTTCCTCATTTCCAAAGATTGCTAAATTAAGTCTTCAACATTCCTTGATTTTCTCTCTTTAGGGGCACTGCATTTTTCCTTTGAGCTTTGGCCATCTATTTGTCCCTTTTCTGTGGCCATCTTGTGCTCTTTCCTCACCCTTGCACACCTTTCTGGAGGCCCATAGGGAAAAAAATATGAATGTCAGGTATTTTCCAATTTGGAAAATGCTAAACAAACTGGAGCCTTATAGGCTTGTTACCCTATGAAGACAGCCTATCCTTTACATATGTAAACGTAGAACAAAATGATAATGGAATTGTGTAGGTTTGGCTCATGTGATTCATTAGTTTGGAGGCATATATTCTGGAAGCATACTATAGTTTCAGTGTCATCAGACATGAAATGACAGCGTGCTTAGAACTAATGCATTAGATTGGTACAGTGATAGAAAATCAGCTGAACACAACAAATGTAAAACAGAAGATGGGGGATCCACTAAATGAGAAGACATGAGATCCACTAATAGCCATCTGACACAGGGAGCCATGTGGATTGTCTTTCAGTGGAAACTGAACAGTGCCCTTTGTGTTGCTACAGTGTCCGGCTCTCTATTTCCTCACCTTTCTGTCATCCTTCTAGTCATCACTGCAATAAGTTTAGCTAGGGAGGACATTTCATATCTTCTTCTTAGTTGTGGTGATGGCTGGGACCTAATATTTAGCAGGATATATGAGCAAATATCTACCACACAGTCTATAACAGCACAAAGTGTATCTTAAGCAGAGACATCTCACGCATTTTACATGATCAATCAGCAGCATATAAACACCAGTATATAAATTCTATCTTATATACTTGAATGTATTGCCAAAAGCTGGCTTTAAAACTATTATTGTAATGCAAGTTTGGGTCCTAGTCCTGCAGCCTGATCATGGTACCCAGGAGTCTTGCATCTGTTCATGGTTGTATTCTTTTTTCTCAGTCACAGCAGCAGTTCAGTGGTCCACCTACACGGACCAGAATGTAAGACTGGGGCCCAAATTTATGCACCATCTGCCCTTGGTCATGCATGCCAACTTTTATAAAAATCAGTCACTTTTTCTTTCTGAAGAGCTCCCACATTAAAAATGCCCCCATTTAAGTTTGGAACTTACAATGCAGCATTTTTTTTTAAAATGATCTGTTTTTACAGGTTTTTGGGTTTTTTTTGCTTGTACTAATATTCAGTTTGACATTATTTTGGGTGGAAGATGGCAACTCAGCCTGAGGCATGACAAAATAGACAGAAACACACCACCTGCTGTGCTCTGTTGCTTTAATATTGTACTGTTTAATAAGAAAATGACCCCAAGTGCTTGGATGACAACTCCAAAATGGACCATAAATATTCTGTACATAAGGAAAAGCTGAAAGCTAAAGTACACTGCATAATATTGCTATGGTGCAAAAGGGAATAGGAATACATTCAATTTGCCTAAGTATCTAGTAGTGACAGCCACTAACATTTGTTTAGGAGAAACACCAAGTGGATGTCTGTTTGTTAATAAATGAATGAAAAGAAATATGGATTACTGTGCAAATGGACATTAGAGGAGCACAGATTTTGGTTTGATGTATAAGACACATAAAGAACCCAATTCTGGGCGCTGCTAAGTGATTCTTGCAAAATGCTGAGCCCCTGCTAATTTCAGTAGGAGTTGAGCAAACTCAGCACCTGGCAAGGATGGGTCTATCTATATTTAAATATGGAATGAACACTCATCCAAGTGGATTCGCTTATGATAAACTGATGCAGCCTAGAAATTACATGTTTGGTTAAATTGGGGTAATCACAAAGAGGGAGACGCTCAAATAAGCCGTGATAATTGGTACAACAATGTCTGTTTCCTCCTTCTGATCTTGGATCCTCCCTGAGGATTCTCTCCTAGCCTGCATTAATTAAGAGAAAGCATGTGACTTTTCTTGCAGCCTCTGACACCAGGATGACCTTTCCCTAGGTTGCTCGTGAACTCCTGCTACATCAAACATGCATTTTACTGTACAGGACCCTTTATCCACCAGACATGCATAAACAACACTGAATAATATTCCTAACCAATTATTAAAATGCACAAAAAAAAAGTTATGCTGTTATGACAGATGACTGAATAGTTCATAGGGAACAATTTGTCTGATGAACAGGAGCTTTTATTTTGGTGATCCAAACACTTTTTAAAAAAAGTACTCCTCCCTTGAAATTATGTGTTCATTTGCTGCAAATAAGGATTGGTTGTTAGGTTGTTCTCAAGGCTTCTGTCATGAGCGTGTGGCATTTAAACCTGCTGGACAGAAGGGCCAGGGGTCCTGGTTTTGCCTCCTGAGTGTATATGTGTAACTCTTTTGAATCTAGCTCATCATGTAAAAGTTGGTTCATTTTACTGTTCCTTCATACTTCCTAAGACTTTTAAAAAACGTTAAAAATAATAATTTCAGGCTCTGTTATGCTGTTAGGGAGCTTGTCTCCTAGAATATGAGAAGAAATTAAATACAGAAAGAGCACAGATGTAGTCAAGACAGATGGAACATTTATCTTTTTTCACAAGTATCTACAGAGCAGTTTCTGATGTGTTCACCTCTGTTTAATCAGTCACGTTCTCAACATTTTATTACTCCAAGAGTTTGAAACAGCATGATGTTGCACATCAGGAGATATTCCCAGAACTTTAAACCTCCACCAAAATTACAAGGGGAATTTCCATTATTTGACAAAAAAAACCCTCCAGCAGCTGACCAAAAGCAAGTATGTATGTAACTGCATACCTGAGTACTGCCTCTGTGTAGCCAGCAAACACGAGGTACTGGCATCTGCTGTGGGAACATGAGGTCTTAGCTTGGGCAAATTGGAACGGACCACGTGAGGCCGAAGTCCATGTTGCTTGTGCTGGTGACTCTCTGTGAGACACCTTGACTCCAGGTTATCTCTGAAAGGTACACATGCTGTTTGGCACATGTTCCCAGTATGCCAGAGATTAAAAAATAAAGTGTGGTGAGAGATGCATGAGAGAGACAACATTAAGCTACACTCAAGTATATCCTCTTTGCAAATATATGTTTTCTGGCTCTATGTAGAAAATGTCCTGCCCGGTAATGAGTGGCATCACAGACAGAAGCAACACTAAATATCTGTTGATAAAATAGGAATGAAAGCTGTCAGTTAAGACATTGCCACTTCTGCTTGACTTTGCTTTTCATTCTGTGCATGCTGGCCCCTGCAACAAACAGATTTCCATAAACTCTGGTTTATCCTGATGAAACTCCTCCTTACAGTGATTTGCAGTGCATTTGCAGGGCAATTATCCTTCCCAGTCATTCTTGTTAGTGCTAGCTGAGTGTGTGAAGCCAGTTTTAAGAACAGAGAGGAACATGGATAAGGCTGGGGTCAGCTCCAGTTCACAGGGATATTTCCTATATCCTCTGAGCTCTGCCTTGGAGCTGTCCTCAGTGTGGTTTCTGCAACGCTGTGGCACAGAGAGTCATTGTAAGACAACTTCATGCTATGCCATTGCAGGGAGGCGTAGGTACATTACAACTCTGCACAAATATGCAACTGTAGGAACATCCTGCTGTCAAAGGACAGAGGTCCCAGCTGTGACATGAGGTAGCCCTGTATCAGTGTGGACTCTTGCCCTCACAAGTAGTGCTGCTGAGGAAGGTGCATGAGTCTGTGTAGCTGTGGGGCCCCGGCTAGAGCAAGGGCATCCAAAACACCTACAGAAAATATCCCTTGTCATCAGTTCTACATGTGTTTGTTTAGTTTTTTTCCATGCCAGTATCTTTTCTAAAATCTTTTCCTGTTCACATTCTCTGATATTCGATTTTACATTGGTGGTACTGTAAATACTTTCTGGCATATCAGTTAGGCTGTTTGGGTGAGTCACTGTAACAAAATGGCTATGTTGCAGGGAACTGGATATCCCTCCTGCAGTGCCCTGCTGTTCCAGTGAATGCACCAGCAGCAGAAATTTGTGTGGGTGGTATCTGCATCGCCCTTTTACCTCTGTTTTCTCCTCTGTGGGCTTTGCTCCTGATCCACAGCATTCCAGATGTGGGCATCATTCTTCTGCATGTCTGCTTGCTTGAATGTAGCTGCTTTATTTTAGCATCATTTGTATGTACTTTTCCTTGCTTCCCATTCAGCTTGCCTTTAACTATTCCAATACCTGCAAACTCTTCTGTGTTGGTGCCTTTCATCCCAAACAACTCCACCTTCTTGTTTGTTGGTTTGTTTTTGGTTTGCTGGGGCTTTTTTCTCTCTTAGCAGGACATGGCAGTTCACTTGTGTTAGGGGAGAACTCCTCTACTTCCATCACTACACAGCATAAAGCCTGTTCAACAAGCCCTTTCTAGATTCGAACATTGATAGCTGGTATCGCCGTCTTTGCTGGAAATCAACTGACACAAACAAATTTTCAAAGGAAGATGTTAATGAGATTTGAGCTGAAAGGCTCTTCTATGGGCCTATGCACGTTTGTGGGTATGTATTGTCACAAAAGCTGTATGGTCACAAAGAGCCATTGATGAGCTTGGTACAGCCATTTGAGCACCTATTTTATTATTATCTTCACTCTCAGGGATTAAAAAAAAACATTGTCTTTGTCATTTTAAAATTACACAAGCACAAAAAAGTATATGCTGAGTGGTTTAAAAGCATTCTTTTTAAATCATATATAAATTAAAAGCTGCTTAATTTAAAAATGTATTTTTGGCTGAGGTACTTAACGTTGAAAAGTGGTTACTCAGCATGTAAAGTACCATAAGTACATTTCATAAGAATTTTTATGACATAACAAATTTTTTAAAACGGTTATTTACACAATAGTTCCTGATGGCTTGCCATTAGAGTTTATCAGATCAATAATCAATGTTCTTAAAAGTCACTTCATTCAAATTTATGTAATCTACACTATAAAAAGATCAGGTAATGTATATTTACATCAGAAAGCATAATAGCTCCATTAAAAGTGTTAAGGTCCTCTATTTGAAGTCTTGAGCGCTTCTGTGAAGGATTTTTCCATTATTTTAATCACTTAAGGCCCAAACAAATTAATGCCACCAAACTTCACTGAGGTAGTGACAGTCATCTCTGATGATAAGCACCTTTGGCAAGTTTTTGAATGGCGGAGGGGGCAGGGTGTGGCACAGATTTACCTTTAAGAATATGTCAGATTGAAAGATGTGGCTTTACAGCTTTTTTGGTTTCCTCTAACTCCTCTGGACTGGAATGATGGGTCACAGTGGCCGGGTTTTCTGTTGTATGGTTTCATGGATTGTGCTATGTTCGTCAATTGTATTTTAATTAATGGCAAGAATGCCTACTGCCCAGATAGGTATTCTTTGAAGTTTTAAATTAAAATACCTTAGATATTTGGCTTAATAACCGTTTAGTGCCTTAAAATTACATTCATGTTTATTCTACAAGCTCTGTCATGCTACAATTGAATATGCCCATTAGCATGAACGGAGCAGGATCTGACTTCAGGAGAGATTCTTTTCACACTAAGGGCTTGATCCTGAAATCTGCAGTCATGAGAGAGCAATCCCGTTTTATTTTAGTGGGTTTGAGTAGGTGACTAATGGTACTTGTGGGGACACTGAAGGGCCAGGTCTTGTTTTGGTTGCTGTTTAAATGTCAGCACTTGTCAACAGTTATCGCAGCAGGGACCTGTACTTCTTTTTCCTTACAAGAAGGATACTGTATATTACACAGGACGATGGTTAGCAAATGTTGACTTCTGCTCTATCCTTTGAAATGTTTATTGAGGTCTAAGACTGTAGGCACCTAACAGTTCATTTAAATGTGCAGCAGTCACAGCTGTGCCAATCTGATGTTTGCTAACATTGTGCTGTTGAATTTTTAAATGTACAAAAATGAAGAAGGAAAACCAGAAGAAAAGCACGATTTATTTTTCCCAGTAGCAACTGTAATTGCCACTGTGGACAAGTCTATAGTGAAGATGTTCGGGCATATACTGAGAAGCAGATCTTACACAGCCTCAGCATGGTTTTCTGTTCAATTTAAGTTGAAGCCAGCCATGCAGAAAGAGGAAGAGTTGCTTTGTGTCAGCCCAGGCCCTGTGTCCCCACAGTTCATGTGGCTCTAGGAATGCTTCAGCCACAAAATGAGTTTGATCAGCTGATCTGACTGCAAACTGATTATGGAAAGAGATGTGTGCAAATGGTGAGAGAAGGCAAAATTGGGAAACGCTTTTGTAACAGAGATGCCCCATTTGCGGACTGCTGAGAAAATGGAAGCAAGTTGTAAGAGCAGAGAGGACAGAAGAAAAAGAGAAGGGAACAGACACTGCTCGATCTATAGAGGAAGCTGAGTATAAGAAAGAGACCTTAACTTGCTGTTGATTCAAGTTCAAGGATTACTTCAGCAGAATTAAGAAATTTTATTGATAATGTGTACAAGTGCCTTATTTTTTATGTGTTTGTATGTTTCTTGAGTCAATTAAGGCAAACTGATGTAAGATACAATTGGAGTTTAGAACCCTTCAAAGGTCATACTTCTGTTTGTTTCTGTTGCCACATGTCCCAGAAGAATGGACTATAATCCTAGTTTACCCTGGGTAAATACAGTTGTGGAGGCTAAAAATATATGAGCTCTGTAGTCCAGTTCTTCTGCAGATGTTATAGGTCCTTACTAAGAATCACACCAAGGAAGTGAGGGTGAAAGAGAGTGAGGATGTAAAGAGAGGGTGAAAGAGAATGATGCCACCAAATCAGTTTAAAACTAGAGATAATCTGAATCCCTTGCTCTGAGAGCATAGGTGGGGGGTACCCCCCAGGGGAAATCTTTCCAGGAAAGTGACTGGAGCTTTAAGAGACAAAAAGAAAAAAAAATCCCTGGCGTCAGGAAAGCTGTCTCCAAGTAGTGTTCGACACTGCTTGGATCCCACACTCTATACAGAGCAACTGTTTCCCCATAGTAATTTATATAATTATAACCTTGCTTCTCCCTTCACCTTAAGAGTGGGAGGTTTTGTAATTTTTGCTAATTTCAGACAGATCTCCCACTGTTTCATGAGGAAAACTTTATATAACACAAGTATTTCTGTGTGGTTAATGTTTTTAAAGCTGTGTTTGAATTTTTCATGTATGATAGGTTATTTTCTTTCCTTCAGTGGTTGAAATTAAACCAACGAATTTGTGCTGCTCACAGTTTAAAAATTTGGCCATTTCAGGCAGCAGATGTGACAGGGTCTGGGTCTAGTGGGAACTTTACTGGTGGCTTTGTTTAAGTTGACATTGGCTGGGTGGTCAGTCCTCGAACCAGTGAATTATTAAGCAGACCTGAGTTCCAGCAAAGATAGTGGGACCTGAGGCAGGCACAGTGCATGCAGTGGTATGCAGCAGTTTAGTATAGTGATATCCAGGCTAGTTCAGATACCAGGAAAGTACAAGTGAATCAGCATGCTCCCCTGATTTTTCTGGGGTAATGCTCAGCTAAGATGCAAGAGGTGTCCACAGTACCTCAGGTATCTCTATGGACTGCATCATATAAACTTACCCTCAGGTTCAAGCAGGACCTGCTCAGCAAAGTCAGGTCATATGTGCGTATGTATGCTTTCACTGTAAAAACAAAGCAATAAGTGCCGATAGTCGCCCAGTTTTACTTCTTCATTACAGGCTGTGGTTTCTTGTCTAGTTCTTTCCTTCTCAAGCAACGCTTTAAATCTTTTGTTTGTCTTCCCTGCTTTGGCTGCACTTTATCAGTGTTTGAATGAGGATGACATCCAGGAAATCCTCCTCTTGTACTGCCAGTTTGCCAGGAGCTGAAACCAGCTGAAACCCAACCAGATATCAATAAAACCTGTAATTGGAGAAAAAGTACTGAAAATGACATTTATACACTTTGTGAACAAAAAAAGATATAAAGAGGTAGGCAGAAAATAGTCAAGTGCTCTATGAATCACTGCAGGGGTGCAAACAAAATTCCTTAATGACAGAGTTCTCACTGACAAATTCTGTTTGATTTTGCCTCTAGAGTTGTCTCTGCTAATGACAAGCAACTCTGCTTGGAACTTATTTGCCTGAAGTATTATACAGTGCACACTATGTATGAGTGGATGAGAGAAAGAAAGTGAGGCCACGCTGAGACTGCATCCCCACGACAACCCCATTTAATGAATTACTAAGAACGGAGAGAATATTGAACAAAATGTACCTTCCGGTAAAAGCTAGTGGAGCAGCAGTGTGGACATTGTCATGTGGCACTACTACAGTCAGCAGGGAAAAAAGATTTGAAGACAGACCCATGGACGGGTTTAGTCTGATTAGATGTAGTTACTTACCTCCAAGTTAATCAACTTTGGCTACACTTAGCAGTGGGAAAAACATGAGTCTTCATTTGGTCAGATGAAATTGCCATTAAAGAAAATTATAAGGGGAGCCTTTAGTAGTTGGTTCACATTTAAACATTTAGACTAGAGATACCTAAAGTAAGGCGAGATAAATGCCATCTTAGTCCCCACTGTATATTCTCCGCTATATTGGAAAAATAACTACCCAAAAATTCAAAGACAAAAAAAGCTGTTTTGAACAAAAACAGGTACAAAAAAGTGTCATATCATGTCAGTGGAATTGCTACACTAAAGCAGGTCCTCCTTTCCCTCAGACTGCTTGAAACCTAAGTGAGAAAAGTTCCACCACTGGAAAACATTGCATGTGAAGGTCCAGAAAATGGGCATATCTGTTTCTTTTTTACTAATTGGCTTGTCACTGATTAACAACCATCTGTGAATTGAGATGTATTTATTTAATGGCTTGATCATTTTATTCATTAATTTTACTTTATATTAGAAATCCAATTCAACATCCATGTTACACTTCAAACTCAGAAGTAACTGGCTGCAATGTTTTGTTCTAACACTTGTCAGGTCAGATTCCTCAAGACGTTTGTACAAGTAGCTCTATTGAGGCAGATGGGACTGCTGAAAATATTAGAAGCAAAGCTGGGCTTGGTATGTAGTTATTTAAATGACACTCGGTTGCTTAATGGATTGGTAGACTATGTCTAAACTGTGAGATGTGGAGCTCGCATCTTGCCATGTCTGGACTCCACATCAGGATGAAATCCAGGCATGCACCTTTCTCAGTCTGAATGGCAGCCTGGTGTCTGTTGGAAGAGGAGAGGGGAAGGAAGAAGCTGCGATGCTCTCTGACAGGTCCCTGGTATAAATTTCTTGGGATGGGGACAGAAAGATGCATCACCTTGCATATTTTATAGAGTTGTAGGAATCATACCTGTCGTGTTCAGTGTCCATTCATGGTCATGTGTTAATAATTAAGTTGTTTTCATTTGATATCTAAATATGTAAAAGTGGTTAGATTTAAAGTTGTGGGGTTTTTTTTCTCGGATAGGCTAGCATCTGTAGCACATGCATATACAAACAGATCACTGCAGCAACAGCATCTGAGAAGAGATGCAAGTATTTCATGAGTGATGAGTATTAATTTATCCTATAGACATGCCCTGTTTGGTCTGGAGAAGACTTGGAGTGCAGGAAGGGAGAAACTAAAGAAAAGTTTGTGCTGCTTGTGTGTTGCATGTTTAAAGGAAGCATCTTAGTATTCAGGACTCTCGAGCAGCCAGTTCCCTTAAATGCTAAGTTAATAAGAAAAGGTTTTTACTTTCTTTTTTAAAAGAGTAATATAAGCCAGTAAATTGCAGGGCAATAATTGGTCCACAATCAGCAGAATTTTTCAGTTGTACTAAATCTCTATCAGCATAAATCAAAACAAGTAACCATAAGCGTAATGCAAAGATTCCCCAACCTGGAGTTCATCCAGCATCTGCAAATGGAGTTCTGCATTTCCAGACCCCTCTTCCTTCAGTCCATCCAGTACCCCATCTTACAAGAGAGCTTGTCCCCTAAGCACCCATGTTGAGAGAGGGGAAAATGAAACTGGTATTAACCCCTCATATTCAAGGGATCAGGCAGTTTGTTCCTGTGCAACTAGTCTGGAAGCTATCATGCTGAAATACTGTTTATGAACTCTAAAGGAACTTATTTCAGTTGGATAAGGGTTAATTTACAGCCAGAGCTTAAAAGGGCAGAAGAAGAGAGCAGAACAATTGGGTTCAGTGCATGATGGGGAAAAATAAATATCTCACAGAAAGAGATATCTGAAATTCAGATCACATTGAGATGCAAAGAAAGATGTGAAAAGCAGTAGAAGAGTGATTGTATTCCAATTAGATTTCTTCTGCTCATATAAAACAGTCTTGGACTGAAAGTTAATCATCTGATTTATGGATCTTGGGAGCAGTGAAACCCTATGAGCTCCTGAACAATGAGAGGCAAATGAGGCAGAGGGGAAGAAAAATAGAATATTTCTGAGGCTGCGCTTCTGGGGAAAAATAAAGACAATGAAGACTAAACACGCTCTTGCCTTAAAAGTTTAGCTTAGTTATATTCTTTTAAACTTGTGTTCGTGCCATACAAACAAGTTGTCTTTCTTGGCCAAAGCAGTCAAAAGCAACTCGAGAGTCTGTGTGTCACAATGTTTTGGGCACTTGATAAATATATTTCTACAAGGTTTCTGCAAGACCTTCTGCAGTTGTGTTGCCATGGTGGGTTAGTTCATTTATATGATTGGTCATAAGCAATCTGACATCTGATCTGGTCTTGTAAAAGTGTATGTAAAAGCATATGTAAAAGCGTATCCGTTCCTTAGCTGAATCCTTTTAAAAGCATTCCATGCGCTAGTTATACAAAAATTGCTGTCAGCCAAAAGGGAACAGCAGGATTCAACAGCCCTGCTCAGTGACAGGGTTTGAAGCACTGTCAGGTCAGAGACAGGAGGACTGCCTGGCACCAGCTAGGACCCACTTATATACTCTTATTTTTCCTTCAATTAATCCATCAGTAGCTAGTCCTCAGAAATGCAACACCAGGGCATTTGTGGAATGACCAACAGAACAGATATAATGAATCATAGATGCCATTTCTTTCTGCCATTCTTGAGTTTCAGCCATCTGCCCAGACCTGCTGCTGGGACTGTTGCAGCAAAGCTGAGTGCAGGCAGGACAGAGGTAATATCAGTAGACAGAGGACAGTACTCTCAAAAATTTTCTTTTAGATGAAGACACATACCTACAACTGGTAAGTCATATCCATAGTTAGGCCGTTTATGTAAAAGTATCTACAGTAGTATTTTCTACCAAGTTAGGCAAAATACTTTTCTTCATCAGATTACACTAATTCTTCTATTTCAACCCAAAGCCAGGCTAGATTTTCTATCTCTAATCTAAACCCAGAGCCCCCTTTCCACTGCACTGCAGTCCCGTAGGTGTCAGCCTGATCATTTAATGCATTAGTTAGCTGGGTTACAACTCAGGATGAATGTCTGGCCTGAAGGCCCAGATGTTCAGGTCAAACCTCAAAGTTTGCAAGTTGATGCCTGGGCATCATTTATTAATACCTTTTACACCTTTAGTGGATGTGTTCCAACATGAAGTTTTTTACAGACTCCAGGTGGTGGGAAATGCTTTCTCTTTACCAGTGAAGGCTGCTTCTAGGACTTTTCCCCTAGTTTCTGTATTAGTTTACACAGGGTACTGAGACAAGGTCAAAATCTTGATCCTGATTTTCAATACATTTCCTGGTCTGCATACCAAAGAGCTGTTGACAATCTTCCATCTTAACCTTCAGACCCAGTGCAGCTTCCCACCTTTCAGTGGGAAAGGGCTTGCTATCTCTTTCACAGCCAGAAACACACACTGACATATGCGGTAACATTTTCTTCTGCTGCTCTGCTCCTGTGCAACAAGAAGCAGAGCTTAGTCCCTAATTGATTATTTCTATATTCTTAATAGGGACTATTTATAGTCAGAAATTGTCTTTAACAGCCATCTGTTCCTTATGCTGCTCCATACATGCCCTCATCCCTGACCTGAAGTAACCATCCTTTCTTCAAGGAAAGGAGATTTAAATATTCATGCTGCCTAGGTCTTGAATAAACTCTTAATTGGTATCACAATCTCCCACACAAAAGTGGTTTGTTCCTCCTTTAGACTTTCAGCATTTGAAATATTTACTACAGTCAATGAGGGCATGTCTCATCTCACAGGAGATAAAATCTACTTCTTGAAAAAAATTTCATGCGTTCAGGCTTGCATTTCTGAAGAACACTGAAACCTCCACCATTTGAAATGCAGAAAGTGACTTACCCAAGAAAGCGCTCTTAGCATGCTAGACTAATACTGCATTTCTTGTAACTGTGACTGTTTACATTGTGGTCACAACAGGGAAGGTTTAGTAATATCTTGGTGATGGGAAAGCTACAGTCACTCCTGTTTGGAATTCCTAAGGTTACTTAGTCATCCATTCTTTCAGATGACTGAGAACTGACAACTTGAATCAATAGCTCATGCACTGGCTTCCTGTACCATTTGAGATGCCCTAAGATAGGTATCCAGCCCGGGATTCAGCTGCCACTCTGTAAGACCACAAGTCTTTGGCCATATCTGCCAGCCTTACGAAGATGCTCCCAACACTCAAACTGAACTGAACCGTGAACCCTGAACCCTCCTCCCCCAGCTGCACCACCTCATCTCCCACTCCTTAAATGAAGCAACAGACACAAAGAGCTAAAATGTTGGTGCAATTCATGAGCTTCCTTCTTCAAAAGAAATTGTACACCCCACCACCTAGTCATAGCAATCTGCTGAACAAGCACCTAGTGTAGACCAATAAACGAAAGGAAACTGAGAGGTCAGTACAGGTCATTATTTTCACATACCTTTGAATAATGAGGGCATCACATGTCAGCCAGAGGAGAACAAAATGTCACATTCTCTAGCTAAAGGTCATCATCGGTCATAGGTCACAGAAGGGAGGCCAGGAAATAACCTATGAGGTTAGGATGAGTGCACAAAGAAAGGGCAACAAATGTCAATGAAAGCATGCAGCTGTTGTGAGATGAAACAACTGAGGCACCCTTTTGTGCTGACACAGGCTTAAAAAATGTCTTTGCTGACATTTTTTTTTAGTTGGCACTTTTATAGGACATTGACATTAATGTACCCAACCCTGAATTAGCCTTTTCTGAAAGCAACAGTTTGGAAGTTAAGTGCTGCATTTTCCAAAGAATCATAAGCATGACATTTTTATTTCAAGTGATTGATGTTACAGTGGACTTCTAGCACCAAATTGAAGTTTCATTCTCAATCATTGCATCTGTGCTGTGTGATAGCAATCAGAAACAAATGGAGGTGGCAGTCTGCATTGCAGTAGGGTCTGTTGCAAATTCTTCTCGCCTTTACCAACAGTCAGTTGTGTCATTTCATGTTTAATACACAGCATTGTATTTATCTGATTGTTTGTTTTAATTCATGGATTTCAGAAAGGTTGATTTCAGGGCTGCCCCTGCAGTGATGACAAGCACTTGCAGGGCAATCATACAGCAAAATGATAAAGAACAGTTTAGGAATATGTGGAAATATATCCAAACTGAGAGACACCTGCAATTTCTGATGAGTGAGCTGTGTACTTGACTTGTCTGTCTTTTGCTTTCTCTCCTGAACAGCAGAACAATACCATTTTCTCTTGTCAGGTATAAACCTGACAGTCTTACTTCATGGAATAACATGATGATGCCAGGAATGCTCCTTAGATGAACGACTGCTACATCTCCCCCACCTATCTTACTGGGCAACATGTACAAAGAGACTTTTAAAAAAAAAACCAAAAAAGCTTTGTGCTGATATCTGTGTGTGGTTGGGCAGCGTTGCAGGATGAAAGCTATCAAAAATGGCTTAACTCATGCTGAAATGACCATTGTGAAAGTATTGTATACCTACGTTACATTGCAGAAAACAGAAAGACTGTGATCCAGAGGTGGGAGAATGGTAAACTGGAATACAGGATTGTTCCCTCTTATTTTAAACTTTTCCAGTTGGTTATCATATGACATAAGGCTGAGATGAAGACCTTCTCTGTGCTTCAGTTCATCTTCCTGAACAAAGAACACTGACATCTGGTATGGACTGTTTGGGAATTCTCAGGTGATACTAACTTCCAAATTATTCCTGTTGCTGACTTGGCAGCCAAGTTTTTTTCAGAGATGATACGTGAATAATCAGTTGCCCAGTTCACTTTATGTACAAGAAATTGGTTAGAAATAAACAAGAAAACACCCAAGCTCAAGGGTTACAAGAAAGAACTAATTTTCTTCTTTTTACTCATCATTGGCTGCATATTTCTAATCTGAATTCCACCCCCATACTCCCTTTTTTTCTGGTAACTTTCCAAAAACTGTGGGGTTTTGTTGTTTTTTCCTATGAGATTGGCTTTAGTTTTGCAAAGGTGCAAACACCAGCTCAGATTTGCACACCCCTAATAGTCCTAGTGAAACCATAGATCCATATTGATGTACTCTTTCCAAAATCCTGAGGTCAATGTTTTTGTCTCTGTCTGTAGCAGGACAGGATTTTATCCTGTAAATTTCAGCAGAAGTAGAGTGCGTAAGAACCAAGCATCTCTGCAAAGCATAAGATGGGGCACAGGCTGCATAATCATTTCATCAGACCATATTCTGACTGGGCTTATTTACAAGCTGTATTTATTTTAATTATGTTTTCTATCAATTCACTTTTCCTTATTTTGGGTGTGTAACTGGCCACCTAAGAAAGACACCATTCTTTTGGCTGCCAGCTTGACTGCCTCATTTATAAGCAGGGAAAACACTTCTCAGGCAGGTTTGAAGTGTGTTTGCAAAAGTATTTGAGTTTAGAATACCCTTTCTCCAACATTCTTTTAAACAAAAGCCACTCTGATTAATGTTAGCGGAAAAGAGGCTGAAACCTGTTCGAATGTGGCTGAATTGGCATTTCAGAGTTCACAAACGCTCCCACAAAGAATTTTCCCATTACTCCTTCCATCTACGTGTATTTCTACTCTCAGTAAGCTCAAAGGTTCTAGGGATTTTTTATTCTGTTTATGTGCAAAGCAATGTCCAAGAAGTCTCCTTTCCCATCACAGTTCTGTGTTTTTGCTACTCTGTTTAAACAGGTCAGTTACATTACAAGAAAAATGAACTGGCTTTAGGGTTTTTGAATTAATAGTCTATGCATCAAAGATTTACATTTTTTCATTACTTAAGACCAAAATATATTAATTTTGGTTAGAAATGCTTTAGAAAAATATTCTTCAAATTCCAGAGAGTTCTTAATTCCTTTTTTTGGGGGGGAATAGGCTTTACAAAGCCTCATTCTGATTCAGCAGAATCAATAAATAAATAAGATTGCCTCTAAGTTGCAGAAAACTGCGATCAGCGTGCTGCTGTGACCCATCGAACAACCAAAGGGCACTGGCCAAGTCAGTCCCATTTCATTGTCATTACTGGTATTATGGTGACTCTGGGCGAAACCCAAGGAAGGTGAGTCAGAATTCTACAATAAATATTGTAGATCAAATGCTGAAGAGGCTTTGCCCTTACAAGTACATTATACAATACTAAACACATATACGCAAGTGCTGAGTTAAAAAGAAGTCAGTGACTTTAACATGCCGTATCTATATGGAGGTCATTGCACCTCCTTTGAAAAGTCATTTTTTTCTAATGCCATCTGCTTTTCTCATGATTTTTGCCCCCCTCAACCCATATAAAATGGATGTGTATTCAATCTTGAACTAAGCATGCTTGCAATGATTGAGAAATGTCTAAGGTCAGAGCTTACAAAAAATTCATAAGGGAAGCAGCAGGCATAAAAGAGAGAGGTTTTTTTTAACAGAGGGTTCATGAGCCTCTGTATGAATTGGGCATGACATATTCATGTTGCTGACTTCATTTATTTAATGTGGCTCCAAATAATTGATACCAGTACAGTGATAAAAGTACAGAGACTTCACTGCCGGAATTGCGATAATGAAGAGCCTCCCTGCTGATTTCATTCATGGGGCTGTTAGTCTGCTGGGAAAGACCTCTGATGAAAACTGGGCTGCAACAAATGCCATAAAATAATCAAAGGCACAAAGACCTTTACCTGAGGGGAGCGTGGTTAGGGAGTGATTCAGGGCGGCAGAGGGAAAAGAGGGAAAATTGCATTAGCTGAAAAGCCAGGTACAGCTTTTAAAAAAATCTGATCCAAACTGCAAGGACTGTGTTACATACAGAAATCTGCTGCATCTTTGGAACCGGTTCCAATTATGTGGCTCCAACAGCTAGTTAACTGGTATATCAACTGAGCTTCTTACCTTGCTGAATGTAGTTCAAACTTACTTTATCCTCATCTACCAGCCATTTGTTCTCTCTGCCTTAGACTATGAGCTCTCAGGAACAGCAGCTGTCTTTGTATTATATGCTTAGCACATGGGCTCCCTGTTTGGGCTATGGAAAATGATCATGTAGGCTCAAGACAGACATACAGGTGCTGAAACGCAGTTGATGTCGAGAGGCCTAGAGAGGAACTGAATATTAATATGAATTTAAAATCCTTCCCAAGCAAAAATCCCATTTGTCAACTCTGCTCATTTGTTTCACTTCCTGTAAGTGTGTCAACAGTTGATTAAAATTCATAAATGTGCAGCAGAGTTAGTGGATAAACGTTGAGTTATTATTTACATATCAGAGTGCACTGAAGGCAGGCACCTAGATGTGGAAAATTGTGTCAAGAGTAAAGGACCATGATATGAGTTACTGGCAGGACAGACTCACCAAAAAATCCACAATGTCCCTGTGTAAACTCTGCTAGTGATTAATCACCTGTTACAAAACATTAAAATAAATAAATAAAAATGCCTCTTTCTTACATCCCACATTTACCTAGCTTCAGCTTCCAGTGACTGCATGTCTTGATGATTTTTTCTCTACTAGGTAAAAGAGTTTCTGCTGTCAGAAATCCATTCCTCGTGTGGGTCATTGTGAATTATGATCAGATCACCTTAATTCCCCTTGCTGTGCCTTCTCTTCACTACATCTATGTTACCAAGCTGTCTTTATTGCATTGGTACTTCAGATTCAAAACCTGGTTCATAGCGTTTTGCATCCTTCTTCCAGTCCTGAAGTTACTATGAAGCATTTAAGGATAACTCCATCCCATGTCTTCAGCTACTCTTCCAAAGCTGCAGTGTCAGCAGCTCTAGTCACAACTTGTTATGAATAACGTCTTATTCATCTTAAAACAAAATGCACTTTGAGTGAGTTCACAGGCACCTACAACTCCTTCTTCTGCAAATTGATTGTTAGGAGGTGCCTGAAGAAGGCAAGGTCACAGCTGTAGTGCACAGTTATGGGTCACACATGTGGAATTGGATGAGGAATTAGAAAAGGCATTCTGCTAGTGGAGTTTAACTGGGTTTTTTAATCAGATACATTTGTTATGTAGCATTCTTTAAATTGGACAGACGAGCAATTGCTGAATAGCACTGTATCTATGCTTGCAACGGAGTCTGAAAATGGTGTGAAAAGGAGTAGCTGCTGGGATGAAAGAGATGGAGCTATTGCAAAAGTGGCTCAGAAATGCCACTGTTCTCTGAGAAAAGGGTACAGAAAGAGCTGTTTACAGCGCTGAACACAAGAAAATCTTAGTATGGGACAGAAATAGTGCAGCAAATATGGAGACATCTTCCCACTGCTGAATGAGAACAAAAACATCAGCACAAATAGGCAACAGTGAACATTGTGTGCCAAACAAACATTGCCACTAACACTGTGCTGGCTGCCTTTCTGTTGACAGAGCTTTCTAGTACAGGCAAAGCAAATTTGGGGAATAAAGGCACAGTGCGATGTGCATGTAGTGATACAGCTGCCCTCATCTCTATTCTTTAAGAGAAAAGGAAGAAACTTAGACACTTCTTCCCACTAATTAAATTGTCACACTTCCTAAGAGCTGGGCCTTGCCCAGATTACAGGATTTATACTGCTGAGTAAAAGAGGAGCAGCTAGCCACTAGCGTCCAGACTGGTGACACAGCTGAACTGTTAGTTCGCATCTGGCTCTCTCTGGGACCTCTCCAACAAAGCTCTGCCTGAGGCACAGTTTGGATTTGTTTTGGGAGGCAGCTCACACCAGCGATCCTGGCTAACAGATGGCAAGGACCACACTGCACTGAGTTTGACTTCTTCCATCCTACACAGTCCTCTTTTGTACCTTTACACACTCCCATGCGACAACCATGTGGCATGCAAAGCACCCTCCCAGCTCCAAGCTCAAGACAGCACTCTGGTAGTCTGAAGCACTATATAATATGCTTTGAACTAGTATCCTCAACGCCAAGTAGTAATAGGCATGAGAAGTACCTCACAGGGCATGAGACAGGGGACCAAGCACTGTGTAGTGATGGAACAGCCAGTCTGCTCTAGCGGGAAAATAGCCCTAATGAGCTCAGGAGCGAGCCAGTTGGTGCCACTCAACTTTTTGTGCCAGGTATTGTCCCCTGGCTCTCCTTTACTTGGGTGTGCAGAAGCATCCAAACTGTTTGAAGGCCAAACTCAGAAGTCCACTGCTATTCAGTGAGAAGACTGGTGTTAAATGAGTACAACTGGGGTTAGGCACTCACCAGATAGCAAGAATAATTTTAAAGAGAAGAAAATAGTCGTGTAATAATAGTTATACCTATTCCTATTCCTAATTTAGCCAGTAGAACTGTAATGGTTAATTTACAGTGACGTTAGAATAGGTGGAAAGTTTTCATTAAAGCTATTTTACATTGGCAAATTTCATTATGATGAATTATTTGAATAAATAATAAAAAATAAATGATGTTACTTGAATAAATAACAGCAATATAATGGTAACAATAACAACTGAAAAGAAACAAAACACCATAGCAAAGCAATGCTTTGGCTTTGACTTATTACGCACAGAAAGTTTTGCTTTATTTAAAAATCAGCTGCTATTTGAAATAGAAAATAAAAGGATCCAAGGAAGGATCTAAATGTCAACAACACATTTGGATTTAACCATTTTGGGCAAACTATTTTCAGAATTTAATTTTGTACAATGTTTGGATTATTTTTTGGGTTTGTCCCCGCTTAATTTAATATGAATACTTAATATGATCTTTTATATGTCAAAATTTTTCAATCCTGACATTTTTAATGGAATGGAAAATCCATTTGACAATTGACTTTAATTTGTATGCTTTTGAATTGTTGTATCAGCTTTTGGCTTCGTGTTCATAATGTCACTTAGCGGTGGCACTCTTCGTTCTTGAAAGAACAACTATTACAAATACACAATACTTTTAAAATACCAAAAGATAGATAAGCGCTGTCGGTGTTCCCTTAGATAAACCATCTGCAGAAATAGGATACAGGGAAGAAGAAAAACACCGACTCGAAGGCTTCTCCGTGGCAAGCCCTTGTCCATTTGCACTTGCTCTGCTCAGTTCTTGAGTAGTATCAGTTGACAGAAGTCGGCCTCCCAGGAAATTACTATCAGTGTCAGGCTGGCTAACATCAAACCAGTACAATACAGATTAAGAGCCTGATGCAATTTCATCTTGAAAATGACTAAGTCAGGACTTGGAGTGATTGCTCTGGAAAGCAGAGGTTCAGCTAAAACTAGCTACAGTTGCCAGTAATGTATTGATTTAGTATGCCAGCTATAGCATCGATTATCCTCTGTCTGATTCAGCCCTCTGATTTCTGTCTACTGGAAGTGCAGAAAAGTCTCTCATAAAAAATATTTTGGCTCTTCTGCATCCTCCCACCAAATAAGCCCCCTACAAGTTTAAGGAATGCTTCACCATAGACAGAGCCACTTCAGATGACCAGAGTTTAATGTTTCTGAAATAAGGTTTCCAGCAAGGGCTGCACATATTAATAAGGTCAATTGAGGGCACACCTGCAAATGCAAGGGTATTGACTACAGGCAAGTTAACCTCTCCGGGCATGATCTAACCCATCTAATCCACTGCCCTTTTCCCCCTTAGTAATAAGGCAGCTGGACTCCTAAAGGAATCTGGTTTAATTTCTTTTGCATTATGGACTTTTACCTCCTGATGTTACTATATGTTAGATTTGCTAAACATGAGCGTAGCAGTTAGATAATTTTTAAAAGCTAATTGTATTTCTTGTGCTAATGAATTATTCATAGTATAATCATATAAATCCACTCTCCACATTGATGCTTTATTTTGCATACTAATCTGGACATTCTGCATTTTCCAGGTTTTGATCTAGAGGTGATCTTTGATATTGACCTATTCACTAATACAGGGTTTATGTTGCCCTCAGAGTTCTGGTTTTTTTTAATGCAGCCAACTAGTGCATACATTCCATTAATATATGAGAGACAGGCTTTGACTCATGACTTCTTCTCTAACAAACCCTCCAGTTGGAACTGATCAAGGGCCTCTCGGAGATTTTCTAGGAACCAGTGTAGGTATCTCTGTAGGCTAGCTGTGACACCTGTGTACCCAGATTTCACACCCTAAATCCTCCTCTGAGTTTTCTCTACTAATATCAGTTCTTTTTGCTTCAAGAGCCAGAGCAATGCATCCAGAAGTCCCAGGAAAGTCATAGAAAGGGAAGGATGTTACCTTGATCTAAAAACCCAAAGTATTGGCAGTTGTATAATGCTAGGTGCATAATGAACATTGTCGCTATATTAAGGCAATGCATGTAATCATTATGTCCAAGATCTGGCCTCTTTTTTGCCAGAAATACTTTATGTTTTCAAAGTTCTCATCGGCTTCAATCAGCAATGGTTTAAAATTGAAATGGTGAAAAAAACCCCTGTTGTTTTAACTTTTTAATTTTTTTTTGAGGACTTAATATTACATGAAAGAAAGTGTGTGGTTAAAGTTGTGTTGAGAGTGAAAGAGGGAAGTAATTCTGTAGAAATTGACAAGCCAATTGTAAGATGCGACAGTTTTGTTATTTGCAAACCTCAGTCACAGCAAGCTTTGTTCACATCCATGAGGAATCCTTCTGGAACAAGTTAACATTATCAAGCTCATTGTTAAAAGATGCTCAGAAAATTACACCATAGCTTATATATTTGCATCACAATCTCATACCTTGTTGAAAGAAGAATATTTCTCAGTAATATTAGGATAAGATTTTTTACTAAGAAAAATTAATCTTGAAGAATAGTGAGACTACAGTCTAACAAGGCCTTACTGAGGGATTGAGATTACCTAAAGGAAATTTTCCATCATCCTCAGAAGCTGAGATGTATATTATCAATGAGATGGAGAAACAGAAGGGAAGCCTTCCCTGAAGTAACCTGTGAAATTTTGGCCTGGTGTTGTTGATAAGAGGCTGTTACTGTAGTCTCAAAATGAAAACCCGATTCACAGAATCACAGAATCACAGGTTGGAAGGGACCCCAGGGATCATCCAGTCCAACCCCTCCAGGAAGAGCAGAGTCTAAACAAGACGTCCCAGCACCCTGTCCAGACGACTCTTGCTTGAAGGTGTCCAACGTGGCCGAGTCAACCACTTCCCTGGGGAGATTATTCCAATGGTTGACTGTCCTCAGTATGAAAAATTTCCCTCTGGTAAGTATATTCAGTATAGGATGACAGGTTTCCTTCTTATGAAAGCATAATTAGCCAGGAAGGTACAAATTTTCAGGTGAATGTGAAGATTTGACAGACTTTCAGTCCAGTCATTTGAGACCTGACCATTTTCATGTCCAGCACCGAAGTTTCCCATGCCTCAAAAACACCAGGAAAGATTGTGCAGAGGTATAAAATCACTGCTACACAGCTGGCTAAATGAATATCTGATGCAACTTCTGCTAACATGCATGGATTTTATGATCATGCCTGCAACCAGAGGACTGAGGAGAAATGTTAACTAATCTGAAGGAAAAAATATTGCCAGAGGCCAGCTGCTGTCTGAATTGCTAGAACAGCTCCAGCCAGCAAGACTACTCTTAGCAGTTTTATCTCCCAGGTGCCTCAGGAGTACTTCAACTGTGATCAGGGAAAAGTGCAATTCCAATAACAACTTTCCTGGTTAAGAGGGTGGCTAGAGTAAGGGTCTCTCTGCAATGTGATTGTAAACTGGCTTGGGGTGTAGGCTTTGTTTTAGTGTTGCTACGAACTGTGTGCTATTATTAGCAAATACCCTATGAACTTTTACAACGGTTTGCAATTCAGTCCCAAACCCTTATTCATCATCCCTAGAAATAACAGGTGTTTAAAGAGAAAAGAGGGGATGCAGTAATGACAATAAGGCCACACCTCTGTAATGTAGAGGTCTGTTTTGCTTAAAGAACAGCCTCTGCAGAAGGTGACGTCTGAGAAGAGCCTAGGCTGACTTTCAGGTCCCTTGGGAGTACTGCTGAAGACATATATCTTGTCAGTGCAGTTTGTCATCATCCAGGCTGTTAATATAGTTGCTTGATTGCAAGTTTGAGTGTTTTCTTTCAACAAAGAGTCCAGTTCTAATTCCTAAAATTTTTGTTGTTAATTCTGCCCTTTAAGCAGTTGTGTCATATGCAGCACTAAACAATTGACTCACTATTGTAATAATACGGTCTCTAATCACTGAAACAAATGAACCGCAGTAACTTTCAATTTAATTTTGATCCTTATCTTTCAGCTTGCTTAAACTTTCTAATCCTGTGCCTTTCCAGCATTAACAGCTCTGCCCCTAAAGGAACTAAATTTCATAGACATATCTGGATTGGAGGAGCTTATCTCCTTAACATAATACCTGTCATATTAGTAAGCCTAAAGTTCTATCTACTCAGCTGAGTATATATTTTTACAGGCAAATTTTAAAACATTTGAAAGTTAATCAAATAATATATTTTTCTGATAACTTATCCCCTAATCTTATATGATGAACTGTTGGAAAGGGCTAAATATGTGGTAATTAGTCTAATATCTAATCTAATAGTGCAGCATTATTTCAATATGTGACAAGAGTTGCATGCTAAATTTTCTTCAGGCATTTCAGAGGGGCTTGTTTATAGGATTTACAGAAGGAGAATGAAAGGCCATGTAATCAATGGCTTTGTAGCTGAGACAGAGTCACCACGAGGTCACTGTTCGACAGATAAATGATGAATTTTTAAGGGTGATGCTTTATTCTGTAACCTTTTGACTTTAGAATTGCCCTTGTAACAGCCAGCCACGAGCTTCAGCAAATAAGTGAAATGTGAAAAACAGAAAACAAGGCTTATTATTTGTCCTACTTGTTAGGAAAAGCTTCTTTTGTGTGCACAGTGAGCCTAAGTAAATCCTTGAATTGGGATTGTTGTTTTCTAACTAGCATCTGAAAATAAAGCTTGCATCATGTCAAACTCATCCTAATGACTCGGATTCTTCATGTTCGTGTAAAAGATGCACAGTTTGACCAGGACCATGAGGTAATGTACAGTAAATAGAGGATGATGTTAGCGAAAAGATCTTGCTGACAGGAATAATGTGATTCAGCCTCTAATGACTCAGGGTTTTAAGAAGTGTTTTGGAGTAGACTTCAATTTACAGTTCTCCTTTGAATTGCACTTGCTTATCATTAAACCCTGCCAGCTGAAAGCCTCTCTCTTACACCTCAGAAAAGGATAGCGTCTTGCCAGGAAGAAATGTGGATAATGTTTTGCTTAGAGTAATAAATATTCACACACATATAGTAAGTCCCCAAATGCCAGAGATGGCCTCTCTTTTGTAGTGCCTCAAGCAACCCTAGGCCACCCAAGGTGATGGCCAGCCCCTCCTCCTATAGTCCTGCCAGGTGCTGCACCCCTCACATCCCTGGGACCGGGGTCCCTCCGGCTTTCTTTTACAGTTTGTAAATTTTGGTCATTTTCAAAAAACAGCCCCTGCTTTCAGTGTGTCCCCATTTTTTCATGCCCAGATCTGAGGGTTACTCCATCTCGAGTCTCTCATCTAGAAACAGGGAAGGCTGATAGCTACAAGGGAGGCTAACAGGGCTTCCCTGCTTTTGTCTTCAGTTCTCCAAGTCTCAGCATTTATATTCCCAGTGCAGCCCTGGGTTCCCTCTGGCCTCTCAGACCTGTCTTTCACACCAGTGTTATGTACACCTGAGAAGTGAAATAGGAATTCCTAGTGATTTCACTTGGTATTTTTGGTGTCCAGCATTTTTGGTGTCCAGTATTTTCAGAAGTCAGTCATTGCCCAGAGAAAGAAAGCAGGGGAGCCAAGATCTCCCTAAAGGCTGAGCAGCAACAGGGAAGAGCACCCTGAAATGGAACATTTCTGTTCTGCAAAGCAATTCCAGTATTTCAAAATTCTTTGTCCATCACTGGAAAAAGCGCTACACATGCTGAACTCCCCTGCAGAAAATGTATTTCCACCCCCTACAAATAATTAAGAAAAACTGAAGTATATGTTTCCTAACTAGCTAACAAAGTATTTCTGAACAATTGTTTCCCTTGCTTCTTACTGAGCTGCTCTTAGAATACCAAAAGCCTATCAAATTTAAGCTGAGCCTTTTCATTCTTCTAGATGTTAGCTAAACGTCTCCAAGCTTCTGGAAACTGGAGAATTGAGATATTGAAAACCTTCTGCTACAGCCTGGGTTTCTGGGCTCCCACACATGCTGCAGGAACCTTAAAACTTTGTGGGCTGCTAAGTCTGTGATAATCCATACAGAGGGACCGCTACAGAAATCTCAGCCCTAGAAATCTGGGTTCCTGTAGGCAGGAGGCAAAGCAGTTTCCAGTGGCCTCCTTTTTTTCAGCAGAGGCTCATCTAAAGTCATATATTTCTGCAAAACATTCTGCTATTGACAATTTGACCCACTTAATGGAACAGGAAACCAAACCCAATTTTGTTTGGAAATTCCCAGACTTCTTTATACTTTGCCTAGCTCAGGATGGAAAACAACTACCAATGCCTGCAAAATAAGAGACCAATTTTTGAAGTCTTCCTCATTATAATAATGCCTCAGTTTCCCTATCTGTAAATTACGGGTAAACATTCTTAGATTAATATTGTCTCTCTCAATCTCATTAAGATCTGAGGAGCATTTAAGAGTCACTAGACATGCAAAGAATTTATCTTCTCATGCCTTCAATGGGTGATGTGTTGTTTGTGATGCTCTGTGAATCTCCAAACCTCACTTGTCTGACTTAAGACTGTAGCTGGGCACTTTGATGTCTTAGAGAGATAGCCTAAACTCCCCAAAGTAGAAAATCAAGTTGAAACTTATTTCTTTCATGTGGTGTCTTATGAATAGGTGCTGTGGGTGTTACATTTAAGTATACAAGGCTTGTACTTTTGGAAAATACCTTTAACACAGTCTGTGTGGGAGAATGATTTCCCTGCAATCTTTGATTCTCTTCTTTTTCTCAACCACTTACGTTCTTCTAAGAAGGGACTGTGTCAATGGGCATGTGTGAAAGTTGGGAAAACTTTCTGTTCTGTGCTCAAGACGGATGTGATTCCTTCTCTTCTGTCCTTAAGGGTTAAGTGGTTACTCAGATAACCCAGATTCTGCAGGAAAAGACCTCCATTGCAATCAGTTTCCCCTCCATCAAAAAGTAAAATTTGCTAATCTGTCAACTGTGTTGATTCAAAGATCATGGTTTGCTGCTAAACTGTGTGAAGACAAAGAAGGGGGAAAAGCAGCACTCCTGTAACACTTCTAGTTACCAAATTCTCTGCAAATTCTCCAGTCTGTTAATTTCTTTAAATGTGATAGGAACAAGCTCTTCCTCTCTGCCTGTCTGTATCTTCAGGTTGTAAATGCAAGTGAAGGATTACACTTTTTTCTTTTCTGCAACCTCAGCTCCCCCTCAGTCCCTTCTGATGGAGGTCTTTGGGCAATAAGATATATAAATATTTATTGCTCTGCCATAGAAAAGAGTTTATTTCTCTTCCCAGGGGCATTGGCCCCATGAAACATAATGAGTTCTGAATATTTTACTGCATGGTAACTCCAATACCAGTTCCACATCTCTTCATTATACAGCAGCTGAACATTACGTTCCTCCTCAGGGATGCTGAAGTTTTCTCATATTTTCCTAGAGCATGTTTCTCTGGAGTCACACGAACTTTTTTTTACCAACTGGAGGATATAAACACTGAAGTGCAAACAGACTAAATGCCAAGTATCTGAATTGGACCAAAGTGAGCAAACCATCTTAAAAATCTGTTGTAATGAAGTTTGTAGTTATGCAGAGCTCTGTTTCACTTTACACTCAACCAAGTCGAACAGACTTAAAACAGAGAGACTTTTGCTTCAAGAACCAAAGGCTGCTTTCTCACTAAAGAAGAACTTTCATATAGCTGTTGGAGCCTCTGAGACTATTGAATGGTTCCAATTTCTTCTGGGTAGGAGGCAGTGGTGCTATACTCACCTTTGCAAGCTTGGGACAGTTTTACTGCAAGGAGGGCAATGAATGCTGTAGTCCTTGCTGCAGACTTGCTCAGATTCTATGGCTTTAAATAAACTCGGCGGGCCACTGTTTTCTGGCATGCCTCATAAATCTGCCTATATAAGTCTCAGTACATTCTGCCATCTATTACTCATGTCCATATTAGAGATAAAGTAATTCTCTTTGAACTTCCACTGCTGCCAAAAAGCAGAACATCATAATGCAGAACAAATACTTCTTCATGTTATATCCCCTTTATTTCTGTGTTTGACCCTTACATTATGTGGTGGGAAAAAGTTTGCAACTTCTTCTCTTGTTTTTGGAATGGCTTCCGCAAACTTTTTGAACCCAGGTGGAAAGGGAAGCAACTGACTTTGCAATGCTTCCTGAAGTGACTAATATGATTAGAATAATGTTTTGGAACAAGTCTTGCTCTTTTGTTATAAACCCTGGAGCAAATGTGTGGCCGATTAAAATCAATTAGCTGCATTTGTGGGTGAATTGAAAAAATGTGCTTGCTTACACAAGCTTTAAATGAGGCTTTACATCTTTGATACAAAACCTGCACTTCTCTAGAGACTTTGGAATAACCTTCCCATGAAAGTTCTTGTCTGGAAAGTTTCTTGCATAACTTCAGATTTCCTTTATTCCTCGCAGTTTGAGGACACCTCTCCTTTTCTCCAAGTCCAGCAGCCTCCAGAGTCTGCAGATGGACATAAGAAAGGCAGGAAGTGCTATTCAGGTACTGAAATTTGAATCTATTCACTGTTGGGATCCATTTTAGAGGACTAGGCAAAGCTTCAGACATTTCCCTTGCTTGGGCCAGTGTACTTTCTCTAATTAGAGAGGTAGGTTAAGTTATCTTCTCATTGCGGCAATTAACACTTGCAGTGACTGCCAGACAATTTTGTAATGATTCAGGAAGAGCATCCAACTTCAGCGAAAGCTGTAGTGTTCCAGTACTTCTTTGTCAGAGATGAAAGTTCACATTTCAGCTAGGAACAAGCTGCTCCAGAATGCCATTAGACCATCCTTGCACATAGTGCATAGTGTGCTGTATATTAATGTTCTTGCTATAAATAAAACATTAAGTTTATCCCATACATCTGATTTTCACATCTAAGTATACCCTATACAGCCTTGGATAACAGTTGGGCGTGTAGACAAAAAGCATCATAGCAAAGGCAGACAGGAGACTACTCCACCTAATTCTGTGTAACTGAATCTTTCCTGTAGCAGTTTGCTGCAGTGAAATTCACCCATTTGGCTGCCCTATAAACACTGAGACTGCATGTAGCAATGCTAATGAACAGTTTCAGACACTTATTTACAGAACCTGACCGGAAAAAAAATGCTTGTACCACTGTCGGTTTTGTTCTATTTGAATGCTAGACAGCCTCCTGCCTCCTGTAGTCTCAGGAGTGACTCTCAGAGTCAAGTAATAGGAGCAGAGGTGCATTGCTTCGACACCCTGGCATGCACGTGGCTGATAATCTGTTTGGTGTTCCAAGTTACTCTTCCTTTCAAGAGATTTTGAGGATAATCATTTCAGATACAGATAAAAGTTCTCCTGCTTCTCTATGGATCACTTTTTTTAGCTTTTACCTTTACTCACTGTATGTCAGAGCATACTTCATCTCAAGTGCTTCAACTTTTAGGAGAGGTATGAGCCATAATTAGGTGTATGTGGCAGTAGCCTGCTGTTATGCTGTGTTTACACATTACACTTTCAAAAATGCAAAGATGTAGCATAAATTTTATACCAAGACAATAGGCTGCATCACTTTTTCTTTTCATTTGTTTCAGTGCGGTTTAAGACTACCAGGAATCAGCCTGAACTAAATAAAGTAAAGCATATTTTCAACTTAAATAAATGTTTACATACGTACTTGTATTGGTTTATCTGGATTGTTTAAAAGTCTTACAGCTCTCCATCATGGTCAAGGCTTCCATTAATCCTGTACAATCCCACTGAACTCTGTAGACATAAGTGAGAGCAGAGTGTGGCCTATGACATTGTATTGGCAAAAACATCTATTTGAGAAAAGGATTGTTTCAAATAAATCCTACTGAAACTGAAACAAGTCATCTTTTAGTAGACAGTAGTTCTGGAAAACATTAGCCCCCAAAGTGAAGAGTAAGTAAAGGCAGGATTGTAATGGAGTCATAACCAATGCTGCTGAAACTTGGCAAATATATAACATTTAATAATATAAAGTGACAGCAATCTTGAAATTCTAATGATTTAAAGCTATCCACATTCAGAAATAGGTTGAAAAATAACAGAGCGAATTGATAGGATTCATGTGAAAATTCTACTGGTCTGTCTTGAAAGAGTGTCCTGTTAAATTAAATATCATTAAAAGCCTCTAGGTGGGAAGAAGCCGAGTGATACCCAGTGTCTAACCACCTTTTAAAAATAAATCCCGTACTTAGAATGGAAGTCAATGAATGTTGCTAATTCATGACTGTTGCACTGCATATTCCTAAACAGCTAGATTGTGTCCCTAATGCAAACAGTGGAGGGCATACAGAAGAGCTGCAGTAGTCAAGTCAGACAAGCAAAATATGGATTAAAGTTTTAGCAAGTGGGCTAGAAAGAGCATAGGTCTCAGCCCAGCTAGATTCCAAAGACAGTAGTAAGACACTTTAATTATGTGATTGATGTGGGCTTCAAAAGAAAGCACCACATCCACAGTGACCCCAAGGTCACAAGCATTATCTGAAGGATAAAAGAACTACCACAAATGGAAACTACCACAGATGACACCTGAGACCCCTGCGCCAGTGAACTAATCAATAGCAACTCAGTTTTGTCTGTGTTAAGTTTAACAAAATTTGAAGTTACCCGTGATTAAATATCACAGAAGCAATTACACAAAACATCAAACTTCTTTGTAGGCTCTGCAGGGACGGAGAGGATATCCGAATATCGTCTGCATACAAATGACACAGCAAACAGGGCGGCTGAATAATGTTAACTAAGGGAAGTGTATAAACAGAAACCAAAATTGAAACCATAAGAGAATCACAGCCTTCCTAAAGAATGAATTCCCTCCAGCAGAAGGGAATTTTGTCAATACGTATAAAACAGCGAAGACAAACTAGACCAAGCTCCCAAATGGAATTAAAGAAAGGCCTGACAAATGGTCACTGGAAAGTCAACATCTAGTAAAATATATGAGCTGTTAAGTAATTTGAATATTGTATTCACCTTCATTAATACTTCTGGAAGCAGGAAGTCCCAGTGAAGTCAGTGGCTGTATTTCATTTAAAAGGAATAGCTTAAGCTATGTAGATGTATTAGTGATGTGCTTGGCCTTTCTCCATAGGTATCAGCAGTATTATTGAATGGCAATAACGCACTGATATGGGAAGACAATTGCCAATCAATGATATTGTCTCTTGAAAGGCAGTGCTGCAACAACTTCCAACATCTCATCTACCCCTGGAATTAGGAAAAGGCCAGGCGCAGACAGAAGTCGAGCTAGGTCATTGTTAAAGAAGTAAGAGTAACTTTGTGTGTACTTTCAAGCCAGTTGGAAGCTCAACTTGACAGGGAAAACATCAGGGCAGGAGTAAGAAGAACAATCAAAGGTCCGCGAGGGGAGAATTTCCAGGCAAACTGCAGCAATAGCCAAAAAAATCTAGGCCGTTTCCAAAAATTAACATGGGGATTAATAATGATTTATGGCTGTAAAACCGACATTAATTCAAGTATGTTTAGCAGTATCCTTATCATTTAGGTTTGATGCTATTACAGTAGCTGGAAAGACCATACAAATTACCCAGAAAAGGACTTTTATCTCACCTATGAAGTATTTTTCTCTATCACGTTCACATTTCTTGATGTGTTAGTGCAGGATCTGGTCCAAAAGCAACCACAATGGGATATGGGTAGAGGATGAAAACTTACTAAATCCTAGAAGGGTTGCAAGGAAGGACAGTAGCAGAGCTCAACAGAAGGCAATGTCAGAGACTACAGCTTAAAATGCTCTCTGAAGTAAAAAAATTCAGAATATCAGCTACCTAAATAGAAACTTTTATAAAGGTTTGCCGGTTTTTTTCTGTGGGTGTTTGTTTGTCTTAAGAGATCTAACTGATCACAACTACCAAATACAGCAAATATAAATGCAAAGACAGTTGTTCCTAAAATCAATTCTTGGTTTCTAATAAGTCAGGACAGGGAGGAGGGATTAACTATGGACCATATGTTCCCTCCGCCACCTTGATTTAGTGGCAAAAATTGACCTTTGCTCTTCGGTTCAAAAGTCCGGGCCTTCTGTGAGCTTACATAATTAGATGTCAGCTGTATGGCAATAACATAATGAAACTCAGGTGTGGGTTTAGCAGGACGGCCGAGGGGAATGTGACCTCCTTCTCTCCCCCAGTTCCCCCCTCTCTCCTGCTCCACTTTATGCACGCTGTCTGCCGGTGGTCTGAGGCCCATCCCCATGATAGCACCAGGAATGGGGGCACCTGCTACTGCATCCGTGGAGTCCTGCTATGAGTCCTGTAAGGAGGCAAGAGTGGCCCAGACTCTGCGGGAGCAGCCACGATCCAGGGCTTATCTCTCCTGTTTAGATCAGGTAGTGCCTGCCCTTGAAACAATGCTATCAGCTCCTGGTGTCTATGGGGTTCAGGACTGAGACTAGGTGCAGGAATGGGCTCAGAGCGCCTGGTGGGACTCAGAAATACTTCCCAGCTCCAGGCACTCATTGCAGCCATGTTCCAAGTATTGAGGGCAAATGTTAAGTGTTTGTTTGCCATCGCTGCTCCCATGGCCTGATGCCCATAGGAAAGGAAACTCCAGACGGTGCCCAGGCTACATGGGGGCTCAGCTTGCTTAGATCAGGTCCCAGATCTGGACAATTGGTGCCTGCAAGAGATTCAGTCATGGTGTGATCCCACTTGATTAACAACAAGAATGAGTAACTCAATCAAAAATTATCTACATTTTGCATGTAAAATGGAATGGCTTGGACAGTAAAATCTGAGAGAAAACCCTCTTAGAAACTCCTGCACAGAAGAAGAAGATCCTAGTTCTACTACCTTCTTGCAATGGAAGCTAAACCTGCATCACCTCTAGACTGGGGAATACCCTAACTGCATGTGTACATGGTTAGAAATATATCCTTATTATAACTACTGTAACTAGTTACAAGAATGAACACTGCTTCCTTTAGTTTTTTATAGAATTCTTCCTTTGTTTTTAGTTTTGGGTTTGGAAGATTTGGGTTGGGGTTTTTTTTGCTTTTGTGTTGGTTTGGGTGGTGTTTTTTTTGTTTGCTTGTTTGGGTTTTTTTGGTAACAATATCAGAAATGCAATTACAATATTTCTGTCTGGGTTTTTAAAAGTATAACTTGGCTAGAAATTAATAATTTTAGATCCACAAAAAACTTAAGAGGAAAATTACCATGAAGCAAACAAAACCTATCAACAATCCAGACAGCTCTGAGCACAAGCAACAAAAAAGAAATTCTCCTGTTCACCTTGGCAGGGATTTTCTTAACTCCTTTGATTTTTCTTAAGTCTTGAGAAAAATAAGTCCTTTCTTTAAGTCCCCTGCTGGCTATGTGACATACAAAAATAGCTCTTAACTCTTTCCTGAAAGCTTTGCCAGGTCACTAACTCTTTTATAGCATCTTAGGCTTTCTACAAGACATAATATGTAAAGCAGGGGTTAGTGTTTCACATTGCCTCCTTACCAACAGTATTACAAGGATAAAACGCGTCATGGCCCTAGAATACCCTGCTCTGTAGTGCTACTTGGTGTTGCCCTGCTTTATGGTTAAATATTATTTAGATCAGAAATAAGACATACAAGCACTGGTATCCATACAACACTTCTAAATTTTTTGCACACCACTTTCACATCTCTAATTTTGGAATTTCCAGATATTTAGGCTTCAGAAAGTTGAGAATTAAGCTGCTATGTTTTGTAAATCTGGAACATATAGCCTCTGCTTGTTTTCAGCAATATTAATATACTTATATCCCTATTAATAATCTACATGTGTACCTTTGATTCTATGGTCAGAATTGATGAGCTGATTACTCTTCAGTGGGAGCAGTTGATTTGGAGCAGTTCTTTTTTCTCTTTTTTCTAGGTTTTCATATTTATGGGAACAAATCCATGTAAGAGAATCCTTAAAAAACTGTATTGCTTGAGCAGAAGTCATAGAGGTGACCTCTGCCAGATCTAGGTGCAGTGGTCTGAGACATAGCAGCCCAGCTGCACCCCCAGCCTGCAGACAACTTATCACTGCTAGAAAAGGATGCAAAAGCAAATATTCACAAGTTCTTCATTGCAGCAGTTCACAGTCCAACATATGGGAGGCAAGTGGTGTTGAGCACTGACAGCTCAATGACAGCTATGGTCCCCGTAAGCTATAATTTCAGTTTTAGGTTTTCTACTACCATATTAAAAATACAATAAAAGAAAGGACTTATCTCATACAAACTCCTCCTGGCAGGACTGGTGTGCTGAAAAGGCACTGGCCTGCTACCTTTCTCTGGCAGCATTGCCACAACAAGGTTGTAAGCTTCTTATCCCCTCTACCCTTATTCATTTTTCACCCAAAATTCTTGCCTACTCTTCAGTGCAGGCTCCAGAGCCCTGTAGCATCTCTTTCTTTTTGGACACTGGCATCAGACCTTGGCCATTATATCTACACGCAGCAAGTACAGCAGATGCCATTTCAGTCTAGCCAGAACCAAGCCCCAGGCCAAAACCAGATGTAGTGGACACATATACACATCGGCTCTGGCTGGAAAAGCTTAACATTTCCCTTCCTTGCCTTGGAGAAGTTCTTGCAGAACACACCTGTGTGTGCTGCAGCTATTTTGTTGGTCCGTGCTTCCAATTCTCTGGCTCTTGTCTCCTTTCTTCTCTACGCGGTCCACGGTGAACAGAAAGCTGATGCCAAGCCTCGATGCAGCCACATCATTTGCCCAGTCCTGCTAGGCATGGCAAGGATGGATATACGCTGTTGCTGCTATTTCTGGTGCTCAAGGGAGAGGCAAAAATAGCGCATGGTACTTATAATGCCAAGATTCCTGGGGCATTTTGGCCTGCTAGTGGCATGGTATTTTTTATGAAGCTATTTCCTGGGTCACCAGTTGACCTTGGAAATGAAAGCTGGCCCCGTCTAAGTGAGCTACCCCAAAATATTCCTGCTGTGCAGCAGGGCTGGTGTCCTGGTATACACAGGGCAGACAAGGAGGGAGCTGTCTAGGATACCAGTGACACGTGCTGGCAGAAAATCACCACTGCATGCTTTTGCTAATTTGGCTATGCCTCGTACTGATTTCTAAACTGGCTTCAATCTGCCTTGCCTGGTGATCCAGCAGGTTAAGGCTCTGACACCCATATCATGGAGCCATGGCTGTTAAGGGCTGCTGCAAGAGCTTGCAGGGGTTTCTCCTCCCAGCAGAACTGACACCCTGAGTTTTAGAAGCTTTCAATATTTTTTTCATAAGTGTAATATGTATACTAGGCTGCTATTCTTTCGTCAAGTAATGCAGGTATCTTTCACAGGACTATTACAGAGAAACTGGTATCCTCCCTAGCAGTTAGGTTAGTTAATAGTCTCCATGATAAAGGATTCTTGTGATTTTTCCATTACGAATCTCTCACAGCTTCACTATTTGCTGTAAGGCTTTGATATATTACAAAAGAAGCACCCTCAAGCTTCAGAAGTATCTTCTTTCTCTAAAACTCTCCTTTGCTACAGCTGAGCAAAGACTATTAAAGAAGTTCTTTTCTTGCACATGTACATCATATATACAAATTATAATTAATTTTAACCTTACCTTAAAATATTCTTAAGAAATAACACATCCAAATTATATAATTTCACTATAATTAAAATTGAAGCTGCAAAATAAAGTACTCACAAGTTGGAAAATTACACAGTAAAGTTTAGCTGTGCAATCACAGTTTGCCTCTCCAGTGCATATGCGTTCTGGCACTATTTCAAAAAGCTGTTTGAAATTGTTGATCTTCTGACAGCAAGATCCCATGCACCAGGTAGCTTACACATGATTGCTTGGGAAATAGTGATTCTATCATCTTGTAATCTTCAAGTCTGGTTCTGTAGGATTGGAGGGGATGGGACATTAAGAGAAGTAAGTTTTGAATTTTTGTTTGTTTGTTTTATACGTAATATTAATTACTCTGCTGGGGGATAGAATAATATTGCTTTGAAACATGTCAGTGCTATGGACCAACAAATTCCAATCTCAGCCACACTGACTTGCCTGCCCACAGGCTGTAAGCTCTGTCTTGACAGCTGCATACCATCCTTCAGGCAAAATTTTAAACCAAAAACCCCCCCAAATTCTAACCCTCAAGCCCTGTTTTCCCTGATCTTGGAAACCACATAAAAGTTCATTAGAAATTTTCCTGTGATCATTGGCCAAAGCATATCATCTTTAGTCAATATTTTTCTACCACTGACTACATGTATTGGTTATTTTCATTTAAAAGATTTGTATGCACCTACCATCACGGTATTTGGACGCATGACAGTACTATTCTCAGCTAGAAAAGAATCCAAATAGGACCAAAGGGAATATGATGGAGCAGCCAAGACAAATTTCTGTGTTTTAAATTTGTTACATTTGTAGATTTTTTGTTAGGATGACGGTCTTTTAAGCCAGGCTTGCTGGCAAAACACACGATAGCCATACAGATTGTAAAGCCCAGCAAAAGTGCTTCCAAATCACAGAGTTTGAAATCGACAGAAAATAAATGTAGATCACATTCAGATCCTTAAAACAGCTGCAGTCACAGAAACTAACCTGGGCATACCTTAAATCATAAGACTATCATTCTCATTAAACATTAAGGACTATGATTGCTCATTAGAAGATAATGGTGTACTGAATGCATTCTGAATGGCTTGGATTCATTACACCCATCAGGCCAACGTGAGAAACAAATCCAGGCCTTGTCATGTTTTCAGAATGCAAAAAATGGGTACCTCTGTGTTGACAGTTTCAGGCATATGAAAATTAGCCCACAAATGACAGCTTTTCAGAAAAACATAATAAGGAATGTCTGCAGCAGCTAACTTGGGACCTGACAGCAACATGTGCATGTTTCTCAGTGTGAAACATTTGTACTTTCTGCACTCAACTGGATATGCTTGTGCCATGAATTTCAGGCACCCACGGGCTCTGATTCCCATGACCTACTAACAGTCATGCAAAGCAAAGAACTTGTACAGCACAACAAATTCCTGTCTTTGTATTTCCCCCCTGACAGCAGGGCCAGGGAGTTAGAGCTCTTGTGCTGCTTTCAGGGCTCCTCATGCAGGAGTTATTCTCAAGGGGCTGTTTCCATAAAGTTTAAGATCCTTTTAGATAGAAGAGCGGTTGAAAAAAAAAGCCTTAGCATAACTGAGAATCATGTTTGTTGTGTACCTTGCAGAATGCTAAGACACCAAAGTATTTAAGAATTAAAGGTGGGAACAAATTTATGTATTAGATTTTCAGCATGGCTTTGTTCCAGGAACGAAAAATAAGTATTGTCAGAGTGAAAATAAAGTAATGGCCAATTAATAAAAAAAGATCAGGATGTCTCAGAAATTCTTGGCCAAATGCAATGTAATATGGATGGCTTCATTATGACAGATGATATGCAAGAATGTTGAGAAAATCTGCTCATTAGTCCAAATAGGAAAACCTTTAGTGTTTTGTAATTGATATCAAATGTTACTTAGCATTTGAACCTCTTCACTTGGGTTTCCAACAGGCACCAAGACAATTTAATACTAACCACATCAATTAGTGTCAGCTACTGCTTTATAACAAAAAAAAAACCACACCCCAGAACTGGTGCTGATATTGTAACTGATTTTGCTATTTCTATGGGTATGAAAAAAGATTCTCTTAGGTTTATATGCCAAAAAAAAAGGCAAAAATTTCCTCTATGATGCAAACAGCTTATGGCAAGTATCTGACAACAGATAATGTAGAAAAGGCAAGAGAGAACAAGGAAATTGTGCTAAGCAGTGGTCATAGCATATTAATAATCTAATGACTATCAAGATAATATTAATGGCAAGAGAGAGCTTAGATACGGACATGAAGTACAACAGTGGATATTAAATAGACAAGAATTATAGAAGTAGTGTGGCTGGATTTAGGAATGTATTGGCTGCGGTACTTATGAATTCCTAACAAAGTATCTCATGTCAGCATGAAGTGTGATCGTATGGAGACAAATCTGGCAGAAAAAAACATTAAGTGGTAAATAACTATAGCCATAAAGATACTGAGCAAAGGAGTTGCCAGTTTTGATCAGATAGATCAACTTGGTTTACTGGTAATGAAGAAAAAATCAGAACTGCAACCCTCTAATTCATGCAAGACCACTCTCGAGGTTAAAGAGTTTGGCTTTCCAGCCTGTACACGACACATCTGAGGGGGTCTGACATCAGCTGGGACCCTGTGAAGCTGCATGCATGAACCCTGTGGTTCCCTCTGGCAAGAAAAAGGCACTTGGTCAACACTGGATTTGAAAAGTCAGAAATGTACATCTATAAAATATCAGCAGGAAAACAGATTTTTGTGGTTGGAGATTCTTGGAAAGCAATATACTGAGAAAGAACTGGAAAGAACAATGTGGGACAAAGATTTTTTCAGTATGTCTTCAACAGGCTTAAAGATTTAAACAGTTGCTAAGTAGAAGCTTATTCAAAATGCTAAATGAGCCCATAGCAAGTTCCAGTTTTTGAGTACCATTTGTACACTACTGACTGACCTACAGGTCCTGGCCTTTTTTTTGCTTCTGGCTGTATTAAGGACAGCAACCATTCACACACGGGTGGATCTGAATGCATCTCAGCCACTCGGAACTTGCACTGAGTTTCACTGCAGGCTCCAATTAGCAGGCATGGGGCAAAGCAGCCTGGTGATAGGATCATCCACATGCATCCTGCAAATCCAGAAATATGAGACACGCCCCCAAGGAAAAGGCCATTAATGGTGAATAACCCACTCATTTCTCCCTCAAGCTGGACAAGGCCAGTTATGGAAGGCAAGAAAGAAATGAGAGATTGTGTAGCTAGATGTCTATGATTTAGTTTCACATGTTGGACCGATGCGCTTTGAAGTTGTCTTTGACATCGGTGAAGCCCACTCTTTCCTTGCCTTCACAATGCACAGCTTCTCAGTACAGGTACCCTGCATGAGTAGAGTATCATGAAGTAGTGCTAAACTTAGGACTTCCCTTTCCCAAAACTCCAGCCACATGAGCAATTTGAGTTTGCATTAGCCTCTTTGTGGCTACCTAGCATTTAAAGCTCACAATGCAGCGGCCTTTCAAAAGAGATTCTAGACTGATTGTTCTTTTTTTAGTACCATGTGGGACAGACAATAAATCTGGATAAAATAATGCAGGTCATCTATGTATCCCCATGCCTCCATTTCCTCAGTTTCTGGAAAACTCTTTAGGCTGAGGCCCACATTTTCCAGGTTCTTTCCTTTCTTCTCTCCCTCTTGCATGTGGCTCTCCTACAGCCTGTAGAATCTCCTCTCGTTCAGGAAACCAGCTTGTTATTCTTTCTCCTTCAGCTCTCTAAAATGGCTTCTCTGACTTTCTTTGATGGCTGTCAGCCTCTTTTTTTGTATTGGTAGGTTGTCTCCTGATCAGTTTTGTCGTATAAACATAGCTCCCTAGAAACTGATCCACAGACTAATAGCAAGCTCCCCTGAATTATTTTTATGGGCCAACACTTTTAAGGTAGTATTTCATACAAAATGGACATCTTTGAGGGAGAAAAGATAGAGAAAAGAGATGAAAGAGCATGGGTGTAGGGATGGAATAGGGAGTACCTGGTGAGAAGTAATAAGAGCAAGAAAAAGAGGAAAAAAACCTAAAGAAAATAAACATTGCTTTCCATTTACTGCATTGCATTTATTTATGGTTTATGTTCTTACATTGGTATTTTGGAAGAGAATGGATCTATGTGTTGTGATTAAGAGCACATTGAGCTGAAGAATTAGCAGCATCCCCACTAAGCAGCATCCTGTTGTGAAGGCGTAAACATGATGATGACAACGCATTGTACCATACCACAGCCTGGGGCTCTTGAGAGCTCCGGGGACCAGAAGAGGCTCTGTGTCAAGGTTTATGGGGATACCAGCAGCAGGTTATGACACATTTATTGCAAGGAGATTGACGTACATTCAATGTGAGTAACTTTCTGCTGCAGAACGGGCATGGCTGTGACTAGCTGGTGAAGCCGTGGATTCTGAGCGTGGTCTTAGGAAAAGTGCTTGTAGAAAAGAGGGCAGAGGAGAATCAGAAGGGAGACGGCATTAATCAGTATTTCTGTTTGCACTGAGGGGCATCTCCAGACAGTTAAAAGCTGGAAAACCTAGTCCTCTGCACCTCTTTCTTTGAGGCTGCATACTCCTATTAGTTACTAATTACTCATGCTAATGAAAAGAACGAAGATATTCTTCCAAGTATGATTAGAAAATCAGTGCTTGGGAGCTAACTCCATGGACCTGCAATGACTTCCCTGACTTCTTAGTAGGAAACAGGACACCTCTTGTCACTTTTTTATGGTATGCTTCTCAAGAATTTATGGGAGGTGAAATGGAATAAAATATTAACCTCATAGAGAAAAAAATGTTAGGGTTAAACAATCATATGAAAGATTTGTATGAACTGCCTGCTTTTATGTGGAAGCTTATTTCTAGAACTTGTGTTTATCTAGAGGTTTTAACCGCAATGCCTTTTATTTGCTCTATGAATCCTGAATAATATTTACTTGTTCCTCCTCTAAATGCAAGGAAGTAACAGAAAAGCTAGGGAAAATAAACAAAAAACACATAACTTCAGGAAAAGTGGCTGCAACTTATACTATGTTTACTGTTTTTACCGTATCCGATTACTACAGCCATTTTCCTTACCTCTTGAGAGAGGTGCCTATGTTAGGGATTAACTGCTTGCCCAGTGTTTCTTCTGTAGTCAACATTTGCTGTCTAGGGATTTCCAAAGAGGAACTGAGAAGCTGGACTAACTGCATGGCAGGAAAAGACCCTACAAAGAAGTTTGCTGTTTTGCATGTAGAAAGCGCTCTCAGCTTTCAGCCAGGCATGTTTCATGTGTGTAGCTGAATGGTGGGATGGCCACAGCCTTTCTCAGTCTGGTAGCACCTGGTGCAGTTCTGGCCAGAGGAAGGCAGCAGAGGGAATTCTTACTCATCACATTGTTTGGTCTGGCGCCCATGAAGAGAGGACATCAGAAATGGTGAGGTACTTGCTTTTAATGCTTGGCTACAAACCACACTTTAGTTGTTGAGATCTTTTTCTCACCCTTTTCTCCCTTCTGCTGCTTTTTTTCTGTTAAGGCTCTTAGATCACAGCTCTGAGACACAGGCAATCAGTTACAGTATATCTCTGCAATGTCTAATACAATGATATTCTGGCTATAGCCTAATATTTCATTTACTGATGTATAAATTATACTACTGTAACAAATTTTGTGACTATAAAGAAACATCCATTATTTCTGTGTTATCTCAGCTAAAATTCTTGTGCTGCATTATACCACGTTTCTCATCCCTGTTATTTACAATAATTCACAACAATGTGATGTGAAACTTCAGAGAAATCCCAAGCAATGCATTTTATGTTGGCTGGCAGCAAAGAACGGCATTAATTTTAACATGCAAATAACATAATCTGCTCTTAGTGCCTGTAAAGCTCAAACAAATGCTCCTCTTCATACAATTAAAAAAAAGAAAAAAAAGAAAAGGAAAAAAAAGAAGGTGGCTAGATCTTTTATTTTAACATGAAGGAGGGCTTACTGATCTAAAAAACTTCAGTCTTAGCATGTCTATGTTAACCATTTGCCCTTCCTGTAGAAGCAGTTGAGCTTGCTCTTCAGCAACATGCAAAGAGGCAAGCCATCAGTGTCTCAGTACACTGCAACATGGAGATGCCCTCTGCATGGACCAGAAGGTATGGCCAAGGTGATTAGCTCGGTAGTCAATGGAAACATTCTCACATCTCAGCAAAGGTCTCAGAGACCTGGACTGCCTTACCTGGCCCTCTACTGGGTGCGTTGGCCAATGCGTATGTTACTTGAAGAATTCAAGCTCACCCTCCACCATTCAACTACTAAGGGAAACGAGAAAATCTTGTGCTTGGATCATCTCTTTACATTTTTATAGTACTTACAAATACACACAGTGGGGTAATCCTGTCAAAACTAGGTATCACCGATGCAGGAAGAACAAATAACTAGAGCTACAGAAGAGTTAAGATTGTGCGTTCCTGTGCTTCATTGAAGTAGATGAAGTGTGGGTATCTCATAAAATATGCTCGTGTACTTTGTTTTTTTCATCCTGCACTCACTCCTCTGCAATCTGCTTACCATGACAAAAGTCACCAGAGACGCAAAGTGCCGTGATAATGAGAGAACTGTAGGTAACTTCCAATCAGTCCCCTGGGGCATATTTGGAGTTTACTACCCATAGGATATAACGGTTTCTTCATGCAATTGCAGCTGACTCCACATTTCTCCTTCAGTAAATATATGCAACCATTGAAAAATAAAATTCAGGTTTACCTTAAGAGAGTGCTGAGCACATCTCTCCTTGTATGCCTCATGTTTATCCATCTACAATCTTGCAATCTTGGGAAATCAGAGTATTGGCTTTTGTTATAGTAATCTCACTGTTGGAAGCAACTACCATTTGGCTATTGTACGTTTTATGTAATTAGTAATTTATGGCCCCTAATTTTCTCAGACACTTTCAGCAGCTGAAGCTGCAAATTACATTATGCCAAACATTAAACCTCTGGAGGTAGTGTGTGTAGCCTTTCAAAGTCCAAATTACACCTCTTCAGGAGGCTTAGTCCCCTAACAAATGTTTATTAAAAAAGATCTCTTTGTATGTAAAGTGCTGGCATAGTTTACGATATAGGAAATTTAATAATTAATGAGACCTATTTTCATTATATTGTTTTGATCACCATTATACTTTCATCAAATAATGAATGTGTTACTGAAGTAATAGCTTTACTCCTCATAAGATATGCATCTGAAATGACTTCATGGGGTAAAGTACACATGTAATTCCTTTTAAAAGCTGTGTTACAAGTTTCTTTTTTCAGCTGTTACTTGGAATTTGCCCAGGTTACCTCCAGTAACACTCAATGCAAGACACAGAGACACGAAACCCTTTCAGCCATCTCATAACATTAGCATTAAATTATCGTTCCAGATTTCAAGAGAAAGAGGAATGTGTTTAACATTTCCTTTCATTTTGTTCTGCTTTTAAATATCCCTAACGCTGTGCCAGAATTAAAGTCAAAAGTTAACACCATACTAATGGGGTTAATGTGTGGTCAAAGTCTGCATTTTTTTCTGCCAGAAGAGCATTTGACATTATTCTTGTTGAATAAAGACAGTCAACAGTGATATGTTACAAGCTCGCAGCCCTGAAAATGAAAACCAGGCTGTTTACACAAAACTGGACTGCTGTAATTTTTTGTCCTAAGCAGGTCATGTGCGAAGAGGTGCGTTGTATTGCTGCTCACAAGTGTGATGCTGCTGCTTTGCAGTGCAAGGAGCGCTTTCGATGTGCAAGGGCCTCAAGTATAAATATAACAATGTGACCGTTTATTCTCTACGTTGATCCACTGTAGCTCTATTCCAGATTCATCCCAGCTGATCTCCATGGTGTTATATTGCCCTCAGCCTGGCAGCAGCGCGGTGGTGAATCAGGCATTCTTTTCTCCAGTTTCTAGTGCACAACAGTGAATTTTCTAGTCAGCCTATTCAGAGACCTCTTGTTCCTTTACACTGTGAGACAGTTGAGGATGAATAGGAGCCAAAAGGAAAGGTAAAACCTCGGAGAGCCATCTGCCCTCTCTTCACCTCCTCATGGAAGTCTCCTGGCAGTGACATTGTGTGCTCCAGACACGGCTAGAAAGGGTTAGCTGAGTTTAAGAAGGAAACATTTTGCCATGCACGGTTCCCTCCTAAGAACCCAGTAGAAAAGGGAGTCAAAACTGATGCTATTCCTCCAGTTTGCTTTCTATCCTGGCTTCTGCCCAGAGGGAGAATTGGGAGAGTTGAAGGTGCAGACGTGGCACTGGAGTCAAGGAGAGGATCGATGTCTTTGGCCTCAAGGACATAAGGGTGGGGAGTCAGGGTACCCCTGCAGCTCCTAGGAAGTACCTATGACTCTAGGAAGTCCTAAGGCCAAATGCTTGGATTTTTGTTGCCTTCCAAAGGCTGGCTGGCAAGTGTCATTTACAGAACCGCTCACTGTTTTCAGCATGTGCTGAGACGCCTTCACAGGTCCTGCAATCAGACTCTTTTGCCCATTTTTACAGCAAACATCATTCACAGGGAATATTAGCTATAGAAGGGGTTTGAAGAAGTTAATGTTGTGTGCTTCTTAGCGTGTCAGCCTCAGTTTGTCCTTAAAGCAAAATTGATTACCTCTCACTCTGTGGGAGGCTTTGCCCTGGGGCTGTGGAGCTGGATCAGGAGGCAGCACCAGGGCATCTGGGCAAGACTGGGGGCTGTGGGACCACCAGCGTGGTGTGATGCCCTCCCTCCCTGCCCAGCCCCATCCTGGAGACCCCAGCAAGGCAAGATGGGCCCGGCTGGGTGCAGTGGCTGGGTTCAGCTACAGCCCGGCTATCCCCAGGCACTGTGGGGCCCAGCCCAGCCAGGAAGGCAGCCCCTGGGATGGCATGGGGACAGGATGGGGATGGGGTCAGGACAGTGCCTGGCTCAGCAGGGTCCAGGGCCACACAAGGACAAGGCTGCAGCACCTGGTCTGCATATCAAATAAGTTCTCATTACAAAATGAAACAGTATGTTTTGGTTAATCCAGTGGAGAAGGGGTACTTAATTAATCTCTACAGAGGTCTGCTGGGAAATTCTTCTAAGGTCTGTTAATTCTTACTGAGATCTGATCAGCAGGAAGCAATGTACTGGTTTCACTCTGCCTTCACGACTCGCAGCCGCATTCTGCGAGAGCAGGGTAATGGTAAGAAATACCAGATTGCCTGCAGATAAGGTGAGGTCTGCGTAAAATGTGCTCATGAGCTAGATGAGAGACTGCTATTCGAGTAGCAGCATAGTACTTTATCCTCAGAGCTGTAAATTAAAGTTACAGGTGACAGCACAAGTAAAAATGAATGGCTTGCTCCACATTATAATTTTTCCAGCAGAAAAGCCAGCTTAACAGGTTCCTAATCTTCCCCTTGTCCCATACCTGCTATGTCAATGACCACCACAATTTACCAGCCCCTCAGCTGAGCTGCTGCAACTCTTTGTGGCGACACTCTCCAAACTCAATCAGTGAAAGAATCCTTTTTTATTAAATAAATAGGAAAAAAAAGGGGAAGAATTTCAAGTGTAGCTACATATGGAGCATAACAAAGCACTTAAAAACCTGTGGCTCAGGGGAAGCAGAACAGAGTGAACAGCTGGAAAACCCTTCCATGAGCCTCACTCTCAGAGCAGTCTAGCATGGAAACACCCAAATGACCACCGCTCCCAACAGAAATTCCTCCAGATCATTGGGTCACCGTGGGTGCCACACGCTTTCCATTATAAACCCCAATGTTGTGTTGTTTTTCAATATTGCCAAGCTTCCACCAAGCAGGACCAGAACTGTTGATGCTGAAAGTATGTCTCTTCTGAGAGGATTAACCTAAAATAAGGCAGGTGTCTCCAAACACAAGGGCATGGGGGCACAGCAATGCCTTGCTTTAATCCTGTAAAACTGCCCTAGCAACCCTGTGTTTGAGGAGGGTTTTAAAATCAAAAGTCCCCTCTCTTACACAACTCTGATTCATGCCTCGCTCAGGTACCAGGGGCCAAGAAATTTAGGCAGATACATATATAGACAGCCATAGTAAGGTTATATGGACAACATCGATTCTGGTATTTCCTAGTTTTTGCATTTGCTTTTCCCTGAGTGAACTTCATCTACTTTCATGTGGGCTGCTGGAGGATTTTTGGCAACTATATACCTAAATCACCTAGTCTTTTTTGCCTCCTTATAACTTTTCTAGCTATGCCTGCCTGTTACAGAAATATCTAAAACAAAGCTGGTCATGTGAAGAGAAAGCAACCGCTTTAACTGGAAGTAAACTTTCTCCGACCCCATACAAGATTATCTACATGTAAGTTACGCACAAGAACTGCAGTTATCAATACAGCTAGTGATAACTGATTACGCTGCCAGTTTGGTTTGGTTTGGTTGCTTTCTTACAGGAGCCAGCCAGGAGCTAAACTAATCCTGCTAACATTGCTTGTACTTTTAATCTCACGCAAAAGCTGAATTTCAGACTTTTAAAAGTGAAAAACTAGCATATATCTACCAATGATACTACCTAACTGGTCATACTTAGTTTCTGTGGAAATAATAGCAGACGATACATTTAATTTCTAAGGCCGAACGATCAAGAACCATTACAGGAATATGGAAGACACGAGTAAAGCAATTAAGATAAGTGGAATGTCTTTCGTTGCTTGTATCAAACAAGTGAACTATCCAGGAAGATGGGCCAAGTTGGCGAACTTGCTCAAAATAAATGACCGATGCAACTTTTCATGTGTGCTTACTGTAACTCATACACTATGTCAGCTGGGTTGGCTAATTGTCAATGTACTGATGCGGCATAACTCTCAGTTCCTGTTTAAATAAGAATATTACTTGTTTTAAGTGAAATTAAAGATAAATTGACTGTTACAAATGAAAAGTAAATTACTAAATTTTGTTTGTAGAGAAAGCTGAATACTTATATGCCCCTGAGTTTGCAAACATACAAGGAAGAAGTGGCTTCTGATCAGTGGGACTGCTCAAACGTGGAAGTCACTCATTTGCTTCAGTGTCCACAAGATCAGATCACAACATCCAGAAACTCAGCTGCTACACCCAGATTATTTTCCTACAGCACACAGTTCTTAGTCACTGCTCTCCAGGGAGAGCAGACAGCATAGAGCAGAAGTCACTGTGGTCAGTGTATGGCCTATTTAGTAAAAGAATTCATCTTGCTCATTTTCCATGATTCATATTTCAAGACTGCATTATTAATTTCTGTCAGCTATGGGCACTAGATTTATACTAAATGAAAAGCTGAAGAAAGGCTTGTCACTTGCTCTTTACTGTGAGAACCCCGACCTACCCTGATATACAGGGTAACACTTAATTTGGGATCAATAGTATTAAGTTTATTAATTTTCAAATGTTACAAATGATTTGGGGTAGCTTCATCATAGGTATTCCTTCAGGCAGTCTGTTAGTCAAAAAGCATGCCCTTCTGAAAAGCCAGTGCCTCCCTGAGACCTCTGAGGAGTGTCTCCTGAGACCCCTCACTGCTTTGGAACATCTTTGCAAATCATTTTAGCTATCCTGCAAAGAAAAGGACCCGCTTAACCTGCTGCTGTTTGATACTGCTCATATGGTGCCTGCAGTGCTGTAGTCCTTTCAGAAGAGTGTGATAATTACATGGTTAGCTGTCATAATGTTTATTTAACCAGTAGTTAACCTACTGGTTGTGGACATTCTTATGACCAATATTCACCCAATTCATGGGCCTGAAAGAGAAGTAAAAGGTAGCTGAGAAAAGCCTGCGTATGAAGTCCCAGCAGATGACTTCAGAGGGAGTGGTCTTTCTCCCTGCTCATCTTCATCCAGAGGACCTTCCTGAACCCCCAGGCTCCTGGTAAGAACTGAGGGGAGAAGCAGTTCCTGCAGCTTACAGGAGCCACTGGCTTTGCAGAAAAGTGATGAGCTAACTTCATTAAACAATGCAAAATTTACACTAAAAACACACCAGGACAGCTGTAGAAATAATGCAGTAACATTTTTTTTTAAATACCCTTGTCATTTCATTCAAAAAATATACATTGGCAGGAGGAGGGAAAGTAGTTTAATAATTTTAATGGCCAACACTTAAGAAAAGATTAAAGGTCTAATACATTAAAAAGAAACTCTGCTGATGGTAATCAGTTTTGCTGCTTTTATGCACCATTTTGTTTGGTGTTTGCGTATGAAATGAGGTGTGTGGGGGTGGGAGGAATATGAAGATTTAGGGAGACTACTGCTTTCACGAGAGAGTTTTATTGCACTTCGGCAGTTCTGGATTTAACCAGAAAATCCAATTGTGGAAAAAGGATGAAACAATCTGTTTTTCCTCTAATCAATCACAAGGTTGCAGGACACATTAAAATAAATTTGCAACCAACATTCTTCTTCTTTCCCACTGCTGTCATAGCAAATGATGATCCAAAGGCTGATTGACACTTCACATATCAGCTCTGATGCCTGCCTCCCTCCTCCTTTTACCAATTCTTATGATTACAAATGAATAACTTCAGAGCTGTTAGAAGAACATGGAGAAAAGCCTTTGGGTAGATGAAGCATTTTAATAGGCGCTAAACCTAAGATATTGGCAAAATTACAATCAGTCACATGAAATAGTATGAAGAGAGTAACAAATACTTTACTGTAAAGTACTCCTCCTAGCTTTTGCCTACAGTCGCCTCTTATTCCTAAGCTAGTTGTTATTTCAGATATAGCAACTAGTGACCAAAATCAAAGGTAATGTTTTCAAATCAATACAGATTGCAGAATCAGTCCCTGCCATCGCAACAAATAATGGTAGCTTAAGCCACGATACTCCTGCACAGGGGTAGAATTTTACCCCTCTAAGTGTTCAAATTCAGAATATCAGAAATGTGTATCACATGTAGACTACTGGCAGGCTGCTTATGCTACCCAAGCAAGCTTGTTTCTGTGACTGCCATGTAAATATACACCAATGCTGGGATATAACTCATCTTACATTGTTAAAGGTAAGCATCTAGCCTTAGTTAGTATATTAGGATATAAGGGAGTGTTAAAGGCACTATGTCCAGTGAGATGTGCCATTGCTGAGGGAACCTTCCTCTCTGCTGAGCCCAGGAATAGAATAGATGGTTGATTTTTAGACAGTTAAATTTAGATTCATTCCAGCCAACACTGACTTTCAGGTGAAGCGGTTATTAGGGGAAGCTACTACTGTGCCACTGATCCAAGGTGAGACCTTTGTAAGCACTGACGTTTACAGCCTCTCAGTTCTATTGTACTGAGGCAATTAACACCATCTTTGGGCTGTAATTTACCTTATTTTCCTAATTCCTTCAATTGGATCCCCCCTGCCCACCCCAGACAGATCCCTGAACCCATTCATAGCAACAAAGAAAGGACCTCCCGCACATATTTTTTGCTGGGAACTGTTCCCTGATTCTGCCAAAACCTGTGGACTTGAACTCACTGCAGCATCAGAGCCCAGATATCACATCTGCACCTGGGCTGGACAGCTGTGACATGAATGAAACAAAATCCTTTGAAGGACTCCAGTAATAAAGAAACCCAGCCAAGCATATAAACAGCACCCATAGTCCAAGGCTCCATCCTATGGCCTTTTATTGCGCAAGAAGTCATTAGGATTCGTGAGGGCTAGTATCTATGTTTGTGAGCATTGATATTAGATGATACTGAGTGAATTTTTTTTGCTAAAGTTGTCCAGCTAGCAGTTAATTGGGAACAGCCGTGAAAAAAGTGAAAGCATTAATAGATACGGAAAGAAATTGCTGTGTTAAGTTCTGTGTGGCATTTGTTTTTTGCCACATTTTCTAGAGCTGCTTCTCATTCCTCTTTTCTCCGGTGTCTTTCACAGTGTTAAAAGTGGTGAACAAAGGTTAAATATTAATATAGAGCCTCTCATGCTTCACTGAAAGTACTAGGATGTCACACTGCCATTGCGTACAGTGGTTGAAAAAAAATCAACATGGAAATCAAGCGTGCTGAAGTGTAAGAAGACAGTTAAGCAAAATACTACAGCTACTCTTCAAAACAAAAGCAGCAATGGTCAGGAACATTTTCCTGACTAACATTTTAGCAAAAGAGAGGAAGAGAAACTGAAAAAGGAGCAGCAGAAAATACAGAGACAGCTTAAAGAAGCCCTGGGAACATGCTCTGTGGCCTTGAGAAAAGTCTTCAGAGAGCTTTCTGGGCTGAGAACTCAGTAGTAGAGGGCTGAGAACATAAAGAAATATCACTTGTTTGAATCCCCCCACATGCAAATGTATGCATATGGTGCATTCTTTGTGTAAAATATAGAAATAATAAATTATCACCAAGATAATAACTATACTGACCATTTCTAGTTCTAATTAAATAAAGTCACATCCTTGAAAATTAACTAAATTTTCAAAGGGGTAACATTATGCTATTACCTTCTAATAAATATGGCTTTATATGGGACAAAATTGTTCTATTTTTAATTCACTACAATTTTGTGCTTGTTTGCATCCTGCATAAAAAATAATAAAGATATCCCAAGTTTTGATCACACGGATATATATGGTGAATATATGTTACTTCTAAAGTGCTGACCGCATAAATATTTATATCATACATATTTTTCTGTGCAAGAACTGCATTTAACTTCATCAATTCAATTTCATTTTAAAAAGACTAAGCCAGCATATTGAACTGATTTCTGGCACAACGATAAGACTTTTTTTCTTTACTGTCATTTTAATTCATTATATTACTGTGCTATTTTTAAAAGGTCCCATTTATATTACACATTGAAGTTCCATAGATTAACAGTTGGAAACTAAAGATTAATTTACAGGAAATGCAAGGAAAGAATCAAAGCGTAGTGACAGGAGTTATCTTAAGAGTTATTTCGGATAATATACCACAAGATCTTTACCATGGCATATTCTATGCAGTTTAGATTTAAATTTTTAAAGACAGGGGCTAACTATTCTTGATGCTTCTGTGAAATTACATAAGTATACCATGTCATATGCTAAATTACATCTTCATTCTATTTTAACAAATATCTCGCACGCTAAATTATGCTTACAGTTTAAAAGAGGGAAATGAATTGTTATAAAATATCAGTAATAAAGCTCAGAGTAGAACATTACAATATTTCAGTTACCTACAATTACAAAAGTGAACCCAGTGCAGATGAACAGCGGCTGAAATTTATCACCACCTGATGGCTGTTCAGTGGACCATGAGAAGGGAATTAACTTGTCTGTCCAGTTTGGAGCTGAAAACTCTCCGTATTACAGAAACTGCCTCCAAAACTGGCACCTTCATTGGCAGAGGCCAAGGGTTAGGTGGGTGCTGGAGAAACAAGTATTGCTGTGCTTTTAACTGCTGACAGACTAAGTGCAGGACTTCATTTGTCAGAGGTGATGGCAAAACCATTCGGAAGTTTCAAACAAAACCCAGAAAGAAATTCTCTCTCCCACTAGATGGTTACAGCATTTGAACAAAATTGCCCAGTTCTTGTTTACTTGCAGTCATGGGACTGGGCACTGAAAGAGTCTGTCTCTAAAAGAACTGCGTTCACACAAGCAGGAGTTATGGTCTTGGGACAGAAAGTAATGGGGGAGGTTCTCTGGCCTGTGTGATACAAAAGGTCAGACAAAATGATCATGATGGCCCCTCTGGCCTTTTAAATCCATGAATCTGTGATCAGTAAATGGAAATCAAATTGTCTCCAAAATCAGGAAATGTCTCTTTTCATCTGTTCTACACAGGGGCATGTGCCTTTGACATTTTATGCTGTAAAATATAGAGAGGTTAATATGATATTCTGCACGTGTGTGGGCATTTTCCATTCCCACGGCAAGCTTTCTGCATCACAGGCTTGATCACATAAGCCATTTTAGATATCCTTCCACCGTCAGTATGGCATACAGCGCTTTATCACCTGAGTAGTGCAAGTGCTAGAGAAAGCAACATGGATCCGTCAGTGCTCTGTGCATTCTAGGCTTGCGCTTGAGGAGTACGTGAGTAAAGGCAAGGTTATTCAGCACCCACTCTGATCTAAGCACAACTGGGCTCTTTGCATGACTGGTAGAAGTAATAAGCAATTTCCCCACCATGACTATACATGTGTACAGAACTAGCCATTTTCCAACCATCCTCAACACGGTTCTGTTAAGTTTTCCAGTCCTCCCGACTGTTCTGCTGGTCATGATGGAGTGGCATCAAAAAGTGACTGACAGATTTAACTTGGGGAGGCTAGATTTTCTTTTACTAAGGCTTCAATTTTTTCAGATGAGAAAATTCCATAAAAAAAGCCATAATACTGTCAGTTGGATAGAAGATGGCATTGCAAACACAAAGCGATAGACTGGCTATCCAAGTGAAGCATACAATTAGTTCTGAATACCTTTCTTTCAAAATTATACTGATAATTGGCAATCTTATTCACTTGAGTTTGCATTTGGCTAAATGACAGAGACTTCTATTAACTGATGCAGTTTTTTTAAAAAGTTCATTTGCAAATAGCAGGATTTACTGTTTGCGAAATGCCAGTTTTCTTTCTATTAAAAAAAGAAAATTATTAAAGCAGTTCTGAAGGCATGATTCCAATTCCCAACACACAACATTTATCACCAGATTTAGGATTATGGAATAGGTTTAGGAGTCATACACAAGCTATAGGACAGCAACACCTCCCTGCATTTTCTTAGCCGCTTTCTTTTCTCATAGTTCCTGCTTATTTCTGCCTTGTGCCACAGTGTTCTGCCTCCTCCCTGTGTGCCAGCACCACCATATGTGGGGCCATGTTGTGAAGGAGCCCTGAGGATTGATAGGGCTTTAAAAAAACCAACCCCCCTCCAAAAAACCCAAACCCTACCCCCAAAGAAAAAAGGGGGAGGTGGGCGGGGGGAGAGATTTCTTTCTAAAATTCATTTTCCAGGATCTGGTTGATGGAGCTGTTCTGTCACAGCTGAGCAAGGCACTATGTGGGGCAGGGTGGGCAGGACTCCTGTGATCTGCTCCAAGCATCGTGTCCTCCTGGAAACAGGGCAGTTGGGCTCTCTTTAGGTTTGTTGAGTGACATCTGTAAGGAGATAATTTCAGCCTCTCTAGTTTTGCATGCCAGGTATTCACCCTTCTCCACACCTCAGTAGCTATGTCATTTTCCATTCACCCTAGCTATCCCATGACAGCTTCCACGAATAGATTCAGAAATTGACTGTCAAGTTATTCTTTATAACATACTTTAGTGCCATATATGAAAACTGCATTGACTTTCCTCCAAAACAGGAGGAAAGATCTGCACTGTGCGCTTGATGCTACTTCATAGAATCATAGAATTTTTAAGGTTGGAAACGACCCTTAAGATCATCGAGTCCAACCACTAACCTCTCACTGCCAAGTCCACCACTAAACCATATCCTCAAGCACCACATCTACCCTTCTTTTAAATACCTCCAGGGATGGAGACTCCACCACCTCCCTGGGCAGCCTGTTCCAATGCTTGACAGCCCTTTCGGTGAAGAATTTTTTCCGAATATCCAAGCTAAAGTTCCCCTGGCGCAGCTTGAGGCCATTTCCTCTCGTCCTATCGCTTGTTACTAGGGAGAAGAGACCGACCCCCACCTCGCTACAACCTCCTTTCAGGTAGTTGTAGAGAGTGATAAGGTCACCCCTCAGCCTCCTCTTCTCCAGGGAAAACAACCCCAGTTCCCTCAGCCGCCCCTCATAACACTTGTTCTCCAGACCCTTCATCAGCTTTGTTGCCCTTCTCTGGACACGCTCCAGCACCTCGATGTCCTTCTTGTGCTGAGGGGCCCAAAACTGCACACAGTACTCCAGGTGCAGCCTCACCAGTGCCGAGTACAGGGGCACGATCACCTCCCTGCTCCTGCTGGCCTACTTGCAGTGAAGCAGAGAATAAAACCCCCAGTAGAGGGAAGGACTGCCTATTACCTCTCCAAGCTCAGTTCCTTGTCTTATGCCAGTCTGGAAGGGAACAGGATAATGGGAAGTTTTGGTCTCAGTAGGATAGCATCTCTGAGGAACACTTTTTGGTGTCAGAAGCTCGGCTTCTTTTTCCCCTCCTAGACCACAGTTGCTACATACTTTCTGGAGGGGTGGGGGAAAAAGTTTTAAATCCTATTTTAATCCTTCCCCTCGTTGGCACCTCGTTGTTTTAGACTTGTAATGATAAATGTGATAATGAGTAATGACATCTATTCATGGAACGTGTGAAGGCAGCTCTGAAATATCAGGATTTGGCGTGAGGAAAATGTGTCTCCAGCAAGGTCAGCTGCATTGACTTACTTTAACCCATCCCTCATTAAAACACAGGCTGAATCTCTCATAAGTCTGGTCAGAGTACATTCTCCGTCTCTCTGTCTCCATCCCCCTGCGCCTGCAGTTTTTTTAGATGGTGCTCAAAGGCCAAATTATGGGAATTTTCAAACTCATTGTTCCCCATTAAAATGCTAATTCTGCCTGTGATTCCTATTGTTTAATCCCTGGTGTGCTTTAGGACATGCAAGACAGAGTATACATTATCTGAAAGAGCGCTCACCCTGTATGTTTCTCTGTCCCATTGTCAACAGCGGGGCAGGACAAATGGTGCGGCTTGGCAAGCGGACAAGGTGCTTTAGCAAGGTGCAGCAAACAAGCTGTACGCAGTTGTTACACTGATTGTGCTTCTGATGTTACGCGTGATGTGCCTTTTCTATTCTCTTCCACATAGACTTTTATAATGCCCTCATCACCATAGTGCCTGAGTGCTTTCTAATAGTGCATTAACCAAAACAGCTAACATCTGTCACTTCTTTCTCCTTTCATCCTGTCCCCAGGGAGAGGAGCCTGTGTTAGACAAAAACCTTTGGTAGAGGGATTTTTTCATGAGAGCAAGATAGGGAAGGAGGATTGCTTTTAAAGCGTTTATTAGTGTATACGTTGTTGTAAATTTATATGGGGTGAGGGGGAATGGTCAAAGAAAAGTACTTGGAGCAGAAGGTGATGAAGGGTTAGGATGGTTCACAGACTCGGGAATTTCACTCGACGGGCTTGGTGTGCTTTTCTGGAGAGTTTTCCTCTGATTGCCATTCTGCCAGAGACTTGCGGCTGCCAAGCACAGGTATATCGCATTGTTGTTTACATATCATAAGCCAAGGCCTGGGATGGCTATCAATGAGAAAGACCAAGATTTTGAATCTGACACCCAAAATTCTACCAGAGGTCATCACCGACAGCACCAAGCCGGCCCTGTGTGAGTAACTACTGTTAGATGACATGTTTGTGCTTTTCCATTGTTTTTGATTTGACCTTAAGACAGGTGAAACTAGACCTTTGCTTAAAAAGGAAAATGAAGATTTGAAACTTTCACCTAGAAACTGGGACCTTTCCACTTACCATAATCAGGAAAGAACTTCATCTGCCACCTATGCACGTGCCCAGCAGAAAGATGCCTTCATTGCAAGAAGGAAGAAGAAAGGAGTCACAGATGATGAATTAAAATCTTCATTACTTTATTTTCTGCAGGAATGTGTATTCTCCTTTTCATTCTGAAACCTATGACTGTAGAAGACATTTTTGTTCTACTTTGCAATATTTTGCTAAAACTGGACCAGTGTTGTTTACAACCATGGTGATCTAAGGATACGAGAGAGTAAAGGGAGAGGACGTATCATTTATTAAGTCAGCTAATATACTGGGAAGAACATTATGCTTTTGGATTTGGCATTAGGGATGCCAAGTCCAAAAGCATACCCATTTTATCCAACTTCATTGCTTTGTGTAAGAAAATATGTACTTTCTTCCAAAATACTGCCATTAAGCTCTACTTATATTTTTTTGTGACTATATCTAGCTTCTGAGGTTCCTGTTAAACCACTGATGGTTCTTCCTGCTCCTCTGATTTCAGTCATTACTTTATAGTTGCGGAACCCTTTGGTTTCTGTTCCATTATAAAACTATCATCCATACCTGGCAGACTTTGCCTGAGAAGGCTCTGCAAAGCTGAGTATATGCTATCTAGCTAGTTTTACAGTGTATTTTGACAATACTGAACAGCCTGTTATGTCTTTATAGTCTGCTTTATATTAGTTCATTCTGATTATTGCTGCCTTAATTTAACACTCAGGAATTTTGACTATTTCCACCAGTAGCCCAGCTAAAGTTACCACAAGAATTGTTTTGATTGGAGGTTGGGTTTGGTTTGGTTTTTGTTTTTCAGAACTTTTCATCATGGGCTGAATAGACATTACCTATGGTTATTACCATGGCAAGGTATGAAGCTTCAAAGCTAGGTAAAGAATTATTAATTAAACTTTGCCTTGAGTCACATAGCAAGAATCGATTCCGACATATCCCTGTGGTGGGCCTGTATTAGCAGTACACCGTGATGCCTCCTCTCCTTGTATTAGCTGAGCCCACCAGCAAATGGAATTTTATAGCACGGGTTTCCCCCTCTCCTTTTTACCTCATGCAGCACCATGCAGCAGACAAACAATCCAGATTAAAGTTCATGAGAGCCATCTCAAGTGCATATAAAAGGGTTTCCACACCCTTGCATGGGAACACGGCCCATATGTAGTCGAGGTCCTTGAGAGGCCTGTCTTGAAAAGAAATGGAGAATGTTAGCTTTAGATAACACAACCACCTGCTCATACAAAGGTAAGTAGATAAAAGAATTGCGTTTTCTTACCTGTAGTTCTTAGGTTTTAACCTCAAAGAGCCTTGCAATTGGATCGCATTGTTCTGTGGAAGTGTGCACTCTTTTATTCTGTAACTTTGTAGAATTTATCCATACGAGCATCCCTTTCTAAGCTGTGCCTATCATTTAACCCATACATGTCATCCAGCATCAAGTAACTAACACTAAGGTAATCAGTCTACCTTTTTAGAATGAAAGATAGCCTCTTCTTAAGTCCATCAAGGAGAAAGGCAATGTACTTAATCAGCATAGTACAGTCTAGGTACTAGTTTGCATTCTCTGGGTTTAGGTCTGCCTACTGAAAGTCTGATTGCTTTTGATCAGTATGTTTTAAAAGCAAGTACAAAATGCTCGAAAATCATGTTTAGTTGTAAATATTTTACACATTTTATTACGCTACTGGAGGATTAAACATTTGTAAAGTTGTTGTATACTAATATATCACCCCTGACAGACAAAAAATATACAGAATGTTAAACCATCATTTTTTTTGTTGCTGTTTCATAAGTTTTATTTTAATAATTATCATTCCTCTCTTATTCATTTCAGTTAGGGCATGGTAACAAATCTGTTAGACACAGGAAAAACATCAAATCATCACACCATATTTATGTCTTCCACATGTACTCTTAGTGAGAGAGAATCTGGCTTTTAACAGAAATGTAACATGTATGTAAGAATTCAAGTTATAACTTGGATATGTATCGTATACTTTGTCCAAGGAAGTCTCTGTTCTATTCAATAAGCACTATAGAGACTGTTTGCACAAATGGATGGATTCACAATATACTGTCATCATTATTTTCAATGACTGCGTCCCCTGAGTACTATAGTTTGTACCGCCATAGAGAACAGCCATGTGACTATAATGTTCATGAGGAGGAATTAAAAAAAAAAGTAAACCCAAGTTTACTTCCACATCTTCTATTGGTCTAATTCTCTCAGGCCACCTGTTCTGTAGCTGCATAAAACTAAGCAGCTGCGAACCCAGTGAACTCCAGGAAAGTGCATGAATCTAATATTACAGATCAGAAGCCAAGATGTGACCTAATTTCAGTTTCAGAAACAAAACAAATGAAAACCAAAGTGGTGTTTGCATGACATTTTTAGTGGCCTGAAAATCTGCGGTATCGTGTTGCACCTAATCTGGTGCAACTGTAAACTGTTGCTGAAAGCAACTCCTGCTCCTGCCTTTCCCTCCCAGCCAGCCCTCTGCCAGTGTGCAGGACCTCCAGCTCCCTTGCAGAGGACCTAGTGCTCTGCCTCCCTTTGCCTATCTGACTATTTTGGTGGGTTTGCTTTCTGTTGAGCCAGCTGATTAATCCAGCTCACCTTGCAGTTGCACAATCGTCAGGTCTGCTAGGGGAAAGGCAGAGGGAACGCGCAGCCAGGTATAAGCAGATTGATGGAGGACATTAGCCCTTTCATTAGCATTTCCCCATTAAATGGGGTGAATTTAACATGAAAATGGACTCTAAGAAAAAGCAACAATTTATTTCCCTGGCATTTCAATAGTTTATCTGAAGCACTAACATATTCCCACACTCACTAAAGTCAAAATAAAACAATGTGTCCTGATCATGGCTGAGAACCATGTTTGATAAATTTTTTTGTGTGAATGATAGGAAAAGGTGAAGATATTTTTGAGAGTTCAACAGTATGTATAAAATATTACGCATGTGTCAAAACAGAGTGAGATTTTCGCTTCAGTTCGCTCTCACAGCTTGGTTAATTGATTTGGACGCTGGCTCAAAAATCTTTTTCCATTTTAAGCTAAAGGCTGATCATCTGAGAGTTCACACAAGTCCCTCAGCGTTGACCACATTCACACATTTTTATAAACTAAGCACTCCAATAGCTAGGACCAAAGGACATGGTCCTGTATTCCTCATCTGAGAGCTGAGCGTGCCATTTAAAAGAGGAGAGAGTCCTCTAGCGGAGAATTCCGAGCTTTACTCTTAATGCAACATTTGAAGGGATTTGACTTTTAACTGGTTTTGTAATGCAGAAATACCCCGGCTTACAAGCGTGTACTGAAAGTACAGTACAGTCAGCATCTTAAGTCCTCCAAGTTCATGCTCATTGTCAGCTTCTTTGACAAAATTTTTGGCTCTTTTTACTCCCGCTTTTTTTTTTTTTTTAAGGACATTACAGCTTTTTAGGAATGAACAAATATATACATGCTTCAGTAATCTTACTCTTCTGCTATTAAAAAAAAGTGTCGTCTGATCAAGAAGGAAAAGGAATCACTTGTTTTAAGTGACTCTTCTAACAACATGAACGATCAAAAGGAGCACCTGCGAATTGCTCAAAGACTCTTGCGAACAACAAATGTGCTTCCAGGAACAAGAATCGGTTCACAAATAATGTACCAGTAGCAGAAACTTAAATTAGCAATGAGTATCAGTCACAATGAAGCACTCGACCAGCTCTTGATGTGACACAACTTGAAGGGACACAATGTACTTTGAAAGGGCACTGATGTAATAGGATGAGACACGGTGACCTTTGTATGGTTGCCTTATTTGCTACACAGGCAGCAATCAAGCAACTTTAAACAGCCCTGAGATTTTGTTCCTGACCTCTCCTGAACATTTTTCATTTAATAACTTGTCAGTGGCTTTTACTTTCTCCCTTCCTGTTCGGACTGCACAGAGATGGAGAAAAGAGAGATCGAGACAGATGGCAAAAGCCTGATCTGGTGGAAGAAGGCTCTCCCCCTGTGAAAGCCCTCTGTGAGTTATAGGATTCAGGAGGCAGAACGCATGCTTGCATCAATAAAAGGAGCCAAAGCACTTCAGTTCATCTACTCCCTTATTTTTCTCAGACATATTTCATCTCGGTCTGATATTCCTGTTACCAGCCTTCTATCTATCTTACACCTGATAGGGAATTTCCTGTGCAGGATGCAGCCTTTATTGTGCCAGATGTACTGCCAACTTGCAACTTTATCCCAAGCCTTGCAATTTCTGGAAGTATTCATAGAGACCAGCTGCTGGACCATAAAATTTCCAAAGAATGTCAGCTTTCATTGAAGAAAAAAATAAGAAAGAAACAAAAATAAGAAAGAAAAAACAAAGTGAAGTCTCCAAATCCAAAGCGTAAATGCAAAAAATACAGACTGTATTACTCTAAGTACGTTTCATACTTTTAAAGCCCCATGGCACTCTTTTGAGGTCTGAGCTGTGATTTCCGAATGTCTGGAGCTGGCAGTTCTGTGCCTGTGAAAATTTCTCACGTGGAGAGTTTATTCTCCACCATGCAGCTTTGGCCACTTCTGAGTTACAGGGCACAAAGTGAATTTGGCAGACAGCAAGATCTGTCTGTGTGCGTCAATCACACTTACTAAAATGTCACTCCTTATTCATTACATTCAAATGCTTTGTGAGTAAACCAAGACTGAATTGCAGCGTGGAGGATGTTTTAGCGGTTGGAGGGCACAGCTTGGCTAGAAAAATGGCGTAGGAAGATGTAATCTTCACAGCACTCTCTTTTCCTCCTCACCTCCAATGCTGAAGTTCTAGGAGACATTATGTTCAACAGCATTCCTACGTGTTTGCTTTCTAGTATTATACCTGTGCTATCTTCCCTTCATTTTCTTCCAGGCTGGCTATTTGCAATTGCTCATCTGAGCAGAAGTATCTGAAAACCTGAAAATGCAAAGACAAAATAAGTGTAAAATGGAATTTTTTCTACTAAAGATTAGGATCATTAAATAACATCAAATATAAGACCATGAAGTTATAAATACACTTTCACATGATTTTCCTTCCACGATATTCCTAATATTTTGCATTCTTTTTTTCCCATATATTCTAGCAGATGGCATCTCTGGGTGGGTGTGCAGAGGCATGGGGCTCTGGCAGTAACCTGGGTTCAGTCTCATTTGTTGTCATGAAAACTCTCATTAGGGTTAAATCCATCCAATGAGAAAATGGAAAACTACCTTAAATTACATAAGTCTTCTCAAATAAATTTTTAGTTGGCAACAAAGTACATTACCATCCCCATGCCTTCTCACTGGGTTTTTGACTCATGAGTTTTCTGTCCCTCAAGCATTTCCATAAATATTTTCTTCACACTAGCAGGCCTCATCTCCCCATTCCAAGTAGGAATAACAGCAATTCTTCACTGTCCCATCATTAGCTTAATATACTAAGCTTATGCCCATCTTAATACTTCATTAGGAATGGAAGTTATACCTAACTTAGGTGGGCAGAGAGGAAAAAAAATCTCAAATGCTTCGAATAAATTGTAGGAAATGTATCTAGAAATTCTGGAAGCCTAGTGAGGAATAATTGTGCTGTGCTTCTAAGAGACTTTGAGATCTTTTCCCACAGATTCTCTGAAGACCTGACCACTAAAAGGAAGGTAAATTAGATTACAGTATGAAGCGGAGCCTGCATTTGTTGCTTTGGGACTGCTTGTTACGTGGTGCCAGAGGTTTCAAGAAGAGGGAGCAAGCCATGAATCCAGCATTGCCACAGACAGCATTAGAAACACAGCCGACAGAGTTATCCAGAGAGCAGCAAGCTGCTCTCTGGTCTCTTTTCCAGTTTGTTAGTAAGGTTTACCCCAGCTGAAGGATAACCACAATCCCAGCTTTGACTGCTGACGCCCGAGAGGCAACCAATTCAGAAACCATTCCCTTTCCCTCTGTTTTCATCCATCGAAATGCTCTCACTATCATCTCCTGGAATAACAGCTTTTCTACAAATGCTCCTAGACTGAGGCCCAGAAAGGGAAAAATCAGTTTTCAGTATCAAGGAGAACTGGTTGTGGGACTGAGCTCTGGTGGGAGATTTGCTGATGACACTTGTGTGCCTCTCATCACTCCTATCGCAGTTTGCTTTCTCCTCAGAAACAGGGCAGGCTAATGTTGTCATTACCTTCTCTCAGAAGTCACAGTACTAGCCCATGGACGAGCAACCACTGAACTTGGAGAAGAACAGTCTATGTTATGGATGCCATCAAGACCACACAGTCCAAGTTCCAGAGGGCTTTGGATCAGGCCTTCCAAGAGACATTACATGTTAGAAATTAACCATGTGGTGCTTATGACTGGAGCACCCTTCAGCTGTTATCATGTCCTAGATAATCCTCTCAGTTCACATGCAATGAATCCTCACGCTTCTGCTGAGTAGTTTTATGTAGTTTTATGACACGTGGGTGTCAGTTTTCTTCTCCCCCAACACTATAAATGATAGCAGGATAAGGAATTTATGATGGTGTAGAAGAATTTTTAATATGTCAACTGATAGTCCAGTTGGAAGTTTGGGCTATTTCCAAGCTTGGATTTTGGCCGCATGAGGAAAATCAGGTAAGAAACTGATTTTGTTAAATCACTGCAGCACCCTGATGTAGACATATATTTAAGGAGGTTTCATAATGACTCTGTTTAAACTGGTAAGGAATCAGCTTAAGTTAAATTAACCCCATGCACCCTTACACAAAACACCAGCAAATGGCATAATGACACTAATGGTACTACATGCAGAAAGGGTTGTGCTGGTCTATGAGGTGTATTTCTAATCCTATTTGATTGCACTGCCTTGCACAGATGATGCTTGGGTATATGAGTGTTTGTATGGGTGTTCTCTGAAGAACACAGAACATTAGCCTTCTGTATCCATGCATGCTGCGAAATTCCGAGTGCTGGCAAAATGGTGGGAAATCCAGAGGAGGGCCACGAAGTTGGTGAATGATTTAGAGGAGAAACTGTATGAGGAGTGGCTGAAGTCACTTGGTTTGTTCAGCCTGGAGAAGAGGAGACTGAGGGGAGACCTCATCACAGTCTACCGCTTCCTCACAAGAGGAGGAGGAGGGGCAGGCGCTGATCTCTTTCTCTGGTGACCAATGACAGGACCCAAGGGAACGGCAGGGAGATGTGCCGGGGAGGTTTAGGCTGGGTATTAGGAAAAGGTTCTTCACCCAGAGGGTGGTGGAGCCCTGGAGCAGGCTCCCCAGGGAGGCAGTCACGGTGCCAAGCCTGACGCTGTTCAAGAAGCACTTGGACAACGCCCTCAGACACATGGTGTGAATTTTGGGGTTGTCCTGTGCAGGGGCAGGAGTTGGACTCGATGATCCTTGCAGTAGTCCCTTCCAGCTCAGGACATTCTGTGATTCTGTGAAATCTTGTGGTTAGGACTGAGAAGTGAAGGATGTTCTCTTTCTCTATGGAAAGGGCACCGGACTTCACTACTTAGAAAATGAACTATGAGACTTAATGTATCATAGTTGCAAACAATTCATCAATTCATATTATTCTCTAAATGTTAGGCTTTCAAAAGTGAGAGCTGAAAATACCAAAAAGCCTGAAGAAGGAATTGTGGAAATGGTGTCATTAGTCAGTCTTTAAGATAATGCCGAAGTACATTTCTAAAACAGAAGTAATCTGCAGGAGGTTAACCTGTTCAGAACTGCTTCACACACATATTTTTCTCCAGCCTTTCTTTTTTTTTTTTAACTTTTGCAGATCCTTTAAGTATTTGATCTAATATGCAAGAGTTATTAAAACCATATTTATCCCAATAGACCCATAAACTCAGAAAAAATATGTAAGGCACATAAAACTTCACGCTTAATGTAATTCCTAAAACCATGTAGTGTTTTATATCACAGCATTTGCAAAAAATTATACAGTGATAAAAGTTATTTTATTAGTAAGGCAGATTCCTAAGTAACATGTACCACCTCTTTATTCAGATTGCCCCTTCGACCATGCTAAACAGTGTCTTTCCTTGACACTTGCAGCCTATAATTATATCTGTATACAAGTCATTTTTGGTCAGTCACGTAAGTTTTAGTTGTTTTTGATCTTTCCTCATAAGGCAGTTCTACTTCAGTTGCTTAGAGCAGGTGCAAAAAAATACTGAATGGCTTGAACATTTTCTTCCAGACTCTGTGCTGGGAGGACTTGCTTTCTGGGGATCCTCATCCAGTAATTTATGTCCTTCTAAAAAGGAGTGGGATTATTCCAAACCAAGGTAGGTAGAACTGGGAGTAATATGGAAGATTGTCCCCTGACAGGTCTTAACGCTTTTGACTTGCAGCCCCTGCTGAGAAGATCTATAAAGATTATAGTTACAGAACATTTTCCTCTAGCTTTTAAGAAGCAGCAGCATGAGGTTTTTTGCAAAATAAACAGTGAAATCTGTTTGGCCTGAAGCACCAGATCACTGGTAATCATGCTGACCAGCTTTGTGTTTGTTCTTTGCTCTTGTTAGTCTGACTGCTCAAAAATATTTATAATTTACTTTTTGTATGAGACTGGGGAAGGAAATGCTTTTGTTTTGGTTGTTTTCTCATTAAACTGAATTCCAGTCTTCATATACAACAGGCTCCTGACATAGTACGGTAGTATTATTAGCAAATAATTAGTTATGGCGATGATGAAGTATATACAATGAGAAAAAAGTTAATGCATCAGACAACTCTGACATTATCAGATCATAATGTACATCAGCCACTTGCAATATGTGACGAAAATGAGTGCTCTACGAATGGGTTTCTGAAGATGCATCAACAATAGTTTGATTACTCAATTATTTTGTAAAGACACCAGAATCACAATGTTCTAAGATCATTTGCTGACAACTGACGGAAACTCAAAGTTCAGTCTCTGGCAACAAATGAGGAAATGTATCCTGTCCCATCCATCTGCCCCTACCCCTCCAGGCCCCCAGTTGATGAAAATCAAACTTCTGCAGCAGGCAAGGTGAACTTAATCACCTTCTTTTCTGCCTAGATAGTCTTGCTTAGTCACAGGGATGTGGAAAACTTCAATGGTATGAGTGCTCTGGGCAAAATATAAAAGCTTTGTCTTAAAAAAAAAGCTTCAAGAAATGCATAGGTAAGGAATCTGGGCTTGAAAAGTCTCACTGCAAAATGTCATCGGTCTTAAAGGTTATGAGCTAGAAACTATAGAAGGTGAGGTGTTTACAAAGCAAATAACCTCAGATGATCCCGTATGCAGTCAGTGTACAGGGGGACTTTTTAATCAGTTCAAAGGTGGCTTGGTATTTTTACATAAATAACTCATTTTCATTTCCAGCTAGCTGAGTGCTCCTGCTGCTGGGCACTGAAGGAATCTCAGCAAGGGCACAGATGTTGAGAACTATGTTAAGGTAACTTCAAATGATTTAATGTCTGTACTGTAAGAGAAGTTAATTTATCATATGAGAATGAATTCAGAAAAGAACTTCTTATTTCTGTTAATAAAATATCTTCTTGCTAGAAACTTAGTTTAGGTTCTTTATGCAGGCAGCAATTTTTATTAATCTCTACTATTTGACTGACACACATTTCAATTTTCAGATGATTTTTCTACAGTGCTGGAATAGTATATTAGCTGAAAAATACACTCTGGAATGTAAGTGTAAAGTATGCATCCATTATGCAGAAGCATCAAGGCAGAATTAGACTGCACTTTGAGACAAGATATAGTATCTGTCGCTCCTGTGAATGAGTCTTGATTAAATTAAATTCCCTACAGGGACAAAGGTTCAAAAGTTCCTGGTTTAATAAGACATATGGCAGAAAATGTGGGAAATAGTGGAGTATGTGAAGCTTTAGCACTGTAAATGGATCTATTTCCCAAGTATGTGCATTTTCTCTGTACACAGCTATTCCTTGTCAAAATAATTTTTTTTTTTAGAATAACGCTGTGCTTGCACTGTTCACACGATGTGTGTGAAATATCCCGCAGTGGGTATAGGTATAGCTCTGTGTCCACTTTGAAAGAACAGAAATTCCAAGAAAACATACTGCAAACTAGAAACTTCAGGGACTTTCATTTAATTAAAATACATGAAAAAAAACCCTATATAATATTAGTTTTGCTCTTCAGTTCAACACGTTATAACTGTACTCACATTTTCAGCCTTTAGAGAGCTCTTCTATTCTCTCAAATCTTTCATAGATAATGTTTGGAAGAAAAGCTGAACAATTGGTAGCTTGGGAAGATGATGGGAGGCAATTGTCAGCCTATGAGTTCTGTATGAGCATTTAATAGTCCTGAGCAAATAAAAAACCAGTTGGTCTCGGAATATATGAAAAACATCGGGGATAACCTAATGCTCAGAGACAGTACTGACAATTCTCATGCTATAAGAGTTGGATGCGTAAACTGAGGGAGATGACAGAGGTCTGCGTTTTCAACCATCTTACCTGGAACTGCGGCCAATTGCAGTGCGTGTTGTGGCACCTTTCCTGATTTTCCCATACTGAAGACCCAAACTGTTTGATAATGTCTTCTGGGAAAAAAGCAATCTTTATACAATTGTTTTGGTAAAAGAAATAGTACTGCAAGCTATACACAGGTCTCATGGACTGCTTTTTGAACATGTTCATGTATCTGAATTTGGAGTAAAGTCGTTCAAACAGACAAAAACCCAGAACACCAACAACAATAAAGAAGAACCTTCCACAGGCTGATGCTGAGACAGAACACCAGCAAACCCAAGAACTGAGTGCATGATTTTATACATCTTTTTAAAGTACATTTTCACAATTCTTTTTCCTTTCCATGACTGTAAGAGTGCAACTTAAAAGGAAAGCATAAAACCAGCACATGCATCTCCCCCAGAAAACAAGAGTATAACTGATCACCATATCCATTGTGAATACTGTCAGGATGCTGTCAGCACTAATAGGACTTAATTGTCCTGACCAGCCTCACCTGGGACCCCCACCTTGATTTCCCCTGCCCTGGTTTTCTGACAGGGCATCCCAGGTGGAGCCTCAGGTTCACATTGTCGCCTTGTCTCCTGTCTCATCTTCTGCTGCCCCTGGATGCACCTGGCCCTGTTTCACCCCCTCTCTTGTGACTGGGGCTGCTGACAGATGCCATTACCAGCCCCTGGCTCTGCTGGCCCTGCTTACGTGCTGCGTGCGAGGCTGCACCCTGGCTGGTGAGGGCATTGCCTGTGCTGGAGTCACCCTTGGCTCCTGGCTCATCCTCCCTTGGGGAGCAGCCCCACAGGCACTCTTCCCTTACAAACAGGACACAAGTTTATTGAAATTGCAGCAAGATAGATTTAGGATAACCGTTAAGAGAACTTGCCAACTATAACCTGTTCTTAAGGTCCCTTCCAGTCCTAATTTCCGTGAACCTGTGAGATGCCTGCAACAGCCAATGGCTGAAGTTAAGTTCACTGGTTTTAAAGCTCAAATACTTTTTTTTCTCTCCTGTGTGGCTCCAGGGTATATTTGCATGGTTCTTCACAATTACAGCTGATACCTCCTCTTCAAAACTCAGAATTGCTGCTCTGTGACAGACCTGTAACTGATCTTATACTAAAATTTCAGTTAGATGTCAACCTTGGCACCACTGGTGGTTCCACTAACCCAGCAGCTTCTCATGCAGAAGGACAACTGGATCTGCAGACAATCTGCTTTTGATGCCAGTTAAGTGCATCTTGAGACTTTTCTATCTGCCATTAAGGTATTTTCTGACCATTTTCAGAAAAAGTAGACTAGATAAGCCCATATGGGGTTCTTAAAATATCTGTAACATTCCAGAGTAACAGATTTTGCTATTTTGCAAAATACCACTGCAAGCTTTCCTGTACAATACATTTTGTATGAGGCATGAATAAATTCCCTTGATGCTGAGATGCCCAGCTGGGGTGTCTCAGGCTGCAGCTTGTGTGACACAGCACCATGGCATCAATATGACGGCTGCCTCCGGACAAACATGTTAAATTAAAATAATCATGAGTGCAAACTGGAAAATAAATGAGTTAGCTTTGTATTTGCAATGGAAATCAACTAGGGTACACGAGAGCTTTTGCTTTGATGTTCTAACAGATTTGTATAATAGCTGTTTTGATGTTTGCCTGAGACGTGCCTCCAGATTCTTCCAGTCATGTATTAGGAAGGTGAATGCAAAGTGTAACGGCTGCCTCTTTCTTTCTCCTCCCTCACTTGACTGTTAAGTCTTTCATCATATATTAGCACACGGAAAGTGACCCAAAAGATATATTACTTCAATTAAAGAAGTCATGTACAGGCAATATGATGGAGTAGGGGATAAGGACGACGCGTACGGTCAGAGGAACTATTCTGGCTAGAGTCGAGCTGAATCGGTATTTTATTGACACTACCACCCCCACACACAGAGCTGCTTGTTCTCCCCTTTACCTGCTGCCTCTGCCAGAGCGCCCTGCCATTGGGCTTGGGTTTTCTTAGTTTGTTTCATTTTTAATAGGCTATGTCAGCTCTAAATCAGTTCTGAGAAGTATCCCAACTGAAAAACTGTCTTTAGAAGAAAAGAGTTGTTTCAAGCTGGCTCAATCTATAGCCTAGAGGTCAACCAGGAAAACAATTAAATAGTACTGAGAGATGAAATCTCTACTGGGCTTGTGGTGTGGGTGGAAGAAGACATTGCCCTGCATCTGCTGCCTGCAGCACAGCTCATGTCACCATTCCATATGGTAAAAAGCATTAGCTAAAATACAGAAATGAGAATGAGATTATATTTATGGCACCCTTATTAGGTGTCTTGTTCTCAAATGACTGAAAGGACTGATTAAATCAGTTTTAGGTCACTGTAAATAGATGGGAGGTCTCCTATTAATGTGGGGTTTTTTCCCATCCAGGAAGTTGAATCAGACTGTGGTTAAATGAAGTTTTTTATGAAGTTGCTTTAGATGATGTTTATTATCAGGAATTTGATAGCTCTTGGTTTAGCCTCCCCACTGCGTAGTGACATTCTAGTCTTTTATACTTGTCATGAAAAATCCTTCTCATTTAAAAAAAAATCTGAAGAACTAACCCATCTCTAAATGAGTTCTAGGCTCTTCATCCTACTGCCTGCCTTCCATGTCTTGCTTGAATGGTTTTTCTGTAGCGTTCATAAATAATTGAAACTGTTGATGATTTTTGTTAAAATATTACACCTATCAAGGAATGGCAAAGATAAATTAGCATAGTATAGTTTCTTATCCAGAGGAGAAATAAAAAATTCCAATTCCTGAAGAAGCATGCCCCCATGGATAGATTTTTTATTATTATCACCTTCTTTTGTCTGCCTTCCTGTGGTTTTTGGTTCTTTTTAAACAGCGCTCAGGCAAGATCATTCCTGCTTATAAGCAAGGCAACACTTGGATTCTCCAGCACATTTTATATTTTGGCATTTGGAGAAATATAAAGTGCTAGAAAGGCTTCTTGCTAAATTTTTGCCACTAAACTGAAAGGAAGAAAGAGGTGAATTCCTAGCCTATTTTCCTGTCAAAGCAGAAAACTCACTTTTGTAAGGCATGACTTTGGGCTTCGTAAAAATGGGCGTGATTCTTTTAAGTTCCTGTCCTGGTTTCAGCTGGGATAGAGTTCCTTTTCTTTGTAGTAGCTAGTATGGGACTATGTTTTGGATTTGTGCTGGAAACAGTGATAATAGGGAGATGTTTTAGTTGTTGCTAAGTCGCGCTTACACTGGTCAAGGACTTTTTCAGCTCCCTGTGCTCTGCCGGGTGCACGAGAAGCTGGGAGGGGGCACAGCCAGGACAGCTGACCCCAACTGACCAACGGGATATCCCACACCATATGGCGTCATGCTCAGTGTATAAAGCTGGGGGAAGAAGAAGGAAGGTGGGGATATTTGGAGTGATGGTGTTTGTCTTCCCAAGTAACTGTTATGCTTGATGGAGCCCTGCTTTCCTGGGAATGGCTGAACACCTGCCTGCCCACGGGAAGGAGTGAGCGAATTCCTTGCCTTGGTTTGCTTGCACACGCAGCTTTTGCTTTCCCTATTAAACTGTCTATATCTGAACCCATGAGGTTTTTTTTTGCTTTTACTGTTCTGATTCTCTCCCCCATCCCACCAGGGGGGAGTGAGCGAGCAGCTGCGTGGTGCTTTGTTGCTGACTGGGGCTAAACCATGACAGTTTCCCAGGGAGGACACTTTCTTACCATTGGCCTGCTACGTACACACATGTATACACAAATACATAGACTCACTTCCCATTTCATCGCATGAATACCCTGCTATTCCCCACTAGCTGGGTTTGTTGGGTTTTTTTGCAGGACAAAATATAAATATTTCTAGCTTGGCCCTTGAAGGCAGTCTATTTCCTAAATGGTGTTGCTTCTTTCTTTAGTTAGGATTATACTGAACTAAATCCTTTCTTGTGACTGAATGGATGTCTAAAAATGAGGAGCCAATCTGTGTTGGTCCCAACAAGAGCTACACTAGCTGGTAAGTTTCATCACACCAATTCCAGGCACCACACACTAAGGGAAGAGGACAAGAGTTACAAGATTTGAACATTCAACAAGCTCACTGTAGTCTTAGATTTACCAGGAAATTTAACCTGGTCAGACAAAGACTATGTAACTTTTTGAGATCACCAGCTTTGCTCGAAAAAGAAACAATCTTCTGCGAGGTGTTAATCCCAGACCTACACTATGATTTAACTTTCAAAAAAAAAAAAACCCCACTACCTCTAGTAGTTGCTACCATCTCAGGGAAGAAGAGGGTTAAGAAGTTATTAAAGAAGATTGGGCACACCTGCAAGCTGTCTGTAATACTTTAAGTTAGGAATAAAAACCTGAATTCAGGTGGAGAGAAGTATATGTAGGTCGATGTGAGAAAAAGGACCTGGACTTTCTATACCAAGACTACAGGTAAGGTTTTAGATGAAAGGGACCTCTTCTGGAGCTAAATAGGTCTAGCATTATGAAAGGCAATCTTTTTTTTCTGGTCAGAAAGCTGAAAATTGACAGACAGTATGATTGTCCTGTGAACAGACAGGCAACCTCACTCCACTGTCCTAAGAAAGAGATGTTACTCAGGAGGTGATGAGGGGGTTCTTGCCTGCTTGTTTTGTTTCATTTTCTCTGCACCAGTGGTGAGATCGCAGTCAAATGCTATGTCCAGTTCTGACATCAGTACTTCAAAAAGGTGCTGAAAAATTTGGAAAGGCCTCAGAGAAGAGCCCTGAGGATGACTGTGGATCTGGAAAGGTCCAAGAAAGAAATTAAAAATTGTATCAGTGACTACATGCTGAGCTTGCACAGAGAACACTTTGCTGAAGTTGCATACAGATAAATGAAAACAAAAGTTTGTTTTGCTTGTCTTCACAGGAAGAAAAGCAGCTTACTCAGGATTTCCCATACCAAGAAAAAATTCAGTCCTTTCTAGTACCTGATGTTACTGCAAATGGAAACTGTGGTTTGGTGAAGAAATAACTGGGGTGAGACCCAAAGGATCAAAGTCCAGGGCCGCACTGCGGTGTGAATGGGTGGCTTGCGGTAGGTCATGCAGTTCACTGACTGGGTACAGCAGGACACCCAGGGCTTGCCTCTGTGCTGCAGCCATGCTGAAGGCAGGACTCTGGTTCCTAACACGTGGTGCCTGGGCCACACGTGGACACGAGCATAGCGGGTGTCATTAGACTGCTCCAGCCACAAGAAAAGGTTTCAGCTCTGTCTTCATTGCCTTCTCCCTCACCCCTCCTTGCCCCGTTACTGGCCGTGCTTGTCCCCAGTTGCTGAGCTGGGAAGAAGCCGCAGCCCGGCGGGAGGGCCCTTAGTAATGGCGGCCCCGTGTCAGGGCAGCAGGGCACTGACTGATCTGTTGCTCCGTTCTTCCCCTCAGGTTCAGGACATTTTCACCTGAAACGAGCTAATCAACGGTCACTTCTGCCTTCATGATCTGTAAGGCTGGTTGTAAATCTTACTTGATTTATGAAAGCCTTAAATCTGTGGTAGGAGGTATTTCCTTCACCTCTGGAATAGGTGGATTGACTTAGTGGAATTGACTATAAACATATTTGAGCCTCAAGGGTCTCAGTAATTTCCTGGAAAATATTACAGGGGGTGGCAGGTAGGTGAATGCTTTCCAAAAAACCCCAGCCATACGCTGGGTTGGATCACCAGTGGATCTTCTCTGTATGGGAGCATCTTAAATTTTCCTGACCTGACTGGAAGTGTAAAGGTACCAACGCAACCAGCCATTTCCCCAAGTTGTCTCCCTACTATATGAAAAATGGTGTAACTCCACTCTAGTAACTTGGCTGTCCCGAGTGACTGGATTTCCTCGGTGTGCTTTCCTAAAAAGCACCTTGCTCTGTGTCCCTGCCCAAGCAGAGGGGGTGGATGAGGTGATACCCAGAGGTCCCTTCCAACCCCCACCATTCTGTGATTCTGTGAAAAACGGACATTTCCCATGGCTGTGACCCGCCAGCAGCCAGGCCTGCGCCCCGCCCCGAGCTGACAGGCCGGCCCGGCGGAGGCGGCGGCCAGGCGGGACGCCACGTCCTGGCGCGGGGCCGGGTTTCCCCGGCAGGAAGGAGCAGTAGGAGGGCGGCGGGGAAGCCCTTCCCTCGGCCAAGCGTGCCGGGGAGCCCGGCGGCAGACCCGGTACCCCACAGAAGCCAGAGCGGGGCGGCAGAGGAGACCCCGGCTCCGCCGGGGGAACGGCCCCCGCTGCGGGCGGTACCGCCCGCGGACCCGCCTCAGCTCGGCCCGGCCCCGCCCGTGGCGGGGCGGCGCCTCCTGCGCGCCCAGCAGGTGGCGCCTCCGTGCCGTGCCGCGGGGCTGGGCCGTGCCGGGCCGCGGGTGGGCGGTGGGGCGGGCGGAGCAGGGTTTGCCTGACAGGGTACGCGAGAGGGGCCAGAGTGGCGCGGTGGGGATAACGTCGCCCGTGGGGCCGCCTGGGCCGGTGTGGCCGCCGTTCCCCTCTCACGGCCGCGGTGGGCGGCAGGGCTGCGGCGGCAGCTCCCTCTCGCGGGTGGGTGCCGGGGTGCTGCCGGCCGGGGGGGCTGGGCGGTGGCACTGCCCGTCGTCGGTTAAGAACCACGCGTGGGAGGCGAAACCGGTCACGCTGTCACGTCTTGATGTGAACCTTGCGGAGTGTTACCGAGTGGGGAGCAAATGCGGCCCGTTGTGCCGCCCCTGCTCTGCCTTGGCTGCAAGGTAGCCAAGCGCGGCGATGGAGCGTGCAGTACAAATTGGGTGCAATTAAAAAAAAAAAATAGGTGTAATTAAGAGCACCTATTTTAGAGCCCTCAGCGTGATCCTGGAGGAGGCCCTGAAGAATTCTGAAGGCTACAGAGATCTCAAAGGGAGTTGGCAGAGAAGAAACTGCAAGTAGTCTTTTCAGAAATCCACCCAGCCCCAGCAACAAAAACAACCAACCTCAAACAGAATAAAACCCAAAACCACCGCCAACAACAACAAAATAAATCCACAACCCCTCCACCCCCCAACCCCAAAATGTAGTCGGTTTGCGGTGGCTGCAAAGCCCAAGGTTTGACCTGACTGGGAACAGAGCTGAACCCGGCCTGAGGTGGGGACCTGGCCTGGACGGTGTCTGCACTCTCAGGGAAGTAAATCAAACGCTGGGAGAGGGCGGTGAGGCCTGGAGTGGGGTGTAGGGAGGCAGGCGCACCGTTCGCTTCCTTTTCTGGAGGAGCTGCGATGTTTCATCCACGCTTTGCCTCTGGTAAGATAAACACCGCTGGGGGGGAGGCACCCCTCTGGCCGGGCACCGCTGCGGGCCTGCCTGGGAGAAGCAGAGCTGACAGGGTTGGCTCGTTCGTATCGCTGTGGTAAGGTTGAGGTCAGCGATGCTTTTACTGTCTGCGGAAAGAGAGCAGACTTTTGGCCTGCTCGTGAAGGAATTTGAATGAAGACTTGACCGTAAGAAATTACAAGGAAAATGGACCTTCTGGCATCTGGGTGGTCAACAAAGATGATGCAGCACTGTTCTGGCCAGATTATAATCTGTTGTCTTTTGGATATCTAAACTATAGAAATAAAGTCATGAAAATGTCGATGGAGATTGTTGTTCCAAGTCAAGCTTTGGTCAGGTGGTTATTGACCTATAATTATCCTTTCTTTTTTTTAAATTATTCAGAAGATTGAAGACATCAGATTTGTGAGGCAATGCCCTGGTAATGCCGCATACTCTTGTGCTGTGTTGCCATTAGAATACTGCCTCAGGGAGATGCAAATGGAGAGAGCTAGCCTGTGTAAATTCTTCATGTTAATGTATTTAGCTGGATTAGTTCCCTTAAACAAATCTCCTCAGGCTTGAGTTTTAAATTAAGACACTGAGCAGTCCCGCTGAAGTTGTGGAAATTGAAAACCTGGTGTGAAGTTTAACTCTGTTGAATCAGGACCAGCACATCTATTCAACCTCTTTGGAGCATTTGCTCTTTTGAATGTGGGTGGAAAACACCTATACCTCTTTTACCTTCTTTGGGTTTTCCTCAATTACAGGATGACTGGTCAGCCTGCCAAAGTGCATGAAGAAAATAGTAAACTGCTAGTATGAGTCACAGTTCTCCTTCAACTTGAATTTAGGCATCTGTTGGCTTTATCAAAGTTCTGCTGAATACAACTGAAGGCCTGAAAGGGACAGAAATATTAATAATTTATTATAAACCTGTTACTGATTGTGAGGAAAACAAGCAGTCTAAAAATGAAGGCAAGCCCTGGTTCTTGTCTCAAGGATTTTATTACTCAAGCTGAGATAACAACAAAGCACTTTGAAGGTTAATTATGGACCATATGATGACAGCAACAGGTGAGACAAGGTAATCATGTAATCACCATAGATGCTTTATAGACTTATATTTTCTAAGGTATGTATTTAAAAGATGAAGAGAGATACTGCAAAACCTATAAAGTGGTGAGAGAAAAACCATGAAGAAAAACTCACCTAATGAGCCGTTAGAAGTGACTCTTGAGTCAGTGAAATACTGTTTTGCTTGTCTAGCATAGGACATTTTGTTTTAGCATGTAAAGGAATTCAGGTGTCAGAACCAGTTTATGAAACACTGATTAAACCAAAGCATTCACACTTCCTGTTGTTAAGGAGAATGTATGCTGATTTTTAGTGATAATTAAAAATTATCATATGATTTTGATGGCCTATATACAATTCTAGCCCCTTGTTGCTGGCCACAAATGTGCATTCAGAAGGTAATTTTAAAGTCAGTTTTCCTATGATGAGGGAAGTCTTGTCAGATGTTAGATGGAGCCTGACTAATTAAGAAAGTGTTTCAGGCTCTGCTAGAAGATCAGCGATTATTCTTGATTTGCATCTTAATAAGAAGTCATTGATGGTGTAAAGAGTTCCTTTGATTATTAAATTTGACATGAATATTGAAACCTTTTACAGGTAAGGACATGTTGATATGGAAGTGTCACAGAGAGGAAAAAGTCATTATACATTTTTCTTTTTTTAGTGTTTCCATTTCATACTGTCTCAGCAAATCAAATTAAGGGACTCCAGCATTCTTATTAAATTCACCGGTCGGGAGCTGAGAAACATTATTACGTGCTTGCATTTGCTGCTTAAAATATGGCAAGAAGCACAGATGTGTAAGACAGCAGTGAAGAGCAATTTTAGGCCTGGTACTTTCAAGCTCACCTTTTTAGATACTGTTACATGCCATTCCTAGTCCCTCTTCAGGTTCTTATTGTCAGGTGAAGTAAACACATAGAGCACAGGCAGAGTGGAATAAATAATAAGAGGAATGAGACTCATCTGTAGGGGAAGGCAGAGTAATAGTGAAATTTTATATAATGTTCTTTATCTTGAGTACTTCTTAAAGCTGAAGTTAAGGGTAACTGTAAACTAGCTGCTGTTTCTTTCACTAGCTTAGAAATCACTAAACTGTAGCACTGTTAGTTGCCATCTAGAGTATGGTATAAAAAAAAAGAAAAAAAAATCTGTCACTGGGGCCCTATGCATGTATTTTGCACTGTAGGTAATGTTAGTAAGAGGTTAGTCATACCATGCTCTCACATGATGTAATTAATACAGAGTAAATGACTCCGAAATTTAACACCAGCCAGAGCGTAGTAATTGTGGAATTGTCCCAAATCTCAAAGAATGTGTGAGTGGATGGTGTTAATAGTCTGATTATGTAGCAGCAAGGGTTTAAATATAGATTTGAGGCATATAATTTGATTCCTCAAGGGGCAATTAATTTGACAGCAACCATCTTGTAGTGGAAGCTGATTTTTTGGAAGAGCTGTGGAACTGGCCAGGTTTTATTTCAGGGAGCATGAGACCTGTTGGATGCTGCAAGTATTCATGTCTTATCTGCAGTACGTATGCACCCTGATTCACCAGAATGTCTCTACTCCTGCTCTTGCTTTATTTTAGGGTTTAGTGTTTTAGGAGCAAGTGCTACCGTGTTTATACTACTACCATGTCTACAGCCTATAGCAAGATTTGTGCCAGATCTCGCAGAAATCTCAGGTACCCAAAGTTTATGTTTCTGAGGAATGGTAGGTACTCAGCACTGGCAAAAATCATATCCAAAAACTTCACTGACCTTATGTGAGGTATGTTAAATGACCTGGATTAGAATCGAAGAAGAGTAAGCAGCAGTTGCATGCTCAGTTTTAACTGCACAAGAAAAACCGCAGCTGTACCTGTACACACAAGGAGTCTCAGAAGATGATTCTTAAAGTTTTATGTTTGTTAAAATGTTCTTTTCCAGTTGTTGATAATGTCTGATTTGGAAGGTTGTCATTTTTTATAACATAATTTGTGTTCAATGGCACTGCCTCAACTCTTGTCAGAGATTCTCAGAGTACAGTTGTGCTTAATGCTATAGAAACAGAATGATGTGACGATTATTCTTTCAGAGAAAGTGCAGATTTAGTTGGGCTGGACAGCTGGAAAAAAATTTAGATATCCCATGACTTTCAAATGGTTCTGAGATTTTTAAAAAATGTATTATCTGATAGCTACACAATAAACGTAATTATTCTAACACCAGGAATCAATAGAGATAATTTAAAAATATAAGGAGGCTGTATATATGCAAATATTATATGAGAAATTTCATAATAATCCCTTCAAAAAATGTGAGTCGCAACTTGAAAGACTGAATAATCTGATTTTCTTATAAGTGTATTTCAGATGCTTCTTGATTTGCAGCAGTTGATATCTCCTAATTTGGGGGACATTTTCAAGTCTGGACTTATCCCCGTTTTCCTTTTAAAAAGAGAGAATGTGTAGGAGTTGTTGCTGTGAAGATGCATAACCATCTTACAAACTATTGTTAAAAATTATTTAGCAATAATAAACTGGAGTTATCAATACTTGAACTAGCTTTAATTTAGCCAGTGAGGTAGCAGAAGTGGCCATACAAGAGTTTGATATGGAGTAATTGACTCTCAGCAGGTAAACTGGTTAACACTCAGTTCCTTGATGCCATGGATAGCCTTCTAATATCAACTTCTAATACGTGACCAGCCAGCTTAAAATTAACTTGGCTATCCCTCTGCAGTACTGCACTTTGTGTGATAACGCCTGTGACTTGCTGGCCTAAAATGGTTTCTGAATCCTCTGTTTTTCCTTTCTCCCTCATTCCAAAATAATAGTAATGCATGCTCATTCATATAGCAAGAAGTATTTTTCTTTTAGGGGGGTAGAATTTAATTTCTGTAGGCCAAGTCCATCTTGTATAAAAGTTCAATCCCATAACTTAAACCCCCGCCTTCTTTTCAGCTGACTGGAAGAGAGATTCGGATGTTTCATCCTTGAGATCACCACCTTGAGCCTCAATGTTGAAGATATGTAAAGACAGCAGAAGGGTTTCTTACTGTAGCAGGTGAAGTAGAACATGTTAAGCGTGGTGCCAAGGTAGATAACCTGTTTTAAGACATTTTTCTTATGTCAAAGGACCTTTAACATTATATTCAAGTAATAGTCATTCCTCAATTATCACTGTCAAGAGTGTTACCATACTGCAGTATGTAGTGGTTGCCATTCCATATGCTTAGAAAATAGGTCCAAAGACAGACATTCACATGAAAAATGTCCAGATTTTTATTGCTATGCCATCTGTGCTGAATAATTCTGTAACTTCTGGCTTAATGTTGACAGCATCGTGAAAACTGATGACAAAGCGTGGGGAAATAATAACAGTCTCATTCAAAAACTATTCCTGCAATAGCTGAAATCTATAGATTTTTCAGACTATATATATTTAAGCATTTGGCTTAAGGAAAGTTAACATTTTGAGCAATGGTATGTATGGAAGGGCGGGCTACAGATCTGGCTGAGAAGTGAATGGACCAATCTTAACTGTACTGTTCAGGTAGTATGATACCTATAGTATTCCCTCAGTGCTCGTCCCTCCTGTTTTTACATTCTTCATACATAATTTTCCTTCTCCTTTCAGTAGGAGTGAGGAAAAAAAATGCATATACGTGTATTGTGTGTGTGGCTAGAACAGCTTGGTAGAAACCTTAATCAAAGACCTGAGATTTTAGTGGGAGATTTCTCCTGTCTTTTGAATGTGATGAGATTTATAGTCATATGTTCTTGCAGAAGAGGCTTCCAAAATATGAACCCAGTTCTTGAAAAAGTTGTGTTTCCTGTCATGATCCTTCCTGTAGGAATGAAGCCATAATATATTTGTAGCTTTCTCTGAATTCAGAAAAGAGTTTACAGATACAGAATTGCAGTTATTTATAAAGACCTAAAATAATTTTGTATAGTTTGGGAAGGAAAGGCTAGGTCTTAAATAGTGTACAACAATTACTTTCAGTTTCAGCAACATGGAAATAAGGAGTTGTGTAAGCCTTAATTATACCTATTAATTGTATTTCTCAAAATAAGTAATAAAATTGAATGGCTGTTTAAGAAATTCCTGTGGCAGTTTGAAATGTCTGCTGTTCTCTCTGCAGTATTTTTTCTATAGGTACGTTACAGCAGTGGAGAAATTCTAAAAAATCAGATTTTACTGGGAAATTCATATTTCATTCCACCAACATGTTTACTGAAGTACATACGACTGTATTCTGTTTGTTGAAGATGTTGGTTTAGGTCTCTGACCTGGCAGGTGCTGCCTGTGCTAACTATAACCCCACAGTCGTGATCCTGGCGAGTGGCATCCATCAGGGCAAGTCCTTGGAAATACGCTGCTAAGTCTCTTCCTCGAGCTGCATGCCAGGTGGGCTCTAACAGGAGCCAGGCTTGGTGTCGCCTGCAGGTACAGGATGTGTGTACGCTTATGGGACCAGTGCTGTGTAACCCGGGGTGGTAGTAGCCCAGCGCAGGGAGAAGAGATTCTTGCAGAGAGGCTGCCTGATGTTGTTTAACAACCTAGATAGGAATCTTGTTTGTTTGTTGGTCTTCTGCACTGAGAGGTGGGAATTTGGATTTCTGGGTTGTTAATGATAGTGCTAATTATACGATAATTATCTGTAGAATGCTAGGTTTCAGGTTTTCTGATGTTTTTATTTTTCCATAAATACTGAATGGCTATGATGTTATGTTGCTGAGAAACTAAGAGCATAAATTTAAATTTAAAGAAGAGTATAAATTACTATACACTGCTTTAAAGATGAACCTGAACTATCCAGGGATGAATTACCCAGGCTGAATTGTGTGAAGCCAGAACCTGCAAAATCTCTTTTTATGTTGAAGGCAGGTGCTAACCCCAGACAGTTCCAGACACCTGGTTCCAGTGCTGCAAACTAGACAGATAATCTCTCATAGTAAAGTGCTTAGTGCTCTGGACTAAAAAGACTAGTGCTCCTGCAGAAGTCTCTCTCTTGTCATTCTGTAGCAACAGCTTGCTGGCTAGATACCATTTCTGGAGCACGAATGATGTACACCCTTCCTAAGAAACCTTGACATAACTCCACAATTTAAAAAACAAGGAGAATGCGTTTATGAAAGCTTTCAAAACTCTTGCATTTGATATATTATTCTACGCTAAGCTGTATCTCGAAACAAAAACTTTACAAAGGTAAATACTGCCTTTCTCAGTTCTAACACCATGGTTATAGAGGAGCCGGTCAACCGATGTTCTCTGCCCTCTCTCCCGTTCTAATTTTGCAGATGCATTCATTTTGGGAGAGGGAGGGGACAGAGAGAAAACGTCAGAAGAGAGAAGACGTATCTGCAATGTCCGACTGCTGGGAAATAAATATATCCCATTTTTTTCTCTATATGCCTTATTTCAGCAAGAAAATAATGTTTTTTCAGATGACTACTTTTTTGCTGTGTAAAGTGTTAATTAAAAAAGTTGTTGTTATAGAGGCAGTGAAGGCCCAGCCTTGCTGCTCACAGGGGAGTTCATACAGGTGGCAGGATTAGACATGGCTGATCTCAAACCTGTCCTGTGGCAGCTCTGACTCGTAACATCACCACCAACTTCAGAGGACAATGTGTAGGACTAGTGAGTGTCGTTGGCTGACTTGGCCCATGAGAAAGCTCAAGTCCTTATCAGTGCGTCCAGTTCTGTTCTTCCTTGTTTCATTTGTATGGGCTTTCTCCACAGTCTTCTGTTATAACCTTGAATCTTGCCGCAGTATTTCAGAAAGCCGCAACATATACTCTATTTTTCATATGAAAATAGTTTCTTCTAATTACAATAGCTTCTTGTTTGCTGCCAAGAAAATACCATCATCAGTGAATTGGATTATACAGAATATTACAGAATAAAGACAACAACAGAAATAGACTGTTATTTTTCCATCCTTATATCCTGCCTGTGACAGGAATCCCTCCCCCTGCTAAGTTCATTGGTTAGCAATAAACAAAGCTGCTTTCAACAACTGTCTCACTACAGCCCCTGTGGAGTGTAATACAGTAGAGCCATGAGAGTATTAAAAAACTGGCTTACCATGATAGTTTTGATTTCTTAGTAAACTTTATTTGACTTATAACCTCTCCTAAACAGAGATTATATCCTTTTCTTGCATCTGCATAGAATGGGACATCTACAATCCCAGTAATAAAGAATAGCATAAATATATTTTTTTAACTAAGTGTTTTATTAACAGCAGCAGAGAAAAATGTTCACTGTGAGAGGTACAGTGTCACCACAAACACTCCAGAAGTGATGAGAAGTTGTAGTTTACTCAGCCTGGGGATTCTGGTTGTTTGTATCTTTCATTCCTGTTAACAGAAGTTTTTGTCGCTCAACATTTTTGGAAATGATATATTTGGTTGAATCTCAAACACTGATTTATCAGAAAACTTTTAAAACCTTAAAAATCTGTCTACTTTGCCCAAAGGAAATGCCTTCAGGTAAGGATAAGGACTTCATACTTCCTAGCTTTAGGTGACTAATTTTGGTCAACAAAAATAAGACTTTAATTTCCAATTTCTCTCTGTAGTCAACATAGAGAAAGAGGATCTTCCAGGGGATTCCTGACAGTAAGTATAACTCAGTTATTCTGTGCTACCCTTCAGAGAAAGCTTGTGAGAGACACAAGACGACTGCCATAGATACCCTTGGCAGTATGTGAGGTGTGGACTTGCACTGGTGGTCCCGTTTTTTCAGTGCTGGAAGCTGGCTGCCAGGTCTGGGGCTCTCCTGACAGGGTGCCATGCACAGATGCGGAAGAAGGTACCAGTTTTCACCTGCTGTCATGGCCTGTCTCTTCCAGAACTGCTGCAGAAAAGGTGGTGAGTTGGGACCATCTTGTGTGCCCAATACCTGACTTGTGGGCCACCTATTCTTAGGAATATCAGCCCATCCTCTCCTTTTCCTTACAGTTTCTCTGCCATAGCTGGCTTTTGTTTTTCAAGAATATTGTAGATTATGTATCTGGCATTCTGGGGCAAGGTCTTCTTGCTCATGCTTACACTAGGCAAATTATATGACATTGAGTTCTGACTAATGCTTTGTTCTACCTGTGGTTGTCAGCTGTGGGTGATAACATCTGTATTCAGAAAGCACTGCCTGTGCATTTGCACTTGAAGAGTGGTCTCAGGAACAGGCGCAAGCACTGCAGGCCCTCTGACCTGCCACTTGCTCTCCCCACAGCTGTGTCTCAGGGTGACCACAAGGAGCCTGTGCAGTTGTATCTATGAGACTGCAGTTGCTCAGGCATTTGAAGTTGTGGGTGCACCTTCGCCCATATCTGGGATTGTCTTTCCAGCTCCACCATTTTGGATCTACCCAGAACTTACTTCAGAAAGGTCACCAACAGATTCCAAAGATAATGTGTGCACTGACTGATTTACTTTAGACAGTCCTCTAGGTGGGCACTGACCTCCTGCATCTTTGTGCTGGTCACTCTCTGTTAAGAAGTCCTTGAACTTGGCTGTCCTCTTTTGCACTGCACTGCTAAATCCTCTTATTTAGTTAGTATTAAACTTCTACTCAAACAGAAAGCTTTAAGTATCTGGATCTTGAAATTTGTTGCCAAATTCTTTAGTATTCATCCTTCTCATCGGATAAAAGTGCTCAGCTCTCCTACAGCTATTAAGACATAAAAACCTGAAACTTTGGTGGGTACAAAAGTCTGAAGGCTACTGGCTCTTCTGAGCATAATGGCTGTGCTATTTTGTTTGCTGTTATCAGTGTTTCTTTGTATTAACAGATACTATGTTTTTTTTTCTCATTTAGCCTGGTAGCCTAGCGTTTAAAGTAGGTAAGAATCCAATTTTACTTGCAGAACATTTCACTTATTTAAGGCTATTTGAAATTACTTGTTTAATGAAAGTACTGCAACTTAGTCGATGACCTCATCTTCCTTCTGTGCAATTACAGTTCTGCATAACAAGGAGTGGGCCATAGGTATCCCAGGGAGACCGAATCACTTAAGCAGAAAAAAGTCTGTCAAAATACTACATAAATGCTGTACATGCACCCTTTTTAGCTGAACCTGGTAAATTGAGATATTTCCAGTGTATTCTGAAAGTTTAGTCCCTGGACCAAGTCAAAAAATGATCTGCCCCTCCTCAAGGTAAAATACAAGTCACAAATCAAACAACTAGTCTTTTTAAGGAACGGTGAATACGTGTAAATTGATGATCGTTTTAGAGCTCCTTGGTTCGACTCACCTCATGAATTTAGTTTATCAATTAAGAAATTTGCTGCATCAAGAACTTCACTGCCACCCTCCTCACAGAGGTGGAAGCTAATTTACTGAAGTATAGGCTGACGTAAAAAGGGTTTGAAGTTTACAGTGCTAATCAGAGGTGTGGCTGTATCCAAGAGTAGCTCTTACAGTGCATTTGGCCTAGCACATGCAAAAGACCTTCGATATTTCTATTTTGTAATGACAGCTTTAAAAACCTCCTCTCCCAGGGAAAAGACTTGGAGGGAGGGGAAAAGCCTTCTTCATGTAGTGATTCCTTTCAGTGGTTCACAGCTCTGCAATGGCTCTCTAAACTGCTATGGATTTTAACATTCCCTCGAGCACAGCGGGGTACTTTTTTCCCTGGCATTTTTCATTCAGATACGAATAGGTACTAGAGCAATATTTTAATATTTTAAAAGAAATAACCACTGAAGCCATAAAAAGGGTCTTGAACTAAGGTCTTCCAGAATGACTGCCATCATTTTTATGCTTCTCTTCTGGGTGCACATGAGGCTGTCTAGGAACTGTAAACTTAGTGAAAGAAATAGAAAGGTGTATGCCAAATAGAGTAGATGGGATCTTTAGTGTAGCTTGTTCAGAGATTCTTTTTCTTAATGCAGCATTATTTCTGTCAAAAACGAAATGCTTTAAAAAATATGCTAAGTTGATGTTAATCAGAAGAAAAGGAAAATTAATAAAGCACTAAAAAAAAAGTCCAGGAAAGAACATTTTGACCATTTTTAGAAAATTTTCAAGTGTGAATTGTTTTATTTAAAACAATTCAAAGAAATTTGAACTCTGTATGAAATTTATTGCAACTACAGAAAAACCAGAATTTATTAGGTTGAAACAGGGAAAAAATTGGCAGTATGAAGTCTCCTGTGAAATGGAAAATCCAGTTCCTGGCCAGGTCTGTTTAGTGACAGTTTCCTAAATCTGTAAATACTTTTGACTGATTGTTTTAAAGAGAGAGAGAAAATTCTTGAATGTTAGCTGACAAATGCAAGTGGATTAAAATCTCCCTGCTTACTGTAGTGGGGATGGCTTGCACCTAATGTGGAAACCCTGTTCCACATATTCCTCAGAAAGGTGACTCAGTACTGAAGCTAGTCGTGCCCTTCTGTGAAAACTGGTTGAAGATATTTTCCCAAGCTGTAGATATTAATGGTCTCAGACTAATTATGCTTTTGTAAAGCCTAAGACTCTCAATTACCCGAAGTGTAGGTTGCTGTTCATTTGCTGGCTGCTGACAACTTGTGAGTTCAAGTTGACCTCTGTATATTTTAAATTTGGTGTTACCTTTGAAACAAAAAGAACATGTCAGATGAACTGTTACCACATCTCTCATGTCATCACAGAATGCCATGCCATAGGTCTCACTGGGATCTGGACAGTGACGGTGGAACAAAGCTGGGAAATTGTATTATTTTAAAGAACACCTTCATAAGTGGAAAAAGTGTTTGTGGTGACAAAGTGTCAAGGAAGCAGAGCCCATTCATTAGCTCTTCTTTCTATGTGGGAAATTGAAGGATGAAGTAAAAAAGGACTGGTTGCACTGTGCAACTAGTTGCTGTGCAGTGAGCATAGCACTGCTCTGTGAATATAACAACCACTGAATATGACAAACATTTAGTGGCCAGATTTCTTTTTTCTCCAGAGATTTTGATCCATTTCCTGTAGAAGCAAATTTTTTGTGTCATATCCATGCATTTCCCATCACATTATAAGCTGAAGAAGAAATCCAGTCTGCCAAAGTAATTAACTAGAATTCTCCTGTGCAGGAGACCACGTAGACCTTAGAGGAGTGTTTGTCACCAAATGAATGTGGCTGCGCCAGTTCAAAATGCCCTTCTAGCTATATCTGAAATATTTCTCTGTTGAAATTAGTTACTCCTGCTTGTGGGTGGAATGAAGAATCCTGTCCTTCATCTTAATTTGTATACACTAGGTTCATGACAGAGTAACTGAGTCATCTAAAAGAATGCAGATATCACCTCCCTTCTACACCATGCAAAGCTGTTGTGAGCCAAGGAGTTGTACAGCTGACAGACTAGTAAAACCAGGCCTGTGCTCTCTACCAAAACAATCAGGTTGCAAACTCTGCACAGTCAAGTTAAAAATCTAATTTGGCCATTTGTATGGGTTCTTAATCATACATGTACAAGGTCACATTAAAGTTAGACTTAATTACATCTCTCCACTCATCCACCTAAATGAACAACGCTTTGCTGAATGTAGCTTTGTTGTTTGTAAATATCCTCCCATTATATAGCAACTGAATACTCCTATTTTACCTTGGCTTTTGTGTGTGGGAGAGGCACTCTGAAAACTAAATACATCCAGTATTAATTAAACTATGTATCTAGGAAGGACAGCAGGACAATTCTTCATTATAGTTTTATAATGAGATTTGTCTGTACGTGAGAAAAACTCAGCCATTCAACATTTTTACTTCAATTTTAGATCCATCTTTACATCTGCAAGAGTGACCAACAATTGTCTCCTATATTTTACAACCTGGCACATGTGAAAAATTAGCTTTTGTGAAACAGAGTTTTATAAATACTCAGAAAATGGGAAGAAACTACGCACAGGGGAAAAGGGGAACAAAACATGGAGAAAACGATACAGATTTTTGGCGTCTAATGAAAAGGGAGTGAGAAATGCCTACAAAATAGGAATCTGAACAGGAAAGTCTTGCTGAATCCTAAAAATGACGTGCAGTGTGTTAGATCACAATTTTCTGTCTCTGTTACATCTCTCACCCTATTAATTCCCCTACATATACCACATTTGATGTGTTCTCTTTGTGTTTATCTTCCTTCCTGATATCCCATATGAGCTAGCAAACTTACCATGGCTTCCCTTGAAGCCCATGAGGCTGGGGAATCTGTTTCCTGCCACGAGCAATTTGCGGACGGTTACCACCAGTCTAGCTAGCGCAGTGTGGTACGGCCCCCTCTTGGCACTCGCACTAGCCAGTGTGCCTGTCGGCACTGTGCTGTCCTGAGGCCGTGATGCTGCCTGCAGTTCCCAGGCCTCTCTGCGCTGTGTAAACATGCCCACCGTCTTTAATGATCTCAGCTGGTGGCTCTGATGCAGAACCACAAAACTCACAGGCCTTCTTTTGCTCTTGGCTGTCTGCAGTAGCCATGGAAAGGTTTTACCTCCAGCCTGGATTCAGCAGAAGGCCACCAAACCTGAACGTGTTGTGAACTAAGTGCTTTGAACAAAATGAACCAGAGTTTTCCCACTGAAGTCTTCTGCTTGGAAATGGGTCACAGGTTTCATTCATCCATCACGCAGGTCCCCTGTTACGCGTAACACTTGTGTTTATTCCTTGAACAAAGCAGTTTACCCACTCTTTCAGTCCAGAGAGGAGGACAGAGACAGCCTGGCAAATTGCGCTGAGGTTGTGCAAGGCACGAACCCTCCAGCTGTCTGTCCCATCCCTGCTGCAGCTGGCCTGGGAGGGTGGAGCACCTGCACGTGTCTCAGCGCAAAGTCTACTGTCTTAGCACAAACCAGCTTTCGTCAGCTCTTTAAAGAAAATTGCTGGACATTGCATCTAAGGCACGTACGCACAGCCGCAGCCGGCTGCTTTTCTGTGGGGATGTTTTCCCCTGGCAAACAACTGGTAACAAATTGTGGAGGGCCTAGGAGCAGAAGAAAGAAATAGTGCCTTAAACCACCGTGCTATTGCAGAAATCAGTCCTTAGCTCCATTTAAATAATTACAACAGAAGGCTATTACAAACACTCTCAATCAGAAGAAAAAATATGTGGTATGCAAGCAACGAAGATTACAAATAAACATTTTGCAAAACTGCCTGTAATTATGCAAAGTAAATTTTATGCAAGGAGCGGCGCCACCTAAATGGCAACATAACGTATGCACACGTTCAGAAAAAGAGTCTTTTCAAACAAACTATTGCCACCATTCTGGAATAGCTTGAGTCTTCAATTAAAAGTTAATCTACCCTAGTAAAATGAATTCTTTGATGTTGGGAGTCGTTCTTGTATTTTTTACTAGTAACTGCATTCTTTCTACTATTCAGTGTTGAAACAGTGAAGTGGAGGTTTAGGAGAAGGTAGAATTACTGCCAGTATGAACACCATGTGTAGCAACATGACAGCAGTTCTGCTCCAGATTTGCTCATTGCAAGGTAAGAAATCCAAAGTTAGATGTCTCTCATGTTACCAAAGCTGGCTTATAGCTAGACTTTGTTAATTTCTCACTTTAAATTCAGGCCCAAGCAGTAGGTCTTGTACTAGCAACAATTGCGATACTTACAGTTTTCTACCAATTACCCTCTTTTCTGTTTCCTGATTTGTAGACCTCGTCATGTGGCACTGGACTGCGATGCTTTGCTGCACACCCAGAGGAAATAGGGCACTTCCAGCCACAGCAGTTAGTATCTGCTGCCTGCTCCGGTGCCACGACACATGCTTTTCACACAGCCTCTCCAGGGAGCTCGACTGAAGTTATAGCACTGTGGCTGAGAGCGCAACTGCCTTGGAGAAGGGGAGGAGGATACGAGTTTATAGGTTGCAAACTCGAAGCTCCCTTACCTAGTTGGTGCAATGGGCCACCTTCTAACTGCCTGCATTTTAAAAGTTGCAGAAAGTCCATGAAAGGGATATCTGATGTGTTGACGCTGCTGCAGTATATAGCTGTGTCAGAACCAGAAGGTGTTGCAACTTCCTAAGCAGTAATAATAGATGGGCTGATACCATCTACTTCCGTAGTTTGTCTTTTCCTGCTTTGTCATACGGGTGTCTGCCCAGTAGGGCTAGAAAAGGGAAGACACTTAAGGTCTGAAAGATTTGCAATTGTAAGCAGCTGGGAAGGAAATGAGTACTAACTCTCGTTATAGGCAGACAACTACCCTGAAGGCTCTGCTGTGCAGTGGAGCAGGCTGAGTGACAAGCTGTGGGTCCAAGCTCCACTACAGAGAAGGGAGAGTAGTGAGCTTGGGGGCGAGGGGAGTTTGAAAGGTAAGAATCTCAGCTGGCTGTTAGTAATTCTCCTGGTCATCTATGACAGTCTCTCAGGCATGTGCCTGTCAATAGACGCATGTGCTTCATGAATCTAAGTTTAGGTCACTCTAAAAGCCATAGCAGGCTTTAAGAAAAAAATTTAAATGGACGAGAAGAAGCAGCAATGTCGATTCTGAGAGAAGAGAAGCCTTCATCTAGGACCTCTCCAGATGAGTCCTCAAATCCATGAGTGCTTGTTCCAAACTTTACAGTCCGTACTACCTGGTCTTTAAGTATGAACCCTAGAGCCAAAGTTTTCCTTCCACTGAATTCCCCTAGTGAAGATCCAAACTCTCGTCATTACGTGAATTAATAGATACACACTTTGAATCAGAGAACCTTACACAAAGATGTTTAATTTGTGTATTACATTGATCCCTGTGTCTTATCTGTGGAGACTGGAATCCCCTAGAATCCTCTTTTATAATATATATGTAAGAAAACAACAACAAAAAAACCCCCCACACTGCGTAAGATGTGTTTACCTGAACTTCTCACCTTATTACAGATATACATTTGGTGGGATGGGGAATTCTGTGTCTCTTGTCCTGTTTGTCTTGCTCTGTCACCTTGTGCATGGAACTCATGTTTCCTGTACAACATTGTGAGGTCCCTTTGACATGCCATGAAGGTGGAGACACCGTGACGTAGCCACCTCCCAGGCCACATGCTGGAGAACTTCCACGCCAGTCACCTGGCCTGGTGCAGAGGGCTGGTTGCCCTCATACTGTGGGGTTTTTTTTTCCCTACAGTCCCTCCTTGCTATTGAGTATGTCTGTCTACAGTTAACATTTCACCATCCCTTAGTACTGTTAAGCTGTACCATCTCCCAGCCTTGGTTAAAAAAAATTGAGCGAGCCCTCAGAATTAATAGCTCTGCCCCCATTTTCTAGATGGACCACTAAACCAAATGTATGAGACTTCACCTACCTGTAATGCTGACCAGCTACTGTTAAAAAACCTTCTTATCATCAGGCTTACATAATCAGTCCCTATCCTGTTCATGTGATGAATTATTTTATTGTCTTCATTTTGTCCATTTTTATAATAAATACTTCCCTTAGGTTTTTGCCTTTGCAGTTTTTTTTTTTCTTCATTGATTGTCTGGAATATTATGTTGAGCTTGTTTTAAATCGCCAAGTATACGCAAGTGTAGCGTATCTCAATAAAGTGTGGATGAACTGCTGTTCAGAGAAGCTCTCGTCAATTGGTACGCGATGTTTCTGATGAGACTGCTGCGCCCAGGTTCCCCCAAAGCATTGTCTAACGTCACCATCTCAGTCCTGTCTCCATTTTAAGTCACGGACTCTCCCTCCCCTCCCCCAGATTAACCACTGCTCTAACTGTGCAGCAGGGAGTCCTAGCGAGTGCAGCACTCCCCCCATCTGCACAGATGTTGAGTTTCATGCCAGCAGAGCTTGCCCTGAGAATGGTTTTCCGTGGTAACGTGTACCAAATGTGCAATAGTCTGACAAGTTGAATAACGTTTTACCAATGCAATTCTAAAGACCATCAACGAAAGTCCCCACCGAGAAGTAAGTGCCACTGGAGATCATTTCTCAAACAGTGTGACTAATGCAATTTATGACCCCATCTCATCCCATGAGCCTCCCGTTTATCTAATGTGTCACCCTTTAAGTCTTATGTTTCACCCCAGCTGTCCACGTTTTAACATTTAAAGGCTTTGCGTCTGCTGTGCCTGATACTGTAGTAGTGAAGGTCACTAAGCTGACTTCACTCTTAGGTGGGTTTCATTTTTATATACCAAACGTGATGAGGAAGAGTCATAGTGAAGTCTGTTGACAAGATCAGCTTTAAATGCTGCACATATTAAATGACTTTGCTTTTGGTTGGTTGTCTCAGCACAAGCAGGACTGGAAATCTCATTAGAATAAATAAAGTGACAGATTTTGTGGTGCCAGCTGTACTCCTGGAGCCCAATATTGTCCTTCATGTGAATACACAGAGAGTATAGTCGCATATTTATTTGGAGGTTGTCCTACAGCTGTGTCTAGAGCACCCACTGACAACAGCCACACGCTACCTGCACGCTTCTCTGAGTGGGTTAATGGCAATGAGGAGGTTTTTAAAGCGACATTTTGGATTGATTAAAAACTTTCTTTTCCTTTCTTTCTGGTAGGTAACCTCCCCAGTCTTGATTATTAAAATGTTAACTTTTTAATCACCCAAATGAACACTGGGCTTAGGTAAAACAAGTCAAATATGGCAGAGATGTGAAATGGTCTGCAACTGTCAGCGTTCTGTGAAATTTAAGTGAAGCAGGCCTGTTGGTTAAAACCATGACAAGAAAAGAAAACAAATACTTTTTTGTTTTCTCGGATGCCTTCCGATTTACAAAACTGCTATTGTTGCAGTCAGTAAGTGTGGTGAAACGCCACAGGTCATTAAAGTAACACGGAGAATATATTATCTTCTGCCAAAAATATTTTAGAAAGAAGCATTTTCTACATACAGGGAAAAAAATACAAGATGGCATGAGTCTGACCATGCACATATGTCAGTGATGTTTCACATCTACTTGAATTTTTACATATAATTTCTTAACTGTCAGTAATACGATACAAACAAACAGATGCTTATTCAAGAAAATGAAGGACATGTGGTCCCATAACTGGATATAAGAAAGGGAAAACCTCTCAGACAACATAAAATAAGCAAGCATGCAGTTGATGCTGAAGAAATTACTACACCTACTACTCAGTAGTTTTGTGTGATCTGGACTGAGAAGTATTAATTTTGAAAACCTTTGGGCTGAGGGCATGAAAACTTCATGCTATACAGATCCTACAAGATCCTATTAAAAACCTAAAGGTCTGTTTCGTCCTCTTTGGTTTTTTCCCTTCTTGGAAAAAAAAAGCTGTAATCAAGTCCTGCCGTGGAGGCCACAGTCCTTTGTAAGGGATCGTCCAGTCTTTCCTTGATGTTTCTAAAGGCTGACTACCACAAACTTTGTGCTAGCGCCCACAATGTTCTATAGGAAGCAACCTGTCTACAGCTGGGTTGACTGAAAATAGACATGTAAGAGGAAAAAAAAAAACCAAAAACAAAAGGCAAAGTCCCACCTAAATTTTTAGATGAACAAATTTTCATGAGTAAAGTTTCCGAAGTGCTGGGGAAGCTGTCTTTCTGTATGTGTGCCTCTACCCCACCAGGGCTGAGTGCCTAGAAACATTCCCTAAAAGGGAAGCGGTGGTATTCCCCAGCTCATCTTCCCTGAGACCTCTTGCTAGCTATGCTTTGAGCACGCTGACGGGAATGAATCAACATGACACACAGCAGCCTTGGGTGCTTACATTTAAAAATACAGCCAGCGAGGGAGGCGGTAATGATGTTTATTCCTTATTTAATCTCCCTGTGCTTAGAGTACTTTCCCAGGAGATGGAAGATTTGGGTGCTGTGTCCTCCTACACCGTCAGGGGTTTGGTGTCGACATTCCCTTCATTCCAGAGAGGCCAGACAAGGAGGCTGTAGGCCATGGATAATGAGATAAAAAGATAAGGAAGTGGTGTGGTTGGATGTGAGCAAGAATCATTAAGCTCCAGTAGTGAAACATGAATCCTTATCTAAAGCAGCTTCCCACCTGTTCAAAAGTAGCTTCCCAGTCCATAGTAGGGGTAGGATATCAGGCACATGCCTCTCTCAGCAATTTAGCAAGTCAGAGGTTGCTGGATGTTGTAGATCCCAGCTTGCAGCATCCAAGTCCCTCTTCCATACCTGGGGCAGGGAGCTTAGGTAACTAGCTGAGGTGTTTTGACATTACCCTAAGAACTGACTACCTGAAACCTACGTGAAATAATGCACTTCAGTGGTCCAGATCCTTTCCTTTCTCTGTCTTGGAGTAGCAGATTATGGGTGACTGGACAGACATCAAAAAATGACAGAAGCAAAAAATGTTAATTTTCTACTAGTCCCATCAGCTTTGCTTTCTAGTTTTATTGGTGGATTACAGGATCCTGACGGAGAGCAAACTTGTTTATCCACATAGACCATCAGATGTAAGGCCACTGGCTAACGAAGCAATGGTCTGTCATTAATTAAGCAAGAGTGCGTGTATGTACATGACTGCATGTATGGGAAAGCTGTCCAGGAGGTATGATCGGCTGTCACCATGGTCAATGAGCATTAGCTTGAAGAGAAAGCAAGAAATGACTGAGAAGAAGACGGGAAGACAAGAACGTGACTTTTCACTTTGCAGAAAGCTCTGCCATTTGAAAAAATGTATTCCAAGTAAAAAACAAAACACACGCACAAATAATTTTCTGCAGAACTGGCTTAATTACTTTGTAATCCAAAATAAGTTGTTTAGACCTTGGATATCTGAGTGTTATGTAGTTGTGATGCTAAAAATTTTAAATGTTTCAAAATAAGCATTGGGAAGAATCATTAGGTGAAGTTTAAAATGGGGTGGTGGTGGTGGTGTTTAATTATTATTTCACCTAGAGGAGATTAATTGGAGACAGTAACGTGTTGTGAAAGTATTTTGGGGAAAAGTTCTGAAACTTTCTACCGCTTGATAAAGGGTGAGTAATGCCTATTGGAAGGACTAGTATTTATTGCTGAGCAATAAATTACCTTCAGCCACATAGGAAAAAAACCTTAATTGCCTCTCAGGAAAGCCGTGGGAAATATATGATCAATGCACAAGTGTGGTCAAGAAAGTAAGTAAAATGTGAAGATGGCTAAGGTTAAATGTAAGGCACTTGAACGAGGCTCTTGAAGAATCCATAATTTCCATGGAGTTCAGCTGCGGCTACATGGACTCAGTACTTTAAATCTCAGATTTTTCATTTTGAATGTAGCATCTGACTTCTACAAGGTATATGAATAGGCATCTACTGTCGGGAGGCATCTGGAAGGTGAGAGACCTTTAATTTAAGATATCTAAGCCGTGGAATATGTAGCTGTGTTTTGTGCAGTAACAAAAACTACATTCACATCATTTTAGTTTTACTTTTAAATTTTCAAAGGGCTTTCAGATAACGATCGCCCTCTTTGCTGAGTTACAACATTGGTTAGTCTTTGCTTCGGTTCCCTTGAGGAATAACAAGCACAGGATTTTGCAAGCGCAGGAGCACTGTTTGACACAGAGAGTAATTGTCAAATTATGATTTGAAAGGTGTTGTGCTTAAAAAGCTGCTTGAGTCACGGTGGTTTTGTTTCAGGTGGCTGAACTATTTACTGCAAAGCAAAAAGAGCTAAGTGAAAGTGCTCCGAAATGGGTTTTGTAAATGCGAATCCGGAGAAACTCTTCTCTGGGGTTAATTACAGAAGCGGTGCGTTTGTGGCGCTTACAGCGCTTTTCACAGCAGTGCTTTCTCATGGCCCATATGGCGGGTTACACATTTGGGAAAAGAAAACCAAGAAGTCCTGACTTGTACTTCCCCGGCTGTAACCAATGCAGCCACAATATAATTAAAGCCCTAAATAAATGATGCACTTAATTAAAGACAAAAACAAGCCTATTGAAAATGGAGGGAAATAATGAGCTATTTCTTGTTGTACATGATCTTTGTATACAATAAAACATGTGCTGAAGTGTTTTGTGGTTGGCTGGCGTTGCGTTTGCTCTTTCTGAAAACGGGAAGGAACCTAGCAAGCAGGAACATGGGTTTGTATCCAAGAGGCTGCTGCAGATCAGAAAGGTGCGATCACTTGCTGATTTAAGAAATAGGTGAACCAAAGCTCAACGGGTATCATCGCTGCGCTTGTGTCAGCCTCTCTTTTGGGCCAGCACAGCTGTTCATACAACCAGTCAGTGAACCATTTTGGGGAACTGAGCTCGCCAAAAAAACCCCAACCGGTTTGGGGGGGAGGGGAGGCTGTGGTTGTACTTCAGGTGGATCTCTTCTCCGGCACTGCTGGTGGGGAGGACATGCAAACAGGGGGTAGCCCTGCTGAGGGGAGCAAGCAGCTGGAGGCAGAGGTTGTGCAACACGTTGCCAAACATTTAACAACACAACCCTGTAATAGTATTAACAGGTGAGGAGTAACTAAGTGGAAATATGATAAACTTCTGGGAAAATATGTATAGCTACCCCGTATACTATTTAAGGTATTAAAGGTACGTTAAGGCACATTGCAGAACTTGTAACCAACGACATAAGCAACAGGAAGGGATAAAAAAGGAGACACAAATTTCAGCTCTTGAGACTCATAAGCAAATGGGATCACCTCTCTTTCTGTGCAGTAGTATCATCAATAATACTAGCAAGAAAATGCTTGCAGCTCTGGGAGTGTAACAGCTAAACGATCGCTGCAGACTAGCAACAGGAGCCCAGAAATTTAAGACCGTGGGCTCTTTCTTAAGGTAGCATGTCTCAGAAACAACACTTTACAGGTGGGAGATGAGATGATATTACGTAAGTGAAAAAGCAAGTCTCCTATATCGTTCTTTTTGTGCTGTCCCAGTGTAGCCTTTGGACCTTCAGTTATCATGCCGGATTCTCAGCTAGGCTCACATAAAATCCATCTGGGTTCCAGTCAACACGATTTGAAGGCAGAAGAGGGAGGAGAGGTGAAACCAAGCAATCTGCTTTTTTAATTTCTTCTGAAACTGTACTTCCTTAATATATTGTAGACACTAAGGAATACTAATACCATCAAGTTGAGAGCTCTTTCTAAATTGTGGCCCTGACAAAGTCGTCGGTGTTTTCTGATGAGGTACGAATTCCAGTCGTGCACTCAGCGTGGTTCGTATAGAGCTTGTGCTACAGATGGAACACGAAACCCTGTTCTGTCTGGTTTCCAGCAACACCATATGTATGGCAGAATCCTCCTAATTTGCATGGCTATGGCTCACATTATGACAGTATTTCAGTGATAAATCCCCTTCTCCGGAGTGGATTGCTCAGCCTTTTCTATTTTAAAGATAGAGAGGCAGGGGAGGAGCCCTTAAAAGCGATAGTTTGGCTGGGAAGAAGGGAAGGAATTTAATGGAAGATGAGTCTTTGTCATCCTGTCCTGATTTGAGGCAAAGTGGACAAACAGTAAAATTCCTTCGCAACACTTTCTTTTCCAACACATTCTATCTGTCAGGGAAGCTTTTGCATTGAGTTAAATGAAACAGAGAGAAGACTTGAAAAAATTATGGCAGGGCAAATGTATTTTTTTCAAAAAATGGCTGCATCGAAGCAAATATTTTCAAATATAAACAAAGAATAGCTTTGTTGAAAGTTATCCGAACACAGGGGTGAAACACAGGGTGTGAAAGCTGTAAAACTGTATGAGAAAAAGCACGGCTATATATTGGAAGAGAAGAGATGAATTTGTCTAGCACTGCAGCACAGCAGTGCAACAGAAAACTTTTCTTAAAAAAAACCCAACTACTCTTATCTTTCTTACAAGTTGCCGTCAGCCCGAGCAGAGATAATTTCTGCCCTTAGCCCCAGAAAAGGTATTTGCACGCCATTTCTGATCTCGTTATCTACATAGTTTCTTGTCTTTTGCACAATGAATTCTTTGGGAACGTTAATTTTAAAAATCACCTTGTATATTGCAGCATAAAAGGCAAAAACATTAAAACTGATACAATCTATGAGCAGCAAACCTTACAACAGCAAATATTGACCAAATCGCAACATCTCCTGCACAGAAGCTACAGCGAGGTAAGGCAGCATTTGCAGGTTGTCACGACCTGTGCAAAGTTGGTTTTTACTTAAATTCCAAGATCTTGCACGGCTGTTATTACCTGATGATCTCGGCTTTAAAAAGATTCATGCTCTGCTGTGTGTGTACGTGGAGGCGATTGGATTACAGAGCCGTACATACTACGGCTCTGCGTTACAGACGAGCAGTAGCCACAAGTCATGTCGTTGCACTGGGCTCCCAGCTCGTGATTTTTAGGCGCTTGGGGCTATCAGAACCGCGCTGCTCTCCTCAGCTTTTCCTACAGAGCAACCTCCACCAGCTTGAGAAACCTCACCGGGATGCAGCGACCGGTTATTGTGCCGGCATCCAGAAAGCGGGTGCCTTCCTCCGCCGCCCTGCGCCAGCTCCCGCTCCGGCGCGTTTCGGAGGGCCCAGCGCGCCCGGCGCGCGGCAAGGCGGCCTTTCCCGCGCTTGTGCCGCAGCCCGGCGCCGGGTCCTTCCCCGCCCTTTCCTCGACCTCGCACAGCGGCGGGCAGCGGGACGAGCCCTTTCCTAACGCCGTTTATGCGCGGTGCCGCCGCGCCCTGTGGGTTTGCCGGGACCCGAAACCCTCCCCGCACTTTAACCAAGAGTGAAACAGTTAAAGGCGTTCCCGTTTAATTTGAAGGCTGAAAGCGACCGGCACCACACAGCTCACCCTCGGCGGGCACGGGAAGGCTGCAACTTTAAGTGCCGTTTGGCGCTAAGGTTTGCCGTCGGTTCGAGCGGCCGGCGCACGAATCGGGCGGAAATTTCATGCAAAACCCCTGGAAAGCGCCGTGTTCCTGCAGCCCAAACACGCCGAGAGCCGTCTGTCCGGCGGTGCAGGCCAGCCGTAGCTCCCGCGCCCCAGGAGAGGCCCGCGGCCATCCCCGCGGCCCCAGGGCGGCTGCCGCTCCCGGCGGGGCCCGGGCGCTCTCCGTTCCGCCCCTGCCGAGACCAGACCGCGGCTCCCCCGGGCGGCCGCTGCCGCGAGGCTGAGAGGAGCCCGCGCCCGGCGTGGCACGCGGGGCCCTGCCCGCCGCAGCGGCCCGGGGCACCCAGGGGCTCGGTGGGGCCCGGCGGCTCCCGCTGGGGGCCGGCCCGGCGCTGTCCCGCGGGAGCGGCCACCGCCAAGATGGAGGCGGGCGGTGTAAATTCCGCGGAGAAGGGGCAGGGCAGCGGAGGAGGCCTGCCGGCGGCGGCGGCCGTGGGGCGGGGGGATCCGCCCGGGGCAGGTGCGCGGGGCGGCGCCGCTGGGAGCCGCTGCCGGGCCGGGCCTGGCGGAGGGCGGGGCCGGCGGCGCGCTCGGCGCTCCGGGCACGCTGGGCGGCGGCGGCCGCGCTGGGAGTGACAGCGGGGCCTGAGCGGATCCGCGCTGCCCCATGGCGGCCGCCCGCCTCAGCGGCCCGCCCGCCTGGCGGTGACTCGGGCTCCCCCTCCCGCCCCTTCTCCTCCTCCGCCTCCTCCTCCTCCTCCTCCGCCGCCGCCTCCTGCTCCGCTCGCCCAGCCCGGGCCCGGCCCAGCCGCCGCCGCCCGCCGAGCCCGGGGCGCAGCCGGGAGCCGCGCGGGGGCCATGACGGTGGAGCAGAACGTGCTGCAGCCCGGCGGCGCCGCCAAGGTGAGACACCGGCACGGCCCTGCGCCCCTCCGCCCCGCCGCTCCGCGCCGCGGGGCCCGCCCGCTGCGCCAGGGCCCGGCCTCGGAGCCGGCTGCGCGCCCCTCGCCGCCTCCCTGCCCGCCAGCCTCCGCCGGCCCCGGGGCCGCTCCTCTCTGCCGCGGTCCCGCCGACTGCCCCCGCAGCCAGCCCCCGCCCCGCCGGCAACTTTTCCCCCTTGTGACGGGGGCGCAGCCTCCCGGCCCCGCGGCAAGTCTTCCCCAGGCGCGGGGGGGGGGGGGGCCCGGCCGGCTCTCCGCGGGCCGCGGCCTCTCCCTGTCCCCGTCGCTTCAGCCCCGGGCTGGGGCTGAGTCCGGGGGCGCGGCCGGGCAGCGGGGGTGCCGCCGGCAGCCCGGGTCAGCCCCCCTCGCCGGGCCGCGTCCTGCCCCTGGCGCCCCGCCGCTCGGGGGAGCTCCTGGGGCCGCCGGGCGGGCCTGTTGCACTTGCGGAGCAGCAGGCCGGTGAGCAAGCTGGGGGCGGCGGGGTCCTGCCCGAGCCCCCGGCGGGAGGGCAGGCAGGCGGGAGGGGGATGCTGCCGGAGGCAGGGCGTGATCCCGGCCGCCGCCCCCGCGGAAGGGGAGCGCTATTTCCAGCCTGTGACACACGGCTCGCCCTGGCTGGAGTCAAAAAAGTCCTGGGTTGAGGGACTCGTGTTAACGCGCATCGTGACACGGGGTTAAGCGAATGGCAGCACTTACGAGTCTTCTGCTGCGCACCAGGAGTTGCTGGAAAATGTTGCTTTGCTAAAAAAATGGACACCTCTTGAAGCTCTCCTTTGCTTGAACTGGCAAGAGAAAAAGAAGCCCAAAATTAAATCACAGTCCTTTTAAATTTTTTTCATTTTTATCTTTTAAAGGTAACTGTTGCCGGGTAATGCAGCTGTTGCGGCTAGCGATGTGACCACCTCCTCGTCCCTGATATATATTTTTTTTTTAATGCCATGTGATACTTTTATCAGAGGATGAAGGTGTATTTGCTTTGGAACAGTCAGTGTGGAAGTTAAATGGCTCCAGCCATAAGAGCAGACAGTGGCAAAGCGGTGATTAAGGTATAATTGGTTAAAGTGCTACAACTTAGAGTCAAGAAGCTCTTTTGGAGGGAGAGGCATGTCTCGCTATCGTAGTTGGAAGTGGCGAGTGCTGATTTTGGCTGCTTCAGTAGGAAGGCAAGGGCTGAACGGACTAATTTTATCTCCTTGTTCTTCAGTCAGTGGTGTTTTAAATCGAGGTGTGCAAGCAGGCTCATGTAGCGGAGTTTTGCTGCCAAGTCCGGTGCTGTGTGTGTTTTCTGTGTTTAGCGACTTTGCTTGTTGCTGCTGTGCACCTGACAACTTTTGTGAGCAAGGCTACCTTTTACAAAACCTTGTGTTTTTGGTTTACTTAAATATCCCTTAATTATTGTGTCAGATACCCTCTTACCTAATACCTGGCAGACCCTGGACAGAGCTGCCTGGTTGCACTTTCTGTCAGTAATACTAAAGAAGAAACGTTAACCGTTTTCAGCTAGACTACTGCTTGTAGGTCAGTAGTTCAGGATTGCTTTAATTTCAAATCGAGGATAAGTTTAAAGGGTGGTTGGAGGCTGATTGTGGTAGATCACCTGGTAATCCATACTGCAGTAAAAATGAAGTTAGCAATAGTTTTAAAGTTGTAAACGACATCTATGGATGATGATTACTTGTCTCAGTATCTAGAGAAACTGTATAAAATAGTAGATTTTTTTCATGGCAGGGATTTTCTTTCTTATTTCTGTTGAATGATCTGATTATTATATTACCTGAAACTCCTTGTTACCTACTTTATCCCTAACTGTGTGTGGGGTGGGGGGGCTAATCTTGAGACTATTATGCAAAAGATATTATTTGACTCCAAAGCGAGTATCTCATTGCTTAGTGAGATGAATTAATAGCTAATTGGATGACAAACTTTAATGTTGTTCAGCTTATCTGAGTGTAGGAAGAGAGGTTGTGAAAGTACAGTGGGCTGATGTATGGTTGAAAGGTGGAGAGGCTACCATACCACTAACTCATCGTCTTCCCTCAGAAAAAGAGAATCCCATGCTCCCTGAATAATGAGAGTTTGTTCTGGAGACCTCAGTGTTTGTCATGATTGTTTTCTGTTAGTGTGAAGAAACCACATACAAGCAGAAATATATTGGATTTCCAAGAGATGCTTGAGTCATCAGCATACCTTATTCAGAACTGTGGTTTCCAGTGTTGTTCATCAGATGTTTTCTTACTGTCATGCAGGAAGTATGTGTTGAACTTCAGCAGTACTTGGAGATGTAGGTTTGTATTAATAAATGCTCTAACTACAAACAGCCCATTTCCCACTGAGGCTACCTTTAGTTTATTGTGTAGTAAAGCATCTGGATCGGGTCAAAAGAATTTTTTTCTTTCATGTTTACTGGTCATCTTGACTCCTAGTTAAAACTTGTAATTTATCTCCTGAAGCAAATAATTAATCATGGTACCCTTGTTGCTCGCAGCTCTTGTGTGTACCTCTGTTGTTTGGTGTCTGGTGGGTACCAGTAACGTTAATACTGAGACTAAAATGTGTGAATAAAGGTAAATGGCCTGGGAAGTTGGGAAAAAAAAAAGTAACTTCTGGTTTTGTCCTGTCTGTATTTCCGTACAGTAAAATACTTTGTCAGGCATTTTGCTGCTGTAAGGCATGTGTACTGCAGGATTCCCTGGACTCCTGGCATTCCTGCACTGCTGCTGTGGGGGCCACTTGCGCTGGGGCATGTGTATGTCGTTTGGTGGTTTTTTTTTTTTATTTTTGTATTTTTTTCTTCCTCCCAGAGGAAGACCATCCCAGGCTGCCCCCCATGCTGTGCAGACCCTTCCCTCAGCCAGTGTCCTTTACATGGCAGGTTCAGTGATGGGGTGGGTGAATGGTGATTTTTCTAGTAATTGAAAAAAAAAAAATGATGTGGAGAAGTTATACATGTTTCAGCAGTGTGCCAGCTCTAACTAGTAATTATCATGATGATCATCTCGGAACAACAGATTGAAGAAACTGGATTTTAAAGGGTGATATTTAGCTGGCCTCTCAGCAATGTGTATTATCAAGTTCTGCTTCTGGAGAGAGACTGAGTGTTGGTTGATACATGGATTTAAAGTTCCTTTTATCTGTCCTTTGGCTTCCCACACCCATTGTTATTTCAGACCTGTGATTCAGCAGTATATTGGCAGGGTAATCACAGGAATAGTAGAATACAGTTAGGTGTGTCAGCCAAGCCTATTTTTTTTTTTTTTTTTTTGTATTAAAGAAGCACAAACCTACGAGGATATTTACCGCTTGAAATCAAGCACGGTGTTAAGTAAAGTCTCTACTACCTCAAAAAAGAGCAAAGGAGAGGAAGTAAGTAGTATAAGAAAAAATCATCCTAGCACGTGTGTGTGCGCTTCTGCGTTGCTCATCCCATGTATTTGATGTAAATATTATTGAAAGATATTAGCTAATAATATGGTACTGACTGCCTTTCTTTCCTGAAAGCAATAGCAGTAGCCACTAACTTCTTAATATTGTGGTAGTTCATACAGAATATAATAGTCATATGTCTCCAACAATCGAAATATTGTATGTTGATGGAGTCCTGAATGGCAGAAGGTGACCGTATAGAATATCCACTCAGCACTTGGTTCACAAGGGAGGTATTTTGGGAGTTGTGTGCAGGTTTGTGTTTTTTTTTTTTTTTTTTTTCCTCTTCCCCTCCGTCTTGATAGGTGACCACCTTCCAAGGATACAACCATTAGAGTTCTTGTGTTTTGATCAGTTCAGTTCAGGGTGGCCTGACCAACCATTTGCCCAGTGCATCCAAGAGGCTGCTGGCTCCTGCTCTCATCAGGCAGCTGGGGCCATTCTTGCAGGTGTCCTCCCTACTCTGAGAAATGCACCCTGGGTCATCTAATGGTGGTGGGTTACATATCTGACCCAAATGGAGGGGAGGGTTATACCTGCTACTCCTGGTATATAAAGCTTTATTACCTCTTTTGGTGAGGAAGAGCAGAATGACTGGTTTACTGAAAGTGTTTGCACCAACTGCTAAGTAATTGGCAAGAATTATTTGAGGTACTATAGAGTTACGCTTTTAGATACACACATCTTATTTTAAAAAAAAAGTTCATTAAGAAAGTTGATATTACATGTAGTTACACCTTCTACATAGACTCCTGTTTATATTTTCTGGAAGCTGGAGCAAGGTGCAAAGGTCAGTGATCCAAAGTAATTTGGAAAGCTCTTGTCAGACTGATGTGCTGAATGCCTTCTGCTTTTGTGAATATTCTGGTAGGTTTTAGTGTGGGAATGTGTGTGGTTAGGTTTGGTTTAAGGTGTGTTGTATTTTTTTTTTCTTGATAGCTATGCAATCCTGCTGAATCTTGGAATTTTTTATTGGCATAAGATGCTATGAATATGCACCTTTCTGAAATCATTAATAGGAGTTTAAAACCTGTTGCGTTCTAGAAGACCTTTCACAAAAGTTCAGAAATGATTTTGATTGTGGTAGTAGGAGTTTACAACTATAGTACTATCGTTAGCATTTGTCCAAAATAATGTCTTTAAATTTCTTCTGGTTCACACCTTGAAAGAAAAATACTGCTTCAGAACATGAAAACATAAGGTTTATATATTTTTCTGTTAACCTTTTGTAATATTATTTTAAAATATCTTTAGTACTCCCTAAAAAAATACACTTTTAGGATAACTATCTGCAACAACTAGGAGCCGCAGCTACAAAAGATGACAAAACCCATCAGCTTCTATGAAAAGGTCAAAAAGCAAATTACCCATGTCTCAAAATAGAAAAATGTTTCACATTTTTAGAAGTGCTTTGTAAAGATAAGTGGGAGGATAATTGAACAGTTGCTTTTCTTGCACTCTTATGCCTGAAAAGATACATTAAGGCAGGAAGTAGCATCTCTCAAGTCCATGAACACCAACTGAATTCACAGGATTAATCTAACTAAAGATGAATGAAAGATATAATTTATATGCTGCTTTCAGCTAAATCTTCTTTTATTTCGTGGCTGAAGAACCGGCTCGAGTGGTAACAGTCCGATTATTTGGTCTGCAAGAAGCTGGCTCCATAACTGCAGTGATGTGAATGGTTGGGCTGAGGGACACCCTGGATGCTGGGGACCGGTGCAGTGGCTGAGTTGTTCAATCGACCTGGTGCCGCAGCTGACTTGGCTGCCTTTTTGAGCTGGGCCAAGATCTTTGCAGAACTGGCTGGGAGGTATTTAATCCTCACATGTCACCTGTGCCAGGAATTGTTTGGGGTGCTGCATCAGTCACTCCCTTACAGCTGTTGCCGGCAGTGCCAGTGATAGGGGGATTATCCAGGCGCCCAGGGGTGCTTCCAGGGTTCCTTCATGTTCTACTGCTTTGATTTCTGTAGTGAAGGTGCTGATTTGCAGTTCCTAGCTGGTCATCTGGCAAAAGCTAAAAGCCAAACGTGACATTCCTGATATTCCTTGGCATAAGTAGTAAACAAAAAGCTTAGAGCTTTACGTACACATTTTCCTGTAGGAATAAATTATTTTAAAAGCATGACTTTTTGGTTTTGTTTGTTCACGTTTTTTTTCTTTTGTTATTGACTTCTTGTACTTATTATGGAACAGAGCTCTTAAAATTGTGGGGGGGTCGTGGTGGTATTGCCAGGACCTGGATGGAGAGAAGGAGGTCTTTTTTACTTTCACTAAGTAGGGAAAAGCCACATGTGTGGGAGCAGCTTCTCTGGGAAATGAAAGTACCCTGAGCACTTTCACTTTCTAGTTTTCTTGTGATAACCAGTGTGTTATCACTTATGTAAGGACAGGGAAGGTTGCATTGAGTCATAACAAAGGCTTATGTGTGTGTTTGGTTTTGTTTCATGGTTTTGTTTTTTTTTTTTTTGTTTTGGTGGTGGTTTTTTTTTAATTCTCTCCTGATGGAATTGTTTAACTTCCTCATCAAAACCCAGTGGCTAAGTTACCAGTGTGGTGGTCTTTAGTCAGCAAATATACACCTGTGATTTGTGAGGATTCTGCTTCTCACCAGGGGGCTGTTGACTCATGCCTGGGGTGAATTAGGTGAATAATGTAGGAAAGAGTGTTGAGACAACATATTTCAAACTGATTTTCTGAATTCAGGGTAGACTTCCCCATTAGGAAGTAGAGACCGCTTCTGTTCACTGATGATTTACACTTCATCAGTTGGGATGTTGTTAAAGAAGTCAGTATCTGCCAAGAGTAGAAAATGCTTGCCTGGAGTGAATGTTAGTTTAACCAGATTCAGTGAAACGAATGTAACTCGCATGTAACTTCTGCCAGAGAGCTAAGCACGCAGTAGGTGGGGCAGTAATTCCTTCTGTTCACTTTGGGACTGTGATACGGGCAAAGTTCTGGTTAGGGGGTGGTCAAGTATCATTAACAGGGAAAGGCTAGTACTGTGAATCACAACAGTTAGTTGCATGTAAAACTATGTAAAGGTGAAACTTTCCTGACAAATTCGTCATATTTTTCATTATTTAAATAACAGTTGTAAAAATTTAATTGAATTTTTAAATTATTTTTTAAAAAAGGGAGAATATATGGTGATGAAGTAATTTAAAGCTGTGAGGCTGAAGTAAAGATGAGGTGGTGAGATGCTTTACTGCTGAACAGGATAGCAGGGGCATGCCTTGCATAATGGTACAAACTCAGGCTTTATGCCAAGTAAAAGGAAATACTTTTTCCCCTTTCCTGCATCAGGTTGGCAAATGGCATCTCGTGCTATTTTTCAGTGAGCACTTACAACTTTTAATTTGGCAACAATCCATTCTGAACAGCACGTCAGATTTTTAGTGTTACCTTACATTAATGCTGTGCTGAATATAAATGATATCAGAAGCTGTATCGGGCCAACACACCTCAGCCAAACTTGCAGGTAGAATGGAGAGCAGCTGTAGCATGTGCTATGGTTGGCTACAACTGCCATCTAAAACGTTGCTTTCTTACAGCATTAAAATTTCCACTCTCGCATTGTGTTGCAGGCTTTAGATCCCTCTGTCACTAGATTTCTTTAGCTCTTCAACACTTGCAGTACACTAAGGGCTCTACAGACCATTAATGGAAAATTTTAATGAAACTTCGTCTTGAGTAATCCTGCCTGTACCACCTTTCTGCTCTCTGTTACCATCTGAGTTTTCAGAAGTGAATAAAAGGAATGTAGGTCTGTCTCTGCTGCAGCAGGTTACCTCCCTGCCTGGATATTGGGATGAGTCTGTGATCTGGAGCGGCAGAGGTGCTGTGCTGCCTTCTGCCGATAGCTGCAGGGCTGTAGCTTCTGGTAGAGGGGTGGTTTTAATGTACTGAACTACGTAGTGGTTTTCCTGGTGAATGAAGTGCAGACTCTGTGGTTTTAGGCTTTAACAGGAATGAGATGTTAAGCAACATTTTGAGTCAGTATTGAGATTCCCGTGAAGTGCTAAGAGGGAAGAATTGGGTCCTAAGATGATGTAAAGGACAGATTGACACAAAATGTCGTGAATAGGATGCTGTGATAACTTCAGTTGTCTGTGTCAGGCTTTGAGTTCCTGTCTATTGAATTACAGACTGGTTTTCCATGTATTTAGTGACATCACTAATTCCAAGCGTTGGAAAATCACAGTGAAAGTATTTGATCTATTTAGACATAGACTCTTGCAATTTAAGAGGTCACTAATGATTTTTTTCAGTTAGGGGGTCATAGTTTTCATTCTTTTGAAAATGCCATTAGCTATATACTTTTGCTTTTCTTTGCCATAATGGATGAGATTCAGGAGCATGTTGAAAGCTATCAGCATGAGGGTTTTCCTGAAACATGTTGTTTCCTGATGATGGGACTTTTACAGAAAGAGCACTGTTGTGAGAGGTGGCAACACTGAATGTCCACAGTGTTAATGTAGCTCTCTGAAGTAAGGATGTTGGAGAGGTGGAATCCAAAGAACATGTAGAGCAGCTTGAAGGCCGGAGTGCAACTAAGTTACCTTAGGAAACATCACCTAACACAGAATTATGCGTGTAGAACAATTCTTTCTTTTTCTAAAGGCAGCAGAAATATTGGCATGCAAATTTTCGTAGTTTTTATTGAGATGCATAGCTTTGACGTGATGCTTTTGTTTATAGTAGGTTTCTGAATTATTTTAACTGGTGAATTCTTGCTGAAAAAAAAATAACCTGTGCAACATTTCTTTTAAAATGTTTCTGTTATCAACTAATTGGTAACAGTCAAGCTTATCAAAGTTTAAGTGTAAAGGAAACGCAGATTGTACTGACAATGAAAGCTTTTTTTAAGCTGTCAGGTGAAAGCATGTCTTTAAGCTTTACAAAAAGCACATGTAGACAGAATAATATATTTAATAAAAGCTTTTCAGAGAGGCATCAGTGTTTTCAAGGCATGATCCATAGCTGTTTAAATTTATTTAACCCTCATATCTTACCTTGGTCTAGATGGAATTGTGGAAATTAATGCATGTGATAAAATGGCATTATATGTCTCTGTGGCTCATTCCTACCGATTGACGTGTCATCATTTCACTCGTGTTGTACCCCATAATCCAGAGGGCTCTCTAATTAAAACAGGATGTTTGCTTGACATTAGGATCTGAATCTGAGATGTAGTGCTATCTATTACTTTTGGTGAATAGTAAATGCTAGGCTTGAGTTCGCACGAGGTTTCTGTGGTAGCTGTTGTTCTCACAGCTGTATGACTTCAAGAAACTGAAAATTTCTATTCTTATTCTCAAGTCAGAAATTACTCTTATTGAAATTCAATAAAGTTTCGATTAAAAAATTTGAAAAGTTGAATTTAGCTGTGTTTTTACTGGGATTAAGCCAGAAAAAAAGTGCTACATGGAAGCTGAAAACAGTATTTATTTACATTCAGGTGTATGCTTTGGCAGTGCTTTCAAGCAAGCAGCTGGAAAAGGCTGGGTATGCACAGGCACGTGGTATTCCTCATTCTTTTCAGAAGAAGAGGAAATAGCGAGAACAGACTCCTACTCTCCTTTTGTGTTCAGTTTCATTTTATTCCTCTGAAAGATAGCTGCTTTGAAAAAGTAGTTTCTCCTGGGACCACAGCTGTTGGAAATGTACTTTTTAAAACACTTTCCAAAGTGCCTAGCTATAAATGGCATGGTTAGAGGACCATATATTTCATTGTATCCTAGAAAACTTATGTTAAGCCTGAGAAAGTGTTTCTGTATTTTCCTTTGTTTTGGTACAGAATCATGGGAAAATATATAAGAGAAAGTTTTTAAGCTTGTAAATTCTTTTTTTTCAAAAGCTAAATAGCCTTTGGACAGCTTGTTGCAGAATTACGTTTCCCTTCTTGGCATTACTTACTTGTCTGTTTGACAGCTTCTTTTCTTCAAATTCGGGTCGTGTCTCATATGTAATTTCTCACCTGTTTGAGGACAGTGGTCTCTTCCTTTAGAGACCTTCCCCTTACTGTTTTCTTATATTAGAACTTTATAGTTATTTGGTGGTAGTAATTAGCAAGCTTTTTTGATTCAGGCATTTAAGTTTATAACTTCTTTTATTTTTAATGGGGTACTAGAATTAAGTCTTTCTTTGTGTGTTATTCCTTTACTTGTTTGGAAATTAAAAAATAACCAACATCTTACTGGCAACTTTTAAAAGTTCCCTGTAGTTTTGCATGGGTTTTATGGGACTTGGTGCTGAAAGCCACAGAAGATCTCTTGTGACAGTCCTGACTGGACCATAATTGTTCCCTTGCCTGAAGCTGACTGGGCTGCTTTTTTTGGGTACAGTCTGCTGGGTAAGCTCTGGATTTATTGATGGCAAAGATGGACAGATTTCCCCATCATCACCCATTCCAGCTCTTGCTGACTTGGCACGTTGCCTTGAAGCTTTTTTCTGGCACTGAATTAAAGACGACTGGTAAATGTGCCACCTACTTCCTAGTGCTGAGTGTGGGTGTGTGTGCAGTGTGCAGGCTCTGCTGCGTTGTTGTGAGCTAGGGAAGGAGTTTGCAGCTGCCTGCTGTCCCCAGCAAAGGTGCCCGAGACTCTGTTGCTTTGTGACCTTACTGAGGAGAAAAGGGTTGAAAATTTTGCTGTTGGAGTGTTTTATCTCTGTTGTTCGATGGGGAGGGTATTGGTGTAGGAAGGCACCACAGAATTTTCATTTTTTATGTTTCAAATTATTTTAAAAAAATGTGAACTCTTTACAGGAGTCTTTTGTACTCCTTTTACTCAAGTCAGGCTGTGGAGTTTCAGCTAGGTTTGCGGTGATGAAGGATAGCAGGAAGTCTCACTATTGATGATATCGCCACAACACCACTGAGGCAGGGGAGACCAATAGGGCTAAATTATAACAAGTAGCAGCTGTAACCAAAGTTGTCGTAAGTTTCTTGAGACCATAGCCTCACATTACAATATACCATGTTCAGCTTTCTGTGGGAGCTGAGGCAAATGTGCATTTCAAAATCAGATGATTCAAAGTCCATTAAACCCACTCCCTCAAAGTTTCTCAAGATTGCCTTTTTTCTTTCTCCCTGAAAGAAAAGGGCCTAGAAAACTTCAGTTGCTCTCTGTGGAGTGCACTGCTGAATTTACTATCTCTTTAACTGTGAGGTGGTAATATTACATGCTGATCCTCACTACAAATCTCATCTCAACACATGTTTAAATACTGTAGTGTCTCTGTGTTTCAGGCTCATTTTAATTCTAATGTCATCTGCATCCGTTGAGGTTATTACCTAATGAAAATGAAAGCTGCTTGCTGACCTTCACAGGCTGACAGCGGGTGGTGTGGCAGTGGCCTTTCTGCAGGGAGGCAGCCTGTGCCAGCAGCTTCTCAGCACTTGACCCAGGCAAGGCTGTCTTGCTGGAGAAGCTGGAGCTGCTGTCAGAAACCCATCCCCTTGCAGGCAACCTCTTAAATACTGCCCTGGATTTTAGGTGACTTAATGTTATCTGTAGCCTCGTTCTTCTGCAGAGTTTATTTATTATGATAGGATTTCTTTTAAAATTATTAATAGGGGGCAGGATAAGCTATTAAATAATTTTACTGAGTGCTGCAAATAATGGTGCCTGACTTTTCTGATGGAATTTTGTCATGTAATGCACCCTTGGGTTAAAAGCTGGGGTGGGGAGGTCTGTTGAGGCTGCAGGATGAGTTCACCTCTGGAAGACCTCGCTGCAGTGGGGCAGAGATGCTCCCCTCTGCTCCTTTTCCCCAGCCCCCGTGGCATCTCACCTCATTTCTTTTGGCCTGGGAAGTGGGCAGCAGCAGGCAGCATGGTCGGGAGCTGCATGCTGGTTGGCCGAGCTTCCAGCTGCAGTCCCTGGGTTCCCTGAAGGCCAGGGGGTGCTGCCGAGGGTGTCGGGCAGCCCCGGGCTCGGACCAAGCTGCTGGAGGTGGCCTTGGGCTGCCAGGGCTGCTGCTCTCCAGAGACAGGAGGGCAGGTGTGCTTGGGTACATGTGCACTCTGTGATCACAAGGCCTATTTCTTTAGGAAATCAGGTTGGTAAGTTTTTTTTTTTTTTTAATTGGACTAAATGGTAAAGCATTTATTGAAAGGCTTTCTCTTAAGCTTTTTTTCTTCCTATGCAAACCAGGCAGCTGAGCTCTTTGCCCAAATGTGTCCCTGCTGTTGAATACCATGGGCTCTTTGTAATAGAGACCTGTCTTAAAAAGCGCAATTTACCTTTTATCTAGGATTTGCATGCTGTACTATTCTGAACTTTGTGTGGAAGAGTTGTTTGTGAAATCTTCCCTGGTATCGGTTACCTATGGCCCATAGTGGAGTTGTTTGAGGGGAGGTGGGATCTTTGATGCTTGTGCCATTAACAGTTGCAGAAAATGAGACCTTTCTGGGTGTGAACACCTAAACCCGGGAGCGGAGAGCAGCGTATGTGGTTTCAGCCCATGCAGGATTGGGCCTGGGTGTGTGCATTCACTTCAGTGGTGCGCAGCTCTGACCATCGTGGAACACCAGGAGCACCAGATTCCTGCAAGCGCGCTGTTGTTGTATGAATGTCACCTCTTGTTGGAGTAAGCTTTCTGCAATAGTGCCTAAGTAGGACGAGGACTGCAGGAGGCTTTTTTCTCGGTTTCTCTTACAGGATAAAAAAAGAGTAAAATAAACTCAGAGAGGGACAATTCAGTCTCATAAGGCTGCTGCTCCACAACAGTTTAATCCAGTGGAAATAGGCTCAGCCTTGGTCTCGTCCTCTCCCTTGCCCCACCCCTGGCTCTCACTAAGTCAGCAGGAAGTTAGTTAAAAGCAAAGAGTGGCTTTCTGATGGTTTATTGAGAGCCCTGGATGGCTCGCCAGAGGTTCAGGCAAGTGGCAGTGCTGGCTCAAAGGGAGGAGCAGCTTATGGCCAGAGCGGGTGGCATCTGGCAACACCAGCCTAGGCCGGCTGATGTGGGCAGGAGCTAAAACCAGAGAGAGACAGCTGACTGTCAGAAGCAGCTTGTGGTCTGACAGTCCCTTTAAACTTCATTGTTTGCAAGTGTCGTAGTGACTGGGATCCCTCCGATCTGGGGACTTGCAGCTTCCAGAGTTGATTTGTTTTTTCCTAGAGTAGTTGTCCTCCTTATGGTAAGGGCAGAGCAAGGATAATGAAGGGCCTAGCTTGACTTCGTTTTCTTGGGAGCTCTTATGTATTGTGCAGAGTAGGGTGAGATTATCATGATGGCTATTTGGTCCGGGCAGTGGAGGGGGGGAAGCCATAAAAAAGCTAAACGCTTGAATGGGCTAGCAGGACTGCCCTCTTGAGTTGAGAGGTAGGTCTTAGCCTTTCAGTGTCAGATAATAAATGGGTGATGAAAGGACTGTGAATAGCCTCAAACATGAGCCAGAACAGCTTGTGTTTGGCATGATGGGTTACACTGTAATTGGGTTGCAAAGGAAAAATATCTCAAAGCGGGAAGTTAAAATGTGGATCTTTGCCGAATTGTTTTAGACCTCAGAAGGACAAGATTTAATGAATTGTTTAAAAAAATTCAAAAGGACATTTTTAATAGCCGCTGCAGTAAAATTATGATACCCTGGGCAACAGTCTTTCCTGTGAGGAGAAAGCCTGTGTCTTGGTGATAATACGTGGGCAGACACTGTAAAATTAATGTTTAGGCTTGATGGTCAATGTCTATGAGCGGAAGGAAAAAATTATGGAGGAAACTTTTACAACAAAAAGTAGCCAAGAGTGATTGGAAAATGTGTGTGTTAATTCTTTATATACACGCACAGTTAGCTGTATATCTGTCATCTTCCAGCCTCTTTTTCCTTTCTATCTGTATAATGTCACCTATCATTGAGCCCACTGATCTTAATTTGCTGTGGCTTGTGCACGCTGTTGGCAGCTCTCTTGATGCTGGGGTCCGAACATGTTGAGGTAGAAATGGGATGTGAACTGATGCTGGAGCGTGCCACCTGGACGTGGCACTGCTCAGCTGTTGCCCACATGTGGGCTCGCGGAGGAATCCTTTTAAATTTTATACATAATTTACAGTTAATGTGTGCTGGTGCTTTGAAACACCAATAACTCTAATCACCCATCAGATTTGGATCAGAATAGAGATATTTTTGCTGATTGCTGTAAAAGTTATTGGAGTGGGTAAGAATCAAAAGTGATTTTTGTGAAGCAAAATTTCCCATAGCTGTTCTAGGGACTACAACCTGGAGTTTAACTTGCATCTAGTTAAATGAGACTAAAGATCTCATTGGTTTTACATTAGTTAATTGATTTTTAGATCTTTTGCCATTACTGGTAACAGCAGTGTGACAAGAAGTAAAGACCTAGCTTGACATTGCTTTATTGGGAAGCTCTCTCTATTGTGCTGAGCAGGGTGTGAGAAATCATGATGGTTTAAAACACACAGACCTCAAAACTCTCAATAACTTTGTATTTCTGGCACCTTTTATGTTTTCAGTATGTACTAAGGCTACTGTCTTTTCTTGATTTTAAGCCTGTCACTGAAGTTCATTTAGGAACAGTTATCAGTGAGAACTAGAAATGTGGAACTAAGCAATTCTTCACATGCTGCACCATTGAAGAAACAACGTTCATTCATAAATCGGTTCATAAACCAATTTTAAGACACAACTTCAGTTACATTTCTATTGTTTGTTCCTCTTTTAGTTGGAGGATTGGTTTTAAACCATGTCGCTTTGGTGGAAGTCACAACATTTTGGAGTCAGTTCACACTTTGGTTGTGGTAGATCACACCACGTATTATTGTGTTGTTGTAAGTTAGTTTAAACGGCTTTGCTTCCTTCCTAGTGTTTACTCTGCTTTGTCTTTATAATGATCACTCATATTGCCTTCAGCCACTGTTTTCTTCTGTGTTGCTGTTTTTGTTTTGTTTCTTTTTCACTGAGGAAAACCGAATCTCTTGATAAAATAAACTGAGCATGATTAGTCGTAATCCAGGCAATAGACCTCCAGTACTTCTGTAGCATGAGGGGAAGATGAGACAAAATCCACTAAAAATGTTCAAGGAAGTGTGTTTCTGTTGCTTTCTGAATGCTCTTTGTGTTATCATATCTATGTACTCAGTAGTGCCTCTTCCAGCTGTATTATTACTCCAACTCTTTAGCTCTCCAGATTTTTCCTAGGAAGACCTATATAGTAATAAGGTGACGTTTCCCCTTTGCTTTTCACTTCCTCCTCCTGAGCTGTGTAAGAAATCTGGCTTTAGGGTCTCATTCCTTCCCTGTGCTGTCTGTGTGAACGTGGAAGAAGGGATGTGAAGCCACTTTGGCCTACAGGTGGAATAGCTTGGAAAGTCACTGAACTGACAGGGTTTCCTGCTCATTGCAAGAGTATTCCCCATGTAGGTGATTTGGCTCACATTTAACTTCTGGGTTTTTGTAAATGTGTATAACTGTCTGAGGTGGGTTTACCTTATACTTAGTGTCAGTAAATACAAACCAAACTCCGCAAGCCTGTCTTTAAAATCTCGTTTAAAAAAGTTTAAATATTAGCTTGAATTAAAATAAATGTGTTATATATTGAGAGTAAATGGGACTTTTTTTTGGGAGGGATGCACATATATGAGGCTCAGAATAGTGAGTGTTTACCTGACTGCATGCTCTCATGTTGTATAGAATACTTAGTATCAAGTCTTGAAATTTATTGAAAAGTCACTTGTTAAAGCATTTTCAATGGAAGCAGTACAGCTTTGTACATGGAAACCATAGAAATGTGGTGAGAGTATTCTGAGTGTTGCCTTACGGTGAATGTAGGTTATATAATGCTATGATTAAGTAGGACCCTTCCCTTAATTTTTCAGGGGGGACTGTGTGCACATCAGTAATGCACTCAAGCCTCTTCCCCATTAAACTTTTCTTTGGTTGGCTGTGGGTTACTGCCACAGAGTGTGTCCTTTTGCTTCCTTGAGGTATGTTTGCTCTCAGTCCAGTTGCAGGTGGGTAATTACCCACTTTGCACAAGCTGCTGGTGTAACCGGCAGGTTTTGGTAGTCCACTGAGAGCAGTCCCGGACTGAAAATCTGCAGTCCTGTGCATGTCTTTTGCTCTGCACAGGTGATTTTGTCTGAGCCAAAGCTGAGATGCATTTTGCATTTGTGTGTATAAAAATATCTTTACCTACTTTCTTAGGGGATAAATGTCATGTAAGAGGTTTCTCTTTTCATGACTGAACAAAAGGAAACTCAGCAGATACCAGGCAAGGGAACGGTCGTGGTTTAACCCCAGCGGGCAACCAAGCACCACACAGCTGCTTGTTCACTCCTCCCCCTGGTGGGATGGGGGAGAGGATGGGAAGAGTAAAAGTGAGAAAACTTGTGGGTTGAGATAAAGACAGTTTGATAAGTAAAGCAGAAGCCGCACATACAATCAAAGCAAAAAAATGTGAATTCATTCACTGCTTCCCATGGACAGGCAGGTGTTCAGCCATCTCCAGGAAAGCAGGGCTCCATCGCGTGTAACCGTTACTTGGGAAGACAAAATACCATCACTCTGAATGTGTGTGCCCCCTTCCTTATTCTTCCCCCAGCTTTATATTGCTGAGCATGACGCCATATGGTGTGGGACATCCCTTTGGTCATTTGGGGTCAGCTGTCCTGGCTGTGCCCCATCCCAGCTTCTTGTGCATCCCCAGCCCACTCGCTGGTGGGGTGAGAGGCAGAAAAGGCCTTGACTCTGTGTAAGCGCTGCTCAGCAGTAATGAAAACATCCCTGTGTTATCAACACTGTTTTTAGCATAAATCCAAAACACAGCTCCATACTAGCTGCTGTGAAGAAAATTAATTCTATCCCAGCCAAAACCAGCACAGGAATGTAATTCCTCTATGCTTTAGGAGGCACTGTAAGAATGAACACCTCAAAGATAGTGCAGAGATTTAACTTTACCTTTGCACTAGCGAAATAGTGCTTTTAAAATATATAGGTATGCATATACTGACTTTTAAATCTACTTATTTACATATGTAAGTTTATTCTGCACAAGTACATGCAGAAAAATCTTGAGGACAGAGATGATAAGAGCAAAGACATGCAACAAAGCCTTCTGGAGTTGCCTGTGTGTTTTCCCTGTGTTTCAACTTAGTATGTTCATGGAAGGAGTTAGTTTTTATTTGCCTATTTGGAACTGGACCAACAGTTTATTTAGAAGATGGTCAATACGTCTGTGTTGCTGGAAGCTACAATGCTCAACAGTGTATGTAGGCCTTTTAACTGTTCCTGGGAGATATGATTAATGTGGCAGAAAATGACATTCAAAGCAGTAATTGAGCGTCTTTAGTACGCTCGTCTTTGTACGTTAACTATTTTTTATTTGTTTGTAGCAGAAACTTAAACCCTTTTTATAGAGGATTACATTCCTCTAATCTCAGTGTTGTTCTCATTACAGCAACATCATATGAGGAAACTAGCTTATTAGCTACTTGTCTGCAAATGTACCATTAGCAGGTCCTCTGCAGCTCTGGTTAGATTAGAATTGTCTTTAAAATATTTTGTGCAACGTTATTTGGGTTTTCCTCCAACAAATAGCTCTGACAAATTGGTGTTGCACCGGAAAGTAAAATAAAGTATAGGCAGGTTTGGTGTGGCGGGCTGAGTCTAGATTCTGTTCTCAGCATTTGCATTTTCACTCTCTTTTTGTTTCTAGTACAAGTATTCATCCCTTTAAGGGATTCCAACAGTTCATTCTCATTTAAATGAACTGCATAGTGAGGCAGTAGGCCTCACTGGTAATTCTCCTGGTAATAGTTGGACCATCTCATTTATTACTAAATGTATGACTTTTTCTGTGCTTGGAACCTGAAGAGGGTTGTTTTATATTCTAAGGTTGAAAGTGCTTGTGTTGCAAATACAAATATTTGGATGTTGCCATGAATAAAGCCAAAGCTTACATGTAGTGCTTCAGAAGCTAGAGGTGAGAAAATAAACAGATCAAAAGGTGGCTAATTTTTCCCCCCAAATTTATCTGCAGTATAATTCAGAATTTGTCAACTTATGAGATTTACCTTGTCCAAAAAAGCATTTGTGTAATTTAGCTTTTTGCTCTGACTTTCAGAAGTTATCAAAGTTCACATTACTGTCATGGAACTAATTTGGGCGCAGCATTTCCCTACGCAGATAATAGTGTAGATCCTTTCTGCTTCACTAGTGCCGGCACAGCTACTGAATATGCTATTGTGTGAGGTTATAAACCAGATAATCTTAATTGGGCATTTCCTGAGAGGAAGGGAGGGACGGCTGAAAAAGGAAAGAATTAGAAATAAGGGAATGCATTCCTAATATACAAATTTGGCTTCCATCCAGGAAAATGGGAGAATTTCCTGTTAGTTAGTCTTCCAAAAGCTGAGAGCCTGGAGATACATACCACATACCTTGGGGAGCCAGAGGAAGGGAGAAGGCTGGGAATAGTTCATGCATGAAAGCCCTAGGGAACCATTTCCTACGTGATGTGGTGGGACTGAGGCGTGTGAGCAGCTGGATCTTACGGCAGCTGTAGCATCAGCGGACCATCTCCTTCGCCTGGCCAGGCATTTGGGTTGCCCTGCGGCGCTTGCACCAGCAGATACTGGTGTCATAGGCCAAGTCCTGGAGCCTTTTTAGAATTGAGTCAAACGCAGTTCAAGCTACATGGATTATGTGTGTATATGCGTTACATGTATCTGTGCATGTATAATATAACACATTTGGTGGTACATGTACACTGCAGGTAGACATGGAGCATTGACTTACCAAACTGGAGGATCTGTGCTATAAACTACGGAATCTGTCATGTAAATTTGAGGGAAGGGTGGCAGGCAGAAGCGGGTACGGGCAAATAAGCTCTGAAAGAACTGAAGTGGGTTTCTTTGCACCAGTAGTTGCACCTGGTTCTGTTGGAATAATCTCTTTGGATCTGCATTTGAAGAGAGAGGTTGGTTATTAAATTGAAGTGCAGTAATTATAATTCAGAATTTGAACCTCTACTCCTGCAAGGCTGGAAAATATAGGGAATCAGGGAAGAGCTGTGTTGAAAAAAGAAACAACTTGTTTGTGTTGGGACTGCTACTTGTGTTCTGAATCTCCTTCACTGACCTGAGTTAATTAACATATATTAGTGTAGATGCTTCAGACGTTTGTAAATACTTGTAGGCCACCTTCTTTATTTTTTAGCTTTGCTTTAGCATAGTGTGAGCTTTTTTGGGTATTTTTGGTAAGCCTTTGAGTTATGGTCATGATTGTTTAGAATAGCTACTTCAGTGTTCGTGGATGTTTGAGGGTTTATATGCTACGGTCACTTCAAGATAGCCCAAGTTCCAGGAAGAGTAAAGCTTCCTGAGTAGATGTAATCAAGTGGAGCATTAATAGGAGTAAGGGTGACTCGCTTTATGTGCAGATGTGTGTCCTAGGTATTCTGTTAAATATCAATTACAGTACAGAAAAGACTTAACTGCTTAGCAGTGGCACTAGAAATTGACCTCTGGACTTCAGTCCTGGGTAATGGTAAAATAAAATCTTTTTAAAAAATCTTCCTATATGGCACAATAGCATGTACTAAAAGAATATAATTCAAAACAAATAAGCTTCGCCCATTTTGACTTTGGCAGTCTAGTGTAGATGCACCAAATTAAAGTTACATCAAGAATGAAGTAATCTCAGCTCTCTGAATACAAAAACAATTGTGTTTCTTAAATTTAAGTGAATAGAAAAAGAAATGAATGAGGAAAGGGCTTGGTAGTAACTCCCTGAATTGTCACTTGTACTGAAAAGAATTACCTGTTTTAATACAGTTTAATGGGTGATAATGTATTGTCACTTTAATAGTAAAGGAGAATAATGGCAAAGTTAAATGTGCAGTTGCAAGAAAGGTTTGTACACTGTAAAGATGGTGCAGTTATGTCAAATTTGAGAGGATGAGGGGAGTGTGGTGAATACTTGGAAGAGAAGGCCACCAGTGTAATGCCGCATGCAGTAAGGAGTTTTTAGCTGCCATGTGCAGTTTTGGGATTGTTTCTGAAGGCTGTTAGTCTATTAGCAGATATTAAGAGAACACACTGATCGGGTGGAAACAAGTTACGCTTTTTTTTGTTGCTTTGTTTTTAACCTTTGTTCTCCTCCTTCTAGGAAGGGAAGTATATTGTCATTCTTTAACTTCTGTATTTATTTGAAATAAGTTAATTAGGGGTCAACAGCAACTTGTACACATTTATCTGAAAAGCCAGTAATGTCTAAATTGGATGTTTGTGGCCCCAAAGCAGTTTAGCTCCGTTTGAGGTATTCAGGATAACCGTTCAGTTTCCTCTCAATTTCTGTCACTCATAACTAGGATACTTATGGATTCTTTGTGTTGTTCACTTAATTACCAGTTAGAAATTTTGGAGCTGAATGTCTTAAACTCTTGGCCTTAAAAAAGTATGTTTAGGTACTTAATCTCTCGATGAGAAAGGAGCATCTCTGGCCTGGTTTTGATCTGTCAAATGTGTGTGTCCTTGGGAAGGGGGCCTTGAACCACAGCTTTACACAGGAATACTGAAATCTGGATATAAACTAAAGATGTATAGGTTTATAAGTCGCAGCTGTGCTCATAAATTAACAGCCAATATTTTGAACTGCTAAGAGATTGTTTGTTGGTAAACTATGTCTCTTCTGTCTTTTCTCAATCTCTGTGAACAACGAATATCCTCCAGTCAGCATTTCCCAGTGTTGTGTATATTGTGGAAGACACAGAAATCTGTTACAACTTTGTTATAATAATTTATAGTGAAACAGTTTTTCATTTTACTAACTGTCGTGTTGGTAGCAAATAAAAAAAGAAATCCATTTTGCTGCCATGCACTGCCCTTTAATTGCTCCTACCGCTTTTAATGCTGTTGTAATTACTTTTCCCAAATACTCTATGTCTTTTCTTCTTGCCAGACCCAGGGGCAGGAGAGCAACTTTAGAGGGGAAACAAATCCTGCTTTTGTACAGTGTTAAGAAATGCACAGAGTAAACAAATGAGGGGTGAGGGATGGGGATAGAGTGGGAGTTTGTTTTCCTGCATCACTTCACTTGTCCTGTGCCAATAGCAGGGCTTTTAAAAAGAAAAAGTGGGGGTAGGGGGGTGGGGGGAAGGCAAATTAGATTGTTAGCAGTGTCCCTTAGGATCATAAATGAAGGGAAGATTGTGTATGTAATTCATAAACATCCTGAACTATACGCCTTCCATTTCAACTTATTAGGGCATGAAGTAGTGCCTGCCAGGTTAATTTCACACTGAGGAATTCAGCATTCATGCAGTGCTTAATTTCCTCTTCTATACAAAGCTGCGATAAGGAGAGAATAAGGGTATTTGAATATTTGATTCCAAATAATTAATTTTAAAGAAAAGTATTTTAAAAGTAGCCGCAAGACAATTATAGTTTGTTTTTTTCTTATTGAATTTGGAGAGTAACATGAGAACATTTATTTGCCACTGATAGAAAATATGCTTTTTGTCTAGCAAACAAAATGCTGTGCTTCACAAAAATCTTGTCTTTTATAGATGAAATTATTGTTTTGAGTTCAGGATGTGGTAGGCAAACAATATAAAGAAGAAACACTTGCAAATACCCCCAAGCTTTTCTCCTTTTCCCATCTGTCAAAGGAAGAATAGAATTTGTTGGTATGGAACAATGGTCTGTCCTCTGTTTTTTTCATGGTTTTAATGGTTAAGATGGTTTTAATGGCTAACTGGAGTTCAAGGATTGTTCCAGCCTAGTGACTGCTTTTTGCTTCTGTGGTGTGATATCTAAGCATGAGCAAAGGGAGTAATCTCTTGGGTCTAAACAGGAGTGGGACCAGATTTTTATTAAGACAAAAAAAAAAAAACAGGGCCTGAAAATTGATTTGAATTGAATATTTAAGAGACCGGGAACTTCTTTTCTAACTCCAAGCATTACTTGAAACTCAGTTGTAGATGCTGACTGAGGTTGTGATTTGGGAGAGTTGGATTCAACTGCTCTAGGAAGGCAGTCAAGATTGTTTCCTAAGGTTTTGCTTTAGTCTCAAGAAACTCTGTTTTGTGTGGATATTTTTATAGGACTTCTCTTGAAACACCTAAATGATCAGTAAGGATTAATTTCATAGTTTTGAGGTTGGAATGGCTGGGAATTGTGTATATTAAGGAAATAGTGGGTTTGAGAATAATTAGGAGTTGAAGATGTTGGTTTTGATGGGAGTTCAGCCAACTATTTCCCCTCCTGCCTTTGAAGATCAAGCTATGGAGTTTTATTTGTTTAGGAAGGGCAATTGCGGCTTTAGGTTTCTTAAACCCATGTTACATAAGCTCACCCATCATCTGTGTTTTTTTTTTTTTTTTTTTTTTTTAAAAAAACCAAACACACCGAAACCCAAACCCAATCGAACAAAAACATTACACTGGGGTAATAATAGTGCCCAAGTTGCAGAAGCAAAGGCAAACTCGAGTAACAAAGGCTCTAACCCTTTGTTGTGCATAAAGCTTATATGGAGATACTTTTAATGTTTGTAAGTAATTGGTTTTGCAGTTATTTGGCTTTTATCTTATTTTGATGATCTGTTTTTGTTTTTAGCACCAGCAAACATTTTTAAATCAGCTGAGGGAGATAACTGGTATCAATGACATCCAGGTACTACAACAGGCACTGAAGGTAAGATGGATGTGTCTGACTTGTAGCTGAATGTGTACATCTTAACTGCCTGTGAAAGCCATAAACTCCACCCTTCCTTTCTCTCATCTCCCCTTTCTTCCCTTCCATTCCCAGCTTGAATATTTCTTAGATTTATTTCAGGGGGGAAGAGCTAATAATGATGCTTATTCACTTTAGAAGGAATCTTGATCTGTTTGGGTACTGTCATAAAAATCAATCTGGTGTTCAAAACAGAAAAGACAGGAATGGTCTGACTTGACTTTGACCTTTGGCTAAAGTGTTTTGAGATATCTTGGTGCTACTACAGCTGGTCAGCTCCTAAGGAGTTAAGTGTTGTTTTCTTGTCAAGACGTAGTTGTTTTCTGTCATGGACAGGTCCTGCTCAGTATGTAGCCTGAAGAACTCTCCTTGAACCTGCCACCTGTTGCTAATTTGCTATAGTTTCACTGGTTTTTTTTTCTTTCCCCCAACCATTATAAATTCTTCCACAGCACGGAAGAGCTCTTTGATGCAAGTAAAGAGTGGCAGGTCTCTCTGTGTTCTGTTTTCCCAAATATATATATATCTATAAAAAAATTAAAAAATGCCTTGTCTCCCTCAAGCAGAGCTTTTTAGCCATTTATACACGGTAAATGAGGATTTAGTGAATTTAAATTATATATATATTTATATATATATTTATATATATATATAAATTGTTGCTTCAGATTCAGCATAAATCATGTGTACAACCTCCCCTTGAAAGTCAGTATTTCTGGCTTTAAAAATGAAATGGTAGATTTTTCAGAAGAATTCAGCTGACTGCTGTTGAAGTCTGAGACTGCTGATTCTGCTTGTTGAGGGGCTGACCTACACTACAAGACCTTTAAATTTTTTCTGAAATAAGTGGAATTCTACCAAAGCAAATTTTTATAAGATATTTTATCTTTTTTTGGTTAAAAATAGTGAATATGCAGAATTATGTAAAGTTTGGAAACTTTCTTACCTAGTCAATATTTCACCTGAAAATACAGTGTGTCACTAATCTCATAAGTTGCTTGTAATGTTGTCCTTTGCTGTTAAGAAAAACTGGAAAATGTTGAGAGGACACTCACGTCTTGTTTTGTTGATACTTAAAGGACAGCAACGGTAATCTGGAGTTGGCCGTGGCTTTCCTCACCGCGAAGAATGCCAAGGTTCCCCAGCTAGAGGAGGCAACTTACTATCAAACCGCCCTTCCTGGAAATGACAGATACATCAGTGTGGGCAGCCAGGCAGACACCAGTAGGTATTTTTTCTTTTCGTAAGTTTAGTTTAAAGGCAAGAAACTAAAAATTTGCCTGTGAGATGACTGTTAATCTGCTGATAATTCATAATTAACAATTTTTAGATTATGTATTCTCTTGTTCCTTATTTCAGTGTGTTTTTTTTTTTTTCATTTGAGCTATCCTTAAGCATTAGTTTACATGTGTGTATGATAGTGATCAGAGAGTGAATAGCTGGGTTGGCAATCTCTTTTTTCTCTCCCCGCCCATTATAGAATTTATTTTGGGGTCATGCATAAATAATTAAAGGCAAAAGCTGAGTCCTCTTCTGTCAAAATAAAATTAGAGAAGAGTCTGTGAATGTCTGTCTTAATATGCTAAAGCTTAATATGCTTAAGAGTAGCTTCTTCCTGGCAGGGATGATTTTCCCAAAGGGAGAAGCGAGAGATTAGGTATGCATTTTGGAGCAAAAGTGGGCATTTCAGATGTGAAATTAACATTAAATATACTTAATTTTAAACCATTTTATTTAGATGATGCAGGAGGCCCCACAACCTGTATTTCTGAGCCTTGCAGGGTTCTATTCCTTTGCTTATGTGCATAGTTATTTTTATGGGGACGTGGGGGGAATTGTGTTAAATGCTAAATGTGTTAAACATGCTAAATGTGTTTTGCAAATAAATATGGGAAATAACATGAGAGAAAAAGTCAAAGGAAGTTTTGTAGTGGGATTGATTTCTGTAAAATAGTTTATTGATACTGTATTTACATTCCAACATTCTAAACATAGATGTGGAATATCTTAAATATTGATCCTTTGATCATATATGTAGTACATCTATGTAGCTTTTAAGTAGTGAGTAGAATTATTTCAGCTTCACCCACAGTATGATTCTTTTCCTCTTCATTTCACTAATATTGGGGTTGCTACGGTGGCACCTTTATAAAGAAGTTTGTTAGATCTCCTTGTCAATTGTACAGTTGCCTTTTTGTCTTTGGCACCTTGACATAAACATCGTGGTGTGCTGCTTTTTTTTCTTTTTCCAGTTAGGGATGAGGTTATTCACAACATCTCAGATCTGAAAACTGCATTTCAATTGTTGGTATTACTAGCAATCCTGTATAAAATGCCCTGAGTGCATTATAGGTAGTTGTATTAACCCCCCACTAAGTTTTGGGGTTTGTTTGGTTTTTTTCTCCTTTTTCTTTTTGCTTTTCTTTTTCCCTCCTTTGGAAAGAAAACACACACAAAATCCCACACGTATTTAATTTTCAATATCAGAAAATTGATATTGAGGAAATGGAGACTACTTTCAACAAACTTACCACTGTCGTCATAGTCTCCAGTACTGAAGATCTATTATGGCAGTGGAATAGTAAGCTAGATTCTCTTGCAGTCTGCGTTTAATTAGATCTATTAGCAGTCCCATTAACAGAAGAGTTTAGTTTTGCTGTCGCTTACTGTGCTGTGCAACCATATTGAAGATATGAGGTGACACGGGATATGAGAAGGCAGAGTCAAGCCTGCGGAGTCCACATTCTGATGATTAATGGTGAATCTGAAGAGAGTAAGTCTTGAGTTGCACTTTCCAAGCTTAATTTCAGGATTCTCTTTTTTTCTGGAGGGTTGAAGGCAGACCCAGATTCCTTACAGTTATATAGCACTATGAGTCAGTAATCAAGAAGCACCAACTTCTGTGGTAAAAACAGGCAGACTTTTTTTTTTTTTTTTACATCTTTAGTGTCTGGTCAGTTCCTCACTGGCAACAAAGATGAGAGCCCTTTGCCAGCCTTTTTTCTTTTAGTTAGACTGAAAACATGTTATGAGATAAAGGCATCTTGGCCAACTTTTCTTTTTGGAGGGCTTGTGGGGCACGAACTAAACACCCAGAGCAGAACAAAAGTCTAAACCAATCTCTGACCATAGAGCCCTCCTATCTGTAGAGATCTAGTGAAAGCTTCTTGCAGAACCCTACAATTGTGTTTGTTGGGATCTGCTTGTCTGTAACTATTTTGATTATGAATTTTGAAGATGCTGGACAAGGTTCAGGGCCCTGCACTGGTAAGTACTGTCATGTAAGGGAGTATGGTGAAAGACATGGGATGACCTGGGAGAAGAGGATGGAAGGGTGGGCACAGTTGGAAAACATATTCAGCAATGATAGCTCCAACCATCAACATTCTCTTCTACAAAGAATGCTATTAGCACCTCTCACTAACTATGCTGAGTTGCTGACAGTATCTTGCCTTTCAAATTTGACTCCCTTTTACTATCCCACATAAGTATAATTACACGAAGATAATTATAACTCACCCTTTCTGTTCCTTACTGCTTAACTGCCTCTATGCATTTGGAAGTTACGATGTTGTGAGTCACCGAGCTTTGCGGTCCCACCAAGTTAAGTCATCCAGACTGGGGATGAGGAGGAGTTACAGATAAATACCAGAACTGTCTTTTATGCTGCAGAAAACCTCCAGCCACTTACAAAAGCTTTTGAATATATGCCTTGCATAAAGGTATATCAAACATATTCTGTGACCTTGACTGGCTATGTTTCTTTCGAAAGGTTACTTAGTTAAGGGGTAAAATAAAAATGTTTGTAAGAGGAAGTCATACCTTAACAGTCAGCTGTTAGCCTGGATTGTGCACTGGCTCTACCAAAAGTGACAGTGGTTGTTCAACTGAGTGTTGCATTCTGTATGTTAGGAGGTATAAGGAAACCTCATTTCTCTTATTAGCGAATGCAGCATTTCAGCAGCTACAGAAATATTAATGAGTTTGCATTAAAATTTACTCCATCTTTAAAAGCAAAGGCTGACTTGCACAGTGTTATTCACGATGCTTGTCTTTTTGTCTGTTCAAAATGGTATGTGCAGGCACCTGCAAGTGTAGCTTTTTCATGTCAAGAGTGATGCATGCTTTATCTGATGCCTTTGCAAAGGTGTTTTTTCCTTTCCTTCCTGCACTTTGTTAGAGAGCAGAAAGTGCAGAAGTATTAGGGTTGCAATGTACAAGTGAACGCCTTTTAATCTAAGATCACTTTCGTGTTCTGCTTAGTAGCATAAATCCTAGGCACTGCACTTAAAGCAAAATAAAAGTAGTTGTTTAGTAGTACTTTCCAATATTTTCACTTTATTGATTTCTCTAGAAACTTTTTTTTCCATTTGCAGTAATTCAGTGTATTTTCATCTATGGCTGCACAGTAGAACTACTGCATTGCTAAGCATTTATCCATTTCCTTATTGTGTGAGAAACTTGCAGAACCCAGACTTAAAGGAACTAGCAGAATGAAGAGAAGACATTTTAGAAGATGTATTGTCTTCAAATGAAATAGCTGTCAAGACAAATTCTCTCCCTCCCTTCTTTCGAAAGCTCAAAATTCTTTTTCACAAAAACTGAATTATTAGTCTTTGCAGTTGCACATTCCACAGCCAAGGCAAAAGATTTTGAGTCCTTTGATAAGGACATAATACAATGTGACTATAAAATACCATGCACACCAACTTGGGGGCTGTAGACTTCATTTCTTCTGGTAACCTGGCTTTCATATCTTCCTGTTCCTAGATTTGAGCCTTTGCATAGGTTCCAAAAGTTATTCAGTCAACCTGTTTCAATTAGGTCGACTTAACTGCACCTAAAATCCCCCTAAGTGATATTTATATAATGTTTTTTTTTCTAAAAAACGCTTTTGTTCTAGAGACTCTGAAAAGTTTATAGAGTAATTTGTTTTGGTGCTTCACTGTCTTTACTTTTAGACTCCTAATGTCTTGTCTAAATCACCCTTGCTTCAGGTTAAGTCTCTTATTGTTTGTGCTATCCCCTGTGGGGATTATAGTACCCTTCATTCCACTTGTCTTGGATGAAGTGTTGCGTGCTTGAAGACAGTGTATCATAATGTCCCCTCTGAGTTTTCTCAGATCTAAACTAAACAGCCCAAATTCCTTCCAAGTCTTTGGATGCATTTCCTATACCCCATTGTCAGTTTTTTTTGTCTCTCTTCTGGACCTTTTCTAATAGTTCTGCCTTTTTCATGAACTGTGGCACTCCACGACTTCAGCTGAGTTCTTAAGAAAAATGGGTGACTCTCCATAAATACCTATGTAGTACTCTGACAATATACCTCAGTATAACACTTCATATTTTCTTCAACGCTGTGATGATGTGAATTGCAGGTCGGACATGAATCAGCTGTAGCTCCTAGATCCTTCTTGGCACAAGTCCTAGTCCTCATTCTATAGCTGTGCGTTTTATTGTTTCTGTGAGTAGAATTGGACTCTAGCTTCTTCTGTCACCATACCTACCTCAGATATTGCTATGTGTCTTCATGACATTTCCTTCTAGTTCAAGGATTATTTATGTCGTCTCCATCCAGGTTCCTGTGAGTGTCTCCAGCTTGGTATGGCAGGGTCGCTGCTTCAAAATGTCTTGAGTCTTGTACCTTGAGGTCCTCCTTTCATCTTATAGAGTCACTTGTGCCTTTGTTCCATGACTGCCTCTGTCCTTCCCATCCCTGCCAGTGTGAGAATCATCAGTTTAATGTGTTGTCATCCTGGGACAGTGTAAATGCAGCTGCAATGAGGAAGTTCCTGTAAGACAGTGGGGGCTAACATTTGCTAGCTCTTTCAACAGAGCTGTTTGGGTTACCTAAGCAGTTGCTGGGATGCTGTGTATTCTTTCCCCATCCAGTTTTAACCAAAATTGGCATATACAGCCAATTAAATTCCTTTAAATCTTCATGTAGGAACCCAATACCATCATGGCATTTAACGTCACAGGGTAGACTGTAGAATATAAGATTTTAGCTCTGCTTGTAATAAACAAAACTGATATAGTCTCAACTTTTTTTTTTCTTTTTATATTTTTGGTGTGTTGAAATTGGAGTTTTGCTGCTGGATTTTCATACTTGGCACCTGTCCATTGAACCCATCAGGCTGCCCCTTCATTTTCCTCTCCCTGTGTCAATGGTTGCATCACTGTGGTTGTTTATTGCCTGTCCCTGGGTTCAATTGCTACTTCGGATCTGTCCCTCATGCTGAGTTTCCCAGCCTACTTAAGTTTGAAGTTCCTACTCTCTGCCTCCTCCTGGTTTAAGTAACAAGTCAATAACACAGTAATTATTTTAATGACCTAAGCAATTGCCAAATAAGGACCAAATGGTGACAGAAAGTTCCTAAGTAAACAGATTGATAAGAAGCTTTTTAGAAAAGAAAGAAGATATATGGGGATAGATTGATAGATATAGTGTGTGCATTTACTATATATACACTAGTATGTTTGTCACAAATTTCAATATACAATTAAAATTGCTTTGTTAGAATTATGAACGATGTCAAACTCTTACGTACCAGTAGCACACATTATTATATAACAACGTTGTAAACCAAAAATACCTTTCTTAGTAAAACAGTTGAATAATTCTGCATGTTAATTTTAGCTTAATAAACGTCGTGAATGCAGTAAACCAGACTGTTCTGGTGAGCAGTTTCTTCATTCATAAAGATTTTTTTCAGAAGCGAACTTTTTGTTTATTTAGCAGCCATGGCTTAGTTAAGAACGTTTGCATTTTCTAAGGCTGCGTGATATACAGCAAGAAGTACCTTTATGAGGATGAGGCAGTGAGAACTAAAGCACTCTGTGGCTTAAATGAGAGCAGTAGTACAGAGTCGGCATATATAAATTAAATGCTCAAGCAGGGGGGTTGGACAAGATGATCTCCAGAGGTCCCTTCCAATCCCTACCATTCTGTCCTTCTGTGACAGTCAGGTAACTATAAATTTGGAGAAGTGGCATTATTTTTAATACCTTTATGAAATGCATCCTTCGGCCTATCAGAGGGAACGCATGTGTCTGATAGGTACTTTGGATAAAAGTCAGCTTTTTTTTTTTCCCCCCTTCAAACTCAGATCTTGAACACACAAATCAGTTGGTCAGATAGGAAACTTCCTTAGATCAGTTTCATGAATGAATTGTTAATTGCTATTACACTACTAATTGCTATAAAATAAACAGTCATTAACACTGTAAAATTGAGGCAAAGTAACTTTAAAACTAGGTTAATGTTGAATTCATTAATGATTGTGAGAAGGCAAAGTGATCATACTTGTAGAATAACTGCTTGAAAATCGGACATCTTTCCACTAAAAATAAAAAAAGAAGGAATACCCATGTAAGAGTTTACAAAACATGAAGATATTTTGAAACAAAGCCAAAAAACCCTACATGAATTTCGTGTAATATATTTACATTTGTATAATCTATAACTAACTGACGGGAATGCAAACTGTGCAGACAAGCTGATTTTTTTTTTTTTGAGAGGAGTTTAATCTCAGGCTGTTCCCCTTGTTATGACTTCTATTGAGATCTCCTCTTTATAATCCTGTGATTTAGGATTCAAGTCATACGTGAGCTGTTGCAGCTTAATGAGTTACTGTGTCAGCCGAGATGCTGAAAAAGACCTTGGACCTTCTCCAAGTACAGCAAACATGAGCTAAAATACATCAGCTTAAACCTCCCAAACATTTTTATTTTACATTTGCTACAAACTGAAAACTTGCATTGAGTAGGTTGCCATGTGTCAGCTGATATTTAGAAATGTATTTTTCTGAAGTAAGTTATGCTAGGTAAACCCCCTGTGACATAAATTCATTGCACCACTCACATGTGGTGGTAGTATCTGGCAGCATGCCTTCACTGCATTGTCTTTTTTCATGCAGATCAAGAACAATGTATATGTGGAAAAAAAACAATTTCTCAAGAGAATCCTGTGTTGTCTGCTCCAAAACTCTTGCATGCCAAAGGAAACCATTGTGTTGATCCACTTGAAAGTGGAAGTCAAGGATTTGGGGTTTTTAACATTAAAGTGATGTGATCACTGGTAATATGAATGGTAATAAACTTCTGAACACATAGCGGGGTGGTATAGATTAATAAACATTAAGGAGCTAGGGAGTTGCAAAGAAGTTGAATAATTTAATGAAAGTGTGAGTTGGAGTTGACCTTGATAGATTTTTGTTGTTGTTGTGGTTTGGCTTGGTTTCTTTTTTGTTTGTATAGCAGTTTTATTAACAACATAATTTTCAGCTAGGTTTGAGTTCTTTTCTGGAAAATACTGCCCACATAAAGGCATTTACTTCTTAATCAAACTTTCTTTTTTTGTTGTTGTATAAGAATTTCATCACTCTTAGCTGACTAGAAACTAGTTAAAGGAATAATCCCCTCTGTAAATAAGTGATCAGTGTAATCCCATACATCTCCCTCAGCATGTGTGGCTGCTGGATTGAGTCTTACTCCATCTTCAGTGGTGACCACTATTACTACTTTCAGAAAAACACCTTGTCTCCAGTGGAGATGAGGTGCTTGTGTGTGACTGCCTGCAAATGGGCAGTCATACGCACCACATCTTAGAGCATAAGAGGTAGTGTGTGTGGTCACAGGATCTTCTCATCGCTGTCAACCTTTCTAGCCTTTTTTCTGCTCTCAGGCTGTAGAACAGAGCCATGCCTGTCTGTGACCCAGGCTCTGAGGTATTATTTTAGCCAGAATTATATTGTTCTCAGCATGGCAGCTCATATATCAAAACTACTATGGGTGAGACTTCTGCTGGTGGTTCTCGTAACTGCTTTAATACTTCTGAAGTAGAATTTCAGCCATCTGAGTTGAAGTATCCTTTTGATATGCTCGAATATCTGAGCTGACTATAAAAGACATAAGAATAAAATCATGGAATGCTGCTTTTGGGGTCATAGCATCTTTCCATACTTGCAGATCATGCCAAATTGCCTCGTTTACTTTGCAGGTAAGAGCGCTTCCTTTAAAGGCTCACTAAATAAAATAGAAATTCAGCTATCTTTATTTGGGGGAAACAGGGCTAAGTTGAAAACTAGTTTTTGAAAATGCTGTTATTAACACAAAAGTTTCTTTCACAACTTCTCTTCAGTTTCAGCTTTGTGAGGACAAGTCATCCCATTTTCTGTTCATCCCCAGCTATAGCAATGATTTTTATATCATAAGTTCAGTGTTTTATTTTGATCCAATGAGAAATACCAGACAAGTAAGCCCAGGGAAATAGGGGAAGCTGTCTCTACAGAGAGTCAGCCCATCCAGGAGAAAAGGCAGAAGCTAGACAGAGAAGCTCTTTGGGTATGAGTAATTGAACTGGCCTGTGAAAGGAAAAATGCAGACAAGCTGCTCATCTCTCTTTGTGAGCAATCATCAGGTCTGAATCTGTACCTCTTTCTCCCAGAGTCTTTTTAGCTTCTAACGCCCAAATTCCAGGCTGGAGAGGAGTCCCTTTCATAGCTCTTCGGGTAAACTGTGGCCTTGGAGGGAGATGGAAACCAGTCAACGCTCCATGTGTGTCTAATATTGCACATAAAAGTCTCTTTTGCACTTTTCTCTCTCTTTCTGTCTGGCTGACTTGCAAAATGAGACTTTTGGCCCTCGAAATCATGATAACCAGGGAATTTGGGTTTTCTGAAGCTCTTGTGCAGTTGATGGACATTCCTGTTGGCCCTGGCTGCTCTGAAAGCATGGCTGTGCCTGACAGGAGGATGATTGGTGTCATGGTGTGATGTGGGTAGCGAAATCCCTCCTCACTCAGGGTGGGGAGTGTGGTTCCTACCCTCAGGAAACAGAGAGGTTTATGGGGTATGTTAGTATCTGATACTTCAGCTAATGGGAGATGGAGAGGAAGGCAGAAGGAGGGTTGTTTTCATCTGCAGTAGCTGGCGAGTAACCCATCCAGCATTCCCCACATGTACAAGTATGGATCCTCATTTGACTTCAGTATTTGTTTCCTTAATTCTCCTGTTGAGATGGGATACTTCCAGTAGACAGAAATCGGATTTAAATATGTTCAGAAAAGGAATGCACAGACAGGATAGGAAAGAATTAGGTTAATTAAGTAACTCTCCCACATGTTATGAAACTGTGTGAAAGTATTTGGCTCACCATCGCATAGAAATACTTGTAGAATTTGGGGCTGTATTGGGAAAACTCTGCACACGTTCCTCCATGAGAAAGGAAAAACAACTATGCTCTGTTAAGGTTTCCTTTTTAAGAGAGGGTTGTCTTCATGATGTGTTCCCTGGAAGCAGCTGATTATGGTAGCTGAAGTAATACATTTAAGTGTATTGCTTTAAGAGGGCTTTCAGAAACCATGGACTCCTAAATTTGTCCCATAGTTTTGTGAAACTTAAGATCATTAGGAGGAAGGAAGACTATTGCGCATCCCATGTTAGCAAGAGCAAGCTGCCGAGTTTTTTATCTGGCTTGGAGGTGGAAGGGAGTCGTTAGCAGGGTTAGTGGTTGAAAGAGCATAGGGCACAGGAGGGATGGACTGGAATGGCGCTCAGCAATCCATGTGGGCTCTCTCTCCTCTACAGTAAGACTTGCCTTTCATTCTGTTTCACTTTTAATTTTGAGAAAGATAGTTTTGCTTTTCAGATGTGATTGATCTCACTGGAGATGATAAAGATGATCTTCAGAGGGCAATTGCCTTGAGTTTGGAGGAATCAAACAGGGCATTCAGGGAGACTGGAATAACAGATGAGGAACAAGCCATTAGCAGGTAAACGAACAACTTATATATAGCAGAAATTAAATTAAAGAGTTGGAGATTGGCCTGTATTGCTTTTTTTAACTTTTAATTTAACAGAATAACGTGTTTACTTTCACTTGTGCTGCTGATATGCCTGGCTTCAGGATGTTGCTTTAATGTATTGTATGTTCTACATTGGAAAATAGTCTATTATGTGTGGGCTAGGATTTAATAGTATGTTTCATGTTGATGTATTTGTTTAAATATCGAGGAAGTGGATGGAGATAGAGGATATATGGTCATATTTAAATAGGATCTAAAACTAAAAGTTTCTCCTATCAGGTAAAAAAGCAATGAAAACAAAATATAATTAAGAAGCTAAAAAATTCTTTGTCCTGTTTTTTGCAGTGTTCATTTTACAATAACATTTTCTTACCTCTGTGCTAAGGCTGAGACTGAGGGAGGGGGTAGTAATGCTATGACTGGAGTATACTAAAAGCAGCTGCTGTATTTTAGCTGATAAGTATGTTATTAACCTATTTAACAAATAGGATTTATAAGCTTTGAGTGAAATTAACTTCTGGGTTTAAAGTTTTATGAACTTAACTTTCTCAACTTGGGTGTGATAAGAGTCTGTAAGTTACTTTTTGATCAGATTTTACAATAACTTCTTGTACAATGTGTGTTTATATGTAAATACAGATAAAATCATTAATTATTTGGGACTTGAACTAAGCCTGGGTGTAGGGTTGTGTGGGAGGGTTGTTGGGTTTTTTTCGTCTGTGGCTGGTCTTGGGAGGGATGTTGGGTTTTTTCATCTTTGGCCTTGTTCTAGGGGAAAGCTTTGATTTGATCCTTGTGTTAGAATGTTAGGTACTGCCTCTTTGTAGAAGACTAATTTTATAAAAAATTGATTTAGGTGGGGGAGATACATCACAATAATTCTTTTCCTCAGTTTACTGTATCTGACAGACTAAATGGCTTATCAGAAAAGTCCAACTCTGAGAATATGCAGTGTTACTTTATCCACAGTAATTTTCCTTTTCCTTTTCAAAAATAAATGTACTAATTGTGAGAATAAAGATACACCCACGCCCCCCACCCCCCACCCCCATTTGTGATAAAAGCCATCTTGTTGTATGAGTTCGGAGAGAAAGGTGGGATGGGAGGGACTTATATTCTCATTAATAATTGGAGGAAGATTTTAAGCGATTGTTTTTTTCCAGAAACCTCAGTATGTGTATGTATACAAGATTATGTGGAAGTTCCGTCCAGTTCTGGTTCAGAAGTTCTGCTCTGCATGTTCCTTTTCTAAGGACAGAATTGTCATAATTACAGAGTTGTGTCTTAGGCAGACACTCAGAAAGATGGACCTATTTCTGGATATTTTTTTTTCTCCCTGCCCCAGGCTTTGATTCCTTCTGCTGTGTTCACTTCTTGGGAGCCTTGAAGCTTTAGTTTTTTTCCTGTAGACTTAGAAGTGAAAATCACAGACTAAAAAGCCCTTTTTGGTCTTACCTGCTTAGCCCATAACTAAGTGTTATAAATACATTTGACTTAAATTATGGTGTAGTTTTTTTCATTGTGGAAAAAAACGAAGCATGCCCTTCTTTCCTGTATATACAAAGGCATGTAGACAGTCTGTTCAGAGACTGTATACAGAGAAAAATGTTGGTCTTCTGATGAAACAGAGATGTATATTTGATGGTAAAATTACGCACAATAGTATGTGCCAAATTAAGATGTTGCTACCAAGGGGGTTATGGCCAGCACACTGTACCACATCTTCTATACTTGCTGTAGTATTCTTTGGAGCATTTGTTGCGTGAATTCATCTCCCAAAACCGTACAAAAATATTCACAAAAAGATCCAGAGTGTATCATGGCACAAGAAAGGGAAATAGGACTCTGCTTGCAAACATAGGCAGAGAAAAGTGAGAATCTTTGGGGTTTTGGCAGCATTAGGCTATTAAATCAACTTGGTTACATGCCAAGATACACCCTGAGTTGATGGAAAGTTATGTCAGAGTTGTACAAATACAAGAAGCTCAGAATTCTTGATCTGAACTGCTCAATCAGTTTCCTTAAAGACAGGACTTCAGACTGGTTTGGGTTGGGTGTTTTGTTGTGGTGTGTGTTGGGTTTTTTGTGTGTTTTTCTTTTTTTTTTTTAAATTTAAAAATCACTTTGTAGTTACCACCCCTAGGAAGAATGTTGACATTCCAATAAAAGCAGAGTATCTGCAGGACTTCTCAAAACAAAAAGTAGAACACTGGCTGTAAACAAGTCATGCTGTACCCATTTACTTTTGTTTTTCTAGGTTAAATAAGAAGTAGAAATCAAATAGGAAGTCAATAACAAGCAAATTAACTATGGAAATACTTCATTTTTAATAATGTAGGATATGTGCATACTTTTATCTTTGGCATGGAGGATTATTTTTTTTCCAAAGGTATTCATAGTAGTTTGGAACCTAATTTGCACTGATTTTGTTAGGGTTTCCAAGGCAGCATTAATGGAATTTCTTGACTTAATGTTGTAATGCACGTAGAATTTGTCTTCCTGAATGTAATTTCCTTGTGCTACTTAATGAGGACAGACCTTATTACTATGTAGGTGTTGAGAGGAGTGCAGCTGAAATGTCCAAGTGACCAAGTTGAACATCTTGTACATGGCACATACAAAGTTTTTTTACTATTCCCTCTTTAAACCTCCCAGGGAAATGTGCTTGATCAGTGTATTTCCTAATATGAAAATTTTTCTCCTATTTATACTGCTTATCATGGATTGGAGGATAATGAGGCTAGCCATATAGGGCTTCACTGGAGAAGCTAGTAAGATACAACTGGAAGGAGAAGTATGCTGGCCTGTGTTGTGCCTAGGGTAGTAGCCATAGTAAAATGAGAGCCCGTACTGTAGATGCGTAAGGATATGCACAACCCCATGGCACCTTTTTTTGTTTGTTTTTTGTTTTGGTAATATAGTCATTGAAACTGCTGGGGCCTCTGCACTGTGGTTATCCACTGTATAGATTAAAGGTGAAACTGGGGAGGGATGTAGGGTTGGGGGTATTCCTGGATGTCCAGCTGTAAGACAGTCACAGTATAAAGACCATCCCTTGTTCTTGTAGATGAGTAGCCTGCCGGAGTGGGCAACCAAACCATTCTGTGGCAGAGCTTTTGTGCTGTGGGCTTACTTTGCCTGAGGCTTGTTGCATTGTCTGGCTAGCCCCATGCAAGCAGCTCTGCAAAGCTGCTTGTCTGTGCCCAGCTTGTTATGGAGGAAAATAAAACACTGCTTTCAAGTCCTATGCCAAGCCTGGCATTAACTAACCCTCACTCCAGAGTTTCCCTCCAAACAAGATTCCAGCACTTAGAGGTGGGGAAGCCTTCGTGCAGGGTATGGCATGTCTCAGCCTCACGGGACCATAGCTTGTGGTTCTGCTGCTAGCGACTGCTGCTGTGGTCTCAGAGGGTTGCTAAGAGGGTGTTTCAGCTGTGTAATTGCTAAATCCCTGTACCAACTTTCTGGAAAGATGCTCATTTTGTTGAGAGCAATGTGTGAGTAAGATGCTTTGTAAAGGGAGTCCCCCAAATCAGGACTGTATGAATATAATATAGTGAACATTATCGTATAAAATGTATACTCACTATGCTGGTAAATACATTTATTCATGTAGTTTTTGAGCTGATTGTTAGGTTCCTTCTCACTGTGCTAACTTTTTATTTCAGTTTGCATCACAGCTATCATTATGGCTGACAATGTATTTGGCACATAGGGTGTGCAGCTATTGCATGTGCTTTCTGAAGACAGATAATGTTATGAGTAAAAATAAGGAAAAAATATAATGAAGCTTTGAGAATCAGATACTTTGGAAACAGATTTGAGGTGGAGCTAGAGATGAGGAAATCCATCACCTGCTAAAGAAATAAAAAAACAAATACAAGGAAGAAGTTTTAGTAGGTAATTAAGTTGGTAAATGGTAATAATCTTGTGGTCAGGGAACTATTTTAGTTACAGAATTTATATTTTTCTGGACTAGAATCTTGAAATATCTTGAAATATTCTTGAGCTCAGAGGGGGGTGGGGAAGTTGGATTGTTTCCTTGAAACAAAAGTGGTATGGAATAGGTATTGTAGTCCTGTTACAACATTATTCTAAATTTATTCCAGTCTGTCAGTGTCTTCCTGTCAGTTTTAGGGGTCTTTTCAATTTAGTTGAAAAAAGAGTTTAGGTAGTTCTACCTGAATGAGAAATTATTTGAAATATGTATGACACTTGTTTTGAATTAATTTTTAATGCCCCCATCAAATAGCCGTTACTCTCAAATCAAAGATACACTGATTGTCTAACACTTTTGAAGGATTGTATCTGTGAGAATGGAAATGAATTTGACTGTTTCTTTATATTTTGGTGTTTGTTTAGGGCATAACATTATCATTGCTAGTGAAAAGTCTTTTACCACTGAAAAACCAGGTTCCATCCCTATGCATTGTTTGAGGAGATGTCAGAGCAGAAAGTCTTAGAGGATTATACACCTGTCCTTTCAGCGTCTTTTGAAAAAAGATGTGCTGTTTACAAGGTTATATGTAAAAAATGACACATCAGAGATTGATTAATCCTTAGGAAATCATAAGTTTTAGGTTCTTCCCAAGATGTATTGATACAAAAGTGGTATTTATACAACATGGGCTCTCAAATTCTGAATGCTTGCGTTTTCAAAATATGTAGCAATAACGAATCAGTATGTCCCCCAAAGCAGTTGACTACAGTAAATTCGTATAATCTTTCATAGTTTGTGTATATCTTGTAAGATACCTTTTCTTACTTCGCCAAGATCATATCTTGAAACAAAACTTACAGTTAGGGAACTGAGGGATTATGTCACATGGTGTCGTGTCGTCCCCCCCTCCCTGTTTTTTTTTGAAGGTGTTCAAACTTTGTCCTTCAGTAACTGCATTTACAGAACAGCCTAGACCTGCTTCTCTCTGATGCTTAGTGAGTCCAGAACCGAAGGGGCAACCCTTCAGGCTGCACAGCCTACTTCGATGCTTGTCATGCAGCTCCTGAAATCCTGTGCTTGGCAAACGTAGTAGTTCAATAGCAGCTCAGTCTTTTGCGTGGTAGTTGGACTAGACGGTTGGGGGATAGTAACTGTGTCAGTAACGCACGCGCCAAATTACCTTTAAGGTGTTCTTTGTCACCAGGCTAAGGATATGTGCTGATTTAGAAATACCGTGTTGAGTGAAGCTTGAGTTTGGGAGCATGACACACATCAGTTCTTGCTGTCATGTGAAATATGGACATTCAGCATAAATCACGTAGGAACAGTTTCCTGCAAAGGCTGTGGTCATTAAAATGTACAACGAACTTGTTGGCTGGCATTTATAAAATTGCAGGGAGATGTCGTTCCATGGCTCATAAAGTAAATATTTGCTGTATAAAGTAACAAATACAGCTGCATAAGTTGCAAAAATGGAAACTAAAAAGTGTTGTCCATTTTTGAAAGTTGCCTAGCTAGCTTTGGTTTCTTGTCAGTAAAACAAATATTGGTGACTTTGTGCTTTGCGTACCAATAAAAGCATTTGTAGATGAAAGCACTACACTAATAGTGCTGCCTAAAATTTCTTGTTGTCTATTCTATTTGAATCTGGTTCTTAAATAATTGATGATTTGCAGACCTGGCTCTAGAGCTCTCACAGGAGATTCACTCACTGATACTGTTTTCAAAAAGATAATGGAACTACTGTAACATACCTAAAAGTAAAATAGCGTCTTACTTTTGAAGACATTATTGCATATAAATTTAAACCAAGTTGAGCAATAGTAAGTTAGCAAATGGTTGTTTACTATGGTTTTTTTGTTTTGTTTTTTTGTTTTCCTTTTCTCACATTTTCCCCTCCCTTCTGTTCCCGAAGAGTTCTAGAAGCCAGTATTGCAGAAAATAAAGCCAGTTTAAAGAGGACACATCCAGAGGTATGGAGTGACTCTCCAAACCCTTATGATCGAAAGCGGCAAGACAACTGTCCAGTAGGATTAAAGAATGTTGGCAACACGTGCTGGTTTAGTGCTGTCATTCAGGTAAGCACCGTCTTTGTTTAGCTGTGTATACTCTCATTGTATTTAATGTCAGGTGAGTTATCTTCTTTTAAGTGGGTAACCTAGGGTATCTGTTTTCCTGGGAAGTTTAGGCCACTGCATGAGGTGTTTTTGAGCATTACTTTTTTTATTGCATCTCTTAAACTGTTCATCCATAAGTTTGAAGTGTAGAAAGTACTGTAGCGTAACTAAGTGAAGCTTCAAAATGTTTGTTATTAAAAAGTGTTGAAGGCAAGGAGTTGTCTCTGAAGTTCTTGGGTGTCTGCAGCTTGTGCTGACATCAGTTAAAATTGTGCATGCCTAAAAACACGTGAAAATTGGATTATAGATGAGGAACAGACTTTTTGTATTAAAAGAAAGATAGAAATTACTGAAGGGGGGTGGCTGACCATGGAGGTAGGTAGAGTAAATAAGACACCCTCAATCATGGACTGCTTATTGGAATAGCTACAAGGAAACAGGTGGGTGAGTAGGGTAAAAAAAAAAAAAGGAATAACTGATAGAGAAGGAAACTTGGAGGAGGAAAGTGAGGGTCTGATGTGGGTGCAGTTGTGCCTGTTTTGGGTTATTTTGCCTAATACAGCCACTATATGTAGTGTTAGTCTGTTTTTGTGTATATATCGCTGAATTAAAAGCTACGTTTTCTTTTTCTTTATTTAAAGGTAAGTCCAATGAGGGAATGTGTACAGATACTGCAGCTTTTCTAGTGAAATCTAATGTTCTATATCAGTAATTCATTGTACATAAACTTTGAGTCCGTCTTTTTAAGAGATTTTTTTAAGAAGTGATTGATGTATGTGTTCATGTAAATAATCTGTAGATATATTCATAAGCGTCCAAACCCATAGAAAACTGTGGGTGAAATTGGAATACAATAAGGAGAAACTTATTTTTAGTGCACAAGAAGCAAATTCAGCATGTTGTAACTTCTCATAGCCTGACATTTTGGGAGGAAACAAAATATTTAATACCCGTTTTTAACAAATTACTGTCAGGCTGAAGCACTTCAGATAAACCAATAATGTTACTTTCATAGTGATGGCTGTTAATCAATGTTCTGCCTAGCAATTTCTGCAAATGGTTGCTAACAGGAGTACAAACAGTATGCATGATACTGCTCTGTAAAACACTCGCAAGCCTCCAATGACTTTCACCTTGGGATTTTGTTGATCCTTTGCAGTTTGTTTAGTTGGTAATCCCCTGTGGACCTCTCTTATGTACTTGTCTCCCTTGAACCTTGCAAACTTCTTGCACACATAGGGTCCTTTGGGTAGGAGTTCCATAGTTGTGCTCCCTATCACATGAGGAACCACCTCGTTTTTACTTGTTTTTTGAACCTGGCTCCCACTGGTTTTGTCTGGTGGCCCCCATGTCTCCTGGTGGACAAGACGGTTAAAAAATGGTTGGCATTACAGCTCTGTGGACTTCTTCATACTCTCTTTCAGCAGGTTGGTGGTATCTTTTTCCAAGCTGACTGCTGAGCTGTTACTTATACAGAATCTGTTCTAGCCTCAGATTCGCCTTGTAGCTGTTCTCCAGACCTTTTCTAGCTCTAGTAGCATTCTGGTTGGGGGACCAGGAGAGTTCTGAAGGTATGAGTGTGCTATGAATTTATGAGGCGGTACAACGGACAGATATAGGCTTTTCAGGAAAGGCAAGTAGGGGTGACGAGGAAGGGCATTGTCTTCTTTGTGAAGGAGCAGCTCAAATGTGTGTGGTACTTGTGTGGGACAAGATGGTAGTTTAAGATGAGAGTTTGTGGGTTAGCATAATAGGATAGGCTGGTAAAGGTACCACCCAGGTCAGTCTGTTACAGACCACCCTCCTCAGGATGAGGGTGTTGACAAAGCTCTCTTTTTCAAGGTAAAGATGTCTCTGGATCACAGTCTATGGTTCCCATGGGGGACTTCAGTAAACATCCTGACACCTGCTTGGAATCCCACACAGCAGGACATGAGCAAAACAGATTTCTGGAGGGTATCAGGGACATCTTTTTGATACAAGTATGGATGGGCCAACTAGGGATGATGCACAGCTGGCTCTGGTGTTGCCTTGCCTAAAATGGAAGAACTTGTTAGAGACACAGTAATGTGGGTACTCTAGAGTGCAGTGACCATGAAATAGTGGAGTTCAAGATCCTGATGGGAGTGAGGAAGGAGTAACAGGATATAGACCCATATGAGAGTGGACTTTGGCTTCTTCAGGAAGTTGGTATCTGGTATCCCACAGGAGGCAGCTGTGAAGGGCAGAGGAGCTCAGAAAAGCTGGCAGCATCCACTAATTGCAAGAAGGGTCTATTTGCTGCTCAGGGAACTCATGGCCAGGCTCCAGTGCAGGCAGGCGGTGTGCAGGATCTGGAAGCAGATATGGGCTAGTGAGGAGTATGGGAATGTTGCCGAGGCATGAAGGGATGGCGTTAGGAGAGTGAATGCTAACCTAGAGTTGATGCCTCAAGGGATGTCTAGGGTAACAAGAGGAGGTTTGGATGCTACACTAGTCATAAAAGGCTGAGCAAGGAGAACATGGTTCTGTTGCTGAATAGAACAGGTGATCTAGTGACAGCAGGCTTAAGTAAGGCTGAGGTACTCAGTGCCTTGCTTTGCCACAGTCTTCACTGATAAGGTCTCCCAGACCACTGTGCTTAGTTGGGGGAGAGGAGCTCTGAGCAGTGGTTAAGGGTTGAGTCAGAGATTACTCAAGGAAACTTCACCCCTGTAAGTCCACAGGACCCACTGAGCTACATCCAGTGGTGCTGAGAGAACAGGGGAAAGTCTTAGAAAGGCCATTCTCTGTCATCTTTGAAAGGTCATGGAGAATCAAAGAGGTTTCTGATTAACTGCAGACAGGCCAAAAAGTCAACCTGGGAAACTGTGGGATGGTCTGCATTAGCTGACGTTTGAGAAGATGGAGCCAGGCTTTTCACAGCAGTGCATATTTGGAGGATGAGAGGCAACAGGTGTAAGTTGAGGTGGGAGAGATTCAGCGTGGATATAAGAAGCATTTTTCCCCATGAGGACAGGCAGGCATTGGAGGTGGTCCAGAGAGGCTGTGTAGGCTCTGTCAAATCTTGAAGGCTTTTAAGATGTGCATGGAAAAAGCCCTGAGCAGCCTGGTCTGATCTCACAGGTGACCTCCTGCTTTGGGCAGGAGATTCAACAAGAGACTTCCATCGGTCCCTTCTGAGCTAAATTACCCTATGATTCTATAGTAATGTTTTCTGTTTCATTCGGTCTTCCTTTCTTAATTATTTTATTCTGCTTTTGACTACTTCATGTGTTGAACTGATACTTTCATGGAACTATCTGTCATAAATTAGAAGTTTTGAATAATACTGTTAGCTTGGTGCCCATCATATTTTTATATTTTTATAAATTTTAGGGTTGCTTTCCACCATGTACCTCACTGTCCACTTATCTGCTTTCTTACTACATAGTCAGTCAGTCCCATATGGTCCTTCTGCTGGTTCATCTTTTACAGCTCTTGTTTTTACTACACTGCATATCTCTGTACTGAGCAAACTTGGTCATCTTGCCACTTGCGATCTTTTCTAGATGACTTCTGAATTTTGCTTACCAGTACAGACTCCAGCACAGACTGTGAATTTACAGTAATATCCCTTCAGGCTGGAACACATGGTTTGTTTGTGCCCTCTTTTTTTCTTTTTGATTGCCTCTTTGTCTGTGCCTGGACCTTCCATCTTGCCTCATCGTAAAAGCGTAGGTAAGGCGTAGGTAAAAGCGTTTGAATGACTTCTTTAGAAATTACTCTGAAATCCCAGTAGACTACTGCAGTTATCCATATTCTTTTTGACTTAGTGTTGTGTGGGACTTTTTTGTTTCTGGTGGATTGTCTCTTTTTTTATGGGCAGGATTTACTTACCTGCAGGAAATATTTAGGTAACGCTGTAGATAATAAAATGGAAAGACTTTTTTTGTACTACCGCCTCCTTTCCCATCTAAAGTTTTTATGTTCTTAAGCCTCTTTCCTTTCAGGATCTAGTAATCTATCAGGTATTTGAATTTTCTGTTTTCCTGAAATCTTTTGGTGTTTCCCTTGTTCCTTCTCTCTTCCTTTCCTTGTTCCTTCACATGCTTAGCTCTTTTTCCAATAGTAAAAACATTGCCTTGGGGCTAATATAGAGAAACATTTTATTTCTGTAAAGCACTTAGTCAAGCTAATACGACTTGGTGTTTTATGTTCTCTGTTGTGTCATCAGATTTTGCATTCCATAGTAGTCCCGAATCTCAAGATGACTGATTTTATGTGCATATGCATTTCTGTAAAAGAAATATTTATACATAGGATACTTCAAATGTTTAAATGTTTTTAATGAAACCACAGAGATAAGAGCAGAAGCTAGGAAATGTCAAAACCTATGCTAGAGCTATGATCTCATGTTGTTTATACCCGATGTGCAACTTTATACCTTGAAAATGGATTATAAAGAGGGCTAGCTAGTACTTGTGGTCACTACCCATGTTATGTAAAAATTTGTGGCATTTGAAATTATAATGGTTTGATCCTAAAAGGTAGTTTTAACTTCTGTATTTAGGTTCATTGAATGTAATTCAAGTAAACCACTGAAGGATTTATAACTTCAGTTGGTTGAAAATTTAGGTTATTGATATTGTCTGCCAGCCAGGAAGACTTATGTTTCACGCAACCATCCCAGGAAATTTAATGCATGTTAATTTAGAGCATTAGCTAATACCATATTTATTTATCCACAGGTCAGATTGACTCCTTGGGTTGCATTGATTATGTAGAAGTATTTTCAAGCTTTCTTTAGGAGTCTCTTGAAACCTGACACACCACATAGGTCAACAATATCTAAATGTTAACTACTGTCAGTCACAATGATGTATTGTGTAATATAATCTAAAACTGAATTGCAAAGAAAGAAAAATCTGTTTCCTTCTATTTAAGGGGTGCTTGTTAAGGAAAAAAAGAGCTTTTGATGTTTTGGCAGTTTTCTTACGCAATGTATGTTGTCTTTTATAGCCACCAATTAGCTGACTTAGCCAAATACAATCATCAATGGTTTGTTGTATTTGTATCAAAACCATGAGATTCCTTAAGATACGTTTGCAGTGAGTGGTAGCAAACCCTAAAAAATTTCAAACATTGCTAGAAATACTGCCTTTTAATCTATATTTATTTCTGCTTTGGAGAAATACGCACATATAGAGGTCATCCTCCTCTGTAGGGGAAGAGGGGAGTCTCTCTTCAGATGAAAGCTAAACTTTGTTTTGGAGCTAACAGTTACATTCAGTATGATTAGAATAAGCAGTGATATTTTTTCCACAGTGTAACTTATAAAAATTTGTCCTGCTGTTGAAGACGTTTTACTTGATAACAACTTCAATTTAAAACTGAGTCCTGAAGAAAATATGTCAAAACAAAACTGTATTAAAGCATGTTTGCTTCTTTCTTACCTGCCAAGAAACAAATCAAGTCCCTTGATGATTTTCCCACCTCCTCTTGAACTTGTAATAAACCTACATTTTTGACCGGAGTTCACCCATACGTGCTTTTGCTACTGCTTAGTTAAATTAACTTTTCTAGAAGGATCCCTAAATGCTGAGGTTTTAGAATATTTCTAGAAGGTTGGTTGTGTGGATTTTTTTCGCTAATTCTCATTATTGTAACTGCATGTATCTGCTCTTGAAATAGAACTTAAGATATCAAGTTCTTTAAAGAAACAAAACACAAATATAGTGCTACATGGCTTTACTTCCTTTTTTGCAGTAGATTTCAGTTGCTCCATTGTAAAAAGGTAACTTCACAATTTGCCTTGGTTTTAAGAGTTTATAGTCTGAAAATGGCTTATAAATAATACATTTATTGAGCCTGTGAAGTGGCTTCTTTGTGTCATGCTGAGCACAAGTTGAGTGTTTGCAGGATACAAGACGTAGAAAGCAGGCAACTCTCAGGACATGGATGCGCTATTGGTATCGTGTCTGTTGACTTGCTGCCTCTGCAAGTTGTCTCCCAGGTGTTTTGCTTTAAGACATTGCATAAGACTGTCTTCTGGAGTTCCAAGTAGGGTTTCAGTCATGTGTGAGAATTAATGCCCTGGCAGTACTTGCCCCTTGAAAAAGGTGTCATGGGAGATACTGAGTAGTTGGTCCTTTAGTGAATATCATCTACTCAGTGCACTAAGGCAAATTTCTGATGGAAGGAAGAAAGTGTGTCAGGTATCACATGAAAATTGTACTGTAGATGCTGCTCTATTTCCTCTCCCTGCCCAGTCCCATACCTAAAGTACAAGGTGTGGCATTTTCCTGGGACTCGTGACTTCCCAAGGGCCTGTCCAGATTGTAGCTCCTCCCTTTACCAAATGAGTTATCCCAACAGGACAGCTTGAGTTTGGCATCTCCACATTTTTTTCTCTGGGAGTCTGTCAGAGTCTGGTTAGTCATTCAAAATGAGACTTTTTTTTTCCCCAAAAGTGCATAACTTGCAGAACAAAGAATTAGCAAGCTACCATCTTACACGCATAAACCTCCATAGCTGCCCTTCAGCTTTTTTTCTTCAGGGTCCCTAACACCACTTCCGGCATTTTACTCTGTTGCATTGTGTTTAAGAGCACCCTTCTTGCAATCCTGATGTCAGTATATTTGGGGTTAAGATCTCATTTGATCCTAAGCTTTTAGTTCTGGGAAGAAGGAAGCCAGCTTGGTGTGTGAGTCAAGCAAGTCTTTTCTTCCCAGTTGGTGGCTTGGCTATCGTTCTTAACATCCTTGAAGCAGCCTACCAGAAGTATCCAATTTTTGCGTCGTTTTGTTTGTCCTGTTTGTCATTTTAAATGGAAAGGATTGTGATGGATGATGTAGTGCATTAATGCAAAAAAGCCTAGTATTATGAGTTGCATATATATACGTTGTACAGGACTCCCTTGCTTCCCTGGGCATGCAGTGGAAGGTTGCACACTAAAAAACACTCAGTGCACAATCCCCGTTTGAGTTAAAATGGTCTTTGATGGAATATTTTCTTTCCACTGTTTTCTCTGCCTGGGACAGGGTCGGGGGAATATGATATAAACTGTTCTGTAGAGTTTCACAGGCAGAGGAATAGCAGTGTTGGAAATCTAGTTTCTTGCTTTCTTTTTGTCTGTCGCTCCCCTGTTGAGTAAAGATTGACCTGTCACTTCTGAGTTCAGTCATCCTATGATATGTGCTGAGAGGATATTCCTTTCCCTGCTTTTGTTCTTCTCTATGGGCTCCAGTTCCCTCAGGTTGCTTGTGTGATGTTTTCAAATTCTTACCTTATATTTACTGGTATATAATATTGTAAAATTTCTGTTGTGAAGGGTTGGAAAGCTTTAACAGATGATGGCTTTAACTTTGACTCATAAATAGTTGTTCATTTAATTAAAATAAAGGATACAGAATACATGTTGAGTTGTGATTCTATGTATAGTTCCTAGGTTTAGAAGGGCATAAAGCCATTGCATTGTTTAGGTGTGTTTAAAGTTATACCACAAACTTATTTCACGTTGTGCTTTTAGGAAAGAAGTTGAAAACTGTAACCATGTAAGGAAATGTTAGCTGTTATTTCATGTCCTAACAGATTTTTTTTCTTGCTTTGAACATGTAATAGAGGAGTGGTTCAATGACATTTTTTAGTATGTGCCAAGACACAAGTATAAAGTGAATTCTTCTAGACACATCTCATATCATACTTATGTCTTCTGAATTGCTGTAATGTTCTGAGTTTGTTGCTATGAACAAGTAAATGTTCTCTGAATGCAGGCTGGTAATACCATGGTGAGCTGTTTGTTTAAAATGTTGACTTAACCCAAGTCTGCTAGAGGTCTTAAGTTAGTTAGCTTTCATACTGTTTGATGTAGAAAGTCACTTTTCCATCTTCTTCTATGTTACACCTCAGACTTTTGGAAAAGCAGAACATGACAGCTTAAAATTGCATTTTTTACCTTGGTTTTTAGCAGTTTTGAATGCTGATTATGAATAAAATGCTGTTTTTTAAATAAAAATGTCCCTTTTGAGATACTTCACAAAGCTTTTAAGATCTGAGATTGAAAATGCTAAATGTTTTCCTGACTGCTACTGGTGTACGTTTGCGTTTGTTCTGCTGAAGTTCAGCCACAAGATAGTTTCATATCTGTCTGTAGGAGTTTTGTTTCAGAGAGGGAGAGAGGGGGGAAAAAAAACCAAACTACTCTTCCTATACATTCACAAGTATAGGAACAGGAACCTTCTCAGGTTCCAGCTTTGAAGCCGTTTTCCTTTCTTCCCTTCCCTCTTCCTTACATGCAATTTTCTAAAGAATGTGAGGATTTTCAGGAGAGCTTTTGACTGTGCCAAATCCTCAGTGTATGGAGAGAAGCAATATCAGGAATATATTTTGGGTAGCTTCCTCATTTTCTTAAGGTTTTGATTTGTTACCCCCCTGATAGAAGACAATACACAGGGCTACTGTGTGCTTAAGAGAAAATATGTTTAAAATTCTCTGTACTCTTGTTAAAATAATTTTCTACATCGTGAGTAAAATGTGTTTAAACTAATTTGCATATATGTATAGAAGACAGCTTCCTTTTATTTTAAGCATTATAGGAAGAATTCTTGTTATATTTATGCTTGCTGACCTTTACTGCTATGCAATGCATGCATAGGCTCAAAGGTAGGCCTGACAACCACATTTAATGCCCATCATTAGTCTCTACTCTGGAAACAGGATTTACTGCTTACATAAATAAGACATGCCCAAGTGGAGTAGGAGGCATCCCCTGTGTGAGGCATAAGGAGGTGCTGGGTAGACTGGAGCGTAGCACAGGAGCAGAGCGGCCTCTGAGTGGCAACAGACACTTTTTAATTTTTTTTTTCCAAAATTCAAGTTAGTCATTGTATTTTTCTCCGGTTAAATCTCAAGATTTGGCACTAATTTGGACAAATTCCTAGCCAGTATTTGCGGCTGACACACAGGTATCATTATGCACACCTACACTAGTTGTGGCATCCTTGCCTGTTGTTAATCCCCTTCACTTTGGTAAAAGGGAGCCTACAAACTGGCCTGCCACAAGAATAGAAACTTCACAATTTTTCTTGCGCTGCTCTAAGAGAAATCAATGATGACTGCATTTCATAGTAAGCCAGGGGTGTTCCAGCTGCCTGCCAGTAGGTATGCTGCTTCTTTTTTTTTTTTTTTTTCTTACTTACCACCTTAAGTGGTAAGGAGAAGTTTAGGAGAAGTTTAGGAGTTAGGAGAAGTTTAGGTTTTCTGCAGTCATTACAGCACTAGTCAAATGTATTCATTCTACCTAAGCGTGCTAGATGAGTTTCTGCCAAATGAGAATGTTTTTGGCATCTTGCTGACTGGTTTAGGTTGAGTAGCCCAAATCGCTTTATGGATGCGATTATTTGAAAGTCCTTCCTTCCAGGCTTAATCTTTATGAATTGAAGGGGAAGATGGCTGTGTTCATAGTATTACAAAATTATGGTTTTCGTGTAAACTTGTAGAAAGGTGATCAATATTAAAGTTTCCCCAGTTCTTGCACAATATTTTTTGCTTTTTTGTTCCCAACAGTGGAAACAAATACAAAATTGCTAGTCAAAGAAAACAGAAGGTTTTCATATATTTGCTACTGAAACAGCTGGTTTTAGTGCAATGTGCTTACAGAACTTGTAAGAATCCACCAGAGAAAGCCTGTCTAAAGCTCTGTGCAACAGCTTGATAGGTCATCTTTTATCTAGATGCAGAAGTACTGTTTTCCTGTTCTCCAAGTACTGTTGGTGTCAGTACCCTTACTACTTTAGGACTCTGCTGGCAGCTTTTAACGATCTGTGTTACATTCCAAGCTTTTTATGTATTTAATATGCTGACTAATTTATATTCTTGCAGTATTAATGTAGCATCACAGTTCCTGAATGTTGAGAATTAATCCTTTACTCGGGCAACCTAAATTCTGCCAAGGTCCTTATGTTTGATAATCTTAGACATTAAGGCAGGAAAAAGATAGGGAGGGTGTTTTCGGTAAAACAAAGGCAGCTTGTATTCTGAAACTGTATTTGGACTCTATATAATAACAGTAGGTGTTACTTAGGGAAGTGAGGGCTTTTGATATCTTACAGTCTAGAAGCTACAAATCTACCTAGCTCTTTCTGGTATGACAGAAAATACGTCTGCATCGTCACCACCTACAGGAGGGGAAAGCCACAGTATGCCTGCTGTCATTCAGCAAGTTAGTTTGAACACCCTAAACTGACGCTGGATTTTTGTTCTTGTTCATTCTCATTTTCATTTGTTCTCTTGTTCAGTCCCCAAACTGACATAACAGGGATCAGGTATTCTGAAAATCTGTTAATTTTCATTATAATTTCAGTTCTTGTAACTTAGCCTTAGCTTGGTGAAGTTTCCAGGTGACAGCTTTTTAAATAGGTTTAAGTATGTTTAAATACACCGGGGTGGGTGGGAACAACAAATGCAAAATGCAAAATCTTCACCTTTTAGAGAATTTTTCTCACGTGCATAAGTTTTGCATACTTTACATTGCTAAATTTTAAGTATATTTGATCAAGGCCAGTAGATATGAAGTAACCACTTTTTAGATCCAGCCTGTTTTCTTTCACTGGGACTCCTGGCACCTTTCCATAGCTAAAGCCAAGTGGGTGAGAGATGAAGTGCTGCACTGTGCAATGTGTTTGGAAGGCCAGTGCTTTGGCCTGGGGCCAGCGGGTGGCACTTGGGCCAGGACAGTCTCTGCTGTGTCTCTTTGGAGGCTGCAGAAGAACAGCTTCTCCTCTGTGGCATTGCCTACCATGGGTGTAGGAAGCCTAGTCAACAGATGGCTCAGCAAATTGGGAATTGTTTTGCCTAGCCCTTTCCTGAAGCACTGGGGTGGATGGCCATGGGAGGTCTCTGCTGCAGTGAGGGCTTAGGTGAGCTCGTTTGTTCCCTTATCTCAGGAAGAACTGTAGGCTCATCCTTGAGGAGCTTGGGGCACAAAAATTGGTTGGTCTCAGGCACACTTATTGTATGCTTGTTTACACTTGCACTGGGAAATTATCTGCTGTTTTTTGTGAAGATAGAAGTTTCCTGAAGTTGATTTAGCTCAGTATAGAAGAGCTACAACATGATACTTTCCTGTTAGCGTTAGTGGTGTTGGCAGTAGATTAAGTGTGAGAGTTCTGCTGCATTTCAGTACAACCACTCAGTGTAAACTGTTTTGGAAAAAAGTTTAATAACTAGATATCTTGCATAAGAAATTTGGACTAGAACAAAGCTAAAGAAGAAAAGAGCATATCAGACCATCCTCTTCATTATTCTCATCAGCTTGCAGAAATAGGTAAAGCATGGAGTTACATGTTCACAGATTAGAGTTCTGGATTAAAGAAATACAGTTTTTGTGAAAAACCTGTGGATTGAAAGACAGGCAAAAATTCTAAACTTCAGTACAGTTTTCTGTACTTAATTCATGTGTGTGTGTATTATGAAACCGGCCAGCTCAGCTGCTTGGCACTTTGATGGCACTTGGATTAGTCATGGAGAGAAATCAGTCTTTGGACATCATATTTCAGCAGCTGGTTTATTTTGTATGTAAGGCATTGCTATGTTTTGCTTGTTGAAGAGCTCACCAGTGGAATGATGTTACATCATGAGACACAACTTCAATTAGTATCAACTTCTAGAATGACACTTGAATTAAATATTAATGTTTTCTGTGCTTTGATTAAGTAAACAAAGGACTCTGTGTTTAATCTCCCTTCTCTGCAAGGACTGATAAAAGGGGAACCTGTATTTTGAACAGCAAAACAGAAGGAAAAAATAAAAGCTTGAATACTCAATTGTCTGTGTTGATTTAGCAAGGTCAGAAAAGTCTTTCTTGTTTGGTCTCTAATTTTTTCTAATTATTTTTAAACCTAAAAAATGTTAGGCCTAAAAACTTTAGCCTTTTCATTTTGCTGGAGATGCTGTATACTGTGGGGTGTGGGAAGAGGTTAAACTTGCTACAGGCTCTTTCATGAGTAGAGTTGGGAACATTGCAACTTTTCACAAACATATTTCCCCCCCCCGCCCCCTTCCAACGTGTTCTAAATTATTAGAGTAAATGCAGTGCCTCCTCACAATTTGAATTTCACTTTCATGCCACTGTGGGGTTGAAGTCCTATTAAACCTGCTGTGGTCTGTGACTTAAGTCTTTACCTGTGTAGGACAAGTTTCGGATCAAAGCCTATTGCTAGGGTAGGCAAGCTCTGCCTCTCAAAATAAATAACAATATGTGTTGGGGTGGTGGGGGGAAAGAGTTAATTACAGATTGTAAAACCAAAGGGATGAATAGGAGGGCAAATCTTTCCTGTGCTTCTCTGATATTTTAGACCTTTTCTGCTACCCTTTCTTCATTAAGTAAAGCTCACTTCATTACCACAGACTAGTATTTTAAAGAGCTTTCTGTGTGTGCAGAAAAGCAATGGTGCAGTTAAGCAAGTACTGAGGACTTCAGTTCTCAGCTACTGCTTTGGACTTTTAGTTTTGCAACATGGAGTCATCTTATTCTTGTACTCTTGGCTCCAGGCTCTGTGTTATGCTGAGGGGTTCTTTGTTGGTGTGCCTGTAGACACCTGTTTTCATGTCTTGTCCATAAAATAAGAATGTGATCAGTTCCTGACCTGAAAAGATGTACAAGCCAGTTTCCTTACTCTAATGTACAGTATTCAGATCCTATAATAACGGGAGGAGTGGGCAGAATGTAAACGAGATAATTGCAAGTGGATTTACATTGCATATTCAAAGATGTACTCTCTCTGCGCTGAGGAGGTAGATGATAAAGGGGCTACAAGATGAATTTTACATGGCTAAACAGGCTTTAATTTTGATTAGAAAACTGACAGTTACAGAATTAATAAATTTCTTGTTGTAAAAACTACCTAGCATCTAAAATTATTGTTCCATTTATGTGATTAACTGTAAAGAAGTTTTTTTGATTATGCTGTTTTCTCAGCAAAAATAATTGTCTTCTGTTGAAAATATGCTTAGCAAATACTACAGCTTCTGAAATTAAACTTAGCATTTCATATGTTTGACATTTCATTTAGTTCGCTAAGGAACATTTGGAAGAATTTTGTATTGTTTACAGAAATGCTTAAACGTTTTTTAATTTTTTTCCCCTTTTCAGTCATTATTTAACCTACTGGAGTTTCGAAGACTAGTTTTGAATTTCAATCCTCCTGCAAATGCTCAAGACTTGCCCCGAAACCAAAAGGTAAAATTAGAAGCGAACTTCCCCTAGTGGCTGATAAGGGCATTTCTCGCTTGTAATTGAATTTTGCACTGTTCTTCAGCTCAAATTAGCACGGTTTTTATAGGTGCCAATTAACATTTCTCTGAGCTTCCTATTACGGGTATTGCGTAAAATACGTTAGCTTCTGAGCAGAGGATGGGGCAGGATGTTGAGAGAGGCAGAGTTTGCTTGGTGCACTGCTGCTTAGGTTCAGTGGAAGGGCTTCGCTGATACAGCCGTAGCAGCGCTGCCACTAGCGAGTGGAGCTTGTGTTAACAAAGAGACCCCTCGCACTGTGCAGCCGTGGGCATGCTTTTTGGTTACCTGCATGGTTTTGATCTGTGTAGCTGTGCGAGCAGCATTGTTGGTGTTGGCCCGGCCACTTCGTTGTTTTTTTGGGGATGTCAGTTACTTGTAACTCATGACCTGAGATCAAGCTTTTGGTTATTAGCTTGTCTCTTCTGGCCTTTTCATGAGGTGATTGTAAGCATAGGTTTTCCCATGTTTATTCTGGTACTCATACGAGGCTGGGAAGGGGGGGCCTTGGCTCAGGTTTCTTGAGACCTCAGACTAGGGAGGGAGGGGGAATGGTCACGGACTGAGGGACAAACACACCAGTTTTTCTCCCTTCATGGATGCCCTCTGAGGAGAGATACATGAGGGCACCTTGGTTTCTATGTTATGAAATAGAAAGGAAGAAATGAGATGGGGAAGTGGCTGTATGAAGCATGAAGGCACTTGATGCCCTGATTTTTAGCAAGGGTTTACAGAGCAGTGAATTTTTGCATATCCAGAAATTAGACTATTGCCTTTTACCCCTTTCTTTTGGATTTTAAAAAGGGAGTGTGTTGTTGGCCTGTTCTTAGTTATTTGGCATTTCAGGCTTGACTGGAATGTTCGCTAGCAAAAGTAAGAGCTGCAATTAAAAAAGCAAAAGAAAACAGACATAGAGAAGATAGTGTCCATTTTCTAAACCTCTAGCTATGTACCATAAAAGGGAAGTTGCATGTTCAGTTAGAACTGTACAATTTCTTCCCTGCCTCCCACCCTATTGAAAGTTGTAACTTTTTTTTTTTATAGGAAAAAGTATTTGCATTAGGTCATGAGATGGTGTGCAAATACTACATGGGTAGCATTGGGAACATGTCGCAAGATGGGACAGTGCATTTTAGTAAGAAAGACAGGATAAAGTCATACTTTACCAGAGAGTTGTGCTGAAATATATTTTTTTGTAATTTTCAAAATTGACTTTCTAACTGGTATTTCATTATTCATCATATAATTTGTTTTAGTAATATCCTCCAGTACTCAGAGTTCTTTACCTTCATGTAAAAAGCAGTTGGCATCTAGGAGGTGATATGAAATAGATAATAGTTAGTAGCTGTCTTTGAAAAATGTCGTGCCCAAGCATTGACACTAGCAGCTGAATGCCTTTAGCAATTCCAAAGTGCTATTTTTTAGAAATACTGACCATGACAGACAATATTAAGGCTGTGTGAAATGGTGTGACACCAGGCAAGTATATGGATTTGTGCAGAACCCTTGCTTTCTGCAAGCCTGCTGCTAAGAATCTCTGGCAGTAGTTTGTATCCTCTCCTTTTGTTAACTTAAATTCCAGAATGAAAAAACATTCTTAATTGATGTACTCGTCTGTCTTATCTACAGCTGAAAAAGGCTTGTCTTAGTGTTGAAATATGTTTTGGGAGAATTTAGGCAAAGAGATCGTTCCAGTAGTTGGAACTTAGACAAATAGAAGAAATAGGCATGCATGCCCCCAAATGTGGTGCTTTTATTTCTTTATAAGGTGAAGGCAAGTAGAGGCAAATTGGTTTGAAGTTGTAGTATAAGCTATCAGTTGACAAAAAAAGCCCTGGAATTTACTTCCATCTGCTTACTTGTTCTAAAACTATCTTGACTTAGTTTTATTTTAAATTTTAACCTAGTATTAAGTACTGTGTGTGACTGACATTCCCTAGGATCAAGTTTCCTTGCTAATAAAGACCAAGCTTTAATAATCCCAGATTTTCAAGACTTTGGTTTACATCCTGTTGTTGTTTCTGTTGGTGGAAAGTAGAGTTTAATGCTAGGGTCATGACAATATCTTGATTTAGAATTAAAGCACGTGGTTGTACTTCAGGGAGTCTTGCACAGTGGGGTGTGTTTGTTCTTTCCGATCAATATATTGAATCCAAATGCTATTAATAATTTGGCATGTAAAACATGTAATCCAGAAGTAATTGGTAGTAACCTTGACTTTAAAAACAAACAAAACCAATAAAACCAAACCAAAAAACCCCAAAACCAACAAAAGAAAAACCCCAAACAAAAAAAACCCACCCTGTTTTCCTCAGCTAATTGGACTTTGTTTTTCTGGATTGTAAACCTGGACATACACTTAAAATCTCCAATCTGTTTTTGTTTTTTAATTTGAAATTCATGTCGCTTCCTCGGTGTGTTCCTCAGCTTTCTTCTGTAGAACAAATATGGTACTCTGTAGTTACTGCAGCCTCTTTGCTCTCCAGTTCACTTACCTCTTGCTGTCATGTGAACAGATATTTTTTGCTGTACACAGTGAGGCCAGCTATGTATTTGGCCTCAATGATATCTTCAGGAAACACTTTATTATTGGAGGAAGTAGGTTACTGTGCTCCAGGTTAGCACATCCTTCCCCGTTTCAGCCTTATCATTTTGCCAGTGTCCTGGCCCACTGATTGACAATAATGAATGTTTGCTGTGTGTTAAACATGTGGGTTGCTTTAGAAGCATTTCTTAATCTTAAATTTTTCCAACATCAGTGTATTAAGAAGTCATTTATGCAGGCAGGATAGGTGCTACAATAGAGAATGTTTTAGATTATGAACTTCCTGTACAGTTTACTTAAACTGTATGAAAAGATTATTTTAATTTTAAAGTTTATTTTAATCTTCGTGTTGTTGCATCTACAGTGTGCTTTAAAATTGAGAGCCGTATGCTGTCCTGTGATTACTTTATTAGTTCTTTTGTTTTAATGTGCAAGTCCTTTATGGAACTGTATAGCTTGTCCTGGGGACTGGCTCATATCCTTTTGAAGATTTTAGGCTTTGTTTAGTCATAGTCATTGTTTATTGTGGTAATGCCTGCATAATCCAGTCAAGAATCATCCCTAATGCATTAAATTGAGCTTTCTCAAAACAACAAGGATCTTTCTAGTTTTAGAGAACTTTCATAGGCTTTACAGAGATATTTGTTCTGAGTAGTCCTACTGATATCAGTAGCCAGTTGTTCAGCCTAAGGCTACAAGTATGCTTAAAACTCAGCCAAATTAGTAGTGTAAATCTGGGTAAATAATGCAATAATACTCACTCACTGCCTATGTACTTCAGATTTAACGGGAGGTAGGTTAGACCTAGAGTATTCTGTGGTCAGTCAACTGTATTATGCATATAAATTATCACTGGTATTGAAGCATCTTCGTAAGATGTATCTGTAGCTAAGCTTGAAATCCTATTCATTTTTAATAGATCACTTTATGAAAATAGTATGAAAAAAATCACTTTCACAATTTGTTTCACTGTTTTGTTGTTACAAAGTGCTTTGACTATGTAAATGGGAGACTGATTTTTATTCTTAGATTATGATGATTAATGGTGAATTAGGGTGGCATTTGATGCAAGTCAAACCTTTTCTGTGAACAGTGTTTATAATTAGCAGGTGTTTTGCAAGGTGGACTAGAAGAGCGAGTAAAACTTGGGAATTTACATGACTAGAAGTATTTTTTTAGGTATTATGCAGAACATATCCCAGTGCACCACACAGTTTTTAAAGCTGAAATAAAACAGACCTTATGTACAAAAAGCTTTATGCATACTGGATTGACATAGGAATAACTAAACAAGTCTGCTGTTTGATGGACATGTGAAATAGCTTGTCATGAAGTAATTCCAGTTTGACCGGCATCTGGCATCTGTGCTGCCTTTCAGTGATACTTTGTGCTAAACACAAATGGATGTTACATGGGTTTTAATTTTGCGAGTATTTGTCAACTACCTGCTCAGGAGTTTGAGTGATACCATGCTCCACAGCATTTGTAACCTGTGGTTTAATCCATGGTACGATGGATTTGTGTTTCAGTTTACTTGCTTTTCATTATACAGACAGAAAGTATTTCTTCTGCTTCTCTCCCGGAAACCAGAAAAAGAACTCCATATTGCCCATGAACTGTACTTTAAAAAATAGGTAGAAAGGAAAGATGGCTATTTCTCTTCCTTCTGTCAAGAGAAATAATAATTTGTGTACACCTTAAATTTAGTCTTCAGTAAAAAAAAGAAAAACTTAAAAAGGTACGAGGCAGTGTGTAGGTTCACAAGAAATTCTGCTAGACATATAGAGGAATACTAATTTCAGTAAAATCAATGCGTATTGCTGCAGTGCATTATTTAAGGCTTTGTAAGTCTCGGGAAAAACAGTTCTGTCTTAAACACAACTAGGCTTGTCCACTGGTCCATTCAGCCCCATTTCAAGTCAAACCAGTACATCTAGATGTGGTTTCAGGGAGCTTTCAATTTCTGAAATATAATTTTCTTCTCAGGGAACTACATTATTTTGTAAAACTGACAAGTAAAAGGCATGCAATGGTAGTACAAGAAGTAAGCTTATATATTATTATGATGATTGGCTGGATATACGCTTCGTTCATTGGGTGCTACTCTGTAAAGCAGATTTTTGTTACCACTTTGTTAACTACTTCTAATTCTTCTTCAAATACAGGAACACAGGAATCTGCCTTTCATGCGTGAATTGAGGTACCTGTTTGCACTTCTAGTTGGTTCGAAGAGGAAGTATGTTGACCCATCAAGAGCGGTGGAGATCCTGAAAGATGCTTTTAAATCAAATGATTCCCAACAGGTGATTTCTGTGTGTTTTTATTCAAGCTTACACATGTTTTCTTACTGTCATCTGGCAATAGGGAAATACTTAAAATGGACAACAACAATTCAAAATGTCCACAGAAAAGAAACTTCTAATTATCACAATCTTTGAGCTATTTCTTTAATATTATATGCTCTCTAGTAATTTTAAGTAAAAAAAAAAATAAATTAAAAAAATCTGGGCAGCATGACTGTTTTATTTGGTATACTCTCTTCCTGTTAATTTAGAAACTAAATAATAGTTCCGCATCCTTGCTTTTAGGGTTTAGTTATAGCTGTGGTTTTTGAAAGAGCTTTACTCTCATCTAACAGTACCTCCAGGGCTGGTAGAGTCCTAGTGTACTATTTGCCTGTGTAGATACTGCTTTGGAGGATCCTAATATTCATATTCAGGATACCTGTCTTAATCATAGTGGGTATATTTTGATTTTTTTGAAGAAACAAAATGTTTTCAGGATACTTTATTTTTCCCACATGAGGTTACGTGGCTAAGGTGTTTAATTGCAACAGCGTGCTGAATTTAGTGCTCGATGAAAGTAATATTAGTCACCACTTGTTAGATACCAAAGGGCTTGAACAATGGGATTCATAAGATGCCTTTGGACTAGCATAGTATGAAAGCTGAACCCAAGTAATAAGGATCACAGGACAGTGTAGTGGCTGAGGAACATCAGAGCCTTAGTGTGCTCTAAGAGCCACCCATAAAAACAAAGAAACAAACAAAAAAATTCCAAAAACCAATCATGGCACAGTCTTGAACACAGTGTAATTTTTGGAGCTTGTGTTGGGGGGAATACTGCTATACTGTTCTTGTAAGGTGGGACTTCATTGTATTATGTTACATATGTGAACATGTACTGATCATTTTATATTTTTCAACAGCAAGATGTTAGTGAATTTACACATAAATTATTAGATTGGCTAGAAGATGCCTTCCAAATTAAAGCTGAAGAAGAGAGGTAAGAATTTTTTTTTTTTCCCTTGCTCCGTATCCGGTTGGATCTTTTTCAGCCTTTCAGTGGGAAGTACATTTTTCGTGGTTTAGTTTGCTTTTTCCCATCAAAATGTTCAATATAGTTATCTTCTCAGAAGAAAATACTCATCATTTGTGTAAGTGAGCATCTGTAAACTGTCTTTTGAATACATAACTGTTTCTAGAGTGTTTCAGGAAATAGTTTTTACAAGGGTTTTGTACAATTTAACCATTCATGAATAAAATCTGATTTAATGAACAGTAACTGAGTAAAATAGGCAGCATTTCCACAATGAATGCAGAATGTTCTGCTCATAGTTTTATAAAAGTTTGTAGCTTTTGCACTAATTTTGATTTTTGCACTAACATGCTTTCTGTTTTCAGGGATGGAGAGAAACCAAAGAACCCAATGGTGGAGTTATTTTATGGGCGATTTCTAGCAGTAGGTGTACTTGAAGGTATGCACCTGAATTTACTTGGACTTCTGTGCTTGCATCTGTTCAGTGCTTGTCTAAGTACACAGGTGAATGATCCAGTTATAGCATTTTAGGTACTTCTGCAGAAGCACACTTGGAGGATACACATTCGGTCTGTGACAAAAGGTTTTTCATGAGAATGAGACTGAAGGTAAACGTAGTGAGCTGCAGTGGTCCAGAAAAACTGTTTTCATAACTTTCAGGAGCTGAGTGTATGTACCTAAGTGCAGCAGAAGTTAGAGTGAGAAGCTGAGCAAAAATGCTTGCAAGGAAGTATTATCAGGGCACTTTTGCCGCTCACTAAGGGTATATGGAAAGCTCAGTACTGCATTTTGTTGAGCTAGTCTCTTGCACTCTGTACTTCATTTAATGCAACTTAAAACACAATAACTGAAATTTTCTTCTGCACAGTTTCTGGTATGAATAACTCACCCTCTTAAAAGTACAGTTCACTGAAAACAAGTCAGTGGAAACCAGCTCAAGGGCAGTGTTGGAGAGTACTGAGGGGGAAGAGACTGTACAACAAGGTTCCCTTTATCTTATCTGCATATAGTGAGTAGATCAGCAGAAATGCAGCATTCTTTATTCCCAGGAGGCCAGCAGTTGTGAAAGTGATTTTAATGTTGGTGATTCTGTCTCCCATCCCGAGAGTGAATGACTCCTGAGATGCATTTGAAAGAAGCACCTATAATATTTAAAGTGGCTTCCAGGTTGTTCCTTGGCCTGAAACAGTGTATCCAATACTTCTGCAGATTCCTTGCTACAAGCTAGCATTCTTCCTCCTTTGCATTGGGGTACTTTCATCCCTCACTTTCTCATCTTAACTGAGGAGATGTAAAAACCAAACCAATGGAAAGAAACTGGCAGATGTAAGACGACTTGTTAGCGACTTAGGATGAAATACATTGAAAGTGTAAACTGAAATTGTTGTCACCCGTATCTCTCCTCATGTTTGAGCTTACATCTTTATACAGTATTACCAAATCATGATCTTGTTTTCAGCACAGAAATCATGAATATCCTCTTTTGTGGTTTATATTTGCAAAACATAGTTATACAAAGGGCTGTTTCATACCAGCAATTCCTCTGACTTTGCTGATACAATGTAGGGTTGTTGTAGTAGTGAGCTGCTTTTTGCAGGAGGAGGACTTTGATTTATATGTGTAAAGCTTCCCATACATCTGTGGTGCCGAGCCATTTTTGGTTTTGCTTATTACCAGTAGTTGCAAAAGCAATATAAAAATGGGCTGAAGAGGAAAAGACAGTAATTTTCAATATTATGTTCAAGCAATTTGTTTTGATACATGTAATTGAATTGTTCAATAACAAAATGTGGGTGTTGTTCAGTAGGCTAGGTCAGGTGATCCAGGATGGTTAGGTTTTTTAAAGGTAAATGTTTGTTCCTAAAACCTTAACTGTTTAATTTCTTATGTGAAGGTAAAAAATTTGAAAACACAGAAATGTTTGGCCAGTATCCACTCCAGGTTAATGGCTTCAAAGATCTGCATGAGTGCCTAGAAGCTGCAATGATTGAAGGGGAAATCGAATCTCTCCATTCAGAAAACTCTGCAAAGTCTGGCCAGGAGGTGAGTTAAGTGCTCCCCTGGGCTTCTCTCAGGGTGTTGTTGTAGTGCTCTTTATTTTTTCATTGGGGTTCACAGTTGATTTTTATGTGACCTGCTGCTGTGCATGTTCTCATGTTTGGTATAATTGGATTGTTAATTTGGCATTTGTATCTTTTTTGGAGTATCTGGAGTATCATCTTTTTGTATTTTTTTGTAAGATATTATGTTCATGCTTATGAAAAGCTGGCACAGTTAAGTGCCTGCAGTGATTTGGCACAGGCTGGTTCCCACCTGTTGCTGCTATTTGATCTCCAGGGAGCTCACGGGTATAATGTCCTGTGGTAGCCAACCACTGCACTGACTGACTTGCCTCCCTGTGCCATGCCGTAAACAACATGTGCAAGCTGTGCGTTTGGCTATTGCTTTAGTGCATTTTTGTTATTGCTCTGTGCCTCTATCTTGTAATTCCTCAGCACCCTAGTCATCTTCCCCTCTCCCCTTTTTACTCATGTTTCCCAGCATCCTCTTTGCCCTCTACAGTGGGCAGTTCACCTCTTTGCTCGTGGTGGTGGACAGATAGTAATTGCTCTGTGGGCTGCTGCGCCTCCCAGGAGAGCTCTTGCTAGAGCAGGAAGCTGCCAAACGTCAGAGCATGCTGGAGGCATGGGTGGAGGGATTCAGATGGAGCCCCACTAAGTGGGCTATGCAGTGTATGGTGTTGGGTCGAGGTGATGGACAACATTTCTTGTGCAGAAGTCACAGGTTAGGGAAAAGAGGTAGTTGGACCAATGGTGGTTGTAGAACCAAGAGGGTGTGCTCTGAAACGTCCCCTCTTATTGCTGACATGCATGTACATAGCCAGCATTTTTTCTATAGCAGAGCACTCAGTCGTAATCTGTGGGTTATTGATGTGGAAATACAGGAATCCCCATTGCCTGTAAAGCTGAGCTACTTTCTCTTTACAGTTGTTCATGTTTCATCTCAGTTATTTTAAAGATGTGAAATCTTAGGGGGTTTCTTCTGTGTAAGGAAGAAGTTCAGGTATAGTTTCTTCCTTGATGTCAATCTTTTGCAGTAATGAAATTTTGCTTCCTTTAGTCATATCAACGTACACACAGGGTTTAATTACTAAGCCCAGTGATACACACTGAAATCATCTTCCAGTCTGAAGTTGTATTTCAAATTTTGTGTTATCAACAAAGGTTTTATAGCTTCCCTTTTGCAGTCCCTTTTTCTGGTCAGCTATTGTTGATCAAATATTGATCAACCAAATCAGATGTTAACAAGCATTCTTAAATGTATTTACACATCTTACTGGATGTGGTGCTCTTTCACAGGACGTTTCAATTTTTTTTTCTTCCAGCACTTATAAAAATGGCTTCTTACAATGAGCATGTTTCCTGAAATCTAATTAGAAGAAAAGAAAAATAAATTCTCATAAATATCTTGGTACAATTCAAAGTTCAATTTCTTTATGCAAGGTGAAATCTTGTATGTACCTACTACAAGAGCATGATTGTCCATCTTATGGACTGAGGGTTGTCTTGCAGTTAAAACCTGTGCGCGTTCATGCATAAAATGTCAGTTTGGTTATAAATGCTTGACTAGATATGTCAGACCAGGTTTTTTGGGTTTTGTTTTTGAGGGTTAAAACCTGTAATGTCAGGAAACTATGGGGAACAGAAGGATAGTCATGAACAGGTCTAGAGTGTTAAGCTTTGAGTTCTGTGAAACTGTCAGGATTTTAATCAGCTTGGCTTCATAGCATGTGGAAATGGAAGTGAAATAGTCATATGACAGATTGACAACAGTACCAAACAAGAAAGGTAATGTGTTAAGTCCTAATCTAGAAGAATATTACTACATTATTATCACAGCCAAGTAAATTGGTTATATTTCCCTAAACTGAAGTAATTGATTTATACTGGTTGCTGCTTTTAGTAATTATGCTTAAACGTAATGCCTCAAAGATGTTGCAGTGCATTGGAAGGTTTGGAAGTACTGACGGAAGCTGAATTTCTTGTAGTTTTAACAAAGTCTGTCTCCACTGAACAAAGACTTTGAGTAGCATTTGTCCAAGCTGGTAGATATCAAAGCTTAAAAAGAATATTAACAACATGGTAGTCACATGTGTTGAAAGACCCATTTTATCCTGAAAGTAACATTCTATATTTTAAACCTTGTTCCCACCATTACCTCTAACAGGGTATTTAGCTTGTTCATTATTATTAGTAGTAGTAGTATCATGATGCCTAAAAGCTTCAGTCATGGAGTTAGGGTGTCAACAAGCGAGCTAACCTCAGCATTGAAATTTACTGCCGTGTGAAGTTGCTGCAAGAGAGAAGTCATGATTGTCTCCTTTTGAACTGAAAAGGTGGTTAGTGGAGGCTGACATAGGCAAGAAAAGGGAAGGCAGCTCATTTTGCATGTAAACAGAGTGATGCTGAAGGCAACGAACTGGAAAATTCAGCAACATCCTCGAAATCTGTTGGTGTGACAAGGCTATGAATGCTAAGGCTGGGCAAAGGGAGGAGAGAGGAGACACTGCACTGAGATGTGGAGCGAGGAGAACCTAAACCTGAATTCTAGCTATGAGTACAGGAAGAAAAGGCTGTCTTGGAGGTATTGTATGAAGAGATTATTCAAGACATTTGGCTGAATAGGAGAACTTGAAGTGAGCCCTGAGTCAAATGCCACGTCTGGGCTGTGGGCATTGACGTCAGAAATGTGTGGCAATGATATCCGCAGCGATCAGGGAAGCTTGAGCTGAAGGTTATACATCCAAAACATATTAAACGGATCAACTGTGGGTTTTATGTTGCAAAGTGGGGAGAAAAAGAGACTCTAATGTTGGAATTGGAGCTGTTTTGTAGTTGAGAAGTGAAGTATGTAAGGAAAGAATTGGACAGTAAGTTGACCATGAGCCAGCACTGTGCCCTTGTGGCCAAGAAGGCCAGCGATATTCTGGGGTGCATTAAAAGGAGTGTGGCCAGCAGGTCGAGAGAGGTTATCCTCCCCCTCTACTCTGCCCTAGTGAGACCACATCTGGAGTGCTGCATCCAGTTCTGGGTTCCCCAGTTCAAGAAAGACAGGGAATTGCTTGAGCAAGTCCAGCAGAGAGGTACAAAGGTGATCAGGGGACTGGAAGTTCTCTCTTATGAGGAAAGGCTGAGAGACCTGGGTTTGTTCAGCCTGGAGAAGGGAAGACTGAGGGGGGATCTTATCAATGTTTATGAATATCTGAAGGGCAGGTGTCCAGAGAATGGGGCCAGGATCTTTTCAGTGGTGCCCAATGACAGGCCAAGGGGCGATGGGCACGAGGTGGAACACAGGAAGTTCCACTTGAATATGAGGAAAAACTTCTTTCCTGTGAGGGTGCCAGAGCAGGGGCACAGGCTGCCCAGGGAGGTTGTGGATTCTCCTTCCCTGGAGACATTCAAAACCCTCCTGGATGCGTTCCTGTGCCCCCTGCTCTGGGTGTCCTGCTCAAGCAGGGGGGTTGGACAAGACTATCTCCAGAGGTCTCTTCTAACCCCTGCCGTTCTGTGAAATGAGGACTGAGGATAGACCTCTACTGAATACTCAAAGTTGGGATAAGGTGATGATAACATGGGTTGGACCATAGAGGGATTAGCAGTGATTAGATACGTGAGCAGAAACTTCAGCAGAGGTTGTTGATATGGAGGAGATTTCAAGAAAAAGTATCAGTTTTACAGCGCTGAGACAGCTTGCCCGATGCAGCCCAAAATACTCGTTGATCTTGCTTCAGAGGAGGTCATTAGAAACTTTGAGTGATACCAGCTGAATGAAAAGGTCAGAAACTTGAGTTTGAGGCAGTTGTTGGGAAGAGCACTTGATACAGTATAAACAACTCCTTCAGTGGCCTTCAAGAGTTAAAGGAGAACAGGGCAGTTGGCAAGGCAGGTAAGTTCAAGCGTAGGCCGCTTTTAGTACAAGCGAGACAAATGTGAAAGGAAAAAGCCTTCCTGCCTGCTCTGCTTTAATGCAGATAGCGATAGATGAGTTGAAAAGCTCTGATGTGGCGTGAGTGACAAATGGTCTGTGTTTACAGTGAAGGTGAAAGATGGAAACTTGAGAAAGCTTATGACCACCCTAAAAAACCAGTTTCTCCCATAGCTATGTCAGTCTGCAGGTATTGTAACATTATTACTATAGTTCTGCTATTGGAAAGCATTCATTGTGGCGTTTTCTGTTTTTCTTTTGTTCAGCACTGGTTCACTGAGCTTCCTCCTGTCTTAACTTTTGAGCTATCAAGATTTGAGTTTAATCAGGCTTTGGGGAGACCAGAGAAGATACACAACAAATTAGAATTTCCTCCAATTTTGTATCTGGACAGGTACAGTATAATATTGTCAACAAAGTCCTAGTATGAATATTAATTGAGTCTCATGAATTTGGTAAAGCTGCTGGTGCATCTTATACTCACATAAATCAGAGTAGATCTCTGTTCTAGCTGGACAAGTTATAATTTTCATGGGTTTAATCTGTTTAAGAAAATACACATAGATAATAATTTAAGATGTACTGCTACTTTGTGCCAAAACCTGCTTATGCTTCAGTCTTTAAGTTATTGCTAGGTAGTTGTATACACAGGGAAAATACTCTGGAAAAAATCCCACTGTTTGTGAGTCCATTTGGGAAAGAGGTGAGTAGTTAGATATGTCGTGATGTTCCAGATAGGCCGCATGGATTGAGGAGGATTCACAACATCAGCGCACGCTGTTTATATGTAAAGGTGAAATACTTGGCTTTCAGTTAGATGCTGAATGTTACTTGTGAGCCTAAACAATGAAGCAGGAGTATTGCTACCTGGTTTCTACACAAACCACTTAATTTAGAAGCTTTCTAGTATGTGTTTGTATACATTTTTAAGACACATCCATGGTGTGAACAGAGCTTTTGACACTGGGGATAAAGCATCTTCTGAAAGTTGTGGAAAGGGGGTCTTAAAGGGGTTACCATTTTCTTTTCAGTTCTGTTTCACCGCTTAACACGTAGGTAAAACAGGCTTGAGAGAGGGTTGGTTTTTCATAGCATTAACCAGCATGCCTGATCAGTACAGACCTCAGTTTCAGTGTTGGAATACTACTATGGCTGACACTTCTTTCTAACTTTCATCTTTTACAGGTATATGCACAAAAACAGAGAAATAACAAGAATTAAACGGGATGAAATCAAGAGACTCAAAGAGTACCTCACGGTTTTACAGCAGAGATTAGAACGGTACTATAGATAACTGTTCCCAGTGTAAATGCAAGTAATATCATGGGCTACACAGAATAACTCCTTTCAACTATGCCCTTTGTGTGTAGTTATTTGCTCTAAATTTCCCTGCTGTATCTCTTTTCTTTTACCGTTTTCCTTGGAAACAGTGTATAAGCATAGTGGTTCTGGTGCATGAAACATGCTAGGAAAGGCTTGCTTTATTTAATTGCAGTCAACCAGAAAGAAAAAATCTTTTTTTTTTCTTTTCTTTTTTTTTGTTGTATATGTGAGTCATGGCATTAATACGTTTTATGGTTAACAGATATTTAAGCTATGGTTCTGGTCCTAAACGATTCCCCTTGGTAGATGTCCTGCAGTATGCCTTGGAGTTCGCCTCCAGCAAGCCGGTGTGCACGTCTCCTGTCGATGACCTGGGTGCTAGTGCCCCTGCCAGCGGCACGCTGCCAGCCCAGACATCACCCAGGTAAGGGCTGCCTCCTGCTCTCCTAAGGTGAGAGGCCAGTCATCCCCTCAGTGCAAACCCGGCCGCTGAGGGGGTAAGAATTTCACTGGATTAATACAACTAGGCATATCCTAGGCAGTACAACGTAAAGCTTCTGCTCTCTTTCTAGGAGTATTTTTTGGCACGACAGACTTAAATAAAGAAACCAAAATGTTAATAGTTTGTGTTTGTCTCATGCGCTTGTAAAAATGTCTTTAGGTGGAGAATTACCATTTCCAAAAAAAGCACAATTCCACCTAGAGTTCCAAGTGGCACAGTATCTAGTGAGGTCACTGCTTCCCAAGTGTGTTGTTTAAGAATCTGAATTTGGGCAGCATGTGTGTTCTGTGCAGCTTCAAGGTTTCTCGTATACAATTTATCTGTTAATTTTTACCTGGATGTTAAGCTCCTTTTCTGCTTTGCTGCTTATGTTTCTGACTGAGGTTGTCAGGAACCTAACAATCTGATTACTTAAATACAGACTAGCCAAAGTAACAACATTATTGGACCTTTATCTCCCTGATGTTCCCATTATTGAAGCTAGTAGTAACTATTAGTAACAGTTAATAGAGTATAACTTAGGATAGGGTTTGGCTAGGTGGACACTAACAGTTTATAACAACTTTTTATACCGCAATTGGAAAGTAGGGTTCTAGGTTCTGGTCCAGTCAAGATGGTTAACTTTTTTTACTTCAGAGACATTAAGTACATCAGTGTAAAAATCCCTCAAAAGATTTCAAACGTCTTGCTGATAGAATGCCAATAGAAACCATGATGATTGACAAGAGAAGACAAATTTTTAAGATACCATTGTATGCATGAAATGCAATATCAGAAGTACTATTCTTTGAACAAAGTCCTACACAGGAAGTTTGTTCTGTAAAAATGTAAGTATTACGGCTTTTTTGTCAATCTGTAAAAAACACAGCAGAAAGTTATGTGGAGTGACATTGTCAGATCTTAATATTCTCGGAACTTTCTAAAACTGAAGAATCCTCAGGTTGTATGCTCAGGTTGTATAGAGGTTGTATACAACCTGTTCCTCAGGTTGTATCATGATGATGCACAAAGTGAAAAAACAGTGGCTTACTAGAACTTCAGATTCCTTTGTGTGTATGATTTTAGATAGAGACATATATATATGTTCTCTATGGGAGGAGAAAAGTCTGTAACAGATGTTTGTTTTTAGTAGTCTGCTTCTCTTGTAGAATTGTCCTAAGTTGCCCACTTTGCTGTTTGAGTTACAAGACTCATTCGGAACAAGTTTAGATGGCTTGGTGCTAAATTTCCAGGGTACATGAATATTAGAAGTCCTTTCTCTGTTGCTGTTCAGTTAAGGTATAGGTAGATGATTGGAAAAAGAAAGTCTGGTAGACATAAGACATGAAGAAGCTATTAAACACAGAACTTGTATTTACTGGATTTTGTGGTCAATGGGCCGTATGACAAGCTGCTGCAATTTTTCTCTCTGCAGTTTGGCAGTAGACATTTCAAACAACAGCAATTACTTCTCTGACGTTATTTGAATAGCATTTCAAGTAAAGCAAACTGGCTTGACTGATCCAATTCCTTTATTGTTGGTAATGGCAACCAGGATTGTTATTGTGCTAACATATAACGTATGACAAAGTTTTCAGAAGTTATAGTAATTCCATATTGATGCTGTAGGTACCTTTCCTGGATTGCACTATAGGAAATTACTATCTTTAGAACTTTTTGTTTTCAGATGAAAAAGCTTATTTTTATGGTGTAGCTTTTAGTTTGTATACGTGATGATCCAATTTTTGATTTCATGTTTGGAACAAATGCAGCACAATAGAGCAACAGGGGCCTTCATCTTCAGATGTTCCAAGCACATCTCCTGTACAAAGATCAGTAATACATAAACCATTCACGCAATCACGAATTCCTCCTGATCTGCCCATGCACCCGGCACCAAGGCACATCACCGAGGAAGAGCTGTCTGTCCTAGAAGGCTGTTTACATCGCTGGAGGACTGAAGTAGAGAACGACACTAGAGGTAATGCCACAAGCTGGAGAATGCATTTGCCACTGGAAAGGATTTGTAGAAGCGGGGAAAATCACCTTAATGTCCGTGTGTGCCAAGTTGCTTGTTTCATACTTCCAAACTTATCTCTAGCACATAGGAAGGGAAGCCAGTTAGAGACTGTAGTAGAGTGGCGGTATATAAAGAGAAAATGCAAGCTGGTCATTGAGTGAAGTGTACGCGGGTGTTTCGATGCAGTTTTCTGTGTGTGGTGTTGAGGAGAGTAGAGGGAAACAGAGGTGGGATCTCTGCAGATGTGTCTGAGATGTCAGTGTGATAGTGGCTGGACCAATGCTGTGACTGGGTGCGCTGCAGGGGAGATTAGGGTAGAGTGACCCCTTCCACAAGGGAAAAATTCAGCAGATTTCTGAGCAAAGGGTATTTAGAGAGGGTAGAGCTTATGGTCTGTTCTGTTGCTCTGAGGGAAACCAGGGAAGTAATCGCTCCAGCAGGGGTGGGCTTGGTTGAGCTCTAAGAAACTAGCAGCAGCGTGTAATGAATCACACTCTCTGCTTTATCATCTGAGAATATTTAGTGTTTGGCATGTAGGGAGATAAACAGATGCACTAAATATGAAATGTACCCTTGTTTGGCTTTTAATGAGATAAAAGAAAGATGTAGCCATGTGCAATTATGCAGCCTCATGGAAAAGAGATTTTTTTATTTTTCTTTTAGATTTACAAGAAAGTATAGCTAGAATACATCGGACAATTGAACTGATGTACTCTGACAAAACAATGGTCCAAGTAAGTACAACTTCTACATGAGATAATTAAAAATAGATCCTTAGTGTCACTTAATAAAAGTTCTTAGATGCTTGAAGATAGAGCAAGTATACAACAATTATATATAGTGGTTTGAGAAATTTCACTAGAAAGTCATAATGGGTTTTGCAAACCTTTCAATTACGCACAGTCAGAAATGAAAGACAGCGTTACGGTATTTTACAGGTGACATACTTAAGTTTACGCAACTTTGTGATGAAAAGCCCAAATATGTTCTGTCTCTGATCCGCTTTTTCTATTTGAGTGCAGAACTTCACTTTTTGTATAACTCAGTAAAATTTTCTCACCCTGATTTGACCATATTGTTAGGTGATCTTATGGCTTTAAGGTGGTAAAGCACTGGACACAAGAAACTACTGTATTTAGACTTTGCTTATTGCCATTGTGTATTGCAACTTCCAGACTAATACTTGGGAACTCAAGGCTCCTGATTTTAATTTGCGGTTGATAACGCCAGTGGGTTTTGTTGTTGTTATGTTTTTTGTTGGGTTTTTAAAAACTCTGTCTAGATTTAGTATCAGTCACAACCTTGACTATTAGTCTAAGCTGCCTTTTAGGGAGATTCTCAAGCTGTGTAATCTGAACAGCATTTTTAGAACGCTTTACTACAGAGTCGTGGCTCCTCTGGTATTTCTTATGTTCGCATACTCATGTTCACTCACTTGGACAGGTTTTAAGGTTAAGGATTACTTCCTCTGTTACTTTCTGTTAGTAAAAAGAACTATTTTGCTTCCAAGTGAGATCTGTTCAGCTTACAGTTTTCCTTGAGGTGTTTTCATTTTGTACATGGCTTGTAAGAGTTCCTGGCAGCTGAACTCTGATGCTAAGGATTTCAGGCAGACTTGCCTAGATGTTTTTTCTTTAAGCTTGCTACTGGCAGGCATTTTTTTTTCCTTAATACTTGTGTTATAACTGGAAGGCTACAGGCTACATGTCATCTAACAGTAAAATGAAGTAGTCTGGTGATCTCGCATCCACATAGCCTACCTGTTAGGTGTCTATTATAGGAGGGAATACCTCTGGATGGCAAAGATTTTGGTCAGCAATCATTACAATGGGAAAAAGGGGATGACTTAGTGAAACACTTTGTCCTAGTGCAGATTTGTATAGTGCAGGCTAGATTTTTGCTTTGTTTTGTAACAGAATTCCAGAAATGGAGGAGGATGAAGATGGTATATAGATTTGTAGAGGGGGTTCCTGTGCCATGCCTGAAAGTAGTGGTGTCTGTTCAGTGATTGTTAGGGAACAAGTAGGTACTAAACCCATCTGAAATCACAGGCTGGAAGCGAAGGCTGCCCTTCTGCAGCTCAGCTGGTTTTGTCCCTGTGGGTGTTTTGGCACAATAGGAAGGAGACAGGTGCATATCGCTTTCTACTTTCTCTCTGCCTGCCTATGCATCTGCGCAACTGGATGGCTTAGTGTGGCCCCATTCTCAGGGCGCAGTTTCACAGTATCGATCTTTTCTTCTGAATGATACAACTATAGCACTGAAAGCTTTTCTCTTGTGAGTAGATAAGGTCTGGGCACATAAAACTAGACTTCTTAAGGAAAGAGTACTATTTGCAGGATACTTTCTACTGTTTGTATGAACTATTTAAGAAGCTCTTAATCTTCTCCTTGTGTCCCCTTTGATTCTAAGGAAACTACAGTTGTCCGTAAAACCCTTGTCAAACCATCATATGAAACATATTCCTGAAATTCTTATTTTGTCTTGTCCTCCTGAATGAATAGATTTCATCAGCTGCTTATTTGAGTATTTCCCTCCTTCTGTGAACTTGCTGTGAGGAAATGACACACTTGTTTTTCCTGTGGGAATTCATCTTTGATATATCAGCTTTGATAAATCTGTTCTGTAGCTAAATGTGATGAGGGTGGCGAAGCTCCATTTCTGTTTCATGAGTAATAAGTGTAAGCTAAGAAACTTAATGCCAACTGTTTACTTGTATTGCCCTGTACTGTTAATTGCTGTTGATACAATGGCTTATCGCAAGAGGCACCTCCCAGCACTGAACTCGCCTGTTCCCCAGTCACAGACCTCTGGGGAACCTTCCTGGAAGCTCAGCATGGATGACTTGAGAGCTGGTCTCCCAGAGCTGGAGCAAAGGGTAGGGGCCCTCAAGCTGACCCAGTTAGCATGGTCTTAAGTAAATGATTTAAATACACCTGGGATTTTAATGCCCTATTTTAAGGTGAGGAAATTTTATTGTCAAAAGTGACATCTCTTTCGACTATCTTTTTTTTTTTTTTAAATCAGAATCTGCATATGTTTATGTGCATACACATGGGCTTGCAATCATTTTAAGAAGGGTTTCACACTGGTTTCATAACAGGTGTTAAAAACCACAGAGCATTCAGATCTAAGGACTCACTAGCATTTCTTCTGTGTATACTTCTTGTTTGGGAGACTTACAGTGCGGTTTGGTCTCTGGGATGGCAGTCTGTCTGATTCCAGCTGCTGTGCAGTCAGCCAGTGTTACAGCTCAAGGGGAGTTGCAAAATATCGAGCATTTGCACGTAGCCTGGAAGAGAATGATCAGGTTAAAAATAACTTCAAGGAGTTTCTCAGGTCATAGTTTCATATGTATTTATGAATAGCACTAGCTATTGTAGTGCTCAAATGATATTTGCAACAAATATTTAGTACACTTAATGTTAAATAGACCATTTATCTCAGTCCAGACTGACACCAGTAAGAGATGGTTTCAGTTTTTTCATCCTAGCTAAGCTGCTGTGGTTCAGACATACTGTGCATAGCACAGATGATCAGTTTTCCCTTTTAGGTTGCATGTGCTGTTTCAGCAGGTTAAAATGAGCCAATCACAAAGATGCTTTTAAGAGACTTCTAAGTAAGGAAGCAGTCATTCATTCTGCTTCTGTCTCCTTCAGATTTCTAACTACTTACATATAAACTAAGTTTCCCATTCTTTTTACTTGTCAGTGAACACGTTTAACCTGGGATACTTTTACATTGATCCTAGAAACTGCTATTTTCTTTCTCTGCCTCAGGAGGAAGAGAGGACCTCTTCATATGTTCCATCCTTCTCTTAGCAATGCCTTTACTGATATATCTAAAATACTGGAAAACAGTTGTATTCCTATTCTACTGTAAGAATTTTACCTTTGGGTAATGGAAGTACTCAACTCCCAGATATTCCTTTAAATAAACTCTCTTGCTGGCACATAGAAAGCACAGAGTTTCTTACCTTGAACTTGCATATGCCTTTCCAGACTTCAGGATACATTTACCAGGTCAGAACTGGAGCAAATCATAGACACTCGAGACTCATATGTTTGAGGGTTTTTTGTAGGTACAAGGAAAAAGGGGATATTAAGGAATTAAGGAAAGAGGGTGCCTGGCAGTAAAGGCAGCAGAGTAGACATTTATGCTATAGACTCACTAATGTTTTTAACATCTCTTGTAACTAGCAGTGGTAAGTAAAATAGTTCAAAGTCATTTTGTTTAGTGGGCTGCTATTTTTACCTTTTGTTTTTCCTCTGTGTCGTGTTTTGATCCTGTTTAACTTTTTTTGTTACTTTTGTTTAACATAGCTATTATTGCCGGCAGGTAGTAGGAACTAAATGCTGGCAAGGAGAGTTTGACATTTTGGGTTTTTTGTTTCTTTTTTTTTTTTTTTTTTTTTTTCCTTTTCCCCAAGGTTCCTTATAGGTTGCATGCTGTGCTAGTTCATGAAGGTCAAGCTAATGCAGGACACTACTGGGCATATATTTATGACCACCACCAGAACAGATGGATGAAATACAATGATATTTCTGTGACAAAGTCTACTTGGGAAGAGTTGGAACGGGACTCTTTTGGTGGTTACAGGAATGCCAGTGCATATTGTTTAATGTATATCAATGATAAGGAACAGTACTTGATACAAGGTAATATTATGGATATTTTTTCTGCATGATATAGAATAGCTGAATATATTGATAAAGCAAGCTTCTTTCAGATGAATTTCCAGATTTTTAAAATGTTGTTAATAATGATTGAAAGCTCTATTTATGCTTATAACTGTTAGATTGTTTTTCTGGGTGAAACAATTGCTCTTCAACTTTTAGATTAATAAAGATAATGCCAGTGTGTCAACATTATTAGAGAACAAAATAAACTAAGTTTGCTAATTTGTAAAAATTTGCCCGGGTTATCACATGTTCAGAATTTTGGAAATGTTATCTCACTGAAGATTAGAACAGAAATAGGGAAATACATAAATGACCCTCTTTACGTGAAAATTCTTGTGGTTTTGGGTTTTTTTTTTTTCAAAGCTTCAGAATTCTGAACTTTACTGGAGCGTGGAACCTTGAAGCTTTATGCAGTATACTGAACTGTGAATAACTTAGCCCTACCAACCACACATTAAACCGAAGTAATACATGAACTGGGAAAATTTTTTTCAGGTCATGTAGTAGTATGTAACTGTAAGGCTTGTACGGAAGTGTTTGGAGAGGGGGCCAGGATCGCTTTGCATGAGTTCTGTGGGGCCTGATAATGGCAGCTAGGGAGCTGACTGTGCAAATGGCCAGATTTTCAGTAACAGGTGGTGGAAAACTTTTGTGTTTCTGGCTTTTCATAGGGCAGAAACCTAGAGTGTGCATTTGTTCAGTTCTTAAATGAGAAGTGATATTAACCTTGACATTTCTAGATTGCCAGATTAGTAGTGAATTTGCAGCCACAGGGTTTACATGCCCTGTAGGGTGGCTGTGCCACTCTGATTATGTCTGAGGCCTCCTTGCTGGGGGACAGGTACAGCTGATTGATCCCCCAGGATCTGAGATACTCTTGCAGAGGCCATTCTTGAAGCAAAAAAGGTTACTTCATGTAGCTTGTGTTATCAGTTGACTTTCCAAATCCCTGTAGGCCCCCCCTCCTTCCCTTTTTCTGCTGGGAAGTTGAGTTGTGGCCAACTCCATGTGGCAGTAATGCAGTTGAGCTATTCCGTGTTTTTTGTTACTTTTTTTTCCTGAATGTTCACAGCCATAGGGTGCTCACAGCCCAAAAGGCTCATCTTTCAAAATGGCAGTGGTGGTCTTGGGCATCATCAGATAAAATCCAAAGATAGCAAGAGCAGAAGAGCAGTAGCCATGCATCTCAGTAGCAGAGTGCCTGACAGATGATAAAACCAGTTAAAAGTAATATACTTTTCGGGTTTTGGTGCTGTACTGTATTTTTCCAGTAATTCACTTGAGGAAATTTGTTGAACATGCTCTCTTCTCCCCTATTCGTTTTTTTTTCTGAAATTTCTATTTCATGTTACCACAGATGAGTTTAACAAAGAAACGGGACAGATCCTTGTTGGAATGGACACGCTGCCTTCTGATCTAAGGGATTATGTCAAGGAAGACAATAAACGTTTTGAAAAAGAACTTGAAGAATGGGATGCAGAACTTGCTCAGAAAGCACAGCAGGAGAAGCTGTTATCTCAGATACCCAGGGCACCAGCACCCTCACCTGCTCCAGGTAAGCTGCTTCTGCCTCTTTGTAAAACGAGTAGAACCAAAAATCACTGGGTTTTGTATGTATAGTTTTGCAGCTTAAGAAAGGAAGGAAAAGTTAATTTGTGTAATCTTGAATCATAAGTATTTACCTGGCCAAGGTAACTGCAGTTGAGGTTTAGTCTGTTGGGGTTTTTTTGCATTTTATTTTTTATTAAAAAAAAAAAAAAAAAATTTGTTCTTCCGCCTTTTCCCTTCCAGTTGTGGTTATTTTTTACTAAATTTTTTTCCATAGAAACTTTGGCCTTTTAAGGTAAGTAATTATTAACAGGTCTCACCAGTCTGTTTTGAGACTTTATTAGTCCATAAGTGATGTATATTCTTTTATGCAGAGTGCTTGACCAGAAGACCTACCTTCTCATTTTAAATTAGGACAGAATTTAGATCTGAAGTGAAGTATAATTTATTTAGTGTGATGTATTGAATAGAGTTAGCAATAGTATGGCCCACTTAAGAAGTCATTACGTAAAAACAAGGGTGTTAAAACTGCGGAAGAGGCTGTGAACAGTAACAGTGAGGCCAATGCTGTTGAGAACCCAGCTAATAAAGACCACTGGCAATCTGACTATAAAACATATGCCTGCTTAGACACAGAAAAAAACCTGTCAGGCTTTAGGTTACATCCACCTTTTGTTCCATTACAGACGGCTGTATGTACGTTGTGGGAAAGGTGACATGGATTTGTGCAGTGAGACTGCTGCCCGGATGTTACCATTGTTGTATTTGAGTCATTAAGACTAAGCATATATTCTCATAACTATCTATGACAACAAACTGAATGTAAGAAGTGCAGTCATTTAATGACATTTCTCTTTTTGCAAACTCTATTGAGAGTGACTTCATCTTCTATATGTTTTGGCTTCATGAACACTTCAAAACTAGTTTTAGTTCTTTTGTTAGTAACAGAAAGTACTAAATGAATGTTTTATTTCTCTGCCAAAATTTCCTTTCATCATGTAAGGAGTTTAAGACACTACTTATACTAATCAATTTTATTGTCCTCAAGTGGGGGAGACTTTGAGATTTCCCTTAAGTCAGAAGAATATAATATGTAGTTTATTTTGTGAAGTAAAAATACATCGGGCACCCCAGTGGCTGTAGGTCATTCCATATGTTGGGTCTGTATTCCACAGAAAGTCCAAGTAGAATCTCACCTTTGTTCTCAGTCATCCCGTGTATGGTTGATGAATACCCCTCACTTAAGAGCCTTAATGGGCCTACAGACAGGACTGCTGATCCTAATATAAAATCGTGGGTCAATTTATATGAAAGAGTTCAAAATGACCTGATACACAGACTGGTGTAATGTTGTATTTGTGAACGGTATGACCTACCCTGCATTTTCTGTGTGGGTTACCTTATCTATGCGACAGCGATCCAAATGAAACTAATCAATTCAGAACTCATGCTTATGTTAATGTTATGTTATTTTATTTCTGTCACTAAGTTCAAGCAGGAGAACCAGAATATTTAGAGCAGCCATCAAGAACTGATCTTTCAAAGCACTTAAAAGAAGATTCTGTACAAGCAATCAATAAAGCTTTAGCTGAACAAGAAGATAGATGTCCAGAAGCTATAATGGATACGGTGAGGATATTTTGAAGCTTGAAATACTTCTTTTGCTTTTATTTTGCAAGTGAAAATTATATAATAGATGATAAAAAGCGGGTGTGTATGGAAAGTTTGAGCTGAAAATTGCTGTTTCTTCAAGGACTGTCCAACACTAAAGTCCATCCAGAAAGTATGTACTACAGTAATGGGTGTAAGAGAAGAAAAATACTAAAATAGATGTTCTCTGTGATTAAAGTACTTGTTGAGAGCACAGCATATTGTTCAAATGACAGTCGTGTTTGTACTCACCATCTTTTCAAAATCTTAGGTGGTTCAATTTATTTTTGAGTAAACATTGACATTCCATGTAAAAAAACTTGAAAAATATTGATTTAAACATTCAGGTTTTTATCTGAGAAACACAAGACAGTAACTGAGTTCCCTTGAAAGACCTATGGAAATTAAAGTGGCTTGCAAAAACGAAGGAGCTTTCAAAAATTTGTTTTTCAACAGTATTCTGTAGCTTTAATGCAAATTCACAACTTGGTAAAAAATATTTTTTTGTGATTCATCAGATTTATATATTAACTTGAAACGGTTATAAGAATTAGTGTTGGGTGATTCTGTTTTCACTTCATACAACAAATACTGAGAGGAATTGGAAATTAACTACTTAATGAGTTATTAATGAAACTAGTATTTAACAGTTTCTTCTTCCAGCAAATATTTTTTTGCTTTCCTGTAAGTGTATAGATCAATATACTTGCCACAAAAGCAAGTGCCTTAGATGCATGTATTGCTTTAGTCTTGGAACCGTATCTGTAAGGATAAAATGTACAAAAAGTACAGCATAGCTTTCTTAGGTGCCCCTAGTAACTGCTAGAGGTACGAACAATTTAGATTTGTGCAAAATTTCAAGCATGCTTCCTGAGTTCAGGTATGAATCCTCATTAAACAGAAGCAGTCTAGCCCCAGTTATCTTTGGGGCAAACAGGAAAGTCCTTTTAAAGCCTTCGAAACTGACATGACAAATCGTTGATACTTACACCTGACGTATTTTTCATCCCTCTCTCCTGTGGTGTCAGGAGAGCAGAGAAGCACGCTTTCTCTGCTAAGCTGAAATTAAAGTCAACCGGGAAGCTAATCTAACCCTGGATGAAAAGATGCTCTACCACTAATGCTTTAGGCTAATGCATATCTGACTCTTCTGAGTTCTCAGAACACAGAACGGCTTAGGGGGAGCCTGTTTAATACGAGGTACCTCCAGCTGAAGGGGTAGCTATTGAAGATATCAAACTCTCAGTAAAATGCCTTGCATGATGCCATCTTCCTACTAGGGTCTGTGGGATTCCATCCTGGTCAGATGCAGAAGAATCTGACAGACTTGATTCCATGGATCAAACGTGTTAGTTTATGCTAATGACACTTTGCACAGTGATCAGCCTTAGGACTTGACGAGACTGTGGTTGAGGAACCACACACGGGGAACATAATGATAGGCTTAATGAGGCAGACGCAGGTCATCTTGTTCCAATATTTTCACTGCATTGTTCTGCAATGGGGTGGATGGCTTATTTTGAAAAAAATATAAACAAACCCCCCCAGACCATGCAAACTCTTTTATTTAGAAGGAAATGTATTTCAGGTGTTAGAATCTAAAGCCAATTTCTAGCTTATCTGAAGATACTCTGTTAACGTTTAAAAGCTGCTCTCTGTATACCCAAATTTAACTTAGGCAGAATTGTCCGTCCTTCCCACTGTATCAGCATGCTTTTTAATTATTCTGCTTCTACATGCATTCCGACATGCAGGCATATATTCCTTTCCTCTGCTTTTTGTTTGTCCATTTTAAATAGAAGGAAACACAACATCAGAATATGTAGTAGACAGGGCTGTATGTTAGTCACCACCTGATCACTTGTGTCCGTTTTCTGCGCTTTTGTCCTTTTTTAAATTTATTTTTTCCTCTACCCTCTGCATGGTCTTCCTTAATATTTATACAGTGCTGGATGTAAATAGATGCTATGTGTGTTTCTGGAATCTTTCTTAAAAAATGAGACTATTGTAATAGTTGCAGAACAAATGGCATGGCACTCTGCAATTCCTTAGATTAGAGTCAAAGTTTAAGTTCTGCAAATGTTGTCAGCTGGGTGCTATACAATGACAGACCGTAGGAGCTGAGATTTGTCTCCATTGTTGTTTAAAACTTCCTTTAACATAGCAAGAACTTCAGTGACTAACATAATCTTGCCCTGATTTTCTAATTACTCTTCTAAAAAAACCAAACCTATTGAATGCAATGCACCTTTAAATATTCTTTCAAATATCTTAACTGCTAGAGGCTTTTATGTGGTGGTTTTGTTTGGGTTTTTTTTTTCCTCACAGCATCAGGAAATGTTAGCCTTTGGCTTGTTACCGTCCCTTAGTATGAACTCATCAGATAGGTCAGTTGTATTTAGTAACTTTTCCTGTGGAAGGTACGAAGAGAAGTGGTGGTTCACAGACTCATCCTTTAACAACTACCTTAAGTTTGTAATGGATGTTAGAGTTGCAATAGTGGCATACTAGCCTGTAGAGATGTAATTAGTGAATAAAGGACAAATTAAATCGCTCTAATAATGATGGCTTAATTTTAAAACGTACTGCCTAAAAAATTAAGAAACTGTAATTGGAGAAAAGTGATATCTATAATTTTTTTTCAGAACTTTAGCAGTGCACATCACTTTATTTGATCAGCCTGTCAGTTTGCATGTCTCTGTAATTTTTTTTTCTGATTATTATTTCCCCCACATACATACTGATAATGATTTTCTTCTGCAGAGCTCTGGTAATGCCCCAGCTCAACCAGCTCCTAACCAGCGAGTTGTAGAGGTGGCGATTCCTGATGTAGGGACTTTTGTGATTGAGTCAGAGGAGGGGGGTTATGACGATGAGGTACATTTGATTGCAATTGTGTGCACCGCTCCTCCTCGGTGCTTTCTTGTGCTGCCTGACAAGAATTTTTGGCATGTTTGCACATCGTGACACCTAACAGATTTCTGCAAAACTAAATGCTTAGCGATTTGTAACCTTAACAATGTCTTAATTTGTAATGAAATATGAAAGGAAAGCACTAGCTACTCTAATTGGGCACGCTTTGCATGGTGCATTTACACTGGAGGTATATTTGTCTTTTTAGCTGTGGAAGTTGAATGTTTGTCTTAGGCCAGAAGGCCTCTGGAATGCTGGTGATAGACTGCAGGCTACTATTATTTAGAAAGTGACAGGATAGTGAGTGATGTTCTTAATGTTTGTGCTTTCTTGTCAGTCCAAGAAAGCTAATGTTCAAGTTCAATCCCTTATTTGCCAAGGTTAAAGTTTTCACACTTCAAGGATTAAGTTATCCATGGAAGTAACCTGAAAGTGATCTGGCTGGTGGAGCTGACTCTTCCAAAGCTTAAGGAAGTAAAAAGAAAAACAAAACAAAGCACACACTCCCCTCCCCCCAGCCCCCCCCCCCCCCCCCCCCCCAAAAAAAAAAAAAACACAACAAAAAAACCACCACCAAAACACAAAACCAAAACAAACCCAATTATAAACCAAAAATCCCAAAATTCTTTTTTATTGATTCAGACCCTGGGTGGTGCGTGTACCTGGTACTACTTGAGGAACAGATGAGGGGCCCACATTTCCTGAGACACGTGATTTTTACTGCTAAAACGGGGCAGCAGAAAATAAACACTGCCAGGTCATCAAACTGTCCTGCATTGACACTGCCTACTCCATATTTGTTTTGGTTGGGAATAGCGTTGGTGCAGCCCATACTCTCGGGTGTCTGGTTATGTGTTCTTGGTGGGCTATGGGGAGCTTTTGCTTCCCTAGGCAAATGGGTATTTCAGGTCATTCTGCCCTGTAATTGTGATCAATTGTAACTGGGAGTATGGGATGGGGAATAAAATTATTTAATTTGACATAATCACACTGAGTTTGGCTTCTGACAGATGTGTGGTCTCCTCCTTTAAAGGCACAAGGATTTAGCCTCACCTAATTAATGACCTGCTTTTTTGGGTTTTTTCTTTTTTTCACTGTTGTCCCCATGCCATTCTCTTTCTAAAGGATAACTTTCTTCCTGATTTCCCTGTCCCTTTCGTAAGTGTATTCACTTTTTTTTTTTTAATGTTGTTATGAGTGGGAAACTCTTCCAGCGAGTTTAGGGCTTTTCATCTTTTGTTACTGTGCCCTTTGCTGTGCCAGCTATACCTTGGGCAGGGAGAGAGGGAGTGTTTTTCTTTGCTCACAGGTAACAAAGGGGAAGGGCTTTTCTGAGCAAACTAGATGTATCAAATTGTTCGTGTATAACCAATGTGAATAGCTGTGACCTGTGTCTACGTTTGGCTTTGTGTTTGTTAAATGTTTTGGATTTGATTTTTAAGAATTGGTCTGCAGATGCTTCAGGGACCAATTGCATTTGCAGCAATGGGTCCCTTATTTTGATGTTAAAATACACACGAAAAACAGACAGTGTAGCTTACTGTGTTTTTAGTATAGCAGATAAAGTGTGACTGGGTGATTTTTCTACTTGAAACTTTTCGGTTTTTTAAATCCTGTGGTGGCCATGGGTAGCACTCATTCAGTATGCAGTTTCTGACGGATACTAATGCTGAACAATGCATGTTCCTTTCCTGGGGAGTTTTGACCATTTAACTTTTAAATAGTATTTGACACAGTTCTTCAACTTTTTTTGTAAGCTTCCTTTAATCATACGTTGTTACAGTAAAAATATGTACACATGCCATGACTGATTTGCAGAATACGCACACTAGATTTGTATTGAAATTTGCCGTTTCAATGTATGCATGCATTAAGTTGCTTTTTATCTTGCATGAGACTACAAGCATATTGAATTTGGTCATTAAAATATTAATCATTCAAAACTTTTACCTTAAATCCCTGTGGCAGGTCATGCTGACCCCGAACATGCAAGGTATTATCATGGCTATAGGTAAAGCCAGGAATGTTTATGACAGGTGTGGGCCAGAAGCAGGGTTCTTTAAGGTACAACTAACATTTTCAACTTTTCCTCCTCCGACTTCTCTTGTCAGATATGCCTCCTTCCTCCACCCTTTGATGCATATTAAGACTGTTCCAGTGTTTATACATACTCTTCTATGATATCAGTCCTCCATTTAGATATTTCTCCTCTGAAAAATAGAGAGATGTTTCCCTGTTGATTCAACTGTACGCTGCCTTAATATCAGTGTCTTATATACCTTTCTGCATTTTAACTTTCTAATAATAGTAGCAAGTAACATGAAACCTGGATGTGTAATCAATAAGAATATGGGAACATGGTTGGGGTCCTGCCCCCCGCCCCCCCCCCAGTTAGTAACAAAAACCATGCCTTTGCTAGACAGTTTGGGACATAGTTCTTTTCACTGGGGGACATCAGTGTTCAGTCATTTGCTGTTTATTTCAAAGAGGTGTTCTTGTTTGGTACTCCTTGAAAGATTTTTAGTAAGACTAAATTACTTTCTTTTGTGTAACTACATGGATGTCAATACTATTTATTTATACAGTGGTTTATTACTGGGAATTAGGTATTAGGCTTTTTGTGGTTATTACTCTTCACAATGATACCAGATTTAAAAATATGTTGTGTTAAATACACAAAGTTCTGAGAATTTTTAGCTCATAATCTTTTGAATTTTCAGGGTATTAGAAATGGAATTATTTTGGCATGATGTAAAATCCTCTCAAAAGTGATTTGGAGGGGGGAAGAAGTTTCTTGCTTTTAGTTGAGCAGCAGTCTAGCTTCTTAATTGTTATGGTGTAGTTGCAATAAGAGAAATTGTAAAAATAAAAAGAAACAAAAACCAGCAAACAAAAACCAACCAAACAAAAAATTCTCTAACCCCTTAGTTAGGATTAGGAGATTCCTCACCCTTGGCAAGGACATTGAAATCTTATGGGTTGGTTTGTCTCTTTGTGTGGATTTTTGTAATGGATACTTAAAGAAGTGTTATGACCATAACACTTGTTTTCAGGGCTGTGTCTGTCAACCGTGCCTGCCCTCAGGGAATGGAGGCACACCTGCCATAGCCTCCGTTTAGTGAAACTGGTTTTGTTTGGGATTCAGTGCTGGCATTTTTTGTTGAGGGTGTTTGTTGGTTTTGGTTTGTTTTTTTTTCTCCAAACTTATGACTTAATAAAAAAGATTTACATCTTTTTATTTTTTTAAGCTGAAAAAAGACCCTCATTTGATCAAATCAAACTCTTTATCAGAAAGTTTAATTACACTGAATTCTTTTTTAAATATGAAGTGTGTTTTAGTAATTTTAACACAAATGCAGTTCAGAATAAAATCCCATTTAGTGCTTCAGAGTTATCAAAATGGTGCTCAGCAGAACTGTTTTGTGGTCTTTAATTTTGAATGCTTTACCATTTTCACTTCACGGGGGACAGAATTTGTCTTTGAGTGAGAAAACGTTCTGACACTAAATTGTTGGAGAGTAGAAAAGTGTCCTCATTTTCTGCTGGATCATGTTTGCAGTAACTTAGACGAGGTAGAACATGTCTCAGTTTTGAGGAATACATTAGTATGAAAGTATGCAGATGAAGTGGTCCTTAGTAACGAGATCCGTGTTTTGAAACGTATCAGATGAAATCTTAGGTTACTTCATAAACTCATTGTACAAGCTTCTATGATATTTTTAATACTATTACATTCTGGGTTTCTTCATGTGTTTGTTATAAAATGAGTGTTTACAGAAAACTGTGGGTTTTTTTTCTATGATGTCTTTGTTTTAGTGTAACCCAGGTAAAACCCATTTGACCTGGGTCATTGTTCTGCTAAGGTTTCACTCCCCTTTTAGGTCTCAGGCTTGAGATGTGACTAATACAAACCCATTAAGATATTTCTTGATCGATGATCTTTTCTAATAATTCTTCTTTAAACTTCATAGACAATTCCTTGCAGAATGCTTGCCTTAAGACCTTTATATAACATTCTCAGTGAGAAAATGAAAAGCATGTCATACTTTTCTCTACTGTCCCTTTTTCCTGTACTCTGTCTAATGAAATAGTGTGATTTTTCATTGTACATGGGATTTCTGAACCTGTAGTACACCATTTTATTTTATATGTGTATAAAAATACAGGGTTTGTGTTGTGTTTTTTTCCTTATTAAGTAATTCTCTGAAAAATTAATTGTTGAGTAGCCATTGCTTTTTGGCCTGCCCCAACAAACAGGGTTTAATTGCGTAGTTACCTATGTTGGTTTTCTAGTGGTAGAACTTCCGATGTAATATAATAGAAACTCTGTTTGTGGCTTTTGATATTTATAATTGGTTCTCCCAAACTTCCTTTTTAATGATAATGAATATGATCAGCATTTAAAAATATTGATGCAGGACATTCTCTTACGTCCTAAAGTTCTCTACAGGCTCTGTGTTTAAGTCTCTGTGAATAGTATCCTACCCACGTGTTTAGCCCTGAAAGAAAATGTGTATTAGTGGAGAACGGGAGCCCAAATTTCTGGTAGTTAAATGTCAAGAAGTTACCTGCTACTGCCAGGTATTTCAACATAAAGGGATTTGAAATATTAAATAGGGCATTCTTCTGCCTGCTTTGGAGCTTTATTTTGTGCATATGTTGTATTCAGACTTTGCTAACATGTGAAGCTACTGTGTTAAGTCATTTGTTTCAAGTCGACACTTAGTGTTAGCAAACAATCTGATCACCTCCCTGCTTTGAGTGATAAATTATGGAACATTTTAATGTTTTTCACCATTTTTCTAATTATTTTTCTTGTTGCTCTTGTTCATGCTGTATAGTTTCAGTGAATAAAATACAATGAACATAACAGATGATGTTCATTAAAATCTAATGCACGGGCAAATCTGGAAAAGTAAACACTTCTGAAGACCTCTGAAGTCGATATAAACTACTTAGTATGGACCCTGTCCTGCCCTATAGGAGACTAATATTATTTGTACTGAAGTATTATTTTCTTTAGAAATCTTACAATTTGATTTTTGTTGAAAAACATTTTCCGTTCTCATTTAGTGGTTCCAAAATCATACATGTTTATTAATCTTTCTGTAGAATTTGGTTCATTCGTGTATTTGCTTTTTAACCAATGTATTAAAGGTAGCTTTTTTTACCTTATGAGATTTTAGAAGATTCCTTTAAGTAAAGTCTGAAATCTTATACTGCTTTTGGACTGTAAATGCTTAGAGAGGCCTCTCTAGGGACTGGATAAAGCTTCTTTAAGGGAGATGTAGCACTGGATTGGGACTGCTTTTGAAGTAAAGGTCTACCTGGGATTTCGGCCGGCTTAGCTGGGGAGAGACAGGAACAATTTTACCATTTGTCTGTTTGGGTTTTGTGTGTCGGTTTGTTTTTTTTGTTTTTTTTTTTTTTTTTTTTTTTAAATGTAGTTCAGACTTGTTAGAAGGGTGGAATATGGAGTTGTTAAAAAATTATTTTGTAGGCAAAAGGCCATGGGACATGAATTATCCTGTTAGTTTCTGTGATGTTTAAGAGTTAAAAGCCAGAAAGAATAATGTATATTTTTAAACTATTTAGGCAATTAAATTGGAATACACGCGTCTGCTAAAATTAGCCCAGGAAGATCCACCACCTGAATGCGATTACCGTTTGCGTCATGCAATTGTTTACTTCATCCAAAACCAGGCACCAAAGAAGATAATTGAGAGAACATTACTGGAACAGTTTGGAGATCACAATCTTAGCTTTGATGAAAGGTAATAAGATCTGCATGTCTCACTTCCTGTGCTCACAAACGTTCTCTGATGGGTGGAGACGCCCCTTCGTATTCAGATAGTGCGTCTAATAGAGGGCAGGCTAGTGTGTGTGTTTGGCTTTATCTTCTAGTTAATAGCCTGCAAGTATATTTTGTAAAAAAGTACCATCTTTATTAAAAAAAAAAATCTCTATAAAAAGAGTAAAGAAGTTGGGTTTCTATTCTTAAGAAATAAGAGGAAATACTCAATGTTGCTCATAATTTTGCACAAAGATTTTTGTATCTTCATTCAAAACAGTGTGTAAGGCTCTGTAGTTTGCATTCCTCACTGCCCTGAAAGCCAGCAGTAGCCAGCAAAGCCTTACAAGCTATGTGGGAAACTTACTTGAATGCAAGACAATGTCTCTCTCCTACTTGAAATTCCATATATTTACTTATTTAAAGAAATAAATAAGTTGAAAGGTAGAGACCATTAGTCTGATTTCTGCATAGGGAATAATTCTCTAATGTTACTTTTGCAAAGTGAATATCAAGGAGTTTCAAGCCACCCGAACTTCACATTAAAAAGAGACTGAGCGATGTGGCAATTTAGCAAAATAAACCAAGAACTAATTCTTAAATTGTACAGGCCTCCATCACATGTACTTCTAAAGTATGCCCTCTCCTGCTGATTATACCGTGCATAATAAAAAGCACATTTTCCAGTGTGTTCATACTGTTTTGCATAAGGCTGTAGCTTATACTTTTTGAGGCTGCTGTCTTTGTATGGATAATACCCTTTGCAAATTTCCAGTAATCTTCCGTGATTTCTTGTTGCTTTTTGTGAGGTGCCGTAACATAATGAAGGTTGCTCAAGCTAAACTTGAAATGATAAAGCCAGATGAAGTAAACATGGAGGAATATGAGGTCAGTACTTCTTGTGCTTTAAGTTAAACCGTAACATGAAATAGCTACCAGTAAGTTGAATTTTATCTTCACAAATATCATCTTGTCTTACACTAAGAAGTTAAAACTGGTTATTGAGAGACCATTCCTCTGTAGGAATGCTGCTCTGATCAGGTGATCTAAAGCTGGCTTTTCCACACCTGCAATTACAATGACTTGAGCCCTAAATAAATGTCAGGTATGAGTCTGTCCTTACTTCTTAGGGTGTCTCGACGTCACTAACAGTATTTCATAGCTTATCACCATATGAGCCAACTGGCTTTCTCTAGTCAGAAACTGCTAGCAGTGAAGGAGTGAGAGTGGTCTAAGCCCAGCCTGACACATCTCGAGAACTGGGTCACAGGCACCGTCACATTTGTGCTCTTCCTCCGGCTGTCTCTGCAGCCATTCCCATTTTCTTATGAGCACCATACTCTTTGGTTTGCCGAGACCATACATAACCAGTTTATACATTTAATTTTTCCTCCCGCACTATTTAGAAAAACTTGGAAAGAAGAGCAAATCTCGGACATTAAATAATCATGACTAATATTTGCCAAAATAATTGATCTCATAGCTAAAGCTAAGTCTGTAGCTGGTTTTACAACATCAGTTTCAACTCTGCGTAATATTGTTCATTAAGGTCTCTTAAGAGGGGATATCTATGTCCTAGGCAGATTCCAGTGCACCACTTAAACTTCGTTGTTATGCTTGCAGGTCCAGCAGCTTGTTCAGGAGGACTATGGGAGTAATCTTCCCCTCAGCAAACCAAATGAAAAATATTTACTTGTCATTTCTCATTACCACATTTAGGACCTACATTAGATGCCGGCTTATATCAGTGTGCTGTCCCTGGCCTGTGAGGGGAAGGGACTCTTATAGCGGGATTTCTGTTGCATTTTTTAGGCTGTGCAAGGCTCAGAATCTTACCATTTTCTGAATGGCGTTGCACAGGAAGAATAAACAATTCTGGACTTAGCTTTAAGAGTGAGGGAGTGGGATATCTTCTAGTCCCCTGCAGACACATGCTGCTTTTTTAGCTCATAAAGCAGAGAGTTGGTGGTTTCTCCAAGGATCGTATGAGTATTTGTCCTGGGTAGTGAGCTAGTATTTCATGGGCCCTTTCTCATGCTTTCTGTGTTGAATCTGTAAGTGGCTATGTATTGCGGTATGCTGTCCCCTGTTTCATTTTAATAAGCAATTGAAAGCTGGCTACTAACCAACTGCAGTAAAAGCACCTCTCTCACTTTGAGCATTTACCTGTAAAGTGTACCAGTAGTCACTTTGTATAAATGGTAAAGCAGCAAGGTAAATGTTTTGCTTCAGTATAAATATCACCAGAGTCTGAACTGCATTTGGTTTTGGTTTTTGTTTGGTTTTTTTGGGGTCTGTGGGTTTGTTTTTGTTTTGGGTCACTTGCCATGTAATGTGTTTAGGCTTTTTCTATGTCATTCTTATATTGAAAGTTAAGCTTAATGTTTAGTGTGTGCAAAAGCTTTCTAACACTTTCTGAGTAAATAACCGAGTGTAGTGTAGGGAAGAAAAAAAGGCTATTACCTTCTCAGCTCTTTTTGAGAAGAAAAAGGGGATCTCAGGTAATTCTGACTGTGATTGTCCAAAGATGCTTTGTGTTCCTTTCACATGGTAATGCATTTAGTAAAAATAATCTCATTTACAAATATTTAAGGTATTTAAGACTTTTTTTTTTTATTGGGGGGGTGTGGGGGGTGCAGACGGACTTTTCCCACATGGGAGCTTACTAGGAGTCCTTAGCGCTTACTGTGAGTATTCAGCACAAGTGTATAAAAAGCAAAAAATAAAAAAAATTGTATTTCATGCTTGTGGATGAAATTCTATATACCCTTTCTTATATGCAGAGATGGCATCAAGACTATAGAAATTTCAGGGAAACAACCATGTTTCTCATGGTAGGATTGGAGTTTTTCCAAAAAAAGAGGTAAGTGGTAGTATAGAACTCAAATGTGGTAGAGCAATTTGAAGGCAAAATGTAATTTTGATAAGTAAAGCTATTTTTAAAATTAATAATTGTTTAATGTGCTCTTCATTTTATTCAAGCATTTATTTGGCCCATTAATGTCTTCAGTCTTGCATCTATTCAAAGCTTCCTACTCTTAATCTCCATTTTTTTCTTTCCTTTTTCAAGCCATGTACTCTTTTCAGAGCACCCTCTTGCGGACCTGTATTCACCCTTCTCTCTGAATCTAAGTGCTCTGGGTATCCCTCAGACATAAAAATCTTTCCCCTCTGGCACCACATGTGCACATACATTTACCTGCTTTCATCAGCAATCACAATTAGTTAAGTCCCCGTCTCATCCGTCGTTTTTAGTGAGTCTTCCCACAGAACCAATTTTGCCTTCTGCATTTGTCTGAGCCAAAATTCCGCCTGTGATGAGCGGAAAGGTTAGGAAAAAAGAACATATCTGCAGAAAACTGTCATGTGTAACTCTCCTAGTTGTAGCTGATTCTTTTTAGTTCTGTGAGGCAATGGTGATTCATTCCCTTCTCTTTCCCAACTAAGTCAGGAATTGTGGCTGTATAAAATCAGTGACATTTATGTGCTTCATGCACTACAGCTAAAACTTACACTCAGATCTACTACGTACAAAAGGACAGTGATTACAGTATCAATGCCTCAAAGCACTCTGCAGAAGAGAGTCTTTGAAACAGAATTGTTCAAAACTGCCGCTTCCTCCCATGCCCAGCCAAAGGAACAAAATGATTAGCTGCAAAATATCCAATGGCTGACATCTGTTGTGTGAAAATCGAGCTGTCACACGATAGATTTTTGACTATGAAAACAATTCTGCAGTCAATCACTGATTTTTTTTTTTTAATTTTTCTTTTTTCCCCTGTAAAACCCAGTAGGTAGGGAATGATAGTGGGAATCAAACTTAATTTCTTGTGTGTATGTTGTGTAATAAATTGCTTCATATTTCTCTTTCATGTCTTGTTTGGGAGCATACAAGAGAGGCCCCAAACAAAACAGGAAAATTGACTGGAAAAGACACTACCTTGTCCTTGTGACAAGCTACATCTTTGTATGTAGTGGCTAAAGCAATGAGCCCATCGTCCTGTTTTGTCTTCTGGTTGCTAGTGCGTAATAAATAGTACATTTGTTAATTATCTGAATTGCAATATGCTACTTTGTCAGTCTGGAACAGCTTACGTACAAAGGTTGGTCAGAAGATTGCCTGGCTTATTTGAAAAATAAACGCTCTGGTATTGATCTCTTAAGGAGGCACAAACGTCATGGGTATCGGTATGGTATACAGGAACCCTCCTTGTTACCCCCGGACTTCATGTATGCTTTAAGCATGCAGGCAGGAACGGAAGATCTTCAGGTTCCTTGGCACTGGGGCTCCAGGATGGCACCTTCCATTGCAAAATGACAGTGTTTTCACTAATCCACTTCTTATCATAATATAGTCTCGTTGTGCTAGGGGGAGGGAGGGAAGCACAGGTTTCTGCTCTGTGCTGAACAGGGTTTTTTTTTTGTAGTTTTCCATCATTTACATTACATTACTTTGCAAAATTAGGGTGAGGCATTTGTTACCAAACATATTTGTAATTTAGAAAACCCTTTAATGACCAGTCTTATTTCTGACCAATATCAGAGTGTAAATGCAAAGAGTGGAGCATTCATTCCCTTTGGCAAGAAATGCAATTTCATAAATGCTTCAAGAGGTATTTAATACAAAGACAGTAAGACTAGAGTTAAGCATGCTTAGAGAATGGGTGAGGATCTGGGTGTCCATTGACCCACTCTTAAAGGCATCTGTTGCAATTACCCACGTTTCAGCCACAGGTTCCGAAAGGACTGAGATATTTACTGAGGATTGCACCTTGTACACTCTAGAGGGCAGTACTTCCATCCTTATTCTGAAAATGGGACTAAATTGGTGAACTCTTCCAATGCCCTTATTAACACTGAAACAATGAAAATGTAACTTTAAAAATATTTATTAAAACATAGCCTTCTATAATTGAAGTGTGACCTTCATTAGCAGGACTGTTTTGAGACTTTTTTTACAGAAACCTATCTCCCTCAGTCAACCAACTTCCTTAGTTCAGTAACACTATTTGGTACTTAGCAGCACTCAATCTCTAGATGGAGCCAAAAATTGGCCTTTATCCAGGTAATCTCAGATTTCCTTAAGTAATTGTGCTGTGTTGAACAAACACAAAATCAACAGTAAAGAAGCAGTTTGCTGTATCTTTTTCTCCTCTATGGAGCTTACTTTTATAGGTCTTGGTGCTGAGAGAGTGGAACATGCAAGACTGCATTTGAAGGTGCAAAGGAAACAAGTTTCTTAGGGCTACTGAAAATCACCTTATGCTGAGCACTGGGAAGTCACGCCTACTTTGTGTTCACACGTGATCCTGTATGGTGGTAGGCAAGGCCCTTTTTTCACTGCAGGCGGAGAACTAAAGGGTCTTTCAGGCATATCTCGTCTGACTGTACTGTAGAGTAGGAACTTGCTATGGGTGAGATGAACGCGGCCAGCTAATGAACCTTGGCAGGAGTTTCACCTGTAGCTTGCTCTTGTGGTAGTAACTGAAAAGTGAACAAACCGTAGACCTTAGTAGTTGCCTTTTAAATTTCTTGGAAAGCACATACAGTTTCTCAGTTTTGACTGAAATGCATTTTTCAAAGCAGTGATAAAATTTACCCAACCTCTGCTTTCTGCGTCTTTTCCAAAGCCTGTACCCAGTGAGCTCTGTAATTCTGTGAGCAGCTGCTGTGATTTTAGGCTTAGGCAACATAGGCTGGAGCTTGTCTGCACTTCAGGTGTGAAAAGGCAGAATCTGTTTGCTAATTTACATTGTAATTGTATTCCCTAGACTCTTAAGATATATAAGGACCCTGAGCTTAGATGTAGAGTAACGATGATTTAAAATAGCTTAGCTTGCTGTTAGATGGCAATACGGTTGTTTCAGGGAAGGGTCAAACAACTCAGGGATGGAGAAGGAAGAAAGGGACTGGGAATAAGGTCACTGCCAGCAGCAAGTTTTTAATTCGGATCTGCTGAGTTGTTGACACTAATTGCAACCTGCAGTTTCACGAATAACTGAACTAAGAAAGGAAAGCGATATAAATATAAGGTCGTGCTCCTCTGGGTTTATATCCAGCAATTCCAGTTCTTTGCAGTCATCATCTCCCCTTTCCTCCCACATTAAGTTTCCTGCTGTCTGGTCAGTTGTGTTGGTGATCACTGGTGTGAAGAGTTTTCATGGGCAGGAGAAATGGACTTGAGGAGCAGGTAATAGGACTTCTTTTAATTAAAGCATAGTTCTGTACTTTGAGGACAAAACGGTGGAGAACAGTGACTGTACTTGTGGTTTAGCCCCAGTCAGCAACAAAGCACCACGCAGCTGCTCGCTCACTCCCCCCTGGTGGGACGGGGGAGAGAATCAGAACAGTAAAAGCAAGAAAACTCATGGGTTCAGATAAAGACAGTTTAATAGGGAAAGCAAAAGCTGCGTGTGCAAGCAAACCAAGGCAAGGAATTCGCTCACTCCTTCCCGTGGGCAGGCAGGTGTTCAGCCATTCCCAGGAAAGCAGGGCTCCATCAAGCATAACAGTTACTTAAGAAGACAAATGCCATCACTCCAAATATCCCCGCCTTCCTTCTTCTTGCCCCAGCTTTATACACTGAGCATGACGCCATATGGTGTGGGATATGCCTTTGGTCAGTTGGAGTCAGCTGTCCTGGCTGTGCCCCCTCCCAGCTTCTCGTGCACCCGGCAGAGCACGGGGAGCTGAAAAAGTCCTTGACCAGTGTAAGCGCGACTTAGCAACAACTAAAACATCTCCCTATTATCACTGTTTCCAGCACAAATCCAAAACATAGCCCCATACTAGCTACTACAAAGAAAATTAACTCTATTTATTGCTGTCCTGGTTTCAACTGGGATATAATTGCAAGGGACTATGAGCAGATATCACGGTGGAAGAAATAGCTTCACAGTAAATTTTGAAATTATGGTGTTGGGCTTCATCTTGTTTTTCTAAACAGGGATATTAAAAGGTAAAGCTTTAAGGAACCATTGCTATTTCAAGTAGCCTTTTCTTTTTATACTGTCTCATTGGGAGGCATTACTCTAAGTCTTGAGTTTGTCTACTTTGGGAAATTCTAGTATGTTTTTTCAGGTATGCCCTGTGTGTGCTCACACATAATTTTTAGACATTTTTAGTAGTTTGGTGGTTTGGTTTTGGTAGTTTAAACCTTAACCATGACTTCCTGTTCTCACTAGGAGTGAGTGCATGCATAAAGTACTGTTCCTCTTACCACTCTGTTAGGAAATTTGTCTTCCTAGATTTTTCTGGTTTGAATAAAAATGAAATTTCTAAATGCTTGTTTTTAGGGTAGCTGCCTGAACTGCTTTCAGTGGCTGTCTGTCTTAACTGGGTTTCTGTAAGTCAGAGAATTAACATTTTCAGGTGTTTGCTGGAAATGGTATGCAGTAGTGTGAGGGGAGATTGTTAATCTGCATGTGAAGGGATCTCTGTTGATTATTAACTGTTAGGTTCTTAGGTCCTCTGTTACTTGCCCTTTACCCATTGGGCATGTATTTATCTTCTGCATTTAGGTTGAAGACAGAAACATCTACAGTCTAGCAGCAGTTCTGCTTTTGAAATGCTGTTGTGGATTCTTCATCGCTCTAGACTTCAGTAGTTTGGAAGAACTTGCAGTTAGTGAGGATAAAAAAATCATGGCTTATATTTTAGAAATAAAGTGACAGCTTTAAATCTTATTTGCTAAGGTGTGGAATGCTACCAAGATATATATGGCAACAGAAGATGAAACCTCATGTGACATAAATGCACGCAGGAAAAATTAAGTTTTCATGTATATTCAAGGCTAATCCAAAGCTGTTTCTGAAGCGAGTGAACAGATATCCATTGGTTTCAATGAGCTTTGGATCAGACTTCATGTGCAAGTGATCTAACCTGATACTAAAATAAATTTCTCTAATGTGCATACAAGATGAAGTTGTGCTGTGGAAAAAACATCATGAAGAGATTGGTGGGGAGGGGTGGCCTTCCAGTGGAACGAGCGAGTGAAGTTACCTGTCCTTTGAAGAGCACAGTAGTTAGCTTGGAACAGGTGGTACCTGGATGTTGCATCTAATGTTTTTTGTGTCTTTACTTTACTTCAGCTACATGGAAGCCTTGCTCTACCTTATCTATGCTTACCAGAATAACAAAGAACTCTTGTCCAAAGGCCCGTACAGAGGGCACGATGAAGAGCTGATATCTCACTACAGACGAGAATGTTTGCTAGTAAGTGAAGGGTGAAATATGTTTCAAAAAGTTGATCTTGCTGCACAGCTTTAACAGAAGTAATTACTAGAAAAGTGTTGCCATCATGTAAAACAAACCCAACCAAAAACCTCCTCTCATTAACAAGTTAATACTTAGACCTATGTAGGGGGGAGAAAAAGCAAAAGGAGGAAAACATTATCTCCCCTCCCCACCCCCCTTTTTTTTTTTTTTAACTTTTGAATAATCAGTCATCATCTTTGTGGTTTTAAATAGCATACCGACTGCTGTCATTTCTGGGCTAGGTAAGAACAACAGTTGACAGTGTTGGTGAGCAAGACTCGCCCTGTTGCCACAGTTTGACGGGGAGACAAATATTGGAAAAGGCATCAGCAGGAAGCAAGGGTTTTTTTTCCTTATGCCATTTTTAGCAATAGTGAGAAAACAAAAGCAGGTGGTAGGACCTCAGCCTTAAAAAGAACAGCTGCAAAGGTTGAGTTGGCAGGTGTCAAACAAGGCGGCTTGAGGAATAGCACATGATCAAGTAGGTTAATGGAGTATATGCGTCATTGCTGTAAACATTAAAGCGCAACTGTGGTTAATACAGATTACCAGGTAGCTTTGTAGGGAGGCTGTGCTTTAAAACAAACAGAAACTGATGCATGGTAGAATGTGAAATGCTGTGTACTTAAAGGCTTTCCTCTTTTGTGGTGGTTTATGAAGAAACTAAATGAACATGCTGCAGCACTGTTTGAATCGGGAGATGATCAGGAGGTAAATAATGGCCTGATCATTATGAATGAGCTTATTGTCCCGTGTTTGCCATTACTACTGGTGGATGAAATGGAAGAAAAAGATATTGTTGCTGTGGAAGATATGAGAAACCGTTGGTGTTCCTATCTTGGACAAGAAATGGAACGTAAGTCATTTATTCATTAAGGTAAAAAGCCCTTGCGCACCTTTTTTTATAAACGTGGTGTTTTCGGTGTCTTGAATTGAGCCTATATCTTTTGTGCCTTGGTGATGTATTCTGAGCTGCCCTGATTTTTAAATAATCCCATACACATTTAAATAAACAGTTTTTCTAGACATTGCATTGGGGTTATTAGGCCTTAAAGGAACCATGCTTTTTGAATGGAAAAACATTTGTGGTGTTAGACCATCTGAAGGGGCATTTATATTAACATCTTACTGGGACTTGGTATGTCCTAGTTATTGCTGGCAGACCTGAAGAAAGTGGATTATTCCAAGTGAAACTCCTCCTCTTCCCACCCACCAATTAAAAAAAAAAAATCAATGTTGGGCAGAAAAAGGAGAATTCCACATGCAGATATAAATGCTTATGTTTGTTTTTCTTGGTTTTTTTTTCAGCTAACTTGCAAGAAAAGCTGACAGATTTCCTGCCAAAACTGCTAGATTGTTCTACAGAGATTAAAGGTTTCAATGACCCGCCAAAGTTACCCTCCTACTCCACACATGAACTGTGTGAAAGATATGCCCGAATCATGTTGTCGCTCAGTCGAACTCCAGCCGATGGAAGATAAATTCTGCAACCTTCCTAAGCACATTGTATAAACTTTTTTAGTTCTTAAACCTTGCCTTCCTGTCACAGGGTTTGCTTGTTGCTGCTATAGTTTTTAACTTTTTTATTTTAATAACCGCAAAAGAGAAATGACTGTACAAACTCTAGCCAGACTGCAAACACTTAATGCTGAGAATCGCATGGCGCTCAGTCGTTTCAACCAGAATTGATTCAACATGCAAGTCTGATCATTACGGCAAAACTGCTTTTTTTGCCACGTATCTGTTACAGTATTACTTTGCTTTTATCTTAAGATCCTTTACTTTATCAACAGCTGTCTGGATCATTTTGTGACTGCAACTACTTTAAGTGTCCAGTGCTGTGTAAATACATGGTACTTGGTAGCTTGTAAATGAAATGAAAGAATAAAGTTTTATTTATGGCTACTTCTGTGTTTGCAAGCAGATACCTTGTATAACAGTGTAAAATACGGGTATTTTCAGAAGAGATACAGTATATTGATGGGACACTCAATTTTATAGGCAAGGTTCTTTAGGATTTACGGCCAGTTACAGGTAGTCGGAGATCACTGTATGTGAATATACTGAAAAACTGTCACAGTATTATACACTATGGTTTTTTGTATATTCTTTACTGATCTGTATTATACTGCACCTGAACACTTTCGTGTGTGTGAGCATGGGCGGCCATGCCAAGTCTTTTCTGGTAGTAGGGACTGGCTTCTGAAGCTAAACAATAACGGCACCTTCCTTATAATCTTGGAAAAAAATTAGAAAGAAATTAAAAGTATTTTCAGTAGAAATATATTACACACTCTGAGCAAAATTTCTAGAAATTGATTTAAGTAGAAGAAATAAAAGTTTTTTAAAAAAAAAAGAATTTGTGAAGTTTAAGAGTTAATCTATTTTTTTCAGTTGGTATTTTAGTCATGTAAGTGACCAGAAATAAAACCTTGTATTAATTCCCGACTTGAAATGGGTTGCTATTTTTGCAACAAAATATCTCAGAAGTCTTTTATCTGTCCTAATTAAATTTCTACCGGAAGTGAAAGAAAAGATCTATAGGGCTTGTTTTGTAGAAATGAAATACTGTCTGCTTTTAATGAAGAAACTTAATTATTTTGTGGAAAAAGAAATTTCATGCGTCCTTAGGTAATCCTGTTACCTGACACTATTTTGATTCCTACTCTATAGAGAACTGTTTGTGTTAGAATAGTAAAATATGTGCATATTTGTTTGTATGTTTTTATTGGAGCGGCACTCAACTTTTTCATTACAGGCTTTCAAGTGGTGTTTATTCGAGTATCTACTCGAATGGAGGGAAGGAGCAATTAAGTTTGGACCACATAGAAATGTAGTGGGCAAAAATGTAAGCATCTCATATGCAAGAAGAGGCAGAATTCAATCTTAGTACTTGTCAGTCTTGCAAGTCATTCATTCTTGTGAGAGTGGATCACCGTATGCAGTAAATAGAGCACGGCCTTTCATTCAAAATCTTCTTAGAGATGTTTTCTGTTTTCAACAGTGGAATGCTTCGTATTTTAAATGGATAGTTTGATATTTTATATTTTTTTTTAAAAAGAATACTGAACGTTCACAAGTGCAGTCCTACTCAGGAGCCTTTTTTAGGCCTGAACCTATTGATGTGTGAAGTATCACTTTTCAAGCAAAAACGATACGCATGTTATGAAAAGGGTGAAGATGCATTTTGAAAGATTCCACATTTTGCATCTGTTGCACTTTGATTTGAAACTCAAGTATGTGCTTACTTAGCACTGTGTGTTTTTAAACAATGTTTTCAACAGATTAGACTTCTCGTTTGCCTTTTTCAATGATGGTAAAACCAACTAAAAGTGAAAGAGCAATTTTAATTCTTTGCTAACAGGTTTTGAATTTGAATGTTTGTGAAAACTTTTAAGGAAAGCTCCCCTCTAATGCTGCAGGAGCCAGTTATGTTCATCATCTGTGTCGTCTTCCATGACAAACACAGGGGAGAAGGCACTCTTTCTAAGGTAAAAGATGAAGAAAGTATTTCATTTGGGAAGAATATCTAAGATATTTAAATTAAAAGGAAGCAAGCAAGGATGAGATTAGTTGTTCTTTTTGTTTCAGGTTTTTTCTGTTTCTTAAAGTATGGAAATAATCCACTATAGTTTGTAGTACTGAAGATAAACATATATTCATTTGCAATGACTTGAATGTTTGTGTTGAATTGAGGTCTGTCTAGTAGAGCAGAAATAAATATGTATCCATTTTACTATTTTAACATCTTTTCAATATCCTGTATGAAATTTAAACCTTCAGTTATATCATTAAGGTACTATTTAATCTTAACCTCTCTTTTTTCAGTGCAATAAGATAGCTGAGAGCTTGGATTCACAATGCCTAGCAGAAAACCTATACAGGTAACTGTGTAAGGTAGTAAAGCATATAGAGCTTGTTTGGTACCTAATAATTTGTGACTGAATTACGCAGTGGATATTTCTCTTCAGTATGGAAATTGTGAGATTTTTATCAGGCTTTTTTTCAGTTTATAGAACACAAAAGAAGATTAAGGGAATTTAACCCAAATTCAGTTACTAAATCACCTGCACCATGAATTAAATGCAATAGGTTTTTTTCCAGATGTGCTTCATACTGTCGAGGACCCTGAAGGCACTGCAGTCTTTCAGTAATGTACCCAATATTAAACAGTAGCACACAGGAAACACTCTGATACTGTCCAACAAACGTAAAGGTCCATAAAGAGAGACAATGGTGGCTGTTTATATTCTTCATTTTGTGCTGTTCCCTTTTCTCAAAACCCAGTGAGTCCAAATGTCTGTGGGAGGCCGTCTATAAACACAAGTTAAGAATGCTGATGGAAAAAACGCACCACTCTAAGTGTATAATTAATCACCTAATCTATGCAGCGTTTTCCAATGTACACATGTACATTAATTTTTAAAATAAAATAGATTCTGGTTTTGTTTTGTGTCTAGAAGGATGCAAGAAAAATGGGTATGAGTCATGGCATTGAGAGGAAAGTGGTTGCATCTTTCCATTACTTGCTTCTGGAGAGGATATTAGTACAGATACAAAAAAGCTCTTATCTGAAGAGGTCTTTTAGCAAAATGCAGTAGGTGGATTTCAGAAGAGGATTGATTCCTTCAGGTGAAACAGAATTCTTTTTTGTGTGATTGATATCCACTTTTCCTTTACGTATTGTGTCCTTGAAGATCTTTTGAAATCCTGGGCTTGATGGATAAGCTTTTAACTGAAAGCACTCTTAATTCCCAAGGAGCATCTTTCTTTGTCAGCAAACTAGAAGTACTAGTATTCCCCTAGCTGAGTTTCCATCAGCAGAACATTCCTGCTTAGGTCAGCTCTTCTATTTCAGTTTTGATCCTTACGGGAGCAAAGCCACAATGCATTTGCAGACACCTGTATTTCTTATAGCTCCAGCCATCGCTACCATACACACGTGTGCCCCAATTTTATTGTCATGCCCTTAAAATCTTGGACTTGGTTACGAACTTGTCCTCACAAGGAATTTCAGGTCTTCACTGTAAGTAGCAGAAAGGCTCACACTTCTCAAACAGCTTCTTGAGACAGTGCTTTGAAAGAACAGCTGGACTTGCTTTCTGGTGGTATGGATCAACCCAAATACCCTTCTCACAGGCTGGGATGCGTATAGTGAGAAAGGCTTAGTTTCAGAATGACATTCACTGGATGGGTTCCTCATGAGTGTTAAGGATATGGTCATCCTTCATCTATCCCTTCAGATCTTAACTGAAGCACCTCAAATAAAAGTTTGGACTCCATGGTTTGGACTTTATTTTTTATTCCCCACCTGCCCTGTTCCCCATTTAAGTCACTCGAGTATCCGCTTTCTAGGCTTTCTAGTTTGTTTAGTTTTTGCTTCACCTTCAGCTGGTCTAACCAATCATACCTTCACTACCAGGTAGTGCTAGTGCTACGGAACCAGGATTCTTCTGCTTCCACCTGATTAGTGTGGGTTTCAGTTTTCACTGTGTCACGATCCACTGTTGGGCTGAACGGTTTGGCAGAGGTTAAAACCCCTTGCTTTCCAACCGACCTCAGAATAATTCTGGGAGGTTGGGGGTGGCTGGTCTTAACTTCTGATTAACTCCAATGTGTTATTGTGACCAGGTTCCTTTTACATTCTTAGAAACAGAATTAAGACTCAAAACGGAGTCAAGTGCCAGGTCACTTTATTTGGCCAAAAATAGATACACAAAAGAAAAGCAAAGAAAGAGAGTAAAGGTGAAAAAGGGAATGAGAGGGAGGGAACGAGCACGAGTATTGCAATAGCTATCACCACGGATCTGTGGCAGTCCGGGGTGGGGGGATCTGGGCGTCCAATGTATCTTTGAAGCCAGTGGAGGGGTGCATGTTCCAGAACACTCCCTCTTTGTCTCTGCTGGTTCCCCTTTTATAAGGTTGCTCTCTTCCATAGTCAATAACTGTTCTGCATACCCACGCTTCCCACTCGGTGGTGGGGCGCATGCCCAGTACCCCAACACTAGAGGGTGATTGAAAGTTCTAGAGTGTCCGAGGCCCCCCATATGTTGTCAGTCAACCCTGGGCCTGGGCGCATTGTCAGGTCTGCCTTGGTGATTAAACTGTCCCACTCAGTTGCTGTGGTGATCAGGCTTTGGTAGTTAAACTTGCCTGCCAACAATGTTGAGACAAGTTTCTAGTCTCTGACACACCTCTACAGGCTCCTGAGTGCTTTTCTTGGAACCGCTCTGGGGTGTGTGCTTGTGCAGGATCTGTGGGTCAAGTAACACCATCTACACACATGCTGTCTGGCAACTTGGTGTTTGAGAGCCTGAAATAGGAAAGCTATGGGCAGTTAGTTCAAGCTGTATCGTGTCTTGGCACGTTAAGGAGAAGGAAAAAAAAAAGTGAATAATTTGTTAGAGACTGACTTAACTGAGCACTCTCTGAACTGAGCACTTCAGAAGCGTGAGGGGTGTCTTGTGTACTGCATCTTAGCACTATCTTTCCCAGTTTATGAAGGGCTGTAGAGGCTGTTCCTGATGTTGAATAATCTTCAGTTCACTCTCATCCTGGTGCTTTGTCCTGAATTACTAAAATGGCAGTAAAACATGAATTCTGGCAAAAAGCTGCTCACTACGTCTTGCTGTGCTGCTTTAAGTTGGTATCTGTGCAGTCCCTACCCATATCTGTGTTCTGTGTCTACGTACTTCCTATCACTCCGTGGGGTTGTTTCTTCTTCAAGTTCTCTGAACCCATTTGTATTTCATGGACATGCAGGCAACAGGGAGAGAGCAGTAATTCCTGTAGATTTGCTTCAAGAAACGGAACTTCTGTCTGTGACCTTAATCTGTAACTGAAAGTTTTAATTCAGCTGTGGACTAAGGACTTGGAAAACCTGTGAGTGTTTGGGGAGGGGTCGCTTTTTTTATTATAGATAATACAGAACCATAAAGTGGTGGGAATTACTACATAAAGATAGTACACCTTTATATGGATTAGGGAAAAAACTTTTGTTTTCAAGGAAGAAGTTTTAAGCAAGAGAAGGCAGCATTAAGTAATGCAGTTTGGACGAAAAAACTTCATGCTTTCTTAGGGAAGAGGTTGGAGAGCTCGGATTTTCAGAGAAACCTTGATCTATGGAACTGAAACTCCTGTAACTTTCAATGGCTCAAGGTAATACGTTCTTGTAATCTGTTTATGAAGCTCTTTTGTTTGGAAAGATTCTTTTAAGCTTTGCGTCTCATGAAGCAGATTCTTTAAAAAAAGCAGAACCAAAATACCACTCCCTACAAAATCAAGTAACAAAACCTCCATTCCTTGAGGGAGATAATACTGTCCTGAGAAGTCCAAGTTGAGTTTGGATGCTCAAAGGACTTCTTACCTCCTCCTTCTCATGCTCATGGTCTATTTTGGACAACTGCATTCTGTTTTGGAATACCTACAATTTCCTTTTGAATTTCTGAAGGAAAATTTGTTACTTCCGATACCTCTGAACATGAGATTAAGATCTGTCATTGTATTTGGCACAGATGCTTGTTCCACTCTCAGCTGATGGTGATTTTAGTTCTGTGGTTGTTGCAAGGTGCTTGAACAGATGATTTCTCACTTCAGCATCCATCTGTAGGATGGAGTCCTCAGTATACTTTGCATACAGAGGTTTATACTGCTGTGTTTTAAGAATCGACTCCCCTTCCCCTTTGTCTTGGTACAGTTTAATCCTCTTATTCAAATGCCTTGCACTGGGCAAGTAAAACAGTACTGATTTTGTTTGCCATCATTCTTGTCTTTTCCACTGAAGACGGTGACATCTCTGTGTTATCTGGGCTTCTTAAGAGAATTTTGTAGTGCTTTGTGCTCTGTTAAATTGTTTAACTGAAATGGAAAGTGATGGGAGTTAATTACCTGCTGGTTGTAGTTGACAGAGAAGAACTCTATTTTCTAATTAGTAAAAAAATAAGTAATTTCTCCCGTGACACAGTGCCCCACAAGATTAGGAAAGCTGAGTATCTTTTCTAAGAAAAGAGAAGCCACTAGGTAAAATCTGGCAAGTGTTAAAACTGACCATAATCCCCTAGGGAGGGCAGTTGAGTGGATAGCGTTTGTTCTCCTGTCTTTGTTCTTGGAGGACGCATACGGCTAAAAATGCTGACTCAGTAGTATTTATGATGGAATTTTTATCTGCTCTGTAGCAATTTTATGGGCATTTTGCTTTCTGTATGTTTGCTTTAAAGAGGCTCATTTTGTTAATGCAGAATCTCAATTTTTGGTGATAAAGTATGATGATTTCAGCTGGCTGGTTTTTTTTGTCACAAGTTTGGTGAGGTTATGAAAATTTGCACTTATCCTCAATTATCTCTATCCCAGTAGCTGGCTAATTCCCCCTCACCCCCAGTCAAAATACTTCTGAAACTAATCGGTGGACTCAGCGCAGACTACAATTTCCTCTTATTTTAGTAAGCTCTGGCTAAGAGGGGCTTGCAATATAGCCAGTTTTAAACTAATGTATTTTATGCATTATTTCTGCTATGAAGACTGAATAATTTGGCTTTAAGTGGTGTGCTAAGTGTTACAAATGCTATTTACAAGCCCTCTATAAAAAGGGGCGGTGCAAAGAATGTCTAAGGGGAAGTGCTGGACTATGAGTAAATGTTGAGGCCTTCTGAGTACTGTAGTCTAACGCCTCTTTCCAGAGTGGAAGTCTTGTGGGGTTTGATCCCAGGAGAGATCAGAAAAGACATGAGAGGAGTTACCAACTGCAGAAATGCTTGGGGTATGAATGGACAGAGATGTTCCTTCAGGATTTCTGCAGATCGGGAGAGTGAAGGCTGCTGTGTTCCTTCATCTTGCATTCGATCAGCCTCTGACTCTGCCCGGAGGGGACTTGGCGCTTCTCAGCACGGGGCTCCCTTCTGCTGTGAAAGAGGGAGAGGAAATAGGCGTGTTTTGGACAGGAGCCCTAGGGAGGAGCCAGGCGTGCCATTTTGGGAAGCAGGAAGGATGGCAACAGTTGAGAGAAGCCCCCTCTTCTCCATAGGAGTCACTGTCTGCACACTGGCCGCTGCCATCCTTCCCCTTGTCATAGACAGGTCTGCAACTCCAGGCTCGTGCATTGGCAGAGCAGGCCCAGAGCTGCCAAGTCTGCCTGCCAGCAGCCAGCTTTGTTGGCCAAGTGCCTGCTCTACTACTCCTGTTTAGTGTCACACCTGCAAGCTCATTTTTACTTCTTTTTAAGCCCCTTCTGAGCCTCTCCTTTCTAGGGTACTAGACCTGTTGATAAGTGATGTTCTTCCTGCCTAAATAGTGAAGCAGAGGATCCTATACTAAACCGGTACTCAACTGCATCCAGCTCACTGAGTAATCTCAGCTACACTGTAATTGACTGACTCATGGCAATGTATAGCCTTCCTTCAAATTTTACAGTATTTTCAGATTTCATCAGTTATTGCTTTTATTTCAGCTCACTGGTGAAGAGATCTTTGCAGGACCTTTACTAGTAATGCTTCCCCTGGAGATGAGTTCCCAGTAAAAGAAACCCGTAGGTCATGAGTCCACAAAAACTTCTTCAGAATAGAACATAAACTTTTGTTCCTGCAGCTGCCTCGGCAGCCTTAAGAGCCATGAGATTGTAATGGGATAGCTTCTCTGGTAGCCTGTGGTCTCTCCTGGTAGGGAATGATGGAGCTCCCTGTACCACTTGGTGGAGTTAGACTTGGCAGTAGACTTTGACACCAGCACAGTGCGCTGTCGGTAAATTGTTTTTCGTTGTTCTCCAGAGTAATAGCGAACGCCCCAACAGCATGTGCAGAGCGTTGTGCAGGAGATTGTCAGGTTGCCTATGGGAAGCTACTTCTACGTGTTAGGTCCCAGAGTTATGAATTTCAGCAGCAGGCTTCCTACACCAGAGGGAGATAAACACACAGGTTAAAATGACGTCAGAGTGCAAATGGACACAGATATGCTGAAACTGAAGTATCTGTTTTCTGAAAACTCTTATGTGGTGACAGCCTAACAATGAGGAATACAGTTAATATACTCGAAGCTTCCTATTTGTTCATTTTTGAACTGTATTACAGTATTTTAAGTTTATATTTCATATCTTAAATGGCCCATCTCCCTAAACTAGGAAGCTGGAAGTTTTCACTGGAGTGCTCAGTGCCACTTCATGTACCATTCTTTTTTTTAAACGTTCCTTTTGAACTTTTCAGCTGACCTACATAGGAAATAGTTTAACATTAATGCACTAATTTGGATGGCCTTTCTCCTTTAAGTTTATGAAACGTATGTATTATTGACAGTGCTTTCATACTGCAGATTCTGCAGTGCCCTGTGGGTTTTGTCTAGTCGGGCGTTGGTTTGCTTTTATGCCCATCATAGTCTTCATGTTTTCTAGAGAGCCCAGTGGTGTAAGCGATCGCTTCAGAGGCTCTGGGGTCGTTCTGCCTCAGGGCAGGGAGAGGCCTCGGTAAGGCCCGCCGCATACACCTGCCGCGCCGCACTAACGTCAGCAACGCTTTCTGCAGCGACGCGGGCAGCTGCTCACCGGGGAAGGCCGCGGGCGTATAATCTCCAGCGGAAAAGGGCTCTGAAATATTCTAAAATCGTTCTGCCTGTGCAGGTTTACCGCGAGGAACCCAGCCTGGCGCTGGGGGACGAGGAGGGGCAGGGCGGCAGCTGGCGGCCGCCGGCACCCAGGGCGCCCCCGGGCGCGAGGCGCCCAGACTCGGGCGGCGGCACAGCCCCCTTCCCGCGCTTGGAGGCAAACTCCTCCCCAGCGGCAGGAGGCGGCCTCCGGGACCGGCCACCGCCAGGGGCGGGCGGGCCGGCCGTCCGTCCGTCCCACCGGCGCTCCGCCCACCCCCCGTCCCCCCGCCCCGGCCGACTGAGGCAGCGCGTGGGCGCCGGGAGGAGCGGGAGCGCCCCCTGCCGGCCGGCGGCCGCCTCCGCCTCTGCGGCTGCCGTTTGTGCCCCTCCGTGAGGCGGGAAGAGGGCTTTGTGCGGCCCTGCGCCGTCCCGGAGCGGGCGTCGGCGCTGTCGGGGTCACCGAAAAGCTCAGGGCGTCTTAAAACCCGTTTGGTTTTTGGATTTGCGGGGCGGGAGGGCGCGCCGGGGCCGGGGTCCCCCGCGGCCCTTCGTGCCCGTGGCTGGCTGCGGCGGGGGAGAGCAGTTCTGTGGTGCCGCTGGTGCCTTCACGTGGGGCAGCACAGCGCCTTCCCCTCCTTGCGCTGGGAACTGGTGCAGGTGTTACCGCAGAAAGGCTGGAGCGATCACCCGTTTCGTTAGGGTAGGCAGCTTCTTCCAGCAGTTTGTTCTAATGGCTGTAGTTAGTGTTGCTGCTCATCCTAAACAGCTTTCTGTTTTTAAAATGGCTAGTGATCAGTAGTGCGACGTTTCTAGCAACTGAAACTTTTTTGCTCTTTTTTTTTTTTTTTTTTTTTTCCCTCCGAGACTCACATTTTGCTCTGAAATCCCCTTTTGGATTGGTACCAATCCCATGGCTTTGGCAGGAGAAACCAGCTCCCAGGAGGTGCTCCTAGGAAGGTGATGGGGCTCACCGAGACCCTGGGGGTCCCGGCGAACAAGAGAATCAAGGATAGTTTTTTTTAGAAGATGTTTTAAAACAATGTGAAAGGCATGTAGACGTGGCACTTCAGGGCGCGGTTTAGGAGGCATGGTGGTGTTGGGTTGATGGTTGGACTTGATGATCCTAGAGGTCTTTTCCAACCTTAGTGATGCTATGATTCTATGATTATTGTGAATTTAATCTTTCTACCTTGAGCTTCTGTGCTAATGACAGACTCAGGACATCCATATGCTGGAAGTTTTCAGGAGCTTTTGTTGGAGGTTTTTGGTTTGGGGTTGGGTTTTTTAGTTTGATATATAATCATTTTTTAGTTTCTAGGAAAATAGTTATTTTGGATATTTTTAATAAGAAAGAATACTCTGTGAAATGATGGAGTGGTATTTCATTGGATGCCTAGAGCCAGTTACTTAGTTACAAATCCACTGACTAGTTAGTAACTAACAGGTTTCTTGTCTGTTTGGAAATGGGTACGTGTGAAGAAGCAATAGTGAAAACAAGATGATCTAACTTGGTCTAAGTCACAATAGAAAAAGTCCACAGAAGTACTTAGGTGAAGAAATAAAATTGCTGTCTATAATTTTAGGCACCGTGTTTTAACTGCTAGTGTTCCTAGCACACCAGATAATTTTGACCCAGTGTGCCACGCTAGCTGCTCCAAATACGGCAGTTTTGTCTCTATTCTGGCATGTATGGCAGTGTCCCCTACCTGCTTGATCAGCATCACAATACTTCAGTTGCTGATACTGGTGCATAAAGTCAGTGGCTTGAGCTTTTCAGCAGTGTTTGCACTTGCTCTGAAGAAGGCATCATCGCAGCACCTACCTGAAAGCAGAGGTGATCAAGGTCTCCAGCATCCTATTTGGTGCTTAAGCAGAAACAAAGAAAGAATTAATCTTTATTGTGTTCACCTAGTTTGAGATTTAGTAGGCAGACCAAAGATTACTTTAGCTAATTAGACTCTCTAATTGGATTTAAGAAGTTATTAACCTTTTAAATAGGCTCTTCAGAGTGGTATGTCAGCATGTACTGAGCTAATTTTCAGCCAGCTATTGGTTCCACTTGCAGGGCTGATGAGTGGAGGGCAGGCAAGGGTCGGGTTGCTTCTTGGTGAAGGGGGGCAGGAAAACATCTGTGGCCCTGCTCTGCCATGACCAGGGGTGCAGGAGAGGAAGGTGGTGCTCTGGCAGTGGGCGCACAAGTGCAGGTTCTCAGCATGTAGCGCTGGGCAGGCTACGTGCCCAAATAGGTTCTGCCTTACCTTCTGCATCGCTTACTGCTAATAAAACTAGCTGGGGTTTTACCAGGAGGCTGAATGAAGAAAACTCTTCCCAGTGAGAGTTTTTCTGTCCTTTGACTCCATCTTGCCGTAGTGTTTGCCTTTCCTGTGGCGCATATTACAACATTTCTTCATCCCCCAGACAGTAAGGAGTTCCATATTACAGAAAACCCTGAGATGTACAGAGTACCAAAAATGACTGGCCAAAGTTGCAGTGGCGACAAAAGCTACAAAGCAGCATAATATTTGCTGGACATATTGGAAGGTACGATAAATCTTTTACAATTTTTGAACTGGGACTGTTCATGACTCTTTCATTCTTGATGTAGTTAAGTGGTGCTCAGTGTTTGCTCCTCTGTGCCACTCAGTCCCATGTTTGCAAGGCCAAAACAGCACTATATGAAAATGTCAGAGAGAACCTGAAATATTTAGGCATACTCATGACTAAAATTGTGAAGATGGATGAAATTTGAGTCTGCTGTAGCACATCTGCAAGACCTTTCCTGGAAGTATTTCTCCTCACCCGATGTGCTTTAGGACTTCTGAAATTTTCTTTCTGCTCTTAAGAGAGTCTAGTAGTGTATGAAGTCCTATAGGCAGGAAAGAAGATACACGTTTATTTATTCAGACTTGCTATATTAAATAGAACCCAAATTTAGAGTACGAGATGTCTCAGGTATTCAGTTTTCGTATATCAACAAGAAGTTTAAAAACCCCAACTCCCAAGATACATTGCATTTTTCTTTCTTGCTGTAATAATTTCCACTGCTTGTAAGTTATAGCACTCTGTAAGAGCTGGAGAGCTGAGGCCAACACTAGGCCACTTGTGATGTCCATGGTGTCCATGCTAAAGAGCTGCTATTGATGGGTTTCATTAATGCAGCAGCTGCTCTGTGCTTCCTGCTTTCCTTCCTGTTTTCTTGACCAAAGATGATGATCTACCTGCTACACAGAGCTGTCTTACTGTCCTGGCTGTGTCACACTGTGGATTGCTGGCAGCATGTCATACAGCCATCAGCCTGGTGACGATGGACTTCTGTCACTGTGCAAATGGAAAGCTCGAGGGCTGAGAGCAGTCCTCAGCTGCCAGCCTGCTCTATCAAAATCCTGGCACCGAATAGAAGGCAATATGTCATGCTTCTGGTGCTGAGCTTTTTCCGTACTTCCACTTCCAAATCCTTTTCTGAAAATTAGCAGTAACTTTCTTCAGTTACATATCAAGCTCATTGCAAAATATTCAGAGAGAAGATTTGCCAGAAGTCAAGGATGGAGTTAGTGCATGCAGTAATAACACTCAGTTCTTTCATCACATGGATCTTTGTTCTTTTTATGCGAGTTTGCTGGGTTCAGCCTGAGTGAGCAACCTGTAGCTCTGGACTGCTAGACTGAGATATAGGATTTTTTTAAATGGAGTACCTACGGTGGTAGGAGAAGTAAAATTAAAACAGCAATTGCTTGGGTTTTGGTTTTTTTATTTTGTTTATAAACTCCAAACAAACAATACTTTACCTGCCCGTACATTATTACCAGCTATATGTTGCAGAAGAAAATGCAGTGAATTGGTTTTTTTAGTCATTATAGTCTTTGTTTTTGCTGTTGTTAAACTTTCTCTAGACTGTACTGGGAGATTTCTGAACTGATTCACTGTCCTGTGTGTTAAAACTGACATAGTGCAGCACTATCCCCTCTTCATGTATCACAGCTTGTAAGTCTTTTGTGTTGTTCTTCCAGCAAAGTTTACGCTGTAATGGAAACGTTCAGTGGGAGTATGTAGTTGTAACCTGTACGGTCTGAAATGACACACACTTGGAAAAATCTTAATGTGATATGTTGTAATGAGGGGTTATAAAAGTATGAAAAATAGATTCCTGCCCTATTCCTCCTCTGAAAGATTGATTATACACTTCTGGGAAATGTGCTTTCAATTTTGGACAACCGAGTAATGTCTGTCGTGGTTTATGAGCAGGTATCCCTGAGCAAATACAGCCCTTTGGCAGTTGGACCTGACACTCACTTGAGGCAGAGGGAGGAACACAAAACTTGGAGATGTGTAGTCTCATCATCACCTTCTGGTTTGTGTTAGAGTATATTCTTGAAACCCCAGCTGAGAGAAAAGTTCTGCTGTTAGTGTACTAAAATAATTAACAGTAAGAGTGAATACTGTTCTTGAACATCTTTTAATTTTAAAAGACAGAGTGGAGAAAGATATGTCCTCCCCAGTGTATGGAAAGGAAGCTGAGCAGAAATAAAAGGAAAATAAGGTTAGGCCATGTGTTTGAGGACTGCATTTCTGATCTGGGTATGGAACCTTACTTCTACAACCACAAGCTACTAGAGAAACTGGTTGAATGCTCCCTTTTCCCCACCCAAGAAAGCCTAAAATATGTTACAAACAAGTCTTGATTATGTACCATCAAGCCAGTCGTCATCTGTTCCTCCTATAGATTAGACCGAACAGTTGCTGGCTGTAGCGTGGGATGGGCACAAATGGTTTTTTTTTTGTGTGTGTGTTTATATATGCATGTGTTTGTGTGTGTATTCTGATTCTTCCTCCACAAAGGAGAAAATGGAATATGCTCTATGTTCAGAAAAAAAAACCTTCAGACTCACATTTTAACAAGTTCTGGATGGCTGTAGGTTGCCATGTGAGCAGATTGTTTGCAAGGGCTCGGTGGTTCTGTCTTGAAAGCTGATAATATTTTTGTTCAAAGCTACACAGACCTCTGCAAATATGCAACTTTAAAAATGATTGAAATATTTTTTGGTTTGATTTTTGAAAAATTAATGATTTTAAAAATCACTTTCAAAAGTAATGGAGCATATAAAAATATAAAAGAAACTGAAAAATCTATAGAGATAATAGGTCAAATACAAGTATGCAGGTTTTGGAGGGCTATGTAGAACAAACACTCTTTTCAGAATGTTAGCCCTCTGTGTCTGATCTGTTCACACTCCAAGTCTAAGCTGTGTTTCTTCTCTTGAATAACATTGTCACTTTACAGGTAATATGAACGACAATGTTATTTACAATATAGGTGAAAGCAGAATAACACTCATTTTAGAATAACTGTAATGTCAAAGTCAATTAAAATTCAGTTTTATTATGCTGATATTAAAACTATTTGGAGTGTGTGCACCATAGGGAATTATTCAGCTATTAGCTATTTCTGTGCTAAATGGAATTTCAGTTAAGCTATTTTGGGGGGTAAATACTGAAGATAAAAGTGGGATCTAAAACTGTCATTTTCAGCTCTAGTTTGTACCTTTTTTCCCTCTGTTAAAGCCTTTGTGTCCTGAGTGAACTGTAAGATTCCAGAGATCAGAAGTGTTGTGTACATGGCTTTTTGCATGGCTACCATGGGTCACTGTTTGCATAAACAGCACCAGCAACTTGGATACCAATGCAAAACAACCTTGTTGAAATGACCATTTAGTGGCAACTGGTCCTAGGACCCAGCTTTTAGCCCTTATTTAGTTGTACTTTTCTCCTGAAGGTGGGGGGTGGGGGGTGGAGGAGGGTCGAGTTTGCTGTCATCACTCCTGTCTGAATTAGCTGCTTTCCAGTCCTCTCGGTTGTAGTAGATCAAACTTCTGTGCAAACTCCTCTTGGGAGTAGGTGGCATAAATGCACTTAGGCAACTCCCCTGTGATCCCTGAAAAATTTAGAGGAAAGAGGACTGAATCTAGAGGCACTGCTGCCTTACTGATGGTGTCACAGAAACCAGACAGGTTCACAGTTGTTGTTGTCACGCAGTTGATGCTTCCTTGCAAAAATCTTTGGCACTGGGCTGTGAAATTGCTAGGTAGCACCCTAAGCCCATTGCCTTACCAGCACTCCTGTTGCGGTACTGACGTATAAGGAAGATGAGGCTTAGCTGTCTTTAGTCCTGTTAGTTTCTGGTCCTAAGTGCTTTTGGTACTCTTTTAAATATAATAATAGTAATGATGATAACAACCTCTCTGTCAATATTTTGCTTTACAAACTGGTGCTGAATCTACCTCTGTGATTTCTTCCTCCAATTCTCATAGGTAAATTCCCTTCTTGTTTTGGAAGTGCAGGATATGTGTAGTTTCGAATTCCAGTTTTGGAAATCCTGTTTTCTCTATAATCAAGGAAGGCAGAGCGCAACATTAGACATATATAAAACACGATTTTCTTTTCCTTCCTCTACCGCAGTCCCAACTGCTTTTTCAAAACATCCTATTCAACAATTTGAGGAAAAATTTTAACAGCCAGAGCAATTCAAGTATGAGTTAAAAAGTGTTTATAAAAGGAGTGTCAAAACTAGGAAAACATGTAACAGCGGCAATATGAAGCTTTATATTGCTGCTGTGTTTTCCATAACTGATATTCTGATACTGGTGGCATGTTGTGTAAGTAGTAGTATAATTTATTTTAAGAAAACAGCATTAGAAAAGAAATACTGTTATCTTAACATCAGAAGTGAATGAAGCAGTGGAGTCTTTAAATTTCATTGCTGCAAAAGAATCTGGTCATGCTGGTTTTTTTTGGTGGTTGGTGGTAGGGTGTTTTGGGGGTGTGTGTGGTGGTGGGTTTTTTGTGTGTTTTTTTTTTTTCTTTAAGCTCATTGTGTCCCGTGAAGTTCTACATGATCAGGGTGCTTTTGTTTGGCTTAAGTTCTGTGGGAAAAAAATGGGGAAGCATGGTGCAAGAGGGGGTACTAATGATGACTGTGCCTATGTCTATGCCTTTTACATTTGCTTTTTAATTTAGGGTGAGCTTTCAAAAAAGACACAACTACAGTAAACACCTTAGTATCATTGACATTGGGGGACAACACTGAATTACCTTCTTTGAAAATCCAAATACTTTCTAGGAGATGAAGAAATGTTTAAGCAATAGGATATATGAAAGCTATCTACTCTTCCTTCAAGAACGTGAACTATAAATACGTTCACAAATCTATTCCTCTTATGTAGATCTGCAAGGTTTGATGATACCTAAGCAATGTGTATACACTGCTTTGCAGTAGTCGTGTGAATTTACCCATCTTTCTAGCAATAATGAAGTGCAGAAGGTGTTATTAAATATTGACTTTTCAGAGCTTCAGTCAGTCTTTTAAGACACTGAGGAATTTTATTGTGTAGGCTTGGGAAGCATTGTACCCTTAACGTGTCTGCAGTACTGCGTCTTACTGTTCAAAAATCTGATAATCATATTCCTTAAAAAAGGTTATTTTTCATTTATTTTTGTGTTTTCAGAGAACTAAGAGGACACTCTAGGAATAATGGAGCTGTTCTAATGGGGGATAACTTGCTCTTCTGATGCAAGTATTTTGCTCATCTCATATGAAATGAGGGTTTGTTGACAGTGTAAGCAGCCAACTTGTGTTCTCGTGTGCTTCAGGGGTTTATTTGCTAATAGGAGGTGGAAGTGGGCACTCCTTTCCTGCTCCTAAGTATCACAGTGTTTCTGTTTTCCTGAGGCATCTGAGCTTTCCTGCCTGCCTCATTCTGTGACATGAGTTTTGGTGGAGGGTCCTCCATCACACCTTGGGATCTGTCCAGAAGGGTTAGGATGGAAAGCCACCCTGCACCTCTGTGGCCATTTTCTGCTCATTTCTGCAAGAGCAGATGCAGCTGTGCTGTCTTTCATGCTGTTTGCTGACCCTGTATCAACAAGTGAAAAACATTCCCTGTAAGGTGCTTGGGTAGGGGAAGAATAGAAAGTAGTTAAATTGAGAACCTTCTTTAGCCAGCTGTGCTTTGTAGTGCCTCTCAGTAGAAGGCATTTGTTGTATTTCTCCTGTCTAAACCAAGGGTGAAATTTAATTTAAATGTCCTCTAGCCATGCAGTACCCCTGGGAATGAATCTTATAAACCAGTCTGTATCAGGCCTGTACAAATTATAGACCTGTTTAGTCTGAATGAGCTCTAACTTCATTATGTTAGTACTGAATAATTAGCGAAAACCAAAATGCAATTTTGTCTAAAGAATGGCAGTTCTGGGGCTTTACCTCACCTATAGTCTTGTAAGGCTTTTAGTGTCCTGACAAGCAATCTGTCAGAGCAGGAATGTTGAGTGCATTCATTTTTTACTTCGGTTCTTTTCTTACAGGAGCTCAAATGACTCAACTGAAACTCTGGCATTTATCACAGACAAAATTAGGTCAGAAGAGAGCGCAGAGGTACTGAACTGAAAAGAGATAAATTCATCCTTAGAAGAAAAAAAAAAAGTCTCAAGCTGCAAACTTGGGTTTATCTCCTCCACATAAGGTAAGACTTTTCCTGAGGGATTTTCCAGCCAAGCTTACAGTATCTTTGATACAAATGTACTTTCAAGTTCTATAGGAAAAATATTAAATATTTTTTGTTGAATGATGCAACTTAGATAACTAAAGAACAGGTTTTTCTCTAAATGTAACCAAAAGCAGCCTAGGAAAGAATCTGTCCCAGTTTGGTCTTATGGTTGGCATCCAGTCATGGAAACTGCTGAACATGTTTAGGAAGAAGCAAGAGTGGTGAGATTTATTTGTTGTCATTATTTTGCGGGACCCTAGTACTTGCATTCTGGTTACTACCAGTCTGATGATAAAGCTGATATATAAAAACTGAGTATGTGTATGACTGACTACTGGTGTGACATTTTGCAATGTGAAAAATTATAACTTTCTAACAGACATTTAAGAAAACAAATATTAGCATCTTTACTATAGAACATGTTCCTTAACTGCATAAGCTGTTATCGTTTAGATAAAGTTTTGAATTTTTCACTAGGCCCAACTGAATATGTACATACAGAAATAGCACACTCTTAGGAAATAGTCTCGTGAAGAAGATGCCTGTGGTTTTACCTAAATATCTTTCAGAATGCATTGGTGTGTTTGCCACTTGCTCTTCATCTCATGTAAATCTGGTATTACTCAGACCCTTTTTACAGGGGTTCTTCTCTTCTAAAAGCTTTTGTAAGCAATGCATTTTTCTGTTGAATTCACCACCCAAAGCTCCATCACTATTAACTCTAACAATAAACTGGATAAGTCTGGGTAACTACTCCAGATCAATTGGTTATTTTTGATTTAAAAAAAAAAATAATAATTATTGTAAGTATTGAAAACTTTCTTACAAACAGCCTACAACTTTCTGCAAGAGGGGAATTATCTGGTTCACACCGAATAGCACTATGTCTTAACATTTAGTAGTCCCAGTGAATCAAAGTCTTGTTCAGCAGAGAGGATGTGGGGAAGAATACGGGAAAGAGCAGGCAGGATACAGGAGATGGTTTCTGAATATTTTTCTAGTGGCAGTAATGGACTACATCATGTACTGTATGCTGGTCCTATTATTTACTTATGTGATGTGACTGAATTTCTCAAGGCTACTCACATGTGCAATCTTGAGCATAGGTGTGTTCGCAGGGTTGGTGCCTTAGTCCGCAGGATGTGTGATCTACAGAGAGTCTTCTAAGAAGGAATTGGTAGCTGGGTGCAGGCTTCTGCAAGTGGAAAGTGAAGGCAGAAGCTGTTCAGGTGTTTCCTAATCAGGAGAAAGAACTTGACAGAGCTCTGGCCACTAGGCTGCGACTCTGACAGCGAACAGCCGAGGTGACTAGTGACCCATAAAGTATTTAAATACAGCATGAAGCAAGTCAGCAAAACACATGTGGTTCCAGATGTTCTGTGGTGTGTCAGATCAAGGTTATGAATAGAGTCCAAGTAGTCCAAATGTAAAATATCTGAATAGAAGCACCTCCAAAATCTGACATCTGCACCCTAATACCGAATCCTCGTAGTTGAGGCTAGGTTCAGCAGCATTGAGGAAAAACCCAGTCCTATCTTGAATGTAGAATACATACTAGTTAAAAAAGAATAAATCTAGCTGAATGAATATCTTGTTTTCCCTCACCTCTTAAGAAAACGTCATGTGGGAGTACTGCAGCTACACAAAGTCTATTTCACAAAACTAGTAGGTGTTTGTTTAAGAGCATCTCTTCACCAAGTGATTTCTAAAAAGAGCTTAGCTTTTGATACTTCCGATATGACAACTTATTTTTATAGGTATTTTTTAACAAATTGTAATATATTTAAGTAAAAGCATTTAGTGTATTTGCAGCTGTATCTTGGGGAGTTAGACACTGACTTTTTTTAGGTAATTTGTTTTAAGACGTAAAATTCTAATTTAGCTAATCAGATTCTGAAAGGTAAGCACGGACTTTTTATAAGGTTGGTATATCAAAGCTATTCTATTAAGATCCTCCTGTTATTGCTAGAACATATAATTAACCATCTTCTAAAGAATCACCACATCTGCATATGGGAAGAATAAATCACTGAGGTAGAAAGAACAAGACCTTCTTAATGTCCTTGTAAATAACATGGAAAACCTGAAGATTTGCCTGGGAGCTGATGTAAAGAAAAATCTAGTTTAATGTGCTGACCTGATTCTGTTCCTCTTGGTAACCTTGCTATAAAGTTTTAAATCAGATGGAGCATATTTGAGAACCTAACAGAAAGCAGTATGGAAAATGAAGTGTTTTAAATCAAATGCAGAAAAATATTGGTAATTCTGTATTTGGGTTGGGTTTTGGTTTTGTGGTGGTTTTCTTTTTTGCTTTATTTTCTTTCAAATATATATGGCAAACGATTCTAGAGCATAAATATATGTACACCAAAGCGTGTTTGTTTTGACATGCTGTCATTTCAATTTAAAAAAAGAAAAATCTATGCCTGTGTACATTCACATACATATGTATGTGTGTACACACACACATTTCAGTGAGATGCAAGATAATGATTGTTTTCTTAAGGATAACAGACTACATTGTAACACAAGCTTTAGGAACTTAATGATATTTTCAGCTATTACTACGCCAAATGGCTGCAGCTATTACTGTCTTCAGGTTTGTTGAAAAGAAATATATTGAAACACCTTTTCTGCATCTTAAGTATCAGCCATGTTGGGCACCACAGCTTAAAAACAAGACTTTGAAAATGAAGCTGTGTGTCTTGCTAAGCAGTAGCACATTGGCAAAGAAGATGATAATGGGAATTACAGTAGCTCAGACTAACTGCTTTCTCCGATACCAAATGCTAGAGCATTTCTTTTTGAAATGCTCCCAAAGCTGCTGTTGCTCAAGGGCTTTAAGGGGCAACCATTTGAGACAAGGACAAGTCAAATGTCTCTTTTGAAGTGCCAAATTCTATTTTTTTTCAGCAGTGTTCTCAAAATGGGAGATAAAGTTCAGAGTCTTTTGCAAGAGAGCTTCAGTGCAATCTGCACTTTGGAGAAAAGTCACTGTGGTTTAAGTGTGAGTGATAAGGACTTTTGCTGTTGTAAATGAAAGTGCAGGACTTCAAAGTTCAGTGTTTGACTTGCAACAATCGCCAGCTTCTGATATCTAAACTCAGAAGTAAGGTTGATCTTTGCTCTCAAAATTGCTAATTTTGTCTCTCAGAGGTTGAAATTGTCAGGGAGAAACCAGACCTCCCTAAAGCTGAATTCTGGTTTTCATTTCAACCGAGTGCTTCTAGGTAGGAGTTGCCAGGATACCTGCACAGCTTTTCATTTGCCCCGAGCCTGCCTTGTATGAATGGAGCCGATTGGGAATTTTCTAGTTAAAGAAATCTGATCGAATTTCAGTTAATTAGAAATCTTCCTGACAATGCTTTGGGTAGGTGGAAGGGGGGGGTGGAGAGAGAGAGAGAGAGAGAGAGAGAGAGAGAGAAGGGTTCTGTTGTCAAATAGCAAGTATAACACCACTGTGGAAGCCTCTGCCAGGAAGCTGAGGTTCAGGCTGAGATCACTGTCTCTCCTGCATGACTGGAGGGTGTCCCCCAGCCACCATCTGTCCAGGCAGGGCCTCTCGCTCTGTTTATACAAAGTGGAATAGCTCCAGCAGAGCTGGTGGTACCAAAATAGCTGGTGATCAAGTTACAGCTTTGGGATCTTGGAGACCAAGGTTCAAACCGTCTTTCTGAATCACTGAGAAGAATTAACTTTTGGAACAACCTGAACACAAAGGTTTCTCTGCCACGTAGAATCCCACTTCAAGCAAATCGGACGTGTGTCTGTATCTTGGATGGGCATGAGGCATGCCCTCAGAGCTAGGGTATTCTGAAGTGAATCTGGGTCTGTAATTGTGACTGAATGGCAAATCTTGAAAGCCCTTGGTTTCTGTCCTGGTATGGCTGCTGTTGTTTAAATCTTCCACAGGATTTTTCTGTTAGTTTGTAGGGCAACTTGTAATAATACCATAAGGGTATTATTGACAGGGTCAAATGGGCATATGACCATATGCCTCTCCCTTACCTCTACTCCTTGCAGAATACTTGCTGAATGCCATGCATTGCTCAGGACACCTGCAAGGAATGAATTAGGGTTGTGCAGCAAGTTACGCTGTCTGTGGGATCCCAGCTCTCCAGTGGAAGGTGTGTAGATAATGAGGGAGGGAACTAGAAGAGGAGGGAAGTGCAAAAGGAGGCAATGAATTACAGACAAGTTAAATGATACCCCAGGCACAGTGCATTAAAAGTACACTCTTTTACAAAATAAGTGTAGTTTCCACTAAATGAGCTACAAAATGGTTAGCTAAGAAAAGGATGGCTGTCCAGTAGTGCATTTCTGTGAACTGATTCTTATTTCAGTGTTTTTCATTCTCTTCATGAATAGGAGCCACTGTCCTGTTCTAGATCAACCTGTTTGGAGACATCCATGTAACTTCAGCCTTGTTCTCTTGTCTTTCATCATTTCCTCCTTCTTGCTTTTTTTCCCCTCACTGTCCACCCCAGGCCTGTCATCAAACTGCTGCCACTTGCTCCTTGCCTCCCTGTCTGTCCTTCCCATGGTGCTGGCTGGGAAGCAGTGGGAGAATCACACTAAACAAGATTTGCCCATGCTGTGCCCAGATGAGTGTGTTCAGGGCATGCTTCAGAAGGGAAGCCAGTTACCGAATCAAAATTAAAAGCTAAAAAATGCATTTTGAATTGCAGAGAATTTATAGACCAGTCAGGGTTGCTTGCTTGCTAAGGTAGACTCATTTTGAAAAGTTACCTCTAAATGCTGTCAAAATACACAACTAGGTGAAAGCATGTCCCTTACACTTAGATGAGCATGTCTTCCAAAGCATATTGGAAAAAACCTGATATAATAAATACAGCTCTTTGACATGAGAATAAAGGAAGAAGTGTTAACTGCATGTGTAGTGTTTGTGACACCAGGACTGTAACCAGTCCCAGTATTATTAGCGTGGCCCTGTGGGGTTGTAACACAACTCCATGTAGCCTAGTGTTAAATCTCTGACAATTGTCAGCAGTGGGTGCTTAAGGACGAGTGTGTGATGTATCAGCACACATTGATACTTCCCAAGAATATTTTCCTAACCTCCAGCAATTTGTAGTTCAGGAACTTTATGAACCGGGGTAGTGACTTTTCAGTGAAAACTGAATAGCTACCCACTTACTATTTGTAAAGAGGGAGTGAATGCTCATTTAGCAAATGTTATATGAGTACATAAAGACTCTGTGTTCAGCCTGTGCATACGAGTGAGATGGGGAATTAATTTCCCCATTTCCTGCTTTATGAATGTTTCACTTAAGGACATTTATACTATTTTTTTAGTTAAGTTCTAAAAACAAGGGGAGAGTCCCATGGTAAGGAGTGATTTGATAGGGGAAATCAAATAGTGATATTTAAAACAACATTAAGTAATGTTTTGGATGTTGTCAACATCGTTTCTTATTCCCATTGCAACTCTAGTCTTTAAAGGTAAGCAAGTTATTTAAATGCTGTGGCCTTGTCATTCATTTGATAGGTGAATTATTTTAGCATTACCAGAACGTTTAATCCGTCCTGTAATTCTATCATATGAAAGTGAGGATGGCCAATTATTTATCTTTTATGTAATTTCACTGTAGGCACTGATATACATCTCTGGAGAATATGTTCAGGTAGCGTGAACAGCTGTTCATGTAAAGTTTCCTCACATTCTGTCCCTAAGAATCTTCTGGCAAATAGATATCTATTTTTAGACCATCACTGTTCAAATTTTTATGTAAAAATACTCAACATAGAACTATTCTTTTTTTGTTGTTATTGCAGAGATCCAATAAAAAGCAATTAGAAAAGATGGAGTTTGTTCATTTTGGAGAGGAGGATTTAGAAAATACATGTAGTTTAATTCCTAATGCAAATCTTTGTGTATATTACAGTACATGATTACTTTTGAGATCCAGTTTTAGACTCTGGTCCTGCAAATTCAACCATATAAGATCATGGCATAAGAAGATTCTGTGAATCTGGTGCCCCCAGCTCTGAACCAAACCCTGGAAATGTGACCATAGGAAGTCCATTCAGGAAATCTTTTCTAGGATGTCTGGAGATCTCCCCTACTTAGCTTATCTGGAATCTGGATCTTATCTAGCAGGAAGGAGGTTTTGTTCCAGGCCTCACCATGGTGACTACTTTTACATTAGTCTACTTCTAAAAAGTAGAAATAATATTGGAGTTGAAATGAGGAACCATCTTACCTTTCCTTCCTGCATGGGAATGGCAAAAGGCCAGGTCCTCAAGTTCCCTCCAGATCCGTCAGATTTCATCTCCTGATTGTATACTAGTGCAGGATGGAAAGTGCTCCTGGTGTGCAGGGTGCTCACCTGAATTGCGAGAATAGCAGGGGGGTCTAGAACCCAATTTTTTCAATGCCTGAGAAAATGGTCTAAACATTGTACCCTTTCCATAACAGAAAGTTGCTGTCAGCTTCCACTTGTCTGAGTTGCACGGGTAGAGATTCAGGTGTCGCTGCAGATTTGTTCCTGGGTCAGCCTTCTGAACTTGTGTGCCTAAATTCTAGTTCCTGAGTTTTTCCCACTTTAGGTACCTAAATTGTCAGTAGATTTGGTCTTCAGTCTGCTATCATAAATCTTGTTCATAGACATAATGACAAAGATCTCCTCCTATCAGACTTTGGTGTCATCATGTGGACTAGTGTAGATGTGACTGATTTATTTTTAGTTCATATGATTAATTTCCTATTGCCAGAACCTCTCATGGTTACGTTATTTGTGGCTATTCAGTTTCTGTCAAGGAAAAATTTTAGACTGAGAGAGGAAAGCTATAACACTTAAAGACTAGTAAGGTGATTTGGATGGTCTGAGGCTGTAGCATTCACATTGCCACAGTTACTTGCCAATCAACCATCTTCTCTAATTGGAGTATAACAACCCTGGCCATTTATCATTAAGCATTGTAACATCAGTCTCTGGCCTTTTCCTGAACTCTTAAGAATTGTGACTCTTCTTTGAACTCTCAGCTTTTAGTTCCACTGACCCTATTGCCCATTTATAACTGGTGTGCCATTTATCACTCTTGGGTTTAGAAATATGGTTGGGGGAAAAGACTCAAGTGCGATCATTCACACCTATGGTCTCTTTGTATTTGGACCTCACGATTTCTGTGTAGTGTAACTGATAGGGAGAGATCAGTTACAAGACTGTAATTCCATTGAAGGATTGTGATAATACCATACTATAAACTGTATGTGATGCTCAAGAGGTTTGACATCATTAGGGTTCTGAGATTAAGTTACAGTATCTACTGTTAGTCTCTGTCAGTATGTTTTAGAAGAGGGGTTTTGTGTAACCCCAGTGTAAAATACAGGTTATTTTGTAAGTTAGGAAACTTGCTGTTGCATTAATCCTCTCAGAGTTGTGTTCATGGCTGAAGTATAGCATGACATAAACCAGATTTGGTACAAAAAGACAGAGATACTTATATGCTACAGAGAAATTCTCTGTACTGACTACTGACAAGGTCTTGGCATATCAGACTGAACTGGGACTGCTTTGGCATTTTAACAGTTTTGCGTTCTGAAATAAAAAAAGAAAGCAGTGTGTAAACCTATCAGAAAGAGTTACTGGTGAGCCTAGAGTATCATTCCAGGAAAAAAATCAGTGTGTATTTTAAAAGCAAACCAAACCTATTCCTTTCTCTCTCTTGCATTTCCTTTTCTCCATATAGTTTCTGCTATTTACACACATACATACTTTTCTTGTGCCCCTAGGAAACTCTAGCTTTCCCTTCTTTAAGCTGGTATTCGCACCTTTCTTTTATCTCATTTTTCTTCATCTCACTCTCTCCTGCCTTTTCTTGTAAATTTTTCTGTCACTTAAGTGAGAAACAGTTGAGTACCTTGTACTTTAATGTAATTTTGGCCAAGGAATGCTTATTTTTAAAGTGATTTGCCCTTATGTAGAAGAAATAAGGAATTGCTTCAAAACTCCATCAGAGTATGATGATGTTAATATGGGCAAGAGATGTTTTCACAATTCATATGAGGGAGATTAGGTAAGGGAACAGTTCAGAAAGCTGAACAGCTCAAGCTAAGACTTATGGAAGAACTCTTTTCTAAGAATAATTCTCCTGTTATGAGAAAAATAGGTCAAAGCTTAGAATTTCATGCTATCGAAATAAAAAAATATTTTCTTTGAAATCAGAAAAGTTTGGGGGTGTTTGTTCACTACATTATGAACCACTCCGGAAAACAATGATTAGAATATTTCACTTGGCATTCTCTAGTCAAAAACTCCAGTTTTTATACAAGATTCAACAAGCTTATTTGCCAAGGTTTGTTCAGCCTTGAGAAAAGGAGGCTCAGAGGGGATCTCATCACCATGTACCAGTACTTAAGGGGTAGCTATAAAGAAGATGGAGACTCCCTTTTTACATGGAGTCACATGGAGAGGACAAGGGGGAATGGACACAAGTTGCTGTTGGGGAGATTCCGATTGGACACGAGAGGGACATTTTTCACACTGAGGACAGTCACCCATTGGAATAATCTCCCCGGGGAAGTGGCTGACTCGGCCACATGGGACAATTTCAAGAGTTGGCTGGACAGGGTGCTGGGCCCTCTTGTCTAGACTGTGCTCTTCCTAGAAAGGTTGGACTAGATGATCCCTGAGGTCCCTTCCAGCCTGTGATTCAGTGATTCTGTGATTCATTCTTCCTTATGCTTCTTTTTGCCTCTTGTGTCCAGGCTTCCTGGTTGGACAGTGTCTCCTCCCATCCCATACCTCCATGATCCTAGCATTCCCATGCTGCGTTATGATGTAGGACGGACAGCTGCAGAGGTGCCTGAGCCCTTTTCCTAATGTCTGCTTTCAGAGTGCTTTTTTTAAGGATAGAGAAATACTAGGTTCCTATGAAGAATCCAATTTTTGCCTGCTAACTAATAAAGCAATGTCTCAAATTTCACAGTAAACATGTGCCAAAGCTTCTGACAACTTTCATTGCATTTACAAAACCACCTTGCCCTTTACTGTGAAACACAGTCCCCTCTCTGGTGTTAACTTGTTGTTGGTGAAAATTTTATGAAAATTTACAAACTCATTAGAAAGAAAAAAGTGCGTGATAAGAGACTAGCTATCTTAAGGAGCAATTAGCCAGAAAATCTCAAGCCACAAGAAGACACTCAGACAGGAGAAGGTGTGGATGTAATTTTTTTCAGCTTTGGATCCCCAGTACATATAGGCATTTTCTGAAATTCTGATTAAAATGCCTAATGTCCAGGTGAGGCATAAGACTGGAGAGCTGGGTTTTTTTCCTTCATTCTCAACATTTCCTATTACCTAGCTCTAAATAGTTACATGCCAACATTCAAACTTTGCCTCCTCAGTAAGGTGGTTGTCTTGAATTGTATACTGAAGTGCCTAACACTGGTGAGAAAGCCTTGTCCCCTCACAAACAGACCTGAATTTCAAGTATTGTTTGTAGATCTAGCCTTATGTTATGTTTTGCAGTAATTACCATTCAGAATAAAGAAATGTTGTGGTATCCCAATACAGCCATTGGTTAGGGTGCAATACCACTTATATTTAATTAGTAGATAATTAGTCATTAGTAATTGCAAATGTTGTATATGCTGCAAGCCTTTGTGACTAGCATTATTGTGTTGAAAGGGCTTCAATTTTCATTCATTCAGGATAAGGTACTTAAGCCACTTTGTTTCTGTATTCAAAGTTAGTAATCAAATGAAGCCCTGTAAATGTATGTTCCCCTCAGAGAGGGGAAAATGTAAATGACATGAACCAGTCACCATTAGATCTTTTAATGCTGGCCTGTTCAAGATGATGTAGTTTAAACAGTGTTTCATAAATCAGGTGTGGTTTAGTGTCATTTAAAATACTCCATTTGATTTTAAAACCAAGGCTGTAACTGGGGCAGAGATATATAAGAAAGGGGTGGTTATTCTGGCTGAAATGTAGGCAAACTGGTTAATTGTTTGATTCTTGCATTTTTTACTGGAAGGTTCTCTGGCATTTCCTTGCTCCCTAAAGCGTTGCTCAGCAGTTTTTAGTTCATATTATTTTAAAGTACTATTTCACAAATATTAAGACAAGCATTTCTGTGCAAGCTTCAATAGATTTATTTTGGAGCTTTTGTATCATGAGTAAAACAGGTTTAGTATTACTCCTCTTTTCCACAGAAAAAGACACCTTGGCCTCTTGTAAAAATAAAAAAAAAGAAGAAAATGAAGATGCTACTTCTAGAGATTGGGAAAGGGATCTTAGTTTCTTTTTGTGGATGATTGAGGATCTGATTTAGTTACATAAAAGGTGGCTCTCCACAAAAGAACTGATTTCATAACTCTGCCTAAAAAGTATGTGCATATATTTTAGAGCTACCTGGGTGAAGTGAGTTTTATTTTTATCTTAACAATTCAGAGATCCTTGAGAAGCAGTCTGTGTCTTATAGGGATATAACATCATACTCTTAAGATAGCCTCCACACATGCTCTCCTGTTTGTGGTTAGCATTAGCTTTTTGTTCCTGAGACGGTAAACCCCAGGGAATTGCCCTCCTGAGTGTGCAGAAGGAAAAATTGGGACAATTAAGTTTCTTGTCTTTTTAGTTAATTTTTTTTCTCAGTGGGTTATGAAAAATTAAATAATTAAAATTGGACTATAAATAATGTACTGAACTTGCTCAGCTGAGAAGTGCAATGTTGTCCTTCTCAGTAGGAGGACAATTTATACTGTAAATAAAATGAGTTCATTCTGTTGTCCAGGGACCGAAGGGGCAAGTGGGAAAGGAGGGACTAGCGCAAGCTGCACAGCGGTAAGACCCAACTTTAATTTATCAAACCTAGCCTTGCTTCTGCGGCTCCACACAATCGAAATAAGACTTATCTCGGCATGTACATGTGAATTTTATTGCATAAACTCCCTATGTGGTGATATGGGGCTTTTTCATATGGTTTATGTGTTCTGTAATAGACACTCTTATGCCTTTCCCTCAGATTTGAAAAAAATTGTAGCAGCTGCTGATGCTGTTTTTTAATGTGCTTGTATTTTAGTGACAGCAAAATGCCTACAGCTTAGATTCTCTGAAAAAGTGAAAATGCTTTGTGACATGAATGCAATTTACCCTCTTAACATTCTCCATACAGTGCTCTCTGATCTGTTTGCTTCCCGTGTACTTTCAACCCCATTGAAAATGCCTTAAGGTCCCACTTGAAAACACTCGTGAGCCAAAGTGTGCTGAACCTCTGCAAGATGATCAGAATGGTCTGCAAATTGATGCAGCTGAGTGCTCAGAAAGGGCTGGGAAAGATCGCTTTCTTCTAGACTTGCTTATAATTTCAGTTCTGATGATAGTTTCACTGCATGGAATTATGTGTACATATTAAGGATACATTTTTGGCAGATCTCTCCTTCTGAGGATTACAGAATGTGCAAATTCGGTCATGGAAGTACATTTTGAAAGGTGGAGTCTTGATTGATTTTTCCTTGAGTAAAGTTACTGTAGGAGAGCAAAAGGAAGAATGATAATGATGAAGTAAAAATGAATGTGCTGCTTTTATGGGAATCATGTGGGAAGTTGTGACAAGAGGATACAGCTTTAAGGAATTAAAACCCCAAAACCCAGTAATGGTGCACCTGAAGGTTTTGGCTTGGGTTGGGTTTTTTTTTTTTTCCATAGTTGCATAACTTGAAGTAAGATATGACTATGATTTTGACATATGCTTTTCTATATTTTTATGGAGAGCTCTTAGAAAGGTTGGATAATTTTCCTTTAGTCAAGTTCTACAATTAGAACTACATTTCTGTAGAACTTCCCTGTCCTAACTCCTCCTGAGGAGAAACAGATGCTCTAAATACAATAGCACATGTGTAAATATAATACATCAGGGAAGAGTGGCTAGTATGTGTGTAACAGCATTATATAGAAATAATAGGCAAGTCTGTCCACTTAAAGCTGACAATGCTTACAGTTTCAAGTTGCCCACAGATTTGTTCTTAGGACCATTTTATGCTTACCTTGAATGTCCTTATAGCTAATTATAGGCTCTATCCTCTGATCTATAGTGAAGTTCACACTGATTTCATGATTGAACCTATTGACCTTGAGTGTTTAAATTAGAGCTACAAAAGTGATCTAAACCATCTTGCAAAGGCAATGGCTTTGAAAGCCTCACAGCATTTCAGACTAGCCCAAAATGTGTTACCAGGCTGGAGGTCTGTATTTGCTCATGTATACCCTTTGGCCAAGTAACACTGCAAGCTCAGAGGCTGTGTTTCTTCTAGTCTCAACAATGCTGACAGTCATTGATACGTGGCTTTTTGTCACTAAGTCATAATTGCCAAGGAGTATAACATTTGTAATTAACTCACGTTTCTTCTGGAAGATTATATAGCTGTATCTAGAAAGCCTTTTTCCCCCCTCTAAAATACAGTTAAATGTATGGAGAACATTTTTGTCTATAGCATATATTCTCTAACCAGTTTAGAATTATTCATCTTTTGTGCTGAGATTGAAACAATTTATCAATTTCCACTGTCAAACATTCTGTTTTGTTATAAGCCTTACACAATTTCCTTCATATCTAGTAACTGTCTGTTAAGAAAGAGTAATATATAGGAAGGACTGGAGGGTTATTTTTATTATAGTTGTTCTTAAAAGCTCCAGTCAGAATTGTGATTCTGCTGTCTCACTTCTGTATGTCTGAAAAGAGACAAAACTTGAGCCTCTTGCAATCTAATTACACAACACTTTAAGGAAAAGAAGTAGTATTGTTTGTTCTTGCAGAGAGAGTAAAGTGTAGTGGAAAAAAAATTAACAATCAAATTTTCATTACTTTGACACAAGGAGTTTAAATGTTTAAAAGTTTACAATTTCAGCTGCTGTACAAGCAGACCTTAAGTGTCCCCATGGCAGTAGGGTGCCTATGGATGTCTACTCTATTTCACTCACCAAATGGATGCTTAACACTTTTGAAGATATAGGCTGAGGATTTTGAGTTCTGGATGTTGGGAAATCTGCTCCTGATCGATTTAACAGAAATAACGTAAGAAATCTTTGGCAGAGGTGGGAAGAATTGCACTGACTTTCAGTGTGGAGTTTAAGGCCTCTCTTCTCTGTTTTCCCTAGATTTTACGTGTAGTTTAAATCAATAGCATGATCAGTGAATCATCGGAAAATATTTGTTAATCTTGGGAGTCCTACCAGTAGAGGACCACTCTAGGACATAACCCTCATCTTATTTTAGCAGCTAGTATATTAAGAACTGTGGTTTGGCTTCCAGCTTTGGGTCTCATTGTTTTAACTTGAAAGAAACTTTTCATATTTAAATATGATACGCTATTCTTTTTTTCAAAAGTACTTGTATTACTTGTATTTAAAGTATAAGTAGCGCCGTTTCATTAAGCTGATCTGGTTTAGAACATTTATCTATACCTTGCCCAAACCTTACCGTTACAAAGGAAAATAACCAAAAAGCAACAACAACAACAAAACCGCACACAAACCCCCACCCTTGGAAATAAAAGGTATGACTTTGAATAAAATGCATGTTAGGCCTCAAAAGTCTTTATATTAATCTTTTTGCCATTAAATATGCATTTTGGCACTATAGCGGAAACAATTTTCATGTCAACCATAATTAGTAGCAGGAATTTTATTGGGTTCTGTATAGAGGAAAAAAAAAATGCATTACCACCTAATAATCTTTTCTTTTCCTTGTATGTCCTTCACTTCTGTAGAATTTTTATCTTACAGACTGTGAGAATCTTTGCTTCGTAATACCCTTGTGTAAGCAAATTAGTTGCATCAGGCTTATAAACAGAGACTGATGAAGCACAGTCTCTGAGTCTCTTGAGCTTCTGTCTACTAATATGACCCTTGGCCATGATTTCTCTTCCTTCGTATCACTTGATGACTTCTAAAACATTCCCATCAGATTTGTAAATTTTCAGAAACAGAGTTAAGATAAATTTGAAAATAGTTTTGGGGGTAAGCAATTTTGAAGATTAGAATAGTTCTTAAAACAATAATCTTCTAAACTATAATGTATTTTTGTTGTCACTGCATGCTTTTCTCTCATCTTAAATATCAGTGGTCCAAAGTAAGTACGGATTGAATGTACTGTTGGTCAAGCACCTTTTAAACTACCAGTTAATTTTTAGCTTCTTATTGACAACACAAATTTTTAAATGTTGTGCCTCTAAGCAATAGCGATTTGCAAGAGAACTCAGTATTTACATCTTCTTTAGAAATCCTATTGCTCTTCTGCAGTGGAGAAATTGTTTCAGTTCAAGAGCTGCTGTTCCTATTTTTCTTCATTGTAGAAGACTGACATTTCTGCAGGCTTGTTAAACTTGTTAAAATGTCTCACATTATAATCTTGAAGAGGTAAAAAGAGTCAAAAGCAAAGATGTGAATAATGTGCTTACTTTACCTTTCTTTTCCTGTATTCCAAAGTCTCTTCTGATTTACTTAATAAAATCAGATACTGTAGCTCATGCTAGGACTTCTGAATCTAGATATGCAGCCATGCTTTCTCTCTACACCTGAATTATTAAATAGAATTTAGTTCAATGGAACTGACAACTGTTGAAACTCAAAATCTCCCCTTATTCTAACAGGTCACTTCTATTTTCTTTCACGGAGGTTTTGTGAAAATACATCATCTGCTTTCTAGATGATAGCTAAGGAGCTGAGTTCATACAGGTTGCAGCAAGGTCAAGGCCTTAGAAAAGTCTGAACCTTACCTCCTTTTCTATTCAGAAAATGTGACTGTGAAGTATCACTGAGTATAAAAATGAATTAAGAAAGGGGGAAAAGGTGGTTTATTTACCAAAATGTAAATACTACAAATTCAGTCTGAGACTTGAAAGTGAACCTTTTTTTTTCCTTTCTTCTCTTGTTGTGCTGCACGCAGTAAAATTTTACTGTGGGTAGATTCTTGAGGTTCTTCGGCTCGCAGAGCCTGAAAAAGCACATGGATGCTTTGCCATAAAAGGTGGTCCCTCCCTTTATGATGATACTGGAATGTCAATCATGTGGGTACTTGGATAGACTTCAACCAATAAAGTGTGAAAGGCACCACTATAAACATGCTTGTTATTAAAAACACATGTATTTAACACCTGCTTATACTCCATTAGCAATTTTGTGCCTCAGCATAACAGTTGTGTGGTTGACTCACACCATACATGCCTCCCAGATGTCCCACCTCCCCAGCTGCCAGGCGTGTTACCTAGCACATCACCACACAAGTCCTTTGAGAAAGTTACGTGATGCTCCAAGTCACCTTGCATTTAGCATAGGGTGAAAAGCCTCTCTTCTTGCCTGGATTGGCAGCGAGTTGAGAGAAGAGTGAGACTGAGCCAGTGCTTCTGTTTTTGCCTTGAGGCTTTCTTGCTTGTGGCGGCAGAGGCTGTGTGTGTACATACACACCGCAGGGACGGTGGCTGTGGGTCTGTGGATGCATATGAGCTGTACATCAGGTGTCTGTTACTAGAGCCTGCAGTGCGATGCACAGAGCTGCTCCCAGACGTATCCTCCTCCTCATGGCAGTAATACCTGTTCGTTGTGCCCTCTGGAACATCTTGTGGCTCCGTGGAGAACCAGACACAGTGTCTCTGCTGCTTCCCTCACAAGCAAATATTTGGCTTTGTCTGTTTCCCAATGGGTTCCTACAGGAGTTGCTCCCTCTGGAGCACAAGGGGGGAGAGGCATGCAGACTAAGCTGTATCCTCAGTGGTACTGGGCTGTCTGTGGGTGGCTGAGGGCATAATTTGATGTAAGAAATATCTGTTGTGGATGAAACTAACAGATATAGATGGAACCAAGGGTGATGGCTTTTTCCCGGTTGCTTACCATTTGCGGGGCTGTTGGGTTTTCTCCCATTGCTAAATAATGTGACAATCAGCGAAACAAGGGTCTCTGACCCTCCCTTTCTGATGTTCCTATAATAACCCTTCAAAACTGAAATTGTATTATTTTAATGTAATAACCACTTCATTTTTCTATTTCACATCTTTTCCTATTCTTTCTTTTCAATTAGATCTAAAATAATTTAGATTTAGATTACGGTCCTGTAGGGTAGGAGTTTATTAAATACAACACAGAAGGACCATATATATTCTCCTAAGGCCACTATGAGGTAATCAAATACTATAATCCCTGGTTATGTGATGGAGAAATGGAGTCACAGACTTGTCCAAAACTGTAAAGTATTTGGCATGCTACAGAGTTGGAACACAGAAGCTTTCTTGGCCCTATGCCCCAGCCAACAATAAACAGGGCTGCTTCTCATTAGAGCTTAAATATAACTTGAGCTTTTGATCTAGTACTGAGGAAGAATCCTGCCCTTGATTTAAAGATGCATTTAGTAAGCTTGTGTTCTTCCATAACTGATTGATGTCAAGCAGATTTATCACCTTATGTTATGTAAGAAGGAAGCGGGCATGTGAGGTGCTCCATAGCTTGCAATGGCAGGAAGGATATCCCTCCACCCCCCAGGTTCAGCCTTCCTAGTGCTAGATATGCCTTTGGCAGAAACTGCAGTGTTTGGGTATGCACCAATATGAGCTCTTCCAAGTGTGTGCCATTGATATATTAAGTTACATGCAGTCATTCTGTTCTTTTAAAGTAACGCTCTTTTGAATGCTATTCTTGCCAAATGCCCCTATTTAGAAAGGTTTCTTGCTCTCTGCTGAAGCTTTGGTTTCTTCAGTTTCATTGCAGTAGCCCAAATTCTAGTTTTTCTGTCAACTCTATGTGCTTCTTTATACCAAGACTTGGTGTTGTTGCATAGTCAGAATGGCTTCAGGTGACTTTGAATAATAGTATGGGGAATAAACACTTTGCTGCGTAGTTTGGGACACTGGTTTCAGCTCCTCAGTATGTGTTTCAGTCCTACTGAATCTTCCCTTTGCTGTTCTTCACTTTCATCTACCTTTGCCTGTGACAGGACAAAGATTTAAAGGGGCATATTGTCTGGGAGGCCACTGTAAGTGGCCCCAATAAGAGTAATGTCTTAAGCAACACTTACTAAATAAAGTTCCTTATTATTTTATCCAAAAATCTATGTGAAGTCAGCAGATGCAAAGATAGTTGCTAAATGCAAAACTGTAAGACCTAGACATAGAGGTGTTTAAGCCTTCTCATATGCGTCCCTGGAGCTATAGTGGTTTGCATCAGCTGAGATCTCACCTAGCATATACTGATTTTGCAAGGGAAGTCCCAGCTGGGATGGCAAGCTCTCGCTTTCCACATGTCTGATACAAGCCGAGTAGAACAATTCTAAATTTGGTTCATCTTTAGCAATTACTGTTGCAAACACCAAAATTGCTCAAAGCATAGAACAATTTTATGAGCCTCTCACAGGCTTATTGTATAACTTTTATGTATTGAGAAAAGTAGTGAGCCTAAATACAACCATTCTAGGAGGTTTGATGTCACTTTTAATGTGTTAGTAAATTATATGGTTGGGTTGAAGCACACAACTACAAATTTCAACTGCAGTTTCCAAGCTGTAAGTTTTCTAACCTCTTTCTGGATTTGCCATAGCTGAATTGTGCAGCATTTGTGATTTCTGGTACGAACCTGGAAGGGTTAATCATTCCTTTATAAATACCTGAGATTTTAGCAGGAGATAATTGTCTTGATTTTATCTGAATGTCACTTTGAATTTCAGATTAATCTTCTAAATGCTAAGGGCTTTAGGAGCTCATGATATGATGTAAATGTTTGCACTTATTGTGACTCTAATGCCTAGACCCTTATATTTCGATTACCTTAATGGACATGCAAAAATTAATATGGATAAATGATCAGATTAAAAGCCAGTGCATCTACTAAGGTCTATATATAGTTGTAGAAGACAAAACCCTATACACAGCTGTAGAAGTGAGCATGTTGGAACACTGCAAAATATTTTTTGTTATGTCCTCTTTAGTTGCTGGTAGTATTGCAGCTCTCCACTACTGTTCCCTGTAGTACCTCGTAATTAATGTTGAAGAGATGCTGGGAAATACTCGTTACTTATCTAAATGATGTGTTGCTCTGGGTTTACTCGTGTTCCACGATTTCAGCCTGCAAATACTTAGGGTTTCCAGTAGAGGTCAGGATGACATTGTCAGATATTTTGTAAACGTGTTGACCTGAATAGGAACCTTCCAACACTTTCCTTATTACCACAGACAAAACGTTTGGGTGGATTTTGTTTGTTTTACTTTCTAATATGCAGATAAGGCATTGTCTAATTATTTTTGTTTCCCCTGGATTTCATCAGCAACTTTGTAAAGTTTAGTGACAAATAGGTCGAATTTCTTGAGAAACTGTGAAGGTTGGGAATAGAGGAAAAACAGTGGGAAGGAGATGACCCTGAAGAATTAAGGCTGCTATTGAGGTAAAGGTCTGTTACACTGCATGTTAGGACTAGAGGGTCTGGGAAATCAATGTAGAAATCTTTTAATTCTTTATATCAAGTGTGTGTATTTAAGTGTACACATACATGCATGTATATATACATATATATGTATGCATAGTGCACATATATCTACACACAGACATACGTATATACATGTGCATGCATATATTTTTATCTAAGACTGTGCTGCACAGACACAACAGCAATACTCATGCAGCCTTTGCTTTGGCCACTCATTTCTGCTTTGTCATCGTAGCTGCTGTGTCTTGGCTTAAGTAAAAGAACAGCTCTAGCTGAAAAAATAACCTTACGCAAGCTGGGAAAAAAATTTTTGTTTTAATTATTTTTTTCCCCCCAGCCGCACCAATTACTTGGTCAGTTTTGCAGCATAACCATGTAAATAAGCATATCAACACAATGCCCTGGGCCGCTCAGGGGATAAGGACTACCTAAGCTGTCATGGTGATCAAAAAATGCTAGGGACCAGACTATGTATTTTTAAAAATTAAATCAGCTTCTAGACTCTGGAACATAGTTTTCTGACTGGGGTAGGCTTTTGTGGCAGATTCTATAACGCGGAACCACAAAGTACGTGTAGCTTCATGTGCTGATGCTCTCACCTAATGCTGTGCATTTGCTAGTGCACATATACAGACAGATCACAGAACAGCTCACTGCATTTATTTTGCGCAGTCCAGTGGTGGCTGGCACTGGACTATATGTTTCTATTTTCAAGCTTACTTTGCATTAAGATCTCAAATACACACACACACATGCTACACACTAGAAGTTTTCCGTGGTTTATTATGTGCCTTCTTGCCATTACAAAATTGTTGCATACAGGCTCCATGTTATTACTGGCATGCCATTTAGTGGCACATCAGCAATTTACATGTATGGACACACAAAACTCTTGCAACAACGTGTGTTGTTCTTCTCTGGATGTGTGTACAACTGAACACTTGCAACCAAGCTTTCAGTGGGCATCAACCACTGGCACACTCATGTAATCACGCTATTCAGAGCCACTTCAGCATCTGTGTTCAAAAAGAGCTAGAGCAGCCTGTTGTTTACTGACCCCTAGACTAGCTACAAAATGGCTTACTCTGCTTTCAGCAAGTACTGACTACAAAATGCATGTAAAATTCAGCCCCTAAAATGCAATTTGGTTACCTAAATGGAGGAGATAATGTTCACCATCTCTGAGCACATAAAACGTTGTGGAGGAAGATAAATAACTGAGGGTGAGATGCAATAAGATGAAAATGAAATAAAATCTACTTTTCCTGATGTCTGTTCTAAATTATCTTGACAATAAAGGTTTTATCAGACCATGGCGTACTTTCCAAGGGGAAGTGGTGAAAGTTCATATTTTCGGTGACATTAATAGCTAGAATGGAAAAACCACTTTGAATGCTTATAGGGGACGAATCAAAAAGTTCAGTGAGGCATATGAAGTAGCTCAGTTGGTCTTTTTTGATCTATTTATTGTGACAAAATAAAATTAAATATTATGCTTTAATCTCTCCTGTTTTAGGAATTATTTTATACTCACATAGATGTTTCATCTTTTTATTGGCAACAAAGATGCTATGAAATCAAGCAGTTCTGGACTGAGAAGGCTGCAAATGAAATAAAGCAATACTCTCTCACATTTTGTGCTCCATAATTCATCACAGTAGACGAGGATAGTTTACAAATGATAAGGTCACCTTGCATTTTAGGTTAGGTTTTCTTACCAAAAAGGGGGTCTCTTTCCTTATAGTGATTCTTATCATTTAAGAAGTCTGCCTAACTAGGTGATGAATACATACTTACTTTCATGGAAATACTGAGAGAAGTCAATTGATACACTGGGCATGAGAGACAATTATTGGGTAAAGAAGGGGGCGGTATTTCTCTCACACTGAGGAATGTTGAGCCCATTAAGATTGAGCTCCTTCTGAGCTGAGAACTGTCTGGGTCCTTGAAATTCAGGTTTGTCTTCACTAATGAACCATGAAGAAAGTAATTCTGTAGCAGAGGTACATGGCAGGCCTTATTTATTTATTTTACTTCAGTGCATTTTTAGGAGAAGAGGTATTATTGGTAGGCAGTGCAGTGGCACTTGGGTTACTTGGGCTTTATAGACAGTTCTACCTGAGACATCTTTGGTGCTTTTAGCCCAGTTCCTTTTTAGTTCTGCTCTGTCTCTGCCCGGCGTTTACACCTGGTGTAGGAATATGAAGTGTTCTCAGGTTCTGCCAGCTTTTATACTGTTGGATTTAAGCAAGCTGCGTTCCTGCAGCGGCCCCCCCAGAAGACAGTCTCACAACTTCCCTGCTTCTCCTGCTAGCTGTTTTCTTTACCGGCCCAACTTTAACTCACCTTTCCCATAAATGGCAGACTTCCAGATGGTCTTGCACAATTGTGCTCATCCTGCCTTACCACAGACCCAGCTGGCTGTGAGCAAGGCAACACTGATGGTTACCAGTACTGTCTCAAATTGGGTGCCAATATTTGAGTCCTCCTTACATTTATTTTCTTGACTAGCTGCCTTCTGCTATGCTAGAGCATGTAGCCGTTTGTCTAACTAGAAAGCTATCACCCAAGCTTCACCAGTTGAAGGTCTTGATCTCTTCTACTATTCCGACTGAAACATTTTCCATTGTCACTGACACGGTGCACATTTCTGCAGCACCTAGCAGACCAGTGAGGAGGATGGATATCTGTTTCAACTTTGCCAGCTTCTAATCTTGCTGGCCAAATTCTCCTCCCTTCCTGACTCTTATTACATCTCTTATGTCTGCTTTGTCAAATATATTGGAAAAGGCTGGTGGGTTTTTTTGGTCCTTTTGTGCTACTAGGTAGACAACAGCTCATTGTAGCTCATTGTTTGGAATGTGTAAAAAGGATAAAGTCAAAGCATATATCTTCCTTACTGGTCAAAGCACAAAGTTAACACAATTAACAGAGAAAATATTAAAAAAATAAATCACAAAAATATTTGTAAAAGTCTGCTACTTCATTCTGGAAAATAATACCCACTTATTTCCGCAATACATGAAGTACCTGTTTTCCAGGATAGTGTTTTAGGAATGTGCTGTCCTGAGAAAAAGACCTACCGTAACTATAGTCATTGTAGTTATTGCTAGGTAGTAACTCAGTACTGTCTGGCTTCCAATTTAAATGCAAATATCTGATTTACACTTTATTTTTATTGCATATGTTACTTTTTTCCCCAGGCTTACTTCACTTTTTCTGATTCCTTTGCAGAGAGGTAAGAAACTCCACATTCTTATTAGTAATAGTTTGTTGTCTGAAGTTTAAATTGAAAATGGCGCAGAGCATCAAGGGAACAGGCTAAGCTCCTATCCTGTTCTCCTTTTTGCTCAGATCTCTTATCTGTAATTTGGAACGTGACCTTTCGTATTTCAGATCCACAAAGTGCTCACCTTTTTGACCTCTGATATCCAAATAGCCTCCGCTGAAGTATTTCTAAAGGCAAGTTTTTCTCTGTTTCTGAAATAATGTAGTGAATATGTGAAACAGTAGTCTCTTCTTATGTGCAGCCTGCTTTCACATTTAATTAATTTAATACCTCAAATATTTAATAACCAGAAAGTTATAAGTAAGTGTCACCATTTTGATAACAAGAATAGAGTGTTGATCACTATTCTCAGATCCTAGTTTGGACAACAAATACATGCTGTTTCTCCTATATCTTGAATGTTTATCTGATAACGTTTTCGTGGGAAATCTTATGAGTATAAAGATTTAATTCTGTTGTGTTTAAATCTGTGTTGAGCTCTGTCCTGTTGTGTTTACTGTTGCCCCATTCCATATGCTCCTTATTTATGTGCACCTGCCTCCCAATTAAATCTTCATTAACATGCACATCTGCAGAAGCTCTACTTGCTTTCTCATCCCGCTTGAAGCATTAGATGTTTTACACCGTAGACATTTCTAGCTTACTTTTCTTCTGAACTTCCAAAAGAAGCAGAGAGAGGTGAAAAAAACCCAATGTTAACAAAACTTTGGGACACAAAAGTCTTGTTAATTTTTGCTCTGGCTTCTGTTCTGTTTGTATTCATTTCTCATTTCTTTGTATTCACTGCAAATGTAAAAGTGTATGACAATTTTCATTATGCAATTTGGGACTGACTGACTGTTGTCTGGAATAGTTTATGTTCTTCCGAGAAAGCTCTTATTTAGCAAGAGGACCTCTTCAAAAGTCTCCAAATTGTGGGACTGATTACAATGGGAAGCAAGCGATCCACTTCACTGCAGCGCTCAAGGAAAATAAATTTACCCCTGCTGCCATTAACACCTTAAGTAAATCATGTGCTGTGCATATGTTGTGTACATGTTCAAATGAACTTGTGTTGAAAATCTGACTGTGTAAGATTTAACAAATGCCCACTGGTATAATGATTGGTCTCTGTTCAGTACTAGAAGTGCAGAACTAATGCCTAGAATACAGAAGCTGAATTACTTGTTACTCCTAAGAAGAAAAAAAATGAAATATAACCATTACTTCAGGTCACCACTGAGGTCACTGACAGCACAGCATGGGGGACTCAAGTATAGCTGCATGACTGCAGCTAGCTCATGGCTGTGAAAGAAACCTTTAGTCCCCATTGCTGCTATATGCTGAAATCGGGAGAAGCAAGAATGCATTCTTTTTTTATTTATTTACTTTTTGAAAAAGAAAAGAAAAATAAAACTGTAAAAATTAAAGTTGAAAGGAATCCTTATAAATATACATTCCTGTCAGTCCTGCTGTATACTGTTCCGTGAAGATGAATGATGTCTGTTAAATTAGTCAAATCAAGGGTGAGTGGGGTGGTGGGGAGACCCCTCTGCAATGCATGCACTGCTTGCTGTAATAATTAGATATGGTCCTGTTGTCAAACTGTAGTCCAGCTTTTATCATTCTTGGCAGACAGAGCAGAACAACACTCTGGCACTTGACCTGCCCATAAAAACTTGGACAGGAAACAGCAATAAATAATCCACTCAAAAGGCCCTTGAGAAAAGCATTACACTTGATTCCTTATAGGAGTTGCATGCTACTCCAGGGGGAGAGCGCAGGCTCTTTCAAAACACGGGCTTTGTATTGTTAGCATTTTTTTTCTTTTTTACAATTCAGTGTCTCAATTGTAGCTTGAAAGATAATTGTTTTGTATATAGCAGAGCTGAGAGAGGCTTCAGAATCATTTCCAGTTTTATTCCTTTTAATCAACGTAGAAATGAACTTACAGTATACACGTACACACCCAAACAGTGTCTCAAACAAACCAACTAACCCGCCCTCATATTCCTCCAGAGCTGGTCCTGTCTTCTTTCAGATGGGGAGCCTGATTCTTCTTCTGCTTTACATAGAAACCTTCATCCTTCTGCAGTGAAATTTGAGTTTGACCCCATAATCCCTTACCTTGGTTGGAACATCCCTGCTAACCTGGTGCCTGGGCATTGAAATGGGCATGAGGTGAAAAAACTGCTCCAGTTTCCCTGGAAATTTCTTCCCTCAGTTTCTGAGGGAAGTGGAAGAGTATTTCAGTCCTCTTTCTAGCCTGAAAGAGTAGACAGATTCTGTTGTTATTTTTGCAACATATTTACAGGCTCTGGCAATGCAGTCGCTTCCACAGACCTTTGCTTTAATCTCTGGCTTTTCTCATGAAGTGAATTAGAGAATTAAGAGCATAATTTGTAGTGGTTTTAGTCACTCAGCAGAGTAAGTTGTCTTTTCATGTGTGCACAATAATTTAATTTTTCATGGTCATTTCAGTGCCCTAAATGAATCTATACTAACCTGTGAGGAAAAGGAAAATCCTTAATATTTACCAAGAATAGTTTGAGAGAAAAAAAGCTTATACAGGCTACTCTCACACTTCTCACCTTTAGTAAATTAAAATGATTAGTAGTTCAATGCAGTGGTTGGGGTTTTTTTAATTTTCACTCATACAGTCTTTCTTTCCAGCTCTGCTGGTCTCTAACTAGATTAAGAAATTTTGGAAAAAAAAAAAAAATCCTTTTTCTTTTTTTAAGGTTTATTTTCAATAAGATTAAACTTAACTCATTTTTTCCAGTTTTTAGAATCCAAACTCCTAGATTTTTGGCTGGTCAGACAAGTCAGTTTTACTGAAATTATTCTCTTGGCTTGCTGAAGATACATGTATTTAATATCAGGGCAGTGACTGCTCAAAGCCAGAAATTCTGTGAAATATTTTCCAATTTGACAGGAATGCTGTTTTTCAGAAATAAACAGTATGCTACATGAAAAGCAGATTGATAAAGTTCTTCCTAATAGGTCTTAGTCATCTTACAGCTGGTCTGAGTTCAAATGTTGCAAACCCGAATGCTGGCATGACTTGAACATGAATTTTGTCTTAGAGAGATACAGAAACTCCCTTTGGTTGCACTTTTTCCCATTTATTCCTGCACTTCAGCCTCCCAAAAAGCACATTGAATAACTAATGCGGAAAGGTACTTGGGACCAGGTTAACAGTGTAGCGGCTAGAAGTAGCTGGATAAGTTGATTCATTTAGTCATTGTTATGATTTCTTATATGGCACATATTAAAGATATATTGATGACAATGAGGCTCATGTTGTAATGAGCTTTGAACCATCTCAGGTCTTCAGCTGGCAATGTGGTCCATGTTCTGACCTGTCCTTGCAGACCAGCTGAAAACAGATGCTCATTACCACTTGCATGTATTTGCCTGTTTTGCATAGGGGTAAGAAAGTTACCAAATATAAGGTAATTTTCGGTTGCCACTTGCACCCCTTAATGAGCAGTCTTGTCCCAGCCACACTCCTGCTGAGGTTTGCTGGTAGGGCTATCTCAGTACACTGGAATATTGCATTTATGTGCGTTACTGCTTGTTCTTTCTGTTTTTTCATAAGCACAATATTGTGAACATCTTGAATGCCATAATATTTTGGTAATTTGTATAGTTTTCAACCAGATTGGAATGCATGAGTGACTTGGTAGCAAGGACAGGTAAAACCATTGGATTCTGCCTAGCATATAACTGTTAAGCTGTTAGTAGTGTCTATTTAATTTTTCAAATTTTCTATTAAATGTTCAAAAAGGTCAAGCTAGTATTGTGTGGCTTTTGCAGACATCCACCCTGCATGTATACCTAAGATATTTTGTTGAGAAGTTTATCCTTATATTACGTATTTATTTGCCTACATGGTATTCATAGGTTGGTGGAGAACTCATTTATTTATTTACTAATTTTCTTGCTTATTGACTATGCAAAAGTTTCCACTAATGAGAATTCTTCCCTATTGTGAATTGTTAATACATTAAGTACACTTCAAATTCCTGCAGTAATGATACAATGAGAATTGCTTAGCTGATTGAAATGACACAGATGTAGTACTAATTATACATCTTAAATTGGCAACAAACACAATTAATTTGCTGATTATCTAAAACAAAAGTAAACTTTTTTATTACTGTAATTTACTATAATTTATTACACAGCCATTTTCTTTGTATAATATTTATGCATTTGACAAACCTACAAAGAGAGATGTAATTAGACCTGTTTCATCCATCACTGGCTGCCTTTTAACCAGAGGTCTTACGTGAACAGCTTACAAAGACACTACCAGATTAACCAAATCATAATGGTGGCATCTTTTAAATCAACAAATGGATTTTTTTCTAGTAATTTCTGTGGATTATTAAAATTGAATGGTTTTAATTTAACTTGCATTACTTGAAGGTATTTTACAGGGCTATTGTTGGACAGTGGCTTGATTGTCTGTAGTTTACCAGATCTGTCTGTGTATAGATTGCAAATTATCTGGGAAAATTTTTTTAAAAAAATATCATTTTTGAAGGGAAAAAAACCCCAAACAAAACCCAAGAAAATAAAGCTTCCCACCCTCAACCAGCAACAACCCCCTCTAAATGCTTTGTGCTCAGGGAAGTTTAGAATGATTTGTCCTGGATTCAGGAAATCAGTGTGAGGCCATTATAATATTTCATGTTCATTGAAGGCTAGATATTGGGTATTAAAAATCTGCAAGTGTCCGTATCAAGCCCGGTTACCAGGTCATTTATTTGCCTATTAAATACTGGCTTTAGAGAGTTTTATACTGGTGCCCATAGTGTCACTGAAATTTTCCAGATGTGCGGCATCATTAAACTAGTCTTCGAAGTCCATTTTAACACAGAATAGACAGGCACATCATGTAAGAGATTCTAATTATTGGCTCCAGTATAATTCTTTAAACTGACCATACCAGCAGAAATAAAAAAAAAAAAAAAATCAAGCCACAACCCAGCCTCTCCCTTCCCAGCCCCACCCCGAACCCCAAAACAACCAAAAACCCCCTCCCTCAGATGCTTATTCCATATTTTCAATGTCACTCGCACTTCCACAGGAAGCATGCATATTAATCATGTTTTCACAGATTAAAAGGCCTTTCAGTTTATTTAGAAACTATGTTCATTTTCAGTTAGTGGCACTGTTGTAGCCCCTATCGGCTAGGGAAGCAGATTTTGTCAGAACATGTAATTCCTTTGATCTGTGCCTTCCTCAAGCTTGAGGTTTCTCATTCTAGTTAAAAACTCAGTTTTGTTCTCCATTAAATGCTTCTAAGTCAGAAATATGGGCTCTCGCTTTTCCTAGGTCTATGCATGATGGGTGCAATAGGTATGCGATCTGAGTTGAAAAACGAAAAATCCTAGTCATCACGATTTTTTCTGCACTGGAAATTATTATTAATTCCCAAGAAATAATAATACAACTATGTGGAGAATGGGAACTTGTAAAGAGAATCCAGAATTTCATTTCCTTTGGCACTGTCAATAGCAGTGCCAGTGATGATGGGTACCAGTAGCAGAGTACTGGTCCTAGGGGATCACAGGTGCATTTGAAGGAGATGCACCTCCATTCCCACTTCTAGCATGTTCATTTCCCCTCATTGTCTCTCTGCAGCTAGAATGACAGCCAGATGCCAAGAACCACTCTTCCATCTGTGATCCCAAACCCCCAAAATGTTCTTTAAAAAACCCCCCCAAAACCCAACCCAAACTTGTATTATATTTCTTACAAGGAATTGCCTACTTATAAAACAAAAGCATTTTTTTCCGTTTTATAAAATCTTGCTGTTTTTTCTCTCTAATTTTCATTTGGTTTTCCTTCCTTATTTTTTACAGGGGGGAAGATGGCTAGTAGTGAGTGTGCAGGTATGGACATGCAGTTATTTGGGAACAATTAAGATTTCCTTTTAAAAGTAGAAAATAGCAATTTCATTATGTAATGTATTTTTAGTGTATTGTACCTTTAAAAAGAAATATGCAGTTGTTCTTGAACTATTAAACTATATGTGTCACCGATTTATCCTGTTACCAAAAGGATCTCATGTGTCACTTGGCAGAATGACAGCTTTTTTTCCAAGTCTATTGTATAATTGTGTTTTGTTAGCTGTTTTTGTTTTATAAATACTGTACTGAAGGGATCTCTGAAGATCAAGATTTTTGATGCAGTATTTTTCTTCGCTGTTCTTTGATGTTGACCTTCCCCCACGCCCATCACAGCAACAAGCACAGTATTTTGTTCTCAAAAAGTTACCAATACTATGTCAGGAAAAAAAGCGTTTATTTTTCATGTCAGAGATTTTGCAAGCAGGCTGACTCCATTCCAGCAGCTTTCTCACTGAAACTCTTCTGAGACAATTTTCCCGGGAAGACTAGGTTTGTGAAAATTTTTCTTTATTTGAAAATCTGCAAAGACACTCCAGTGCTATCATTCTTCATGTGTTTAACTATGGGAGCTTGCAGTACTAGCATTGCTATATGTTCTCTTTCCTTCTGACAATTTCCCCTTATAGCAGCAGCAGTGACACGGGCTCTCTCCTTGCCTGTACATGTAGAGTGAGAAGCTTCTCCTGCAATATTTAATTGAAATCCCTCTTATTGAAAAATAATTGAATAAGTTCTTATACTCTCTCTTGGTAGTTATAGAGAGAAATTATTTGTTGCCTGCTTTGGAACAAGTTCTACATATTAGAAGTCTGTTTTTAAGCCTGTCCTCCTGCTTAATGTTCTCTTCTTTTTACTAAACAAATGCAGTTCCTTTAACCTTTCTTCCCAGATCATGTTTGTGGAACATCTTGTCAGTCTTAAGGTTTCCCTTAGGGTTCTCTGCAGTTTCTCTGCCTTTCTCAAGGAGAAATGACCCAACTGAATAGGCTATTCCAGCTGAGTCTTCTCATTGCCAGGAGAGTGGAAAACTTACCTCCCGTGTCTTTTGCATGACACCTTAAAAAATATTTTTCAGATTGACATTTACCAGTTTTGCAACAGTGTTATCTTTTCAGCTTCTATACAGTTTGAGCTATTATAAAACATCAACTCTGCTTTAACTACTGCTGCTTAGCCAGGTAGCTCTCATTTTATATTGTGTTTTCTTTTAACATTTATTGAAGTGAAATATTTGATTTTTGCCTTCATCAGATTGAATCCTGTTGGTATTGTAACACTGCTACAATTTTTGAAATGAGTACGAAATCTAATCCTGCTCTCGAGGGTGCCTGCAACCCCTCCCAGCTCAGTGATAGCCATAAATGTTATAACTTATTTGCTATCCAGGTTGTTAATGAAAATATTTAAAACTTACCCGATTTTTGCCAAGACTTTGCATGATACAGCCCTCCAGTTTGACAGTGAACTTTTTCTTTGGGAACTGTTCTTCAGACTGTGATGGAAGATGTAACTGTTCTATTTGCTTAAAATTAAATGCATGTATATTCTACACTGTATTTCTTAAAAAGAGGTGCACCTGAGCAGCAGGGAGGAGGGCTTGGCTCCTGCCCATTAGGTGAGGTGCAAGCCTTGAAAGGGGGAGATGACGGCTGCTCTGGCAGTGCCTGAGCATGCTTAGCTGGAGGAAACTTCTGGAGTGTAGGGTTAAACAGGCAGGCAGCCTACAGCTTGAATGAGAGGGCGATCTCTGTGGAGCTCAGGAAGCAAGCACATAACAGTGCCTCAGAGGCTTATTATAGCAAGCCATTGTGTCCTTGCAGGAGAGACCATATTCTCCAGTCCTGTTTTCCAGTGTGACAACTTGCTGTGGTTTCGTGGGTTGCAAAAAAGTTTCTACCTGGGTCCCTAGGAAAGTGGCAGCTGGTGGGCTGGAGGTTGTCAGTGCTGACTATTGCTAATAGTTTGATTGTTGTACTTATACACCAAGATGAGCGGTAGTGAGTTTTAGAAATCAGATATATCGTAGAGAATGAAGTTGGTTTTTTGAGATTTTTTTTTTTTAAATGTGTCTGGCTATGTAAACCCTATATGTAGTCTTCTATTGAGAGATTCTCCAAAACTTGGATCAGCACCAGAGCCTGGTGTGGGATATAAAGTAGTGCGGAGTTAGGGGGAAACCGTTCCACAAAATTACTGCAGCCTGAAAGCATGCTCTGCATTGTATCATCCTGACTAGGCAAAGAGTCAGGAACGGAGCTGGAGAAGCAGTCATCATTCTCCAGCCTTCTTGCTTAGTGGAGACCAGTGGATGGCTTTGTCAGTCAGGAGGATTTTCTGTTATTGAGTTAATGTTTATACTATCTTTTAAGACATTGATGGTGAATCAGAATGTGAAATTATATTCTAATTACATTCTGCAAACACATGCAGCTGTCCCGGGGTCTTCAAGTTTATGACATTGGTCTCAAAGCACTCAATCAAAAATGCTTGACCTGGGGAGGGTTTATATGTTCTCTTAAATGAGCTATGATATATACAAGAATATCTTCTCTGTACATTTGAAAAATTAAAAAATCAAAACTTTCTAAGCATAGGAAATTTCTAGGCTGGCTCAGCTGTCACCTTCTGACATCTGGGTTCGCAACCTGATAGATTTTATAGCTCGGCCGACTAGCTGGTATAATGACATGGCCTTTTAGAATTGCCAGCTGAAAAACTAATTTTGGCAGGAGGAGCAGCCAGATGTACTCTTCACTGTCCTCGGTCTGAACTGGGTTAGCAGGGACTATAAAGAGCTTCATAAATATATATACTGTGTCTACATTTTGGTCTTGATATAAAAGATTGGCGGATAGACTGTTCAGATTCCTCGTGAGTAATAGCAAACAGGGTGAATAAAAAAATTACCCTTACTATAAATAAGTCAGTTTCCTCATACTTCTGTAACATCTCCTTTTTTTGGCTGACCAATGCTTGGTAGTATCAGCATCCCTCTCTTCTTCGTGTAGAGGCTGCTGCTGAAACAACGGCCACAAAGAAATGGCAGTTGCTGTTGACTTCAGCCAAGAAAAGACCTTTATCATGAGTGATTTTCTTGTCCATGTGGCTTTAACTTAAGAAGGAGGTGAACTACAGAAGTAGAGATGTTCAAACAAAACGGGAGTATTTTGCATTTGTTTCTTTTTATCTGCTGTTCTTATCAGGGACCTCTGTCCCACATTTAAATGCTAACTTTCAGCTGAAGATAGATGTGTCTATGTTCTCAATCCAAGTGCCTCCACCTATCTTTATTGACATTAATTTATTTATTAAACTTTGACACGTTGTCACCCAAGCTTATTCAATGTGTGCCACTTAACTTTATCTCAAAGGGTGTTATATAGCACCCTATATGGCCAGAAGTGAGACGAATCACAGCTTGGCTTTTGAATTTACGGTGGTTGAAGCCAGGATGTCTTTTCCCCCCAGTATTTAAGGAAGAAAATAGGGAAAAAAAAAAAAAAACAGCACACAAACAAATCTCCTTTTAATTCTGAATATTGATCCCATTTCCTTTTCTTTTTTTTTTTATTCTTTCAGAGAAGGCTAGCTTTCTCATGCTCATATGTATTTGTTTTAGGGAAATATAAGAGGTATTTTAATGCATTGTCACTAGAAAAATCTGCAGCAATGTGTGATACAGATCTCCTCATCTAAGTTTTGGCTATAGCAAACCTCAGCAGCATATACTCCTTTGACAAATTAGCAAAGCTTTATGCTAATTTTGAGGGTTTATTTTAGTAAAGAGAGCTTAAGCATGTTCTTAATATGTAATGAATGGGAAAATGCTCATCTATCAAATCCAGTCCTTAAGTTCCAATGTGCAGCTGTCTGTCCTTGTTATTGTTCAGAGCAAAGATGGGATCCATGGCAAGTACAGGCCACAAAATCTGATTTTATTTCATTCAAGTAATCATTTGGCTGTCCGATGTCTATAATCAGATGGATTAGTTTGGCTTGGCTTTGCTTCTTGAACTTGATAGAAAGCAAAGTCGTCTTGTTAAATAGATTCCTTGCCTGCTCTGTAATTCTTAGAGAAAGCCAAAACCCAGACAATTCTCTGCTTTCCCTCCCCACAGACTGCACTGGCACATATCAATCACAGGTGTGACGCTGGGACAAAAGTTATCCCACTTTTGTAACCTGTTTGAATGTCTTTGTTATGTGTTAAAAGCACTATCTTCCAGTAAAAACTATTGAGGGGGAGAGAGAGAGAAAGCATTTTGGGTCATGTTCGGTGAAACAGCTTACATACCATCGATGAATTGGAACCCTCCATAGTTTCTTATTTGAGTTTTTGTAGTTTCACTTGTTACAGATAATTGAGTTTCAAAGTAGGAACACCCAATATCCAGGGGCCTCTGATGGATGCCTTATACAGCTGAGTAGTAAATGTATTAAATTTTTAACTCTGTATGCATATGTTTTTCTTTCGAGCACTGTGATCAGGATTTCAAATGAAGGAAAATCCAACTTCTAAATTTCTTAGGGAAAATAAGATCTATATGGTTTTCTTTTTTAAAGACAGCCTTTTGTCACTCAGACCTGATTTTCTTTATGCTAGTTATTTTTCTTAATATTATGCCACTGAAGGAGGCTGATATCTTTGAACATAGCTGAACTAATCATGGAAAATAATACAGAATAATTACAAAAGTTTCACATCACTGAAAGTGAGTATTACCCTTTTTTGATAATCAGTCAACTAAAATATGTTGGTTAAAGCTTACTGTTTAAAAGCTTTGTTTTTCAGATTTGAGTAGTCTACCTTGAAGTGAACAGTGAAAAGAAATAAGACAGACACAGGTGTGGTTTTTGGTGCCTCATGTTGGTACAGGGGGCAATCACTTCAAGACCAACAGCAGGTATTAGACTGGAGATCATATGGATATTTCTTCTGTCAGGTTGCACTGGGAATAGGAGTGAAGAAGATGCTGTGATGGTCTGGAAGGTGTGTATCTGAATGTTTAGGTATTAAAGGTGTCTTAAAATTGGTTGGATCAGATATATACACATAAGAGAGGCAAATCTCCTGAAAGTACCTCTGAAGATTGCTTTGTTGGTTGGAAGCAGTGCCGTTTAAACTGTTTATTCCACCACTTCTGGGGCAATTCATGCGGTTGGGGGTGGAGAAGGAGGTTAAAGGATTTTTGCAGATGTCTTGTCTCAAACCTATGTTCTGTCAAACAATAGCTGAAACTTCTTTGCTGTTTTCCGTTGTTAAAAAGAGGCAAAGGGCTCTCTAACTGAGCAAGCTAAGCTTCATCTTCACAATGTCAGAGCTCAAAGTATACTAACTCTCATAGTTGTCTCCAAATATGTGCCAAGTGTCTCGGATGATAGAACTAAAGCAACAGATCTAGGCCTGCAATTTTTTCCCTCAAAAAATTTAAGTAGACCACAACATATATTTTGTACACACTGGAAAAATATATTTGTTTCATATAGGTTGATCTATGCACTGTTATCTCAAAGACAAACTCATCAGCTATCAAGAAACAGACCAATGTGTGTCTTACACTGTGATGACTGTTAGGTAGAGGAATAGGAGTGTCATGGTTTTAGCTGGGATAGAGTTAATTTTCTTCACTCTAGCTGGTATAGTGCTGTGCTTTGAAATTAGCATGGAAAAAAAACCCGTTGAGATAACACACAGATGTTTTGGGCTGTTGCTGGGCAGTGCTTGTACTAGTCAAGGACATTTCTAGCTTCCCATGCTCTGCCGGGTACACAAGAAGCCGGGAGGGGAGGGGGCCCAGCTAAGAGAGCGGATTCAAACTGGCCAAAGGGATATTCCATATCATGTAACGTCATGCCCAGTAGGTTAACTGGGAGGAGCTGGCGGGGGGAGGAAGGAAGCAATCGCGGCTCGCAGAGGGGCAGCGTCGGTCGGCGGGTGGTGAGCGGTTGTATCGTTCGTGTTTCTGTGGTTTTTTTTCCCTTTTTTTCCTTTCCCTTCCTTTTCCATTTTATTATATTAACATTATTTTCATTATTATCATAATCATTATTATTATTATCATTTTATTGTAATCATTAAACTGTGCTTATCTCAACCCACAAGTTCTTTTGCTCGTCCAATTCTCTTCCCCAACCCACAGGGGTGGGGGGGGGAGTGAGCGAGCGGCTGCGTGGTGTTCAGTTGCCAGCTGAGGCTGAACCACGACAAGGAGACACCTGCCTTTTCCATGAATCAGACTGATGATCAGCAGAGTTTTGTTACAGATTTAATTAGTATATTAAGTATTTCATACCCACACCAAAGGAAAAGTTTTCTATCAGGTACATCTAAGTACTACAAGCCTAGTAAAATGCTAACAAGAAGGACAAGTAATTCCTATGATGCTCAAGGGTGTACAGAAATGTCACTTACCTCTTGCTACTGCTTTATGATCAGAGTTGTACCACAACGAGATCGGAGGGAAAGGAAGTTGGAGGGAACCTTACTCTATCTTCTGTGATACTATAATTTTAAAATAAGTTATGGAAGTGTGGTCAACATTTGGAAATGAAAAAAGGGAGAGGTTGTCCTTATCCTTTCTGAAGAAGTTTTCAGCTTCTCATATTAGATCGGCATGTGTTGGTAAAGCACAAACTGGTGTCAGTTAGACTTTAATTCATTGGTAGTAACATACGTATTTCACATCTCTGGCATGAAGCAGTCAGTTTAATTTTGTAGAGTATTACTATTTCAGCACTGATCATTGCTCAGTTATCCTAAACCAAACCCTAATATGTTGAATGGTTACACAATTCTGGAAGTATTCGCTGTAGAGCACTTTTGACCTCAGAGCAGCTTTTAACACACTCAGTTGCTGTACTGCTGGCCCAGTGTGATGTGTGAGACTGTGTTGATAACAGGCATGTTCTTACCAGAAGATGGAAAAAATGCTTATCAATAGGGAGGATGCTCTTTTAGAAATACAATGTTGGACGACAGCCTTATGAAGGGTAAGATACAGTGTAGTTGAGGACTGCAACAGACTATTTTTATAGTTCCTGTTTGGAAAGCGTTTTAACAAAGAAAGAAAAATAAAGTGGTGCATAAACAGAAGTATGAATGAACATTATACGAAGAGTATGTCAGCAATGTAAATATCAGCTAGGGTCAGGTTATCCTTGTCCAGGTTATGTGTACTTGGTTTTCTGTTTTTTTTTTTTTGTTGTTTTTTTTTTTTAATTGGGTTTTTTGTTTGTTTGGTTTGTTATGTTTTTTGTTTTTCCAGAAATATATACAATTTGCTGGAATTACTGGTCCATTTGGAATCTACTTTGGATATAAACCCGAACATTTTCAAAACATGGATTTGATTTGTTGGGTTATGAAAAAGCAACTCTATTAAGCCTTTTCCAACACACAATGAGTAATGGAAGAAAAAAGGAGAGGGAACTGTGGGAACAAATGAGGGCTCACGGGTTCAAGTTTTGTGTTCAGTCCTAATAAGTACACAAGTGTGAAGCCCAAACAGTAATTTTTTAGCATTCCAGATATTCAGGGCCTTCTAGGCTCTTAAAATGACAAATCCATTGGAAAATGGTGATACCACAGTGACAGATATTATTTGGAGATAAGCTTAGGACATTTTTTTGTTTTTTTCAATTTATCTTCATTGCTTAACACAATAACAAAATTAAAAAAATCAGTTTTCTGAGGCAACGTAACTCTCCACCTGAGAAAAAACATAATTTGTCCTTCTTTAATTCTTTCTGCAGCATTACTTATAGGTTGATTCTCTCTCCTTGAACAAAACTTTGCTGATGGTATTGTTTTCCTTATAATACACTTCACAGGAGTATTTGATATTACTTTTGTCAGGTAAATTTGGCCTGAGTTCAGAATTGTGCTGCAGTCTTTAAACTGACCTAGCAGCAGAGGTATAAACCTCAATTGTGATGCACTTAACCAAAAGTCCAGCTTATGTTGGTTGTTGTTTAACCTTTTCCATTTCTTTCTATTTTCAGGGATTTGATTCTACCTTCTATTACTGTTTGGGTTGGTGGTTTGTTTTGGCTTTTTGTTTTGCTGTTTTGGTTTTTTGTTTTGGGGTTGTTTTTTGTTGTTTGGGTGTTTGTTTTTAAATTTCTGCAATATCTAGAGGAAAAGGTCCTGTTGCATGCAAGGTCCTGTAGAAACATATACTTGACTGTTAAACTTCCTGGAGGAAGAACTGTCTCTTTCTGAAGAGTCTGTTATACATGGATGGGAAAATGGGGTCAAAAAGGATAAAACAAGTGTGCATTTCCTTTGCCTGACGATTTCATTCACTTTTACCCCATTCTCTGGAAGACTGAATTCCATTCAGCTTTTCTTTGCACCTCGTCTCCCTTTTTCTTGTACATACTCTCCCTCACCGGACCCTGCTGTACCTGATGCTGGGCACAGAGTCAGCGAGCTGTATTTCCTTCCCTTTCTCGCTGAGACTTGCTCTCCTGGCTGGGTGCCTCTCTTCCTATCAAACCACCTTTTTCTCATTTTTGGCTCTGTCCAGAGGATTTGATTACCAGATGAGTGCACTTATTTTCGCTCATCTAGCTGCATTTATGGCTGTGTGGCTGTAACCTCTGCATGTTTTTAAATGAAATGTTCTTCTTGGGTAGTGGCAGGGGACAGGGAAGAGGGAGGAAGGATTGTTCATTTGCTCTGTCTCAAGAGCGCACAGAGTTACATGGGACAGAACAATCCCTCTCTTTGTGGTAACCTTACTAAATGGTTGGATATGTATCTTTATTAATATAATACCATGACAGGCAGGTACAACCATTTCCAGACAATATGGTTCATTCAGTACTTGAACATTTATTGTACACAGTGGCTGATATGAGTATCATGGTGGATAAAGGCAATTATTGTTGCAGCACAAGATGGATCTAGGTTAGGTTTTTTTTTTTCCCTTTCATCTTCATTTTAAGTGAAAGCATTTCTGGCTCCCTATTAGACCGGCCATGTCAGGAAAAGTTGAGCGTTACACCTTCTCATCTAGTTTCCAGGTTTGCTAGAGTGTTATAATGAAATCTCTCAGAAGTTAATGTAGCACTTGAAACTGTGACACTATTCAGGGTCCTAGAAAATAATAAAGAATCATGTTCCAGAGGGTGTCATCAGTTATCAACGGCACAGTAAAAATTTAACAACAAGAATAGCGACACTATCCATGTACCTTGCACTTTGCTTCAGCTGGTTTGAGTTACTTTCAACACTAATGTAAGAGATTTAATAGCTGAAAGCATTTTGCTGCTTGTGGCATCTGTTAGAAATGTAATCTGGACTGCTGCAATGGAGGAACACCTGATCAAATTTTCAGTGACAAGAGACTGACTCTTTCAGTTTTGAAGTCAGCCTCGACTTTTCAGCATGAGAAAACAAAGATTAAGTAATTCCTCATTCGGTGTTCACAAACAGCAGGGTGTAGCTTTCTGAACAGTATTGGAGCAATGGGATGTGGCACTTCAGAGCACATGGTTTGTGGCCACGTGAGATGTGCAGTGTTTTGAAGCTGGGCTATGTAATTTTCCACACCAAAAGACTGCAAAGCATTTTTTTCTGATACACACATAAGACGTCAGATGACATATATGTCATACATGTCTACTGACAATAATTAAGGGAACGTAGTCACTTTTTTCTGTCAAAGTTTTGCAAGATTTGACTGCTGTCCATTACTTTATTTGCATTTGTCATGTTTAGTTGCTCTATTTTCCTGTAAATGGCAAAAATGTATCACATAAAGGAACTTTCTTGCCTGGTTTTAGCCAGCCACACTTGCATTTGAAGTACAACTTGGTGGCTGGTACTACAAATTAAAAGCTATATCCAACATCGTCTTTCTCCTTTTTGCACACGAATAATTTCTGGTACATTGAGTGGAGTGTGTAGGAGGAAAGAAAACATAAAAGAGCCAGAGTACTTTCAGAAAAAAAACCAAATAGTTATTACTTCAAGTTTCAGAATTTTGGGGAGGGAGGGAATTTTCCTTGCATTTGGAATAGCACATGTGGGAACGATCATGTCTAAACATTTTTTTTTTTTTAATACAAGTGTTTCTGTAGCAAATCTTATCATTTACTGTCTCGGTGTCCATGCATAACGTGCACATGGGAAACCATGTACCTTTACCAGACAGCAATACTCACTGGAGGTTTTTCAGTCTAACTTTCATCTTTTCCTTGCACGTAAACAAGTGTGTTTCTTGTTGCTGTGGATAAATATTATCATTCTTGCTATTTTTATTTGGAAATACGTAACAGGTTAGTGGTAAAACAAAATATTTTGCATGATGCAAATGACTGGCAAGATCAGATAAATTCATGGAAATTATTAGTTTTGGTTTCCTGCCACAAAAAAAAAAAGTTCATGATGATGCATAAATCCTGTACTCCTCAGTGGGTTTAGCATTTATTATTAGTTGGAAAGTGTGTTCGTATGAATGCCTGCAGCACCTGTGGTAAACAAGAAACCTGAAATCAACAGCGGTATTAGTGTTCCTTATTTAACACTACTGATACAGCTTGTCAAAGGCCATGGGATGTACTGTTTGGATTAATGCAGGTTGGCATGTGGAACATTTGTATCAAGCAGGGTAAAATCTTCTCCCTTGTGGTTAGGGGGAATTGAGTTTTGTCATCCAAGTTATAGGGGCCAGAATCAGACCTCTGCAGCCTCCAAAAAGCACGGTAAAAATAGAAGAAAGGAAGCAGAGGGCCAGGTGGATCAGAGCCCTTGAGAATTTTATTTCCCTCCATTACAGGAGGGAGAACACAGACAAATCTATGTGACACATTTATGGAAAGAAAGTATATGCTGTGTTTCTCATCACCTTTATATTGTTACAAAATATGTATGGAAGACTTGTGTAGATTTGGGTGATAAGCTAAATCTTCTTTGACCATGAGACAGTTCTCATCATTGTTCTGCCAAACAGAGCAAGGCCCTTACACCTGATGGTCTCTTTCTTGGGCGATTATGCTGAAAAAATGGGAGGATATGTAATGTCTGTCTCCTGTAAGGGGTTTGCATAAACCCTCTTGTCTTCCTGAGCATTCATGGTGTTAACTGAATCCTTATTGCCGAATGGATTTTTTTTTCTGCTCTTTTCCAGCTACCTCCAGAATGACTAACGCTAAATATTTCTTGCATGTCACATATGTATTGAAAGTTGCTCCTTTTTGATTTTTTTAATAATAAATTGCAAAATATTGTTTAAGGTAGGGGTAGAAACAGAATTCTGAGCACAAAAACCCCTGTCATATAAGGCTTTTACCAAAGTCCTAGCTTAAAGCTAAATTACAGGGTGTTGAAAAGGATACAAGTAACATGAGTTTGTTCCTGAATTTTCTGAATTTTTGTAAGAGTCTTCATACTTTTTTTCCCTAAGAATTTAGAAAATCTGAATATTTTAACTGGTGTGAAATGGAACTAAAGCCAAACATGTTAAGTTCTGTAGTGTTTTTGCTCATTTGAATGTTCTGGGCGGGCTGACACTTGAAGTGCACAGTGCACATAATTCTGTGCCTGCATTTTACCCAGCTATACAGTGATGGCATGAAGTGACATGTCAAATAAGCTTGAGAGCCCAGCAGGACAGGCAGGGTTGCCATCATATCAGAACCTCTATCCTGCCCCTGCTTCTCTTTAAACCTTTTATTAACCTCCCTGGCCAGAGACACAGGGGTAAAGACAAATTCAGAGCAGTTATGTCCTCCTACCAACACTGAGATGCATGTTTTCAAAGCACTGTAGAGCTAAATCCCTAAACATCCCCCACTGATATTAATGGGAGTCCCACAGCGAAATCTCTGAGTGTTTCCTTGAGCATGTAGTCATTACAACTTCCTCTCCTGCCCTCTATCTCCCACCTCTGTTTTCAAATAGAGGGCCAAGAGGTCTTTTTTGAAGCAAAACAATTGAACAAGGAAGCAGTTAATACAGGCATTGTGTTCTGTGTGACCTGTCTATGTAATTATGAAAGTCCTTGTGGTATGTGGCATCTTTCATTTGATGTGGGAGGGTATATCTTAAAGAGCTATGGCAAAGCAAGCTAATGGTGTCAGGAGCGTTCCCCCCTTACAGCCATGGGAGGGGAGCAGTCTGTTCTTGTATCATGCCTCAAATCCAGAAGACAAGTATTACTCAGAGAAAAGCAAAAGGTATTTTATAGACTGTAGGGTTAGCCCTCCTTTCATATATAGTTTTAGTGATTGCATTAAATTAATTCCAATATTTTAAGAAAAAATGTGGATAATGGGAAACCTTATTGCAGAATAATATTTTGTCAGCTTGCTACGAGAGTTGCATGCTTACAAGGTTGGGGATTTAGATAATTTACCTACTCAAATTTTCCTCCTTTGCTTTCTCACTGGTACTTACTGCAGCTGCAGGTGAGATAACATCTGTACTTTTTTTTTTTAATACAAAATATGTTCCATGTATGTTGTATTGCATACAAGTATAACGAAAGCTAACAAAAATGTAAAGTGTTTTAAGTTGGGCTAACACTGAATAGCATTATTAAGAGCTATTTATCTAATTCTTATATAGTGTAGATCAGGCTGATTCCTCTTTTTGCTCTAGATCTATCCACAGAAAGAAGAATTTAGGAGATGAATGTTTCATTTCTAGCCACTACCTTTTTAGCTTCATATCTCTGTATTAAAGTCCTATCTGTAAAGTTACAAAGTTAACGGCCATACCTTTCATGAGTATTTTGATTATAACTGTATTAATACTGGTGTAATACTCAACAAATATATCAAGTTATATTATTTATATAAATTTTTTTTCTGACTGGTTCCTTTTGCTTAGGGTCCTTGGAAATGGCTCCCAAGACTTATTTGGCGAAGTAGGAATAGAATAATGTTTTGAGGAACATTCGCAATGTGTTTTCCTAATTCAGTGTTTGCTCTCAACTCTTAGTTTTTCTTTTGCATGAAGAACTATTTCATCAGTCAGAATGAAGAAAGCAGCTTTGTCTCAAAATGATTCATGCTGGCCATATGTAGTCGCTCTGCACTCTTATTTCAGTCTCCCTAGGCTTTATTTATTCTTAGGACAAGTTACTGATGCTCAGGAATAGCTAGATTGGAAATTGCTTTTGAAGTATGCCACTGCTTGCATACTGGTTTGCATACTGCTTGCACACTGGTCCAGTGTCCCTCTAGGCAGGTTCCTGACTGCAGTAAGTGGCTGCAGTAGATGGGTCCCAGAGCAGGGTGTTACTGATCACGGGCACAGATCTGGGTTTCTCATGCAGTCTACCAAGTGCAGAATCAGTTTCTGATAACACTGTTGTTCATCAGGAGCCTTGCAGATTGACCACGTGGGCTGTGAAACTAGGGTGATAACTGTTGAAAATACCTCAGGTGATTGGTCATCCTTTTGCATAACTAACCTGGCTGTAGCAGCTTAGTTTTTCTAGCTAAATCCTTCAGAAGAGCAAGTAATGCAAGGTTAATAAAGAAACTACGTAAGCATGGCCGCTTTACTCTCAGATAAGTTAAAACAAAGAAACAAACTGTTTACAGTGTGGGGAACAGCAGATCATCCTGATTTTTACAGCTCTTGTTGCTTGGGCCAGAAACTCTGATGAGGCAGAGATTCCTCTGACTTTCTGCGCAGTCCCGAGGGTACAGGGAAACCTGAGCCCTTTCAAAGCAATCCTTGACCTCTTCCATCAGCTAGACCAGGGTGAGAAACTCAGCCACGTGCCTCTAGACCAGGGATTTCCAAGCCCTGTGTATAGAAGCCTGCTCACTAGAAGAACTGGGCCAGCATCTGAAGAGCAGCATCCCTCTGCTGGGAAGGACAGTGGGAGCCACACAGAACTAGTATCCTAGTTTTGTGTTCCCTTGTGCATTTCTTAAGTTACATGCCTTGCGCATTACAACTGAGGATGTACCAATTTTATCAAGGATAGACTTATCAAAGATTTCAGCATCACCTGGGTGTGTTAAATCAAGGAGCAGGCTATGATACAGACTGTGGCAGTGAACGTTGCAGGAAAGGTTGGTATTGCATGGAGTGCACAGTTTGACTTGGGAACAGTCCAAATCCTTTCCCAGTTATCAATACATTTCAAACAGCAGCTTGTACTGAATACACGCATATTTATACTAGGAAACCTGTAATTTATTAATCCTAGCTATTAAAGTAATACATAGGGTTCTTTGATTGATGTCTGGCTCTGCTTCCTAAGAATTATGCAAAGAGGTAAGACCTAATGTAATAGATATGCAAGTTTTCTCCTTAGTAAAAAGGAAGTGTTTAGGTGTCCTCACCTGGATATTCCCATGGCTATGGATCTGGGGTTGAGTCAGTCAACCTTTTTTGTCCTTTTCTGGTCAAGGTAGGCATTATTTTAACTGTTGTTCCTTTCTTGAGCAACACACTTGTTTGGAGGACTTCAAAAGGCTGTGGAGCACTGTTATTACCTGTCCATGCTCGAACTTGTGGGCTTGGGTAGGGCAGTGGCCAGTGGTGAAAGCTGTTTCTGCTGTTTCTGCCCTCAAAGGGTGGGTTGTCCTGCTCCTGCATTACACATTCATAACTAGGGCTAGTAACCTCTTAGATCACCCCAGCAACTAGTTGCTGGAGAAGTCAGAGGTTTTAAGCAGTTCTTGTAAGTTTTTCCTTCTACATCTCCAGCTTTGTGGAGGCAATACAGCAGCAGGAGTTTCTTGTGTCTGTATGCAGAAGGAATTTAAGTATTGGACAGAAAATAGCCTTTATACATGTTTCGTCTTGAAGGCTGACTGAGGATACCTGTCCATGGAAAACTAAAGCACTCTGTAGAGAAACCTGAGCTTGGGGTGAAAAGCCATAAGCAGTGCAGCTACTTCACAGCAGTGCTTCACACAGGCAAACTGGTCTATTTATGTTCATTGAAACACATTATCAGTCAAGGAAAAATGTGTGTGTGAACTGTTGAAGTTTTTCAGTCAAGAAAGAAGCAACACTCTGTGTACACCGGGTGCCGGTGCCCAGGGTCTGGCAGGGGCTGCAGGGCGGCCTCTGTGAGGAGAGGCTGGGGCTGCCCCGTGCCGGGCACAGCCGGTTCCAGCCGGCTCCAGCCCACCCACCCCAGGGCACAGCTGAGCCCCGTGGCCACGGTGGATGGCGGCGCCTCGGGGAGAGCCTGGGTAGGAAAGGGCAAAGAGCTGGACAGTCAGGGAGAGGAAGGGGGGGGAAATGTGAGAAACAGCCCTGGGAGCCCTGAGGGGGAGGAGAGGAGGGGGAGGAGGTGCTCCAGGCGCCCAAGCAGGGATCCCCCACAGCCCCTGGAGAGACCATGGTGGAGCAGGTATCCTCACTGCAGCCTGTGGAGGACCCCACACTGGAGCAGGTGGGTATTTCCTGAAGGAAACTGCAGCCCATGGAGAGCCCACACAGGAGCAGGTTTATCCTGAAGGGCTGGAGCCTGTGCGAAAGACCCACACTGGAGTAAGGGAAGACTATGAGGAGGAAGGAGTGGCAGAAAGGAGTTGTTATGGACTGACCACAACCCTGGTTCTTCACCCATTCTGTGCCACTGGGGGATGGCAATGAGTTAAATTACTTTTCCCCAAGTTGAATCTGTTTTGCCAGTGATGGAAATTGGTGAGTGATCTCCCCGTCTTTATCTTGACCCATGAACTTTTCCATCTTACTCTCCTCTGCTGTCCTGTTGAGGAGGGGGAGTGAGGGAGTGGCTGTGTGGCATCTGGCAGCCAGCCCCAATATCAGCCCACTACAATATAAAATACTGTCATAATGATATTGTACTGCAAATGGTGCCGAAGACTGCGTATCTTACTGTGGCACTGCATTTAGCAGTGTAGGCATGCCCAAGAGGGATGCCAGACGCTTGCTGCTGAGAGGATTTTGTAGACCGTGACTTCCTAAGAGAGAAAAAAAGATTAGACTGCTTCAAGATTAGTTTTGTATGAAAGGTGAAGGTAAACTCTGAGGGTGGGATACAGTATTCTAAAGCTAGGCACTGAGTGCCATTTAAAACACCAGTAGAAATCCAAGGCATTTCCATATGTTGGGCAGCCACCACACAGGACTCATGGTCTGCGGTCCTGGGAGGCCAGGTGGCACTAACTTGTTCAATACTAAACACAGACCGCCAAATCCTGCCCTGACTGCTAACTTACAAGGTGCAGTGCAAGTGTTATTTACTAAAGGATAGAGGTTTTCTGTGTTTTAGTGGAAGTGGTGGAACTTTCTTATGTAACATGTCAGAAGTACCTGCCAGTAGCCATCCTTCGTTGCCTTGCTGCTTTCATCAGTGGCACCCAGTAGCCCAGACTGACATTGCCTTCCCGAGAGATTTCACATGTGGACTGAGGGGACTGTCATCTTGCTCTTGACATCTTGTACTTAGTATTTAGACATCTTGTGCTTAGAGGACTTTCTAACTTTGCATTTTCTTTCAAATACAGTGATTGTTTTCTGTACTTGTGAAGAGTTAACCTGAGGTTACAAAACAGTTGACAGATAAGTGGAGTTACAGCTGGGTAGGTTTTCTGCTTGGCTGCTGGCTGCATGGTGTGCTGAAATATTACCCAAAATAGGCTCCATTGAATGTAGGCTCTTATGTTCACTGCAGATTAAGAAACTCCAAGTGTGTCCTAGATGCATATTTTTAATACAAAAAAAATCCTTGATTGTATAGATGGTTCTGTTCAGTCCTATTCACAGCAATGGTACCTCATCCTGAATAAGGAGACTAATAAAGTTGAAAATTATTATCTTTGTCTCTGGGTCCTGGTAATTCAAACATTCAACAGTACCATAGCATTTACCTGCCTTCAGCTAGACCCACTTACTCCACCTTGAGAGAAAACATTTGAAGTAGATCCGTCATTTAGTATGCAGTTGCTTTTGTACTTGTATCAAGTGACAAAACCCAGAGTGTTTGCTGCCAGAGTGTTTGAGGTTTACTTAATGCATGTGCAAGAAAAAGAAGGAAAACTATGTTAAATCAGCAATTCCGTTAACTCAGTTACAGCAACAGCTTACAGTAGGCTATGAAGATACAACAGGTCAAATACTCACATCCCATGTGACTTCGCCCAGAGTATCCTGTTCCCAAGTAAATGAGAGACAGGTAAGTGAAATTAGGTTTATGGTGGGTGGGGTACTGCAAGGTAAAAGTGCTTACAGCACTATAGCTACTGTGGAAAAATAGGCACTTAATCATATGTTTACATGCCTGTACAATCAGTTTAATTAAATTACTGGCAAAAGCGTATAATTCAATTTTTCCTCTCTAGAAGGACTAAGTAGAGCCTGAGGAAAGGATGAATTCTGAGTAAGAGGAGGATGCAACTGAGTAGGAAATGAGGGTAAAAATAACCCTAAGATAAGTTTCTTCAAGGGGTAAATGAAAATGAGTTTTTCACTAGAACTGCACGTGCATTTAACTGGCAAAGACTTTAGGCAAATGTTTTTTTATGTATTCTTAAAACAGATTCATTAAAAATTTTCCTAAATATGACTCCTCAGTGACATTTAAAAGGGACAGGCAATTTTACTTCCATTATTTTAAGTAATACATATTAAATATTAAAAAGTGGGGGAAAAAATCGCCAAAGAATGTGTGAAACGTTACAGGTAAACAGGTTATGATTTTACCCCAAAATAATGCACCTTTTTCTGCTTTTATTAATCAGGCTTTTAAAAGTGTAGACTGTCTTTATTGGGTATGTAGCCCAACAAAATTTCCTGGTAAATCTGAATTTAAAAAGGGAGAAAAAGTACTTTGTCTCACTATTACCATGTAAGGTTGTTTGGCTGGATATTTTAATGGAAGATACAATGGTGGAAATCCTTCAGTGAATTTTAATCTGTGTGTGTCCGTTGATGCCATAATGCCAGAGTAGTTTACAACTGAGCTGTTTAGGCCCTGGGCCATGAATTTCCAAGTTTCTAGCACTTTTCCAGATACAGATATTAGATACGGAGATTATTAGTTGGTAACTAAACTTCTTTTTAGTGAAACATTTTTTACAGACCTGATACTTTACCTCAACCCAAATACTAATTTCGTGTTGCCACAAATTTAAGTAGTAATATTAAAGGTACATTTTTCACCTCTCAAGGCATTGCTGTTTTTCCATTGAAGGTAACAAGTGCAAGGCTAGAAAGCTCTATTCCATCATCACAGTATTTGGGATTGTAAGAGTTACTAAAATGAAAAAGATCAGGACAATATTTGCATCAGGTCCTTTATGAAGGCAAAGTGTTTGGCATCTGCATCATATTAAGGCAGTTCAGTTAACAGGAGCTCCTGTAGCGTATAATTGAGCTGCAGGTTTCTGGCACTTCTGAAAGTCAGACTACCTGATTATTTAGGATCTTAAATTTCAGTTATGTGGTAATTTTCTGGAATGAAGTTTATAGCGGGACCAGAGTTTAAACATGGATGCCAGACCCTGAGCATTGTTTGAAAATTCAGACCATAATTCAGAAGCTGAAGATGTAGGAAGTATTTATGCCAAATATCATCATAACTAATGCTATTGACATAGTGTGGTGTATTCTGGGAATTTATAAGAACTTGAATAAAGGGCTGAGGCTGATAGGACTACATTCTATAAAAATACAAAACAAAAGATGATAGTCTGTAAAGAAAACAGCATTTGAAATTAAAGAAGGGTGTAGAAAACTGATGTGGTACATGATGCAGTTCTAGAATTAGAAGCCTTACTCTCAACATAGATATATTTTTAACTATTGTCGCTTTCATGTGATGGCAGGTGTAACAAATCAGATAATCTTTTTGCTGAAATTTCTCAACTTATGCTATTGTTACAAACATTTACTCTGCTGGAATGAGTTAAATAAAAAAAAAACACAAACCGCGCAGTTTGGTAGGGATTATAACATAAGACAAAAATCTGCCCACGTTTAGAGGTATGTGATTTCATTTACTTCAACACAGTGCTGGAAATTTGTCAGGTTCATTGCTACAAACAAGAAACATATTAATTTTTCTCTGTCAACAAGCACAGAACACAAAATTACATATTTTCTTAACCGCAAAACTACCTCAAATTATTCCATGAATACTTGGAGTTTTCAGATGTTATCCTTTAACAAAAGCTTCAAATTAGCACTGAGGTACTTGATGTTATGGAGTGGGGTTCTTGAAAAGAGGCCATGCCAAGGTTTTCAAAAGGTTCATACCTTAGAAATTATAGTACCATTCTGCTCTCTAAAGGCTTCCCTTAAAGGAATGAAGCTAATTTTTGTGCTATATGATGTCATACCCAGACATTTAAGTTAAAGGGAAAAATAAATAATTAGGTCATAGATTTGGGTTCTCTGGAGTTTGAATTTTAGGTAGAGACAAACACAAAGAAAGTATTTGGCAGCTTATTGTTTTGACAGAGACAGTAACAGTGGTCTGGTTGAAGAAATATGCTTTACTTAATATTAAAGGTTTTAAATTATTTTTTACTGTTTATTTTGCTTTTGCAAAAAATGTCTACTTTAGAGAACCAAAAGCATTTTCTTGTGATTATTTTTGAATATACATTCAACATCTTTGGTTAAATTTATAATGGTATGTTATAAAAAGTCTATCACCTTTTAAAATATATTTTTATAATGTAATATATGATATAATTTCTGTAATTACAAAAAAATGTTACTGCATGACTGCATTGAAGGACTGTGATTCAAAGAAATGTATAATATGCAAATGTAAAGAAAGAAAAAAAAGCTCTTTTTTGTTCTTTTGTGGTAGTATTGAATACAATGTTTTGTGAAAACTGATATACAACAAGGCCTGTCAAACATATGGCTATTGCATTAAAATTTTTCATTTCCCACTGGAAAATTAAGTATTTCCACCTTGCTATCTGTAGTATTATCTTTACCAAATGTAGGAAAAAGCACACATCTTCAGGTAATGTTATCTGGCTATTATAAAGAAATTCGGGCTGTTTTGAGTGGCAGCTAGTAGATAGATAAACATTTAAAAATAATTATACTGAATGCATAGAAGGGACAAGGTTACAGTAAGCATAACGTGGTTTTTTTAATTTATTTATATGAAATTGTTACAAAAATCAACACGCACTGTGCTTACAACACCACCTGAATTATCTTTCCTCTGGTGATTTTTTATTTCTTGAAAAAAACAGTAGAACCTGGAAGTCACTCAGAGGATATATTTTATCAGATTTGGAAAACATGCAGTTCTAATAAGTTGGGGAAAAGGATACTTATGATAATGAAGAACACCAGCTTTCCTGGGAAAGATATAGTTCCCTTACTCAGAGCAGGCATTAGAATGTGAAATCAAGATTTTTAAACATCAGATGGAATTTCTATTCGTTTCTGATTCATTACTATATTTGTGCATTCCTGGATGAATATGTCCTAAGCATCCGTAAACTGAAAATGGTCTCTAATGCAAAGGCAAAACTTGCAGAACATTGGGCACCAACTGGAAAATTATTATATTCCAGCTACCAGTGGATGATTCCTAATAACACAGATTTACTTTGCCTTCGTGTTCAGAATACTTACAAGATTTTGTAAGCCATCTACCGAGAATTTATAAATAGGAAATAAAATAACCCTCAAAAGCCAAACAACTACTTCTCCTTGTCGCCATATGCTGCATCTTTTCCCCCTAGGTTTTGTATACTCTGTGTGCTGAAGAATGGTGTCTTTTCTTTTCATGTTGCTCTGTCGGCGGTCATAACAGCTATTCTCTTCATGAATATGTAAATCCCATGCATAAAATCAGAAAAATTAGCATGGCGATTCCCATTATAGAATGTGCCCAATTATGTCTGTCTAATACGTGAATAGTGATGATTTAATCTTTTGACTATATGAGCGGATTCAGGTACTGTTACAAGAGATGGTGTAATTACAGAATACCCAAACACACAAGCTGGATGCGTGCACATGCTGGGCGATCATCGGGCTTTTAATAAGAACTGGGCATCTGATGCGTGGCTGTGATGGAGTGCATGCAGATTCATTTACAGGCGCTTACTCTGATGGTTAGTGACAAGGGAGAAAAATGCCCTAGGTCTGCAATATCCTTGCCCTTACTAACTGAGATCCATTTGCATTTAAAATTTTTTTTTTAGTTCCTACTGAATGTTTGCAATTAGAATGGAACGAATAAAAGTTTGGCTAAATAAAGGGAGAAAATGGTGACCGTATTTGCTAGGCGTCCTTAACTCATTTGGTGTATCAGGAATGGGTGTTTGAGGGGGGAGGAAGGACATGCAGAAAACAAAAACAAAAAGGCACCACCAGCAATTGATGCATTTTTGTATTTAAATAAGCAGGCGTGCTCATGCATATTTATATGACGTGCATGCCTATGCGCCGCTCTGAGCAGTGGCACTGCGGCTCGGCTGCAGTAATTAGGCTGATGTAATTATAGCAAAACAAAGCAAGCTTAGGCTGATTTTTTTTTTTTTTCATACAGTGGGAACATTAAAGACATATGCGTAATCCAGTGTACAAAAAATGAACCTGAACCGCTGTCAGAGGCTAGGAGGACAGTGTGGCCAGTGCACCTATTGTGTCACTGCTGTAGAAAGCAGCTTAGCGATTGGCCACTGTCTGCGGCACATAATACTGACTGGTTATAAAGGACTTGTCTAGAGGAAAGCCTGTAGGTACTCCATTGTCTGGCAAAGTTGATATGACTGCATTCTTTTTGCAGGGGGTCAGACAGCTGAACTGTAAAAGCTGCACAGATTTTTTTTTTCTTCTTCCTCTCTGTCTCTCTCTCTCTCTCTCTCTCTGTCTCTCTCTCTCTGTCTCTTCCATACAGCATTTTTCTTTCATGCCCTGTCTCAGTTTGCATAGTTAAAGAGAATGCTAATTAAGATCCCTTGTCTTAACCTGAAAATAATGACTCGGATGTAAATAGAAAACTGGCGATAGTTTAAAGTATTCTTGCGTAGAACCAAGATATCAGTTACCGTTCTAGGGGAAAAAACGAAGAGGTTTTTTTTTTAACCAAGGTAAACAAAGAAGAGTTGTTGCTTCTCTTTCTTCATTTCTTTCATTCTTTTGTTTTGTTTTTTTTTTTTTTTTAAACCAATTGCTATTGCAGGTCAGATAATGTTTTATTTCAGAAAGTGTGCTAGCTACATAATTTGAAAGTCCACAAATCAGTTGCAATTTAGTGCTTATTAATCCTTCTTAGGATGTAATTCGGTGAAAGAACTGCTTTAAAAAAATTCTTTTCTGTATTATAGACGGATCTAACAACGCAGTCTGGGCTCCGTGCCAAAGGCTGGTATTTCACAGCAGCGACCGCCTTACAGATGAGCTGTGGGAAGCAGGAGGGAGACTCTCTTAGGGTGCCACTACTATGGAGACACAGCTGGGCTGAACAAGATTTGCTTCAAACGACAACAAGAGAGACAGAAAGTGTCTGGTTCGACCGCTGCCCAAGCAGGCAGTAACCAGAAGAGCTAGCAGCCAATCCGGCCATGCTGCACTGTTCGAAACCAGCTCTACATCCCAGCCAATCAGTGACATCACTGGTGAGAAACTCATTTACATCATGCAGTAATGAACTTTGTTTAACGTATCCTTTTTTCTTTTCTTTTTTTTTTTCCTCACAGAGATTAGGTCTTCCATTAATTATTCTGCCAGCATAATTTGAATTGCTATGCAAAACGGTGGCTACATTTTTCCTGATTTTTTTTTTTTAACTGTGTGCTGTCTCTGCAGGTAACCATGGGCATTGTTCCATCTCTTTTTTTTTTCTGTTGGCCCCATAAAACCTTTAAAAGAGTCTTTTATTGTTAATACTGTGCATATATTTTACTTTCATGTATGTTTGTCTCCTTGTAGTCCTTACCTAATGTGGTACTGCTTCCTCCATTTATAGTGTGAGATTACCTTTAACCATCTTGGAAGGTAAAAAGGGTGTTGCTGCAGCATCGAGTTTGCATCTTTAGCTGCCATCACAGTCTAAGTACTTATTCTAAGGCTTCAGAAATAATTTCGCTGTGGCCGTTTTACATATCTGGCTTTCTCTTAAGGTTCTTACATGCATCTTTTACAACTGAGTGAAGTTCAGTACTGTTACATTTCATTCTTCACCACTTTCAGCCAAGATGTCATTTTATTAATGAGTAGAACTGAGATCATTTCTGAACAAATTTCACCCCCTTCCTTCTACCTCAGCACAATGCACCTGATTTGCATCCATTTACCAGAATAATTGAATACAAGAGCCAGTATGAAAGGAAGTCAAGGGAGAGCTTGCATACTGCTTCAGGGTATGTTGCAGCAAAGCGAAATATAGAATTTTTGTTTAGTTATTTCTCTTTTTACTTAGGATTTGCTTAATCTACACAGAAAAGATTAGATCTTAGCTTGAAAAACTATTATCTAGCCAGCTTTTCATATTGGGGAATAGGTTTGGTGGTTGGTTGTTTGGTTTTTTTTAAAATAATAAATATGCACATTTTCTTGAGATGTGTTCAATTATAAATGGAAAACATTTGGGCAAGCCAACATTGTGTTGAACATTTGGATTTAGTTCTTTGTGGGTAAAGTGATTTGTTGTGCGAACAATTTAAAACCAGCCCAGAATACTGTGGAATGCAGAGATTTCAGACCGCATAATCTAATGAGGCAAGGTTTTCCTCTTCAGTATTCAAATAGCTGAACAGAATCAGATATGAGACAAATTCAATATTGTGTTATTAAATTAAAGCTCTGTCTATTGCTAGTGGGCTTCAAGAGGTCAACAGTCTTTGGCAAAGCAAAATTTTATTTAAAGAAGTGTTCTTAAATAGAATTTTTCTTACAACGTGATAACTTTCCCCTCCACGCATGCAATAATGTACAATTTGTTTATGGAGCTTCAGTTATATATTGATCCTTGTAGTCACTTTGAAAATACAGAGGATTTAAACACTAAACCATAGCTCTTTCAATGCATGATGCATTCCATCATCCCATCATCAGTATTCTGTGTGCGGCTGTCCTGATTCAGCCACTAGCTCCCCTGCTGCAGATCCTGTAATTTGAATCATGCGTAATAATATATTATCCTACTGGGGACCTTCTTTCAGTAGGAGAGTGGTTTTATACCTTCTGCTATAAGAGAACTGTTGGCTCCTTGCCATCTCGTAGCCATTATTCACGGAGGCAATCAAGATAGTCTTCTTTAAGGAATAACATCTGCACAACTGCATGTGCCAGAAATATGCAGCCTCCCCTCACGTTATAAATTTGGTTTTCTTGCAAGCAGGAATATTTGAGAAAACTGGAGCATAAGAACCGGACAGGAATTCATCAAAAGTGTGTTGAATGTACCATGTGCCGAAATCCAGGCTGTGAGGACATTTGGAGTGGCTAACCGGGGCAGACGAGAAGAAAATAGAAGCTGGTGGCTGTTTTGCGGCACTTGCTAAACTTTTTCAAACTCAGGTTATTGGCTTAGCTGGTGATTAGTCCTATATTAAAAATGTGACATTTTCCTTGCTGACAAGGTAATTTTCTAGCTAATATGCTGATGCTATGTTGTCAGTTGGGACTGGAGCTGCATTTCCCAAGTTGAGAATCTGACATTATTTGATGCATTCAACAGGATGCATTATCAGTTAGTAGTGAATGCAAAACAGATACAAAAAGGCTAAGGTTGTAGAAAATATGGAAGCTTCACAATGAAGTAGCAAATCTCAGAAATGCAGAATCTGAGAACACTCTGAAAATACAAGGTTGTGAATTGAATCTGCTGGTAAAAGCTTTGTAGGGCATCTGAAGGCTAGTGAAAACAGCAGAGAAACCCCAGATCTGTGCAACTCATATCGTCTATAGAATGTGCACAGCTGCCACGTGTAGCGTATCTACCAACACTGTGGCCTACTATTTTCTTTTCTTTCCTTCACATGAAAATCATCCCTAAACCACAAACAAAACCCTCCGAGATCTTATTTTTACAAATTTTCGTTTTCTGTAAGTATATAGAGGTGTGGATTTTTTTCTTATATACGAGTGGTTTGACAATTCCTGTTAGCGATAGCAGAGTTGTTACTTTTGATTTAGGGAAAAGAGAGGGGAAATATTGGGGGGAAAGGGAAGAAAAGTCTGATTTAGCATGTTTATCTCATCTTGGAGCTTACATATAATTCATTGAATATGAATAACATTGAACATATTGAATAACAACAATACAACTTTAGTAACTAATCCTACACAAGCTGTGTTTATTACACTACTGTTGAGATGTATAGAGGTGGGGAGGAGTCATCTTGTTGTCATCATCTCCTGTTTTACCTTCTAGAAGAGAGAAATAAGATCCATAACCTAGCTGAAAATCAAAAGTGCTAATATTTAGGAGCAGATGTTCTTCTGAGACTAGAGGAATGATAGTTAAATAGGTCTCATCTGGTAGCTGACATTTTGTATTGGGTCTGGCTGGGATGGAGTTCACCTTCCCTGTGGCAGCCCTCATAGTGCTGTGCTTTGTACTGGTAGCTGGAAAGGTGTTGATAACACATCAGTGTTTTGGCTACTGCTGAGCAGTGCTCCCACAGCATCAGGGCCGTCTCTCCAGCATTCCTTCCCCTCACTGGGAGGCAGGGGGTGGGCAAGATCTTGGGAGGGGTCACAGCCAGGACAGCTGACCCAAACCGACCAAAGGGATGTTCCATACTGTACGACATCTGCTCAGCAATAAGAGCTAAGAGAAAGGAGGAAGGTGGGGGGACGTTTGTCCAGAGCAATGGCTACACGTACTGTGGCCTTGCTTCCTGGGAAGTGGCTGGGCATCGCCTGCTGATGGGAAGTACAGAATAAATCTTTTGTTTTAATTTGCTTCTCTGTGAGGCCTTTGCATTTGCTTTATTAAACTGCCTTTATCGCGACCCATGAGGGTTTTTTTTTTTTCTATTTTCTCCCTGCCCTGTCCTGCTGAGGAGTGGAGTGATAGAGTGGCTTGATGGGCGTCTGGCATCCAGACAAGGTTAACCCACCACACATGTAAAGAATCTTTTTAGAGAGAAGACATGACCTCAGCACCTGAATAATCTGTCATATTCCAAATACTGTACAAAAAAGATTGACATTCTTTAAAGAAACAAGGGAAATCCAGTAATGTGGCCCAGAAATCAACTATAGCTTAGACAAACAGGTTGGTGGTTACTGCTTACTGCCTGACTCATGTGAAGCTAGCAGTGAGGAAGAAAGCTTCATAGGCCAGTGATGCTCTGTGGAAGAACATCCTCGGTATAGTCCTTGAGTCTTCAACGCTAGGGATCAATAGGAAAAACAATACAAAAGAACATAATGATCTGATGGATCACAGGGAGACAAATCATCCTTATGATAGCTGAACTCTACTTTGAAATGAGGAAACAGAATAAGTAGAGCATGGCATTTGTCATAGTTCATCCTATTTAAAAGGAGAGTTATATCATTCTGGAGGATGAGCCAGCAAATAACAGCCACTGTTTCTTTTCTACTTCTGTGAACAAATACATTGTACTTGATTCTGTTCTTTTGTGCTAAAATGTCTGCTTTCTGATGAAAGTCTTAAAAAAAAGTCCATTCAATGTATTTCTTCTAACAAAAGCCTATTATTTCAATATTTGATATTTCCAGGTAGGACACCTATATGAAGAGGGTATAGACACTGAAATTTGTTTCCTGCCATTATGTATCTATAGAATTTTTGTGGCTCATTTATAATGAAAACAATGAGATTGGATGGCAGAGGTGACGCTAATGTGAATTTTTGCATTTAAATTGTTATGCCATATATAATTTTTTACAGTTTAAGACAATGTTCCTGTTTCCTCAAATAGTCAATTTTTAGTCAGATTCATTTGATCGATTCTTAGAATTAAGGGTGACAGTACTGGGAAAACACACTAAGAAACCAATAACTTCTAAGTTCTTCCTCCAAAAATAAAAAAAGTGACTGTGAGAAAGACAAATGTTTTTTTTTTGTTGATGACCCTTCAGGCACTACCCTTTAAAAGGCCTGTACATCCTGTCTTTTTGCACATGCTAAACTGAATTGTTTTTAATCCTAATGCATAAATCAAGATTAGAATACCCTACATATGTTTACCTAAGGACAGAGGATATTGAGCTATTAAACACACTAGCTTCTTTTATAATCAACAGTGAAATGGTAGAAAGCTATAAATATCTGCCTTGCTGAGTTTGGTCTAAAAATCTAGAATAGTGCATACGTATATATTTCACGTGGGCATATAAATGTTCTTTGAGTACAGAATGTTTATTATTCTGGTTTTAGCCAGTACTGAGATACATACTTGTCTAACACTGGTGGAAAGAGCTTATTTATGGGATACTTTAATACTGAATCAAAACACAATCTTAGGTAACAAGGTCAGTTACTATTTTACTGTGACACTTTAGCTTTCCTCACTTTAAATTATGCAGTGGGAAGTGGAGTGCGATGGCTATTCTCTGTATGAGAAAAAGCCTGGAAGTGACTGAAAACTCTTTTCTAGAAGTAAGTATAGAAAGAACAGTGAATAATAGGTAAAAGGAGCCATCAGTTGTTCAAGGTCAGTCCTATAATGACTTAAGGGTGATACCAGAAAAGGGGCTCTTTCTTGGCCTGAAAGGCTGCACTGGAATTTCTTTGTTTTACTGGTGGCTAATGGCAGTTGAGCAGTGTGTGTTGGACTACGTCAGCCTGAAGGCCATCAGACAGGGGCTTTGGTGTGCAAGGTGGTAAACTGCTGACTTCTATGGTTGTGTTTTTATTTCTTCTTACAGTTGTTTTCATTTTTCATGTTAGAAGTCAATGTTGTATTGTGCTTAGTTAATATTTTGGAATCCTGATGTGTTTTGTTAAAGCATCTATAATTTTTTGGTTTATTCCTGCATTTAAATGAAAGAAAAAATATCCTGCTATTAGGAAATCCTTCACCCAATAAATTTAGGACAATTGTGTTCACTGAGAGAAACTGAGCTCTGTGTTACTATCCAGGATCTATAAAATTAGGTGCTGATACTTTGTTATAAAAACTGTCACTTAACATTGTTGGGAAGTGTCTTTAGGAGGATTAAAGAAGTCATACATTGGACTGAAAATTGTGAGAGAATACCATGATTTTATAACATCTTATGATTAGCTTATGACCTCATTTGAGTTCATTAAGAAATTAAAACTATCTCTGAAGGGCAAATTTAGAAAAATATCTTTGCCAAATTCTTAGGTTAGAAGGCTGGACTGGGGGTGGAGGGTGTTGGATTTCTTCTAACATGAATAAACTAGTCCAAAAGGCCCAATGACATAGACATTTTAAAAAGCCTTAGATTGGCAAGATAATTATTAAAGAATATTCAGATAATCTCAGGCAATGTATAACCATAAAAAGGGGTAGAAATAAACTAGGAGTAGCATGTGCAGAATGGTACAGTTCTGATTAGATATTAGCTGTAGCATGAACCAAGCTGTAGCGGAACAGGCTTGCTTTGTTAACAAGGTATGAGCTAATTTACCTTTGCATCTAGCCTAATTAGCTGAGATAGATCCCTAGTGTAGTTAAGATAAATTCATTTCACCAGATAGATGGCTCTGCATTATGCAATATATATCCAAAATGGCTAACTAGAAGGTCACAAAAGCCATGTGAGCCAAAATTAGCTTGAAAGTTGAGAACCAACCCTCATAGTTTCCAAGCTACCATCAAAGTGATTGGAACTGGAATGAACTTTCTTCATGAAAGGCCGTATTTCATAATTACTTTGTATGACATGCACAGACTTCCCATACTGGCTGGCAGTGTCCTTATTGTGGCAGAGTATAAATTTTTGTGCAGAACTGTACTTGTAAAAAGACAAGTGGAAGGCTTTAACTTTCAGGGCAGAAAGCTTGAAATTGAATCACTGGGGAGCTTGACCTTACTGCAAGAGGCTATGAGTGTAATGTCAGTGTTCTGAAATTTATTGCTAAACACATGAAAAGCTATTTTTACACTAGTTGAATCCCTACTGTTGAGTATTTTCACTCCTGGAAAGAAGTTTAATAAGTATGTATGGAGCTGGAAAAATTTTCAGATCACAACCTGCTCAGTATCAGACAAAGTGTAATCAAGTCTTCTTGTCCACTGCAAAGAGAAATGGGTATTTTTTGTCTCTAGAGCTGTTCATCTGTTGGTGGTTTGGACGACTCTGAGAGGGGCAGGAAGCTTTGGGCTGAGGCAGCAATATGAGGATGACTGACCTCTAATATAGGGGTTGTGTACCAAGGAAGCAAGGCTTGCCTGCTTCTGTTGTTAGTTAGCTGCTTCATCATTAGGATTTAACTTTGCCTGGACACTTAAGAAATCTAGGGGATTATTCTTTTATATTCATCATAAAGGAGATATAGATTTAGGGGCTGTCTGTTACTAGTTTTCTCAAAGGCTTTGAACAGAGGCCAAATGGCAATAAGAAACATATTTAAAACATTTTGGACTTTCCAGGGAAGGTGGAGTGGTGTTTGGTCCTGCTAGGGTTGATATGAAGAGAAGCCTATAAGGCCTGTCCTGAAAAACACACTGTAGCTAATTTATGACCGTTTTAGTGCATCTGATCTAGTGTGAAGAATCTGGAATGTTTTGCAGCTGGTAGAATGGGTTGGGAATTTATAATTGTGTTGGTTGCCCAGTGAAAATTACTGTTTCTGTAAAATCTGAGCTAGCTTTGCTAATGTTTGTTACTAAGAATTTTCAAGTTTAAAACAGATAATGAATGGAAAAATAATATTCCACTGCAGGTCAAGTCACTTCAAAACCAATAAAGATCACCTAATGAATAATTTGCTTTTGAGTTGGTCTGACAAAACTGCATGTAGCACATTCCACTTTAGCATGTCATCTTATCAGAATGGTAGTTGGGCTTCTTTTCTTTTTGATGGTTCCTGCTCAAAACAAACAACAGGAGATATCTTCATACACACACACAAGATGGTGCTACGGATTTCTTCACTGTGGGATGCTCCTGACTCAAAAAAATTACCTTTATTCAAAGAGCATTCAGTCAAATTAATGGATGAAAGATCCATAAAGAACTGTTGAACACATTGACTTTACCTCTAACTCACGAAATCCTTGAGATGTGAATTGTTGAAGGCTAGGAAGTTATAAAAGGAAAATATCTCTACGTGTTTGTGTGCCCTTACTCTTTTCTCTTAGGCATCTGCTATCAGAGACAGGATACTGGACTCTGATGTGTCATAGTACATGCATTACTAGGTTCCCTGAGGTGCTAAGTATAATGCCATTCAAATTTTCCTCAGTGCTGTGTACAGGAATCAATTGATTTTAGCTATAGTAAACAAAATATAGTTGAGCAGATGATATATGCACAAAAATGAAAACAGCAGGCCACTAAATTGTTTTTTTGAGGTATTACATTGTGATAACAAAAGATAGAGGAATTCTGATGGTGCGTGAAATACAGCATGTTGAAATTGACTGTAGTCAATTGAAACAAGATATTTTGATTTTTGGAATGTTCAGAGAGGTTTACCATTTCTCAGCAAAGTTGAAATATTTCTGAATTTTTAAATTCTTTTGGAATGTCCCATTCAACATAAAATTTTGAAATTGCTATACTTGGACCATCTTTGTGATGAACAGGAATCTCAAATGGTGAAACATCTTGCTACATGAAAATTTCATACTTTGGTAATTTCCAGCAAGCTGCTGTATTAGGCTGTAAGGCTGTGTTTCCCTTTCCTATTAACTGAAGGATGCTGTCCTGACCTGAAGCCTGCCCACAAACTACCTATGAAATAACCACTGTGTGTGTGGAATAGCTTCTTCTTAGATTCCTATTAATTTCTCACATGAAATTTATGTTCTGTGGCTGTTTCCTGTAAGTCACTTAAATTAGTCTACGATTTTTTGTGAGAGGCAGTTATAGTGGTTTGAATCTTTCAAGTTATTAGGATATGGTTCATGGTAGTACATACAACATCTTGAAAATTATGTAGATTTACTGTCCATGCAGAATGGGCTAAGTACATGTAAATGTACATATTTTCAGTAAAAGCACTCATTGTTAAACCAGCTGCTTTAATTTGTCTACAAAACTGAAATTATTTCCTTTTGTTTCTTGTCCTGCAAAATATGGACATAGAATTACGACTATGATAATGATGACTGCCATGCTGAAAATAAATATTTACATTGTAAATAGCACCCAAGCACTAGTTAAAGCTGAAAACAAGACTATAAGGAATTGACAATCTGTTGGTGTTTTGTAATAAAATATATTTCCGTTTGAGTCACTGAACAGCAACTGAGTGCTAAGCATTGTTTCTACAATTTTTAGAAAGTTACAATGATCACAAAGACCTGGAAAATTCTGGGGTTTAATGCTTCTGTGGAAATATTTCTAAGTAGTTAAGACAGTGTCACTGTAAAAAATTATAATAATTTCATTTGTAAGGTTTTTTGCGAGTTCTTTTTGAAGACACTGGGTGGTTCTGTTTTCAATTCAGATTTGTGAGCCAGCTTGGGAGCAACATCAACATGACTGTTGGTGTGAAAGCAAACCATTATGTTGACATAGTTGCATAATTTTAGTATACCTATTAATTTTCTGGCTTGTATGTGGAACTATATTTATGTATTTTCAAAAAGTTTTGGCTTAGCTGACTAGATAAAGACCCGTCCCACAGTTGCGTTTTCCTATGCCATTTTGATACGTATCTGAAATAGCCCGTGATCTTATTGCATTACCAGTCGTTTTCCCCATAGGGGGCTGCCATAATCACCTGTTCCTTATTGGCCTATATAGATGTTGTGAGCTATTTGGGGCAAAAGTTGCCTTGCTATGACATGTGCTGGTTCAGGGCCCAGTACAGGGAGGCCAGTGGAGCATCCAGGGATTCACACTGTGGCAGTCACAGCTGCGGTGTCAAAAGAAATGGGCATGCTAGGTGGAGAAATGTAGTAAAGAAGGCTATTTTCAAAAATCTGTCTGCTTTCTTTGGTGCTTCTGGCAGACGGCCTTTTAGAAACATGGCTATGATAGGCTGTGCAGAGACAGCCTGAAATGCCAGCCCCAACAAGGGCTGAACCATTATTTATACTCTGATACCTTCCCCTTGCCTGAAGTCAGAAGTCTGCAGTTACCCATGAACAAGCGATGGAGTAGGGTGGGTATGTATGTGAGACATCATGTCACTGGCAACTCTAGGTATGGGATAAACGACTAGTATTTACCTTCTTCCTTCACTTACCTGTTCAGTCTCCCTTTTGATTAGCATTGTTTCTTTTACAACAGTGTCTGTGGAAAACAGAAGTTTATGTCTTCATTAAAATGTATCTCTGAGAGAGACGTAGGTACAAATTTTGTGCACTGCGTAACCAGTCGCCTCATATTCCTAATAGTTAGGCTCTCATAACTGGTAGCTACATTATTTGTTTTCTCTCATTTCTTTTCACATTACCTGTATTGCTTATTATCAATGTGACTTATTAAAATTTTCCAAAGACGACTTGGTAGCTCCTCTTGTCTTCCTACCAGTGCAGTTATTATTTTAATCTTAATATTCATGATAACAATCAGAGCAATTTTTTGATGGCTCTGGAGGCCTAATCACAATCAGCAGCTGGTGTTACACAACAATTACAAGGACACAAATCCTGTCCAAATGACCAAAAAAAAAAAGAAAAGAAAAAGAAAGAAACAAAAGCAATGCAGTATAGCTTATATCAGAATAACATACAGTGGTCTTATTGTTTATTGTTGCTGCAAACTCTATCAGTTTCAGTACATAAATCCCACTTTATTTCTTTAAAATGTAGACATTCTTATGTTGTTCAACATTAGCATCATACAAGAACACATAGATTCTTCTACGCAATAGTGTTAATAAAAAGTATGTTGGCACCATGTTCAGATTATACATAACTAAAGTTGGTATCTCCCACTTGTCTCTGTAAGTGGTGTTATTTTGCTCTATTCAAGAATTTTTCTAAACAGAGTTAATCACGCATTGCCTAAGTGCAAGCATATAAATCAAGGATGTTTAGCTTTGGCTCGCAGTGCTGAAGGAGACAGAATCACCTGCCTGATCAGACATCTGCCTGTTCATTTGGACTCATATTTTCTGACCTGTGTCAGTAAGGTGTACTCTAAAAAGTGGTACAAATATATAACAAGCATCAGAGTACTTTGAAGACTTCAGTCAGTGACAAATAAACAAATGCATCCTGCACCATGTTTGGAAAAGGTAGAGTCATAGGAGGGAGTGAAAAATACAGAACTGATTTCTAAGGATTTAGCTGTTGAGATAATCCATTTATCAGTTCTTTTCCAACTTTTGTATATAGCTGGTGAATTAGACAATTTGCTCTCCCTCTGTTCTGCACTCAGCATATTTTAAACTTTGATAGCAGAAAGTTTATTTCACACTGTACTTAAAACGGTTTAGCCCATTGGTTCTGTCCTCCCTATTTTACTTGGTGGATAATTTCAGCAAGTCTCTCAGCGTGTGTTTTCACTTTGATCATGCCCTTTCCATCCAGTTCAAGGGAATTAGATGGGTTCTCAAGGGAGCTAAAGTAACTCTTCAGATTGGTTTTGTTGAGGTTATTCATTCATTGGTGAAAAAATGGAACACCAACCAAGAAATATAGGAGCATACTTGGATTCCTTTTCCACCAGGATAATCCTTGAAAACAAAGCTTTGTATGATGTATATTCATGCAGAATCACAGGACTAAGGGCACCTGGTAAGCAACAGGCAGCAAGTCATTTCAGCAAGAAGTTTATTTGCTATAGGCAGAGATCCTGTGAATTGCTTACTAAATACGAAGCAGTTTATTTAGCGGCCTCCAAGGAAATGTTTGAGAGAAAGAGGAGTTTGTCCCAAGTCAGTTAGAAAAGGTGTGATTTTTTTCATCTCTTTGACCTGACTGTCTGAAGCATCAGCAGCCTCTTCCAATATACACACAAACCTCAGTGTTAGATGTTTTCTCCAGCACCTGCATTAAGTTCTGTTGAGCTATTTCTCCCGTTAAACTTGCAAGGATTCACACTCCTCATGTTTACTGTACAGAAATGTGCTTCCAGCTTCTATAGCTTACCCTCTTTTGGTAGTTGAAATATTCCATGGTGCATAGACAATGTTAATGTTTGCTCTTCACTACTTAACCCTGACATGCATTTTAAGCTATTGTTTGTCCTGTGCATTTTTTGCCAGATGCTAAAAATCCTGATAAAATTGTATGTCTAGAATCTTTGAAAAATAATGAATGAAAGTGCAATTGTAGCGGTGTGCTTTCCCATTGTATGTAGATAAAACCATACGACTTAAAGGACTTACAAGGTTTCATTTGGTTGCACAGAATGCACTTGCATGATAAAGAACAAGCTTTGTGTTCACATTTATTAAAAGACGTAACATATATGTTATTCATTAATAGCCACTCCGTCTCCTGCTTCTCTGAATGATGAGTCAGTTGATCTGCACCCTTTCTGTCCAAGTTTGGGGCTTTTGGGGTCTTGGAGAATGAAACATTCTTTAGAGGAATTGCCTCAGTCTTGTTTTCAACTGCTTCCTTGTCAACCCTCTGCTTTGCAACGGTGTTTGAAAAAGTTGTTCCATTTGTGTGATAGCGTCAAATGTATTCAGTGACCATTTATTATAGCAATGTGTGACAGACATCTGTTAGAAAGAAGAAACTAGTGCATTTTGCTAAATTAGCTATTGAATTTGCCTGGTCCAATCAGACAGGAGGTTTCAATATCACTTGTGAGACTGCTGGGAAGTGCTATTTAGAAAAAAAAAAACACACTCATTTTCTCAGAGCATATGTGGCTATACGTTATCTTTATAACAGCACCTAAATGCATTAATGACTTTCACAGATGAGTTTAGGTCTCCAGTGTTATTACAAAAGATAATGCAGTTTGGTAGCTGTTCCCTGGTGGGTTTCCCTGTTCAGAGATGAATTTTGGAGATACCATCAGGTATTTCTACCTTCTATCACAGGAAGATTGCTGTTTTTGCTTGTGCTTCTTGCGTGTCTTGTGCGTTCTCTTTATTAATTTTGTGTTTTTATTGAATTTACTGTTATGGATAGTCGGTGAATAAGAGCTAACCTCTAACAGTGTTACAACTGTGTCTCCATGTAGGTTTTTATGGCTGCATAAAGAAATATATTGTGTATAGCTTATACGTTAAAAATTACAGTATATTGAAGAAGGATACTTGAAATATTATATTTTTTCTGTGTATGTGGTTTAAATAGTAATGTTTAATAATCTTTAAGAAAATAACAGGTGAAGCAGGATCTGGTGCTGAAGGTAGCAAATTTGCTAAAAGTAGTAGTTCTGTTGTGCATACAGGGTGAGGGTGTGTTGTTACGGGAATTAGTCAACAGTTCTGTGGGTTTGGGGTTTTTTTTGAGTGAATATAATCTAGGGAAGCAGTTTAAACTTGACTTGTGAGGAGGAACAAGGTACAAATGGATAGTGAGTGAAGACCTGCATTGGTACGGTACAAAAACCTAATCAGACTAATATGTGCCATGGATGCTTTGTATAAGTTTGATGTGATGCTAAGAAATTCTTAGCTTTCATTTCCTGATTTGCTTGGTAGTACATTGCACTGTCTTGAATTTTCTGTGAACATAGTCCTTGGAACCTTTCACACCAGCATTTTCCTGGGCTGTGTTGGCCTTGAAAGACTCCTTGAAATTTTCAGGAGCATTTGAAAATCTTCCAGCCTGAATGAAAACACTGTTATTTATAGACAGCTTATTGAAAAACTAAAAAAGTATGCACTATGATGAGCTACAAGAACTAGCTGAAAAAATGCTTAAAGAAAATAATAAAATATAAATGCCAGAACAATGCCTCTGTGCGACTTGCTCTGCTTTTCCCTTCCAAAAGGAAAGAATCAAATTAAAATCCTGCTCCAAAAGCTCTTCAACTTTTAATGACAATTTTTGGCCCTAATAAAAATGTTTAGTTATTTTATAGTTTTCAGGTAGAAAAGTAAAATGTATTTTTACTAGAGGTACACTTTAATTGTCATGTTTCTTATTTCAGCTTTTCTATTTTCAGTCAGAAGTGGAGTCCGAGTGTTTTGTCCAGCTCTGTTCTTTGGAGATTAAAATATGAAGGCAATTCTAGCACATATCAGAATTTTTTTGCATTGGGATGATATAGGAGATTTACTGCTACATAATATCTTGTCTTTGTGACTAGTATCTCAGTGTGAACTGGGGCTCAAAGTGATATATTCCTTCAGAAAAGGTGGGAAGTATTCCTCTGATGGTACTGTGCAATGTTTCAAGATGAAGCACGAATAATTATAATGGGTTATTGATCATAGAAATATTGGGAAAGGTGGCTGAGCCTATGTAAGCCTTTGCGTAGTCCTACAGAGTGTATGTGTGGCTGTGTAACTAAGGTTTTTCTGGGGGGTTGTTTCTAAGGTTAAACGCCTTTAGCAAGGTGGACCGGGGGGGTAACAGAACCCGTGTCCATGAGGCAGTTTCAGCTACAAAGGTATATAGAAAAGCACTGTAACAAAAGAGATGAACTCCAGGGCCTCCTCTACACATAGGTCTGTCACAGACAGACTTGTGAATTAAAGGATTGCTGTATGTGGAAGTAATGTCATTTTTATGGAAGAACTTTGACTCCTAGCTTCCTTGTTCTTCCCGTTTTACTGTTGAGTGGCCTGGGAAAACACAATGTTCACACTTACATTGAATCCCTTTTGGAAAGTTCAGCATAACTATAAAGCAGCTTTTGACTAGTGAAAACAAATTGTGTTTCTCATATAAGAGAGTGAAGCTCACAGAAGAGAATGAAGGTCAAAAGGTAAATTCAACTTCCTGCGGCAAATGTTTTTTGATCTGATTGCTGTTTAGGAGGCGAGCACAGCTTTCCCTTGCAGTGCATGTCGAAGCAAGAGATGCCATCTAGCTAAAAATATCCATAAAACCTTCACCAATATGCTTTTACTTTCTTACTATTTTTTGTGCTTTGTTTGTATTTGAAATTTTCTGTGAACGGATCACTTCTATATTGTACAGCAAAAAATGGAAAAGGGATGTGAAAAGAGAAATGAAGAAACATGATTTGACAGGAAAACTATTACTCAGTGACAAAGAAAAAGGGTTTGGGAAGAAGTTGAAAAGAAAAATATCCACCAGAAATCAGAGATACTAGCAAAGAAATAGTGTCAGAGTTGAAAGTAGTAAAATTATTAATTTCCATTGTTTTGAAAGTTGTTTCCATTGATTTAATCATAAGCTCTCCTAATGGATTTTGATTCTGCTGTTTTCACTACAGTCTCTGGCTCTAATTAAAACATGGAGATCTGATTGCAGAACCTGATTGTTACCTTGAAGCTGTTCTTCTGGACTCTGTTAATGGTTTGTCAAAACCTTTAGTATGCTGAACTTTGCAAGAAATCTAGGGAGAAGCAGTTTCTTGTTATGGGATTTTGGCATCTGTTTTTCATACTCAGGAGCAAAAAGTGCTGAGACCATGAAAAGAAGCTGGCAATCAGGTTAGGTAAATGGGAGGGAGACACATTTTTCTTATACAGCGAACATCCCTCTTTTCCCCTGTGCAAGACATGCAAATGTTACTGGCTATAAAATGTATGTTTCAGCAAAGCACCCATGGACTCCGTGTCTCTGGGGGCACAAAATTACCTTCTTTATGTTATACAGGTGGTTCCTTCATCAGTGTGAGTTCATATCATTCAGCAAGCAAATGTGGGAACTTTGAGCTGTCTGTGCTCTATTACTGCGTTGATGGAGAAAATACTCATCCTTCACAGACTATTAGAGTGAAACTAATTATTATTCTTAAAGGGTAATTTGGGGGAGTCTTTGTTTTGTTGTAGAGGGTCATGCCTCGGAAAAGACTTAACAGGAAAAAAAAAAGAAGAGAGAGAGAAAAAGGAACAGAAGAGGGAGGGAGATGAAGTGGTGGCTTTAGACCAAAAATGCTATTACTTTATCCTTTCTTCTCAAGATAAGTGACTGCATAAATACTATTTATTTTCCAGAATAGAAATCACAGAATGAATTGGCTCTTATTTTTTTTTCAGTGTGAATCTAACCACTTTAATGATACTGTGCCTTTCCTGGCTGTATCCAGAGTTGGTTTTAATTGCTATTACTGTTTTTAATTACTGATTCCACTTTTATTTGTTGAAGTCACAGATTTTTTGTATTTATCAATGAAAGGGTGCGTGAAGAGATCATGGCAGAATTAAGCAATTAAACTCCTAGTCTCAATTAAATGAAACAATGCACGTCTTGTCACTAAAACTGTTTCTTTTCTCCTCTTTAATTTGCTGTACCTAATTAATTATAAAGTACAGGCAATAAAAATCCCCAGCTTTTATTATTAAGCTTTGTTATTTAAGGCCTTACTCCGCCACTTCATTTCACTTTGAACAGTGCCTTTACATGCAAGTAATTCTACTGTTGCAGTGATTGGGATTACTTATATGGCAAGAAAGTACTCAGGGAATGAGGATGTTAGTCTCCAGACTTGAGTAATGAGATGAGGTGCTTTGAAAATGTTTAAGTAGGTGGGTAGGGTTGCAAAGATTTTACAGATGTATCGTGGAGAAGTTAAAGCACTCATTATGTGAAAAGCAAAAGATGAGTGCCTTCAGCTTAGAAAGGCAACGTGTTACCCATTCTTGAATGCTTCCAGCATTGGTCTTGCTCTGTTTGTTCTGAAGTGGAAATCCAGCTGATGATCACTGAAATCGAATAAGCTGTCCTTCTTTTCACAGTCATAGCATATTGAATACATTATGGAAAAACTGTTATGACAGTTGTATTCAACTGTTACATTTTTGGAAAACGGAACATCTCATTCTTCTGTCCTTTTTCATGTGTGCCCATAGGCAGACATGTCATTTCACTTACTTGAACTGCCTCATACTTCCGTTATCCATTCAAGTTTAACTGGCTGCCTGAAACTTTCACTGCTAATGATGGCTATTTGAAATGTGATGGACTGATAATTGGAGTTGTGCAGGCAATGTTCCCTTTTAAATCTAAGGCAAGCTTGGTCAAATTTTAGCAGTCTTCTGCCACACCTACTAGCTGTGTAAGGCTTTGATTTAGGCTCTGTCAGAGGTGGCTGAGTGTTTTCAGTTTGCTTTGGTTTCTTTCAGAGCCTTTGGCACAATTCTTGATTTCTTGGATTTTCCGTAGCACCATCTTTCTAAAAACACCTTAGTAGCTCTTGAAATATGTGCTCAGATTATTGTCCTTTCTAGCTTTGAATTTAATTTGTGGTGCAAAGTGGTAAAAATACAGACCATTATTGTTAAGATTTGATAGCAATGTAGAAATCTCTCCCAGATCTGTGGCAATTTAAGCTCAATCTATGGGGGTAATGTTGCTATTTTCACCAGGTTTCCTGGGGATTCGTTATAGGAAAAGAAATCCAACTTTATATGCAAGTCTGGTGATAGAATGACTTAAACATGTGCTGGAAAGGACTGTAACTAGTATGCCTGGAGGTATTCCCCTTGAGGTTCAGACTGCCCTACAGCTATCCTTGTTATTATATACCCTACCCTTAGGATTCCCATTTTCTTCTTTGGGTACAAAATCGAGTTAATTCATAGTCTTTCTGTTCACGCATAATCATGAAGTTTTGCAAATGAATTGTTACAAGGTGTGATAGGTCCTCAAAAAAGCACCGCATATATGAAAAGCAGTTTAGACATGCCTTCTTTAATTATATATGCAAGTAATACACATTGGAAGAACTGGCATCAAGTTCCTGATGGCATTTGAAGTGGCTCCTTCTATAGTCTCTTAAAGAATGGGAGAGTAAGATGGGTTTAAAATTGCATTAAAATTAGGGCTCACAGTTCCTAGCAGTCTCTGTCTTTAAAGAAATGGGCATATTGTATGTTTTTCTTGAAAACCAAAAGCAGGATATAGCAACTGTACTGTTAACACTTCCAAGAGAGTTGTTTAAAAAAAAAAAAAGGTAAGCAAAAGAATGAGCACATGCAATTTATTTTTTACAACAACGGGTGTGTGTGGTCCACTAAGAAAAAATAATATGCAAAATAATAAAACTAATAATAGTCAAGTTGGGTCTAGTGAAGGTATTGACATGTAGTCATCTTTCTACCTAACAGGGTGTTAGTAAGAGAAATTAATCTATGTTACTTTGACTTTTTCTAGTGTCACTGAAGGCTTTGTACGTAGGAATGTGTGCATATATCACATGGTTCTGTAACAGCTCCCTGTTGAATACCCAACCTTTTCAACAAACTGAATCCTTATATTCTAAAATTTTCTTTACATTGCAGTGACTGGGCCTCTTCCTTCTCTGAAAAAAATTCAGGTCAGGAGCTCTAAGCCTTTCACCTTTTTACAGGCTATGGAGGTGGTGTTGCTCTAGCTGAATAAACCAAGGTACCTGTACTTCACAACAACTAGGGTACCCTTTTTCTCAGCTTACAGGACAGTCTTAGTTTGAACTACCACATGTGGCTGAACCATAAATTAACAGGCAAGCAGACTTTTTTTTTTAATCACTTTTTATTTCAAACAATGTAAGAAATAGACTAAAGAAATAATTACATTTCCTCGCCTCGTTTCTTGACACCTCTCAGTGAAAAAGCCAGAGTTGCTTATGGCACCTAGAAGACTTCATTTCTCTTTATCAATGTCCTCTGGAATGCAGAGTTTCTCTTTTGTACCTGCAGTCATATTCCATCTGCTCTCTTTTTACGAAAAAGCAAATCATCGCTAAGCCTCGCTTTATAAATTCTAGTCATTTTTTGTTAGATGACCTTCTGACTGGTCTTATCAGATGATTAAAAAATCTGATGATTTTAATCAGATGATTAAAAAATTTTAATTTAAAAAATTAAAAACTCATCATCTAACACATTACTAGCTACCACTCTCGTGCAACAAGAATTGGGAATGCACACCATTACCCCTCATATCTCAAAGGATATTCAATAAATTATTCAAAGAAGCTTTTGTCCAAACAGCATTCACCAATATTTAATGTTCCTTAGCTTCCTACCCTGTCTTGTTTTTCCTGTGGATGGAAATCTTCTGTCGGTACGATGGGAAGTTCACAAAGACAACACAGAAGACAAATGTGTTCATTCCAAAAGGAGTTTGCAGTCAGATGCAGATACACAGAAATGATGTAGTCAGAAAAGTCAAGCTGTCATTAAGGAAACCTGTATGAGTATGTTGATCAGTAGATTTGGAGTACAGAGGAACTCAAGTATTTGAGTGAATTTTAATTTCTTCTGTTGCCAGCTCAGTCTGCGTACCAAAGAGCATCTTAAAGATGCCCAAATTTAGGGAGTAAACTCCTACAAACTGCCGTAGTTAACAGTTCCAAAGATTTCAGCCGTGACGAGCTCCATCGCAGTGTTCAGGTTGGTTTCTTTACCATTGAACTAGCAGCCCTTCTTGACACTGGTGTTCTGCAACGGTGAGGCTGCTTGTAAGCTCGTGTGGCCAGATGCACAGCAGTGGTGGGAGATCCCCTCCTGACAGTGCCATACAGATTGAGCAGACTGTGGAGCAGAGGCCACATCTGATGAATGAAGAACAACCTCTCCTTTTTCAGGTCAGAGGCTTGGGAAGATGCACAGTCTTGTAGCCTCACCTTGTTCTTACTGTAAAAAGATACGAACCTTAGCTCTTTTGGCATTGCAGGTAATATTCAAATGATCTGTGTAAAATATACCAACTAAATTGTGCTTTGAAATAACGAATAATGTGGATCAAATTAAATGAACTAGTCTAGAATAGGAGTTACTGCCAATGAATGTTCTCTGGCTTCTACATCTGATATTGAGACATAAATTGCAGTGAGTTTTTTTGGCAGTCGAGCCTTCCAATACATATATCTCAACCAGTCACTTTCCTGATTAACCTTCATTTGCTCAAGAGGAAGACTCCAACATTGCCCACCACTCAAACTGAATATTTCATATACTGATAGTAGAAGATATAACTACTAAATCTCTTCCACACTGACCATCAATCAGTGTCCTGGATAACTCTTGTCCTAAAACAATTACCCTTTTTATATACTACTCCTGTCTAAACAAGAACTCAAATGGAGAAGAATGTAATGCGCAATAAAGTCAGAAAGCTCGCAACACAATAAATCTGCTCTACAGATTATTTTCTGGCTTATTATGGAGTTGCACATGTGTCAAGGCATGACTTCTCACACAGTGCCGTCTAGAAAACTGAAGACTATTGTGATCTGTTTGAGACAGTTACATTTCTGTGATAACGTGTTTGTTGTTGTTTGAGTAAACGTCTGTAAATGTCAGGATTTAGGGTTTTTTGTAATTTCACTTTTCATCATTTCATTGTGTCTGTGTTCTTTAGATAAGAGAGTAGCTTTCCCAGTAGACCCAGAACTGAGGAAGCTCATGGTTTTGATACTGGCCATGAACCATGATAACACTACTATCCTCCCCCTCCACACCTTTTCCTTTGTTTTCCTGCACTTTTTTGCAGGTCTTGAACTTCGACAGCATTTGCTCCAGCACTTCTCATTTGGATCTGCATGACAGACTGTTTTTATTTCAATGCTGTTTTCTACTTCACTCAGCAGCTATGCACGTCCCCTTTCCAAGTCAGTGGATTGGAAAGGGCTTTCCATCAATGATTTATTTTCCAATTGCAACAATCCTGAAATGTGGAGAGATGAAACTGCATTTTCACATAATCTAGAAGGTTGCTAAAGAGACTGAAAGACTTTGCTCAGCATTCTCTTTTAAGCATATTTCTCTGTGATTGCTTCAGTCTTCCCCTGTTCACCGTGATAAGTTGCTTAACTCCATGTTGCTTATTAAGCATACTGCCACTTGTAATTTCTAGTTCTAAACACTAGAAATACAATCTAAACACTTTTTGAAATAGCTGCTCTTGCTTGTGCCTACTCTGGCATGATGCTATGAGTAACAAGTTATTTGTATTCCTAACTTCACAAGTAAAATTTCTGCCTGACCTTAAGAATCCATACTGAATTCCAATACTTCAGTAAAAATAGCAACTGCCGCTTGCAACATTGCTAATGCATGTGCCTTCCTTTTAGTTTCCCTTCCTATCTATCATCTATTTAGTATTCCACACAAAGTTGATCAAGACTAGATTTTTTCTTCTGGCTTCTGTGCCCATAAGTGAGCTTGCAATATGTCAGACAATTTGCCTCAAGTTAAGGTAGTCAGAAACAGGAAGTTAAAGCAAAGGATTCTGTTTGGTTTTGGAATAAAAAGTCAAATCGTGCTTCTGTGCAAAGAGAGAAGAATCACTTTTAAATAAAGAGAATATTTCCCTTTAGATTTCTCCAAACTAAAATGATCCTGAGCATATAGGATACAGGGTATCAGTTTACTCAGGACTTCTAAAGATCTGGTGTCCCTCAGTCCTATTGGACTGTCTGTGGACTGGTTTCAGATATCTATGAACCACTACTAAGCTGAACAGCTTTTGGCACTCCAGTGATGTGGTGATTAAACTCCTGAAAGTACGTAAGAAATTCCTGAGATCTGCTGGCACAGGAGGTAACTTTCAGCATTTCTAGTTTTTGTCCATATTAATAAATGAAATAGGAACAGGTCATTATTTTTAGTTCTAGTATGCAATTGTCCATGCTGTTTAATTGTTAGCATACTCCCTGACACAGTTTTGGCTTGTGGCTGAACATGTCTTAAGTGGTAGCGTGGGCCAAGTAATGTGATATGGCAGTATGGACGTGCATCCTATTTTTAGGAAACAGAATTAACTATGCAGTTGTGTGCCTTGCCATTCTGCCCTGTAGTCCAGAGGACAGGTTTTGTTTTCCCATTAAGATATAATAAAAAGTTTCCTTCGGTCTTTCAATGTCTCTCTTAAAGAGCTAACAGGCTAGGCTGTCAGAATAAAGGCCAGAGTTGAATTGTCTTCTAGGCTCTTCTTGCTCCACAGCATAGAGCCTCAAACCCTAGGACAGGTTACTGAAGCATGGCTTGCATAGAAGCCTTCCAGGGAATAATTGGAAATCACTTTGTGCTTCATCAGAAGTTTGCTTAAATTGCTAGTTTGGGGTTTGGTTTTTTTGTTTTTGTTTTTTTCCATTTACTCTACCTTGCTTTCATAATTTGGTTTTCAAAGCAATTTCTGCTTCATTTTGCAATTCCAAACAGCATCATTACTGATCTCCATGAGACTCATGCTAGGAGTGAGATGCTAGTGAAGTCTGTGCTCTTTAGGTTCTTGACTTTTGAATAGAGAGTGCCAGCAAACAGGTGACTTCACAAGGACTGTTTTCATACTGTGGATCTGAGACCACCAGCTATCTTGCCTGAGCCATGGGAAAGACCATGTGCTGGTAGAAAATAATTTCTGCCATTTTCTCGGCAAGATCAAGTGAGTGAGAAGAGGGAAGAGAATAAATTAGGCCTTGCTCTTCATTGTGGAGGTAAACCCATTTCCGGCACTAAAATCAGTACTGAATTCCAGCTTATTTAGGCTAACCCAATAGTATTGCTGTAGCACTGTATATGGCATTGTAACTGAACTGAATGTTTTTTCTGAAATGCCAGAAGACCTCAGTCAGTCTGTTTGCCAAAAAAGCATATGAATTTTACAGCTAAATATCTTCCCAAAGTACTGGGGAAAAGAAAAACATCCACCCTTCTTCTATGATCATCTCCTCCCTGGGAGAAAAGGATAAGAAATATCAGCATATGTTAAAAATAATAATAAAAAAAGAAAGTAAGAAAGCAAACAAATCCTCAAATCCACAAAAAGTTTCAAACATCAAGGTTTAAAGTTAGTCACAGACAGCTTAAATAAATGTTTGACTTTCAGAGATGCTGACCACCCACAGCTCCTAAAAGTTTTTAATCAGTACTTTGACTCAGAAATAGTGTCATTTCCACTTACTTTTTAAGTTTAAGCAGTACAGTTTTAAATGTGGTCTGTGAAATTTGATTAAAGTTCCCAAATTTTTATAAATATGCTTCCATAATGTGACAAGAATCTATATCCAAATGTTGATTATGTGCAGTAGCCTGTTAAAATGTCTACTGTAAAATACCTTACACAACACAGTGATACCATTAAAGCAATGTTTAAAGTTCCATAAACTTCATAAATGAAGACTAAACATTGTGAACATACATGACTCTGTGACCAGTAAACAAAGTCCTTTGCTTTGGAACTATAACGTATATATAAGCAATACTAAACTGAATGCGTGAAGAAAATTTGCCTCTGTTTTTCTAAACATGGATGCCAACCTGTCATGGTTTAACCATGGTGAGTTTTATTCTCACAACTGCCTATGTAAATATAAAATTAGGACCTCTGATGAATGCCATTTAATCTGGTGTATTCAAGAGCAGAATTATGCCCAGGAAATCTAATGTTTATGTTAGCTAACAGAATTGAAAAGACTTTGGTGTTTTGGTGTCCAGATCAAGCTGCCACAGGAAATAAGTTGGCAAATTTGATATAAATAGATCTGCGCTCATTTTCATTATGTTAGAATGTGACCCATTGCATTCTTTCTTTGTTCAGCTTGCTTCTTGTTACAGAATTTGTCCTCTAACTCATGTGGCTGTACTGAAAGTGCTTTTAGCTAAATTTTGATTTCAACTTTGCCCTGAAACAGACACTAAGTGCTCAAACGTGGGTTCCCCTTTTGGGAGGATGTGATCAGCGGTGGAGCCCGGAACTTTATTTCTATGTTGCAGCCTACATTCATGCAACATCGGTTAATTGTTCCTGTATGCACAACCCAAACATGTACCATGATGACCTGTGTGTAGCTGCAGGGTCTGTGCATTCAACTGACATGTCCACGCTAGATTTACGCATGACATCTCATCACAATTCTGTTTTTCTGATGTTACTTTTTGTCAGCAGTTAACTGCATCTGATTTGGCCAGCTTTCAACTATATTTCTTCACTTTGCTCTGTCTCATTCTCCATAATTCCTTACAACAGACATACTTCCCAGGAGTAATCTACAGATGCTCTGTTGGGGTATACTTCTGCAATGTTTTCTACGTGAAATGTCTTAGTGAGAAAGTAATGACCACGTTGGAAAGGGGGAGGATGAAGGGACCTATTTAGACTAGTTTCTTAAAGATCCAATAAAAACCAAAACAAACCGCTTGCAGATTTTGAAGATAGCCACTTGTGATTTCTGCCATCTTTTCTTTCCTGCTGCAATTGCACTCCACATACTTTTTTGTATGAGTGTTGTTTCAAATCAGAGATAATCTGTACCATATGGACCTATTTCTCCATAACCCCATCACTTCGCTTTTACCAGCAAGGGACCATTCTGCTCTTCATTTTACCTTAGTGAATTTTTGATTCTTAGGAAATATTTTTTGTCATGTTAAGGTCTATAAATGCTTTTCTCTAAAACAAACTAGATCTACTACAATTTTGAAGTGGTCCAATTTCTGCATTGCATTTTGAAATTCAGAGTAGAAACAATATTATGAGCTCTGTGTGTAACTATGTGGCATGACATACCAAGACTGGCTCTAAGATAATTTTAAAGGTAAATTAGAGGTGGCTCCGAGCCCTCCTAAACCTTGATTTCCATTCACAGCAACCTTGTCCACTTTTGGAGCTTGTCAATCTCCAGAAGAAGAAATGGATCCCACAAATTACAGTGATTTGGTTTTCCAGATCTGTTTCTACTTGCACTCACTTACTTTGTCTGAACCTCAACTTGGCTTCCTTGTCATTTTTGTTTAGAAATCTTCCTTCAGCTCATCCTTCTCTGGCTACTTTTGAAGTATCTTGTGTGGGTAACTCTTCTCCAGTCTTCTCCAGACAGTGTGTTTGCAATTCAGATTTAGAAATTGGATGTCTAGTTTATTGCCTGCCCCCCCCCCCCCCCGCTTTTTTTTTGTCCTCTTTTCTCTTTTTTCCCCTTTTGGGGGCCAGAGAATAGCGAACGTGCCGCAGAACATTCTACCTTCGCTATCTCACTCTTGAAACAGTTTGTATGTTTGATACTCAAGGACTTGTCTGTACATCTTAAGGTCTCTGGATAGTTCTGAAGAATTCATCCCACTCTGGAAGGAGAGTGAGTAACAGTAAAATTACCTAAAATTTCATTAGATTATTTTTCACTGCAAATAAATACAAAGATGCTGACACGTTTAGTCCAGATGAATTAACATATTGCCTAAAATCCTAAGTTGTATTACAGGTACAGTTGCATGAATTGAACTCATAGGATTATAAAGGACATTGCTCTTGAATTACTTGTTTCATCCAATAAGTCTGAAAAAGAATCTGAAAACAGAAAGTGAAGAAAATCTGTTCTATCACTTTAGAAAAAAATATAAAAGGGACTCACCAAAAGTCCATTGCAGCTGATGATATTTTTTTCACAGAAATATAATGTAATACAGCCAGAAAGGGACCTCCTGAGATCAGCTAGTCCAACCATCTGCTCAAAGTAGGGCTAAATCCTGCTTTTTAAAAAAATTTTAACAAAAATTAAAGACAATTTCAGAATCTTTCTACGAAAAATAATTTTTAACAGATTCAAAACGATTGCTGATAATGTTCTGCTACATTTCTAGGTTAGAATAAAAATTTTCAAATATGACCAGCCTCTTTTGTAATGAAGGGGTTCAAAACAACTGCATAGATTTGCGGGGTTTCTTGTGGTTGTGGTTTAAGTGAACACAATCCATTGTCACAGTCGAATCTACTGTTCATCTCTTGATAATAGCTGCCATTAAATAAGGTAGACTTTTTCAGCTGTAGTTTTATTTTAAAGTGCATTGTCTACTCTTGGGGACGGAATGATATTGCAGGTATATTAAAATGCAGAACAACCAGTGCTGGACTTGAGTACTGTCTTTATCCACACTGAGTGATGTTTTTCTCTTCAATAAGCTCATATTTACTCTGGAAGAACTATGGGTAAGCGAAGGTGTTTACACAGACATTTAGGCCTTCCTGGGTAGTGAAATGTCTTTATAGATTGCTTCGAACATTAAGGATAAGAGCATTTGGTGAAACACTGGCACAGGTTGCCCAGAGAAGCAGTAGATGCCCCATCCCTGGAAACATTCAAGGTCAGGTTGGACGGGGCTCTGGGCAACATGATCTAGTTGAAGATGTCCCTGCTCACTGCAGGAGGGTTGGACTAGATGGCCTCTAAAGGTCCCTTCCAACCCAAACCATTCTATGATTCTATGATTTGATTTCAGTCCAACAAAGCACTGAAGCTTTTGTGTGCTTAAGTGCTCTAGTTGTCTCTTTCAGGAGAAAATACATTATGAGCTGTCTCTGTTTCAGACAAAGTAGGCCTCAGAGCCACTCCACAATGTGACACCCTCGTAGGGTTTAGCATTGGTTTCATGAGACTAGAAAGAGGAGAAGCGTGCCTGTACCCAGGAGTCTGAATAAGAAATGACTGTCATATTTTTTGACTGTACATGGAGTAAATTATACCATTATGCACTTGTTAGTAGATAGAGGCTGTCTTATCTCCTCCTTTGCTATAGTTATAAAAGTTATACAAGGGTCGCTGAATAAATCCTTTTCCACTGACAGTGACCTGAATGTGCACTCTTGCATTGTTGATTTCAGTGTAATCCACAAAAAGTTTATTTATCTTCTTTTAGATATTCGCTCACTAGATCATTCAAAAGGAAGCAATACCTCTTGAAACTTTAACTCTTCGGGTTCCATTAAGTTCCTTTTGCTTTTAGTTTTAATTTTATTTATTTATTTTACAAAGGTTGGGTATGGTATCAAGGGCAAATAGAAAAGCAATGATATTTTTAAGATACTCGCTAGATGCAGTATAGAGCAACATACACATACACACTAATGTACAACAATTGCTGTTCAAGGGCAGCAGTTCTTTTTCAGTTAAGCCCATTAAGACTTCTGGAGTTGATGCCTGAACTTTTGCATGAGCTGTCTTTGCAGGCAAAAGATCTTTGATTTCTCAGGTAAAGCCAGTAGGCAGAAGATAATAAAACAAATTCATCTAATTCATCCAGTGGTACCAGTAGTTGTGAGATTTTGAAATATCTTTTCCTTTCAATAGGTGGCTCAGTTTTAATTAAATTGGCAAGACTTCAATTATCTTAAGTAACTAAATACATTATGTATTCATTTAGAGAGCCTCTACTGAGGCTTAGTACCAGTTGCACTCATTTTGACAAATTTTAGGCGGAAAATTTCTCAGGGGAGTCCTGCTTTCTGTCATTTAAAAAGCTTTTATAATCACTTAGTCCAAAATGGTGATGTAGGCCGAAGTTTGAATCCCTGGCATATTGCTATAATGCTGCATTAGCTTAATCCTTCATTTTCTTGTCAATTAAGGACTTATCTTTATTCACAGATTCACTTATCTGTTATTCTTAGTGTATTTTAATGCTAGTAGTTAAAATCCCTTTGTTTATGGCAATAAGGCACCATTCAGTTTGTGAACTTTATAAAACCAACCTCTGCCAATTTTGCTGTTTGAGAATTGCTGTAAAGAAGTGTTCCCACAGTAATTACTTATTCCGGGGATGTTCACTAAAGAATGAAGTAAGGGGAAAGTGTATAAAACAATTGTACACCAACTGAGGCAAGTTTTACCAAGCACCTTCCCAGCAACTACAGGGCATTAAAAAAAAATCCTTGCAAAACAGTACACAAAAATCTGTTGTCTTTAATGCAGTTGCATATACTGACTTTACAAATATTGGCAATTACTTCAGGTATTCACATTTAAATTAGATCTGGCCAAAAGGTTGGGAAAAAGTGAGGGAGGAGAAGCAGGGGGGGTTGGCAACAGCTTTTCAACATGGGGCTCAGCTGCCCATCATTACTTGCTTTCAATGGTTTGGGTCATGGGTAGTGTCACTCATTTTAATACCCACTTAGCCACATTGAAGTAGGAATGGCGATGCTGAGATAAAGAAATATGTGATAAACAAAAACCTTAGCAAAGTCTTTCCAGTTGGGTATTTCTTATGGCACACATGTTTTTTTATGTTGTTGTTTTCGAAAATGTATTTTAAGTTAAAGTGTGGGGTAGGAAGGAAGAGAGTGTGCTATTAATATTCAATAGTGATTGTGGAAAACATCCATGAGTTTGTACTTTGAACATTTTATTTTAGCAGTACTTGTAAAATGCGCTTAGACCAGCAAACCGTTGTGGAAAGCTTTGTGAAAACTTTAATGAGGCCAGGAGTTTACCCATGGCAACTGCCCCCGTCACTTGAAGCATCACTTCTGAGAAACAATTAGTAAATACGGAAGCTTCTGGTTTTATGCTACCTCAGCACATCTGATCAATGAGAACTATAAAACTGCTTTTTACTTTAAAATGGAGTAAATTCTGCCTTGGAGATCTCAGAGGAAATATGTCACCTTTAGTGTAACATAGGAAAGACAGAATGAAAAGAAATCAAGTGTGTTAATTTTTATTCACATCTGATTTTTAGTATTAATAATGTAAGAGTTAGACGTATTCTGCTGCTCAATCTTCAAAGGCCATATTTCTTCATGGGCAGTAAGGCAGGTTTTGGTTTAACAGAGAAGAGTTCTTAAAGAACATTTCTGCTTTCTAAGAAGAGAGATACGACCCATTTTTCAGATGCTAGACCTATTAGAAATCTAACACTATTTTCAGGTAGCTTCACCTGAATAGATGAGCTTTCCTTTGCACAGTGGTCTGATTTTGGATGCTAAGCAGGCTTTCTTTCCTGAAGACGAAGACCAGTTGAAATTGTCACATTTCTGGCCATGCATATGTACAAGTTGATGTTTGACTTACAAATGCAGAGATTTGGCTTCCTCTGAGGTCAGGCATGGATTGGTCAGGGAGAATTTGGGTAGTAACTGAAATCGGCCTGTGCTCAGTCATCCTACTGGTGCAGAGTGTCTCCAGCACCAGGCGATCACCATCCTCCCACAAGTAGAAACTTAAAAAAAATTCTAAATCTATTAAACTGTTAAAAAACTGTAAATCTCTCTCTAGCATTTAAAATAGTAATTTCATTCTTATTGTACAATATAAAGTATTTCTTGTTGACTTTAAAGGATACCTTCATTCCAATTTCTGTAACACAAATTAGTGAGTGATCTCGGTGGGGCTGGGAGTGTAATGCAGGAGTTACTGAATTCAGTGGGGAGTGATGAAAAAGCAACTGAAACTGAAATGTTGGTGTCTAATCCTTTAAGTTTTACCGTAATCAAGTAACAGCCATTAAATGAGGAGCTTGTATTTCAGACTCTGAGGTGATTCAGTCCTCTTGCTTTTACCTAAAAGAAGAAGAAAAGAAACAAAGGGAAAGTATGCCTGTTCTAGCAACTTTGTTCAGCTGAAAAAGTTGATGACGATATCTACTAATAAACTGCAACAGTCACTTTCAGGGTGTTTCTTACCTTTTCATTCATTATGGCTGCTTCAGGAGTAGAATAATTGACTAAGAAAAAAAAAAAATTACTTTGTAAATAGCCAAATATATCCTGAAGCCTTGCAAGAAAGAATTCAAAGATTCCTTTTCAACAGGAACTCTCTTCTTGGAAAAGCTTTGCATACTAGTTTTAAAGACCAAGATTAATAGCTGTCTTCTACTTTTAAAATTTTTTCAGAACTTGGTTAGTAATTGGACTTTAACCTAGAAAACTGGGTTCTCTCATTATTGGTTTTTGCAAATGATGAACCATTATTCTGCCATTCACTTTTTTGCCTACAGCCTAATGGCACAGGATGACCTGATGCTACATTTTCTGCAAGATGGCAATTGTCAGCAGAAAGATCACAATTTAAAACTGCTTCTTTGTATCTATCTGGTATGCTGCACTAGACTAAATTAGTATATTTTTTGAGAGTGCCTGGTTTTGAGAGCTGTTATATACCTGTCATACCAGACAGACAGGCGTTCTGTCTTTGTTGTGAACCACAGTGATCTCTCTAATCAATAGAGATTACTAAGAAAATGTATGACTGCTGGTTCCAACTGACCTGTATACTATGCCCTGAGCCCTGTACTCGTCTTCCTGGGTGAACTCTGACTCCGACTCTGCATTCCTCCTGTGTTATTTAAAACTGACATTTGCCTGCCAGAAGCACGGCAGGAACAGTAGCTGTAAGATGTTGCCTAAGGATGGAAACGCTACTTTCGAACTAAATGTTTCACAATTGGGTTAACTTTTCTCTTGCAAGGGAAATACTTTGCATAGCATTTGCTTGAAAACAAGCCCTGTGTGTTTCCATTGCCCTTGCCTGTTTTTTATTTTTAACTGCTTTTGTAAAACTTGGATTCATGTGAACTGTCCTCCTCCTTTTCTAATTATTGAATGTCTCAGTATGTGTATTACTTCACAGGTTTTAATCGCAAGCTTGTTTGTGAAGGCAATAGCGTACGTTTATTTAAGGTTACGTAATGCCAGTACTGAGTAAAAGCAGGTGATCTTGTACATACGCAGCTATATCATTACGCAGTATTTTCTGTGCCATTACTTCCATGGAATACTATGTTAAATGCTGTTCTAGTAATGAAAGTGTAGATTGTAAACTATAATCTCCTCAGCCATGTCGTGCTTCAGATTCCATTAAATGATCCCCATCTTATCTTCTAAACCGTCAGCACAGCAAATACTTAAGTCTAAACTTCTGGATAATTCAGTTGTCATAAACAATAATTTAGAAACTGATTCTTCTCCAGACTGCTGCCAGCTTGTGGATCAGTGAGCTCAGCTGTATCCTGCTATTAAGCTCTGTGCTGTAATCCAAATGATGGGACAGGAGACAGACTGAGCAAAACTTGATAAGTTAATTCACCAATAGTGCATCTGACCTTCCGGTATTAACAGCATTTTTTATTCCTTTATTGAATGATAAATGGTTAGTAAAAACAAGTTGCCCTTTAATGAAATTTCCTTTTGACAAGGTAAGCGGTGTATGTACTAAAAATTCATATTGATTAACAGTTAAATTACCCAAGAATCTGTATCACACATGGCAAAAGTCAAAAGAGCAATAATTGAACCTGGGTGCGGATGTCGGTGAGTGAGAAGATCGCTAATCAGTTTATGCAATGTAGTCAAAGAGCTGCTGTGTGAAAGGGGCAAGCATCAGGCCTTGGAACTTGACTCATGGGAGGATCTGCAGTTTGTAAGTCCTTCATTACTGAACAGTTTTCAGCAAGCTGTAGAAACTAGCCATGAATGAAACCTACCTGCCTGAAACTGTAAGGTGCATGCCTTCTTAGAATTGTAGTATCTGTTCCCTCAGATGGTATGGGCAAATCTGTCCGTGGAAGTAGGTAATAATTTTTCTTTCGCCACTCTGGATCTCACAAACTGAAATCTGTTGAGTGGGTGCAGCAGTTTTGGGAGTCCAGGCAAGAGCATCCAATGTATCCTATTTGTCTCTCATAACACCTATCTGCTAAGTAGTTTCCAAAAGATCTACTAGACTAAGTGAACCATTAAAAAAGCACCTAGTGATTTTAAATCTCGTATTAAAAAATAATTTTGGAGATACGGTCTGAACAATGTTCAGTGGAAAAGTGTAGAACCTGAATTTGAGAGGATGTTACTGATGCTTTGAAAAGCCCTTAAACACATACCCTTCAAACTCATAAATATGCTTTTCTATGCATCTCCTGACACCTGTGTGTTATGAGTTGTAAACAGCCACAAGGATAATATCCCTGATGAGGGCATCTAAAGGGCATTATTCCACCTCTTTTATATGTGCTTTCTGCAGACATAATTGTGAGCCACAGATGTCCATGGCTAGATCTTTTGACTTCATGCGAATGTGAGAAATGCAGTAGATTTCCTGTTTGTCTGTCTTTGTCAGACCTCAGTATACCTCACAAATGTAACGACGTTAGTTCTGATACAGGTAATGTCTTTGTCCAGTGCTTTACAGTTTGCAAATTTGAATTAACATCATGAAATGCAGACACATGTAGAGTGAATGTAATTCCTTGGTAGCATGTTAAAATAAAATTTTCTATATAAAGCACTTGCTCTGAAATGAAATAATTGTATAAAGTTTTTTTTTAATATTATTTTTACATTTTTAATTCATTACCATTTTTATTTCATCCATTTTATGACAATTGTCAGTAGTTTCTTGATCAAAGCTACTCTAACTTCACCTTCTGTTCCCTTGCAATACAAATTAACTTAGAGTATCTAGTTTTATTTTAATCAGTTTTAAAGGCATGCATATTGCTCTCCTGTTATCAAGGATGTGAGATTTGCCAGGTGCGATTGGCATAGTTCAGCCTGAACTACAACTGCAGAGCTTGGACTTTTCCTTCAGGTGTAATCTCGATGTGGACTTTGTTACACCTACATAAACATATCAGATATATGCAATAGAGTATCTAACCAATTGGTAAGATTATTCTTCTGAATAGAAAATAACACGGTAGCAAGTTTTTGTAGATTTCCCAAATTAGTAAAATTGCACTGCAAAAATTATGGATATTTTAACACATTATATTCGGAAAACATGCAGTGGTTTTGCAGGCTTTTGAAGAGTGTTTCCACTTCCCAAATATTTTAGTACATCTTTTACGAAAGTGTTTTGCTGCTTGTTTATTTAAACAGAATAATTTGAATGAGTTTTTTTGTTTGGGCCCAAGTCAAATTTGATATGTTGTATCTAAGGGAAAAAAACCCACCAAACAAACCAAACAAATGCTTGTAAGCCCTCTCTTATCCCTGATCTAGGTAAATATATGAAGATTATGCCATGTCCTCTACTGTGAAAGGCTTGTGATTGAACATCCCCCTGTGGTGAAGATAGGAGAACCTGCAGATGATCTGGCCCATCTAAAGGGGTGATTTAAGATGATGTTAGCCTTGTGAAGGCAGGGTCATAGTACATCAGTGAAAGCTAAGGTAATCTGGGGGCAGGGGGAGGTAGGTGTTCATTAACAAAGGCCAAGCTGTACAGCTTTCATTACTTTCAGTGAAGACACAGAACACTTATTTGCTGTTTAACAAAATTTCCAGTCACAGTACCTAGACCACAGCACACCTCTGCAGTCTTTAACAATCTGTAAACTGCTTTACTGAGTCAATTAAATACTGATATGTTTGGGAAAGTTTCTTCTGGTGTGAAGAATTGAAGCAGATGGGACATGAGATGGGACTGTATAACCTTCAGTATAATATCTACTCATGAAAAGGCTGAATTGGTTTGCTGTTAGTATTCATAGTACTGACTGTTTTCCGAGTAATTTACTATACAGGTGCTATTTTTTTGATTGCTGTTGCAGTATATGGGGTAAAATTTCCTACATCAAAGGCAATAGATGTGCACCATGTTTACTGTTTGTCTCGGCAGCAATAAAACATGCCAGCCTGTATGCTTGTATATACTCAGAAGGAACGCAAGTGCCTGTTCTCCTCCGTGAACGTTCCATTTATATGGTAAATTTTATGCTTTAAATTTTCCCTATTTCACCAGACCAGTATAAAATCATTAGCAAGTCTGTTACAGAGCAAAATGTTATTAAGCATCCTTTTATTAAAAGGGTGAGTTTGTCTAGTCTTTGTCAAACTTTGAGAAGGTAGATAATAGAATTTTATCTCCACTGATCTGAGGAAAAAACCAACCAACCAACCAAAAAAAGGCCACCCAGATGTTAATTTAAGGTATCTGTATTTTTACACTTGGATGATCACCTTTTGAAGGTATTTGATCCCTGCCTCTGAAAAGGTGTCAGTTTGTTTTCAGGGGGCTACTATGTTCACAACATGTTTATATGAACAAAAAGAAATAATAATATTTCAATGATCATTGACTGTGTTTGGTTTAATACTGGATTGCAGTCATAGCTAAGATGTCCTCTGCAGGTAATGGAGTAATGAATTACTCTTTCTGTGTGTAGGTTATTGCTTTGTGGGTTTTTTGTTTTTTAATTCTTGATCTGCTGGTTATGGTAGTGATGCTCCTGCTGTTCTTGTAGTGTTCTTAGTAGCAGTTACAAACCTCAGCTATGGAGGTTAAACTCCACTCTAGTAAAGGCCATATAAATTTCAGCTAGGAATCCTTTTCAAGGTTATATGATTTCTTAGTCTGTGTGGAGCTTGCAAGAAGTCTAATGAATAGTGCTTAGCTCTTCTCTGGTTAGCTGGCAAAGTCACAAAACAGACTTGAATTTAGAGCAGTTTTAACATCTTGAAAGACAATCCAAACCCGTCTTTGACCATCTGTGAACTTTTCCTGGGAGTATGATTATTTTGGCAGTGTTGTGTCATGCCTATCATGGTGACACTGCGAGTGCAGGCAGCTCAGAATTTACCTTTACTCTGGAGGCTCTCCCTGCAAGGCTAAGACAGCCTGCCTGGCTGTCGTGTCTGTGCAGCAGGCTCAAGAAAGACCAAGCTTCTGAGCACTCATCCTGAAAAGGAAAAGAAGTCAACAGTTGCTACTGAAACTTGGCCATGCAGTTTGGACTAATTTATGGCCAGCCAATTCTACCTTTCTTCCCTATACTCCTACAACCTTTGTTTAAATGTGGTGAATATAATTGCACATACCCCTCTCCAAGTCTTTTAAAGAACACAATTTTCAGTCTTTTTCTTACCTCCTCTATTTGCTCATCTGCAGAGTGGCCTGAATTTGAAACGTAACAATTTAGAACGTAAGTCTGAAAGTTTCAAAGCTCTTTCTGTCCTCACTCCTGCCTCCTTTTCTGCCCCCTCTCTTTTCTCATCTGGCTTCAGAGAATGTGTTGAGGACTGTGGGCTAGTGCAGAGCTTTCAACTGACAGTAACAAAGTTAACAGTGGATATTTGTGTTTTGAGGATAAAAAATACATTCTTCAAAGTTACAAGATTATTGTGAATGAAAATTGAAAGACAACTACATGTGAAAATGTGTTTTAGTATTTATTTTTCTCTTCATTTTAACTTATTCTCTTTGGTTCATTTATACTTGAAGGATTACTTCAGGGTATCAGTAGCATTTTAGAGTTTTAATAACTTGTTAAGAAACAACCTCTAAATGTATTTTTCAGCACACAAGTGTAAATAAGATAAAGCAATGGTTATAAAGGACTGTTCAGTTCCTCATTTCATTGCTGTGTGTATAGGATGATCATAGGACTACGTATGTGTAAGCTGTGTTTTTTTGGTGTCTCCATTTCTGCAAGTCTTACAAGTTCAGAATTGCAAGTTGAAATAGAAAGATAATGAGGAAATGTAAAATCTACCAGGTTAAAGTTAATGAGTAATTTAGAAAACAATAAATGCAAACACTTCTCTTCTTGGATTACTCTGGGATGCTGAAAGTGTATCACTGAATGTTGTAGCAGTTGGCAGGTTAAAAAGAATGCTGTGAACATTTGATGATTACAGCAGTACTAAGTATCACTAGTAAAGTATGTTGTATTCATGATGGGTAAAGTAGTTGGTAGGCTACAAACATAAGCTTACATGGAGAAGGCAAGTAAACCAAAACCTTAGAGTTCAAGAATGGAAAATGTGGGAAAACATGGAGAACAGGTCAAATAAATGATAATGCTTCCTCACTATATTCTCTCATCCTTTAGTGGATCAAGCAGTTGACTGTCCTAAGCCAGAGGTTGTATCTGTATCTTTGTGTTAATAGGCTATTATTTACCTTCTTGCATGTATTTTCAGGTTTGGGTTTTTTTTAAACATTTACACTTAATGAAGTTGTCTGTGTTCTCTGACAATGAGTTCCAGGATCTAGATACAAGTTGTGTGGAAACGTACTTCTCCTGTGTGTTTTAAAACTGTTGCCTGATAATTGTATTTGAGGCTGCCTAATGGGAAAGAGTGAATAATCATCACCCCTCACATTCTCTATCCTGTTAGTAATTTTATAGCTTTCACATTTTTCCTGGTGCAGAAATACTCTTACACATAGGTCATCCTCTTCGCTTTTCTCTTGTAGAGTTCTGGTACATCTTTTTTTGGCACGGTTGCCAGAATTGTGCCTGGGCTTAATCTTTGTCATAATGGCTTTATACCTTTTGTTTTCTATTCTTTTTTCTATTAATTTTCTAATACTCTGTTTGCCTATTTGACTCCCACTGAACATAAAATTGGTATTCTTATCGGGTTACAGGCAATAACCATCCTAAATTGTAATAGCCAATTAAGATTACATCATCGCGGTGTGTATGTATAATTAGATACATAGGGTATGTATACAGATATAGATCTGTGCAGATATATATGCATAAATATGTATGGATATTTGAGTCAATTTTTCTCAACTGCACTACTTTACGTTAATCAACAATCAATTTCACTTGCTATTTTACAAGCTGATGATTTGACATGACAAGATCTTCTGTAACTCTCCCTATGCTTTTGGCTGCACAGATGATTTTGTATTCATAACAGTGTCTTTTCACTATTCCTTCTGCTTTTATTATTTCCTATAACAAAAACTGTATCACAAACAAAACAAGACCTGACATAGGATTGCTAGGCTAGATTTCTCTTATTGTCAAAACCAAACGTTAATTTCCTAGTCTTTGTTCCTTGCTTTTAACCAGCTCATAATTGTTCTATTTTATCCAAAGAGCCATGATGGAAGCCAAAGTAACCAACACGAGAGGGCAAAGAGTGCTGATCTGTCCTCAGCTCTTTGTCTAATAAAAGCTCAAATTTTTCCTAATTTTGCCTTTCTCATGTCACAAACCTTTAAACCAACTTGAAAGCCTCAGGAGAGTTTTGTAGAACGTTGCAACATGGGAGAGCATAGTGTAAATGAATATAACCCTATTTTTCTGTGTAGCTGATTTGTAGCTATTGCTACTTAAATGCATAATTTGAATGACATTTGGCAATTTAAATGAAAGTTTTAAAATCAAAGCAAGAGAAAACAAAATGTTTTGGCATAGTTTCCTCATTAAGAAGAGCTACAAAGTCATTAGCTATTGAAACTTCAGCATCCACTTTGTACTGCTGATAAAACAAGTTATAACTTCTCATGTGTTGCTGAGTGATTTTCTCGGTATATTTATAGTAGCTGCATGTTTAGTAAGAGACTCCAGGTTTCTGTAGGTGTTTGACATATAAACCACAACAGGGCCGAAAAAAGTTAATTTTCCTATTTGTACACTGACTTCTTTAAGGACATCTGTATGTCACTTTGGTCCCAGTTTCTCTGCTGGATCAAACATTATAACTTGGTTGCTGAGTGTGACTTCCAGAAATCCTCAGAATTAGCTTATAGTTAAATATCATAGACAGCGACAGAAGAGTTTTGAATCGCCTTATCACCTGCCCATCATTTGTTTTTAATCAGACCTTGATTTACATTAGCCCAGCCAGGTTCCAGGTCAGTGAAAGAAACAGAGGGAGCAGAGCAATGCTTCGTCAGTCAGCCTTCGCTAATATTTTTACAGAAGTGTGAAAAAGAGAAAGGAATGGCAAAATTGTCACTTGCAAATATCTGTGCCAGGCCATGACCTGACTCGAAGCCTGACTGAAATTTAAGAATGTATATTTGGTCCCCCACTATGTTGTGTCTTTAACAGAAAGGTCTCTTGGTTTACTGTGCACTGAAATATAAAAGATGGTTTGTAAGACTACATCAGCAATGAATATGGTCTGTGCCATACGTTTAAAAATTAGTCACCAGGATTCCTTGATAGGAGCACAGGTTAAGTACCTGAAGGATAGTTGTCACTGCCAGAGCCATTTTGTCTGTTTTCCGTGAATTTTCTGTTGGCTCAACCTACAGCTGTGCGGCAAGCATACTGTCTCAACACACTGCACTTGGTGTGAGTCTTGTGGGTTTAGTGAACATTAGAAATACTTAAATTTCTTTGCCTACTTCTACTTGGTGATGGGTATGTTAGGGCTGGCACCTGTGGGCAGCAGAGCCTGGTTGAGACTGCTGGAGTGCAGGTTACGTATGTACCACTCACGGTGTCCAGGTCGTGGCTAATCCACAAAAACACATGGTGGCTTAGTCACTGGTCCAGGCATGGTGCTCTCCTGTCTCTAACTGCCTTCAGTCAGAAATGGAAGGAAACTGAGTCATATTTTCCTTTCATGTGAAGACAGGCAAATACAGTTTACTTTAAAACATGGCAAAGTTTCACTAAAATGGTCCTCAGTAGAAACCTAAGATAAATAAGCAAATTTTGTTTCAAAATATCACCCTTTAGGACATGACTAATTTTAAGCTTTGCCTGGAAGTCAAACATAGTGATTTCTATAAATATACTCTCTGCAATTGTCCATATTGCTGTCATACTTGTCAAAGTATGCTAAGGAATCAAAGGAGTCAAGGAAAGTATCAAAGGAAAAGAGAAAAGAGCACAACTGTGAGGCTGGGAGGCTCATGAGAGCCAGTGTCGCCACCAAACCCAGTGTGCTCTTGGTCGTGCTCTTCAACATATGAGTGTGTATGAGGTTTAACAAGGCCAAGTGCTGGGTCCTGCACTTGGGTCACAACAACCCCATGCAATGCTACAGGCTTGGGGAGGAGTGGCTGGAGAGCTGTGTGGTGGAGAAGGACCTGGGGGTGTTGGCTGGCAGCTGGCTGAACACGAGCCAGCAGTGTGCCCAGGTGGCCAAGAAGGCCAACGGCATCCTGGCTTGTATCAGGAATAGTGTGGCCAGCAGGAGCAGGGAGGTGATCGTGCCCCTGTACTCGGCACTGGTGAGGCCGCACCTCAAGTACTGTGTTCAGTTTTGGGCCCCTCCATAAAAGAAGGACATCGAGGTGCTGGAGCATGTCCAGAGAAGGGCAACAAAACTGATGAAGGGTCTGGAGAGCAGGTCTTATGAGGAGCGGCTGAGGGAGCTGGGGTTGTTTATCCTGGAGAAGAGGAGGCTGAGGGGAGACCTTATCTCTCTCTACGACTACCTGAAAGGAGGTTGTAGTGAGGTGGGTGTTGATCTCTTCTCGCAAGTCACCAGTGACAGGATGAAAGGAAATGGCCTCAAGTTGCATCAGAGGAGGTTTAGATTGAGTATTAGGAAAAAATTCTTTACTGAAAGAGCGGTCAGGAATTGGAACAGGCTGCCCAGAGAGGAGGTGGAGTCACCATCCCTGGAGGTGTTAAAAAAATGTGTAGAAGTGGCACTTCAGGACATGGTTTAGGAGGCCTGGGGGTGCTGGGTTCGCAGGCGGACTTGATGATCTTAGAGGTCTTTTCCAACCTTAATGATTCTATGATTCTCGTCCTGTAACTCTCGAGGTGGCCATTTGTGATCCCAGATGAAATCCTCATGGCCTGTAAGATATTAGGCACTTGTGCTTTGCTTTCTAGTTGCTTGACCTTGCTGTGTGATTTATGCCCTCACAAACTAATGTATGTTTTCAGCCAGGGTGTACCCACTGTAGGCTTTTTACTTGCCTTAATCCTAGATCATAATAATAGTGCAAAGAGCCAAACTTCAGTCCACATCTGTGCCAAAATCCATGAAGCTCCCAAGCAGTTAAATTGGGGAATTCTTACTGGGCAATTTTTTATTTTTAAATTTTTAACCACTATGAGATTGTTTTATAGGCTGGGGAAATGGCAAGTACATGTGATTCTGCGATTCTGTGACTGCTCTTTTTTCTTTCTTTCACGTTTGGCCCCTATTTTGCACGGTATGCTGACTAGAATCTAATGTGGCTGTTGTTTAAGTGAAGTGGCTACAAAATGAATGCGAATGTAACACACTTTGCGCAGTTTTATACACAGTTCCTACCTATGTCTCTTAGCACGTACCTCATCTTCGTTCTTACAGGACTTTAAAACTGGTTGGATTTGTGGGGTGTTTAGGTTTGGTTTGATTTGGATTTTTTGGGGGGTGGGGTGGGGGGGTAGTGGGGAGTCTTTTTTTGTTTTTGTTTTCTTCTGTTGTTGTTTTCTTACATGTCAAAACACTGCTGAGCTGGTTCCTTGATGATGAGGGTTTTCCAGAGCAGAGAGGGAAAGGTGTCTCTGTGCTACTCAGTGCCCAGAAGAGAACTGTCTCCCATTTAGTCCGACCTGAGGGCATAAATGAGACCGGGAACAATATCCTTCATCTTGTGAGTATCCTTTTGGCTTCTGGCCGTTTCCCTAAGTTGCAATTTCTCTCCGTCTTCCAGAAGATTCTTGGTTCTGGGGGACGCAGGGACTTCCCGTAGCTCCGGCCGCTAGAGGATGCTCCTGGGCCGGCGTTGGAGAGCAGCGTGCCTGGGGCCGGGCATCCCCCTCCCCGGCACAGCCCCCAGCCCAGCTCCCCGCGGGGGAGATCGCCCGTCAGGCTCTACCCGCATAGCCTGGGATATATAAATTGCAGCTTTGCGCTGGGGAGAGGCGGGATATTTTCCACTGTCTAAATGGAAAAGAAATTCCATCCAATTTAGGGATAAAAATGCAAAATGCTAATGACAATAAGAGAAATAAGTTGTAGGAATTTGAATGTGTTTCTTGTGGTCAAGTCCTTGGGCTTATTTAGGTGATACTTTTAATGGCATATTTGCAGTGTACCCCACAGTATCGGAGTCTTGCTGTGGTTGATCACACCTTGGTTATTCAGATGTTCAGCTAGCTTTCATTTTTCATCCAACCTTTTTAAGTGATCCAAATCTCAGTGCTTAATTGAGAGTTCAGTTTTATTCTTCAACAAATAGAATGGAAAATACATTCTTAATTAAATAAGGGACTATTTAGCATGTATAGTTTTTCACGAAAGGCACACACATTAAATTAGTTCCATATTTTAAATAAAAAACAACAACCACCCTCCAAAAAAAAACCAAAAAACCCAGAACCCAACAATGCCCTAAGTTAAAAAGCAAAGCATAAAGTTAAGAAAAAGTTATATATGGAAATATCCTCCTTCTAGTCCACTATTGCCCTTCTAAAATTCTATTGTAGCGTAAGCAATTTCTCTGACACACAGGGTGCAGGATTTCGTATGGCAATAGCATGAAAAAATAATATAGAAAGAGTATTTTCATGGTAGCGAAGTGGGGTACTCTAAAGTTATAAAATGGCAGATTTGAGGTAGTTTAGAAGAGCTCATTTGCTCATGTGCGTGAGAACATGGTCTTTAACTATGTAATCATGTACTGCCTCTTTCTCCCTCCCCATGTCCTCACCTCCTGTGGGATTTCTGCCTTATCCAGACTACAAGTTAGACCTGCCCAGAGATACATAGGCTTGTGCAGTGGAAGAGACCATTCATTTCTTGCAGTTGGATGGCATGTAGTAGATAAATCAGAGACTACAGGAAAGGAAATATATAAGTGAGAAGTTAGATAAGACTAAAAAACAGGACTGTAGTCTTGTCTCTGGCACCAATGTTTAGTGAAGTCAGTAAATTTTTCATATCATGCGTGTATTCCCCAGCTTCTGCGTCCTGACTGTGAGATCCTACACTCTGATTAATCAGAAGTGTTGAACACCCACATCTACTCCTGAAGTCACGAGAGAGTTGTGGTTTGAGTCTACAGAATAATGAATAGTGCTATCTACTATTCCAGCCCATGTGCCAGATGTCTCGGATTTTGCGTACCTGTATCTCTCTGACTGTAATCTCAGTGCACATCTTTTGTCATCTGTGGAAGACAGATGCAGACTTTTTCAAGGCTGCAGTAAAAATAATACATCTGAATCACTTGTATCCTCTAATGATGAGGACCAAACAAATGCCTGGACAAAGTAAATAAATTTGTCTTCAGAGTAGGTTTTGAACCACGTATAGGAAATAAACCCCACTACAAAGGATTATAATATGAGCAATGGAACAAAAGAAAATACTGCAGAGCGAGCTGCTCTCAAATTGAGCTTTGTCTATCTTGTGCGTTAAATAAAGCAACATTAGTGCTACATATTAAAAGACTGTATCATAAACTATTAATCATGCCTAGGTAAGCATTTGGGCTGACTGTAGATTGCACATTAATTCTGCAATTTCCTAACATGTATGTACTGGATTCTGTAACCTGACTGATATTGCTTAATGAGGGGGTGTGTGTAGAGTAAATAAAAAGGAAACAACCCAAGTACCCTCAGCAATAGCAGGCTAGCACTTCTTAGAAAGGAAGGCTATATAGCTACAGGTCAGCTTCTAAAATATGGTTTAATTCTGATTTTTTCCTCTTCTATTTAGTGCCTTGAATAAATTGTAGAAAAGTGAAATCCACCTCCTGCCACAAGGAGCAAGGAACTTAGCTGTTTGAGAGCAAAAATTAATGTACGAATGGGTCTGTTTTCTCTGGTTGGAGGTTCATATGCCTTCTACATTCACTATTCTTAACATGATCTCCCCTTTCCAATGAAGAATGGAGTTCCTGTGTTTCTGTCCCTTATTTCTGTGTTTCAGTGCACGTAAACAAAACAATTTTATGGCATATGCTGAGTGAGTTTGCTTCCTGATGCTCAGGAAGCGTCAGACTTACCACACATGCTTTGCAAAGCCCGACGGGGTGATGAGCTGTGTCTTTCCAGAAGCATTAGACTCAACAGCAAGTACACAATGATGCTATGTGGATAGCTACTCCACCTTTGCCCTTTTGCCTTTCTATGCAACTTGTTTTGTGTGCAGAATTTTGTGAGCTTGCAGTTAAGCAAATTGCTCTCTCAACTACTGAAAAGAGACACTGGAAGATTTGCAGATGGTGTTGCGTGGGTGTGATAAGCTAAGAAACCTCCTTTAGATCAGCCAGCAAACTCAGCTGCCTTCTTGCCTCTGCAACTTGTTTCCCTGCCTGTAAGATATTTAAACACCCAAATCCAGCAAAGTAACCCAGAAAAAAAGGTTGAAGATGTAATTCTTGAAACAGAATAATTAATCCCATTTGCATGTGTTAGGGAGCAATAGATGTCTATTATTGACTTTGTAATTTGGCCTGGAATATACTTGCAGGATACAGAAGAGAAGCCGTGATCTTTACCTGTAGCATCCCTTTTTTTCACTATTCAAACGTGGTTTGTTTTCTCCCTGGTATAGTTGTAACAGGAGTGTGAAAGAAGGGGAACCTCAGAAATATTAATTTTAAAATGTGTTCTGCAGTCATTGTTACAGCTGCTATCTTTTGCTATGAAAATATACCTTCAATCTAAATAGAGGTGGGGAGATAGATAAAAATGTTAGGAGAGGAAATGACCAAGAAGTTTAATCTATATTCTCAAGTGATTTAGGAACCATACTCTAATTTACTGCTCAAATTGTGTTTACAAAGATGCTTAGCTCCTAATTCACTCCCACATGTCAGGAAACCTTCCCAAGAGGGGTGAAAAAATGGTGGTGGCTGTGGAGGTTATTAAAGTATCGTTATTTAAGGTAATTTTGCAATAAATGATAGATTCTTTTCTTGAACTTTATCTTGGAATTCGAAAAATTGCTGGAGGCTTTCAAAATTTTGTATCACAGAGGAAAAAAAAAAGGAGGTTGCAGAGTAGAATAGATTCCCTAAATCAGGTTAAAAAATTTCCATCACTACCTAACACTTTGAAAATGACTAAGGTCGAAGTTACTTTTATTACTTTTGTGTTTTTCTGCAGTGATAGCGTTTTGTTACACTATTGAGTGAGTTACAGTGTGTTTTCCTGGTCTTTTATGTTTGGTTTGATTTCCATGTCTTGGCTTGAGGATGAATATCTCTTTAATAGTGTCTTTTTTAATATGCCAGTTTTTATGAGTTAAGGTATTTGAACAACCTTAATCCAGTGAAACTTTTAGTGAAAGAATATATAAAACTGAAATTTGGTCCTGTTTGTGGTCTGGGAGGTTGTGCTGTGCAAGGTAGCGAGGCAGGAGGGGATCCTAGAGCCTTGCTTGCACCCTGTAGGAACAGCGGCACGTTTCCAGGCTGTGCCCTCTGCTGGTGCTGCTGGCAGGGAAACCCATGCTGCCGTGGGCACCAAACTCTTGTAGCCACATCAGGCCCTGCCTGCCATGCCCTGACAGTATTCCTGATCCAAGGTGTCCTTGGTCTTTTCTTCCTGAAATCTCCTGTTTCCAGTGGGGTCAAATGCAGGTAGCCACCACCATCTTAAGCCTCCCAGATCATAAAGCAGTCCGGTGTTAGTGCTGGTGCTTTACAAACAAGTTGTCTGGGGAGCTTGGTCAAGGTGATTTCAAAGAGACAGGAGGATGGCTCCATCCTTATGGCAGATGAGCAGTGCGGATGGGCAGCCCACCTCGCCAGTCAGCAGATAGAAACACAATGGACTGACAAGCTGCTTGTCCACGCAGCAGTGGTGGCTGGTCTGGCAGAGGTGAGCGACTGCTGCTGGGGGCGGAGGCCTGGCTGGGGGGTTGGGAGCATCAGCTTGTCATGGTGATGTCTGCTGATAGGCAGTGGTGACACTGGGAACACTGTTTCCCCATTTTTTTTCTTGGTTAATTTCAGTGAAAACTCATTGGTCGGAATAGTCATGTTGGTAATTTATGATGTTACATGCAACCAAATATGCACTTTGGCCATTTTTCATGTGTTTTGTTAACGATGGGACACACAGTTTCACTGGAAGGCTTCAAAGATTAAAGCCATCAGAAAAGGCAGCCGTGGTGACTGATATTCTCTGACCCCACGACCTACCAAAGGCCATAGCACCACACTAAATAAAGCTGTCTCAAGCTCATCACTTCTGTTGGGCTTTAACACAGATTTTAAAAAGATGATCAGGCTTGACTTAAAAACTTTAAGGATTTATCTGCCATGTCCATAAATAGGCAGTTTTAATTAACATTTATTCTTTGTGTTAAAAATGCCATTCCTCTGATAGGAATATGTCCAGCTTCCTCTTACAAGTTATTTTCTATAAGTAGTCTCTTCCCACCTACGTACCAGAAGGTACTCGTTGACTTTTTAATTTATTTTGTAATAGATGCAGCTCTGGAGTATACATAGAATGTGATCTGGTAGCAAGAGGCCCCTCTTTGTTATGATATTGTTAAGTCCTCCTTGTAAAGTACAAATATCCAAGAACATAGGTGGGCTTCTCCAGCCCATGCAAGTAAAGACCAGTCCTGAAGTCTGCAACTTAGCATAACAATTGCTGTGTCTTCTTTCTGTATCAAAGGCATTGGAACAGCTCTCCTCAGCACAGTCTTGAAGAAACATGAAGATTAGAGAGAATCCTTTTGATTTTCATTCTTTGTTGTCTGATACCTTACTGTAGATGTTTGAACCTGAGCAAAGTAGAGGTAAAATGCTGGGATAGCAGCATGAGTCATCAGCAAAGTGGTTACGTTAGGTGCCACAAAGTGCAAACTCAGCTCCATTTGTAAGTCCAGGGCTCCCAGCAATCAGGTTGTGCTGAAATGGACATGATTGCAGCAAAGGTAGCAGTAGTTGTAGTTCTCATGTGTCCCTTTAGTTGTCTGTAACCTGGCTGTAAACAAGCAGGGAGCAGCTTCTGTTTTCACTTGGCTGTGGGGTGCTCTGAGTGCCGGGAGGAAAGGAAACACAAAAGTCCCCAACTGCTTTCTCATGCCCTTCTGCATGTGGCCCACACTACAGAAAACTGGTTTTTTTTTACTAGCTTAGCCAACGCAACTCTTCAATATAAAGCTTTACTGTATATCTGCTCTCCAGTAGGAGATCCACTGTGTTATGACTCTTCATACAATACACCATATATATTTAGCTCTGAAGATTGCACTTCTTGTCATGCTAGTTTTTTAATTTACTGTGTTTTTTGCTGCTAGCGCCTTTGAAATTGAGTGGAGCCCTGCGGGGCTGTCTCAGTCTCCTGTTTCCTGTCTCCTTTGAGCTATTGCATTACAATCATCTGTCAAAGATGAGCGGAGTCAAGGAAATGGAGCACCTCAAGTGGCTGACACTGCTGAGCAGATATCCTTCTATTTTTGTTGAGTGTTTACATACCTCCAGAGTACAGATGTGTCTGAGCTGGATTAGATACACAGAAAGTTTGTAACACCTTCATTTTTAATAACAGTAGCCCTTGTTGCATATAAAAATGATACAATTTTAGCAACTGCTGTGACCTGTAAATACAGTTCCTTTGCCATGGATGATGCAGTCATGATGTTGCCTTACGCCAGATATAATTGCACGTACATTGCAGTTGTACTCATTAAATGTTGTGGTTAAAAAAAAATCATTGCACCTCTTTCAAATTGGCTAAGGCAGTGAAGTTCTTGAAAGAAATCAGTCTGCGGTGGTGGAGCTTTGTTCATGTTTTTCTCCTTCTTAATGGCTCCAGACTGCACATGCTATCTGCATCCTGTTTCCATTCCACAGCAGTGTCAGGAATGAGAATATAGGGAAAAAAAAAACCGTCACAGGGGGGTTGTCTCCGTGGTAGTGGCTGGCACTGGAATAAACTACATAGGATCTGTAATAAGTATTTGGCAGAAGTTTAGTCAGTAAAATTGATGATTGCAGCTTGAGGTACATATGCATTGTTGTGCTACAGAATACGTTGTATGGTACTAACAGCAGTAAACGTTTAACTACTGCAGGTATCCTATGGCCTAAATTAATATGTACTTTCAAATAAGACTGTCCCACTCCTTTTTCTTACAGTTGTATAGAAGTGGGTTTGTTACAACAGAGTGTAGATGGCTTTATAATTGTGTGTTTTTCCCTCATTATAAAACAAAACACAAATTTCTCATTTGTGCCTTAAAAATTTTGAAGTGGCTAAATCTTTGTTGACTCCCTGGTTCTAAAACCAGCATTTTATTGGAGTCCCCAGTTAAGCCAATTTCTTCCATGATTCATTTCATTTAGCAACAGAAATGTAAGCTATGGCCTCTGGCCCTAATGAAATCCTTTAAATGCAGACTATGTAGCAAAAGGTTAAGAGGGCAAGGCACAGTTTAATTTCCCAATAACGCTTTATGGGAGACTTTGTAAATGTACTTGCTTCTGGAGTTTTCTAACACCCGTCTCTCTGAAAGTGTAGTCAATTTGCAGCCTAGAAGTTGCTATATTAAAATTACATACATGAGAGAGGTTGGAGGGCAGTGGGAGACAGGACCTTCCTGCTAAATTGCTAATCTAAATTGGGCCTTAGTCAATCTCTTACAAAGTTGTCAACATCCAGTGACCTACATGAAATGAGTTGGTAGCTTCAGTCCAGTTCCTAGAGAGGTGTGCACATCAGAAGAGCAATCAGCTGGCACTAATTGGCATCCTGGCTAGCAGCCTCAGCAGAGAGCCAAAGGTCTGTAGAGGAACCAAGACTGAAGTGCTCTCTCAACCTTGAAGATGGTCCCTCTGGGTCGGAGTTTAGGGCATGTTTGTAATGTCGTATGTGGAATTTTGCTGTGCATCTTGCAACGCGAGACCGGAGGTGTGGCTGGAGAACTGCACTCCTCAGGGCTTGTGTAGGGCGTTTCGAATGCCACAGGGCATTTTAAACTCTGAAATCACTTCAGGTTTCCTTCAGACAGAAGCACAAGGAGAATATTCACTAAGCAATAACCTGATATTCTGAGGTGTCTGATGACAAACAACCACTCCAGTTGAGGGACTGCACTGGAAAAGGGAAAGAGAGGGATTGTGTGGTCCTTAAAGACAAAACTTTCCCAGGTCCATGCCCAGTGTGCATAAGTATCTTTGCTCTGCCAATTTTTCACCTGTTGGGCTCAGAAATGGTATAAATTAGTGCTGCTTAAATATTAAAAATATATTGGTTTCTGAGTAGGTTTGTGAAGTTCTATTCACTATAAAAGCATAGTAACACATGGTCTTCCTACACTTGGAACTGTTCCCAGATCATAATTTCAGAAAGCTTATTATGGTTTATTATCTTCCTCAAAGCCTTGCATTTAGAGAAGTTTACTTCTTCTTTTGCTGCTCTGTTTGCAAAGTTTCAGTCATTCAGGCAGGGTAGAAATAATGTCATGAACTTGAAGCCATCAGCCCATTCAGCACAAACAGGGTCAGTGAGGTAGCACTAAATTAAGAAATGAGTAATGTGCCGACCTAGTATTTTAAACCAGGCAGTCAAAGGTGATAAAATATATTGTCCGAATTAGAAGTTGAGCAAATTTTCTTTACCTCCATTTACCCTTGAATATAAGAATGAATAACGAGCAGCAATGACAAATGTTTGGTTGTCTGTGGTTGTCTGTTCGGCAGAAAAAATAGGTTCATTTGATGGAGGTTAGTCTGTTTCACAAAACATTTGGTGTCTTCAGAGAGCAGTTTTTGTCCACCTGTGTATTGTCCTTACTGACAAAGATGAAATGAAGGTCCTGCATAGAGCATGTGTACTTCCAGAGGTGAGAGCATACTGTTTTTTTCTCCATAGCTTTGCATTACTGGAGTTACCAATGACCTGCTGCAATTTCCTCCCCCTCTAAATCAGATAAGAAAAGAAACCCAGATCACAGCCGTAACTGAGATGATGGGGTTCTGAAAGTAACACCCTTTTCTAGCCATAGAGCAGCCCCCTTTCACTGCTTCCATGCTCTCTCACCGGATGATGTGGTACACAATTATCTGACAGACTAAAACTGGAACAGCGCAGAAAGTAAGGCAATATTTGCATCCTTGGGTATGGGATCATCAGCTGCTGCGCAAAGTCAGGGAGTTTGGAGATAGACTCTGCTCTCAACATTACTATGACCCAATGCAAAAAAAAATCACCTTGAATAATGCCGTATGCTTGTGTTTTAACGGTGTGTACTGAATCACAGCGGTGCCCTAAATGTATAAAGTGTTACCATTTGCAAATTCCCACCTGTCATTTGTGTTTCCGGAAATAGTATCCCTCCCTGCAGTCTGGACATTGCCCCAGGTGGTGTCTGACTCTTAACCCAAATCAAACAGTAATTGTTCAGACACTGTCTGGCTCTCACGCAGTGGACAGGGAAAGCACAACAGCCTTCTAGTTACTTCTTTGTAAACCCGGGCAAGGAAGCCTGTTTTCCTCATAGGCCTTTAGGTTAAGGTTTTAGGGTCGCAGTCCTCATTGCCCTCCCTGTTGCTGTAGGGACCAGTACACTTGATGAGCAGCATGCACGCTGTGAAAGGGTGTGATGTAAGAGTGGTACTGCGAAGAGGACAAGCACAGGCTTTAATTTTTCGTTTTACTGGCAGTACTGTGGCAATGTAACTTAACCTAGGGGTGGCCAGGCGACAACTCTGGAGCTGTAAATGATTTGCCAGCAGTCGAGAAGTGGTTGTCAGTCCAGCTCTTAAGACCCCTGGCAGGATTCAGTTATTGCTTGGTAACTCAGATACCTGGCTGCTGAAAGAAAAAAGCCAGCAGATTCCTCTGAGGCTGCCAGCAGAATGGGTGCAGGTCCCAGCTGTTTGCTCCCCTCAGCTCACTCTGCAGCAGCATTCCTACAAGTTGTGATCGTACCCTGCTCACAAGCCGCCCCTGCAGCCCCCAGTCCCCTCAGTTCCTCGAGGTGTGGGGCATGGATTTAGCCTGGCTTGCAGAATCAGGAATTCTCCTCCAAAGGTATTAAAACAAAACAGTTAAATGCTGGTAATTCATTTGAGAACTGCTGGCTTAACTCCGGTAGCTCTGTGTCTAGGACTGCAGCTCCTGACACTGCAAGAGGTGACAGCCTCCATGCTTATAAAATTGGAGAGGTTCTAGCTCGGATACAAAGAAAAGACTAAAAATATGACACAGTGCTTGAAGGTGTATGCAGACAGTAACAAGCACTCTAGGCAGTATGGACTGCCCTGCTTGACTTATCCAAAATGTATCACTGCCTTCCAAGGGCAAGATGTGGTACGGGGTTTATGCCCAAGACCCCCATTTATCTGACCCTGACTTGAACCTATTTATTTGGCCTTTTAGCCTGAACTTGCTCTGTCGTCATCTTTGGACCCAATGAAACTAGCAACATATATATTGTGGACCTGAGCAACAACCAGTGCCTTCTGTGAAAGGGGGAGAGAAGTAACCGCCATTTAAAAAATAAATGAATGGCTCAGTGTTATAAAAACCAAAGAACAATAATGATTTTATGTTCAATGAAAAAACAGTTACAGTTATAACTAGTAATTTGATTAAGTGAAGGAAATATATGTTCATTTCGGAGAAAGAACTCTGGTGACGGTGTACTGTCTGGAAGAAGGAACCAGCTAACAAGAGAGATCTCTAATACCTGTAATTATGAATTGTTGCTCTCTTCTATAAGAGTTTACAGTCTTACTTTTGAATGCAAGAGAGGCTGTTCTAGTTCACTGTCCTGGGTGACTAAAAACAGCAATATAGCTTTGCACTTTCAGGTTTTTGTATGAACTCCGTGCCATCTCTGGAAACTCATGTTAATCCTAAGGAGGACCAAAAGAATCTACTAACATATGCACACTGCCAAAATAAATGATGGCTGGATTCCTGAGCTGATCTTTGCCTTTGATCTTGTGTATCAGAAAATTTATTTGGTAAAGGAGTGATGAAGAGATTTCTGACCATTCTGAAGTATCACTGCAAATGGCCTAGACTTTTTGATTTTCAAGATAAATCAGGATTTTTTTTTCCTCCCTTTCCAATCCTTGGTAATCTCCATAGAAAGCTTTATAATAAAGCAATTCAGAGAGTAGCAATAGCCGTTCTTTTTCTGGCACTTCTAACCTTGTGTGTGAAATTGTGTGTGAAACTGACACGTTGTATCAGTGTGTGGAAATCTGACTGTATTTTTACCTCTGAAAGTAACAGCAGAAAGAGAGGGCAACTTTTGTCTTACAGTTTTTCCTCATTGGCTCTGTTTTTTCCTTCTTTCCTTGATCTACGTAAAAGTTCACAATTCGTGGTCTTCCTGTGCTCGCAAAACATAACATAAAAGCATAGTAATGACACATGGTCATGTCTTTCTTGCAGTGGATCTCCAGCATGGTACTTGGTCTATTTTCTTCTACATTTTCACAAAAGAACCCTCAAATAGCACTGTTTTGTGCTCTGGTTATTACTTGTTTTGATGGTTCCCTTACTTGCCTTTTGTTGCATGGAACCTTCCTTTTTTATGGATTATCCATTCACTTTACATTTTCAGGTGTTTTTATAGTTTCATATTTTAACTGATTTATCATGGTTTTTTCAATACTGTAGAACATGCCCTTCCATTTTTAACACATAGGGATGTTTTGGTGTAACTCTGCACTGAAACGTGATCTTTGAGTCTGTTTTAAGTCCCATCTAAGGACTAGACTTCTAAGGACTTCTAAGTTGTTGCAGGGGGGGTGTTAGGTAAAATATAGCCTACGTTTTGCAAAACACCTACTTTACACTGAATAGCACTTTCTTTTTTCAGGACTTTCTGATGTTTACAGCCACGTGTGAGAACAAAACTTAAAGGCTTTTACTAGTTACTGCATAAAACCTATATGACAATCAAGTCCATGCTTGAAACAACGTATACTCAATGGAGATTTTACAGATCAGAAACTGGGGTACAGAAAAATTAAGTTGTCTCACTGAAGATTAAGGAGATCTCGGGTGGAGCTCTGTTCAAATCCTGAGCATGTTTCAGGACTTTCTTACAAGTGGAGACCATCATGGCCTCATCTGCTAGGGTAGGAAACACATCAAGTTGTCATTATACTGGTGGCATGGGAAGAAATCACTGTAACAGTTGTCACTGCTATATTATTCCTTTTGTTGGTATGTTCTGTCTCTGTCCTGTCTGTTTTGATCAGTGGTATCCAGGAGTGTGATATAGGCCTGAACTAAACCCACCAACCAGTCCCATCCCTTTCTCCAGATGTGGAGGAGTGACTGCAGACAGAATGGCCAGATGGGGAAGGTCGCCTTGCCTGCCCAGCCAGACCCTGTACCTTATCTTTGTGTGGTAGTGGGTGTGGAGACAGCTTCCAGTATGTCAGACTGCTGCTGGGTGGAGGCAGGGATGCCTTAGGAAGGCAGAGGGGTGTTAGCAGTTTCCACAGGTACCACAAGGCACAGAAGAAAAGGCAAGAACTTCCAGCTGTGGTTTCTAAACTTGCTGAGGCCTTGAGGGGAGAAAGAGAAAAGGGCATGCCTGCTGCACATCAGTAGCCAGCAATGGCTTGAGTTGTTTGTGCAGTTGTTACAGTTCGTGATGATGTCTCCAAGCTGGAAAACTGATTTCCTTGTCGCTGAGTGTTGATCACCTTCAAATTGCAAATCTCAGTTGATAGTCCCAAACTGCTGCTCATTGCCAAGCTGTATGGAGAAGGTATGTCTTTGCATACATTTGAACACAACATTAGTGAAAATCTTTTAAAAATTTAATAGCAATTAAAATATAATTAAGCATAATCAGTAATCGATTAATAAGGAATGGGTTCTTATTATTTCTCCTGTAGTAGTGTGCTTGATAGATATCAGGTGGATAAAATTTATCTGCTTGTGGTGTCTTTGTCCCCCTTCTAGTTTTTCGTTTAGCTCATGATTTTATTTAATGGAAGAGTCACTTCTCACATATTGGCTTGACAATTTACAAGCATTTGTTTGTGCTGAATTAAGCACATTTCTAAACTTTGTATGTTGCTGCTGACAGTTTGGGGATTGATTTTCATCCCTAGAGAGATGCCTTTTTGTCTTTAAGGCAAATTGAAGTTGACTGCTGGAGCATTCTATGGTAAGAGGGAGAATCTACTTTAGGGATATTTTTCTACTGAGAATTCGTTTTTAACTGAGAAGCTTCAGCAAGGTCATGTTTTTCATGACACCAAAAAAATAAGTTCACACAAATAGGAGCAAATATTACCAAGCTTTTTCCCCCTGTAGTTCTCTGTCAGGGAAGTGTGCCTAGATATGCAGTAAGCAACAATTTCCCAGACTTTTATTCTGAGAGCATGTGTTAAATGCTGATGTGGGCAATGGCAGAAAAAGATTTTACCCATCCATGTTTTTTCATGTACGTTATGAGTTTAAATTTTTAACCTTCTGTAACACTTTTTAGGACATCCAGATTCTTTCGAGAACAGATTCACTGCTTGTCCACATTGGCAACATGGGGCATGTTTGCATGTTTGCAGACATGAATGGGTTAATGTAATGAGCTGTGCGTGAGGATGCAGGATCTCCACCAAATAGGTGCTTTAGGAAATCTTCATTCACATAAAGTAGAGCTAGATACTCTCTTTTTTACACAAGGCTCTGTGGCTGGGCATGCAGGGCTAGTTACTTTCTAAACCTTCTCCAACCTATATCGACACATCCCTTGCTCCCTTCCCCCCAAGCTGGCATGGCCCAGTTTTTGGAATCAAACATTATATCATTGCTGTATTGACAGGGATGCTGGGATTCATTTATGTATCACTCCCTTCAAGGTCTTTTTGGCACTAAGTTTGTTTTATAGGAATATTTTTTACAAATATTAATACTGCTAAAATAGTCATGTCTATGAATATATATGGTCTTTTTTATATGGTCAAAATGTTACCTCACACCTGAACAACCAAGATCAATCCAACCATCCTGACCCATGGAAAAGTCTAGTGGGTTTTTTTTTGTGGTGGTACCTGGCAGGTTACTGGTGAGGTGATGGACAGACCTCATTAAATACTCATTTAATGCTTGTCTCTGGAATGACAGCATTCTCTTTAATCTCCATCTTTGTATTCACTCATACTTCTAAGACCCAAGTGTCTTAAGAAAAGGAAATAAATAACAACCTTAGTCCTTCAATGAGGTACCAGATGACAAACTCAAACCTGCTTGTTTTCATTTCCTTTAAATCACACCAGCTGAAGCAAGTTTTTCACCACAATGCACCTAAACAAGTTGTAAGAACCAGTTTCTTCAGGAAAGTGTTATCCTGCTGGTTATAAAATCTTCAAAGGAGCTGCAGGTCTCTGCAGTCTTCCTTTAAACCTTCTTTGGGATGTTCTCCGTGGATTTTTCACACATTGGAGTGCTAAAAATTTGAGATATCTCAGTATGCTGCTGGAGATCTGGCTATCAATTGCCAGAATTTTCATTTGCCTCTTTGATCTTTGTTTTCCCTTCTCAGATTCCTCCTGTAATGTTTGTGACAGTTCTCTCTAGTATCTACCTGACTAAGACATTTGGAAACTCCAGGAAATAAAACTCCAGGAAATAAAAAAATTTATCATACTAAAAAGAGGGGGGGAAAAAAAAGCAAAAGCACCCTCAAACTTGTTCAAGTGTCTTGTATATGCAAAAGAAAACCCTTGGCTGGTGTTTAGGATGGGGTAGGTGATGAATGAGAGGAAGCAGGGACTGAAATTGCTTGGTAGCAGCTGTTGAGCAACATCGCAGAGCTACCACGCTACTAGATCCATGGCGTAGCTCAAACAGCAAAGAACTCACATTTTTCTGCCATGTTCTAAATTCCACAGTTTTGTTAATTAGTTTTTACTCAACTTCACCTTGGAGCTCAGATCCTTGAAATGAAATTATCTTTAAATTAGATCATAGCATTTATTAATAGTATGGAAGTCCAAGTAATCATATGGTCTCACTTTCTCCTCCTACTTTTTGTTGCAACTAGGCCAGTTAGAAGTTCATTTTTGTGAACTGTACCTTTTCTACCTTAGTCAAGCTTGTTTCTGTTTCGTCCTTTTGCCTGAAGACTTCTGGTTTTTAGAATTAACTTTGTTCTCAGTCTTTCCCATTTTGTGTACAACTATGCACCTAATTAGAGGTAATTGTTTCCTTGTTCCTACAGCATCAGCCAAGCAAGGGGATCTCAGCTACATTGCCCGTATGGGGGGGGGGGGCTCCATCCTAGCAAAAGGGTAGCAAAGACTTTTGTGATTTAGTAGTTCTCTCTAGCTCTTTCATTGTTCTGTATCTGTAACAAACATGCCTGAGATGGTTTTTCTCCTGTACTTTGCTAAACTGTGGAAAATCATGGAAACCTGTGTGTTCTGAATGGTAGCATGAATGTTATAAAACTGTCACAAAGGTTTTCAATCAGGGTTTGTTGTTTGGGTTTTTTTTGAACAAGACTTTAAAACTTGTTAGATTTATATAGAGTTCTCTATTGGTTTTTATTTTTAATTAAGAATAAATGCATAATTTTACTGATTTTGCTGCCATTTTGAAACTGCAGAGCTGCAGGAATTAATGTTTATATATTATCCAGGACTCATAAAAGAGTATGCATCTAATAATGACAGAATGCAAATTTCTGTTAATTAAGTTTGTAATTGTGGAGCAGGAGGGAGAACAATTTATAGAGGCAGGGATAGGAGGAGAACTTTAAGTAGCAGTGCATGGTGAATGAGATGCACAGCTTCCATTATCAACAGGAGCTGCATGTCTAATCCACCAGACTCAGTACTGAAGAAAATGTACCCTGGGATGTCAGGTGTTAAGGGGAAGAATGGGCCTCTCACGTTCTTTGCACTTACAAGCTGGCTGTAACCTTTTGACTCCCTCCCTCTTTCTCTTCTTGAGTTTTGTTTCCTGAAAGGAAAAGGGGGTGGGGGAAGGCAGGGGAAGAAGGCTTAGAGTGGAAGATCTGTTTCAAAGTACTGTAGTGTATGTGCAAGCTTTTCTTTTTTTTTCTGGAATTAGTTTTGTTTTGGTTACTTAAAGAAGCAGTTGCTTTTAATGTAGAGTGTTTAGAGCACAACTTAAGATATGAATATCTTACTGAGCACCCCTATCAATAGTATAAACTTTACACATTCTACCACACGTGTTTTGTACATAGCATTTTAATCTTTCTAACTAAAATAACATAATTTCATTTAGGAGCATAACAGAGGAGGAGAGCTAGTTCTGTGAATTACTGTTGCAGGTATTGCTTATTATATTGACCAATATTATGGAGAAAAACAACCCCCCAGATAATAAGAAATCTCTTTTATTCTCAAAGGATTCCCTAACGTAGCATGATCATATACTGATCACATTGAACTTGGGTGTATTCCAGGCCTGAAGATTTGCATATGCAGAGAAGTTTGTCTAATACTTGCACGTTTCACCTCCTTGCTACCTCTGAGTTAGTAAGAGTGAAAATACCTCAGTGAAAGGAGGAAGATGTATGCACCCTAGGTGACAATTTACTTGTTAGTATGAAAGAACGTGAGTCAGAGATGAGGAGGAAAAAAAAAGTGGCTAATTAAGGTAGGTCTCCCCAAAATTCATTCCTTTTGAAGAGAAAGAGCAGAATGCGGAAAAAATATGTGAAGACTTACGTTATCCTTCCTTGAAATACAGTCTGTTTTGGGGTGATCCTTAGTAGATTAAAAATGGAAACACTAAGGTGGTGTTTACTTTCATTAATTAAAAAGAGTCTTGCTCATAGGAGAGCGCCCTGGGAATGCTAAAGGAGTTTTATATATTTCTGGGTACCATCTTTGTTATGAGGACCATGTCCCTCTTCTAGCTTTGCATCTTCCTTCATCAGAGATTATTTTGAAACGGCTCACATTGCCTTTGCTTGGCTGAAATGTGGTAGCAATGGAGTGGAGCCAATGGAGGGGTAATTTTACAGCCAGCAACCAGGAAAAGGAAGAGCCCTTAGCCAGGGGATTCAGCAGTGCCAGGAGGAGCCATTATTCTATTATTATTTCCAGTGTGGAAGCATTGTTTTAAGTTACATTAAAAACATCCTTTAAATTTCTTTGTTATTTGTGTTGTAAATTTTCCATATCAATCATTCCAAAAGAAAGGTGTGTGAATCTATAAGGTTTATCTAAATGTGGGATGTATCTTGCTTTAGAAAATGTAGAGTAAAGGGAAACCTGAAATTAACGGTAACTCCTCCAACTTATCTTGTAAGTTCACAGGGGTTGGCCAAACAGGGAGTGAGTTCTCCATTTCTTAACACTTGCTGGGACCAATTCTCGGGAGAGCCTGTCTCCAGACAGGCACTGTCTTCCCATTTTTTTCTACTGTTAGGGACTCCAGCCCCTTGTGATTTAAGAGCCCAACCCTGTAAGCTTTCCAGGAACCTTACATTTAGATGGCTAAAGGAGAGAGAATGAAGTGTATATTGTTATTTATGTGCGTGGATTTGCATTTATCTCTTGGAGATTGTGTGTGTGTTGAAGCCCATAATGGATTTGCATGATGTTTCAGATTTGATGTAGCTAGTTTCCCTCTTTTCAGTTACTCAGAAGTCCTCTGGCGGTAAATATTTTATATGCAATACTGCTTTAATTCCACTATGTAGAGCATGTGTTGTGAACCAGTATTGAAGGGATCCATATATTGAATATTAACTTTTTATTGATAGTCCTTGGGGAGGCAAAGGCCTAACATCTGTAAGGCAACTGATATTTGGCATAAATGCAGAAGATGAAACTATATCTCCCCAGTCATTTGGGGGGTCTGAGACACGAATGGGAACAGAACCCAAATATCCCAGATCCCAGTCCGGTGTCTTAATCCTGGGCCCATTTCTTTCATTCAAAATTAAAGTTTCCATGACTATTATTTCTACTGCCAGGGCTTTCCAAGGATTTAAATGTGACCTAATTTATTAAATGCTGTCTTATGTGCAAGACAGAAGCAAAATCCTTACCCCAGGGCATTTACTCAGTGGCCCTGATCCTGCAATCTGATCTCTGGAATGAATTTCTGAACAACACAAGCCATGCTGCCTGTTCAGAGAGTTTGACTGGGATTTTAATGGAGAAGAGGCACGTAGATTGCAGGTTGTCTACAACATCCTCAGTGAATTTCAGTACATTAACACTACTTTCCTATGTTATTATGTGTTTCCTTGAGTCCTCTATGAGTTTTTGTTTAGCTGTTGCTCAGTTACCTTAAGTAGACAGTGAAGTTTGGGACAAACTTTTTCTTAACACTATGTACAAGCCTTGATCTGTGGCACTTCTTAAAGATGCTTTGCAATGCACCTTGAGATTAAAGTGCATCGCCCCTGCAGTGCATTGATCTTGTCTGGCCCAGAAAGGGGTTGTCATAGATCTGCTTTTGAAATCAGGACTCCCTCATGGGTTTTTCCAGCGCATCATCTCCATGTCATTGGGTTGGCAGGATATGAAGCTGAGGGTCTTTTTGAAGATTTCCTTCACACCAAGGGGTGTATACTTGTTGTGTGGGAATGTTGGTAAGTTACACCCTCTTCTCCCTGTGTGTTCAGTGCAGGATAACTTACTGCAGTATTTAAATATTCCAGGACTTTTTAAAAAGTAAATTGTTTGGGTTTTTACGTTGGAGTATTAAAATGAAGAATGGAATCCGAATGCTCAGAACACGTTTCTTGCAGAGGACTGAAATACGTGGGCTGAACTTCGTGAATTAATTAAACAGTCGTATAAACATCTATTCCTTTGCAGCTACAGACAATAGTCTTATTTTAGGAAACACGATCATGTGCTTCATCAAATATCACTCATGCCGGTATTATTTAGTTTTTGCATAATTGTAAAGCAAATATCACTTTAGGGCCTGCTTGTGTATCTCACATTTCAATCTCTTTTTATTTTAAGTACAAAAATGTTAGTTTCCTGCATCAAATGATTTGTTATTGGAAAAGCAAAGTAACGCTTCTTTACTCAGAAGTTTTCTCCCTGCAAAACTGTGGTACATGGAAAATATTTTCCAGCTTTCGGAGTTTATTTGATTTTGAACACTTTTGGTTATGTAAGTTTTAATAAGTAGCTTTGGTGTACCCCTAAAGGCACACCCCACACACTTATGTTGTGTGACCTAGGGTCACAAGTAATGGCTGCAAGCTAATTGATTGAGAAAGGCTTGTCTGACTGGGCCCCTTTGAGTCCTCCCTTTACATTCCTAAATTTCTGTAAAGGAGGCACTGGCAGCTTCGCCTGGCGAGAGGAGGGGTTGGGGGAAAGGGAGGAAGTTTCTCAGTTTCTGATTATGCGCAGAGTTTCCTTGTACTGAGCTTATGTTCTCCACCCACTACTTAGTAAGAACTCCTTAACAACTTAAAGCTTTATCCCTGTGAGTACCAGAAAAGTGATTTGAGTATTTATTGAGCAGGGAGAACAAACTGCTTGCTCCAGGCAAGGAGAAAGCTTATGGAAATTATATTAGACCTTCAGCAAAGTGCACAGCTGCATCATACAGAAGCTGAGACTCAAACTGACAGGCAAATAAGCCAGATCACGGAAGGGGCCTCTGTGTGGCAGCTCTGAGCTACCAAGTGTTGGACAACTAGGCAAAAAGTGCAATGGAACAGGGCAGAAAATAACACACTAACTTCAGGCAACTGTTGCTTTTTCATGGTGAGTCCAGATTTGAAATGTTGTTTGAAATGTAGCTATTTTTGTTGTCTCTAAACCCCTTCCGTTTTACCACAGCAATCCTTTTGTGAAGCTCATTGTGTTACAGATTATTTGTCCGGATGTGCACTTCAATTCTGAACGATCCAGAAATGTACAGGGATAGTCCTTTCGTGCTGCTTGCTCTCTTTTGCTTTTGCTTGCTTCAGGAGACAGGTCCCATTTCTACAAGCACGCTGCATGGCTTCCGATTTGGAAAGAAATGATCTTGCAGCTAGCACTTAGCGTGCAGCTGCATATAGGTGAATAAGTGAACATAATTTCTATACACAGTCTTCTGCAGTTTGAGCTTTGTGGCACCTCTCCATTGCTCCTTATTTCGTGCTCCTTATCTTGAGAATGTATGGCACGGTCACTATGAAAAGAGCTTTGTGTTTGAATTCCTGGTGAGTCGAAGGGTCAGGGCCTATGAGTTATCTGCCTGCCAGCAAGACTCATTGCTGTGTCCCTTTATTTTTCAAGCTAAAATAGAAAAACATGTGTCCTCATCCCTTTTTTATAAATGTATTTTGAATTCAGGTTTTACATGCTGTTTGTGTGTGCTTTGTTCTTCTGACAAACTCGGGTTTTGGGGAGAAGCCAGTTTTATTCTATCCATATTTATTTTATTTACTCAAGCTTTCCTGCAGCTTTTTTGCATTCCTTTGTTGTGATGCACATAAATTTTTCTTAAAACAACACTCAGTGTTTCTGATTTCTGCTAAGAGAAAAAGGATTTATACTTGGAAACATTTCCAAAAATACCAGGGAGCTATCTAGATTTTAGGTAAGTTGCAAAATTATACAGAAGATAAGGCTTTTGTAACTTTCGTCTCACTTAAGGAGGGAAACACAATACTTCTGGGTAAGTTCTTGAACAGACTGTGTTAGATACACTAGTCATCTAGTGTAATGGTAATAAATATGATCTGAGCTATAATGTTATTTCAGTTACTGACTTAGTTTGAAAAAGCTGCTTTATTAGCACAGGAGAATTAAACACTGCATGTTGACAGTAACACTAGAAATATGTTTGCAAAAACTGCTGAGTGGGTGAAATTTAGAGCAATAAATCATCAAGGCATGTCAAAGTAACTCTGTACGTGATGTTTTAAGATGCCTGTGATTTGGAGGAGAAATGAGTCTGTTTTTCCTCCAGCAGAAGTGTGATTCTGTACAAAGTGATCTTCGTCGTATCTTTCTTTAAATAAATAGTTATCTTTTCAAAAAATAAAAACCCAAAGTCAGAAGGTGCAAGAAAAGTCTCAGAATTATGTAGCAGTGATTTGGAGATAACGGGAAAATGCTCACTTGATAAAATAATTCTACTATGCAACGTAAGAAGTTGGTTAGATGAACTTTACACAGAAGGTGTGTTACTACTTGTTTCATGACCTGTCTTTCTAAGTTTCTGTGCTCATCTGAAGCTTACTAACAATTAGCAAAGTGCCTGTTTTTTTAAAAAAGATGATGCTTCAGATCTGAATTGATCTGATGTTGCAGTCCCTTTCAAGTGCAGAAGTTCATGTTGTTCACCTATTCTGTCCATTCTTATTTGTCAGTCTGAGATCTTGAGTTTGCCCATCAATTTTGAAAATGGTTAAAAAAAAAAGGGGGGGGGAGTTTGTTTCAAAGAAATGTTAACAAATACGGAGTTGAAGTTGATGCTGCAGTTGACACTTCTTGTTTTCCTATTGTCAGTTGGATTCCTATCTATTGTGGCTTGGGCTAAACCTCAGACTTTCTACAAGAAAATTCTTGGCTGTATCCTTAATTCAGTTAAGGTTGTGCTTTTCTTTTAAGAGTTTCAGGGTTCACTTTGAGGGAAAGAGATGTGTCCTCTTACTGCATCATAAGCGTATGATTTTCTTCTTGGCTATGCTGTGATGGAGGAATACCTGCTGAAGTGCTCTTTACACCGTTAAAAACTGAAAGTAAAAGAAAGTTTGAGGAGTTGGTCTCCTTCCAGCTTTGGTGGCCTGGACCGCTGGGTCCTTGTGGTCACAAGGCACTTGGGGAGCAGGGGATGGTAGGTGCTCACATGCAGCCACCTCCTCCACAGGCACACAAGCAGAGGACCAGCCCTTTCTGTGTCGTGCGTTTTCCATTGGCAAAACAAGGCACCAGTGGTGTTGTGACACGAGATTAGAGGATTATGAAACATTTCTTCATGCTCTGATGAGCAGCCTGATGAAGGGGAAAGGGCTTAATGAGGAGGAGAAGAATTTGCTGAGGATTTTATGCCTATATCTGTCATTAAAAAGAGAAGATCTGCTCCTAGTAGCTGTGTTCTGTGATTCGTGGAAACCCCTACAATAATGATGTGAATGATGATTAAATATGGTGTTTTTACTGACCATCTGAGGACTGACACAATATAATGTGACTGGCAGGAAGTTTAAACATCAGTAATGTATCTCTAAAGACTACTGGTCTCTCTTAGAGAAAGTCAAAGAATCAGACTAAAATAATTATACTGGCTTTTTACACAGTCACTGACACCAGTTAGAGAAAAAAAGTAGTTTTGAAAACGTTAAAACACAATTGTGTTATAGCTTTCATTTCTTTGCAAGGTTTATATTTAACATCTTTAATGTTTTGTCAAGGAGAAACTAGATTTGTTTTGCAAATTACACAGAAAAGTGATTTTGGAGGTTCATTTTCTGGTTTGTTCTGTTGTTTGTGGAAGGAAAAACTTTATTTGCTAGACATGTTAATTTTATTGACAGCTGTACATTACAGAAACAGGTCTCCATGGTACCTATGGATATCTTTACTGTCACATGAGAAAGGATGGAAATTCAAGACTAACAGTTGATTTTTCTGTCAGAGAGAGGAACTAGTTTGTGCTGTCACAAGAAGGTGATACCTATATCGAGAGATGAAGGAAAATTGACAGGAACAGGAAAATTGTAGCACCCGTGGTGTCAGTGAATCACAGTGTTGGTACTACAAATTAAAAAGTAAAAAACCCCATCTATGTTATATCCTAGCAATTTTGAAAGAGTTTATTTTTTTAAGAATTTTAAAAACGAAAGACAAAGAAAAATTTCTTTCATCTTCTCAGTTACAACTCTTGATCACATCTTAAAGTTCTTTTGTGACTACAATTACTTGGGCCTTAAACTTCTTTGATCTCGAAGCTTTATGGATCCAGGAACCATAGGTCGGTTAAAAAAAAAAAAAGGGGGTGAGGGGGCAGAATTGCCAGCATTGCAGTTCAGTAAATATTTGAGGGAGTTGAGGGAGCAAGAAACAGAAGATGTACCCATGCTTGTCCATGAAATAGAAAGAAAGAGAGAGGAGACCTGATCTTTGGAATACCCAAGTTGAACTTTCAGCTCATTTTTACTCTCCTGCAGCATATTCAAACCACCAGCAGAAGACTGTCCCAAAAGGTGATGATGAAGGTGAAAGAAGAACAGATAAGAGGAGAAACATTTGTCTTGTGAAGTGATTTAAGTGTTTATAATATGTGGGTAAAAACAGATGGACACAAAGAACAAGCAGAAATAATCAGATATTAGGATAGGAGCAGTGATAAGGGAGGCAGGACTTTAAGGAGCAAAACAGAAGAGATCTAAAAGTAGGAGAAATGTGGCATGAGAGAGGAAACCCAGCCCATCTAAAATGGTCTCTCAGTCACAGATACGAGCCTGTGCCTTGTCAACTGACGTGAAGTCATCTGGCTTCAGTAAAGAAGGGACGAAACGCTGAGGAAAAAAAGTAGGAAAAACAAAGACAAAAGTGCTGTCTTTCTCCCGATTTGTTCAGAAGCGATTCCACTGCTGGCATTCAGTTTCATACATGAAGTAATAAGTTCACCCAAGAAGAAAGGCTCTTCCTTCCAAAATTATGGTCGCAGCATTTCAGAGAGGGAGAATGTGGGAGGAAACGAACCTCTCCTTTTTACCTAACATCCTCTTCTATTTACTTTGCTCTGTCTAGCAGCGAAGGTAGAGGTGAGGACAGATGGTTACATTTGTCGTGACAGGTTGTTTTTTTGAGCGCAGGCTAAGTCTCTTTTCTCAGCTCCAACAGGATTCCAGTAGCTTTTTAAAAATTCTTGCAAAACCCTTTGGAAGGTCTTTCGGCAATTCTGACTCTTGAGTCTGGGAAAGATAAAAGCCATTTGCAGCATGAAACATGAGACAGTAGAAAAAAGGAAATCAGTGGAGTGAAGGACAAGAGAAATGGCAATGGCTTTTCCTCTACCTCTCCTGTGACCAGACTATCCACTTCGATATACTTGTATCACTCAGGGCTTTATCTAGGACTCTGTCAAACATCCTAGTGACCTTGGTAGGGATTGGTTGAGGCCTTGTATTCAAATCACTCATCCATCAGTTCAAAATAGAATTCACAGTGATTTGCAGTGTAGGTATGTGACGCCCATAACTGTTAAAGATTTCTCAGTATTTACTGGAAATGATATCCATACTACATGACCAAGGTAGCACACCAAAGTGCCACCTACAGTTGCTGAAATACCTACCTCTCCTTTAGAGAAATGTCTGGTGATTCAAATAATAACTAGGTGAGTTTTCCAATTCCAATGTTACCTTTAAAGGCCAAAGATACTTTAGCATTTATTATGTAATTCCAGTTTATTTAGCAATATTATAAAAGTAGGTAAGAAACACAGCTTCAAGTACTGCAGAAAGCACCTTCTCCCTCTTTTAAGCCATTTTGAGTGAAAGTACTGCATTTATATCACCAACTCTCCACACCTCCTCTTAACCCAAAAAATGTCCTGTGGACCATAAATGTCCTGTGGAATACATGCAAGCCCTTTAGTTGGTCCTGTTTTGAACAGTTCATGCTTAATGGTGTTAAATGATAAAGCGAAATATAAATTAAAGAGAAGGCCCTACCCTGAAGTACATGTCCCATCACTGTTGGTAATTTTTGTTATTTCCAAAAAGCAGCACCAGCTAAAGGCATCCTTCCAAGAACAGTCCTTTGTGGCAATGCTGGTTGAAAGTACCCCAGTGCTCTTTCACTGCCTCTTCTTCCACTTCCCTGCTGCCTCTGAAATCTTTGGAAGACTACTTGAGAAATGGCCAGGAATTGACCCTGGCTAAAAATAATACTGAAAAAGAAGATTGTTTTTAACCTGGATTGATCTGGTTCACCTTATACCTCACTTGCATTTTTACTAGATCCAGGTCTGTACAAGCAAAAGACTAAAGCTGCAGGGAGGGAGACACATTAATTTCCTTCACTACTAACCAAAAATGTCTAAGTTATTATGGGCAGGCTAGTGGAAGTGCCTTCAAATAGCTATGGCTCCTACGGCAACTTGACTTCGCTGTGCCTGCAGAGTGAGGATCAGTGTCCTCTGAAAATATTGACTGTAGTTTTGGTGTATATTTTGTAAGTTACTCATGTTTATGACCTGGTTGCCACCCAGCATCTGTTATTTCAGCCTGTGTATTATAAATTTCTGAAATAAAAAATCTGTGCCCATAGTAGGGGAGAGTAAGTTATAAAGAATGAATGAGGAAAGTGCAGGAGAAAGTGATCAGCAAGGAACTTTATTCATAAAACATACAAAATGTGACACAGCAGAGTGACAGGATCAGTCTGTGTTGAAAATACCTTTGTATTTATGATGTGGAAATCAGACTGCACTGTGTGTTGGCCCCATAAAACTTCTTCCAGGCTCTAGCTGGAAATCGACAAGGGAAGATTTTCCAGCAGTATGCAGTGTAGGCCCAGCTATCCTTCCACTGAAATCAATGAGAATTACGTCAGTATAAAGCAAAAACTCTATAAATTTATAGTTTGTGCTAAAAAAAAAGTCGGACTCTTCAAATTCTTTCCTTTTGGTTTTGTTTTTTTTTTCCCCCGTTTCATTTACAATCTACTGCCAGTGTCTGGAAAAAAACAAGAAATTTGGCAGGATCTGATAACTTCAGCATGTGTTAAGTGATATTAAACTGTTTGCTTACTATCACTTTGCCATTTTTTTAACTGTATTTTTTGGCCTGAAATTTTCCATTGTGTAGTCCCAAACCACAGGTGATTGATTTTTTTTTTTTTTTGTTAAAGGAAATATGTTAAAATTATTTTAAGCAGCAGAAGTGGGAATAAATTATACTTTTCCTGTTAAAGCAAAGTAAACAAAACAAACTCAACAAAAGTCTTTGAACAACAATTTTCGAAACAATGTGATCAACAGGTGGTATGTGGACTATTTTTAAAGGCCTTGAGGTAAAAAAAGACCTAAATTGTTATATACTGAATGTTAAATTATAGCTATTTATTACATGTCTTTTGGCAGTAAGTGTTAGGGTACACACTGATATCTTTTCATTTGCTGTGAGGATCATAGGACAAATTGGGCATTGCATATGTATAGGTCTGAGTGTCCTGTCCTTAGACACCATGATGCTGAAAGAGCTTGGCGTGAGCACGTATCCAAGGTTAACTTAGCTGGGTGCTGAGAAGTAAAAGCACAGGGAGCAAGATTGCTATCTTGGGGCATCTCACATGGAGAAGGAATGAATCGTCTCTCCATCTTCCAGGTTCTTCAGGTATTATTAACACTCAGTTTTGATGTAGATGATTTATTTTAATGCTGCTGTTGGCTCTGTTTCTCTGTTTCCCAGGTTTTTTTTATTTCATTACTGAACCAGAAGTTAAAAATCACAATCAATTTTTACTAGAGGTTTTTTCACAAAAAGAAGGAATGCCACTATGACGTGTTCTGAGTGAACAGGGCTTAAGTTTCATATGGATGTTGCTATATATATTCATATGGTTAATAACACAAGGGGACACTTTTTTTTCATGAAGCCTTCCTAGATTATAATTTAAGCAGGAGCAGGCTGCATTAATTCAAAATCCTCAGATGTGTTGTGTTTTTCCCCCTATTTATCTCACACCCCATATAGATCATTGCAAGAATTCAACAACAACCACATCTGTCCAGGCATTACCACCAGGCAATCGACAGCAGTGCTATGACTAGTTGGTAGACACGACTCCACTAATTGGCTGTCTGGCTGCTCTCTGGCAGGACAGGCAGTGGCCACCTCTCCTGTCTTACCTCACAGCTAGCACTATTTTAAGTTTGTTTCTTTTATTCAGCTACTTATATTCAAAAACCCGTTATATTTTAATCAGCATCATGCCATATACTACTAGATTATGGAGTGTATTCACATTTTATTTCTGCCGTATCAGCAGGTCAGTATCAGGGAACACTGTGATAGTGACAAAAAGAATCTTGACTTCATTCCATCTATTACATCTTTTATTTTATATTATTAAGACCTCAGTCGTATTAAATATATTACATATTTTTTAATGGCATACTTAATTTCATGTATTGAATCCACAACACTTTTGCCTAAAATTTGGCCAAAACTGCCCCTGCTCCAATGTATGTCTTTCTGAAAGAGGGAAAAAAATTATGAGCAAAACAATACCTGACTATATTGTATGACATGACAGTCTATAGGGAAATACATGTGTTTTTAGGGGAAAGGGAATTTAACTACACTTACCTTATGTTATATTTAGTAATATCCATTGAACCAAGTGATGCTATTACTGTAAACATAATTTCTTTGTACCTCAATCTTCTCAGCAAGAAATTATATTAGTAAAAAATTTTATACATGGTCTGATATTGTGACTGCAAAGAACTCTTCAGTTGTTGTGGATGGACTCCAAAAGGGAAAATGTGACAGCAATTTTTCTAACCTGACCAAAACTGAAATATCAAAAACTTTATATGGAAATTTGACTCTTTTACCTGAACTGAGCAACACATGACATCTGTTCATAGTTGTACATCAGCCTGACTTTCAGGTGGGGGAACTTATTCTTCAGACAGTTATGAACTGTTGGAAAGAATTTCCAACCTAAGACATGAAGGCTGAACACCCTGATTTCAGTTTAAATATTTGAAAAGGTAACCATTTTTGGGGGGTTTAGAAACAGAAGTATAGTGAACAGTGGCATTGATACTGTGTCCATCTCTGTCATTCTGGTTTTACTCTGAGTTTACTACAGCATTAAGAAGTTCTAAAAATTTTAGTCTACATCTGGATTTAGAATTCTCAAGGTGTCATTTAACTTCTTTGTACCTTTGGACGTATCACTTTAAAAATATAATTTCTTACTGCTAGAATAGTTTTAGTATTTCTATTTAATTTATGAATGAACATGTATGTTTCTAGCTGCAAGTACATTAATTTGATAATATCTATATAGAGGGTGTTTTTTTTTTGTTTGGTGTTTTTTAACTTTGCAGGTCTAATTTCCTGTTCTGTGTGTAAATTTTACATCTGATTGGATGTGTTTGTAGGTGTTCATTGGTATGTCTAAAGTCAGGAAGTGAAAGTCCTGTATTTTAAAGTGCTAACTATGATGGTGCATGTCACACCTAACACGAGATGCTAGGTAGCTGCCATTTTGAAAGTAGGGTCACTCATCACAGTTCCTAAAAATGGATTTAAGAGCCTGATCTTAGAGTCTATTAAAAAACAAAACAAAACAACCCAAACCATGGCGTGGCATTTCAAAGAGCTGGTGAACTGTCACATTGCCTACAGAATTATTCTTAAATATTTGTTATTACTCTCACTTTCTAAGAAAGTGAGACTTCTACTAAGGTTTGTCTCTTTGCCTTTTTCCTTTCCCTCCTCCATGGGTTTTGTACTCTTTTGTCTCTCTCAGTTAAATTTGAAAGGTAAAATTCTCAATGAATATCATGTTTTATGAAAATCTGTGACTGTATGGAGGAAAGAAACCCAGATCGGTGCCAATTTTGAGAAAAAGGCAGGCAGAACATAGCTGTTATACATTCTGTTTGGCAGTGGCTCCGTGGCCAAACAAAATGTGTGCAGCCCCAGACTAGTCACAGCACAGTTTCTCCTGCCAGATAATAGGCAATGTGGAGAGATCTGGCCATTTGCAGTGAGAAGAAAGAATGTGGAGTTATAGAGCAAAGAGCATAAATCTGTAGGAAAGCAGGTTTCCTTCAATCTGGTGCTTACAGGACACCTTGGGTTTGCTATTGCAAAAGAATAGAGGACCAAATGCCAGAAGATCTTAAAAGGATGTAAATTGCTTGCTATAGGCAAACAAGAACATCTTGTTTGCCTTTTTTTTTTTTTTTTTTCCCTATTTACTGAGCATTTTATCCTGTATGGAAAAAATCATATACTATTTCAGTCATCACAAGCTGCACTGAACACATGAGATCCGTACTAATCTTTCATATGAGATGCCCAACTGCAGTTAAGTTCTGTGTAAATAAAAAGATAGGGATGCTGAGATACTAAATATGATAATGAAAGTTAATTTAGAGGAAACCTACTTTTTCCAGCTGGGAATTTATCCAGAACTTAATTCTTTTCTTGGCTCTGAAGTCAGCATAGACATGTTCAGATGAGGATAAAAGCTTGATTTTAAAGCAGTTCAGTATTTTCTGTTTGTTCACATTTAAAATGTCTGGGTATCCCATCTTGCCTCGGACAAATTGCCTGCTTCTGTAGACTTGGGATTACCTTTCTAAAGATGAGAATGATAATACTGAAAATACTAATGCTTGCCTATTCTTTTTATTTAAATATTATTTATAAAGAGCATTTTAAATCTCGGCTGAACAAGCTGCATCAATGGAAATTAAGCACTGTTGCCATTTATGATTTCACCGATTACATGGATATGGCTTTCTAAACTGTTAGAGCTAGTGTCTAAGATAACCTTCCTTCTCCTAAAGTCATTCAAGATAAGGAAAAACAGCAACTGATTTTCGTTAGTATGCTTTTGTTTTATAAGCTGAATGAGTGCCAGGTTATGATAATCAGCAACCAATCATTTATTTATTAGAGGAAAATAGAAACGTGTAACATTTGAGTATCAGTTGCCTTTTTACGGACTATTTTAGAAAGGTACTACTTCTAAATATTCTCCTGGGTATTTTTCAAGATAGGAATTTTACCACTACCGACTGGAAATCGTAATGACTTGGTCACTGCAGACAGAAGTCCATTCAGCAACAAGTTTTGGATGGAGTTTGTAGCTGAATTTAAAAAGTTATTAGCAATTAGTATGTACTCTATACTTTGAAATGCTGAATAACAGGGGGAACACTATATACATGCTTTTTAAAGCAAAAAGAAAAAAAAAGGTGAACTGTTAAAATCCTGCACGTCAGAAATAGTGCAGGTTTGTGCATGTTTAATGTAGGAAGAAGTTTATACCGGGCCCCTTTTTGCCCCAGTAGCCCTCTCCTTCTTATTCATTTTAAGTGATCTTGCGTGCAGTTATGATCCTGAAGGTTATCTAAGGACTTTGTTTTTAAGGAACTGTAGTTCTAGTTTGGTGTGATGTCTTCGTGGTAGGGGTAACAGACACAAAAGTTCATGGTTCTGTGTGATAGCTTTGGTTCTGTCTAGGAGCAAGTTTTGCAGAAGCCTCATTGTCGATCACAGAGTATGCTATGGGCACCAGCATGAAGAAAAAAACCAACCAACCAACCAAACAGAACAACCAACCAGAAATTAAAGCAAACAAAAACAGTCCAGCTGATCATGCTAATGATATTTTAAATTAATGATAAGCAGACAGAACAATAATGTGAGAACCAAAATGCAAAATTCTGTTTAGAAGATGGAAACTTTTATTTCATTCTTTTGAAGTAACATTTAACTATGTGTTTAGTTAGATTTCACAAGACGGAAGCACGTGCAAATGGGGATAGATTTTTCTTAACAGCTCAGTGGGATGGTTGACACTAAGGCACGCCATCGGATTTTAAAAAGTACCTGATCCTCTTTAATATACAGACAAATAATATATAAAATATGCTTTAAAATAGCTCTTACATTTTTTCATGGGAAGTGTTGAGGGCACAGTGCTTCCAAAAATGGCTGTTGCATAGGTGTCTGAGATTGCCATTTGGCAATACATCTGCAAGCTCTTGTGCATCTGAACCTAACTGCCAGTGAGAGACTTCTCTGGCACTTAGACACCGTGGCTGTTCTCTGATATCTGCTGTGCATACAAGTTCAGTGCTCAGGATACCAGTCTTTTCCCCTCTTCAGGGCATTTAGAGTTTGAGGACTTCCTTAGAGCAATCTTCCATTATTATAGCTGGTAGAGCAGAGCATAAAGGCTATAGTGCAAGTGGCATACGAAGGTCTTTTTGTGTATTTCTGAACACCCTTTTTGGTGCATAAACCATGGGGATTCTCTGAAGGAAAAGATTCTTCAGTACATGCAGTAGCAAATTATTGTTTCTAAGCAAGGGTTTTTTTACCTTCGTCAGGGCTTTCCCATTTCATGCCCGTTCAGTAACCAGGGACCAGACCAGTAGTGTGCTTTTTCTTTTAGCAGCATGTTGTGATGTTAGAACTTGCTGCAAAATCATGTGTTTCATATGGTTTTTATATTTTAATCACATTTTTTAAAGTGTTTCCAGATGTAAGCATATATTTGGTTACAGTTTACTGCACATGCTTACACACTGATAAACTGGTAAAGCCTGCATCCAACAGCCTTTAAATCAATGCTTGGCTTTCTATTGACTTCCAAAAGCTCTGGTTTGGGCTGTTGGACTCCTGTTGTTGGTATAGTCAGTGGATTCAGGTCGCCAGTTTTCTCAGAGGTGTTCAGTAACAGTACAATCGTTGCAATTACAGTAGCTTAGTAACGTGAGTCCTACTGCAAGAGGAAATGATCTTCCTTTTCCTTTCTCCTCCATGAATCAGACATCTACTCATGCTTCAGCTGGCTCTTTCCAAAGATACGCGGTGGGAGGTAGATGGAGCTGCTTATTTGCACAGAACCCCTCTTAAAAGTCTCCTGGTTTGGGGCGGGGTCCCTTGAGAGTCTAGTGTGCTAAACAAGACGAAAGCCATGGGATAGGTACCTAATTGCCACAGAACACATTTCCTGGAAGAACTGGAGGCTTTGGGACAGATAGAAGCTCTCAGCTCATAGGTAGAAAAATCAAAAACTTGGAAGCTTGTCGCCAAGGTAAAATAGAGTATTTTGTAAAGGCTCAGTGAGACAAAACTGAGACAAAGAAACTTTACTTCATATGGTTATTCACAGTCAACAATAAATTGGGAGAACTGGGAAGAGATTGATGCTGAAGTCTGTTCAGGTCGTGCCATGAAGGGGCATTTGTCAGTAGCCTGAGGAAAATCTTCAAGGAAAAGATTCTGCAAGGGAAGCACAGAAATGTTGATCATCTATGTGAACCGCTTCAAATGTGGTAAGGTGAACTCAGTCTTGGCTAAAAGGCTGGAATTTTACAAAAAGCAGATTTTATTTGGTTCACTTGGGACATCCCAAATGTTGATAAACTGGAAAGGACTGTGCCAGTACTTCTGTCATATGGTGACAGAGAAAAACATGTACAACAGAAATGTACTGTGCAATGAATCAAGTAACACAGTTTCTATTCAGATCACAGCCCTGCGGGTAGATTATATATATAGTAATTTTAGCCCTCTTAGAAGCGTGTTGCTAGAATTTCTCTATAAAGTGGAGAAATAACAGAAGCCTGGTAATTAAACACGCTGAATTAAAAAAAAATTGGAGGGAAAATATTTATTGCAATAAGATTGAAACACTTAGAATCTTTCCAGTTAGAGTCTCACACTAGCCTTTGTGCACCAGTGGCATTTAAATTAAAACCAGTACGTTTCCATAAATAGAAAAGTTGGTTTTGATGAATGGAGAAATTTATGAAAACAGCTTCCATTTGAAATCCCTGATTGCATCTATAAAGCAACTCCTTTGAACAGTATCCTGCTGGCATACTGCTGATGACAATAAAGCTAAATATAAGTACAGAGAGATATCTGCAAATGTGTGCGTGCATATATATATATTTATATATATAACTGCAAATTGGAACTAATTGGGAAACTCGGCTTATCTAATTCAAATGCAGATGCGATCTTATGATCCCGTTCCCCAAAATCTGGTCAGACAGATATAAATAGAGTTCCTTGACAATGTAGACAATAAGCAGCGCCCACTGTACCACCCCCATTATCACAGCATCACAGAATGGTAGGGGTTGGAAGGGACCTCTGGAGATCATCTCGTCCAACCCCCTGCTTGAGCAGGGACACCCAGAGCAGGGGGCACAGGAACGCGTCCAGGCAGGGTTTGAATGTCTCCAGGGAAGGGACTCCACAGCCTCCCTGGGCAGCCTGTGCCCCTGCTCTGGCACCCGCACAGGAAAGAAGTTTTTCCTCATATTGAGGTGGAACTTCCTGTGTTCCACCTTGTGCCCATTGCCCCTTGGCCTGTCGTTGGGCACCACTGAAAAGAGTCCAGTCCCATCCTTTTGACACCCACCCTTTAGATATTTATAAGTATTGATAAGATCCCCCTTCAGTCTTGCCTTCTCCAGGCTGATGATCAGATTATAAATGCAGCCCTGCCACAGTACACATGAACACCTAAACACAGCTGCTGAGAATGGACATGTTGGATGATATGTCGTGCTAACATAGTCTGGAAACCAAGGGGTAGAAATCTAAAATTTTTATAAGAGGTTATTTTTTAACCTTTTTTAACCTTTTTTGCTGTTTCTTGTAAAAAGGGTGTCTTGGAGTCATCGTTTCACACTACCTGCCTTTAAAAAAGAAACACTAATGCTACATTTTACTATCTATTTATTCACTACTTTAAATTTTATAATTATTCATATAATTAAGGTTAGGATGGGTTTGATGCATTGAATTATTCCTGCTGTATCTGTTTTTCAAATTCTACAGTGAGGAAGTAAAGTTGATCTGCTTACATGTGCGTTTAAAATGAATGCTGAAGCAATCTTCCATCAAAATACTTGTAATAAGGAAGGAACCATTGCTATATGAAACCTGATCCTTTTTTCAAGGTGAATTGTGGTAAAATAACAAAGACAAACATAAACTGCAAGTCTGAATCCATCACTGATGTTGCCTACTTATTTAGTATGTATTCAGAGGAACTGATAAGGTCCCTCTTTTAGTGCTTGCAGTCAGTGTAGTTGAAGGCAAGATTAGAGGCTTTGTTTTCAGGCCTTTTTTTTTTTTTTCATTATTCTGCTTTTGCTATCTTGTAGTTATGAACATAACTTATTGCGTATTCATAAGGAGAATTTTAGACCAGTGTATGATGTCTTTGGTAGAATCCATAGAGCATCTACTATTCTATAAAGGGGCTATATTCAGACTGAAAACAAGTATTTACTATTGACCATTTTGTATATTTTTAAGCATATTAATATTTTCTGTGCTTCTGAACTTGGAAGAAAAATATAACTTGGGACAAAGAAGTTTTGCTTACCTTTTATTTTCCTTACCTTTTAATCTCAATAGCAATAATTTTCTAGATCTTAAATACTTTGGTTATTAAGCAATATAGTTTTTTGCAAGTGATTTACTTATTGCAGCAAATGGCTAATGCTCTCCTGGAACAACACAACTGCAGGTGTACAGCGTGTGGGGAAAAAAAACCTGAAAGACCAGCACTAGGGATCACTGGATTTTTTAACACAGAGCTCTCTACTGCAAGGAACTTATAAAGGTACCACTGGCAACTTGGAGGGTGCATTGTGGTTTTAAAGTCCTGAGGTCATGAGATTAAGTAAAAATCTTAATATTCAGTAAAAAAAAAACCAAAAGGTGCATGTCCAAATTGTTATAGAAAGAACTATAAAAGATTACTTTAGTATGAATTCAAGTCATCAATACAAGGTAAAAAATCCACCATGAGTTTTGATTTCATTTAAATTTTTAATATCACAATCCTTTTAAGTCTTACTGTGAGTTTGTAGATGCCAGAGTTTTAGCTTCTGTAGAGGCATACAATATGCATGTGTATATATACGTATAGAAAAGCAAGACATTACCTCAAAATGTCATCTGTTTTCTCTGGTCCTTGCTAGCTGAAGGTAGCTGAACACATAACAAATGGAGCAGAAAACAGAGAGCAAAAAATGGTAATTGGCAATTTAATCGATAGATAGACCGCAGTGTAAACACCTGTTGACGTTTGTAGCGTCTGGGATAACGGGGAAAGGGTTCAGTGCTGCTTCTGCTTTGTAATGCTTTAGCAATGCTTGTAGGCATAAAGCTGCCTTAAAACCCCAATTAAACAGGGTTTATGACTGCTTTGTGTTAGTGATGTGATGCCACAGATCAATATGTATCAACGAAACTAGCCTATTGTTTTAATTTTTTTTAAAAAAAAACAAACCTGAATAACATAAAGTAATCCAAGTGCCTTGTGTCTGAATGCAACATGTTCCATATGTTGGATGGTCTCTCCCTCCCTGCAAATTAACCACAAAATAAGTTATTTGAATGAACTAATTGGTTATAGGCTGTTTGGCCCATAAGGTCGATTTGAATCATCTAGCAGCTGGAAGGCGTAGATGCTGGAGACTCAGACCACCGTCCTAGTCAGGGTGAGAAGTGGTGCACAGCTGGGGAAGGCCCTGGGCTGAGGGCTGGCAAGGGAGGTAGGCAGCAGCTGGAGGGTAGAAGCGTTGCGGACCTGACAGTGAAGATTTAGATGAGGAGAAAACCTGAAGCTGGGAACAGGTTTGTGAAGATTTACCTTTGTGGTAGCAGCTCCTACACAGAGCTTTTGCCCAAAAGCTTTTATCTGGTCACTTTTAAATCTTCTCATCCACCTCTTTTCCACACCTGTATATACCAATCTAAATTGTGCAGTGTATGCCATGTGTTGTATGCCATAATTTTACTATATATGTTATTTTTTGCTGTTCTGCTAATTTAATATATAAGGCAAAAAAAGGTATCTTTAATAAGTCACTCCCCAATATGGGAATCACAGCATATTAAAGAACCAGTATTTCCATGAACAATACTTGGCAACTGTGACTTCTCATCAGAGCTGTTAAGAATGTTCTACAAAGTCTATTGGATTACATAAGCCTAAATCATTGTTACATGTAGTGGGTGCTTGTAGATAAAAAAGAAAAAGCAGAATTAAAAAATTGTGATAATTCAGGCTAACCTTCTGTGTGTAATATGAATGAACTCCTATTTGAAGTATGATTTTCAGAACACAAGATCCAATCTTGATTTAAAAGTGTCAAGGACAGAGAACCTATCATCACCCTTGGGAAGGTGTTCCCATGGTGAAGTACTGTTCCCTGTGTATCTGCATCAAATATGTGATCTGAACTTGTCTGCTGGAGCTTGTTTGTAGTGTTGCCTGTCAGAGCCTGCAAGAGCCTCCTGTCAAAACTCTTTTAAACAATGATCAAGCCAGACATAATTTTCATAGGATAAATGGAACTGCATTAAAGAGTTTCTTCCAGTCGTTTATTTGTGAGGCTCTACAGTGAGTTTTTTGAATTGTACACACCAGAGATCAATACTGCCTTCCAACGCTAGATGCTTGAGTGCCACGTATGCAGTTAATCCAAGCTCTCCAGTCCTTCTTCCACAGAGGCCTCCAGGGATGTATTTTTCCCTTCAGCCCTGACAGCGCATCGGGAGCTCATGCTCGGCAGAGTCATGTCCACTCTTAGTGCTAAGTCTTTTTAAGCATCGTTGCCCCCAGCATAAACTGTCTTGCTCTGCCAAGAGGACCCTACTCTCTTGCTTAATTTATAGATATTTAAATTGGCTCTCAGAGTGAAGTGACTTCCCAGAGGCTCACAGTGGCAGAGGCTGGGAAGAACAAACTCCTAAATATCATGCCATGTCCTTGCCGATAGACTATTAATTTACTTGTTTCTTCCCCTGTACTTTACGTTCTGTATGACTGAATATTTTCCTGGTTTCCCTGCACAGGCTGAGGCTGAACATGCTCTTTCTTATTTATTTGGTCTAGTTTCATCTGATGAACAAAGTATATTTTAGGGATTATAAGGTGTTTAACCCCAGCTGGCAACTAAGCCCCACTCGCCACTCACCTACAACCCCCAGGTGGGATGGGGGAGAGAATCGGAAGAGCAAAAGTGAGAAAACTTGGGAGCTGAGATAAAGTCAGTTTAATAGGTAAAGCAAAAGCTGTGCACGTAAGCAAAGCATAACAAGGAATTCACTTACTGCTTCCCATGGGCAGGCAGGTGTTCAGCCATCTCCAGGAAAGTAGGGCTCCATCACGTGTAACAGTTACTTGGGGAGACAAATGCCATCACTCCGAACATCCCCCCCTTCCTTCTTCTTCCCCCAGCTTTATACACTGAGCATGATGTCACATGGTGTGGGATATCCCTTTGGTCAGCTGGGTCAACTGCCTTGGCTGTGACCTGTGCCCTCCCAGCTTCTTGTGTACCCAGCAGAACATGGGAAGCTGGAAAAGTCCTTGACTCCGTGAAGCACTGCTCAGCAATAACTAAAACATCTCTGTATTATCAATACTGTTTTCAGCACAAATCCAAAACACAGCCCCATACTAGCTACTGTGAAGAAAATTAACTCTATCCCAGCCAAAACCAGCACACCCTGCATGGGCTGAGGCTGTACATGCCCCTTCTTTTAGATTTGGTCTAGTTTCATCTGATGAACAGAGTATACTATAGGGATTACAAGGCAATAATGCTATTTCTAATCATGTTTATTATTATTTCTACAAAATCTTATCTATAGGGTTAATTATTTCCTCTAGTTGTGTGATGAATAAAATATTAATCTCAAGTATATTACGAAATGCCTCCCATCTCATTTAACTAAGGATTAAATTTCTTTCATTGCTACTGGGCCCTGTTCAGGGTGGTACTCTTCGCCTGCTTCCTCTGGACAGCTGATATCATGCTGGTTTGTAATATTCATTAGTAGTCCAACACTTTTTCCAGGGATAACCTCTGCTTATGCCCATTTCAAATGCTTCTGTTTTTAAAAAGTGCATCAAGTAGTTAATTATTTCAAGAAAAAGGAGCTTGAACTTGAAACCCATTTCATGGGCTGAATACAGAGAAGGTAGAGGGAGCCTCTGTCTTCCTGAAATGGATTAACATTACCGGCATGACACCCTTGCACTAGGGGCAGATGCTATCGTTTCCCTTCTCAGATGATAGAAGACTGTTCCCTGGTGCTAAGTGGAAGAGTAAGACTGCTTTTTTAGGAATATTCTGTCTTTAAATGCTTCCCTTTGAATGGAGGAGGTGCTTTATTGAAAAAAGCAAATCTCAATTCCTTAGGGTATCAAACAGTACATGAAAATAAAAATGAATCCCATGAAAAGCTGAACCAACTTGAAGTTAGCAGGTATTCTCAACAATTTCTTGAACGGTTGTTCATCTCCTTGCAATGAAGGTGGCATCTTCGTTCAGTTATCATTTTCTCTTGAAATTCTTTGTTAAAACAGTTTTCTGGTGTAAGTCATACAATTGTAGGTCTGCAGTCAAGCGCAGCTCTGCAGAGTCTGACCAAAGGCCCAGGCAGTGCAGCGAGCTGCCAGTGGTGGCAGAGAGCACTGCCTCCCTTGCGTCAGGGAGCCGTGTGGTTGATGCGATGTGGGTGGAGAGGGCAGTGGCTCCCCGTTTCTGGTCACCTGGCATCTGCGATGAACATTAACATCTCCCACTGCTGGAGGGGACACATTTTTGCCTGTGGTTACACACTGTCTGGCAGCAGGAAGGCTGAAACATCACCAGGGCTACCAGCTATCACCATGAAGGAGAATATCAGCACGGGCAGGGAGAGCTGCTGTGTCGAGGGGAACTAGACAGTACAGACAAGTCTTCAGGGATGTAAGGCTCCCGGGCCATCATGCAGTACCCTGGAGCAGTGTGGCATAGATGTCCATCATCAGGAGTTCAGATCATTATCTCTTTGTCCTTCAGGTGGTAACTGGCAGGGCAGGTGGAGAGGTGACAGTGCTGTCTTTGGGCTGAGGTACATGCCATACTGGGTCTGGAGGAGACCCCTGAGGCCAGGCCCAGTGCGTGCTGCTGCACCCCTGTGCTACATCCTCTCCAAGGGTGCCAGGCTTTGAGGGGTGGCGAGGCACCCCTCAGCCTTATGATAGGCATCAGGCTCACAGCACTGTGGACCAGACTGTAAGTGGCTTCAGCAGCCTCAGTGGTGGGCAGAGGTGGTCACAGCACATTCCAGCATGTGCCAGCTCTGCTTGGCCACAGTACAGGGAGCAGGAATGGGACTGGGTCTCCCTCTCCTCGCTGGAGTGCAGGGGGCCGAGTCCCCCATGCCCTTCCCCCTGCTCTGACCTGGACCCCCTCTCAAAGGGGGAACATGGTGACCAGCACAAGGTGTTTTAGGAAGAGCAAGACCAGCAGACAGACCTTTCCTCTTGTAAAATCTCTGTTTCTGGGCTGGCTGGTGTGAAATGACTTCTTGTGGCAGTTCTTGAATTAAAAAAGCAAATGGTATCTATGTGCTATGGTACAAGTGCATCAGAAGCACTTGGAGGATTAAAATAACGACTCGTTGCAGCAAAATAGGACAGGGAGATGAACGACCGAAGGAGACATCTTTAGCCAATACAAAGTTGTTGGCTTTTTGGAGGCATGTAGAAATGTATTTTACACTACACAGAAATGCTGATTTTTCAGAGTTGTAGACCTGCTCTCCAGTTTCTATGTTAAACTAAGTAAAAGACAACCTCAGTTATTTTTATACATTAGCTTTTAGTTTTGCTTTTCACCTACCAGGTAACGAGTCCTTATGAAATTAGAAAAGCAACATTTGTCTGGCTTGGGTAAATAGAAAGACTGGCTTGTCCTTAAGTGATTGATTGCTTTTAAATGACTGTGAAAGCTCCTTTTAAATGGGTCAATGTAAGTGACAAAGTAAGCAAAGCTACTCCTTTTCCCCTCTTTGTTGGGGTGGCTTTAAATTTTTTGGTATACACTTACGGTGGGGAGCTTAAGATAATGCACCTCAAACAGGCTTCCTAAATGAAACACAGTTACTACGATACATGTAATGAAGTTTAACAAGTTTTCCAATTTTCCTTTTAGATCCTTTTTTTTTCTGGCATTGTAACCTCTGTAAAGGTCAGAAACCAAAGTACTTTCTGCTTTAGGAAGTGTTTGGTTTTGGTTTTGGGTTTTTTTGTTTGGTTTTAGGGAGGAAAATAGATGATAATAATAGCATCTCCAATTCTGAGACAAGGGAGAAAAATACAGTACTTTAACAGCTTTATTTTTTTTTTTTACCCCCACTTTTTGAAGATTTCTGCAGCTAAAACAGCCAGGAAGAGATGAACCAATTTTGGCAGGGAATTCTGTAACGGTTCACAGAGAGGCTGGGTTTGATTTTAGTGCGTTCACTGTTAAGCATGGACAGTAAAGTTTAATACTAAGCATTCAAGCTGCTCGGTTAAGAAGTCTGCTGAGCATGCTCATACACTAACTTTAGCTGCATGTTGGAAAGCCAGAATTTGAGGTATCACTAGGAATTAGAAAGATAACTGGAAGGAGGCATCAGCAGATAATGCAAACCATACCAGGGCTCAGGTAAGGGTTTTGCTTTTTAAAACTGAGCATTGGTCTCCCCCCTGCAGTTTATCATAGAACAGTAAGTGGTCAGATTACGCTGCCTATCAGCAAGGTCCTAACTCCGCAAGACAGTCTATGTAGTGCCTTGATTTATGAAGCCAACATTTAATAGAACAGTCAAGTATATCTATTCATACAACCTACCTAAATTTGTTCACCATTTAACTATGTAACGTTCACATTTTGTAACTGAAATTTGCTGCTATGGAATAATTTACACCACTTAAAGTAAACTGTATAGTTAGCTGACCTTACGTCTAAGGAGAGCACAAAGTTTCTGTTTTAAAACTAAGGAAAAGTGTTTTACAGAATGAGTGTTCCAAGGTCTGTTTTCTGAGCCTGTGTGTGTTTGACTTCTGTCATAATGCCAGTGTCGTAGAGGAGCTAGGCCCACCATAGACCTCATCATACGAAAGCAAATTTTACTTTGCTGATGTACCATAAAAGTCTGATATCTTTGGAGAACTGTCTAACAAGTGTAATGTAATAAAAAATATACACGTACTGCCAATCGTCAGAAATGTGAGGGGAGGTAAAACTGCTGAGACTGAAAGAAAAATCAATACAGTTGGTTAACCTCACTGTAGGATTAGAAACCTTGTTCCTGTGCCATGTATGTCATTTCTTCTAAATAAATCCTAGTGCAACTTCCTCCCTGGTCTCCCACCAAGTCTCTCAGTTGTTCCTGTCCACCCTGTTTCTTGAGAAAAACAGGTGCCTAGTGGCATTTCTTCAGAATTGCTTCTTTGATCACCGGTGCTTCTACTCCAGAGCAACATCTGCTGAGTCCTGAGTTGTCCAGTATCTTCCCAGAAGAGAGGTACCATGACAGAAGGAATTTGTGTGTCTTCACTTGTTGCTGCAGAGGAGAGCTTAAATCCATGCTGTGGAAGCACTTACAAAGGGCATGGATGGGGACAACTCAGGCAAAAACTCAGAAGGGTGTTTGTCGGGACAGAAGAAAAATAAAACAGCTGCAGCTCATGTGGGCCTCCCAGAGGCAGCTGAGGCCTGACATCTTTGGCCCTGCAGCTTGCCAAAGAGCAGTTGGATGCAGAATGAGGATTTAGGAGAATGAATAAATATTTGGGAAGTGCAGGAGTGGAATGAGTCTACTTTACCATGTAACTTGTTTAAAGAACACAGTTTGGCAGCCAGAACTGTTTGCAGGTCAGTTGGATGCCCAGTGGGGAGTCCAGGGTACCCGTCAGTGCATTTAGTGGTTCTCTGCCTGGTTGAAATCCTAGGTCTGTTACAGATGTTTGGTATACAGCTACTTTTATAAATCACTAATATAAAGTGCAAGCTGTAATGCTGGCTAGCAGGAAAGAAATGGTTTTAAAATATGTTTGCAGAAAGCTAGGAAACCACTGAATATTAGTTTCAAAAATCTTGCATCTGTATGGTTTGACTCACATGTCAACTTTACAATGTCAAATATGTCATTCATTACCCGATGGTCTGAGGTTTTTTGTTCATATTCGTGTGGCTGATATTGCAGTGGACTGTGCCAGAAATGTGATGGCTGCCCACACTAAGAAGTACCACTGGATCCTGCTGACGGTTCAGGTCAAATCACCCCTGAGTAAACAGTAGTAAAGGTCCATTTGTTTGAACAGCTTATGTTTGCTTCATACGTCTGAAACCAAACTAAAGATTTGACACTACAATTCCTTTACATCTTTATAAGAAAAGCTGCACTATGCAGAAAGCTTATCAAGATCTTAAAACTTTAAATGTAGCTCTTCAGAGTTAATCACAATTATAATTTAATGCATCAGTTTGCATGTTTACATTAGCAAATATTAGAGTGCAATAGAAGCAAATCTGAAAAGCAAAACTTTTGGACCTGATGTCCACGCCTGGGGACACTTTTGGAGGTCTTACTTCACATTAGGTCCAGTCTGGCTCTGTAGACTGAGTGTTCATTTATGATCAGAGGGTATACTGTTATAAACAAGCAGCTCCACTCCTTTTTTAACCTCATTTTTATTTAATATGTGGGGTTTTTTTCTCTGGAAGGAGATACATATGATGTTCTGATATAGGTTTGGGGAATATGCCTGACATATAGTAAGTAGTCCAATGAAATGCAAATTAAACTTATTTTGATTCAAGAGGGTTTTAAAATGAGATTCTACTTTACAAATACTGCACATTTTGATGAGGTTTCACTACATATTTTACTGAAATTAATGTTTTAGGGCCTTGGAGATTGCAGGCTGAAACAGGTTGCAGGCCATCTGCTCAATATGTTTTCTGTGATGGCAGCCAGTTCCAGGTGCTTTGGAATTTAGAAGTCCCTATATTAGATGGCTGTGGAATAAAATAACCCCAGGGCAATGTCTTTGAGGTCCATATCATGTTCTCTGTTTGTTATATTACCTTAAGCAAAATATTTTGAAAACATTTTAGTCTGACAACAAATATGGCTTACTTTATACATACCAAGACATTGGCAATACAAAAGACCTCTCTATGTCTGAGCTTTAGGTACTGACAACTTACAGGCTTCACTACAATATCTTCAAATGGCTTAAAGCATACTCTACAGAGAGGACCTACAAGTTCTAAGTTTACTGAAATTATTTTCTAATTTCTATAGATCAGTTGAGTCAATTTTGAAGCCATCTTGTCTGATTAAAATACTTGTATTTTGTTAATGATGAAACAAGTTTCTGTTCATCGGAATTTTTTCATTTTGCACATAGACATGTCCCTCAGCAAGTTGAGCTGTTGGGCCCAAACTAGCTATGGAAACACAGTACCCATCCTTTACCTCCCAAAAGGGTCTCACATTTATAGATGTTAATAAAATAAAGATTTGCGTTCCATGCCTGACTAGAATTTGTGTAGCCTTTTGCAGTCATTCTGCATCAGTAGCTACCTTGAATCTTTTGGATTATGCTTTCTGAAGTTGCAGCTAGGGCATTTGAAATTAGTATTTAAATATTTGGGGGAAAAACCCTTCATATCTCCAGTGAGATGGGCTTGTAAGCAATTGCAGTGGTGGTGGTTTTCTATATTTTTTATTATATATAATATTTCTCAGTACAGTGAGATTTCCTGTATTTAAACATTATTTGTATACCTTCCTTTGCCACTGGCAACACTTTTTTCTGCTGTTCACTTCACCATGCATTTATGAACAAGCATATTTCGTTAGATTTCCCTTTGACATTTGTATATTTTTTAAAAACTATAAATGCAGTAACTTGTTGCTCAACCCCCTGCAGAAGACCTGGTTTTGCTCCATCTGTTCCTCCCAGGCTGATAGGGAAGGGCAGGATGGCTGGCTGCAGGGATTGCTTATGCAACCCAAGTTGGTGCTTACAAAACACGATGCCCAAGACAGTAGTGAAACTTTCCACTCGGACAACAGGGGTGCCATTTTAACTTTCTCCTCCTTCCTCTGCGTTGTGAGAGCATTGGACAGCATTCACAGCTCACTTATCTGTTGACAGGGAAGAGCTGTGGAAAATAAAGCAGCTGGTGTTTTGGAAGCCTTTTCTTTTTTCGTGAAAATGGGGCTGAATGCAAAGAATTTATATTTTGTTGTGAGTATGCTATATAAACCAGAATGAAGCTGAAAGTTGTGTGTATGGCAGAACTGCCCACATATCCACCCATCTTCCTGTTCCTATTCTCCAAGCTCAACATGAGAACATCCTGAAAAAATCTAGTTCTACCCAAACCTTACATTTTTGTATTCTGTTCGAGTCTAGTTGATGTTTGGGCCTTCAATAAAATACTCTGCAGGTCATCTAGCTGGGCCAGTTGTTTCCTTGATCTGTATTCCTTCCCACTCTTCTCCCAGTAAGTACCCTCAGACTCTCCTGAAGCTGTTTTAAACTTTATCTTGCTCAGAAAATCATTCCAGTAGTTCTTATTTCAATAATATTAACAAAGCTGTCTTTGATGAAAGGCAAAACCTGTAATAAGGAGCAGTGCCAGGAGTCTTGCTAGTTCCAGTACTGAAACCAATGTGAAAATGAAATTACTTTTCACTTTACTGTGGGACAAGACGAAGGAATAATTTTTTGCAGTGTGAATACTTAAGTAAAATGTGTGGGAGATATACCATTTTGTTCAATTTAACAAATAAACCAAAAAGCTCCACCTTCTTGTCGAGTGACTATTTCAACAACTTTTATTTTGAAATTCAAGACAGTGGATTTTTATTCATGTCTCTTTTACTAAGCATGTATATTTTGAATTCTCAAAAGCAGTAATACAAAGGTGAGAAATTAATAGCATGCTTTGGGACCTTTGCTGTGGGTTTCTTGCAGTGGATCTTGATTTCTTTTTGATATATTCAGGAATGGTAGGAGGCAGTAATTGGTAGAGAGAGACTTGAGCAGAGTCAAGAGGACCTCTCCTGTCCCTTCCACAAACTTTTAGCCTGCTTCTCTTTGGGAGCAGATAGTTCATTCATGCCCATGTCATGTACTGTCTAATGCTGAGCTTATGACCCTTACTGCCTCTACATGCTCCCTTTTAAGGAGACTGCACTTCTTAAGGGCAGCGTTGAATTGGAAACAACTTTATGGACTTGCTTTTTGTTATGCGAATTAACTACTTGAATTACTTGTCTTTCTACTGTGTTTATGGACTTGCCCGTTTCTTATATGAACCAGTTTAATTAGCTGTGTCAGTTCCAGTGCTTGCAGAAAGATTTACAATGGTTGATCTTTGCTGATATTTCCACTCCACAGTCTCCGTTATATGTAGCATTAGCTCTCCACAAGGGAACATACGTAAGTGGAGACCGTGCTGTGATGATTTCTTAAGGATTCTGGCATTTGTGTGCATGTGTGTTGGTGTGTGTGTCTTCCATCTGTAAGTACTATAGCTATATAAGAAGTACTATAGCTATATTGGAAGTGATGATATTTCTGATTAATTCCCCTTCGATATTTGGCTTTAGTTATTGGTTTACGTAGCTTCTTACTTAGTGGGAATACTGTCTGCTGAATATCGTAAGAAAAATGCTGATTTAAGAAATACATAGAATATTTTGAAATATTAGATGGTACAGCTATTGCTTTAACAATCTTTTATGTTTCTAGCAATATTAAAAGTCCAGATTGCTGTTTAAAATCTCTTACAGAATATTTGAAATATACCCTCAGTTTAAAAAATCAAACAGAAGCACTGGGTTTGTACAATGTTTTCTATCAGAATTATAAATATTTTTCTCACTTTTGTTTTTTCTTCCTCTTTGGCCTTTTGTATGCCCCTAGTGCCAGCTTTCCTGCTGAGTGTCCCAAAACAAAGAGTTTTGTTTTTGAAGGTACTTGAGGAAAAATATTGCAGCTTCTTATTTTGGAGTCGTATTTCTCTGCATTCTGCAAGACTCGTTACCTTAGACTACGAATTGGTTGAAAGAGATGCTCTGATACGTAACTAAAGAGATGTCATGATCAGAATCTGTAATGGAGACAATCTTCATCATTATTTCAAGGGATAATATAAGTATTGTTCTCCTTAGTGTAAAGTAATAATTTTGGGAATTTTTCAATATCAAATTAGGCAAGACCTTAAACGACATGGACTTTTAAAACTGGTTTTTTTTGCACTGAGGAGAAAGTTGTTTTTCTTCTGACCTGTCGTAACTGCTGTTAATTTTGGTGTAGCACGTATCACCTACTTTGACATGTAAGTTTACAAAAAGAAATATGAGGAGTTGGTGTGTTAACTGACCAAGTAGATATGGGATATTTTAATATTCAAATTAATTTTTCTCCAGAAGCCTTAGAACTATCTGTGCTATAAGAAGGAAAATGGATAAATAAATGCAAAGGAGAGTTATCAGTGTCTTCTCAAAAAGAGGGATTTTGAAGCAATGTGGAAATGCCTCCTTCCTAAATAACATGGTCAGGTGAGTTCGGCCCAATGACTTGACGGTAGCTATGAACACAACATTTGGCATGTGACTTAATGATTTAAAGTTGCCAAGTTAGCCTTTATTGGCACAATAGTGTTGAAAATTCAGAAGGCTTTAATTCCAGCATCATTTAAATTAGCCTTCCACTGCTGTGTTCAGCTAGATTGCAAAACAGAAATCATACAAAGTTAACAGACATCCAGTCAAAATTAGCAAAAGACGTGCTTTTCTAACTGCCTTTTATTGCCTTCCTTTTCTAGGTCTTTAGGGATTTTACACTGCATATCTGGAAAAACAAGTCACCGTTTAAACACTAAGTCTACAGCTTGAATGGTAAGGGATAGCTGCATTACTGTGTTGTTACTACTCCATTAGTGTGAAGCTGATGAGTTGGATAAAGGAAGTGCAATTCCAGTTTCTTTGCTTGGAACTTTCATGCTTTAAGTCAATGTACACCTGAAAGAACTATTTTTTTGAAACTCAGATAAGTAAAGCACACAATTTTTAATCACTTGCACACTTAAAACGATGCACTTGCATAGAGTTGAGGAGACTCTTAAGCTCCAGTTGACCTCACTGCTATTCCTTGGACTTTGTACATAGGCCTTCTGTTGTATAGATTTGTATTTTTTAACAAATTTAATGTTTTAAAATATTCACTATATGGTTGCTTAGAACTCCTGTTTTGCATTGTCCAGGATTACAGGTTTTGCCTTCAGGCTGGCAAGAGTAATCTATGAATGGTGCCTGGCATTTTCCACTCTAAGATCCCGCTTTCAATTTCTGGCAAACTGTAATTTTTGAAGTTAAAATTATCCATCATCTTCACTCTTCCCCTTCCCCTCCTGCCAAAGGATTCAGAAATCTAGAGGAAACCCTTCCTTGCACTAATAATCAGGCAACCTCATCCAGATAGAAAGTGTCTTCTGCCCTTCAGTTAATGTAGCAGGACAGAAGGGAAGGTGCATTTGTACTACAAAAATTGCTCAAATCTGGCCGTGTTGCAAGCTTTCAGAATGCTTCAGTGTTTACATGCTCAGTGGAGAGCTCTAGACCTTCACAGCTGAAGAGTTGTATTCTTTCCACATTGAATAAACGCCAGTTTAGGACTGAGCAGAATGCTACTGGCTGTTTCAATCAGGAGCTGCTTCGGGCAAATTTGGATTTTGGTATAGAAGCCCCAAACAAAAAGCAGGTTGACTGTATCTTTCTTGGGCTCTCAGTGACTGTGCTTCTGGGTCTGACTCAAGTGCAAACTGGACACAGAAGGAAGTTAATTAGGTTGGTATCCTTTGAGAGATATTTATACATGGAAAGAACTGGGCGTGTGTTTAAGAACCAGACAAGAACAAGAGTGCACTGAAGGAAAAGTAGTCCCTGGATTTCCAAGGGGGTCTGCTCCAGTGCTTCAAAAATGTGCTCTATGATTCTATGATTTCACATTTCAGTACGTCTCACAAGGGCTCAGTTGGTCTCTTTTAGGTTTCAGTGGGTTTCTGAAGACTTCAGAGACACTGGCGTTTTTCATATCCACCTTTTGGCCTGAACACCCTAATGGTGAACTCTGACACCAGTTCTCCAATGCTTCTGGTGTACCCACTATACCAGTCAGGAGAAAACTGAAGAAACAAGGTTCAGAACCCTCAACTATTTGTTCAACTTATGCCTAAGTGAAAGGATAAGCAAAAGATAGAATAGAAAGAATAGCAAAGATGATAGGCAATGGCAAAATCGGTTGCATAAGGGATTACAGTCAATTTATTCACATCTGTTACTGCATAAATTAGCAGCACGAGGGACCATATTAGAGGTTTAGAGTGAAATGAATCAAATGAAAAAAATTCACAAAATTATCCTAAAAATCTTGTTAAACATTCATAGATAGTAGATGCTTTTGATTGATTTTTAAGAATAAAAATCTGACCTTCTCCTCTGAGTGCTTGTATATGAAGCCTCTGGCAACCCAATTTATCTTTGGATCCTGTTTCAGGACAAGCTGGCCCTTTCAAAGCAGGCTTCGGAGATATTAAGATAGTCTGAAACATGCAATTTCCTAGGGAAGTAGCCTGGGAATACAAGTCCAGCAGAAAGCAAACAAGCAAGGCTGGAAATTAATCTTTTGGAGGAAAAGCCCAGTAGGAAAGAATGAAGATGCCCATCTTAACTCCCTACTAAAAGACATGCAGGATGATGCCTGCAAGGGATTGCTAGGCAGGGGAAAGCACATGGATGACATTTGGAATGTATTTCTCTGAAACAAAAAATGTAACCTAAAACTCATGCCCTGAAGAAAATTAACTTAACTCCTATAGCTCATACAAACTCTCTGAAACACTAACCAGTGAATTAAACCTCTGATTTAGAGGTTTCTCGGGTAGCTAAAAAATATATGAAATCTTCAGTGCAGGGAAGCCTTTTTTAATACATTTGTACGACATCAAGCACAGTGCCAAGAAGTGCTGGTTCCACTTACGCCGGTAGGAGTGTAGTATGAAAACTACTTTGGAACTCTGTAGCCCAATTTCCTTTTAGGGTCATTTCTACTAAAAAATGTTTTATTATATAATTGGTTGCTTTTTAAAAAATTTTTTATGTGGTTGCGGCCCTCGAATTTGTTCGTGAAAGTGCATGATGGTAACACCAAAGTACCAGTTCATACAGCATCTGGAATCCAATGGAAAGAGATACAGCATTTCTGTCTAGCTGGCACCAAGAGCACAATGGTTCAGTAAAGAGTTAAAAATCCCTTTTGTGTGGGAGAGTGTTCATTGGCAATACTTCTCTAGGGAAAGGACCTGGAACAGACAAGGGATATAGAAGAGGATTCAAGGAATGGTGAACTTCAAGGAAAAATAGGGAAGCATGTGAATCTATTTTCAGACCTGTTTGCTCCATTGTTTTGTCTCCTGTAAACAAATAGCAGAGCACTCTGAGGGGTTTGTTCTAGTCACTGACTGTTCTGTCATCAGTCCTGGTGGGAGCAAACCTGAACCTAACTGGAACCAGTTGAGGTACTTGTGGGGACAGTAACCCACAGTCTGGTCTGAGGGGAAGAGGTCCAAGCATGTCCAGCCAGAGGTAGATGTAAATTTAAGGCCCAAATCCTGGGGTTGCAGGGCCTGTCTGTACTGTTGAATTGGTTAAGGGGCAAAGGAGGCACTGCTGCCGGTATATTATCCACGCAGCACAGTGCTGTGCAGGCTTCCTAGCGTGCTTGTGGGAGAAGGGAAACTGTTCATATAGTGCCAAGGCTGAAGGGAGGAAGGCTTTTCGTGCTTTGGCATTATATGTATGAACAAAGCCGTAGCACATCAACAGCTGAGCTAATTTCAAATGTCTGCCCAGCACATCCCCTCACCCTTTGCTGATGGTGGCCAGCACGGGGCTATACCTACTGGTGTTGGTATGCTTACGCAGAACAAATGTTAGAAGTGTAGTGCAATGTCCAGCTTTATCTTCTGCCATGCCACCACCACAAACACACATGTGTCTGCTAAAAACTTTCAGGATTCTTGTCTGGCATTAATACCTTTTTTGTTTTGGCTTGGTCTGGTTTGCTTTGTTGACGTGGGTTCTCCTAATATTACTGATGTATCTTGTAGTACATCCAAGAACCGTCATCAGGAGTTAGATAAGACTTAGTTCTGTACAAATATCTGTGAGAAGAAAACCCTGTTGTCTTGACAGGGTAACAATCAAAGGTATAAATGACAAGTGACTTCAGAAGTGAAAAGCTTGGCATTGGATTTGTGTGTTTTGTTATCTACTTAATAAAATAAATATAAAGTAAGTGTCAGTTATGTAAATCTTCCAAACCAGTCTCTGATGACAAAGGTAACTTCTTGCTTCTAGTTCTGCAGAGGAGTAACCAGTTTGAAAGAGGAGAGGTTCATTGTATTTTATGGCATGCATTTTTTAATTCTTTTAAGTTTCATCAAGAAAAATGCAGTTACAAGCACCTGTGTGTACTCCATATATTTATGTTTGTAAAGTTGCCTAGAAGTTACATTCTTAGTCTTTCTGCAATCATGGTGATCACAGCATCACAGTATAAATGAGGCGGGAAGGGACCTCTAGAGGTCTCTAGTCCAACACCCTACTCAGAACAGATCTAATTAGATCTGGTTGCCCAGAGTTGTGTCCAGTTGTGTCTTGAATTTCTCCATAAGGAGATTCCACATCCTGTCTGGCCACCCTGTACCAGTGTTTGACCACTCTCTTGGTAAAACAAGCAAACAAATAAAAGCCCTGGTATCTAATCAGAATTTCCCATGCTCTGACTTATGTTCGTTGCTTTTTGTAGTTCCCCTGTGAGGCTCCAAGAAGAATCTGGCTCTGTCTTCTCTGTATCCTCTGTTCAGGCAGTTGGAGACAGCAATAAGGTCTCCCCTGAGCCTTCTCGCCTGTGGGCTGAACCGGTCCAGATCCCTCAGCCCCTCCTCCTGCCTCGTGGGCACCAGCCCTTCGGCAGCTTGGTGGCTTCTGCTGGATTGGCTCCAGTATGTGATTCAGATCAGAAGTCTACTTTCATTTCTGTATATATACTTTTTTTTATGGATGAGCCAAGTCCATCTTCACTTTACAGCTTTTTCTTGTAGCTATGTATCCACTCACCTAACTCCAAATTGGTTTTGATTTCTTTTTTTCTCCAGCCTGGGTAAGTTAATAGAAATAGTTCTGGTGGCTAGAAGGAGTGAACATGCAACTGTGTTGTGTTTTTACCTTGAAGTTTATCATAGTGCCTAACATACAGAATCAGAGACTGGCTAAGGCAGGAAGGCATCTCTGGAGACCACCTGATCCAACCCCCTGCTCAGAGCAGGGTCAGCCAGACCAGGTTGCTCAGGACCGTGTCCAGTGGGGTTTTGAATGTTTCCAAGGATGAGGACTCCACAACCTTTGTGGACAACCTGTTCCACTGTTCAACCACCCTCACAATAAGAAAGTGTTTTCTTACATTAAATGAAATTTCCTGTATTTCAGCTTGTACCCATTGCCTGTCATCCTGTCAAGAAGATTCTGTCTCCATCTTCTTTACTCCCCCCATGAGGTATTTATACACATTGATAAGATGCCCCTGGCCTTCCCTGATCCAGGCTGAACAGTTCCAGCTCACTCAGTATCTGCTCAGAAGACGGATGCTCCAGTCCCTTAATCATCTTTGTGGCCCTCTGCTAGACTTGCTCCAGTACGTCCCTGTCTCTCTTGTACTGGGGGGCCCAGCATGGGACCCAGCACTCCAGGTGTGTCTCACCAGGGCTTTGCAGAAGGGAAGGATCACCTCCCTCGACCTGCTAGCAATGCTTATCCTAATGCATCCCAGGATGTCAACGTGTTGCAAGGGCACGTTGGTGGCTCATGATCAGCTTGGTGTCCATCAGGACCCAAGGTCCTTTTCTGCAGAGCCACTTACAAGCCGGGCATGTATTGGTGCCTGGGGTTATTTCTCCCTGAGTTCAGGACATTTCCCATTGTCAAACTTCATAAGGCTCCTGTTGGCCCATTTCTCTGGCCTGTAGAAGTCCCTCTGAATGGCACAGCTCTCTGGCATATCAGCCTCTCCTCTCAGTTTTGCATGATCAGCAAACTCACTCAGTGTGCATTCTGTCCCATCACCTGTGTCCTTGAGGAAGATGATTAAAAAACATTATCCTTGGTATCTACCCCACGGCAGACCACTAGGGACTGGCCTCCAGCTGGACTCTGTGCTGATCACAACCCTTTGAGCCTGGCAGTTCAGCTAGTTTTTAATCCACCTCACTGTCCACTTATCTAGTCCATGTTTCATTACTTTGTCTATAAGGATGTTATGGGAGGCCATGTAAAACGTCTGAAACCAAGAAAAACGCTCACTGCTCATTTCATCATAGAAGGCTCTCGGTCTGGTCCAGCACGCCTTTTCCTCTGCAGTCCCTATGCGGACTACTCCTGGCATTTCCTTGTCTTTAACGTGTTTGGAGTGTTTTTCTGGAGGATTTGTCCCAACTCCTTTCCAGGGACTGAGGTGAGGCTGACTGGCCTGCAGTTCCCTGGATCCTCCTTCTGGCCCTTCCTGAAGATGGGAGTGACACTTTCCTTCTTCCAGTCCTCAGCAACCTGTCCCAGTCACCACAAACTTTCAGAGACTATTGAGAGTGGCCTTGCAGGGATATCAGCCCACTCCCTCAGCACTCATGGGTAGATCCTGTCAGGTCTCAAGGACTTGTTCATGTCTACTTCAGTTCGTTTAAAAGTTCACCAACTTGATCCTCCTCCACCGAGGCTAAGAATTCCTCGCTCCAGATTTGCCCTCATATCTCAGGGGCCTGGGATTCCTATCTTACCAGTGAAGCCAGAGGTGAAGAAGGCATTGAGCACCTTGGTGTTTTCCATGTCCCCAGTCACCATGTCCCCTGTTCCATTTCCACAGCAGGCCCACATTTTCCCTTTTCTTTGCTGCTGAAATATCTGTAGGAGCCCTTCTTGTTGCCGTTCACATTCTTCACCAGATTCAACTCCAGGCAGGTTTAGGCATTCCCAACCCTGTCTCTGCACACTCAGTTTCTCTACATATATCTTCAATCAGAAAATATAAACATGGACTGTCAGGAATATATGATATGAACAGATTATTAGGTTAAAAATAAGCACCCCAAAAACCCTCAATAACATAAATTTGCAACACAACAAAAATAACAGTAATGACTGTGATCTAGAAACAAAAGGTATTTTCCCAGCAAAAAATTTATATAAGTGGTTTTTCTGTTCTGTGTGAAACATGCCTGACTTGCCAGTGATAGGCAGCATATTTTGTTTGTTACATATTTGCCTTTGCTTCCTTCTTTGTCCTACTGAGTTGATAAAGATAAGATTAACTTACAATCCATAGCTCCTTAAGTAAAGTTTCTAGCTTTCCTTGATTATTAACACTTAACATTTTTTAGTCATGTGTTATTTAAACAGGGGCCAGATATTGGAGTAGGTACTAAGTGCACTTCCTTATTTCTTAAATATATTTGAACCACGTACAAATAGTCCTACCACATTTTTTTGTTTGATAAATAAAAACCTCCTTTCTAGCCCCAGACTTTGTAGGCAAAAATATAACCCCGATCACCTTTGGAAAAGGCTTTATCTTACTTTTCTCAAGTATAAGTATATGCTAAGAAGTGTATCCCAGGTGTACTGAAGTAGCCTCAAGTTTACAGCTATCTTTATCTGGCCTGCTTATATAAACACAAGTTGAAACATAGGTAGGTCTCTTGGTGGTCCTTCTGTAAGTGACAGAAGCTTTTAATCTTTATCTTAGTTTAATTTGTGTCCAGTATTCTGCATGGTTGTTTGATATTGTCAGCCCAATGCTGATGTTAAAGGTAGGTAATTCTTGTTTACTCATTATCCTCTTGAATGGTCTTAAGTGAATGTGGTTTCACTGTACTTACGGAGAGGATCAATTAAGATAATCTTGGATTAATCCCATTACACTCTTTGGTCTTGTTTATAGCCTTCTTTGTCATCAAATTCATACAAACTGTGAAAAGACAGTATTCTGTTTGTGGTACTGTCATTATCATTCATTAAAGACTTTCTTCCCCCGTAAAAAAGTAAATGTATCCTTCAGTGAATCCTGCTGCTCACCGGTACGCGAAACACAGACATACCAAAGATTTTGTATTACGTAGCTTTAAAAATACTGTCTTTTAGGTACTGCTCTTAGACATATTAATATGCATTGGGTCACCTTGATGCACCGTGTGAAATTTGTGGTGCTGCTAATAAAACTAACTTTAGTTTCACACTTGTGCTTTAGGAAGCTCAAGACTTTTAGTGGGGCATCTAATTTAAAACTTCACTAGTAGTGGAGGTTAAAAAAATGGGGCTTTTACTCATTAGCTACTAGAGAGCTCATGAAATGAGTCTATGCAAAGGAGCCCGACATAGGGTGCATTTACCTTTCTCAGTTGAAAACTGTTAGTGCAACATTTATGGGATCATGAAAAATACTTCTTGTTGAAGGAGTGCTTTGATGAGCAAGCCTGCTAAAACCATAGAGGAGTATGGTACACACTGTAGTTTCAAGCTGAGCCGTAATCATGTTTCTGATGTGTCAATATGTAGGGAAGTAATCTGTTCCATTCAAAGAAAAAGTGAGTCTGATTCATTTTCCCTGGGTCAATTGCTGTCGCTAATCCAGAGTCTTTGTCAGTTTGCAGGCTTTCTTGTGTGTTGTGTTTTTTACACTTTTGCTTAAAAGGCAGGTAAGATGATACTGTTAGCACTTTCTGCTCTTGTTTTTTTTACTTGGAACAATAATGTGATAGACTTTTAAAATAGCTGCTTTTAGCAAATTCTATTTTTCGCATCTGTATTTATGGGGAGACAGATGGCTGGAGAAGGGTAGAATGACTTTGATTTATTTACATTAACCTTTTTTTTTCCTGTTTATAGTGTTGCCTTTAGTGTCACACAATGAATAAGTCTAAAAATTATTTCATGAAATAAGAACTTTGATATTCCTAGAGAAAAAAAAAAGTTGTGCTCTTCAAAGCATGGTACAAATGTTAAAGAAATGTAGTTTATTGTGCCGAGGTTTGAAGGAAAAAAAATGCAACTTTGTGCTCTCTGAATATTTAACGAAAGGAAAATGTCTCAGGACTGTGTCATGTCCACAGTATGATCTCATCTCCTGCGTTTTATACTTGGCTTGCAGGAATAATTCTCTCTCCCAACTAGTGGAGTTTCTTTGCTGTATTCCTCCTTACTCATATCACTTATTTTTAAATTTTGCATTCTAGTTCCCACTAGTTTAGACCAGTATTTTTTGTTGATATTTCTTAGCAAAATTTCATACAGAGTGAAGTAATGAGTCTGTGGTTGTGAGCAGGTATGTTGTCCTGGGCTACGCAGGGAGTGCGTACTGTTGAGGGGCTCAGGCTTGCAGCGAGTCCCCGTCTAAGAGAGATTGACAGAAGTACCTGGCACGCAGGAATATTTCAGGATTGGGTCCTGCAGGCAGGCAGCACGGTAAAGAGCGTTAATTCCAGTAAAAGAACATACACAGGAGGACTAAGAGCTTTGGAAGTTGTGTACTGTGTGTGCGGGTATAAACACATTATAATGACTTTATTTCCTAGGTTTTCTGTTCAGTGTTTCAAACTACTGGTGCGGTGGGAATAGTTTTGCGAATTCTAACCACTGTATATGAAATAGGTGAAGTCCTCAGAGAACTGCTATTGCAGAGTCTGTAGACTCTGGCACGGCTTTTTTTTTTTTTGTAGACAGAATGTTTTTAAAGTAATTAAAGCACTCTTTTTCTTCATTTGGTAAGAAGGTTTTGATGTTTTTGTGAAGCCTGTATTTTGACAAAGATGCAAACCCCAAATTGTACATTGCTCTTGAAGGGATTGAAATAAAAGCGTCGTGTGAAGAGAAACTCAGTCTGATCCCACGGAAAAAAAAAAAAAATAAAAACAAACCCAAACCACCCGAAACCCAATCAGCCAACAACCAAGAGATGTTTTTCCCTCCTCCTCCTCCTCCTCCTCCTCCTCCTCCTCCCTCTCCCGCAGAGCAAACCGACGCGCTCCCTCCCCCGACTGCCCCGGCCTCTCTCTTGGGCGCCGGGGCCGCAGAACACGCTGCGCTTGGCGCTCCTTGGGAGACGCGGCCACCGAATGGCCCGGGGCCGGCGACCGTGCTTCCTCCCTGCCCGGCCCGGCCCTGCCGTGCCCGGCCGTGCCGGGCCCTGTCAGGCCGGTCCCGGCCTGGCCCTACCCCTCGCCGCCGCCGCAGCCCCCCGCGGGTCCCGCCCGGGCCTGGCCCCGGGGGAGAGGCCCCTGCTCCGTCCCGCCCCGCCCAGCCCCGCCCCGCCCCGCCCCGCCCCGCCCGCTGCGGCCCCTCCGCGCTCCCGGTGCCGGTTCCACAGGGCGGCGGCGGCGGCGGCCCCTGCGCGCAGCCGGCGGGGGCCGGGTTTTGTCCTCCCTCGCTCGCCTTTCTCGGCAGCGCACGGGGGACTGGAAAATCGGAAATGATCTTAATTAAATCTTTTTTATACAGAAACAACCGGGCCCTTTCTGTGCGAAGCGAAGGCAGCAGACCTTATCACAAAAGACAAAGGCAAATATTTATCAGGGAACAAAAGATGTCCACGGTTGCTTGCAACGAGGTGGGGGAGTGAGGGGGGGAGGACATTTTTCTCTCTCTGCTGGTGAAGATGTTTAACAGTGTAAGATGTTTATCGGGACTCCTTGTTGAAATTCTTTGTTTCCCTGTAAGATCTACAAATGAAACTGCTTTTTCTTTCTGTGAAGCACACAATGAAATCCAGGAGTTAAACGGCAGAGAATGCAAACACCTGCTTGTCCCTCTGTTGACTTGGCGTTTGGAGATCCTTTCTGTTTCACATGATAATGGTTTGGGGGCTTGGTTTTGTTTGCGTTTTTTTATTCTGTGAGGAGAGAAATGGTCATCTCGCCTGCCTTCCCGTTATGTCGCTTCTGATGCAGCGTTTGCCTCCGTTAAAGGAATACCAGGTTGTTAAATAAAAAGATTCCTTCTCCCGCTGAATGCTCGGTGTCATCCAGCGGACGAGCTATTAGGTTTTACCACGTTGCCTGGCTGGCGGCTGCTTATTTTTGTGTGCTTATTTTTTCAAATGCTCTGGTTGATAAGTGGCGTGTTTGACAACTGTACGTTTTAAGCTATGAACGAGGGGGAGGAAACGTTAGAATCTGTGTAACGCTCCACGACGTTTTTGCCTGTTCCCCTTAGCTATTTCATACGTGGGGACACACTGTTTCAGACGTACTTGAACGCTGGTTAGTGATTTCACATACGTGTAACCTTAATACAAAATTATTTTAATTGGTATTTGAGATGTACAAACACTTACTTTTGTGAGTATTCATCCCCAAACCCTAGGTCATCAGTTACCTACAAAATCTTGTCTAAAAGTTTAAGATTTTATAATACAAAAAACTACTTTCTCTAAGTTATGAAGAGGCTAGCTGTGATTAAATTTAGTCATATGGCAAACGTCCAGCCTCATAATCGGTATTATAAGCTGGCGGTATTGCACAGATTCCTGGCACTGAACAACATAATTCATAGCAGTGCTTGTGATCCCGTATTTGCGTTTTTATTGTAGTTTGCAGGATTTGAGAAATATTTTATAATATTTTTCCGTGGAAATTTACAACAGAGCTTTACAATGATGTAGGCTTTTAAGTACAGTGCTGTAGAGTACATACTGTGTCATAACAGAGGTGTTATACAGAGTCAGGGCTTGTCCGCTCTTCTAATATATTTCATAAATATTTGGGAAGGGAGATGGGTGTCTGGTTCTTCAAATGACCGTACTTGTAAATAGTCCTGCTTATCTAAGAAAATATATTCAAGGTGGTGGGACTCCTGGGAGCAAGCACTTGCAGAATCAACGCCTATCTATTTCATATGCATCATTAAATTTTAAATTAATAATGTAAAATAAAGCTTTGTAATGGGACACAGATTGAAGTCTTGCTTGTTGTTTCTTCATTCATGACAGTAATATTTTTCTCAAACTTTTCCACCTCTGAAACTTCACTGAACTGCCTGCTTTTGAAGAACACTTCCTGGGTGTGTTTGTAAATTATTTGCCTTTGTACAGAACTTAAAGGTATCAGCTTTAATCAAATCAAATTATTTTAGTTCAAATTCAACAGAAGAGTTCTAAGATAATGATGCTGGAAGATTCTTTGTTTTCATGTGTCTGGTTTTATTCTGATTGTAGAGTTTGCATTCTGTTTTTCTTGAATTACTGAGTCCAGACAGCTTGGCACAGTTTCTCTTTCCTTAAAGGTGTATAGAGAAGCAGTAAATTAGGTGGTCTCAGGGTGTTCTTAAAACAGATAAAACGACCCTTTTTATTTTTGCTTGGCTTTCTCAATTCAGAGTTTTTTTCTTTACTTTCCCACAGGTAAAACTTGTTCTATGATAACGTGCAGAATTGCTCTCTTATACAAAAGCTTTTTGTATTTCTGATACTGTTAGAGTGCATGTCAGGAAACTAACACATAAATACAACAAAGTATATAGTATTATGATTTTTCCATTTAATTTAATAAAGTGATTATCTAGGCTACCTTGGCTTGAACTACTATCATTTTCTCAGGCTTTCTGACAAGACACAAGTACTCTAGTAGAGAGAGATCGATTCTTCCGAAACAGAGAGTGTATTCTGTGGAAATATATTCTGTAAAATATTAAATGGCATATACTTTTGGACCGCTTTTGCCCTCAGGATAAGTTTTCTGCTTAAAAAACAAACTGGGGCTGCTTCAACTTTCTTTGCTAGCAGCAGATGCATTATTTGAGGATTTTATTATTTTGAGTTTTATAAATACTGTAGTGAATTAGTTTTACCACAGAAGCAAGAGGGTGAAAAAGAAGGGGGGAAAAAAGCAAGAGGAAAAAACTCTGACATGCCCAAGTTCATAGAAAAAGCTCATCCTTTAAGATAACTTACCTTCCTGTTTACTTCTATCTGATAGCATATTCATAATATTTCTTTTATCTACATATTAAAAAATTCATAAAGGTTAACATGGTCAACAACTCAAGCATAATGAAATCTGTACTGCTGTTGAAATGAATTCGCTCTGATGTTAGGAAGTAGTTTGTAATACATGAAGGCATTGTTTCTTGTGATAGCAATGCTGACCATTCGATAGGGTGGGTGGTGGTGAAGAACCAGCTTTTTAAATGTATTTTTTAATGCAAGCGAAGTATTTAGAGATCAAAGGGAAAGATATGAAAATACTCATATTTTGGATAAAATTTTGTACAGGTGGGACTGTAGTTGGTGACATGGGAATAGTATATATACTGACATAAATATTTGAAATGCTAATTCATTTTTGCTTCAGTTTTCCAACTGCCAGCTGTAATTATGGATCTCATTTAACAGATGCTAACACAGGGAATAGCTTCACTCCTGGAGTAATCCCACCGAGACGTGGAAGTAAAGTTAAGGCTCAAGTACTTACGCGTTGGTGTAGATACAGTTCTAGGAATTTGCTGGATGCTGCTATTAATGACGTTCTGTACCTGGGTTATAAACCTTTGGCATTTTGCATATATTTTGTTACACATAAGCTAGGTTATCACGGATTATCAAGGTCAATGGAAGCCTTTAGATCGAAATTTACCACTGTTTACAATCCCTAAAATGTCATTATTTTTTGAGAGAGGGAGATTAATCTGAAAACTTTCCTAGCTCCGCAGAGCTCTCGTAAAATTTGAGAATTGTAGGTAAAATGTTTTATGAAACCATTTCAATTAGTTTTATATTATTTTCCAATGGGATATATTATGTACAGAAAAGTGTTCTAATAACGGTAATAATGTCTCTAAAATGCCTCAAATATACTTCTTGAATTTTTTTGAAACATCTGAATAAAACATCTGTTTAAAATAAGTTCTAGACAAGCTAGGGTTCAATTGGCAGAATGAACTGAAATAATAACTTAAGGCTTCCGTCAGCATCTTCCTTCTGTGAAAATGATACAAACCCATTAAAAAGAGAGTCTGGTTTAGCATATCTTTATTTGTTGTTAAAATATAAAATCAACTACATGGAATAAAGTTGGGTTTTTTCTTTAATCAATATTTAAGTATATGTACCATTTATAATTCCATTTTAATTTAATTGAAGAATTGCATTTCACTTCAGTGAGAAACCCTATATTTTTCAATTCAGTTTGGAAACTTATTGTTGAACTTTCAGGTCAAATGAAATGTCTTTGTAATTGTAAAATTAAATATTATTAATATCCTGAATGACTTCTTCAGTCCCACAGGACTTTTCTACAAGGATGTAGTAGGAACGGATCAAAAAATGTTCTTTATTACAATAACAATGGAAATGACTTTAAATTCTTTGTCGTGTAACAGGAAATATGTTCCTTTTGAAGCATTTTGTGGGTGTTGAACAATTCTATAAGATTTTCTAATAGAGATGCGATTTTGTTTTAGCTTCAGAAATTCTAGGACAGGGTAATATTTTTCCCCCCTGTAAGGACAGAAAATCCTTACAGGACAAAGAAAAAAGCAGGAAGGAATGAACTGCACAGTAGAACGAATTTTCTCAATTCCTGAAAAGGAAACTAAGCTTATTATCTTGTTTTGGGGTTTGTTTGTTTATTTTTTTTAAATTATTATTTTCTTTCCTTTTTTCCCCAAGTGATTTTAAGGTGATTTAAAAGTTAATGAGAAAACAGAAAGCACATTTTGAAGCAACTTCTGAATGCTTCAGAATAAATGAAAGAACAGGCTGATTCTATGCTTCCCTTTGAAATTTAAACTTAGGCAAAAATATTTCTGCATTTCTTCAGGTGCCTTTTTTTCTACTTGATTTGAAAGCACTCTAATTGAGCAGTGATTTGTTTTGATAAGAAAACAAATACACTAATATAAGTGTAATTATAAAAGGGTGAGTAGAGAGGACAAAAGATTGCATTGTTTCAGATTCTCTATAATATTGAATCATTGTTTTCTTTATGTTTATGCTATCCTTATGTCAACGCAAAAAATGAGGAAGTGATTAATGAATTACTCTGGGAGGTAAAGGTGAAGATTGAGGCTGGATTCAAAAGCAATAAAAAGTGTAACAGGAAACTTCATATTGTTTCACGTTAATGTTCAGGGCCAGACTATAACTGCTGGAAGGATGGGAGAGTGTGAAGTCATTTGCTATCTGGGTTTATATGAACTTGTCTAAAATGGCATCTAGGTGGAAGGAATGAACGCCGTACAATCTATGGGTTTACATATTCAAAGCAAAGCAAAACAAAACAAAAACCAAACCCCAAAGACTTTATTAATCTCATTAGTTAGACCAGCATAGCAAAAATGTGCTCGGTACTGTACAAACAGATGCTACCAATGTTGGCTTTCTGCTGGGAAGCAGTTGAATACATGTTTCTTTCCATTTACAGGAATAATTTGATTCTCGTAAGGTACTGTCCATGAATCAGCAAGATCAAGCAAGATCATGAATTAGCAAAATCAAGAGTGCGTGATTTGGTTAAACTTAACTACATAAAGCAAGGAACGTACCATATGTTCATTAAATCTGTAAAACACAGAATGACTGCCCAATAGTATTGCTGTCTTAATTAGTAGGTGTCTGGTCAGTTTTTTGAAAGTACCATGGAAGAAACAACATACAATTTTTTAAGGAGTTAATAGAGATTGATTTGAGAAGAAAAAAAAAAAAAAAGGCTCCTCAATTTGTCAACCAATGTGATTTTTTTTGCTTTATTTTTTTGATGTATTTTTCAAGATTGTTTTCTGTGCAAATTCAGAGATGGAGATGGGAACTGAGGTGGCTAATTATTCATACAGTTTTATGGAAGATAGAAGAACCTGATTATCAACCTTTTGTCCCTTACATCTCTTACTATTGCATGTTCTTATTTTGATACTTAGTCATTACAGCCATACAAATACATGAGAGGTCTCCATCTTGCCACGGATGTACTGTGCTTTACTTTATAGAGTCATGTTTGTTTTCTTGATGTGAGTGGAAGGTGGCAGCAGTTTAATCAAATGAGTGTATGATGGGCTCTGAGAGGTTTTGACCTTTCACTTATTCCTTGAAGAGGTACCATTCCCATGCCTGTGCAATGCATGAAGTGGTTACTGCAGTCCCTGCAGCGAGTATGCTGTGCCTACGACGTCTGGAGGCTTGCTGGAGTAGAGTGATTTTTTTTTTTTGTCAGGCTTATCATTAACTTAACAGAATAAAAGAAGCACAATAGCTATATGTACAAAGCACGTGTATGATGGAGCGTGATAACATTTAAAAATAACAAGTGAGACATTAATAAAGCATATACGTGTGTGTCTATATATATACACTCACACGTATGTATGAATGTGCCAACTGCAAGGTTAAAAAGCTGTTAAAAATCAGACTGTAATTCTGTTTTCCATTACAATTAATGCCTAAGGAGCCAGGCTGTGTTGAACAATTTTACTTAGTGATGAGCAGCATAGCTGCCTTTTTTAATGGCAAAGCTAAGACTTTGAGCTATGCAACCTTCTGCCAGCGGAATAGTATTTCCCTATGGCATAATATTAGAGTGCTGGGCATGCTAGGGTGTGGTCGGTCATTTGGTGGGGTAGTAGGAAAAAGTGTCAAACTGTCTAGGAAGCAGCTCCCTGGGACACAGAGTGAAAAAGGTCTTTTACATGGAAGGAGAAGATGAGTGAGACCTGTTCTGCATCTCCTTCCTGGGCTGCCCTGTGCCAGGCGGTGCAGACTGCCTCTCAGCTACCTTCAGCCACTTTCAACAACTCTCTGTCTCCCTCTTCCTTTCCACCTCATATCTGCAGCGTCTGGGTACAAAATGCAAGAGAATATACATCTTTTTTTGTGCAATTTCAAACCAGTCTCAACTTATTTAGGCAGGAAGGGAAGAGGTTCTGTAAGCGGAGCCTTGGTGTGACCTTAAAACTGCAGGTGAGAGAGAGGATGGTTTTGATGAATAGGCAAGAAACCAGGCAGGAGAAATTCCAAGGTGTCTGCCTAGATGTGAGGTGTACTTTGTTTTTAACATGGGAATGAGGCAACAAAAGAGGAAGTGGTCAGGCATTCATTTTCTCTGTAGTCTGAGTAGTACCAGAAAGGTGTTCATGTTTTGTGTACAACATCAGGAACAGAATAAATGTACTAGGTTTAAGGATGTCGCTAGTATCTCTGTTTTAGCAAAAGATGTTTGTTAAAAAGCTGCATGTTTTCGATAAAATTAGTTTTAAATTGATTTGTTTTCAAATTGGTTTAGCCGTTTGGGTTCAATATCGTCTAAGACATTGAGGGGTTTCTAGACAATTCTTTCCTGAAAATCACTATGGAGCTTTTTGGCATTATACCCAAATTAACAGCATGCTGTGTCATTAAAAAATAAAAGAGCTGCAATTTTTTCTTGGCGTAGATCTCTGCAAAGCGATAAAAGACTCCCTATGTTGATTACAAATATTTTAAAATGTTTACTTTGCTCTATAAACTTGGGGCATTTCATGCTTGGATATATTATATGTTGCCTCTTAAGACCTTCTCAGTTTTTCTGCTTGTAACTTGTTTGACCAGAGTTTCAGTTCTCATGTGCAGGAGAGATTTTTTGAAGGACAAAACCAATGTGTCCTGCAGAGAAAGTAAAGGCAACGAAGGCAGTTGTAGGCAGGTTACGCATTAGTTAGGAATCTTGGGTTTAGTTAACGACTACTCTTTTACTGACAGAAAGCTGCACATTTTCCCAGTGCCCTCATTTCTCCATATTTAAAACAGGAATAAAATTGACCTGACATGCAAACAAGTAATGCTGTTCTTTATTTCTGCATTGAAATACTAGAATTTTTTTGCAATTAGATATTTGTTCGTTATTAGACCAAACACAAGTTTCTCTTTCTTCGGTTCTAATACTTACACAGGGAAATCCCCGAGCCTCAAAGATTGTAGATGTTCCCAACTCTTGAAAGCATCAACTGAAGAGCCACATGCGACTTCCCCATGAGGTCTGTGCACCCCAGATCTCTTCCTGCATAATCCCATACGAGCACAAACCCTTCCCAACCAGAAAGTGCAGTTGCCAGATTTTATGGATTGTAAAAGAGAATTACAGCTGGCCAAAAGCTTCTCAGAAGTGTTGATAAAATTGCTTTTTGCTGTGTCTGTAATAGTCAAGGATGGGCTACTTTTGCCTTGGGCAGGAGAGGAGCTGGCATTGGACTTGTTCTGTGGGACAGTGCAGGGACTCATTTCTCAAGTATTAGACTTAGCTACTCATGTGATTGCAGGTCACATCCTAACCCCTAGAGCTGGATGAAAGCTAGGGATCTAGCTTCATAAAATAGTTTTGTGTTGTTTAATTTTGCTTTTGCATTTCATTGCAACAGCAGCATGGCTTTTTATGCCTTTTGGTGTAGCACATGGATAAAGGGACTAAGAGAACCCATCCTGAAATAGCTGGTGGACTGGAATCCCAAATGCCTCTCTCCTATGATGTCTATGTCTGTCTATGCTTGCTGTCCTTGAACAGAACAGAGATACAAATCTGAGTCTCCAACTTTTTCTGTTCTGAAAATAGAGAAGTTCTACTTTATAAAATATGTTCATATGAAAGGTTCATATTTTCACTTGTTTAGCTAAAATTTTTGCTGGTTCATTGTTGGTAGCATTGGGTGGATTGCTTTTAAGCCGTAGCCTAGTGCTATGCAGGATTATTTTCCAGATATCTTTCATGTCGAATAACACACAATGTCAGATGGAATTGACATTTATGAAAAATAGAAATCTGAGTGCTAATGTTCCTACTGTGAAATTCTGGAGGCAGTTAGTACGAAATTTTAATCAGCCATTAAATAATCAATGGTTACGAGTTCACAGAAGGTTTTTCAAAATTTTAATTTCTTTGGTTTCAGGATATTGGAAGTTACAGATATAATTTTCAACAGGCCTTAAGGAGTTAGAAGTCTGACTCCTATTGAATTTAAAAGTAATTTGATCATTTTATTACCTCAGGCTTCCTTGAAAATCCCAGCATGTGTGGGTTGGATCAATTGTTCCTTTACTACTGAAAGCAGTGAATTGTGGATTCTAAATATCTAGTCCTTGAGAATTGTATGGATCTGGATAAGGAGAAATGAAACGTTCTCAGTTAAACTTTGAATTCTTAGAAGACTTTGTAGAGGGTCTTTTAAATACCTTGTAATGAGTAAATTCAGTTTCATTTTTCATTTTGTTCACCTTTAGGGCCCATCTAATACTGTGAAAAGACCGTGGGTTCTCAAAGATTTCATAACCTATATGAAAGTTTTTGTTAGTTGCATGATATAGATAAGAAAACTCCTCTGTACTGGGAAGATTTGTGGTGCGAAGACTGTTTCCTTTCCTGAAAAGCACTTTTATTTTTTTTCTATTCATGGTGCCAACAGAAAAAAAATACTTGCCATCTCTGTCTCTCTCTAGATGTCTAAATTTATCTTTGGGCTGTTATCTTGAATTGCTCCAGAAAATATTCAGACTAACTTACTAGCCAGTTACTCTTTAGTTGTTTTTTATAGTTTTTGGAGGAAATTTTTTAGGTAAATAAGCTTTTCAGAGTATACTTGTTACCTTCTCTTTTAGTATCCTCTGTTCAATAATTCAGCTACCCGTCTTATCTCCTCGGCTCCTACTGCTTCTAGGTTATATATAGTCTCCATTAACTTCAGAAGCAAATCATATGGATGCATGCGAAAGAGACTTGCAGAAGAAATAATCTCTGTTTATTGTTCAACGGGTCTTAGAGCACACGAACCAGTTTTGTTTCAGATGAAGCTAATGTGGGAGATGCTCTCCAGTCGGGCATGCAAATTGCAGAAGCAAACTAGAGTTGAAATGTTCATAGCGTGGACATTAGGTCCTCAGTACTGAGATGTAGCCAGAATCACCTGTAGCCTGGGAGTTATGGCATTTTCTTGAAAAGGGGCGTGTGTGTATTGACCCTTTCATGCACAGAAAAGAAATGGCTCAGCTTTCATACAGTCTGAGCAACTGGTCTAAAAATTATATTTCTGTGTTTAAAATAAGAAAAAAAGTTGGAGGAACTAGCCAACAGCATTGCCTTTCCTCTTCCATGGTTGGCATGACTTTTAAAGAAAAAAAGGTAAGCTGGAAGGAAACGCTGCTGAAATCTAGTGTCAAGAGAGATCTCTCTCTACAGTCATCACCTCATCGATAAAGGTGCCCTCCTACAGTTCTGAATAAAACATGTGAGAAGTGGGATTAAGTCCTGTCCTTAGTATTCCCTGTTGCCTAACTTGAGACAGTGGTTTGATAAGCATGCCAAGGAGTTTTGTACTGTCTTCTGTATTGTCACCTTCCCTCCCTCCCTCCCTCCTTCCCTTCTTCCCTTTACTTCAGTTTAGGGCAGAGCTAAACGACAGAAAGAAGAAGGAAGAGGAGTCCTCCTCCTTCTCCTTGGGCTGATACAATCTGTTCCATCCCTGGACTTGGGAGCATTTGAGCTAGGGGCTACCACTTGCTGTACAGTGGCCTCCCAGCTCCGGCTTGCTTGGCCTCCCATGAGTCCCAGTGACAGGTGTGAGTTAGCCCAGCCTGCTGTGCCAGGAGGAGACCTGAGATTTCAGGATGATAGTGCTGGGTGGCTCCTACAGATCGAGTGGGAGGAGAATTGAAGCTCAAACGCCAGGTTTAGAAATGCATAGTCCTAGGCTGGACCTAGCCTTGGTCTCTGTAGGGTATAAAGGCTCCTGACTAATGGTAAAATAAGAGCAGCCCATTATTACCAGGCAGTAGGATGAGATCTGCATTTTTTTCCACTTCAGAAGCGTAGGATGTGTTGAGCTGAATTGCTGCAGTAAACCACATGTTCCCATGCTAGATTCTATCATGTAGCCTCTTAAAGAGTTGCTAAATGTCCTCTCTTCCTTTTGTTCTGCTCCACAGTTCAAACTAAAACATGCTGTAGAAGGCTGTCCATTTTGTCAGAAGTTGGCATTTTTAAAAGCAAAAAGAGGCAACATAAGTGTGATTCATCTCTGAAGACGCATTTCCTTTTGATAGTTATCTAACTATCAAAACAGTAGAATAATGGAGCTTTTTCAAAGTATTTATGCAAAGCAGCATATTATTAAGCCACAAATATAGTCTAAATTCAAAAGGCACAATTAGGGTGCTTTAACTTCCTCAGTTTGTAGTCTGTTTTGTATATCACAAGAAGAAAGCTGTGGATCAGAAGACAGACATACTCCTGGCAAGCGATGGGTATATGTGAGCAAGAACTTCCTGTGAAATATTGACCTGGTCACAGTCAGCTGCTCTGAAATTTGTTAAGTAATCTATCTAATATGTCTAAGGAGTAGCATATCAGAATCAATCCATCCAAATGCCTTTGGAAGATCAATAAAAGGATAATAAATCCGATAATTCTCTGTGATCTGCTCCAGTGTGAGCTACTGGGAAAGCCTTATACAGTATGAAGATTAATTCTAGTACACATTTGTTAGGGTGACAAATGCTCTGCACCAGAACTGTGGCTTGTGCAAAATTCAGTTCAAATTCATTTTCAAACTTCATTTTCTGCAATAATCTGCTGTCTTGAAACTGAATGTCAACAAATGTCAATTACTAGAGGACATTTTCAAAAGGGAAATGGAGCCAAAGTTTACAGAAGGAGCTTTCCAGCCTTTTTTTTTTGCTTTTTGTGAATCTCCCACTTAATTTCTGTTCAGCAAAAGCAATAGCTCTCTTTGATATTGTTCTAATTTTTAAACCATAGTAATTATAACAATAAACCATTTTTAAAGTATAATACAGTAAATACAAAGGCTGAAGGGGTAATAAATGTATTTAGATAGTTAATATCCTTACCAGATTAGGAACATTAGTTATCAGTCCTTTATGAGAAGAGAAACTGCTCCCCACCCCCCGCCACTGTTCAGGCACAGTCCTGGGAGTCAATAATATTTTTGTTTCATTAGACTATGGTAGGTGTAGAATCAAGTACATAATCTAGAAACAAAGCCACATGTAGTTTGTTCATTATTTTTCCGGTTGTCACACTGGCTCAAACACCTTTAGGAAAGAACCCTAGCATTTCTGCTTCTGACTGAATGACACGAGAGAAGTGACCTTTCTCAGGGCAAACTGGCACATCTAGGAAATCTTTTCAAATGTTTGAAAGCCTCAGAATTCTATTTGTGAGCTGCATTCTAAAATTTTTCAAAGATTTGGGGACTAGCTGCATCTTTTCAAATAAACTCCAGAGGCTTTGAAGATCAAGAAGAGTACTTTAGCCATCTAGATCTTGGTCAGTGAAATAAATTTGTATTTATTTGAAAATAAAGACCAGAAAGGAGGAGTTAATGTTTCAATTTACATAAAAGCGGAGCAACTATTAATTCACCTAAAAGGCGATTTCTACAGTCTGAGCCTGCTAAATCGCAGCATTTGAATTACAGACTTTTTAAAACTTCGTAGATTGTGATTTTTTTCCACAATCTTAAATTTTTGCTCACAAAAATCTGACCATGCCTTAAAATCAGGCAGAGTACTCTTTGTTCTCTCTGTTCATGTCACCATACCATCATAGCATCTGCCTTTCATGAATCTAGATAAGGAAAAAATTTTGTTGAAAGCAAAGTAGGTGATGGAATCCAAGCACCCACTTACCCCCCCCCATCAGTGAAGTCTTGTTCCTCAGAAATACAGGCTCTGCTGATGTCAGCTCAAAGGGCTTGTTGCACTGTCATAACTTCAAGTCAACGACATCTCGTCTTGGTGGATGCCAGTTCTGGGATGCATCTCTGAAGAAGAGAATTCAGCCCTACTTTAAATGTCATCTTTAGCTGTTGTCACTTAGTGTTGCATCCTTTCTGCTCCAATTAGTGGTATTTCAGTGAAGCTAATAGGTATAATTTCATTAAGCCTTTGCCTTCAGGCTTCTTGATGTCTAATGGAAGTCAGCTCAAAGGTTGAGGTGGACAGTTTCACTAGGTACAGGTATCCTTAAGCAAGTTCAGCAATATAACACATTCTGGATGAAACCAAAATGGATTTCAGGCAGTAATACTGGTGAGGTAAGGAAGTAAAGAAATCTTTATAAGCTTAGTGACTTGCTTAATGGGTTAGCCAGTAGTTATATTCTCAGAGTTGTCTTCAGAAACACTGAAATGGCACTACCCAAGTAATTTTGCAGTTTGCATTGGAGCACTGTAACGTTTTTTATTACAAAAATGTCAGGACTAGGGAGGAAGTGTCTCAGGTTCTGGTTTCAAGGGTTTCTTACTGTTGGGAACGAAAAAAAAAACAAACACAGTGGTAAAATAATGCATGAAAAAGAGAAGTTAGGACCTAGCCTGAGAAGGGGGAAGACAACACCTTAGTTCACTTTCTGTATTTCATAAGCACTCAGCTCTTGTTTGCTCCCTTACTTTCATCACCAGACTGTAAATTATCTGCTGTCAAGACACTGAATTCTGAAGGAGTATTTTAGCAAAATGATACATCAAGGAGGCTGTAATGGTGCCACAAAAGAAAGGACAGGAGCATTTCCTTTCATCCACCGAAGAGATACTGGTTTAAGATGGTCAAACTATTAGCATAGCTACTTTTGGAAATAACCAAAGATGGCTCATAAAATATTTTCTTAGTTTGTCAACAGCAAATTCAGATGTTGTGTGTTTATTTTAGCATGTGGAACAAAGCTAGCATAAAACCACGTTCAGACTAGTGCAGTAGGAACTTTTTTGCCTGCTGTGCTTTTATTAGGCCACAGATTCATTAAGGTCATTAGAGTTTAACTTATCTATACAAGTCTCTTCGAATAAGGTGAGATAACACTAATGCAAATTAAAATCAGCTGTTTATGGCAGTGTAGAAAAACAAATTATTTCTGATTAGTGGCACAATTAGTGTTTCATTGCCCTCTCTGTGAGAGTTACTTCCTAACGGGAACAGACAAATTCAGCTGCTGGGTTGCATCACATGAAATATAATGCAACATGGAAATGATACATTTCAGGGCTCATGCTTGTAGGCAATATGTTTTTAATGCTTATAGAAAATACCAATAGATAAATAAATAAGCAAATAGATAATGAGGCCAAAAGAAGAAAGGAAGGGTGGTGGTTTTACCCCAAGTGGGCAAAATTCAGGGATCAAGCAGACTAAGTGAATGTTGTAATTTTCTGTCAACTCCTTCTGAAGCTGGAATGGGAAACCACTGCAATGTAATGGAGTATTGAAAGTCCAAGGTGCATTAATAGCACATAAAGCTTCCAGACTGCTTATGAAGAAAAAAGCTAATTTCTACTTTTAACAGATATTGTTTTTTCTTCTTCTTTTCTGAGTAGACTCCCTTCTGCTGAATTTTTTTAGTGCCAAAGCATTTATAATTAATAGTCATGAAGGACTGCAGCTTGTACTCTCATTTTACGTTATTTTGAGATAATAATCGAAGCGACAATGTTCTTAGTTGTAAATGTCATAAAATCAATCACCTTTGCTCAAGTAGTTTTGAACGTTATCATTCTTCGTAGTCATCTGTTGGGTCTTTCACACCAATTCTTGGAAAAGGGGAAGAGCACTATAATGTCTATTCAGCCAGTGATGACTGTTCAGAACTGTACAGAAAGTACAGGAAGTATTTTTCAGAATATCCACTTTGCCTGTTTGTACCATTTTCTTTTTTTTTTGGACAGACCCGTAGTCTTCTGTTCTTTTCTTCACACTTTGGAAAAAGATGACTAACCTCTAGTTCCTCAGGTGCTGCTCTGGTTATTGGCTGAGAAGATGCAGCCCTGAGAGTGCTGTTGAGGTTTCCCTTCTGAAAGAGAAGAAATAATACAAGGCTGGGTAACTAGCTTGTTTGAATTTAGGGCTTAGCTGTGAGCAGAAACTAGTTGCATCTTTCCTTTAGAAAATGGTTCAATCCATAGAATTCTTAGGCAGGGCTTGAAGATTTTATTTAACTGTTTATATTTTACTCTTTTACCTTAATGTGGAAGGCAGCAGGACATTGATATTTCGTGGCAGTTTGTTCCTATTACACTTACTGTAAATAAGAGGTTATTCTCATTCCCTATCCAAAACAACTGTGATGGCATTTAGCATATAATATCTCAGTATCATAAGAATTTTTTAAAAATTATTTTTCCTCTCCCACAAGTGCTGTTGTCTTTCACAGAGTTTGGTTTTGTTTTGCATTAGGAACAAAAATTTTTATTTCTGCTCTACTTCTGACCCTCCACAAAATGTTGATTTGAGATAGGTGTGCACTTTATAATTCTGAACTTACTTTAGTATTTCTTATTCTATGGACTTCGATATTTTTTCTTCCTCATTTTTATATTAAATGCCAAGTTCGCTCAGCTACGAAGTAAAGAGTGCTGGTGGGACCTGATTTCAGCATATTTAAAGTGGATCTGACCAGAGTTCCTTGACACAGATTAATTTGTATCAAGCATTCTGTGTAAATATTTATCCCCTGAAAGCTCTGATTTTCTTTAATGTTTCATGTTATTCTCCTATGCCTGTTACTAAGATTGACTATCACTGTGAAAGTTACTAGTAATATATATGCAAATATATGCAAAATAGTTGTAGAGATATTCAGTATGTGGTTTTTTTCCTTTGCGGTACATAGTTAGATACCCTTTTCTCCTCAGACTGGAACTATGTGAAGTGAAGGAGAATGTCATTCTGTGGAACAACTGTTGAGTTTTGTGGTTGCCAGTTGAGGGAGTGAAATTTCAATTTATTCCGTAAGCTGCATAACAAAACAACATCAGTGCCTGAATGTATTAAAATCTGTATTTTAAGGGTTAACAATGTTATGCAAAAAGCAGCTGAAGCCCAGTAATTTTACCTGTGCATAGCTTTGCCTGTGGGGATTTCTGTGTATGCTAATAAAGAAAACCAATTAGAAGCATGCCAGGCTTGTTTTCTTCTTTAGAATTACTCGTCTACAGTATATACGTGGCTGACATTTTGAACCATGGGTCTCTTGAGGTTTAGTCTTGTAATCATATATGTATCCATAAAAGTAGATACCCAGACATGATAAACACATAGATATAATTCAGGACTTGAGGTTAGTGAAAGGGATGTATACTATATTGGGATCCATTGCTTTGTATTTTTGCGTACCTAAAATATGTATTGCTTTGAATAAAAAAAAAGAAATTTGCCTTGGAGAAATTTTTTAATTATTGGCTACATCAGTAATTAGGAAAATATTTTATTTGTATTCTGCAGGTAGGCACTTGGTTTACAAGCTTCTTAGAACAAAATATTGAAAATATTTATTTTCTGTCTTCAGTCACTGAAAGAACTTCAAACTCAGAAAGGCACTTTGTTAAAAGACATTTTCTTCTTGCCGTAAAATTACATAATCTATGGTCCACGTACCTTTAGTTAAAACAGAGTGCTTGTGGGGTTCTGCTACTCCAAACAAAGAGGGTAAGGGATATATAAAGTCATTGGTATTTTGTACAATAAAGGATTAAATTAGTCTCTTGTAAACTTGATTGCCACAGTCATGCAAGTTTACAAAATATTTTGAATTCGGCTCGAAATCCTGTGAAGTCTGTGAGAAGAGAATGCCTGAAAATAATGTTTATAAATTTTATGTATTTTTTGATGGGGCTTGTATTCTTTATGGTTCCAGCTTGTTCTTTAATAGTCAACTCTTCCTGCTTCACTTCCCCTTTCTGTGTGTATTCATATTGGTTGTATACAAGTCCATGTGGACTTAGCAGCAGAAGTCAGTTTCCACTTTGGTTAATTCATTATCAGAAAAAAACAATGAAATTCCAATAATATGACCTTCAATTTGACATAGATAGACCTCTTTAGTTTACTTATGCCTAATTCTACAATGCTTATCTTCACAATTCTACAATTACTGCATATCTTGAAACTGTTAACATGGTATTCAACATTCTATTGTATACTGGATACTTGGCAGATACAAGAAAGCTCATAAACCAAAGTAACAATGTCTTTACTTCTAAATGGAAAAAATCAGTTTTTCAAAGAAAGGCACTTTATTATATTTAGAAACTGGATCAAGTTTACTGATAACCATGCAAAACACATAAAAACATAGCTTGAGCTCTAGATGTTGAGTTTGCAAGGTCGAGAGTGGTGAGGTCTTCCCCCGCACCCATTATAAAACATCAGACTTAATAGGGATGAATTGAACAACCATCTTGGAATTACACGGTGCAATGTTTTTATAGAGCCATTGTTTCTGAAAGAACTCTGCATCGTCTTTATGTTACAGGCCTGGAAAGTAACATTTTCTGTAGATGTCAGCTTCTGTCTGGTGTGATGCCCCATTCTTCTGGTGATGACACATGCCACTACTGAGTAGTACTGGCAAATGGAAGAGGCCTCTTGGAATAAGGTAGGTTTCTTTCTTTTCCACAAAGGCACAGCTTGATAAAGTTCTTAATAATTACTCTTCTGTTTAAAATAAATGAAGTCGAACAGGCATTTTAAGTCTTCTAAACTTTGCAGAGATGCTACTGATCTCATAGATATTGCTGCTATTACTTGGTTGTACCTCTACAATTATCAGCAGAAGGTATTTTCAAGGTGTCACCACTGCACTGCAGCAAAAACTGCCATTCACGATCAGCAACAGAAACTAGGAAATATAAGGATTTATTTTAATTCCTATCATTGGTTGCCAGAAAAAAACAGTGTCTGTAATATAAATGATTTCTATAATGGGGAAAATTCATTGCTTGTAGATTTAAAGACTATTGAAATAGCAGCAGAAGAACCAAGTGCATATGGTCTTTCTTCAACACGGTGCTGTAAAAAATGGCAAATTGGAGCTAGGGGAGCAAAAAAGGATGTATGAAAAGCTTAGAACTGGGGGAACTGGGAAAGGTACTTTTGCTTGGAGAGGACCCTTTGATTAGCAAACCCTGAAGAAGTGCTATACGGTAATTGTAGAAGTAAGACAAAGGAGGGGGCAGCTGTGAAAACAGAGTATTGTGCTGGATCCATGTTTCACTTCACCTTGACTTGTCATTGGTTTTGGTGGCTTCCTCTGTGTTGCTATCTACCAAACAGAGCTATTAATGCATCCGTATGGGGCTAGATTATTCTATGAGCTTTTGTTAGTGTCACTGTTTTGTTCCAAAGCATTCTTGGGATGTTGTGACTGTTACCTGTGGCTACAAGTATACTCTGTAGTCCCTGTGCACGTGTTGTCAGAAATAGCGTATCTTAATTACCACTCTGTAGCTGAGGTTATTTGCTAGTAAAATGGTTTAATGAAAGTGATTTTGAGAAATGTTTGCATATTATATATGCACATCATCTCTGGTCAAAGTGCAGCGCAATGAATAGATACTGTCTTCTAGTGGCATTGGTTCCAGTTTACTATTTTCTCACTGGTAAAAGATGTATTGAGGTGAGAGTTTGTTACTTAAACGTGGGACTGGTAAAAATGACACAAAACCTGCAATAGACCCACAACCACCTGGAATAGCAGCTGAGCCCTTGGCAGGACACCATAGGGTATGCAAAATGTACTAGTTGCCTATGCTTAGCAGTCCTATCCTATATATTAGATTTCTATTGCAAAGAACCGTACAACCTGACCTGATTCAGTGGATTGTGACAGGTTGTAATCCCATATTCAGATGTGATGTTGTAAGTGGGGTACATGGAGACCTGCAAGGAAAGGAGGGTTGAAATGAAGCAACTAAGGCAACCACTAGGAAGATGTAAGACAGTAGGGGGACTTAATTTATCTTCTTTTCCACTGATTGCTTTTCCTACTTCTACTCTTTGTGGGCTAGCAACTCACCACTTTCAAGTGAGCGACATCTTTGCTGAGTTGTTCTGTCATGCATTATTTCACAAAAAGAAATGTATTAATTGCTCTGTGCTGCACTGCATCCCCTCATTGTGTACCAAGTGTAAGGGAAAATATTACGGTTGGTATCTGACATGTGGAACTAATTTGCCTCCCGTGGAGTTCAGGGAGAGGTCTTGGCTATTACAGTGGAAGAAAACATTATGAATTATAGACACCTCACTTCATGATGCTTCATTTGTAGTTTCCATTTGTGATGATATACTATGAATAAAATATGGGGACAATATCCTTGCCCCATTGAAATTAGTAGGAGTTTTTCTCTTAACTTCAGCTAGGCCGTGACCCTGGGAGTCTCTGTTGGCTCCTGGTGTAGGATTTGTTCTGTTCATGCCTCTAACTAGACCTCCTCTGAGGACTTAGTTTTTAATATTACTACAAAATCTACTTCTTAGGTAATAATTCTCTCTTATTGAGGTTTATTTGTACTTGATTTGGGGAATCCTATGCTCAAAGAAAAACACGTTGCTATACTTATGTTGTTCTATCGTTATATTATATGGCAGTATTTTAGGGGTAGTTCTAGACTGACTCTCAGGAAATCCTATCTGACAAAAAGAGACAAAGGACTTCAGAATAATTTCCCAAAGGATGGGGTGGCAATCCTACAGGAAAGATATGATATAAAACTGTTCTGCTTGTTGAAGGCTATAAAATGGACTGCACGAAACAAGGCTTAACTCTGAAAGACTAGATTGCTTAATAGCTCTTTAATATCACTGGTTTCTATGATCACAAACTCTTTACTTGAGCATATTGTGGATTTTCCTTTACCAGCTGTTTTGATTTGATAAGCCTATTTTTGTCCTTGGGTGAAAAGTTGTTCTTAAGTATTATTTTTACTTTAGTAATGGACTCTTTCACACTCCTTCGGCTGGAGCATGTATTGCCCACAGGTCATTCGTATCTTACAAAACCTCCTACTCATTGTATAGAGCAAGCATAAGAGTATATTAGAATTGGTGTACGACATATGTAGCTAAATTTTGATTGTCAAAAACATGAATGCTACATCAAAGCTTTTTCTGACTCTGGGATATTTTCTTAATGCAAGTATTAACTGCTTGGAAAAAAAGGACGGTTGTAAAATGCTGAGTATGCTCTCATCTGATATCTTATTTGATTTCTCTATTTCAGTATCTCAGGTTCATTAAACTCATTCATCAGCTCCTATTGGAGGTTCCATTGTATTGGTGGATGTTGGTTTAGGAAACTTACAATGTTTTTAATTAAAAAGGCCTCCCGGTTTGGGCTCAGTCTTTAGAATTACAGCCATAAAAGTTTGTGCAGTGTATGTGCACATATGCATATGTATGCACACGTGTCTGTTTATGTTGAGGGTTTGAAGCTGATTGGTAGAGGTATTTAAAAAATCTTCTCTTCTGCATGTTCAGGCCCAAGTGTCCATAAGAATGCTCTTGTTAAGCTTTGTTATGCAAAGTTATGCTAGGAGGGAAGGCCATGAAGGTATTAAGCTATTTATTGCCTAGTCCTGTGGTGCTAATTTACCATTTTATGCTCCCTGCATTTTGCTTCATTCATTCAAAACTATGTATAAATGGTATTTTCCAGCTTGAAATCCCTTGCTGAGCCATTAGTCCCGTAGATAAGTATCCTTGCATTGGCACTTCCTCTTGACTAAGAAGGTTAGCATTGCAGAGGGTGTGGCGGCGTAAGATTATTTTCACCAGGGAGGAAACATGATATCTGCCTACCATGGGTATTGCTGCATTTAATTCTGCCTGCTCTTCCTGGTGTCACAGTTTGTTAACTTCTCCACTGAGTTGTTAGAGATCTTTAGGACAGTGATATTGCATGCATGTGTATTATATAAGTAATAAACCAAAATATTTAATCTTGCTAGTTCCTGTTACTTTTTGATCAACACACTGAATCAGTATTAAGCCTTTGCTTTGTTACTTAACTTGCCAAAGCCTACTGCTTATTCAACTGGAAGAGTACCAAGAAAACAAGACCCTAGTGTTCTTCTCGTCACAGTTGTCCCAGATTTTCAAAGTGTTTGAAGTACCCTGGAGGTAGATAATCTTAAAGCAATTTGTCAAGGAGCCAATATAAATAAATCTATTTTTATACAAGATTTCATGGTGATAAGAATGTTTGATGGAGGGAAAATGATTCAGTGCAATTTGTAACTTGGAGAACGCAATACATTTGACTCCTTTTCCTGTATAATACAAAGAGTTCATATGTTGCACAATGTTCATTTTTAATTAAACATTTCATCATCGCACAGCCTTTTATTGACATTCCTCATAATAGAGCTGATAAGATCCTGACCTACTCTTCAATAAAGCAATGTATAACTCAATATTCTGGCACACGCTGTTCCCTTCAGAGTTAAACACATGATTTTCTGATTTAATTTTAAAATCTTATGTACTTTTATTCACATTTATTTACTTTAACTTCTCAGATTTATGCCCTTGTTTGACTTATGCAATTTGGATGCGACCATTTCTTGGGCTATTACTCCTGTTTGCTTGAGCTTTTATCTAGCTGGACCATTTTATTGAATTTTTCCTCCTTTCTTTCTTTTCCTTTTTAAAATTTGTAATAAAAAATGATTTATCACCTAATCTTGTTTCGTACTGTACCTTTTGAGTCCAATTTTGATTAGTTGCACTAACTTCACTACTGCCTTAATCGTAGGTTTATAGTGTTTCTGCTATCACAGAAATTCCTTCAGATAATCCGTGAGAAGAAATTCCTGAAGATGTTCCCAAAGAAGAATTGCAAAGTTGATCCCTGTCAGTAATCTTAAAGAGCCCTGTGATATAAAGCTGCTGAGGATCATGCATTTAGCCATACTGATAAGCATCCCTGTAGCTTAGCAGAATTTTCTCACCTCCAGCGGAGCTGCAGCAAGGGAGCAGGAACTGATCCCTTCGGCTGGTAGTGGCTGCTGTGGTGCCTGCTGACCCAGCTGGAGACAAATGAGAAGTTGGCCGTAGAACAGCATCCGGAGGAAATAAGCCTAAGTCTTTTTTGCAGGGTCTGCTGTCTCCTGTGTTAGGTTTATTATGTCAGAAATGGTAGTACTCCTCTACATGTGAAAACCAGGATTCTCTAGCATTTTGCTGCAGCAAGTCACCACTTACGAGTTGAGCACCTACCATACTCACCTAAATATGTGTTATATGTAGAAACTGACATCTGCCTACTTGCTGCCCATCATGTGTTGCAGGACCCACTTTCTCAGTATTCTCCTAACCTCTTGCTGTATCAGCTGTCTCAGGCGATAACCAGTCAACTACCCTGAGCTTCTCGTTCATACTTTGGAAAGCCAGCTCTGGGCATTTGCTGTTCATCCTTATCCCTGTATCCCAGATTGGTCACTCTTGACCGTAAAAGTATATTGATTTTAGCTGATAATTTTGAGATAAAGATATTTTGAGATAAAGATATTTTCAAGTTAAATTCTGTAATGTATCACAGAAAATGCAGAACTGCCTTGCACTTTGGAGTTTTAAAAGCTGGGTAACACTAAGCTCAGCTACTGAGGATGTATTCCTTACACCCTCAGAGATTTCCAGTCTTGCTTTGTCAGCATAACAAAAGTTAAAAATCACACAGGGCCTCTGAGAGTAGCAAGTTACCATGTGCCAGATGTGTATCTTTCAAAATCAAACCTTTCAAGCTTTTTTGTCATCAACAAAGTCCAGATGCTCAAGGATAAATAGATATGTAATATATTGAACTAAGTAGGTATTAGATGCTTGAACTAAACATAGATGTCTGATTTTGATCTGATTTTATTTTCTTTGGGATGTTCTGCCCCCCAAACCTCCAGGAAAATATACTGCCATGTTATTGAAAATGTAGGGGTTCGTATCCAGATTCTTTAGTTGTTGGTACACGGAGGAATTGGAGAGTCAGGAGAGTGTGAAAGTGTGTGACTTGAAAGAAACAGTGTATTGTGTTTTGTTAATTATTCTAGAAGGTCATTTTTTTAGAAAAAGGAGTATATCTAACAGCCTGTGCAGCAGATTCATGGCTAGTATCAAGGGAAAAAAGATGAAGGTGTGCCTGGGGTACCTAGGAAGCTGTCAGCACAGGTGCCAAAAGCTATGCCTCTCTGTCTTTTCTTCCATTGCCATCTGCACTTGCTAGATTAAACTAAATCAGGTAAATGCCAGCAGAAGCTTATGCCGTTGTTTGCTGTGCAAGCATATGATTGATAAATTACAGGTGCAAGGCCTCACCATCCCCAGCAGAGGAGGTAGAAAGACGTGAGAAAATGAATAAGCTGATAAAGTTGTTAGTCATATCCATTCCTGAAAGCTCAGTTGTTAAACCAGACCTAAGTCGTATCAGATGACTTAGAGATGACATTAGAGATACTGGACATCACCACTGAAATAAAGATACCCAATTTTAATCAGAGTGTTGGAGGAGAGAGACTCAATTTATGCATAGGAGGACTCTGCTCTTCAGAGGCAGTGATGAGAGTGCTCATGAACAGACTGACTTGCTCTCCGTCTCTCCTCCCACCCTGGGCAGTCCTGCAGCTGACATGAAGAATAGGAAGGAGTAACATGGGTATTTTGCTTGCTTGCTTTGGGATTGTTTTTGGTTTTCTTGGTTTATACCTCTGCAACTTTGGGCTGTCTGGCAGTGTTTGAGCTAGCTGAAGAGACTGTGCAAGCTGGGATGGTGATTGGCATCTTCACAGATGCATTGGTATTGGCTTCCCCCCAGTTTCTCACCACAGCCTGTTCTCTAGGTCTTTTAAAGGGCTTCTAGAATTAATAAAATAAGATCCTGGGTTTTAAACATACTTAAAACATGTTAGGAAAAAAAAGTTATGTTGTATTTGCTGTTGAACATTTGTCTAAATGCCCCCTTGTATGTAGGGGACTAATACGAAGATCTTTTTTTTTTCCATCTTTAGGCAGAAAGTAAAGTAGAATATTTACAGAAGAATGAAAAACCATAAAATCCAATTCTAATGTCATCAGTGTAAATTTTTATAAGTGTTTTAAAATGCACCATGTAGTGTGTAGGAGTTTGTTTTCATGAGCACCACTTTAAAAGCAAAAGTCAGACTGTGTTTTTGCTGACAGAACTCAAAGAAAAGCGGATGTTATTTCTCCATTGAGAAATATTTTATAGTGGTTAATTAAATAAAAAAAAAGCTTGTGCAGCTGTGGTTTTGATATTCAAAGATACCCCCTTGCCAGAGGGAAGGTGAAAGTGTGGTTTAACTAAGTCTGTAATCTCATTTCAAAAGATCTGTGTTCATATTTATGGAAATTAGTGTTTTAAATCCACTTCCTCCATCACATTGTTTACATTATACGTACAGCATATAATCTGGCAGTTAGCAAGCCCATGTAAGTACAAGTCAGCAATGGGCCACACCAGTTAAGATCAGGATGACCCAGATATGCAGTTCTGGCTTTGCTGCATGCTGAATTACCAGCTTTGTGAAACTCATGACAATTCACAACCACTTCATATAGAGTCGTATTTGCTTCTGTATCCACTTGACACAGGAAAAAAGTGTGCTTTAGGAAGAGAGGAGTTATGTAGCATTGTTGTTTCTGTCTATATTTGTTTAGTGCTTTAGATTTTGTTGAAAAGGAAGTCTGTTGACTAAGTGCTTTAGTTACATTCAGTTCCTTAAAAATGGATGTGTTTTGTTTTTCAGCTTATTACCTGATGAAATATTAGTTAATGTTAAGTTTAGAAAATATTATTGGAATACTGTAAGTGCATTATTTAAAATGAGTGAACAACTATTATCTTGTTGATGTCTTATTGGGTATAACCATTGCAAATCTCACTATTTTATAGAAAACAGTTTAATGATCCGTGAAGTGCCAACGTTAATTGCTGATATACTGTTATCACACTCTTATAAAGTAAAAAAAATATTAACGCTAATAATTTAATTCTATTACATTATTTATATTGATATTTAAGGTGTTTTACTAAATTAAAAAGAAATTTAAAAAAAGAACAAAACCACCTCAGTATTTGGAACATTTTAAATTCATTGACTGTCATGTACAGAATGCATACCATGCCTAAAACATGTATAAATAAGGCAAAGTAGAAAATCACAGAATCACAGAATGGTAGGGGTTGGAAGGGACCTCTGGAGATCATCTCGTCCAACCCCCCTGCTTGAGCAGGCACACCCAGAGCAGGGGGCACAGGGGCATGTCCAGGTGGGTTTTGAATGTCTCCAGGGAAGGGACTCCACACCCTCCCTGGGCAGCCTGTGCCCCTGCTCTGGCACCCGCACAGGAAAGAAGCTTTTTCCTCATATTCAGGTGGAACTTCCTGTGTTCCACCTTGTGCCCATTGCCCCTTGGCCTGTCGTTGGGCACCACTGAAAAGAGCCTGGTCCCATCGTCCTGACACCCACCCTTTAGATATTCATAAACATTGATAAGATCCCCCCTCAGTCTTTCCTTCTCCAGGCTGAACAAACCCAGGTCTCTCAGCCTTTCCTCATAAGAGAGAACTTCCAGTCCCCTGATCACCTTTGTACCTCTCTGCTGGACTTGCTCAAGCAATTCCCTGTCTTTCTTGAACTGGGGAGCCCAGAACTGGATGCAGCACTCCAGATGTGGTCTCACTAGGGCAGAGTAGAGGGGGAGGATAACCTCCCTCGACCTGCTGGCCACACTCCTTTTAATGCACCCCAGGATATCGCTGGCCTTCTTGGCCACGAGGGCACAGCGCTGGCTCAGGGTGAGCTTGTTGTCCACCAGCACTCCCAGGGCCTTCTTAGCAGAGCCGCTTTCCAGTAGTTCAGCCCCCAGCCTGTACCGGTGCATGGGGTTGTTCCTCCCCAGGTGCAGGACCTCGCAGTGGCTCTTGTTGAATTTCATGAGGTTCCCCTCGGCCCAGCTCTCCAGCCTGTCCAGGCCTCGCTGGATGGCAGCACAGCCTTCTGGTGTATCGGCCGCTCCTCCCAGCTTGGTCTCATCAGCAAACTTGCTGAGGCTACACTCTGTCCCTTTGCCCAGTTCACTGATGACTATGTTGAACAGGACTGGACCCAGCACAGACCCCTGGGGAACACCACTAGTTACACGTCTCCAACCAGACTCTGTGCCGCTGATCATGACCCTCTGAGCTCAGTTGTTCAGCCAGTTCTGGACCCACCTCACTGCCCACTCATCCAACCCACACTTCCTGAGCTTCCCTGTGAGGATGCTATGGGAGACACTGTCACAAGCCTTGCTGAAGTCAAGGTAAACAACACCCACTGCTCTCCCTTCATTGACCCAGCCAGTCATGCCATCACAGAAGGCTATCAGGTTGGTCAAACATGATCTTCCCTTCGTGGATCCATGTTGACCACTTCTGATAACCTTCCTGTCCTCTGCGTGCCTGGAGATGACCTCCAGGATGAACTGCCCCATCACCTTTCTAGGGATGGAGGTGAGGCTGACTGGCCTATAGTTCCCCAGGTCCTCCTTCTTGCCCTTTTTGAAGGCTGGAGTGACATTGGCTTCCCTCCAGCCCTCAAGCACCTCTCCTGTCCTCCACGACCTTTCAGAGATGATGGAGAGTGGCTTAGCAACAGCATCCACCAGCTCCCTCAGCACTCGTCGGTGCATCCCATTGGGACCCATGGATCTGTGGGGATCCAGATTGCCTAGGTGATCTCTGACCCAGTCCTTCTCAACAGATGGTAAGTCTTCCTTTCTCCCAGTTTGTCCTCTCTTCTCTGGGGGCTGAGATGCCTGAGGGCCAGCCTTAGCAGTAAAGACCAATGCAAAGAAGGCATTCAGTAACTCCGCCTTCTCTGCATCCTGCATTGCCAGGGCCCCTTCCTTGTTCAGCAGCGGGCCCACTGTATCCCCAGTCTTCCTTTTACTGCTGATGTATTTAAAGAAGCCCTTCTTGTTGTCTTTGACATGTCTTGCCAGATTTAATTCCAAGTGGGCCTTGGCCTTCCTTGTCGCATCTCTGCTTTCCCTGACAACATTCCTGTATTCTTGCCAAGTGGCCAGTCCCTTTTTCCACATACTGTGAACCTCCCTCTTCCTTTTGAGTTTCTCTAGAAGCTCTTTGCTCATCCATGCAGGTCTCCTGGCCCCTTTGCCTGACTTCTTCCTCCTGGGGATGCACTGATCTTAAGCTCGGAGTAAGAGGTCCTTGAATACTGTCCAGCTCTCTTGGACCCCTCTGCCTTCCAGAGCCCATGGGATTGCTTCTAGCAGGTCTTTGAAATGGTCAAAGTTGGCCCTCTTGAAGTCCAAGGCTGTAACCCGACTCATAGCCCTGCTTCTACCATGCAGTATCCTGAAGTTGATCATCTCATGGCCACTGCAGCCAAGGCTACCCCCAACTCTCACATCCTGAACCAGCCCTTCCTTGTTTGTTAGGATAAGGTTGAGCAGCACATCTTGGCTCTTTGGCTCCTCCACCACCTGCATCAAAAAGTTGTCCTTGATGCTCTAGGTAGATAGGTAGGTATTGAGGAAAACTTTTTAGTTAAGGCATTTGGCTAGAACTTGGAAGGTACAAGTTTAGTTGCTGAATTTAACCATGCTTTTTCTTGATCTGCCATGCCATGTGCATGCTTTAATCTCCTAGGAAAAAATAAGTGAGAATTTTACCAGATCATTTGGAGGGTCCTGTATTTTAATTCAGCTTTTTATAGGCTGAAGTTAATTTTCTACCATTTTTTCGTCTCCTTTTCTCTTAGCTTTATTTTTATGGCACAAGCCTATTAGAACTGTTTAAATTTGTTACTTCAATTTGGATAAAGACAACAGATTTTAGCCCTCCCATTCTTTTGGGGGTATAATGAAGAGAGTATTAAAAAAAATATTAAAGTACTTATATTTATTGATGGGATTTCACATTCTTGGCTAGTTCCAAGTTTATATATTATATGTAGGAAAGAATTGTCGTAAAATTCCAGGTATTTTTGACTAAAAAAAAAAACTAATGAGAGGACTGTCTACTACTTTCACTACACTATTTCCATTGGTCTTGATAGAGGTTCCCACAGAGTACAAAAGATTAAGCTGAGGTTACAGCTGGCACGTATTGTAAATGGATGCAGATAAAGAAAAATCCAGAGACACGTAGTTTACATTGTACTGAGGTGTGTGCATGTACAGATATATATGTGTGATACTTAATTTTTCTGCAACTTACTGCTGGAATGTTCTCCTCCCCCCTGTATCCACATGCGCACTGAATTGCAGTTCTGGTCTGGCTTTAATGAAAGGGCATTCTTCTGCTCTGCAGTTGCCCTCAGTTGTTGTATTTAGTGCTCTGAGATGGCAGCTTTCACTGTATCTATAAAATATGAGTAAGCATCAATAAGCCATCCAAGAGAAAAGAGTTTTAAGGAGGTATTTGAATGAGGAGAGGATGACTGTACAAAAAAGGGAGTGGAGTTCTCTGAGTTTATACTCAGGCGCTGGGGAGAAAAGCAGGTCATTTGGGCAAGAAAGCCTGTAAGCATCTCTCACAGGGTTAGATGATATGCTGAAATTGTAAATTCCACGTGGCAATCAGTGTCGTGTGTGCGTGTGCACATATTGTTGTAGTGAAGGTATCCACTCATCCTCTGCTCCCTCTGCAGCTCTCCAGGTATTCATAGTGTGAAGTCCAAGCCATGTTCACCAGTCACAGATTCTGTGGGGAAAAAACCCAACCTGCAACAAGTATTTGCAAGAACAGTTGCACGGGAAGTCCCATTTGAACAAAGCATTTTAACTGATGTGAAAGTAGATTCCTTAGGCAGTTGCAAACATTTGTGGAGAATTAGCAAACAGGAGAGGCCTTCTTGTCACATAGCTTGGGCCACCCAATCAGGAAAAGCGCACAGTTTTGTGAATTAAGTAAGTGACCAGTCACGCATCGTGAATAACGAATAGTGATTGTTCATATCGGTCAGTTAAAAATTGTGTCATAGGGTCAAATATGTTTGCATACACTGCTCAAGGACTTGTGACTAACGAAGTAATTAGTAACACCCATGGCCTATTTGCAGACACCTGGTGAACAGATTTAAGGGCTCAATCCATTGGTTATGTTTCCCAAGGAGCAATTCCACCAGCTTTAGCTAAAAATGTGTAAAATCAAGACTAGAACAGAAACAGTTTCATCATGTACTAGCAATGTCCATCCTCAACATCTGCTGTGATATATCCTTTATTGATATGAATATAACATAAGATGGATTCTGTACCCAGTTATGTGATCCCCCTCAGACCAAACCAGCAGACCCCCAGGCATCCAGAACCCTCAAATACCTGTACTATTTTTTAATTAGCTTTCACGTATGAGATATTGTCACAATAATGATATTCTTCTACTAATGATATTCAGTAATGATTTAGCCAAGCCCTGCTCAGAGACAGGCAACGGTCTAATCTGCTTTTCCAGGAGTTTGTACTTACTGCAAGGAGCAAGTCCTTTGAGGTCACCGGGCAGAAGAGGAAGCCTTGGTAAGTGAAGTGCTGGGCGGAGTGGAGTGCTGGGCAGGATTGGTCCCAGAGACGCAGCTTCCATAAAGCTTTTCTCATTCCAGTGACTACGGCGAACAGAAACATCTTCCCAGTCGAGGAGGAGGGAGCAGAGGCCAGGGCTGGGAGCATGCAAAACTCAGAACCATAAGGTTTTAAATTCCGTTGTATGTTTAGTGCAGTTATTGTTTGTCCAGGGCTGATGTGCAACTCTAAAGGGCAAGTGAAAACTGCAGCAATCTCTTCGAGTCGTTGCATTTCACACAGGTCTTACTCCAATACTGTATTCTACTTTACCCCTACCAAAAAAAAGATGTTTTTGAGGAAGGAGTAGAGGGGAGTACTTTGGTTAGAAGACAGGGTGCAAACTGTAAGACATCTAGCTTGTAAAATCTTTAGTCTCCCTTTTTATTCTGTAATTGATTACTAGCACCCCCTTTAACCCACCTTAAAGGGCAAGCAGGAAATTCATGTTTTCGTTCATCAGCCCATCCCTCTGAAAACCGTTCAATATTAAAACAGTTTGCGAGGAGCAAAGGCAGAAGAAACAAGAGGCCCAGTTAGACCGTGGCAAGGTTAGGAGATGCATGTCTGATGCCTGCAGCAAATATCGGCTCTTGCTCCTGTACAATTTTTGCATTGGGAGACCAAGTTGCTTGGGGTATGGCTCTGTTCTTTCCTTTATGTGTGACCTTTTATTATCTCTATGGCCCTGTAGTTCATGCAGTGTCATAAAGCTGTGGGAAAGTCTTGCAGCTAGTGTTATCAGCTGTTGGAAATTAACTTAAAAAATGAAATATCTATGTTTCCTTTTGCCTGAAGGTGTCCGGGAGTCTGTAAACTGCTACGAAGGTGCAATTACTGTGCTTGTGATTTTGCTGTAGCCGAGTGTTGCTTGTGTGTCTTTTCCCCTTCTTTCTCTCCCCTTCTTCCCCCCCTTCCTTTTTAGGGCAAGCTGTGGGCTGGCAATCAGGTGTTGTGCCGGGGGAGGGGGTTACTTTAGGAGGGGGGTTACATGGCATAATTCCCACGAATGTAGGAGGAGGATGAAAAAGATAAAGAAATTTTGTTTTTCTGAGCTAGAGGATTCTCTGCATGACTTCCCCACTGATGGGATCATGTGCTTTCAGGCTGAGATTTTATTAACAATTCAAATGGAAATTGAGGGCACAGGAGGAGCAGATTCTCACATAAACTTGATCTGTCCATGAATGCAGTTCTCTGTTTGCCCTGACCCTGCATGGCTTAAGACACTGCCTGTGAGGCCTGAGTGCCAGACACAAAGACCGAAATGAAAAGCAAGCACATTCCAGTAGTCTGCACAAAGGCAATGGAGCAGTTTCTAGCCGTCTCCCCAGGGAGAGATCTTATCTTCTTGCGGCTAAAACCCTTTAGAGTGTTTATTTGTACTCTAGCACCCGAGGTTTATGAATTGATATGGATGCCGATTAAATGCTGTACGTTTCCTCAACGAGTCTTTTTGGGGGACACGGAGGTGTTCTGCGTGTGTTTTCTTTCCCAAATACGTATTGATATTTATCGAAAGGTTGCTCCAGTTTCCTGATGAGCGAACGCAGGCAAGTGCCGAGGGAGAAGGCACTCCAGAAAGTACACTCATTGCTAAAAGTCATCGCCAGCCTTAGGAGAGTTCCGCAAAACTTTGGCTTTAGGACACGTCACCTGTTTTTAATGTTTAAAACATTAGCACAGACTGTCACCGGTGCCGGACACACGGGCTTGCCAGCAGTCAGGAAGGTTGCTCCTGAGTAGCTGTACCGATTAAATATTGTGTATACTTGGCTGACCTTGCGCTAGGAAGCCAGCGGCGCGCAGCACTGGGGCAGAGGGGGGACGCGTGAGGCGAGGCTGCTGTGGCCACGTCTGTACAGCCTTTGCTTTCTGCCAATGGCAGTCAGTGGGTGATGCTGCCTGTCAGGGAAATTCTGCCAGGGACGAGAGCTGGGGGGTGAATGACGGGGGGTTGCTGGTGGTTCTTGTCGTTTTCTTGAGACTGGAGGTGGGAAAGGCTAGGAACATATCCCGGTGCAAAACCGTAATTCATGTTCCCTGTCACTGCCTGATGTTAATATTGGCAGTGTCGGTAAATGCTGGAGATTCCTTAATCAAACTATTAAACATTTGTATTCCTGGCTAATCGGGCTTCCTTTTACGAAAGCTCTAAAACGGTAGGAAAAATGTAAGTAAACAAATGTTTGGACTGTGGTAATTCCAGAGTTACAATTTTAATCACCCTAGTTTTCCTTATTTTTGGCCAAAAAAAAAAAAAAAAAAAAAAAAAGAGGGAAAAAAGCCCCAAACCAAAAGCCGGCAACTTTTAGGTAGGAAATCATAACCATATGTTTTTCCATTTTTCGTAAGGCGTTTAAAGGTTTCAAAACTTTTGATACTCCTTAAAGTAGTTAAATTAGTGGAAAGAGACTAGCAAAGGATATTGATTCAAATAGTTTTGTTCCCTTAATTTTATGGGGGTTATATTATCCAAAATTAATGGTTGTACTTAGGCAAATTGTCAGTAATTGGTGACAAAATTGCTTTATTGCTTTTCTTTCATTTGATGCTAATTAATGGTCCTACATTATTAAGTTCAAGCCTCTTCTGCATTTCTGCTTCTCCACAAGTATTCTGAGAGATAATGTGTCAGAGTAAACTTTTTTCTTCAGTGTATGCAATAATTGCTGTATAGAAATTTGATAATAAACAGATTTCTGGTATAATTTTTCCTGAAATACTGTAGATGTTATTTGTTCAAGAGCTTCAAGTCATTTTGATATGAAGGAATACCTTAGTAACATAATGCGTTAGTTGATTCATATGATAAAACATTAGTTTTTCATATTAAAGTACTCCTTAGCAACTTACAGAGCAGTTACTTTACGAAATCTAGCCTTTGTTTTGTTTTACCTGTTAAAACCCCCTACCTTCTCTCCTACTATTTTACAGTGTGTTTGATGAAACAGTTCTATTTCAGTGGACTAGAATAACACCTAGAATTTGTTATCATATTTTCTACGTATTTGGTACAGAGCAGTGTTTACCCATGTTTACCAAATTATATTATTTAATGCTATGTAAATATTTTAAAGTCTAGAATAAATGCATTAAGTAAAAGCCACTTCTAGTTTTTCATACAAGCACAATGGAAGAACCAGCTTTTGTGTGTTGCTTGTTTGTTTGTTTGTTTCCTAAGAATTTTTTTAAAAAAGGGTAATGAATATATGTCACAAAATTTGATGTATTGAACAGAACACCATATACCAAAGTAGAATAGAGGGGGAAGGAGCTCAGTATTGAATGACTATTAAAAGGGTGTTTTGATGGCCTTTTAAGAATAAATTAGTAAAACAAAAAAATTACTGAGAGCCAAGATGACTTCAAGATATAGAAGGAAATATTTTGCAAGCTGTTATAGTTTCACAAATGATACTTATTTTCCCTGTTGTTTAATCCTGTCCTACAAAACTCAGAGAACTGTATCTTTCATTTCACTGGTAGAGGATTTCACCAGTGACGAACTATTGTCTCTGCGATTGTTGCCCAAGTTCTGTTTATTTTCAATCGTAGTTATTCTCAGGAAGTCTACAAAATTATGATTTTTTATTCCTTGAAGTGCTGTTTTCATCTTTTATCATGAGTTAGGTTTAAAAATTAATTTTAAAATGAAGTGTATAAATTTATAATAATTTCAATCATTGTAAGGTGGTATGTTATTACTAAATAGATCTAGAATTACTAAATTTTATAAGTAAATTCATACCTCTCTTTGACGTGATTTTTTAAAAAATTTTGTTCCCCCTTAAAAGCAGTTTTTGAGAAAAAGGAAAGAGAAAAGTGACATTTGGAGTTAGAAATTTTTGGTGTTATGTAAGTGTTTTTTCTTGGATTAAAGAAAAATAGCAACGTAAGAGTCTTGGCAAGTTGAATTATTTTAAAATTTGTTGAAGTAATTTTACTTTATTTTTTTAAAGCATGCTTCAGTTATGAAAACTTTGACTTTGTAGCAGGGTCACAATGTGCCAGTAATTCTGAACTCTGTCCCATCCCCGATTTCCACCGAGGGCCCCGTACCTCCATGTGTTTGGAATGAAATACGTGTAAATGTCTGTATTTTGAAGGCAGCTAAGAGAAGCTGTAGGTCTTTAGTGCACCAGCAAAGAATGATACTTTGCAAAACAGCTTCAGCTGGTTTCAGTGAAGTATTTGTAGGTGAAAACTGCCCCAGCAAAAGACAGGAGGTTAGCGCTTCCCTGTGTTTCCACTGCAACTCTTCGCTGGTATAGTTGCGCATATCCTATTTCTTTGTCCTTCTTTCACCTTTGTGTACTGTTAAGATCTTTGCTCTGCTTGTAACTATAACTGTCAGTGTATATGAGGAGAGGTGTTCAGACCTGCTCACTCATCACTTCAGGCTGTGCCGCATGCTCCTCTTAATCTGTAGAGGTACAGCCGCACCATCTCAGATCCCACAGTGCGAAGGCTCTTATCTTATTGCCAGTGAGCCTGGCGTGGCTTCAGGCATGGCAAGGCGCTGGACCCTCACAGGCATTGGAGGGCACCTGTGGCAGAGGAGTATTAAACCACTACTGCGACTCAGATTCACATGGTTGAATGTGAGATAGGTAGGAGCTGGTCCAGTGCCTCACCAGCTGCTCCCTGCCACAGAGTCTGTGTGCCCCAATCCTGTGGTGACCTTGCAGGGAAAGGGGTTGGAGTGCTGGCCTTCTGCCAAATTGTCTCCTGGATGCCTGTTGAAGTGAACTGCATGGCTCTCACCTACAGTAATGTAACTGAAAGGTGCTATCCCACAGCTTCATGCCATATACACTCGAAATTCATTTGACCTGCGTGTGTGTGTATGTGTGCATGTATGAAGTCCGAAGTCTTTCACACAGTAGCAGAGATCCCTTGCCTTTGTTTCTGCATTTGCTGAGAGTTTGTGCCACTTGAAATGTGGGAGGTTTCCACTGTGAGGGAGTTTGCAGACCTGGGGAGATTCCTCTCACCTGGACATCGGGGGATGCCCACCATCCAGGCAGCCCTGCTTTCCCTACTCCTAACATTCCTTGGTGTTTAAACACGTCTGAGGAAGAACTTGGTACCTGTCATCTCTGGTGGTTTTCTCATCTGCATGTGTGTGTGCATGCTTTAGTTTTGCTTGAATGTGACGATGATGGTATTGCTGGACTTCAAACATCTATCTAGTTTATGTGCTCCGAATTTGACCTCTGGGGGGAGGTACGTACTTCCTTGCAGTGCCTACACAGAGAATTTAGGTCCTAAACTTTGGTATTTAGAGTTTTATCATAGATGCATAAGTTAACCTCAGGTAAACAGTGTTAAGTCCCCTCACAAGTATATGAAAGGAGAGGAGAATAATTAGAATCACTAGAATTAGGCAAATAAGTGGCAGTCTGTGTTGTAAAAATGTGATTTTAATCTTGTCAGAGAATCTGAGTCCACAGCATTCACTTCTTGGTGCCTGAAGTAACGTAGACTTTCACAGACTGGTGTTCTAGCAGCCATTTATGCTTTGCAGAATTAAACACAATGAAAACCAACCAAAGAGGAAGGGATAATTGTTTAAGACAGGGACGGTCTGTAAGATCAGCTTTCCCTGACAAAGGAGACCTTGGAATGACAGAGTTGGGAACTCATTCCTGTAGGTTATTAGGAAGCAAAAACCAGACCTCTCTAAGTTTATGTTAATGAGGGATTAAACGAAAAGTTTCAATAAAAAGTTGTGGTAAAATGCAGACTGAGTTGATAGAAATTTTTTTTGTAAACCACTGAGAAATTTACCACGTGGCTGGAATTGGTTGAGGAGAAGGCTCTGTCTTCATATGGAAACCTGATGAAATTTGCAAATGTTCTTGGAAATCCCAAATCCTCTAAATGTAATTTAAAGTAAAAGTGAAGCAAATACTTGCACTTAGAATTGCCTTTTATTTCTTTTAGCATCGTCAAGTGACACATATTGCACTTTCATAAATGTCATACAGTGTGTACTTGGTGTGTTTCTTCAGCTTTTGTCTATAGTTCTCATCCACTGGTGTGAGCAGGGATGAGAAGGAAAAGAAGCCTATTGCACTCAGCCCCCAGCTTGCGCTGTCACTTTCATATGTGGAAAATGTTATGTTTTCCCTAGCTTCACAAAGTGGGCACCAGAATAAAATCAGTGCTGCCAGCTCTCTTTACTCTTTGTAGCAATGCAAGCACTTCCAGAGGGGCATTCACACCATCCCACTTCAGTTACCCAAGTTGGGGACCTAAACTGGGCAGCTAGTCTCTGTATGCTTCCTCTGTTGTTGACAGAGAAGCTTTCCCCAAAGACAGTCTGAGCATCCTTCTTTCAACTTTCCCTTTTAGAGTAGTCTCTTTTTCTCATTGACTGTGTAGGCACCCTGAAGTCGGGGTATGATGACTTCCCTGAAACTGTGGCATTAAGGCTTTGCAGCTTACCTCCCTTCAATGAATGTCGCCAGCTTTTCTGCCAGCATATATGATGGTGACGTCTAGTATTTAATACTGGCCATGTTCTACTAAAGCATTATCTGCAGTAGGTGTAAGATATTTCATCTCTGATTTCTGTGAATGGAAGGTTTCAATGATACCCTAGTTATTTCCTGCTTTTCAGCAGGAATTTTATAAAGCAAATGGATTTATCTTAACAAGTTCTGATTGGTCTGGGTGAGTCTTACATGAGGAGACAGACATCAGACCACAAAACCCCTTTTATTTTAATTTTTCTATTGATAACTCAGGATTAGGTACTATTTTCAAAGGTAAGAATATACAAAACATTTTCAGTATTCTTTCAATAATACCGCCTACTTGGTGATCATTAGTGTAACGTAATTTTGTGTACTTGCTGTAGCTTTGGTATTTTGACACTAGTTCCTTTTGGGTCTGCTGTGTAAATGTACTTCCTTAAAAAAGCAGTATCAACAGAAACTAAAGTTGTTACATGCTTAAATTTGCTAAATAATGATGAAGTGAGGAATCCTTCTGATTTGAGAAGCCATGAGTGTCTCAGCCTCGTACCTCCAGCCAAGTTATATTTGATTGTTGGTACAGGAAACAAAGATGAGAAAAAAAAAGCTGCTCTAAGACTAAGCATGAACATAATAATGAAGAAACAATGCAGCATAGTCACCCAGGCATGAAGAATTATCTACTGAAGCTAAGAGGCCAAGTGTCTCATCAGTTGGATTTTAATAATGCCTGGCAGAAGTGCTTGTACTTGTACAGCAATTGTTTTAATATCTAATCAAGTTTCAAGCTGAAATATGACAGTCTGTCTTTAAACATGAAGAGAACATTTGCTGTGATGCAGTATCTAAGCATTTCTTTACGTCCTAAACTGAGACTAGAAAATTGGTAATACTTGTGTTTTCAGATTCCAGGAATCTTTTAATTATGCACAACTAAAGTTGTATCCTGTGCAGGTTTACTATTGTTAACTCTCTCTTCTTCCTGTCCTTGAAATTAATTTTGTTTACCATATTCACTCAATGCAGCTTTTTTTCTTTTTTTTTCTTTTTTTTTTTTTTTTTTTTCCTTTGAAATACTGTTAGCTTTTTTGCATTGGGCACTTCCATTTGCCCTAGTTCTGCTTGGGGAGTCTAGCTACAACAGCAATGTAGATTTTAAACATAAATGTGACTCCAAAGCTGACATACTAATTATGCTCCCGATAATCTAGCATTACCCTTACATGGTCAGGAGTACAAGATCATCATAATTGAAGGTCAGAAAAAAAAGAAGAGTTTGAAGAAAGCTTAAATTTTTGCTTAGCATGCATACTGAAATGGATGCAGTACACAAAACGTAGCCTTGCTTTGAAAGGGACTTATTTTCATTTTATTTCTCATGATCGATTGGTATGTGAAGCTGGAGCTTTTCAGGAAAAGTCTGGGATTATGAGTGCGTCAGCCTCTGCTTTCAGCACAGCAGTGAGGTTATCAATAATGCATTGGAGATCTCAGAATCCTTGAACATAGGGAAATCACAGCTGGTCTGGGTTTATTGTCGAAATTGCAGATTTGCGCCAAGAGGTCACGACAACTGCATGTCAGACGGTCACACACACACGCACACAGACATGTCTTGGGGGAATGAGCGGAATAATATCTGAAGAATTGCTGCTGCCTGTGTTATTTAGAAACTCTTCATATGTTTCTATAGTACAGCTTTGAAAGCAGCGTATTTAATGCTGCTTGCAGCGGCCTTTTGACATTTTGGCCTTTCCCAGTATTATAAGTTTTATTGTTTTCCTGACAAGTTTATTCATATACTAACAGCTTGCTTGGCAGCAATGTTCAAACTCAATACTTAGGCTTTCTGGTCACGGTGATGGCTGGCAGTAATAGAGAGGGAGAATAAGTGAGTGTGGAAATGCAAAGCTGTCTCTTGTTACATTTTATCGATCTCATTCTGGTGTCATTCAATTAAGACAGAAATGTGATGGATAGTGTCTGCATAGATTCCTACTTTGCTTTCCAGCCACTCTATATAAAGCTTTTTTTTGGGGGGGGGAGGAGGGAAGGGAGGGCAAGAGGAGGAGGGGGTAGCAAATCAAAGATACAGTGTGATTTGAATTACAGATCAAACTTACCTTTAAAAAAATCATTATTCTAAAGCTATGTTGAAAAGCAATATTAGCAGAGCTAGCATTCTGTGTTGTCTTGCTAAGAAGTATCTGTAAATGTCCGGCCCATTGTTCGTTGTAGAAGTGGGGTTTTTTTGTTCAGATCTTGTCTGTGATTTATGAATAAACACTTGATTCTTCTGAATTTAGTACGCAGACAGAAAGGGCCCAAGAAATGAAAGGACTTACTTGCCTAAGAGACTTGCCAGCATGCTGTGGGGCAGTAATTCCAGATAAACATCTGAAGATAAGAGTTGTTCATTTCAGTCTGTTGTTTACTTTAAATAAAGCAAAAAAAAAAAAAAATATTGAGCAGTTCTGTCAATGTAATACAAAAATGCAGAGGTTAGCTCCATAGGCTTAAGAAGACCCACATCAATACACAGCAACTGAGCCTCCCGCCCAGTCTTCAGACTGTGGTAATTTCAGAACTAATAAATTACTTTCAATCTAACCCACAGTTTTCTGCCCAAAATGTGAACGAGACAGTCCTAGAATGCATTGGTGATTTCCAGAAGCATCTTTTGTCATCAGACCCGGGACAGGCTCCTTGGTCAGACAGAAGTGCCCTGGGAGAAAAGCCTTGATAACTCTCACCTTCTGATTTTCCTTCCCATCTTGTGGACTTAGAGGCAGCAGGGCTGTATGTCCAGATCTCCCAGGGAACTTACAGAGGGGAGGGTTTGCAACTCAAAGGGCAATGTCCAGGGCAGGTTTGGGATTCTTTGCTGAAATGAGGTTACCTGGGAAAAAGCCGGTTTGCCGGAAACAGAGTACTTCATAGATGTATTTTGGCTATTATAACTATCATAAACCAAAAACCAGCCAACCAACTAAAAACCCCAAAACAAATAGATTCCCACCAGCTGGCTCGATGAGCTTCTGGGAAACCTGGATTTCCAAGGTCTGCAGCTGTGCCACATGCAGTATGTAGGGTTGGTACTCCCTTTCTTTTCAGGCTCCTGACTTGGTGCCTGGTGACGATGTTCCACCCTTTGCAGCTTGGCTGTGGCTCCCAGTCTCTTTTCCTGCACTGGGGAACACAGGAGCCCTAGGAGCTACCTTTTAACCAAGAGCCTTGGGGCTTTGATACTTAGGGCTGTATTTTCCTTGCAACTGCTGTTAGTGAATCCGCAGTTACAGCTTTGGGAGGCATTAGTTACTCTGAGAGGTAATTAAGTTTTAAAATTTTTAGGTTTTAAGGTAATTAAAGTCACATGCTAAATGTGATGAGGCTAAGATTTTAGAAACTTAAGAGCACATTTCTAGTCCTGTTGCTCATTCAGGTAAATATTCTGAGTGCTCATTTGTGATTGCTGTGTGTCTCAGGTTAGCAGTAGTTACTTTGTGCTCTGTAGAGCCTACAACAGAGTTATGGGCCTGAGCAACAGATTCATGAGCCTGGAGATCAAATGTCAACGGAGTTTTCAGAACTGCAGAATTTCAGATGAGAGGTTGGGACTGAGATGAACAGAGATCTCTCAGAATAGTTTGATCTTACTTGTGCTATATAATTAGACGCTTCTGCTAAATTGATCAGCAACATTTATACTGCTATAAGTACAAAGTATCTTCCTTTTGTGCAGGAGTTCTAGAAGGGATCTGTAACTTGTCTTCTGAGGACTCTTGGAAAGGCCATATAAGCAAGGTATGGCCTCCCAGACATAGAATCATAGAATCGTTAAGGTTGGAAAAGACCCTTAAGATCATCGAGTCCAACCGCTAACCTCTCACTGCCAAGTCCACCACTAAACCATATCCTCAAGCACCACGTCTACCCTTCTTTTAAATATCTCCAGGGATGGAGACTCCACCACCTCCCTGGGCAGCCTGTTCCAATGCCTGAAAACCCTTTCAGTGAATAAGTTTTTCCTAATATCCAACCTAAAGTTCCCCTGGCGCAGCTTGAGACCATTTCCTCCCGTCCTATCTCTTGTTACTAGGGAGAAGAGACCGACCCCCGCCTCGCTACAACCCCCTTCCAGGTAGTTGTAGAGAGCAATAAGGTCTCCCCTCAGCCTCCTCTTCTCCAGGATAAACAACCCCAGCTCCCTCAGCTGCTCCCAATAGGACTTGTTCTCTAGACCCTTCACCAACCTCGTTGCCCTTCTCTGGACACGCTCCAGCACCTCGATGTCCTTCTTTTATGGAGGGGCCCAAAACTGAACACAGTACTTGAGGTGCGGCCTCACCAGTGCTGAGTACAGGGGGACGATCACCTCCCTGCTCCTGCTGGCCACACTATTCCTGATACAAGCCAGGATGCTGTTGGCCTTCTTCGCCACCTGAGCACACTGCTGGCTCATGTTCAGCTGGCTGCCAACCAACACCCCCAGGTCCTTCTCCACCACACAGCTCTCCAGCCACTCCTCCCCAAGCCTGTAGCATTGCATGGGGTGGTTGTGACCCGAGTGCAGGACCCGGCACTTGGCCTTGTTGAATCTCATACCGTTGGCTCCGGCCCAGCAATCCAGCCTGTCCGGGTCCCTCTGTAGGGCCTTCCTGCCCTCCAGCAGATCAACACTTCCACCCAGCTTGGTGTCATCTGCAAACTTACTGGGGGTGCACTCAATCCCCTCATCCAGATCATCAGTGAAGATGTTGAACAGGACCGGCCCCAACACTGAGCCCTGGGGAACACCACTCGTGACTGGCTGCCAACCAGCTTTGACTCCGTTCACCACCACTCTCTGGGCTCGGCCGTCCAGCCAGTTTTTAACCCAGCGCAGAGTGCCCTTGTCCAAGCCATGAGCAGCCAGCTTCTCCAGGAGAATGCTGGGGGAGACAGTGTCAAAGGCCTTACTAAAGTCCGGGTAGACAATATCCACAGCCTTCCCCTCATCCACTAAGTGGGTCACCTTACCATAGAAGATGACCAGGTTAGTGAGGCAGGACCTCCCTTTCATAAACCCATGCTGGCTGAGCCCGATCCCCTGGGTGTCCCACATGTACTGCGTAATGGTATTCAAGATGATCTGCTCCATGGCCTTTCCTGGCACCGAGGTCAGGCTGACAGGCCTGTAGTTCCCTGGATCCTCCTTCCGACCCTTCTTGTAGAGGGGTGTCACATTCGCTAGTTTCCAGTCATCTGGGACCTCCCCGGTTGACCAGGACTGCTGATAAATGATGGACAGTGGCCTGGCGAGCTCCTCTGCCAGATCCCTCAGTATCCTCGGGTGGATCCCATCTGGCCCCATGGACTTGTGAACATCCAGGTGAAGGAGCAGGTCGGTGACTGCCACCCCTTCAACAACTGGGACTCATTCTGCATGCTAGCTCCATCTCCCAGCACAGGGGCCTGACAACCCTGAGGGTGACCACTCTGACTATTAAAGACTGAGGCAAAGAAAGCATTAAGTACCTCAGCCTTCTCCTCATTTTTCCTGGCAAGGTTACCTTCCCGCATCCAACAAAGGAGGGAGATTCTCCCTGGCCCTTCTTTTGTCACTGATGTATTTATAAAAACATTTTTTGTTATATTTAACGGTGGTGGCCAGTTTAAGTTCCAGCTGGGCCTTCGCCTTCCTAATCTTTTCCCTGCATAACCGCACAACATCCTTGTAGTCCTCCTGAGTCACCTGCCCCTTCTTCCAAAGGCAGTAAGCTCTCCTTTTTTTCTTGAGTTCCAGCCAAAGCTCCCTATTCACATAAGGTTGCAAGAAGGACCTCGGGCAGTTCCAGTAATTCCTGTGTTTTTTGGGGGGTGTTGGTTTGGTTTTTTTTTTTACCTAGTAGCAAAGCTAGGTACATTGAATTACTGCTGTAGCTGCTCTTTATGGACTGGTCTAGAATAGGGAGGCTGCTTAGGTGAATAATAGCTATTTAATTCCTACTCCGTTATATGCAGTTCTTGGAGTCTCAGAGGCACTAAGTATATACAGCCTGAATACTTCCTCCATTATCAGTATCTTTGGAAATAACTTTTAATAAAAGACAGTGGAGTGGCCTCTTATATCCCTATCCCTCAAAAACGTCATTGTTTTTATTGCTAAAGTTATGCCGTGGTATAACATGTTGTAGCAAGGACAGCATTATTTGCACAACATCCCCTCATTGTTGAGGAGATTTGCTGTGCTGGACCATTTGATAAATCATCCCTTCTGCATTTGCCACTCAGATATGAAATTAAAAAGGTTAGTACGCATATAAGACAGACAGTGTTCCACAGATTATATGGGCAGTCACACAGCAAGCGGTTTGGGTGCCAGTGCTGTTGGTATAGCTTCTTAAAGTAAAGCAGTTAAAGTTATTTCCTCGTTTAACATCCTGAATAGGCATAGGTTTGTTTTTTGATGCACTCCAAAGAGAAGGCTTGCATTGCTTCTTCCTGGCTTTGCAGGCTGATGCAATGTAACATATAGAATCATTTTGCATTTTTAAATAGTGTTCATTTCACTGCAGGAAGGAAAACATTTGTGGCATAAAAAAGAAGAAAATATTTTTTAAAACTATGTGACTTTGAGGGAGGAGATTAAGGGGCCTTGCTGTGGCCACGTGAAGAATTTATAACCGATGTAAAAGTTTACCATGATTTGTTCTGGAATTTTTTTTTTCAATGGTACTTTTAAGTACAGGAGGTTCCAATAGCCATACATAAACTAACATTAGGAAAAAGAAAACCAACCAGTCTCCAAATTCAGCACTATTTAATAAGCTCTACAGGGCAGCTTTGAATATTATTTCTCCACCACACACTTTGTTTTCCCTGACCTGATGGAAGTTCGTTGAGGTGTACTTTTGGATAAATCCAGCTCTCCTACAACTAACCCTTGAGCTGAAACTGAACAGACATTAAGTTTGTAAAAGTTCAGTTAGATGGTTTTGTGTTAATTTCACACTTTCTGTAGATGCCTGCTTTTCATAGTGCCAGAAGTAGCACCGCAACAACAAGTTGTTTTATACAGTATTTTAATCTCAGAAGGGAGCAGCTATGGCAGCACAATACAAACTTGCTGTCTTTAGATATCCACTTGGATTTCCAGTTTTTCTTCCAGATTTTAGAAATTCACAGAAGGTTGGGGAGGGGAGGGTGGGGGGGTGGGAGGAAGGGGTTCCTAAGCATAAGCACATAAGTGGTTATGGCCTATTGTACATTTTTTAGAATTGAAATATTTCAATATCTTGAAAAGGAGCCAGACAGCCTGTGTATTATGAACAGGGAAGAAAAAAAAGATAAAAATAAATAAAGAGCAGCTGTAGTTCCGTTAGCAGTGCAACAGAGTTAAAAGGGACCTGAAAAATTATAGCCGACATTATGTATACAAATCTAGGAGAAAAGAACCCTAAAGTATATCAAATCTTGTCATATTCTGTTCTGTTCTGAAGAATTAGGGTTCAGTGTTTAATTTATAAGCAACAATTTTTTCCCTCTTTCAAGTGCTTATGGAGAATTAGGATTAAATATGTAAGACAAACAAGGCAGAGCTTTAAACAGGCTTGCCTTAAAACAGAAAAAAATAAGTCTCTCAATATCTGAGTTATTTATGTTTTTGTCTATTAGCAGATGTAGCAAGAATTTACCAGTTACCCAGGGACTGTCTAGCAGAATTAGGGTAGAAAATAATAGTGTTATTTAAGAAAAAATTTTGGCATTATTTTTGGGCTTCTCAAATTCCTGGGTTTTACTTCGTGATATTTAACTGTAGGTGGATTCATAGACAAACACGTTGTTCCCATGTGGACTTCACCTTTATTACTTCAGTATGCAAAGAATGTCTAAAGTATTTTCACATTATTTGGTAATTAGAGGTCTTCCAATGAGAAAAAGAGATAAATGGTCAGGATCTGCTTGAATTTTAGAGACATTCGGTTCCAGAGTATGGCGAACATTCATTCAATCTCTGTGTGAAGGTGAAAGAATAAATACTATTTTTCTTCATTGCACTTTATCCAACAAAATCAAGCAAGTAGCGTAGCTCTGCTTTTGTCTTTTGATTTTTCCGTATTAAGTGTTCTTCCTCATGAATCAGAAACTGGGCAGTCTTTCATAAAAAATGTTCCAGCTGAAGAGGACTCAGTGGTGTTTGTACTTTCATTCCACCTGGAGTTCAGTATTTAACTCATGTTCTAATTCTGGTTGTCAGCAAATGTCAGATGGTAGATATAAAAAGAAGCGTAAGCTAGAGAAGAGTAAACTGAGTTTCATCTAGGAAAGCATCAATAGATAAAAGTGGAATGCATTATGAATTTAGTCATCATAATGATTAGATGTGGTAATGATGATTACCAAGATTTTTGAAGTCAGGAATACAGTCGTGTTAACATATAGCGAGACAAACTAAGACCTCCTGTTCATTGCATCATCTCTTTCTGGGTTGGAGCAGTTGAACAAAACTCTTCACACCTGCTCTTGTAGGAGTAGCGGAGCAAGTCATATTAGCAATGTGGACATTGATAGGGATTTTGGAAAATACAGCCATGACCAATTTCCCAGTTCTGTATCTTTACGTTTTAAAAGGAAAAAAAAGCGCCTTTTTATTTGTATTTTAATATAGCGTCTCTAATTCTCAGTGATCAGTGTGTGTTTCTACACTGTACTGCAAGTGCTGGAAAATAAAAGGGGGTGGGAGTCTATGTGGTGGTGCCTTTGTCCTGCAAAATGGTAGTTCCCTGCTTGTGCTGAGCTCCTGCAGGTGCTGCTGTGATAAGCAAACAGGCCTGCACAAAGGCAGGTAACTCTCCGTTTTGCAGGATAGCGGCTCCTGCTGTCGCCCACCCTACCTCACTTGCTGGAGCCCCCTAAACAAGGAGCACGCTGCTGATGCACCGAAGCTGGAAAAAAACAGTGTTTTGTCTCTGTGCGAGGCTCTTCCTTACTTGTGGTGTGCAGAATGTAACATTTGTCGACAAACACGACAGTGTGGCATTATTTTGATTAAAGGTGGTGTCCACTTTGAAAACTACTGTAAATATCTCTTTCTTTTAAAAAGGGAGGACAGACGTTTTTAGGCTCTCCCTTTGTTGGTAGCTTTCTTCTAGCACTAGGGATTCCAAAAACCTGAATTGCATCTTCCCAGGAAATGTCAGATGCAGAGGGTGCATTTGAAAATAAGATTTTTATCTTTATAGATAAATAAAGTCAAGTTTCTACTAAAATGGAAAAACTTTCAAGACTACCTGCCCCAAATGTGCTTAACTACATATATTTCTTCTTACAATATATGGAAGCTCTTTAAGCTTTTTATAGTTTGTGCAGCTTGGGGTGGCTCTAATGATCAGCTTCATGTATGTTTCCCAGAAAGAACGTCTGAATTTCAGTTCTGTAAGTCAGTCCTTTAAGCACTATTTTTAAGTGGAGTTACTGGGCAGCTGATTAGTGATTGTATATACTGAAAACACTTGTAGAGGAACCACAAATGAAAAATAAAATTTAGAAAAAGTACCATAAAAATAAAACCTTTTCTGACTGGCAAATATCTTGTTTTTTCTTGGAGGAGACAAAGAGATGAAGGTTTATTTGTCTTGCCAGAGAAAGACCAAATATTCCTTTAATTTTCTTTCAGAGAAGAGAACTTTCAACTGACTTTTTCTGAATTCGTAGCAGTCTCTATAGAACGTTTCATGACGTTCTTGCATGAACCTTGCTTGGTGTACTTAATCTTCCTTGCCATGCTGCATTCTCTTATATTGTGTAATGTCAGTCTCTTTGGAGCACAGAGTAACTGCAAGTACAAGAATAGTGTTAGGTAGTTTTGGAGAGGTGGCCAGAATTATCAGGAAGTTTTGTTCATGCCTTTTATGATTGCCCGATTCACAGAAATGCAGATGCTTTAGAATAAAAGTGTGGGCAGCCTTGATGGCTGTTCCTCAAGAGGACTGCATTTCATTTTCCCAGCAGCACTGCTGTCTCCTAAATAGCTTCTTGACTTCCCCACCGTAAGACATACAAGATCTGCAATGGTGCAGCCAGGCTGCGTTCTCCTATATATTTACCATTTCAGAGTATAGAGAATACACAGCCAGCAGAAGGGCAACTGGAACCTCACCAAGTCCTGCTGAAATGAGGGAGTGTTGTCTGTGGGCAGGAGTTGGGGCTAAGTGCTGGAAGGAAACTACTGCTGTTTCCTAGCTGTTGTCAAGAATGAGCTGTTTAGTCAGAGGCTTTTCTGGGGAGGAGATGAGAGAGGGATTTTTTTTTTTTCCCTATTTAATTTAATTTTCTGCTACTCTGGCCTGGTTTCTGTCATTGCCTGCTAGGTGGCCTGTCTGTAAACTGGCATGATGCTTCTGTCATTTGCAGTGTGTTTTGGCATGCTCTTCTTAATTGGTTTGCTTTCCTAAAACTTAGGCTGTGTTTTGAAGATTTTGTCTCCATGAATAGTGTCATCTTCCCACAATGAAATAAGTTATTCTTGCTAGTTTCATAGTGGTAGGAAAAAATAAAATCAATGATCTTTTACTTTTCCTGCTTTCCTGTTTGGCTACGCTACAAGCAACATCCAAGGAATCCAAAATCATCTTCCGAGAATTAAAAAGAAAAAAACATTGTGTTTTTAATGTTCATCTCATATTTGGAATGCTTTGCTTGAAATTGCTGAGAGTAGAGATTTAAGTTGCTTTTAAAAATAAGATTCTGTCAAACTGCTAAGCTCGGTAGCCAAATACATTACTGAAAACCTCCCATTTTGGTCCTGGAGTGAAGGAGTTTCTTTTGTCTCTGAGTATTTGTTCTAAGTACTTCTAAGGAAACCTGGACAGCGTACCAAAGTACTAAGGACCGTGCCTTTTCAAAGAAAGGAAAGCATGAAATGAAAACAGTAGTTCTTTGTGCTCCCTTAACTTACACGTTGCTTGGACTGTGTACATTAGGTTTCTTGCAAATATCTGAGATTGGTGGACAGATGGATGGATGGATAGATGGGTGTACCTGCAGATACAAAAATGTGTGTATAGTATCATAGTCAATATTTGTGGTCATGATCATAATACTATTTCACATTTGCATATTATCTATATCTGTTTCTGTTTTACTCAGGGAAAAAATTAATATGCAAAACTCAGTATTAGAAAAGCAGTCATGAATTTGTCTCATTATGTGTATGAGATTGTATTAATTCCCTCAAATTAATGAAATACTTGAAGTTTATTTGACAGAAAGATTCACATTGGTAAAGCTACAGGGATGACAAAGGTTCTGTGGACTATCTCCACATAAAGGAGACCATGGGTGAATTAATTTCCATCATTACATAAACCAATATTCAGTCTCCTTAGGCCTTTCTCATTGTTTTATTTTCTTTATATACTTCAGGTGGTCATACCTAATTGACAATGGACCTTCTCTATTGTCAAATTAGAAAATCCTGAACTGGTTGTATTTAGATGTAAAGAGATGGGATGAAAAATCTCTTACAGAACGGTTGATCTATAGCACTCACACTCAAACCCTGTTTATTCTAGTCCTTGGGAAAAGGGGAGTTTTGAGTTCTGTCTAACAATGGAATAAAATTCCTGGTTGTTCCAGAATGTTGACAGTGGAATGAGAATACCTCCAAACGACATGGATATCAGAGCTCTGGTCCCCTGGTCCAGTGAAGGCAAATTTAAATCTGAGATCCTTAAGTGTTGATCCATGTTGTTTCTTTTGTTGACTTGTTCTATTTTCTTGTTTAATTTCATGTATGAAACAGATCTTGAGTCCCAGTATAAGTCCAAAAAATAAGAATGAAAAAAGGTAGGAGTTTTCTAGATTATCGTGATTTAATATCCTTTAATATTTGTGGTCCAGGAATGTAATACCTTATCACTGAGTTTAATCACATGAATATTGGTAATTCATTTCCTCAAAAATATTTCCCCCTTGTGTGGAGTTTTGAAATGGCTATATGCAATCAAAGAGCATTAATGTATCGTTAAGAAACCAAATAATCCTGGAAAGTAAATAGTAAATGGCAGACAGAATATTACTTGCCTAATAAGTGTACAATACTGTCTTTAAGAGTCTAAGAAAATAGCGTATGAATAGATGAGATCAGGACAGCAGTTTAAAGGACCCAGGGTTCTGGCAAGTGACTATCTTTGTGGATTTCCATCTGAATTCAGAGTTGGCTCAGTGAACGTAGGAATATTCAATTGGATAATGCCCTACAGCTCCTCTGTTTAGGGGACTCAAGAGTGTATCTTTTCTGACTTCAAGTGGGCAGTAAATTATTTTCAGTAATTCTGGCTCCAGTTTTTTCCATAGGTAGTAGAGGAGAAGTTTGTAGTTGTTCGATTGATTTTTACCTGCTTATGTAAGCCATTGATCACTGACCGGTGTTACATGACTTTTCATCAAATACAAAAGTAAAGTGGACTTTAACATCTTTGTGGTGGTGGTGTTTAGACATCTGTGAATTCGCAGCTGAACAGAAATGTCTTTTTGCAAGGAGGCATGCTTTTCAATTGTTGGATGTGGTAGAGGTCAGAGAAGGGGATTTCTTCTACTGTGGTAGTTTTATGGCTGCTCTTTTTTCTGATGCTCCAGTTGCATGTGCATACTTATACTGCTGGTTTTGTTCTGGAGTATTTTAACAAACTTATTGATGTTAAGGGTATAATGAAAAAAAAGATGATTTCATAGAAGGGACTTTTGGACTGTTTCTATAATGTTGAACCATCAAAATAAAGTAGAAATTTATAAACTGTTAATTATTTACTTTGAGGATTAATATGTATCAGTCTTGCTGCCTGTTGATATGTGCTTTGTTGTCTTACCTCAACAAGTTTTCCTAGAATATGGACTGTATTCTGCTACAAATGAGTTACTTGCTATGTATAAAGAGAAAGAGCTGTAATGATTTGAACATGGTTTCTAACCTGGAAGGATAACTAATGGATGTAGAATAGAATGGAACGTGCTTTCACATTTATTTTTAAAATACTTCAGAGTGCATTAGAATAATGAGCTAGTTACTGGTAATGGAAAGAGAATAAACAAGGCCTGTTTGTATGGTACAGCAAATTAGACGTCAATTATGTGGCAACGCAGCACTGAAGGATGTAGCAGACTGGGAATTAAGCTGTAGTGTTAATTGATTATGAAATCATTTGATAGCCTTTGGTTTTATTGAAATGATTCTCAGAGTGCATCGTAAACTTAAAATCCATTATAGGAGAAGCATAGTGTTCTGTACTGAGGGTAACCTCAGTAGTGGGCCAAACTCTGACAACAGTGAAAATCTTAGTGCAGTTTTTGCAGCTATTTTGCCCAATGTTAGTACAGGATTGTGCATCTTTCTGACCATAACTACGAGTAGAATTTGGATCCTGTAGTTTTGCAACATGAATATCTTTGCTTCAGCCATTGGTATAACTAGTTAAATGACAAATGTGCTCTTAATCTTCTATGTATATATGTTTTTCTCCCTTAAATTAGAGACAAGTGTACCAAGTGCTTCTACGTGAAGAGGCAAGGTGCTACAGCTTTAGCTGATTAATACTGTCCAGCCTCTGTGCAAGGTGACAGCTCCCAGTTCCTTGTGAATTTGGAGAATGCTGTAGTTTTGGTCTGGTTTTATACCCTTCCCAGGGTTTTTGCCCTTGGTGTCTGTGGGAGATCACCAGATGGCAAGACGGGCCACTGGCAGCATACTGTGCCTCTGGATGTTTTAAAATCTGTGCTTACGCCAAATTTGGTGCCTGCCTTGCCAGGCTACCGACTCCTCTTTTTGTACTGTGTTTTGGTGGGTCTCACTTTGTCCTCTGCTCCAGTTCAGCCTCCTAAACTCGCTGCACTTTTTTAATTCTGGAGTTACAGCAATTGCCATTCTAAGTGGTTTATAACCTTCTAATACCTTTCTCAGTTACTGCTCTTAGTGCAGGACTCCCTGCCTTTTTTTAAGAGAAGGTCTCGGCAGTTTGGCAGCCATACTCATTTTGACTGCCTCTCTTCTGCCTTGGACATGATCTCTTTTTGCTGCTTCCCACTTTCTTCTTCTAAGGGCAGGGGACCCATATCTGTAGAGAAGCCAGAGCGTAAAGATAAAAAGAAGATGAAACGGGGAAACAGAATAGTATGAAGTACAAAAAGCATAAAGGGGCAGACTATAAATCTGTGGCACAGGTTGGGGAAGACACAGGTGTATTAAGTGGCCATTCAGGATACCTGCACAGCTGTGCTCTGTGCAGTCAGGGTTTTGCTGTCCCTGGTGACCTTTGACATTCAGTTTTATTTCTTTCTGAGAACAAATGTCCTAGACACTAGAAATAACCTCCATTTTGCTGGGATGTATCAAGAGGTTTTAAGCTCTGCTCAGACAGCTGCTGGAGTTTGGCAGAAGGGATCTCATTTTAATGACTGACTTGGAGAAAAAAAAGAAAGAAACACAGCAAAAAACCCACCACCAGAAACTTTTGTCCCCTATAATTCCACTGAATAACGTTACCTTTGCATATGAACTTGTACTGAGTAATAAGACTTCTGAGTATGGGATGAGATGGAAGGCAATTGAGCCAGTCTGACATTATTTGGTTACTAGTGCATATAAATACTGTTCTAGTGCCACTTATACATAGGTACCATACATATCTTTAATGGTATTTAATTGAGATTAAAGAAGCTGTTGGAGTAGATGCTGTGAATGCATATTAGGAATATTACTTAAAACCATAAGTCTTGATATGATAAACCATAACAAGTCTGAAGGACTCATAATGGCTTATCACGTCAATAAAATGCACTTAAAAATCCCCAAGTGATTAGAAGGAGCCATTTCAGTCTATTATATCAACGGTTATATGCTGAGAGCATAAGAGATTTATTTTTCTTTTCCATCCTCTGTTTAGAAAAAAGAAAGGAGGAAATTAAATCATAATAAGCTATGTTCAAATAGAATCAAGGTACTAAAATAAACCCACAGAAGGAGATTTACAAATTAAGGCAGGCAGTGAAAAGTTCTCTCCAAGCAGAGAATATTCTCATGTTACACGTGTTTTCTCATTCCTGAGCATCACAAGGTGGTTAAAGGGTGGAGTGTGTACTTGCACCAATGCTGTTCCTGTTGAACTGTCAGGAAGCGTGGATTTAACATTTTGTGGCAAGAAATCAGAATGATTTTGGCCATTGTACCAGTGATGACCTCCAGCACTTGCACACAGGGAAAATTGAATTGCCTTTACTCCCCCATGTGGTAGTAAATGCTCAGCAAGGACTCCAGCAGAAGAGAGGGTGGTGATGTTTTCCTGTCCTGGTACTTTTCCTCACTGATTTTTCCAAGCAGCATCTTCGGGGGACAGGCAAAGGGTAAAGATATAGCACCCAAACTCTTAGGGGTGTCAGGGGCCCTGGTGTTTGTTGGTTTTGGGGTCCATCAGTGCTTGTCACTTTTTAAGTACCACCTCCTAAAAGCACAGAGGCAGGCAGTCCCAAAGTGTAGGAAGCAAAGGAGGCAAGGCAAAAGGCCGGCTTGGCTGATCAGGGATATTCTTCTAGAAATAAGGAGAAAAAAGAAAGTATATGACCAGTGGAAGCAAGGTCAGGCAACATGGGAGCACTATAGGGATGCTGTTCGCCACAGAAATACACACAGCCAAAGCTCAATTAGGGTTGAAGCTGGCCAGTACCGTGAAGGACAATAAGAAGAGCTTTTTAAAATACATTAATGGCAAAAGGCAGGCCAGAAATAACATTGGCCTGCTGCTTGATGAGCATGGTCGCCTCACAAGCGGGGACATAGACAAGGCAGAGACATTTAATGCTTCCTTTGCCTCGGTCTTCAACACCTGGGCTAGAGAACCGTGGCTGTGGGAACGACAAACTCCCAGTCAACACCAAACTTGTGCAGGACTTGCTGCTCCAGCTGCATCCCTGTAAGTGGATGGGCCCTGATGATACTCATCGGAGGATACTTAAAGAGCTGGCTGATGTCATAGCAAGACCTCTCTCAATGATCTTTCAATGCTCTTGGGGATCTGGAGAGGTCCCAGCTGACTGGAAGCTGGCAAATGTCCCAGTCTTCAAGAAGGGCAGCGGGGATGACCCTGGTAACTACAGACCTGTCAGTCTCACTTCTCTGCCTGGCAAAATTATGGAGATTATTCTGGGAGTTATTGAAAAACACCTGAAAGACAAGGCAGTCATTGGTCCCAGCCAGCACAGGTTAACAAGGGGAAAGTCCTGCTTAACAAACTTAACTTCCTTCTATGACAAGGTTACCCATCTAGTTGATCAAGGGAAGCCAGCTGATGTAATCTTTCTGGATTTCAGTAAAGCTTTTGATACTGTCTCTCACAGTATCGTCCTGGACAAAATGTCCCTTATTCAGCTGGATAAAGACGTAATGCAGTGGGTGAGCAATGGGCTGATGGGTCACGCTCAAAGGGTCATAGTAAATGGGGTTACATTGGGCCAGTCACTAATGGGGTTCCACAGGGATCCATCTTTGGGCTAGTGCTCTTTAATCTCTTTGTTAATGACTTGGATGCAGGACTTGAAGGAATACTAATTAAGTTTGCAGATGACACAAAATTGGGAGGAGCTTTTGACACTCCTGAGGGCAGAGAGGCCCTGCAGAGGGATCTGGACAGACTGCAGAGCTGGGCAATCACCAACTGTATGAAGTTTAACAAGGGCAAGTGCCAGTTTTTACAGCTGGGGCACGGCAACCCTGGATGTACAGACAGGCTGGGGAATGAGAGGCTGGAGAGCAGCTCTGCAGAGAGGGACCTGGGGGTTCTGGTCGATGGCAGGTTGAACATGAGCCAATAGTGTGTCCTGGGGTGCATCAAGCCCTGCATTGCAGCCGGTCGAGGGAGGGGATTGTCCCGCTCTGCCCTGGTGCAGCCTCACCTCGAGTGCTGTGGACAGTGTTGGGCGCCACAGTACATTAAGGATATAAAGCTACTAGAGAGTGTCTAGAGGAGGGCCAGGAAGTTGGTGAAGGATTGAGAGAAGAAACTATACGAGTAGCGGCAGACCTCATGGCAGTCTGCAGCTTCCTCACAAGGGGAGGAGGAGGGGCAGGCGCTCATCTCTTCTCCCTGGTGACCAATGACAGGACCTGAGGGAATGGCAGGGAGATGTGCCAGGGGAGGGTTAGGCTGGGTATTAGGAAAAGGTTCTTCACCCAGAGGGTGGTGGAGCCCTGGAGCAGGCTCCCCAGGGAGGCAGTCACGGTGCCAAGCCTGACGCTGTTCGAGAAGCATTTGGACAATGCCCTCAGACACATGGTGTGTATTTGGGGTTGTCCTGTGCAGGGACAGGAGTTGGACTCGATGAGCCTTGTGCGTCCCTTCCAACTCAGGAGATTCTGTGATTCTATAATGACACTGACACAGTTTCAACCATGGGCAACTGCTCTAAAGCAGCTGTTTGATGATATGTTTCTATACTGGAGGCGGTCTGTTGGCCTGTGTTATCTCTATGTGTGACTCTGCCTGTTCTCTGTTTGCTTTTTGTCACCTTGACTGGCCTGTGAGGCTCATGCAGATCCAGCAGGCTTTGGGAGATGGCAGGAGGGGCTGCCACGAAAGATGTCCTTTGGTGTGAGGGAGGAGCTAATTTTGGAGGTGATTACAGTCCTGGTCCAGTGTGCATTTTAGCCAGGGGAAAACCTGGTTTGTTATTTTACACAACTGAGTCACATTTGGAATTGTTTTCCGCTAATACTAAAGATACTATGTTTTCCTGCTGCAAGGAAAGGGAACTCTTCTCTAAAAAGTGGACTTTTACTGATAAATTGTTTAACTGAACTGGCATCCCACATTTTTGGCTTCCTTGCTGCCACCAAAATTCATGCAGGGGTGAGGAGCCAGTGTGGATCCCTTATATCATTTATTTGTGGGCTCTGAACTGGATTACATAGCCGGTCTGTAGCATTTCAAACAGATCTGAGCCGTCTGTCTGGGGCCAGCTTTGCAGATGGGTCTGGTACAGTCTTAAAATAGCCCCTGGGGGAAGATTGCTGGTAAAATTGGTGTTGCGGCTCCTCAGACTGGTGCGGTAGTTAGAGAGAGAGGCGAGGGCTGCCTGCGTAGCTCCGTGTCCTGCTCTCAGCTGGCAAAGCTTAACCTCTGCGGCGCCCACGTTTCAGCTGTTTAATGTCTGAATAGATGGAGGGTATTCTGGGAAAGTGACTTTTTCTCTCTCAACTGAATCCCTGCTATCTCACTTGCAGATATTATGTCTTAGATTTAATGCAATCCTTCCAGATAGTACAGCTTCATCTTCTCAAGGTCTGAGTCATGCCTACTCCTGCCCATATGGAATTAACCTGTTAATTCTTGCGCCCCGTTCACACGCTCAGGGTGCCCCTGGCATGGGAAGGCATGGAGCTGCAGCTTTTGGGGGATTCTTCAGCGCCGCTGCTGGCAGACAGGCAGGAGAGAGAAAATAAACAGGTTCAGAGGTGGGATAAAATGAGCTGGTGGAAGCCAGGGGAGGGAAGCAGTGGCAAGTAAACACAGCTGAACAAGAGGAAAAAGTTGTTTATGTGCGCTTATTTAAGGTTTGCAGCGGGAATAAATGCAAGCCTGTCAGGACAGTTTCTTTCCTCACAGTGCTGTGAACCCTTTGTCTATTTACATGCTGCTATATGTGAGTAAGAAATTTGGTGTTATGCAAGTTTCTTTATGACTGGAATGCATACAGTGAGGTTTGGCAGAGGTAAATTTAACTGGTGCATGAGAGCCCCAGTTTGAGACTCAGCTGAAATAACAAGCCAGAATATGCACGTTCACATACGTACACATACACATATGTACGTGCATGTGTGCACGCCGTCCTGTTACCCAAGAGAGGATGCTGCTAATTGGTTGACCACTTGGCAGAAACAACAACATAAGAGTGACTTAAAAACATACACCAGATTAAAAAGGAGATGGTACCCTAAGAAACACCCAGGGATTTCATATCAGTGCCATCTCAAATTATCAAACCTGGGGATAGCAGGGACATCGAAACACAGCCTCAGCACTGGTAGCAGACATCTGACTGCATGTTCTGGAGCACTGTTCCAAGATTCATTTTTCATTTTCTCTGATATGTTGGGGGGGGGAGATACGTTGTTGAACAAAATGATCAATACAAGAACAAATAAGGAACAAAGACTAAGAATATCAAAGATAAGGTTTTTACTTGAAAATCACAGGCAGCTTTATTCTACAGAAATCTCTGAACAGAACATTTTTCAGTCTATTCTGTTCATTTACAGCGATATTCATTTGACATGCTTAGGTTTCAGGCAGGCAGAAGGAAAAATAATATTAAAAAACCCCTACAAATACTAAAATGCAGGAGAAAATAAGTTGAGAAAATAGGTGGGGAACAAAACCAAACCAGCAAAATAAACCTTTGTAAACCTACCATAAATAAAAGTACAGTTTGGAGTTTTACAGTTTTAGAATCTGAAATTATGCCTTGATTTTAATATGCTGAGCTAGGACTGCAAAAGTAATTATGAACATTTTAAATATTTATAAAAAATGCCTAAATTACACCTGTCCAAATGATCATACCAAATTCTTTGAGTGTGCATGGAGAGACATTGATAATATTTTGCAGTTTTTAAATACCTTGGCTTTGTGTCCCTTAGGAACCTCAGAATAGCATTATGAGGAACAGAAGAATGAGGGGAGTATTTACAAGTATTTGTAGGTTGATAAAATATAATCTTTTAAGACAGACTGCTTAAATACATTATCTACATTCATCATGTGAGTCTGCATGTGTATATTGCATACGGTTTATCCAGCATGTAGTTCTGTCTTATTATAGCTGTAGAAATAATTGTGACTCAGTGTGGCTTAGACACTTTCCTCCATAAAATTGTTCTTTAATAGATGACCTGTGTTGTTTACTGAAGAGCGATACTTACGCATCAGTGCTAGTATCAGTAAATTAGTGTATTCTTTTTTTTTTTTTTTTTGTATGCTTTGAGCTAAAAACAGGCAAAGCCGGGATAAGTTTTTCTGTGAAAGCTTGTTGCATACTAATGAGAAGAAAAATCATGCCAGTCATACTGAATAAATTCTGTAGATAGTACGAAGGATTTTCAGCGATCCATATTGTCCTTGGACTTGGCTGTTGCATTGTACTTTAAATGGAATTGATTGTGTGGTTGTAATGAAAGTAACAGATTGATTTCTATACAGAGTTACACAGAGTAAATAGAAAAATGTTCTTGTCTTGACCTGCATTCATAAACTAAAAATCAGTGGCTTCTGACCTAATCCTTAATAAAAAATGTAAATGTAATATGGGAAATCGGAAGGTTTCTTTAATTCTTAGAAAATTTACTGTTTATTGGGTTTTGTGGGCCTGCTTCCTTGGATTTTAATTGATTTTGTTTAGGAATTCTAATAACTGTATTGCATTTTCTCTTCGAGGAACTTGTACTTTTTGCTATTTGCATCTTTTGGGAAAACATACTGTTTTCTTTCTTCTTATTCCTTGTGCCTTGACTACATAGCATTTTCCTTTATCTAGGTAGAATATTTATTACTTTCAGTACCTTTGCTGCTAAACATTGTTAGCATAACATCTTTGCAAGTGTATGACCTGTACATTTTTGGGTGCTACTGTCACTTTCATAGATTATTTCTGAAAGATAGTGTTTTCTGAACTGAATATGCGGATTAATAGCTTTATCTTGTAATAAAAGGAGGAAAGCTGCTGATTGAAATAAGGCGCAACATTCTTTCTATTTGAACAAACACCAATGAATGTTTATGTTATTGCAACTATTATCTCAGTAAAAGGCCACAGAGATATTTATGAGCAACATTTATTCCTGTGGTTTTTGTACGGGTAAGACTGTGGTTCAGGCCCCGGTAAAAGGAGCAATCTAGCTAGTGAATTCTCTCATCGAGCTGTAAACTGGCACTGCGATAAGAAAGGTCAGAGTTACCGCATTCATCAGTTTCTCAGTGAATTTTGTGACTTTATTTTTGGTGTTCAGAGTTTAATTTCTCGCTGAAGTAAAGCAGAGCATTGTAACGACGCACAAACAAGAAGACCAAAACAATAGAAACCCTAACGCACCGTCGGCCACCGCTTCTCCATTCTAGCTTCCAAAGGCACTCTATTCTTCCCAGCCCACTTGATATCCTGCAGGTTGTGGCAGTACAATTCACAGGAAAAGCTTAGACATTGAGCTTGCACGCTTCTTGACTCCATTTTAAACCCTTTGTTCACACTGGGGTGGCATTTTTTCACACCACATGTGGCAGCTTTGACTCCTATCCAGCTTGTCGTATAGAATCAAAGTCTGTGTTTTCTTACATTCCCAGTGTTGTCTCCTGAGCCGCTGTATTCTTTGTAGCTCCCAAAATATTACAAACCTTAATTTCATTCACAGTTTTTTAACACTTTGTAGGGTATGGGACAAGGCAACTATACCTGCACACTGAGATTTAGTTAAAATCAAAGCTGTTCACACGGGAGGGGGGAGAGCTCTTTCTTCCTCCTTCTTCTGTCTTAAAAAAACCTCAAGACTGGCTACTAAAAATGATGTAGTGAACCTGAGATATATTCAGTCAGCCTGATGTATGCTTCACAGAAAAGAATTAAAATAACACACAATACTAATATTTTTAGATTTGTAAAGGATATGAGTGCTCGTAGTTCAACTCAGAATTAAAACGTTGTTTGTTCATCTTAAAAGATGTGTACTTTTATTGTTGTGTGCAAGCAGGATCTGAGCTGCTCTCTTTTCCCTACTTTTCCAAAGACAACCTTCATCTGCGATTTTGCTGAAAGTTTTATGTGCCATAATGTCAATAATAAATTCTACTTCAAACTATTTTTAAAGAGAACAAAAACATTCCACCAATATGAATACCCCTAAAATATACACTGTTTGAAAGTTTATTAGTGGAAGATACATTGCTTAAATTAATGTCGTTCAGTGTAGCAAAAATGCCACTTGACTCCTTAAACAAATCCTTAAGTATGTATTTCTTCCTGAGAAACTTCACGATGGATGGCAAGTGCAGTGTGACATGGCAACAATAACATTTGGATAAAAATTGTCACGGGAATTAAAGTAACTTGTATTTTACACTTTTTGATACATTTTTAAATGATCGGTGAAAATTAAGTGGTGGTATGATTTGAAGGAAACATTGTCAGTACTATATATATTTATAAATCTTTATGTCTATTGTTACTACTTCACTCAGCGGAAGATAATAGAGTAATTTCTCCTTAGCACATATGCTAGCCTGTACACTGACATGACACCCTAATAAATATTTTGACTCGAGAGCTGTTGTTTGTTGCTATTTGTCAGGTGGTTAAAATGGTCTTTTGGCTGCTGCTCCCTTTGCGAGCTAAAATATTAAAATGTATGCTTTCAATCTAGCAGTTTTTGATTGTATTTTGATACATTTTCTGACTGTTCGTTCTTCCTTTAAGAGTACAGTACCGAGGTGTGCTTAATGCATACTGCTTATTCACCAAAATCTAATTGCTTACGGTGTTTATGAAATGCTTGTGTTGGTTTTACGCTTCCTTTGAAGAATGGCATGGAGTCATATTATATAAGATATAAGATAAGATATTATATAGTTCAGTAACAAAGCTTATAGAAAGACCAAATTTCAGAGTTTTTTGTTGCTTTAGAAAATAATTAATAGTAATTTCATGTGCACAGCTTAATGCCATTTCCTTGCCATTTATTTATGTAAGATTTGGTGTTGTTGAATCGTTCTAGCTGGTCTGATATATAGCAGCACTTGAATAACAGAAAGTCTGTTCCAATTAATCTTTATTTTGTATTTCAGTCCGCAATCTGAAAGGTATGAACTAACCTCTAGTAATAAATTATTTTCAATTAGCAGCACAGTTTTACTAGCTCTGACTGCTAAGCAGTTTTTGTGTAATTAAAAAGTACAGAATATACGAAAGCAATCATTTAACACATGGTTGTTTGGGTTTTTTTTGTCTGTGATTTTCAAATGAGAGGAATACTTGGAAAACACATTTAGAATCTGTATCTAAAAATGGTTTTATTTTGCATACTAAATTATACAAAATGTGCAGAAATGTTATTTGAGAAGATCAATGATTACTTTATTAACACTTGCATGAAAATGGATTTTTAAAAAGTTACCTACTGCTTAAAAAAGTGATTAACCTAAACTAACATTTTTATAGACAACATGAGATACTGTTTACTCCTTTTGCCAAGTACCTTAGCAGTTTCTGAAGCTTAACTAGCTACACATGGCCAGACATTCTGAATGCAATTTTAGATCATAAAAAAATCAGTTGTTATATGAAAACTGAAACAGTAGAAAGATAAATCCTTTCAGAATGTAATATAGTAATTTGTGCTAAGCAAGTCTTTTCCAAAGCACACTATAAGGAAACAAACATATGAAATACACATGCAAGCTTACCTATTTACTGTTTAAATATTAAAACAGTGATTCAGAAAAGCAATATACACATGTTTAGCAGAAAGTTATTTTACTGTCACAGTTATCTACATCTAAACTTAATATCATACAGCATTTTTAGAAGACTCAAGTATAAATTTCTCTGAAGCAATACAAGTTCAGTAAGTGAATCAAAATTAGTTTACCTACTTTCACAGCGCATATTTACTGAAGAAATGGCATGATCTTATTTCATTTAAGTGTCATGAAGCAGAAATATAGAATAATCATTTATCAATATCCATTCCAGGAAAGCCCCACTTTTATTTCTCGGCATTTCTTACTTTTCCCCATGTTTCTTCAGACCCTCTTCACGTTAACATTTCTTCTACTTCCAGAAGGGAGGGGGGGTGTGGAAAAACCCACAACAAAACCCCCCAAACAATCAGCAAAAGCATAATTGGTTTACATTGCCTTTCAGCTTGTGGCCTGTCCTCATATTATTAAATCAGATCATACATACTCCCCTAAAATTCAGCTTGGAGTAATCCTCTGCTACTTAAGGCTGGATGAAAAGAGTACTCATTGTGAATTATGTTTCATCTGTCACAATAACCTTCTTTATTCTTTAGTGCACCTCCCCTTTGCCTGCGGCAATTAGACAAAATAGGTATGCCTTGAAGTATGAGATAGTGGTATCTCAAAAATATATATACTGATGTCATATACAGACAACACTGGGTAAGCAACACCCTGAAGAATATATAAGCCCTTTTTGATGCGATCCGAATTTTATTAGAACAGAGTAGAGGCAAGCATATTTTACAATGAGTAGGTGCTGATGGCTGTCACTAGGTTATTGTTTTTTGACAGGCAGTGGTCAGAGAGTTTGCCATTCTGTTAAAAGAAGAGTAAAAACTTGCTTACCGACTCGTTTCAAGAATGTAGCATTTTCCATGTTAGCTACAGTTCTGTCTTTTTTATTCGAAGGTGTTAGAGCATCTTTTTCTTCTCTCCCCCCTGAAATTCCTAGAGTTCTGTTCAACTCTTCGACTGAACACTTCAGCTATGTTTTCTCAGTGGCTTAGCATAATTTTCATAATCTCTTGCTATGGCTTGGACATTTGTCTATATGGTTTTTTAAATGAAATATATCTTAAAAAGCATAAGCTGGCCAGTGAAAATTGAAAATGTTTGTGCAATAGTACAGAAGAGTAAAAAGTATTTTAGAGCTCCCATGTTATCAGATGTTAGATTTCCAAATTATTTGTCTTTGTATATCAAGGGAAAAAGGAGGTAGGGTTCTTTGATGTTTTTAGTCACCACTGCCAGGTTATTTTATGTATTACAATATCTGTCTTTCCGTGCCACTATCTACTTTATTTATATTTAACAAAAAAAGAAAAAAAAAAAGGGCCATATTTGCTGGATTTTTTACTTTTTGAATTTACCTCGGAAGCTTTCCAAGTTCACTTTTTCCCCTCTGTGTTATTTTTAAAGCCTTGTGGTAGCAAAACTCCAGTCAGTATCTTTTCTGAAACGCCTCATGATTCTGGGCTATTCGTACCGATTCAAAATCAGCCTCCCTTGCGCTTTAAGAGGGCTGATGTTCAACTGGGAATGACTAAAAGAGAATGCACCTTTAAAAAAAAAATTAAGTGCTAAATCAAGCAGATTACAACAAAGAGATTCTGTTGTGAGGCCAGTCTAACATTAGGACACCGTTATTAAAGTACCTAAGAAATTACTATACTACAAAAAACAATAATACTTGTGAATAAAGGAAGAGAGTTTGGCCCACTGCACAGGTTTGGGCACAAAAGTGCTTGCTAAGCTATCTATTTCACACATGCAACGACAGAAGGTTCGATATTCATTCGATCGATGACTGAAAAGGCACAATGGCAAAATCGGACGGACTTCTTTTCAGATACAGATCTCCGATGTCCCCCTACAGTCTACAGTCGCACGGCTGGTGGTGTGGCACAGACGGAGCAAGGGTTACATCAAGGCTGTTCTCTGGACCGTGCAAACAGTCTAGACCAATGACCTGCAGCATCATGCCCTTTGAAGAAGAGGCAAGTTCGGTCACAACGAAGAAAAATCAAGGCGTACCCCTTTTAACAATAGGGAGCAGCTCGTGGCTGCAAAGAGGTAAGCAGGGGTAAGCAAAAAAGGCATCTGCTTCCATGGTTACAGGCCAAGCATGGGAACCTTGCTTTTGAAGAGGGACGGTTCTCAGGCTCCCTCACAGGCTATGTCATGCATTATAAGCAAAGGCAGGTTGAGCTGAAATCCGCAGAGTTATTTCAGAGTAAAATGATACGCGAGCACATGGCTGTTAGCAAAAAAAAAGTCACATGACTGTTTAGAAGCAGGCTTGCACTGTTTCCGAATCGAGCCTTTCGTTTGGGGCATTTTCTTCTTCTTCTTTCCTTTTTGTTCTTTTTTTCTCCGCTTTTGCAGCAAACTAAGAAAATTGGGAGAATGTTTATACAAAACAAACATTTGTTTGATACACAAGATTCTGGCTGTTCTCCTTCCCTAAACTGAAAAAAGGTCAAGGGTCAATGTTTTTTCGTGACAGGGCCACAAATCCTTTTGTTAGCGTAGCTTTAGCAAATGCCATTTAAAATAAGACTTTGCTTTTCTTTCTAAGTGCATATTATTATAAGTTTGACAGAGCATGAAAGTAATGAATTTCTGTCTCTCTGCAGTAACTTTTTTGTTCCAGTATTTTGCCAGTTATTTTTCTTCCTTTTTTGGCTCTACAATCCTAATTTTCGAGATTTGCACTCCTAGGCAAGACAATTAAAAATGCACACAAAAGTCAGCATGTAATAGTCTTACCTTCTTCAGGAGAAAAAAAATTATTATCTGCAGGCTATAGGTAGTAAAAATATGATCAGTGAATATAAGTGTGGTGGTGTAGTGGTGTAACCATTGACCTTTGAGAATCGTTATGCTTGTACTTTGTTTCTTTTTGCTTTTTTTATTCCTTTAGCTGCAGCGTATTACATTTCTTCATGGAAAATTAAAATGCATAGTGTATTTGCTCCGGCATAACTGTGCCTGTTCTATTAATTGTATTTATTAAATCCGTTCTGTGAAATTTTAACTGTTTATAGTAGTTTTGTAGTAGTAAATTTTGATGGCTTACTATTTTTATTAGATTTTTACTATTAAAAGGGTTGCTTTAGGACCAGTAGCATCTATTATGTATTTTCTGTAGGTTGTTCTGTTTTATTACAAGCTACAGCATTTGTGTTCTTATTGTCAGTATGAGATTTATGTTATTCCAACTATTCTTGTTAAAATTGAGGCGGGGGGGGCAAATATCTGGCGAACTGTTCAACAGAGTTTGAAGTTTCAGGAACACTAAGAATTACTCTGGTCATTTCTGTCAGTATTTTTTGCTGCTCTTTAATAACTGCAGGGTCCTGTGGTACTTGGCAGAATTTGTATTGCTATCCTATAAATGTAATTAATATTTATGAGTGTATCAAGGGGAGTAGTTTCTCAGGGTGTATTCTGAAGTTCTGTTGATCTATAGGATGGTTTGAGTTAACTTTAGACTGGGGACTGCATATTCAAAATGAAAGTATGTATGTATGTGAACCAACTGTAAGTTTCCTCTAAATAGTGATAGGCTTTTTTGAAAGAAATCGTTGGCCTACCCTGCACATTTATGAGCCAAAATGATCTGAGAAAACAACAAAGAATGCCTAGGACAATATAAACATGCAATATAAGCAATTAAATATTAATAGCAAAAGAAGGGAGCCCATTATCTTAAAATGGTTGTGATCTGGATTCGTTGGATTCATTCTGGATAACTTATATCCTGCATATTAATTTAGTTTTCAGATAGTCTTTGACATGATTGCAAATTGTACCTTTTCTCCAGAAGGTCCATTAACTAGTCCCATTAGCTTAAGAGAAAAATCTATTTGGTGGTCTTTTGTGTAGGCTGTTACACGTAATATGACATTTTGGTATTCCTGCTGAACTATGGATGCAAGTTAATGATGACAAACACGTTAATATACTGACTGCAGTTAAGAAATTCATACACCGTGTGTTGTGCCTTAAGCTTTATTTAAACTATGTGAGATTGTCTTAATTTTTGTTACCTTCAGTAATAAATTAAAAGAACAAGTACTCAATCTCACATGTATGCCATAAACAGTGCAAAAGTCAGTGTTGTTGTACTTGGTATCCAAATGCTGCTTGAAATTCAGCAATGCAGTGGCAGTAGGCACTTATTTTCATGCTAATAAAACATTTGGTTTTCATAAAAATTAAAAAAGGAGAGGGAGGGAGAGAGGTTTGCTCCTGGAAAGAAGTTTTTTAAAGAAAAGGCCTCCTACTTGTTCATTTTACTGTAATTGATAAGCAAGTCATCTCTAGATTCACAGCAGTCTGCACAGTGTACCAAGGGGAGGATCTGATATTAATTATGTTCACGATCATTTCTTGAAATAATTAGTCTTCTCCTGTAAGGAGCTGAGGAAAGAGCATTGCAATGAAAGCTGTATAAGTTTTGATGTTGAAGGGAAAAGATGCATCTTTATTAGCAATGGAAATATGATTGTGAAACCATTAAGTTTTATTTCTGGTGTTGTTTTTGTAAAGTAGATTTTACCATGTGTTGATGTGTTGCAAAGTACATACACTCCTGGACCTCTTCTGTTGTTGACACTGAAGTTCTGAAAAAAACATTGGGCTATGCTGGGCTCTTGCTTGAGTGAGGTGCCAGCTTTGTACCTAGTTAGTTCAAGCTAAAGTTCAGGCTGCCAGTTGGAGGCATTTTACTCTGTTAAAGCCAGTGATGACTATTAGACTGATGCTTCTCTTTACTTTTCCCCTTTGAGCTGTTCACTTAGATGAAGGAGCAAACCACCTAAACGTTTTATTCCCCTTCTTGAATACCAGGGCTCTAAGGGCCTCAAGAAGCAATGCTATGTTCTAACCTCCATTGCGTTATAGAAGCCAGTTTGGCTTCTCTGAACAAAGGAAATACATCACGAGTTCTGAGAAGAGGGAGGAGGAGGGCTTTTTTTGTACTGGAGATGCTCCTGGATGTTGTGAAGTTTTGTGGCTTGCATAGCAAGGATTACCTGATGCAATTCCCTTCCTAATCGATGTAATTCATGCCCCTGTTGTCTTCAGAACTAACTCCTTCGTTTTCACAACAGAGGTGGACAAAGATTTAACACAGTATGCTGTAGACAAGGTTCACTGTGTCATGAGTTTATTTTAGAGGAACTTTAGACTGAATTGCTCACTTGAATTAAGGGAGGTACCAATCCTACCTAACATGGTTTATCTACCCTTTTTTTCCTCCATTTTTTCTTCCCTGAAGAAATACAAAGAATTATGTAAATCTGTTAAGGTAGCTGAACCAATGTGGAACATCTAGCCTATGAAAACTTCAGCGATTGAGAAAAGCTTTTATAACAGAGTTACTTATTTCACCAAAAGTCTCTTAATTTGAGTCACCCAGGTAAGGCTTTCTGAAAAAAAGTGACAGCTCTATCATAGCATACTGGACCAAAACAAAGCAATACCCTGAAGAGGCCATGATCTTCTTGCTCAGTGAAGATAAGGGTTCTACACTTTGGTACTGTCTTTGAGCAATTTGTAAACAGGCACTTTATTATGATATGCAACAATGTTTTAAGCCCTTATTTCGAGGACAGGGGTTTATCATGTTGCACATCATGATAATCTACTGGATAAAGTAAAGGCAGCAAAAACCAGAAGAGAGCCCAGGTTTAGGCCTGGTGGTACAAGAGGAATTATAGTTATCTGAAATTTGAGTGAGAAGATACCTTTTTAATTCAAGGTTTCTAAATGTGCTATTGGCTTTAATCCCCACTAAAAATCCTTTGTTTTTCTTCTCCAGGGTCATCCTTTTCTACATGTCGTTAACGGCAGAGAATATTTAAGCTTGACTGCGGGCTTGCTAAGAGCAAGGGCTTGGAGAAGCCCATCTAGCAAAGAACCATCCAAGTTTAAAACTGTGTTGCTTGAATTTTGGTAGTATGTGAAAGCCTCTAGGCTTTTCCTGTCAAACCCAAGGTACCTGATAGATGAGTTAAGCCAGTAATAGTTACAGATATTTGCTTTAGGACCTCTTTGTGGATTTGATTGGGATTGATTCACTGCATCAGCTTCAACTTAAGATACAAAACAAATTAAGTCTCTGTGACCCTCGAATATTCTTCCTGGTCTATAATCACCACCACAAAAAGCCTTAGAAAGTCTACTTAAGTCTTTGCTCCTTATTGTAGTCTGTTTCCAAATGTTTTGAATAGGAATGACAGATAAAGGACGAAGCCTTGAGTCAAATGACCAGAAAGACATGTTTTCTCACTCAACGGCATAGTCCAATGATATTTTGTCCTTGAAGTGGAAGTTAGTTTGATTCCAGGAGCATCTGGAGAATATGAAGTTCATTTCAGTACTGTCATTTTATGTGCCTCTAATATTGATAAGCAGAAGTCCCTTTAATGCTTATGTTTATAGAAATGCTGTTTATAGAACAGGAAGCTTTAGCATTACTGAAATAATGTTGATCCAAAATAACCTATTAGTTCTTGTAACTTTTTAACAGAGATATGCAGAACAACAGCAATAACAGCTTTGTTCCTGTGCAAACCCTGACTAATTTAAGATCACAATCTTCATGATATGATCCCATGGCAAAAATATTTCCTGTAAAGAGCTCGTCATACCAAACAGTCATAGAATTGTACAATCATAGAATAGTTTGGGTTGGAAAGGGCCTTTAAAGTTTATCTAGTCCAACTCCTCTGCCATGGGCAGAGATAGCTTCCACTAGATCAGGTTGCTCAAAGCCCCATCCAATCTGACCTTAAACGCTTCCAGGGAGGGGGCATCCACAACTTCTCTGGGCAACCTCTTCCAGTGTCTCACCACCCTCATTGCAAAAAAAATCTTCCTTATATCTAGTCTAAATCTAGCCCCTTTCAGTTTAAAACCATTACTCCTTGTCCTATCACTACAGGCCCTGGTGAAAAGTGTTTTTCTTACAAACCCCTTCAAGTGTTGAAAGGCCACAATAAGGTGTCCCTGCAGTTTTCTCTTCTCCCCAGCTCTCTCATAGGAGAGGTATTGCAGTACGCTGATCATTTTTGTGGCCCTCTTCTGGACTCTAACAGGTCTATGTCTTTCTCGTCCTGGGGGCCCCAGAGCTGAACGCAGCACTCCAGGTGGGATCTTGCAAGAGCTGAGTAGAGGGAAAGAGTCACCTCCCTCGACCTGCTTGCCATGCATCTTTTTATGCAGCCCAGGATATGATTGGCTTTCTGGGCTGCAAGAAGGTGCATCGTCCTAATGTAGAAAACACGTTTTTCTAAAAAATGGTTGCTTTTGCCTTTCTAATATTTTCAGAAGAGCATCACGGAGATCAGTCTTATGCAAAACAAGCCTTCTCACCATTAGCCTCCTCCTGCTACATAATGGCTTTATGGAAAATGAAACAGGACTGATGAGGGACCAGAGTGTGTCTAAGCTGCTGTTGGTCTTGGTTTTAAAAGATTGTGCTGCCTGGAGAATGACTACATTTTTTTTCTTATGTGATTTCTTCCAAAGAGACGATCATGGAAGAGGGAGTTCTCAGGATAAGAGCTGGCTATTTTATATACAGATATGCCTTTGGTAGAATTATTACATTCTGTTTCAGAAATGGGTGGGAATTTCCCCTGTGTTTGTATCTGTTGAAGAGCTCTGGAAGTTTTACATTACTGACAAGAAAGAATTCTAAAGGAACCTTGTAATAGTTGTATGCTCATGAGTAAAGAACCTTGCAAACTAGGGCAAGCATGCAAAGTTTACACTTAGCAGTATGTGAAAGAATACATAGCAGAATGCAAAATTAGAACAGTAGTTTCAAAAAAGAGAAACACTGAAAAGGTCAGCATGTATGCTCAACAAATGCCACTGTCAAGGACATATTTATGAGAGCTCTGGCCTTAGAAAATAGAATTTTTGTAGAGAATGGAAAATCTGATGATTTTTGGTTTATGAGGGGCATGATGGCTGATAGTTTGACATTAAAAAGAGTCTGAAATTACATCCAGAACAAAATCTTTCATATTTCTGTGAAACAACACACCTTTGATTCTACTGTGACTGGGATTTTGGGTCTGGATGTGTGCTGTGTGAGAACGCCAATGGTATTTCTTCACTCATTAGTTCTGACTAGGTGATCTCACTTTTAGGCCACGGCGTTCAAAAAAATTTAAACAAATATCTTTTTCTCACAATTTTATTTGAGTTTCCTCAAGGTGATACTGAAGTCTATCTGGATTTTATTCATGGAACAAGATAAATCAAGAAGTGCTTTTGTGGGCCAGACTAATAGTCCATCTATCCTGGTGCTTATTCGATGACAGTGGCAACATGACGTGCAATTTAGGGAGCACACGTGGGCCTCTCTGCTCTCTGTGGTCTGGTTCCCAGGTACTCCTCTGGCATCCATATTTTTTGGATTTGTGATGTTAGAGGGGACATCCCTGCCTGTACCCTTCAGTATCTGTTTACAGACCTTCTGTCCATTAATTTATCCTTGAGCCTGAATTATCTGGAAGTTAATCCTTTTGGTATTATGGTTCAGGGAATGAAGTTGTTAGGTGTTTGCATTTCTGCAAGTTATTCTGAGCTTTGGTTTCTGAGCACCAAGTAGCATGGAAAGTATTCATAATGAATTCTGCTAAGGTAAATAACTCTGTTTTGAATTGTTCATGTTTGCATGTTTGGTAATCTTCTGAATATTCTCTAATTTGTATTTATCTTGGGATTGAAGTGGTTTGGATAAAAACTTTCCCCAGTTATCCCCTGTTGTAAGGACTTTTATCCAAGCACTTGTGTCACATGAAGAGTTGTTCAAATACTTGTATGTAAACAGGATTGGTGAGATGTGAAGAAAATGTTCATGACTATGTATTGGCCAGAAGCAAAACTCCTGAGATATTCAGTCCAGCCTGTTGCTTGCTGCAAAACCTTTGGGATGAACCCATTTATCTGTACTAGCATTTCCCTCACAAAACAAAGAAACACTGGTGTAGTGGTAAGGCTTTTTCCATTGTATAGCTCATATTTGGAGGATTTAAGGTAAATTATTAAGATTCAGCAGTTGTCAATTTTAAAGTATTAAACCACTGTGATACTATACAGTATGGTAAGGTAACTACATTGATTTGTCGATGGAGGGGAGGGAGGGTATTGACTTCCTTCTGATTTTAATTTGTTCTTTTTGAAGCAAAATTCTGTAGTTGTTCCATTGGAGAAGATGGTAGAAATAGACATTTGTGCTTTTTTGTTTGATTTTAATGTTTATCTTTTACTATTAAAATGTTTCAAGCTTCTTGCCTAGACGATGTAGTTAAGGAGCTTTGATAGATTGCCAAAAAGCATCCTGCCTACTTCCCCAAGTCTACATCCTTTAAATTGTGATTGATCAAAGTTCAGCATCTTGTTTTCACTTCTGAATGTTACGACAATCAGATTTCCAAAAATACCTGTTGCTTTTTCTCAGGTTTTAGTCTAGAATATCAATTGTCAAGCTGTAATCCTGTCAAATTATTACACAAGCATTTGATGTTTGAAGGTAAATTGTGCTACCTCTAGTTACTGTGAGTTTTAAAGGTGTGCTAGAAGAGCCATTTTCAGTAGGCAGTTCAAAAGTACTGTCAGTTTGGAATAATCCAGAGAAAACTTTACAACCCAGAGACTGTGAGGAATAGAAACAAGATTGAAGTCTGAAAACATAAAGTTATATCTCTGGTTATGCTTATTTCTGCTATTATCTGATATCTTGTGATTTTTAAAAAGGAAATGAAGGAGCTGGTTATATTAATAAACCACAAAATAAGGTGTTCAGTTGATCCAGTATAGATCTCTCCAACTGAAGTATTTGTTTAGACATGGTCAGTGAAGACTATTTCTAGGGCACAACAGATTTCATCCAGTAAGAATCTCTAAAAATAGATCAGATGAATCATGCTGTAAAGTGTATCTCTAATTATAAAAGGGGCCCGCAGTGACTAGCTCAGAGGTGCTGCTTAAAACTAGGTAAAATGAACTTAATCCAAAATGACTGAGACACCAGTGTGGTATGTCCATAAACCAGGTTTATATTATTTTAAAAATTATTTTAAAAATGTATCAAGTCAGACCTTTAGTGAACTAAAATTATTAACGCCTCCATGTGAGGCACTGCCACAGCTTCTGCAGGAATACTGCCTAGCTTTCAGAGCACCCAGGTGTACGAAGCATGAACTTAGTTGTAACAGAGAAGGGCTAGTGAAATGAGTAGTGGGAAGGGAGAAATCATTGTGAGGATACTAAAAGTTTATTTCTCTTCAAATTAATAAAGGCCAAGAGAAAAGGTACGTTGTGGGGAGAGGAGAATTGCAAGCGAAGGAGAACAATCATTTAGTCTGAAGAATAGAGCTGGGACAGAAATAACTGGCAGAAAGTCAGACTGAAAGTTAGAAGATTTCTAGCCATCAAAGCAGTAGCGTTCTGGAGAAGCCTCCCAGTCAGGTGGTCAGGTTTTGTCTTTCCACACACGTCGAACTGTTTGCAAGGTGGAAAATGATACATTTATGAAAGGGAATGTGAAACACGGTTGCCTCTGATAGCAGGAGCCTGGACTTGATATGCCACCACTTTGATCCTAGAAGGGGATGTGTATGCATGACTGCACTTATTGAAGTGACAGTAATTATGCTGTAGATATGCCTATACTATCAATGTGAATATGTTGTGGTGCTTCTTTAAACTTGTAATTAATACTAATTGAGCTCTCAGAAACTAAATGGTTCCTCATTTAAAAGCCCTGTGCATTTGCTGAATGTAACAATAGTTTATTAATTTATCCCACTTCTTGAAAAACACCATGTTAATGAAAGGAAGGCACTATATGTGGTCTTTTGATAACAAACAGCTCAGAGGATTTCTTACTGCATAAACTAAACATCTTTTGCCAGAAGAATGCTTCTGCTACATGTGTTTTCCCTTGGTATTGTATTTATTGCACTAGAAATATGATTGGAGATTAATACTTTTCCTAATAAATTCTACTAAACACAACTTTGTGTTTGCTGTAAAGTTGTTAGTACAAATGAGAAAAATTATAGGGTTTGTGCATAAATTCAAGCTATACATTTTCTAGCAATCTACAAAGAGGAAAAAGATTTTTCAGGTGCTAAAATTGAGTCTAATAGTGGAATTGGTTGCCACTTTATAAAAATAATAAAATAATGGCTTTATTTGCATACGTAACTCAGCACGCAATTGAATGTGCTGCCAGCAAGAGTGTGTCCCCAGTTTGTTATGTGACGAACGTCTGTAGAGGGCTTGCGAGAGAGAAGATGCTGGGGCAGTAGAATCATTTACCTTCTCTATGGCCTGCTCCTTGCCCGTGTCCGCCGCAGCCCCTGGAAAAGCAGGGTCTGAGGGCAGGCCCCGTGCTGGTCTGCTGTTCGGAGGGGCCAAAGCGGGTGAGTGAGGGTTCAGGCACTCTGCCTTATGGTACCAGCTTATTTTGTTGCTTAAGCTGCCAATATATGACAATTCCCGTAAATTTGTTAACCTGGTGAAGTTTGTCAAGGCTTGAAAAAAAAAAAAAAGGTTCCTCTTTTTGGTCTCTATATTGTTTAAGTATGGGATATAGCATTATGTCTTTCTTTGAAATGGGGTTGGTTTTAAAATAACCAGGTGGAACTCTGAGACTCAGCTAGTTTATTGCACGAGTCCCATATCCTTGTTTTGATGCGCTGCCTCTCTTTCAGGTGAACAGCTGCCTTTCCGTTTTGCAGCGGGACCGTGTCTGCTGCTGCACAAGCCGCAGGTAAGCCTTGAGACCGTCACCCAAAGCTTCAGTTGCCAAGTCACCATAAACAACCTCTGGTGTGTGGCGCCACAGGCAGCGCTGCTGCTCTCCATCCCACAGCAGGTTTCTTGGGACAGCATTAGGAGACGCTCCCTCTGCATTCAAAATGGCTCCCAAGGAGCGCAGTCATGGCGCTTACCCTCATGGCATGTGGCTGCCCGGGTGCGGGGCCGGCCGTGGCTGGCAGCTGGGACAGCCCTGCACCAGCACTGGGCCAGGCTGGGTGGGACTCTGTCAGGCCGGTGCCCAGACCCTGGGCCGTGCAGCAAGGCCAGGCTGCGCCCTGCTGTGAGGGAGGCAGGGCCAGGCCTGCTGCAGTAGCCGCCAGCCATGGCCCCAGCCCGGCTGGGATGGTGCAACAGGGCCCTGAGGCTCCTCCCAGTGGGCATGTAGCTCAGCACCAGCAGCACCAGAACTGGGTCTAAAATCTCAGCGCCATCAGTTTTGGTGGGAGTTTTGTCATTGTCGTCTTCACTCGGATGAAAATTCCCCTGTGAGTTTCTAAGGAAGGTTAGATGGCAGCCCTCTCACTTGTGGGAAGGCTGGGATTGCTTTGATGTGATTAAAAATATTTTTCCTTACAGATGTGACTAATTACCTCATTCCTTTCATGGAAAGTGATAGCGTTTTAAATCTGAATGTGCCATTGGAGCATTTGTTTAAACTCTTTAAAGTTTTTATATTTTGTGCCGTTACTCCCTTGTACTTTGAAGCAGGGAAGGGTTTATTTTTTATTTAATCTACTCTTTATCTTCATAGCAAGACTGATTAATTCCTGAAACAAACTGTCAAAAATTGTGCCTTTTACCTGATTTAAATCTGACTGGCTTCAGCTTTGAACCATTGTTTTCTGCTGGCACTTATAGATGGTAGTTGTTTTCCTATAATCACTGCTACATGTTTGTTCAAGTCAGCTAAAATAGATCTGATATCTCTTAAGACTTTCACTGTAACACATATTCTCCAGTATTCAGTTTTTTGTTGCTCTTCCTTCACCTCTGTCTATTTTTTTCCATATCCTTTTCAGAATATACAGGAATTTCTAAACTTTACTGTGGGATTACTGCTGATACTGCAGCTGGAGGAAAAAGCAGTTGTCTGTAACTCCTGCTCTACTGGCCCTTTGAACATCACAGGGTTCTGCTAAAGTGTCTATGCTGGGCCCTTATGTTGAACGGTGGATCCCTGTGCTTATTCTGTCCACTTCAACAACAATGACTCATTCAGTTTATCTTTCTGATCTAAGGATGGATTTTGAGTGCATGGTTATTCACACAGGTTTGCATTCTCCACTTAAAGCCATTTTGGCTAGGTTCATACTAAAAATTCCTTGTTACTTTTACTTCTCCTCTTCTGTCAGATGTTAGGAATAACTTACTTTTATGGTGGATTCTGCTCATACTTCCAGCTGGTGTGAGTGTGCAGTCTCAGAAGTGCCATAATGAAAATATTACGAAAAGGTCTTTTGAATTATACTATATCTAGAGATCGTCTTCAGTTCAAATGACATTGATTTGGTATGCCAGGCATCTAGTACACATCCATGTAAACTGGACTTACATTTTTGGTTTATGTAGAGGAGATGGTTATGAAAAATGAAATATTCATGAATAGCAACCATAGGTGTGAAGGACAAGTATGGCTGGCTTCTTAATGTTGAATTAGTAGAAAGTAGCCAGATCACTGTATTCCTGAAAAGCAGTAACTCACCAGCGTATTTCAACTGGAGCAGGTAACAGAGGCCTAACTTTTCTATGAAATAAATTGAGCTTCCTTGCAATGGCACTCCTAAAGCCAGGCTTGATGGCAACACTCTTCGGCTTTCCTTCACTTTCCTTCTCTCTCTTCCCACACACTTCACAATCACATTTTCTTTCCTTCATGTGTATGTTTCCTTCTTTTTCTGTGAATCTTTTGTTAGGTCTTGGTTCCTTTAATTTTTTCTGTGTCTGAGATCAATTTCTTTTCCACTGTCCTTGTTTTCTCTCAAACTTCTGCTTGTCCATAAAATCCAGGTAATTTTATTTTGCTTTATTTTTATGGTCTTTTCTTTCCATCACTGTATATATTTCTTCTGTATATCTGGAGAAAATTTTGCCCTATTTTTGTCTTTCTACATAAAAACTAAAAATCATGAAACAAAAAAGGATCTGAATCTGTGCTTCTAGGATAATGGAAGCCAACTGTCCAAACAGACTGTGTATTCGGTCATAAATTTATTGAAAGATGAGAGTGTTTTATTAATAACAATGTGCACTTTTGATATTTTTTTGCAGTCAGCATAGAGCTGAATATAAACCCACTTATTCGTTCTGAATACTAATATTAGTAGAATAGGAGTGAAGTCCTGTTTTAATAATATATGACACTTTCTTTTGGAAAATTTCTTTCAAAAATAGGAGAATCTAAAGAAATAAAAGGCAAACAATAATCTTTTGGCTGGAATCTATGGATGAGTCACTCCTAAAGCTAGATATCCTATAGAGCCATCCCCACCCACCAGTTTACATTATTTTTACAGTGCCTGGACTATGCTGACAAAGACTTTCCTACTCTTCCCAGTAGAAGCAATAGTTAGCTCCCACATTAAAGACAATTTACCCTTACTGCTAAGGCTGGCCCTCAGGCATCTCAGCCCCCAGAGAAGAGAGGACAAACTGGGAGAAAGGAAGACTTACCATCTGTTGAGAAGGACTGGGTCAGAGATCACCTAGGCAATCTGGATCCCCACAGATCCATGGGTCCCAATGGGATGCACCGACGAGTGCTGAGGGAGCTGGTGGATGCTGTTGCTAAGCCACTCTCCATCATCTCTGAAAGGTCGTGGAGGACAGGAGAGGTGCTTGAGGGCTGGAGGGAAGCCAATGTCACTCCAGCCTTCAAAAAGGGCAAGAAGGAGGACCTGGGGAACTATAGGCCAGTCAGCCTCACCTCCATCCCTAGAAAGGTGATGGGGCAGTTCATCCTGGAGGTCATCTCCAGGCACGCAGAGGACAGGAAGGTTATCAGAAGTGGTCAACATGGATCCACGAAGGGAAGATCATGTTTGACCAACCTGATAGCCTTCTGTGATGGCATGACTGGCTGGGTCAATGAAGGGAGAGCAGTGGGTGTTGTTTACCTTGACTTCAGCAAGGCTTGTGACAGTGTCTCCCATAGCATCCTCACAGGGAAGCTCAGGAAGTGTGGGTTGGATGAGTGGGCAGTGAGGTGGGTCCAGAACTGGCTGAACAACTGAGCTCAGAGGGTCATGATCAGCGGCGCAGAGTCTGGTTGGAGACGTGTAACTAGTGGTGTTCCCCAGGGGTCTGTGCTGGGTCCAGTCCTGTTCAACATAGTCATCAGTGAACTGGGCAAAGGGACAGAGTGTAGCCTCAGCAAGTTTGCTGATGAGACCAAGCTGGGAGGAGCGGCCGATACACCAGAAGGCTGTGCTGCCATCCAGCGAGGCCTGGACAGGCTGGAGAGCTGGGCCGAGGGGAACCTCATGAAATTCAACAAGAGCCACTGCGAGGTCCTGCACCTGGGGAGGAACAACCCCATGCACCGGTACAGGCTGGGGGCTGAACTACTGGAAAGCAGTTCTGCTAAGAAGGCCCTGGGAGTGCTGGTGGACAACAAGCTCACCCTGAGCCAGCGCTGTGCCCTCGTGGCCAAGAAGGCCAGCGATATCCTGGGGTGCATTAAAAGGAGTGTGGCCAGCAGGTCGAGGGAGGTTATCCTCCCCCTCTACTCTGCCCTAGTGAGACCACATCTGGAGTGCTGCATCCAGTTCTGGGCTCCCCAGTTCAAGAAAGACAGGGAATTGCTTGAGCAAGTCCAGCAGAGAGGTACAAAGGTGATCAGGGGACTGGAAGTTCTCTCTTATGAGGAAAGGCTGAGAGACCTGGGTTTGTTCAGCCTGGAGAAGGGAAGACTGAGGGGGGATCTTATCAATGTTTATGAATATCTAAAGGGTGGGTGTCAGGACGATGGGACCAGGCTCTTTTCAGTGGTGCCCAACGACAGGCCAAGGGGCAATGGGCACAAGGTGGAACACAGGAAGTTCCACCTGAATATGAGGAAAAAGCTTCTTTCCTGTGCGGGTGCCAGAGCAGGGGCACAGGCTGCCCAGGGAGGGTGTGGAGTCCCTTCCCTGGAGACATTCAAAACCCGCCTGGACGCGTTCCTGTGCCCCCTGCTCTGGGTGAGCCTGCTCAAGCAGGGGGGTTGGACGAGATAATCTCCAGAGGTCCCTTCCAACCCCTGCCGTTCTGTGATGTTGTGATATGTAATATAGCACATGCTGCCTGCAATATTTTTGCTGTAGATGATACCCTGAATTATTCTTAAGTCAGGAAATCTGCACCCTATGTATTTTTGTCAAACAATTATGCACAAGATGTTTTCCATTTTTTCCGCTTCTTTGGAGTCCTTTAGTGATTTTAATTATTAGCATATATTGTAAAAGTTTAAGTTTATTATGCAATTAAAAGTTACCCAGTCATTTCTGCTTGGGAAGTATTCTTGGAAAAAGACAATGACTGGAAATAGCTCCCATATTTCTCAAATTTGATGAAGTTACAGTGTACTGAAAAAATAACTATATGGGATGATACACATTTTAAAAAAACAAGAAACATGTAGGATACAGTGATCAAAGTTGAGCTTATCTGTTAGTAGGAAACTTTATCCTCCAATTTGTCATTAAGTAGAAGGAAACTGGAATAGGTCTCTCCATGTTGAAAAAAAAAACCCCAGCATTACCCTCTTACAATAAAACCCAAATACAAGGAATGCCATTGTTCGCTGCACATGTGGCAACCGGTCTGGTTTATATTAAGTTGAAGTTACTGCCATCTGGTGGGGAAAATAATATTGTATCACTGCGGCTGGAAGCAATTCCGGTAGGGTTACTTTCTCTGTGTGTATGTGAATATTGTGTGTGCCTCTGCACGTGTGTGTATATACACGCATAACTATATAGAGGTAGCTGTAGGTATATATCTATATTATATTAGTATTTAGGGCTGATTTTAAAAGAATTTGAAAATACTCAATGACACAGAATTGCCTGCTGAATCAGAGATTAGTCAAGGGTATGAAAATGTGTGAAAGAAATTAAGGAAAACATAAGAGATAGAGCAGATAGACATGCAAAATGTATGCTGTGGTGCTGTCGGTGCACCCACACTTCTGGCCTTGATTAACATACATAATAACGTACAAAACTTGTCCCCAGAAGATTCCTTTGTACTTTGCACAGCTGGAGGTTTTACATTTTGTGCAGTGTTTTGTGTAGCACTTCCTATGTTAGAGATGACCACTAATTATTGCTGCAAAAACATCTGGGCTAGGTCTGCCTTAGTGCTCCATTCTTTACTTAGATTTTCTCTCTGGTGCAGGAAGTTTGCTCCTCCGTGAGTCTTGACGTATTATTGTGTTTAACTATTATCTGAGTCTTGAAGGATCAGCCCAATAGGATGGGATTTGTATGAGTAGTGCATCAGGGGAGTCTGTGGGGCATCCTGCACATATAAAATTAATAGGTTGTTTTCTCAAGGAGCTAACACTCTTATGTTAGATGTAACAGCACAGTGAATGATAGGCAAAGTGCTAATAGAAGAAGACAGATTCAGTTGTGGGAGACAGTGTCAGATACCTATCTTTATAATGAATTGGTCAGTTACCATATGAGAATGATAACTAGTATCCAGAACAGGTTCTTATTTTGTTGTTATAGTTTCTGAAGACTCCAAAGAAGATTAGGTCTGCTTTATGTATGAATACTAAATATACTTTGTCCTTGTCATATGCTGTGTTTTCTTCTGGTAGAGAACAGTAGAAATGGTCCTTTGTTCTGAATCTGCAGAATAAATTGCCGTTTTCTCTACTAAGAAGGTATGTATTATTAGGCTTGTATTAAAAGTGTGTCTTTAACTGACATCTCCTCATGCTAAGAGTGAAAGAAAAGTCAGGGGGATCCAAGAGTCTCATGGGGTGCATAGTGGCGCGGTCAAATTCCCAGGACTGCTGTGTTGTCTGAAGGTCTCCGGCTGTGTGCTTAGCCTCTGATGGCAGTCCATCTTTTATCAGTGTGCAAGTGCTGAGGTTGGGAGAGGTAAGGTTAAAGGAGGCATACATGGCTTCAGTGTTGCTCAGGCTCGGCTGCTTCTAGGCCCTCAGTGGTACCTGGTTAATCGTGAATACTAAGCACAGAACTTGAGTGGAGTTGAGGCCCCTGGACTCTGTGTCCTGCTAATTTCAGCTCACTGAGGACGCTTCAGGCCCTTGTGAACATCATACCTTATGCTGAGCTGGACAAGCAGAAATCAGCGGCAGAGCAACATTAGATTCCTCTTTAAAGGGATAACTAAATGCTGTCATCCTGTAGTTTCTTACAGTAGGTATATTATTCTGATGACATTCTCTCCATTGTCTTTTTTTTTTTTCCGTTTTTGGGGGTGGGGGGAATTTTTCTTCTGTGTGAATCTTGCTTTGGTCCCACTTTTTAATGCTGTGGTCTATAGCAACATTTTGTTTCTTTGGCTGATTACCGGCCTCAACAGTGACTTCCCAAAGAGGCCTGCCGAATGCTTGCCTGATTGCATGTTACATTCCTGTAGACCAGCTAGCTTGATTGCAGGAGATCACTTGGTTGATAATATTTGGTGTTATGCTTCCTATATAGGTGGAATTTCCATTCCTGTCCTATACAGGGCAGCTTATGAGATTCTTGGTTTATGCCTTTACAAAGTGCTTGGTCAAGTCAGGTTTGTGTGGAAGCCATGTTCTTCTTGCTCTCATAGTCATGAAAACTCTGTTTTCAAAGCAGGTGAAGGCGCCCTACAATTCTGTGAATTCCTTCATCCTTGAATCCAATTAAGCAAAAAACCTAATGATACTGACTCTCTGTACATCTCTTAGAGGTTACTGAATGGGTTAAGTGTCGTTGCAGAAAAAGCTATTTCGCATATCTCATCATTCTTGTTTATTGTGTTTAGAATTCTTTTTCACTTGGTTGGTTTTTGCTGCCTGTTGTAGTTTTTTGTTTGTATTTTGTCTTTTTCCTTTTTCTGAACTCTCTAGGAGTCGGAATCCTGCCCAGATAACATCTTTCAAAAGGAAAACCATTGACCTTGTAATCCTGTCATTCTGCTTTTAAGACTACATTGCACATGCAGGTGTCTGATTTCTTCATAGGTTTTAGAGGAAGTACTTTTTCATGACTTTGCAATGTAATTGCTTAATTGTTTTTCAAGGAGAGAGACACTTTTCTCACAGTAAGAATCTTACTGGAAAGGTTTAACAGTAAGAGTTAGAGCACTGGGTGGTGCATGACCACATATTAAGGAAGCGCCTCATACTCAAGCCTACAGCTTGAACCATCCAGTGCAATAGAGCTCTCTCTGACTCACTCTAGTTTGCACAAGACAGAAGAATGGAACAGCTTTCAGAAGGAAAATAATCCCTGGTTCCCTATTCCAGCCTTCAACTCTCAACATGAAGTTTATTTTGTGCTGTATGACAGAAGTACTAAAGTTGATTAGCTCTTGATTACGAAAATGGCTGCTTTTTCTTTTCAATACTGCTGATAAAATGACCAGCAGTTAACTGTCCTTTGAAATCCTGGTGGCAAGCTTTCTGGAATATTTTTTCCTTTTTGTCTGTCTGTGTGTCTTCCCCCCCGCCTCCTCTTCCCCCTCTTCCCCCCACCTCCCATATAGCTTCACATATTTATTTATAATCCCCTGGGATTAATAAGCAGTTTGATAGCTAGAAGGTAATTGCTTTCTGTGCTTAGGATAACTGAACTGTATGAGAGCTTTTGTAGTGAAAGATGACATATGCAAGACAAGGTTAGAAGGATGTATCTTCTGAACGAAAAATGACCATCTTCTAGACAGTCTGTTAAGATGGGATAGAGTTTAATGTTATATGATATGAATTATACATTAGAATATGGGATACATTGAAGTCTTTCAAATTTCAACTCTTTAAATCAAAATTAATTATAGACATGTACTTTCTCAATGAGAAGCTGATACAGAAAGGAGTGAGTCCAGCTCTTTGACCTCGTTATGCAGGAAATCAGAACAGAGCATCATAGTGATCCCAGCTAGCTTTGAAAACCTATGAGACCGTGGATGGTCCTTTCCAGGAACACTCTTCTAGATGTGGTATTTGTAATTGATATTTGAATCTCATCCTTGGAAGTGTTCAGGACTTGACTAGACAATATGCTGAGGAACCTGCTCTTAGACCTGCTTTGAGCAGGAGGTCTGATTAGATGACCTCTACACGTCCCTTCCAAGCTCATTTATTCTGTGATTCCATGACATGAAATCTAGGCTTCTAAAAACAAGGTGTTCCCAAAGAATAGAGATATCAGTAAAAGTTCCTACTTCTTATCTTGAAGGTGATGAGTGGCTGAAGTTACTTTTTAAAAATTGCTTTAATTTTGAGGTAGAAAATTACTATATTGAACTCAGTTTATACACACTGGAACTTTTTATTGCCTTTTTAAAGCTTGTCTCCTCAGCCTTTCTGAGGACTGTTCAGGGTAGTGGGAGCCACTTCCTATGGAAATTCAAGTGCAAGGCACAGTTCTTTTATGTGGCTTTGTCTGACACAAACATAGAAGTATGTGTATGCATTTATTAAAGCGATAAAATAAAAGAAAGCTTATCAAAACATTATATTTTACACTTAATTTCCTCCTTAGGGAAAGAGGAAATGAACCAGCTATGACAAACACTACTGCTAGCTCTTAATGAACTACTGAAGGTACTTTGATAACCTGGTGCTACATGCAGTAAAAAAACTGTACGTCTAATAGAATACTAAATATTTTAATGGTGTTTTATTTGTGTTTTAAAGAAAATAATTTAAATATTTTATAACTTGCACACTGCCAGTACTGTATCTTAAAATTCTGTGTGTTATCAGTCTGAAGATCAGTAAAATGCAAACAATACTTTCTGAAATGCTTGTGCCGTCATCTCTGGTTTAGAGGGAACACCCTCTCCCTGGGGTAGAAAAGTAATTTAGTCTAAGACACTAAGCAATTTTGGCTGCTCTTGAACAAATATCTCAAGTAAAACAAACTTTTATGAACTTCATGCCGTTATTATTCTTATATACTGGGGGACTTTAAAACTCAAGTTATTCAGAAGCATTGGCTAGTTGAATTCAAGGAACACTTTGCAAGTTGACAGAATGTTTGCTACAGATGTGGTTAGATCACGTTTTGGGAAAAATCAGTTTTAATAACGTGCCACCATGTTGATATTTCTTTTCCTGGTGTGTTGTCCTTCCATTTAGAAAGGGATGCACAACTGATCCACAAGAAAGGAGACCCATCATATTTTTGCATTTCGACTCGACTGATAATAATCAAGGAAACACCAATGAGCTGTGCAGTGCTTAATTTATGTATAACATAATTTGATCAGCTTCAATACAAATATCTTTTGCAGCAGGTAGCCAAGGTAGATGGACAACTGGGCTACAGTTATTCAGTATTTTGTTGTCATTCAGGTTTTGGATTAATCATGCCTCAAATACAGAGCCAGTTTGTGTCCATGTTTTTATACCTCAGGTCTCAGTGCTGTATTAACATGGTTGTATCAATTATAAAAAAGTCCACAAACAGATTAGCTACTTTCATGCTGTGTAGAGCTCTAACTAGTGAACCCTGTATGAACCCAATGGGCTCCATGCAGACCTAACTTGAATGTCTCTACATCACTTTTCCTGGATGAGGAACACCGAAAATGTATGTAGAAGCAAGCCCAACAGGTATTATCGGTTTGGACTCAATGCCAGCTGCCCCAAACCCACAGTGAATCTCTTTGCAGCTGCCAGCTCTTCCTCCTGCTCCATTTCCAAAAGGTCTTACTAGGTCAGGTGTAGCAAACATGCAAGCACTGAGAGGCGGCACTGGGCTACAGCTGGTAAACTCCAAGAGATCAAGACTTCATTGTAATGCCTTTTCCCTGCATTCCCCAAACAACACAAGAGTGCTCAGTAACTTGAGCACAGCACTGAACCCATGCTGGCAGAGACTGTTTGAACTGTATGGTGCCTGGCCCTCCAGGAAGCAAAGGCTCAGAGCAGCGCTGTACTGTGATGGATGCAGAGATTTGCTGCGTCACAGCCAGCTGTGTGGAGCTACATCTCGCCCTTCGCATTCTCGCTGAAACTATCTGTATTACCTCTCCACCATTCCCAGTCCCTCCTCTTCCTCTCCAGCCTCCCAATCCCCCCAGTTTCTGGGGAATCCAGGCTCCTGTTACCTTGGACAACGGAGAACTGATGATGCTGCAGTGAGGAGGTAACTAAGTGGCTATAGTAGTGCAGCATAATAATAAAATCCCTATGTTTTTAATATCTATTATTGTTAAAGAATTGGCTTAAATTTTGACTGATTTTTCGTTTTCTATCTTAATCTAGAATGGTCTTTATGCTTCATTTCAGTGCTTCATTTATGTACTCCTTCAAAATTGCTGAACAGAAGATATAGGATTGCTCGTAACATCTTTTACACAGGTTATATTACAGCAGGGCCTACACTATCATTTTTCTGGGTTTACTTCCCTTCAGATTACTTAACTGCTTAGGGGTGTTTAGAATGAGAATTACCTTGAGAAACATTTAGAATATGCAAGCTCTACTTTTCCTTATGTTTTGTGTTGCTTTGTTAAGGAGTTTTTAAATCTTCTTCCCCCGTGTTGGAGCAAATGTAGTAGTACTCTGGAATGGAGTTTCAAAAAAATCAAAGGGAGTTAGACACCTTGTTTGGAGTGTGTCTGATGTGTTGGATTCATAGCTGCATGTGCATCTACTCAGGACAGAGCTGGGGGCCAGGGCAGGGCCTGTGAATCCCTCAGCACCAGCTGCTGCTTCACATTTGAGATCCCCATGGCATGCCAGGATATCTCCCTTGCTTCGATCAGCCCTCTACTTATCCCCCAAGAGGAAATTAATCTGTTTTTAGAATGAGTGACTGGTGCCCTGGAGAGCTGGGCCCTCTTTCTGCCTTCCTTCCTTGCCACACCACTCATGTCACATATATACTGTGTATATATATACTCCTGCTCAGATGGACCCCTAGCATTTGTTCCTTATTTGCAGAGTACTTAGGGGAGTACTTCCAGTGCAGCACCTGGAAACTCTCACAACTCCAGCAAAAGACAAGTGGGGAGGTGTGTCCTGAACGTACAGAAACAGGTACTCTGGAAAACATCAGTCTGTAAGAAGTTTGGTTTGGTACCCAAAATAAACTTGGTAATTTTCTGCCCACTAAACTGAAACAGTGCTAATTGCAATTTTTCACACAATGGTCTAAAGTACGTATGTGTTGTGTTCTTTTAGCTAAAGTGACGAAGGTTTGTGGAGTGCTTGGACGATATAGTATTTGCCAAAGAAACAACCTTTCAGAAATTAATAATGTCATGTTAAGTTTTAGGGGATCTGAAAAGTACCTTCATTAAAGGAGAGAAAACATTGAATAATGAGACCAAAAATATGTGCTGAAAAAGGCTGCTTAGACAATGACAATTGTTCTTTCTGAGCATTGAATGATGTCTGTTCAGATAATAAATTATGTATTGTCCTATAGACTGCTTTTTAATGAGAACATAAGCCAAGATTTACTGTTTAGGATAGGTTTTTTTTGGTTTAATGTGCTTTGATAGTAAAATATAAGTATATATTAATGCATGTACATACCGAATAACAAAACCTCATATTTTGAAGCTACTTTGAGATTACAAGGTTGAGCACCAAAAGATAGCCTATAAATACATGCATATACACATCTGGAATTAATATGTAATATTTTTTTCTCTAATATATTGAATGTTTCAATGCAAGACAATTTTTCTTCTCATGGGTACTATATTGGCACTCAAACTTGGATACACTTTCTAAATGTTCTGTGTACATAAATATTGTTCCATTATCCTTTGGAGTCAGTGGTTTTGATGAACTTTGCCAAGCAGGCTTCATTTTGAGAATCTTTTTAGAGAAATGATGGTTGAATATGATGTCATATTCAAAGATGAAAATTTGGGAGAAAACAAGTTTGTTTGTTAGTTCATTTAGAGCTCTCATGTCTTACAGGAAGGTTATGTGCCCTACTGAATGGTTTAGTATTTTCATTTCTGAATAATACTTCATTTTTGTGACTTAATTGAACTCAGCTTAGTTGTAGCGGAATGGATGTCAGTAGAATAGCATAGTGAAAAACATTATTAATTTCATTTTAAAGTGGTGTTTTCAAAGTCAACATGGTTATGCATATATATGCTGTAACATCAGCACACTATTAAGTCTCTACAAGTAAATGCCTCATCGCTTTTTATTGTGTATTATGCCTCATCCACTAGTATATACCAGAGATATCATTGTCTTATTCGAGAATGATCTGTGTAATTATTTTTGACATGGCGTTCCAACTTTACAAAACCAAAACAGAGACTGACACACAAAGTAGGTCATGAAGAAAAATGAGGAACCACTAACAGAGTTGGACATTAGGTGAAAAATTGAGAAATTTTATGACCAAAGTGAGGTGAAAATTGCTAACCGGCTGTGTAACTGATGTGCCAAAGCATGTGAATTATTGATCTTTTCCTCCTCCATTTCATTCACAAAAAGGACATAGTGCAGAAAGAACAGGACATCCTGATTGTTTGTCTAATTTTGCTGAAAAACTGTTTTCATGGAAGACAACTGAATTTACAAATATGAAGGCATACAGGCTTAAATGTAATCTAAATAAGAATTAAATGTAGATGGCAGAGGACATACAGCTGACTGTGGGTTAGCACTACAGGCAGTCTGAGATTCCAGTTGGCACAGCTATTCTTACGTTACTAGTAGTTATGTCAAATAAAAATTTTGAAGAAAAAACAGCCATTTTGCTGAGAGGGGCTGTGGTGGGAGGCTGTGAAAGTGATAGCAGACCAAAACATCACATAGTTACAGGTGTGTTTACCCTTGTTACTCCCTAGCACGATGGGAAGCATGGGAAGGAACACAGTAATGCTTGTTCCGAAGTGTACTGATGCAGACTGTCAGCGTAGACCACTCTGGAGATCCACATCAGTGAGATCTGGCCCTAGGGCGTGACCAGGGAGCTAAAAAGAAGGACAGCATGGACTCTTGGGCTGGGAATATTATCTTTGCAGCAAAAAGCTTGTTTGGATTTGAGCATATAGGTTTGTCAAAGCCATAGAAGAATACTGTGACATAATTGAGAAGTGGTATTTTGGGAACATAGGAGAGGCATTTGATTCAGGATGTAGGTGGAAAAGGACATACATACGGCTGATGCCATAAAGAAAGAATATCCTTGCTATGAAGGCAAAGAAGGAAATTCATGGGTCCTATCAGGGAAGGCCAGATATTAAAGGTTTTAGAAAGATTGAAAAGTGTTTTATGGAAGGGACTTTTGTCAAAGTCTCAAAATTTTGTTTTGGCTGTACCCAGCTTGAATGGATGGCCAGATGTCCATAGAGAGATAACAGAAAGATAGTATGAGTTTAATTTGGATGAGAGGCATGCTACTTCTAAAAGATTAAATAGAATGGGGGATGGCAATGAGCATGTGAGTTGTAAGCTGGCTGTCTCCATGTATGCTCTACAGTGATGAAGTGTTGTGTATGTTTGCTTTTTCACTGTTGTGAGTGACATCTAGTTCATTTTTGATTGATCTGCTTGGAAGCCAGGTGGAGTTTGAGAGACATCTAATAAAAAATGGATTCATCAATACTTGTTGTATACGCTAAGAAGTATTTGCACTGACTAAAAAAAATCCCTTCCTTAATGTGAGGAAGACTAGACAAGACCATTTGAGTAAAACTGTCTCCTTGAGGAGTAGCTGCTATTACAAAAGAAATTCTGAATAACTGCTAATGAGAAAAGACATGAGATAGTTTGTTTTTAAACCTTACGGTATTTTTCCATTTCACTTTGCAATCATCTTCATTCAGAGCTGTTGGGGAATGGTACAGACAGTGAGATGTGGGTCAGTACTCGGTGGCAGTTTGAAGGAAGAACAGAGCAGGTAAGTAGCGATCTGATTAACAAGTAATTTTGTGTTTTCATGTAGATAGCCAGTCCTGGTCAGAATGGGAGAATTGCCTGGTACTGACATTTATTCAGCCCTTTCAAATGAAGTACAAAATATTGCTGGGTTTTTTCCAGACGATGTTAGTGTAAATGTTAGAGAAGGGTTGCTTGTCTATTTTCAGCAAAACTGATTTTCCAGATCTGAGCTCTGTTGGCTCCAGTTATTGGAAGTGCATACCAGGTAACCACAAAAAGCGCAAGAATTCGGTGTTTTATAAGAAATCAGTATTCATTTAACTGCATTTGGTTTCATTTAACTATATTTGAAAACTTTGAAGCTGAGGCTGATAGACCAGTACCAAACTTTGAATCTTGTTCATCTGTATTAAACATATATAAACTATATCTAAACGATTGGGCTTACTTTATTTTTTTAAAAAATTTATTTATTTTCTTTCCCCTCTTACCCCCCACCCAATAATGATGGCAAAATATCCGGTCTTGGCAAGAATGCAAAGATTACTTTGTTCCTTGTTATTGCATGGCTATCCAATTCATTCTCAACATCTAACCAAGTATGATATTCCACTGCAGCAATGCAAAATAGCAGTCTCAGCTGCTTCACTGGTGCTTTTGTGTTCCTTATGTTTAAACGCATTTTTGGTATAGTACCTTAGAAATAACTGGACATAATTTATGCATGTATCCTCATGTGACTGTTCAGAAAGTAACTGAAGTAACTAAGACTATGAACTGCTTTTATAGCCTCCGATTGGTTTACAGAGGTCTGTTTAAAGCAGTGGGCAGTGCCAGCCAGGATACTCTCTGAACTCAGTAATTATGGGGAGGTTGGCTCTCTAAGGGAAATAGTATAAAGACCATGTTGAAGAGACAAGACAAACTGTGAAGAGTCAATATAATATGTCAATTGTACATAAAACCTTGTTCAATTTGTTGTGTCACTGTGCTGTGATATGATGTACAATTTAGTGGGATCACTTGCATCCTAGAGACCAGTCTTGGCATTCGTCATTGCAGGAGTCAGCCAGCTGCAGTCACCTGCAGTGAGAAGGAGGAAAAGATTACTGGCTGTTCTGCTTGTGGGCATTAAGGACATAAATACAGAGACTGACTGACTGAGTGGCAGATGTATTCTGGACCACTGCATTTTATGAACATTGTGTTGTTCCAGTTTTAGTTTTCATCTGTTCCCCATCCTCTGCCTCCTCAACTTTTTTCATATATGTAGATGACAAATGTTGTCCAGAGGGGCTTTGGAAACATATGTCATCTTTGAACTCTGTTGAGTACAACATGGTCATCTGAAGCTGAGTGCATTAAAGCTTTGAGGATACAGTGTTTAAAAAGCATAGGTAGGAAGAGCGCTGAAGAGGCAGCACTAAAATAGAAAATATGATACTTTACTCAAATCAAACATAGTGAAAACTTGAAACAGCAATAATGACAATCATGGGAAAACTGCTGTTCGGAAATGAATAACATCAGCCTGGGTAACCAGGAGCAGAAATTAGAAATTGAAATGTAGAAACTGCATGAGGCTAGGATCAAAAACCCAGCCCCCCCTTTTTTTTAAGTCCTTGGTATATAATTGATGGGATACAGCTGGAGATCATACAGAGCACTGGTGACTGACAAGACCGTTCTTGAGGAAAAAGGTAGACCTGAGGTAGAAATTCCTTGTAATGAGGAAAATAAGAGAGACAGACTGTCAATTCTTGATACAAGTGTTTTTAAAGGCTTCTCTGTGCTCCATCTTCCAGACTTTCAGTGCAGATTGAGGGTTGCGTATTTTGCATTACTTAGCTATTTGTGGATTTTCCCCCCCTCTATTTACACTAATTTATAGGACAGAATTACTAGTCCCATTTTATTGATGTACAGAAAAGGCAGAGAAAGAGAGAGACCAAGGCCAAGATCTTCAAAAGTACCCAAATTCCATCAGGAAAGTTCTTGGTACCTTGCTATTTTTGTGGATCCGTGGCCCAGGGTTCAGCTCATAGCTGATGAAGTGATCTGGGCTGGAATGAGGGATTCGATCTACATCTGCCATTTCAAGGCTGGTACCCTAACCATTAAGACCTCTTTTTGAGTTTTTGTTGGGTTGATCATATAAACTTCCTTTAAAATTCATTTAAAAGTGTTGTAGGTAGTGTGCCATGATTGTAGCCATTTGATTTGACAATTGTTTTCTAAATGTATTTCAGTAACAGGTGTAGCAGAAATTTTTGCCTAAATAATTACTTAAAGAATATGTCCAAACACGAATACAGAAAAAATTCCAAATGGAGAGAATCTGTTTTCCAAAAGCACACTCTGATCTTTTCATGTTCCTAACACTGTCCACCTCAAATTATTATTGTTTTACAAGACAGTGTAATGTTACTGATGATGAAACAGCAATAACCACCTGACATTTCAATAGAGTTGTATAATGTAGCCAGCTTTTTCTACTGTTTTGGGGAGTAAGGAACAGCTTTGCCACACCTTTATTGTCTGTGCAAAACACATTGTTAATCTGTTAGATGAACACCTGAATCTACTTTAAATTCAGCATGGACCCCTTTACAATAATGATGCCTTAATATTTTAAGTTTCCTAGGGCAATTTCTCCTGAAGTGTGATCATTATAGATAATAGTGATAATTATGAAATTTATTACATTTGAAACACTGACTTGTTGAACGTAATGGTTATTAAAATATCCTCTGTAGTGTACGTGAATTGTAAGGATGAGTGACCTAACACTCCTAACAGCTAGTGAGCTCACTTCCTAAATAAGAGATGTAACCATCTGAAAAGGAATTGCAGAATTCTTTGTCCATAAAGTTTGTTTCCTAGAGCAAGACAGCAGAATTACTACAGTTAGTTGTATTGATGCTGTACTACATTCCAGTTAGTCTGCCTTTAATGGGGAGAAAAGGAAGGACTGAGGTAGTGTGATGAGACTTACTGTGCAGCAGACAATATTAACTTCTGAGGCCTTTATCTAATACTTTTTTTTCATTCTCCAGCCCGAAGCCTGCATAGCCATCTGTGGATTGCAGTGTTTCAACTAGGTATCTGAACTGCAAGCCGTCTTCCAAATATTTTAGTGCAGAGCCAAAGATAGGTGCAATTAAATCAAATGCATACTTTTACTTAAAATGCACATTTCTGAAAATTTACAGCACAGACTGTGGTAAGTGTACATACTTTAGTGTGTAACATCTGTAACAAAATAACATATTATACAATGTCTGTATGTCTGCACTGTGCAGCAGATAGTCTTTTGCTTTCAGATGTGTGCGTTTGGCTTATCTAATGTAAGAAAACTCTTCTCAGGATGAATGTGCCACTACTTGCTGTTTGAAAAATACTCACCGAAGGCATGAAGGGTACAGAGAATGTTTTCCCAGCACAAACGAATTTCATTACATAACTTCCTTGGCTTGAAAAATCAAGCAAGCTGTTTGGTTCTATACTGGGATTTTGAACCTGCCAACTCTGACAGCTTCACATAATCATTTAACTGTTGTTTGGTGGTATTACAGCAAACCGCTCTGCTTAGTTTACTTTAATCTTGTCCTCCAGGTGAGACTCAAACAATGCTTCCTCTTCAAAGGTGTATCTGTCAGAAATTAATGTGAAAGTCAGATTGTCTATGCTCCAATGGAACTAGTTAAATATATTTTTTGTTCCAAGTGAGAACTAGGTGGGATTTTGAGATTATGCATACAGAGACCAAAAGGAAAAGAGTATTTCAGGCTCTTCTGTGTAGAGATTTGTGAGGCTTTGTTTTGACAATATAGCAGATAATTATGTTACTGAGAACTACTTAAGAATTTTACAATTGTTTGTGAGTGAATTCAGATATTTTTCTGCTGATTACTCTAAATGTTTTGGTTTGTGTTTTGAAGAACGGAGTTCAAATCAGAGTTTCATTAACATACTGCTTATGTGTGCCACTGGGTGGGTGAAGGAGGGACTTTTTAATGTGGCAAAATTTCCTTTTTTTTTTTTTTTTTTACTTTTATATTTAAAAGGTGCTGTAAACAGCATTTTATTTGCAATTGTGTCGTATACAATAATAAAAATATTCTAGGCAGCCTTCTATAGATTTTGGATAAATGTTTCCTTATTTATATGTATTTTATGACACCCTGACGTGCGATTTATTTTCAGCTCTTTTGAACACTAAAGAAATAAGCATGCTAATCATAAATCTCAGTGTCATTGTTTTAACTTTTCCCATTGTGTAGTTAACATCTTTAAGCTCTTCTCCATAATTATACTTCTAGATCATTTTATAAAACTGTTGGTCAGTATCCCCATCAGCATTGTTTAGTATCTCTGATATGTAAAATAATTGGAGACCAAGCCCTTAGACTTACTATACCATAAACACAGAGAAAAATCCTCATCAGCCAAAAGCTGTTTTTAGGTTGGGGTTTTTTTTTGATTTGTTTTGGTTTGGTTTTTTCCCCCCAGATTTAAACTGACCAGGCTCTTCCCACATGGGTGTGCCTCTAAATCCCTTCCAAATTAAGCACGGAGATGTAAAAACAGTATGTAAATAATAGCAGTTTACATCTTATGCAAAGTGCATCTTTTTTATCCCTTCTTGCTTTTTACTCAGGAGAATCCTTAAGTGTGGCCTTCAAATCTTCTGTGAGAAAGAAGTATGCTTAGATGCACAGCCTGCTTTCTCAGTCACCTGGATTAATTACAGTTTTAACTGTAATCATTTAACAATAGAACAGTGGTTCCTAGTCTTCCTTGAAGATGTCATCTTTGAAGGGAGCCTGATGAGAAGCATATTTTATGCCATCAGTTTGTTCCCCCAGTTCTGAGGAAAAACTGTAAATTGTAATTCAGCCTGCTTTTAGAACTTTTGATCTCTAAACACATGTAGTTGTATAGCTTTTTCCCATGCTCCAAACTGGTCCTTTAAAACCTGTTCCTCACCTATCCAGTGATTATGTTGCCTATCCTATAATTATGTTTTAAAATAAAAATAATTCTCTCATAATGATGATAGGAATGAAAAGAAGACTCATTCCGAGCCATACAGATCAGAACACATAGTTTCTTGTGTATAAAACTCATCCATGAAATTGTTAATTAACTTTAGGAGTATTAGTTTAATCTAACTAATTTCTCATTGCAACTACCATCAAAGGCATGAAATTGGTTGTAGTATTAGTCCAGTGTATTTATACTTGTGTGTATTTATCTATAGGCATACTTACATGGCAACTGAAGGTTTCCACAGCTTGAATTACTGCTGTTTGGTTTTTTCCCTCCTCTAATGTGATATGATCAGATCTGTAATATTGAAGAACAGCAGTGAGAAGGAGAAGCCTTAGAAAATGTTGATGAGCGTGTAACAGAACAGGCAAGATTTCCTTCCTTACCATGTCCACAATGATTTCCCAGGCTGGAAATCATGGAAGTGGAGTTTTGGAAGACTGTTGAACAGTTGCTACTAGTTAAGAATAAAAGCACTCAAGATGCAGAATAGTCTCAAATATTATTCTAAACCCTTCAAATGGTGTAGCATTAGCCACAGTATGCTGGAAGGAGAAGGTGAATGTGCATTATATTATTGCAACTTTTTAACAGAAAGTGCCTAGAGCTGACAAAACAGATTGGTGTTTTTTAATGAAAGTGAATACAGTTAATCTGTGTATACTTTCATTGACAAGGTTCTGCACTTAGGAGTACAGCACAGATGGTATAAGCAATGAATACTTATGCCTGACTGTAATTGATCCTATCAACAATGACATACCTTTAACTGGGTTGTATCACTTTACGTCACATATGGTTAATTAAGTAAGAAGGGCCCAAATACACTAAGGAGATTTTTATGTTTATACTTAGGAAAACAGTCTAGACAGGTGTTAATGTAAATGAAGTTAGTACTTGTCAAAGGTGAAATTCTCCATATGTAGCCCTGCTTCAGTCTCCAAATAAATGTAGTTTGGCTATGTCTACATTAGCAAGTAGCGAGGAGCAATAGGACCTGATCTGCAGAGTGAAACAGTTAGTGCTGAGGATCCCCACTTCCCCACTGTAAGGATCTGGGGGATCAGGAAGGTTGCTTCAGACTGGCTCTGTTCTGGTCCCACTGACTGAATGCCCAGAATTGACTGACTGGAGGGCACTACTAGGTGTGGTCTTGGAGGGCATCACTCAGTTCAGCTTCATTCCTTGTATTTAGTACCTTGCTGTGTATTTTGGGGAGCTACTCTTTTCTTAACCATAAAACAAAGCTTGCCCTTCATTTCTACCATCCTTCAACCTCAATTACAAGAGATTTGCTTCCTTAGATAATCCCTCCTACCATGCTTCCTGATTAGCCATCACAGTCATTGTCTTTCACTGTATGTTGATGTCTGCCCATGGCAGTGGAGTAGAGTATCATGTAGTGGTGTTTGTGTTAAATTATTTTTATGCATGTGCATGTATTTGGATTGGCTCTTAGTTGGGGCATCTGTCTCTTGTAAAAATACTGTTGAAAATGTGCATGCCCTAAATTTTTTCCTTTTATGGGCTTTTATGGGCTGTACTTTCCATTGCGAAGCGTGGGGGAACGGTATGACAAAACAGAACTTGATGTGGTTCCAGTTTTGGCCCTGGAGGTCTCCATAGGTATGAATTCTTTATTGTGGCTCCAATCTCAGTATTCTACCTTACCTTTTACTGTACTTTTGAAAAAGTTCCCGCAATAGCTTTACATTCAAGTCACTGAATGTGTAGTTCTACTTATATATCAGAACACAGTGGCCACCAGTGGATGTTCCAGAATATATAATATCAAAAGCATGATAATTTAGGACACACAAGACTATTGTGTAACTTGGGATCTTGTGTATATAAGACAATATTAAACAATAACTGAATTAAAAAACAAACTCCTCCCATGCTTTAAGAAACTGACATCAAGTCATTATGATAATTAGTCTTGTCATAAAGGTTTTTCCCCAAGATAATTTTTTTTAAAGCTAAACTAATATGTTGAAAAGTAGTTGGATGTTTACTTCTCTTTAATTTAAAAACTAGCTTAATGTCACAGAATATTTGCATATGATTTAGAAATAAAAGAAGTAAGCCTGACAAATGCTGTAGGCACCTAAAGGCACATTTTGGCTCCTGCTTATTGCAGACTGTTTTAGACTTAACTCTTTTCTTTCCATTTGTATTTTTATCCTTAAAATTAATGCAAAATTTCTGTTTTTCTATTTCTCTGTAAATATATCTGGCATTTTGTAAAAGTTTGTTTTATTGTTACTTAGACATAGTAAAAAAATAACAAGCGTAGCAACCTAAAAAAAAAGGGACTGATGTAAATATAGTAACAGCATTAATTTCCAGGTTTAGTGGGATGTTTTGATATATTGTTCAGATATTTTTCAGATAGCTTCTACTCAAATTTCAGTTGGACTACTCACATACTATAAAATATGTACTTAATTATCTTGCTAAATCAGAGCTTAAATTAAAAGGTTTGGGAAGCTTGTTAGTAAGTCCTGGGCTCCAAGTATTTCAAAACAACAACAACAATGTCTTATATTCTGGAAAACACTTTGTTTATGTTGTGTTACTGTAGGGCAATCTTGCTGCGCTTTGTTCCCATTGAAGAAGCAGTGTGTATGTTTCCAGATAACTTAAGCAACGATATCAGCCAGTACCCTCAATATAGTGTAACATTATTTCTGAAGGAAAGGTTTATATATAATCATAAGAGATGGGGGAAAAAAAGGGGGGGGGGAAGAGATAAAATTATTCTGTTATCAGTTTTATTCCCTGGGAAATACTTTTTCCCCCCCTCCTTAAAGATGGCCACTTAATTTACAAATTCTTGTGAGTTATGATCTTTGGTACAAGAAATTAGTTTGTAGATAGACTCAGAGCAACAGAGACACATGGGACAAGTTTCACATTTATATTAAAAGATCACTATTCTGTAAAATATTTTGTTATTCATGAGTAGCAAATTTACTCTCCATGCACATTTTGTCAGATAGGACAAAGAAACTAAGAGAATGTTATCAAATTTGAAACCAAGTATCACTGATGCCAACCATACTACAAGATTTTCTTCACAGTGCTATTGAAGATACAAATGGTGAAATACACTGCAAAGAACATTCTGGAACAAGAGCAGCCAGCAGCTTCTAAGTGAAAAGCTAAGTCTGGGGAGGTCATTAACAACTAGAAGAAAAACAGCTAGCATATTTGTCTATTAAGCATATATTATGATTTATTTGATGCAATTTGATACTTGTGTTTCTTTGGCTCAAGTTAGAAAGAAGGGAAATCTGGGAATTACATCAATTTTTGAAAGAAAAAAAAAAGTTGGATCAAGCAGTCTGGCTAATCTTAAATACTCTTCCGTGTATCTGTTAAAGATGTAGTCAATCTGAAGTTTATAAAACCATGACTTTTGCTTTGTCATATTTTCTGGCTTTGCCCATTCTGTTTCAGTAAAGATAGAAATATCTTCCCAGTATCATATGTATGTGTTAACAAGTAGATAACTGATAGCAAAATAGGGGAAGATTTTTACATATTCTCATAAAATTGCATGTACAGTTCACTTTTATTTATTTTTGTATAAAAAAATCTCCCACCTAATTATTAAGGGATTCACATTGGTCAAAGTGAGAAGATTCTTTAAAGAACAGAAAAAGAAAAGAAACAAGTGAATAGAAACAACATTAAGAAGAAGTAGCTGAAGGATATCTAATATTTGTAGTTATTGCTCATCAGTTCTTCTAGAAAAGAGAGAAACAGCATGTGGAAATCAAACAACTTAGTTAAGTATTAAATATTAACTACTTAGCAAGCCAAGAGAAGGGCAACATAAAGCTTCAAAGCTAAAATAATATTTGCAAGCATCTCATCCTTATTCCACAAACAAATATTTTTAAAAGTATTTTTAATGTCAATTTAAAAAACAAAAAAAAACACCAAACCCAAACCAAAAACCCCAAACACACACAAAAAAATCTGATAAACAGTAACTGGTTAGGTTTAAATAAGATATTCTCAGTCCTTTAACATGGAATTTCATCATTTTTAGGAAAGAAATTTTTGTAAAAATTGACATCTCAATTCTCAGGCTCCTCATTAATAAGCTTCTTCATGATTCCAGCATATCTTCACCCTGAGTCATTGTAACTTGCTTACATTTCCCACCTTGTTGCTGCATATATCATGGCACCTTTTTGCTCTGCCAGTGCGTTCTGCTCCCTGCCTAACTCCCTTCCATTAACAAGAATGCTAGTCCTGTTCAGCAAGAACCTACAATCTCTTCTTTGAAATATGTTTAAACTCACCTATTGTGCAGCCCCCACCAAAATACATAGGCTCATTGCAAATATTGAACTGCTATTTACTGCAATGTTTGACAATTCTTTGAGCTATTATTTCTGAAGTAGTCAGTTTCATAGCTTTGTGATTCACTGGGAATAAAATTAAATTGCACAAGGAAACTGAAGAGCCAAGCCAACAAAACTTTTCTGTTTCTCTGTTTCACCACAAAAATTTGAAATTATTTTATTTAATTATGACCTGGTGACTGTAATCAGCTGTTGAGCCTACTTGACTGTGGTCTACAGCAATGGTCCTCCAGGTTCTTCATTATTAGGCTTTCCAGGAAAACTTCAGTGTGTCTGCCACTGTGCTGAAAGAGTACATCTTCTGAGGAGTAATAAACTCTCAACTCCTGTTTAGAAGACTTAGTTGGGAATCCATCAGTCCTGGTAAGGCTGCTTGTATATTTTCCAAACAGTGAACTTATGAAATTTGGCCTACAGCAATGAAAAAGGAGTTCTGTTAAAGGGAATACTGAGGTAGATGCTCCTTAATAAATAAGCCACCCCTCCTCTGCCAGCTGCTTTCTAGTTTGAGAAGTAGTTGGAGAAAGAGCTGGTTCACGGACTCTAGCAGAAAAAAAGCAGTACATAAATCATGTACAGTTGACTAAATCACTAAGGTTGCAGCCTAAGCACTTTTTTATTTTTGTATGAAGAGAAGTAATTTCTGCTGTAATGCTAGTATTTCAGTCATATGTGAATCTTATTCTTTAAGTTCAATTGAAATAACTTTTTTTCAGACTACCATAGCCATCTCTTTTTAAAGTATCAAAATGAAGACTAATATAATGCAGTACTTAGTATAGGAAAGAACACAGTAATGTTACATTTGGAAACAGAACTTACAGTTGTTTCTTTTTGTCCAGTTCCCTTCCTTCCTCCCTATTCAGCCCCCAGTTCCAGTTATAGTAAACTGTTTATTATTAGGTATAAAATAATTTAGTGTTTATGGCTTAAATATAAATTTGAATGAGATACAACATCAATGAAAGTTGAGAAATTCACACAAATATATTAGGGTTTACATAAAACCTGAAAAAAATTGTATTTTCAAGATACTCTTGGAAGAATGATTGCAGAACCGTTTGGTATTGTTATCTTTGTATTGTTGAATCCTGTTTGATAAAACTTCCGGAGAACTATTTTTTTTTTTAATGTTGTTTCTTTTCATGTAAAGTGGTTTTGATGGAGAAATGGCAGGAAATACTTTTTTTTTCTTCAGTTTTCTAGAAACTCCTAAGACATTTACCTAATTTTAAAACTCAAGTACAGTTGAGCCATTGAGATGGCTCCACATGAATTTTGTGACTCGCAAAACTGAGAAATGTACAACTAGGTTTAGAACTACAACATTGTTTCTGTTTGTGATTCTGCATTTAGTGGACTTTCTGTTTCAGCTTCCATTAGAAACCATATTTGTAGAGGTTTAAGAACTTGATTGAAAAAAATTTGCTTTGTGTGTAAAACTAACATTAAAGGTCTAGTGCTTGGAAGTAAGTTGCCTTTTCTCTCCAAATTTTGAAAAAGAAAACTTCGTGGCATTAATTCTGTATTAGCTCAGGATGTTTAATGTTTCAGCAACTCAAAAAGATATTTATGAACATTGATTTTTTGTTTGTTTTACTCCTTGAAGGACTTCTTCCTCTTTCAATCAGTATGTTGAATAATCATTGGTGGCAGTGGAAGTTCCAGTCGTAAATCAAGAGAATGACAGATTTGAGTCTTAAGGAGCTGCCTAGCTGTTAGAAGACTGGAATAACAGTTGTCTTTGCTTCACTAGATACATGTTTGGTACTGGGAACAAATGTTTTCTAGACAATCAAGGCTAGAATATCATCCTCACAGGGCTGTCTTTGCAGGTGCATTATTGCAATATGTTATTGACCAATGCTCTTGATATGCTAAGCAGTCATTATATATTAGGGATGATCTCTTTTTCAAACCAGTGTAAAAATGTCTGAAGTTGGGTTTAGTCATATTTGGACATATTGGGAGGCAAAGGCAGGTCCTAATTGGTTGCTTGCATACAAGCACAGGGATCTAGCCCTTCTCCTTGTTCAGCTGGAACAGTTAGTCTGGAGTTGCTCTCCAGGCTGAAGTGCAAACAGATGAGTAAGGCAGGAAAGGAAGAGAAAGGCAGCTTTTAAACTTGACCTGTATCCTTCCGTGAACTACTTTCCTTCCTCTCTTAATTTCATTTGGCTGTCCTTGATGACCAAAGAATGTGGATCATCCTACTGGCAGGAAATATGAACTGCTTTTATAGTTATATACTACAGAAATGGTATTATGCTGGTAATACTAGTGTCGTATACTTTTATTAAATCAGTGCCCATGAACTCTTTCTTAGTAAATTCGCATGGAATTCTTTTAGTTTGTTTCTTCCCAGAGAAATTAACCATGAGTTATCTTTGGAGGGTTATATGCTAGAATGAATATCAAATTCATAACAGATGTTAAAAATGTTTCATATATTGATTTTAAAGGAATAACCTTTATAGCAACACTTTTGAAGTTTAAAATTCATGATTGTTATGGGTTTACTTATTGATTTGATTGCTGACCTTCAAAATATCATTAAAAAGAGTTGTATTAAGAGGGTAATATTCTGCAGTAATCAAGGTGTCATTTGGGTTGGCTTTTTACTGTTATTGAGGTTTTTTGTTTAACTTCGCAGTCTAATCTTTTTATACATGACGCTGCCATCAAGTGGCTATTGAGTAAAACCTCTGTGTTATCCATCTTTAATTTAAATGTTAGTCTTGTTTTTAATTAACAGCTTGGTTTGGAAGGAGGAAATATCCTATACTTGCTAACTGACAGAAACAAATGCAGTTTATCACTCTCTGGACCAGATTTGTAGAGGGAGCTGCTCAAAGATGCTTTGAAAGATGCTTTAAAAGTATGGGATTTCAGTGACATCAAATTGTGTTGGCACTGATTTTTACATCAGCTTCAACAGGCATTAGAAACCTCTCTGGTCACCTTGTGAACTATTCTGAGTGTCCACTTGCATTTTCAGGCACCTTAATATGCAGGTACGTGTTCCCTTTCAATGTCCCATTTTAATCCATTTGCCCAGAACTCCACAATATAGATGTAGACTGTAGACTTGGGCAAAGATTTTAAGACACTGAATCCAAGAGGCCAGAACTGACATGGATCTGAAACTTCAAGACATTTTTCCCTCAAATCAAGAAGCTGATGAATAAGTAAAACCATTATCTTTTGACAGCCCAACAATTGTGTCTCTTAAAGTAGACAAAATCTTAAGATTTTCAGTTTTTGGGGAGGTAAAGCCAACACCCCAGTGCCAAATGACCTTTTGCCGTTCCTCACAACCCAAATATTGGCATTCATCGACAATTCTCAGTTCACTTCCAGCAGTATGGGGCTGTTAACCAATTTTAGGCAAATAACGATAAACACCCCCATTCTCCTGAAGATTATTTGCCTTCTTTCACCCTCTAGAAATGATAATAGAAAATCATGTGCACATTTGCATTTGTATTTACTGTGTTTGAATTAAAGCTGCAAACAGCTCTGATTCACTAATAACTGATGAAAGCGTCTCATTATTGAGCTACAAAACCTTCAACAAATTAATGGAAATTGCAAATCACCTTGAAAATTGCAGGCTCTTTAGTCCTGTGTTGAGTGCTGAAAAAACTGCATAAATAGCCTTGTTGCTTAACTCTGTCTTTAGAAAAAATAGCTTTCTTATTACATTTTTTTTAAAGTATGGCTTACTAATTAAGGTATGGCTAAGCAACATCATTTTTTTTGCTGTTTTTGTTTTCGGTACGTGAACATTAAACAGCGTGTTACTATTTTTTGTTCCTTCTCTTTTATGTAATATTTACAATCATAGACTGTCTGCCTCTGATGCTAAGCAAATAGTTTGGGCACTTTTCTCTCATGCCTCAAATTACAGTACAAGATTTAGCATGTGTTGGTTCTTTTCTGTAGTGAGATAATGAATTTTTAAATATATACACCCATGAAGTTTTCCTCCAAAAATATAACTTAATTAGAAGAAAATACCTCACGAAAAGAAAAAAGACCCATACTATGCAATTGTTTGTTAATTTTTTTTTTTTTTACTGTTTCTGCATAACTCTGAATCCAAAATTATTGCATGTCACTTGTCATGAAGAAAGATGTATGGGAGCTGATCTCCAGCTGGTATAAAATTTCATAGCCTCATTGTCATGGAAATCCACTCTAGCAGAGTATCAGATGCGTTTCTCTAAAAGGTAGAGTGATTTCTACAAAGTGCTAGATTCTCTTATATCCCACAATTCCACATTACAGCTCCATCTCTGAGGTAGACCTGATTGATTTAAAGGAACATGTTTCAGGTTAACATAGATTCAAAATAAAAATCAATGGTTTGTAATTTTGTCCATTTTTGCTAATCTTAGAGTCATCATTAAGCTCCTGATGAGTAATTTATTAGTTTTCTTCATTCAATAGATTTTTTTAAAAAAGGCACAGCAGACAATCTTTTTACACGTAAAACTTCATATAACATTTGTGCTAGTGCAGCGTAACTATGGAGGAACAGAATTTGCACTCTGACATTTTTCTACTATATTTGAAGTCACTTTGCTTATAGGGATACTAAAAGCATTTGTGTGCTGATATTATTATTAAGAGAAATTACAAAATGTAATGATATCTATGAATCTCTAGTGACACAACTGCTGCTATTATTTGACAGGTGCCTTTTACTAGAAAAGCTTTTCTATGATTTTCCAAATTGGTTTCTTTCTAGGGCTGAATAGCCTGTGAGATGTCCATCATTAGTTCTGTCCAACAATGGAACTTGAAATAGCAAAGAATTGAAGTTTCTGTTTGTCCTGCACCATGGGTACAGGCTCATGAGCAAGGGGGAAAAAAAGTCCCTTTCATTTTCTCTTCCTCTTTTTTATTCGTCCTAACCAACCACCTTCTGTTTTACTTTTCATACTTTCTTGGTATCATTATTAATGTATCACACACACAATTCTTGCTCGTCATTTTCATTCCACTCCACCACCCCAATTTAGGTCCTTTTACCCATGAGCACTGCACTGATGTTTGATAGCGGTTTGCTATTCTTTCACACCAAATGATGAAAGATTAAGTGTTACTCCTTTTCATTTCAGTTTCTTCATGTACAGACTATGGCGACTCAAATACTCCGCCAAAGAGCTATGAAAACACTAAAATTCTTCTGTCTGAAGCCCAGAAAACAGTTTTATTCCCTTCTGTTTCTTTGTCCTCTCTGCTATGTTCTCTCTGCTGCTCAGTCAGTCGAGCAGTGGATACTTAATGCTTTTAAAACAGTGTTTAACTGAAGAAAATGAATGAGCTTGCTGTCCAGCTCTTTGCATGGACTTGTCACAGTTCTGAAGTACTGTTTGTCAAATAACCTAAGCATATGTAGAAACCACATGCACCTGGAGGTACTATCATTTTCAGCATCAAGTTGAATGCAGGTGAATTCAAACTGATCATAGCCTGCTATCTTCTCTTCTTACTCTGTTTCGTTAGAGAACACATTGTTTGAGAATGTTTTGGCATGCACTGAAGTTCGTTGAACTCATTCCTCAAATATTTGCTCCTTAAATATTGTGATGTTGTAGGGATTATTACATAGCAAGATTCTACATTAAAAATGTACACAGAGTAATAAACAAAAACTATATGCTTGATTGTTCATGATACTTGATTGCTCATGAAACTAAGGTAATAAGCATGGGTTCCCCATCAGTACTTGCATACAGCTCTCTAATGCTAGTGGAAACTATATGTACTAAGCAGATGTGACAGACCATACTCACAACTAGAAAAGGTTTCTGCTTTGCAAGGCCTTCTTGATAAGTGAATTTCAGTTTTCTGGATTTCATGTTGGAACGGTAATTTAAATTCATATAGTGTAAATGTAAACCAACTTGTGATGATGTGACTAACTGAAAATTACTTTTCATAGCTGCTACTTTTTCAGCTGGGATGCAGAAGTTGCCTTAGATTAAACTTGAAACTTCTCCAGTGACAGTAAAGTGCTGTCTAAAATAACTAATAAAATACAGCTGGGAGTGGAATAAAAGCTGGTTTTAGACATAAGGAGGCATTTTATCAAAAAGGTAGTCTCTATGCAGAGGTTAACATTTGTATGAGTAACTGAAAGGCAATGACTAGGATCAATCTAATTTAATCTATGCAAGATACTGTATTTCTGGAACTTTCACTTGACAGTGGCAGTCATGAAAATTTAGGACAGCAAAATAGTATGACAAAACTTTTAAAGTACATTTTCTAACATAGTATTTTTTGTTGTTTTGGTGAAAAAAAAATGTTGCTTTCCTCTACTTTGTGTTCTTGTAAAATCTACTCTCCTATACCGCAGACACCTAGCCAAAACCATGTAATGTTATGATTTTTTACCCAACGTAGTCAAGAGGCTGTAGCTGATGGTCTTTTCACTTGGGCCTTCACAGATGTGCAATAACAGCAGATAATGTCTAAAATTCATTATCTATTGCTCCTTTGTTTAGGTAGCTGTTTGACTGGCAAAGAATAAAGGAACCTAAAAATGATTCTGTGATTCTTTTGTGTCTTGTATTGGGTTTGAAAGGAGAAAACTCTAGACAGCCAGTTTTGCATGAAGAATACAATAACAGTATTGTATATGTTATTTATGTTGCATGTTATGTTTTGTCTATAGGCAGTTTATAGGTGGATTTATAATATGCAGATAAAGGCTTTCATTTCCAAACCTTCTGGTGTAATAGTTTGGAAACCCAGCTATTTTGGTATAGGATGTAGGTCTGAAGAATTACTCCCATACTGCCAGGTTTGGTTTAGGTTGTGTCTAAGTGTATAGCAATGGAAATGGCTGCTGAGCAGGATTTTGAAGTTATCAATGTATGTAAATCCCACCTGCCTCTTGTTTCCTCTTCAGAGCTTTGAATAGAACCCAAGGCACAGATTTTTAGTGTCCTGGTGTAGCTGGTAGGCTCTTCTGCTTCACATTAATAGTCAATACCACCATGATTCCTAAACGAGGCAATTTCAATTGCAAGTCGTTAAAAGGTTGGTAAACAAGTTCTCCTCCAGACAAGAGTAATGCATGCATCTGTGCTGTGTCAGCTGTACTTAAACTGGTGAGACTGAAAAAACAGAAAGTAGTAACTTCTCTCCATTTTGGTTGTGTAGGGTCCTTGTTCTCTAAGAGAGATTTTTGTCTGAAAAGTTTATATTTAAATGTGAAAATATTTAAAGAGTCAACACAGCACTGACTTAAAGGCATATGCATTGGCAGAGTGATTGGTTATTTAAGCTTTGCAGTGAAGCAGGTAGTTTAAAATGCTAGACGTTAGTGCTTAGGACTATCTTTGTGAAGCATGCAGTGAAAACCTGAATCTGATGCCCTGTCTCTCCAATTAACATAAAAAAAGCACTTCAACCAACCATGGATTTTTTCTGGATGTTTAATAAAGACTTGTTTAGTGTTTATTTCTACTGTAGATGAACATTACAAGCAATCAGAAACTGTAGCTCAGTTTACATTAATTTGTGATTAAGTGCTTTCTTTGAGTCTTCCCCCATTGCTGCAAAGGTGGATCTCAAACCATTTGGCAAGAATTAATAGTGTTCATGTTGATACACTATTAATTGCTTAAAAATTAATAGGAATATTATCTGCCTCACTTTTAGAGAAACTAGGATGTAGAGGACCGAAGGTTTGGCTGTGCAGGTCCTTTCACATGCCTTTTGATCTCTGTGAACTTATATTGGCTGAAATCTGGGACAGAGGAGATTAAGTTATACACCCAAGGTTACCCTGCTAGGACCAGGGCCAGAAATAAATGCCAAGAATCCTGATTTCTAGTCACCTTAAACTGCTGTATCACATTCTTTCCTAGACTTGCTAGCATCTCGGTAGTATGTAATACTGTAAATAAAATAAGTTTGCTGTCCATCTCATTTTTAGATTTAGTGCTAAGTATGAAACAGTTGTTAATGTCTGCTTAATGTTAGGAGGGGTGCCTTACCAACAATCGTCTTCCTTATTTTCTTTTTCTTTTTTTTTTTTTCTTTCCTTATCTTCTTTAACCTCTTGTTAAAGGAAATAATAGGAAGTAAATCCGTAGAAGATATTTACCCACAGCGGGAAAACTGGACTAAATCTCCCTTCTTCCATAGTCAGAACTACAAAAGAGATTATGGTGGTGGGACAAGAGAGCTAACCTTGTGTATAAGCTCAGGGAAGGGATCTTATGTACCAAGGTTGAATTTGACTGACAAAATAGTAGGATGATGTTTGAGTCAAGAACTACCTTTTTGTTTGGCAACATAATAGGATCCTCTTCCTTGATGGATTCTCAGCACTAGTCAGTATAATAACATGGTAATTGGTCCCAAAGATGGAATGAGTAAGAATGGATGGTGGTCTTTGGGGGCCCAGTTGTGTTATATCTAATCTAATTATGTTTGATACTGACTTTTTAATACATATGGTAGCTATTTCCTTGGCTTGGAAGTTGGGTGTATATGCAAGCTTGATGTTTGCTTGGTCTCTGTTCTAAAAGCACACAAATTTATTCTTAGGAGAAACCCCAGCTATATCTGTCTCATGTCATGCCGTATTCTAATTCAAAACTAAAACTGATTTGTTCCAGAAGATGTCTTGAAGCATAAATATGTTGTGGCTTGTGGAAATGTGGGAGGTGTGATGGAAAGAGCAAATGTCTATAGACTGTACTTCAAAAAAACACTGCAACTCGCTACAGAAAAGACATAGTAAGTTATTGCTGCCTTGGAGCAACAATCCACAGCAGGCATTCACCCCTTTGCATGGGACAATATAAACATTTTAGTGGATTTATGAGTATAAAGGAGCATCTGGAGATGATGAGATTGTGTAAGACTAATTTTAGAGTCTGAATTAAACTAATTCCATAGCTACAAAAGTGACTGCCATGTTCTATGCTCTTGTTTAAAAGATGTCTATGGACTATGGTAATACTCGATTTTCTCAACCAAATGGAACAGAAAGGTCTAATACACTACTGTTGGTAGCGGTGTGGTGGGCACTGCCTTACTCAGAGAATTATGAAAATCCTTCATGAAAGATGTTTCTGCAATCAAGTTTCTGAGGCAAGTTTCTTCTCAGCTGCTAGCATCTGGGTTCCATTTCACCGTGAATAGGTGACTGTCTCTTGAATTTATTTATGTTTCTCACTTTTTAATAGAAAGTATGCTATTTATTCCTTGTTGTGTGGGGGGAAAGGGGGTTGGTTTGATTGGGTTATTTTTCTTTTCTTTTTCTCCCTTGTGTTTCACCATTGTCTTCCTGCTTAAAATAAGCATCTAACTTGCTCCCCTGAAGTATCTGAAATACGGAAATGCATATTTAGTTCTATGTTTGATTTCTTTTTTTTTGTCTTTCCCCTGGTGATTCCTACTGATGAAAAGCGTTCAGCCTAGCAGTGGTAGTTACTGAAAGTTCAGACAGGAGAAGGCTCAGTAGGTGAACAAATACCCAGCATTGTAGGAGCTCAGAGGCTCCAATGCCAGAGTGGCACGTAAGACTTGCAATGTTATGTCATAGTTTTGGCCATTGTCTTTTCCAGAAGTGGCTGATGCACAAGTGAAAGCTGAAAGTTATTAATCACCTCACAGTGCTAGCTGCACTGTGCTCTGCATGCCTAATTTTCTGGGACCCTCTGGCAATATGCTCTTATGGCTTGGGGATGAAAAGGATAAAATCGTGATTCCTTTGAAATCAATTAGATCTTTACAATTGACTTGAAGTGAGGAATCATTTGGTCATAAAGTAGTGGGCCAAAATTATGGTACTACACATAGAAGAAATGAGGGCAACAAGAAGTCACTCTAATTGAATATTTGAAACTAACAAGCAAAACAAACAGACAAAGAAAGCCTTTGGACGTCCAGTATGCCTTCTACCAGCTCCCATGACCAGTGAAGCCACCTTTCCTATGGATTAATTTCTTGAGGTTAATTGAACTTTGATACTTAAAACAGTGTGTTGGTGTGGTGGAAGTTTTTGCTGTGAAGTAATGAAACAATTAGAAGGTCTTTTTCTTCTACAGACGTTTCCATATTTGCTTATGGGAATGCCAACTAAATTTCTCTCCTTTATTCATTTGACCTATATTTGATGTGGGATGGAGATCTCAAAGCTACAGAGTTTCTCAGGAAAACACCTGAGACCTCTGATCTTAAATGCGATCAATATCGGCCAATGATTTTAAGAGATTTTAGATGGTGTAGATGCACGCAGGATAATCACATACACACTCAGCTCCCTAACCTTGAAATCAAGGTAAAAAGAATGAATGTGTTATTTCTAACAGAGAACCCTTTTAGGAGCAACCAGAGATTTTCTACAACAGGAACTGCAAATATGCTTAGCTGTACTAATGCTTAATTTATAAGATAATAAGAATTCTAAACAGTTTTATAGAAGGAAAGAAATCTGTATTTGTCAGCAAAGCTCTACTAGTTGCCTATTCCAGTGCTTCCCTATGTTTCTTCATGCATTGCCCAAGGCTGACAAAAGTTTTTGTTTAAAAGCGAAACAAATGCCAGATACCACCTCCCTCTCCTTCAGCCACCCTGGAGCAATTATGACAAGAGCAGTTAACTTACAAATCAAAATGATGCTAAGAGGACCCACCCTCACAAACCGAAACAGGAATAAATTTGCAATTAGCTTTCCAAGAAGGAGAAGGTTGCATGAGCTTTCTGCTAATTATACTGTATTTGAATGAAAAGCCTTTGTGTTCCGCTTTTAAGTGTGTAGTCTTGTCTTTTTAATGTCAGTATTTTAAGTGCCTATCCACCATGGTTTATGCGCATCCTCATCTTGTCCTGTCTTGGATAAGTTCCTTGCTGGCTTCACTGAGAACATCGTTCCCTTCCTGTCATTCTCAAATTTTGTTACTAAATTCTTTGTCTGGTGGTCTGGCCATATTACCTTCTTTTCTGCCTCAAGGAGCTGGCAAAGCTTCACTCCAGCCTATATTTCACTTCTTATCTTGTACTTTTGTTCTTTTCCAGCCATGCTATGTTCAGTGTTGTTAATGTCTTTCTAGATCTATCGCTGCAGTATTGCCTTTCTTGTCTGGTGCAACGTGAGGTGTGAATTCACAGGGCACTTGCTCTTCTTGCTGAGGAGTTGTATTTTCTTTAGGGGGCCTGCAAATTCATCTCATGGTAAATGCTCGCTGTGCTCCTTAGAAAAGAGAGGGACTGTAAAAACTGTTGGTTTTGTCTCATCCGTCTGCCATTTTAAGATTTCAGACTTTGCAGGTGTAGGTAACTGCCTTTCTTGTAACTTCCTCCTTAGTGTAAATGTAATTGCAGGTTCTTTCTTGGCATTTCAGACGTAATGCAGGTCTCCCTTTCCATTTCAGTTCTTATGTTAGATAGGAACATTGGGCATTTGTTGTGCTAGCCATTACTCGTTCCATTTGTAATCCTTATTCATTTTATGGTGGATTATTTAAGATCTTTTCCAGGATCTTTTCTTAAACTGTTAATACACTTGAGGACCAGTGAGAGAGGCAGGTAGTTAGCGAGATTTGGGCTTCCACTGGTTTCTGGTAGCAGGCTGTTGAACAGCTCATGGAAATCAGCCGATGCACAGCAGCCTGAGACAGAGGAACAGGCTCAGCTTTCACGGTTTAGATTTTTTTGGTTTTGTTTTATTTTGTTTTCTATTTCTGGTTTGTTGGGGTTTTTTTCGCCATTATCTCTCTTGGGTATACATATTGAGATACCCAGCAGTGCTTACTGAAGGCATTCAGATGTCGGGAGCCAGACTTTCCCCTTGTCCTTTACTCCATATTAAGATAAGTCACACACCTTTAGATTAAATTAAAAGGGTTGGGTTCCCCCTCTGTGGCTTTTGGGTTTAAGAGGAGATTGCTTCTGATTTTTTTTACTGAAGAGGGAAACTCTCATGACATGCAGTTTTTGGGAGCAGCCAGCAGCCCTCCATGGCAGGGTGAGAGGAAACAAAGTTTTGGCTTAAGCAGTGTGGCTGAGTTTAGATGCAAATGCTGCAAAACCGTAGGTGCTGTGTTGGACTGTGCTGCATGCCCGGTACTTCAGAAGCCTCCGTTGGATTTTAACATGTGTCTGTGCTTTGTTTCTGTTGCTGCAACTCTTCTTTGACTTCTTTTAAATTAGAAGACGTGCCAGCCTCCATGCTGTATGCCTATTATTAATAATGCTTATGTATTTTTTCACTCTCGTATACTTTTGTGTGTAAATTGGCTATCGAATTCCACCCTCAGTTTTAACCTGTAATAACTTCATGGCTTACAGTGCAATTTACACTGCTGTAATTTAGATCAGAATCTGGGTGCATATGCAAATGTGTGCATGTATGCACACAGGTAATGCCTGCTTTCTCACATATATACAGGCATATATATGTACACGCACACTTTTGTTTTACAGTTAAAAATGAGTGAGAGGAAGAATCTGCTGATTATTTTTATGCTAAACAATTTTAGAGCAACTAGCAAGGGGAAAATAAATAATTTCATGTTGTAGATGGATTTTGGAGTCATGCATGCACGTGCACATGCGCACCTTTACAACGTATTCTGGTTCTTGTCAGTCCCCAGCAGTAACTTTTCTCCTTTCACCTGACTTGCAATGCTGAATTTTCTGCGTGCCTCAGATCTCATTTTTATTTCACTTTGGGGAAAATGGAGGCAGGGATGTTTGGAAAAAAAAAAAAAGAAAATAACAAAAAGAGGAAGAAAGAATCCCCCAAACCAGCAGCCCCCCCAGCCCCTGCTTCTATACCACCAGTCCAAACGTGGAACACATTTTAGCAGAAGTGCCCCAGCTCTATCGTATGTGCTGTGCAGAGTCATCATGGCCATGGTGCATAGCTGAGAGCCGGAAAGCAAACAGCTGCTGTAGCCTGATTTGAGTTAAAATAGTGTCAGTGTTTAGTCTGGCGCAGTGCTTCAGGAGAGATTGGCAGCTGGGTCAAACAAAGTCATTCCATTGGCTCCCTTCCCAGTAAGCTTCTGCTAGTATTTAGGTACTAGTGCAGCCTAGGCCCCTTTTCTCAGGGATAGCCTAACATCTGACCGCACCCTCTTTGCTTTTTAAAAAATGCCTTTTCACTCTTTAAGATAAATCCACTATTATACAATCTGCCACTAATTGTGTAATAAGACTGTTTTTTCTCTTGAAAGCTGACGCATCCTGCTCTCAACGTGGTGTAGAAAGCAGGCTGTTACAGTGCTGGATTAATAAAAGGGGCCTTTATGGTTTGTGAAAGAATATCTCTGTGCTTAGGCAGGAAACTTTTTGATCCACAGAAAAGCCAGACGACATCTAGGTAAGGCCGGGTATCAAATCTGCTTTTATGGGATAGTGGTGCAGCGAGCGCTGTTAATTGCGATTGCTTAATATTTGCATGCCCATTTTGATAAGCTTTTTAGAAAGTTTAGGAAATAGCTGCTCCCGCGTATTGAGCTCTTTCTCTCCTCCCCCTCCTCACTCCTCCTATGCCTTTAACGCTTGCAAAATCTTGTAATGATCTGCTTAGTTTTCGCCGAAAGACGCGCGGGCGCCTCGCTTCTTTTTGGAGAGGGGTTTCTTGCAGAGGCGCACAGCAGAAAGTTCTGCTGTCGGACCCAAATGCTGTTAAAAGTAGGGTGGCTGGGGAGAATTTACAGGGAAAGCTCTCAACTGTTACTGACTGCCTGTGCAATCATTTAAAAGTAGTTGACAACTGCTTTGAACTAACAAGGGTTTAATTACGGAAAAGTTTAATGTGGCGATGGAAGGAATATTAAGTAAGTTGTCTTTGTCTCATACTTTTTAATTTTAGTTGTTGCTTTAGCCTGTTGGGTCACATTTTTTGTCAGCGCTGAAGGCTGCCATGAATTGGTAATGAGGGCCCCTTTTGCACATGATTTTGGCACTTGGCCAAAATCAACTTCCCAACGGCAAGCTTTCTCTAAAAGAACCTGAAGCATTTTTTCTGTGATTAGGAATCATGTCTGAAAGCTGCCACAACCAGTTGTGTAGGCACGTCAAAATGACTTTATACAGTATATCTGAAGCATTTGGGGGGTGGGGGGGTGCCTGTTTTTTCCTCATGTACCAAATTGTTGCTATTATCATTCTAAATTTCCGGAGCTTACACACCTCCAAAAACCAGGCTACAGGGAGCTAAGGCATAACGAGGATCATTTGTGCCTTTATATTTTTCAACATGCCAAAGCAGCCCTAATTGTCACCTTTAAACAGGATACAGTATTGGGGGTTGCTTAAAACACTTGTGGACATAAAGCAGATGAATCTTTAAACTTTTAAGCTCAGTAAATTATGCTCACTGAACAGTAAGTAATGACATTTTCAAGAAGTTTCTTTGTTTGAATTGTGCGAGTGAAGCTTTTTGATATCCCTATTTTAAAAAATAAATGCCTGGATCCACTGGAGGGAAATTTGCAAGGAAAATCTCGGATGTGCCTTTGGATTTATCCCAAATTTATTTATTTGAAATCTGGGTATGGGTCTGATCTGTGAGACAGGGAGCAGGAGCTGTGTTGCCCTTTGTTGTTAAAAAGGGGGAAAGGGAGTTAGTCTAAACATCAATAAGGAGCTGCGAAAGTTCACGTTTCAAGTGTGCTCAGAGTTTCAAAACTTGGGGAGATCATCAGTGCAATAAATGGGTGATTGTTCCTCACTGATATTATATAAACAAGCCTGGCACTGTAAGTGAATACATTATTATTGTACACTTGAACGTTCTGTGAATTTAATCTGTATTTAACAAAGCAACCCAGCAATTGGAAATTAAGGACCTCCTTTTACACGCTGCGTATACTCTACCCCAGCGTCTCTTCCGTGTGCATTCAATGTAGAGACAAAATGTGTTAGGCAGCATTTTTGTTAGGCATTCTTATTTTACATAACAGCACTTGTGGCTAGAGCTGAGGAGTTGCTCATTTCTTCCTCTGTGTCTTGTTTACTTATAAGCAATACCATACTTCAGCAGCAATATCGATGTGGGACAGCCTTTTCGCACCTTCCCCTGCCCCCCGCCCCCCCAGCCTTGCTCCCTTTTACAGTAGTTCCTGCTGTTAAAATGGGCTTTGCAGGTATTGTCTTTCTTCCGTTAAACAGTACATTTTCTGCAAGGTGTTTGTGTGTGTGTGTATATGTTTCCTTTATTACATAATGCAAGACATAGCTAGATTGGGAAAAAACCTCAAGCTTTATAGGCTCTTCAGTATCTGTACTTTCATACAACTTGCCTGGGAGAGTTTGTTCATTGTTATGTTGCAGGAGACTGAGTTACAATACTCAAAAGTCTCCTACGAGTTTAACTATAACATGCTGTATTTACAATGAGAGAAAGCAGACAAGATTAACATGTTGAAAAAAATAGATGGAGAACAGTAGTAGAATAAAATGGATAGGACTTAATTGCAGATTTCTGGGATTTTTAAAAAGCTTTACAACAGAGAAAAATACATTGCAGCTGAATCCCACTTCAATGTAAAGCATTGCCAGAAAATGACCATACTGGATGCAAAAGTAAATCTGATAGTAGACTTTTCGCAAATCGTTATGGAATTTATTTGCTGGTGCGTGGAAGTAATTCCTCCTGAGTTACTAAATTAGCTACAATTAGTATAAAATATGCATATACACATCTGGTTACTGCAAAACTAACTTTAAAATGTTTTACTGTGATATTCCTAGTTTTACCTAGAAGGTTTTACTGTGAAATAATAAACACGTGCTAGTGCGCTACTTCTAGAGGTTTCATTTCTGTTTTGGTTGGTGAAGGGTTGTGTTATAAATCACAGCATGCTAAGCTCCAAAAACTTTGTGAGCAGTTTCTAAATCCAGAGTCAAATTTTGTCCGATAGAGTGCCTGAAGTGTAAAACCTAATATATGAAGTAATAGAGAGTTTTGCTTAAGAACTTAAAACATTATAAATTTGGCTTTCGATTGCAGACACTCCATTAATGTTTTCCCTCGTCAAGAAATGTATTGTCTGGATGAGCATACAAAGAAGTCATGTTTCCATCACATAAATCAGCATTCTGTATTAATAAGTATTGAGTTTTAAATGCATGGATAGTGTATTCTCTTTTTAAATCCCAAACTGGTAGATCAGTGTTTCTTCTTTATAGTTAGGTTTGATAAATAACTGGTTAGTTACTTCTTCTGAGACTACAAAAGGTGAAGGATATTAAGTATTCTCCGTTATGCCATTTTTATTTTTAACAGCCCTCAGGAATAACGTCTCTAATCTTCCTACTTGGAGGGCTTTATATTTTCTATTTGTTTGCAAACATAGCATGAAAGAGTGCAATTATAAAGCTTAACTTTGTTGTCATTTTGTATCTTAGATTTTACTCCATAGAGCTGTTGAACTCCCAGTTACCCATTTCAGTGCAGTAAAGCAATTTATTCTCCATTCAAAATACAAATTCTTGCTTTGTAGTTGGCATTTTTAATGACCGTTAGACATTAATATTTCATGTTTTAGTAGTGCAGTGTAGGTGGTACGTATTGTTACACATTTGAATGAAAGTTACAAATGTATTTGTAAAATCCTTTCACTTATATATAAAAAAAAAAAACCAAACCCCTAAACATATTGTCGAACACTTTCAGTTTATCAGGAGAGCATGAGGTCTTGTAAAAATAGCTTTATTCCACAATAGATTCTACTGTGTGTTTTAAGACTTTAGAAATTAAATGGGGCTGTTTTGTTTTGTCTTGTGGGGGGTTTTTTAGCAAGCATTTAATTCATATAAACTAAGCACTTTATTTTATATGTTCTGAACTCCAGCAATGAGATAAATAAATTGCTGCATTGGATGGAACATAATTATTGAATTTTGGCAGAACTTCAGTGAACTCTGCCATGAAAGATTAATGTGCACAGTGCGCTCTTAGATTCTAAAGTAACAGAATAAGATAAGGGGAGTGCATAACAGGCTCCAACCTTTGTGGTTTAGAGAAAATAGAAAACGATGGGCAAATGTTAACTTTTGGTATAAACTGCTAATGATAATATTTTGTCATCTGGGTGATAAAAACTACAGGAGGAGACAAGAAAATCCAATTTAACACAAATTCTCTCAATTTCTTTCTTGCTCGGCTTCCCATTTTTCTGTATTAGAATAGCCACGATTGCTCTGTATTCTTACGAAAAGGAGAACGTAGCAGGCAGGCTACTTGCAGTATCCAGTAATGGAATGTGCTAATGAAATCCCTCCATATCAGCATGTCGTATGTGGTTTTTAACTACAATTATGATTTTGGTTTGTGATTATGCTACGGTGATTTCAGAATACAAGTAAAATTGCACTGGCTGGATGAAGGCTACTTATAGTACTGTTTGTTATTACTCCCTCTTCTTTCTCTACCAAACCTTGATGGTTTAAAGCATTTGCTTCAATTGACAAATTGTGGTTATAATAATAAAATCACATTCTTCTTGGATTTTAAATAATTGTTGTGCCCAAATAATGTTTTTAGTTGAGAACAAAGATGCATTGTCCGGCCAGTCAAGCTTCCTGGGCGGGACCAATAGGGCTGCGAAGACTTTTTAGTATTTTCAGTCAGTTAGCTGTAGGAGAGAACAGGCACGACATCAACCCTGCGTTGGGGAAAACGGCTGCGGCTTTGTCGGCGGTACCCTGCTCCCGGGAGTAATCTCCCTGCCTGCTCAGCCTCCCCGACACCCTGTACCTAAGCCCAGGTGTTTTCCCTTTCACAGATGCGTGCAGCCCTGAGCACCAGCCCCTTGCCCTGGAGCTCGTTTCCAGCGGGCCCCGGGGGCGCGGCACGATGGGCAGCCTCTGGTGTGGCTGCAGGCGTACGGTCTGCCTGCTGGCTGGTTATGGGGGTGCGGCTCCAGTGCACCCAAAATGTCTGGAATCAGAGGGAGTTAGGCAGGGAGGAGGCATCCATGGCGTTTTTTTTTTTTCCTCTGTTTGTTTGCTCCTTGCTTCCAGACTGTTAACCTGAGGCTAAGGCCGAGTGCGTTCAGCTCAGTGTTTTAAAATGGCAGGTATCCAGGATCTTGGATATAATTCATGACTTCAAAGACATTTCTGCTCTCCTTCCCAGTCACATCCTTAAGCACATGATGACAGCGTTATGAGTGGGATAGTTAAAGATGTATAAGGGCAAGGAGCTGATCGAGGGCCCGTTGCAATCAGCAGAGAGAATCCCCTGACTTCGTGGATCTTTGGATTCGGCACCCTGTGACCTGGCTGTGCCAGGATGCCAAAAGCTGCATCGTCCCCCTTAGTTCCTGATGGCACTAGCGTGACTGGCATTTCCGTCTTCCTCAAGCAGCTTTGCTGTCTTCATTGGCACTCCTCGAAGAGGAAGGCTTACTGAGTAAAAAAGGCTTGAACATGCCTTCCTTGTGTTGTAAAAAAGCAGACATCCGCGTGCTTATTTTGCCCATTTGCAGTCTTTTCCCTCATCGTTCTCCCCTTCTGAAAATTACTGTTGTGGCTGACCTTGATTATATCAATTCACTTCACTATTTCAAGCAGAGTTCAGAAAGTGCAACTCCCTGTCTTCTAGTGCTTCCCTATTTAAATGCTGCATTAGATATTGTATGTCCAAGATGAAATGAATTTACATTCTGGGTCTATTATTTTGATAATTAGACATAATTTTGTTTTAGGAAGGTTGATTTCAGGATACCTTCATCTTCATACAAAAAAAAAAAGCATATTTTTATCTTTTGTAGAGTACCGTAGAGTGCTTCAGTCTCTGTTTGCCCTGCAAGTGTATGTTGTTGGAAAACCTTTAACAAGTTATATTCAGAATGTGCCTGTATTTTGAAGTAGACCATGATCTTTTTTTTTCTTTTAGGTTTAAGCAATTCACAGAAATGAACATTTTTATTTTTTTTAGCCATCTAAAATTAGTACCACAGATTATAGAACAGGAGAAGGAATATTATACCTTCTTTGCATGGATAATAAATGTATTTGCAATGTGAAATCAGGTTATGCTTTTACAGCAGCGGGGTTATGGACTGTTAACATGTTCAATCTCTTAAATATTATGAATGTTTTTGAAAAAGTTATGTGTACGACCCAGTGAACACCCCCTACATTATTTCAATGCATAATACTTGGGTGAACGTTTAAATGCCTGCCAGGTGTCACATGGGAGGCTCTGAGTTGACAAAAAAGGGTACACTGAAGCAAATCCTGCTGTTCCCTCTCTGCTGACCCTGAGAGTCCTGCCGGCTGCAGAAGCAGCAGCTCTCCTGGGTGGTGTGAGGCAGCGGCACCGGGACGCTTCCACGCCTCGGTGCGGCTGTGCGTGGCGGCGGGGGGAGAGCGGCGGGAGGGCAGGAGCGAAGCCGAGGTACTTGCGACTGTACAGATCAGTTGTTGTTCTGCCTAGTAGAGAGGGAGCGCGGCAGCTGTCTCGGGATCCTGGGCTGAGGTCTGCCTCGAGTCTTTCTCAAAGCGGGACAAGTTTCTTTCAGCTGTAGTCCCAGAGTCCTTGGCAGCATGCGGTGAAGTTACACGGGCAGCGCACTGGCAGAGGGCTCAGTCCCGTGAGGGATCCTCTGTGGCTTCATGAGTTACTGCAAAACTTAAGTCCTGAATTAAAGGCAGAAAATACGAGACAGGTGAATGTAGGTTTTTAGGTGTATAACAGTGTGGAAACTTTTCCTTCAAGCACAGTAACTGATAAGCAGATTAAATTATGCTGAAGTGATGTTTGGGGTTTTTTAGTTAACTGCACATTGTGCGGGTCAGCATAGCAAATTATCCTAAAATATAGTCTGTAAACTGTGCATGTTACATTTTGCCAAGTTACACATGCTGGTGTCCGTTTCTGACGAGTCTGTCCCCGGGCATGCTAGCTCTCCCAAGGGCTGAGCGTTAAAAATGCTCAACCTTTCTCTTCCACTATGATACACAAAATTTTGTGTGTCAACTTTATACTCTTCCAAAATATTGAAAGTGTGTTGTAAAGAAGAAAAGGATTCCACCGACGTCTGAAACATTTCTTTCTTTTTTTTTTTTTTTTTTGTCAGAAATGAGGAACAGTGATGTAAAAAAGCTGTTACATTTGAGTGGGGTAGGGGGGAGTAGGGGAGGAAGGTTAAGTTTAGAAAACCCAACCTAGTCATGTAACTCACAATGTTTGCAACCTATGAAAATATTTATGACAGAATTGAAATACCCTTAGGCTGACAGATCACAGTTGAAATTGCTTTTTGTGATCTCAGAGCATGGCTGAAGGAACAAGTATGTTACTATAATACTCCTGTATTAATAGTAGGAAAGAAACAAATATTGGAAAGGAGTTCCAAATACTTACAAGGTATCTCATCTGGGGGCATACGTTAGTTTGTTAAATTCCAGTTCCCAGACTGGTAATCATGATTGTTAATGTGTATCTTTTATGACTTTCAGAGCAAGAGAAGCCAACTTTAGGAGCATTCATATTGTGGTATCCTCAGCGGTAAGTACCCTAACTGCAATCAAGTTTATTACATTTTTGTAGAGTAGAGGCCTTTTCGAGACCACACTTGCTGCAGCTTAGTCACACAACAGCTTCAAATGTCGTTCTGGAATAATAGGGTAGTAATGTGATATACTCTATAATGAAAATCAGAGTAAAGCACAGGTGGTTGCTAGCATTTGTGTGGTCAGATATAAAAGCTTCACTATGGGTACAAGCTACTGCTTTCCCACTTGAGGAAAGTATAATTAAAAGTGGTTTCCAGATGTGCTGGCACACATCTGCCGTTTTTAAAAGTGAATTTTACAAATACAAATTGAACTGTGTTGCATTCATCATTATAAAGCTGTTGATGGGTTTTCAGGTAGTAAAAAGGTTGGAGGCATCAACACTCCCACTGTAAAACTGAGGTGTCTTTAGACGACAGACAGTAGTGTTTTATGTTCACATTGCGTTCTTAGGATTTTCTGTGAGTAGTTCGTAGCTGACCTGAGGCAAATATGCAAAATCTATCTGGGCAAAAATTAACATTTACTTAATGAAAACATGAGAGGTGATTCCTTGCTAGTGATTTTATTTGCTATCAAATAGATGCAGCGAGTTTGGGCTTTTTTTTTTTTTTGTTTATTTTCAGTGCAGTGAAATAAAAGCTACCCTAAAGCATTAGATTTCTGTTCCTTTATCCTAATTTTCAAGATGTGTAAATGGTCACAAAACAAGAAAAACATAATGTGCTGAAAATCGACCTTTAATTTGTCTCAGAACAGAAAACAGAAGAAACTCTGTACTTATAGGCTTACATAATGATCCTTATTTGAACTATATGGAAAAAAATTAGAGCAAAATTCAGAAAAGGTGTTAGGCTTTAAAATATTGTTGAGAAGAGATTACAGATCTTTTGATTAGCTAAACATAGATTTTTAGGACAAACTGTCCTCATAACCAGTTAATTTCATTAGAACTAGTATTTCCCCTGGAAATGCTATTAAAATAAAATCCCTGTTTCAGAAGAAAGTTTTTGCAGCTCCAGAAGTTTTAGTTACTGCTGCTGCTTGGAACAAGCACAACGGAAGAATGCCTTGCCTGCCATCTTCTTAATGATGTTTCTTCCAGCACTGTGCGAATTACTGATACCTATGTCTTCCAGTTAATTTTGAAAAAAATGAAGGCTGGGACCTATGAGCCTGAGGGTCAGGCTGCTAAATAATAAGAGAAGATTTTTTAAGATGCTATATGTAATATTGCCTGACCGTTGCATATATTTCCTTTTCTTACTTCTGCAGATGTGACTTGTAGCATTCCTTGTCAAGCGAGAGTCTAATCCTTAATATTTCATTTTAGGGAAATACTGTCACTGAGTAACTTAAATGTTTTCTGGATGTTTCCTCTTAGTTGGACTTTTCCGCATAGAAGTTACTTTTTCCATTTAAGTCTCTCTTTCTTGACTAAGCAGAATTGAAACCCTCTTTTGAAGTGTGAAAATATTGGAACACTTTGCAGAAAATTGAGTTAGTCAGAAAAACAGCTGCGCAGATCAAATAATTTTTAATATAAAACGTAAGATGTAGTCCGTACTTAAGTTTTTGGGTTAACTTCTCTGTATGAAGCATTGTAAGTGGTTACAAAGGCATTGACAGATTTAGTGAGGGATTCAACATGCAACCTTGGTAGTAAAGGTAGCAAACTGTCCTATGTGTTCTTCTTTTCTGTAATAACATAATAATGCGGTAAGGTCCTAGTGCTGGTACATGAGAGTGTCTGGCTTGAATATTTTCATGTCTCTGAGACAGAGGGTCCAGCTCAGCGCATGGCATCTGATCTGTGCCTGGGGCATCTTGAGAATACAATGAGACAGATGATAATCAATAATCAGGATATTAATAACTTCAGAGTGAAAATGCTGATTTCAGCAATGTTGGCTGCTAGTACAGCAGACCACTTTTTTTACGTTGTATTGACCGTATACATTATAAATGTTCTATCTTGATATAAAGACTTCAAATTTGTGCTACCAGTAACTCTTTACAAGTATGTATTTACTAACACATGCACCTACATTTAATATTAAATCTCATTTAAATCACTGTTTGCCCAGAAGGTAGGATTTTAGCACCCAACTGTTATAAGTTTTTGTTTTTTTTTCTTCCCCCTGGCAAAATGCCGTTTGACATCAAACCTAGAAATGGCTACAAAAATACATTCAGATGTGAAGATGTGCAAAATGAACACTACCTAGGCACTTAACTCACAGTCTGTTGCAATTAAGACTTGTTTGTGGTCACTCCCCTGAACTGGCTATTCATGTCAGAGACCAGCCCCAGCCAGACCCACAACCTGGCTCGAAATTTTGTACATAACCTTTTTGCATAAAAGGTCAATTTTCATCAAAGCTCAGATGGGTTAGACAAAATAAGTAGCTTACTGATTACTTAAATATCGGGGGGTTTATATCCTTGGTAACTGCAGAATTTTGAGTGCTTGTTGATTAACTGTATTCTTATTAGTTGTAAAATAAAATGCTGTCCTGACTGGGGGAGGTGTCAAAAAGTATTTTGGGGTTGTGCATCGCGGGGCATAAAGAAGGCAGCTTACTGGATGGCAAAGATCTTGCCTTGACCAATAGATGCAGAAGACAACCCACCAGGGACATATCTCCCCACAAGTGCACCTAAGGTCCAGTGTACCTAAAAAAGCTGAGGCAATACTCTTCTGTGGTCTAAACCTCTACCAGACACTGAATAAGATTTTATAAGAGGCCAGTGAGTTGATGACTGAGAGTGGAGAAACTGTTATGTATATATGATACTGTTGCTGCTATTTATTGCCAATTTTGCAAGGACATCCTTTTCTGAACATCTGTATCCTTGGTTTTGGTAGTATTCCAGAGTTCAACAAGTGCAATGCACCCAATTTCATCCAGAAGAAATTTGAAAATCTCTGCTTTTTATTGCATTTTATCTGTATTTAGAACTTTTTTTGCCTTGGGCCTTGAGTTTTTGATTTTAATATTTTTTTCGTATATCAGGATCGTTGCCAGCATTTCTTACGTCTTCCAGATACCTATTCTTCACCTTAAGTTAAAGACTTCTCTCTGTGGCTTTGCAATTTGTTGCTGTAAGAAAATAGTCTATAATGTTAGAAATCATTGAGTAAGGCTTTGGAAAAAGTAAGCCACAGAAAAAGAAGGACTCTCTAATATTAAGAGTGTTTTTAACAAAATAAATCCCTAATGATGAAAAAATTAATAGAGGGTAAAGAAAGATACATTCAAAACATTTCTAAAAAATTATTCTTCAAAAATTTTCATGACATGACTTTACAGAACTTGGAGAAGGATCAGAAATAATTATCCTGTGTGTCAAGATTTTTTTTGAAATTTCAGAACCTTCTCCTCTCTGAAATAGTAAAAAAAGATAAAATATCAATTATTTTATAAATAAAGGTCAGAGGGAAGGTGAATCAGATGAACTTACATATTTAATATCAGTAATTTTGAAGTATTTAATTTTGGTTTGGTTTTCTACATATCTGTTAGTCTTTGGGGGAACAAAAAAAAAACACTAAAAAAAAAAAAGGAGGTACTTTTGAATTTTAAACCAGCACTTTTTCATCTTGAAAATATCTAAATGGAATATTGGAGCAATTTCAGTATACCCTCCCTTTTTTTAAATGGCAAATGAATCGACACATTTCCTTGCAAATAACTTTGCTTTTAATGAACCAACCTTTTCTAAGGGAAAATTCTCTAAAGTATTTCCTGCTAACTGTATCATGTGACAAACATATAATATGTTTTGTACTTCTTTAATCTTTGTGCTTGTGGTTTTGTACAACGTGAAACATTAACAAATTATCAATTTAAGCCATAAGTTTTCCTGTTCCTTCTTAGAGAGAATGAAGTAGATGATAACAGAAATATATGGAAAATCTAGTTCAAAGACACTGGCTGTGGATAAGCCTCATTTACTTATGTAAATAAGACCACTGAAACCACCAAAAGTTGTGTGCTTAGTGATTTACTCAAAGTCAGTATGTGTTACACCATGGTAAATATACCTTATATGAGACCTGCACACAGGTCATAATGCTGCCAGTAAGCTTGAATACAGCCACGCACTAAGTTGCAGCCCTGAGCGTTCATCTCCTTTCGGTTTTGCCCCAGCTCCTGGGAAACCTGTGCAGTACCCACCTGTAGCCAAAGCAGCGTTACCTACTGCAGCGTGACTACCAGCAAGACGGAGTCCTTGGGAAACCAGAGGTGGTCTCCACAGAGGCGCCATATCCTACTGTCCGGCTGCGTGACTCTAGGAACTTGTCTTCTCCCAGCATCAGCCCTCCATTTAACTAGGCTGAAATTCCATGGTATTGTGCTGTTTCCTAATATCATGGTGTTGAAATGCTTCAGCATAGTTTAAGGAAACCTTAAAGACACAGCTCTTCAGAGGGTTGTCATTCAAACTGATGATACCATTGCTTTTTAAATATCTTATGAGGAATATCTGCTCTCAGCCAGAAAGGTGGGCACCGTGCCTTCTATTCTTGTGCAGGGTTGCCAGTTGTGGCACTGAAGATGTATATATCCCCTCCCCACCTGTTTTGCTAAGACCATTTCTATATTCTTTGCTAATCAAATGCTTCAGGATTGAGATTACTTCTGATCAGTGCTGATTCAACTACTAGAGACACTGAAGAACAAATGTGTTCTAAGTATTTATTATTTGAATTTTCTGTGATGCAACTGAGGGAGCTTTTTATTTTGAGCTATCCAGCCTCTGGTAAGAACTGGCTTCCAAGTTCAGATGATTAAAGGGATATTGTATATCTCTGAGAAATGAGCTTTAGCCATTTAGGAACAGGGTATAAGTTTCTCTCTCTGCCAGTAATTCAGTTTAAATGGACGTCTGCACCGTGAGTGCAATTGCTATTGACACCCCCTGCTTAGTTGTGAGTGTGTTGGTAGTTTGGAGTGCAATATCCCCCTTTGGGCACTGTACAGCAAAAAGGAGGGAGAGTACAATGATGGTAATCAGAGGTCTTGAAGATCTGATTTACAAGGAAGGTTTGAATGAAGTGTAGTCATTAGCCAAATGTGTTAGGAAAGACAAGAATAACTGGTGCTGCCTTGTGGAAATGGAAGATGATCCATTGTGTTCTCTTCAGCCTATCTTCCCATTCTCTCCATCATTTCCCCTGTTCAGCTATTACTTCACCCCCACCCACCCCCAGCACACACAGTTTTTTAATGTTTAAGGGAGAGTTTGTGCACACAGCTTCTCATTGTTAAGCCTGTAAAGGGTTGGTCGGAAAAATTTAACTTCTTTCATTATAATAATATTTCCTGCCTGGCCTGATTTGTAAGGCAAGAGCTACTTTAGTGGATGACATTTGGGAAAAGAAGTCTCTTCAGCCTTTATCATGGCTCCTTTTTGCAGTTGTATTTCTTAGTACAGTGCCTCAATACCTGCATTGCTTTCTGAAATGAGGAGAAACAACCCCCCTGGAGCTCTTAGTCCAGGAGCAAATTCTCTGTGCTCTGTTTTTTCTCCATCCATAGGGCAATTATACCATTGCATCTGAAATGTGCCACTGAAGATTCAATGAGAAAGCTCCACTTCAGTATAGCTTAAATAAAAGGGAGTACTTACTAGTGAATTGTGGATAGGTAAAAACAAACAAACAAACAAATAAAACCCACAAACAACCCAAAACCTGAAACCCAAAACCCTAACAAATTATAAGTTATTTCAGCTTCAGGACGGCAGCTTCCTAAACGGCTAAGAAAGTGCCTATGGGAAGATCCTGTACTTATAGAATAGTTGAAAATAAATTGGGGTTTGAACACTGTGATAATTTTGTTTAGATTTTACTTTAGCCACTAAAAGAAACAGACATGTACAATGCTGAGAATGTGTGTCTACTGCCAAATAAACCCTTTTGCACATACAAAAGGTGAGTGCATGCAGTCTGTGTTTTGCCAATGGATTCAGTAACATACGATGAATAAGCTTGGAGAACATGCAAATGACAAACTCTTCATAAAAAATGGTAAACTGCAAAATCTTGTTATGCTAGCTAGAGCTGCAGTAGTCTACCGTATCTTCTTGTAAAAGATGATGGATGTTGGACACTGACAAATGCATCAAATACCATCAAAGTTATGTGGGTGGATAGGTAATTTCTTGTCAAAAGTGTTCAAAGTAATGTTCAGATTCTTACCTTTGATGTGAGCTGGGGATTTTGTAGGGCAGAATGTGTCTCATAACATGGTGAAAAACATTGGTCTGTTTCCTCCTGAGCAACCAGGTATCTTACTCATTAAGTGCTGACTGTTTGCCTCAATGCTCTACAAGGTAAACTTACAGCCCCTGTCTGCCAGGAAGCTCTCACACTGGAAAGCAAACACAGGCAGGAGACAAAATATACTGGGACATCCAAAACAAGACTGTTAGAGCAAATAGAAAACATCAACAAAAATAGATGGAGTAAGGGAGCAGAAGGTGTGTTGGAGATGTTTGTTGTCTTTGAAGAAAATGAAAAAAATTGCAATTTGTGGTGTTCTGCATATGAGTGAAAAAACGAAAAAGAAAACCCAAGCGTGTGGAACACAGGGAAGAAGGTGCTAATGTAAAACAAGAATATAATTAATGATGGAGTAAAAACCTTGTGGTCTAAAAACATAGCAAGGATGTGGGCAAGGTAAGGATTCTACAAAGCAAATTTAGGTGGAAGCAGGTTTCCATAATACATCCCAAAATACTAGGAACTGTGAGGATACTAAGTAAAAGGCGTGCACTCAAATCTTACATATTAAATCATGTTTTCAAAGGCATATGGAGCTCTTTGCAGTTAAAGATGCAGCTAGATAACATTAAAAGATGACCAACTGATCGCCATGGTTCCTGGTCTGTAGTTAGAGTTAAGTTTCGTAAAATTAATCTCTCTGCAAATTTATAGTAGTCCCACAGTATGTCAAGAAGAATCTTGGAAAAAATATTTTCTAGCCAGCTTATTTTTTAGCAGTGTAACCCCCTGAGTGGTGTGGACTTTGAAAATCCACTCTTCTTTTTGTCTTCTCAGGTAGAAAAGTTTCTCTTCCCTTGGGTTTGGTTAAAAAAAACCAACCGATGCACAACAACAACAACAACAACAAAAACAAAGGAAGAAAGAAAAAGAAAAAACCCCAAAACACAAATCTTTGCATGCATTAGAAACAGACCAACTTCTCTTTTTACAGCGTTTATCCCATCCGCTTTTAAGTTGTAGAGGAGACCATAGTTCCCTGTTTACTTTCATAAACTGTTTCATCCCTTGTCAGTCACAGTCTTCCCAAGTTTTTCCAGGGTGTACCCTCAGCTTTTCACTACTGAATTCAACACACTTTTTTACAGGTTTTAGACGATGCATTTGATGTTGTCTGTACCATGATCTTTTCCAGGGTGTGGTTGGTCTGCTGAGGTGCTGAAGAACGTCTATTTGAACACCTCAAAGACGGTAAACAAGGTTGAAATTATGAGAGGGCCAATGTAGGAATTAAGCAGTATCTGGCCTTTCTGCTGCCTTACCATGCTGGGCTTTTCACTCAGAGTATTATTATTCTTCTGAGCACAAAACAACTGATTTTTGTGGTAAACAGTTATTTTTATATTTTTTTAAAAAATTAAGCAAGTGGAGAGAATTGTTATTGCCAAAAATCCCAGAGAGGATCAGTATCAAAGGAATCAGAATGTAGAAATCTGAGCTTGCAGTGGGAATAGCAGGAAACTTCACCAGAGTATCTCTACAGTAGATGTCAGACTTGTGATGAGATTGTGGAAATCAGGGAGCAGAAAAGTAAACAAATAGGGGTCTGTTGTGATCTGCAGTTATGAAAAAGGAAGGAGGAAGGGACACTACAAGGAGGTGGATAATCTGGGTAAGATTTCAAAGTTTTCAGATGATACCCGGATCAAATCTCTGTGGTCTTTGGCATTTTGCCTGCTACAAAAAAAAAGCGCAATATTCCAGCTGAGAAATATATGTTGAAAAAACTGTTTTAAGCTGAAATAATTTGGTAGAATGTGTCCATGAGTAATGAGCCAGTAAGCAGTGAGGAATCTATGACGCAGTCTAGAAAGTGAACTCACAGTTTTACGGCAGCGTGGGAGACTGCCAATGTACAACTGTCAGACCAGAATAACTGACGGGTGAAATAAGAAGTGAGACTGCTGCTTTACTACATCTGTGAGGTGGCATTTCTGGAAAACAACATCAAACAAGATTTTTGGTGCTAATAACCCCAAATAGGCTTTTTTCCCCAAATCTCAATTTGGGAATTTTAAAAATGTTCTGGAGTGAACCATGTGTCATCTCCCAGAACATCTTCCGGCCAGACCGAAGTCGCTTTCTTCCTTATACACAACATGGGTAATGAGGCATGACTGGGAACAGGAAAACCCAGCTTTCAATGGGATATATAGGAAATACTTGAAGAAAGATTTCCAAAACAGAAGGGGAAATGGCCTTTGAGAAGGAGACGCATCAGGGCCCATTATCCTAGAATTACAGTACTAGTTCAGCAGTTTTCTACTTATTTTCCAGTCACGTACACTCATTTCTGTTTTTCTTCTTGATAGCTGTACATACTCAAAGCCTCACAGTTAAGACAAGGAAACGGACCCTGAATTTTTTGCTCTGTTGATTCTGTAACAACTGATCTCTTCTCAGCAGTTTAATGTGATATTGCAAAAGTTAGCAAAATGGACTGTATAAGTTTGTGTGCACTATATCCTGATGAAAAATATACCAGAATAAAGTTCAAAGGATTTATTTCCAACACATTCATTGAGAATAAATTAGGAAAGAATAGTGGTCTTGTTACACAGATGTCTTTTCATTTATTTGGGTCCACTGATGGTGAAACACTTCAGTCTTTACCTCTGAGAACGCCAAAGTGGTGACAAAGTGATTTTCACCACCTTATTAACAGCAAGCAGACAAAAATTCTAACTGAAGTTCAAATGGACTTCGGCCTGAAATGAAGAATTCAATTTTGAAATCAAAGCTTTCCATGTGGGTTTCCCATGCGATTTTTTTTTCTGTTTTCCTCTGTCACTCACTAGTACAACTACTGCACTTTCTTCTTTTACGTTTTTCCTTAGAGCTCTTCCTTCAAAAGGGCAGGGTGCTCAAAATGCTGCAATATGAGCCTGTTGCACTAGAAAGCTGTACAGGTATCACACACAGGTATTCCATTGGCTACCTCTTCATTTTGAAGTCCAGTCAGGAAGTTGCTTTTCTGGATTTTGAGACTCTCCAGTGCTCACTGTAATATCACTTTGGGGCAGCTCAGTTTTGTCCCAGAGTCACTCCTGCTTTCACCTTGCTCAGCCCCTTCCTATTGCTCATTTCCAGCGTTGCTCCTGGCTCTTTCTGCTTGTTGGAAACACACGGTAACCTTTGCATCACGCGTTTGCTGGACACCTGTCTGTTTGTTTACCAGCCCTTGGTCGTTGCTTTTGTAAAGCTAATACTGGTTGCGAGGCGTAGTGTTTAAAAAAAGAAAACAATGAAGAGGTGGCATAATGTCATAAAGTTCTTCTGTTCAATTAAGTTATTCCAAATTTATGTTTATGCAGGTGATTAAATGAGTTCTGCATGTGCTTTTCTTACAGTGCAGTGCTTTAGCTCAGCTGGGTCTGCCTTTACCGACGCAGCACAGTATTTCCTAACAGTTTGCATTAATTTCTTGCTCTTGTAGTTCACTTGTAGCTTCTGAAGAATTTCCTGTGGTTTCTAGGATAGAGGTAGAGTCCGCTTACTGTGCCTTCAGTGGAGGCAGACAGAAGTAGAAATTAATAATCATTCACTGGAATCCTTTGATTTTGTGATATCGTTCTCAGGCATCCATTCTGGGAGAGTTTGGGGGCTATTTCCATCATGTAATATAAAAAGACAGTTCAGAAAAAAAGGCAGCTGGAATTTCCCTCTGGAAAAGCCTCTCTCTCTCCATCCATGGGCATGGAAACATGTTGTCTTAGCTGTGGTAAGTGAAGTACCACAAGTTGAGCAACAGGAAAATCATTGCCCTTTGTTTTAAGCTCTTGTAGTGTGGGTTATTAAGCTTGAGGAAAATTAGAGGAAGATTCTCATAACTAGTCTGAAGCAAACTTCAAAATTCCCACCTCACTCTCTTCTGCAAGGTTTGAAGTAGTGCCCTGTCTTCTTATGCTTTGAGATCTGCAACACTTTTTCATTATGGACAGTGCTATGTGACTCTAAACAATGATCCTTCTCCTGTATTTTAAGCTGGGAAGAACAAGTTCTCTGTCACAGAGACCATATTGCCCTATGATATTTGCTGAAAGTTTGTATGTTGCAAAATTCTCTCTTATGTATCTGGAGATATATTTTAGTCAGTTTTATGCCTCGAGATCAACTCTTAAATCGTTATAGCTTTGATTATAAATTTAAGAAAATGTCAATATGTTATTTGAAAGACAAAGCTAAGTATAGAAGTTGGCTGGTGCCTTTCCACAGAGCAGTGCTCATCATAAGAAGGGTGCAAAAGCTGCCATTTCTGTGGGAGTTTGTTTCAAAACCTAACCTGAGCATAGGAAATAAGAGAATTGAAAAGGAGATTGTACTCAAAGGATTGTCCTTTGCTTTTCGCACAGTACTTAAAGTTCATTCCTGCTTTTTTTGTGCTCATTATGAATACACAAACGGCATCCTGCAAAACCTACTGCGACGCATTATTCTAAATGCCAGTCAGATAATATATGAAGAAATCTATTACATATCAGAGAGTAGGACTGGAGCTGAAAAAGAGACATGGTCTGAAATGCCCTTGTGTAGCTGAAGAATGGCATTTCACAGCAAGTTGGTGTCATCAGAAGCTGTGAGCACAAGTATTTACAATATCTTTAGACAGCATCTCTCTCTAGATATAATGATTCTCTGTTTCTTTGAAACAAGCTGTCGTATTACCTGAAAAGAATTATTTAGTATTTCATTAGTGTGATACAAAAAATTTATTTAAAGAGGCAATTTTTCTTTAGGTCTGCAGGTGGAAGGTGAAGCCAAACAGAACTCTGACAGGTGCAGGTTGGGGTAAATAATGCCTTATAAACTACAATTGCAAAATGATAAAGCAAACCGTATAAAAATGTGGAACTGGCAGGTAAACTATATTGTTGGAAAATTATTGAGCCAGTGAGGTCTAGAAATATGTTGCTTCAGCAACGTTTCCTCAATTTTGTCTCATAAAAGTCAGTGTTTTTGAGTTAGTTTAAAATAATGGATATCCTGAGCTGCTTATATGGACTGTCTGTTGGAAATAAAATCAGCACACATTTTGGGAATTGGATTTTTACATTACAATGTCATGCCCTGTAAGATGACTTTCAAGTTGTGCAGAGCTTATATTCGCAGGTCCAGTAACTGCATGACGGGGCAGTAGATGGAGCTTGGAGCTGTACTAGACTAAGTTTTAATAAATCCTACAGCAATAATGAAAACTGATCTGCTCTTTCATGGCTAAACAGGGTTCTGGGATTTCAGTATGTTGAGAAGTATTGGCTTCACAAGCAGCCATGTGTTTTTAATTCAGCAGTCTTAATTACAGGAAATTTAATGATAATGAATAGTAACAAAGAATAAAATAAAAAGAAAAAAAAGTCAAAATAGAACTTAGTTTCCGTCCAAAGGAAAGAAGCATTTTGGTAATAAATTGGTGCCTTTACATTGGAAAATTCATTTGTTGTACTTAAAGCGTATATGCTAACTGTTAGCAGTTGTCCTTTATTTCATTTTTGCTTTCCTTTTTATTTCTTCTTTGGTTTCCCTTTGATGGCTACAAATATCTATTTAATAATTGGGAAAACATTATGTTAATGCATGATCCTAAACAGGAAGACAGCTGGTGTCTAAAGAGTTTGGTAATAGGATATCAGATTTTGTCACTCCTATAAATCCAGTAATAAACTTAAGCAACATTTTGGCCCTGTTGAACAAGAGTTTTGCCATTGACTTCAGTAGAATCAGAATTTCATTGCTGGGGTGTGATAAGTAAAAGCCTGAGCCAGAGTCTGCGGCAAGCAGAGGAAAGCTGCCTGTTGGTTTGCCTTGGTGGAGGCCTGAAGGCACCTCCTGACAACCGCTCAGCTGCCCATGTTTAGACTGAAATGTTCATAGTCCCTGTGTCTGTATCGTAGATGGATCCAACCTCTGCAGCTCCTACCATACTCAGTAGACTATCTGATGACAGAACAGGCAGAAAGGTACATAGTCTTTTGGTTTGTTTGCTTTTGCTTTCCAGAAGTGCTGGAAAGGCAGTTTGGAGGAGTTCCTGATGCTGTGCCCTCTCTGCTTTAACTTTTAGTAAATAAGACTTCAGTCTCCCAGTTTTGTAAGACGTCAAAGAATGAAATAACCAGGAAACAAATGTTCAGCACTTGGCACCAAATTAAACGTAAGGATGATAAAGTGTAGAATCCTAAGCCTGGAAAGCTGGCCAGTTAAAATACCAAATGATCCAGTTACAAATAAAAGACAAATTCGTATTACTGTTGGGGAACCGTTGAGGTCCTTTGTTCATAGTGATTCATTGAGTGAAGGAGTTTAATGGACAACAGCAACAGCAGCTTACATTAGACATATTTTGTTCAAAATTATTTTTGATCTAGACTATAATCAGTTAACTATAGTGCTCCTCATGTCAAATGTTATAGCTAAATTAATAGCTTTACCTAACTGTTGGTAGATTTATTTATGGGCTGCATATCGCAACAACATACATAGATTTATGATGTTAATAAAAAGATGAACTGCCTAGTGATGCAGCTTGTCCAGTAACCATTATTTTGCATATAGAGTCAATCAAATTTCAAAAATACAAATTTGCAAAAGCCTGCAAATTCCAAGTAATGATTGACAGTGTCATTCTTAATTTTCCGCACCTTTATTAAAAATACCTATTGAATTAATTTTGAAATGGACTGAAACTTCCTTTTAACTTCAGTGTAATTATGCTTTCACTTTAAGAGGTGTTTCTTCATAGCCCTTCTTATGAAAAGTTCGGTAGCAGCAAAGATGATGTTAGAAACTTAAAATATTTATTTACTTTTTACTCTCAATGCAGTAAAACTTCAAAACCTATTTTGTAGCCCACTGCATTGTTTAAAGAACAAACAAAAAACTAAAGGGGTTGCTTTTCACACCTGATGCCTTAGGTTTTAAAGTAATCTCCGTGCTTAATTTCCTTTTGAAATTAAACAAAAAAATGTGCAGTATTTTTAAACCTTGAAGATTTACACTGAATCTCACCCAGTCATTTCTGGTTTCTCTGTACATACTTACGAGTAAAGGTCAGGACACTAAGATAATAAGGATTTCTGCCGTCTTTTCTTTATGTTAGTACATCTTAATTAGTTTCCTCATTTTGTTGTTCTTGGTGTCATGCCCTCAGCTACGTGCTAAAAATTTACTGGAAAGATGGGAAGGCGTGTTTATAAAATAAAGAACTTTAGCCATTTGAATTTCTTATGTTTAAATATAACACATTATGTGCATGATGTGTTTACAGGCCTGATGTGATGCAGTACAGAAGATGGAGCCGTACTCTTCTCAGTGGTGCTCATTGAAAAGCCAAGAGGCAATTGCATTTAAAAATAATTTTTAAAACCCAGCTTTTTACTGTGGGGGTGGTCAACACTGAAACAGGTTGCTCAGAGAGGCTCTGCAGTTTCCATCCTTAGAGCTATTTAAAACCCAACTGGACATGGCCGTGAGCAGCCTGCTCTGGCTGACCCTGCTCTGAGCAGAGTTGACCCAGGCAATCTGCTGAGGTGCCTTCCTGCCTCAGTCTTGTGTGTGAGTCTATAACATGGTCTTGGCCAATGTAAGAACTTCAATAATGTAGGTTACTTTAAACTAATAATCTAACAGATACACAAATTAAACAGATTCTGAATTTGTATTATTTGCACTTCCATGATGTAAAATATGTAGATAATATGTATTTAGGGTAGCATTTGAAACCATTCTTAAACTAGAAGTTGGTGACTCTGTTACTAAATTAAAAATCAAAGGTTTGGGTTATTTTTTAATTGTCATTATAAACCAGTGGTTTCTGAAGGGTAAAATCACAGAAGTTGAAAAAGCAGAAAATTCACAATGTTAATACCATGTTTAAAAACATGTCCTGGAGGCAGACATGAACTAGCTGAAAAATATGGAAATTAGGAGCTCTTAAAATGCTGAGTTGCACAAATCATTCGTAAGATCTCTGGATGCTGGCTTTCCACTCTGTTTTTGTTTTCACTTCTACTAAAAGCGTGTGTTCCCCTTGAAGTTGGCCCAGTCTTTTAGGAACTTTGCTCTGCCCCGATTCTGAAAACTCTACAGTGCATATTTACATGCATCTTAGTTAGCTGAAGACTTCAGTGGGGTTTAGCGTGCAGTATGGTGATGTGGCTAACGTATTTATTTCTTGTACTGTCGTGGTACTCACGGGCTGAGCCCAGAGCCCCTCACTGTGCTAGGGGCTATGCAGTACACAGCTGGAGATGGTGCCTGCCTGGGGAGCCTCTTCCCAAACAGAGTGAACTGCGCAATAGTCCCCGCCTATGATATTTGTACCCTCCACCTTCCCCCAGCTTTCTAAGGGGTATCTTGGGGGATATCTTTCCTTGTTTTAATTATGATTTTGTAGGGAAACAGATCTTGAAAGTAAAAGGGACACAGAAGAGAGGAGAACAAATTGAGGAAGTGGTGGTATGGCAACATGGAATATCAGAATGAGCAGGTGGAGAAGTGTGGCTGATGTCTAAAATTTGCATGCCAAAAACTGTTTTAAAAAAGATTAATAGTTGTTACCTGCTTGCAGTAGTTGATAATGCAAAAGTACAGCTTCTTTCTTTTTTTTTTTTTCTTTTTTTGTAATTTGTGGGCAGTGTATGCCAAGAGTTGTGTGAAGAGATCTGGCTTCTAATATGGTGCCCTTTTGGCTGCATCATTACCTAATGTCCTCTTCAGTAAACAAAGAAAAAACAAATTTATAAGCAGGTTTTTTACCTTTAAATTAGCATTGCATTTTTAGTATTTGTTTGTTTACCTTTAGAAAAAATTATTTTTTTTTCCCTGAATGATAGTTTAAAGCAATAAACTGAAACTTTGACTAACATGCATTGACGTGCTTTAATATATTCAGAGTGATCAAAATACAGTACAGAAATCACATATGCTGCTCTGCTGCAACTTTCAAGGTTCAATCCATCATTCTGGAACCCAGGGGGCTGAGATTTGACATCCTGCCTAGAAACCATACTTCAGATTGGCTGGAACTGTGCCATCTAATGTTCAGGTTAAAAGAGCAGCTGTAATTTGTCTGGCTAGCACTTTAACTATGCACAGCAAATCATAAAACCCATTTTCAGTAATAAACTTGAAGATAAAATAGGTACATTTGCTTCATTTCCTGATCCATAGAAGATTTTCATCATTTTGATACAATACCACTTGGAGTTTGATCTTATAATGATGTAGACTTCTGTAACAATCTTTCTCAGATTAGCAGTTTTATTTAGCATATATATACTATGTAGGAGATTTCTTTTTGGCATTTAGTGGAAGTCTTTTTCTATTGTTCTTTGAAACTGAAAATATGAGAATAATTTCATAGTAGGAGTTAAGTTTATATGTGATTGCCACAATAAATAAAACCTGATTGTAGTCTTTTTCAATTGTAAATACCAGATGTGAAAATATCCTGTTCTTTTTTTCCCCCTTTTATGTCTTAGTGTAGCTTGCTTGCAAGGGAGTAGCAAATGCAAATATTACCAACAACTGAGTGAAGAGGTTTTAAGAAGATGTATAAAAATACGATTTTTATTTATGGTTTTGGATTGTGATGACTTTAGTTTTCAATCTTTTCTGTGCACCATTGCTTGCAAGTGTGACTTTGCCTGAGCAGCAAGATCCTTGGGAGGGTAAAATTTCTGCATAACTTAGTAGCCCAAGGGAGCTCCTAGGATGGACTTTCCTTAAGGGGATGTGCCATCAAGTCCAGCTGTGAGGAGCCTGATCAGAGGCAGCCACACTCACCCGTATGTGGAGGCTGTAGGCTTCATTTTAACTCCTTTTATATGTTGTACAATTTGGGTTTCAGCGTTGGGTTTATTCTGATACAAGTCTGCAGAAGTTTTGTGTGAAATCAGGCCTGTACACTGTCAGAAACAACTTAAAATATCATTCTAGTCCAGTAGACACCTAATGGCTTGACCATTAAATAGACTCGCCAGCCCCACTGAGTCCTTCAGTGCATTTACTTCATTAGCCTTCTGCCAAGTGCCAGATCTCTGTTTTTTCTTTTTCACAGAGCCATTTCTCTATCTGTGTTTCTACTAGGACCTCTCTCTTTCAGCTCCACAGGCCTCTCCCTTTTTTTGGTATGTTTTCAACTCCTGAAGTTTGCTAAGCCAAAAGGAAAACCCCATGTTACCCATTCCTAACCCCCATCCCCCATTTTGAGTTCAGGAGTTACATTTGCAATATACATCTGGTGCCCCTGTGTGCTGCCACAATCTGTGCCCCTCTGTGTATCACCACGGTAGCTAGCACAAGGTGCTTTTTCTTACCCTTTCCTCAATACCATGGGGCGCTTTGCCACTGTTGGCAACACAGGTTGTCTGTGTTCTTATATTGTTGTAGCTCAGCCTACACTACTGAAAATATATTCTTTCAAGGTATTTCTTTCCTTCAAATGATTTAGCCCTTTGAAAATGCCCCTGGATTAAGAATTTATGGGAGTATCATATAATCATATTAGACATGTACTTTACTGGGGCAGCCCAGCTAGGGAAAATGAAATGTGTTTCTGTATATTCCATCTTCCCCTACTGTAGCTGAGCGAGAGCAGGCTGCAGGATAGCATTGTGCATCTTGGTGGCCACACAAGCACTTTGTATTCACTGGAGACTTGGAGGTACGACAGCTGCATATAAATATGCATAGTTGGAGAGATTCATGATTGTGCCTCATACTAGGGCTGATTGGCTGTAGTGCTGCCACTGCAAATCAATGAGCGTTTTCCTCATCTATCAGCTGCTTGCTTGCTTGAAAGCAGACAAAGTGGTTAAAACACCAACAGCCCACAGAGGGCTCCTGAGTGAGTGAGACTTGTTTGCTACAGCACTCAAAACATTTCCCTGAATCTACAGTAGCTCTCAGTAGATGAATTTAGCACTCAGCAGATTAATTTAGCTCCCAGTGTGCTGGATTTAGAAAGAAAAACTAATATAGATGAATACATTCTGTTCAGCCAGCATATTTTGTTTTGCAACAATACACATGTCTTATTTGAACTGCAATCTGGTTGGAAAGCATTTTGCGAATGGTGCATTGGTCATAAAAATGAGTCATGCTTGCTCATTTTTTAAAAAGCTCTCGTCTAGTGCAGATTAAGGAAAAAGGTATTGAGCAATTCACTGGATAAAGCATTGGAATTTTAGCCATCTCTGATGAGCTTTGGGCAGTTTTTTAAGGTAGACTTTGACATTGCGTTGCAAAAAAAGTAGCAGCTGCTTTTCACCTTGTAACCCGCATAGCCTACTAGGTGGTGTGTGCCACCCTGCTCATGGTTACTTTGCTCATTTGCCTCATAGGCAGGATTTAGGCACAGTTTCCTTGGAAGGATTTGCAGGCTGGAAGCTGAGGTATGTCTAACAGCAGGTGGGAAGAGCTCTTGACGAGTTAAAATTCAGGATACAAAATCCATTGTTTTGTGACTTTGGTATAAGCTTTACCTTTCTTCCTTAACCTGGAAAATGTTGCAAGGGAAGAGGGACCAGATTGCTTATGCATGGTGGCAGAGTGACTAGCTTGCTTATGAAAACAGTAATGCTTTTTATTTCAGGAGATGGGAAACTGAATAAAAAGATAAAATATAACATAAAGATATCAAACTCTAGGAGCTGAGGAGATCATTTGACTGGCTTTATTTAGACCTAAAATGGTCAAGGAAATGAAAAGAAAAATGCTGTGAAATGGCAAACTGGCTTTCTGAAGTAGTATCCTCAGCAAATGAGTCTCTCATATGAAAGACTAACTCCCAACACATCTTCCAGAGCACTTCTTGATAAAGTATTTCCAATACCAGCAGCAGGATGATTGTTATAAAACATTCTTTCAGTCTCTCAACAATTTTTTTTTTAAACATTAAAGAATAGGTTGAAGAGGAAATAGCTCCTTTCAATTGAGTCGGTGCTGTGCAGTGCAGATCTAATTTACTCAGGAAGAGCTCAGCTGCTACAGTGATGGGTGCTTTATTGTAGCGATTCCCAATCCTATTTAATCAAAGGACTACTGAACCTTTTGGAGAACATAAACAAGCTGAAGACCTTCGTCTTCCATAATAGTGCAGTGGTTTTTATTTACCAATAGATAAAAGTGAAGCAAAACTTTGGATGTTCTTTTATGAGGTTTGTTTCTCCACTTGTTTGTGTACTGGCTTGCATGTGCAGGGATGTGTGTATGTTGTCTTCTTTCTCAGTTTTTAAATCCTACAATATATTTTGAGATTATCTTGTAATATCTTATAGGCTACCAGCAGCTTTTAGTCGGTAGATCAAGAAGCACTGCTATGAAGACCATGGAAGGCTGGAGGCCTGGTTCGCATGCTGGCTTGGAGTCTTGCACATGAATCCTTAAAGTGGTCTGCGCACAGTTGCCCTCTTCCTTTTAGATGGCAAATGTTAGTTTTAGTAAGAGAGTGTGAAGTGGAAATCTCTCAGGCATCATGTGGGATTTTACCCATTCTCCTGTGTGGAGGATAAGGCAAAACGGTGCGGCTGGAAGGGCACTGCGGGGAGGCAGTGGTGACTCACCATCCCTTCTGGCTCCTCTTTTCCAGAAGGAGTGGGAATTTGTAATGTGTAAATCCTCCTGCGCAAAGAGGAATGTGAATCACCACTGTCCCACATGGACTCGGCGGGGCTGGCCAGGCCATGGAGGCAATGAAGCCACCGCTGTGATTATTCGCTGCCGGCATATTCAGAAGAGCAGTAGTATGTGGTGCATATGTATCTATGAGTACAAATTATACATGCCAGGGCCCTGAGCACATCCCTTCCCCTCCTCCACTTCATGTTTGGCTGCCTTGGCTTGGGGCACAGGTGCCCAGTCTTAAAGAGACCTGTGAAAAACTTCAGTGGGGCTCATCCTCCTCTTCAAAGCTGGATTTAAGCCCTGGCCCCGACACACCACACCCCTGCCCAGTCCTGGGCCCCGCTGAGCCAGGCACCGGCCTGACCCCAACCCTGGCCCACCCCACCTTGGGGGCTGCCTTCCCAGCCAGGCCCAGGGCCTGCGGCGGTGACTGGGGATGGCTGGGCTGTTGCCAACCCTGGTTGCTGTCCCCAGCCTGTCCCAGCTCATGGGAAGGGGCTGGTGGGAGAGGAGAGGTACCACACCACCCTGGCAGCCCCATGGCCCTGGCCTTGCCCCTGCAGTCTTACATCTCCAGTGGAGCAGGGACAGAGATGAAGACAGTTCTTTGTTGCAGCCCTGAGCGACATTTACTCCATACTGGAAGCAAGGCAAGGTTTCTGCTAACTGAGATCCAGCTTTTTATTGGTGCTAGTTTTGAGTCAGCCAATCTCTTCCTTGGCTATGTTAAGATGGATTTGTCGGTAGATAAGAGTCTGGGAAACCTAATGCTAACTCACAAAGAAGCAAGCTCTGCTGCTAGAAGGTCTTTGTGGATGTTGCAAGGTTGAGCACCCTAAGAGCTTTAGCATCCACAAAGATGTCGGGTCATAGGGTTTTTTGGTAGTCAAGCTTTACTTTTGGTAGCCTGAGCTTTTGACGTTGTAGAAGGAAATCCATCTTCAGTGTTTTCTCCACTGCTGTTGGAGGATACCATAGCATCCTCCTGCTGCTGCTGCGAATCCTTACCTTCCACAGCCTGCCTCATGCATCTCCTCCTCCTCCTTTCAAGGTTTTCTTGCGTTCTTGGCAACAGCTACAGAGGAAATGAAAGGCTTTATTTCCAGACTCGCTTCAGATGTCACAAATATGGAGGCCAGTTTCTGAAAATCCAGTTCTAAAAACTTCAGTGTTTATTGTTGTCTATGCTTTCCTGCCAAGATCTTCTCCCTGCTGTGGCAAAATACTGCCATCTGTAAGATATATCAAGCTAAATGTTAGCATGTTGGTACTTGTGAATGCCATACGCTCATTCACGGCCTTGTTATGGTTGAAGATTGTGCCAAACTTCATGGCATGCAGGGCCTTGTTTTGAATGTCTTTTTCTTTTTCCTTTTAATTTGGTCTGGCCCACTTTAAAAATTCCAGCTTGGGACACATCCATAAGTTGGGCTAATTTCATGTAGATGTTCTCTTATACATAAATGGATGTTGATACTTTAATATGTGAATGGAAAAAAGGGATAATATATACTGGTAGAATTGACTTGCCTGTGCATTGTAACATTATAGCATGTCCACAGCAGTGTAGCAGGAGTGCTCCTATAACTTCTCATGTAGAATATTTGCTGTTATAAGATTTACAGAAGTTAATTGATCTCAAATATTTCTTTTACTTGATCATTACGGTAATATTTATATCTTTATATAAAAATAGTTTCATGATTGTATTAAATGAGTTAGGAACACAATGGGCTATTTCTTTCCAGGAGCACAATTGGCCATTTCTTCCCATTCCTGTGACTTAAATTTAGGCTGCTATTCTCAACAGTCATGACATTGGTTAGTAGTTTGTAAATAGTAAAGTGAACTAGGTAACAGATGTTCAGATTTCTACCTGTGCACAAACTATACTTCATCATAGGGACAGGACCAAACAAGCAATATAAGTGCAGTCTAAGCTGTTTAAATTGACTTTGCATTGTCAGGTGTTCTTTCCATCTTCCCTTGAGAAACTTAAAGACTATAAACAACAGACTTAGGTTGACTTGATCAATTAATGGGCTGTGGAAAGTTTGAAGCAGATAGCCTGCCTGATAAATATGCTGCTATTTAGAAAGAATATTTGGATTGTTTTGAAATTCCCAGAAACATGGATCTAGAGGTTGTACAGTTTTAGTCCTAGGAAGCAGTAATCTTCTTTAATGAGGGACAAAAACATTTTAGCTCCCAAAGTTCTACCTGTCCACTGGAAGTAATTTTTATTTATGATTTTTTATCTGCATTAGGCACATGTTTTACAGCAATGTTCCTCTTCATGACCTTTTCCTCTTCTTTCATGTGTCCCTGCCCCCCATTTCAGCAGACTTACCTGTCTGATACAGACAATAACTTGTAATAACTTTGTCTCTGAGGAGTTGTACGGGCAAAGTCATAGTGGCTACCTCTGACTGCTATCTCTGTGTAAGCAGCGTTTCTTCATGATATAGTAGAGCCGTCTCTTCAAAATAGGTAACAGACTCTAGAATAGTTTGCTGGGGAAAATCTCAGTCTTCAGTAAAGTCTTAAGGTTGAAGAAGTGGATATCATTGTCTTGAATAGAACAAAGCTTAGAAATTATTTTTTTTTTCTCTGTATTTGATGAAAGCTTTGGCAAAGGATGTTGAGCACTATGGGGCTTGAATGATTACATCAGCTGCCCGGAGGAAGTCCAAAGGTACAAGATGAGAATGTCTGAAGGAACATGCTGGAGGAAGCTTTCTGAAAAGAAACAAACATTTCTAGATACTCTAAAGTGTTGGTATACCGTATACCATGGATTCGTTTTGGCCTAAGTCCACTGCAGGATCTGTAGTTCATTTAATGTAACTCTGCTAGCATAATGCAAATGTGTGCTGGGTTTTTATAAACATATAAACAAATAAAGACAGGCCAACATCCTCCACATTTCCAAATAAAAATCTGAGTTCAGAGAGATGAGTAGAGTGCAAATATTTTAGTAAGTAAAAATTAATGGAAAGATAGATGATAGAAAACGAATAATCCTTTTTCACATAAAAATAAACCACAGAGCTATAACCAGTACAGAAGACATTCAGAATTAGATGAAAAAAGATGGTACTGGAAATAGCAAAGATTTTGAAGTTGCTTTGGAATTCTGTACAGAAACCACACATAATGCATCCCTTTCTTCTCCTTCTTCTGTTGTTTTTTTCTTTAACTGCATCTGGTAATAGCTATAGGGACATCAATTATTATTGTATCGAAGACTAAAATTAGAAGTGCTGCACACAGCAGAATACAAATGGCTAAACAGTTTCTGGCTAAAGGTGTATAGGGGAAGGAAAAGACACCCCATTTCTTTGCCTGGAACGCAGCCAAAATAACTCATCTCTGTGTAGATCACTCCAAGGGCAGCAGGGGAAAAAACCTACATACATAAGATTTGCTGAACCCTTATCATTTAGGAAGTAGGAGGACTGGCCTGTAGATTAGCATTCTAGTCTGGGTTATCAGAGGCTTAGCTTTGGTTCCTGAGTTATCACAGATGTCCTGCAGTTAAGTAGCATAAGTAGTTTTCCTATGCCTCAGTTCACCATCAGGTAAAAATAGGGGTCTCTTGCAGGGCTGTTGTGGGATAAATACCTAAAGCTTGTTAAGTGCTCGGATTATTCACTAACGAAGCTTGTCTAAGTACCTCAAAGCACAGTTTAGTCTGGAATGTGTATGTGCTGTCTCCATGCGCCAAGGGCTTTCTTAATAACCGGCTCCACTTGGCTTAGAAGACAGCAGAACCAATGCACCTAAGAGGACCAAAAGATCAGCGGTGTACTGAAATGCGCTTGTGTCGGAAACAAGAGATGCTTCTTGGCGGAAGACAGTTCTTTGTGCTGTGGCTGGACATGACCTAAGTAGAAAACAATCAAGATGCTTGGTCCAAGGAGATGCCAGGGAGCAAGTAAAAGCTGCCTTGTTAAATTCTCCATTGAGAGAGGAGGTAGTGGAGGAGCAACACAAGCAAATACTTTAGAAGAGGGAATATTTCTAGAATTGACACTTCTTCATGGAGGTCAGATATACAGGGACAGGAGCAAAAAATGAAAGAAAAATGAGGCATAGAAAATAATAACAGAAGGATTTTTTTTCTCGGTAGATTATATAGCTCCAGACATAACTGGGGAGTTGGAGAGGGAGAATATGTTGGAGAACAGAAGTGAGAAAGAGTGCCAGTAGCAACTACTGGAACAGAGATGTCAATTTATTGTATTTGACTAATGAAAGACTAGTGTCGTGGTTGAAGTTGTGCAGACAGGGAGATCACAGAAGAATAAAAAATCAGAAGATTTATAGTTTGCAGCTAAGAAAAACATTTTATGTGGGAAAGTTTCTGTATTAGAATAATCAGAGGAATAATAATTATTGAAATGCTTCTCTCCAGCTGAAAAACCTCTGAAAGTAATCTGTCTGTGTTACCAGAGAAAAGAAGGGTGCTATAGAGATAACATAGCTTTTTCAAGGTTAAAGGCAGAGGTCATGGTGGTGCTGTAAATTCCACTAGCTTCAGTTGTCTGCATCTGGCCCCAGGAGGAGACCTCAGGCTGGCTGCGTGCAGTGAGCCAGGCTCGCACATGGGCGATGAAACCACGGCTTTTTTCTTAGTCGTGATAGTGAAAAGTGCACTGTAGGTAAGTGTTTGGCTGTGTAGGCAACAGGTTCCTGATGTAAAAATAGTTATGGGTGGGAGATGTGGCTTGTGTGGAAAAATACTTAGGGATGAGATAGTCAACAGAAGGTAAAGCAGTGGGAATACTGAAGCTGTACTTGGGAAGGATGAACTGGAATTTATCTAGGAACAGATACCAACGTTTTAAGGTAGACAATGTTCTCTAGGATGAGGTGTAAGCATAAAGAGTTTCATACTGAATTTGGAAGATGAAATATTCATAGACGACTGTCCTTAAGAATCCCAGGGATTGGAGTTTTTACTTTGTTTTGTGCTTTTATTTTCTTGACTTTGCTAAAACCATGCAGCTTCATAGGGAAAAAACAAAGAACAAAGCGACATGTCATCTCATCTCACCTCCCATACAGCCCTATATTTGGATAGGTCTGTTAGCTGAGGTTTTGGTTTGGTTTCTTTGAGGGGGAAAGCAGCAAACAGAATATAATTTTCTCCTGTTTAGTCACACTAGTTAAAAAAAATGAGCAATTTGGTGTTTAGCTGTCAGGTCTATGTACTTTTCCTGTGCAAACCTTGTTTAATAAGAATTTAAGTAAATACAAATGAAGTATTGAAAGCATAAAGCATCTGGAACATTTTAAAGATGCACTGAAATATAATGGGATTAATTTATATTGTGCTAATTATGCCTATTATGAGTTAAAACGGATTGCACTTTGCAGCCATTGTTACGTAACTTGTGGCTTTGCAGTTCTTTGAAATGCAGTTTTCCATTCATGTGGTATATTAAAAAATGTTACAAGGCAAATTACAAAGCTAAACTGAAATAGTGCCAAAAATCTTAAACAAGTTATTCTACTAGAGAAATAACTAGTATGCTTACTGTTTTGTTGTTTTGTTTTGGTTTTTTTTTAATCAAAAATAAATGGTATTGTAATGAGCCAGGGCTGAGCAGGATGTGGTTTTTTCCTGTTTTATGATTTAATGGAGTTGCTTTGCACCTATAGTGAGGTATCTAAGATCAGTTTGTGACCTATTACTCCTGTGTAGTATTTCGTATTCAACACTGCGTTCAGCTTTATGCTGCATGGTTTGTAAATGTAGCAGATTGCTGAGTTTGAATGCCCTAGCATATAAGACAGCTTATAACAGGGATGAGTGTCATGGTAAGTTTTTTACAAACAACAGCATTCACAGTCACTCGGCAAAACAGAAGGTGATGCACCATGTTGTACTTGTCCCTAAGTGTGCGTCTGGAAGAGGTACGTGGGATGTCTTTGCCTATTGTGAGCCTTTAGATGTGGATGTGGGGTTTTGTCTCCACAGGGAGACACTTTGGACCCTGGCAGCAAAGTGGCAGGGAGCAATAGGAAAGCAGAAACCTGCTGGCTGCCTATTGAAAGGGAGTAAAGAGGCTTCTTGCGTGACTCCCAGGATAGTCGCCCTGCTGTAGATCTACTCCAGGTGCCCCACAAAGTAGTTGTCATGGGGAGCGAGCTGCAGGGGACAGTGGCTGTGTAGGAGTTGTGGATGTGCCTTCTGATCCTCCTCCAGATGCAGTGGAGGTTTTACTTCTCTCTTTTTTCTGCTATATTGGGCTAATGGTGCAATCCACCCCCTAGTAAATATATAAAAACTAATCCTGTTTTAAGTACTTTAGGTGAAAAAAAGACCAAAGAGACTTTATACTTTTTTTTAGCAGTGAGTGAAACTATTACTAATAAAATTAAAATAGTTATGTAAGCTTTTTTTGATAAATTGGTCATTGCATGTGTATTGTAGGAATCTGACTACAATTAGCAGAGCCAATATTTGAGTCTAATTTTACCCCTAATTTGAGAAATGAAGTGAACTGAAACCTTACAAAGTAGAATAGATCTCGCTGGGGAAAGAAGTGTGAAATTTTCACCCCCAAATCAGTCAACATTTGCAAGAACCTTGAAGAAGTTAAATTAATTTAATAAAGCGTTTGCTTCATCTTTTATACTCTCTTTCTGAGACAGAACTGTCCACAAAATAAAGATTAAAAAAACCCTAAAAAATCCATATCAAGAAAATCTCTCTAAATAGTTTGTGTTTGTTCACTCAAACACATAAGAAAGAAAGAGTTTTGGTTCTAGTTGCACTTATGTACTTACTTTAAATGCAGAAAATACCATGAATGCCTTTGTTCCCAGTTCAGTTTTAGTGGTATCTGAGCTACCGGGAGATAACTTCTTCAGGGCTTTTTTTTTGCATTAAGTATGACTTCTCAGTCTTTTCAGATTAACCCTGTTCAGCTGGAAATACTCATTACAATAAAGGGATTTTTAAAAAACATTATATTTCAAAGAATGGCAACATTTTCAATGAAATTTAGAGGATCCTGTTGGCTATTTATGCATGCATTTATTACTCACTGTCTCCAATATTAGTAGTCTTTTCCTCCTGAAATATATCATTTGTTTTTTAAAATATTGGAAATAATTTTAACATTTTTTTAGATTACTTTATACTGTCAAGTTCTGTGCCATGTAATACAACTTTTGTTTTGTTTTAGCTGCATAATGGGGTCAGAATCAGTCTTATTTAACAAACATGCAGTCATTCAGTTGTGAGGGTGGGAGTGCGTCCTGCTGAATAGTGCAAGCTCTTGCACCTTTGTTGCATTACTTCTATTGTAAACAGTGTAAATAAGTCCACTGGAGCCTTGCCCACTGAGTGAAATTAATCCATTTCAATAGGACTTCTGTGCTGGGGTGGTGGTGGTCTCTCCTAGGCACTCAGGTGCTGCCACAGTGAGGGATGTCGCCACAGCCACCTGGCCGGAGTCTCCTCTCACTGTTGGTAGTGTTCAGCTCCAGCCCTACCCCAGTCATTGCAAGGTCCAAGCATTCTCCACTTTATTCAGCAATGTTTCTATTTCACAGGAGCATTAATCAGAACAGCTAGTCTAAGGTCCATCTGAAACTGCAGATCTTTCCTTCAGACTTGGCAGTGTCTGTACAGGCAGCTGTCCTGCCCAGGAGGTCTCAACTGGAGAAACCAGTATCTCTGCCTGGTGTCACTGCATGCTGAGTAGGGCCATCAGTGTCCTAGGAGCACTGGGGTCGCCCTGGGAACCCTTGTTTGGCTCAACTGGTTGCTTTCTAGGAAAGTGTTAGATATAAAAACTGAGAAGATAGATAAACATCTCCACCCTGCAAGAGTGATATATCATGGTATATCCGAATCCACCTTGAGAACGGAAACCTGATTCCAAGCCAGAGCGCTGTGTGTAGCTGACATGGGAGTAAAAGCAGTTGCACACTGGAAGGCAGGAATTTGCAGCTCTCAAAGTTCACTGGACACATTCATCATTGTGTTTGTAACCAGCCAAGTATTTTACCGCTGGAAGAAGGTGTATGAAGCCCGTCACAGCACTATACTTTAAAAGGCCATAAAACCACCATGCAATGAAATATATACTGCCCTAAAATGCCTTGATGCTATCACAAAGCTATTCAGCTGTGATTCTCCCTGTCTCCCCAACTTTTTCAGTGCCTCTTAGGCAGGCGTGGAGACTGAGAGATCTCTTTTATCTGTTGACTTTACATTATTAGCTGGAGGATTTACAGTGCTATTTTTAATGGAAAAACTTGAGTCTATAATAATAATAAAATAAAACTGCTCTTAGTACTTAGAAAAAAAATCCTTACTTTCATTAGCCAGTGTCCATTTCTGTTGGCCCTCAGTTCTTTTTTTTCTTTTTTTTTTTTTTTTTCTTTTTTTTTTTTTTTTCTTTTTCACAAAAATAGGTGTGGAATTGGAGGGAAGAAGTTTAGGCATTACAATATGTATTCCAGCATTATTTGTGCTGACCTGACTTTAATGTCTACAGGACTAGGGTGAGAAAAGCCAGTTTAATTATCTGCAAACATCCAAGAGCTATAGACAAGAACCCCAGTCTGTTGCTTTTAGCTGTTGATAGGGCTAACCCAAGCACCGGTGATAGTGTTGCAAAATAAAGATCCCCCAGAAACCCAGTTAATGGCATCTTTATTCCTAACCTGTGACTTTGCAGAAGTCCTAATACTTCAGGTTTTAAAAATTAATAATGTAGAGCTGAAGTGAAAATAATACTTTGGAAGTGGGGATGAAACAAACTCTTCCCTTTTCATCTTTCCCCAGTGATTTGCAGGCAAACACAACCCCAGGCAACTTCCGAGCTTCCATAATTGCACTGAATTCCTTGTTAATTGGGATATTCTCTTGCTATTGAGCTCCTTCTTGAATAATGTCTGCCTTATCATGATTTGTGTGCAGACAATATATGTAGACATTTAATAGGGTGAAGGCTGCGGTTCCATATAAAGATATTTAGCCCTTAACTCCCATTGAAATCAATACCTTTGCAAATCTTGTTATAAGTGACTTAAAATTAACACACATAAAATAGGATTACTATTAAATGTTTAAAGGATAAAAAGAGAATAACAGTACTGTTCTCCTCTGAGAAGTGACTGTAAAAATTGTGTCTTGAGAGCTGCATGATAATGGTCCCAGTACCTTGATGCTTTTTATATCATATCATAAGTGCTCGGTTTGAAAATAAGAAGTTGGTGACTGTGTCTGCAGACTCTGCAAACTGGAAGGGAAACTTGCTTCATTTCCTTCTTGGACTTTATCACAGGTAAAAAAGTCCTGCCTTCCCCCATCAGACTCTTCATGATGCCTGTTCGTCCAGTGAGGGTGGGGATAACTGGGATTCACTAGAAGGTAAAGAATCCAAGTTACTTTCTCTTAGCAATAGAGAGATAAGTGGACTAAGGAGGGGTGAGCGATATTTTTTGTTCTGAAAGAGGCTGTGACTTAATTAATGAACGAAGAGGAGCTGCTGATGCAAAACGTGCCTTTTTTTCCCAGAGCAGAGTCATGTGTTCAGAGCTTTTGGCTGGTACAGGAATGCTGGCAGCAATGCCTGCATCAGCAGGGATGGGTGTCCATCCCAGCTTTGAGATGTGGCCAAAATAAACAAATTGCATCCGATCTGTTATTAACCCACTTACTCTTGCTAGTTTTCATGCATAACATGTTGTTACTGAAAGGCTAACCAAAAGTCTAACAGGGAAAGATAGTTTGCTCTCCAATGCTAAACAAGTGTAATCATCAGGACCATCTCTGATGTGCTTGGTTCTGGAGTCTAACCATGAGTGACTGAGGATGGTGGGATATAAGTGGTGTGGCTGGAGCTCAAATCCAAAGCTTCCCTTGCAACACTGTCAGGAAAAGGTATATGAACCGTCATCAGCGAGACTGTTGGCTTTAAGTGCACAAAGTGGTAGTCTTTCTCAGGCGAACATGGCTTCAGTTAAAAATGGAGACACAGGTATTTTCCTGAATTTCTCACTGTTCTGAACACATTTGGACTGTTTGTTCAGTTGATTGCATGGCAGTACAGGTTCTGCTTACGTTTTCTCTTCGGCATATTTTTTTTTCTTTTTTTTCCCCTAGTAAAACTCATTCCACTTTTGTTCTGTGTAGAACCTCAGAATAAAAGGATTATGTACAGCAAATCTTACAAAAGCATGGTGACCACTGTTCACTTTTTCCTTTCTCCTATCGTCAGTCATCTTTTCACTGGTTTTGCATTTGCTCAAACTCTCTTGCTGTTAAACTGCTGAAAACTTTCCCGCTATTAGATCTGAGCAGAGAGACAGTTTTATCTACGGTGACCTGCACAGTTGCATCAGTCCAGTGCTGCAAACCCAGTAACAGGACTGTAGTTTGGACTAGGAAGATAAGCCCCATAATAAATCTTTCAGAAATGAGACAGAAGTTCTCAAAAGTCACAAACAGGCAGGCAGCTAAGGAAATGGTGAGGGTATGACCCTTTCAGCTCCAAGTTGCTTGACCCAAATCCCAGTTTTTAAATTAAGATAAACTAGTCTGGCTACATCAGAAGGATTCTAATGTAACCAAAAGGAAACTATATTTTATTGCCATCATGCTCTTTAGGATTTGCTGATAATTGGACTGAGCTGACAGGGTTTGCAGTTTGTCTGTACCCTTCCTCATTGCTGTTTATCTGTCCATTCCAAAATTCTGAGCATCGTGGTCACTATCTCCCCTTCTAGTGAAAAATGCAAGGCGCATTGGCCAATACTCATATATGGAATGATGTTCCATATGCCAGAAGGTGCTGTCTCAGAAGAATGGAAGAGAGGTGATAGAGAGGTGCCTTTCTGTTACTGTAGACTTTTTCAAGAGTCTTTCATTGACATCATATGACACACCATTATAAGATTTTGTTTCCAGAGTCCAGGATTGAAACTGTGTTTCTTTAGTCTTTTTCCTTGTGGTCAACAAGTATTTAGTGAAACACTACCAAATGACCCTTCCATCATAGCACTTTGCAGAAAGGACAGTATGCTGTCAGTTATTCCCTGTCCTCAGGGAGGACCCTCTAAATGTTCCCACACTGGAGTTGGTGGTTGTGATGTGCAGTAATCATGCTTCCTAACAGAATTTCTGAAGATTGTATGCATTCTCAACACCTTGAATAGACACTTATCAAGAAAACCTGTGTTATAACATTATTGAAGTGGTGAAAGGGTAAAGTCAAACAGTACTAGCATAGGCTTGTGCAGCTTAATGTAACCATCCTCTGCAAATGTGCTGTGGGAATCTTTCCTTACTTGGTAACACACTTCTTTTTCATACGGTCCTCGATCCAGACAGTGAGCAGATGGGCTATCTCTGAGGGTGAATTTGGTTTGTAGCAAGGGAGACTTTTGTTCAGAAACAGAAAGTGTAAAGTATCTGGTGACTGAGACCATCTCAGGACAAGAAAAAGGAGTATCATAGCAAGGTTGATTAAAGCCCTGGAGAATAAAATTCAATCCTCTGCTTTACTGCAGAATTCACAGATCAAGGTCTGATGTGCATTGCACCAAGTTTTTAGAAATGGTCAGCTATTCCATATTCCCCATTTTTGTAACCTCAGTTTGTCAGGTAATTTTCAACGTGCTTTGTACTTACGTCTCCCACTGAAGTCGTTGTGAGCAGTACCTTGAATGAATAAAATGCTGTGTAATGCTGAGTCCTCTGAAAAAACAGTGACCCAGATTAAGTCTTCACTTTTCAGCTTGATCTCTTAGCACCAAGGAACTCACCTGGGACAATGTTACTCCTCCAAAAGAATTTGCTGAACTTGAGTTGTGCAGCGCTTACAACACAGTCAAAGTAATCATGATTAGAGTGTATGGACCATAGCAAGATGCTGCAGTTTTTCTATCAAGATTTGAATAGTACTCCATGAATGTCTCTCCAGTCCACATGTTAAGCAATGAAATTGACAAAAAATATCAGTGCTTGAACTTTTTGAATGTCTGTTTGTACAAGCAATGAAGAAGAGTTCCCACAGAAGAGTACTACGCGACTAAGCAGTTAGCAACTGTAGTGTATTCCATACTCATTGAAGAAATAAACGTTTCACAGGCAGTCTAACATTTGGCCTTTTCTGATATTTATATTAATCACATTACAGTCTTAAACACCGTATGAAAAGAACATTATTATGGGAAATGCTATAGAAAGTAAATGAACTCTGTGTATTCAAGTGCCCTGAAGAACACTTAATGAGAAACACATGCTTTTTTTTACCAGATGGATATACTATACATCTGAGTATCCTTTAAGGAAATAGTGGTAGTTATACATTTGTATTTGAATAAAAAGACACAAAAGTTGATACCAACTACATAGCAGATACCTTTAATCCTTTTTGAATAGCATGGTATAGCATGTCTGTTGGTTTTAGTACTAGTGTTTATAAATGTAATCCTGCCACACAGTCAGGACTCTTTTGGGAAAACAGTGACTTAACAGATTTTAAGAAGTTTTTGGTTAGTATGATTTTGCTGCTTGCTTCTTCTATATAGTAGTAACCACTCACTATTACTAATTGGTCGTAAAAATATGAGAGGGAGAAATAAATTATAATTAACTTTATTTTTTCTTTTACAGATTTTTTTTACAACACATTCTGCTCAGGCCAGTGAATTTTTTTTTACTGACCAGGTAAGCAAATATGCATAGTCACAGTTTTTTTGTAAAAATGGTTTCCAGGCATTAGGCAACTAATTCTGAGAGATTGGTGTTCTGCATTGTTGGAGAAAATTTACAAAATCTATTATAAATATGTTCAAAACACTGTTGTCGGCTTCTATTTTTAAAAATCTGTTGAAATTTCCAGTTCTTTAATTTGCAGCTAGAAAAGGACTTTATTTTCTAGATGTACTTAATTTAATTCTTTCTCTCCCTTCTTCTATTCTCTCATTGTCCAGCTTCCTCATGCTTTGTGTTCATATTTGTTTTTTCAAAGCCTTGCAAGCTGAGCTTTTCTTGATGGGTGCTCTCAGTCTCCCTCTACCTATCAGGATATCAGCACTGCAAACAGGATTGTCTGATGAGAACTCCAGAGATGGTGTTTTAACACCACAGGAATAGCACAGCAACACTAGAGTGGCTGTTTGGAAGTGGAGATGGCTTTGGAAATTTATAAACACATTTCTGTAGATGTGAAATCAATAAAATGCAATCATGAAATGAATGAAATTGCAATTAATTATCTGGTTTGCTGGATATCAAAAAATCAAGGCGAAGCACCACTGTACAATCTTACTGTGCATTGGTTGGTAGGCTGCCTTGTATGCTTTACCTGTAGAATTCCAGTTTGATTGGCTGTTGTTGTATGCTCTAGGTACAGTGTGCAGAAAACACTTTTTGGCCATCTCTTTTATTTTTATGGGTTTTAGTGAGGGAGTTGGGCAGTATAATTTGCATGCAGTAGAGCTTTAACATTGCCTACACCCAGTTCGATAATTTTTTTTTTTGATGTTTCTTATAGAGTGATGTGATACCTTGTTGGGGGAGAAAAAGGTGGACAAAATGAATTAGAGATACCATTTTGTATGGACTATTTTGTTCACAGTGTACAGATATGGTTTGCCTTAGATTTAAAGTTCCTGTGCTTTTCAATAGTCTCATCTTAGCCCTGGTTAAAATAACTAAATACAGACAAAATAGTAAATAAGAACATGGTGTTCCTATGTCAGTCTTTTTCTTGTTCCATGTTGAAGTGTTCCATAGCGCTAACACTTTATTAGTACTGTTAACCTTATCTTTATTTTGGATGAGGTGGTCTCTTATCTTCTCATCGTTCTAACTACTTATCATTGGGTTTTTCTGTGGTGCTCCAACAACTAGAAAGCTTTCTTGATCTCAGCTCACCAAAGAGAAATTTCTTCCCTTTGGGTGTTCTCCTGAAAATGCGTTTCAAACCCACTGTTCCCAATAGCTTTATTTCCTTTAAAAAACAGATGTAGACTTCAGCTAGTGCTGTCTTTTGGGTTCCTCTAGTTTGATATTCCTGGATTTTGTCTGCAAATTAGTCTGCAATCAGTCTTGCAAGCAAGGAGAGAAATCTTGGATTAAAAAACACGTAGCGATTTCAAATGTTAATCTTGAGGACTTCTCAAAAGCATTTCATATTAAAAGATTGGTGACAAGGGTCAAATGATCAAGGAACAAAAGTTGCCTCCCCCCCCTCCCAAATCTGGACCCTCTTTTTCTGGATCTCCGACACGTCCAAATCAGTCATTCTTTCAAGGTTCATTGCTCAGGCTTGAAATTCTTTGATGGTATTTTGTTCAAAACATTGTAAGGTGTAATTGTCAATGATAAATAAATCTGTTAATAACAGAATTTTAACAGCTTTGGCAAAAAGATGGCTGTTGACAATATCTATTCTTCTTCCTACATCAAGGTTTCTCCAGAAGAGCTTGTCATGTCACTTGCTTTTCAGATATAAATTGTAATGAAATTGTAACACTTAGATTGATTTGGAATAATAATTGGTTTATTCATCCATATGAGAAATCTGAGAAAATAAATCATAGTGGATCAAATAACAAATTTAATTTCATTTTTTAAGTCTTTGTTTAAGTATCATTCATCATTTTTCTGAAACAAAAATCAATATAATTCAGTAAGATTTCTCCAAACCTATTTTTAACAGAACAAATAATTTTCTTTTATTGGAAGAATGAAGTCAAATTCATCTGGATCATCTAAATTGCAGTTTAGTGAATAAATTATTTTCTCCCACCTCTTCCCTGTACATTCCATACCGTCTTACTCCGGCCCCCCACTCCCAAACATTGCCTAGTCTATGTTTCTGGATAAAATATGTCTGTCAGTAATGACATTGATTAAGAAAAACAGTCTAAAGGCAGAGATTAGACCCCCAAAATAAGTTTCGTAGTTACAAACTGTTTGCTCTCATTACTGGCTTAATTTACAGTCTTTTTTGTCGCTGATGGTGATGATTGTAGCCTTCATAAAGTAGGAAAAACGAGCTACAGGAGATCTGTCTGCTCCATGGACATAATATGTCTTTGTATATGTTCTGCACATTTCCATTAAATAATTGGATCCCAGTTTATGAACATGTCTGTGATGGGGTAAGGGATTTGGCTGAATGCATGTGATGACAAGCAGCTCAACATGGAGGACGGTGCTGATCTTTTCTGCTGGTAATTAAATGGCACCTCTCACATCTCCCTACCAACTTAAAACATGAATCAAAGTATTTTGAAGATTATTCGTGTTTTTGATGAGCCCCCTATTCTGTTGGTATTTGCAGGGTAGGATGCTGTGAGCCTGAATGATTGCCTAGTGACTGTGGCATTGAGTTGCTCTTGCAATACTGTGCAATAATGGAATTTTCTGTAGATATGGTCAACAACAATTCTTAGAATAATTAGCTCTGACAAAAAGCCATATTTTAAATTTTGCAAGCCTACTGGTATTCTCACAGGCATTGAAAGGCTGCTAAAAGTATAGGTTTACTACTAGTATACTGTTTCTGTACAGTACACAGGTTGTGGACCAGAAATTTTCTATATACATAGAAAATGGAACATGAAAATAATAATTTTTAATTCTTTCATTTTAGATCTACATTTCATGCACTTTTGAGCTACTGGTGGCACCGTATATTTTTACTGCAAGGAGTGAATTTGAAGTCTATATGAAATATTAAAAACTCTAAATATCTATTTTTTTGGAAAAAAAAAATCTATAAAGTATATGCCAGAAGAGCTCTGGCATGAAAGTTCATTCAGAATTTTTTTGTACTCCAACAGTGCGTGAGCCTCGTTGAAATGTTCAGAAATTTCAACAAGTTAGGACTATTCTAGCACATCAAATTACTGTCAGACACAGAACACATTATAAGGATCAGTCATTGGAAGTGAAAATTGGATTCACAGTTTTCACACAGGAAATCCGGTTGCCAGCGTTATGCTTAAACAAAACCATGGGATTCAGCGAATCACTCTACACTCAGGTTTCGGATACATACAGAGATATGTTCACTAACAAACTATAAACTGAAAGGTGTACAAGCTATAATAAAATAAACCAATGACTGTCTATTAATTTTGTCTCACTCAAACTTCCTGTGGAAATACTGGTCCTGCCTCTCTCAGAGACCCAGTACTGGACATACTGGCCTTAGGGTTCATCCCGCAGAGCAGTTCCTATATTGTTGTTACTTTGAAGTTTGTATGGTATAAAACTGTGTGCTTGTTCCTGTGCACAGGAGTGAGTTTCATACAGAATCAATACAGATTAAACCTTTTCAGTTTGCCCCTGAATAATTAACAACCAAAAGAAAAATGAAAGCAGATTCTCGGCTAAGTGGTGGGCTTTGCCTGCATCCGTACTGAGAATTCCATGTATCTCTGGGCAAGTGCAAAATGTCCTTTAAAAGGCAGTATTGTTGTTAAAAAAAGCGCCATTTCATTCATGTACTAATAGTTTTCACTATTGAAAATAATTTAATTCAGATATATTTCTCATAATGCCCAGCAGTAAATAATTGCTTTTCTAGGCCCTTTATTTTAATCGATGACAAAAACACACAAATGTGTACACTTTGAGAGAGGCCTTAAATGAAGGCATTTGTTAGAAGGGCTGTTTCTTTTTCAGCTTGGATGTGCAAGAATATGAAGGAGTTTAGTACAAGTAATGATAAAAAGATTGCTTGTGGATCTCCCAGTAAATAACATGGCATGTTAGTTTGCTAAGAGGGTGTTTCTCTTCAGTTTATGTCAGCAATTGGAAGGCCCCAGAACTCCCGTTAAGTTCATCTATAAATTTTCATTTGCAGTATTTTTATTTAACTAGTCCTGAATTCACTCTCATTTCCCTTTCTTATGTGGTAATAGCTACTGGTCAGCTATGCTAAATCCTGTGGGTGACTTGGATGGCAAATCTCTCCAAGGGTTTTTCTACTCTGGACTGACTTTATTCTGGGTGATAGCACATATATCTGCCTTCTCCCAGCAGGAGGTTATCATCAAAAATTTTCCCTTACTTATACATTTTGTGCATGCTGGGTGAGATGCTGCGCCCACACAGGTAAAACGCAACTTTAGTAATAGTGGATCAAGGCCTTCCTACACATATCTCATCTTGGCAGGGAGAGGAGCTGCCCCTGAAGAATAAAAGCAGTGTGCCGCAGTCATTGAGAGAGCTGATTAGAGAAGGGAAATCCAGCCTTCATTAGTGGATCAGGACTGTGGTCCTGGCCAACTGTATATATTCAAGAAGTCAGGTTCCAAAACCCTGTCTCCTTTCAAGTAGTTCTGCCATTAAGCATTCTCTTTGTCTTTCTTAAAGGAAAATGTGATTTTTTTTTTTTTTTTTTTGTGATCTTTTGAGATGAAATACAAGCCTTGGAACAGTAGGTTCTTATGTATGTGGAATATGCAGCATTGCTTTTTGTGCTATGTCTGTAGATCTAGGAAAGCCTCAAGCCAACTAATCAATTAAAACATTTTTAATACCTTTTGTGCAAAGCTCACATACTAAGTTAGCATATACATATATAGGCTCCAGTCCTGGAGCCACATCCAGACAGAGAAAGCCCTTGTTTTCAGTCAAGACAGATTCTGACAGATCTTCGTACTAGCTCAGGAGGCCACTTGCAGGGTCAGGCTCTCAGCAAACTTGGCAACTCTTTTCTCCTGCCATCCATCTTGCAAAGTTTGATAATTTTGTTAATGCTTGAACTGTTGTATCTAAGTATGAAAGAACTCCTCCTTTCACGCTCCCTTTAACTTCGGAGCCTTAGTAGTTACAGAGGACGTTTTCAAAGACTCGTTCTAATTTCAGACTCTTGGGTGTTTCTAACAGTGTTTATGAAAGCAAGAATATCCAAGACATGAAAGTAAGAACCAAGTCTTTTTTTCTTCCTTAAATCTCATAAGTTATGCTATATTCTTACAAGGAGAAGGAAGCCAGAAAAATAGTTTCATACCTAATTATTCTAAATTTAAACAATTTTAAAGCAAGTATTTAAAGCAATTGCCTATCATGCCTTTGTTCTTCATTCTTCATTTTCATGTTTTCATAAGGAAATGCCAAATGAAACATAAATTATCAGTCATCTGAAGTAGACTATTGAGTATTTCAGAATAAATATCTCACCAGTTTGATTCTGTAGAAGTTCAAATTTACTTATAAAAATCGGTCAGACACGTAAGACACATAAGAATAGGATAGTGTATGTAAAACATTTTTTCTCAGATACCTCCACACAGTAGTATGTCAGAAGTTACAGGAGCTGTGAACTACAAGCCTCATCTTGGAACGGTAGAGCTATAACTTTTGTGGCTTTGGCATTTTCTCAAAATGAATAACTGGATGAGACACTAACTTGCTTTGTGTTTTACGGTTTCTTAAAAACTGTCGTATGTCCAAAGGCTTAGTTTTAAGTAGTTTTTCCTGGAACATTTAAGGGAAATTTCATCTAAATGTACCAGCAGTATTATTTTGTAGTTTCAACTGATATCTTCAGGAGGTTACTTTTATTACTGCATCTTTTACGTCTGAAGTGATTTGCTTAATTTTCCTCGTATATAACAAAAATGAGCAGCTGTTCTACAATTGTCTTGTGATTTCTCAACAGTTTCATTTTTTCTAACCCTCTCTGGGGATAGTTTTTACACATTATTGACAGCTTTGTTTTCTGATGTACTGGGATGCAACTAAGCAAATAATCAGGAAGAAAACTGTAGAAAGGATGAGGAGGAAAGGTTTGCTAAAAATGAGTTAAAATATTTTCCAACCTTTTTACAGCTGCCCTGCTGGAAACACCAGCAGCTATAATAAATTAAAGAAGTTAAGTTATAGAGCTCTGTGTGCCAATTTTATTTTGACAGTAATATGTCCTAAAGTTTTGTACCCTATTAACTCACGATGGTTTTAAAACAAAACAAAACAAAATGAAAATCTTTTTAGCAAGCACATCTAATTCTTCTTGAATAGAAGCTACACTATAAAGAAATTATGTTCCGAGGAAGTTACTTACGTTACAAAGTGAAACATATGAAAGCTAGGAAACGGCAGATTTACAGGTCTAAATCAGTTCCCCATGTACCGCTCTGAAGACTAAATGTGGCAGGGGCCTGCTAGAAAATGGCAGTGCTTGGATGCGTACTTGTAGGTGTGTCTTAGTTTCTTTGAGAGTCAGTGATTGTAATGTTTTCTTCATGCTTTTAAGAGTAAGCAGAATAGAAAACTTAACTGTTGCAAGGTGTTGTTGCCTTTAATGGTGTCTCGTGTTATACAAGAAAAACATCACGTATTTGTCAGCCTGGGCTCACAGGTTCTGTGGTACAATTCCTGCTTTCCACTGCAGACGGGCTTCAAACTAAATTCCAAAATGCCACCATCTAATGGAAAAGACTTGCTTCACATTGATAATGAGACCAGACACATGCAGCTTTTGGCTTTTTTTGATCTATTTCTATTGAATAAGAAGCATAATCTTTTTAAAACAAACAAAAAAACATTGCAGCCAGCATTTCACATGTATCTAATGATGTACTTCTTAAGGAAAAGTGGGGAGTGCAGAATGGAAGGTGTAAAAAATGTGCTAGGAGCTATGTAACACCAAGGACTAAGGACATATATGGAGCATATGCTTTGCTTCATAATTCTTCATCACTGAGGTTTTTTTGTTTGTTTTTAAACTCTTCAGTCCTATTTCTAAATTGCTCTGTATGCCTTTCTTTCTCAGCTCTTTTGCAGGTTGTTCATAGACTCTTAGCATGTGTGTATTTACGTATGGACTTCTAGTATGTATAAAACAGGCATTATCCAGTGGAAGAATAACGTAAGAAAGAATATGTGTGGGGAGAGGATGCAGAGTGCCTTGGAGCATCCCTTCACATTCCAGGGCACTGTTTCTTATGACATGATTGTTTGGGCCTTTCCGTTTTTCTCCACAAACTGATGTTTTTTCACATCTGTCTGGGTTGTCTTGCTTTTGAGTCACTTCCTCAACTGAGGCTCCCAATGTCTGTGACAGAGAGATGCAAGTGTGCTAGACTGGGCCCATTGAATGTACAGATGCCAGACGTATTGGGAGTGACACTGTAAAATTAATATGTACACACTGCAATTTAAAGGATAATATTATGCAAATATTCCTAAGCACAACACGTTAAAAGGTAGTTACATTGTAGACATATCCGTTAATACTTTGCCTTGAATATCAAGTACTTCTTCCCACCTGCCATCTCTTCCATGTTTTCGCTTGCTCTGATCGTTAGATGTCATAAAGCTGTCATAACGCTGTGACTAGGCTTTTTGGTTAGTAGAACCTTGCACGATCTGCATTTATACAGTGCTCCACATTTTAAAAACAGATTATACATTTCAAACTGTACCAAAAAGACATATTTTTAATAAGTATTTCTTCCTGTGGGACAGATTCTGAATTGTTTTTGCTGTTTCTACCATACAGTGTTACTATGTTTTGCCCCTAAGCAGTATATATAAAAAAGGCTTAATGGCTACTACTGAGCTCTGCTTGCACTCCCACTTCAGACTTACATTTATGCATAGGATGGTGTCACTCACTTTGGAAAAGAGGTAGCCATTCTAGGTGTTCAGGGTTTGATGGTGGTGATATTTAGCTCACAAGTCACCTAAACCACCATTTTAATAGTTAAACAAGAACGGTATATTTCTTCCTCCCTGGAATTTTGTCAGTGAGTTAGTTCATACTCCCATAATCACTTGCAGTGCATCTTTAAAACTTTAGATCTGCTGTTTCATATTGGAAAAAAAAGTAACGACGGTAATTTAAAAAGTGTTGAGCATAGTTAGGCCATACCCTCCTACTCCCCACCCTGCCTGTCTCACACAAATACATACTTTCTGTTCATCTTCGTTTGTGAACTAACATTTTCAGTTCTTAATACCTGGATTTAAATGCCAGAATTCCACACTTGACAACTAAACAAGCAGATGAATTGCCAAACAGACACAGCTCTTGTTGAATCCTGGCAGCATTTGGAAGTCAATATTCTATTTTTCTGATCATGGCTGTCCGTTAATACCACTGTACCTGTGCCCTTAAGTACTATGAGTTCTTTTCCCCTGTCTGAAGAAATGACTGAAAAAAAACTTTTTTGAAGAAAGCCTTTGGCAACTTGGTTTCTTCTTGATGTTGCTTAGATGGTGCAGAGGCCTGGTGATTTCTTTATAGGGAAACAGCTACTTATTTTGTTTCCAAGTCTTACTGAAGATTTGAAAACCTGCTCCTATTAGAATGCCAGCCTTGCCTTTTTGGGTGGGTAGTAACAGGAAAGTCATGATCTCTATGAGCATCTCTTAGCTGCAAAGGATGGGAGAGGCACATGAAGATCCATTTTTAATGTGCTTCACCAAACAGTTCCCTCCTTTCCTGCCATCCTTCACAAGGTCTGAGCACCATTTCCGAATTTTACCAGTGAAGGTACTTATTCATAGGGTAGTCCCATTATTTTCCTAAATATAAATTAAGAATTTAGATTTGTTTTATTATAAAGTACTGTGTATTATTCTTTGTGTTCTATTCACATGTACGGAAACCGCCCTTCTAGGCTGCAATTCATGTGCATTCATTTAGACAAATCATATAAAAACAGTTATGGTCTAAAAACACAACATTGACAAAAAGTGCCAACTTAGGAAATCTACTGGCAGTGAAGGTCAGAAGGGTTGCTCGAAGACTTAATAAATTAACCAATCAACTTGGCTATAAGCCTGTACTAATAATGCATGTAGTTGTAATGGCAACATTATGAAAATATCATTAGCAACATCATAGTTAGGTATGTTAGCATTTGCAGTTTAAGCGGGGTTAATATCCTCTTACACACTGGAAATGTTTGAATTTTATCTCTAAACTGAACAAAACTTATTTTATGGAGCATTGCATTTTCTAATGTCTCTCCATCCAAATTTGTTTCAAACGTACTGCTGATGATCCTGCTTATTCCTCTAGAAAAAAAACAAAAAAAATCACAAGCTACATTGGAAAAAGCACAATTCTGAATGAAACAGAATAAAAATTTTCTTTTACAAACAATTATAAATACTTTTCTAAGATTATTGCATTTATGTAAAAAAGTTAATAGAAATATACATGTAGGCTATCGATAAAAGATTATAACTTATGAAAATACTTTATCATCTGATACCTTGTTTCAGCAAAATGCAAATGTTTTTTATTATACATCTGCTGAGGTTTCCATGTTTGTACTCCAGTTAGGAAGTAAGGCTCTTTAGGGACTGATATCAGGAGAAGTTAAAAATTGATAGAAATCTTGACAATTAGTACATTTGACATTTTGAAGAGAGAACAACGAAAAGGAGTGAGAAGTGTTTAGATTAGATTATATTCCATCAGGAAAAGGTAAACTGAAGTAAGAAGGAGCAAATGGATGGGTCTAATCCAAATAAAACATTTTGGTGATGAGAAATTATGAAATACAGATGACATGGATTATCGAGTAATTTTTTTTCGCAAACAGCATTTTAGCAGTAACAAGAAGATTAATTAAATCTTATCTTAAAATAAACATAAGGTATCTCTGTAGTTAGGTACTTAAATGGCAATTGAATATTCCTAAAAGCTGTACAATATTATCAGTGTAATAGACTCGATTATACACAGTAAAAGAATTTGTGTTAACCATGCTGTCATTTAAATAGTATGTGAAGGTTGTACCCCTGGGAAATAAGTTCCATCAAAGCACAGAAATCCAAATTGGGAGAGAAGATAAAATGAACAATGAAAACACTTTATTCCATATACTGTTTTTATCATCCTAATATCTGATTACTTTCTGGTGGTGCATCAAACTATGGGATTAGCATATGTTGCTTTGCGCTCTGCTATTGCATGATGATCCCAGTAGACTTGGGTGAAGGAGGAATAGGGAAGCTGTGAAAATTTCCTTAAATGTTAACAAACTCTGCATGTGGAAATGTTAAATAAAAGAGGAGAGAACAGTAATGATGAAAATGATATCCGATTAGGTGAAGAGAACACATTTACATGTCTTGGCTGACACTGCAAAGACTTCTGGAAGTTAAGGCTAGTAAAAGGGTTGCCATTTGATCCATGGAGTGTGGTATCTACTTCAAGAGTAGTTCAGAAATGTCTGACAGACTGTTGAAAGGTATAACAACCTATAAAAAAAGCCAGAATTTTTGACTACTGGATTTTAATCAATCCAATATTTATTTTGGAAAGGAACAATGTTTCCAAAATATAGTATCTTTATAACTCTTCTGTGAGACTATCCCCAGGGCAGAAGGAGTTTTAGAGAACCCTCCCTTTGGTAAATGCTGGTGTGCCCAACAAGGATTGCTGGTACCTGGGCAACCTGTGACCTTGTATTCTAATTAAGTGATGCTGGAGACATACCTAGAAAACTTGCATTCAGACTATATTCCAAGTGAGTATTATAGGGAAAATAGGCAAATGCAATCAAGCTAAAAAATAAAACTGGGTTCAGTACACAGAAAAAGCAAAAAGCTGAAAATATATGTATACAGTCAAGGGCTGAGAGGCCTCTAAAAAAAATCAAACATAAGCTAGAAGATTATGGAGTAAAAAAATATCAAAGAATAATTGAAGGGACTCTTTCTATCAAATATAAAAGGAATTTTCTGGTATTTCAAAAGCCTCTGAGATTCTGATGTGTTTTTGTGTCAGTTTCTGCAGGAAGGTCTAGGAAAATTCTGTTTTTCAAGTAACTGTTTAAACAAACAAGAGTTTCTGAAGAAAATCTCAACACATCTATATATATATTTAAAATATTTGTGCACAGTATGCATTAAAGAAATGACCAATTAATTAAATGGATAATTCTTCATTGATACCAGGCTTTAAAATTTCTTCATAATTTAGTTTGAATCCATATCTAACTACTTACAATTCTGTTATTTGCAAAAACGGGACTGAAGCATGTTGAGAACAGGTTCTCCTTGCATTGTTTTTATTTTGTGTCAGGTTATTTTGTAAATGTTGCAACTGTCTTTCTATTGGCCATTACACAGTTCTGAACTATGTTAAATAATAAATAGGTGTTTCATTTTGCAACTTTTTTTTGTGCTGGGTTTTTACCTAAATCAGTTTATGCCAAATAATCTTGCTTCCACAAATCCTGGAAAGGCAAAACTATGTATTTTCCTAGTTGTAATAGGCGTTATTTACTGCTTTGAGTGACATGAGATGTTTAAGAGTTCAAATAAGCAATTTGTAACTTTTAGGGGAAAAAAAATGATGGTCCATCTTGACTCAGACCATAGGTGCCTCCAGGCATGTTATCAACAGGCAGATGCCTCTGTTAAGCATCATATGTGAATAGTACCTCCAGGAACTCACAGGATGACCTTACCTGAAACGTGTGTGGTTGCTGCCTAAACATTTTTGCAAACTTTATGATTTACATTGCACAACTTGACATCAGGAGCAGAATCTGCTTTCTTGAAGACCAGAGCTCTTAATCTGCAGCAACTTATCAATTACCCTTCCAATCCAGAAGTGAGTATTCTGTCGGTAGCAGTTTTTTACAGTACCGTGGGGACAATGTCACAAGCAGAAAAAATGATTACTTATCTGCTAAATAACTCTTTTTCTAACACCCACAGATCCATACTAGTCTTTCTTATGTCCTCTGCTCCAGAACCTAATTCCAAGGCGGGCTTCATGAGACAGAGAAAGGGTGTGCAGGATGTGAAGCATTTACTCTGTCATACACCGTACTCAAGAGAGTAATACATTCATTTCACTGCTGAGCAGTATTTTCACAAAGGTTCTTTGATGACATATGTGTCCGTGCATGTACACGCACTATAGTATCTACAGAGAGGCTCAGGATGGGTCATACCCCTCTAGAATAGCGGTTACTGTTGGTAAGTAACTCCCTAATATCAAAAGTAAATAGGGGGCTTGGTCACATCACACTGACTTTTTGGGAGGAGTTGCCAAAATAAAGAAATCAAGTAGTCTGTTATAAATGAGTTTGAGATGCCCGATTTTTCTCTCACAGAAAAAAAAGAATTTTCAGAATGAAAATCACATAAGGAGGTTTGAATGAAATAGTGCTGTGGTAGAAAGTCTTGGCACAAAAATGTTATTTCCTATCATAAATTTGGTTTACAAATACTTAGTGATTAGGATTTACATTATGAATGACAATGTTTACAAATACTATATTAATTTTCTTTTTCATTTTTAGGTACTTCTAGTATGTTGCCATATCTTTTGAGAGCAAAGCAGTACTTACGCTTATTTATTTAGATTGTAGGGACATCCCAGGCTCTTCATCAGGCGTAGAGACATCCATATATGTCCTGAACAGGAAAGATCATTGATACCATTGAAGATAGATGAAAGTGGACAAATCGGGAGGAAGTTCAGGGAAATGAGTAGGCACTATTCATGGTGAAAGCAAGTTTTGCTAAGTGGACAAGGAGGTAGTTTATTAGGAGATCCCCCCGCATACATATCAGAGGAGCCAGTTGGCTGTTTCGTTTGAGACTGCCACAAGTTGTCGGTAGATATCAGCATAAGATAATGGTCTGAGGAGGAGGATGACATATTGATGGATGTTTTTGTTCATCTTAATGTTATGTTACTGTTTATCTCAAAAGACCTCAATAAAGTATAGGAGTTTTACTGCACTAGTTTTTGTGTTTACATAATTAAAACAAACATCTGCTATAGGTGGCTTTGTTTTCAAGGTGCCCGTACTCAAAAAAGTTCTGCATGCTCTCATATTGTTATGGATGGTTCTCCTAATTTCAGTGAGAAGACTAATTGTACTAAACATTAATATAAGAGTTTGCATGATAAAGGCCTGGAGACGTTATATAGATCCATTCCTCTCCCAGCGCATGGAAGTAAAAAGTTCGTCACCGGACACACTGGGTTAAGGACGTGGTTACTGCAAGCTTTGTGCATGTTGCATTCTATCAAGTGCACATTGTTCAAATTCATATAGGAAATTGGCATTCCTTGTGAAAGGTTATTTCTCTTACATTCACAATCCCATGGCTGTTATTAATCCTGTGAGGACAGAACTAGATTCTGTTTGCAGAACTTAACTGCATTTTAACTAAGAAGCAGACTGTTTTCTACATGTTGCATTCTGCTTCTCTCCTGCTCAATAAAAGCCATCGAGAAACACATTCCACAAATCTGGTTGCTTGGTTTCATTGCTCTGCAAGCACTGGTTACCATAGTGTTTTAGAAAAATACCTTTTCAGGAAGCAGATACGTAATCAAATATAGTCCGCTGAAGTTGTGCTGAATGAACCATCTGTTAACAAATTGAAAGTAACGTATTTGTAGATCAAATGATTAGTAACCTTTAATTTCCTGTTACAGTCAGAGAAATATAAAAAAGAGGGCATGAGAATATTTTCAGAAGCATCCCTTTACGTACCCTGAAGCTGCCTACCCTTTGAATGCACCTCCTTATGGATGTCTTGCCACAGTGTTACAAACTGACCCTCTTCAACAACCAGATCTTTCTGGAAAGCAAGCCAGTTGCCTCCACCTAGACTGTGCACATTTCTGTAGCTACTCTATCTCTGAGCCACTGGCACAATTAATGCCTCCTAGTTATTAAGCCAGGATGCACCCAGTACCGATCAAAAAGCATTATATTCATATTGGATCACTCTTACTTAAACGCTGCTTTACATGTTGCTGTTGTAATAAAAAAAATGCAAATTCTTGTCTTTGATACCAAAGAACTAGGCACTATACAAATTTAAAGTAAAATCCCTTTAATGTCCTTAAGTCCATACAGCCTATGTAAACATTTACTATTAATTCAGAATTCCGGGAAGATGTTGAAGCAGGACTGAAGTACTCTTGTCGCAATTTGAAATAAGAAATAAAGGCCTTCTGCTTATTACTAGGAAAGATAAAAACACCTTCTAGGTACATGACCCTTGTTGGTCCTCTGAAATCTCCTTTGTGCTGTTCAGGCATTCGGTATGGAGAATTTCAAAGCAGCAACTAACAAACTGTGCTATCTGCCTTTGTTTAATAGTTCAGCATATATCAGATTTTCCAATAAGTGTTCTGTGCTTATTTATAATATGTCACCCTTTGTCCAAGTCTGAAGCTTTGGCTGTCAAGTGTGAACCAGAAGCATATCTTAAGTTCAAGTGTGTTTTTGGCTACACTATGGTAATATTGGCTGTGCTGCAGCCCCTGTCTCCCCATCAGAAAAACAATTTGATATTAACAGGAAATTCATAGTGTTATATATTCACTGGGGTAGCAGATACATGTAATATCATGAAATTCAATGAGCTGTGAAGTCACAAATCCTATGAATTCATATATCATTACTAAATCTCTGCATTGGTGAATTAATTTATTGAATATGTACACATAACATTTGGTATTTGTTTTTGATGTAGCTGTTCATGATTTTCTGAGAAAAAGTTCGTAACTGATTTGCCAAATCAAAACTTTGGGGCAATAATTCTCTCTTTTTAGGAAAATTTTAATTGCAAATGTTTTCTCCAGTACAGAACTTAATTCTGATAAAGTTGAATAATGACCAATTAACCAAGGATCCGGTAGCTAAGATACTAAACCAATTGCATGGAAGCTCGTCTCAGTGCTGAGCTGAGTGCTCTGTGCGGGACAGCTGTGAAAAGTCTCATGGAAAGAAGTCTGGTTGTACACAGGAATATTACCAAAATGTGTAGGACAAAAACTAAAGAAATGCCCTTATGTGACTGCGCAATGTGAATTTCACATAGATAGTGTGGAACTGTAATTTGATAAAGATTTTGAGTTATATGTGCTCTAAATCTTCTGAAAAGCAAGCTAATATAATTAGTAGTGCTTTACTCAGAATGCAAGTTTGCTGTTATTCCTGTGAGTTATCACTTCCAAACACCACAATATGTCTTCTGTGATGACACCAACCAGCCATAGTGGGCCTTTTTCTTTGTTTGATTTTGTCAGAAAATGACAATTCATTGAAAAGAAAGCTGCTTGCACTAGCACCATTTCCTTTTGGAAAAAAGTATTGGAAATGTGAAAGATCCTGCCTAGCCATTTTCAACAAAGTTCATTTTTTTCTATATTTTAAATAACTTTTCAGGCCTGTAACCTGTATTTAATGTTTAAATAGTTCTCCTCCCCACAATTCAATAACCTGTAAATTATACATGTATAGTGGAAGCAGGAGTTAAGATCCAGAGTCCTCTCTGCCCTGCCTTTGATCACTCATAGCCTGCTCAATCTTCCAAGAAGGCTCCATGCCTTTGATCTCCTCTGCCTCCGTCTCTATGTTGTTCAGGTTATCTGAGGATGTTAATTATTTTGAAGCACAAGATTATGTCAACTCAAACTAAAATAATTGAAAGAGTAGCCATTTGTGCTAAAAATATTGAAGAAGTCAAAATCTAGAATGAATATTTAAAATATTTAAATGTACAAAGTGTTAATTGCTCCAACGTAAAAGTACTCAAAAATCTAGATTTGAAGGTTTGTGCTGTTTGGTGTGAGATTATTTTGCAGATGTAAAAATTCACAGTAGGGAAATTGAAAAGTGGGATATAGAAAACTGTTTTCTATTCAGTTTTAATAATTTTTGCTTCAAAACTAATTGATCCTTTAGTCTGCTGAATCAAAAACACTCCTTACATTGGGCTATAATGCACATGTTCTTTCTTTTCAACTTAGAGTTATGACCTGACCGGGTGGGGTTTTTGGCTAACAGAACTCAACCTGCTAAGAATGTAACCCAGCAAAATGCATGCACAGGCCCCATATTTTTGTAATTAAATTACCAAAATGTGTGGAGTGTGTTTGGATAGGTGTACATATATACTTGCCTGCAAAACATTCTGATGTTTTGGAAAGTTCTGTCCAGATTTTAGGAATATAAGAACCTAAAGACATATGTAACTTCCTTCCTGAAATAATTAAGAATGTTTCAAAAATACTTATTTTCTCTCTGCCCATGAGCAGTGAGTTGCGCCATATTGAGGTGTGAGACTGTGGTCAGTTATAGCAGCCAGGGGATAGGTGACATACAGCACATGTTCTACTGAAGGTACAGAAGGCTACTTTTTGCTCAAGGCAGCTAAGCAACATGCTCTTCTTGAATAACATTGCGTAAGGTTTTAAGTTCTGAGCAGCCAGGGTTCGTGCAGGGCCTTATGGGGAAATGCGCAGTAAAAACATAAAAACTGTTTATGACTGATTGAGAAATCTATGGTACGAAGAATGCTCTTGTGGCATCCTTTTTATTCCCAGTTTATATTCAGGTCAAGAATGAGTCCTACGAGAAATAAGTGGCGCTGGAGGACCCTTGCTGCACAACCTGCGGGACATTAGGGGTTAGGAAGCCATCTGTGCTTTCTGCTGAGTTACATCTGTGTGATACCAGACCCTTGAGGAATTTTCATTCTGAAGTTTGGGGGAGGATTGCTGCTGTGAATGTGTTCCCTATAGGTAGGCGTGCAACTCAGCTAAGCACTGCGGCGGTTTTTGAAGGGAAGCACCTGGGTGGGAGTTTCACTGGGGCAGGTCTAGGCACTAAGCGTGCTGCTAAATCAGTTTCTGGCTTCAGTTCTGGCTATACTTGTCTTGAAGAGGCACTAGGGAAAGAAGTTAACATTGCTTTAGTTAGCACAAGTAGAAGGTGTGTAAGGAGTTATTTGTTGTTTACTCTCTTTGCTAGCTAATTCTCTGTGTTTACTGTCCGCCTACTCTAGTGATGAGCAACTAGATCAAGGTATCTTCAGATTTCTTCTCAAAGGTAGTGGTCAAGTTGGTGCAAATTGTGTAGGTTGTACGTAGAAATTATCTAATTCAAGGTAGTACTTATGATTCAGTGCAGTGTACTTAACACTGAGCAATGTCAGGTATTCTACACTTTATACAGTAATGATAACTTGTTTATGAAAACACATTCATCTTTGGTACCTTTGGCTCTAGAACTGGAAAAAACGTCTAACTGCCATGCTGCTTAGGCATTTTGAAGAGTGACATGCTAAAAGCTTTCAAATTTGGGAAAAAATAGATGTTTCAGTTATTATCTGATGAATGGTGATGATAATGCTCAGTTGTATTTGCACTTAGACCTGCGAGAGACAAATGAGGTAAAGGGAATTTAGAAAGTGTTTTTCTATGTCCAAGACTTAGTGTATGTGGAGGAATTGAATGTTGTACCTCTTGCTCTGAACTTATTTAATGTTTATGGAGCGGCAGTGGTGAAATAAATGGGGGCTGAAGCAAGTATGTTGAAGAAAATGTCTGTGGCAAAGCTCTTCCTATCATCACGTTTGGTTTGATATTTTGTAATACCACAGCATTTTTACCTGTCTTAGGTACTGTCTCACTGTTTGTGAAGACAGTGTCATATCTTTTTGTGCCTGAACGATCACCCATAAAAGCCTAAGTTTTTTAAAGACACGGGGAATAGCAGTAGAGCCTGGCTTTTGCTTGGACCTCGCTATGGGCTCCGCTCAGAACCAGCCCTCCTCTGGCATGGCAGCCGTGGTTCTTATTCTACCACAACTGCGCTTCCCCGTGAAGAACAGAAGGGAGGCTCATGTTTGCAGTGGGCGATTTCTTTATACTGTAGAATAGTTATTGGCAAAGGCTCATCTGAATTTTCAGTAGGTGTTTCAATTAATTATATTTGCACCCATTGATATTTATGAATATTTGCACTCTTAAGGGAATAACTTATCTTCTTAAAACATCTGTGAAGAAGGCTTTTCTTGTGTAAGCAAGAGTATTGGCTGTGCATTACTCAGCTTTTGTTGCTATTTATTTTTAAAGATTTTCTTTCTCTGGTAGCAAAGCAGAAAGAAGGTTGTGAAGTTCAGGTACCCAGCCATACAGCCAAAGTGGCCAAAAGTGAAATTGGTTGCATATAACACAGTGAAAAGTTTAGAGGAGAAGGAACTTAAAGCAAGATTGTTCATGAAAATTTCACAAAGGGGAAAATTACAGTTAAATTTATGATGAATGACATATCTGGCTCTTACCATAGAGTATCTTGCTTAAGTCTCTTAATTCAGTGCAGTTAACCTTAAGGCATTAAAAAAGAGAAGGCACAGTGCCATTTGAAGATAAAGTGAAAGTAGCAAGCAGATGATAACTTTTCATTTGCATGCATTTTACAAATCATTTTTGTCACCTCTATATACTAGGGCCTTTGAGAATGTGGTCTGCAGAGCATTTTATTGTGAAGTGTTACACCATGCAGTACAGTACATTAAAGTTACCCAGTAATGGGTAATATATCCAGCACTTGCATGTCAAATTTTAACTTGTAATAACTACAGTGGCGTACTCGCTAGTTTCGTTTTTGTGTTCAAGAACAACCATGCGAAAGAGCAGAGATTCCCTTCCTCCCTCTCCCTCTCCCTTCACTTTGAGACCGTTGCTGTGTTTCTCCCATTCTCCCTCAGCTTTTCTCTCATGTCTTGTGCAGCTTGCCATTGCCCAGGGAAAGCTCCAGTTTTTCTTTTCCAGTTAGTTTGCAAACTGCCCGTTAAGCTAAGAAGGTTGGGGTGCCGGTTGTCCTGTGGGACCTGAGTGCATACACAGAAACCATATTTGGCTGTAAGCAGAAACCCTCAGCCCAGCCCAAGTTTCCTGTCCTCTTTGTCTTCCCCTTCCTACCTCCCGGGTGGACGAAGGGTCGGTGCCCTCTTGTCCCGTGGAGAGGTCAGTCCTGTGCAGCCTCCCTCCACCTGGCCTCGTTGCCTCCTCCAGCTGCGGATGAACAGGGCCAGGCGCTCCCACAGACGCGTCTTTTTGGTTCCCTTTGTGTTGCCCTAGTATTAGTTCATAGCCAAAGCACTCTGAGATTCATCTACTTCTCTAATTGTTGCTGGGCACATATGCAAGTGATTTTTTTAACAGCTTTTTAACATCCTTCTTGAATATTGGTGAAGTGAATACTCGTATTGAGGGCTAGCCACATGTTGAAGTGTTTTTCCACACAGGAAAATAAAAATGACTATGTAGGATTCTGCGCCTGTTGTCCCTCAAAAGCTGCTGCTCAGATTTGCCCAGCTCAGACTGCCTATTATTTGTCATTAGTGGCAAACACCCTTCTGAGATGTGAAAGTGAGGCTGTTCCCTTGTCCTTTTCACATACCATAATTGATAAAAGTAGTAGTAAATTTGAACAGGATATGAATTCATTGTTGTTTATCTGGAAGTTTCTACTCAATTCTAATGAAACCATTATTTTTCACTATGGTTCAAGATGCACCTGGGTTTGTAGGTTGCATCCTTGTGAGTGGTTCATTTGAAGACACTAATGTATTGTGGCCTAACTATTTTTATGGTAACAGTAAAACATAAGGTGGAATGAACTGAGCTTGAGTCCCATGTACCCTGTTAGGAAAAAAAAAACCCCAGTAATTCTATTTTGATCTGATGGCTACTAAAATGATAAAAATGGAATCTCAAGTTTCTGTTTCTATGTAATTGTTAATTAAAGACATTTGAATTGCCTTTCTGAGTTTTATGAGCCTGGAGAAATGAATTTAGTTTTAAATAATCTCAAAGATCTTTATAGGAGAATCCACCCATATGTCATTTTTATGGCTGAGGCATAACGACCCACAGAGTTTGCTCGTGGTCCCTGGAAGTCAGTGCGATCCCTGTGGTCCAAGCTGTGGGACTATTGTGGCAAGTAGCTGGAGTGACAAGCAGTATTTCCACTTAGTGGTGGCGCCTAGGCAGCCATCTTTAGCTCACAAGGAAAAGAAAAGGGTCTCTGGATTCAAAACCATGCACACGGCATCCCTTTCAGAAAGACCATTTGAGAGAGCTTACACCATGTCACTGCATCAGAGGGCTTTCCTCTGGCTGCTGGCCCTTGAAAAGCTCCAGATCTGGAAAAAGGAGGAACTAAGCCATGGACTGATTTACTGGGGCAGCAGCAACTTTCTCTTCTACCAGACAGCTCCCACTGGTTGAGCAGAGCAGCGCCTATCCCAGGTGCACTGGCTCGGCAGGCAGAGCAGGGTGGCTTCCATCCCCGGATGTTGTACCCAGCACCTCCTCCCGGCCACTCGCTGCTGCTGGGCTGGGGTGGCTGCTCCTTCTCCAGGTCCTCTAGGCCCCACCAGCATCACCGTTCATGACCTGGAGAAGCTGTCTCGAGCGCTCTTCTCCTCCCAGCCACGCCTGCCTCCCCAAAACCCGGGTGGAGGCCTCTGGGGTGTGCCAGGAGCAAGGCAGGGGCTGCCCCAGGCCGCCAGCCTGCCACCTGCACTGCCCCAGTCCCAGCCAGGAGTGCAGCCAGCCCCCGCAGCCCTTCTGTTGGTGGGCATCCCTGGGACCTCCCTCTGAGGCCTGCGCTGCCATCGTAACCGTCTTCCTCCACTTCAAAGCCCCCGTTCTCACGCTTCCTTCCTTTGGTAATGAACCTTCAGTTTCCTCCAGGTAAATAAAGTGAAACTGGAAAGAACTGTAAAACAAAACATAAAAGTAGCCGAGCTGGAGAGTTACTGCCTGCAGTGTCCCTGGGAATGGTTTTTCCTGTCCTCCTGCTGAGGTTTCTAGCCTGTTGTCTCCCACTTTGTTTGCCCTTCCTTACCAGTTTTTAGCTTATAAGCTCTTTAGCATGCAACCTCCTCTTCACGGGAGCATTTGTATGAGTGCTAATAGGTAGAGAGGCTCCTCCCATGGCTCCGTTTTTATTAATGGGAGGATCAGAGAAATTGCCACATATTTAACATCTCTTTTGCGGTAGCTTCGTGGTGTAGAAACAGTGAGTGGATTCTTGTTCATTTGTTCCCAACACTGAGCTCCGAGAAATTCTTCTGTACAAGGTTCTTAGGTGCTGGGAGAGCGTGTGCAGGTTATGTGGTATTTTCATTTGGAAGTGACATTTTACATGACATTTTACTTTAGAACAATAGATGGGCAAAATCAAAATTTCAGGTCTGTAGCAGAAGAGTTATGTCTATTACTTAGTCTGTTTCGTCACATCTTTATAAATTCTGCCTGATTGCATCTCTTTTCACAAAATCCATATTAAATGCATTTTGAAGAAGGAGGGTGCTGGCTGCTCTCAAATGTGCTGGTTTGAAAACTTGCAGACCAGCTGTCCTACTCACTAGTAAAGATAGGAGGGCTCAGGTGGAGGGGTTTGTGCTGCTGGAAACACAACCAGCTTTCTCAGGAGACTGCTTTGAGGGAGATTGCAGCAATATTGCATCCCCACTGTTACTAGTGGGTATCGCCACACACATGTATAATTTGTGCTAGATAAAATCAGGAGGTAATAAAGACAGGTAAAAGCAAGAGATAGAGATCTGCTGTGTAGTTTTTTATTCCTTTAATTTTTCCTTAGGGTGCAAAAATGTCCAGGGGATACCACATTAACTCGGGGAAAAGCGAGTGCTGCTTTAAATCAGAAAACTTGTGTTATACCAAGTGCTTTGTTTTGGGAAACATTTCGGTATGTTATGAGGGAAAGTTGCAGACTAGGCATGTTTACTAGACCTTTAATTGCTACATTTAGGAGAAAGGCGCTTCTTTTTTTTTCTTTCTCTCTCTTCCCCCCCCCAACCCCCCCCCCGCCCCCTAACGACAAGAAGCCAGAGTTTGCTGTGCAAATGAAGCAGGCTTTGCAAGAATCAGATTCACTTTGGACGACTCTTCACATTCCTAGTCATCATTACATTAGGCAGCACAATTCCATCTCTGGTTGATGGGCAGAAAAAGTGGGCAGCCTGCCAGGTAGACGTTTCCATGGCTCCCAACCCCCAAAGGTGATGCGTTTTTCAGCTAATTCAATGAAGAGTGGGCTGAACTTTGGGTATAAACTAGACAATAGCTGCCTTCGCAGTATCAGCAGAATGGTTTATGGGAATGCACTCCACATTTGGCAGAGCATCATGTGACCTTACGGCTGAGATTTTGTGATGGTGCCAACGGAGACTTGGAAAGCAGCGCCCGTTCTGACTTTTTTCCTCTTTTCTTACATGGCTCAGAAAATGGTGGATCTTAATACTTGACTTTAGCCAGACTCAGCAAGCGATTGAGCTTTGAAGCACAACTTTGCCTTTATTCTGGCTTTTTTGGCACACCACCAGGAGGCTGTCCCTTTCACGCCTGATAAATTCTGCTTCTTATCTCCAAATAGAAAAAAGAAAGAAAGAAAATATAAGCAGAATATTTATACTTCATAACTGCATTTTAAAACTACCTGTTTTATATTTTTATTGGTGATCTGTAGTTTAGAACAGCCCTCCTGAATGTCTGAAGAATAAAAGTTGTTTTTTTATTTTTCTGGTGGTTTTTTCTTTTTTTTTTTTTTTCTTCCTTCCTCCTGTTTAGTGAACAGGCATTTGAACTGGGCAAACGGGGCGACAGCATTGAACATGAGATCATTGCAGCATAGTGTAGCAAACTGGCACCCTGCCTTTTCACCCCTTTGCTCCGGCAGATTTGTGCAATCCCCATTTATAAAACCAGCGCAGGGGCGAGGTGAATTTTCTGGTCTCTCCCCACCTCTAGTCCTGTGCAGGCAGTTGCGGCAAGGATTGGTGCAGCTTTTGCGCAGTGCTTTGTGCCTGGAATTCCGAGAAGAGCGAGAGAGAGAAGACAGGCATCCTGGTCTTCTTCCGAGAAAGAACAGGAGCCCTAAGAAGAAGAAACAAATCTGAGTTTGTCCTACATACAAGAGTGCAGAAAAAAAAAAAGTGACTCTCCTGCTTCCAAAAAAAAAAATCTGGCATGTTTCACTACAGAGACATCAGGATGTGTTAGTCTTCTTAAAACAGTGTAACAAAATGAGCCTAGGAGATTGATTCTTTCAGTAAAAAAAGAAAACAAAAAAAAAAGAAAGAAGGAATGAATTTTTTGTTCGGTTGTTTTTTTTTTTTCCACTATTGCTCATATAGCAGTATTTGGCACTGGGTGAAAACGTACCTTTCATATCAGGTATAGCTTCTTTTTCTTTTTTTCCTCTTTTTCTTTTTTTAAGCCGTTTTAAACATGTTGTTTTGAAACTGAGTCCTTGTATATTAATTTTAACATAGTCAGCTGTTCACACGTTTTAAAACTAACTTTTTTTGGGGGGGCTTGATCTAATACTGCTAAAAATAGAAAGTAAACAAAAAATCGAGGGTCTATAGAAATAAGCGGTTAGGCACATTTTGTCTTAGCTAAGCACTGGAGATATGCAAGGACCTTAATGTTACATTTATTCAGTCTAAGCTTTGGTTATCTCTAAGAAAGTTGTGGGTATTTAGATCTGGTTGCTAAGGAAAGTAAATTCTTTTTTTATAGCGTGACTCATACTTTCAGTTTCTAAAGAGGGGAAGAGAAAAAAAAAAAGTTAAACTGTAGGATAAACTGTAGGAAAGGATCGCTCTTGTAGCCACTATATTAAAGTTATTATTGAGTTAATTCATATATGAGTTTCTTACAATTTGTATCTAAATCCGTGACAAAGAGATCAGTGTAATAAGCACTGGAATAAAAGGCACATTATTGGGACATTCATGAAGTAAGCCTGGTTTGCAGCTAGTAACAGTGACTATTTTAAGATGTTCGGTAAAGCAGCACTTGTCTGGGAATAGCTTAAAACAGTATTTAAGATATCCATTCAGAATGTTTGTGATAAGTGCATGCAGAGTTAAAGTAAGTTTTGAGCATATGACGCTGTAGTAGAGCCTTTTTCTTAAAGCATTTGTCTGTCTGTTGTAACATATTACTAGGCAATTAGAAGAGCGTGTAACAAAATTCATCCTGACTGACAGATTTTGAAAAGCTCAGACAAATCAGTGTTTTATGTATTTTGGATTTTTAAAAAATATTTTCCTAGCCTTTTAAATTTATGTTAAGAGCACAGATGTCCTCAGCTCGAAATTACTTTGAAACTCGCAGTGTCTTTTTCATCAGAAACTCTGATTTTTTAAAACATATTCATGGCAGGTGCTTGTCTAATAAAAAGCTTTATAAATACAGTATGACTTTACAAAACAGAATCATTTTAACGCGTGCTTCACTTTTTATACTTTACGGATTAGACAGTAACTTCTAAGATTATGCTAATTTTGCTACCTTATATTTTTGTTGTTCTGCAATGAATTCTGGGAAATTGCTGAATGGGGACCTTATGTATATGACACATATACCTCCATTCACCCATTTGGTACCAGAAAGCGTTTCTTAGATTTATGGTGAACTGCCCTCCCCAATAGTTTTGTTAGAATAATTACGTATGTCATTAGTACTTAAGTCCGTTGAGAAACCAAAGCTTGCATTAGCTTAAAAAACCTTTTAAAATTTCTATATCTGATCACAGTAATCACATCTTTTTATCTTTTTTTTTTGCTGTAAAGTTTTGCAAACGTTTCTTGATTTAAGCCATTTAGTCTATGCCAGTATTTTTATGAAGTTCCATACCAAATTATCTCATCGTATGCACTATTTGATAAAAACTATTTATTTTTGTTAAGCATGCTCCTTCCCTTCTGAAATTCTTCATAAAAATAAATTTGCGGGGTGGAAAAAAGCTAGGAAATACTAAATGAAATAGTCCCTTTGCCAAAGTGTGCTTGTTCACAGCATGTCTTCCCATGGCCCTGAGAGGGGCGTCAGCAGTGTGTTGGTTGTATATCTTAAAAGGATAATTACTAATTTTGTGTATGTTTCATGTTGTTCTGAAAACACTTTACATAAACAGATATTTCAAAATCTTTCTCTCACTTTTCTTTTGTTCTAGTGAAAGAAAAAAAATAAAATGAAAAAGGAAACTGAAGAACTTAATTATACCAGAATTCAGCGAAGGTAATACAGTGACCTTAATTTTTTTTTTTGTTAAAAAATAAAGTTAATGTTAAGAACATGAAGCAGGTTTTCTTTAAAAGGATTTCGTTCCTTAAGAGAGCCTGCCAATGTAATTTCACCTATATCTATTAAACTTTTGTTCTGATTGCTTTCTGTGGGAATATTGCAGTTTGGGTAGACTTTATACTGTATGTTTCCATTAAGCTTTAGAATGAAGTGAAAGATCAATACATAATTTGTTCTTTTGCTATGCCTAGTAAATAGATATAGCACATATCTATTTACTAGGATATTTATATTACTAGTATGTTTATAGTACATATATCTATTTGCTAGTATATAACTATAATACCGGGATCAATTATTTTTGAAATGTGAAATATCTCTACTATTCAAAAAAAATAAAAAGAAAGACTATTGGAGAAGCAATTTTATAGCACTTATTACAATCATTCACTAAATATGTGCAGTCTGCATTCTTATTTCTGATATTAAGATAACTATTCTAGTTTCAGTGCTTGTCTTACATATTCTCTCTCCTCGGTGTCAGCAGAAAACAATGATAAAAATATCATTCATTCTGAATGCTGAAGTGTTCTATACAAAGTAAAAGCAGGTTTAAAACAGACTGTTCTAGAAAATAAATTAACATTATTTTAAAATGCAAAAGGGTACGCTTGAACGTGTAAGATTCAATCCACTAAATTCCAAAAGAAAAGAAAACAATAAGGTCATTTTAGAATGCTCAGCTCTCATTACTGAACTAGAAATACATGTTGCAGTCTGCAAGAAAATGAAACATCGCCCTGATTCAAAAACTTGGTTAATGGCAACACTCAGTCCCTTGAAAGGAGTTTTGCCCAACTAACAATGACAGAATCAGGCTTTCAGTGGGAACTGGTGGAGGGCAGGCGTTAAAATCTTACTCGGATACGGATTTCAGTAACCCACTAAAATCACAAGAGACCTTTCTATAGCACCTGGTTTTAAAATTATACCTGCTTCTTATGCCTGTATTTTACAAATATATTTGTGGTTATATCGTTACAATTTATTCTGATATGTCAGATACTATGCTTAAAGATGCCATATTTATCAATGCTTTAATTTAGAATATGTAAGTTATAAAACTGTATCTGTGTCTCATCTTTCTGAATTATTGGTTATTGCCTCAAAGGACCTGTTTTCAGTCTGTTGCGTAGAACACCCTACATTCAGTGCGTTATAATTTGTATTGTACTGCTTGCTGGTCACAAGAAGGTGGTGGTGTAGGAGTTAACCCTGATGTTTTGGAAGATTGTGTCTCTACTTGCATTGTTATTATTATGGAATAGCATTGATGGGATGATTAGCGAATAAAGTATACAAATTAACTTCTTTGCTTTGATTAATAGGTGTTGTTTGATCAACAAGTTGTTGTCAAGCAGTACTTAGATGCATTGTAATAAGAAGAAATAGCTAAGCAGTCTTTATAATATTGTACAGGAGCTGCGCTCCAGTGTGCCTCTTTGCTTTTCAGATTTGGTGGGGTGATTTTTATTTTGGGTTGTAGTACATGATATGAGCTCAGACACAAAGGGCAAACCTATATTGTTCACTTCCGTGTCACGTTCAATTATGGATTCCAGTCTTGCCTGCTGTGTGCATGCTCTAGTCAGGTGCGAGTTGTTGGGAGATGAGAGTTCAAGAGTAAGGCAAAGCGTGTGCAAAAGGACATTAATTCCTGATGAAGACAAAACAATGTTGCGCCGTCCATCTGTAAAAAGAGTGTTTTTTCTTCCTTCTTCAAAAAACAAACTAGTTACAGGTCTTTGGCTTGTTCGGTAGATCCACCATTTATGCAGTTAAGTTTGAAGTAGCTGCCTTTGCAATAGATGGTAATATTTTTACGCTTCAATACTTGTTCTTACATTGCTTCGTATGTTTGTTTGTTTAAAGTCTTCTGCGTCTCACTTCAAAAGGAAAATGCTAATCAACGATGCCAATTGGCATAAACCCGTAGATCCGATCTTGTGTTGAAACGTACTGCACAAGCTCGCTTCTATGGGTCTGTGTCAGTATGGTGATCTGGCAAAAGTTTATGTAGCATGCAATGCAGTGGTGTTTGACAACAAGCCCAAGTGAGTGTACAATACTATATATTGTTTTTGGAATGCTTCTCTTGTCCGTTGCCTTATCTTCAGACTTGGTTAAGTGATTTGTTCTTTTATCGGTTGCTTTAAGCCCCTTTGGCTTAATATCTTATTAAAATTTACAAAGAGATGGTAGGGAATTGTAGGGTTTCCAATGAGGGAGAGTAGGCTATACCATTTGCTGGTTTTATTAAATACACCATTGCATGGTATTACATTCAAAAACTGTAGAAAAAACAAGAAGATATTAATATTTTATTTTTATTGTAAAATAAGACTAAATGGTCATTTCTTTCCAGAAACGTAGTTGGACTTGCATCATTCCTATCAAATATGTTTGTATATATATACACACATATAAAATTCACATGTATATATCTTTATACATATGTAATCAGGATAGAACAGATTCTACCTTTGCAGTAGAAAATCTATCTAAGAATATGCCTTATCGTCTGAAAAGTGGGGAATAACTGCAGTTGAAAGCCTACCCCCTTGGGAATTTTATAAGCCTGTGGCTGCTGTCACATTTCAAAGAAAGGCTGAAGAAGTAAAGAAGACTTTATGGTCACCGTCGGAAGCTGTGTGCATCCGGGTTGAGGTAGTAGGTTGTATGGTTTAGAGTTACACCCTGGGAGTTAACTGTACAACCTTCTAGCTTTCCTTGGAGCACACTTGAGCCATCGAGGAATTCATCACCACTTTAATCTGATCAGGGAAAGTATGCAAAAAGGTATTGTGTCATGGCTGTACATGATAATCACTCTGAGGCTTTATTGATGTTGAAATAGTCCTGATTACTTGATTATTTCATTTACATCCTGTTATGAACAATGCTAACACATTGTCTTAATGGACTGTGACTATGTACTGCAGACACTTAAGGGAAGACTGATGATGATTTTAATTCCATTAACAGGACAGCTTTAAAAGTTTATTTTGATTTATAAATTCAGAAAAATATCAAATATTTCATGCTTTATCCTTTTTTCATAGAAATAGCATATCCTACACAGTTGATTTTTGTTGCTCCAGTTATATAGTTGCACATTCTTTTTAAAGGGAAAAGAACAAATTTTTCTAGCCTTGTAATACTTTCCAAAAACTATTGCACACTGCTGTTTGCATAGAGGCGGGCAGCGTCACAAAATGATCCTGATCTTCCTTGGATTTATGATATTCTTTCTTTGTGCCTGCACAACTCAGTGTTATGAACACAGATCCAAATGACCTGCAGCCCTGCCTGTGTTTCCACTGCGTTGTGGGTCATGTGCCACTCAGCCTAATCCCCCTCTGGGGTGTCAGCATCCATGTCCTTGCACATCGTGTCAGCCTGACCCTGACCCACAATGCCCTTCTCAATTTTGGCTCTGACTGAAGTTCTGACGCATCTTCCTAACTCAGCAGATCTTGGAGAAGTCACATTCCCTATGTGAGTGATTCCCAAAGCACCGCGAACCACTGGCAGCAGCAGGTCCCAGCACCCAGTGCTCCATCCATGCAGGTCGGGTGCCATGGACAGAATTAGCCCTCCTCAGCCACTGCATCGCCTGTATATCTGACATGCCTTTTTAAGAAAAGCAATACCAGAATGCACCGAGACAAAAAAAAAAGTGTATTTGATCCTAATCTGAATAGGGAGATGAAGATGTGCTTGTGGAAGTTTATGCCCCAAATTGTGCAATCCTATTTCTTGTTCAGTTTCAGTCTTCCTTATTTTGGAAAAACAAAACAATTCCCTTGAGATGTGTACACCCCGTAAGCACTTACCTTATCAAAGAGAGAAAAAACAGTGACTGTTTTCACAGTTTAGCCGTTCCCAGAAACAGCTATGAAACAAGACTAAAAAGGACTCTGTGTGTATATGTACCATGATTTTTTAAGTGAGGCCTGCTTCTGAAAATGATGAGGTCTCCTCAGTGCGATGGAAGGCATACTGTCAAAGTAGGAGCATCTGGACCAGATGGTGACGCTCATTCCAGAATGTTTGGGGAAACCTGATACTGTCTTTTTCCACACACTTTTCCATTAAAAGTGAAAAGGAGTAGAACTTAATAATTTATACTTAATAATCATAGTAGTGATAACTTTGCCATAAAATGATGTAAGTTTTGTTGATATAAAGCAAAAGAGCCAAGCCATGCCCCTGTGGTACTGTGGTGGGGGGCTACCACTGATGAGAGCAGTGGGCAAGCCAGACTCCTGTGAGATGAGGAGAGGGTAAAACACGGCTGTCCCACACAGGGCCGGGGGCTGCGGTCCTAGAGCTCCCAAGTTAACTGCAAATACATCTTTCTCTAGGGTATCTTGAACCCCTGCATGTCTTGCTTTACTTTTATTGCAGGTGACCTTAACAAAATATTTGTCATTTCCGATATTTAATTTTATTAAGTCTTGCATCAATAAGGAAAGATAAGACTGTTTATTTTAAGTGGACTTGATGCTTGTTTGTGTTTTGGTTATTGTTTTCCTTTCAGTTCTGCCTGTTCAAAGAATCACTTGCTTACAGGTCCCTATGTTTGAGTCTTTCTACCTCAACTTAAGCCTTGCCTAACCAGTTTCCTAGACAAGGAATAGAAAGAGGAGATGAAAATGGATTTAATCTCTCTTTTTAATAGCATTTATTTTCAGTGATTAATGTTTGTAATAGGAAATTGGTAAAGTGGATCTGCATGACAGTTAGGTGGATGTACAATGGACCTTAAGCCTGTCTTAAAGTGTGTGGGAAAGAGGAGAGAGGAGGTTGAGTGAATCAGAGCTACTTCAAGCTAATGGAAAATGATTACAGGGGCAGTGGCTAAATGGGGGGATAGAGAGGAGATCTCCATCAACCGATGAAGCTTAACAGGGACCACTCACAATCTAAATAAAAACTGTAATAGCCATTGTGGATTCAAAAGAACTCTGGTCATAAGTATGTTTTCTTCATTTTCTATTTTAAAATTTTTCTTTCGTAGTTTAAGTCCACTGGAAAGAAACATTGTAATTGCTTTTTTCTGCCAACACAGCAACAGGTGTTCGATCCTTTTATATTAATTCTTCAATTAGTTGCAAAATAAGGGGGTTTGTTTATACTAAGCTGACCAAATAGAAATGACTGATGCAGAAAATCTGGGAATGTTTCATCTGTCCTTCAAATGCATGATAAATTTGTAATTCTGTCAGGCATAGTTGCAGGTCGCTATGCAAATTTTCTCTGGAGCATCACCAGCTTTAATGAACATACATTTTCTGTATTTCTTTCTCTGTTTTTTAATTTAGGTTTTTTGCCCTGTAATGTGCAATACATTGTTTTGGTAAGAGTTATCAAGTTACAAGCAAAAATGAATGAGACTGTGAGGTAATTTTGAAGCGGATTAAGGTAGGGAATGAAAAACAAAGGGGAAAAAAAGCTCTATTAAGAACAGCTGGATGGAGTTAGGTCTTCTGTGATTTCATTTTAAAGTCATAAAACATATTGTCTCTTTTAGGCGAAGTCTGGCATTTTTTACCTTTACAGCGCAGTTGGAATACGAGTCAGTCACGTAGTACTCAGCATTATATTGCTATGTTGCTTCTGTAGGAAATACATGCACTTTGTAACACATGGATGTGTTCCAGTCCAGGACCCATCTAACAGTGTTTGTTCTATAAGTAAGCCATAATGTTGTCATCCTTGTGCCTTTACTTTGCTTCTTGCATATTGAAGAAATATCCATTCGGATATTTTGGGACAAATCCTAAGATCCAACCAATCTGCAGCTCCCAGTAATTTCTTTGGGAGACACAGGTCTTTAGTGTTTCACAAGTTTGGTCCTACAGAAAAACTGGCAGCAGAGACACGGATCTGCCCAACACCCTTTTGCTTGCCACAATTTCCTTGGTAAAGATTAAGCACGATCCAAGGCCTTAACCCTGGTTCCCAACACAGAAACTTACAGCACAGCAAAAAACCACTCTAATGCCAGATCCTATTTGGCGTAAGAGCTAAGTTGCTTCAGAGAGTTGGGGAGAGTTTGGATTTCCTTGTGCAGCCCCCAGTGCCTGTGTCCAGAGGCATGCCCAAAGAAAACAGTTAAAGGGACATTTCTGAGTTAATAACCGTGGGTCAGATGCGCTAACAGAGCTTGGGTGTTTTGGGCCCAGCCATTTTGAGACCTTGTTGTGGAATAAAGCTGCCATTAATCCAGTTTCCCAGAGTAGGTAAAGCAAGTTTTTAGTAATTTTGTGCTGTTGAAATAGCAAAAAACAGTCAAAAATATATGAGTTGGATATGGGTCAATATAGTTGATAAGGCATAGTTTAAGCTGTTATAATTAATCCTATAGATTTACATTTTGAAAGTTGATATAAAATGCCTTTCTATCCATAGCTGATGTACTTTCTGCTTTTGCCATTCCACTTCAACAACAGAAAATGCTGTTTCACTTGGTCTTATGCTTCATAAAATCATAGAATCATAGAAAGTCCTGAGTTGGAAAGGACCTGCAAGAATCATCAAGTCCAACTCCTGTCCCTGCACAGGACAACCGCAAAATTCACACCATGTGTCTGAGGGCGTTGTCCAAATGCTTCTTGAGCAGCGTCAGGCTTGGCACCGTGACTGCCTCCCTGGGGAGCCTGTTCCAGGGCTCCACCACCCTCTGGGGGAAGAACCTTTTCCTAATACCCAGCCTAAACCTCCCCTGGCACATCTCCCTGCCATTCCCTCTTTTAACTTCCTCTTGTATTCAAATAAGTTTAAGTTCTTTAGAGATTTTTAGGTAAAGAATGTGGTAAAATATTTAAAAGCAATCCCAGGAAAGGTTTTTGTTGCAAATCTGCCCTTTAAAAATGACAAACAGCTTTTAGTAATCTCTAAAACTTGTTTATTGAAATTCTTCAGCAAGAGACCTGTGATAGGTTGCTTAACTGATAAAGTTGGAATAGAAGTGCACTTGCAATTTTTCAGATTTTTTGGATGTGGTTTCATATGACATTCATTTATCTATTAAGAGCAGCTCCTGGTATTTTTAATAAAACTAAAATTAAATACGTCTGGCAGGCCCTGTTTAAATGCGAGTATTGCTTTTATAGCACAGTTAAATACAAGATTGAAAAGCTAATACTTTTGCATTACATAGTACAGAAGAATTAAATTGTTTCAGCTTTGTTTTTCTCACATAGTAAAAATATTTACATCGGAGTGATTTTTTTGGTAGAGTTTAATTTTGTACAAGGCTTCTGGATATTTCAGATGTGTTTTATTGTAAATGATGTAATTTATATTGAAATTTCTGGCAAATTCTTATTTTGTTTCGTTCCCTCCACCTCTTCTTTCATGCTACTTCTAGACACAGGAAGAGCAAGCCTCACATTGATGAAGTCTTCCTAAGAATACTTGCAAATTCTGAATAAAAAGTCAAAGATCATGCCTCTTTTTTTCTAGCATGACACTCTCATTTGTTCAGAAATATGTGGCTCCTGTCCCTTATTCCTTCTTTTGCAAATGTGATCAACATGTTACTTGATCTTACTACAGAAAAATACGCATGGATCCCATTGCTCTCTACTGCCTTTGTTGCACCTCCTTTTGAATAGAAAATCTCATCCGTAAACAACTGTACTTTGAGGCTTCCTGACTAATGTAGTTGTCTGGCTTGAGTAAGACTGGTGCTGATATGGTCCAACCATTGCACTAAGAGCCTCAGCAAAAAAAGATACAGATACAGAATAGCAGCCTAATAATTTTTCTTAAGAGTTAGAAAGCCTTGTGTACTGCCTGCTTTGCTTTTGTGGTTGAGTGAAAAGTGTGGTGGGGTACGTTTTGTATTTTCTTGTATGTAGATAACATACATATATTATGCATATATTGCCTTTAAGTGAATGTTATGAGTCTCCTTGACTAAAGCTTTATTTCCATGGTTGAGAGAGTTTTATCTGGGTTTATCTGTGGTTTATCTGGGAAACGCAGGACCCCTCATTTTTCTTGTTCTGCCTCCGTATACTTTTGGTTTATACACATTCCTCCACTGGTCCTTTTTTGAATCTTCTTTTCTTGACATCATGATAGTCATGGCAGAGAATGTAGAGCATTGCAGATATACTGGCAACAGGGATGGCAGGGAATACCCTGATGGCTTGAGAGAAGAGTGGTGTCACCGTCATGTTTATAAGCTTATCAGGAAGCAAAAGCTTACTGAAACCAAATCCCCCATTAGGCTTCTTTGTTATGACTCTCCAACTTAGTAAGGAGAATAAGCAGTTTGGTACCACCACCTTTGTAGGCTTGGCTTGAGACTGTGGGACTGACATTACTCAAGCTTTGTGTGATGGTAATTTTTTTCAAGCAAAGTCACGGGGCACTAAAAGCACTATAAGCCTTCCATTTCCCTAACATGCACCCAGCCTTGTGGTGACTGCAGTATCAAAGCAGATTTACATGTCTGAGAACAGGCAACTGTCAGTCTCAGAAATGTTTTATGAGTATGTTTAGGTATGTGTACTGTTGGGTGTTTTCACATGCCACTACAAGGATATGAAAAAAAAAAAATAATACAAGCCCAAAATTCTCAATCTCATTTATTGCAATTCATTTGCTGAGACAAACTTGTTAACTCTCTATGTTGGGAAGAAGTCATCACATGGAAACTTTCCCATGATAGCTTCACCATCGCTTGAAAGAACTTCCCCTTGAGACTAGGGGTAGCATTTTGGAGTGTGCTAAATCCCTGTGAATAGTTCGTTTCCTGGAAAGTTGCCCAAGGAAGACCTTCAGTCTGGGCCTGGAAGTAGATTCCACAATAGCCTGCGACCAGGAAAGCTGGAGGCGTGGCTTGAGTGTGCGCCTAGTATTCAAGCGTCATCGATTGAGGATCCTTGACTGCTATTCTATAGCATAGCTTGTCCCATGAATCTTGCACTTTTTGAGGGTATTTCCATCTCCAGCCTCTCTGCCTCTTCAAAAAGCCCAAACACACTTAATTTCCATAGCCGAAGGGGATTTAATCTGGAAGTTCAAATTTGAACCCCCAGATTAGTCTGTGTCAGTTGACCATTTTATGGGGAGGAGGATTTTTGGGGTGTAGAATTTTTATTAAAGTATGATTTATACTATGTTGAACTAAATTGTAACTGAGCTGCTGAAAAGGTCGTCTTTTCACAGCAGAGCACAGGCCTGTACAGTAGGACCCACGGCAGTTTTCAGATCATTGTGCCAAGGTCACCCATCTGAGTGGCAAAGCTAGTTCGAGCAGCAGCTATTACTCCAGACCCTTGTGTTTGAGGGCTGCTGCTGAAGCTTGGTGTCACTGTGTGAGGACGTCTTCGAGAGCTGTATACTGGGAGCAGTGGACCAGTGTAGCTACTCAGCTCTATGCTAAGTAACATGCTTTGCTCCTTTGTCAAAATGATAACAACTTTTGATATGTAGTTAGGCTATATTATTCCAACAGTATGTATCTTACCATATTCACTTCTAATTTCTTCCACCCTACTGCCCAAATATTTATTTCCAGCTTGTGAATTGTAAAAATCTAAGCTCAGACAACCTAATTCACATATTGCCCTTGTGCCTCACCACTGGCTGTATAGGAAGGCAGTATCTGAACACTCTCAGTAGTAGTCAGCCTGTATTGATTATGACCCACACAAACGTGGAGACGAGACTGCATGCTCTAAGTCCATCCGAAGTGCCACAGCTGGCAGTCTGGCTACAGCCACAGGGAGGTTTTTGCTAAAAACATATTTTTGACTTTAGATGGCACTTACTCAGGATGTGACTTATGAAGTGTATGATTCCTGTGGTGCTAAAGGGCATTTTGAAAGTCGTTATTATAAAATACTGTAAAGTATATTGTTCTTCTGAAGCATTTAGCTTCTGATACGAGAAGAATTTAGAGGCATCTTTATTGTTATTTCGATTTTGAGGTATAACTGTACCAGAATGGCCAAAACGTAAATTTTAGGGACTAGTCTAAGAACCTAACTCATACTTAATGTAACATTTTGAAGCAATCCTACCTTTTTCCCAAAATGTTTTGGGCATTTAGGAGCCTGTATCCTGTTGATTTACAACACGTGGGCAAGGTTTGAAAGAGAAACCTCAGGTGCAAAGGCATTTTTACAGCTTTTTCACCCTAAGCTTCATAACGAGTGACCCAGTTGCAAGATGTTAAATATATAAACTGGTTTAGTGCAGCCTCTAGGTTGTGCTTCTGAATGTGAGACACTTACCTACACATGGAGTGCCAATATATTCTTAGCCACTTTTATGAGAAAATAGTGACCTAATTTCTTTCTTCTTACTGTTGTAAAGCAAGACAATATAAACAATGTAGTTAGAGACAGCATGTGCAGCTTTGAAAAATTCAAGTGTTTAGTAAAATTTAGTAAAATTAAAATTCGGTTTAAAGCTTTATGCTGTGTCTGGACTGAGGCCAACAACTTAAACAGAAAGCAAGCTGCACACCTGATGCGCCTATTGATGCTGCTACCAGCAATGCAGGTGCTTGAATGGGGTATGTGACTCCTTCCCTCCTCCTTCCCTGCACTGCAGGGGGAGCTGGCTGCGGTGGGAGACTGTGTTGGCCCCAGCCTCCTGTTGTAAAAGCAAGCGCTGGCAGGGAGCACTGCCTGGGCACTTATGCCTCTGCCCTTAGCACCAGCAGGCACTGTCATACCAGGCGCACCCGGGAGCCCTTATGCACTGTTGGGACAGGGGTGGCTCTTGCAGGCACGGGGGCTGCTGCTGCCCCACAGTCCCACCAAGGGCAGGTACAGGCAGTATTGTGCCCAAAAGGAAGGAGTCGATCACAGCTATGAGTCAGGTTGGGGGTATTTGGCTAAAAAAGTACAAGTATTGGTCTATGGAAGTGAACATGCAGCCTGCATAATGAGTGCATTATTTATTAGCTGTGTGAGCTGCTGGAAATACCTAAGCAGATAAAGGCTGTAATTCAAGGCCGTGGGGCTGGGCCCGCACAGGTCCCTAAGCCGGGAGCCAAGGAAGTGGGAATCCTCACCAGGGCAGGACCCTGGAAGTCTGGAACAAACATCGGGCTGCTTGCATCTTCGGGCAGGTGGAGGTTTGTGTTAAGGATACCTTCTCATACATGAGAAGCGTCTGTTGTGTGTTATTGTGTAATTTGATTTGACTCTAATTTAATGACAGTTCTTAGTAGGCAACATGATTTGCAAGGCTGATTTCCAGTTTTATTGATTTGGCCTTTAATTTATTTGAACTTGCACTCAGAAGCTTCGTTGGAGATTTAATGCAAGTCTGTAAAACCAGCTTGGTAAGGAATTTTTTGACGGAACTTGAACTCAAATGCTTCAACAAGTCAGTGAGGTATGCTGTGAAAATATTTTAACAAAGAAAATTCTTCGTTAAACTTTACTTTTTAAATAATGGATTGCTTTTCCTTTCTTGAGGTTTTTTTTCCCAAACTCTCATACTCAGTGTCTATTCAAAAGTAAATTGGAGATCTAATTCTCTGAGTTTTATGGAATGGGCTTTTAAAGGGGAGATCTCAGGGATTATCACAGCAAAACTTTCACTGAAAATAAGTAACTTGTAACTTCTGGAAATCTATGATTTTATTCATTAGTAAGAAATTTACCAAATACAGAACAAATACTGCAGAACTAGGTGCCACAGTCTCCTAGTTATTTTCAAACTGTATGTTTTATTCAAAGCAAAGATTGCAAGGCATGAAAAATGCCTTTTTATAATTTTTGATACCAGGTTTTGAAGTCTCTTAGTTATTTTATAAAGACAAATTTTTTTTTTTTAATATTTAGCAGAATATGTTAATAGATTTTAGAAATGAATGGTCCAAACAGGGAGGAGCTAGCAAGGAATTGATTAACGGTAATTTTTCATTACCTTTTCCAAACCCAAACCTTTGCACCTGAACTAATCAATGAAGAAAGCAGCAAGAGATAGAGTGTATCTGTGTGGGAGGAAGGAAGGAACACGGAGGATGAATTATTATGTGATAAGAAGCATAAGCGGATGTAAGAGGAGGAAGGAAATTGAAGAGGCACGCAGCATGAGAGAGGATACAGAGGAATGGGACTGTACTGGGTGTGCATTTGTACTTAGAGAAGGGACTCTGAGCATGTAGGCAGAGTCCAGGAAGGTGGAAGAAACAAAGGGAACTTGAAAGATGTGGGGAAAGGGCATGAGGATGTTGTAGCTTCACATTGTTTTTCTTCATGCACCTTGGTACATTTTGGTAACTCTATTAACTTTTGTGCATTGGACCATAGAAGTTAAATTTATTTTAGAAGGAAAGAAGGAAGGAAAAAAGGGAAGAAAGAAGGGAAGAACAAAGGGAAGAAAAAGAAAGAGGAAAGGAAGGGAGGGAGGGAGGAAGGAAGGGAGGAAGGGAGGAAGGGAGGAAGGGAGGAAGGGAGGAAGGAAGGGAGGAAGGGAGGGAGGGAGGAAGGAAGGAAGGAAGGAAGGAAGGAAGGAAGGAAAGGAAGGAAGGAAGGAAGGAAGGAAGGAAGGAAGGAAGGAAGGAAGGAAGGAAGGAAGGAAGGAAGGAAGGAAGGAAGGAAGGAAGGAAGGAAGGAAGGAAGGAAGGAAGAGACTTACAGGCAAAACTTCATATTTGTAAATAAACAGAAGGCCTCATGGGAATAAGTTTTTCTATTGCGAGTTCAATTTCTGTTTTTTTATAAGCAGAAAACCCACTCTAAGTCTAAATTAGAAGGGTGGTAAGTCTGAAGAGTAGTAGTTGAGGGTAGCACACGTTCCAGACGTATTGAAACCATCTCAAAATTATCACATATTCTTGAGCATTAGGAACCCACAAAATGCAAAGCTAAAGGTCAACCGCAAATCCACTTTTGGGGCACACAGATAACCATAACTCTGCCTAGTACTGACAGGGTTAGGTGATGTATCTAATGATGCTTGTTAGTTCAGTCTAGTCTAAGACAACAAACGTTAAATGATTCTATTATAAGCCTATTATTACTGCACAGTGTCATCATAAGGGAGAATTTAGCTCATCCGTTGCTTCTGCTCAGTTTCTTTACGTAAATAAGAAATGTAAAACACTCAAAAGCCTGAATCAAAAAGAATAAGATAACCCCAGATTTTTTATGAACGGTAATTAATCTGCAGCCTGTTACCACAAAACTTAATTTGGGGAAATTCCTAGTTAGAATCAAGAATGTTAAACATTTGTGTGCATAAGAACAGCATGTGCAGTGGCGCTAGAAGTAGCAATATTTCTGATTCAAACCATGCACTGAAAAGTTGTTGAGGTTACAGGACTTCTTCCCTTTTAAAATTAAGTGCTTTATGAGAGAATGAAGTTATTGACTGCTGATCACTTCCAGACACAGAATGGTGGTCTAGTGGTCCCTTCCAGACTGTAACAGCAGTTCCACATGACGATTATTAATGGAATATCTCATTAATTCCCTAAATATCACTAAACTGGACAAGTCATTATAAGTTTCCATCTCCTTAAAGAAAATCTAGCTGCCTTACATTTTTCAGCTCTGTAGAACATGGAATCTGTTAAAACAGCAGCATCTACATTGTAAGGTACCAAGATCTTAACCTTAGCTATTTTTGTTATTGAGGTCAGCCTATTCAGCATCCAAATGGAGTTAGAAGATTTACATCCAGATTCTTGTTTTGAGGAGAATTTGTGTATCTCTGTTCTATACATGAACACTTCTACCCCATAAACAACAGAAAATATTTATATTTATGGTATGAGTTATCAAATAATGTTGTTATGTATTGTCAAAATTACAGTTTTGTGTTATGAGGTTATTTGCTTGTTAACTTAAATGACTTAAGAGCAAAACAGACTGTTGCTATTGTTATGAAACAGTGATTTTCTTCTTTGCCTTGATCTTCATGCAAAGTATCCTCAAAGCTTTTGTTTTACAGAGTAGTGTTAACACAAAGTGAAATGAATCATACTCATAGGCAATTTTGAGAGGGAAAATAAAAATATTTTAAAATAATATTTTTTTTAAGAGGCAATCCTAATTTGCCAGATACTAATTTCTTATCAGAATGAATTGCAAATATTTTCAACATTTATAAAATTGTGTTACAGGAATCTACTGACTAGTCTGACCATTATCAGATGTTTCCCTTATTTCCATTTAAAGGAACTGTACTTATACCAGTCAGCCCCCAATTTACAGTTGCTTTCTGTCAATGCCTTTTCTGTACTGCATCTCTTAAACATAACTTCCCAAATGTGATGTTACATTTTTAAGGCCTGATAGTACATTTGTCACTGGGTGAAGTCTGAGTGAAGACTTATTTCAGAACTGGTATTAATGAAAACAGAATCTGTGCTTAAAGCAAAGTAAGTGCTCACTACTGTAAGTCTATATTTCAATTAATATAGGTGAAACTAGGAAATACTGAGAACACAGAATTCCTGAAAATGTATTAGGGACATTACTTTTATTAATGTCATTTTCCACTCACAGCTACACAGTCAATACAAGCAAACTCAACTTTTCATTTCAAATGTGAGTGGATCTAAATACTGGAAAAGTACAAAACCTGCCTATAAGAAGAAATAAATAAAATCCTTAATGAAGTAAGTTAAAATATTCAAATAAAATTCTGGTCCAGTCATCATTTATCAGTAGTGTCCATAGCATGGTACTTGGAATACTGGAAATGTAGCTATCTTCCTTAAATGCAAGAATGTTTGAAAATACTTGCTGTTCTAAAAACTGCTGTATGGCCTCAGAGCTGCTGAGGACTTCAGCAGCTTTAAATCTGCTTTAAACTTTAAATCTGTGGATTGAAGTAAATGTGTGTAAATATATTTGACAAATACTTAAGAACATTCCTTAACGGGTGCATGCACATTCAATTCTAATTCTGTGGAATGTGAGAGTGCCAGAATATTACCTAATATCTGCTTTTCCCCCCCCCAAACTTTGTCTCCATATATGTGGCTTTCATTCATCTTGAAGATCTGTGGAAGAATCTTAAAAAAAAAAAAAAGTTGTGGTAAGAGATGTAAACTTAGAGGGTTTTTTTTGCGTGTTGGTTACAAGGATGCAAATTCATGTAATTTATATTATATTGTAGATTATTAATGTTTCTTAAGAATTTAAAGCTATTTCACAAAAAAAAAAAAAATTTCTTTGTTCCAGGGTGAAATTTTCATGAATGTAGTTTCATTACTTTGGCAGTATAAAAGGTTCTACATCTATTCTCAAAGAACTGCAAGGCAAATGATGAATTATTGAGGGAACATGGTGAGTTTGTGAGTTCTTGTCCCTTCTTAAACTATAAGAGCTTTTCTAATAACTTGGACCTAGGAGTTCACCCAGCTAACAAGAAACCATGTAGCCAGACAGTAAAGCTAAATAAAGACCAGTATAGAGGACACATGAAAGTATAGAAAGGGTACAAATGAAGTCTTAAAAAAGTCAAGTTCTTCCAGGGACAAAATAATTGTTTAATTTAAAAAAAAGAGAAAAATGGAAAAAAGTGTTTAAAAAAAAACAGGCTGCCAAGAGAAATGGGCCTTGTTGCTAGCAGTAGGAATGGTCAAGGCCAAAGGAGAAATGACTCATTAACGAGCATCTATCAGACAAAGAAAATTATCCTACAATATTTGACTCGGTAATCCTAAAAGTCCTTGTACTTACATGTCTTAGCATCTTCTGAATAACTCAATCCAATAAATGTAAATATTAGTGTTCAGTCTGAAACTGCACAACAATAGTTCAAAGTTAACAAAAGATCATGAAGGAAAAGTGAATAATTATAAAATGAAAAGGGTAATGTAAGGGTTTTTTATAATTTCTCACCAAATAATGTTTCCAAACTAGCTGTCTGAACTGTTGCCTTTTTGCTAACCTGTATCGTTTGTTGGATAAAATCTATTACCTAAAGATAAGTCAGCTTTATATACAGTTCAATGGCATCCACTTACAAATATTACTGTCATCAGTATATGGAAGAAAAGTAAAACTATTCCTTACCAGGACTACAGTTCACAGCTTTTTGAAAAATTCACTGGACATTTCAGTAGAGTAAGTGTGATATACTTTTAAGCAAGATACATCCATGTATAAGGCTTTACAAATGCATTCATCAAGCATTAGGGTACAGTTAGAAAAACATAGAAATACACAAACTTTCAGAAGTCTATTGTCTTCCCTCGTAACCTCACTGTGGTCTTTAAAGGGCATTTGTACTCAGGAAAACATTCAGATTTGTTACTCTGAAAAGAAATGTCCTTGTGGTCTTTCTCCTTCTATATACCTGTATTTAATACTTTTCCACAGACAGCTTCTAACGTATAGAATGTACCTAGGAGTCTGGCATCCTTTTGTAGCATGACGAGCATGGTGAAAAGCAGGAGCTCCGGACAATTAAATGGTTTGTCCGGAGCTCATGGTAGATGTCATTATCATCACTGGGTTCAAGAGACGAGCTGTCTAACTTGCCAAGACCATGGCTAGTCCAAAATATATATTTATGAGAGTTTTTTCTGGGCAGTACATTAAAGGTCTAGCCTCTGTGCTCTGAATTAAAAAGCACTAGCTCACAGTTTGAAGGCTATGTATTGCATTGGAATGTGTTTTCTTTATCAGTGTGATGTTTTCATACTGTATTTTGTAATGTAGTAATTACGCAGCTTGCCCCACAGTTCTTGAAATTAATGCATATCTTATATTTAATAATAACATACCTTTAGTAATACTATTTAATTGTCATAAATATTAAAAGCTACATAATGCATGCACATATAAAGACTGCAGTAATGAAGGTGTTTTAAATAAACAACACTGAAATTCGAGTGCTGAAGCTCAATGGATCCTGGAAGTAAAACTGACTGTACAAATAAAACTAAAATTGCCTTTGTTTATTTTCATTGTCTAAGAAGAGAGGAATATGGCATATGAACAAGGAGGGTGAACGGTGTTGAAAAAGTTTGAACTTTTTTCTTGAAATAATTTGCAGCATTGACTTTCCATTAAGGAAGGTGAAGAAGTGCACTTGCTGAATGCATGTAACCTCCCCTGTTCTTTATCCTCACCTGCGCCCTGGCCCCTTTTCTATGGCAAGAACCACCAGACCTGCCAGACATGGCCCTACGATCTCAGAGCACGCCTGGAGGAGAGCTCTCTTGTGGCGTGAAGCGAGGAAATGGCCATTAGGCTGTTTCCGGGCAAGGCCTGGGGAGGGCACACTCTGAGTGTGCCAGGGCACAGCTGGAGGAACCCCAGCCGACCATACCAGGGAGGTGCCAGGCATTACTGGAGCTCATGGGCAGCTGACCACTCGCTCCCTGCTAGGGTCTAGGCAGACCCAAAGAGACAACTAAATTATGTGAGGAGATGCAAAGCAGCCCAGGATGAAGAGGGCTCAAAATTTACATAAACCCATTTTACTCCCACTTGCCGCAAGCTGTGGATTGTATGTTCTGCACCTTAGAAATGACAAATTTAAAGTGTTTATGGGAGCAGTGCTCTCTTAACTCTTTAAAGAATGTGTCAAAAGGCTAGGTAATCTCAAATTGCAATATTCAGATATAAATTTCAATAATACCACAGCTGTGGGGGTAATGTTTGACACGAGTGGGAAAGGGTTCAGACATAAAATTTACAGAACATAAAAGCAGAAGTTCAGAAGGGTTAAAATCAAAAAGTGTCCAGGTCTGTGGTTTTCAATTCTGCTTAGAGTTGCTCAGTTGTTTTGCTTGTTATATGTGGATACTAATGTAATTGAAAAGTCTTGATCTCTGTAATCTGCGATAGGGACAGTACTGCACAGTTCTTGCATAAAACAGAATTTCTTTTGGAATAATGTGATAAAAGCATTTAAGTATTTCTTATTTAGACATGGCCATGTTTTAGTTTCTGTACTGACAAATCCAATAGTAGCAATTCTTCAGTACTGAAGAATTTAATAGGACTGTGACACATTTTTGGAAAGTGTTTCAGATTATTCCAGTGAAGTATATTTCTGGGCAATAGAAAGAAATAGAAAGAGACTAGGAGGCTCTGTGTAGAGTAAGATCATAAAATGCTAACACAAATATGGTAGCTACCAGGGCTTCTTCTGCAAAAGAAATTAATTCCTCACTATTCTATTAGCTCTTTCTTTGCACCTTTTTTTTTTTTTTTTTAACCAACCATTAAAAAAGAAGGAAAAAAAAAGAATCAGCCAACATAAGTTTTTTGGACTTCAGAAAGCTTTCTCCACAGGAGCAGCTGTTAGGGAAGATAAGTAGTCACTGGGGGAGAGGGAAATACTTGACATGGAGTAAAAATGGCTAGATGGCAAAGTTTAAAGTAAAAATATATAGTCATCCTCCTCTATGGCTGAAAGATTACAGTGGGCTGCTCCACTGCCTCATGCTAGGATGATTGTTATTTCATAAGTGTATTAATGAATTGAAAAGAAAGTTAGGCAGTGAGATGGCAACATCTGCAAATGGCACAATTAGCTAGGTTACTCAAGTCCAAAACACACTATGTGGGGAACTTCAAAAGGGAACCCTCAGAACTACAGCAGTGGATGACACAATGTCAAATGAAATTCAGCAGTGATGTATGAAAGCTAGCAGGCATTGAAAGAAGTAATTTGAACTACTTATGACCTCTGTTGGGTTCTAAATGAATTCAAAAATACCAGGAAAAGTGATCAAGTCATTGTGGATGGGTCAATAAAACCTATGATCTCCGTTAAGGTTTCAGTGGCCTTTCCCCTCCCCTTATAAATCCTTCAGATAAAAGAAACCCCTCACCACAAAATAAGAAGCGATGGCAACAGGATCCTATCTGTGCAATACTAATCTACGTACAGTACAGATGATAGCATGTAATGCAGCATCATCTCTTATTCCGACTGCTGTGTTAGTGGAGAAATGAACAAAAGGAGGGAAGAAAACAATCTATTTCCAAGTAAATATGTTGTGCCTCTTTCCACAGTACAACAGTAAATGAAGATTCTGTGAAAGCGAGGAGATACAGATTTTACGTATATAAAAAGAATATAAAAAGTATATAGAAAGAAAAATATTCTACGTATATAAAAAGAATATATTTTCTTCATTAAATAAGTATCTAAGTGCTAGTCACTGCAAACTTGTAGGTGCTTTCATTTGAGAGGAAAATTTATATGTGTAAAGCCAAACTGAAATCAAAGTGCATGTCGGATCAACCATTACAGGGTGCTGAGTATCCCATACAGATTCATCTTCTGGCTCAGAAATCCAGAGAGGGGAGGTATCAGTGAATGTCTTAGTGAGTCCTTCTGTCCTGCTCTATGGCACAAGGTTTACCCTGTCTGTGCTGCTGTTGAAACAGCTGAGTGGTTTCTGTGGATAGTCCTTGTTCCTTGCTCATACTTTTGTTATTACTTAGCACAGCTAAGATTTACAGGGTTGCACCTGTAGTTAGCCAGACTGTTGCTCTTCTGCATCTGCTAGGCACATGCTACATGTGTCTCCCTACAGTTTAAAGGTAAAGATAACAGTAAATCATATACGGTATAAACAAATGAACTACACGACTGTATAAAAAAAATGTACGATTCTTACCATGAACAGACACACAATCACAGCAGTGATCTTTGCTTGTATACCTCCAAGTGGAATGCAAGAGACGAGAATAAGGAAATTGTAAAATATGTATCTTTTTTTAGTATTATGTACAAAACTCATTAAAAGAGATTTCAAGGAGAAAAGAGCATTATGCACTTGCTCAAACAACTTTACTTTTCAAAATGTTTGAAAAAGCGAATTTGTGGAAATCCATTAAAAGGCGTTCATTAAAGGGGCCATGATTCAGTCTCTTGATGGAATTTCTTGTGCAGAGACTTTTGTAGGGAAGGGAGGTAAGAGGTCTGACATCCTCATTTCTTAAATTAGTTTGAACTTGGTACAGGTGGAACGTACTCACATACATCTATTGTTCAGCATAAAGAAAAGGTCTAGATTTTGCCTAAACATACATTGCTGTCTCATCTTCTGCCAGGCTGTTCCATATCATAATTACAGCAGAGAATCTCAGAAAAACCCCAAACCAAAGAAATGAGTTGAAACCTTGTAATAGTTACTCTGCACTCCAAGGCAAGTCCGTGGCACCATTCTACTCTTTGCCTTCTTTGCTTCTTTCTGGAAATTGTGTCTTGCCCTGCGTCCTTTGATATACTTGCAAACTGCCTGTAAATTCCTAAATTCCCTGTTTTCATGATGGAAATTTTTTCATCATTCTTTTGTCATTAAATAGTCCTCTTAATCCCTAAATACTTCCTGATCTCTTCTACATTTTCAAATATTTTCATATTCTCATAAAAACCTCTGTTCCCTGGATGGGGAGGTTGCAGAATTCTCACTGTGGTGTTGCTATTGCTATGTCCTTTCAATCCCTATCAAGACAGGTGAAACTATTTTCCCTTGAACTGCTGCTGTGCTCTGAGGTCCCTCCTCTCCATTGATGCTTAGCACTGATGTGGTTCTTTGACTTCCTTATTTTTATATGAAAGTACATATGAACTAGAGGTAAAAATGATCCATTATATTTACTGAGCCAGTGAAGGACTAGTCCTTATTCATGTTTGGTATAAGCCAGTTCTGTAGAAGTTAGCCTTTATCTTGAAATAATGTTTCATTGGGAAAAAGAATTCCTTGTTACACAAGTGGAAATTCTTATTCTGATTTCCATCTATGACTCTGTATGGAAAAACTCTGTGCTTTTGCTGTGAAGATAATGCCCAACAAATACTTGCAGGCTGTAAATATTATGTATTTACCTCTCTTGATGGTTCTTGTCCAGTCAATGTTGACAGCTTCCTGATCATACCTCTTGTCTTTCTGTGAAACCCCTCCAGATTATCAAAGTGTTTCTGATAACAGGCTGGCCGGAATTCCATGAGCTAGCAAAAGTTCATTTGACTGATACATCTCATTTTAGGCGAATTTTGGCTAATTTTGGCTATACCTTAGTAGCCAAATAAGAAATTATTCTCTTTGTTTGTATATAGGTCTCAATGAACCAAATTTATATAGAAAAAAATGTGTAGAGCAAGCTTTCTCACTCAAGTCTTCCTGAGTATGCTACACAGTACTTTACTATTATATCAAAATGGAAGTACAAATGTTTTTTGTAACCTAAGATGTCTCCTTCAGAATTGCCTTTTCCGTGTATTTTCTGGATCCTGTCCCTGCGTTGTAGGTTATTCCCAGCAAAATGTAAAATTAACTTGTTATCCAAAATTAAGTTCAAATATTCTTTATCTGCAGGTAGACATGTTCAGACCATGTTTGTATACCCAAACATGAAGTAGAATTGTGACAATCAGGACCCCACCAATTAATTTACTTTGTGTTAGTTCCCGATCAGTGTTGTGTCTTCCGCATTTACTCTGTAAAGTGCATACTGGTACTGCTCACCAAGCTGGTACTGATACCTGTCACTCTGCTTTTCCCATTGATCTCCTTTCAGAGCTGCTAAGAGCATGGTGGTCATTTATGCATTGATTGCACTTCAGTGCAGACTGCTTATGTACATACTTAAATTCAGAAAACAAGTTTTGTACGACTATGAAAGACTCTTCAAAGTTTGAATTTCATATACAGTCTGCATATGTTCATTTTAAAAATTACTACATTTAAAAAATTACTAGTTACAGTCACTTAAATTATTACCAGTTTTACTCAACTTGATTATTCTTCTATAAAACAATGGATGATGTTTTTATTTCCATGCTTCTGCTGACAATCTGGATTCTGATTATTTCAATGCTGATTTTAAACCATTGCTCAGGACTGCTTTAGCATAAAAGTAAGATTCATTGATCTTACGTTAAGGACACTACAACATCTCCTTTCACTAACCTACAGCGGTCCTCAGTAAATGTCAGCATTTATCCACGCTTACCATGCTCGAGTGTCATCTCAAGTACTCCTAATTTCTACTGTGGGTACAGGGAAATAGCACTGACATCCAATGCCAATTTTGGTAAATTCGGACGGTAGCCCTGAAAGAGAGAAGCGAGTAGACCTTAATGAATGACATAACTGGGTTTGCACAGATAAATCCTTTGCTTGAGATCACTTCAGCTGATTTATTTTGAAGTGAAAAGGTGGTCTGTGAAAGAAACGCTATTGCTCCATCAAGTCTATTTATCCCTTTGGGAAATAAACTGAAATATACATAGGTAGGGTGGATTTTACTCTCACACCTATTAACATCATATTTGAAGCTCTTACAGATTAAAAGAAAAATCCTGTCTTCAGATTAGACAATGAGTCAATTAATTTTTGCCTCTTAAGAGTAGAATACAACCTGGAGGAATTTAGAGTGAGAGGATTCCGGGACACGCAATCATGAGCACTAATAATTGTACCAAGACTCTGGATGAATGAATGTGGAGTGCCACTTGATACTTTATGGTCTTTCCTTGCTTCTTCTTTTCTTTTCTTTTTTTTTTTTTTCCTCTCCACATGGATGTTGGTTTTAAAGGAATGCAAAATAATGTGTTTTTCTTTTTCAAAAAATGGTTGAAAAAATGGTAAGAAATGAGATTAATAATGAGCAGAATATGTTTAGCGCTCATTTACCCCACTCTAATCTGGGAATACATGAGTATGAATACTAAGACAGTTGAAGTACTTTTTCCTGGCATTAAAGGGAAACTTCATGTCGATGTAATGTAATTTGCTGCGCATTTATGGAGGGGTGAATGCCTGGTATTTAAAATTGAAAGCTGCTGCTATGAGGTCATTAGCTAAAGTAGTGACAAGAGTGCAGAAGACAATGTTAAAATGATTGAAACCTGTAAGAATTGATGGAGAGGTAGAAGTTATAAACCTGTCCACATATATTGTTTGCCTCATGCTTTCTGATACTGCTTACTGAATAATGAAAATGCTTGTTGACTCATTTGCTGAATTTTAAGAATGAAAAAAGTGTAATGGCACCGTTTGGCAGGAGGAAGAAGTACTGTGCTTCGACATGCTTTTGAAAAATTCTAACATCATCAAGGCTTAATAGTGCCACTTTTTGATGGAAAAGGGTCACATGACACTTCTCTTGCAGGTGGATTTAGCAAAGCAGTCTAGCACTTCTGCGTTGGATTGAACCACTTAATAAACCTGGGGACTTACACATTTGGCTAGATCAGAGTTTGTTTGCAATACAGGACTGTGCTTATGGTGTCTGTACCCTGTACAGGGGTATTATGTTTCCGTCTAATAAAGGAAAAACTATAAAAATCCCTCAGTTGTTGTCTTACGGCTTTACAAAGGTAATGCTCCAGTAGTATGATATAGTAGTATATTTACTTAGCTTCCTGTATATTTTATTAGTGGAATAATTCTCTCTTTAAAATAGTCAGTTATGTATTTTATTACATGTACAGCATAACAGCTTTTAACTATGTTTTATCAGACTCACCTAGAGAAAATCTCATCAAACCGCTTTCTAAACTTCCCAGACGCAGTTGAAATAACCAATTTTGTCATTAGGACTTGTATTTATAACTTTTCCTTCTCTGCAGAGCTCCCGAGATGGATCTCAAAAGGTCTCTCCAGGATGGAGAGAGAAACCAAAAGTAATTAAAAACCACATTACTATTGGCTAGCTGTTACTGTTGTTGGGTTTTGTTGGCTTTGCTTCTTTGTGTTCTGGGGTACCTGCGCTCAGCAAACTTAGGGGCTGACTGTACGAAGTAGTTCACATATTGGTAACGAGAGATCCCTTGCACCAGACAACTTGTGTTCAAAGGCAGTGTGGTTACCACTGCTCATGGTGAACATAGAATGGAATTTGAAACAATTACAAAGAAGCTTTGAAATCACTGTAATAATATCCAGGGTAAACAGAGAGGAGCTGAGAAATGGAAGGTTTAGTGAGTGTAGGAGAACAGCATGTTATACCATTACCTGTTCTATGTACCCTTTGTCCTCCTTTGATTACCAAAAACATGCTAGTATAATTCCGTGCTGTTTCATTTTTCCCACCTGGCAACACTCTTAATCATATCCAAACCAGTTCTCCTTCCTTATAACTACCTCATAGTCTTTTGTCAGAGGGGTCATCTGTGCTTATCTAATTCAAAGGAAGACCTTTGGCATCCATTTATATACAGTGTTGAAGACAGGATATTGAGCAAGGAGGCCTTTTGATCATTATGGCCATTTTTATGCTACATGCAGGACTAAAATTTACATTCCTCATATTGTTGGTTATCCTACAGGCATCTCTTCTACTGGCATGGAAGCATATTTTTTAAAGTGTAGTGCATATTTCACTTCTTCATGGAGAAAAGAGGTGTATTAAGAAAAATTTACTCAATTTCCTTCTGTTGCTGTCCTAAGATGCAGTTTTGGACCCTGGGAAGGCAAGGCCAAGGCTCATACAGTAGGATTTCACACAGGAAACTGTGCCTTTTGAGGTGCCATTGAAACCTAAAAATTGAAGATGAAGAAAAGATGCCTTTATTCTCTGATACCTGCATCTCCTCAGGACCATGCTCAAGGCCATATCCTCTAAAGGATGTGCAAATGAAGTTCTTTAAGCTAACATTTTATGTCAAATTTACTTCATTAAAAAGGAAGTTATGTTTTGGGGGCTATTTCAAAGGTAAATTAGTGTGGACTTGGGAAGGCTTTTTTCCTGGATGTGCAATAATTCTTTAAGCTGCCCAGCTGCACACGTTGCTGGTCTCTTTCAGCCAGCTGATGGGTTCCCAGGGAGAGTCTGTCACATGCATGCATCACGTGGATTTCCGATGCGCTTGCAAATACTGTGATCCCTAGAGAGGCATGGTCCTTTTTGGGCTGAAATTGCTCAGTCATCATGATGAGATGTTCTGCTTAGGAATTCAGGGCACAACGTAGACCTAGCTGTGGATCGTGCCATTCCACCTTTTTTTTTTTTCATAAGTAATGGATGTGATATGTTTCACAATGATATGTTTTGTCTTATGTTGTTGCTCTCAGATTGCACGTGTGAGAACACAGCATCTCGAAAATGATTTACAAACACGGATGCGGTGTCTGATGGCACTTTATTTGTGAAGGAAAAGGCATATGTTTGCCTTGTGGTGTGTGCCTGTAGATCAAAATCCAATGAAAAGTGTACTGACTACATCAGCGATAGGCACGTTACAAAAAAAAAAGAAGCAAAATGCTGAATACTGTATGGAGATAACTTACAATTTATTGATCCTCTCTATATGGTTTATGGCTATAATGGACTTTATGAAGACCCTAAGCCAGTCTATTTCATCTTTGTAAATAATTGACTGAGAACACTGCTCTGAATTGGATAAGTGGAATGAGATACATGCAAGGAGAAGACTGTACAAGTAATTATCTGTATATGGTACATTTAAGCCCTTTTTGGCAAAGTTCAAATAAAATTCTTCATAGTGCTGGAAAATCAGAGATCTAATTTTGGTTTTAAGTCTGTTGTCACAACTATCCTTAGCTTGGTAGTAATTTGCATTTCAAGTGTACTAGAATCTCTCAGCACCTCCTTTGTGTGTTGTATAATTACTGTTAATACCTGATTTCACAGTTATTTATAGCCTTGGTGTATTGCTTGACTGTTGCTAATATCTCATTTACTATTCTGACCACCTTGAACAGCCTTCTACATGGTACTTCCTGGAGCGTCTAGTCTTTTATCCTCTGGCTGTATCTTCTAATTTCTCTCTGGCTGTAACAGAGTCTCATATCTTTGCTTCAGACAGTATTTTTAATTTTGTATTGCAGGGTTCAACATGCATGCCAGGGAGTGTAGTAAGGCTAGTGCACAGACAGAAGATGATGGACCCATAGTGTCCTAAAGACTTTGAGAGGTCATGGTTCACACGGCTCCTGGTTCCAACTAGGTGTAGGGCCACTTCTATTCTGCCTAAGTTCAGGTTGCTACTGAAAGCCGAACTCCATCCTCTTGCCAGTGGCACTCGTTTCCACCTGGCCTTTTGTGCTGGCACTTAAGTTTATGTGGCTGTTTAACGAGCCAGATCAAGGATTGATCCAGCTGCAAACTAATCTTGTATTTCTTCTGGTTTGCTTTTTGGGTCAGTTCCCTAATCTGCTTTACGACGCAGCTGTGAGATGCAAGTGTCAGTACAAACAAGGTGGAGGAACAAATGACTGAGGTCAGGAGGGAGGGCAGAAAGGACCTCCTCTTTTGGCATATGTCCTGATTTATGCTACGGGTTGAAGGTCCTGGGCTGCACACTCACTGACAACTGGCAAATGGGAATTGCTGCCTTGCACTGGAGCAAGAGTCTGCCAAAACGGTGATTGGCAACATCACTCATCTTTAAATGGCAGCAGCTTCTGGCTTCCTGTTCAGTTTCTATTGACAAGCTCTGTCTTTAATACAGGAGATGTATGTGGAGTCTGGCACTCCAGCCTTAGCAAGTTGTTCATCCCTGCTGCAGAGCACCCAGTGGTACAGGTTACGTAAAGGACTCTCTGCAATGTAAACTGGCATAACAAAATGCCTTACAGAAGATAAGCATAATTACCCAAACCCCTAGGTAGAAGCACCCATAACATTTGCCAAACAGATATACAGATAATTGGAAGATCTGGCTTAGCACATTCTGAAATTGGCGTGTCAGATCTAAAAATCTCTGATTCAGTCTTTCTAGCTCAGTGAGTTGGATTTCCAGTTGGGAGATTCATTCAGCAGGGCTTAGGTTTTAAACCAGATATATGAAAAACACCAAAGCCTTTGCCTCAGGGTCTGCCATGGGAGTTACATTCCTGGATAAATCAGAATACCATCTGTACTGCCAACTGTGATGTGAGAGAGTTAAGTGAGGTTTTCTAAGCAACCAAAGGCACCTAACAAATGTACATAATACCTCTTTCCAGGTTACAATATTTTTCTAGACTCTCCCAGGCCTCTGAATTGTGTATTTCAGATTATGACTCAAAGTTACCCAGATCTAACTTACCTGAAACCCAAGGCAGACAGGCAGGCAGATAATGTTACATAATGGGCCATAGGTGATGTCTGAATTGGACAAGAAATCCTAATCTGTTCATTAAAAATGGAGGCAAATAGTTTTGACAAGACAGTCTGAACTACGGAGGGCTGTGCGTGGTGAAGCGAAAGAACTGTGGTGAATGGATGGTAAATGAAGTTTATACTGTTGAATTGCGCTGATCATTTGGGCAAGGTTCGTCATGGGAGACACTGCGGGAGCTCAATTGCTGGGCAGTGGCAGCTTATGTTCCGTCAAAATTCACTCCCTTTTGTGATACTTACATTAGTTGTCAGGCAAAAACTCAACCATAGGTAAGGGTAAATACACATCAGGAACTGAAGGGAGAAGGCTTTCCAGAAACATTGTAATTAAGTACAAACTCACTAGATACTTTTAATTTTAGAATGTTTACGTAAATCTATACATGTTAATGGACAGAAATGCATGTCTCAATACCCTGAAGTTTGCCCCGGAGTGATGTAGTAATTATCCCGTTATGAGTTGTGCATGTTAATTTTTGCAGATGAGTTATCTGGTTTATCTGGCTTTTAAAGACATGACATTTTCCTTCTTTTTTATTTTTACTTTTTTAATGCTTCTATTTTCACAACAGAGCACAGATAGCATATTTAACAGTGCATTCCTATAATTATGAGTGAAGGGGGTAAGCGCAGGCAAGAGTAGACAACAAGAAGGAAGAGCTGAAGGTGAGGTAGCTACTCAGTTAATCTCTGAGGAGGAGATAACGGGCAATAACACAAAGCCAGCACAGGGACGTGGCCAGAGAGGCAAGCAGAAAGGATACTTTTATCAGCGTTGTTTCAAACCAGCTATAACAGTAAGTATTAAAAAAGGAAACGAAGCAATTACAGTAGCGAACCCTAACTGAATTTTGAAATACCTTTTACCAATGTGCAGTAAAGCAACTGCATCTTTACCAAAGCAATGGGGGCATGCTCTGGATGTGTCCTGCTTACCTGCTTGAAGAGAAACACACATCCGACGACAAATTTTGGTTTATTTTGCAATCAAGAGGGCGTGTTTATGCATTTGCAGATAAGACCTAGCACAGGGATTTTCAATGTTGCAAGTATTTTTGATAGTGGGGCCTGGGCTAGGCACAACCCCCCTCCATTGTAAATGTATCTGAGCATCTGTTTTGTCTAAAAAGTAATCAAAGATACAGATTATATGAGCCTTCAATATTCATTGTTATTTACCTCTGAAAGATTCAGCTGGTTTGCTTTGTGATTGCTTTTCTAAAGGAAATGATGCATTGTAATCAATTTACTGTGTGCAGTTTTAAATGTCAGGGACATTCTTGTTGCTTAACTAACAGACTCATGCAGTAAGGGATGATGCAGACTTTTGAAGTAAGGCTGTTTTAAGGATTAACTTCTAAGAGATTTTGGGTTCAGCATATCTAAGTACAGCAATGCTTTCTTATTGTTTGCTTCTTTTTAATTTAAAGTCGAGCAGCATTTCAGGCAACAGCTAAGATGCATGAATTGATGTATATTTTTGATATTTTATTTCATTCCATCACTATTTTTCTGATGATCCTTTTAAATGTGGTAAGTGCACACTATTAATGGTGATCACTTTTGAGTATCGACACTGTGTTTGAAAGTTCTTGGGAAATAGTAAATGTTTCTTTGCTATCAAAATACATATTTGAGTGTACAATTCAATTAAAATGTCATAATCATGAAATGCTTGAAGAAGCAAACCGCTCTATGTGTTAATTTGAAAAAAAGAACTTTTTTAATGGAAGTCCATGTAGCTTTTGTAGATACTTAGGCCTCTCTTCACTGTTGGTTGAGTTTATTTAAAGAGCTTTTCTAGTCACCTTTGAACCCAAATGATTTCTCCAGATGTACAGAAGTGAACAATGTAAAAATCTTGCTGCTTCAGCAGAACAGGATCCAGCTGGCAGGGAACTGGATCTGCAAGTCATTGGTTACAGCTGTGTTTCGATTTATGTGATGGTTGAAAAAATAAATTACTGGATTAAATGGCTAGAAAGAGGACTCTTTGTTTAGCCCTTGTGTGGGGACTGAAAGTGTTTATGGTGCTGTTTTCTACAGAGCCTTTGCAAAGTAAACCGGACAAATAGACTTATTCAAAACTTCTCTGAAATGTTGCGCATTCAGCTTTATTTCTTTACAGAAGAAACTATGTTTTTGTGTAGTGCTGTCAGCCAGCAACCGTTTTTAGGGTCTCTTGGCCTTTGAGAGTGGCAGTAGCACTTCAGCAATGTCTTTTAGGCATTGCAGTGTATCACTGGAAGGCAGTTTTCTTTAGTTAAAGGTTTTAAAATGCATTTCTTGGCATGCACACAAATACATATAGGGACTCTGTCAAACTCATACCTTTCTAATGGGTTTAATATTTCAGCTTAGTATACCACTTACCTTCGCTTTACATAATAATGCTGACGTAATAGTAAATCGGGTGCACAATAATTAACAGAGCAGGCACAATGAAATCGGAAACTAGCCCCAGTTGTTTGGATTATCGTATATCTTATTCTAATGTTCTAACGATGTAGATGAATAATGAATAATTTTCTCAAGACAGTGGTTATGTCTTATTAACTGATATCCTCATTCTGCAAAGATTTACATGCTTAATTTTACTGAACAGTTCCACTGTCTTTGCTGGGGCTGCATGATGCATAGAGTTCATCACAGCTTTGCAAGCTATTTTGCTAAGAAATGGGTTAAATTTTTAAAATTCTTTTTAAGAGTATGGTCCGGTGATACCCCATGACCTGGCTTTCCTACTGAAGGTAGCTTGGGTTGAAGGAGTTGAGATGTAACTTCTTGCAGTGAAGTTCCGACTCCACTGAAGTCACTGGGCATTTTGCCACTGACTTCTCTCAATTTCACCTTTAGAACTGGATTTTAATGCTTTTACTTATAACAAATATCACAAGACCCACAAGTGAGTTCTCTGAAGTAGTGCAACTGCTTGTGAAGTGAGAGGCTACCTAATGTGAACAAAATATTTGATATCAGACCAACTGTAGTTTTAACGGCTTCTTGCAGATGCTACAGAAAGATAAATAATAACATACAACTTTCAATCACAACAGGCAGTGAGCGCATAGGGCAATTCCTAAAGCTTTAGCTGGCTTTTGGCATAATAGTTTGCAAAGCCAGGAGCTTTTCAGCCCTTATATCTGTTTATTCAGCAATATTTCCTAGCAATTATTTTAGGCTGACCATTTAGTTTCATTTTACGGTCATAAAGCAGTCGGTAGCTGTAGCCGGGTATCAGTTACATTCTATTTATTAAAACATTTCTAAAACAGTGTATAAACATGGAAAATTATGTCTGTGTTTAGATCATAATTGTTGTCCTATCAAGATCTAATTACTTTTCTAAAAACAACTTGCACAAATCGTGTTCAAAGGACCTCCTTATAAAATCCTACAAAATACTGACCAATGAGAGCTAAATACCAGAACAGGACTTCTTTTTCAAGGCAAAAATGAAATCAAACATGTTGGCCAAGTTCCATCATAAGCCACCTTCAGAAATACCAGAGAGGCTTAAAATATTTTAAGTAGAATATTTCCCCTCCCCCCTTTTTTATTGTCATCCCTGAGCAGCATTATTACATTAAGAGCCATGCGACAGAAAGTCATGGTGATGCAGAATAAATAATCATAATGTATCAAAAGCAGACAAAGGTGTGATTGATCTGTCTGGAATTGGCAGACTCTTTCGCTGTGTCAGGCTGTTTCTTTGATCAATGAAGGTATAGCCTCTGACCCTTAAAAAAAAATCAATGAGATTGATTGAAAGGAGAGAGAGAACTATGAGAATGCAGGATAGCTTTAACCTTCACTGTCTAGAAAATTTAAAATATTCTGGTTTTGCAGGCATTGAACGTGTTATTTTGTATTTTCTTATTAAAATGCTTTGCTTTTCCCTAGCCTACTTTTGAAACCTCTTAAAACAAGGCTGTAGAAATGGTTTGTCTGAATGTTTCTCAAAAATGTTTATCTTCAAATCATATTGTTAATAAGGTTTCTTCTGTAGCAGAATCCTCTACATTCTGTTGCTGTTTGCAGTATGTACAGAATGCCTTTATTTTCCTTTTTTAAAGTCTGATTCTTATTTGACACATACGTATCCAAAATAGGTGCTCAGAAAAATAGTTCGGATCCTTTCAGAGACACTTTCCATCTGAATAAAGTTACTTGAATTCCCCTATTTGCAGGATCAGCCCCACTGATGACTGCAACGATAGTGTGAAACCAGCATGGAGGGGTGCCTTCTGGGAGTAAACATATTTTGGCAATCTTGTTCCACGTAATCTTGGGGTTTTATCAATTTTATATATATCTCTATATACATATAAATATAATTAGTAAGGAAAAAGTAAAAATGTCATACTGGAAAATTTATGAAGCGGGATTTTTAAAATAGTGCTTAGCACTTTACATCTTTCTTACTGAACAGACTGCAAATGCAGACTTGAGTGTTCAGTCAAAAACAGTTTTATGAACAGTTGGAATTTCATTCTAGTACCAGTCCCTTTTTTTACATTGTGGTGATGATGTATTAAGCAGTAACGCAAAGCAATTAGTGAATTAAGTACAAAAAGTGTTCATAAATAGAAAAGTTATTTCATTCATTATTTCATGCTTTTGAAGCTCAAGAAAACATAGGTCAAGAAAGAATAAATATCATAGTGCTTAGTTTTCACAAATAATTATTTTTTTAATTGAAAATGTCAGTGAAATCAAGGTCTATTGAACAGTATTCGTATACTTTCAAAGTAATTCAGACTGCAATAATTTCTGCTGTCATATGTCTGTGTTTTAATAAAGGGCAGGTAAATTGACAAGTCAGGAAGGAGGCGGTATAACGGCATTTCTTGCGTAAGAAGGAGCTTGTGCAGGGAGAGAAGGATATTGCTGTTCCCTGTATTTTTATTTTTGTGATATCCTTTCTGTAATAGCTTGTGTAGGCTATATATATAGAGAGAGTACTTCACAATGAGGTGGGAATTTCAGCCAAGTTACAAAAGGCACTGTTACTAAAAAATAAGACAGTCTGGGTGTAGAATTTCTAAACAAGAAATTAAGAGGGTAGATTTTTGTGGTAGGTCTGGGACTAAGTAGCTGTAGGATTTTTCTGAAGCCTTTATCCCCTTGTTCTTCATCAGAGAGGTGAAAAGGTGTCATGGACAATCATACAAAACTATGGCATATGTTTAGACACAGGTCATGCTAACAGTTTCATTCTTCTAAGTTGTTTAAGTGCTGCATTAAAGGAAGCTAAACCTTTTATTTTTAAGGGCATCCCTTTCACTTGCACTGTGATGAAGAAACCTTTGCTCCTAGAAAAAGAAGAGGGATGAGGGGTTACCCCCCAGCTGGAGCACAATGAGAGTATGAAGATGAGAACTGTAAAATCAGAATAATATTTGATACTAGTGCATTTCTCCCTTTGCGTTAGATGCATTCTGATTTTGCTCCAGTACTATCTAATTCTTGTAATTGCATTCTCTTAACACTATTATTTGTTATTGCAGAGAATTCTTATCTTTCACACAAAGTTTGCATTAATATTGCAATGTACGTTACTCTGCTGTCTAAGAAACAAAAGGCTCATCCTCCACTTGAATGGGTTTTGACGTCTGACATCCACGTCTAGCCTCACCTCTCGTCTCTCACTGTCCATAACTCATAATCCAGGAAGCGCCTTTTTTTTCTTTTTTTTTTCTTTTTTTTTTTTTTTTAATTTTTGGGTGGTTTCAGCAATGGCTGCTGCTCTGATTCTGTTCTTCATGTACACAAACTGCATCTTTCTAGTGTGGATGTGAATGCTGTCCCCTTGTGGATGGTGCTTACAGTCTTAACTGCTGCCTGCAAAACTGAGCGGTATCCTTCATCCAGTTTAAGGTGGTATCTGGTGAATTGCATTCATTTAGCATTACTGAAGGACAGAATTAAAGTTCTTTTTGTATGTCGTCCCACTGTCAGCTAAATCTTTCCCAGAAAATATGCAAAGCGGAGGTTATTGTTTTCCATCTGTGAGGAGTCAGTTACTGCAACAAAGTCGCTTCAAGCTGCCTCTTAAAAAGCACCTATGCTAGCAGCTGTATAATTTTCTAGACCAATTTTTTACATTTGTAGTAATGAAAACAGCTGGGTCATTAAATCCAGCAATCGATCTCCATTTATAATCTGTCTTGGATAGTGCGGCACCCTGCCGCAGCAGGTGCCCTCCCCGCAGCCAGACCCCCGGCCTCAGCCTCTGCCTCTGCCGTGAAACACCTATTTTCTGCCCCTTTCCCATATCCACTCCTAGCACCTCTAGGAGCGCAAATTCCTCCCCAAAATGTCATTGCTATGGCACAGGCTCTAATTCTGCTATTCGGCATTCACAGGGCTGCGGGGACTCAGGCTGCGCGTTCGGTGTCTCCAGCTGAAAAGCAGATGGTTAAAAAAGGTGTGGTTCTGCTTGGAAACAGAGGCAGTGTGTACAGACAGTGATGTAACTGTAAATGTAATGGGGTTTTCTTTCACTATTATTATTTCAATCTATCAGCAGAATAAATCAAATTTAAGAGACCAATATTCTGGATACCTGCTACCTGGATTCTTTATTTGCTCCTGAGAAACCGAGAGAAGGATATGTGACAACTGCGGGAGCATTTTTATGCAGAGCTTTTCAATCTTTTCAGGACCTGCACAGGAATAAAAAAAAGTTAAATGGATTACATTTAATCTTCATACAGCAATCAGTAATTACAGGCAAGATTTTAAAGTGGCTCTGCTGGTATTCAAACCCGATGGTTCTTTTCTTCTTGCATCGCATGGGGATTTACCGTACTGTGGATGCAAAATGTAAATGATTGGGCAATTCCGTGAAATTCAGACATGCATACAAAAATGCCTTTCCAACTTTTTCACACTAACCCTGAAACTGAAAATGGATTTTCCTAGTGTTTGATTAACCAGAAATGAGGTGTTCCTAACTAGGTTGGGGGGAGAGAAGTTCTATAATATTGGATTAGTGAAAGGAGTGAACGGCTTCAGTTTAATTCAACTAGTCTTCTATTTTTAATCTCCAAGGAAACAGCTGAGTTGAATGTTAATTAAACAGCAGTCTTTGATCCACCCAGCCACTCCCGGAGGCATAATAATAACATGTAAGCGCACACGCAGCAAATATATAATAGGTACATTTAAAGGAGTGCATCTCACCTTGCCATGTTCACATTGAAAACGTTTCTTGCTGACCCATTCTTATATTATTTGAATAGGGAAAGGGAAAAAGAGGGAAAAATGCTAAGTTAAACTTTGATGGTCTGAAAGGTAGGGCAGCAGAGCAAGTGTGAGTTCCGATTTTGAGGATGTATAAGGGTTAATGATTAGAAGAGTGGAATCAGGAAAGACCTTAAGCCCAGATCTATGACAGTGGTAATTGAGCTGATTGATTACAACATCTCGTTTCAGACGACTATTGATTTAATCTAGTCTGCAGTCCCATTGGCCCCAGAGGTGCTCCCGAGTGAGGCTCAGCACTTGAACCTGGGTACTCTTCCCTACTCACCGTCTGGATATAAATTTCCAGAATCTGCAGCCATTTATAATTTTCACTCATCATTATGCTTTTATTCAAAAGCTTCTAATTTCAGCAGGCTAATGTTTTTAACCATTGAGCGGGGCAGACGCAGGGAATATGAGACAGCACAGACTGAAAAGGGTGGGTTTTTAAAAAAAAAAAAAAGCAAGACAGAGAGCTGGGGCTATGTGGCTAGTATTTGCATCTGTTGTTTCTGATTCGCAGAGCTAGCAAAGGCTGCATTTGGAGGCAGTCCACAAAGCTGGGCTATCAGTAGGCAGTTTGCTGTACGCGCACGTTCAATTATTAAAATAGTAGACTTTTTTTCTGTCTGATAGCCATAGCGAGGTCATGACATTAATTTATCCAGGGTATTGTGGGTAACTATACAGAAAAAAAGCATAAAGGGCAGAGATGCTGGAGCAGCAAAAAATGGATGGGTCTGAGCAAAAGGAGATTAAGAGGCAATGACCAATCTAATGTACGTATAGCAGTAAGAAGCCGGCACCCGTCACAGACTATTGATGGCAATAAGTATTTTAAGCCATGCTGTGCATGTGTTAATTTTTTTTTTAATATATACCTCAGAAAATGCTAAGCTGAATGCCGTAATCCTGTATTTTTTCAGTTTCCCAAATCTGATTTCGGTCTTGTTTTTGTTGTCTCATGCTTGGCGTTCTCTGCTTGCTCTCTGTCTCTGTCTGTGGGTGTGTGTCTGTCTCCATCTCTCTCTTTCTCTGAGATTACAAACTTAACTGTTTCCTAATTGTCTACTTTCCTCCGTCCTTTACCTAAGAAATTTAATTACCATCACAACAACAGGTCATAAGCGCGTACGAACCGGGCTTAAGGCGTGTACCCCGGCGTCTTGGCTTCCTTTCTTTACTTCGGGGCTGCGCAGTGTTTGCTTTTGGACCTTTCCTGTGAGTGGGTGCCCTTCACGTTTGCTGCCACCGTAAGGTTGCCAAACGGCTACCTGAGCCGGGACTGCGGTGTAGCACTGCATCCTGGGACCTGCCTGTCCGGCTACGCCGAGAGTTTCTACGGCACCAGGCAGCTTTGAGAATTGGCTGGCGAATTGCGTATCACCTGTCCCCCCCCCCCCGGTAAATAATTTTTATACTGCGAATCACAGTGGTGTGGTATTGTCTGGAAAAATAATTCCCAAATACTGTTGGCATAAAAAGGGAAAAGCCGAAAGATTGTCAACACCGTAAGTCATTAAAGTCCCTTGCCTTAAGAACAAAGGAACAAGGTAAAAATGCACACAATAATTATGCTCAGTGGATTTTCATAGCCTGTCAGACAACTTCTGCCTGTGTTTCAGTTAACAGCCTGTGTGCTTTGTTTTGTGTTGTGTATTTTATACCCGTGTCTTGAGCTTCTCTGTGTGTGTGTGAGTATGTATTCGATGTATGTGTATGTGCGCAGACTGCTCTACCAACACGGAGCAAATACCATGCAGATAAATACACAAGTGTAGCTCAAACATGCGTTTTCAGTACTTGGTGTGGTGGTGCGGGTGTATTGCCATTGTTGTCTCGCAGTGCTCCCTCTGACTCAAGCAGCTTCTATTTTTTAATTTTATTTATAATTAAGAAGTCTAAAATTAAAAGAGAAAGAGAAAAAAAATTACTGAGTCCTGTTAAATACCGACTGAAGTCCAGAAACTCACGATTTCAGCACAGTGAATGGTTATTCAGACCCTGGCAGTGTTTTGGCTATGAGACAATTCCTACTTATAAAGAGCACAATGGGGGGGGAGGGGGGGGAAAGAGATAGCATTAATTTTGAGGAAGATTAATATTAGTCTTTTTAATTTTCATTATTTTCTGAAGAAATGAATCCTTGTAGCTTTTGAGAGCTAGCGTGTCCTTCCCACTGGTATTTATTCAAGCAAAGGAAAAAAATGAAGAAGGCGTAGAATAAACTCCTAAGACTGTTCAAGAATTACTGGCATTATTTCTTTCTACATCACGTGTGAGCCTGGGTTGCCTGCTATTCCTGAGGCAGAGGATCGAGGATGAAAGTCTGTGTGTCAGAGCCTGTTTTCACAACTGCATTTGGAGATCTGTCTTATTGATTAGGAAAAAAAGGGGGTGGGAATAGGAGTGTGAGGTGAGGGGAGGACCGACTGACTACTGGCTTATTGCAGCTCAAGACATTTTCTTCCGGAAAGATGTCAAACAACTGAGACACAGCAACAGAGGAAGTAGAAAGGTGGAAAAATAAGAAGAGGGACCCTTTGGAAGAAATGAAGGCATTCCTTATGAGAGCCTTGAGGCTTTTTTTTCTTCTAACATCTGACCCACAAGGGCTAGAGTGACAGCGTCATGCAAATGCTGCAGTCCAGCAGGTCTGAGAGAGGGTGGATGCTAGAGAGTGAGTTAATGTTAATGATGAGTGCAGTGAAAATACCAGCCGATACCACCCCCTCCACACACAACTGCTCTGAGTCAGCATCCGCTGCTTTGCCTTGCCTTTTTGTGCGTGTGTGTGTGTGTGTGCATGTGCGCGCGCATGTGTATGTGTGTGTGTGCGCGTGTGTGTGCTAGTGACTGTGTGTGTGCATGGAAGGTAAAGCCAGTCAGTCAGTGAGAAGCAAAGGTACGTTTGAGAGCAACTAAAATCTGACTGATTTCCATCTTCAGAGCATCAGATGTATTCCCTAAAGAGGATGGGTCTATGCGATGGGGGTGGTATAATTATGTTAATGTCATATTTATAGAGGGGAGAGATTTTTCATTCTAATTATTGATTTGAAAGCTGTGGTCAAAATTGTTTGTTAAATCATGATCAGCTTTAAAAAAAAGAAATTGAATGAAATCTAGGGGCTGCTATACATATATATATATCTCATAGATATATTTTGTTTCGTTTAACTATTTTGTGTCTGAGGCATAACTGATTGAATGGTGCACAGTGACAAAGAAACGGCTCTTATATAATGTTGCATTATATCATCAGCTGAAATAATATTTTAAATAATCCAAAATGTTCTGAAATCTGAAGTATCATTCTGGAGGGGAGGGTGAAGGGCAGGGGTGGGGGTGGGGGGCACTGGCAAATCTTTTCTTCAGCAGAGCGCTCTGTACAGCTTTCTTGTAAATGGATGATTCACCTGTTCGACCAGCAGAGATTCTAATTCTTCCCCCCCTCTTCTCTTTTTTTCCTTTTTAAAGCTGAACGGCTTCCCGAAGAGCACTGAGTTTTCTATGCCAGATTCTGCTCCAGTGGCTAGGACCTTTATGGCTGCTGTTTCTTTTGCTCTGGGCTCTGATGGAGGAAAAAAAAAAAAAAAAAGCCACGGTGGATCCCGTCCCTAAAGTAGAAATTTTCTTTTTCGTTCTGCATACAAGGCTAAAGATCGGAGGAGAATGAATGCGAAAGTAATTCGGGATCGTGGTCGTGCCATTAAAAGTGTTCGGCTTCAGAACGAAATTATTCGGGAAATCTGAGCATTTCTTCTTACTGTACCGACAGTATTTGAAAGTTACGTGTGCTTTGAGCAATCTGGTTCAAGTGACAACAATCTCTGCATGTCAATGTTTTCTACAGCTTATGGAGCGAAAGCTAGTTTTGCCATTGGAAAGGAAGAAGCTTTTGCTAGCAGTCTGTAGAAGGATTAAATGTTGAGCTTGGGGAAGAGGCAAAAAGTGAATACACGCCCAAAGGTTATCCTTGCATCGTGAATGGGTTTAAAGTACTCTGTAACCCAGGGCCCACCTGAACAGTAGGACTAAAAGTAGAATGAGGAAATATTTCAATTAGAAGCCCCTTAACAAGCATTTAATCCTTCTTTCAGGCATTAAGGGAAAAAGAGTAAAATTGTTACTGTACAAATCTGCTGGAAGCAGATTTTAACCCATTTTTAGACGCTTCCCTCTGGTGCATTATAATATGGCTACTTGCGAGACGAGGCAGTGAAGATTTTTTTCCTGTGTTCTTTGTTTTTTCTTTTCAAAAGTTAAGGACTATAATGTAAGAAAAGTCTGTTCAGTCAGCTGATACATTGTTTGAATGTATGTATGTGTCTTGCCTGCTTATTTGATCTTTTCTGCCCCCTACTTGAAACTGTGGTTTGTTGATTTGGGGGGGAAGGAGGGGTTGTTGATTTGGGGGGGGGACACATTGTTTTTTGGGTTTGTTTTGTTTTTGTCTTTAACAATAGCAGTGAAAGTTTTACTGACAGCAATTCAGTTTATTGGAAGACGAATTCTACTGGATCATATCGGACTTTTCCTAGTCCCTGAGACCCTAACTTGTGAGGTTTTTTAGCAACAATCACAAGTCAGGCTCTTGGGACCTAGGCGGAGGGGAACCAGCAGCTTTGGACTGTGATTGTTTCTCTGCAGAATTTAGAGAACCAAAGGAGATTTCCTTGCCTGGAAGGGGAAAAAGGAAAATATACCTATTTCAAATGTTAAGCAGCAGATCTGTTCCTAACAGAAAAAAAACCCTGTTATCCATTGTGCAACATTAGGATGTTACATATTTGTATGTTTAGAAAACTGGACTGGATGCCATGTAGCATTTAGAATTAAGATTTAAGCTGAATGCCAGTGTGCACCTCCAAAAAACCCACAACTCAAAACAGATACTAAAATATACAAAAGGCTTTCAACCATAATATTATTATTGTTATAGACAATTCTGATAGATAGTTACCACAAAGTATATTTTCAGCTGTATTGTTACAGCATTAATTAACTTTTAAAACATAAAGCATAAACACTGATGTTTGAGGCCTAGAAAACATTCATTCTATTGTTGTTTGAATAATGATTCCAGGCTACAGGAAAACTGTTGCTTGGCTTTTCCTGTATCAGGGGACAAGATTTTTTTTTAGTTAGTTGCCATCATTTTTCTTTGTCTAAATGAGAACAAATATCGCATTGAAAATATACTCTCATTTAAATTACATTTTATTCTGATGGAGAATATTGGTGCACAAATCATACTACAGCATTAAAATCACTTTGCACACAGAATCACGTTTCTCATACCTGTTCAATTTAAACTGAACCAGTGACACTCTAAGCACCGGACTCAACCTCTAGCCTCTCCATCCCTTTTTGCATTTTTCCCCCTCCTGACAAAAAAACAGAGAGAGCTTTCGGTTGTCCCTTGTGTGTTAAGTACTTCACTGACTTTGCATAAGAAGATTCACAAGCACCCAAGTTATTCTGCACTGTTCATTAGTCTTGAACTTCCGATCTACAACACATAATTTGATTTGTATTTCTTAATATTTTGTAGGTGGGGTAGTTCTGAGTCATTTTTCTCTGTTTCCTGTGTCTAACCCAAGATGCTGCAGGACCTTGTTGATACATCAGACTTCACTGAGACAAAGGCTTCACACAGATCAGGCATCTAAACTATTTGTTCATTTCAGAAGTGGTATTTTGGCTGCAGTATATTTTTTCCACTTGTGTGGGAGGAATTGTGTTTTATTGTAAACATCGATACTATTGTTAAAATAAATTGTTCTTATCTGTTAGTATAATACTTTTTCGTGTTGTCTTGTTTTCTTAAGAGACAGAAACTATGCGCTGTACGTAGTTTTCAAGTTGCTCAAGATATAATTAGTCTTTAAATAGTCATAAAAATATTGCCTTAGCAATTACAATGATGATACAGTTCCTGCAAATATGCAATCTTTTCTTCGTAAACTGTCCGTCCCACATGCTAAGAACACTCAGAAGAGCTACTTGCAAATATTCAGACACAGAGGTAATTTTTGAACACAGATGCGTTATTCAACATTGACTTCTGTTTAGGCAATATTAGAAAAGTAGATCTGAGTCTGTATAGAAAAGACGAACATGCCCAGCTAGGTGCTACACTCATGAAGCACTTTGGTAGCAACTGACACGAATTATGTACATTAGTTTTCAGTACTGAAAACAGGCTATTTAAGATACCGATCAGGTGAACAAGTATTCTGGTCATTCGAGCTATGTAATGAGATAAAACTATATTGTGTGTAGGTATATACATGTCAGTACGCAATTTAAATTCTGCATAGTATTTATCAAAATAAAAATCCTTATAGGTTTAATCAGATATACAGTGCACATATTAAAGATTTTCATTTATTTTTCAATCGGCAAAATTTTACTTGACTGTGCATGGTTCACATTCAGCACTCTGAATTCATTTTGCATTTAATACTGTACATACAATGAAGGTGAAACTATAGTGTGAAACGTCTGTCTCTGTCAGTCTGAAGATTTCAAGTATGCTCTGCTCTGCAGTGAGAGTGAGAAGAAAATGAATCGTTAGAAGCCCCTACCTGGCTTATTTGGTGCTACAGCAAAAGCCGTAAATATGCAGTACTGCCTCTGCATTACTGCTCGAACTGGGAAACTCCAGTGGCTCGTCTCTTGCCCATCATACTCAGTGCTGCCCCTCACCATAGAGATGGGAAAGTTGGTACACTGCCTTGCTTTTTCCCTCCCCCCTCTTCTTCCCCAGTTTCAACACAGCAAAACCAACCTCTGGTACACATTGGGGCAGAGATGGATGGAGGGGAGGGAGAATCCTGGTCTTCGCTCGGGCAGAATTCTCCCCAAGATCAACAAGATGTTTCCCTGTCCTGGGACTATGTGACAATGCCTACAAACACCATGCAGAAAGCAGTCTTATTTACACATTGGCAGTACGTGAAAGCTGTCTCTATTAGCACAAATAAATAGAACGCATCATCTTCGCTATGCCATGCTTAGATATATGTACAGAATTTCAATATATTCTCATTTCTATATGACTTTACGCTGTTTTCGTCAAAAACGCTTTTAAATGCTATTTAATATGTGATTTCAGAGTAATCAGCTTGTGCTACAACAAAAACAAAAAGCCAAAACACAAGCTCTTGCAAAGGGGGAGGAAGAGAGAGAGAGAGAGAGTGAAAATGATGTGTGGTGCATACAAAAAAGGAATGATATTAACAATTCGATGAATTCCTAGTTGGTAGACCAGACTGAGCCAGACGCATATATTAACGGCTGTCTGCTGCTGATGTGAGCCTGCTCAATGCGGTGGAAATGAAGGATCACCTAGTCTCTGACACCAGCTTATTTGTACGTTTTAATTTTAAAAAGGAAAATCACTGTTTTACATAAACATCTTAACCCCTGCATGATTTTCTTTCTTTTTTCCTCCCTCATATTGTTTGCTAATTTACTGTCAACTTAAAGTGCTGTTTAGCTACAGCCCAACAAAACATCAGTCAAAAAGCAGAGGGAAGTATTAGCTTCTCTTTTGTCTGCCATGTACAATTGGGTTATTAGTACAATAATTGTCTACTTTAATTTTTAGTCTTCATGGGAGATGCAACGATTTTCCAGAGCCTCATTTTTGAAGCATTTTAAGTTTCAACAAGGTACCGTTTCATTTTAAACCTAAACCCCCAAAAATGCTTACAGCTCAAGCTGGGGTGATTTGATCAATTCTTTTCATTAACCTGAAAGTCTTTAGCACCTTAATATAATATTAAATATATGGGACAGGGTTTCTTTTCAAACCATACAAACACAGTAGGATCCATTAATACAGTGCTGAAGACTGTTACATGAGTCAGGGGAATTCCAATCCAAGTTAATTACTGTTGGAATTAGAGGAAAGAATATTTTACTCGAAGTTGTATAACAAGAATCTACAATTATCACATTTCGGGGCATTGCTCTATTCATTTGATGAAAAATGTCAATGAAGTTTAACAGAAGATGTTACGCATTTCCATGGGTAATGAAAATCGGCACATTCACGATTAGCTAACACAATATTTTCAGTGTGTTAATATGCAGTGCAGCAAAAATTTCTGTAGGCAGTAAATGTAACCATCATTTTGATTTGCCCGTATGATGATTATGCTCAATTCCTGACTGGGTACTTAATTTCACACTCAAAAGCAGTCATCTCCTCTTAGGAACCGGCTGTAGCCTACCAAAAAAAAATAAAAAAAGAAAGACCGACTGCTGCCTGAGGTCTATAGCTAGCTAGGTAGTCAGATAGATGTATGTAATAGGAAAAAAACATCTGGGATCCTATAAAAATACCAGCTGAAACTGTGTCACTCAATTAAAAGTACATTTATTCTGTTATGTTCATTTAAAGTATTTTTGTCCAAACAATGTATCTGAGACATTCATCACCTTGTTAAATTTTTCCATTGTTTGATGATTGCAGTAGTCATCGTCAGAGTTTGTTGGATGCTGCGTCGTCCCATTCCTTGGCAACACTAGAGTTATTCTTATTTGGTGAGTTATATTCCGACCAGAATTTGGCTATATTAATTTGTGCGCAAAGCTGTGTTTTACTTCCAGTGCCTGAGTAGCAACAAGTGGATGGACTATGGAAGATTTAGAGAGTAAGCGAACATAAGATTATTAAGATCAACACCGATAAAATTATTTCATCTTTATAAACATCTTTAACCTATTAAGTAGGATTTAAAATTAATCACAGAACCATCCAGTCGCTTATAGACTAAAATTATCTGGTAGGCTTTCAGGATTGGAATCTTTACTCCTGTTCATGCTTATTTAGGAGTTAAGGATTAGTCATAATTGTACGATAAACTGGATATGGTAGTGATAGTTCGAACAACATGAGTATCCTATAGGGAAAAAGGCGGATAATGTTCTGTACTTCTACTTGTTAGCTATTACAACGGGGCTGTGATTCTCTACAAAGAGCATATTTGTTTATTGAGATGGCCAAGCAAATCAACAAGGTATTGCTGAGTAGTTTAGGGCTGGTAATTTTGGTTTTGGTTTTGGGTGGTTTTCTTCCACCACCACCCTCCTCCTCCTCCCCCCCTCCCCCCACCCCCCTCAACTTCTTTTCTTGGATGTGTGCATGTCATGCATGGGAAGGTATGAAGGAAAAACAGCTATTCATCAGAGCCACGTCCCACCCCTTTAATTAAGCTTTTCCTGGACTATGTAAAAACACTGGCAATGTGTAAATTCCATTTGTGTTTTTTTATTTTAGCAGATTCCTAAGTATTATATTAAGATACCTCAGTGATGAAATACATATGGAAATAGTTGCGCTAGCAAGTCACTGGATACTGAAAGGGTTGGATGGCACTGGCACAGAGCCAAGTGGAAGAATGTTGGTTTTTTTTTTCATTTAATTCCTTTCACCTAGTAGGCTCCTTAAGCATTAGGCAGAACCCAGTATGTGGCTAAGTTATTGCTCTAGTGATCATCACACAAAAAGCACAGTCTTAGCATTTGTAAATTTTCTTCAGGGAGGTTTCTAATCTAGACAGCATTTGCGTTTGGGGATTACACCACAGTCTGTTCCCCACCACCTCCCCCTCTAACATGTAGCCCTTTCAACTTCTTCAAAGAAGTGGGGAAAAGTAGGTTCTTTTATTAATAGCAGAAAACAAACCGACTGCTGGACTTCCGTGGCAGAGCTCACATAATGCGGCAGGGTGGGAACTGTAACAAAGAATGCTTGAATGCACTAAACGTATAGTGAAACCCCATTTACATTCACTGATGGAGCTTAAAGTACAATAAGTGAGAAGTTTAAAGTAGAAATAAGCAGGGCCATGAAAAGACTTCAGTGAAGGTAGATACTTCTTGAAAAGTTTAGCACAGGATTTAATTTCAAACTCAAGTCCTTCCTAGCAGAACGCGTTTCTTCATAATACATCCCTTTACGCAAAGCATCTCCATCAGATGAAGGTAAATCAGATGAAGAGCGTATCTTCAATGCATAAAGTAGTAGATTCTGTTTATCCGATTTATACACTGATTTTCATACAAGTGAGACAGTTCGCAGTGGAAAACTCTTCGTGGTTCCCTGTCTGTTCGTCTGCACTCTCTCTCCTCTACAAACTGCCTTCGATGTGAAACAACCAACTCTGAGTCTAGAAATAAGTTTGATTGTGGGGTCCGGGGTGATTTCTAGTTCTACTTCTAAAATTTATGTGTACATGTTGGTGTAGGTACGCCAGAGAATTGGGCGAATTAGTTGTTTTCTCTGCTGAAGTTTATTCTGTGAAATAGAATCACAATATTGCTAATGAGTAGCTGGCACCTCTCACCTTCTCTTCTCTTCCACCATAGTAACCATCTCTTTGCCTCAGCCCCTTCCACAGCCCCACTGTAGCACCCTACGAGATGCCACCTTCATTCTCCTAGGAGTCTGAATTAGCTTGCTTCCACTTTTTGCATTTGTCTCCATGATGGTTCTTCATCCTGAACGTGAAGGACATATAAATTGGCCTTACCTGTAACTTTTTGCAGAATCTGCATCCCTTCCCTCGGCCTGTTTGGAAACCAGAGGTTATATATAAGGTTGCTAGTTGCAGTTTTCCAGATAAAGTTTTTCTTCTTGTTAATTTTCTTCTTTCAGTGGCATGGTAGCCCTGATCGCCGCACAGTTGGAACAGAGGATCATTTGTGGAACATCAGATTTAATAACTGTGATTTTGGGGGTGGGGTGCGGGGTGGTATGGAATGACTTTCTGCTGCTTTCTTCAGCAGAGGTAGTTTCTGCTAGTGATGGGCATGAAATATTTGCTACCAGCATTTAGTTGGATTCACATTTCCAGAAGTTTTGACGATCGGTCCTCATCCTCGAGGAGCATAGTTCTGCTTTGGGCATACAACAGGCAGGCAGGCAGTTCTGCTCTGGAGACCCTCGCAGCAGGCTCGCGGTGCCTGCCCTCACGCAGGCAGCCGGCACGAGCCTAATCTGTGCGCAGCACCGGCCGCGCACAGCACCTCGCCCTCCGTATCCGTGTGGGGGCCCAATGGCACGGGCATCAGCTTTTAGCAAGCCTGGTGTGTGAAATGGCTGGTGCAGCCATTTTGTGGTGGGATTTACGGCTTTTCACTGCAAGCGGAGGGTTCACTTCTCTGTTGGGAAGTTTTCTCACAAGACTGAGGATACACAGTGCTTATAGCTCCTGCTCATGTACTTATATACACACACTGGAGTATCCAGGGAGTTAGATTTACTGTTACATTTTTAAAAAAACCTAGGAGACTGTGCTTTTCTGGTATTTATTATGTCAGCCTATTATTTTGGATATTTATTCTCAAACTTTCTGAAATAGATGAGTATGGTCAAAATATTGATGTGTTAGGAGTCATTGGGGCACCCAGTTCTGAAACAATGGCTAGATGTTTAAAAGTGAAGCAGGTTACCAATACAGTGTTGGAAACCTCTCCCGACTGACTCAGAGGGATAGATTTCTTGTGGGTGTTGCCGGTATATGAGAATTGAGCTTTGGTAGGCTTTTATGAGTTAATAAATTCCAAAGGCTGCAGTTTGGCTTTCAGAAATTTGGTAATCATTCCCTAAATGCTAGTGGGAAATCAAAATTACTACATGTAATAACTAACACTTTTTAAAACCCTTCAGATGTTTCCAAACCACCGCCTACGTGCTCTTCTTTCCTGCATCAATGACTAAAGATTTAGGGTCGCTTCCTGGCACCCAACATGAACACAGACAATTCCCTTGAGCTCCCTTTCAGTGAGTCAACCTTTATTTTCCTTCCCCGACACTTGCCCTGTGTTGCCCAGGCAGACCGTGGGCTCTCTCACATGGGGACCGCCGCTCACTAACTGGGAGCACGGTAACTAGGACGGTGGGACCTTGGCTTTGGTTAGAGCTCTGAGGCACAGTATAATACAAATAATAGCAAAGAATTCAGTGGTCAGTAGGAGGTCACGATTTACTGTGGTGGTGTGTGGGGACATTTTATACATGTCTTTTACAGCGCTCCTTCTGCTGTTTGTTCTTCAGGTGTCCGCGGTAACTTACTGCTGTGGCTGGGAAGAGAGAGGAAAACATCTGAATAAGCTATGAGATCTCACATCTCAGTGTTCACCTACTCTCCATCGAGACTAGTCAACTTCGTTTGGGCTTCCACAATTAGTTTTTTTAGATTAATATTTTTAATGGTCCTAATGATCTTCTGCAATAGCTAGTAACAAAAAAAACATGATAAGGGGTAGCTCCAAAAAGAGTCCCTGGGGTCAGCATTTTTCTGTAAAGCAGTCTTTTGTATGTCTCAGTACTGCATGCTTTTACTGTGGCCAAAATATCCTTCAGCTGGCATCCAGCTCAGAATGTGAAGTGACAGCAGAACTTAATATCTGCAGTAGTCTTCTCAGAGGACTTGCAGACTCTCCTGTCCTGTGGTAAAAGCTATGGCTGAATGCCGTCCTATACCCTCTCTGCTTCTACATACCACCTGCAGTTTACTGAACTAGGAAACATGGTACCACACAAGGTTTGCACCTTACATGCACCAGGCAAGGAAGACAGCCAGACATTTTCCTCCTTTCCTTCCCTCCTTTTCCCCTCCCGCTTACGTCCTCCCTTGCCCTCCTTCCTTGTGTCTCCCACACACAGCAGAAGTATCACATGTCCGCTGCCAAGGCAAACTCGATCATCTAGTCTGACTTCCTCCATAAAACATGCCAAAGCATTCACCAAGCAACTCCCACATCAACACCAACAATTTCTGTTTGGTTAGTGTGTATATTTAGGATTTGGGATGGCAGAGAATCCATAATAACCCCAGGAGCTGTGTCCCAGTAGTCTATTACATCACTATTAAAAACATAGGCTTTAGTTCTAACTGGAATTTGTTTAGCATCAGCTTCCAGCTACTGAAACTTTTCCTGGCAATTTAAATGGCCATTTGCTTTCACCTCCTAGCATTTTCATTGAAAAACTAATTAGATTGTCTTCATTGTCTTACTGTAAGTTATGTTTTGGAGAAGATCGGATCACGTTGCTTATTTGAACCCTTCCCATTTTGTCAATATCCTCTGCAAATACTAATACCAGAACGAGCGATCTGATGTCAGCAACAGGTTTATTAGTTGTGCTAGGAGTTCCTCTTTTCTTTTGTTTGACTTACTCATGTACCTTGTTTATTCTCTCCTTCACTCCACTGTACTAAGACCACAAGCATAGCTGAAGGAATAAAGAGTGAAAGAGATTTGAAAAAGACTTGTCTGAGATACTTGAAGGTGCCTAAGTCCAGCTAAAATTAGTAGGAGTTTAGCACCTAAACTGTTAAGTACTTCTGTTGCCTTTATTCAAGCAAAACTTCATGTCAGTGGGAGAACTAACAGAATTAGCTTATTGGTGTTTGGTTAAATATTAGCCGGGTAATTTTTAACCTCCGTTAATCTATTTATTGAATAAATTTTGTTTAATTTCAGAAGGAAATGACAGCAGCTGTATTATTCTTACTATTTAAAAACTTACTTGGTCTCAGCATTTTCTGTGCTTCTAGTATACTCGAGTTACAGAAATAGATCCTACAGATGGATTAAAACGTACCCATGTGTTGAAACCATGCAATCAGTCTCACATTTTACAGGTATTCATCCAAACAGCTAGGATACAGCTAGCTAAGGGATTATTTTTAATGTGTTTCTCCAAAGTTCTGTAACCTACTCCCTCCCCAAGGCTTATTTGTCTGATCTCAGTAAATCTTCAAACCTATATGTTTTATCATTTTTCTATCAAGGTTTTGGGGAGGAGGGGTGTGGGAAGACTGATCTTAGATAAGCAATGCAAGTTGGTTAAGAAGGGAGATGGCTGTCATCTGTAGTCTTTCCAGACACAGCAGTACAATTCCAGACAGTCACCTGAGTATTATCGCTTTGTCTCAACTATAAATCACAGTCTGGTAATGGCCAAGGCTGACACCCTGACATTTTCAAGAAGAGTAAAAGACCTGATTTGAATGGAAATCAATTTCATTTCACAAATCTTGGGATACTAATCCAAACCTGGTCTTGTTCTTTTTTGCATCTTATTCAGAATTTCCATGATCTTGATAAAGGATTGGTTGTGTTATACAATGACTTTCATTTCCTACATACAGTTTAAAATTACAGAAATGTGCGTGTGTAAGCAATGCATCACGGGATCTGGTTCCACACAGGCGTGGGAAAGAAGCTCCCTTTTCTGACGGCCTGTTGAAGGTGATGGGCACAGCTCCTTCGGCTGACAGTGCAACTTTAACTACCTTACCTTTTTACCACCTCCACAGGCAGTAGCTAGCCTGCACTGGAAGGAAGGAAAGACACGGCTCAGAGTGTGTGATCTCGCAGCCCTGCTCCCCTGGATGTGAATGCCCGTGGGGTGCTCCGAAGGCGTGGCAGTGCTGATGCACCAGGACTTCCCATTGCACAATAACTTTTCATGCCTGTAACTGCCTCTCTGAACTCAAAACGGCCCAGAATTTGTAAAAATACCCAATGTACTTTTCATTATTTGACTACAGAAAAAGGAACCCCATGAGAATGGAATTAAAGCTGGTTTTTTTTTCTTTTGCCTGATCTGCAAGACCATACTGTACAGGCAAGATATTCCCCATTCAAGGAAGGAGGGGAGTGAGCTTAGCAATTGTAGTATCCACAGTACTGTTGCACTAACGAGTGTCAGTAAATACAATTCAAAACTTGCTGTCTGATTTGTAACACAGCAGCCTTTTTGGAGGACGGCTGCCTGTGGGAGCAGCTCCCTCGTGTCGCGGATGAGGTAGCGTGGGTAGCCACTGCCCCAGCTGAAGGCTTTGAGGTGGCATCAGACCTTCAGTGACTGAAGGTCAAAATATGACCTTCTTGCCAATTGTTGCATGAGGAGCTATGACACTCTGCAAAAATTCAGTTTCTTACCTGGCAAAACAAAACAATCTGGAGGACACTTTGGTTAAAAAAGCCGGGGGAAAGGTGGCATAATGTAATGCATATATGAGAATCTAAGCCAAATGAGTGAGCTGTGCCTAAATTTTCCAACAGATACATTGCTGTGTGAAGCTGCAAAAGGAAAAATATCCTTGGTGTTCAGAGGATTAAAAATGTCTGGTGGTCAGTCCATGTTTAAGCCCCTTAAACAGGATGGTGTGAAACATGTAGCGGTGTCTATAGCAACAGGTGTGAAATCAAAGGTAAGGATTATTCTCTCTTTCTGTCTTTCTTGCCTGCTGCACAATACTCCTGAAACACCTGTGAGAACCTCATTAAAACCATACATGTACAACACAGCCCTGGTGCACCAAATTACTTTCAAAGGCCATAGCTCTGTGCCGCTAGACGCTGTCCGTAGGCTTTATCACAGCACATCTTAAGAAGCAACAAGAGACAGGGTGCTGGTGTAGAAAGAAATGCTAGCGAACTAGCCAATTGCTAGCATCTAGCCCAGAATCTTTTCTCTCTGACAATAGCTACGAGCACATGCCCAGTGAAAAGGATAAGATCAGGACAAATACAGCGACACTTCTCTGTTGTGTTTTCCTGTCTCCCGCAGACTGCAGTGCAGTGATTAATAGGTGGTACCAACCTGTTTAAGGACCCTTGGCAAAATTTTTTCCTTTCTTCTGTGCATTAGTTGAATTACTTCTGCTTTAATTGTATGAAGCCTCTTGGTATCATAAAAAAGGTGTCTTTTCTTGGTTACAAATATTTCCATGTTCTGCATATCCATTTGTGACTGCGGAGGACTGAGAAAATGTTGAGGCCCTGTTTAAGTGGTTTGCACGGACTTTCAAGGTGCAACACCTCTAATGCAACCTGCATCATTATGCTCACTTAATTTGTTTTCTCTAAGTCTTTTCTTGACAGGTAGAATTTGTAAGGTGCAGTTATATGACAGGTTTTACCTGGGGCCAATGGTGTTATTTATTACATACAGCTTATTGGCAAACTTTTCCAGCCACACACTGTTCTGTACAAAGGAGAGATTTTAAGGTGGATTAGATCAGAACTGTGACATTTGGCACTGTGATGTTCTCGTGACTGTTTTTGTCAGTGCAAATCATGCCCTGGAATACAGAGGCATCTTTCAGCCTTTTAGTTTCCATAAAGGAATGCTTTGGCCTTGTTAAAGTCAAGGGGAGCTTTTTTTGTCATTGGCTTCAGCTGCTAAGAGGTCATCATCAAATTTAAACGTTTTGAGGAGTGTCCACTACCCTTACAAAACACTTACTTAAACTATTTCTCCTCCCAAAAAGCTCTATACTATGATCTCGATCCTTTTGTGCTTAACATATGCCCAGATTACATGGGGGACAGTGTAATGCACACTGGAAGGCATTTCTCACCATAGCAGCCCTTGTCAGAACATCTTACCCGCTGAGTCATGGGCTTCAAGAACAAGATGAAAAATTTACATTGAAGACTGAATCAAAGTAGAATAGTAGCTCCAGAAAAGGATTTTAAATCACCTACATTAAAAGACTGAAAGGTTCTGTTTAGATTTAAGCCAAGAAATATAATATTTAGCTAGTTTGCTCAGGATCTAAAAACCTCAACAAAAATAGAAACAAATCAAGTGGCCTCACTATGTATCATTTAACATGATGCAAAACTATCCTGGCATATTTTTAATGGAACATGAGTTTATATATTAACTGTTTAATTTAAACAGAGATTTTATCTTTTAATATAGCAGCTTTATTGGATGATTCATATAGGGTGTACGTGCGCTTTTTAAAGTACCTATAACATCACAATTTGTAAATTGTATGATTTTGCTAAAGACTCCATCTGAAGTAATTCACAGTCATTGAGTTCTTATTTCATAACCAGAATTTAACGTCTAATAATAAGAAGTGCCGATTTTAGGAGGATTAGATCAAGTAAAGCTACTCTGCTGTATAATGCCAGTTTATTAGGACGCAATACCACACGGTTGATGAGGTCGATCAAAATGGATTCGTATGGTTACTCGGTATTTCTTTCAGACCTGACTGCATAGCAGGAATCTTTGAATTTGATGTTAGTTGTTCAGCACAGTGGTGACCAATTTACGTAAAAAAATCCAGTTCACCCAGTACGACCAGGTCAAATTAGGTGACAACTCCATTGCTATCCCCTTTGCCTAGTCATTTAAACTGTATAGAATAAGCGTGGCAGCACTTTTCCCCTAGTTCATACTGGGATGTATAACTACACAACACAGTGGAAAAGCAAGCTGTCTGATTTATAGTCAGCTCAGAAAATGAATAAGCTTTTGGTCTAGGTAACAATTGTGCCCAGTGCATATTTCTAACCTGGCTTTGCTGTGGGGTGGTTAGTGCAGCACCAAGCCCAGGCTACTAAACCCTCTGGAGAGGCATGGGGCATCAGTCCACTCAGCCCTGCAAGCATCCTTGGAGTGCAGGGGCTCAACCATCTCTGCCTTTGTCTGCGGGACACCTCCCCTGGGGCTCACCCATAGTTTTTGTAGAGTCATGTGCTAGAACCAGTAAAATTTACTTGTCCTAGTGATAGTGACTGCTAAATTTAGTACTTGGGACCTCAGAGGAGCAGTAAGGCATTAGAAATGTTAAGAAAATGTAGAGGAGCTATTGATGTCTCATGCCATTTGCCTTAGGGCATCCTACTGGTGCCACTCCAAAAGACTGCAAGTCCGTAGGGACAGTGTGACATATCTGCCAGCCTCATATAGATGTGTCAGGTACTCCAAGGCATCACAAAGGGCAGCAGACATCTACACGTAGGAAACCGAGTCCTGTATTACCTGTCCCATTCCACTAGACTCTCACGAACTTCACAAACTCTATTTTGTTCAGAAAGGTGCATCTCTCAAAATATTCCAGTGTGACTATCACAGTCACTTTCATTTTTGCAGTTTATGTTTTCAGGGGGAAGTTGGCTAAAAGCACAGTGTAGTGACATACGTCAGTGGATACTTGTGTCGTAGCTCAGGTTTATGTAAGCCGGAGTTTCATACACAGACACAAGCCAGCATTTGACTACTGTTACTGCTACAATGGTCAGATCATGATTTCTCTTTTTTTAATTCCTTCTTTATTTTTTTCAATTTTGATGTTAAAAGATAGACTCTTTAATCACTAGCTGTCTCTAATGTTTCTGCCATGACAAAATGGTACTCTCATTTTTCATTAATTGTTCTTTTCCTACTGTTTTCTACAAATGTCAGAAGATTAACCGAGGCACACGTTTGGATTTCAGCTGTGTAAACATATACTATGTCAGTACTCTGGTTCAGCCTTTTCATAACTGCAATGAGCAGTTTAAAGTGTACAGTCTAGGATCCGTTAGTGATAAATGCACCGCTAACGTCACAGGTGAGGGTGGTTGCTGCCTTTCCTGAAAAAGCTCCAGTCGTAATAGCAGCCATATCAGGAGCACAGCGAACAGAGGCAGCTCCGTTGTGCAGCGGTACCGCAAACCCACGCAGGGACTCTCCTTGCTTCAGCCCCTGTGGGAGCCTGTCTTTCCTCAGCAGATCCATGTAGTCGAGAGGGAGAGGGCAGTCCACTGTTTTGGGAAGTATTGACTCAGAGGGTGTGCAGGCTTAGATGGGAAACAAATACATCTGAGTAGCAAAGTCAAGATTTTGTTCCCTGTGTGAAGGCCAGAGTATTTTCTGTTTTGCTTTTTTAAATGGAAGCAGAATTTCTGTTCACTCTGCTGAACTGAATGTCACCTTTTCCCAATAGTTTTTCTCTTCCTTTGCATTATTTGCGTGCCTCTGAATTTCCCATGAGGGCGTTCTTTGTAGTAAAGATTCAGAGGCATAGATAGAAAATTTCTCTCAAAAAAGAGTTATCAGTTTACTGAGTTAGAACCTTGAAAGCTGAAAACCAGTGCATTAAAACCAGTTTCTAGCAGTTACAGAAGACTTTTTCCTAAAAATCCTTTACACAGTTTGAAGAGACTCAGCACATTCTTGGGCTGATTGAAACTCAGGTTGCTAACATTTCAGAAATACAGAGCTCAATGAAAGAAAAGCACATGATCATCTATATTTTCCGTGATGAAAATAAGGCCAAATTCATGACCAGGATAATCAGGTTCAGGCCCACTGACTTTGGCAGCCCTCACTTATGCCAAGTGTCGGGCCGGCTCATTGAAAATAATACCATGGTCCCCCCTTGATCTACGTTGCTGCTAACAAAACCTGTGCGTGTATAGAAGGGTCATGCTCAAATTCTCTCTAGATAGCAGACATCTCTCCCACCTCAATAGAACTGCTCCCTGGACTAGCTACTAATGGTAAGTACTTATAAGATCAGGATGCTGGTCTCAAACAATATGGAGACATGGAGATCTACATAATAAGTTGCCTGTGGACTTTTGTGGGTTTGGGGTTGGTTTGTTGGTTTGGGTTTTTTTACATCTTTATTAAAAAAAAAAAAAAAGCTGGAATACCAATAACATATTGCTGAATGAATTTTCCTTTTCTCATTACTTATACAGCACTGTGCAGTAGCAATTGATACATAACCCACTTCAGAAGGCACCATACCTAAATAAGTATTTCTTATTCAGACAGCATTATTACTAGAATGAGAGCTCTTTCTGAAAAAGAACTGCCAAATCTTGACTTCACTTATCCAGTCAGACGAAAAAAAGCCTGTACAGGGCAAAAATATGAGGACAATAATATTTGCTAATCACACTCTCAGGTTGGAAATGATTTTGCTATCCTAACCCCCTGGAATACTATTATTTTTTCAGCAGCCTCTCATAAAATTAGTAATGTCAAGAACATTTTGAGTCTGAATAGCATACCTATGTGAGAGTCTGAAACCATGCAGTTTCTAGCATCTGGGGGTGAAGTTCTCACTGTTCAGCAAGCTGCTCTGGATAGCGTGGATAGCTCTGGCAGCAAGCTGGGAACACCTATACAGAAGTGCTGACCAAAATAAGTGGTTTATTTGGTTTAACTGTATTTTTCTAACCATGATGTTTCATTTTAAATGTCTGTCTTTAACGTGCACGCACATAAACAGATAGATATACATCCTTTCATGAAATCACTGCTGACGTTTTTGCCATCAGATCCACATCTCTGACCAAAATGATCAGACATTGGTTTTGTGGTCCACACAACAGTAAGCAATATGTACACACACACACACACACACATATATATGCATATATGACTTTTTGAATATGTGTTTCAAAGCACGTGCTTGATTTCGTGTTTGCTGCGAGCTTTTGTCTGATTTTTCATTAACTTTTTCATTGCTGTGCTGAGGAGCCTGGCAGGGCAGGGTGGTGGTGGTCCACAGCCGAGCTGCTGGTATGTGCACGTGTGCCTGCACAGCTCAGCGAGCCATCCGAGGACAGTGTTCTTTGTTTTGCTGCTGGGGTGTTAAGCTGGGAAAAGCTCCATATCCGTCCAGTGCTGGCAGTGCTTGAGAGTGCTGTGCTTAGCTCCCAGTAGGAGCGTGCTGGGAGGACGGGATCCCTCATCCCATGATCCCAGGGACATGGCTCCGTTGTGGTGCCCTGTGATCTGTTGCGCGTCTCATGTAAGGGACTGTGCGCAGAACATTTTGCTGAGACCTTTAAACTCATGTCACCCGTAAAATCACATAGTTCAGACACTTTGGTCTCCAAAGCGAGATCTTTAGTGCTTTGCTCTGCTAAACTTTTCCCCTGTGTGTAATGGCCTGTGGATGGAAGAAGAGGGAGGAGGGGAAGGTGATAGTGGAAACCAAGGGTTTGATTGGCATGCAGTGATTTTGGACTAGCGGGAAGCAGGCGCCTCTGCTCTCCAGCCCCCACATACTTCTCAGTCCATGTGTGTTGAGAGGGAAAGAAGACGATATTGTTCCCTCTAAAATTAATTCCCAGTTAGCCAGTTACTCCTGTTTTTTAGCTCAGAGCACACTGTAATTGCATTTTTCATTTCAGTAATTATAGAGGATATTAAAGTGGATAGACAGTTGTAGCAATCTGGCTCTTTAGACATATCCACTTGTCCAAGATCAAATGGCTACAGCATATTTAGGGTTACAGTCTCCTTCTTTTCCTTCTTGTTCTCTACTGCAGTGGATTTTTTTTCGGCGTTACCATGGCAATGCTATATCTGGCTGCCAGCTCTGTCGTAAGTTATTGAACTGAGACTGGCTTTTGGTTTAGCAGATAATTAGGTTCTGTCTCACAGGTTCATTTTCCTGTGACTGGGACGTGAATATGACCTACAGCTGGCCTCAATTTCAGTGTCACAGACAAAACTTTAACCCTTCCTAGTCTCGGCACTACTGTACCCGCTGCGGTGGTTGGAGGAGATTGCAAACACTTTCTCGGGGGTGTTGGACACAGCACACCCTCGTGAGTCCTCGGGGCTCGTTGCCCAGGCTGTGCTAATCCCCAGCGAGGAGGGAGACAGCCCGGCATGCATTCACACGCAGGGCGGGTGGAGGAAAGAGTACTGCTAGCACCAGATGAATATTGATTGTCTGGTATGTAGATTTGTTGGAAAGGTAAGTTCACTGCTTGATTAGTGACCCTTTAAATAATAGAAATGCAAAGGGTGGCAGCAGGCATTTCTTGCTTGACTCAGGAATATGAAATATTTACGAGAGGTCTGTTTTAGTGCACAGGGCCTCATCTTCGGCTGGTACCTGCAGTGAGGGAGTGAAGCTGTGAGGAACTGCCATGTCATTTCCACATGTAACTCCTGATTTTCTTTTTCTCCTCTGGGAGAAGGGGGGTCCAGCCTGCAGGGTGCTGGGCACCCGCCACCAGAGCCCATCAGCCCTCAGCACCCAGGCCTGGGGGCGGGTGCAGGCGCTGCAGCACCTCCCAAGATGGACCCTCGAGCTTGCATAATAAGTCCTGAGAAGGAGGAAGATCCACCATTTTCTTCAGCACACTTCTCAGACGTACTCTTTTCCAGCATCTGTATGCAGTGTAACACAGTCTTACAGTTCTAGCAATCTCAAGCCAGGGCATAAACCCCTCTTCTGTCTGTGGAAAAACCTGCAATAAAAGGTATTGATCGAAGTGAAATTCCGTGATATTTTGCTAGCAGATATTTCCTTAATTTGACCATGGGATGAGGCAGGTTTTTCCTACCCTGAAAAGAGCAGAGGAGGTTTCTCTCCTAAAGTCAGCGGATCTCAGACGGTTTTCCAAAGAAGCACAAGACCATTGGTGTAGGAGTCATGTATCTCTTTCTCTGGGGCTACAGCTTCTCGCTGACTATCTGGCAGTGCATACCATAGTGCTGCTGGGACTTGCCCCATCTGTGTTTCCTATTGACACCCTTCTTTCTGGGGAATCTCACAATTAAAAAAAAAATTAAAAAAATAAAAAAATAAAAAAGAGGCTAGCTGCAAAAGTTGATGGACTTCCACCGTTATCCATCACAGGGCTCTCGCATCCAGGGTATTCTCCGTACATGCTATGGACATCTGGATGGAGATGCTGTCAGGGTGGACACTTTTCCTTAGCTTCCCTTCCCCCTCCCCACCAAATTGTTTGTGGCAATGTCTCTTGATTGGAAGGTCAAAGTGTTCAGACGGGGCATCCGTCTTGCTTGTATGGAACGTGTCCTTCTAAGCTAATCTCCCAGCCTGCATTTGTTGATAAAAAAGAGTACGTTTAAAACCTGCCTATTACACAGGACAAAGCAAATGTCATTTCATAGACGAGAGACAGTGACGTCTCACCAAAGATAACACCAAAAGCTGCAGATTTAACATATATATATAACCAAAATGATCAAAAAAGGCCCTCGAGGTATTTCTTGATTAGCATATTTAGTGTGGATTAGACCTCCTTGCAATGATAGTGAAAAAGTTTTGCTGAAGGGTTAAACTCGGCGCGGGAGTGGGCCGGAGGGGAAGATCCCCTTTGAATTACAGGAGAGACATGTGAAACTCTGCATGCTGGTTGACTGATAAATTATCCAACTGCTGGGTGTTAATGAACAGAGCCATGGCTGGGACCCCACAGTCTGAGCTGAGGAGCCGGTTTATACCACATCAGCAGCATGTTACAACATATCAGTGCTATACTGCTCCTAAAAAAAACAAGTAAACTTACCACCAAGCCATTTTAAGGGAATATTTCCCATTATAAAAATAATCACTGAAAATTTATTTCTTTGGGTAAGCAGTTTTTATGATTTTTAGGGTTATTTTCCCTTTTTTGTAGATTTTATAACTAATAAACAGACTAAGTAGTTTCAGTTTTTGTTCAGAGTTGGTTTCAGTGTCTGGCCCTCATATCCTGGCATAGTCCTGTAATGTTTCATCTGTGATCACAGTTTAAAGCCAAATGAAACACTGTTTTCATTGGAATCATTAGAGAAATCAAGCAAATATTGCCAGTGGGATTAAGTTTTATAAAATATAGATAAGAAAGCTGAATGTTTGGCCTAGAGCAACCTGACACATTGTCCCAACAACATTTGCAAATGAGGGCATGCAAACCAGCTCACAAGGGGCGGGGGGGGGAACCGAGGAAAAAAAAACCAAAGAAAAAAATACCTAGGAAGATTACACTGTTGCCATTTCATGATTTCCAGCTGGAGCAGCTTGAGTTCTTAAATCAAGAACCTTTATTGTAGGTAATTAAGCCCACTACCCATCACAATATATACTGTTTACTACAACTGGCAGTAAATTAGTCTCTTCCAGAGGATGCAAAGCTATCAAGTCCTTCTGAGTCCCCAAAGTCCTTCCATAGTTGATGCTCGCTAATCTGAGAGACAAAGACTTGCAGGATCTTGCCTACTCTCAGGTGCTGAGACCAACACACTTGCTTCTGTTTATTCCCAGAACAATTGCTAAAAATCAAACAGAAGTTGTTCGAGCTAGAAGGAGTAAATTACAGCATTTCTTGCATTCAAGGCAGTCAGTAAATGCCTTGTAAATTTATCTTGAACGTGAGACTTTCTTTGCTGTTTAAAACCTTTTTTCCCTCCACTTGACAGCATGTCTGCAAAAGAAAACATAAATGAAAACAAGCAAACAACCAAGCAAAGACAACAAAAAACCCCACCCCAATTCTATTTTGTGACATGCAAATGTTTGGTTTTACTGATAAAAGATTTCAGTACAACGTGGCTGGAAATGGTGGGAAACTTTGCACCTTCTAAATTTATACATCCTGATTGAATGTTCTTTACTACTGTCTGACAGAACCTGCCTTTACATATTGCCTTTGTGGAGGGTGTCGGCTGCTAAACTTAGTTACATGGAAGCATGGCTGAGTTATGTACCTTGGGTGGGCTGTGAGAATACTTCCTCAAGTATGCCACCTCCTTTTGATTTCTTATCACTTTTTGTCCTTATGAGGTACTTTGAATAGTACTTCAAGGGGAGCAAAAAGAAGTCCTTTAATTTAAATATTTCATTGCGACAGCAAAGTCAAAAGTGCTTCAGATGCTTGGAGCAATTCCTCAGATCCATAGCAGACTAGCAGTAGTACAAAATATGCTGGTTTAAAATCAGAACTACCTTTTTTCTTTGATTCTTTAAATTTTAAACTAGCTTTTTTTTTCCCCTTAGATAAACCCTCCTGAAAGTAATGGTAAAACATGGTGTAATTAATAAATCGGCATGATTAAGGAAGAAAATATTGTTACAGTATCTAGTAGGGTTAAATTACAACACATACCAAGAATGGGAATAGGAGTATGATCTTTAAGGATGAAACTTTAGATTTATGCTATAACTTAAAAAACGAGCTATGGTTCAATTCTTTTCAAAAGAAAAAATATTCTTTTTTTTTTTTCAAAGATCAAAGTGGTGTTTCCATTCAATAGTCAATAATATGCCATAGTAGAATCCATGAGATGATGCATCAGCAAAACAAACTTCAGCCTTTCATCCATATAACAAAAGATGGGCTCTTTAAAGTTTCATTTCTGAAAGTTTTCTGAAACTTCTTTTTATTAAATACAAAATCTGCATAAATAAGTCATGGGGGTTTTTTCAGCTCTGAAGAATGGAAGTGATTTTTCACTGTGAAAGAAACAAAATGGTCATAAAATCTCCAACAAAACTAATAATGAACTTTGAAGAATTTTCTCCCAATCTAAACTGGTCTTTGACCCAGAGAGCACTACTGCCTCCAGCCTGTGTGCTGGTGGGGCACGTAGCTTTACTTCTTTGGTGTGCTCAAGCCCAGGAAGACTGCGGTTTCTCTCAGGGAGCAGGGGCAGACCTGGGCAGAGACATCACTCAGAGGAAGGGGAAGCGGTGCTTCCCAATGGCAATATCTTGCACGCTGAGTTCAGGCCAGCATCAGCGCTCCAGAGGTGGTAAGGCAGAGCAGCACCTTCCTAGTTGGCGCAAAATCTTTGCATCTCCTGAATGCTTGTTTGGGGTTTGGAAAATGCCACCGTGGAAGTCTTCTGGGGTAGATAGAGCAGCTTGAACAATGCGTTTTCTCAGCTGCTGTAGCAGAGCATTGACAGTCACGCTTGGCCAGGGCAGCACTTCACCTGAGCAAGGAGGTTCTTTTTAATCTTTAAAACGTTCACTATATTTTTAAAAGCGTGATGGGAGAACTCACTTATTTATTAAACAATGAATTATAGGCTGTATGGTTGCCACCTTAATCACTCATATCTAATCATTCTTACTAGCTCCATGGGTGTGACCTTTTCTAAAATAATTTCCATGCAGTCATAGCAATAAGATACTTCAGGCAGTGCGTTTCTGGGAATCATTACACTTCTCAGGTGACTGAAGTCACTCATTCTTCGTCCGCACGCTTCACAACACATCTGAGGCATGAAATTATTAACTTGCAATGTGATGCCTTCTCCTACTCTTATTGCTTAAATGATTTTTAAGGATTAGTGTGTTAAACGCATTGTGAGAAATTCAGAAAAAAAAAAAAAAAAGAGACGATAATATTTTGCATTAAAGTTATCAACCTGATCCACATTTCAGTGATTTTTATTCCAGTCATGAGCGTCTGGATCTAATATACATCCATGGTATGTGCTAGCAAAAATATGGAAGGCACAGTGTCTTTCTTGACAGTCTGATGTAAACAAAAATTGTGTCATATATAGCACAAACTACCAGAATTGACGAGGTTTTGTATTTACAAGACTAAGGAGAAGTGCCTTTCTCTGTCCATTGATGGGTACTGCCAGCTGTCTCCTGTATGCAGGTACCATTCTTTGTTCCCAGGATTTTATACATTCAGCTGTGATTTCGCTCTAAATCGTTTCACCATATCTTGATTGATTTGCAGACAGAATACAAATTCTCTTGAGACAAAAGTATCATTACCATTTTAAATTGTAATTTCATTCAGAAGATGTTGGGTTTTTGCCATTAACATTTGAGAACAACAGGCTGGAGTTTTAACATTTGTTGCAATACTGACAAGCTACAATAGCCACCCTTGGGGTTCCCCCCCCCATATAAGCATCTCGTTGCAATAGGAGGAAATGGCATTTCTTTCATGTACTCTGCAAAACAATGTGTATGTAATCACAGAAACATAGCTTCTGTGCACTTATTTTACTGTCAACAAGGATTGTAAAAGGCCAGCATGCATTTTGGCTGGAGGACTAGAGAAGTAACCTTTCTATTGGGGTCCGAAAGCTCTCTAAAGCCAATGTTTGGAAAACAGTGTCTTGCACTAAGTGATGACTTAGTAAAGCCCTTATTTACAAAGCTCTGGTGAGCACTCCTCTCAAGCTTAAAGTTATATACATATCAGCGTGCTCTGATGAATCAAGATTTTATCTGCTTCCATTTCTGCCTCAGTGACAAACTTCATATATTGCAAGAAAATGATAGAGCTATTAATAAAAATAAAAGATCCCTTTGATACCCAAGGCTGCGTCACCGACCCAACTGTTCCTCAGTTTGAGGTCATGTATATATGTGATCAAATATTTATCAGTAATAACTTACGGCATCAAATGCAGCAAAAATGATTTTACTCTCTCATACAATCCATCATTCACATACACACAGCAAATATTATGTGATAGGTAATATACAATATATGATGTATATAGGGTCTGTTTAAAAAGTCCTTTTTCCTGAAGATATGTTATTCCTTTCTGTTTATTCTCTTCTCTCTCCTGCTGTACCTGGTCTCAAACCACTTTCATATACCAGGTAAAATGGCAAAAATGAGGTAAGAAAACATGATAGTTTTTCTGTTTCACTAAGTAATTGAATACATTAAAACTAAGATTTGTCTCCCCTCCTTATTTGATGAGATGTCTTGTGTATGTAGGACATGATCACTGATTTGCTTATGGCATTTTTCCTCACAAGAGACATGAAAAATATAATCCTCAACATCAGGAAACTGGTCTCTTGCTTTTCACAGGTGAGAGAAAGCGTCCCAGAAAAGGCAAGCGAGCACAGGTTATATGTGCAGAACGTTTTATACATATGCTGTGTCTTATGCAGCTAGCATGATAATAATGTCTTGTAGAAAAAAGTTTTTAACTAAGGGAAAGGAGAATTGTCAAAGTTCTTCTAAGTTTGGTCTCCAAATTATTGCACCAGATTCCTTTCCGAGAGTCTCACTGAAAAGTTTGTGATGGTTTGTTTGAGGCAACTGCTGGCGTCAGTTCTGCTCCCAGTGGGCAAATACATTGCCTTCTGCCAATACTGAAGGGACGGGAAAATAAATAGCATACAGGGAGTAGGTCCTCAAGAAGCAGGAAAGAGTTGTCGGGTTGGACCAGGAAGGGCCACTGTGATGTTTGCAACATCATTTTCCCCTTTTCTGACTAATTTTTGAACTAATAGGTAAGTCCTATCTGTAGGCATATGAGGTAGCCTGTCGGTGAATAGCACACTTACTGAATTTCAAGCAAATTGTCCTGTTGTGTCTTTTCAGAGATTTTAATCTTTTTTATCTCACTGGTTTTGAAGAGTAATCCACCCTGCTTATGGTTCGGAAAGGGAATGGAGTTGCTATCAGAAAATATTCTTCGTCTGATGTGCTCAGCCTGAATATTGGGAATAGATAGTAATGAGAAACTTCACAGGCTCTCTCGTCCCACACGTCTGACCTTAATAGTTTAGATAGCTTGGAAGGGACTTTCATCTTCTAGATCCAAGCTGAACGGCAGTTCTAAACACTATGGATCCAAATTCTTTGCCTCTTACTGCTCTGAATGGCCGTAGTATTCAATGTGCTGTGGGTTGCAGTGTTATGAAATCAATGCAATCACATATAGATAAGTGGTTAGCTTCTGTGCTCACCTGGGAGAGGTTTGGGAGAGATATTCATGTGTTTCACATCTGCTGGTTTCTGGAATTTTGATGCAGTGATCTTTGGCTTGTTCTTTGCCCATTCATATTGTACTTATTTAAACTCCAGATGTGAACAAGAAAAATTAATTTCTTCCTATTCCATCTTTTAATACTGTCAGATGAATATGAATCTCGGCTCTCTGTAATGTATTACGTAGAATTTTTCTTTTGCTTAGTGATCATTAATACTTCTATAGCTGTGAACGTATGCATATTTTTATTCTAGGCTTTTCACAGTATGTTATATCTCCTGGGACGTGAATTTTCTGCATGTCATTTTATAATCAATAACTGTTGTTATTTACATTTTCTTTCTGGCCATTTTTGTATAATGTGCTATCCTTTTTATTATTCCTAGCTAGAAAATGCCAGCATAATTTTATTTGGAACAACTGACATTTTGATAGAAAAAAAATACGTAGTTAAGTATTTTTAAATTATTCTTGGTTTGTTTTTCTCTTCTTCGTAATACCAGATATCACCTTTGATTAATAACAATCATATATAGGCTTTGTTCCTCTTATCTGGGTGTCAGCAGTAATTGGAATCCATATCCATATCCTACCTTGCAATCATGCTGCAAAAGGCCAATAAATTCCCGCTGAGTGTGTTACTTGTTAAATTTAGTGCATTACATTCAGGGTAATGAATAAAAGCAGTGGGCCGTTACTGTCTGGTTGGCAGAGGAGGAGTAAGAACAGCCAGACTCCCCCGAGGCCCTGAGCAGGCTTAAAACTGTGACAGGCAGAACCAAGGGACTCCCTAAGCATCACAGTTCAGTTTGTCTGCCTTAATTTCCTCTTCCACCAAGATTTTAGAGGAAATGGAGAGAGGTGAGGTAATCTTCTACAGAAATACAAAATACACTGTGCTTGTATACCAGTACTCCCTAGTGCAGGTTGCCTTCTAGGCAAGTGTGTTTAGAAGTAATATATCTGTGTTAAGCATTCAGCTGATGACAGGTTTGACTTTGCTTTAAGAGATGCATGTATCATATATATAGTGTAATGTAGTTTATATATATATATAAAAACTAGACACATAAATGTATGATTATAACCAACCCATGTTAACCCTCTGTTGGATTGCTGACTGGTAGAAATAAACTCTCGGATTACTGTTTTGGATGTCTGAGCACTGATTTGGCTGACACAGAAATAGCTGTGTGTCCCTGACTGTGGTGAGAAACAACCTTTACTTCAGTTCTAAATGTGGACATGGTAAGTTCTTGAATTTTGGTTCGCCCTGGTGTGCAAATTTACGGTGTTAAAATTATGAAAATTGGTTAAATAATGTTATGGAGTAACTGAAGTAACGAGGCATAATAGAGTCTCAGTGAAAGCCTACACAAACCTATTTTGATGAGTCTGGTAAGGAGTTTCTTACTCCTCCTGCAACCTCCTTTGGGGTTTTTTTTTGTACCTCTGGACGGAGAGAGCATGTGAATGCACTGCCCCGTCTTAAAACAGAGACTGGTTTGGGCCCTTCCCGTGCCTACGCAGGCACCAAAGTTAGGTGCGAGGAGAGCCCTGTGTTCCTCATATGTGGCTGTGCAAGAGGGCAGTGGCATGTCCAGGGGACCCGTCAGCCCACTACAGTTAGAATGACGCTTTGGAGGCTTTCCCTCTCACCACCATGCCAGCTCCCTATTCCTTTAGGAGACCTTGAAAAGGAACCTAGAATGATCACATTCAGCCTCGGTGTTTTCTGGGCCTATGAAACTGATTTTTGGCAAGATTTGGACTTTTACTGAAGTTGCACTCCTTTCAGGGACACCTGTCGGCCAAAAATCCCAGCAAGTCTCCTGACCTGGATATACGGAGTAGCAAATGAATCAGGTAAATGTGTATCATGCAGAACCCATGTAACTACACGTTTTATTTTCAAGTGAACTAAAATTCAACAAACAGAACAAAATTACTGGGGAAATCTTATCTCTGCTGCAGTCAGAGGCAAAGATTTTACTTGTTCAGGATACTATTAGCGTAGAGTAGCTTTACTGAATCCTTCTAAAGCAGTAACATTTTTTTAACAGTAGAGAAAAAGTCTTCCTCTTATCCTTCAAGAGCAGGAGCAGATTTTCAAAATTACAGAAGAAACATAGGTTCTTTGGATTAAATCCACCACAGGATTCAGGTTATCTAACTCTTCTTCTAGCTGTTCCTGGAAACATCTAGAGTTACAATTCAGATCTTCATCCTCTAAATTGATGCCTAGCCTCAAAGTCCTGGAAGTTTATATGCACTTGCGTTTTCATCAGTAAATGCTGTTTACGTGACTACAGCTCTGCTTCTGAATGTGTCTTGACTGTGTTGAACAGGTAGCTGACTTGGCCAACTTTGAGAACCACAAAGTGGGTGTTCTTATATCTGTATCCCTTGCAAACCCTGTTTTGGTATGCAGGCACACCTAAGTAAGGAGGCTTCTGCAAAACACAGGCAGAAGGTGGGATGCTGGGGAAACATCAAGCTCATCGTGTCCATGGGTAGTGCTCTGACGGTCCCGCACAAATGCTCTGGAAAAGCACGGGGCTTCAGGCAGGATGGCAGGAAACACCTAGTAAAACTGCAGCCAGTGGCGATGCATGGGCAAACAGCACCTGCTTCTGTATCACCTCTTATCCGAAATAATCTCTTTCCGTGAGAAGCAGTGAAAAAATTTGTAATAAGTATAAAATCTGGTGAAAGAAGATAAACCATGCAGGCCTTCAGCCTTCATATCTACATGTAAGATGTATTAGGGTGTTCCTTCTTTTTTAGGATTTTGAAGAGTCTAGGTTTAAGTTCAGATTAATTTGTTTTATAAAATGACGGTCATGGGATGGGATAGGACTGTATATTCAATTGAAGAAGTACCTGTGTCCAACAGTTCAAAACCAAGAAAGGCCTCTGTCACCAGAGGAAAGAACAAGATCCTCATAGTAAAAGGCACTGCATCAGCCCAGGTTGATAAGGCTTAATGTAAACCTTTCTCAAAATGAAAAGCAGTATTTTGTTTTAGAAAATGGTAATGTTTTGATATGGGTGATCTCATGCAAAATGAAATATTTGGTGTAATCTGATGTTTTAAATAAGAACGTGGCTCGTGCTGCTGCTAGGAAAAACCCTTTCCTGAAATTGCTTTGTTTATTATCCTAACCTTACAACATACCCTGGTTCTGTCTGGCAATCACTGTAAAACTTAAAATGACAAATCAACATTTCTAAAACACAAACACACATGCACATGCGTATGGAGCAAACGCATAGAGAGAGGTTTTAAGAAGAGTTCTTTAGGAGGATATTTCTGGCTTCCGATGTGGTCTTGTGGGAGGTCTCCTAAGCAGTTTACATTTCTTTAGGGAATTCAAACAGGTTCTTGATTCTCTCCTTGCTGAACTGGAAAATTGTGCAGATGAGTCCAGGTCCTCCAAAGAAATCCTTGTGAATCTTTATGGAAAGGATGCTAGGAATATCTGCTAAATTCTGAATAACGCCACATGTCTGAGAGCTCCAGTCCCTGATCTCAGGTCAGGCAGTGGTTTTGCTCTGTGCCAAGCATTGACATTTGCTGTTGATGGATTTTTATTTCACCTTCTCATGTTCAACATTCCTTTGAGCTGGAACATTTAGTTTAAGGCTGTCTGGGTGCCATGGATAGAATCATCTTTAATCTTCTTACCATCAGAAGTTCTGCAGGAGCAGATCCAGGTGCAATGGTTGTTGACTGGCTAGAAGTATTTTATATCAACCCATTAATTTTTGCAGGTTTGTGGGTTTTCTTTTTCTTTTAATCTGTGCTATTTCATGCACTTCTCATCTCTACCTTGTTTCCATTGCTCTGGGGGCAAAACAAACTACGACAAAAATGTCTAGTGTAAAAGCTCTATGTAAATATGTTGATTGTTTTAAAGGCCCATTATCTGACATGAGGAATTCATGTTTCTCAAGTAATTGCTTTACTTTCTGGACAATGTGTGCCAGTGAGGTCTATATAAGTAGAGCCAAACCAACGTATCTGGAGAAACAATCAACCACAGTACTGTATTTGTGTCCTTTCCAAAAAAACAAGTCTGTTGCTTCCACTGCCAAGATCTGGCAGGTAGCTTTGAGGAGATTAATGGCCCTGGTGATTGTTATTATTGGTGCTTTTTTTTTCCCTTCCTACTTTCCAAATGCTTATTTACTGACTAGCCTGAATGTACCGAAAAAAGCAGACTATCACACAAGATGTTATGATCTAACCATGTATTTGTTTATAACTTTATGTTCATCAAGGTAATGGAGGAACATAGCCCTCTGAAGTACTCGAGGGATCAAAATCAGCTGTCCTTTCAGAGGCAGTCTATCAGTCATGTGAAGGTTATTTCGGTCCTGCCAATATGGTAAAGTATTTGCTGGAAGTTGAATCGCTCGCCACTGATGGAGTTGAAGTTACTGGCAAGGCTCATGTGTTAGTTCTTCATCTCTAACTTGCTTTGATCAACTAACATTGCTGCCAGGATGAGGTCAGATTGTTCTTATCATCAGCTTTTCTTCTTAATTAGGTGGTTGGTTACCAACTCTATACTAAATACTCTGGAGTATTTTCTCCTATGAAAACTTTTGTGTCATAGTGTGGGAAAAAAATAGATGAAGTAATATTATTTGGATCCTATTCGAAAAACTATCCAGTGACCCGTGTTCTGTTTCTTGTTAAAAAGTAAGATGAACAAATATGCACTGAACCAGTAAATAAGTCTGTGCCACTACTAGGAGTTCCTCTTCTATTTCAGCAAACTTTTTTGCATGGCTTCTTGATGTCGTGGAGAAAGACTTTGGTCTTCTGGAAGCTTTTGTGTAAGCACATTTCCTAGGCCACGTGAAGATGTGTCTGGGGCTGCTGGCTGAATAGTTTAGAGAATAGTGTACCAAAAGAGGTAGAGATATATTCTCTGTGTTTTTTGAAAGGAATGCATTTTTCTGAGAGCTTTTCCACCAAGCTTTACATATGCAAATCATTAAAGGACAGTCTTCAAAACTTCAGTTAATAGTTCCCAGAACATGGTATCTTTACCAAGGATCTTCTTCAAACATTTGTCCTGATATTCATACAGGGATAGTAATGCCTTTTGTTTCATTATTATTATTTCTGACTCTGGCTAACTTCTCTATTTTCTTACTATTTACTCTATAACGGACCCCAGAGTAGGCCTTGATGGCCCCAACCAGCCCCACCTGGGGCCCTCATCCACACCCCCATCTGTGGACCCACCAGTTATATATGAGCTCATGCTCTTACTATGGGTGACTCTCTTGTGGTCTGGAGAACTTACCTTTGGTGCAGAATTTTTTGCTAAAAGAAGCATTGCCTTGCACAGAGGGTGGTGGGTACAGCTGCATGTGGGGGTTCTTTAACAAGGGGAGCTTGCTGACAACCTCTTCAGAGGTCTTGTCTCCAGAATACTTTGGCCTCAGAAGTTGTCTGCAGAAAACTATTGTCTGTATGTGATTTTGTTAAGGTCTGTAGAAGTGCTATGTGTTCCTCTGTTCTTGTATACTAATCTTTGAACCTTCTATTATGGAGAGAAAAAAAGGGAGGAAAATGTCTTCCTATTTTATTTAGTTTTTTCTTTCTCTTTCTTTTAGTGGATGTTCAGGACAGCATAGGGAATTGGTAGTGGCACATTCTATTTTAAATAGCTTGCTTTTTTTGTTGCAGACTTTTTTTCCCATTAAATATAGACATCAAAGTATTATAAAAAACTAGTAAAATAATAATTCATTTTCTTTATAAGAATATCTGACAGAAGTCTGAAAATATAAAACTGAAGGAATCAAAAAGGTAATACAAATGAAGAAGGGAGACACTTTAATAACTCAGTGAATTGCTGTTATCTTAGGATAAGTTAAATTCTCCCTTGACAAATTTAAGTATAATCTAGTGTACTTATAGACTTGTTGGCTCTTATTAAGGGGTCTAATGAGTTTTGCAGATGAAAATAATATAGGCAAGGATAAGGAAAGGACCCTCAATAATGGATCTTCTAGGTTGTCACAGCCTGTGATGTCAGAAGAGATGAAAGCCCTCCTCCTAATGAAGTAATAATTGAAAGAACCAATGCCCCCTGGCTAAGTAAACTAGGAAAGGAAAATGGTAAAGAGGAGGCTTGTGAAAACCTGTAACTGGAAGAGCACCTAAATATACCTCCAAACGTCAATTCAATCTATGGCTGTAGAGGCTGAGCTGGAGAGTTCTGATACCGCTCTGGACTGGAAATGCTGAATGGCTTCTGGTCTAACAGAGAAAGCACAAATATGGTCTTTGGTGACCTGTAAAATCATCATCATTGATGTTACTAATGATTCCTCTTCCAGCTGGTGAGGAAGAGGAAGAACACAGTGCAGGAAAATAAGAGATTGTTGGGGTTTCTTTATGCCTATCTCAAAAGGAAGTAGGATGTTTTAGCAAGAAAGGGGAAAAAAATGAACCAGTCTTTCTGAAAAATATAAATATAGAATAATTAAAAATGACTAAAATCTAGGGAAATTCTTTGTGTGAGAGATTCTTGTTAAACTATGGATTAATCTAGGCCTACGTCTCATGCTAGGTTTACTTTCAAAACAGGGATGTGAGTCCAAAAGCAGGATAAAGTGTGACAAAGATTCTTCATTTTCCTTGGGCACGCCAGGCATCATCCCTATGTGTAGGTGAGTGGTATTTTAATTACTAGGCAGTGTGTGTTAGTAGTGTTTCTGACAAAACACTGCAAGCAAATCCACATCAGTATAAGCCTAGATGGAATATTTGCTTACAGTTTATTTATGCTATCCATCATTACAATGATGATATGTGTATATATAATAAAAACTATAATTTATCCCTTGAAGATAATTGTACAGAGTGAGTTTGAAGGATAAAAACAAGGTTAATTTGGGGAGAGAAAGAACAATATAGATATCAAGTTTTGATCTGTGATTCAAAAAGTTTGTTTATAATAGGAAATACCATGATAGCATTGGCTAGACTTGGGACAGCTTTTTAGCTTAATTTGTTTTCTTCTGGCTGAAAAGCTTTCTCAAAGAGTGGAACAGCATTGAACTGGAAATCAGTCTTGGAACAGGAAGCTTAGAGTTTTTGCAAGAGCTCTGTAATCTTTCTGCAGAACAGACGGGGAGCTGTGTTGTTTGATTACTTGATTGTGAGAAGATTGTTAGTGTGGTTGATCTATATTTACTATGTAAGCTATGATTGGCCTTGTTGTGGAAATCTATGGGTGAAACTACCCACCAACTTGAAATGTGGAAATCATGCTTTGAGAAACATCAAACACTTATATCAAACACCTGGCAGAAATAATGTACCCAACCTGATTTTTTTGCCCTGACATGTCAAATTATCATAACATATCCTCAGCTATAGATCTGGATACATAATATTGTAAGTTCAAATATTTTCCAGTGTTTTTTCCTGATGACAATATCTAAAGCTATGAGGGATGGTACTGGTGAAGCCTAGATATTATTTCAGACTTATGTAGTAGTAGTTCTTCACTACCAAAACCGTAACTGAAAGCTCCGCCGTGGTGTGGTGTGGATGAGGGCACATGTTTTTTTCCAGGTTCTTACACTGTAATCCAGAATTGCTGTACGTACAAATAGAGACGTCTGATCATGTAGTGAAGGCTCACTCCTGTTGTCCAGATTCTGAAAAGCATTAAAGCACAAATAAAACTATATGGAATATAGTATTCAAGTCCTCTTCCTGAGGAATATGGTCTCATTTGGGAGAGCACCCCATTCATGAGACAATATTTTCTCAAAGCTGTTGTATACTGTCAATGTTTGAGGATCCTGCCCCATTAGAAGAGGATGGGCCATTATGAAGATTAAGAAGAATCTTTCATTTGAATATGGATAAAGTAACATTTGTGACTCTGTGGGAGGCATGAAAGACATGTTTGAAATTTTTAGCATCCAGACAGAAATGAGAAACAACATTTCAGCTGGAACCTACTCAGCTGGCAATGGATTTCAAAGGTAGTTTGGCTTACATAGTCCAGACTCTAAAATGTAATAGTGAGAAATATCAAGAGAATGGTTTTGAACCCAAAGAGTACTGCCAATATACTGCCTTGTCCACAAAACCAGAATCAGGAGACCAATCTTGAGACAAATTCTTGAGTTAAATAAGAAATGGAGAAGGGTGTAACCACCCATCACAGTGGCTTCTCTTCAAAATTGGTGGATAAGTTGATGAAAATAATCAGTAATGAGTGTGTGTGCTTGGTGAGTGAAAGGGAGAGCAGAAGTGAGCATGTTTAAAAGGAGATATAATCAGGCGGTCATATTGGGAGGAAATAATGCAGAGTTTAACGGTATAAAAGAAGAGGAAAGTGTGAAAGAACAAAACGTTAGAAATGGACTTCCACTTGCTGACTATTATGGCAAAACTAAGAGAAGTACTGACGTGTAATTCACAGTATACGCCAACAAAGAAAATTAAGAAAGCAAGAATAAATACTGACTCTGGTGAGGATGCGCACAGTGCTAGCTTTTTACATTTGCAGATGGAAACCACCTCCCCCATATAGAGTTGCTTCGCATCCCACAGGTTAACACTCTAGAATACCAAATGCCTTATACAGGCCATATGGTAGCAGAAGACTCTCCTCTTTGAAGTACATTAAAAATGCAAGCATGAGGAAATGGGTCTGTCTACATTATCTGTTAGGTACTCAAAGAACACTTTCATTGCTGATTTGAACATGGTGACACTCTAGCAAATGGGATTTACAAACGTTACCACTTAATTATATAGCTTTGACAAATTCTTTAGAAGAAGATCGCCTCCCAGCCTGCGTTGGGCACTTCTGAAGTTCACTAGAAAAGCCTCCACTCCAAATTTCAAGCTTTACTTTCCTGTTTCAGAAACTACTTCTTATTTTCAAGGAATATGAATGGATGTGGTGGGACAGCATGCTTGATGATGTTCCGGTCAAGGGGATGCAACGGATGTATATAAAATATAACCAAATATTTTTGGTAAGTCATATTGAAAGACAGGTCTGTTTAAGGCCCATCAGAAGCAGTTTTCTTGTTTCTTCTCTTTCCCCCTTTTTTTCATATGTTCTTTCACAAGGAGTCATAAAATATATGTAATTGACTTACTATTGTAGAGACTTTTTTTATTTATTATCCATGTGGTTTCTTGGGAAAAGTTTAATTCTTAAGGATTAAATTGCTTAAACTGTTCTGCTCTCTTCCCTAGGATCACTGTAGTTGTGCGTACTGCTTGAAGTTTCCTGAGATGACAGCCTATCTTGTGTCATCAAGGTCTAGACAAAATCTACACTTAACTCTAGCAAAAAATAGTCTTAAGAAAAATGTCACAGAGCTGCATATATCTTGATTTCAAATTAATGTTTGTAGAGAAAGGGAGTATGGTACAGCAGAACTTGATGGCCCTTGCTCTTTTTCAACTAATATTGCACTCCTTATGTGCTTGTTTCTTCTGAGCAGTTACAGGCTGTATATGGGACAGCTGGTGAAATGAAAGAGGAGTTAAAGGCATACCTTACATCTTCATTTTCCTCTATCAGCAGAACAATGAACTCTGAAACTCCTTAGGTTTTCATGCACATTATCTTTGTTATATAGGATGCTACTTTTTTGTTTTTTTAACAACTCCATTTTCTAAAACTTCACTTTCCCCTGCCCAGGGAAATTAATTTATAAATAACACCTTAGCACTTAAAGAACACTTTTCATCTTTGATGCTGGTAAAGCACATTTAAAAAAAGGATAGTGAGCATCATTATGTCCATCATATAGGCAGAAAATCTTCAGCAGAAAAAGGTTAAATGACTTCCCAGAAGGCACACAGGAAAGCAAAAGTAGGGGTGGAAGACAACCACCCACAAGTCTAAGGATAGTTTTTGTATCTGTATTTCTGAAAGGTAGGAATGAGAAGTGCTACAAAACCTCTTCTCCTCTGTAAGATGCCTTCACATAACATGGATAAATTTGACTCTCCTTGCTCTCCCTCCTGCTTGGATGACACAGTTTCAACTTTTTTTAACCATGTGTGACAAAAGCTAACCTTAATGTCCTTAGAAATTGTCACCTTAAGGAGCTTGTACTAATGTGTTCAATTAAAAAAGGAGTTTGGAAGATCCCACTGTTGAGTCTTATCTTTGACTGTACCCACAACAGTAGGTGAAGTCTCTTCCTAAGCTTAATTGCCGTGGAAGAGAATAAAAACTTTGGAAAAACTATTTTACCAAACACATAATGATTAAAATGAATATTTGCAGGCCACTAGAAGACTGCAGCAAAACAGGGAACAGTAAACAGAGTTTTTAATTCTGAATGAATTTGTGTAATTTCTGTAACAGAAGGAGTAATAGTAGATGCTAGGTATCCTGACTTTAAAGAAGGCTTTGGTGGTATTTCATGTGATGGCCTTACAACAAACTAGGAAAGTGGGATCTAGATGAAAAAATTAAAAGGTGAAAACAAACTACTTGGGAAGCCATAGTATGATAGCTCATAATTCATGATCAAGATGGAAGCCTGTTTCAGTACTTCTGCTGTTGCCTGTCCAGCTCTAGGTAAGGAGGGACTGCCAAAGTGGTGGAAGACAGGCTTGGAGCTCAAAATGATTTCGATAAATTGGAGAAATGACTTGGAGGAAAAAATGTAGGATGAACTTCAATGGGGACAAGCTGCAAAGTTTAGGTAGGAATAATTGGCCATGCAAAGGCAGACAGGGGAACATCCAGGTAGCCTGTCCATGGAAAGAGACCTGCAAATTGTTGAGGGTAAAACCAGAAGTTGATATTATGCTCTTACAAATCAGGCAAATATATACCAGGGTGTATTAGCAGGTTTGGTTTATAAGAGATATATATATATATATATATCTTATAGAACAGGAAGAGCCACAACCAGTTTACTGTGTTCAGTCTTGGATACTGCTCTTCAAGACTGGTTGAAGAGAATCTGGAACAGAGCAAGGAAAATTAAGAAGTCCAGATTACTTGATTTGCAGGGTGAAATTATTTAGTTTAAAGAAGATGAGTCTGTTGAGAAACATGAGATTAATCTTTAAGTATGTTAATGTCTAATGCACAGAGGAAAAGAATGATCTGTTCCCTATCTTCATGACAGGTATGACAAGAAGTAATGGACTTAATTTTCAGTAAGGAACCTTAAAGTTAAATATTAGATAATCTTTCTATCAGGAAGGGAAGTGAAACACTGCAGCAGCTGGCTTAAGGACGCTCCATTGCTGAATGTGTCTCAGGACATGCTAGTCATCTACTTCAACCCTCTCTGCGGGCTGAGGAGGGGGCTGGGTAACTCCTGGGAGTCTGCTCTGCCCCTAGCCAATGGTTTTGGTGTGAGGCACTCTGAACACAAAGGCTTTAAGGCCCAAGTAGCGCAGGCCCCCACATAGCATAAGATCTGGGGTTTAAAGATTTCATAATCTTACTAAAGCATAAAATGTTTATGCCTGTCATGTTCTTAATGAAAAACATAAGCATTCCAACTGATTTTATTGATACTTCGCCAGGTCTGCAGACAACCTGACACACCAGCGCAGGAGTGCGACCTGTGCATTTCATCCTGAGTATGGAGGTCTGCTGTCTCTTGGAGTAAAAGTCACGGGAGCGTTATCTGAGGCATGCTTAGGGTCTTACCTTTGCAAATAAGTGGCTGAACAAGGTCTTTCTGGACCTGTTTATAATTAGCTTTGTTACAGTATTCCTTTAGTATGCCTTTAGCTTAATTAAAATTTAGCAAGTATAAGTTAGAATCAAGAGCAGGTAAATAAATTCATTGCTGATGGAAAGCCTACTGAAGCAACTATGGTTTTTTCCCTTTTGTCTCAGTATTGATATGTGTCTAAATGGGCATATCCTACTGAAGGAAGTGCATGGGTAACTTTCATATGCTTCTGTGAGCTGGATTTGGTACACTAGGTTATTCCTTTCTTTCTTTGGACTTCAGTATAATCAGGCTGATTTATGTCTGCTGAAAATCTGATGCTTTATTTTTAACATTTAAACACAAAGAAAGAATTCATGTTCTTGACTTAATCTGCTGGGACACTGGGATTTGGTAAAAAGCTTGTGTGCTGAGATGTCAGGACTACGAGTTACCATAAGTGGTGGAAGGGGAGGGGCACAAACATTCAAATGCCTTTGAGAAGCAGATTGATTTTTTGCAGACATTTTTGTGAGGAATTTTACATGCAATTATTATTAAATAAATGGGAAGGTTCTTTCTGTTCAGAAGGGAAAACTGTACTAATTTTCACAGATAACCGGTATGTTTCTGTAAAGTTATATGAACACTGTCAGGACTTATTTTCCTTGCATAGGTTTGTTGGTATGTTTTAATTTCTTCAGTGAAACACAGAGTGTTTATCTAAAGAAGGATGGAAAAGAATTTGGTTCTGAGTGAAGTTTCTGAAATGAGCATAGTGAGGTGAGCTGTATTGCCAAGATACAATTTGTAGTACATATATCCAGCAAATATTGTTTGTTCCATATGTCTGTTTCAAAGCATAGTAAATTAGTTGGCATAGAGTTAATAATGAACAAAGCTGGTCTATTCTATCTAGTGTTTTGGCACCCCTACACTGTTACTGCACACTGGTTTGTCTCCCACTATGACATCAGTCTGCTTCTCCTCATTTACCTTCTCTCTGTTTAAGGTGAACCAGGGTCAGTCTATTTTCAGCTAGGTTCAGATGAAGGCACAGTAAAATCAGCTTGTTGGGACCCTTGAATTTCCTTAGCCTATCCTATTTCTAGTGAGATGAGGATTCAGGAAACTCTACAGCAGAAACACTTGTTACATATGTGAGTGTGGGCAGGTGCCTATATGTGTATGTGGCCCCTACGCTGGCCATCACACTCGGGTTGTCATTAGCTTCAGATGAAAGGCCAGAGTCTGAGAATTCTGCTTGTAAGGATGCAAAGAAGCAGCCCTCCCCTGTACCTCTGCTATGGTCTATGTTTGCTTCCAGTAGTACGAAGACGTGGGTAGTGTTTGGACCTGTGACGCCAGTGCTGGGCTACAGTTCATCGAAGAGCAGCAAGCTGGCTGCAGATGGCCTGGATTACAGCTCCAAGGCGGGGAGCAATGAAGGAGGAGTGCCTCTTGCAACAAAAACCTGAGCAGACAAAAGGAGCCTGAGAGGGCTGAAAAGAAACAAGTTTCTAAAAGCCCTTTTTGGGGACTTCAAATATTATAGCATGTTATGAAGTGCTTTTCAAAGTATCAGTGAGGCAACTTGCAAGGTATTTCCTGGAGCATTTAATCACATGTAGATTAGATCATTACAGCTGTACAAAGGTATTTCATTTTTGCCCTTAAACAAAACTTAGTATCGCTCTTAGGTAGTGAACTCTAAGGAAAAAAAATTTAGTGAAATAATTCAATGAAAATACATATCAGTATAAAGACATTGTCAGCAATCATTTCAAAACTCCATTTATTTCACAGTGGCCTTTGTGCATGTCTGTAGGGGGTATAAAATGGAAAGATAGGGAAAGCAATTTATTAAAGCCAAACTGCGCCAAGTATAGATGCCTTGTCACCCATGCCATAATGGGGAGTTTTGCCTTTCCACTTATGCCAAATGTCACCATTCTGGTGAATGACATAATTATACAGTGCTGAGTTCACTCTAGTCTTCCTAGAAAAACTTGTTCCCTGTTCTCTTCTGCTAAAAGAGATGCTTGCAGAAGTGAAGATATAACTTGCCACTTGGCCTGATAATTGGTCCTGCTTCTCCCACAATCCAATGCTGAACAGCCCTGTATCAACGCACTCGTTATCTGTGGAAGAGCCAGTCGCTCGTTTCTCAGACTTGCTGGGTGCGTATAGAGAGTCAAGGGCAGTGGATCCTCAGGCATGCTGGAAATGAGACAGAGTGGGTGGGATCCATCTCACCTACGATCAGGCAACTGTGTTGCGCAGAGTGAGGGTGTAGGACAAGAGCAGTGGGCTAGCTTAGGTTTTAATGCCTGTGCTGAAGATGCCTCCATAATCTCCCAACACAGTGACAAGGTGATGGCTTTGCCTCTCTGAAAATGAAGCAATGGACCACTGCTGCTTATTATTGAGTTACCTTCCATGAAATCTGCATCTGAGTGGGTAAGATTTGAGAGGGGAGAAGAAGAAATGAGGAATATTTAACCACTTCCCAGAAGTCAGAGAGAAGGAAGACCAGGAGTTAATGGGATTTCTTTGAGTTGAGAAATTAAAGGGCTGCGGAGCCAGCAGCAAAGTTTCTGTTCACCTGTCTCCATGGGAAGGAGGGAAAGCTGTGGGAACACAATGGACCATGTCCCTTATGTGGAAATGGGATAGGACTGTGTGTGCATATGAGAGTCTCACTGCTATAGAGCTGGCAGGTACATGGCTGCCTGCTTGGGCTTGGGATGTGCCATGGTAGTGGATGGGTAGAGGGGGCAGAGAGCTTTTTAGAAATAAGTGCTCTGTAACCTCTCTTCCTCCTCTTCCCCATACCTCTTTGGCATGGAATAGCGGCTGTACATAATTCCTCCCCTGGTCCCGGACAGGCTAAAGAGCTCTTCTCAGGAAGGCGGTCATTTCCTAAGCCCAAACAGTCCTGTGCTGCTATTAGTGTTATTACAAAGGCATCAAGAGCAGTGGCCCAAGAATTTCACTTCAGTCCTCAAACCCAGCTGTGCTTTTTGCTAGGTATAGGAGTCTGTGACATTGTGTGGCTGTAGATGAAACCTTTCCTATTTTATAGAAATTTGTTTGAGTGAAAAACTGTCACACTACACTCTTGCACAGTTTTTAATTCATTTTTTGGGTTATGTATATGTACTTTTATATATTTTTTTCATTTCAGTAATAAAATTATTTAGGCACTTCACACTTTTGAAAAAAACAAAGTATCATTTCATTTCTGGATCATAGTATTTTCACAGTAGGATTTCTGTGCAGTAGAATTGCTAATCCTGTCCTGTACGTCAACTCGTATTTAATTTTCCTCCTTGTTCAGTGGGCAAAGCTTTAAAAAGGGAATAATAGAAAATATTCTTACCTAAAACAGTAGGAAAGAACTTTCCTTGACATTCTAAAAAAAATCCTTGAAATATTCATGTTGTGTTGCATAGGCTGCCCATGAAATATGCATGAAAAATTATACAAGGTACAAGAAAAAAAACCACATACCACCAGAAATTGGATTTTTTAATTTAAAAGACAAGTGTTTATCTAGCAGGTAAAACAAGGCTATAGTAAGAGCTAGACACATCCCAAGTATCTATCATTTTGGAGAAGGCTGACTTCTGGCTGCTTCTCTCCTTGTAAATCTGACTGAAGCTGTGCCTTCCAGCCACCAGAGATCTGCTTTCTCATGCTTCTACAGGTGTTATGTAATTTATAACATGCATTTAAAATACCAGGTGGAGACATTGCTTAGCAAGCACTAACTTAGTTGTGAAAGAGCATTAGTTTCACTTCCTTCAGCCAAATGTAGTTGCTTTGCTGACGTTTAAGCCATTCTGTTGAATCTCCAGTTGTCCAATAAAAGTCGTTATCAGTCAGGATAGCATCTGATAGGTAACTTCCCCCAGAATAATGAGCATAATATCCATACCTTTGCCATGCTCTCAGAACAAACCTCATGGAAAAGATTATCCTGCACATTTAGGACTGGTTCTTCCCAGAACTGCAGGAACAGCAGCAAAGCAAGATCCCAAGTGATCCCTTGCTCATTCAAAACCATGTGGCTGTTTTTACCCAAAAATGCCATCCTAGTTGTTATTAATCATTAGCCTGTGAATATAATGTAGGCAGATCCATTGATAAGAGAGATGGGTTTCCATTAAGAAGGTCTTGTCAGTGTAGATGATAAGGCATGTCAATCTCTAAGAGACTGGCGATGAGTCTGCACAAAAAGTGATTCCCAAATTACACCAAGGCAACTAATGATATCTATAATAATATTCTTTGCATAGCTGTCCTCCATCCCCTGAGCTCACTTATTTTCTAAACTATTGGTTGATCTGGAAAGGAACACATTGACAGGATGAATTAAATCCTCTCTTGTTTAGCTAAGAAAGGCCAGATCCTCTAACCTCTCTACTACCATGGACAATAATGATGCTGTCATTACAGATGTTCCACGCTGACTTCTCCTGATCTTTCTTAACTTCCACTACTCTGGCTGATGGATGAGTCTTTGTGTTTTGCCAAATGTTGCCAAACAGAGCGGCTTAGCTGACCACCTGCGGCCAACCCTGAACTTTGGGCCGTGGCTTTGGGAGAAGTTATCTCAAGGAACCTTCCTCCAGCCATGATTGTGCCTTGTGCCCTTGTTTTGGCTGCAGATGGCTCGGTCACTGCTCTGTCACCAGGCTCTGGCTTAGCTTTGGCAGGTTGGCGTTCTGCAGGTGCCCTGGGCCCTGGCAAGGCACCAAATATACCTCCAGACACCCTTGTGTTGGTAACCGCAAATGTGGTACGCGGCACCATTTCCACTTGGCTGGTCTGGGTAGAGGTACTGCCAGTGCGGGAGGAGGTGGATTATGGCATGGCAAGGGAAGAATCTGGGGAACTGGTGAATATGTGGTTTGTTTGTGGTTTGCAGTATACAGCAGGTGAAATTCTGCAGTGCTAATGGGCTGGTAGGGGGAAAAGGAATATCAAGTATTGTCATGTAACGCTTAATATAAAGAAAATCCCCACAAATATGGAAGCAATTATTTGTACTGTAGATGTGAGCCAGCTGGCTGTGTGGCCATGGCTGCAGCCTTACATTAAATATGCAGCAGTTACTGAGCTGCAGCTCACTGTGAATGATATACCTCCCCATTATCCCTTCTTGTGTAGACAAGCCCATAAAGAAAAAAAAAAAAAAAGAAATAAAAAAGAAGAAAGCTGAGCTGAGTGTACAGTATGCTTAAATGTGTTCAGAAGAGTGCATGCCAGTCCATTTTGGGCTTCAAAGATTTTTCAGTTTAAAAGTTAGATTTTTTTTCTCTTAATGTTTCAATCAGGAAAAATTATATTAGGTTGAGGCATATGCAGGCAATTACAGGCTCCCTTCTAGATGTCTTGAAATACGTTCATACAACAGAATATGAAAGTTTACCATGTTGAGGTGTAAATTACAGTCCTCTGTGCAAAATAAAAGTATTTTCCTTATGATAAAGAAAATTGAGTAATGAAGAATATGTATCTCTTGTTCTACTTAATTGATTTCTTTGCGAACCAAGACATCACTTAGATTAAAAAAATGATGTATGAAATTTATCTTATAACCTGTTTTGGGGAAAAAATAGTTTTAAAAAAATTATACAGTACAATGGCATGGGTTTATATAGCACTATTATAGTTATACTCATCCTGAATGTAGAGTGGTGGAAAAAAAGAATAAGACAAAGGGAAGAGATGATGATATGAGTTTTCTGGGAAATTTTGTGCATTTTTTGATTAATTTTCTCTCTTTGTAATAAGTCCAACCATCACCATGATGCGTTATAACAGTATGTAATCAATTTTCTAAAATTTTAATAAATTTTAAGATCATACAAGTCTTAATGTGACACATCTGTCTGAAATGCTTTACTTTTCTCTTGACAAAGGTGATGGTTAAATTTAAGAAAGGGAGGAATTCTTCTTTTTTTTTTTCCATTGTCAGCATTTTAAACGTGTCCAATTTCAGTGGCTCCCTATTTGTATTTTGTTGTGCTTTTTTTTTTAATTATTATTTTACATTACCACTGCTAGCATGTTTCTAACTGTAATAGGGAAAATATATACCTATACCAATGTCATTATTAATCAAAAAAATTCACAGAACTCAAAAGCATAGATGATAATTGAAACTACTGACAAAGTTTCAGTTTGAAATAAATATTTGTGGGGGCCCTTACGCATCAGCTGATAGTTATCTGGTTCTTATACTGAAATTTAAATAAATTGCCTGGAGGCAATGATATTAATACCCTGTTTAACCCATGCTGCTCCTTCAGACCCAGGCCAATGCCTTTCCTGTGGCAGGGCACCATAGCTGAATGCAAGACCAGGCAGGAAAGCAGGCAGAGCTGGCTGAGCAGGGCTTGCAGTGGACAGATAGGGAACAGGAACAGCCAGGAATGTATGGACAAGGGCTTCCAGGAGAATATTTCAGAGGTGGGATGGGGGGTGAAGGTCACCCATGCTCCCACCAAGATCACCCTCAGCTCTCGATGCTTTAGTGGGGTCAAAAGCTGACCGAGCAGCTCCTCTCCCAGCTCATGTTGGGGTCCACCACGGAGAGCAATCAAATGATTGCAGGTGCTCAGCTGCAGCGAGTAACTGCTGATTTTGTGACACTCTCCCCACCATCTTTCCTCAGAGCAAGCAAAGGCTGGGGTGTTGGCAGGACTGCAGTTAACATCAGTGATAATGTGGCTGCTGTGTAAGTGTGGAATCAAGACTTGGTGGCTTTTGACAGGGTGAGTCAAGTTTCCAGCTGGATTTAGAAAGACTGGCAAATAAATACCACTTTTCTTCCTAAAATGTAATGGGTGCATGTACAGTAAATGCTGCCCTTAAAATGTGAAAACCAGTTTACTCGGCGTTTGGTAGTTTCTTGCTATTACTGCTGTGTAATATCTGAGTTATGGCAGGACAAGTGCTGGCAACAAAATTTTGTTTCCACTTGCATAATTGTGGGAGTCATAAATTGGTGGAAAAACATTTTATTTTTTTTCTCAAGGGAAGCTCTTTCCTTATGTCCCATTTAAAACAGTCTATGGCAAGGATCCTAATGATTTCAGAGAAAATTAGATGGGGCCCGTATGAGCCTCTTTAAAAAAAATTATTTTAAAATGTTTTTAATGTGTAACTATTTTGGTAACACCTCTTTTAATAGCTTTTGTCTTGACTGCAAATAAGCATTTTAAATTACTCTGTATGAAATTAAGATTATTGTAGACAAATAGAAGTTGGATGGTTTCTTCTGTCAGTAGGTATGTCCTTTCCCTGGATGTATGATTTTTTTTTTTTTTTTTTTTTAAATCTATTCCTCTGTCCCTCCTAACTCCTCTCCCCCCCCCCCCTTTTATTTTTCACTGAATACTTATTGGCTAAAAAATTTTCACTGCATGTGCCCTATTGAAAACTCCCTCCTTTCCTAAATTGCAAAGCAAGAAAAACAACTGAATCTGCAACTTTTATGTCAGGTTAAGAGACAGAGATGCGTAAACTGTAGACTGGAATAGTACCTCTGTTCTGCAGTTTAACATTGAAACAATACCTTGGTCAGTAGCAGCCTATGGTCTGGGCTATGGTGAGGCATGGGTATATATTCCATATACCTGAAATATGTAAAGACTTAATGCAGCCCCTAATTACTCTCCCATCTCTGGCCGCACACTAAAAACAGCAGTTTTAAAGGACTTCAGCCTTCACAGTAGGAAAGAAACAAGAGTGTAGGTAACTAAGACTATGAAATAAAGAGCTGGGCTCTAGAGAAGGAAAAGAGGCTAAGTCTAGGCAGTTTAATGCAGATCTTGTGTCCTGGTGAAAAAAGATGGGCCTTGTTGCCTTATCTTTCCTTGTATGAAGTAGCACAATAAGAGCTGCAAACCCAGTATTTCTCCTAGCCTGGTATTTGCAAAGCCATATATAGAGTCTTCTGGGCTTTGGGCGTGCATGTAAATTTCTTTGTTAACCTGAGACAGGTAAAGCCATTAACTACATAGAAGGAAAAAAAAAAATCACAGGCAGTGAAAAATGAAATGCAAAAACCTGACTTGCAGATTGGGGTAAAAGGTAGTTGAATGTTCTTTGAAGTATGTCTACCTGGTGTTATGTTTAAGGCATTAGCTTGCTCTAAGAGGCTGAACTGATCCTTTTCCGTATGACAGGTGAAATCAGTCAGAAGGTATTTGCTCTGCTGTGACCCTGGGTCAAGTGCCAGATGAGCGTGTTGTGCAGATTGTGTCTAACCATGGGAGCCTTCACTAAGTGCAAGAAAACCTCTGTTCTTATCTCTGAATGAGACTGAGAAGCAAAGAGCAGGTGTTTCATCTGATGGGCATCTACACTGTGGGCTAAGGAGAGATGTAGGATGTTTGGCTGTTGAATTTCAGGAAGTAGTTCTACCAAAGGGTTTGATGGAACCTAAATGAGCACGGAGTTACCATAACTAGGAGGCTGAGTGTCAAGCCCTGCTTTTGATTATATTGAAACAAAGTCAGTCCAAAAGAGCTCCAACATCAATACTAATTTTGTTCTTGCTCTCTCATGCTTTCTGTAAAATACTTAGGTTTTTCTCTCTGTCTTTTGTTGCTTTGTGACTGAATTTTTATGTTTTTGCCTGACTTGTATGTGGAATACACTAGGATGGAGAAGTTAGTTACAGAATTAGGTACTGGATCTGCATGATTATAATTCTTTCCAATATGCTTGCTTGCTTTTTTTTAGTACTGAAGTGCCCAGACATGAATTTAGTGTTCTGAGCACAAAATTATTATGTGAACTTCAAACACATTTGCACAGTTCAAGTCAAATGAATGTTACATTTGCATGACTATTAAAACAAATTTTGAAAAGTGTAGTGTCTAAACGGTTATAGGTCTGCTGATGTTGGATTCTTTACTGTATGCCTCCACAAAAGTGTTCTTCATTGGAGCCTCATAAGCCTTACCTCTAATTTTCTTTTAAGACAGTGAAAAAACAAATCGAAGCAGCTAGCCTCTCAGTTCATGGTGTCCTGCTGTATTCCATGATATGGTAGGTATAGGACCAGCTTAGAGGAAAAAACAGAGTCTTTTAATGGTGGGAATAAGAACTTGCTTAGAAATTCTAAAATAAGGCAAATATGAGTACCAAATTCTCTACTAACCAAACTAAGTAAAGACCCTGCTGTTGTTTACAGGATTTGAGGAAGGGCTATTGAACCATCCAGTTCAATGGGACTTCACGCAAGTACAACTGTGCCCCCATGTGGATATCAATATAGCTTTAGAGCTCACACTACCTCTTTTAGAGGTGCCCAGACCCCAAAACTCTTGCTGGTTTCATGAAGGTGGAACAATGTCTGAAAATTTCTGCTTTGAAGAGCCTTCAGGCATAGACTTTGCTCTGTGCTCTGGATGCAGTTAGGAGAGAGAAGACTGTTATACAAAGAGAAATAAGGTTTTTATTTTTTTAATGGCTGTCCTTGCTTTCCACTTTAGATGCAGATGTTGGCATTCTTTTTATTTAATCAAATTACTTTTTTCCTCTAACTCACACCCTATGCTTTCAATGGCTTCTGCTTTATTTCTTAATAATAGCCCAGCTGCCTCTTGTTTTTATGTGTCTTTGTTGATGCATTATCTAGTTATGCCTCCTGAGAGTTTGCTTGCTGAGGTTTTATAATACCTGCTGGAAACAGTTTTAGGGAATATATCACTTTACAGAGCAACACCTATTTAGCTTCCATTCCGTATCACTAAAAGTGCCCTTTGAACAACTTAAGCTTAAAAATAAATTTAGAAGCAGAGTGTGTGACGTTAAATTCCAGGGTGAGATCTTGTTTCACATTTTAACTTAAAAATATGTATAAAGAGAAATTCAGCAGGTGCTGTGACAGTCTCTGTTGACAATAAAGTGAGGATGAGATGACCTCCCTTACATCCTTGATGATGTGCATGACTCTAGTATCAAGTTCCAAAGTGTACTCCCCTTATCTTGACATCTATGGCTGGATGAAAATAGCAGCCAAAGTTTTGACTGAAAAACCCTCCAAATTAGAGCACTGTAGGAACGATGTTAGAAAAATCTCAAATCTAACATGAACCATCCTACACTGCTGTCTTTCAAAGGCCTTTTATTTAAGTAAAGAGCAAAACTCTGAGAATTTGGAAAAGCCTTCCTGGAAAGCAGTTTCTATTCCTACTACAAAAAAGGGGAGGGAGAAACCCCCTTCCCTTCAGACTTGTGAGCCTAAAGAGAGATTAATTAAAGTGAATCAAAAGGAGAAATATCAATAAGTGGTAAAAGAAACTAAATATTTCTCTGTGCTTAATAGAGCAAGTGTCTTCATTTTAGACTTGCAAACTTTACCCCTGAATGGTCTGGTGTTCATATAAAACTATTGAATTTCCAGATATAAATAGATAACTATTGGCAGCATTCTGGTATGCTTTTTTTTCATCCTGAGCCTAACACGTGAGTGGCAGTGAATATGTGAGCTTTTCTTAGTGAGCCCAGAGGGACTTGTTCCCTGGGGTTTCAAACTCTCGGCAGCTTTGTTGCCATTCCTCCAAAGAGGGCCATCTAAAGTACAAAAGGGCCTATGGATTCGGCCTAGAACAGAATTGATTTCCTTCCCTCATCTATTCACAAAGGAGTTATTCTTGCTTCCATTGAAGTAATTGGCAAAGTTGATGCAGATTCCTGGGAGAGCAGGGTTGGGCCTCAACACAACCATCAGTCTGCAGTGGTGTGCCAGGCCTGGTTTGAGCGTGCCTTGCTGCTTGGGCATGGTGGTAAAGCATGCGTATGACGCTAAGCAGGTTTATCAGCACTGTGATGAATGGGTATGGATTGGACAAGTCACCCCCTTCACTTGAAACAAGGAATATTTACTTCCATATTCTTGTCTGAGCCATTTTGGATGGAAATGACTGCACACCAGAAAAAGTGGAAAATGATAAAACATGGGGGTGTCTTGGCTATCTTGGGTGAAAGGTATATAAAAGAAATCTGGCAGATATGGACACCAGCCCAGTCAAAAGTGTCTTATCTGTTGGGCTATTAGCTGCTATGGGCAGGTGTGCTCTCATTGGCAAGTTTCAGGTCTGTTGAGGATCTGAAAATGGGAGGAGAAAAATGATACCATATATTTCCACCTTCAAGTTTTAAACAGAATACTCTGAGGTACTGAAAACTAAACCCAGTAACTATTTGAAATTCAAAGAACACAGAAGCCTTTTCAGCCTGTGAAGGTTAGGAATAACATTTGAGGTGAAATAATGCAAAGTAACTCTGGTGCTCTGGCATGACGGGAAAATGTTGGGGTTTTTTTCCCAGCCCACAAAAAAATCAGCGTAAGTGGGATTGTGATCATGCCAACCAGATGACTGCATTTAACTGTGTAGGCCTATTTATACTTCGATCTCCCCTGATGGCCAAGTAGTTCAGCAGACCTGAAAAAATAGTTTTGTAGCACAGTGGACTTGACTAGTCCTTCTGGAAACAGTAAGTGAAAGTCTATGGCAAAAATGGTTAGAAATCGATGTATGTGACCATTTCTTTCTTTCATTTATTTCAGTTGTTGCTCACTACCCTAGAGAACAAAAACCTGAACAGCTGGAGTAGTATCTGGAATGCAATGATAATTTCTTTAGTGCTAAGCTTCTCGTAACCTTTACAGTAAAGACCAGTTGAATATGTCATTATTCAGACTGGAAGGGTAGAAGCCTTCTGCAGTAGGTACTGTTTGCATTATGTTATAGAACTGACAATATGTTTTGATAATGACAGCTTTGCAAACAGGCTGACCAAAAATGGTTTGGGCTTTTATGCTTCAGTCATCCCTGCTCACTGAGGAGGTTCCTCATAGTAATTCCACCTACTTTTTCAAAAAAAGCTTAACCATTCATTGGCCAGATCCTGACACTTCAGGATCTAGTTGTTTCCCAGCTTTAAAAAGGTGGTGACAGGTGATATCTCTTTACCAATAGTTTACAAGGAGCGAACTGTATGTTATGCTGTGAAGTGTGTTGTGGGGCAGCAGAGGAATCTGCTTCCTGGTTCCTTGAGACAGAGTACTGGACCAGGTGGAATTGCCTAAAGGATGGTGGAAAACTTGGAGTAGTCTGAGAGCAACTCTGGAGTTATTTTGAGATAGAATTGTTTAATAATACCTGGGTGTCTTGGTGTTTTCAAGCCAGAGGCATACAGCAGGGGGACATTCCTCAAAAAAGACAAATCCAGTCAAGTCCAGTGGAAGTGGGAAGAAACACTCCACTTGCCTGAGAACTGTCGCAGGAAGGGACGTGGTCACCCAGACAGAGCCCCCCCACCAACACGCAGCTGTCCAGGTCTCCAGCTGCAGGGAGTGCCTGAGCCTGGCACTCACATCAGAGGGCAGCAGAGACAGCAGCTGCTTGCGGTGTTGACCAGGTGGGTGATCTACTCTGCCTGGTGGCAGAGCTGAAGAAGGAAGTGGAAAGGTTAAGGAGCATCTGGGAGTGTGAGAGGGAGATAGATTGGTGAAGGCACACCCTACCATGCCTGAGGCCAAGGCAGTGGGTAGAGGCTCTACAGGAAGCAGAGGATCTCCTGCCCTCTCGCTACCAAGCAGAAAAAGGGGGACCTAAGAGACTGGCAAGAGTGGAAACAGGTCCCTGCTTGGGGCAGCCGGTGAATCCCCTCCTAGCCTCCCTCACCTTCCCAGCTGCCCTTACACAACAAATATGGGGCTCTGGAACTTGATGGCCAGGCAAATGAGGATGTAGGTGAAGGTCCATCCAGGGGGTTGCCTAGGGAGAGTCAGTCAGCCCCACGCATTATGACTGCCTCTGTTAATAAGAAAAGAAGAGTAATTGTCATAAGCGATTCCTTTCTGAGGGGGACAGAGGGCTCAATATGCCAATCAGACCCACCCCACAGGGAAGTCTGCTGCCTCCCTGGGGCTCAGGTCAGAGATGTTACTAGGAAACTCCCTGGTCTGATTACTACCTGCTATTAGTTGTGCAGGTGGGCAGTGATGAGGTTGTGGAGAGGTGCCCAAGAGCAATCAAAAGGGATTTCAGGACACTGGGGCAACTGAAGGATCAGGAGCACAGGTAGTGTTTTCCTCAATCCTGTCAGTGGCAGGGAAGAACAATACTGAAAGGAACAGGAAAACTCACCTGATTAACACATGGCTCAGAGGCTGGTGCCTCTGATCAGTGAAATTTTGCTGGGTTTTTGATCGTGGGGAGGTTTACATGGCACTGGGCCTGTGGGTGGAAGATGGAGTTCAGCTGTCTCAAAGGGGGAAAAGGATTCTTGCTCATGAGTGGGCAGGGATCATCGAGAGGGCATTAAACTAGGTTTGAAGGGGGAAGGGGTTATAGCCAGGCCCACCAGAGAGGAGCATATGGGTGGTGTGCCAGGGTGGGGGTGAAACCAATAGCCCAGCTCAAGTGCATCTATGCCAATGCACGCAGCATGGGCAACAAACAGGAGGAGCTGGAAGCCATTGTGCAGTGGGATATGTATGACTTAGTTGCCATCACAGAGACATGGTGGGATGACTCTTATGACTGGAGTGCTGCAATTGGACAGCTATAAGCTCTTCAGAAGGGATAGGCAAGAAAGGAGAGACAGTGGGGTAACCCTGTATGTTAGGGAGTGCTTCGATTGTCTAGAGCTCAGCGATTGTGATGATAAGGTCGAGTGCTTTTGGATAAGGAAGAGGGGGAAGGCCAACAAGGCGGTTATCCTGCTGGGCATCTGTTATAGACCACCCAACCAGGATGAAGAGGTAGATGAAGTGTTCTACAAGCAGCTGGAGGAAGTAACACAATCGGTTGCCCTTGTTCTAGTGGGGAACTTCAATTTACCAGAATTCTGCTGGAAATACAACACAGTAGAGAAAAAACAGTCTAGGAGGTTCCTGGAGTGTGTGGAAGATAACTTACTTACGCAGCTGGTAAGTGAGCCTATTGGGGAGATGCTTTGCTTGACCTCCTGTTCATAGAGAAGGACTTCTGGGAGATATGGTGGTCAGAGGCTGTCTTGGGCTTAGCGACCACGATATGACAGAGTTCTCAATACTTGAAGTAAGGAGGAGGGTCATCAAAACCACTTGCATGGACTTCCAGAGGGCAGACTTTGGCTTGTTCAGGGCACTGGTTGGGAGAGTCCCTTGGGAGGCAGTCTGGAAGGGCAAAGGAGTCCAGAAAGGCTGGATGTTCTTCAGGAAGGAAATCTTAAAGGCGCAGGAGCAGGCTGTCCCCATGTGCTGTAAGACAAACTGGCAGGGAAGACGACTGTCCTGGCTGAACAGTGTGCTTTTGCTGGGACTCAGAGGGGGGAAAAAATGTGAGAGCTTACCATTCTGGAAGAAGGGGCAGGCTACTCAAGAAGAGTACAGGGATCTTGTTAGGTCATGCAGAGAGAAAATTAGAAAGGCAAAAGCCCAGCTAGAACTCAGTCTGGCCACTTTTGTAAGGGATAACAAAAATGTTTTTACAAATACATTAGTGACAGAAACAGAGCCAAGGAGAACCTCCGTTCTGTAATGGATGCGGTGGGGGAATTTTGCCACTGAGGATGAGGATAAGGCTGAGGTACTTAATGCCTTCTTTTTCTCAGTCTCTAATAGTCAGACCTGTTATCCCTGGGGTATTCAGCCCCCTGAGCTGAAAGGCAGGGATGGATCAGAGAATAAATCCCTCATAATCCAGGAGGAAGCATTTTGCAACCTGCTGTGGCACCTGGACACTCACAGGTCTATGGGGCTGGTTGGGATCAACCCAATGGTACTGAGGGAGTTGGTAGACGAACTTGCCAAGCCACTCTCCATCATTTATCAGCAGTCCTGGATAACAGAGGAGGTACCAGTTGACTGGAGGTTAGCAAATGTGATACCCATACAAGAAGGGCAATCTACACATCTACAACTAGGATCAGAAAACTGCATGCCTATCTGCCTGACCTCAGCACCAGGGAAGATGATGGAGTAATACATCCTGAGTGAGTTCACTAGTCATGTGCCAGGCAACAAGGGCATCAGGCCCAGCCAGCATGGCTTCATCAAAGGCAGGTCCTGCCTGGCCAAACTGATCTCCTTCTATGATCTGGTGGCCCACCTAGTGGAAGAGGGAAAGGCTGTGGATGTTGCCTACTGGACTTTAGTAAAGCCTTTGACACTGTCTCCCACAGCATTCTCCTAAAGAAGCTGGCTGCTCACGGCTTGGACAAGTGAACCCTGCGTTGGGTTAAAAACTGGCAGGACAGCCGAGCCCAGAGAGTGGTGGTGAATGGAGCTAAATCCAGTTGGTGGCTGGTCACAAATGGTGTTCCCCAGCATTCAGTTTTGAGGCAGTTTAATATCTTTATCAATGTTGTTGATATCTTTATATCTTTATAAACATTGTTTCATATCTCTATCAACGATCTGGATGAGGGGATTGAGTGCACCCTCAGTAAGTTTGCAGGAGACACCAAATTGGGTGGAAGTGTCGATCTGCTCAAGCATAGGAGGGCTCTGCAGAGGGACCTGGATAGGCCAGATTGATGGGCTGAGGTCAATTGTATGAGGTTTAACAAGGCCAAGTGATGGCTCCTGCACTTGGGTCACAACAACGCCATGCAATGCTGCAGGCTTGGGGAGGAGTGGCGGGAGAGCTGTGTGGTGGAGAAGGACCTGGGGTTGCTGGCTAGCAGCTGGCTGAACACGAGCCAGCAGTGTGCCCAGGTGGCCAAGAAGGCCAATGGCATCCTGGCTTGTATCAGGAATAGTGTGGCCAGCAGGAGCAGGGAGGTGATCGTGCCCCTGTACTCGGCACTGGTGAGGCCGCGCCTCAAGTACTGTGTTCAATTTTGGGCCCCTCCATAAAAGAAGGACATCGAGGTGCTGGAGCATGCCCAGAGAAGGGCAACAAAACTGATGAAGGGTCTGGAGAGCAGGTCTTATGAGGAGCGGCTGAGGGAACTGGGGTTGTTTATCCTGGAGAAGAGGAGGCTGAGAGGAGACCTTATCTCTCTCTACGACTACCTGAAAGGAGGTTGTAGTGAGGTGGGTGTTGGTCTCTTCTCCCAAGTAACAAGTGACAGAACAAGAGGAAATGGCCTCGAGTTGCACGAGGGGAGGCTTAGATTGGATTAGGAGCAATTTCTTTACTGAGTGATCAGGCACTGGAACAGGCTGCCCAGGGAGATGGTGGAGTCTCCGTCCCTGGAGGTGTTCAAAAAACATGTAGACGTGGCATTTTGGGACATGGTTTGGGAGGCACAGTGATGTTTGGTTGACGTTTGGACTTGATGATCTTAGAAGTCTTTTGTAACCTTAATGATTCTATGATTTTTTTTTCCAAATTTTACAGTGCCTTTGTGTCAATTAAACAAAACATTGAAAGTAAGCCTGAGATAATGGGTGTGCCTTGCAGAGGAATAATAGCAATAGAGATCTCTCTCTCAGAAGCTTTTATTTCATTTTCTTATGCTGTAGACATTGAAAACCTTTTTGGTCTAGGGTTTTTCAGTTGATTTTAAGATATCCAAATGCTGCTCAGCCCGTATGGTTTGTGTAAGCCTTGAGGCTGTGTAGGTTTTTGTTTATGCTCTCCTATTCCCAAATTCCCTGGCACTTTATCTGGTCCTTCTCAAGAACACTGGTGTGGCAAACAGTTTTACATATGTCATGAAATTGCTTGATGTATCAAGAAGAACTACGAAAGATGGAGGATTGGTGGAAAACGTGTGAGGGATGCTTTCACTTTCTCTTCTCTTGTTTTCTTTTCACATCTGATTTTCCCCTCCCATTCTCTTTTTCAGTAGTTGCACAGAGCTGAGGAACATGCTGGAGGTGGTCTGTGTTCAGGTGCTGTCCCATGAGCTTCTGCAGCACGTAACTGATTGCACAGGTGCTTGAGAGAACCACAGAAAACTAATGAGCGTGCAGCTTTCTTCCACAAACATAACTGTAGACATTAACAATCGAAGCTAATTAAGCTACTACAGAACATCAGATGCTTATAGATACCCTGATGTCAGCCTCTGAGATGCACAGCTTTGCTGTGCAGACCTGCATATGTCCTATGATGGAGGTGAACTAGTTTTGAGGCATCAGTAACTTTATTCTGGGTATCATCTGTTCTGAGATTTACCTGTTTCATTGCCACACTTCTTGGATCTTTGAGAAAAAGTCAACTTGCCACCCACTGCTTCTTGCTGTAAAGAGACCCTACTTATTCATAGAGGACATCTGGTTGTCCAAGGAAAATTTTCCATTGTGATGGTGTGGTTTCTTTTGTGATATCTCTGTAACTTCTGTTTCTTGTTTAGGCTTTGTTTAGGAACATGAAAGTAGATTCTATGGCATTGAATCATTTAAAGCTTCTGGTTTTCTTCAAAAAAGGAAATTCAGCAAATCCTTCAATAGTGCCCCTCTGGAATTCAACAGGGTATAGCAAAATTTGTAGCTCTTTTAAATCTATATGCTTTATTATTTTAAAAACATTTTCTGCCTGTCTCATACACTAAGGATGATGAGGTCTAGCTGTGGCATGTCTGATCTGTATTTTACTGCTAAGCCCCCAATAAACAGCTCACCAAATGAGAGTCACTGTGAAATACATTTTCTCTACATCTACTAAGTGAATGAAGGCTTCTGTCTAACCACAGTATCTCCCATTAAGGCTATCTTAGAGAAGGGAGAATACTAATCTAGGATGGTCATGTCTATACTTTTTCCAGCCATTTTAAGCCAACTCTAAACCTACTTTGTGTCAGGGTAGCTGTTCCTTCACTATTTTTACAGGAAGTTTTTCTTCAGTTGGTTCATATTTTGACAAACGCTCCAATTTCAGTGTCATTGTTCCCTTTTCTCACCCCTTCTATTTGATTTTCTTTCAATTCCTACATGACTTTTGCTGATCTTTTACATAAAGGAGTAGAATTGCGCTGTCTTTATGCAGTTAAAAAAAATGCTTTTGGCTCAAAAAGTCTCTCTTGTAAGTTGCTAACGGATCAGCGTATTTCTTGTTTCTGACCACCTCTTTTGAATAACCATGATCACTTTCTGGCAGTGATTTGGCAGGAACTTTGATAATTTATCTTATCTTCAACTGGGCATGTCCTTCCTCTGTCTCTCATATGGTTTGTTTTACCCTTTTTGCTTCTGTGCCATCAGAAGCTGTAGCTGCACGTGCATCCTGTGGAACACAGTGCAAACGTTGTTTGGAAGAAACAGTATACTGCCAGCCTAAGGGTTTTCCAAGAGTACAGATATCTTCTTTGTGTTTTGAGGCCCTTCTGACAAAACTCTATTACTACAGCCAACCTTTCCAAATACTTTTTTAACTTGTGGATAGCAAAATTATATCTTGATTACATACTCATTTACTGCTTACCTCTATACATACTTAAGCAAAGTGATGTGCAATACTTTCTACTTATCAGACTTTTCTATCATGTAAAGTTGCAGTATGGTATGAATCATGAGGTAGTTGGGCTTCTACAACCCTTTTATTCCTTCCTATGAATTTCTGTTTTTCCTGGATGACATCTTCAAATTTCTCAGTTTTAGTCTGCTATCTCTCTTTGAATACAATCTTATTGCAGCTCAGAATATTGTTATTGGTTAGTAATTGTTAATTAAATGGTTTATCAGCCTAATCAATGAATTGCCCTCCTCTTCTGAAATTCTTCTTTTGATCTCTGTCTGGTATTCTGTACACTGAATTCCAGACTTAAATCGGGGGGGAGCGGCTAAACATTGTAAAACCTCAATCTTGTCTATTTATTTGTCTGAGGTACTAGATGATATTTCTGACTTCAGACTCATTCGGGAACTTGTGTTCAGCCTAAAATCCATAAATAACTGCTGCCTTTTTTGGCTAATGACCAGTCCATCTCAATTGATGTGCCTATACTGTGCAGATGATGATGCTTTCAGTTCTTATCCACTGTGTCTTGGCTTGTGGTATTGACTTAGCATGTGCCACTCCATATGGTGCTGCTTGTGGTTTGAAATGTAGCAACTGCATGCTTTTTTGCTTTTGATTTATTTCGCTGGAACTGAGAGGAAGCCAAAAATATAGAAACTAGTGTTTCTGAAACACGTTGTTTATTTCCCATGAATACCACTTTGAATGCATGGATTACTTTAAGGAATGGTTAAATCTGTGTCTTTCTGTAGTTTCAACTTCCAGTACAATTGTCCAATCTTCCAACTGGAGTTAAGTGGAAAAATACTGTTTTTTAAAAACAAACACCCTCCCCTCATATCCCAAACTCTTCTGCCTGTCCTACACATTTTCAGAGAAAGTCTTAACTCCTGCATCTCACGTAGTCAGTAAATGATCAAATAAATCTCCTCTTTGTGGTCTTCTGTAATCACTCAAAACCAGTCAGCCTTCAGGAAGTGTTTCTTTTCAGAACAGTTAGAAACTTAACATCAAATCTGTACTATAGTGCAGGGGTTTGTTTTATACCTAATATCATGCCTTGCTGGGACACCCTTCTATAGGACCAAGTCTTGATTCATTTGGACATCATAACTCTCTAATAATATTCTAGGTGGACGTTTCAGCTAATTATAATGGTTGCTGATAATATTCTTTACTGTATCCTGTCTACAGGATCACCCATTGACTAGATTAACCCTAAATCTGGGGCAAAATAGTCATAAAGCATAACACTAAAACGATGAAATTTTTGGGACTTAACTATTCTTGTACTGTAGGTACTGCAGCCTGATATCCCATCGCTGACAGTCACGCAGAGATACCTGGTTGGATTTTTAATAAGGGATTAAACAGAAGAACACGTTTCCAAAATGGAATAATATGTTTCCAACTTTTGATTGGAAAAGATGTTTTTGTCATACTTCATCGCCTTAATTTTTGCTCTGATGTTTTTCAGTTTTGTTGAGGGGTTTTGTTGATTTTTTTTTTCTGTTTTGATTTTTTTAAATGAAAAAGCAAAATTATTTTTTTTTGTAGGGCAATTCACATTGCATATTGGAAGCTCTGAGGGTGGATCTGTCTGATTTCTCTGACAGCAATTATTGATAAGACTTTACTGGCTGCATCACTGACCTCTGGTAGTTTATGGAAAGCTGTATTTTTGAAAATAGAGTGTCTGCCTGGGGACTCCTACAGCAGTTTGACATTGCTCTGGCAGAAGTACATATTCCAAGATTTAAGCCAACAGTGGAAAAGTAGGTTGGGAATCAGAAGAAATGAGGTATACCTGGGGTGATTCTGCCTTCCTCTGTTAAATCTTGTCCATCTTTCAATTTTTCTTACCTTTGCTAGGAGGTTGATGGTTTGAAATTTGGAGAAAGAAAAGGGAGAAAAGGTCCAAATATGTCTTATTAATGGTTTAGGACCAGACCCCTCCCCAATCCTGCTTAGTAGTGGGAAATGCTGTCTTTATCCCACACTAAAGCAGAGCTTTCTATTCTGACAGTTCAAGGAGTTAGTCTGGGTTTTGTCCCTTTCTGTTACTGCAAAATCTGGAACTATTGTTTCTAGAATCAGACATCTAGCATGGTCTTTGTTGGTTACAGCAGTCATTGATCTAGTATCAGGCTATCGGCTTTTCTCCACTGTCTCCATCTAAAGCAATAGGTCATGTCCCTCATTTTCAAAGCAGATGATAGCCTCCTGTGAGGCACATGGGCAGTGCTATACTGTGGAGGAGGAGGAGGTTCTCCCTGATGCCCTCCTTTAAATAAGCAGATTGATTTACTGCTGAGTTTAGTAGTGAACCTTTCACGTGTTTTGCCAATCATATGTGCTTGTCATTCTTGCCTTTGCAAAGTAAGTTGAATACAGTTTGAAGCTGAGAGTAAAATTGAGTAAGCTTAACATCTAAAGAGGGATCAAGTGTACCCTCAGCAAGTGTATAGATGACACCAACCTGAGTGGTGTGGTTGACACACCTGAGGGACAGGATGCCATCCAGAAGGACCTGGAGAAGCTCGAGAACTGGGCCCTTAAGAGCCTCATGGGGTTCAATAAGGCCAAGTGCAAGGTCCTGCACCTGGGTCAGGGCAACCCCTAGTATCAACACAGGCTGGGGATGAAGGGACTGAGAACAGCCCTGTAGAGAAAGACTTGGGGGTTCTGGTGGGTGAAAAACTGGACGTGGGGCTGGCAATGTGTGCTCATGGTCTAGAAAGCCAACTGTATCCTGGGCTGCATCAAAAGAAGCATGGCCAGCAGGTCAAGGGAGGTGATTCTGACCCTCCACTCTGTTTTGGTGAGACCCGACCTGGAGTGCTACATCCAGCTCTGGAGCCCCCAGCACAGAAAAGATGTGGACCTTTAGGAGGGGGTCCAGAGGAACGCCACAAAAGTGATCAGATGGAACAGCTTTCCTATGAAGAAAGGCTGCAAGAGTTCAAGACGCTTAGCCTGGAGAAGAGAATGCTCTGGGGAGACCTTATTGTGTCCTTTCAATACTTAAAGGGGGCTTATAAGAAAGGTGGGGACAGACTTTTTAACAGGGCCTGTGATGGTTTTAAACTAAGGGAGGGTAGATTCAGACTAGATATAGGGAAGTTCTTTACAATGAGGGTGGGAGAACACTGGCACGGGTTGCCCAGAGAGGTGGTAGATGCTCCATCCCTGGAAACATTCAAGGCCAGGTTGGACAGGGCTCTGGGCAACATGATCTAGCTGGGGGTGTCCCTATTCATTGCAGGAGGATTGGATTAGATGACCTTGAAAGGTCCCTTCCAACCCAAACCATTCTATGATTCAATGATCTAAAGAAAAAAATAATAAGAGGAGGACACTGTCATTAGAAGCAGAGTTAATTTCTGCCCTCAGCTAAGCTCTTGGTTATGTCCCCTATGAATAGCAACAAATACAGATTATAGGGCTAGCAATCTTAGCAGAGCTGTTAACCCTGTCTTTCCAAAATGATATAAATTAATACTATTTATCAAGCACGTATTGATTTGGTTCAAGGGTACTAGCAGACTAAAAGATGTTGGTCCAAGGTTGATGGTGGTATTCACTGAGCAACATTTACTGTGAGATAGCTTCTCTTACAGAAGATTAATGCTGAGTTAGGGCCCCCACCCAGTAGGTATATTACATATTTAGTTATTGTTTTCACCAGCTGCTATTGCTCTACCTTCTCTACAGTACCTCCTTCTCTGTATCTCAGGCCTCTCTTGAGCTACCTTGGAGAGGAGTTTTCAAAAAATGGGTGGGATGTAAGATGATCCTCAACTGCCTTCACAAACAGGGAGATTTAAGCTTATCTGCAGGGCTAAACTAACATAGAAACATGAAACTTTGGGTCTCCTGTTGGCCTAGATTCTGTGCCGTAGTGAGGGACTTGCTAGGGAGGAAGGTTCTTTTGGAATTGGGCTGCTGAACCTGCAGTGCATCTGTAGGTCATCAATGCTACTGCTGGTTCATGACCTGTTTTCTTAAATGAGTGTCTACTTTTGTCCTGTAGAAATTCCCCACCCCCACGACCCATGCAGTTACATGCCTTGTCACTCACATAGTTTAACAACTGCAACTACACAGTGTTCTTGTGTTGGGGAACCACACTCAAATTATATGAAATTTGTGATTTTTCTCCTTTTCTGGTTAAATATGATATTTTTCAGGCCTGGGATATGAAAGAAGGGTTGGACTTCCTTTTTATAAAAAGTATTTTAAAAAAACAAAATGAACAAAACTTCTGTCATGGTTTCTCACTACATCATACAGCTTTTGAATGCTTTTCGGCTGCTGTGTTTTCTAGTTCCCTCTGGAAATCTGTAACTTACGAAACTGTAGTTTAATTATTTGCTTCTACTGGTATTTTGGTCTTGCTCATTTCAATACAATTTTTAAATTTCCACTGAACATAGGATCACACTTTCTTTTGTACTGCTGGATTCATGATATCATGGCATTTCTAATTACTGATTCTTTAACCTTAACATTCATTTCAGCAAAATTAATGCATTTTTCAACTTTTAGTGGTGGGCATGACATGTTGCTCACTGCTAATATTTGAATCATGAACCTCAAACATTGAGGGGTGTGTGTGTGGAAATGAACTTTGGCAAATTCAGTTAAAGAATTAGAACAAGAGCAGCATATGAAATTGTTCCTAACTTTTTGTATAACATCTGTTTTAAAGCAGTGTCATTATTTTAGTAAGGTAGAGCTGAAGACTGGTAAATGGCAGCTCCCTACACTCTTGTACATTTTAATGTACATGATACAAATATGTAGCACAAGCTAAACCCAAGTATAGAGTTGCTGATTTTTTCCAAATGTGTATGAATATGAAGGAGATTAAAATTGCTGCAAAAATGGAAAAAGAAATTGTTTCTTACCCAGCTATAATATGAATGGCCTTAATGATTGTCTCCTATCTTCTCCTTAGCCTGCTCTCTTTTTGATACACAGATGATTCCTATAGGAAACAGCTTTCAAAACAAGTTTGTGTTATTCTTCAAGATTCTATATGGAAGCCACCTGGAATAACCATTTCTTGGCTTTTAAATAGCTAAAAACATTTATCCAGGTTGTCTTTGTTTCCTATATTTAAAATGACAGTGTATGTATAATACAGCTATTTTTTCCCTTTTTTTCTTCTTTTTTTGGGGGGTGAGGGGGGAGGGAAATAAAACCTTACTAAGTATTATTCTAATCACCAGATTGCAGATGCCTACTTTAAAGAAGACTCTTGCATTATTTTTCTTAACATGCTTTTTTTCAGGTATCCAGTGAAGTCTTTGTCCTTGACTCATGTTTACTCAAAGGACAGAGCTCTTCCATCTGGGTGAATCTTCTTTTCAAGTCTGAGAGTTCCTCCTCATATTTGGCTGATCAGGTTGACTTACCAGCATCCTGTATATAAATGCTAGGTCTGTGCCAATGGCTACTTACAGATGTACTTGAGAGATCTACTTCACTTAAACAGAAAGACTAAATTTCATGCACATAGGTAATTTCTCTTTCCAAAAGCATGCTTTTTTTTTTTCTCCTTTGCAAAGTATATTATTCTGGTTTTCTGTGCAAGAAATATATCTTTTATATTGTCCTTGTTTAAGTGTATGTTTCATTTGTTCCAGCCTACACTTTTCTTATGCTGCATTGGGAACTGGAGCTATTTCTGTGCTGTGCTTATGCAATGGTTTCAGGTGTTTTCTACTGTTGGTAACAACCACAAAAGTGAGGTGGCAAAGTTGAACTAAAGATGGGAAAGAAAGGAAACAGACCAGACAATTGTGATCCCTAAGGTTTACCACAATCCCAACTGCATTTCAGAGTATTTTGTCCCTTGCTAATAGGAGCTTCATCTAGTTCTGGCTTCAATTTCTTCTTGTACGTTAGTTTACAGCTTTGATCTCATTTTCAGGCTTGTGTGCGAAATAGATGGAACCTTAATCAGTAGTTCTTCATATTCCAGGGGACCTATAAGTCAAAAAAACTCCCAGTGGGAGGAACAGATTTCCTATAGCAATTTTAAGTTTGCTGAATATAAACTTGCTTTTGTAGTTCTTGCAAGCAGACGTAATCTGCTGACTTTTGGGAGTCCATAGTTAGGAGCTAAGAACCACTGGTGATCCACCAACTAATGGTGTGGAGTAGTAAACAGTAAATTTGTTGCATCTGCAATTTCAGGTGCCTATATTTGTATATAATACAGGAATATTTTGCCCATGTTTTCATGTATCTAGGCATCTGGAGTGTTCTATGTGCTCATCTTCTCTTTGAGAGATTCTGCTACTCCTGTCGAAAACAATAGAAACAGCAAACCTTCAGGTCTGCTATTTTCAACATCAGTTTGTCCGTGAATTGCATGGTTAATGTGTTAATTAGCTGTGTAGTCAGAGCTACAAAATCTTCAAATACTGTAGTCTGAAAACATTGAATCTTACCTCCATCCCCTGATAGCAGAGAACGTGCTGTGTTTGAAGATAGACAGATGCTGTAATTACTCTTGCTTCCTGGAATCCTTTTTGTTGTTTTGTACACAGCTCTAAGGATATCCAGGTAGGTGCTTCATGACTTTGTCTTATGAATTACCTCTTAAAGTTAAGGAACTCAGATTGATTTTTTTTATTTTTTTTTTCCCCATTCTTGGAACAAAACTTGAAGTAGGGGTGCTTTTGTTGGTAAAAGATATCATTCTTGTCCTGCTACTGTGTTACATAAGAAACATTAAATGTGTATCTCAAGTTGACTTGAGATACACAGTTTTTCAGAAAGCATCTGACGGTTGGTTTTCCAATATACAATAACTTCACTGGGGCGTGTGTAGGGATGAATGTGTAAAATCGGCTTTTTCATAAAACAATCTGAAGCCTAGCTTTCAGCCACACACCTGGGAAATCTAAATTTTGGTTTTGTTTTGTTCTGTGTGTTTTTTTCCTCCAGAAAACAAGTTTATAACAATAAACAGCATATAGCTTTGAGCAGTCTTGGTCCATGGGACAAACCTGATCCATGTCCCTTCTTAAGTTGCTTATTTATGTTGTGCCTTCATTTTATTTCTGATCAAGTGGGAGCCTGCAGGACAGCACAGAGTGGAGCGCCCTGTAAGGAGTCGGGGTTCCCACTGGGCATGTGGAGGTAGCAGTCAGCATGAGGTGAAAGGGTGACTGTCTTTCTCAAGAGTTGTCAAAAGAACATTTCTCTTTGCCTCAGTAAATATAATTTTTTTCACTGATCTTCTCTGTATGCTGTTTATATGGATAACAGGAATACTTTGGGCAGAGAGACTGTTCGTAGATCTTCCTGCAGTAGGATGCCTGCTTAGGTGTGGCATCTGTTATCAGCCATTAGCCCATAAAGTGAGCAAGTACTGAATTTAGGATAGTCTGTTTCAACCAAATCCAAATTTGTTTTTTCTGCCTTCATCAGTTAAACCCACAGAAGATATGAGAATGCAGCTTCAGTGGACGTAAGGTTCTCCACCCCATAGCAGACCTCAGGTGCTTTTCAGAACCTAATAATGTATACAGGCCCAGTAATAGAGGTTTTGTCTTTAACAGCCACAGTGTGGAGGTGGTGAATGGAGGTTTTTCTGAACTGTGTTTGAGAGGATTGAAAAGCTATTGGCTTGTGGTTTTCCACAAGTATTTTTTTTTTTCTCCCTGGGTGTATGTTGTACAAGTTCTTGTAAGTATAGAACACATGCTTCCTTTTTTAATTACCAGATATCTGGAACAATAATACAACAATTCCCCTATTTCAAATTTGTTTATGAATACAATAAATTTTAGTCTTTAAAAATACTCCTTTTTTTTTTTTTTTTAAGATGGCACTTGTGTACTTTTTCCTTGGAATTTTGTTGAATTAATTACTAAACAAAGCTTACTGGTGCTGAGCTCTGCGTTCCCCAAGCTTGTTATACAGGCCTATGAGCTCATTATGCATATTTATTTTATTTATGATAAAGAATATCAACTAAAATTAGATAACATTTTTTTATCAAAATACTACTTAGAAACTTTATCTCCTAAAATAAAATTGGAAGAACAGTACATAAAACCCATGTAAAAGTGTAATAAACTTTCTTGTATATCAAGCATATATTGAATTATCTTGAGATGATCATCAAGATGTATTGAACGAAGTGGTAAATATTGATTGAGTCAAGGCTGAGATTAATATTTACCTCAAAGGTCAATAAATTTTGATGTTGACTGAAATGTGAAGTCAATACTTATATTGTTAATACATTCTGAACGCATTCAGCAGAAATATCTAGAAATCTGCTCTATAACCCTATGGGTCCCAAAGGACACCTTCCTTCCAGCTAATACTGCAAAGGAAAAACAAGAAATGGAAGAAAGTGACCCAGGTTTAGTCAGTCAAATAAATATGCATGCACACGCACTTCGTATCTATCTGATGGATCAGTACAGGTGGAGCAAGAACTTTCTAGAAGGTTGGCCCAAAGCTATACAACATCTCTATGAATGCCTAAGGGATCACAAAACTCCTCTCCCCACTTTGGCTTCAAGTATAAAATGTGTTTATTTGACTATTCCTTATGTACCATAAGTACATAAGTATGACTACATGGTTTAAAAAAATATATAATCCAAGGATCCTCTGCTCTCCTTCCCAAATACTTTAGTATATACTACTGTCTCTAGAGAGTGGAGAACAGGACAGGTTTATATCATGTTGCTCAGTGTATTATTGACAGTTGAACAAGTACTACAGAGATGAGCATCATGGCAAAACTATAAATGTTATTCTTGACAAACTCTAATTCAGCCAATCAGGATAGCTTTAGCGCTTTGGTTCACATAAGTAACTAGGACAAGGCATTCATGGGGCTGATTTGAATGAAACAGAGACATTTTTTTGTGGAGAGAGAAAAGGAGAAAAACTACCCCTTCTCTCCCTGTCTGTAAAATGAGTTGGCAAGTCTGAGTTTTGTTGAGTTTACTTGTGTGTGAGATCCTTCGTGTGTCATTTTTCCTCCATGCATCTGTTTTGTTGTTACTAAACTAAACAAAAATATCACCTTTCATAAAGCATGTTTGAACATCTTCTGTTGGAAATGGGCATCTGTCTTATGCATGGCTTTGGAAAAACACCAATCTGTTACACAGAATGGCTGTTTTTTTTCTGGACTCGTGGCTTTGATGATGTGGTGCAAAGGACATTTAAAAATATCATGGAAAATAACCTCAGTCTCTTTCTGCTAGTATCTTAAACCTCATTAAAAAAAAGTTAAGTCATTGCTGACCAAACCATCTAGTTCTTGCGAATCCTATGCTCTGCTTACCAGTGGGATGAGATAGTTGCAGTGTGCAGGCACAAATGAAGGGTTAAAATTCAGCTTTAGCTTTGAATTACCCTGTTTTTAAGGTTGTCTGACACAAATGCTGCTTTAATGAACACTTTGTATCTAATACAGTTTCATTTGAATGAGCAATGTAGCTGTGTTATTACAACACTGCCGAACATTCCTGCTATTTCCATCTCTCATTAAAATAATAAAACATAGTAATAAACAGTTTCTAAGGACAGAGGTTGGCTCAGAGTGAGACACTCATTTAGCATTTCAAGACTGACATTGCACCGGAATGGCACTGTGTTCCTTGCAAAAGCAAGACCAGGCAAAGGAAACCTCTGAGTCTTGCTTACTCAGTGTACAAGTAGTAATGTGAGAAATGAGTACAGTTCAAAGACTGCATGGGAGATGAAGCCTAGCTTGCTTCCGCACAGAGAGGAGCTAGAAAATATTTCAGCAACAGTAGTCTTGTTAATTTTTTAATCTGTTGCTGTAAGCCTCTTGAAATAGAGTGAGTGATGGAGCTTGAGTTCCTAATTTTGGGGGTTTTTAAAGAACTTTTTGTTTTATTTTCATTTGTTTTCATCTTAACCGTTAATATGAGTGTAGACATTAAAAGATACTCTGTGTGTTTTGAAGGTAAGAGCATGTCTTGATCTATGTAGCCAAACCTTCTTCAGTTAAAACACTGAAGGATTTCTGTACAGACTTAACTGGAGATATCAGAATTAGAAAATGAGTTGTTCCTTCCCCTTATTCTTTTTGGCATATGCAGTTACTTTGCTGGAGTTTCTAAGTGTAGAACTGAGAATTTGTCCAAAGAGTTGGACCAATAGGAACAAAGTCAAACCCATTGAGTGGTGTATGTAAATCTACTACTACTCTGCTTGAGTTGTCTGATTATCCGTTACAGTTTAAGACAGTAAGTTTAGTAATCCAAGAATTTAATGGCACAAAGATCGATATTTCATTTTTCAGTCCATTTGCCAGAACTCTTGTGTCATCCTACTTTGTTGTCTTGCTGTGTCATTAATTTTCCTTCTCCAAAGCATTCTTTTGTTATCTTATGGAAGAGTTAGTATTATTGCTACTTACTGCATCCAGTTTTTCAATATTTTTTCTGCTCTCTGTTGTTGAGGTGTCTGTTTGTTTGTTTTTGAGTTAATGGTAGTTTTACAGTTCAGTATAAACTTGCCATTTCCCATGTCTTTAAAAAGAAGTCTGCTAAGACACAACTAGTCTGCATTAGAAATATTTTTGCTTGTGGCAGAAATTAACTGGTAGCTAGAGAGGCTGAACTTCACCTGTTATCCAGAGAGCATTCAGTTGTTTGAGCCGTAGTTTGGTGGTGTTGAGCAACCTATTTAAGGTTTGTTACGATGAGTCATTAAATGGACATCTCACTGTCATGTCATGGTTTAATCAGGTTCAGAGCAATCACATCTCATAAGAATGTAAGAATAAGAACCTATGAACATAAGGGGCAGCTTTTTTCCTGTGTTCATGTTGGATAAAATCTTGCAAGCTTTGCTTTCAGAGATCCTTATTTGAAAGGGGGAAGTGGACCTGACCTCTTCGTATACTGTCTGTGCAAATACATACCTTCTGGGACCAATGACCTCTCTTTCTTCCACACAACCAACTGTTTTTAAGGACTTCTGTCTTTGCCCCACTTCATTTTTTCTGTTTGTTTGTCATTTGGCTGATGACAACAAAACTCAGTAAGCTGACACCTCTGCCCATTGTGCAAAGACTGAGGTATGAATTCTAGCAGCCTTTGAAAATGCATTACCAAGCTGTGAGAGGTTTAGATGGCTTTGAAGGGTAAAAGATGTCTGTGCAACTTTAGTTTCAACAAACACATCTTTTTTTTTTTAAACAGAATCTGGTTTTGTTTCATTCTATTTGTTTTATCAACTAGATTGACCCTTCCCATAGATTAAATTTGATAGTGCATTTTCAGCTCAGTAATAAAAGAAAGATGAAAATCTTGCATCTTGAAAGCAATTTCCTTCCTAATTCCCAGGTGGTGGAACTGCTGATATAACTTGTCCAGCAGCTGTCTTTTCCAACCAAGCTGCTAGCTTCATGGGACGTTTATCGTAGCTGACTGAATTCTCCAAGAAAGAAATAATGGGAGAATATGAAGACCTCCTAATGACAATTAGTAGTCTTCCAAAGTCTTAACAACCTACTAGATACTGCTTTCTGTAGGTTAAGTTGGCTCGTTATTTTCCGGTTTCAGTTAGTCCTCTTTTTATAAATCTAAACAGTTCTTTTGTGGAAAAATTGAAACTGCAGAGAAGCCACCAGACCACCTGTCAAACACTGTTTATAATGCACTTACAGGAAGAAAAGTAACAAAGTTCAGGAAGAAATTCTGGATGAAGAAAAGCTTTGTTCTGAAGGCCTTGAGATGCTATGTCTAGCATCAGTTTGAAGAAAAAGAATAAAATCAGGTCCTGTGATAAAACGATACTCTTGAAGACGGAAAGTTACCTCTATTTTAGCAATACAAATGCAAGTTTTTTCTTACTATTTACATTCAAATAGTGAAGAATGTAATTTATGCTGTTTATTTTAGACTGATTTAGGCTAGTTTCAACCTGCTAAAGATGTATTGTTGCTGTGGAGTAGGAGTGTGCATGAACAAATGTATGTATTCTGATTGATCAAGAAGGAGGAGGGTAATGGCATGTGTTCATGCATGCAAAAATGTCCTGTGTCTGCACCTGACACTGCGGATACGCTTGTACCTAGTAGTGCTCAGGTGTTGTCCACCTAATTTTTCCTTCTAGTGAAACAAAAGCACACTAGAAATTGCTTGTAGAATACTTCTTTGGGCATATCTGGATCATCTGTCTCCCTGGACGGGTTGATTTAGTGAAGAAATGGTAGATGGCACATGAGTAACTTTCTTAATTTCTTCCTGTGTTAGTATATTACTTCCCTGAACACCTTTGCTAGTCAGACTTTCCTAATATCCTAAAAAGGCTTATGATGTTCTTGTAATTACTAGTCATGTGTGAGGCTGATCAGTTCATCAAGGAAAACCATCCTCTGCTCTAACAATTAATCCTTCTTTGTTGCTTTGTCAGTAACCTTCTCGGCATACTTCCACATAGCTGACTTATTCTATTTAGCTTTCTCATCTGTTGTTGTAATGGGCAATACTACAGATTGGTGATAGGACTTGCTGTATCTGCCCAATGTGCCAGAGAAATCATGTTCCCTTTTTTCCAAAGGCAGGATGTGGGAAATGTCTCTGTACTGAAAGTATTAGGACACAAAGTCATTTTGGTCTTTTATAAAATTATTTAGATTGGAGGGAACCCTCTGCTAAATGTACAGCCAACTTACACCAGCTTGCCCAAGGCCTTCTCCAAGTGAGGTTATGGAATATCCATCCTTGGAGATGTTCAGACCTCTTCAGTAACCTGTTCCTATGTTTGACATACCTCATTACAAAAACTTTTTCCTAGTATCGGGTTGGCATTTCCCTGTTTGAAATTTTATCTGTAGCTTATCACTGTGCATCTTCAAGAAGAGCTTGACTCAGTCTTCTTTATATATTCTTGTTAGATATCTTTGCATAAATGAGTTTCATTAGCAGGGTCTGAGAACTTGGAAATGATATCTAAGATCTCACAGCTGGGAGAAAAGATGATGATATTGAGAAAAACATAGACATAAGAAAGCATTTCTTGAACTTCTGTAGCTCAAACTATCTGTAACTTTTAAAGTTTTATATGTTAAGTTGATAAATATGAATACAGATACATACAGCACGTGTGTGTATCTTCATGTCAGGATCTTGGAACATGTGATCCTGAGGTTAATTGTAAAGCTTTTGAGACATTGTGGAATGACGCGTTGGTGTTTTTCGCATAATAGCACACTTTGCCTTTTTTCAGAGCTTTATAACATAGTTTGGGAAACATGACACAGCAGTTGAGAGAAGTCGTTCAGGGGATACTCATGGACATTGGAGTGTCTGGTCTGAATGCCACAAAGTCCTCCTGAAACAAGTCGCTGTTCAGTTCCATGAAACACTAGTGTAAAACTTAGCTTTTATATTATTAGTATCCATAAAAACTTGAATCATATGGTTTAGGATTATTAAGTGTTATTACATGTTGTTATTGTTATTAAAATGTTATTAAAAGCTGTAAGAGTTGCACTTTGTTGAAATATAAGACATGAACTTAATACATGGATAAAAAACACCAGCTACAACTTTAATGCTGTTTCAAAATTAAAGGATTGTGACTGCTCTATCGAAAGCCTCTGGGTTAAAGTCAAAGGGGTCATCTCCAAGCAGGACCTCACAGTGGGCATCTGTTATCAACCTCCTAACCACAGTGACGAAGCGATATTTGGGGCACTAAAGCAAGCTTCTGGCCAACAGAACCTGGTCCTGATGGGTGACTTCAACTACCCAGACATCTGCTGGAAGAACAATACGGTAGCTTGCATGTTATCCACCAAGTTTCTGGAATGCATAGAGGACTGTTTCCTGATACAAATGTTAGATGTGCCAACCAGGAAGGAGGTGCTGCTGGACTTGCTAGTCACAAACCGAGAAAGCCTGCTTTGTAATATCTTGGTTAGTGATAGCCTTGGCTGCAGTGACCACAATATTGTGGAGTTCGGGATCCTGCTGAGTGTGCTGAAGGTCACCTCTAAGACAAGGATTCTGGATTTTAGAAGAGCAAACTTCAGTGCACTCAGGGCTCAACTGGGAGGGATTCGATGGGAAGCTTCCATGGAAGACAAAGGAGCTAGTGAGTGCTGGGTATTCTTCAAGAACTCTCTATTGGAAGCACAAAGCCAATTTATGCCCTACAAAGGAAAGGGAAGTAAGCAGAGCAAGAGGCCCCCATGGCTCAACCATGACCTCCTGGGTCTGCTCAAATCCAAAAGGGAAGCACACCAGAAATGGAGAAGTGGAGGATTATCTGCTGAGAACTAGAAGGGCATAGCCAGAGAGTGCAGAGACGCAGTTAGAAAAGCAAAAGCCCAATTTGAATTGAAACTGACTGTAGACATAAAAAATAACAAGAAAGGGTTCTTCAGACATGTCAACCATAAGGAGAAAAAGAAGGAAAACATAGGCCCACTGTTAAATGGAAAAGGAGAATCAATCACCAATGATGCAGAAAAGGCAGATGTCCTCAACACCTTCTTCACCTCTGTCTCTACCAGCACTGTTGGGTCCCAGGCTTTGGGAACAAAATTGCCAATTGAACCAAACACCGACCCACCATCGGTGAAGGAAGAGTTAGTGTATGAATTACTACAGAAGCTTGACCCCCACAAATCAATGGGCCCTGACGACATCCACCCGAGGGTGTTGAGAGAGCTGGCTGACATCATTGCACGGACACTCTCCATAATCTTCGAGAAGTCATGGAGAATGGGGGATGTCCCAGAGGACTGGAGGAAGTTATCGCTATCTACAAGAAGGGCTCAAGGGAGGATCCGGATAACTATAGGCCCATCAGCCTTACTTCAATCCCTGGGAAAGTTATGGAACGAATCCTCCTGGGGGCCATCACAAGTCAAATGAAGCACATGATTGGGAAAAGCCAACATGGCTTTACTAAAGGCAGATTGTGCTTGACAAACCTGGTGGCCTTCTATGACAAAGTGACTTGCTTGGTTGACATGGGGCGGGCAGTGGACATTGTCTACCTGGACTTCTCCAAGGCCTTTGATATGGTCCCCCACAGTCTCCTCCTGGAGAAATTAATGCATTATAGCCTAGACAAGTGGTCTGTGCAGTGGGTGGGGAACTGGCTGACAGGCCGCACCCAAAGGGTGGTGGTAAATAGCTCTTTCTCAAACTGGCGTCCTGTCAATGGTGGAGTCCCCCAGGGATCAATATTGGGCCCAATATTATTCAATATCTTCATAAGTGATCTGGATAACAGGATCAAGTATAGCCTGATGAATTTTGCTGATGACACCAAGTTGGGTGGGGAAGTAGACACTCCAGAAGGGAGAGCTGCTCTGCAGGGAGAGCTGGACAGGCTGGAAGATTGGGCCAGCAAGAAACTTACGAAGTTCAACAAAGAAAAGTGTAAGATCATGCACGTGGGAAAACATAATCCAGGAGTGCAGCACAGACTGGAATCCACCTGGCTGGAGAGCAGCTCTGTGGAAAGGGACCTGGGGGTCCTGGTGGACAGGAAGCTCAACATGAGCGAACAGTGTGCTGCGGCGGCCAAGAAGGCCAACAGGATGCTGGGTTGCATCAAAAAGGGCATCGCCAGCAGAGAGAAAGAAGTCATCATCCCACTCTATTCAGCACTTGTCAGGCCACACCTGGAGTACTGTGTACAGTTCTGGTCCCCGTGATACAAAAAGGATGTGGACAGGCTGGAAGGGGTCCAGAGAAGGGCCACCAAGATGATCAAAGGACTGGGAAGCTGCCATAGAAGGATAGGCTGGGAGAGCTGGGTTTGTTCAGCCTTGAGAGAAGGAGGCTCAGAGGGGATCTCATCACCATGTACCAGTACTTAAGGGGCAGCTACAAAGAAGATGGAGACTCCCTTTTTACACAGAGTCACATGGAGAGGACAAGGGGGAATGGACACAAGTTGCTCTTGGGGAGATTCCGATTGGACACCAGAGGGAAATTTTTCACACTGAGGACAGTCACCCATTGGAATAATCTCCCCGGGGAAGTGGTTGACTTGGCCACACTGGACACCTTCAGGAGTCGTCTGCACAGGGTGCTGGGCCATCTTGTTTAGACTCTGCTCTTCCCAGAAAGGTTGGGCTAGATGATCCCTGAGGTCCCTTCCAACCTGTGATTCTGTGATTGATGCCCCAAACTTCTATCCTCTTGAATTAATCAGTTGATGTGATTTGTTTCCTTATAGACCATATAGGAATATTCTTTACTGGTTTTGAATTCAAAAAAGTCACCATGTAATTTAACTAGCATGTTTTATTAGGTGACTGTTTTCAGAGAGAAAAAAGTATGAGAATAGAAGTAAATGTAATCAAGACTGTAAAATTGTAATTGCATCAAGAGAAACTTTTAATTTGGGTAGTAAAGATGATACTCCAGAGCTGAGTAAACTAAAACTTAGAATCTTTTTTTTTTCTTTTTCATTTATGATGCACTGATTTTTAAATAGTTTTATTTTTTAACTTGGTCTGAATTTCACACTATCACTGTGCAATTCATAATGTCGAACTCATGGGTTTTAACTACATGTGAAGAGGAAATAAAGAGACCGTTACAGCAATCCTAGCAGAAAGGAAAAGCCAACAGTTACCAAAGGTTGATCCTTGTCCTGCATTCTCTGCTACAGTGACAATGTTCATATGTGCCTGTTTCTAGAGACATTGCTTCCCAAGGTGAGCATGAATCTTGATACAGTCTTCTAGAAAGCTATGGCTGCTAGTTCCCGAAGGCAGGCATTATCCCTATTGTTGGACCCAGAATCACCAGACAGTTGTTACATGCCTTTGGGAGCCATAGTGAAATTACAGAACATCAACAGTGTTTTCATAACAGATGTAACTGTATAAACTACTAATGCAATGTATACCCTGAGGCGATACAGAGTGTCTTGGAATGACCTGTAGAAAAATCCTCTTCTTACCATTCAGAGGACAGAAGCAGCCAAAAATAATCTCAGTGACAGGGTGAATCTGTCATTGATCTTCAGATGTATCAGGTTGTCTCTGCTGCTCAAGCCTGTCTCTAAACTAAGGTCACAAAGGACTTTTGAATGTGTTGTACTCGTTATTGCTTTCTGAGGTATGCAGAATTTACAGTCATAAGAAATACTGTGGGTTGTGCAGTATGACTGTATGTATAGACTGGTCTCTAGCAGAAAGAAGAAAAGTGAGCATGAAACAGCTACAGAAATAAGGCTTTTTGGGGAACTAAATATTATATCAGTGTTGAAATGCAAATTAAGATGATCAATGAATCAGCTTTCTTGTTTGAGTGTGAGGAAACCTCCTGGGCTCTGTTTCAGTTGAGATGAGCCAGAAAGTACAGCTTAGAGCATGAGGCCATTTCTGCAAATCTTTAAGACTGTTTCTTTATTTCACTGACTGGATTCAATATTTTCAAATGTGATGGCTCAGGATGGATAAACATTATTTGCCAACAACCCTTAAGGAAAAATATAGAAATATTTTATGAACTATACCTCTGATAATAAATCACTTACAGGTGTTTCTCTTTCTAATAATTTGTTCTGATATAGGAAGTTATATAGGGTTGGCATGCAATGAATGTGTGAAGAGATAAGTATATAGTACTGCGTTTAGTCTACTGCAGTATTAACATTTTCTTTCAAATCATATAAAATAGTATTAGATTGTGGAAGGGAAAAATTGTTTTAGAACACGGGAGTTATTTTCACTTATTTTTAAAAACTTAGCCTTTAAAGTACAAGTACCAAGGTGAATTAAACAATCGTTAAATCCATTGTGCTAATTCAACACTTTCAGTCTATTGTAGTGACCTGAAAGAAGGAGGGAAAAAAAAAAAGCCCTGTACTCTTTTCTATGCTAGTTTATACCCCAAACCCAACCCAGACTTAAGGATCAGTGAAAAGTACTCCCGATGCATCATTATAGCCACCTCTCAGAAAAAGTCACAGTGCAGGTTTTAAAAACTACTGGTGGAATAAGTCGTGCTAATTAGGAGATATTTTACAATGGAGGAACTAGTGCTGAAACCTAACTGTATGCATTTCAGCTTGATGTTTCCATTCTGAAATCAGTCCAATGCCCAGTGCAGTGAACAGTAGGAGATATCCAACTGAAGGTGTGTGCTATCATAGTTAATTAAGTTTTTCCTTTCATCTGCATTCATTGCTTTACTCACGGTATCACATTTCTATTATAGTCTTTAAACTCCTATAAGATAAATTTTAGGTCATAACTCAGAAGGACCAATTAACCTCAAATGGACTAAGCTGTTTCCCATATAAGACTGCCTTCAGAAATGGTAAAATATGAATCCCTGCACTTTTAGTAACTCTTTCTGTCTTTCTGTTTCTGTCCAGACCTGAATTTATAACAGTGAAGGTCCAAGTTTAGCAATTTTTCATGGAAAAAACAGTGCAGCTCTGGTTAGTGTGACTTTGTACCATACTGGTATCTGTGACTCTGAATTTTTCCAGCTATTTCATTGTTTCTTTTAACACATGCTAGATATACATTTCAGCAAATCTGTGAGCTGCAGCACCAATGTTTTTAACTGGCCCGAAGGAGATGAGATTAAACCATTTATTTTGTATGATTTTTGCAGCATTGGTGCTCATACCTCAGTTAATGAAAAGAGGTATACTAACCCATTTATTTCTCATTTCTATGTGATCTGCCTAAAGACAGTGAAAAGGAATTAGTGATCGATTTACATTTTTTTAAATTCCCAAAACCTAAACCAAACAACCCCCAAAACGCAGGTACCACTGTTCTTGCAGTACTTAGAGCTTTATAGTTCAGAATAAAGAGTAAACATGCTATTTGCCAAATGTGCATAAAGGATATGGTTTTCTTTCATTTTGTTATCTCACACTATTAAATGTTTGCAATGTGGCATAATCAGGGCACATAAAAATATATATATTTGCTGTTCTAATTCAATGACACAAAATTCAAGATCCCTGAGGTAAGGTTAAGCAGGAGCTCATAGAGTCAGGGTTGAAATTCAGACACTGCAGATATAATCCATCTCCCTGACACATGCAGTGCTTCATTGTGAGACTGCCAGACATAGTCTGCTGAGATGGGAATGTCACAGAATACCAAAACAGGGCGAGATGCAGTTTTGTTCATCATTGCTTTTATCTACGAATATCCGTCTAACGGTCTACATACATAGCTGTTGCCAGGCAGAGAAATATGAATGCAGCATGGAGATGCAGCAGCTAACATTCAGAGAAGTGTATGGAGCATATGCTGGGAGCTCAGCATTACCTGAAAATAATTTGGGTAGTTAATCAGGTTAATTGCTTATCTTTAAGGCAGTATTTTGGTGCAGACATTGAGTCACCACCTTGGTTGTCTAGCAGAGATCAATGGCATGCTTGGTTGACTACATCTCCTAGTGACAAAAGGGACCCTGAAGGCAAAGAAAGTGCACTGTCATCACTGGGGAGGCAGGGAGAAAGGCAGAAAGACTGCAGTGGTTGAAAGAAAGTAAACATTTTTAAAAAATATAAAGTGCCTCTGGTCTTGCAATTACTTCTCAGTTATTCCCACTCCATTACGCATTTGATGTTTCTGTGTGGGGACAAAAGGTGAAAAAACCCTGAACCAATTCAGAGAGAATTAAGGTTCCAAAATGAGAGGTGCAGATGTATGCATATCTTAGATATATGTGTAAGCTGGTCTTATGCAAAAAGCAAAGAAACTTGACTTGGCTGTACTGGCCAGTCACACAGATTGTAGTGGATTTTCAAAGCCCATGTCAGGCAGCAAAACACTAAAAATGTGTGAGTGCCTGGCCTATAGCAGTTTCAACCTGACATGAGCATAGGCTGTTCTTCTGTAAACTGTTGGGGTCCTTGAGTAATTATGGCTCTAATCAGAAAGGAGGAAAGCTTCTGAAAAAAATATGCCCTTGCCATAGACTTGGCAGAAACCAGACTGGCCATATGACCAACAGGACAGGGGGGACATGGTTGTCTGGGTTTACGTCTGGACATATGGCAAGCTTAGCATTGTGATTAAGTATTGTTGACTCTAGCTTTGAAAGTGTGTTTTTATTTGAAATAGGGCATCCTATTCTAGATGTACTGAGCAACATCTCTGTATAGGCATTTCCCTGCCTATTCGTAAAAGGCAGCCTTTAGCTAAAAGCACTGTGACATGAATCAGCAGTTCAGGATTTGGCAGTGACACAGCTGAGGAGCATGGAGCAGTGGAATGGATGGAAGTAAGGGCCATGTATCAAAGCTAGAATATAACCATTGTAGGGATGCTAATAGTTCCCAGGCTTGTGGCAAAAGTTTAATGAGAAACCTGCAAGCAATTAGAAGTTTCAGAGAAGGTGCAGCAGGGGGGCTGTCTGTTGGGGAAAGGAAGCTAAAGGTTAGGTTAGATATTTTAGCACTGGTTTAGTATGCCCCTTCCCCCCCACCCCAGTTCCCATGATAAATCATTTCATTCTATCTGCATCATGGTAGTGTTCAGTACCCACTCTGAATCCCTCCCTCAATTCCCAGTACAGAGCCCTGGTCTTTGCAAAGTGGTCTGCACCACCACAGAGCAAACCCAGTGGATGAAAAACTCACTGTTTGAACATTTTTCTGTCATTTCTATTTTTCATAGAATTGTTAAGGTTACAAAAGACTTCTAAGATCAGCAAGTCCAAACGTCAACCAAACATCACTGTGCCTCCCAAACCATGTCCCAAAATGCCACGTCTACATGTTTTTTGAACACCTCCAGGGACGGAGACTCCACCATCTCCCTGGGCAGCCTGTTCCAGTGCCTGATCACTCAGTAAAGAAATTGCTCCTAATCCAATCTAAGCCTCCCCTCGTGCAACTCGAGGCCATTTCCTCTTGTCCTGTCACTTGTTACTTGGGAGAAGAGACCAACACCCACCTCACTACAACCTCCTTTCAGGTAGTCGTAGAGAGAGATAAGGTCTCCTCTCAGCCTCCTCTTCTCCAGGATAAACAACCCCAGTTCCCTCAGCCGCTCCTCATAAGACCTGCTCTCCAGACCCTTCATCAGTTTTGTTGCCCTTCTCTGGGCATGCTCCAGCACCTCGATGTCCTTCTTTTATGGAGGGGCCCAAAATTGAACACAGTACTTGAGGCGCGGCCTCACCAGTGCCGAGTACAGGGGCACGATCACCTCCCTGCTCCTGCTGGTCACGCTATTCCTGATACAAGCCAGGATGCCATTGGCCTTCTTGGCCACCTGGGCACACTGCTGGCTCGTGTTCAGCCAGCTGCTAGCCAGCAACCCCAGGTCCTTCTCCACCACACAGCTCTCCCGCCACTCCTCCCCAAGCCTGCAGCATTGCATGGCGTTGTTGTGACCCAAGTGCAGGAGCCATCACTTGGCCTTGTTAAACCTCATACAATTGACCTCAGCCCATCAATCTGGCCTATCCAGGTCCCTCTGCAGAGCCCTCCTATGCTTGAGCAGATCGACACTTCCACCCAATTTGGTGTCTCCTGCAAACTTACTGAGGGTGCACTCAATCCCCTCATCCAGATCATTGATAGAGATATGAAACAAGACTGCCTCAAAATGGAATGCTGGGGAACACCACTCGTGACCGGCCGCCAACTGGATCTGACTCCGTTCACCACCACTCTCTGGGCTCAGCCATCCAGTCAGTTTTTAACCCAACGCAGGGTTCACTTGTCCAAGCCGTGAGCAGCCAGCTTCTTTAGGAGAATGCTGTGGGAGACAGTGTCAAAGGCCTTACTAAAGTCCAGTAGGCAACATCCACAGCCTTTCCCTCTTCCACTAGGTGGGTCACCAGGTCATAGAAGGAGATCAGTTTGGCCAGGCAGGACCTGCCTTTGATGAAGCCGTGCTGGCTGGGCGCGATCCCCAGTCGTCCTGCACTCGCCTAGGTAAGTTTTCTTTTTGCATTATCTTGCTCTGAATCTTTCTTACTTGTTATAACCAGAAGTGTCAGGGTTGGAGGGAAATGCCGTCATGTTACCTCAATTTTCTAGAACATGTTACTTCTGAGGAAATTATCGAAGATCATGACAACAGAAGATAGCTGTGCAGAGTTTTCTCCACCTGCACTAACCTCAGACAGACAAGGGATTTCATGTGGCAACAAGTTTCCAGAAGCCTCACTTTGCATCTCTTTAACATTAGCATCTCCTACTGCACTTTTCCACAGAAATGTACTGGTACATTGAATTACTGGGCATAAAGATCAGAGGTAAATCTGACCACTGCTGTCACTTAGAAATTGATTAGACCTATCTAGTTTGGTGGCCTATGAAACAAAGCTTAATATGTGTTTCAGCATTCAACTCACATCTTTACCTTTTGTTTAAATCTGAAATATTTTTTGGTGTGGAAAAAAGAATATATTTTTGCGTATCTTGTTTTATTATTTTTATATCTAGTAAAAAATACAGGAAAAGTCTATGTAATATATTAAAGCAGCTGACAGTGAGAAATACATGTATCATAACAGTTCGTATTTTTAAATCTATTTTTTTTAAGGAATCAGAAAGAAATATTTTAATCAGAATTTTATAGATACAAGCACTACCACCTTTAAAGTTTTTACTTACTGGATCTACAAAATGTTCTTTGTGTAGTTTTGTTTCTTGAAAGAGAGAAAATATGCAGTAAAGATAATATGTATTTTTTACATATTAGTTTTTTTTATATTACATATGGAAAAAATAATTATTTTGAAAATTTGCAGTTAAAAGGGGCACATTTTTCACAGATACATAAAAAGAGGCCCTGTTCTACCAGTTCTGTTAACTGATCCTTTTTTTTTAACTCCTAGAACTCAAATAGATCCCACTGCAGTTTTTCAAACTAAATTTCCTAATACTAGCCTAAAGCCTTTAGGTTTTGTATTTCTAAATAGGAATAAGATTGATGTTAAAGATGTCCTCTAAGGGTTTATTTTCATACACTTTAGCTGCTTCATTAGTAAAGAATATCAGGTACAGAAAATTCTGACCTTTCATTCTTTAGCCATCCTGTCTGCCATAATAACGTTTTGGCAGTAAGTTAGCTACTTACTGCCTTGTTTTGCATTATCTTTAAAGAATAACCTAAAAGTAATCTTGGGTTTGAGCTGCTAAACTTGTGAGGACAAACTTAGATGGAGTGATTGACAGAAACAAATATTTAGACCTGTAAAATTTTTAGTAAGGTTTTTCTACAGTCCTTCAGACATTAAAAGTATCTACACAGAGCTTTACCTTCTGTAACTTCTGAAAATTCAGAGTAAAAACTTCCAAGTTTTATTTTTATATTATATGTTTTAATTGAAAATCATCCTATTTCCTGCAGTGTAGTATTCTCTCCCTGTAGCAGCAGTGCTTTTTCCCATGTTGCTTGCTTGTCTACATATTCAAGCAGAGAATTAAGTTTGCATACATATATGGCCACATTAAATCATATAAATGAATCCACAATGAAGTTCAGCTAGCAAAGAACTTAGTGCAATTTCTTGATGTATTTAAACATGCTTTCTAGAGAACTACTGAGATTAGAAGTTCTGAAGGAAAAATCGGGCAGCAAAGATATTGCCAAAGCAATAGCTTAAAGCAGTGCAGAATCAGGAGATCAAGTGTCAATTCAAGAATTTACACAACTGCTTTGTCAGAGATCTATGATAATTTTTGGTCCACGCTGTCTAAAATGCTTAGAAACTTTCATTGGTACTGTTAATTGTTAAAACTTTATATTTCTGCTATATGATCCATATACCCTGCAAAAAATTCCCTTCAGGAGGTGCAGAGATTTCAAGTGGCGTTGACTTTGTGGCATTGTACTTCACCTTGGTTGCTTTTGATTTACAGTATTGCACTAATGGACATCAATAATGTCACAAAGTTCCTTTTTATTATGAAATTCTCAGATAAGAATATTTATTAAGAAAAACTCTCGTGCATCAGAAAAAGCATGCTTGCTGGCCATTGGCTGGTTTGGAAAGATGGGACCTGTATGTGGTGTGTCAAATGTTTCACCCCTATGAGCACCATCTTGCTGCTTGTTTAAGGGCAGCCTGTCTCTCATTCACACAAATGCTGAGCAGTGGCCCACAGTGTTTTGTATCTGTTCTGCAAATATCAGCAGAGTATCTCTATGTCCTTTATGTCTTCTAAATAGGTAGAAAACACACCTTTTCCTTATGGGTTTTCAGGATCTGTTAACCACAGCATACTGAATTTTAACCAGAAGTCGTCTCACAACTTTGAGATGATTACTCAGAAATGTGGCATTAAAGCTCATGTAGAATTACCTTCTAGATCATAGCTGAAACTGACATTGTGATTTTAGCTAGCATGGCAGTCATCACGGAAACATGGTGGGATGACTCGCACAACTGGAACACTGCAATGGATGGCTACAAGCTCTTTAGAAGGCACAGGCAAGGAAGGGCAGGTGGAGGGGTAGCCTTGTATGTTAGAGAGTGTTTTGACTGTCTAGAACTCAATGACAGTAATGATAAGGTTGAGTGCTTATGGGTAAGGATCAGGGGGAAGGCCAATAAGGGAGACATCCTGGTGGGAGTCTGTTATAGACCACCCAACCAGGATGAGGAGACAGATGAAGTACTGTACAAGCAGTTGGCTGAAGTCTCACAATCTCTAGCCCTAGTTCTCATGGGAGACTTCAACTTACCAGATATCTGCTGGAAATACAACACAGCAGAGAGAAAGCAGTCTTGGAGGTTCCTGGAATGTGTGGGAGATAGCTTCCTGACGCAGCTGGTAAGCAAGCCAACCAGGGGAGGTGCCCCGCTGGACCTGCTGTTTACAAAGTGAGAAGGCCTGGTGGGTGATGTGGTGGTCGGAGGCTGTCTTGGAACTCAGTAACCATGACATGATAGAGTTTTCGATTCTTGGAGAAGTAAGGAAGGGGGTCAGCAAAACCACTACCCTGGACTTCAGAAGGGCAGACTTTGGATTGTTAAGGAGTCTGGTTAGCAGAGTCCCTTGGGAGGCAGTCCTGAAGGGCAAAGGAGTCCAGGAAGGCTGGATGTTATTAAAGAAGGAAGTCTCAAAGGTGCAGGAGCAGGCCGTCCCCATGTGCTGTAAGTCGAGCAGGCGGGGGAGAAGACTGCCTTGGCTGAATAGGGAGCTTTGGCTGGAACTCAAGAAAAAAAGGAGATCTTACCGCCTTTGGAAGAAGGGGCAGGTGACTCAGGAGGGGACTACAAGGATGTTGTGAGGTTATGCAGGGAAAAGATTAGGAAGTCGAAGGCCCAGCTGGAACTTAAACTGGCCGCCACCATTAAAGATAACAAAAAATGTTTTTATAAATACATCAGGACAAAAGGAGGGCCAGGGAGAATCTCCCTCCTTTGTTGGATGCGGGAAGGTAGCCTTGCCAGGAAAAATGAGGAGAAGGCTGAGGTACTTAATGCTTTCTTTGCCTCAGTCTTTAATAGTCAGAGTGGTCATCTTCAGGGTTGTCAGGCCCCTGTGCTGGGAGATGGAGCTAGCATGCAGAATGAAGTCCCAGTTGTTGAAGGGGTGGCAGTCACCGACCTGCTCCTTCACCTGGATGTTCAAAAGTCCATGGGGCCGGATGGGATCCACCTGAGGATACTGAGGGAGCTGGCAGAGGAGCTCGCCAGGCCACTGTCCATCATTTATCGCAGTCCTGGTTAACCGGGGAGGTCCCAGATGACTGGAAACTAGCGAATGTGACGCCCCTCTACAAGAAGGGTTGGAAGGAGGATCCGGGGAACTACAGGCCTGTCAGCCTGACCTCGGTGCCAGGAAAGGTCATGGAGCAGATCATCTTGAATACCATTACGCTGCATATGTGGGACACCCAGGGAATCGGGCTCAGCCAGCGTGGGTGTTTGAAAGGGAGGTCCTGCCTCACTAACCTGGTCTCCTTCTATGATAAGGTGACCCAATTAGTGGATGAGGGGAAGGCTGTAGATGTCTACTTGGACTTTAGTAAGGCCTTTGACACTGTCTCCCACAGCATTCTCCTAAAGAAGCTGGCTGCTCACAGCTTGGACAAGTGCAGTGGCTGGACGGCCGAGCCCAGAGAGTGGTGGTGAATGGAGTCAAAGCTGGTTGGCGGCCAGTCATGAGTGGTGTTCCCCAGGGCTCAGTGTTGGGGCCGGTCCTGTTCAACATCTTCACTGATGACCTGGATGAGGGGATTGAGTGCACCCTCAGTAAGTTTGCAGATGACACCAAGCTGGGTGGAAGTGTTGATCTGCTGGAGGGCAGGAAGGCCCTACAGAGGGACCTGAACAGGCTGGACTGTTGGGCCAGAGCCAACGGTATGAGATTCAACAAGGCAAAGTGCTGGGTCCTGCGCTCGTGTCACAACAACCCCATGCAATGCTACAGGCTTGGGGAAGAGTGGCTGGAGAGCTGTGTGGTGGAGAAGGACCTGGGGGGGTTCGTTGGCAGCCAGCCAGTGTGCCCAGGTGGCCAAGATGGTCAACAGCGTCCTAGCTTGTATCAGGAATAGTGTGGCCAGCAGGAGCAGGGAGGTGATCGTGCCCCTGTACTCGGCACTGGTGAGGCCGCGCCTCAAGTACTGTATTCAGTTTTGGGCCCCTCCATAAAAGAAGGACACTGAGGTGCTGGAGCATGTCCAGAGAAGGGCAACAAAGTTGGTGAAAGGTTTGGAGAGCAAGTCTTATGAGGAGCGGCTGAGGGAATTGAGGTTGTTTAGTGTGAAGAGAAGGCTGAGGGGAGACCTCACTTCTCTCTACAACTACCTGAAAGGAGGTTGTAGTGAGGTGGGTGTTGGTCTCTTCTCCCTAGTAACAAGCGATAGGACAAGAGGAAAAGGCCTCAAGCTGCACCAGGGGAATTTTAGGTTGGATATTAGGAAAAACTTCTTTACCGTAAGGGTTGTCAGGCATTGGAACAGGCTGCCCAGGGAGGTGGTGGAGTCTCCATCCCTGGAGGTATTTACAAGAAGGGTAGATGTGGTGCTTGAGGATATGGTTTAGTGGTGGACTTGGCAGTGAGAGGTTAGCGGTTGGACTTAATGATCTTACGGGTCTTTTCCAACCTTAACGATTCTATGATTCAAGGGTGTCTATGTCTTTTCTTGAGAATATGCATATTTCTGAAAAGCCAAAAAAATGTTTGTACTTAAGTAATTCTCTAGTACCCTACTAGCAATTTTACGATTAAGATTTTTAAGGGGCTGAATTTGAATTGTAAATATGCTACCAATTTCCAAATCCTAAAAGAGATATGATGTGGCTAGGAAAGGGAGACACATACACACACAAGAAAAAAAAAAAAAAAACAACAACAAACCCACACCCAGAAATTAAAAGGTTTGATTTCAACAAAGAGAGAAGTGTTTTGAGATAATAAAAAGGTTTTAGGTTGAATTCATCTTTTTATTAGCTCAGAAGAATAGCATGTCTTAAAATGCTTCTCTTCCCAGTTTGGATGTTACTTTCATCTTCACATAACCACAGAATAGCTGAGGCAGGAAGGCGCCTGTCGACATTGTCTAGCGCAACCTTCCTGCTAAATGCAGGGTCACCTAGAGCAGGTTGTTCAGGACATTGCTCAGCTGGGTTTTGAAAACCTCCAAAGATGGAGATTCATCTTCCTCCTGAAGTGGTGTTCTATGCACTATTTCTGCAAGATTTCCATTTAATATTTCTGTTTTCACTCACAAGATCACAACTCTCCTGGAGAGGGGGGCAGGTGGGGTGGGCACCAAACAAGCAAACAAACCAACAACTTACCCCCCCAAAAAACTACCCAAAACCGCACACACATCCCAATAAAAACAAACACAAAACAAACTGAAACCCCTTATGCCTCTGCTTCAGTGTCAGAATGGCAATATCTCAGTTTTGTTACATTGGAGAGAATTTTGGTTTTGCCCTTGACAAAACCTCTTAACCAGGATTCTCAGCAGAGTCACCTGATACCAGGTTTTACCACGAGAAACAAAAAGGCAATGGAAATTGTATCTTTAATGTATTCTGGCATAATTCTGGCATTCTGTTTTATTTTTCTTGTTCGCTTAGCTGATATTGCTAAAATGATTGTTTAATACCTGGTTCCTTTGCAGCACAGGATTATCTGTATACTGTAACATCATCAACAGTTACAAAACCTCTACCTCTCAACATTTCTCCCCTTTTCTTGAATGTACTGTCAGTTTCCTACCCTTTCTGCTTTCAAAATATAATTATTTGTCTTTACCATTGATAGGCAACTACCCCTGTTCACTTGCTGTAAAGCTGTGGAAAAGCCAAGATACTGAAATTGTTGTGGAGTGTGTTTTTGCCTTAATTATCACAGTTCATGAAATGTTGGATGTTTCTAATATATCTTTACAGATATTTCTAGCTATGCATTTTTGTCTTCTCGATCATGAGCAGGTTGCTTGTTGAAGGAGCTTTTACGGAAAGAGAGATAAGGAAAACAGCACCAGGAAAAAAACTAATAGCTCTCTAAAAAAGCCTATTTAAAGTAGCCTTGTCTGCAAGATATACCCCACAGAGAGAATCAGGAAGGTGCACTTGAACCACGTCTGTATCTGCCTTGACTGGAAGGTGATGTTGTTATTTGTGGTGTGAATAAAAACCTGCTTTATTGGTAGGATGTTGTCTTGAAAGCAGAAAGCCTGCCCTATTTGTGACCCTGATATGTTGCTTTCCCTCCCTGTGTGTGTATGCTCTCTTCTGCTCCTGCCTTTCCTGTTGATAGCCTTGGCCCATCAGCATGGGGACAACTCTTGCTAAGTGTTTGGATGATGCCTTTTGGAAGAGCTTCTGGTTTTGTCAGCTGCTGTGTTACTGCAAATCAGGTAAATATATACCTGTCTTTTGGGGTGGCCCCATATTGTTGTGTTTTTTACTCAGGCAAGAGCTCATATAATTAGAAATACTTTTAGGCCTGAATCTTTTGTCCTAATTGGTTTTCCCCTGAGTCCCTGTTGACAACTAATAGCTCCATGAAATTACACTGGACAGTATATTTAAAATTGCCTAGGGAGGTTCCTTAATAGAAACAATGTTTGGAAAAGAGCAGGAAGTCAAAGACAAAGCAACAGTCTACTTGTTCTGCAGACTGAAGCAGCTGCTGTGTCACATGAGCCAGCAGCTACCAAGGCCCTCAACTTGGAGGAATTCTGCTGTAATTACCCTGGCTCATTACAAACTTCACCTGGCTTTAATTCAGTAATGTAACTTACTGAATATTTTTCCATTAAGATGACTTGTGTGTGTAGGCACAGCAGGGATTCATTTGGGGATATCTGGGTTTTTTTTCTTCTTTCCTACACTTTTCTCTCTTTTATTGCGCTAAAGGGCAATAGACCTCCTGCACATGTGAGCGTAACCGTCACATGAATACCAAAAGAATGCAACATGATGTTTTAAAAGCAAATGTTGAGTAAAGCAATAATGATTTGCTGCTTATTGTAAAGTTTTGCCAATTTAATTATTTGTTCTGCTTGGAAGATTTACATGGGATCTTCACCAAAACTTCAGAAAGACTAGCAGCAGTGTAGCATGTTCATCCCTTTCTCTCTCTGATCTGTCTATGCATCCCTGACTATTGTGCATACTTTCCATGTGCAGTCGTCTAAAGTACACTATTTCTGAGGATTTCAGCTGGTCTTTGTGCAACTATAGCTACTCTCTAGTGTCATTTTTTGAACATGGTACAAAACTTTGAGCTCCTTTGTCTTGCAACATCACTGTTCTACTAAGATGCTAACCAGCGCTTAGTCAAACATCATTATTTCTTGTTGCTCTTTTACACAACTGCTGGCAGCTTATTTTGATTGCAGGCCTGTATTTTGTGGATGTGAAAAGGGGTTGCTTTGTTTTTCTTGCAGTATATTTCAACACAAAGTGTTTTATTTAAGAGTCCCAGAGCAAATAAAACTGGGCTTTGAGTTCCCTACTTAGACTTAAACTCTCCTGCAGAGGACTTGGCATAGAGGTACTTGGCATGACAATTTATGGGAGAGATATTTTAAAGGAAGGGTCACTTATATTAATGGATATTGTTGTTGTTTTAAGAGTTCTGAAGGATTTTAGTTGTTGAATTTAGGGTTTTTTTTGGTGTGAAGTGTTTTCTCTGTGGTTTTCTTTTTCTTTTTTAAACCAGCTGAGAGCTGTGTACAGGTGCCGAAGGAAACAAGTAACAACAACAAAAAAAGAGTATTATTTACAATTGACAGCTAGCTTGGAACATGTTGTACTTGTCAAGTTAGAAATATCTGCACTGATCCTTCCAGCTAGCAATAGCAGCCAGCAGTAGCTCACAAAATGGTAGAGCAGATATAGTAACTGTCTTTATATTTGCGCCTCTGCTATTAATATTTGTGGCTCTTCATTGCATGTATCAGAGCAATTATATTCTATTTTGTCTGATAGCATTACCTTTTTTAATTAGTTATTGATCAGTTAAAATATTTTTAAAAGCTTTTTGAGTGTTGGGTTTCTTTCTTTCATGCAGTTATGGACCTCATTCAATGTCCACTGAAGTCAATGGAAAGACTTCACAGATCTTACTTTCCTCCTTCTCTGCCCCGTCCCCACCCTGACTGGATTGTGAAGGCAACAAGGTTTTGGTAACAAGTAATGGGACTATTCATGCAAACTTGAAAGAAATAAGAGGGGGTCTGGCCCTTGTACTTTTGTATCTGAGATTTAAAGCTGTTAAAGCACACAAGAAGTGAGCCATAAGCAGAAATGTGCAAACGAAGTCTGACGACAAGATGCAGAACAGGTGCATGGAGCTGTACAGGAGCTGCAAGTACTTAGCACCTCTCCAGCAAGGTCCCAGAGACAGGCATCCTTTTATTGGGCTGATGACACTTGACTGCTTAGAAAGGGTTTGTTAATTCTTCAAGTACAAAACCAAAAGTGGCCAAATGAGAGAACACCAAAGGTGATCAACTTGCCAAAAGGTTTTGATTTCAAGCTTGTGTCCCTAAAGTGGTGTGGACTTTATTGGAAGGTTTGTACAGCTGAAAGATCAGCATCAGGTCTGTTTCTTTTTCTTCCTCTCTCTTCCCCTTGTTTTTTATTATGCTCAGTGGCTGACATTAAAATCTTTCCTATTGCTGTAGACCTTGTACTAATTCACTGTGACATTAAAGCTGGAGAATACTGTAATACTAGTAATTAAGCCAAAGGAACAATGATGGTTTTTATAGTTACTATTGTAGATGACTGCTGCAGATAGAAGCCGTCTTTCAGTTGCAATGAATTGCTGTGGCATATCTTGACCTCTTTCTACTCCCTCTCCTAATATGCAAATCACCATTTTCATATTCAAGCTTAATATGAAAGAGTTTGATTTAAATATAGTTTATCAGATAACACAGTATGTAGAAAACATTCACAATTACTTCAAGTTATCCTCTCATGGAAATCTAGCTACCTGAAACAACTGTGAACATTTTCTTTTGTGTGTTTCCTTGAAATATTTTGTATAATAATCTGCCAAGAGAGTGACAGATTGAAGAAATCTAAGAAAATATATAAAAAATAACTTTAGCACTGCTTTCTCCTCTATTTCTCTTTTCAAAGCCAGATTATAGTTTGTAGAGACTATTCTGACGAAGTTGTCTTGTCGGGAGGGTAGCTATGGGGCAAAATGGATCTGCATACAGGTTAACACTTGTACTGAAAGCAATTTTGAAAAGTATGTCTGTTTTGGTGCCTTAATCCTAAAACGTGCTAGATGCTAACAGGTTAGTGCTCTGGGGTAATATTTATTACTGTTCTTTTCCAAGTTAAAATAAATAGTAATTACAAAAGCCAAGTTTGCCTTGCTTCAGTGAGTAATTTTATTTGAGAAAATAAATATTTCTTTGTGTATCATGATGCAGCACAAGTTGCTCAGAGGAGATGCTTTGTTTGTTTCTACTGAAGAACAGGTAGAAGCAAATGCTGCTCTTTATCCTCAAATTTAATAGACCTTTGGCTGGCTCCTTCTGTTCTGTGGGACAGAGAGACCTTGGAACGATTTAAGAGGCATCATGGGGGTGAGCATAGTTAAGGAATAAATATTGTCTGGTTCCTCTTCATTCAGGGATGTTTATTAGAAGCAGGAGTATGAAAGACGGTTCAGGGCTCTTTGCATGAGACACTGACAATTAGGTAGAGACTTTCAGTGCAGCAAAAGTAGAAAAGGTGGGGAGAGAGTGATGTGATAAGTTAACCTGTAAAAGTAAGCATATGGCTTGAATATGTTTAATTTCATGTCTTAGTTATTGCTGGATTGTCTCGGAAAACCATCAGGATACACAGAAATAAGTCAATGGTGAGACTTTCAAGTTAGAATTTATTCCAAGCACCATCAGCAAGAATGAATAAATTAAAAATAATTTTTAAAAAGCCAGCTCAGCCTTTTTAGGCATTTAGTTTGTTTTGCTTGGGGAAGGAAGAGAACTGGGCACTAAGGCACTGCAGGCTAGTGGCATAAGCTCATTTTGTTGAAGTGTACAACTATTAAAGTGACAACTGGGAAAGTCATTTGGAGAGGGAGGGAAACTGAAACAGCTTAGGAAATATATCCATAGCAGGTAGAGACTATGCTTGTGATGCCCCAGCTGTCAGTTAGACCTACGTGCAGAAATAAAAATATATTTGATGAATGAATTAAACAGTTTAGTAAACAGCACTAGTGTTCTCTTATTTAACCTTATGTGCACCAGCTAGATCCAGCTCACAAATAGTCTTGAGTGGGTACAAACCATCATGTTAATTCCCTTCTGACACATGTGGATTTCAACAGAGTTAACCAAGCAGAGGTGGACGTGTACCCTGGGGTCTGTCAAGACTCTGAAAGTATGCTTGTGCTTGTTCCTGTATGTAATGCTATATGCTCTCAGACCTCTCTTGTATTTTCCTTTAATCAATGTTTCTTTCAGAATATTATTTGGGTAAGGATAGAAGTAATTTTTTTTCTTTTTTCTTTTGTTTCTAGGGTTTTCTTCTTCCTCATCAGTAATTCCTTTCTTCCTTTATTGTTTGTATGATTAACAAACAGTCGGTGAAATAGACCAAAATGTCTATGTTAGTCTTAACATGGAGAACTGAGAGAGACACCACTGATTTATATAGTTTCTGCTCATTTTGTTGGGTATTTGTTTTATTTCTGAATTACCTTTGAGTTTTTAGGACTAATAACATGGATAAACGGTTGCAATTGTGGAAGAAGATCCCAAGGTTCTTCTGTAAGGATTCCCCCCCGCCCAACACATACTTCCCCTGAAGTTAATGGAAGTTACATGCATGCACTGAAGGTAGAGTATATCCCCAAAGGTTCTGCTGGAAAATATGACAATGTTAAATAAACAGAAGGTGGTGGCAACATGCTTCAGTGAAAATAAATGCTCACTCTGTTAGCTCAGCTGCTCTGGTGCAGGAAAGCAGTTGTCTTCCAGAGGCTCTCTTGTCAGGTGCCCATAGGACTTTGGCTCATTTATCATTTAATATTTCCATGGTGCTTGGCAGAAAAATCTGCAAAAGTGCCATAACGTGATCCAGAATCAAGGAGGTGTAGGGTCCCCTCCAGTCTCTTGCCTTCACTCGAGGAGTCTGAGTCAGGGGAATCTCTATGTGGATTAAAGACACCAGTAGAGAGCAGAAGTTTGAATAGGGTCTGTGGTTATGTATAGAACACACTTTTAAAAAAAAATTTAAATTTATGGTGACTTTGCTCTTCCCCAGAGACCAGTAGTACAGTAGTATATAAGTGTATCTGGGGGAGGGGAGCAGAGACTGAGCCTTCCTTGTTTTTTTTCAGATGCATTTATGTTGCTCAGTGTTCCCAGGGAGTTGCTGAATAATCTAGTGGAACTGGGTATTTGCTCTGAGCGTGCATGACTTTCTGTAAAGATGGTATGCATGTGCTCTTTCACAAAGGTTATCTTTTTACCTTAATCTACTCATTTCAGATTGAAAGTCTGGCATTTTTTTTTTCCTTTTCAAAGCATTAAAAAATTGGGGGTTAGGGGTTGAAGTAGTGAAAAGTGAAGAAAAGCAATGTGTTGTCATTTCCGAAGAGATTATTCCCCTTCTTTATTTCCTTTCCACTTGCAATACTGGTTATAATGAATACACTATTTAGGTGAAATAAGACTTTCTGTACCTACTCAAGTATACTGAATATGTCAAAGTTGGAGTAGGTATAGTTTGGTTGTTTGTTTTTTTTTTTTTTCTGAGATACACAGCAACACTGTCTTGAAACCTTGTTGGCAAATTTTCAGCTTTTACAGGAAAACTGAATCCTTTTCTGTTTCAGCAGTGTTACCGGGACTTTGCTACGGAGCTGCTGACACAGTACTGCGTGCTAATATCTAGCTCACTAGATAGTAGGAGAAAAACCAGTGTGTTCATGGAAACAGTGATTCCTCAGACAAGTAATAATCAGCCTAATGTTGATGTCATGCTGCAGTCAGACTCTGACAAGGTTTGCAAATATCTTGAAAGGAACTGCTCATCTTTGAGTGCTGTAGATCAAAGCCCAGCTGGAACAAAAAACAAGTATGCTGCATGTCAGCTGCAGAATTTTGTTGGTGAGCACAGCATGTATAAGCAGAGGCCACTGCTATCATCACCAGCAGCAGCAGCCAGATGGACTGGGGTGCTCGTCTACCTGAAATCTTGCTGCATAACCACAAAAACTAAAAATGATCTTAAAAACCCACTACATATCTCCAGAGCCCCAGACTGTCTCTTTAAATCTTCAAGTCCATTTTCAATCCGCGCCAAAGACATGTCTGTTCTTGGGAATTTCTACCTGTTTTTTGCCATTCATGAGAATAGAATTCATCCTGGGGAGGGATAGGATGTAGTACAGTGGCTCAAGCAGAGGAGTAGTCCATAAACCCTCCCAGATCTACCACAGATATGCATGCTCTGCAACTGGGAAAGTCATTTGCTCTCTGTGTGCACTTACCTTTCCAACTGTGAAATGGGGGCAATATCTCATCTATAACTGTAACACAAGGCCTGATTCATTAATCTGTTTCCAGTGCACTTTAGGCTCTATGGGATGAATAGTTAGCACCCTGCAGGAGAAAGACAGACAACAGGATAAAATATAGTTTGTGTTACCCCAGACTAACCCTCTGGTACTGTGCTTTTGAGGCAAAAAAAAATTTGCTTTTTTTTCCTGCTGTAGTGTCTCTGTCTTTGAGGATTAGGAGGTTATGGAAGGCTGAAGCAGGCTTCTCCATGCGTTGGCACCTCTGCTACCTTTGTAGCATGGCGAAGCCAGCCTGCAGTGGAAGGGGCATGTCATATGCATTACATCTGCTTGCACTGTGGGTCTAAACTGACCTTTAGGATGGCCATACTAGAATTAAAAGGTGGTGTAGCCAGGAAGGACCTAATCTGGTGTTGTCTGCACCTAAGGCTAGAGAATATCTCTCAGTGACATTGTGCAGAGCTCCAAAAGACTGGGTTAGACATAGGCTTAATTCCCTGATGTACAGGGAGGCAGTGGCAGCCTGGCTGGCATGTAAGGCAGGGAAGCCTATATCTTAACCTATGAAGCCCAGTCAATATTGCAGTATGAGATGACAGACTGTAATGCTACTATCTGACATTTCTAGGCAATCGTTTCATTCAGGGTAAAAATACAAGAAGAAAAAGCCCAACAACCGAAAGTTTACATGATGTTTGGTGTTTTGTGTGGGTTTTTTTTTCTTTTTAAAGAGTGTTTTTCCTTTGCCCTACACTTCCCTTGCAATGTTTAAATACGGAAGTTATGCGGTGATAACTTTTCTTTCTCAGAAAAAACATAAGTCACCTAAAAATCACTTAAGAGTCACATAGATAGGAGCCTGTAAACCAATTTTTTTTAGTCTCTACAAGCTAATTCCTAGCTCTTTATCTTATAATGAGCCCTGTGGGGCTACAGCTGAGGGGTATTTCTGTTTGGGCATGTTCACAGGTGGAAGATCTTCCTGGAGCTTACCAGGTTCCCAGCTGAATCCCCTGAAGCATTGCTCTTGTAGTGCGATGTGATGACAGAGTGAGTGCATTTATTATTATCTGGATTATAGCTGTGCTTTCATGCCCCATCAGTGCTTGGAGCCTAAAAGGAGCAGAATCTCCACAAAGGACTTCAAACCAGATAGACAAGGGAAGCATGCTCAGAGAAGTGACAGGGATGTCCAAAGTCACATAAAGGCACAGAATCCATCCCTCTGTTCTGCTTTGCAAGTCAAAAACCTGTATTTAAAATTTTGCCTGGTACATTCTATTGAATGCAGAGCCAATAGCACTTAACGTCAGGTGGTCTTGGAAAGAGGTTAACAGACCATATCTTAGGAGTTCAGTGCCAGATCCTGGGAAGTCTGAATTTGTATCCCTTTGCAGATCACGCTAATTTTTAGTAATCTTGAGAAGGGGTAAAAAAAAAAACACACTAAACCAAATCCTAAAATAATTGCATAACATAACATTCCACTTCATCTCACCTAAAGCATATCTATGCATGTCTTTTTACCATTGTAAAAGTGAGCAGATGTTATGGGGCAGGCTCTTACTGTGATTACACTGATGTAGACCAAGAGACACCTTTGAACTCAATTTGTTTATCTGCAATGTTCTTGTTTTTCATGTGGTGCTTTGGAAAAAATAATTTGCAACTGTGAGAGCTGAAAGTAGTTTATGGAAAATATAATGGTAGGAAATAGTAACTAATCAGGTAACTGCAGATATTTTTGTTTACATTCATAAACTAGGGGAAGACTTCAGCTCCATCCTTTTATGGTGAAAGAGATCAAATTTGATACTAAAATAAGGAGCAATATAAAGATCTGGAAAAAAATCAGAAAAGGGAAAGAAGGCAAAATAAAATTGAACAAGCTTTTTCTATGTTATTCTGTGATTTCTGGTAAATTTAGTTTTTTATACAATTATGCTCAAAAATATAGTGTTTCTGAGATGGCGTTGAATATTGGCCATGATTAGTTTAAGCTTTTTTCCACCAATTTATGCCTGCTAGGACAGTACCATAACAGGAGATTTAAAGCCTTTGTGTGTGGTGTGCATATTGTCTGGCTCAGGAGAGCAGCTTAAACACTTTGTTTTACCTATGCTATCTTCCTGAAGCCTGAAGGACTACTTAGTTATAACTATGCCAAGAAAATGTGTCCCAGTACATATATACCTTCTCTGTATTATATCTGTAATAGAAAATGATTGGAAACTGACATATGCTGACCTCCAGTAGATAATTATCTGATAAAATTGATACTTCACTTCAAAATGCCTAAAAAATTATAATGTCAGATTGATGTTTATTCCTAAAAGCATTCTGGAGAACTTCCCCTTGATCTTAGATCAGTCCATTGTCAAATTCCTTAAAGGCCACATCATTTATAAATTATATGAACTGCAGATGTATAATTCATGTGGAGCATAAAATAAGGTTTAAAACATTTGTATTAAGAAGGTAAGGTGATCCTATATTAAATCATATTTATGGCCTAATTTTATAGTACAGAATCCTTCTGACTGAAGTTTAGCACTTCTTTTTATTTTTTAGAATTTATTAAAAGAGAAAAGTAACTGTGACAATGATGTTGACAGACAAATGGACTCTTAAAATCTTTGTGTTTATCTGTCATATTATTTTCCATTAGCTACCCCTACACTTTTTGCAGATTGCTTTCAGCCATATTTTTACAAAATGTTATGGAAGTGCAAAGAGCAATATCAACTGCAGATTTCACCATCACAGTTTTTGACGCTGCAAGCTCAAGGTTAGAGGAATTTTTTTGTGGATGAAGAAGAAAAATAACACTATTTTAAATTAAATTACCTTGTGGTTATAGCGAAATTGCAGGGATCCTAGAAATCATTGCCATTATTAAAAAAAAAAAATTCTGGTTCTATTTTGCTTTTTTCCTTTGTCCTTATTAAGGTCTAAAGACTCCTCCTAAAAGTTTACATTTCTTGTCCTACTGTGTAAAACCAACTTTGTTGTTTTCATCTCTTCTCAAACATCTTTTAATATATTTTGAGAAGTGTAATAATACTGTTTGATATGATTATAATTTTCTTGTTGTTAAAACCTTAGCCTTGATCTCATTATGAAACTTCTACAGATAAGAATGGAAAGTAAAAACTGACATATAGTGTCTGTTTCAAATGAATGGGAAATTTGCTCCTGGAGGCCTGTCTCTAGTGAAATGTAAAGATTCACCAGTCTCTAAGTTCATAAATGGCCTTAACCATTTAAAAGCCGTGTCTTTAATTACACCTTTGAAGACCTGACAAGCATTTCCCTATATGACATTGAACAGTGTTTTGGCAGTATTCTCCCTGAGAGTTGTTTTCTTTGAAGTGTTAGCTAGACTTACGCTGGCTTTCCTTTAATAGTAAAGAAAAATTGCAACAATAATTATTTCCATATAATACAAGATGGACTTTCCTTTCTGCTTTGCCTTAGTGATACGAATTCTCCTAAAGTTTTCTTCTATAGTTTGTGGGCCCTAGATGTTAATAGCCGTAAGTGTAAACAGGCAAGCTTTCAGAAAGGTTGGTTGCTTCAGAAACATGCCTTACCTGATAAACTTCCAATGCAGTTATTTTGTTTGTCTCTAGGTATGTACTTGCTTGCACCACACAGAATGCTTCCGTATCCCTGGCATGCAGCTTTCAAAGCAAGGGAGAAACAAGGCTGCTATTGCAACTCTGAAACCAGCAACACATTTCCTTTGGTGCAGGAAGAAATTTGCCCTTAAAAAAGATAAATCCATTAACTTTTCTTCTTACACTTTTTTCCTCTCACTTGTGTTATAAATCTTGCGCTCCCTGATTCCCAGAAGAGCCATGCAGCCTATCATCATATTCTGCTTTTCCACCCCACCACCCCACCCACAACATGCTGTTGTCTTGGTTTTCTCCTCTGGACAGCTTTTCACTCTTGTCCCTGTGGGATATGAAATTGCTTTTTCTTTCTTGTCCCAGGAGCAGCTCCTATTTCTGGCCTTCCTCTTTTAAGTCACTTCAAAATAGTACCTCTCCAACCTATGGCAGGGTGGACTGAGGGTCTCTGCATCACATTCATACCGCTATCATGTTGTGCTGGTGCAGGGTAGCTTCTTTCATCTCCTGTTGACATCCAGACATCAATCCTTGTATTCTAATGTTCATGGCACTGACTTAGTTTCTCATATGTCCTATCAGCTGTGGGCTTGAAGAGGACACATAGGATAATGAGATGGGAAACACCTTCTTTTCAGATTCTGCTTCCTGGGTTTCTACAACTCACGTCTGAAGCTGATTATGAAGTTGGAAGTTTCTACGGTCACCACTGTTCAAAAATGGTCATCTTGGTTTCCATCAGTTCCACCTGTTGCGTTTTCTCATACCTAAGTAGTAGTTATGGAACACTCTTTTGCTTTGTAGAAGTGCTTCCCAGGTAATAGGACAATATCAATAATAACAATAACAGTTTTAAGGCTGAATGTTGAGTGGTTTTAAGTGTTTAAGCTTCTCTGCCTAAATGGTACTACTGCGTTCGTAATTTGACTGAGCTACCCAGTTAGTACTTGGGTTAGAAAAATATGCAGTATGAAGAAGAACCAACTATATAGTTACTATTATGTAGTTTTTACAGGTGGTTTTTTTCACTGTACTTCTTAAACTCTATTGTTATTCCTAATTTAAAATGGGAGGCCAAAAGATTTGAATTTACTTTGTTCAAATTCACCCATCAAATTCTTCAATTGCCTCAGTAATTTGTGTCAATATAGTGAGTTTTTATTGAAACAATAACTGAAATATGGCAGCAAATAAAAAATGCAATATATCACTGCATGTGTTTATTAAAGCAAGATCGTATCAGCTTAATTTTTTCATCAAATGCAGATTTTAACTAACTGATTTTATGGTCACAGAAATTATTAGATTTTAGTCTGTGTAGACTTCTGTAATGAATCTGAAATTGTACCACACTGAAAATTAGCTATACTGAAGAAGATGGGGATAAGAAGCAGAAATCTGAGATCAGTAACAAATTGGCAAAAGGTTTGATGTTGGAGGTGAAGGTTACAGATGAAATTTCCTTAGGATCACTCTTGAGATTTTTCTTACTTAGTATTTCATTAATACTTTTCACATAGGGAACATGTTAGTGAGAACTGTTCATGACGTAAGGTTAAGTGGTGTTGGCAGTATGCAGGAGAGCAAAGATTTGATACTGGAAGAACTGGTTAATCCTGAGGAATGGTGAAACAGAAGGGTGGACTTTATTATTGCAAAATGAAGGTTATGGATTTTGGGGCCAATACAGAAGGAATTCCTGTTTTCAGGTAGGAGCTCACAATTTGGAAGCAATGAAAGATACGTGTGCATTAACCTTGGAGGTGCTCATGTGCTGCCCTTGCAGTACAACTACAAAAAAGGCAAATAGGTTTCCAAGGCTTACAAAGTGAAGTACTTGTGGTTGTACCTGGGAAAATTTAACATCATTGTTCAAAGACTTCTGAGACTTCATTTGAAATAGCACTGAATGAATCTAAAATAGAATTTTAGCTGTGTAATTGACAGAGAGGTCACAAGTACACACAGTCTTTTTATTTTGTTTATTTTTGGCCAACGGTGCAAAACAATAGTGAATGTTATTTACTGGAAGCAAAACTGGTGGTTCTCTTTAATGCTTGTGAAAAGCACCAGACCAGCTGAGCAGATTTCCACCAAGTCACCCTGTCAGGACAGATATGAAGTAGTGCATGCTGATGTGGTATTGCTGACCTTGGAGGCTTCACTCTCCTCCATGGTGCTCTGTTATTGTGCCCCAGCTGAGAATATGCCCCTTCTCTCAGAGAACAGGAACTTCAGCCTGCTGAGTCCTGGTCTTGCCACAGGGCTTTACAAACGGCTTTCTAAACCCTCACCTCCTGCTTGCAGAACTAGATTGTCTTTTAATAAAGGGTTTAATTCTAGAGATGTGGTGATTCCATTTTCCATTTAAAACAAGTAAATAAAGACTTTTTTTGGAAGCTCTTACAAAGGCACTCTCTGTTTCTGGCTTTATACAGGTGACTACACAGACTGCAGAAATGTCAAAATAATTTAATTTCCAAGGCCATTCTTGTCCTTTTCTCCTGCTCTCTACTGTGAGGATTGTGATTGGTTGTTGTGATTGAACCCCAGCCGGCAACTAAGCACCACACAGCTGCTCACTGACTCCCCCACAGTGGGATGGGGAAGAGAATCGGAAGGGTGAAAGTAAGAAAACTCACAGGTTGAGTTTGGTACATAAAGCAAAAGCTGCACACACAAGCAAAGCAAAACAAGGAATTAATTCACTGCTTCCCATGGGCAGGCAGGTGTTCAGCCATCTCCAGGACAGCAGGGCTCCATCACGCGTAACCGTTACTTGGGAAGACAAACGCCATGACTCCGAATGCCCCCCCCCCCCTTCCTTCTTCCTCCCCCAGCTGAGCATGGCGTCATATGGTGATACCCCTTTGGTCAGTTGGGGTCAGCTGTCCCGGCTGTGTCCCCTCCCAGCTTCTTGTGCGCCCCCAGCCTACTCGCTGGTGGGGTGGGGTGAGAAGCAGAAAAAGCCTTGATACTGTGTAAGCGCTGCTCAGGGATAGCTAAAATGTATATGTGTTATCAACACTGTTTTCAGCACAAATCCAAACCATAGCCCCCCACTAGCTATTATGAAGAAAATTAACTCTATCCCAGCCAAAACCAGTACATCAGTGCTGCTTTCATAGTAGGTTTCTACTGAGGCAAACAAACAGGTGACCCAGGAGACAATTTGTACTAGAGCCTGAGTCAACACTATAGTTTAATTTCTATTAGCCTGTCAATCTTTATTGCTATAATTCACTATAGTCATGCAACTTTTATGTGGTTTGAATCAAAACTATTGGTCTTCGCAGTCACTGTTTATGATTAATCTATTCAAACCTCTCACAATGACCTCCATGCCATCTAATGTATTTTAACATACAAATACACATATCAAGAAAATAAATGCAGTTGATTTCCCAGTTCAAGTTAATTTAATTTTAGTATTAGTTACATTATTTACTTAAACCAGTTGTGGTTGGTATTTCCTTACATGATACTTTTTATACTGTGGAAGATGTTACATCATGAGTAGCCTTAGGTGTTTTACCCCTCACTGATGAGAAATGTCAGCAGAATACAAACCAGAAGGGGATAATGAGCAGCTAGTGCTTGAGCACCTCTTGCTGGCATTTCTGTGAAACTATTTCTGTGTCATTTCACAAAGGTGTCACTAGCTGTTCTGCTTTTTTGAACATGCAAGGGTGATGTAACCATGAAAAGGGACAAGTTGAAGAAAAATAGTGTATTTCTCCCCCCTTTCCCCCAAATGGTAAGACCAGGACCATCAGGTTCTCTGACACCAACCTTATTTAAATTCTGAATTAGAGATTTTGCCTATTTACCCTGGAGTGAGCAGGGAGGCCTTACCAGTGCTGCCAAGAATAAATAATAGATAGTAATAATAATATTAATAGTATATTGCCTTAATAAAGGGTGCATTCTAGAGAGCAACAAAGTTTTGGGTTTGCATCACCACCAAGAGACAACATGTCAAGTTGGCTTTTATGGCACATGACTCTCAAACTCCATCTAAAGGAAACTATATCAGGATGCTCTCTATGGGCACAAGAAAGACCACACTGGATGAAGTGAAGTAAATAACACTGTCTTGCTGAAGTATTCATGACTTGAATAAGAATGTTTGGAAGAGACAAACTAGCAGAAGATGGGCAAAGTAACAGTATTTTCAGAGCAGGTTAGAATCTGCTTGTGGTTTATGCTTCTTGGAGTAGCTTTAAATGAGCAAAGACTGTATCTTTATCTTCCTCATTATTTTCCTTTGTCACCATTCTCCACTTCCTCTTCTGTATCTAACACGCCCAAAGAGGGAAAGGGACCTTTTCACCATTGCTTTATATGGAGATGAAAATTTTCTGCCAAATTCTCTTAAGAGTAGATTAAAGGAAAGGAATTTTGAGGGAGAGGGAATGAGTAGGAACATTAACATAAAAATAACCTTCTTTACAGCAACCCCTATAATAATGAAGAAAGAAAATGTACAGATAAAATGCTTTGATAGTGCAGGACCTGGGCTAAAGCCAAACAAGCATCATCAACAAGAAGAGTTCGTTCGGCTGCTACTGTACAGTACAAGCAAAAGTGGTTTGCAATGATAAACATATCCTATGTTTTCAAATCAATTACTTTATTTAAATTCCTTAGTATTTCTTCTCTCTTGTTCTGTTCATCAGCCTTTCTTCTGTATGTAGCAGAGGCCTACGTATCTTTTTTTTTTTTCCCCAGTAAGGTTTGATTCCAGTGGAGGAGATATCCCCTGGATGGATTCAGCCATGTATTCATAGGCTTAATGTTACCATAATAACAGATTGGTTGAACTTAAAGTGCTTCCTTCCCTGGTCTCCCAAACACACATGTAGCAGGACATTTTGTTAATGATTTTAAATATTGCTTTCATAATTTAAGGTCTGGATTATCCTAACTTTATCTGTGCCCAGAAAAAGCCCTTCCTGTGAAGCTCCTGCCCCTCTGGATAGACCAACAGTGACACTGCCATGTTTGTCCCTTTCCTGTGCTTTCTCCTACTGCTCCTCGCTCTGGGGTCTGGAGGCCACACAATTAGGAAGGGGCAGACTGAGAGAAGATAGGCTTTGGGGAAAAGGTGGCTTGTATGAGGATACTAGGACTGTTCCTTAATTTAACTCATGCAACGGGAGATGAATTCATTAGAAAATTTCGCCTTTAGCATATGTGGAATAACAATCTTTTCCCTCGTTCTTTCTCTGTCTGAGCTATTAAAATTATAATCTTCTACTTCACATATACATGCAGTATGTACTGTTATGAGGCCAGACCATTTTATTTTTTTTATTCTCTACCCTATTAGATTGATTTTATATTTTTTCCTCAGAAATTCCTTTGAAGCTTCTGCAATCAATATGAAATTGCTTTCTATTAACTGAAACAAAATATATATATGAATGGGTATAATCTGAGCACAATACATTGTTGCAGGCAGCAGCAACGAAAAGCAAAGTATTGTTTACTGCAGCACAATAGAAGTGGCTAGTGCCGGTGGTATCCATTCAGTTTGTATTTATTCACATAATGTTGAGAACACTTTAGCCAACAGCAAATTTGAAAGGCAAAGGAGGAGAGTAAGAGTGAATAAAAGACTTGGGAGAGGGAAGGGAGAGAAAAGGCTGACAAAAGCTAGGGAAGGGAAACAGGAGGTGAAGACTTCTAAAAAGGGAAGAGAGGCAGAAGAAGATGGCTGACAGGGAAAAGGAAGGTGAATGGGGAAGAAAGAAGATAATTTTAATATGTATGTTTAAAGAGTGTTTGACATCTCATATTTAATTCTGATGCTATTGTCTGTACATACACAGAAGCTGGCCTAGAGTATGCAGAATTAAGAATGGTGCAGTGAACACCGAAAAATGTCTGTTAATATAATTTTTGCTATAAATTTACAAAATGCTAAATTCTGACATAGGAAAGATGAGGTGAGGCAGAGCTGGCTAGAATTAATTAGAAGGAATTAATATGGAATGTCTCTATATTTTCTGAGAGATTTTTATCTCAAGATGCCAAATCCTTCTCCTGAAGGAGTTCTCCCCTGAAAACTGCTTCCTCACTTCACTTACCCAGCCCTAGGCTTTTGCCAGTATTTCACTGCCTTCTCACAGGTTGCTATTTCTTCTTTGCTTCTGACGGCTAGTTTCAGTGGTGGATCCCAGGCAATAAACTCAACCGGCTTATTAGCTCATGCTCTGCCCAGTTCTTTGCCAGGGCTCAGTTTGGAGAACCAGCAGATGGAAATGTGGATCAGGCCATGCAATACTGGAAGCTTTGAATTTTCTTCTGTGTAGATGTGGCTTCAGGGAAAAAGTATGAGTAGTCCTGGAGGTGAAGAAAAGCATGAATGTATTAGAGGGTTTGTTACAAATAGTGGCAGGGAGCCGCTGCTGAACTGACATTCACTGATATTTTGTTTCCCATCAACTCCTTCTTGAATATTTTGAATGAGAGAAGTCTTGTTTCCACATTCTCTGCTTTCATAGTTATGGAAGCTTGTTCTTGATATGAAGATTTAAGAGCTCTTTGTATGTCTTAGTCATTAATACAACCTATCAGAAAGTAAACATGCATGCATACTCTTTCCTATTATATTCTGTGGCGGTTTTAGTCTGGAGTTTGTGGGTGCAGTCTAATTATATCTTTGAGATTACGGTGAAAATCCTCTCTCCTGCATTAATGGTAGTACCAGTTATCAATTATTCATGCAAGTAGTTACTTAAATCAGAACTGTTAACTAATTTTGTAACTTTTGTAAGTTTTGTCCTAATTCTGTCCTTTTGTAAGAATGCAAGGAGGGCTTATAGCAGTGCATAAGTCCTGAAAATTAATTTTGCACATGAGTCCCTACAGAAAATATGCATTCTTTTGAACACCAGGATTAGAACCTGCCAGCATTCTACGAGTTAAATTATTAATAGGTATCCTGCTTCTCATTAAAGTTTTTACTCATTATTGTGTGAGTTATACACAGTAACAAATAATTGCTGTAGCTGTGGTTAAAATACATAAGCTTTCCAGAAGACATGTCTGTTTAAGTGAATTAGGGGCTTTGTGCAGAATGGTGTAATAATGCACTGTGGCGCCCATTTGTATCCTTACCTCTGTGAGCAATGTTCAACCAAGATCTAAGTAGGTGTTTTTATTAGGTGCTATATCTTGCTATTTGTATTGGGGGTGGTGTGTTTTCCTATTAGTATTGAGGGTTGCAGGTATTTTTTATCAGTCCTGCAAAGTGATGATCCTGTGATGATGGGTCATGGGAATCTTGTTTGTGCAGGGCTGGGAGAAACAACTAGCTGATTCATGAAATACTCATAAAAGTTCTCAGTCAGTTCCTAATGGCTGGACTGTGGGGAGAAAAAGCTTGTTTTGTCCCTACTGGGAAGGTCAAGCTTTTTTTTTTTTTATTTTCGTTAGATTTTGTGGTCATTTAAATCCTCGGGTGGAATAATAAGAGTAAAGGATAGAGTATCTGTTACCTGAAAGTTATACCTAGCAATGCAATTTAGCTGAAATAATTGTTAATTCAGTACCAGGATTGAAGTACAGAGAGGGGAGAAATTGAGCTCTATTTCTACCTGTAAAACTTGGGAGTTTGGAAGGATGTAATGTGTTTTTTTCTTAATGGATCTACATTCTGTAAAATGCCAATTTTATGAAGGAAGAATTGTAGATAATTATATCTTTAGAGCTTCTTAAAGTTTTTTAGATTGAGTCTGTGTGTCAGAAATAATTGTGATTAATAGGAACAGGCTAGATTTCTTTGTTTCCTTGCCAGTGTTGCTGCTTGGGCTTACCTAAATATTCCTAGGCTGACTCTTAGCTTGCTTCTATCTGAACAAAAACTGCTTGTAGACCCAATACATTGGAGTATATAAGATTTTAACCCTCTTTCTGGGTCTATGCTTAACACTCAAGGAGAAGAAGAAATTGTTTTTTTTAAAATAGGATTTTATTTCATTCTAAAGACTGGTATTTGAAGCTACCCCAGATTTTTAGAATTTAAGAGTTCTTTAGTGGACAGAGTGAATCTAAATTAAGCAATAAATTCAGTGTTATGTTATTGACATTAGGCATGCAGACAGGTTTTTCAGAGCGACTTAGGCAACATAGATATACAGCACCTATAAAAAAATGTAATGGGAGCTGCACAGTTGAAACTCCAGCACAGTTTTGAAAGTCTCTGCTGTAGTGACTTTATGAGACTATTTTGAAGCAATTTTGCAAGCCTTTTGTCTCCTTTTGCTGCAGCTGATCACAGACTTTTTCTTTGCAAGTTGTGATTGGCTTCAGCTTTTCCATAGCCTTCTGAAGTCTGAGTGAAACTTAAAATGTAAAAATACGTACTTTCTGAAAGCCTGAGGCATTAACAACAGTGAAGAACTGGGTGTGGGATCAGAAAACAAGGTCATGACCTGGATTAACCATGCTTTTGATAGATTAAGTTTATTTTAGCAGTCTGGGCCTCTCTGGAATGGAGACTAGAGAAATTCACTTTTTTTTTTTTTTTTTTTTTTGAATGGGTCTTATTTTCTGCAACTTTCATTCTGGTCTGCTTTCTTCTTGTCATCACCTTCTTGGTCTCAAGAAAGACTGCCTGACTTGTTTATGTAAACTTGATGACAGAATTTGGACAAACAGGAAGGTAAGGAAATCTCTGCGCTCTTAATTCTAGAAGCAAGACAAATATAATCCATATTTCAAGCAACATTTGGCTTTAATAATTGTTCCACAAAGGGAAGGGGTGTTGCCCAGAAGGAAAGCATCATTCATGGGGAGAGAATCAGAAAAGTGGAGAAGGTATATTCAACCCTGTAAGATATATTTGTGCAAAAGTTAGCTTAAATGGAAAACAGAAACTACATATTGCTGTATAATTTTTTAATGATCATAGCTTAGCCAAATCCCTGAGGATAAAAAGCTTAAAGAAAATAAGGAACAAAAGAAATAAAATTAAAACAAAATAGTCTCAAGCGTTCTGTAAAACAATCTTGAAGACTATCCAGAAAGTACATCTGTTGTTGGATGACGGAAAAGTACATGATAAACAATTAAATAGCAGTGCCACTGGCATGGAAGAACACATTTTCAGATAGTTGAGATAAAGTTGTGAAACATAATAATTCCTACCTCTTGTGCTTGTAGAAATTAGTGCTTTACAGGATAAAACAGAGAACCACCAAAATCCCTTTCAAGGTGGAGAAAGCCAATGCACAGGCACAGTTTACTCAAGGGTGTGTATTAGAGCCCTAATGCAGCTGGAAATTGAACAGAAGTCTCCTATGGCCTAGACTGGGTCCTCATTTGATAAGTCATCTCTCTCCATGGTGCAGTAGGGCAAAGCTCTGTAATTTTTTTAAAGTGCATTTTCTTACCTCCATTTTCTTCAACTGTTAGAGGGCTCCTGGAAAGAGAATGCACAGGTGTTCTGCTCTCTACCATCATGTAGCTGTGCAAAATGATTAGGGTTATAACTGGACTGAGCTGGTATTATCTGAATAGTATTTTTTAGATATATAGAAACCAGCCCAATACCTGTTTCAATTCTTTTTTAGCATAGTGACAGTAAGATCAGTCCAATGTGGGAGTGCTGGATGTTTAAATGTGGGAATTCAGCTGGTGGAGGGGGATCATGGGAGTCAAAGAGTTAGCATGGCTAAGAGTGTGTGTGGTACTGTCCCAACCTATTGTCTCAGAGGATAAGTGAGGAGGAGGACAGATGCATGGGGGTAGCGTTGACATGGTCTGAATATGCCACAGCCCTCAGAGTGGCTGCAAACTGCCCAAGCAGCCAAAATCCTACAGAAGTTCAGTTACTGGAAGCCCAGTGCTGGAAGCCCAGATCAGTACTTGCACAACTTTGGACTTTCTCTTTGAAATCAGGTATGCAAAGTCTTTAGTCTTTTCTCAGGACTGGGGGAGTGGGACATGGATGAAGGGTGACTCTCCCCCTCCAATGTTAAGTTTATTTTTACAGGTCAGGTGAATCATTAGTACATCATCTGTAAATATCTGAAAAGCGGGTACCCAAATAAGGGGTGTATGAAGACCTGATTAAAAATTTTGTAAATTTTAGTAAGGTGTACATATTTTGCTTCTTTCAAAGGACAAGGCGGAGATATTTTTCAACTGGAAATTGTTGCCTCTCCATGTAGTTAAATTGCCGAAGAACGACCTGCAGTCCCAGGGAACCTGGACCGTGAGCACCCTTGTACCTTGCTCAGCCCAAGTTGGTCAGGGGTCAGGACATGTTGAGCTTACTATCACTGAAGCAAATAAAATTTAAATAGGTTTATTCTGATTTAGTACTGTCATAGACCTGTGTGTGAGCCAAGCTTAGGCACCAGCCTTACCCTTTTTACCATACTGGGTTTGTGTTTGCTATCTTTGTTGGGAATGGGAGGTAAGAGTGAGTTGCATTTCAGTAGCATGTAACTGTTTAATATGCAGACAGGCATAGTTAACTGGCAAGGCCAGAATGTTGCATGTCAAGGTTTAATTCTCTACTCTACAATAAAATTTCTAGACAGCTTGCCAAAAATCACAGAGGAATAGAGCCATAAAGCTCCTCTAGTCAACAGTTTAGATTTGGAGTGACAATGCCAGCAGTCTGCGAAGTGTTAAGGCTTCCTGTGAGATGCATGCATTTAGCAACCATTGTCTTAATTGTCTTACTTCAGCCACTCTTTTGTAATTGTGGAGGGAGAGAAGATACAAGTCGTCTTTTCCAGACTCATAATTTAAATTCGATTTATAGCCTTGCCAACAGCTAGAGAGGGAAGGATCCAGACTTAAGCACTTTCTTCCCTGGATCCATTTTTAACTGCTGTGCCTGTGAGAGTGTGAAGCTGTCTGCCAGCAGTAACTATTTGATCTCCCATTTTGAAGCTGCTCCTTTGCATGCATTCACTAAAATAGGACTAGAACCCAGTCTCCTAGGAGAATGCCTTCAGCAGCAGTCACGCATAGGCTTCCTTTCTGCTTTTTCTTCAGGTATTTCTGTGTTTTTAGACAGCTGAACAGGAAAGACCGAGAGCATGGGTGAAAGTTGTTGAAGTATGTGCATTGAACGTCAGGAGTTAGGTACCTTTGTGTGCACATTACAAAGGAAATCTGAAGGCATCAGCCCTATTGATGGAGGCTTAACTATGTGGGGACTTGATGTCCCTATGGATAAGGAAATGTCTGAACCAGATCTTAAAAATTTAGGTCCATAAAGATACAGACCTCAAACTGAGAATCTTTAGTTGTTGTTTTCTCCCTTCCACAGGTGAATTTGGTGGATAAATATATCTCAGAAAGTTGGATCCTGTTACTTTGACAAGTTGCATATGTACTGTAACTCTCTACTGCCTGTGATATTACTTGTCTACTCTTTTAGTACTGTTTTTAATGATCTATACATTGGGTAGCACATCTTGCTGTTTTAAGGGAGGGAAGATATACAACTGAGAACTTATGCAGTTTGTGAGTGCAGAGACCTATGTTTTCAAAATTGCTTGGAAAGTATTTGCATTCTGCCAATAATGACGTGCTAATATTCAATAATAATGTATCACCACATATTTACTGATTTAGTATTGTGAAACTCATGCTACAAGGTTCCTCTGTTCTCTACCATGAAAAAGGAAACTGCCTGTTAGGATTGGAGGAAGGCAGTGATCAGATTTTATTGCTGTGAGTAATGAAAACTGAATGACCTGGTTCACCGACAGTCTGGCCATCGTGAATTTTTAGCATGTTGGTAGGAATTAGTGGCTTTTAGCATTTCTCAAGATTTAAAAGGACAAGAATAATAACTCCATATTCAGTGAAGTTACTCATTCAGGAGATCATGTTAGAGTAATTTTAAATAGCAAGGAAAATAGTCATAGTTATATTCTGCTGTCTTATCAGAGACTTGAGATGTATGAAACAGGTAACTGAAGAGAATTAATTAGGATGAAAATGCCAATGTTGAATTGTAAATGTATATCCTGGATTGTAATTTTTTGTTGTTTTCAAGCTCTCTGTGAATACATTCCTCCCTGTTATTCAGGTGGGTTTTTTGTTTTACAAAAGAAGACGAATCCCTGCTTCAAGAGGATGGGGGAAAGGACAAGAACCCAATCATCTTGTGCACAATCAAAGCTATGACACAGAAAACTGGCTGTGTGGACTAAGAGTTTCACTTACTGATTGTAAGTTTGTGTACTTAATAGAGGAGAAGATGCTATTCAAATAATTGCTCAGCAATTGGCGACAAAAAAAAAAGATGCAAAAAATACTTAGAAGAGTAGGCAATGAAGTAGATGTGATGGTCTTGAGGTTATGACCCTGGGTTCTGGATGTGAGTTGAATGTGTGATGTATCCAAAATGTGCTAGGAGTGAAAAAGAGAAGAATTAGCCTGTCTTCTAATTTTATGAGGTCTTTAGGTACCATGATAAGCACTCTGTTTTGTTAGCATGAAGACCACTTAACTTTGTTAGGATATTGCTGTTACTCAGATGTAAGTGTTAATGGATAATAGTCAAGCAAAGCAAAAAGGAACTATATTTGGAAAATCTTTTCATGGGTTTTAAGTGCTTGCACTTCCCTCCCATTGTCCCATTTCCCCTGTGTCTTTAGTGAATATCTCTCTGGAGTCCCACTCTGGAGTGGGAAAAGCTGAAGAGGTGCTTACTAGCTAGTACAGAAAAAGCATCAGTAGAAATCAATGAGCCAAAACCTCCAGCAGATGAATGAGTTGTTTATAGGTCAAATAGTAGTGAGATTTTTTTCCTTTAATATTTCCAAATACTGTCAGACCCCCCAAAAAAAAAAAATTTCCATTGCCTTATTGTGCTCTGCCATCACTTGCAATTGTGTGTTCCATAATTAGCTTACAAGAAGTATTAGACATAAACATGGAAATTGCCATGATTTATTCCGAACTGAGACTACTGCCTGCTCTTAGGGAGGTGCTGTAGCTATTCCAGAACAAGAGTTTTGGGAAGGGTGTAAGAGGATTGTTTGCAGCTATTTCTGATCTCTCTGGACAACAAGAATGGGAGAATAAAAAGTGAACTTAAAAGACAACCAGGATGGAATACTTGTATTCATGCTTTACTGGCACTGAAGGCTTTTAAAACCTGTGTACAAGCACAAAAGATGTGTCAGTGTCAACAGAAAGGAAATTCAAGTAGAGACATGACTGCAGCTGTGTTTCCAACAAGCTAACATTTAAAGTTATTTTATTCTATATCACATAGCAAATCAGGTTTGTAGGCAAGGGATCTCCTTTCCTAGAACTAGAAGTGTTAAGAATCAGGTTTAGGAACAATAATTGCTTGTAATAAGAGATCCATGTGGCTGGGATTGCAATAAAAACTTAAGAGAATGTAGGAATGGATTATAACAAAACAATGGAGTTTGGTTGTTCTGTGTTGTCAGAGACCTGCTGAAGCTGAGGATTCTTTGACAGTGACTATCTACTCCTAGAAGAAAAACAGATCTGAATTTGAATTCAGGGCAATAGGAAAACCATTAAAATTGAGACTGAGGAGAATCTTTTATTTGTCTGTTTGAGACAGTATTAGTTATGTCCCTTAAAAGGAGGTAATAAGAATTAAGAATTTAGGGTGTCTATGAAAATAAAAAATAAATCAAACTTTCAGTAGTAAAACAGGCTTGTGGAGCTGAAAAAGAATGAGGAAAAAGGGAAAAACCAACAATAAGAGAGATAACATCTCAAAAGAAGAATAAAAAGGATAATAAAGGGTCTGATAGAAACATGGCTTACAATGTAATGGGTTTTTCAGTAGCAAAGATTTAACCTGACAGATGTAGCCATGGTCATGCAGTGCAGGACAATGCACTGCCTGCTGCTAGTAGAGGAAGCCTTTAATGCCAACTGTAAACTGGCCTATCAAGCATGCTAATTTTATTAAATCACATAAACTTTTAAGAGAAAGTTGTTTGGGTTTTGTTTTTTTTTTAATACTTTTCATTCTTTCTAGATGTCTGGAACTAGAAATACAAAATATCATGAAAAAGTTATAATTAACTGTGTTTCTGGATAATAAAAGTGAGAATGAGGGTAAATTTTTCAACTGCTTGAACCAGACCCTTTTCAGGTCAAAGTGTTTACTGAAACAACCTTTTTGTCTAGAGTTGACTCATTACCATTGCTTTAAATACCTTTTTTCTGCCAATTATTTTCTTAAAAACATCAAAGTTCTGTTTAAATCCTGAATATCAGGGTAGCATAGCATGCTTGTTCTCTGCTTATACTCATCATTATTTTGCATACCTTAGCTCTAGTGCAAAAGCGCGAGGTATCTTATTTACAGAAGGTACATAGAAATTTGATTTCTCAGTCAATGTCGTATGTCAATATTAAGGTAATGTTAAGACAAGGTACTTAAATACAGTTGTCAGCTATTCAGACTGAATCTGATGCGTCAGTTTTAAGTTCTATGCATAATATTAAGGTAAATTTCTTGAGATTTATCTATTAAAAAACTACTGATAATTATGTAATTTGTAACTGGAGAAATCCAAATTAGTCAACCAGAAATCTTGGTCACTTGTGGTTTCAGTTATTCAAGCATATTATTTTTATTCAGCTAGAGCTGTGGTAAAGGTTTAACTCCAACATGTATGTTAGCTGTAGCTTGAGAAGTACATGCATATTATGCAGTGTCTTACATCTACACTCTAGCTCCAGTATTGTCTGTTTGATGAATATTAGTAATCTTACAAGCATATTATGTTTAAGAACTGTACCTGTCATAATTAAAATGTATGATGGATAGCTACATCTATGCAGCTCTAATTAATGCAGAACAAGCAGAAATGAAAATAATGTATTTTTATTGTCAGTCAGGTATAGATTCTCATGAGGAACGTAATCAAAATCTTATTTCAAGTTCCCTAAGGAAATTACCCAGATGACATTTTTCAGTACCTGGATGATGTTTTTCAGCCCTTCTCAATCTTCAGGTTTCTGGATTTGTTTGATCTGGGGAATGGTGAAGGAAAAAAATCAGAGAAATGTAAGAAAGGGACACTGTCTTCCTAACTGAAGAAAAATCAGTGGGATTCCCTGAGTGGAGTATAATATTCCCTTCTGTGAATATAACCTGAGATGTGAAAACTCGATAAGGAGTAGTAAGTTTCTGGTGACGTCATCAGTGTCAGGTAAAGCATCTCTAGTGAGAGATGCCTTTTGGATTTGACCTTGATGTAAAATATATGAAGGACATGTATTTTTCTCTTGTTGCCTGTATCCTCATGTAACCTTGTAAGTCTGTGGCTCTGGAAATGCTCTATTTGGTTTTATGTTATGACATGAGATACAAGTGATTTTGAATTAATTGGTCAATGCTAGTGTATTAATGCATGATATTCCTGTGCGGTATAATGGTTTTGAAACACAGCAGCCTGATGTGTTGTTCCAGGATATTTAAAAAGTAACAAGTTGCTTTTAATGTGGGAGTTTCTGGAAGACGGGGGAAGTTCCTTTGCATCCAGCAACATATTTGGGAAAACCCTGAAGCAGACTCTGGGAGATGACTCTACAGAGTCAGTGATCTAGTGGTAAAGGACGAATGCAGGTACATTCTCCAAAGTGATCTTTAGGGACTAAAGCAAGCATTTGAGGAGCTGAATTTCAGCATACAGTGATAGCTTCAGCCAATATGTCAGCTACTGACATTAAAAATAACCATGTACCTTCTGGATTCTAAAGACTGTAGATCATCAGGGTTCCACGCTATGAGATAATCAGACCTGTAATTATTTAAACTCTGCTAGCTAAAAGTTTGGCAATTCAAGATATTCTTTACTTCAGGCTTATGTGCCAAAAACAAAAAAAACCAAAACAAAACGCCCAGAACCCAAAAAACAAAAAAACCCAAACCCCAAACAAGTTAATCAGAGCTAACCGAACATTAAAAAAAGTCACATCAGGTTTACAGTCTGGATGAGAGCTGAAAACCATCATAGTGTACTCTTCTTTTTCATGCAGACCTTCAAGTTTTGGCCTCAGTTTGGTCTGGGATTTTTTAAACTTTTTTTAGAGATTAGGGATCTTGGACACGTGTGTCTCCCTGAAGAAAGCACCACCCAATTAACAGCTTTATTAGATAGACTTTCTATGTCTGTAGCTTTTAATGGGGCAGACATGAAACAGACAGAAATTTACAGTCTAGACTTTTTTGAAGAGCAGTGACAAATACAGAAGGTGGGATGGGAGCAGGAGGTTGCAGCAGCAGATTTTCTTCTGCATATCTCACTTCTGCTTTGTACCAATCTCGGCAGCTTCTTGTTGGTGATTTAGGGCTACAAGGCATGCAAGTTTCCAAAGAAAATGGGGACATGATGGTGGGTCACCCTGATGTGTCAAGGTGCTCAGTGAATGCCACCTTCCCTGCAACTGAGGCTAGTCCCCTGCCATGCCCTGGGCCACCCTTCCTGCATGGAGCTGGCCTTCATGGGATGCCTTCAGGTGCTCCCACTCAGCCTGTGCACAGGAGAGTCCCACTGCTGGCATTGCAGCAGGAGCCCAGGGCTGCCTCAACATGGGGGAGCTCATAAGCAGGCCCACAACTGTAAACCACCTCTCTTGTCCTGCCTGCCCATTGGCAGAGCCAGAGGGAGGAATATTTGGTATTTTGAACACTATGTTAACGTTCATAAAATGGAAGCTGCCCTCTCAGTCAGTACTGTTGGTAAATATGAACAAGCATATATTGTTGAACTGGAAAATGGATTTCTGGAGTCCATGGACCAAATTTATAGCATGCAGAATGGTAAATGAACTGAATGCAGGTGTACTCAGCATTCATAACCCTTAATTTGCTAATGCACACATACCAAGGTGTGTTGACATGATGAGAAGAGAGTTATGATGTAACCAACACCATACCACATTAGTTCTTTCTTTTTCTGTAGCTGCTAAGGGACCTAGCTAATTTTAAGTTTTTGCTCTATGAACACAGCTGTACAAAATGCCATATTTCAGGTAAACAGAAGTAATCAACCAGACTTGCCTGTCTTGTCTGTCTCCCCCATCCCAGCCCTGCACTGAAACTGCAGCAGTTCAACTCTGAAAGAAATATATAAACATGCATCTGAGGAGCAACATTTAGACTTAACTAAATGACCATTCATTTAAAAACCCTCTGTGTTATCCTGGGGACTGATTCTTTTTCAGGAGCAGCCTCACTGGTGATGATGGCATGGATTACATGATCGCAAGATCAGTGTAAATGGGATCAGAAGCAGATCCATTAACTCTAATTAGGGAGTGTAGTGTGATCTTATTTCATTGCACTGTACACAGGCTGTACAGCTGTTATTCCATGTGACAGACGTTTGTTTTCTGGCACTTAATTTGCACATGGAATTAATGGTAATCCATCCAAGAACTGATATTGCTAATGTACAGCATTAGCATAGCTTACTCTGTCCCAGCTTCTGTTCAGGAAAGGATTCCAAAGAGAGAGAAACCAACTCAGACTTAGTAGAATAATGGTATTTTCTGTCTTCTGTAGTGAACCTTTTCAGCCTAATGACTGTCAAAAATAGAGATTATTATTTACTTTTCATGGTAGCAGAAACAATTTTCAATGGATTGTGCATTTCTATCAGGGTATAACATTTGCTTCTCCTGGAAGCAGGAAAATTCTGTAGACAGATTTTTGCCTGTCTTTAAGCCTTTCACCGGCTGACTAACCCCCAAGGTTTAATAGCTGGTAGACATCTGAAGGCAAAAGTAAGAGGAACGAGTTCATCAAGGAACTGTATCATGCTTCCAACATGTGGCAACATGAGTGCCTCTTCACCATCTGTTATTTGTGTGAGGATTTTATTATGTAAATGACGGTACACACTGCGCTCTAAACAAAGGAAAATGATTCGCCTTACAGTATGTTGCGACTGCCAGGCTTCTGTGTCAGCCCCGAAACAAATAATGAAAACAACAGAGAAGTGGCAGACAGAATATCCTGGGTTCTTCTACTTGTCCTCCCAAAAAAGAACAAATATCTTTATGAAGAATTTATATCTTACATGTATTGTGACTCATAAAGACAGGTAGTTAATGAAACAGCAAACAGTAGGTGGATGAAACTAAATTGAGCTGAGGTTTGAAAACTTAAAAGAGATTGAGGAGACAATCCTGCAAAACTATGAGTCCTAAAACTCGCTTATCTCACTGAGGGCTAAAAGCATGGAACTGGGCCCCTAAGTCATCTGCAACAATCAAAAAGTATTGTTGTTGGATAGGATTGGAAGTACATATCCTGCCCTACATCCTGGTTTAAAATTTTCCATTGAATTACCAATTTAAATTGAAACGTAATTATCTTAACTGGCATATTTTTGGCAGCTGTGATGAAAAAAAATTCCCTATGCTACACTGGATCAAGTAAAAACCCATAGGAGTTCTAACACTGGTCCTTAATCAAAGTCTGCAAAGACACAAAGGCTTTGAGCTAATCTATGCCAAGCCATGTTGGACAGCATGGCACTGCCTAGAGCATCCTTCTGGTGTCATTTAAAGCACCTGGTGCCCTAGGAAAAGAAATTGTATCCAAGGCTGTAAAATCTCTGTTTTCCTTATATCCATCTACTGACCAACAGTCGCTGCTCAGATAGCAGCATAATATTTCATGAGGAAGAAAACTCATCACTATTTTTATTTTATTAATTTATTTAATGTGTGATACCCGAGTGGTTATCTTCACTGTGGGCTATTCTTCACTGTGTATTTCATGCGGTTTAATATAATTAAACTATCATTCCATTCATTGATTTAACTCAAATCTTCTTTTGATAATTGGAAAAGTTATGCATTGAGAATTGTTATTCCAAGTGAATTTAAATAGCAGTAACTGAAGCTAGTGCCAGACTTGACCTAATTGATGATTTAAGGGTTTTTTGGTTACCTCCTGCATTGTCTTTATGTGATTTCTTACACTCATATTTGTCATCTTTTCCTGACTTAATTATGATTAACTGTTGAACTTTACAGATAGCCAGCTGCTGGTACTGTTGTATTGATTAGTTGTTTTTTATTAATGTGTTAAATTTTGTGGTTGCAACGGGAACATATCTTTTGATAAATCAGATAATAGCTGGAGAACTCTGCCATGAAACTATCAAGCAGCCCAGCTGTAACAGGTATTCCTTTTTTTTCAATTTGTCTTTTTTTTTCCTACTTATTTGTTTACTTCTAATTTTCTTAAGGATACTTCTGAAGTGTTTTCATGCTAGAAGACAAACCTGTGTTGCTTTTTAACAGGTAGCAGCAAGAGATCAGAATTCAACTACCACTTACGCCTGTAAGCACAAGTACTACAACTGGCTCTTTTTTTTTTTTTTTTGAGGTCCTTAAGATCAAGTCTATAATTTCTGTTAGTGCCTGTTGTCATGTTTTGTTTGCAGAATTAGAAATCAATGACAAGCAGAAACCAATTCCTTAAGTCAAACAATTTGGTTCAAGTTTGCAGATGTGACATAAACTTGCTTTCCTCATTGCAGGTGTCAGAAACAGTTCCAAATAAATTGAAATATTAATGAATATTACTGTGCCATAATCTTTCCCTTTTATAGTGCATGTCTAAAACTCAAGCATCGTTTGAAGCTAAATTTTTACATAGATGGTCATCAACGTAAATGGTCAGCCTAACAGAACTTTGTGATGTGAAATGGTACTGCAAGTTAGGAAGAAACACAAAATATATTCTTTTCCATCATACTTTTTAGATTGCAACTTACTTCATACACATTCATATTGAATCCATCCTCCTCTTTTTCTATTAACAGTGATATTTTCATAAGTATCATGGATAAAGCTTTTAAATTTGTGTCTAGTTTGCTGCCATTTGAAGTTTGTTATTCTTGCCACAGTGACCTGTGCAGAAGTGGACTCCTTACCCATAGCATACAACAGAATTAAACTGTAACTGTAAAGTTGTCATTTCTCCACCATACAGTGTTTTATACATCACATATATGAATATATGATATTCATAATTATTCAATATTCTGAAACTTAGAAGATATCAATTCAAGCAGGAATGGCAGTATTTTTTTCTTGAGATACGATGTTGTCTGTAACTATAATTAATAATTCCAATGTAATATACACTTTTTTTTCTACCAGTTTGTATATGTGAACCAATGGGGAACAGTAACATAAACACTCTGTATGGCTGAAGTCTTCATAACCTTAAAAGCCTGGAAATGACATTATTAATATCCCATACAATGCTTTACCCAGTCCTGTCTTCTGTTTTTCGGAGCACTTAGGTGTAGGGAAGGAGCCCTGCTTGCTCAAGACCCACTGTTTTGAACAGGAGCTGAAATCTTGGGAGAAAACCCACCTCCTCTAGCCACAGTCACAGTAGTAGGACTTCAGCTCAAGGGGGGTCATGCAGAGCAGCTGCCCCTGAATGTCAGCAGAGAGGTGACACGGCTGCCACTCTACGGGAGCCTGGCCAGGGTGGTGGGCTGCCACAGCCCCTCGGCACCACTGGGGTGGCGCGAGTGGGATGCCAGTAGACGTCTCACAAGCTCTGCAGGATGCTAAACTCAACACCAGCTCTCAGAAATGCCTTCCAAGGCCTTTGGTCAAACATTAGGGGGTCTTAGGAGGTGTTAAAAGTATTGGCCAGCCTTCTAACCTAGGGTTATGGAACAGCCTCTCAGAAGAAAATACTCCAGTCCTGGTTTTTGGACTCCGGGGAAACTAGGAAATGAAGTTGTGGCTCGGATTTAGTAGTTGGCTATGCCATTTGCACATGCGAAATCGCAAAGAAAGAACCACAAGCAAATGAAGCAGAAAACTGTAAAGGCCAGGCCTTTCAGTGCAAATTTCAACTCCAGGATGCCAAATGAAAGTATAACAGTATAACAATTACAAAATTTGAATAATTTTTCTGTCTTCATTTCCTGAAAATTCAAGCTAACCGTCACACCTCACCTAAATTCTGATATGTGTCTTGTCTCGATTTACATGTGCTTGGCAAAACAAAATTCGTGCATTTGTTACTTAATGGTGATATCTGTTGGTGTTTCTTCACTTACTTTCTTATATCTTCTCTTCATTTTTGTGTTGCTGCTCAGACTCCCTTTTTCCCCGTCACCAGTCCTGTCTTTTGACACTTCTGTTCTAACACTTTCTCTAACTTAAATTTCCTTCACAGTGCTTTTTTTCTTTCTTTCTGTATTATCAGTGTGCAATCTCCAATGTATCTAGCAAGTCTCAGGGTAGCTTGAATAGCTAGAGCACAGTGGACTGGATTTCTGAGAGTTAGTATTCTTTGCAACTGCCAATAGCTTTGAGCATGTAAGTTTATTTTTCAGTGTTTCTCTTTTTTCCCCCATTTCTAGTAATGCAGGTAGAGCTATAACCCTTTTCTGAGCAAAATGCCATCATTTCACAAGAGCTATGTAGATAGCAAATAGTGTTGGTAGCAGAAAAAGAGGAAAGCTTTCATCATAAGAACAAAATGGACCTAAAGCCTTTATAAATTAAAGGCCAATTATTCCCTGAGGTGCATGGGGGGCCACTTCCACTGTAATCAGTCTTGTGAATGTGAAGGCAGAACAGGACCTTGACTGTCTGTATCTGGACTTTGTCAGGCCATTTGTTTGTGACCAGCATTGTATCATTGCTCTGGTTTTCAATAAAGGGATGTTCACTGAGGCATCACATTGATATTTTTGAAGTATGTTCCACATTTTCAAAGGAACAAATTTATCAGCAAAGAATTGAAATGTCTAGCTGTTTCAGTATGCTATCAAGATTTCACCTCACACTGCTGTGCAAGTGCGTTCATTTTTCACCTGCTGGGTATAATGGGAATGAGTTCAACAAATGAAAGCATGTTAACAAGGAGATGATTTGGCCAAACCATGTCCCTTCCTCCTAAGAAATAAAAAAGCCCTGAAAAAACAAACCCCAAAGTCACCAGCTTGTTTTTATTACTCAGACTTCAGATCTGGTCCCCAGGTGATACTGTCAGGGACAATGTTGGCAGTAGACACGTGGGATTTCAGCGAAGTCAAGCTCCCACTCTTCATCTCACCTGTACCTGGGTTGACTGCTGCCTGAAGGGGCTTAGTGCTTAGGCATCTCTTGCCTTATTGTCTTAAAGCTGGCTCTTTGTGGAAAATCTTGTCAGGCCTTCATCTCCAAGTCCTGTACTGGGCAGACCCTTTGCAGGTATTTTAAGCGTTTTGGTGTTTCTGTAAAATATGGCCTTTAGCAACAATCTTTGGACATTCCATTGAATATGTTCACAAAATCTGAGGAGGGCTGCTGTTCTGGCTGACACATGTGGCTCACGACCCTGAGATCTGAAGTGCTGGCTGCAGTACCAGGCAGCCAACCAGGCTGATTCTTTGGACACTGAATCTCCAGTGTTACTTGCTAATTTGGCACAGAAAGTAGTGGCTGAAGGTGCATAGTTACTCTGTGACATGAATATTCTTCTGGGACCTATGGAAAATGGGTGGGTGAGACCAGTTTGAGTCTTTGCTGACAGGCCAGTTTGAATAATTGATATCTTTTCTGCAGTGTTTCTCAGCAGAAAGAGCAAGCCTGGAGCTGAAAGGAGGAAAAATCTCTTCATGGAGCATTTTATATATAGGATCGAGACCTTTTGAAGGATTTAAATCCCAAATACAAATGAAACATTGGACCAGCTATAACAGCTATTGGGGTGCAGAAGGAGAAAAAAAGGAGGGGAGAGGGAAAGGAAACCACATCCAAGGAAGGTGATGCTCTTTGGAAAAAATGTCTCATAAGTTCGGCATCTAGCTCTTAACATGCTATTGCCAACCTGCGAGTTCATCTGAGGTTTATAGCAAGTTACAGGAAGAATAAAAAGTTAATCATGTGCAGAACTTTGGCGTTGTATTCTTGCCATCTATTTCAATAGCAGTAATAACATACAGGCTGAGAAGTGATTACAAAATGGCACAAGCAGCTTTCTACTTAAGATTGCAAATGTATTTCCATTTAAAGCTTAATTTTTATGTTTTTCGTCCAAACTTAGGGAAACAAGAGGATGTGAGGTCCAAGAACACTATATATGGGTTGGATCTGGGGTCAGATTTTTCTATCAGTTTTTACCCAAGTTAAACATGGGGACTTTTCACCTAATACCTAAAACCATAATATTTTATTGTGGCTTAAAAAGACAAATGGCAATAAGACAAAAAGTGATGAAAGTGGTTGCTTAACGGAAGACTTAACTACATGTTGTAGCCTGTGTCTTCTTAACAAATCACAAAAGTTCCTATTAAAAATTTTTGGGATTTAAAGCTGAGGAGATCTGCTGAAATGCTGTCTGAGCCTGGATCTAGCATTACAGACTAAAGATTAATTTAATTCTCTTTTTAAGAGCTGAAAAACTTATTTTCTTCTTGCTGTTTTTTTAAGTTCATAACTATGAAGTTCACTGTCATCAGCTGAGATCAAAGATCTTAATGCATCTAAAATAACATTGCTACTTATAGCAAAGAAGTAAGCCTGTCAATAGTGCACCATGCACTAGAACATCTTAGAATCATAGAACGGTTTAGGGTGGTAAAGAACTTTAAGATCATCAGGTCCAACCATTAACCTAATACTGTCAAGTCCACCACTAAACCATGTCCCTAAGCACCATGTCTGCATACTTTTTAAATACCTCCAGGGATGGTGACTCCAATGTCTGTTCCAATGCTTGACAAATCTTTCAGTGAAGAAATTTTTACGAGTAAAAAGTGGCACTGTTCCCTTCAGAAGAGAGTCTCCTATGAAAATGACCCATCTTTTTTCCTTTATGGAAGTGGTTTTGACACAGGGTCTGGGCCCACTTAACCTCGGCAACACCTCCAAGCTAGATGAGCCGTTGTCCTTGTTATTGTTCGGTTCCACTTGCAGAGCCATGTACCTGTTTTGCAAGGGCAGCTGGGAAGGAGGGGCAGTCACAGAGGGGATACACCTGCTGTGCTGGGCAGGAACTTGTCGCCGTTGCCCTCTGTCTCTTAAGTCACTGTGTTCAGCCAGGTGGAGAGAGGATAGGGAATCCTTCATACCATGCATGCTGTCTGCCTGTTGGTCCTGTCCCAGGGAAGGTAGGGTGCAATTCAAGTAGTCTATCTGTCAGACTCTCTGGTACTCCTCAACGCACTCACCTCCTCCCAGAGCTCTGTCACTAAGCAGAGCTCCCCTACCTGGGCGCACGTCCCACAGGTGTGCTCACTCCTGCCATCTGGTACTGGCATAAGAGCAGGGTGCGCCCTGCAGCCTTACACCTGGGTGGCAGCATGTTCCAATTGGAGCTCTGTCTGGGAAGCTGTGTCAGTTGTGGTGGGTGCAGAGCTTAGAAAGGCCATGGCTTTCTGCCAGGTGGATACCATTGCTCCCTGGTCGAGCTGGCAGAGTTTCAGTGCCCTTTCTGCATGCCCTTCCACCTGAACTGCCATGACATGCTTTTGCTGGCACACCACACCCTGTTTGCCCACCCTGTTCGCAGCATTTCTGGTCGCTAGCCCTCCCCAGGGGCTTCTTTTCTAGGAGGGGGCACTTGGCTGCTTTTGGTCCTGTCCTTGCCCAGGTCTCATCAGCTGCTGCCATGTTGGTGAGCTGCAGGATCTTGGCTCCCCCTGAGGTCCTCCCTGCAACCTTTGCCTGGCTGCAAACTGGACAGAAGGTTTTTGTTCTTTGCTCTCACACCACACGAATGGAGTGGCAAATTTTACCCATGGCAAACCTGTGCTATGAGCTACATCTAGCATTTTATTAGCATCTTAGCATGCATCTGAGTACCCTGATACATTGTAAAAGCACTGGACCTGAGGCATATAGCAACAGCATATAAAGAGGTTGGGGTTTTTTTGTTTGTTTGTTTGTGTTTGTTTTTTAGAGGACTTGAAATTAAGCAAAAGCTTGCTGTGGACGAGTGGTTCTACTTATTAGGGGTGAATTTTAACAACTCCAGTCCACAAATTAGTGTTGCCCTTTGGGGAAAAAAAAACAAACGAAATTGCTTTTAGAAAAAAATGTTGTCTTTGCATTTCTTTACTTCTTGCCATTTTATCTTTGTTTAATATACCAGTTTCTTGTGCACTGCTTTCTCTCCTGGTTTATCAAAGCTACTAATTTATGTTCTATTGATGCAGAACACTTCTTCGATCTTAGAGTGGGTACTTGGCTGTCAGTGAGAAAGATGAGAAGCAAAAGTGTGAAGGATTTTCCCAGGGCAGGACAAGAGTTATAGCTGTGTCTCTAAATAAGAAACTTAGGCAGGTGAAGAAAGGTTGGACTACAGAAAAGTAGGACAAGTCTATCACTTTGTTTTGGGAGATAATATAGTTTGAGTTATGTCTTTAAAATAGTTATTAAGATTGGTTTATATTCAGCTACTTTGAATTGTACAACACTTTCAAAATATAAAATATTTTTATTTTTTTTATATTTTGTGGTTTTTTTTATTTATTTGGGGTTTTTTATCTTGCCAACTGGTCCACCTTTTTCCTATAGTTTCTTGCCTCCTTTGCAGTGTTATGCTAGATATAGGAGAGAAAGTTTTCTACTTATTCTGATTGGAAAAGTTTTCTCAAAAGGCTAACCTTGGGTTGTTTGTTCAGTATTGGTTCAATCATCATCTTTAGCAAGAGAGCACAAAATGTGTTTAACAGTGCAAATGTCTGGCCTAGTCTAAGTTTGCTGAGATTTCTGGACACATCTAATACTGTTTGTATAGATCTACCATATTTATCTGCATGGAGATTGTACTGGCCTTGCTGCAGTAGATTTGCACTAGAAACGTGATGCCTGTAGATACCAGCATGCTCAGGTTCTAAAAAGGGTTGGTTGATACTTTGAATTTCAACAGAAAATACAGGGAAGAGAGGACATTAAAATTCTGCAGAATAATTTCTTCAGTGTTGTCACTAAAAAAATTAAAACCTAAATCTTGATGCTTCTCTTCCCTCCCCCCAGGAAACTTACATTTGAAAAAGAGCCTGAAGGCTTAGTAAGAATTTCGTAAGAATGCAAGAATGTCACCATCTTTCCTGATGAAGTTTCATCTCATAAAGATTTGCCTAATTCTTTAAAATGAGGGGGAAGTTTCTCTTTCATGGTTTGCCACAGGTGAGTCCTGTGATGGGTATCATATAACATGTATGATTTACACATATGCCTTATTTTCCATTCATCTGAACTACAATGCTTGTCAGTTGCTGTCTTCATGCCACTGAGGCTATGCTTCTGTCCTAAAGTGAAGGCATATGAGTATCTTTGTAGCTCCAGCACTGCAGGTAAGAATATTAGGAGTATGATTTCACTTATTTGAAGTTATCAAAATGCTGGAAGCAGAGATCAATGCCAAACAGATGAGCTGAATAACTGCTTTTATTTTCTCTCCTAGAAGATCGGCTGTATCAATAAGAAATGCTGAAAATATGTCTTGAAAAGAAGTAATTTTTAGGGAGCCAGACAAACATAAAGTACAACTTGTCTGGTTCTCTGGAATGTTGACTGATAGATAAATATGAGTTGAGTTGGAGTAACTGTGGTAAGAAAGCTGAGTTTCAAAAGTAAAACAGACTAATGTTTCAGTGGTAGAAATATGCCTATATTTTTCTCATAACTTTCTAGGGAAAAAAAAGAATCTTTTGCATGTCCTCCTCAGTTTAAATTTGTACAGGCTAGCTGCCAGTTTAATAAATGATAAAAATACTGCTATGTTAAGGTGTTGTCATGAAAATATTGTTCCTGATATATACTTGATTATAATAGTAATAATATTTTGCAGTATTATTATATTGTGTCGTACATACATTATACATAATATATATTATATATACATACACATATACGATAATAAAATATCATACATACGCATTTTTTCTACATCCACTATGTGGAATAATTCAGGTTCTGTAGTTTATTTTGTTAAAAGATACACTGGTTTTATAGCATTCATGAATGTACATACAATTTATAAATTTAAGACACGAAAGCTATTTATTTCTGATTTTTAACTTCTACTGAAACTGTAGTGTCATGATGGTACATACAGAGTAATATCCCTGGACTTCCTGAGGCCTTAGATGGCAGAGTTGTCAAAATAAACTGGGACATTTTGTAAATGTATCTTTAATAAATACATATGTCTGTCATGCTTCCCTACTCAGTCTTATAAATCAGAGTGTATCTAGCTGTCAGATACTCTCAACCCAGTTGTCCTAATCTGTCAAGTAAAAATTATAACATCTAGGATCACATCCTTCTTTGAAAATATTTATTTATAACAGTGACATGTCAAGGACACACAAATTTTTTCCCCCAGCAACAAAACCATTAACAGCTGGCTCAAATCCCTGCCAGGAAAGCAGTGGTTAATACATAGGGAGAATTTATAATGGAGGAACACCCCAGCCAAGCAAAATAAATGCTGGATAGCATTTTTTAAAATTCTTGCTAAATGCCAGATATTGAGCATTCAGGCTTGTCTTACTCAGTATACAATAGTCATTTTATGCCATTCATCATCCTCACCCCCATTCATCTACAGCTGAGCCTACACTCCTGTGTTGCAAAGAGATGTAGAGGTTGCCTCCAGGTTTTGTCTCTCTGCAGTATCTAGTAATTAACCATTGTGGTTGTAATGACACATCAGACACACCATAAACTATTGCTGTAACCTGAGAGAAGGAGTTAACAAGCTATGGAGAATATGAAGCTACTGCTTATCCTAGTTTCATCAGCTCTCCCTGGACAGAGAATATGACATCAGAGGCTGAGAGTCAGAGGTGGGAAAAAAGAGGGTGAAGGAATCCTTGGTATTTTTTAAAGGTTAAAGCTTTTTATTACATATGCATGAACAGATATTAAAGAACATCACTTGTCACTTTTCATTTTTAGCAATTTTAGACTGCACTCCATTTAAAACCACTAAAAATTCTCACCTGCATTCTGTTTAAGACAGGAAGAAAATTAATCTTAACTCTTTCAAATCTTGTGCCCAAATAATTAAAGACTCAAAATCCCAGTTTACTTCAAACTTGCAACTTGTTCTAGTCATCCTAACAATAATTTTTTTCTCATAGATCTCAGATGAGTAAATTCTCCAGTACTTTTTCAGGTGTGATAGACTCAGCTTTATTTTGAGCTTTCCGTTTTTTGTTCATGTTAGCTAATTTCTGTGGTGATCAGCATTCTTTTGCCTAAAGGGTTTATTTTTGCAATGTCCTTTAAGATGAGAAAATGCAATTCCTTCCCTTTTTGCTGTAGTATAATTGAGAGAATTGCCAACTGTCCAAAATAAAGTTATAAAAATATTTAGATAAAAAAGTTAGATTCCAGTTTGATATATTATGAGAAGGTACTGAAGTTTTGGACCTCTTATTCTGTATATACTGGAGGAAGTATGGACAAGAGGAAAGGACACCTGCCCCAGCAGTCAGGAGGTCTGCTTTTTCATGAGCCAACCAGCAGCAGAACAGGACACAACATGAGGGACCTGAGTATTGGGACTTTCTCTAGAAATCTGCCATAGCTTGTCCTGATCACTGTTGATCACACTGTCTTGATCACAAGGCCATAATTGCTTTCTACAAGAATAATCACTGAAGGAGTTGCTTTCAGAAGAAGAGTGATAGTGTCTCAATAAAAATGACTGTTGCTTCTGTGCCAGAAGTGAGTAGAACTTGAGTGAATGCGTTGCATATGGGAAAACAGAGTAGAAATAGCCTGGGGAGGAAGCACATTGCCTTGCAATCTTGAAAAGGAGTTAATCACTTTGGAATCCCCCCAGGTATATGACAGGGAATTGAACTTATCACAAATGAAATCTTTCATCAATGGCATTTAACTAGTTATCTCTTTCTCTGACAAGCCGTCTTGTTTAACAGAGAGTAGAGTCCCTTTTTTAAAACCCGTTATAACTGTTTTAATAATAACATTTATAATGAGCTTTTGCAGAATTGAAATATGATAGCTGAGGTAAAAAAAAGATTCCTCCTAAAAGTACAGCATTTTTAAAAATCAGAACCCTGGAACCATACAATGAAGGTTGGTTTGGGTTCCCTAGTATGGGTAACTTTTATGCTGAAATAGCTGTTTGTTTGTTTTTCCTAAAAGCCGCAGGCTAATTCAAGCATAACCATTCAATTTAAGGCAGGACCTGATGCAGAGCAGTCCTATGGACTGTGGTAGGCTGTGATGGATGTTCGCTGTGATCCTTTCTGCCCTTGAGATCTGTGTGCATCTGAACTAGCCACACACAGCCCACAAGAGTTTTGAAACCAGATAATTAAATAACTGCAGAGCTGGTAGGTACCAGGCAGAAAAAGTATGGATGCAAAGCTAGAGGGATGTGGAAGAGAAACAGTGCAACAGCTTTAATCTCTCAAGCCAAAAGCTTGAGAAATTTAAATAAAAATTATGAGTCATTGAAAAAGAAAGAAACCTAGGGTTTCAATCTGATGAAACCTGGATTAGAAAGAGAAAGAGACAGCAACAGCAATTAAGTTTGGACAAATTCTGTTTAGAGAGGGACAGACGTGATTAAAGCCCCTCTTTATCTTGAAATCTGGATAGTAGGAAAGCATTCAAGTACCTTGATTTTAAATTGGATAGGTTGAATGTTATTTGATTTGTTCACATGTGTGTGATCTTTCTTCACAATTTTACAAGGAAACCCATCAAAAGTGGGCTGAAGAATGGTCCACTGTAGATCCAGACATATAAGGAAGCAAGGGGAGAGCAACCGCCTTGGGGAGTTCTACTTTTTTTCTTGGGGCAATAGCATTCTTCCTCTGGTTTTAAGAAATCTAATTCCTTTTTGTTATACTCTCATAAGTTCATGCTAATAGTAACATCTTAAAGTGTACTATATGGATTTACAGTCTTGAACTTTATTCATAAGGTTTCATATAAGTATTTTTCCCCAAATAAACCACTGATATTCTTACATAAAATTAACCTGGTGATTAAATTGCAGGTATTAGTTGCAGCAAATTCACCTTTAACCTTCTCTAGAGAAGGGTGCAGTTCTTACATACACATAGTGAATCAATCATGAACTTGTTTCTCTGAACAAAAGCTGTTTTTGAAAGAATTTATTGTGAAAGAAGTTGTATCATACATAATGAAGTGTTATAAAAGCCCTGAATGATTTCAAGTGACTAACCCCACGTTAGGCATTGGGAAATCTGTGCCTGGAATAGCTAGAAGTAAGTACAGAAGGCCTGATGTAAAGTATGTTGAAGTCAATTACTTTTTTCCATTGTCTGTAGTGGACATAAGGTTGTTCAATTTCATGGGACGGAAAAAATTTATTTTATGGAACAAACATGCACAAAGAAACACAACTCATTCCTTAACTACATGTGCTTGCTTCCTGTTGTTTTTTAATGGGAAACATGTGTGTACTGTGAGGTGAGCACATTGAATTACCCAGCTTTTTGAAGAGAATTAGTCACTTTTGCAGGGGAACCAATATCCAATAAAAGATGATGATCAACAGTGCTTGAGTTCAGTTAGACATGCTGAGAAGGTGCTGTGAGATATGAGCTTTGGTTGGTTTTCTGGTTCTTTAAAAATTAAGGGTTGAAGGAGCTAGACTGTCACAGGATCAAGCATTGAATTCATGTTGTATTTTTCTAAATCTGGGAATGGGACAGCCAAAGGCATTGCTGTATGGTTAATGTATGTTCCTTCAGCTGCCGATGTAGCAGAAAAAAAATGAAATGAATGGTTGCAAGCTGCATAAAGCTTTAGCAATGAGAAAGAGCTCTAACAAACTCATGATTGTATACAATACAATAAAATATTAAAAATCCACTAGCTTTTGTGTCCCAAGGAACAGTTTATCCCTCCAGATTTTGAGCCAGATCATGAAAATAAATCTCAGTAAGAGAAATAATTTTCATTTGATATTAAAGAAAGAATTCCAACATTTAATATGAACTTCCTAGGTATAATGATTTTTTTAAAACATTTTCTTTATGATGGACAGAACCCGTGCCTTACTGTAGCAAGTTATCCACAAAGGGAGTGTCTTTATCAACCAGATAATCTTCCAGTTCTTTTTAGTGAATTACTGGAAAGCTGCTGTTGCACTTGTCATCTTGCACAGATTGCATTTGTCCAAAGGGCTTTTTAAAATTTATATCTGGAACTATGACTTTTAAATATATATATTTCTGCATTAATAACAATTTTGCATATATTTCTAGCTAATGGAAAACATTACTTAAAATAGAGAAATTTATTTCTATACAACTAGTATCCATAAAGGTATTTTTTCTAGGGGAGTATTCTAAGTCCATTGGATGCTCCCATTTTATTTTAAGTGTGTTTGCAATTGCGTTAACAGGTTTTAGAGCCCCATTGCCTGGTGTACTGGTTTTGGCTGAGATAGAGTTAATTTTCTTCATAATAGCTAGTGGGGGGATATGGTCTGTATATGTGCTGAAAACAGTGTTGATAACACATGGATGTTTTAGCTGTCCCTGAGCAGCACTTGCACAGAGTCAAGGCCTCTTCTGCCTCTCACCCCACCCCACCAGCGAGCAGGCTGGGGGTGCACAAGAAGCTGGGAGGGGACCCCAACTGACCAAAGGGATATCCCACACCATATGGCATCACGCTCAGTATATAAAGCTGGGGGAAGAAGAAGGAAGGGGGGAATGTTTGGAGTGATGGTGTTTGTCTTCCCACGTAACCGTTATGCGTGATGGAGCCCTGCTGTCCTGGAGACGGCTGAACACCTGCCTGCCCATGGGAAGAGTGAATGAATTCCTTGCTTTGCTTTGCTTGTGCATGTGGACTTTGCTCTACCTACTAAACTGTTGTTAACTCAGCCCATGAGTTTCCTCACTTTTTTACACTTCCGATTCTCTCCCCCATCCCTCTGGGGGGGAATCAGTGAGCAGGTGGGTGGGGCTGAGCTGCCTGCTGGGGTTAAACCATGACAACAGTTCACTGTATGACACTTGAGACTCTCTGTTATGGATGTCTTCTCACTTTATTAGTATGATACACTTACTGGCTCTAAATCTTGACATCTAGTTTTAACAACATCACCTCAGTGGAAGAAATAAAGACACTCCAATAAGTTTTGTGGAGATTTATGCAGTCAAGGGGTATACCATATTTTCTTTTCCTAGAAAATTATTTTTAAACAAACAGTGGAAGTAATAATCAGCTGCTATTTCAGGGTGTTTAAGATCATTACAAAATGAAATGGATAAGTTAAAAACAAGTGAGACACTACAAGTTTGTTCCTCTGTGGAAACAAGCAAAGCAAGGAAAAGTAAGAGAAAGCAAAAGGCAACACTGAGTTTGAAAAAAGGGAGAAGAAAAATCAGGCAGCCATTATTTTCTCTTGTATTGTTTTTCTTACAGTATTGAAACATCCACACAATGCAGTCGTCATTTACAATGAATCTTACCAGTTGGGAGGATTTGCTTTTAATTCTTCTAGATGGTGTGGGAGAAGACCCGCAACTCTTGTGCTTTGTTTCCTGATCCTATAACAACTTACAGATTTTGTTTGGTTTCACGTGAGAAGGCTCACTGACACACAGAAGGACTACTCAGGGGCTTAAATTTAAGCAGGTGTGTAAGCATTTGTGGAACTAGGGCTTTTTTTATATTTATTGACCGACAGGTTCATTGCCCTACGGGGAGCACTTCACAAGAGTACCTGCCTGCGGTAACTCTTTTTTCTTTTTGGAAAGACTGCTATTAGGTCTAGCCCTTATTACAGCTCCACAGCTTTGCACTGTGCGAAGACCTGGGAGTAGTGCCACTAAAGGAGGACTTTGGGCAGGGCTGTAGGGTCAGCCATGGACTGAGTGAGGGCTTGTAGGCTGCAGTGAGTGATTCCTCATGCTGCCAAAATGTGTACTGTATGTATGACAGCCGCAACCCATCCTTTGAAATACGCTCCCATCTGTGCTAGGAGGGGAGCTCTGGCAGAGCTTTGAAGAGACCAGCCAGAAGAGAAGTACGAGAATGAGATAGAGGAGATGATGCTGGTAATTGCATTCTTTATAGGAGTCCCTTTGTGAGAGGAGCTTTAGGGCTGCAACAGTTACCCCAGCTATAGCTCTGCAGAGTAGCTACAGGTTGCTGTTTCTGAAGACTGTGGGCTGGCCTACTGGGTCTGGAGGTATCTTCTCCACAAAAACCCCTTGTACAAAGCTATTTTTTCTGGCGTTACACTGATACAAGGGAGGAGGGAAATGCATAATTCTGGTTTTTACACAGGATTTGCTTGTGTGATCTGTAGAAAAATCCTGGATTCCTTCTTAGGATTCCCTTTATCCTGTGAGGGTTTTTTCTGTCTCTTCTGTGGAGCGAGGATTTATCCTCTTTTTAATTAACTCCTAAAAGGACATTTTGATACTATGCTGTAAGTCACATGCATAAAAAAATCCTGAAATCTATTGAATTTTCATGCACAGCAAATTGATGTAATTTATTAAATGATGCAATTTATTAATCCATTGAATTCTATTTATAAATGTCTTTCGAGTAAATATGACTGTGTAAGACATCAGCTATTAAAATGGATGAAGACTTTAACAGTTCTTATTTAGATGTAAAAGTCTATAAAAGACTATAAAATCAGATGGACTATGAGAAACTGTATGCTAAATATACTGCTCTTGTGATATGCTGTTTGATTTTTTGGCATACGTAATTGTGTTAAATTGTACATTCACCTTGTAAAGTTCATTCTTTCCTAACTACATTATATTGCTATTATAAGTGCTCTTGTTAAAATGACACCTTTTTACTATAGGACGGTCTGCTAATATAGCTACAGTAAAAACTCGTCAACCTTTCCATTATAAATATAAATCCCTATTTTCAGGGACTTAAAACTCTGCTATAAATACTCATTCCAGGCTAACATTTGGCATACGAAGCCTCATCCAAACAGCAAAGCCATTTATTACAGAATTACTTTAGCCATTTGAAAATATTTTAAAGCAGAAAAAGTAGAAATAGTTGCATGTTGGTTTTGATCTGATGGATTCCTAGGTTTTGAAACGCTAGGCAGGGAGGAAGGTGCTGGGGCAGGAAGGCCACATTGTGCTTCCTGCTGATATGGAATCACTCCTCTGCACCGTCTGGTTCTGCTCAGGCCAGTCTGAGTTCAAGGAGCATTTCGGCTTTGGATGTTTTTGGCTTTGGGGGCTTTTTCAACCATTGGGTTTCTGGTACACGCTTCCCAGGGCACTTTAATGTCATATTTGAAAAATTACTTCTGACACCCTGTCAAATTTTTCCTATGAAGTGGAAATGTCTTAAGTCCCTTCTGCTACCCTAAGCTTCTCAAAAATTTGAGTCCTAGAAAGTAACTGTGTGAGGTCCTTACTAGTATACTTTAAGATGGGATAATCTTGACAAGAGACTAGTCAGACTGCCCAGGCTTTTTCTACCTCACCATGACCTCTGGCTGCATCCAGTGCCAAAATTTAACAACTTTCTGAAGATTAATATAGTTCTTTCATATTCTCTTCTGTGGACACTGCTGCTAAGAAGCGTCTGGCACGATATCTCTGAAAGAAGTAGTTTCAGACATATTTCAGGTTGTTGTTTCATGAACATTTTAAACTGCCCTGGGTAGCAGCTCTTGCTGAAAGGAGTTGTCTCACTTGTCCTTCCTGTCCTGGCTCTTTCTACAGTTTCTGGTTTCATGTGATCCATCAGCCAGACCCAGAAGCTGCTTTCACTGTGAAAAACCAAAATACTCATGGGTGTGGGTTGGTTTTTGGCCAGATGTACTCCTGGTCTGCTTCGTCAAGTGGCCCATGGGGATGGTGGTCATGCTCAGCAAGGCACCATGAAGGTCAGACTCTCCCACCAGCAGCCCTGTCTTGGCTTGTCTCAAACACAAGAATGAAACTGCAGTCAGTGATATTTAAATGACTGCTTAGAGACCTTCCAGAGAGCGACTGCCATTCCTTGCAGAATGCCTGAAAGGCTTTTCCACAGTTTTTGTTTCCCTGGGGTGCTCACAGGAATAAAGTGCCTGGAGGCCCAGGTGTCTGTATGAAAAAGGTCTTCTGAGTGGCCCCAACATCAGGCTGACATTGAGCAAATTGCAGCTTCTTTAGTCTAGGAGCAAACACAGGCTTAAAGACAGTGAGGCTACCCTCATTTGACTGTACTGCACACAGCCTTGGTTGACCAAAAAACTGTATATATGCATCTGGAGGAGAGGGCAAGAGCAGGTGCTCTTGACCACTCATAGGCTGGGAACGCATGAGCTGAGAGGAGACCAAGAGCAGACAAAAGCCTTAGGCTGCAAACCAGTTCAAAAGTGGGTGGGCTCATAGACTTTGTTGCTTTTTAATGGCAGTTTTCTGGCCCTGGCAGTTGCAAGCAGTTTGTGCAAGTACTTGAGTGTTCTGGGGATTTATGTGGTTGGTAAGAACAATCTGCTGTAGCAGGAAATATTTTATTGCATTCAAAGCTTTATTCTGAAAGCCCCAGGGTTAAAGTGAAAAGCAAAACAAAACAAGAAAAGCCTCTCTGCCTTCTCGCAATTAGCTGTGAAATTTCTCAGAGGCCTCCCTTTCACCTGTGCCTGCCGAGATGGTTTCATGGGGTCCCAGGCGTCACCTCAAGGTCTGCCCGTGCTTCCAGCCTCCAGGCACGCTTTACTTGTCCAGGAGAGGGGAAGGAAGCACTGATATTACGGGGAGACTCTTGCTGACTGGTATGAGTCTTTATACACTCTTAAATGTATTACTTTGCTTCCTTCAGATGCTTCTTGAGATCCCAATGCTTCCTTTTCTCCCTGAAAGCTGAGTGTGTTCCCACTCCTCTGCCTCCTCCCTGCTCAGTCCCCCTGTCCATGTGCCTCCACTATTATGCCACTCTTGTGTTTTTCTAACACCTTTTTCTGGCATCCAGTGTTACCAGGACTTCTTCAGTAGAAACTGCAAAGTTCCTCTTGAGGATGCTGCCAAGGGGGAAGAAAAAATATGATGGTGATTAATTCAGAAATAAATGATGTAAAAGTTGCAGGGCCTTGAGTGCATGGGTGTGGTGACAACTGGTGAATAAGTAAAGCTTATGATAAATAAATCTGGGGCATTCGAAAGATTTGAAGGTCAGTTTATTTCTCATTACCCCTTTTTTCCTTTTCAGTTATTAATAAAAGCTAGATATGGAAAAATAGATGAGATAAAGAAGATTTGCTTTTATTTTGAACAACAACAACAAAAAAGGCAGTTGTAAAGCAACTGTAAAACAATTGTTAACAAAAAGACTTTGTACACCACCATTGTCATTTTGTTCAAAATTATGTTTTGTTTGATACTTTCAAAGGCCAAAGGACCTTCATGAAGGGTAAGCCAGTTCTGGATTTCAAACTTGCTGGTCTATGCACCTTTAGGATCAGTCAAGCCCACATGGAGCTGTGTTACATATGGGTAAGGCTTATTATGTTATTATTGCAGTTTATCGTCGGGTAAGTCAGACAGGGAGTTATTCATGGGACCACCCTGTTTAAGCCATTTCTTGTCTTAAAGAAACCAAACCAAAGTATTCCCAAAAGTATTGAATGTACTCTGCTGCTTTGACTTCAGAAAAAGACCACCTCTGTTAAGCAATGATTTATTTTTTTTGTTGGTCTCTTGGGTGACCACTGATGGCAGATTTTCCTGTGTAGAAGCAATATGTTCTGAAATACTTTGATTATGTTTAAAGTGTATGTATGAAAATGTGATATATGGTAAAGTGATGTATGGCAAAAAAAATATTGATATACATTTGGATATATCAAGAAGAGGAAATGTGGAAGATATTTTCATAAGCATATGTTCTACTTTATTTGGGAGAGCAATATTGGAGGGAATGGGAACACATGAAAATGTATAGAAGCATTTTATAGCGTGTTGAAGCAGTTTTTCTGATAAAAGTTTGGAAAATATCCAAAAATGTTATGGTACATAAAGGAAGCAATATGTAACATTTTTTTTCTTATTTTTCTTAATATGGTTAATTTATGTTCATTTACTTTTGAATATATTAGAACCACATTTCATACAAATTAAACTTATTTCTTGCTGTCTATGCACACTATTGAAATTCAGGTGATTTTGTAATGTTCTTTGAAAAGTGCATAAGTACATTTCTCCAAATTTATAAATATATGTGAAATGTGCAATGCATATATTTAAGGAGGAGAATACATGTTTCATAGAGATTTTGCTAGTCTGTCTTGTGATCAGGGCAACACTTACACACAGGATAAAACCTGCTTTAAGTATGCCCATGTTCATGCATGTATCTGCATTCCTCTATACAGGTCATAGTTATGAGGAGTATTTTCACAAATTATATTTATAATTTTTTACATCTTAAAAAAGGGCCTTCTCCGTTGACAGATCAATGCCAAATTTTATCTACAGTGCTAAGGATAAAAAGCTCTTCTGAGAATGATTTTTTGACATCTCTCACGTTCACAGAGTTTAATGATGACAGTAGATTAGTACTTGCTCTGCTTCCTTACGTTTCCAGGAATGTTCTCCATGCTACCATTTTGCTTTACACTGCCTTATGAAATTAAATGTTAAAATGACATGGAGTTTCCCTCTGTTAAGCTTGAGATTTTCTTTTTTTTATAAGGAGCACTATTCTAGGGCCTATAGAAAATTGAAATGGCAACTTTCCAGAGCCTGAGGGATACATCTCATTTGATACTCATTTACACAAATGTATTCATGCCTTTCTGTAGATACCCTTAGATTATGACATTTAGAAGACTAAAATACACTAGCAAATTAAACTGTTAAGTTTCTTCTGCATTCTTTTTTCTGCCCCCACCCCCCAACCCCCCCTTGTGTTTTTTCCTTTGTATCTCCCATGTTTCTCTTTTCATACGATGGCACTGTCTTCATTTTCAGCTCTCAAATGTGCAACTTTAAAGAAGTGTTTACAGAAAAGAAACTCTAGAAATTTAGGAGTTTGGCCTTTGCACAATGACCTGACATTAGCATAAGAATTAATTATTTGGAGTACTTCAAATTAAACCAAAAATCCTTACTTTGTTTTTCAATACTTAAGAAAGGTACATTTTAAAGTTTCATGGGTCATTTTGCAGGAAGATCCCTGTGAGTTACTAAAACCGCAGCTTTAGGACCTTTGATTTCCTAATGTGATGAAGGTTCTTAATGAAGTTTGTTTCATCCCAGAATTGTCAACCTTTCCTGCCACTTGACAGTGCTGCTGAGGACAGAGAACTGCCAGGGGTGCTCAGGAGAGGTATCCACAAAGCCTAACTTTTGCCTAGAAAGGCCAGTCTTCTCACTTGCCCTCTACTGCCAGTGGAGTGAGGGTAAGAGTCTCCTCCAGGGAAGATGCAGAACTCCTAAGATTAACATTCTTATTTAGCCCTTGGAAGACCCACCTGTCTATACTGACTACAGAAGGAAGCTGGGGTGTTAGCACCTTCTAAATCTTCATGAATCCCTCTTTCTCATACTTGGAGGCAAGGACTTCAAAGATTTTAAAAAACAGGTTAAAAATTAGATCATTTTCAAATGCTTATTTAACTAGTTTTTTTTATTTGCTTCCATTTCTCAAACGAAACATAATTACTGCTATCAAAAAAGGAGGTTTTTTTCCTATTTCATCAGACATTATCAGAAGTTATATTTCAGGTAGGTGTTTGAACCTAAGAAACAGCTGAAGAAAATTTAATCATTATGAGTCTTATCCAATTGCAAAAGAAGGTTTCTCTAAATTACCAAGATATAGATCAGTGTTCTTGAGTACAGGTATATAAAGTGATGAAGCTTCTAAAAAGGTGCATTTTTGATTATTATCATAATCAAATTCCCACGATAGTAGCAGGTACGCAGTACCCTTAAAAATCTGGATGGATTTGAAGATATATTTCTTCTAAATTTTAATTGAAAGTATCTTCCACTGATTTTTCTTTTATAGCTATATTTTTATATGAAATAATTATTAAGTTCTCCATTTATCTATGGTGGTATAGCCACACAAACAGCAATGTTTCAGCCTTCTTATCTAGCTGACAAGTAAGTATAGTCTTGAACCTCATTTCAGATGTCCTAAAAAAAGAGAGGGTTAAATGTCCAGAGCTAGATCTTTGAGCCACTTTCCAATGCTTCCATTCCTGAGGACTATAAAAATGGACTGCCTAAAGGTTTTATGTCACCACTTTTTCATGCAAAAGAGGAAGGTGCTCTTTAACTACAAAGGCTGCTGCAATTTCCAGTTGCACCATAGGCTCAGCCTGGCATAAGCATCTGACCTACTGTACTTATTAAAAATGGCATGTCTTACTGTGATAGGCTTATCTGAGATCTCAGACCGCAAAGTAACTTCTAAGTCTTTCTTCAGCATGGAGGAACTTACTGTCCTAACTGCAGTCCTCTGGGTCCTAGGAATGTCTCTGTTCTTCCGTTTCAATAAGACGCATCTACATTTTCATATGATCCCCCAGACTCTGAGTTATGCTGCCCTTTGCCATAAGCCTGAGGCATTTTCTAGCCTTGCATTCTGGCTTTTCCATAGTGCCTGAGGCTTTATAAAGTTCTCTTTTTTTTTTTTTCTTTTTTTTTTTTTTGGCCAGAAGGGAATTCATATATAGTCTTATTTGAATTGTAATTCCCTAATGGAGAAGTGAACCCAGAGGCAAACAGGTAGAAGAGATCTACAGGTAAGACTAGAAGACAGCAAAGGATTTGTCATACAGCTGGATGATGAAGTGACGGAGATGGTGTTCTTGGCACATTACATATCCTATTAAAAAATAGTGCCCTTTGGAAACTTTTGAATGTATTTTAGAACATTTGTACCCTTACAGAATAGTCACACTATCCGAACAGAAATGCTATAATTCGCTGTTTACCCCCTTCTCAAAGTATCTATTATTCTAGTGGCATTATTTAGCAGACAGATCTTGACTGGTCTGCTTTGTAGTGGATCAGTGAGCCAAAACCCTCTTTTTAAGCTGCCTTACCAGTGTCCAATATCTTGATTCTTTGTGTTGTTATTAAAAATGACAGCAATACTTCTATACATTCATTATTTTAAAGAAAATAATGGAAAATTGATATTGAATTTTTAATCTCGTGAGGAATTTGTATGCTTTATTAAGTCTTTGGCACTTATGGCTCTGGAAACCTATGAACAGGAATCAATTATGCTTTTGAAGAGCCAAATAGAAAGATGTATTTGTTTTAATAACAGCAGTATGGGTACTCAAAATGTGGACATTGGAACAAAGTAAGTGTTCAAAAGGTTCTGCTTTATAGGAGGATCAGCACTTTTTAATGGTCTTATAAAAACAGTTGACTTAGTATTCTTGTATCAGGTTTTAATTTTTGTAATTACAGAATAGGGTTATTTTAGGATGGCTTAGTCTTACCAGAAATTAGTGAAGTCAGGCTACGTTTCTTAAAACATTTCCATCATATTAGTAACTCCATGCTTTGGTATCATTGTAAAATAAAAATAAGTGCAATGTTGACTAATAGAATAGGGTGCACCAAGTATGATGTGAAACACAATAGAAACAGTTAATAATGCTTATGTAAAGGAGACAGCTTGGCAAAAAAAAGCAGGTGTAAAAGTTAATTAAAAGGAGTAATTTTCCTGACACAAGAATAGTCTTTTTTTCCAAACCAAAGGAATTATAAATGTAGTAAGTTGCTAGACTGCTAGAATTCTTGTGCTAGCAATAGAGGATTGACCTTACATTTGGTATCTTTTTTATTCAAATGTGCAACACTTCCTGTAATACAGTAAACAGTTTTCAAGTGGCAGTTTAAAAGAGCATAACAAGTTAAAGAACTGATATTTAATTGCTTTATTTTTGTTGCTGTTCCTTTCTCACAGTAACCAGAGAATAAATGAAAGTTACAACTGCTTGAGTCTAGAAAGATCATGGAACATTTGTTTTGAATGGTCTGAAGGTTCACTTTCCCTCCTGTTCAGTTTTTAATCCATCTTTCCTCAGCAGTGGAATGGAGGTAATTGTCAGTTAGTGTGTTGGCATGTTGTTACCTTTTTATGGACCTTTTTAGAGATGTAGGTTTTGTACATTAAAAAGTTGTCTCTTACTTTTATGGAATGTGACTTTGACTCCCCGTAACTGGTTCTGATGTAACTGGCTCTAGCTTTATTCCTGTTATAGGAGAAACTAACTTCACTGACTGTCTTTGCAAACTGTCATCTAACTAAAATTGTCAGGCATGCCCTTCATGGTGAACTGGATTTGTAACTTCATCAGATGCGACCATGCCAGGATAACTACGAAATACTATTGCAGCTACTTGGAGGTGTGGGAGGCATGTGAAGCTGAGACCATCAATACAAGTGGTGTTTGTTTATGGGGACAGGAAAGAATATGTTGGAGACTTGGGCCTTCAGAAACCTATTGTGCTGTATGTGTAGACCAATCCTGCAGCTTTACAGAATGCTTCTTTACGCCAAGGAGCAACAAGAGAGAGAAGAGGAGTTAAGAAATGGGAAACAAGTTTACTTGAAGGTTTATTTTAGATGATCTCTAAAGTGACAGGAAGATGAGGATCAAAGAGAGGAAATAGCCAACTGTCACCTGTAATCTATGAAGTTTCTCTCTCTGTTCCTTAGCTGGTGCAAATCAGAGTAGCTCATTTGTAGTTGATAAAATTATAGCAGTGGGATTTGGTTCTGGGCCTTTTTGCAAAATGATTTGATATGTTTCATTCATCAGGAAACTTTTCAAATTCAGAACCAAGAAGAGGAGACAGCTGCAGAAGAATATCTGACTGATCAAACCACCCCTGGGATAGGGTACAGACCCATCCAAAGCCCTGCACTGCATTATCAATATAGAGAAGCTTTTCCAGCCTCAGGTGAGCACCCTGGTCAGACAAGCTGCTGCATTGAGTTCTTTCTGTGTTTTGGGGCATTGTTTCCATAAAAGTAATTTAATTTTATTTCAATACATAATATGAAAAAGAGGAAGAATATTTTGAAATGTTTCATAAAACAGAGTTACCTTCTGACCAGCATCAACATCAATACAACCACTTCCTTTTGTTTCCTTGCTGGATGATGTATGTTGTGTCTGTGTAGTCTTCTATGCTTCTTTTCACTTTGTACCCCATATTTGATTGTTCTGACAATCTTTTTCACTCTATTTCTGTAACGCATCATGTGTCTTTAGTAAGAGAATGTAAGAACAGATTGGTTCACCATGATCCTCTTTGACATTGCACTATATTTTTTTTCAGGTCTATAAAAGTACAAGGGAATTCCATTATGCCTAAATTATTTATATGAACACAAATAGAATACAGTGGCAGTATAATCTTTTATTAATAAGCCTTTTAGATACTGGCCCTATTGGAGATGAATTCTGCTAGAGAGGAAATGTCTGTAACAGCTTAGGAATGGTAAGTACCAGAAGTGCTGTTCTAGGAGATGAAGCATTCAGCATGACTGATGTTTTCAAATGCTGCATATGAGTGAGGGCAGGACCTTCAGAAACATCGCCTACTAGAAATTTTTGTTTAAAATGTTTTCAGATAAGGCTACTTGAAAAGAAATGGGGCATTTTGTAAATGGTAAAGAACTAAAAAATACAACTCAGTCCTCTCTCTTATGTTCCTTAACATTTACCATTTTGAAATGCTACATAATTTTTCATTTGTCACCTTGAAAAGGAATACACAACAGTGTTTGCCTCACTCTCGAATATCCACATTGTAGCAGTGTAGATGATCACAGAATCATAGAAGTGCCCAGGTTGGAAGGGACCTCGAAAGATCCTCTGGTCCAACCTTTCATGGGAAGGGGAGCCTAGAGGAGATTATCTAGCACCCTGTCCAGCTGCATCCTGAAAACCTCCAGTGATGGGGACTCTACCATGTCCCTGGGGAGGTTGTTCTGGTGAATGATTGATCTCACTGTAAAAAAAAATTCTTTCTTCCATCAAGACTTCTACTTGTTGCTCCTTGTCTTCTCCGTGTGGCACCCTGTGAAGAGAGAGCCTCCATCTTCTTTGTAGTCACTGAAACATGATCTTTAAACATTATTCCTATTTAGAATAAAATCAGATTTCTGTAGGTACTAATTATGCCAGTTAATCCCCTATTATATTGTAGTCTATTAAGATATTAACTAAAGGTAAGGCTATGATTCAGATTCGATAAGATTAATTTCCAAAATGAGCTTTTTTTACTAGTTACAAATAAATAATCAGTAATTAATTTATATTTTTAAGTCACTCTGAGCAAGAAATCTAGCAACCTCTAATTTAAGGGAAAATGTCTTCCTCCTATTTTGTACCTTTTCGGTTATTTGGCCCAGATCTGGTGATCATATACTCCAAAATGTCATTCTTTTCTTTTGAGGTCTTTTAAAGAGTACAGCGAATCTGTCTCTATTTCAACCTCTCCTTTCCCCTGGATAATAAGTTCAGTTCAAAGTATCTGATATTTCTTCAAATCTGGACACTTCAAACCCCAATGCTAAAATGTTGCATATAAAGTAATTTGTGGTTTTAAACTTTGGTTTCCACTCTCCCATATAAATGCAAATATAATGTTTTCCATTAGAATAACTCTGCCTCATGCTTTTTTAATAGACGCATTGGAGACTAAAAAGTAGAGTAGAATCCATTTTGATAATATTGCATCTTCTCTCTGGGCTCCAATCTAAATATTTCCATCTGTCAGATTTCTCATTTAATATTCTGAATAATGGCAGTTGCAGGAAAAAAGGGAACAGTCTTTTTTATTTCACTTTCTTTTGCCAGGCTTTGGTGGTCTTACAGTTTCTTCTTGGATTGCAGAAATGTGTGTGTGAAGATTTATAGTCCTTCCCTCTGCCAAGATCTCTCCTAGAAATCCAAGGTGTCATTTGCAAACGTTCATAACCAAACATATTTTTTAATCTTAAAAAAAAAAAAAATCCAGCTTTTCCCAAACCTAAACTCAGATCTCTGCTAAAGTGGAAGGGGAAATGTATAAAACCAAGCTTGGGAATATGAAAGTAAAAACTGTAGATGATCTCTTTCTCTTTGTGTAAACGCATGAAACAAGACACTTTCAGGACAGAATCTGTTGTCTTGACATCAGCCCTGAATGCTACTACTGCCACTGATGTTCTTTAGGTGAATATAGAGCACCCAACACCTCCCAGGTAAGCCAGTAAACTGATAAATTCCTGTGGCATTTGCTAGGAAAGGGAGGAAAATTGTGATCAAAGAGTTCTGGGAAACCAAAAGGTCAAAATATCGCATGAAAAAGCAAGTTTCAGTTTTTAAAACTCCACTTTCTAGTGTACCTTGCTAAAGCAGCTGTTGGTGAGGATCCACCTTTATGGACTGCTTTATAGTTTTATGTGATTTAGCCATAAACAATTGCTCTGAGTCAAAGACTTTATGTGTAAGTTTATAGTTGAGTAGTTTGGGTTGGTTTTGGGTTTTTCTTTCCACAGAGCCCTTACATCCAGAAAAGAACAAAATATTTCTCTTCTTTTATTGTTTAATTCTAATTTTAATATCCTAAAATGTTTTCTACATTCTTTTATTATTTTGTCTCTCTGCTTTAATTCAGATGTTCAAAGTGCCAAAGAAATACAGTATCTAATACACAATGGAATATCAATTGTTCGCAAATCAAAGCCTGCCCCCTCATCCAAGGTTTGCTTAGGAGTAAGCGCTAGGAAAATACAGAGAAATCTCCCAGCATGTCCTATATGAGAGTCCAAAACACATGAACTCTGTAATGAAAAGTAAATAAATGACTCTGTCCTTCACTGCCAAGCTGTTAATCCATAATGTGGAGTTGGCCTCTGTTGTTGTCAACAGTGATATATAAATCATATCAGACAAAACAAGAACCAGGCTGACCCTTTACCCATTCCTTAAGCCCAATGCAAACATTTATAATGCCCAAAACCTTTTTCCTCTGTTTTCTTTCCCCTTTTTCACATCTCTCTCACTTGCTGGTTTCTACTGGGATGGGAAGAGTACAAAAGTGTGTGGGAGCCTGTTTGAAGTGTTCTATGAGGAATTTCAGCCCAATTGCCTAAGCCAAAATGTTTCAATAACACCACCCCACCCACTGGTACTTCATCAAACCATGGCTCAGGACTTCTGGGAATAGAAATGTATGGAGAAAGCAACTTTGAAAATGAGGGATCATGTACCCAGGGATGACACAGAACAAAAGCTATACTGGAAGGGGAAATTTAGGGGGAGAAGTAGCCTTTCAGGAAGACCCAGAGAGGCCAAAATGAGAGACTAAGGAAGGAAACACTGGCTGAAAGAGTTAAGGGGAAAGAAGACTGAGGGAAATACACTGAGGCCTTTAGTAAGACCCAGGGTAAAACTCTTTAAGGCCAAAGGAAAGACTGCAGCTGGTTTAGGTATCATTGAAAATGGTTCCTTAATATGTTACCTAAGTTTCATTTAAGTCAACGAGTAAAATATCCAGTGGCTTTCATATTCGTTGGATAGGGCCCTAGAGTGAAAAAGGGCATGAAATTAACTGAATTTTGTCACTTGTAAAGCTCCTGCTGAGCTCATTTCAGGATCAAAGCCTAGAACTATAATTGTGTTGCTCGTTAAAATAATGGAACAAATATTGAGAGAAAAATAACTAAAACCAGGGCAGTAGTGCCAAGAGCGATAAACAGCATGGGTTCATAAAGAACAGATCTTGCCTTACAAACCAGATTGCCTTTTTCTAATAGCAGAATTTGACCCTTTGTAATTCTATGTTTGTGAGGGGTGACTTGCACTAAAGGAACCACTAAAGTCTATTGCTGGTAGCATTTATCTATGTGAATAATGGTACTAAATGCTGAGTTATAATTAGCAGATGAAGGGAGAGTAATAGATTAATACTGTGCCACATGACATTTTGCTGATCAAGGGTAAATTTCCGTATAAGTTTTGTGATGTAGGAACCAGGGTATCACTTGGAGATTTTCAGTTTGGTTTGTACATAGTACTGTCACATGAATTAATATCCTGGGTGAAGAGCTATAACAAAAAGTGACAAATGGCAAAGTGCAGCTCTCTGCAAGGCGCCTGGAGTGCCATGTCAACGTGACTTTATTCAGTCAGAATTGCAAAATGAAGAAAACCACTTAAGGGAAATCGTCATACTGAATTATAATACATTGGCAATGCAACAATTATGGTGTGAAACTGAGAAACCTGAAAAGATGTTAACAGGTATGTGGGGAAGAGGTATGTGAATGGGTTTTAAGCACATGAGAACTGAAACTGCTGGCCCGCACTTGCAAGGTGAAAAGGTGGGAGAGATACTGAGGCAAATACTCAAGAGCCACATGAAAATCCTTCATGTCACAAACCAGGCAGGCCCATAGACCACCTAACAATGTAAAGCTCCAGTACTTACTCATTCGGAGAAGCATACAAAGCTACAAACATGTGCATCAAATTGGAGGGCGAAGGATAATGTAATCAGATCCAGGGAGAAATGTATCGGGTTTTGTGCAGTAGATAAAGGGGAGATTACCTACAGTAATATAGCTGTATATATACCTATCTACAAATATTTGACGAAGGAGCAATGTAATAATCTCAGGCATATGGCATGAAATTGAGAGGGGAAATATAAGACAGTGTCTGGACTATGAAATGCAGTAGTTCACTGGGCGGAACAGGTTGTCATATGTATGACAACTAACTTGTCTTGGCATAAAGGTAATGCATGTGACAACCCCTCTAAGGCTAGCAGAGATTCCACGGTGGCATCCAAAATCCCAAAATCCCTGACTCAGGCAGGAGATCCTCATATTGTTTAGTCCTCCTTTATCCCGGTCTGGTGCAGCAAAAGGTTTAAGGATAGAGTTTGGCATGAAATATTCTGGTGTTAACTCTCGGCTATTGCTAGAAATTACTGGATTTTTTTTTCCTCTGAGAACTTTTTCAGGCTTTTTAAGGATTAATAAATCTTTATTTAGTCAGGCAGTCCCAGTAGGGAATCAACAGAAATATTTATGTAATTTTTCCTGTGTCAGTGCGTTATAGCTCTAGAGTTTGTATTTTCTCCTTGCTTTTCAGCTGGTCTAAATCATCATTGTACTGTTGAAATAAATTGTATTTAAGCACCTGCCACTTCCAGGTGTCCAGTATTTACCATTTTTTCTTGTTGTCAGTGTCAAGAAAGAAAAAGGGATCATTTGCTAGTCCCTTTGATGGCATGGCATCAGAACATGAAAAAGCGCCATGTACTGTCTTACATGATCTCCTAAACTTGTGTATGGAGGAGAGGTCAATTATTTCTCGTGTGAAAAATAAGATTCCACATGGAGTTCTTTGATAAGGCAGGACATACACTGGACAGAAAGAGAGAGAGCATGAGCCTCCATCCCCTCCATACAGCTATTGTGTTTGGCCTGCAATACTTGGAATCAAGTGGAAAGCTAGGCTGGAGTGGAAAAAATACCACCTACCCATATCCTTTTTAAAATTATGCTTTGTAGTAAATTGCTTTCTGTTTAATTTGGCTTATGCTAGGAATGCTGCCCTTGGTGAGGCAGCATGACTCCTAACATCTTCAGTGTAAGCACGATCAGCCTATGCATTTCACTGTTGTCGTGGAGTAGCTACAGTGCTAGTCCTTTATGGCTAGTCCTTATGCATGCATCTAATTACCCTCACAGCCAACGGAAACTTTACCTTGGTAAAGACTGTAGCTTTGCTTCTGAATAGCTTGCCTGGAACTCTAAAAAAAAAAAAAAATTGGCTGAAGTTTGTTTCTGAATCTAGAAAACAAGAAAGTAGCTATTATTGTTACACTTTTATAAACTGCAGCATTCACTGTCTTAATTGCACTGAATTTCAGAAATACTGTGAATCTGTAGGGTGTAAGATTGTACTTCACAAAAAATTTCTTTGTGTATATAGTGTATTGTCTTGTGTTAAGATTTGGTGACTAGGACATAGCCAGAATGCTTGTTCAATTTATCTTAAATTACATCATCCAGTAGTGAGCTAAACAAGCTGCCTGGCAGTGTGGGGTTTGGTTGATGAGGAAATAAGTAAATACAAAAAAAGGTTTTAAACTTCAAGCACGTCTTTTTCTAGAGCCACAATGAAAAATTGACTAATCAGTCACACTGATTTTGTGGACAAATGTTGATGAACATACAAAAGAACCCAAACTATTCAAAGCATCGAGCAACAAAAACTCATTATGAATTTAACTATCTGGAAAAAAAGAACGTTCATTTGTTTCTATATAATTTACAAACATAGCTTTGCAACAAGGACAGTTAATTGCTGGAAATCTTTCTGGAATCTTAAAAATGGCAATTCTATACCCAAGTAGTATCAGAGCATTGTCACCCCATCTTTTCCTTGCAGCACTTGTTTTTCTATGTTGAATCAGCCTTTCACACCTAACTGAATTTCATGCAGTGACTTTACAAAGTACTGGCCTCTGAAGGCAGAGGAAGAGCTCCCAAAAATTTCAGTGAAGTCTGAAGTAACCTTGCAAAGAGTAAATGTAAGAGAACCTTCTTCCCAGGAGTTATGACAGCTATATATACATCCCATGTTCATCCTCCAATAAACACATAACACTGAAAGAACTTCAGGGAATTTGAAAAGGCAAGGGATGGTGAGTTACAACATCAAGGAGTTATGGTTACCTGTCCCTAGGTGTTTCAGATCTGCTTTTGCCATGTTCTGCCTTTGCTGAATGCATCCAGCCAGGCTATCTGTGTTCCAGAAGAGGCATACAAGGTAACAAGAATATCAAATATATGATGACCTGTAAAAATAAACCAGGTGTCTCTCTTCACTAGCACTTACTGGTGACCAGCGTACTTATGTAGGGTTACCAGGAGGACTCATTCTACACCTTACTCTGTTGTTGCCCTGGTGGGTTAAGCCAGCAGGAATGATGGTGTGCTTATCTGGATATTTATACATATCCAAGGATCAAAATCAAGGTAGTGTAGTAAAACATCCCCTATTTACTACCTTACCTCAGCGCTATAAAGAAAGCAGAAAGGTATAGCAGCAACAGAAGTGTCCTCTGGTTGCCAGTTACAACATCGGTCACATTACGCCTTTAGATTGCTGCAGACCTATACCCCTAATGATGAAGCCCAAAACTGTGACCACCACTTTTTGGGTGGTAGCAAGTTGTCTCAAGCATAGACCAATCCTTGATTCCCATTTTCCAGTATTGTTAGCTAACACTTCTCAAGACTTGCAACAAAGAAGTCACCTGTTCCATAGACAAAGGCCTATTTGTATTGATTTTCACTGAAAAAGAGATACTGATGGGTTAACTCATCTATGTGCAAAGAACTAATGCAAGTATCAGCCTAAGTATGAATGAAGTCTTGTAGTAATGAATTTATAATTGTCGCCTCAGCCATTAATTTCTAAGCTTAGCTTTAGCCCAAACCAATTTGGAAAATCTTCAGCACGAACTCCTCAGAATCTCTTTTTATACTGGAAGCATCACCTTGACCTTAATCAAATAATTCCTTCTGGTACCAATGTAACTCCTTCAACACTTTTATCTGTGATACTGGAGATATAATGCAACTTTTATGCAAAATTTTGCTTTTAAGGCTGTGTTTCTGCAGAAGAAGGTAAGTTCCATTAAGACCATCTTCTGTGAGAATTCAAGGGAGACTTTTATAAGGAAGGAAACTATCACCAAGATGCTTAAGCTGAGAATCTGCTGTAGCTGAGTGCTGCTAAATACTAAGCTGATACTGGAAGGCAGTAGGAAGTCTTCCTCATGCTCAGAAATTGGATGATGAATCCTTTTACTTGGGGAGATAGGCAAAGTCCATAGAGAGTAGGGGAGCACCACACCTCCCAGCAACTGATGTGTCCTACCTGTTGCATTTTCAGATCTTCAGCTCTAAGAAGAAAGAAAAAGATAGAGGAAAATATTCCTGATTATATCAAAAGCCTGATCAGTGATTTAAAGTTTTAGGTACCCAGTGTAGAGCCTTGAGCATTACTGCTGATGGTGTCTTTAACATGTAATGTTTAGTGGTCCAGAGCAGCAATGGGTTTGTGAGGTGACTGTCCATCACATAAGAACTGTGCCAGACCGTGGCCTGTATCTGCTGAGGCTGTTCAAGGATAAGCTGGTAAAGGCTAAAAATACCCAGAATCATCTACCATTTTAAAATTTCTGAATTCTAATGATAATTCCTTGAAATTATCAAACAGTATATAAACTCTACAATCAATTTAACACTAAAAGCTGTGGATTAACATTTTATTTTTAACTCTTTGGCTTTAATGTTTGGTTTATGTTTTTAAATTGCTATATACCTCCATGATAATACATTATAACACTCACATGATTGTATTAGATTGTTCTTTGACTTCAATTCTATTGTAAAAAATTAAGTTTTCCTCTGTTGTTGATACCTTCTTATTAACCTTGTATTAACTTTCTATGAAGAAACTAATTGGAGATATATCTAAGAATTTTTTTGTGGTAGTAGGCAAAGCTTTTTCAAAGTGTGGCTGTCAAAGATTTTGATGTGACAAGACACAAGACGAACTTCAAACACAAAGCTAAATAAAAAGCTTAACTGTTTCATGCTAGTAACAGCTTTAATGCCACAGAGCACTATTCAGACAATAGAAGAATATTCAAGCTTTTGCTACTTCATTATACAATAAAATGAAATATAACATAAAGTCAAAAATATGCTGTTATATCGCAATGACATGATATAAAAAGACCCAGTAGTGCAAAAGATGATACATGACATTATTTTAGGCATTTTTCCTGATCTCATAACAAAAAAACCAAAAGATAGAAAGCACATCCCTCAATGCAAAATACATCCTAAACAAAATTTTTAAGTTTATTAACGGAAATCTTTGCTAAATGCTTTGGCTTTGACAAAAGTGTGGAAAAATAATTTGTTGTGGTTTAGCCCCACTCAGCAACCAAGCACCACGCAGCCGCTCGCTCACTCCCCCCTGGTGGGACGGGGGAGAGAATCAGAGAGTAAAAGTGAGGTGACTCATGGTTTGAGATAAAGACAGTTTAACAGGTAAAGCAAAAGCTGCGTGCGGAAGCAAAGCAAACCAAGGAGTTCATTCACTGCTTCCCATGGGCAGGCAGGTGTTCAGCCATCTCCAGGAAAGCAGGGCTCCATCACGTGTAATGGTTACTTGGGAAGACAAACACCATCACTCCCAATGTCCCCCCTTCCTTCTTCTCCAGCTTTATATGCTGAACATGATGTCATATGGTATGGAATATCCCATTGGTCAGTTGGGGTCAGCTGTCCCGGCTGTGCCCCCTTCCAGTTTCTTGTGCACCCGGCAGAGCACAGGGAGCTGAAAAAGTCCTTGACCAGTGTAAGCGCGACTTAGCAACAGCCAAAACATCTCCACATTATCACCGCTGTTGCCAGCAAAAATCCAAAACATAGTCCCATACTAGCTACTACGAAGAAATTTAACTCTATCCCAGCTGAAACCAGGACATATTCCATTAGTAATTCTTGGACCAGTAGTTACAATTGTTGTAATGACTGTGCCCAGAAAAGGGCTCTGAATTCCTCTTTAATGCCTGCTTGCTATTTCAGTAAAACTCCTTAAAACACCTTGGAGCGTAACCTCCAGACTCAAGGTCACCGTTCTGGTTGGTTCCCATGACTGGGGGAGGCAGCACAACTCCTGTCTTTCATCTGAAGGGAGGTGCAACAGAAAGTTGCGGGCTTGCATTCTCAAACGGGCAATTTTCTGCTCAGAGCAGAGGCAGAAGTGACTGGGAGAGGTTTCTCTAGCAAGGGTTTGGAGGTGTCTGTGGGAATGCAGAAAAGCTATCAGAAAGCAAAACTGCAACAGGGACAAAGCTTCTGGAATTCAGTTCTGGCTGAAAAAGGCTTGACATGGAGAGTAGATATTGCCTTTCATTGTGTTTCCCTGGGCTTACTAAGTGCTTTTTGAGGAAAGTGCACTGAATTAGAGAAACTCCTGACTCCACTAGCACTTCTTCTCCTAACATAAGACAGCTCCTAATTTTTTGCTGACTTTTCAAATTTAAAAGTATCAATGTCTTTTATAGTTCAAATAAAAGATTGTTTCCCTATAGGATCTCTCCTAATTGAGCACCTGTATACAAACAAAAGGGACCTGGATTTTGTGTTAGTCTTGTAAATAAGAAGCCTTGGATGTGATCCAGCCATTCAGTCAGCGAGCCAAATAATTGACAGTCTGGTCACAGCTGGCAGCCACACCAGTAAGGTTCCAAAATATGAGGGGAGGAGGGAGAGCAGTTATAAACTATACTCTTTTTACAGGATAGGTTCTCACTAAAATAACATATCTAGTTCTTCAGCTGTAAATCTTAGAATTCTGTGGCCAAGCGAAGTAATTCTCTGTATAGTGCTGATTCCTGCCTAATGCTGCCCTTCCAGTAGAGGCATCTCAAAGTAAGCCTTTTCTCTGTGGCAAAGGTTGCTGATTTTTACCTTCATTCAGAGGTTTGAAGATGGCAGAATCTGATCCTTAGCCACTTAAATCTTGCAGTAATGGCTATTTTGATTGAATACTTTCTCAATACACTCTTAAGTCTGCACGGAAGTTTAAACTTCAGAAAACTACTGACAAAGTGAACATTAAAATGATAATGCCCAAGGAGTGCACAGGACCTTTCAAAAGTGTGAACTGTGTTTCTCCAACAGGTGTTCTGATGAGCCTCATCTTTCTGTCCTCCCATTTTCTTGAATTTCTGCACATCCTTAAGATATCCACTGGGCTGTCCAGCTAGTCAGAAAGCTTCCTGGGTTACATTAATAACATTAGTTTTGGCCCTGAATAACCTTGAAAGGGTTACGAGGGGAGTACAAAAGCATTCAGAATCTTTTATCAGGTGTAGTCAGAGGTTTTGTTTTAAAGTAAATTCTTAATATAGTTTCAGTTTCAAAGAATCTTTTTGGGTGCTGTTTTTATTCAGTATGTAATAGTAAAGTCTTGCAACGTCTAAACCTCTTTCAGATGTTCATAAATGGTCTTACAGAACCATTTGTGCTTTTTAAACAAATATATCCATTCAAAAGATAAATGTACAAGATCTGCTGGTATTCAGTGGAATGCTTCAGTCTGGCCTTTTTCCCAAGTTATTTGTGCTCCATCTGCTTGAGCTTAGATTATAATGTCCCCCACATGAATACACACCAAAAACCTTTACAGAGGTACGCATCTACAAGTTTCACTATTACAAGAGGAGTTAGTCTGTTGTAGTAAGTAAGGGATAGTAAGCAAGCAACAAGCACCATTTCAGGTACAGTATCTTCCTTTGGATTTCTCCTACCTATTTTTATAGTAACATGAACACATTTTGCTTCATTTTAAATTTTCCCTTGTTTTCAGTTAAGAGTCTCAGCCCACTTTGGATGTGAGTGAAACGATAAGGCAAATCCACAAGATGGGACTTCGTGATTGAAGTGAGGAGAGGAAAAAAAGTTATTTAGGTTTCTTGCTGGCCTTGTGAAGAGTTATTAACAGTACCCAGAGCTCTGTCACGGTCACAAGCTAATGCAAAAAAGAGAGAGAACTGTGCTTTCTTTCTAATCTTTCTTTCTAGTCTAATAATTTAGTATGTTAGCTGCACAGTAATTGCCACAGGTTTTGATATTTAAATATCTCATCCCTTTTCACATTAAATATTAGGTAGAAGTCTGAAAGTGGACAGAAGTTGTTGGATTTCAGTTTAAATGAAAGATTTACCCTAAAATAACGATCCAACCACGATGAAAAAAAAATGGTTTGGTCCTTGCAAATGTTGCAGAGACTAGTTATAGTACCATAAAATAGAAAAATAGTGGGTGATGGAAAGGCCAGAATAGGGCTGTCAAATTTTAAATTTTAACATATGGACTGCTCACTCCCTGCTCTGGTTGCTAGTCATTCCCAGATGGTGTCTTTAGTGAGTGATGGTGAGGGGAAAGGAGCAGGTGGCAATGGCAATTTTTTTTTTACATATATCAAATTAAAATTCTGTGTTCTATATAAAAAAATGAAGGGAGAAAAGAATACAGGAAGTATGGGAAAAGGTAATGCGTAACTTGGATTTTGAAGCTGAAATTAAGGAAATCCTATTGTTATGGGCTGATGAGTCAGGATCAGAATTTGGATCCAGATCTGAGATCCCCCATAACTGGTGGATAATAGCTTTCATGCAGGGCCTTGTTCTGCCCGTAGTACAGCATGTCCCAGCAACTGCAGGAAGAAGCTGCTCACCAGAACTGAGTTAGTTTCTCCTTTGGTGCACAGTGCATTAGAGCTCTGAAACACATGCCTAAAGATAGGTTTGCATACATGTTTAAATGTGTTTGTTTAGATGGAAACCTTATGCCAAAGAGATGGGGCTTATGGTTTTAGTGCTGAACATTTGAGTTTATGATGTCAGGAATGATACTGATCTCTTTAAGCCTAAGGATATTGTTTGCAAGAGGTTTCTTCTTATGAGAAACATCCTTTCACTTCTCTTTTAACTCTTTGTTGATGACTAATGCTGGAGTGTACCATGTCCTGGTTTAGAAAGTGATTAAACCTCCAGGTGCTGACTCCAGCCTTTTACCTGCAGTGAGCCCAACTGCTCCTTCACATCTGACTGTAAGCACACCTACGCCACAGAACGTGTCTCCATTGTCATGGGTTTGCAGAGTTTTTCCAGACTATAAGTAACATTCCTTTATGTGATATAATACATCTAAAGCATTTTTAAAATTTCCTTACCATTTTCAGTAATGGCCTAACTGTTTTTCTCAGTCTTTCTAACCTAGCTGTTTGAGGATCTGATCTTATAATTAAAAAAGAAAGAAGGGAGCAAATTACCTATGTGCCTCTGTTACAGACATAGCTCCTTGGTATGTACACTCTAGTAAATGTACGAACCTGATCAGTACTTCTTTTGCTTTTGTCAGAAATCCTGGATGCTATGTCTGCCTTTAATCTTCTAGCTTTGCAAGTAAAACCTCTCACCTAAATCAGAGCTGAGGAGAACAGTAAGGTGTTAAGAAGCAGCTCATAAAGGAAAGAGTTAAATTTTTACTAAACAATCATAGCACTTAAAATGTTCTTTTTTTTGCTAGTCTGGACAAGACTCAATGGCACAATTAAAAAATGTTGAAATAAAAAACCAGCGTTGCATAACATATCTCATAATCATTCTAAATCACTGCCATGCAGTGGGTAAAAGCTCTATCTTTTTTGAATCCAAGGCAACTTAAAGGGAGTATCGATTTTCCCTTTACTGAGGAATGAGAATCACATATTAGGACTGAAAGCTGCAGACACAATATAATGACCTTTCTCCTTGGCTTCTCTTTTCTAACATAAACAGCATCATTTTCAGTGCTAGAGTGGATATTAAACAGTAAATCTTGTAGCAATGTATTTGCAAGTGTCTGTGCTTGTTTTATCCAATTATCATACTTATCACAAGAGAAAAAAAAATGAGTAGATACAGCTTTTAATTTCTGGAGATATCAGTTCCATCCACAAAAACACTGAAAAGTCTCCAGCTGGAGGTCTGTTCCATCTGTCTCAGTACCGAAAGGAGGAGGGGTGCTTTCTCCCTGCAATTTTAATGCTGATGCATGATTTAGAGTAACCGGGTAATTTCACTGAGGACAGAGGGCCTTGGCTGACCTCTATTTTATTCTATGCATGTTTTTGTAGCACAGCCCCACATATACTTATCTATTAAATGGTGTTTCAGGTCACAGACATGTCAGTATTCTATTTACTGCTTTAATTATATAGAACTTAAAACAAACTTATCAATACCTGACACATTACCTTAGGGGGAAATATCCTAACCATGAAACAGCATGAGAGCTATACTAAACCTAAGCTCAAACAAAAGCTTAAGTTTCCAACAAAGCCATTAAAGGCAGATTTTGTTTTTACACTTGCTGTGTTTCCATCTAATCACCTTTCGTGAGAGTGTCTGAAACAATGGGTTGAAGCTCCATGTGCTTCCAAGTTTTTGATGTTTAGTTCCTTTCCCCCTGATTTAAACTAACTGCAATTTCCCCCCTGGTTATCACTTCAGTTAAAGCTGCTCCTGAGTCAGCAATGTGTGCATGCGTGTGTGAGTGTGTGTGAAATGACAACCTTGAACTGCTTTCTCTGCTGCTGGGGAAAAATATGGTGGAATTCTCGTGGTGGAATATTTGAAATGCAACTCTGTGCAGCCATCCACTTAGTCCAGCTTCAAGTCAGAGCTGTGGCACAGCACCAAGAGAAGAAAAAATAGATGCATGAAACCTGGAAGCATCGCAGCTTATTGTGCCTCTTACTTCTGTGTTGTTCCTACATTTGTAAGCAAGCTCATGTTTTTGAAAGTCCAGGAGTTGCCTGGCAATGCACGCTGGTGGTAAAAACCACAGTGGCTGGCAATTTGAATTGAACTGAATAAGATGATTTTAAATTCCCTGTTGGCATCTTCAGTGCTTCAGACAGCATCCCTCTTTTGTAAGAGGGATAAATACACAGGGAGGTCCAATGTTTGTTAACTTTGGACAAGGAATTTCATTAGAATAGAAAAAAAGGAATTCATTGTAATCAATTTTGTTATTCTTTGTTACTCTTCACTATGCTGAAGAGCTTTAGACTAGGATCTTGGCTTCCTACTACAAATCTGGTCATTGGCCAGAACAGAGGAGCAGTCAGTTCTGACTCAGTTCTATATATCAGGAAAGATGTTTTCATGTCTTCAGGATTGGGTGTCTGGATCTAGCAAAAATAAACATGTAGAAATCTGAATAATACACAAAATAACCAGTAAAACATTGCTAAATAAGTATTCTATTCCTCTGTACATTTTCTTCAAGGGCCTAGCATATAATAGACTGGAACTTTCATGATTCTTGATTGACTTCCCAGTGACGTCATTTGCTTTCATATATTGAAACAAGCTGCATGTTTGGGAAAAACATAGTAGATTAGAAATGGGAATGTGGTCATTAAACTTTTTAGGTTATGTCATCTGCCTTGTGTGACCAGGCTTGCTAACTCTTGCTCCAAAATTGCCCTACTCTGTTTTTCTTTCCCAAATGAGTATGTTTTGATGGTTTCACTACCCAGTCCATAGATACCTGAGAGTTTTTGAGAAGGAATGTTGAGAAGAGGTGTCCAGTAGCCTAAGACAGCTGCTCAGCAGGTGAAGTCTAAGGTAGCAGTAAAAGCAGACTGCAGAGTCTAAGGCTGAGAAAGTCATGGGAAGAACAACCTGAGTATACCTACTGGGATCCAGAGAAAATGATGATTATTCTCTCAACTCAGAGAAAAATTACAAAGGTTATCTTTATGAACAAAAGTATTTGGGGAAAGCTTTAGGAAAATCTCCCCATGGATGGAGCCTAAAAGAAAAAGGAAAAGAAGTGTGGGAAAAGGAAACAGGTTCAGATCACAAAGATTTTAGAAAAAAGCTCCTGTGGAACAGAAGTAGCATGTTGAATGTGGGAGGTTATGGGAGAACTTGTGAAAGCATCTTTAGCTAGGGGGTTGGATCGTGAGCCAAGCTGCAAGAGGTTGGCTGTTTGGAGAGAGTGAGGCAAATGAAAGAGCCTTGGGGCCAGAACAACAGGGAAGGAATGGAGCTGCTGCTGCTTGATTACCTGGGCCTACAGCACAGATTCTCAAGAGGAAATTCCCCCTTGGCTTCAAGGGAAATAGAGCATTACCATGTGATCCTGGAGGGACTGGCGTGCCATTTGTGATGGAGACGCCAATCCACCTACTTGCAGTGGAATCTGAGGCAATGAACATACTGCTGAAGTTGGATAAATTCAGATTAATTTTAATTGCAAGTTCAGCAATGGGGTTTTTGGGGTTTTGCTGGTTTTTTTTTTATCTGCCACTGTCTGATGCTTATCACTTCTGAGCCTTAAGAATTGCATTAGTTACAAATGTAATTTGTCTCTAATGATCTGTTTGTGTATTTCAGTGCATTTTAATCCTGTTACCAGGAGATTGCATTGGGTAATGCAGAATGGTAAATATAAATGAGGATGAAACTACTGTTACAGTAATCAAGGTGAAAATTGCAAAGAGTGCCATTAAATTTCACAGCACGAGTGGAGTGGCTGAGATCAGGAGAAACTTGTCCTCTGTCCCTATATAATCTTCAATTACAGAATATGTCATTTGGGGTTTGTATCTTCATCCTAAATGTCTTGCGTATACTGTTGGTAGAAGAGCAAAACTTGGTATTATTCTTTGGTCTTCCTCAGCACGGTGGTCCCTGTGCTCCTGTGGTGTCTGATTATTTGAACAGCTAACGTTAGAAATAGTTGCTTTCTACAGCTACTTTGCGGGACAAAAACATGGGCCTTTATTTAATCTCTGTTGTTCTTGTTCCATTAGGACATCCTTCACTTGTTAGACTTCCCACGAGCAAGCTCAACACTGCATCCATCAGTTACATTTCCTGTTTTAATGTTTTCTGTCAATACGACGCAATAATATCAAGGTACATTATAGGCATTTTTACATTGCAGAGCTAACCAATATAATTCAAGATAATGAACTCCTATTAACTGTTTGGAAAAACAAGTCTGCCAGAAGCACAGGTCATATTAGAACTTCTAAGACATACAGCTATTGCCTGACAAGGGGCAGATAGGGGTAAGGCATACATTTTTTAGAAAGTGCAGAGCCCTTGGAATGATATAAAAGGTAGTTTTCTGCTATTTTTGGATAAGCAATGAAACAGCCCTTAGTCTGCTATTACTGGATGCTTTTGAAGATTGTACTTACATTGCCATTAACAGCATAAGATGTGGGAGTGATGGATAATTTGTTGTGGCTGAAGCTGAGTGTGGTTATGCTTACAGTAATCAAATGAATGTCATCCATTTTGAGAAAAAGCATAACACTTAGGGTTTTTTAATTAAGGTACGAGGATGAGTGTTTGTACTTGTCTTACTTTTAATAGGAGAACATGAGATACCAGCGGATAATTTGTTACTGTTGTTAAAATTGACAGCATTTATCTTAAAGGAATATTGTACACAAGTCACCTTAACTCATTTCATTGTGAATACTTCCTAAGCTGTGCCACATAGTGCGTTTGTTTTTCTCTCGATCTGAGCGCTTGTGAGGCCACACAGATGGGTGACACAGGGAATCCAGCAGAAGTCACGACAAGACAAAAATTCTCTGTGAACTTATAATGAAGGTTCACATCTGCTTCCAGGGGTTGAATTGAGGTTGCTCAATCTTGGCTTTTCTAATTTTTCTAACTTTTAAGTGTCTGGCATAGCAATTGCAATAGTAATCTTTGTATGTACTTTTAAATGTGATTTCTTATAGTTTTCAGAAGTGAAAAAAATGAACACAAAAATGTTTATTTTTGGACTGTGCTGATCTCCATGCCTGTCATCAATGAGGCAGAGACTTTTAGATTCATCGCTTACAGTGCTACTACTTGAACCATCAAACTGTATTTTACACAGAAGGTGTTTTGAGACGAGGCAATTCAGTTCCAGGAGAATGTGCTCTGCAGATCCTTCCTGCTCTGCTTATCTTCCCTTTTGCTGCATTTTTCCCTCTTTTACAGCTTTCTGTTTCCGTCCTGTCCCTCCTTCCCTTGTCTTATCATTACCTTTACTCTTCTTCCAGTCCTGTTCCTTCTCTCTTGTTTGCAATTGTTCCCCCATCCCTGGTGCCCATCGGCTGTCCTCAATCCTGAGAGGCTGAAGGTTGCCTAACAGAGGTAGAATCTTTGCAAAATCCACAAAAATCTCCAAAGGTAATGCATTATCCTGCTTTAAATCTCTCATTCAGTTCTGCTTGCTTTGACATGCTTACGAAACACTCCGCGGCAGCTGGGTGCTGTGTCTGCAGTGAGTGTCATTCATCCGTTGTTCAGAAACATCTCACCATTCCCTGTAGCTCGTTCACTTCATTATATCTGCTTATTGTCTCTCATCATTAAGTTAATTATGTACTCTCTTGGGCACAAAAAGTCTCTTTGTTGTGTAGTGCCTGGCAGGACCAGCACTGCAGCAACACGGATGATGATAGTATTTCAAAATGCAGGCCACCATCACAAACATGTAATCTTAAAAACCCAGGGATGAGAAACTCAGAAATGGATCTCTGGAGCAGGTTATTACCTGTCATACTACATCTCATCACTTTCTGAAACCCACTTTCCCTAAAGTATCCACCAAAATCGTCTTTCAGTCTGGTCCTTCAATACCTTCAAGGGCACTGAGGGCAGGAAGTCATCCTGAATCACTCCCATAGTTATTTAAGGATGTAAAAATACACCTACTCCTTGTTGTCTTACATGTAGTCCTTAAGCATCCATAGAAACATTGAGTATAAAAAGCTGGGTTGCTCAGACAGTTTTGTTTTCTTTCTGATTGCAAAATGTAATTGATGAAAACTAGCTTTTCAGACACAGTGGGAGTATCTGTAGATAAGTCACAGCCTTATTTAAATTTGTCTTTGTTTTTCACTGATAACCATGTTAATAGTAAATAGATTTGAAATGTCTTTTTCTATTTTCATCAAAACAAATTAAGAAGGGCTGGCTTCTACAATCATTATTTTAAGTACTATAAAATAATTGCATTTTTTAACTTTCTACGCTCATTTTCCACTGTTCTATGTATTTTACTTGTTACCCTGTGTTTTACTCCCTGAAGACCAATTATATTCTGGTAAAGTTGGATAAGCGATATTGTGAATAGTAGCCTTTTCACTCTTGGGATTTAGTGCTATTCCTGTATTGAGCATGCACCTATGCACACACAGAGAATCAATCACAGTATTTAATGTTTTTTTTTCATTGTATTAATTACATTCAAAAGCATGCTGCCAATCATATTTTTACAATTTTTTATGGCTGTAGGTTTTGATAGTTAACTTGTGACAAAAGAGCAAATGCAAAGAATTAGGCTTTTATTTATTGTTGCGATTTATAAAAATGTGAGTTCTTTTAGAGTAGGGTTATGTCATACAGCATCAACACCTGGAGAAAAATACATATGTATCTGAAACTCTAGGTATCTGTTGTAGTTAGGTATTATGCCACTTACGGTTTGCGCAAAAGAGCACATAGTTCCCAAAGTCTTCACTTCTGTATATGCTATAATTTTTATAGTGGACAAAGGGGGTGGAGCTGGAGAGGAAAGGTGAGATACATTTACAAGGCAGGACTTTATCAGCATAATTAAAACTTCTTTTGATTTAGAAAAGCAACTGCATTTTTCTGGAATTTTGTTCCATCCAAAAACTTGCATCTACCTTGCATATGGCAGGTTTGCACCATGGTCCAAGCTGAAGGTAATATATCACTCATTTCCCCCATCACTGAAAGGGGGGGGGGGGTGTGTCTGTGTGTGAGGGGGTTGCTTCTTCTCTAAAAACAGGTTGATAGAGTCAATAACATTTAGAGAGGCCCTCACCTGTCCAGACATAAGTGGGTTGTGAAAATAATGAAGAAATTGTATCCAGCAGTTCTGCACAAATGTGTATGCATCCAGAATTACAGTTTTCCACCTTTTTAGGTGTACTTTATTTGTGGAAGAGAGTACTCTGGGAGCAGAAATGACATTTTTTTAAAAAGTGTGACTTCACATAGCCTTTCTTTCCCATCATGCAGAACACTGAATGCAACAGAAAAGGAGAAAACATTATCTGACAGAAGCCCATAGGCCCAAGTCTGTAAAACTGTCCCATTCCCCACGCTCTTGCCGCGGTGCTCTGGCTTTGCCTGGTGTTGCGCTGGACGGAGGCACCTCCGCCAGCAGTGATCCTGTGATCTGCTAGCTCACCCTCCGAGAACAAACCCCTGCCAGTGCAGGCAGTGAATCAGCGACATCTGCCAGTTCAGTGCAGTTTCTCTCCCTTTTTTTAATCGCTGTGACATGTTCAGAAGCACTGTGTGCCAAAGCATGTATTGCAAAGAGCAATTTTTCCCGCTTCCATATGTCCTGGCACATCTCCATCAAGAAATGAACACCTCTTGCACCACAGCTGGATGGTTCGAATGTGGACAGGTTTGAACAGCGTTTGAAGCTGGAACTAGTCATGGAAAGTTCAATGCTTCCAATCCATGCAGAAAGCGCTTTCTCCTTTCTCTGATGACCTAGATGTCAGTAGTTTGTGTCGTATCAGAGCAGAGCATCTTATACCACAGCATTAAGAACATAAATTTTCATTTTTTAAAGTATTATTCAGGTCTAAAGGGTCACTGGTATGCATGTCAGTAGACAGTTAGTTTAAAACAGATAAAAACTTGGAGGAAGATTACTACTCTTATTTCATCTGTCTCTTTTAATTTTCAGTGTTTTAAGGAATGAAATAAGGGGTTTAGATTTGTGGCCAAGTATGTGGGTTCAAAGCCTTTAAAAATTTTGATTCCGCTCTGTTTGGTGATGAGCAAAACTCTAACTCCTGGTGCCTAAGTAGTAATTTCTACACTCTTTGCCACCAGGTGTGCCCATGAACCTTTAAATCCGCTTTCAATCATACTGAATTTAATAGAACTATAAATATTTTCACACAGTCATCTGTTGCTAAAAATGTGGGAGTGGGTGAAAACAACAACAACAACAACAAAAAAGACGACCTGAACAACTCCCATCAAAACTGAGCAAAACAGTTATGAACCTGTGAGGACAGAAGAGTGGACCTGCTGTAGCCAGCAAGCTTTCAAATAGACGCCTCTTTTATTTGCTTCGCTTTAACATCCACTTTGTGTTTATTCTTTGTAAATAGTCTATTGAAGGAGTGAGTCTATTGGCAGGAATATTTGCAGAAATGGCTATTTTTATTAAAATACTGCAAAATATTTGCAGGTAGCAAATTTCAGACTTGGAGTTTTGACCGCTTGTAAGCAGAGCTGGATTCTAGACGTTCTTTTCGTCCAGCGAGGGAGCAGATGCTCACTCTTACTTCAGAGACATTTTTCATTACTTTGAGGATGTGATAGTCAAAGAGCACTCACAGATTTGATGGTCTGAGAATTGTCCTTGCCTAGAAACACCCCGCTACTGGTAAAGGAACTTCAGTGACTTTTATGTCCCTCTTCCATCTTCAAGAAATGTATAGCCCCCCCAACAAGAAAAATACGGCTGGGTGTCTAGATCAATCTCTACCTAGTTATTAAAAAATAGCCTCTGCTGCATTTTGAACTCATGTGAAGATTCTGAATAGCTGCAATTATCTGCAATTTTTTAAATAATATATTAAAAAATCTGTCATAGACTCAAGTAATATGCTAAGTTGTTCTGGCATTTTTTTTACATAGCTCTTAAAATTAGTTAACATTTATAGTCTTATACTTAAGAATGAAATAGTTAAATACCTTTATAAAACTTCTTTCCTGAGACCTTGCAAGCCATGTTTCAGGGGCTTTCCACATCTGAGTTACATAATCCCTGTAAATAGGAGATTTAAAGAGGAAAATCTGACAGACCTTTATCTATAAGTAGCACCAATAGTTTCCTTGGTAAGATAATGTTTTTCTCTTTCACTTTTTTCCCCTGTTGTTATCCCTAACTTCTGCCTGCTTGTTTGTTTGTTTCTAGCCACTATTTTTGTTAATTCTTTCTATGTGCCCCAGTTTCAGTTTTAACATTTTCTTTGCAGGCATCAGATAGTCCCTCAAAGCCCCAAAGACTCGGAAGATACAACATGATACATTACACTCAGAAACCAGTTTTTCACCACATGTAGCAATAGAATATGGTTATACAAATTTACACAGAGGAGAGATGGAAAATGTTTGGTGAATGTTCATAAGAACACCAGCCCATGGAAAATGGTACAGCTGGGTGACAATGGGAGAAGCAGCTGCAGGAAGTATTCAGGAACACTCTGGTCTCAAGACCCATCCCAAGGGAAAAAAAAAAAGAAGATAAGACAGTTGGGAAGGAAATGTATCACTTCTGTTGCTTTTTTTTCAGCCTTTGGGAATTGTTAACTTGCTGTTGTTGAAGTCTCCTGTATCTTTTCTATAGAGCTCTGTGAAACAGTTTTAAGATATACAGAAGTGACTTAGGATGGGACAGGCTATTTGTATGAATTCCCAGTTCCTGAGCAGCTTCACGCAGCCCAGCTGCAAGATGGCTGTGGCTCTTTGTCTCACAGTCCTTTCATTTTCACTAGCACAAGCAGCAGCAGCCGATCAGATGTGCCAGCAGGCAGCCAGCTTAAGGCTGGCAAATATCTTTCAATTACTAAGGGTAAGCTGCTTGTTGCATGCCAAAAATTGTAACAATATATGACAAGAAAAGAGCAAAGGTGTACTATAAAAACTAATCACAGAAATATAAAAAACCTGTTTTCTAGCGGAGAATTCCAGGCTGAATAGTACAATGCAATATTGTTTCATTTTTTAATTTATTTTTTCCAGTCCTGAAGTTAGCAAACAACATTTACAGATATGAAATGAAAACCCTGAGACTTAAGCTAGCACAATGTTAGTTGAGATTTATGTTTTTCAAGCCTGTCCTGAGGTGGTCTGTGTCCAAGTTTTCTATTAACAAAAAGGCCAAAGTTCACAGGGGTCTCAGTATTCTGAGAATTCATTTCAGTCCGTCTTTGGCCCTATTTGATTTTATTTCTATTTTCAGACGAGCACAATAAGTCTGTACAGCTGATAGAGTCAAGCTACATTTATTATCAGTCTCAGTTATCAGTTCACAGCAGGGACATCTCAGCAGTCGCTGGCTGAAACATAAGCCTCGCGTATGGGTTTTATTTTTCCTTTTTTCCTCTGTAGCTCAAAGGAAAATCAAACTGTGCCTCTTTCTAGCTCATTCCTCCCTAGGCCAGTTGCAGATTTTACTGTGCTTCTGCCTGCCAAAGGTGATGATAGAAGTTAAAAGTGGCTTCTCTCACAGTAGATGTTGGTCCCATGCCCATTCAAAAACTTTGTAGGATTTCTGCCAGGGTATGGGTAATTAGTCCCTATCTTGATTAAGTACTTATTTAAGTTTTAAAGTGCTGCCTATCAAAATCCCCTTTTCTGCAAATCATAGTGTTACAATGAGATATGGTACCTTTCTTATTCCCAGGCCTACGCTACTCTCAGATACCAAGCAGCTGGTATACTTTCTCTCTGAAATGGGTGAAGTGTTTTCTTCATTTACAAAATTGTAAAAGCTTTTGGACTGCTAGGATGAAATGGGATGTACAAGTACAGCACACCGTAAAAATAACAAAGAAGAGAGAGCAGCTTTTATGTCCCCTTTAAACCCAAGGCTTCCTTGTGTGCTCTGAACCTGCAAGTGCTATTGATTGGGAGATCAAGGTGCTGAGTCTGCCTGTGATTAAGCACTTTGTATTTACTGGTATCCCACTAGTTAATCAATTCTCCCTACCCTCCACATTCATTCCTATTGCCCGTTAGGGCTATTACACTTCACAGGCTCATATCATCATTTAAATAATAGCCAGTCCAGTCTGTAGACTGTCCTAAGTGTGTGGTAACTTTGGTAACCAGAAAGCACCGCCTGGAAGAAAAATTCAACAGCATTCCCTGATAATTTCTTAAAATTAGAAATGCTAACAGATTATATCACGGTTCCATTCTTGAAGGGTTCTCATAAATTACTGCTGAATACACACGTATAGGCAGAACATATACACAATGGAGTCAGTCTCTGGTTTTGTCCCAAAGACTTTATTTCTCTTATTTATGAATAGCTGTCCTCGCTTCAAGAGAAAATAGCTGCAGCTACACTACAATGCAATTTCAAAACAGGCGATACTGAGGGAGTTTCAACTTGCAAGGTACCTGTAGGGTTTAATCCAGTATTGAGACCTGGTGTCTGCGCTTTTCAAAGCAGGGCTCCCTGCTCTTAGAATATCTGGCAGCTGGCCGATTCAGATACTCAGAAGTATCAGAAAAACTAATCTCTGTGCTTACTTGCTCTTTGCTCATTTAGGGCTTGAACAGGATGCTGCTCATTTATGAGTGATTTTCTGATGGGGCTGTGGTGTACTGCTAAAAAAGTCTACAGAGTTCAAAGGTGTTGCTTTGAACAGACCTCAGCACTTTTACTGAGCCTGGTAACCATCAGTATTGAAATTGCTGAGATGTGGACAAGGATATGGCTTCAAGAAAAGGCCATGCAGAAGAAAGGTGAGTGGCTTATTCATCAGGAAATGGGTATTTTTATGGGTATTAATTATGGGTAGTTGCCATAAGAGCAACTGCATACCTGCTTCCTCTACCTGTGCTGGAGCCTGGGAAAAGTGGGTATCCTACCGTAGGTCAGGGCATGCAGGTCTATTTCAGTTAGAGAGGGAGGGAGGAATAGCAATTCCCAGGAAGGCAGGAAGTCTAACTGTTCTAGGCTAATTTATTTTATTCTTGGCCTCAGGACAACAAATCTTGCTATTCTGGTGAAAAGCCTTGAACTGGGTACAGAGATTTTGTTCTTTCTATCTAGCAGTCTCTCACTGTTGAAGCCAGTCAGAGTTGAGGTATGCAGCTGAGCTCTAATCAGTATTGAAGCTCAAGGCAGCAAAGGGTGCAACTTGCAGAAAAGCAACCACTAATTCAGCAATTCTACATCTGAAATTAATAGCAACTTAGCTAAGTGAAACCTTGTGCTTAGCTGAATGGGCAGATCAGTGAGATGAGAGGTGGTGAAGCTCTGTGATGGCTTGTTGTAGTGTTTTTTACACAGGTTCTTTTGAGGACAGTAAAAAAACACTGCATAATGCAGTGATTTGGTGAACTGAACTTTAATAATACATGATATAAGATCGGATATCTATTTTTTTCTGGATTTGGTGTATGGGACAGACACAAACTGTTCTAAAATTTTACAATGTTGACCTCAATCTTTGTTTCTGACATCAGAGCATAAGTTTAGAGGAATATGATGAAGTAGGGCATTTCATGGCATCTGTTTCACTTACATATCTCACATACCTGGTTTGGCCACTATTCTAGCACATGACCGATCACATGTGGCGTATCTGATAAGGTAGAAGAAGCTACTGGATGTATTTTTTAGTTTATGCATGCTTTGTGCATAAAATACACTAGTGCCCTTCACAATGATGTTCAAAACAAGTACTTACCCTTTGTTCTGCTCTGTCACACATGTTTTCTATAATCTGTTCAAAATTAATCTCTTCCTTTTTAGTGCATCCCTTATGTCTGAGTGCTTCCAAGTCAAAGTCCAAATAGTCTTCAAACATAAGTCAAGTGTTATGCATATAAAGAGTTGCTTGTTGCCTTTTGGGATATTTAAGTCCTAGCCTGAAATAGATACGTTTGTCTTTTAGCATATAGAAATAAAATACAAGTAGCATAGCTTTCATTTTTCTCTTTGTGGAACTGAATTGATTAAGCACTTGACCATGAACCATATGTATGTGTAGGTTGCAGGTGTTTACCCTTGGATATTTAATTTTGATGCAATGCCTAACAAAACATGAGGCCAGCCAGCTCCCCCTAGAAATGGGTGTGGTGAATGAATTATTTCCTCCAAACACTAAAAAAAATGTATGCTCCTGAAATGGACGTCAGAACAGCCAGTAAAAACTGGATGAGCATTTTTCTGTGCAAAGTCTTGGAGCCAAGTCATGCTCTCCATTGAACTATAGGTAGCAGATGGCTCTGGAAATAAGCATATTGGGCAGAATGCCACAGGGCATTTTTGAGATCTTCAGCCCACAAAGGACTTACATGAATTGCTTTTTCTTACTCAGGACATAGAAACTGCAGTGTATAGGAAAGACATGAGGAGACTGGGCTGAAAATTCTGATGCTATCAGATAAATAGAAAGTGTTGTCTTCAGGGAAACAGGTGTTTGTTATAAGTTTTAGGTCACCCAGCTGATTCAGAGTGTCATACTTCAAACAAATGTTGAAACAACTCCTTAAAATGTTTTATGGTATTTAAGTAAATTGTCAAAAAAAACAAAACGATTTATTAAAGCATGACTTTTTTTTTATGCTAGTGCCTTATTGTATAATGAGGAAGCACTTTTATAATATGACAATAATTTGGGTATGCTGATTTGTTGGTGAGCTTCAACTTACCACCAGAATCAAGCCAGAAAATCTTAGAATCACCTTTGAGTTCAGGTGCATCAGGTCAGACTTGATCTGACCCACCAGAGTTGACCAACTGTTTGCTGTATAAATCAACCTAGATAGCCTCACTGTCTTAGACCATGTGGCCTTCCATTTTCAGTCTCCTTTTTTAAATGACATTTATTTATTTTACTGGGATTTCACTTTACCTAAAAATTCTGTGATTTCATCTTTGTTAAAAAGGTAAAAAACCTGCTGAAGATCTGACTGAGGAGAGCTTTTGTGTCATTATCCTGTTAGCAGATAGTTTAGGAAAATAGTTCTGGTTTCTTCTAAATTGTGAAGGGAAAAAATCCCACCTTCAAGCCTTTCAGCGTCCAAGTCAAGTATTAGTTCCTATTGCATCTACATGTAGTTAAGCTTCTCTGGCAGCATTTTAATTACTTTTATTTTTCCAACTCTGAGAAATTCTGGGATTTCTGAGAAATTACTGCAGATCATAATACATGCTGTACTACAGCATAGGCAAAGATCTATTTTATGACTTAGCAATTCTGTTCTTTTTCAGTCAGAACTAATAATGCCATCCAGTGACATAGACAGCAAGAATAAGGAGGGGGAAAAAAACCCTAACTAAACCAAATAAAAAAGGTAAATATCATAAGAAGCAAGATATCAAATTTAGAAGGAAACCATGTGCTTATATGGTAGTGACTGCTTCTTTCAACTCTTGTTGTGACCAAGTGGACTGTGGAAAACTCTTGACTTCTACTAGTAGTATTTTCTCAGAACATGTTCTTTTGCTCTGTCCTATGCCAATAGATTGAAAGTACTGCCTGTAATAAAATCTTCAAGAATATGTAATCTGATAATTTTTTATATTATATACAAAACCTGCAAGCTTTTAGCTAAAAACTTGAAGTTCTGCCTAACTTCAAGAAAATCTGTTCAGATCTCTTCAAACTATTTAGGGATTGTTTAAAGCCTACATCTTAATTAAGGTATTTATGCTCTGGAAGAGCATATGGTCTTACAACTAATGTCCAAGACATTGGAATGACAAGACAGAGGAAAATTACGTGAAAATACAATTGAAATGCTCATGTGTTTGTTGCCTGAAGCCAAGAAACAGAACAAGAATAGACAGTCACGTTGCAGAGTAAGGAACTCCAGTGTCTGTAGCTTAGTATAGAAATTTCAAAGGTTTCGCAATTAAAACCAGGCATTTTTGTGAAGTTAGCACATTACGTGAGGAATTGTTAAGGGGGAAAAAACCACATCATTCTAAAGAAGGGCCTCCAAATAGCAAGGAAAACTACACAAAGAAAACTCTGAAACTACAATCAATGCAAAATAATCAGGCTCACATGGAAGGAAAAGGACAGAAAGCTGAGAGAAAATGTAGGGGGTCATAGCACTACTCAAGTATTGCAAAAAGGTAAAAAAGGGGGAGACACACATGAGAGTGAAAAATGCATATGTATGGGTTTCCTTGTGAGAAACAGCACCACTTTCTGTCTTAATACTGTAGCTAACTCAGGAGGATCCTTGTAGAAAGAGTTCATAAAAGTTGACACAGAAATGTCATTTGTTGCTGGGCAGCAGAGTAACTCAGACTATGGACTGATCACACAACAATACAGTTTGAGGGAGGGCCCTGTCTAGCATTCCACCTGGTTAAAAAGATATGTCAAAGGAATAAACACCTAAAAATGAAGCTGACCCCCCTGCTGGAGTCCCCCAAGTACAGAATTACATAGATTCTAGTGGACGCTCTGCAAAAAGGCCTGTCAAGCACGCAGAGAAGAGGGAGAAGATAGGAAAGATCACCAATTGCATAGAGAGGGCAGAATGTAATCAAGCTTTATCTGACATATTAGATGAAGCTACAAACATCTCAGCAAAATAGCTCTCCTGGTAGAAATATTTACCTGTACAAGTGCTGTGGCCTTTCCTTCAAAACACAAAGTCTCTAACATGGGGGCTGAGCAATTTATATGCAATACCCTTCACTCATCACCCTGCCTAAAGGTATAGTCTGGGTGCTGGGGTATTATGGTAGTGCTGATGTCAAATAAGGATAAAATTTTCCTTCAAATACTTTGTCTGTAATATCTTTTTTGCTGGGAATAAACAGAAAGCACTATGCAAGAACAAATTTGACCAAGTCAGATTCAACAGTTGCTGCTTTAAGAACTCTAAATAAATACAGTGCTTGAGCAGCATAGATCACTCAGTCAACCTCCTTCTGACTATGTCGCCTCCCATGGTCTTGCTGTCAGTCCTTGCAATCTGTACTGTCCTTCCCATGGCGTAAGACTCAGGATTTCTCAGGTGCTGGTTTTAAGACCTCTAATATTTTTAATTCAGATGTTTCAGAATTTTATTTTACTCTGCAAACACTGCAGAAATTGTTTGTATCGTAAAGTTGTCTTTTCTTAGGATTAAGAGAGCTTAGTCAGACTGAGGGTATAATTACAGCAGAGAAAAGTATTTGGGTTAGTTATAAACTGGCTTATGCACCAAAACCTGGTGGGAATCTACAGTCTGATACTTGTGTAATACAGACTCATAACTGGGAATATGGGTGCTTCCATTAAAGATTTTGGTCTGTTTGGTACGTGTCAGACAGTAGGATAATATGTGTGAAACGCTGTTTCATGATGATAATTTTGTACTGGGAAAGCACCTAGATCAGAAGTTTGTGGATATCCATTTTATATGTATTAAATTGAAAGCCCTAAAGCGTGAAGCCTCCAAAGATGGCTAGATGTGGTGACTGTTAGGTTTAGGAATGAAGTCAAGCTGAGAAACTTGTGCATGGAAATGTAACTTGTATCCCCCTCAAAGGAGAGTAGAGCCTTCTGCCACAGCCACTTCAGGGGGCTGCGCTGATGGAGACAGCTCTAGCCCTGCCAGGAGGAAGTACCAAAGAAGATCATTACCAAGTGTTTCTGCCCATCTGTCCTCTCTGAACCCCACTGCCTACTGTGTGTCTACACAGGTTTTCTGTATTTTTATTTTTTTTTTTCTCCAAAGAGGCTGAGGTGTTGTAATTCTTCCACATCTTCATTTCTGGTAAACAGTCTGAGTGAGAGCCTAATTCAGGTTCTTAGATTTACCACCTAGAAAGGTCTGCTTTCTCCCCACTGACTCCATGGGGAATTGAGGAAACCTAGCCACTGTAACTGAAGGTTAGCCAAAGTCCAATTTCACTTCAGAACTACCAGCCACAAGTATCCCCTACCCTGGGTGACAGCTCCAAAATTGTGAAACTGGCTAAGTTTCCTAAGATTCTTGCAAAAGATATTTTTCATCTGCTGCCTCTTTCTGGTGAATTGTCTCAGTGAACAGGTTTGGTTCAAAATTCAACCATAAATACTAATGCAAAAATAGCATCTTTTTCTTTTGCACTTGGTGAGGGTACTTCCTATTTTCTCTCTGAGGAGAGATCTTCTAGACTTTTCTGTAGAGGATTAGTAGCTCCTTTACCCATAGTCCCTTTCCACACTATTTGGCAGTCTCCTCTATTTTTATCAGTTTCTCATAGTCAAGTGACAAAGCTTTTTGCCATATTTCTTTCCAACTCCTGCATGTTGTGACTGTAGAGGAATAAACAATGTGGGGAAAGCTTTATCAATATAGTATCACTAGTATCCACACCCATGATCTCCATTTTCCACTGTAAGAAGGCAGTTATAAAATTGTGTAGGAGGCCGCTCAATTACATCTGAAATTTTTGAACTCGTAAGCAGGAAATTTAAAATTAAAAACTGACAAATTAAAGTAACTAGAACTGACTTAATTGTAACTTAGGGAAGTATTCCACCTGAACCTTCCAAATGTGGCAGAAATCCTTGACTATATCATTAGATAGACTTCTGCACTTCCATTGCTTTCTCAGTTTCCTGTTGCCACTATTTTCCTCATCTCTTGTATATTTAATACCCTTTGTGGTTAGAAGTTGCTTTTACAAATATTTGCAGCCTTTATGCTCTGTACTTGACAGATTAATAACCTCCAACTGTTTGGTAGTCTCCTATCTCTTTAAAAGATCTCATCAGATGAAATTTAATACACACTGTATGTTACAGGCTTGAGAATGTAGAAGAGTATGTACCATGGGAGGAACTGGTTTGCATTAAATCTCTTCAAATTCAGGAACCAGGTAGTTAAAATATTTTTTCTGTTTTCCTTTTTTTTATTCTTTTTTTTTTTTCTCTCCCCTTTCCTACCCAAAGCAATGAGGTCGAGTGCAGAGAATTCTATGTTTTCACTGGATGTTGCAGGACAGACTCTTTGCTCACCTCAGTTTCTCCATGTGGACATCACCATAGGACTCTTTTGGGGATGTAACTGGCCAGCTGGGAATTCACGAGGAGATATAGCCAGTAGCGTGATCGTCTGAGTTCTGCTGTACTCATCTTCAGTTGGAACCATGTTCAGTGTTGAAGTTGGAGAAGTCCATGAATGCTCTGATACAGTCAGAGGTCCTGCCAAGTGGTTGCCATCAAAAAGCATGCTGACCTCAGTGTGCTAGTTTAGGCATAAAATACAAGCTCATAGACAAATTCTGGAAGCATCACAGTGAGGAGGGTATTATGCCAGTTGGAGCACGTGGTAGAGTGCAGCCCTTTGGTGTGACATACCTGGGCTAGTGCTGACTAAACTGGCTCTGAAGTCACAGCGTGCTCCCTGGGCTATTCATTCCCTGCCATATAAGTTTACACTTCAAAGAGACAAGGAGGAAGTGAGAGGGCAGAAGTCCCCTAGGTAAGGACAGGCAGCAGAATGAAGTTTATTTCAGGCAGACCATCCAATTCTGGAGCCTTCTGGAGGTGCAGAGACTGCAGCATGCATCTGGAAACTTGTACGCAGTGCATTTCCACAGGCTAATACACACAGATGAGTCCTTTCGCTCAGCAGGGACAGATCAGATAGCAGTCAGTGTCCCTTAGAGGCAGAAAGAATATAGCATATATTAACATAGGCAGAATGGCTGTAGCTCTGCTCGGTTTTCTGCAATGTGACAGCAACAAAAGATTTTTGTTGTATAAGCAAGCAGAATGCAACTTCTGCAAAGTCAGGCAAAGCCTTCTCATTCCTTGCGAGTAGGAGGCAATCTATGCAGGGAATATACCTCTGCTTATGCTGTTATTTTCAAACATACAAAACCAAAGCACAAACTAGGTATTACAGCAAGGCCCAGCCCAGGCAAAATATGGCAGCAATCATAGCACTTCAGAGAATTCTATTTTCTGTCATCTACTATCAGTTTATAGACTTTTCCTTTGAAAAGCTAATATCACATTGTGGTATGTGGAAATAGGAAGAACACTGGTAAGTATCACAGAATGGCAGGGGTTGGAAGGGACCTCTGGAGATCATCTCGTCCAACCCCCCTGCTTGAGCAGGCACACCCAGAGCAGGGGGCACAGGACCGCGTCCAGGCAGGTTTTGAATATCTCCAGGGAAGGAGACTCCACACCCTCCCTGGGCAGCCTGTGCCCCTGCTCTCGCACCCACACAGGAAAGAAGCTTTTTCCTCATATTCAGGTGGAACTTCCTGTGTTCCAACTTGTGCCCTTTGCCCCTTGCCCTGTCATTGGGCACTATTGAAAAGAGCCTAGTCCCATCATCCTGACACCCACCCTTTAGATATTTATAGGTATTTATGAAATCCCCCCTCAGTCTTCTCTTCTCCAGGCTAAACAAACCCAAGTCTCTCAGCCTTTCATTGCAAGAGAGATGCTCCAGTCCCCTGATCACCTTGGTAGCTCTCTGCTGGACTTGCTCAAGCAGTTCCACATCATTCTTAAACTCGGGACCCCAAAACTGGACACAGTACTCCAAATGTGGTCTCACTAGGGCAGAGTAGAGGGGGAGGATAACCTCTCTCGATCTGCTGGCCACGCTCCTTTTAATGCACCCCAGTATACAGTTGGCCTTCACAACGGCACAGTGCTGGCTCATAGTCAACTTGCTGTCCACCAGCACTCCCAGGCCCTTCCCAACAGATCTGCTTTCCACTAGTTCAGCCCCTAGCCTGTACTGGTGCATGGGTTTGTTCCTCCCCAGGTGCAGGACCTCGCAGTGGCTCTTGTTGAATTTCATGAGGTTCCCCTTGGCCCAGCCCTCCAGCCTGTCCAGGTCTCACTGAATGGCAGCACAGCCTTCTGGCATATCAGCCACATTTCCCAGCTTGGTATCATCAGCAAACTTACTGAGGTTACACTCTATCCCATGATCCAGGTCACTGATGAATACGTTGAACAGGACTGGACCCAGCACAGACCCCTGGGGAACACCGCTAGTTACAGGCCTCCAACCAGACTCTGCACCACTGATCATGACCCTCTGAGCTCTGCTGTTCAGCCAGTTCTCAGTCCACCTCACTGCCCACTCATCTAACCCACACTTCCTGAGCTTCCCTATGAGGTTGTTATGGGAGACAGTGTCGAATGCCTTACTGAAGTCAAGAGAGAAAACATCCACTGCTCTCCCTTCATCGTCCCAGCCAGTCATGCCATCACAGAAGGCTATCAGGTTGGTCAAGCATGATCTTCCCTTGGTGGATCCATGTTGACTACTTCTGATAAACTTCTTGTTCTCTACATGCCTGGAGATGACCTCCAGGATGAACTGTTCCATCACCTTTCCAGGGATGGAGGTAAGGCTGACTGGCCGATAGTTCCCCAGGTCCTCACTCTTGCCCTTTTTGAGGACTGGAGTGACATTTGCTTTCCTCCAGTCCTCGGGCACCTCTCCTGTCCTCCACGACCTTTCAAAGATGATGGACAGTGGCTCAGCAAGAACACCCACCAGCTCCCTCAGCACTCATGGTTGCATCCCATCAGGCCCCATGGATTTGCGAGGATCTGTTTTGCATATGTGATCTCTGACCCAGTCCTTCTCAACAGATGGTAAGTGTTCCTTTCTCACAGTTTGTCCTCTCTTCTCTGGGGGCTGAGATGCCTGAGGGCCAGCCTTAGCAGTAAAGAACAAGGCAAAGAAGGCATTCAGTAACTCCGCCTTCTCTGCATCCTGCATTGCCAGGGCCCCTTCCTTGTTCAGTAGTGGGCCCACTGTATCCCCAGTCTTCCTTTTACTGCTGATGTATTTAAAGAAGCCCTTCTTGTTGTCTTTGACGTGCCTTGCCAGATTTAATTCCAAGTGGGCCTTGGCCTTCCTTGTCACATCTCTGCTTTCCCTGACAACATTCCTGTATTCCTGCCAAGTGGCCAGTCCCTTTTTCCACATACTGTGAACCTCCCTATTCCTTTTGAGTTTCTCCAGAAGGTCTCTGCTCATCCATGTGGCTCTGCTGCCTGACTTCTTCATCCTGGGGATGCACCAATCTTGAGCTCGGAGGAAGTGGTCCTTGAATACTGTCCAGCTCTCTTGGACCCCTCTGCCTTCCAGAGCCCATGGGATTCCTTCTAGCAGGTCTTTGAAGAGGCCAAAGTTGGCCCTCTTGAAGTCCAAGGCTGTAACCCGACTTATAGCCCTGCTTCTACCATGCAGTATCCTAAACTCGACCATCTCATGGTCACTGCAGCCAAGGCTACCCCCAACTCTCACATCCTCAACCAGCCCTTCCTTGTTTGTTAGGGTAAGGTCGAGCAGCACATCTCGGCTCTTTGGCTCCTCCACCACCTGCATCAAAAAGTTGTCCTCGATGCTCTGCAGGGACCTTCTGGATTGTGCATGGCTCAACATGTTGCTTTTCCAGCAAATATCAGGCTGGTTGAAGTCCCCCATGAGGACCAGGGCCTGCGATTGCGAGGCTACATCCAGCTGTCTGTAGAAGGCTTCATAGACTTCTTCTTGATCAGGTGGCCTGTAGCAAACACCCACAACAGTGTCACCCACATTTGGCTGTCCCTTAATTTTTACCTACAAGCTCTCAACTTGTTCTCCTTCCACTCCAAGGCAGAGCTCGATGCATTCCAGTTGCTCCCTCACATAAAGAGCAACTCCCCCATATCGCCTTGCTGGTCTGTCTTTCCTTAAGAGCCTGTAGCCATCCATGACCACATTCCAGTCATGCCAGCTATCCCGCCTTGTCTCTGTGATTGCTCATGTCATGGCCCTGCAACTGCACACAGACCTCTAGTTCCCTCTGTTAATTCCCCATGCTGCATGCATTGGTGTACAGGCATTTCAGAAAGGTGCTTGAGCACACAGGTGCTCAGATAATCTTTTACTTCAGTGGGTGCTGCTTGAAGCCTCACCTGGTGCTCAGTGTCAGTTCTGGGACTAGTTCAGTCTGGAAGACAAAAGATTTAAGAAAGATGTGAAGACAGTCCTCAAACATGTAAGAAGGTCACTGCAAACTGAGAAAGAATAAATTGTTCTCCAGAGCTGCTGGGGAAAGGACAAAAACTAATGGGTTTAAGTTGCAACAGAGAGGCTAATAAAGTGACTGCTGGAAGGGCTGTGGAATCATCACCGCTGTAGGTGCCCATGAGCAGCATCAGCAGATTTCCCCCAGCAGCAGTGGGGCAGAACAGCTCCTCCTCAAAGTGGGAGTCGGGACCTCCCAAAGACGCCTTCCTAGTCTTTGCTTCCATTTCCCCTGGTAGGCATGAATCACAGAGTCTGAACTGAGTTGTAAACTTTTTTGAAGTATGTACATGTGAAAGAATCTTATTATTCATAGAAGGTGGTGAAGAGTAAGGAAAAATAATGGCGGTTTCCTTGAGATATCAGCTGTAAACCAAATGTTAAATGGTGTAATAGAGCTTTATTTAGGACAGTGCTTAAGCAATATTTTCTTTTATAATGCTAATGGTATTAAAATGTTTTATTTTGGTTTTAGTTCAAAATAACACTCTGAAAACTCAGAGTCCCTAGGCAGTTACTTTGCTGTGATTGGATACAGCATTCAACTTAGTGCATAAAGTCCATTTGTTAAATTAAGAGCGAAGTTTTAAAATATACCCCAGAATCTCTACCTCTACCCAACCTCTTGCATACTGCAGTGTTTGACATGTGATTAGGGTTTCACAATGACAGTATACCTTATATAGAATTAGCTTGTTGCTCTGAGCATGAACTGTGATTCTATATATTTCTCTCTCACACAGTTTTGCTATAACACAGCTAAAGCTGTTGAATCAGTCTTATGGTATCAGTGCTAAGAATGGTGCTAGAGATGAAGGAAGCAAGGGCAAGGACGCATCTGCATGGTAGGGTAGTTAGGGGTGTCTCTAAGCTCAAGATGGCTGCATCCCCACAGAGGCAGGGATAGCCCAGGCAGGAGCCTTGCCCAGACACTGAGTTTCTCAAAGGAGTGGAGCCAGACGGTTTGCTCTGACAAAAGCCAGACTGCAAGCCACCGAGAGGGCCACGTAGCTGGCTGTGGACATTAGCCATATTGTAAGCATGAGTCCTGAGCTATCATAACAATACAGGTATAGTCCATGCTTATCGCTATTTAGGAAGATTTCTTTGCCTGCTAAACAGCTGTCACTATCCATTTTCTGAGTTAGCATTAAATATTGCTCTAGAATAATTCAGTTTAAACAGTATTCTAAAAGATCAACTTTTAAGAAAACACGGGGGAGTTATATTAAAAGTATATGCAGAAGCATATTACTTTTTGCCAGAAGGTCACCTGTGTGGTTGCTAATTCGGAGCAAAAGATCAGTACATTATCTGATTTAGGAAACATATTTATGGCATTATGGATTGGCTTTGTGTCCTGAAAACGTTTTATAACTTGTAAAAGAAAGTCTCTGATTAGGAAAATATCTGATTTGGGAAGATATAGAAAAAATTCCACTGTTATCATGAGTTTATACACATGAATCAAGTAAAACATATACTTAAGTCTTTTTCTCAGTCAGGAATCATGGCCTTTTGATTTCTGTAAAGTAATGTAAAGATGTAAAGGTAAAAAAAAAAAAAAAGTACTCCAAAAAAGCATCTGTTATCATTTATACAAATTAATGATGTATTCCAATTAGGCTCATTAAGCCCTAATATAACTGAAGTCAAGGTAGCATTACACTGGGGTGAATTTGGCTTAATTGACCTAGGCAAAAAACTTCTGAGTATGTGATTCATAATTAGCATCTGACTGTATAAATGTCTTCCCTTTTCCTAAAGACTAATAAGTACTTTGATCCCATTTATGGCTTCTTATTTTGTAGACTTTCTCTATTACTGTTGTTCAATAAGGCATAATACTTATTCATTTCATTTTATGCATTCGTGTATATTTATGGGAGATTTCTTTAAGGGTTTATTCCACATTGTGTGGAATCTCCCATATATGCACTTTGTCATGTTGTGCGTGAAGTGCATCTTCATTTTCAATTATCGGAGTGCAGCAAGAGACTACCGAGACACTAGGATAGGAGAATAAAAGAAAGTGAGAGCAGAAATCGTTACATTTCAGGAGAGTGTGTGCAGAGTTATGAGACTCCAATGCACCATGTTCCATAAGAATAAAAAAACTTACGTTGCAAGAACGTGGGGTTTTTTCTTAGATCACAGATTAAGACTTAATTCAGTCTAAATTCAGACCAAGTGGTATTAAATTATGCCCTTTGTGTTGATGAATTGTAACTTTGTTTACGAATTACATAGAAATCATTAAATTCAAGACTTCTATTCAGGTCTTGTGGATCTTTTTGTCTTATTATTTAGTGGACTGCTAATTTCTCATTTGTCATTCAATTAATTGCTTCACTTGACTTGTCTAGATGTGACTTCTGCAATGCATTCAGATTCCCTCAAACTGGGGATCGATAACCTATAACTTGCCCTGTATAAGCCCAGGTTTCCCTGTATATGGCCTGTCTGAGGGCTTTAAATCTTTGCTTAGGATTTGTGGATCTCCAATAGCCTGACTGCTCTGAGCAGGCTGCAAAGATGTCACAACTCTGGATGTGTCCACAGCATTTGTGCAGACCACCAAAGCAGCACATACACACAAAGTTCAGGATGTATTGGCCTTGCAGCACACGTGCTGAAATGGTGGTCTGAACATGTACTCAAAATCTCCTGGGCTCTAGAAGCTTTTGACTTAATTGAACATGTGCTATAGGCCTGACTTTTCTCAGAAACAGGTTATCTGTATTTCATGTGTGCAGTTGCTCTGAGGTATCCCAGATGCATCAATTTCCCTGCGTTTGCATTATCTGGACAGAAATCCTGGACAGAAATATGGGAATCCTGCCTTTAATACAAGCAGCACTAGGGAAAGAGGAAATGAGTATGACATTGTACTAGCATGCAGTATATTTACACTAAATTGGCTGTTGTAATCTTGGTTGAAATCATTATTCTTGTACTGCCTGGGTATTACTTTATGCATGATAATGTTATTTTAATTCTGCAGGTTATATCAGCTTGCTTTCTGCCCCCTCCCCCTGCCCCTTGCTTCAAGCCTTTTCCCCACTTTCCAGCTGTGAGAGGTGTTGCTCTGATTATCAGGCAGGTTCCAGCTTTCCACCCTTCTAAAGTGAGAGATTATTGAACGTATGTCTCCTTTTAGGCTATGCAAGGTGAAAGCCAGCATAAATAGGAAATATAATTTGTACTTCCTTATTACTACCATATCTCTACTATCATTTGTCACCTCCTCTGTTACAGTAAGTGCTGTGAAGAATCTCATTAGTGGTCATGCTTTCTGGTTTCTGTTCTCTGTTTTAAATCTGTTTCTCATTTCCTGCCTGTTAGTTTTTGCTTGAGGGTTGTTTTAATTTATGGTATTGTCATTCTGACTCTTATTTGTGGTGTGAGATGATGGTCTGTGTGCATTTCTAAGAGTTCTTGTAGCTTTCCACATTCATGTAATTCTTTCTTTCAAGGACTCTCAAGTTCATGTTATTTTGCATAATGTCATTGTTGTCCGGATAAAAGTTATTGCACTTTTAAGCATCAGTAAAGATGATTATCATCCGATTTAGAGGATTTTGAGGTTTGTGTTTTAGGTAGAATTTTTTTACACTGGGGTTTTTCCATGCAATTAAACAGCTGCACAGACATTATGAGGATCTTTCAAGAACATTAGATTGCAATCTACTGGGCAGTGATTTTGCAGTGAGAGACCAGACATTTAAGCCTAGCTGGGACAAACGAAATCAATGGCTAGTGGGTGCTTTTCTGTATGGCATCAAGAAATAGAGTGTTTGTCATGAAGAGAAATTATTTTGAGAAATAGGCCCATACCTTCTTTTTGTCTCTTGGAATTATACTTGAGCAGCCATCTTCCTTCTAAAATGGAGAACTGTATTTGAGAGCTGCCAGCCTCTAACGTTAAAGATATCATAAATTCCTCTTCCCAAACGCAAAAGTGTCTTGAAGTCATGAGGTCTTATGAAACATTGGGAGGGAGAAGTGTTCCTTATTTGGCTTCCCTGCCTTTGGGACTTATATTCACATGATCATATTTTATTCCATTCCATAATCACGTGGGATGGATGAATACTCCAGTTTATGGTATGAATACACAGTTTCAAAAGCTCTGGATGTAAGACAGGGTCCAATATTCGTAAGACTTCAGTAATTTGGTGATGCTGACAGCTCTGGTATTTTTTTTTCTTCATGGGTTTAAAAAAAATTGTGTTTCTGTCCTGGTTTTTGAGTGTGCAGTTGATGAACTTTATTTTTTCTAGCACCTGTCTGCTTATCTTGTCTGTTTTCTTAGACAACAAAAAAGCCTTCAGGATTTACATCCCAGATGTATTTCCAAAGAAGAGCATCTCAAATCAGCCACTTTGGGTGACAATTTTGACAGCAATACAGGTAAAATCCAAAACTCATCTCATGAGTAGCATGAAGAGATGTGGATTGGTACTAGAAGTACTCTTTTAAGGCTGATGTCTGAAATCATGCAACAAAGTACATATTTAAGTAAGGTTAATATGACCTTAGCTTTGATGATGTTCATAAGTGTTCAGACGAGGTAATGCTAGGTTTGATTAATGTTCTTAACATTAGGTTATTTTTATTTGAGCCTTAAGTATAAGCACTCTTGCAGAGAAATATGACTTCATTTTATTGGTCCAGGAACTAAATAGCTTTTCAGGTGTCAGTTTGGCCGGGTTAGCATGAATAAGAGAATCTTGTATTGCTTATGAAAGTGACACAATCAACATTTTAGTTTTTCTATACTTATTAAATATTCCTTTCATGTTAATGTTCTTTCCTACTTTTCCTTACTTTCTCTCAGGCCCAATATCCTCCAACTTAAAGAACTAATTCACTGCTTATCTGCTTTGTTCTGATCTTCCTTTCCTTTTACTCAAGTCTAAACTCTGAATAAAATATTTGCTTCCTTGATTCTGCCTGAGGTCAGCAGAGGACCAGGGGAACACAGGAACTGTATGCCACTCCCTCCTTGTTTCAGGGCAGAAACTTGAACCTGGCAGTCAGAAGTTACCAACGGGGAAGCAGGAGGACTGCAGCTCAATTCTCTTCATAGTATTAGTAGTGTAAAAGATGGAAAAAATACATGTGTGATTGAGATGCGTTCTTATTCAGTGTGGTCTTCTCCACCCCAGAGCACCTATTTTGGAGAAACCCCAGTGCAGGCTTAGGCTGTTGCATGACAAGTGCAGATAAACTCTCCAGGGAGATGAATTGTGGGGATTTAGCAGGCAGTTTTCCAGAGGCTAATGGCTTGTCCAAAATTTAGTAGAATTTTATGAAGAAAGCAGACATGCCATTCCTCCAGTACCTTCCGAGCCCGTGCTCCAAAATGTGGGGCTGTCAGAGCCACCCAAGAAAAAACTGCCGGAAATTTTAATATGAGGAAAATTAAACTGTGTAACCACTAATCTTCTCAGAAAAGTTTTTTTTTTGTGTGTGTGGTCTTGTGTTTGTTTTTTTCCCCTATCTCCCTTTTCTTTTCCACAGCACAAACAAATAAATAAAATTCTGAAGACAGAATGCCAACATGCAAAGTATTATCCTGATTGCTTAAAGATTGATAGTTGTAAACAACTGGAAAGCAGCTTATGTAATAAGCAATGTCGGATTTCCTTGGCCATCATGGAAGAAACGGTTCAGCATGTAACTTTGTATTTCTCTATTTCACTCCATCTGGTGAAGATGCTGGGTGAAATTGTGATCTCCCTGATAGCAGTGGAAGTTTGATATAAAAGCAGAGTTCCATTCTCTACTGAGATAAGTTACTACTTCATACCTAAATGTTGGTTATAGAAACTGATGTAACTAATTAAAAACTCTACTTCATGTCAGAGGTATCTAAGGAAACAGCCGCAGCTGAACAGTGAACCCTAACAACAAGTGTCGACTTGTTAGAATCAAAAATCTAAATATTTTAGATCAAACAAGCCTAAGCTGCGTTGACTGATCATTGTAGCTAGGCAGCTCCTCAAACAAAACCAGACAAGTTCAATTTTGTTAACAAACAATTTTACACTAAAGAAATTTGCAAAACATTGAGAACCCAGCCGCCTTCTGATTTCGGTGGTGCTGACTTTGGGTATCTCACATACTCAGGCCAGTGTAACCCAATTAAGTAATCCTTTATTTGCATTAATCGATAGTTTCATAAATAATTCATAAATAAGGCTGAGACAGAGCAATATTTGAAATTATGAAACCCATGAGAATACAGGTGCAAAGGCATGAACTTCTTTAATTAAAAAGGGGGAAAAAAAGGTCTCTGTTGCTGACTCTTTTCTGACTTGCACAGCTAAGAAAATTTACTGCATGAGATGGCAAGCCATAGAGAAAGCTGCTAATCAGGAATCCTGGAGACTGTCAATGTTGGAGACATATGTGGAGTCACCTGGACAATCTGACAGCAGGAGCTCAGACACAGAAAGGCCAGATTTATTCCAGAAGTCATGAAAGTCTTCTCAGGAATAACAGAATTACCGACCAAAAAAAATATTCAGCTCATATGTGTTCTTCAGAGGGTTGTTTCTCCTCCTGGCTGGAAATGTATTATTGCAGGTATCTGGCAATTGTGCTGTAAAGACAGTGATACAGGGCTGAAGTGAAAATCATTAAAGGGATAACAGACTAAAAAACTTGAACAGGACTGTCAGTTTAAAAGCAGTTAGAAAGGAAGAAATAATGCCAAGAAAGATGATTTTCAAAGTCCATTAAAAATTCTGATATTAAACTGTTGGCAAGACAATTCAGATCCATTTCTGCTGTGGGTACTCTCAAAGAACAGTCTGACCTCTTGGATTTTTTTGGCTTTTGGGTTTTTTTGGTGTTTTTTCTTTTTTTGAACTACTGACCATTTGCTTCTCCTGCTGACTTTAAATAGAAGCCCTGGGGACTCCATGCTGCTAAGAATGAGGCCTGTGGTCATTACCTGATCATAACAGGGGTACTTATCTGAGTCTTAGAGTGTCTTTCCATGGGGTTTTTCTTGGAAGAGAAAGAAAACAGATGAGAAAAGAAACAGTTCAGAAGCTAAATTTTTACTACTTCATCAGTCTCTGGCCAGACCTGACCATCTTCCTGACTCATCTCTTCTTATCTTTTCCACTGGAGACACATTCCATATCTCACTCCTTTTGTTCTCTTCATCACTTCCCTGTCTTTTTTACCTCTGTCTTTTCCCTGCATTTCACTAACCATCTTTCTGATAAGTATTCTGCTGCTTCCCTATCCCTTTTTGCCCCTCTGCAAGAATAAAAGGCAGGGAAAATGCCTAACACAACCCCACATACCCTGGGAACTACAATTATATTTGCTGCAATTGCATTGCGAACAGTTCTGGACATGGGGACGGGGGGAATCCAACCTTGTATCTGTCATGTTAATGTGGATTGGAGGCCTGCTGGAGAGGTGCCTCTACTGTTAGATGTTTACGTGCTGTCTAGCACAAAGGGAGTCACACACGTGGTTGGTTGTTCATTAGGTGATATCACAACCACCATAACTAATACTATGATGAATCAGCTGACCATAAGTTTTTGGTTTCTGTAGCTTGCAAAGATGAGCACATTCAAAATTCACAAAATTAATTATTAAATTGGTCTCTGATTACTCTGGATTTGTAATTTCTTTCTAAGACATGAAGATTTAAATAATCCATTTAGTCGTCATTGTTGCATATTAATTCACTGTTTGGTTAGGCTCTAGGCAGGCTATCATGTTAGGGTCATTTTAACTACTGTTTTCATTAACGATTATTACAGCTGTTCCTGGAGTGTATGCAAATGAAGGTTAGTATGAATTTGTCAGAAACATCTTAACTTCATTCTGTTTGTCAGGCATAGTGGTTTGTATCTAGTTCATTGTTTTGGGAAAGCTTTTCTGCACTTGTATCTTTAATTTCATTTTGCATGTAGGGCTGGGGGTTTCTGCACTATAGCCCATGCTTCCCATGGGGGTTTTGTTTGCTGACAAAATTGCCTCTGATGATAACACTGCACTTCAAGGCCTGCATGTGTATTCCTTCGTGTCATTGTGTACTACCCATGCATGAACCCTACATTACTACATCCCTTTAATAAAATAGTATTATTTATTATGACAATAAATAGTCTAGAATTCACTGTGTAAGTTGAGGGGCAGAAAATGTTCTGTCTCCAGAGAATGCCAGTCTGCACAGAAAGCAGAACATATATAGAAGTAAGCAAATCTCAATGGATTTTTTAATTCCTTTTACATAAACACACGATAAAGAGAAACATTAATTAGGGCAACACAGTTGTTCCTTGTAGCTACATAAAAATACTAGAAATCATTAAACATGATCTTGTGTTATATTGTGGGACAACACATGGAAATTTGTAGCTGGCTTACTGATTAATAGGCTGTAGGAAGGCACAGTGGTACTTGGCCTGTGATGTTAGTTTGTGTGCTTCCTCCTCCTTGTCCTCACTTCTGCGTGCATAGAATAGAAGAAAAACAATAGATTTTACCCTGATTATAGTGTTCCAGGTACTTCTCCCCCTTCTTCCCTCTTTCTATATCCTGACAAAAAATGGTAAGTTAACACTAAGGCAAAGAGGTCATTATGGTAGCAGAAATGTCAATACACCTGACTTCGTGATGACAGACCTCAAATACTATATCTTTCTTTCAGGCTTTTACAACCAGTAACTTCACTGGTGTTACTCCTAATTTGTTTATACAGATATAAGTTAAAGCAGAGTGATAAAATCCCTCATATGCTTGTCACACAATGTTGGGAAAGAGAAGTAAAAAACAGTCCATAAGCTATTGATAGAATAAGAGAATAGGGGATGCAAGTTTGAAGAAAACCAGTGAAGCAGCAAGGAAAGCAATGGTGAAAGCAAGCAAGCACATCTCTGCTGTTCGGGGATTTCATTAATTTTCTGGTCTACCTTGCAATGGAGGATTTCTGCTGCCTGGGCTGGCTCTGTACCTGAGTGCAGCAATAGAAGAAGGGGCCTTCCGTCCATCCACAGACTCTTCAGGGATCCAGACCCTATCAGAACTCTTCTGGTACACTCCATGAACAAACCTGGATTTTTTTTTCCCACAGATTATTTAAAAATTCTACTATATGTCTTGACAAATTTTGACTTAAATTATGTAACAAGTGACTTACAGGTGTTATTACTAAAATTAAGAGACCCAAACCAGCCTCTTCGTTTTGCTTTGAGATAACCAAGTTTTAAAACAATCAATGTTTTATGAGTTCATAATGGACCAGGTCAAAAAAGCTCTATGCACTCAACAAAATCAAAGTGCTTCTACTGTAGTCTTCCATTAAGGTTTCATTTTCCTACTGCTTTCACCTTTGCAGTGTTATACATTTAGAAAGTATTTTCCAGAAGGAGGAATTATTTCCTTCTGAAGTGCAATATGTTTGAAAATTACATCATCCTATCTGAAAATGTTCATACAAGGAACTCCATTTGGAAACAGAAGTCAAAATTTCCTGTTATTCAGTTTGGAATCTTGAAGTCTTATTAGCAATACCATATGTATTCTCACAGAAACTCACTTTCAATCTCATAGAGTGCCAGACTGAAGCCTGATGAATTTTTTGTTTTGGTTTCTTTTTTATCAGTAGAGGGTGTGGATTGCTTCATCTGAAAAATAAAGCAAATAGCAGGTGTACACTGTTGCCTCTTTCTTGACTGGAAAACTTCAACAGTTCACACACACATTTTGGCTTGACCGGTAATGTGTTTAAATGAACAGTTTTAAGAAATCTGAAGAACAGGTATTCAGCTCTTAGTGAAATTCAGCATTATTTAGAAACCTGCCTTTGAAAAGCCTCCTTCTCATAGTTCTACTGTGGTTTGAATTACAGATTATTTTTTTTCCTAGAAGGAAAGGCAACACCACAAATACAAACACTGTGTAAAAAGCTTCCTAACAAAATTGCTGCCAGTTAATCTCTTTCCAACCATCCCATTTCCAAGCTTCCTACAGGCTAAAAGGAAAAAAAAAATGTATCTTGAAACACAGACAAATGTTAGCAAATGGAGGCTGTTCCAGTGCAAAACCAGGACTAATTTCACCTAACTTTAGGCAAGTAGAAATCCTTCTAACCTGTCGGTTTGGGTGTGCTCCCGCTATAGCGAACAAATAAAAGCATCTCCTGGACAATGCATCACACCACCTGAGCTACGTCTGCAGGCCAAGCAGTGCTAGAGCAGCTTGTCTTGAGGACCCATCACAAACAAGATGCCATTTAGTATGGGGAAGAGGTTTTGGACTAGCCTAAATCTAGCCAAGAACCCATTTGCTGTTGAGTGCATTAGATGCACACCTGGAAGGCAGTTTTCAGCTGTGTTTCATTAGGTTGCACTGTCCATGGATGCTCCACAGGGTCAACAAAAGAGTGCTCAAGAGAAGCAGCTTCTCAAGATCCTTCCTGACATTGTGTTAATCTGGGATAAATCCCCCCCCGAGGTACTTTTCCGTTTCCATTTTAAAACATTCCTAGGAGGGTATCTTAAACTTGATGTCTAAGTCTTAGATAGTTAAAATTAAGTGTAAAATGAATCTCTGAAGTATGGAAGCCATCCTCTGACATCATTGATTCTGAAGAAGTTAATCTTCTCTACAAGCATGTCTCAAATCTAAGGAGCTGACAATGCTTCAGAAATAGTCATTTGTCCCTCTCTCAGTTTCAGAACAAAGTGGGGAAAATAAATTACTCTGCCAGTAAAATAAACATTCATAAAATAAATCATTTTTTGATTGTATTCATCATCAGGTTCTGCTGGTACCTGTAATTTGTGACTCAGATTTTTAAAAATTATTCTGTAGACTACTGTATTTCATGAAGGACTCTCCATTGCAGGGATTACTGAACATTGTTTTCCCCATAGCCAATCCCTTAGTAATCTAAGGAAGTTCCAGTGGGAATGTCTCCCAACTTGTGTAAAATACTGCCCATCCATAACAGTGCTGTTTCTCTGCACCTGTTAGTGATTGTGTGACAGCCTTGTGGTATTTACAGTTGTTTGTGTAAGGAAGCTACACATTAAGCATACACTTCAAATATTTTGTTAATGTAATATAGAAGCAGAAGGTGAGAGCCATCTCCCTTGCAATCACTTCTGCCTCTGCAGAACTCCAGGAAGTGTTTTCTGGGCAAGCACAGAATTCCATAAGCCAGCTCCAAAAGCGTGAGTCAGTGATAGGTTATTATAGATACGCTCCTCTACTGCAATGCATAGAACTGTTTAGGCTCTTGCACTGTGAATGGTGTATTCTTTCACTCTTTCTGTCTCTGTTTCTTTAATTTTCATCATGGCTTTCAAGGGAGTCAGGAGATTTTTGCAACTTTAAAAGTCCATGATCTTACATTTGGAAATGAGCATGTGAAAGATTGCCAAAAGAATAGCAAAGAGCCAAATCCAGCAGCAAAATCCTCTGCCCAAAATGTTGACTGAGTCCTGCAACAAGCTTCAAAGTTTGGTTCTGTCCTAGGGTGCAGGGACCAGCGGCAGAGAGGAGGAGCAGAGCATCTGATTCTCACTGAGGACACAATTCCTGGAAGAAGCATTAGGGAAGTTTTCATCTTCTCTGAGTTTAAAAATAAACAAGTACAGTACAATAACTGGTGAACAAGACTCAGTGTTCAACGTTCAGCTCTCACAGTGTATACCTGAAGTTTTCAGAAGAGTAGAGGATTTAATTTTTCTTCTTTTGTGCAATAAGTAGCAAGGTCATTTTGAGTTTATAATTCTTATTGTAGCTTTTCAATTTTACTGTATTTCCCTATTAAATCTGAGGCATAAAAATTATTTTTTCTAAAAATTATCAAGACTAATTTTCAGTCTTACCAACTGGTGAGCTGAGATATTTATTCTAAAAGTTTCTCTTTGTCACCTTTCTCCTCTAAGAAATCCTAGGTTGAAGGGTGGAAAAGCTGTGTAACATGTTTTGTACAGAACACAGGGTTTACTTCACCTTCTTCATTCTTTTTATTTTTTTGCTTTCTCTTTTTCTCTTCTTCCCAGTGCTACAAAAGTATTTAATGCATAAAAACCAGAAAAGCTTCTCAAGCCAAGAAGTACATTTAATGCAAAAAGCAAGACAAAATAGTGAAGGAAGACATTCTAAAATTGACTCTGCCCACTGCTGCTCAATAGGCAGGAAGTTTAGAGAGTGAAGGCACATTTTAAGCATTTAGAGTAAATTTCAGATCCTAATCCCTGAACTATAAAACCTCATATTTGTTAAAATACAGTAGATACAGAGAAGGGGGGGGGGGGGGGCGGACACACGGGGGACGGACAAAAAACAAAACCCAAACAATGAAAAAGCCTGTAGGACCATTTCTGCAACTAAAGCAAATCATGAATGCATTCTGCAGAATTCGGATATAAACCTTTTCTTTCATTTCATATCAACCGCACAATCTGAGGGTTCATTGTGCTTTCTTACTTTCATAATCAGATACATTTCATTTCATATTAAAAGTGATGCATTTAATATTTACAGACTAAACCAAGATTTTAGCTCCAGCCTTTTTTCAGTTGCATTTAACTTTCTTAAGCCTTGGTGTACACATTGAAATCATGCATGCAAAGTCTTAGAAAAGCTATTTTGACAGTCTTCCCTAATAGGATCTAATCTGAAAACGTGGGCTTGTCATTGGAAAGAAGCTCTAGAACAGTAAAACTGGGCTCAATTTGTACCTGTAACTGAAACCTAGCTGATTCAGTATTTCAATCATGAGGATTATAGTTAAGCCTACATCTTCTGACTTTCCATGTCAAGTTGCATTAAAATAAATTCTGTGCATGTCTTACTTGCTGGCTATAAATGCTTATAACTTTAGACATAATAGTCATGCTTGCACCACATACAAGCCACCCTCTTCTTTTAATCTCAGATTGACATTCATCCAAAATAGTTTAAAATCCATTCTGAGGAACACCAAAGTTTTTCAGATCACATATTAAATGCAGCAAGGAACCGGTTGCTCTCCTTCAAAGTATACAGAGAGGTCTGCTTGAGAGAAACTGTTCAGAGGTAGTCTGTGAGGAAAAAATGCTGCCTGAATGCCTTCAGCATAATAAATGAAGAGGAGAGGGCTGTATCTGGGGTAGCAGATTGTGGAAGATAGTGTGGCCTGGTTTCTTTTAGGAAAAGGGCAGGAGTAGGAGATTCCCAAAGTAGTCTCCTGCAAGTAAGGAAGAAAAGCCTTCAAATCTGCTTCCTCTCTTGCCTTTCCCTTTAGAAGAGTTTGTTTTACTTTTGCAGGTATGTCCCTAATGAAAGGTAAAATCTTTGAGACAAATCAGTTTGTCCTTTTTCACATCAGTTGGGAGTTTGAATTAAATTCCAGACTTTGACAAAAACTTTATTCACTGTTAAACGTTCAACCTTTTCTCACAGATCTTTTTTTTCTGTCTTTTTAGTAAAGCTTTTTTTCTTGTTCAAACACCCGTTGGAACTTTGAGTGTGTTTCTTTTCAGACAACAGATGTCCACAAATCAACAGTAACATATTTTATATTTATTGAGCTATGAAGGCTTGTTTGCCATGCAGTAAATGTTCTTTATATTTGGAATTTTCCACTGTTGCACAAATGCAGATTTGCTTTCTGGGATACCTTTCTGTCACTAATGTTTCTGCCAGTGGTCATGCAGATTTATCACAGCTGTAGGTTTCTCAAAATCTTTACTTTCTTGCTGCTCAGAATGTCAAAATCACTACAGCAGCTGCAAACTGTGTGAGCTTCTGAAGATTCTCTGAATTCTGAAGAGCTCTCACAGATTTGGACCTCTTAAGTGTGCAAAATAGTCCATGCTACTGGAAGATGGGCAGTAAGATAACAACTTGCAGGTTTTATGGACACAGAAAGTTTTCATAGAACTGAAATACATAAAAATTTTTATAAGGAGCAAAATTTCATAATCCGAGTGGTGACAGGAGAGAGAATTTTAAGACAAAGATACTCCCAGCTCAACCCCCTTTGACCCATCAGACTCAGTAATATAACTGAATGTTAATGTTGAACAATAGCATAAATTGCCTAGCTATACCCATGCCGCGATTATTCTTAGATTAATGAGAAATGGTTTGAATTACAGAAACTGGATCTAGAATGGACTTTAATAAGCAAAAATGTCTCTGGGTTTGCTAGCCAGGAATTTGGTTTGGACTGTTATAAAGAAAGGCCATTTGTGAGTCCTGTTGTTAAGTTCCTGCTTTATTTTCCCAAACCCTATCTGGAGCCAAAACCCGCTCAGTGTCCTGGAGCTGTTACTGCCATGGGCCTGGGTCTGCCTTCACTCACTATTCCAGGGAGTCTCAGGAGAGGTTCACAGTGTTCAGGGTCCCTCAGCAAGCGGCAGTGGACAACGTGGTGCTTTGCTCCAGCTGCTTCCCTGAGCTGAGTCTACACATTATCTTACGTGGGGAACAGGATACTCCTTGGAGAAAGGCAGGGCTACGAAAACCTGCAGTTCTTTATTCCTTGGGTTTCTGTGGTGCAAGGGGTGCTTTGCATGGCACACAGTGCCAGCAGGCCTGGCCAGGGTCAGTGTAATACCACAATTCAGGTGCAATAAGCCTTGAGGAGTGAGGCAAAGAAAATATGACCAAGAGATCACTAAGAAAAAAAATCAACTTTGAAGGATTATCATCAGTTTTCAAAACAAGAAGACACATCAGAAGCAATGACAAAATACACTGCTGGAAAAAATTACATAAAACCTGAAACACAAAAGCTCATTTTAAAAAGCTTTTTGTATTTTCCAGAATAATTTGCATCAAAATAGCTCCTCTTTTAAAAAGAATAAAAGTTATTTTTAACCTGTTTTTCAATCTGTAATTTTCAGTCTCTTTCATTCTGGTGATCTCAGCAAATAAGCATTCACTGTGCTCTGTCCGGATCTTTTTTATTCAGCTTTTTCTTATTAAACCCTCAGATTAACCAGTAGAACTGAAAATATAAATATCCCCTGAATACTTCAATACCAGGTTAATTCAAACCCCCTCATTGGCAGGTTTCACTACCCTGACTGACAGTGCACTCAGATGGAGAAGAAGGGCTCAATCCCTCTGCAGACCCTGCCATGAAAACAGTCTGGTAACAGACCACAGAAACATCAACCATTGCAACTATTTGCTGATCACTGTGTGTCTGTGGCCTCAGAGTCGTGGGGAAAGAATTAATGAGCATTATGGAGATAGCTTATGGTGAGGAAAGGACCACATGTCTGTTACTGTGGTACTCTGGAAGCTTGATTTCCCAACTGCTAAAAGAGTTATTGCAGTACTGTTCATTTTTTAGCTAGTCCCCAATGAAACTGAATTCCCCCTTCATCTGCCACACAGTGCTACAAGCCCAACCTGTTTGATTTAGGGGGTTTCTCTGGATGAATTGCTAAGAGATTTCTTCCTTATGAATCAGATTTTATTTGGGCTTTTATAATTGCCAGTGATTTGAGTTCACTCCCTACAGCTTCCTCTGTGAAGAATAATCGATATAGAGAAATGATTCGTTTGTAGCACATTACTTATTCTTGAGGTTTACTCTTGCTTACACTTCTGCATGCTGTGGATGATTGCAAGACAGCTACAGTAAAATCTTTAAATGTAATGAAGTGCCAGCTTTCATTTAGTAAAAATACATGTTTTAGAGACATTAATATCTCAGTTTGGTTTGTAACATTAAAAATAACTATATCACATTCTCTTCCTTTGGTTCATGATCCTGTCTGTTGCTAAGAAACCGTTCCTCAGGTGGCTTTGAACCTTCTCAGCATTTTCATCTGTAGCTATACTACCTTGTTGAGACATAGGATACTGCTGCTGTGTTGCTGGAATTTATGTTCCTTGCTGAACGTAATGAAACCATTGTGCAGATAAGTGGCTAATTCACTGGTCTTTCAAAGCATTATGCTTTCCTCTTCAATATTTCTCATTGCATTTTTCAAATGTACCATTTAAGGTGCTCTGTAGTGAAAAAGTGTGCGCAAGGCAGAGGCAGTCATGACATATTTCAATTTGATCTCGACCCTCCCCTGTTGTAGCTTGGGCTTGGGCTTGTGCTGTAAACAAATATGGTTCTTCGTATCCCCAGCTGCGTGCCTTCTATCAAGCTATCTGCAGACTTCAACCCGACAGTCTATTTCCTTGCTGTGAACCAAAATGTTTGGTGGGGTTTTTTTTCTTTCTTTTTTTCATGCTTCAAGTACAGCATGTTTCAGGATAGTTGCAGTGACAAAAGGAACAACCAGACTGTCAGAGGGAATGGTTTCTTTTAAATACCATTTCACAGAATCTAAGCGCAACACATTCAGACTGGTAGCTGTTGATTGACAGTCTCAGAAATAGGCTGAATGCTGAACACTGCACCCAACTGCATATGGAATTCTATATATATGTATACTATACGAATACTATATAAATGTAACCTATATATACATAAATACATATACATATTTGTGTATGTATAGTCTTTATTCAGAAAGCACATGTATGAGTGTATAATGCCATCATCACTTTAATAATAATTTTTCATCAATTTTAACATCTGATAAACATTGTAAAGTTCAGCACATATTGAACTAAAAATACCTCTGAGAGAATATTTATGAATTGTCAAGTTAGAGTTTGTTTTTCAAATTAGTGAACTTCAAATTGGTTCCAGAAGAAAGCAGTCATGGAGGAAAAAGTTCTCCACTAGGAAAAATTAAATCAGCCAGGAACTGGATGATAATTTGAGAGGAAAAATAAATCTGACCATTATACTATGAAGTTGCCTTCTTAACTCTGTTTGTGCTCTGAGTTTTTGCTTTTTCTTTCTCCATTATCCCAATAGATGTCTTTTTCTCCAGTGCTTTATACTTTAATACAGAAGTAGGCTTATATTGCCACATTTGTGACAGAAGCATATGCTCATCTAACCCTATTTGTGTGTGAAGATTAACACTTGTCCATTTTGTATTTGTTTTTATTGGGTCATACCTTCAGCTGGCGGAAAATGGCATGGCTCCATTGACTTCAATAGAGCTGTGCAGGTGATGATTTATTAATTTGTTTCATTTCACCTCGATTTTGAATTTTTCCAAAAACATACCAATCTGTGAACATGTTTTTCAAAAGTAACAAAGGAATCAATACCTTTCTGAAAATAAAGGTTTCTGAATACGCCAAAGAAGTCTCAGGGCTGTAATCCCTAATACCCTCTGCTCCTGCAAACTTTGCATTATACAACTTTGCTGTGCAGCATGATAGTTCTTTGTTTGAAAGGCTAAGGCAGTCTTTAAAATGTGCTTAGCTTGCCATACTGCATTTTTATTTTCAGAGCGATAATGTTGATAATGAAAAGAAAGAAAAGTGTAGAACAAAGTTAGCTTGGATTTCTTGTGACCTTAGGGTGTTTGGTGAAAGTGTCTATGATTCTAAAATTGAATAACAGACAAATAATTTGGAGTTGCTTTTACAGCTATATATAATACTAGGAAAAGCTCAAAACCTTATGAAATTTACCCCGGAAGTCTCATTTCCTTCACTTGCAAAAGATTGTTGCCATAGGTAATTCAGTATCTATAAACATTTAAATTAAAAGACAGCTCAAGTTTTAAAATTGAGACTTCCTCTTGGGTGAATAGCTAAAGAATTTTGTTTAAAGGGTGGAAAACTTGCTTCATCTGAACAGTGGGCTGAGGCATTACTTCAGCCACGAAACAATACCTGAAATCAAACTTTGCAAAAGGTTTCTGGGTATTCTGGGTCAGCTAATTATTTAGAGATGCTTCCGTCACGAAAGTTAAATCCAGGTGAATGACATGCCGAAGCTTTTCAGAGCAAGGGAAAGAAAGATGGAAGTGGAGCAGAAACTTACTCAGTGTTTTGTATTTTCTCTACCAACCAAACATTTTGATAGGGTCAACAGTTCTTCTGTCACATTCTATAAAGGTTTTATATTAAATGAAAAACATTTAGCAAATACTTTTCTTCTTTAACAGGTAGGGAATGTTTTACTATGCTTCCTAGCAATTGCTTCTTTTTGCTGAAGTACATATTAATGTTATGCTCTACTTGATTATCTATTCACTATTCCTCAATAGGATTTTCTAAGACAGAAACACAGTTGATGCAGGAACACACACATGAGCAAATGACCTGTTCCAACCCTGTTGAGAAGTGGGTCAGCCAAAGCAGGTTGCTCAGGACTGTGCCTGGTCAGATTTTTAATATCTCTAGGGATGGAGACACCACAGCCTCTCTGGGCAACCTCTACCACTGTTTGATCACCCTCACTGTAAAAGTGTTTTCTTGTTTCTACTTTCCTGTATTTCAATTTGTGCCCATTGCTTCTTCTCAGTGGAGCCCAGTGACAGAACAAGAGTCTGGCTCTATCTTCTTTACTCCCCCATCAGGTATTCATATACATTGATAAGATTTCCTTGAGCCTTCTCTGGTCCAGGCTGAAGTCCCAGCTCCCTCAGCCTCCCTTCATATGACAGATGCTTCAGTTCCTTAATGACTTTCGTGGCCCTTTGCTGGTCTTGCTCTAGTATGTCCCTCTCTCTTGTACTGGGGATCCCAGCACTGGACTCAGCACTCCAGATGTGTCTTACTAGTGCTGTGCAGAAGGGAACAATCACTTCCCTCAACCTGCAGGTAACACTTCACCTAATGCCAGCCAGGAGCCTGTTGGCTGCCTTTGCTCCAAGGGCCCATTGCTGGTTCATAGTCAATGTGCAGTCCACCAAGACCACTAGATCATTTTTCAGAAAGCTGATTTTCACCTAGGTGGATCCTGGCATGTGCTGGTGCCTGGTGTTATTCATCCCCAGATGCAGGACTTTACACTTCTCTTGTTGAACTGGATGAAGTTCCTGTCAACATCTTTTGCCAGTCTGTCAATGTCTCTCTGTTCAGAACCCCTTAATTTTGGCAGTTCAGCAGTTCTCAGTCCACCTCACTGACCACTTATCTAGTTCATACTTCATCATCCATACTTAATTTGCCTATGAGGATGTTGTGGGAGATAGGGTCAAAAGGCTTGCTAAAGTCAGGATAAACAACATCCACTACTCTCCCCTCATCTATCAAAACAGTAATTTCTTAATAGGTCAGTCAGGCATAATTTCTACATCATAATCCATTCTGACCACCCCCAGTAATCTGCTTGACTTTCATATGTTTAGAAATGGTTTCTGGGATTATTTGCCCTATCACCTTTCCAGGGGTCAAGGTGAGGTTCTCTGGCTGCTCCATCTGGCTCTTCTTGAAGATAGGGGTGGCATTTGCTTTTTTCCAGTCCTCAGGAACTTCCCCCAGTTGCCACAACCTTTCACAGATGGTTGACAGTGGCTTCAGAGTGACATGGACCAGCTCCCTCAACAGTCATGGGCACACCCCAGCTGGTCCCAGGAACTTGTGTACATCCAGGTTGTTTAAATGTTCCCTAAGCTGTTCCTCCTCCAGACTTTCCCAGAGGTCTCAGGGGCCTGCGATTTCTGAGAGCAAATTTTAACAGTAGAGAGTGAGGTGAAAAAGGTTCCTTGGCCTTGTCAGTAAGTAACCAAGCCTTCTTCATGTCCCCTATCACCATGTCCCCTACACCATTCAGCAGTGCACCCACATTTTCCCTGGTCTTCCTTTTGCTGCTGAAGTATCTGTGGGAGCCCTTCCTGTTGCCCTTCATATCCCTTTCCAGACTCCAGTCCAGGTGGGTTTTAGCCCTCCTAAACCCATCCTGGCACGGTCAGACAGCGTCTTGAGCTTGGAGGAGGTGATCCTTGAAAATCAATCATTTTTGCTCCTTCACTCCTCTTCTCTGCAGGACCACATCCCATGGCATACTTTAAAGCTGGTCTCTGAACAGACCAATGTCTGCTCTCCTCAAGTCCAGGGTTGTAATCCTGATTTTTGCCCTGCTCCCTCCTCTGAGGATCCTGAACTCTGGCATCTCATGGTCACTGCAGCCAAGGTTGCCTCCATCCTTCACACCCCTGACCTCATTTGCAAGTATGAGGCCCAGAAGAGCACCTCCACTTGTGAGCTCCTCAGTCACATATGTCAGGAAGTGATCAATGCACTCCAGACGGCTCCTGGATTGCTTGCGCTCTGCTGTGTTGCCCTTCCACTCCTCTGAAATTATTTCAGATAATGTGCCTCAGTTAAATAGAATTATTAAAATAACTGAAAGGCTTAAAATATTAAAAAATAATTGAAGATTAAATCAATAATGAGAAACCACTACCCTTTGATCTCTTAAGTGAGAAAATAGGGCATAAATCTGACCTATCTCGATGCCAGAATATGTTTAAGTTTCTTTGAAAATAATTGCAATGGGATATTTTGCCTTTTAAAACCATGAGAACAAATCCTTTTGGGCCAACATTATAATGTTTCTGGAATTTTCTTTTTATAAATTATTTCAGGGCAGGAGGTGAGCATGAATGGGGAGGAAATAGTTTCAGAGAAGTAGTAGGGGAGCAATAAGAAATCTCGGTGTCCAAAGGCCAAACCACAGAGACAGGTCATGGATGGGCCAGCTTTCTTCTCTCCACAGTCCTCACAGGAAAGAAATGATCCCCATTCTCTCACTAAGTCCACAGAAGCCAGATACCCAAGGAGTGTAACAGGACGGCTCAGGATTAGGACAGGACAAGTAGGGAAACAGTGGCCTCTGCAGTCTTGCCTTTTCCCAGACGGAGTGAGGTCAAGTAAGATGCAGCCACTGACAGATCTGTACTAAACTTTGTTATTTTACTTCCCTTTTTTAGTGAAACAGTTGAGACAGAACAGCCTGAGGTAGCTCTTTAATTTTGATGGAGATTCTGCTTATAGCAGGACCTTTTATCCGCAGGAGACATACAGTTTACTTTCTATTTATGCGCAACTGGAAAACTCTTTGTATGGAGTGCTACAATAATTCATTTGTAGACTTAAGAATTTATGTTAAAAGACTTCCTTGGCTTTGGTTTATGTAGCAGGCTTCTTTATAACACATTGACAAGTAATTTTCCATCTAGAATAAGAGCTGTATTTCAAGTCAGGAAGACACTGTTGAGAATAGAAAGCAAAATTGTAACTGGGGCATATAAAAATTATGGTAAAACTAACAGCTTCAGTGCAGAACAAAAAAAAAATGCTAGGGATTTTGCAAGGAGATAGGTCCGTGAATAACTTTTTGGTTGGTTGGTTGGTTTTTGGGTTTTGTTTTGATAGAGCTGGGGCCAAAAACAACAACAAAAAGTGCTGGAAAAGCCTTGTTAAATCATTTAGCCCATTCCTCGAATCCCTGCCAGTGCAGAATTATTCCTCAGAGTACATTCTCCACTGTCTTGTCCAAGCTCGACTGCATATGACTCACGCACTGGGTTTCCACCACTTCTCTTGGGAGATATTTCTACAGTCTAATAGAACTCATTATTAGGAAATTTTGCTAAATGTTCCTTCAGGCAGTTTTAACCCATTAATTTTACCAACATGCTACTGGGTCACCATAACTAGCACATCTTTCTGGCTAGTTTTCCAGACTTCAGTTATTTGTAGATGACCAAAGCACCTTCTCTTTCCTCCTAATCTTCACTGACCTTAGGAGGTATACCAGTGTTAAGATCCTTTCTTTTTTCACTTTCTTTTCAGGACAGTTTCTGCAGTCATTTTCATTGCTGTTATGAATTACAGCAGTTTGTTGACTTTCTTTGATATCTTAGTTCTTTTTCTTCCCATTTCTGTGTTTGTCTCATTTCAATCTGAAAGGGACTAGTATCAGATTTCAGTTACAGCAAGGAGTATTTCTGATTAGCTCAGTCAGCTTTTCTCTTTCCTTCTGAAGAGGGCTGTTAAGACATCTATAATATGTTCTGAAAGACTGGGGCATATTGGCTTTTCGCTTCCAAATGTTCTAGCTGCTAGCAGAAATAAGGGTTATTAAAAATAAAACGTCATTTAATATTTTACATTTTGTGATTTCACATTTCAAGTGCTTTTAATTACTTTCTCTTGAAGGAGACATTAAAACTATGAATAAAAGCTTCTTTCTACCTGGATCTAAAATTGTTACCTCCTCACTTAATTATCTGCTCATGATGTGCAGCCAGTTCCACCAGGGGACTTTTCCATGGTCTGTCAGGCCTGAAAGGGTAGGAAGGGACAATACTAATTTGGCAAGAACTTGTTTCTTCTCTTTTTATAATATGCTGCAATGGAGTACTCTCAGGTGATGTGTCCAGAGACATGCTTCTAGAAGGATGGCTCAGGTTTTCTTAGACAGCTGTCTTTCCAAAGGCATTTTGGATGTACCAAAAATGAACCACTCTGGGTTCAGCAGCCAGTTCAGCCACTGTAGAGAAGCTGTAGAGTTCAAAGTGTTTTCTCATTCATTCCTTAGAGATTATGTTTATATGGCATCTCTTAATGGATCTTTCTCCTCTCACTTTTCTTTCAGCCACCATCTTGATATCCACTGACTAGTTCCTCAGCACCTCTCATGTGAAAGGCATTTGGTTTCTTTGTAAGAAGCCAGGAAAAGATACCTTAATTTTAAAATAAAAATATGTTTGGTTTTGGAGTTCTTACGTATAAAAAGTAATAAGAATTTTAATTTTTACCACTTCCAGGTACAATGCACAATGGGACGTATAATTCCATGTGTAGTTAATTCTTTATTGAATTAAAAAAAAGGGGTTTTTTTGCTTTTAATGGAGAGAAATATAGAAAGACAGAGCCTTATTTTCTGCATATGCTATGCTGTGTTAATCAGCTAGACACATTCTACGCTTACAGAGCTTTTTTTTTTTTTTTAGTGTAAAGGTCTGTACTGAAAACAGAGGAGCCAAGCAAATGAGAAACAATGGCATGGCACGTCTTCAGAAAATGCAAAGAAATAACACTTGAACAACGGTATTCGGGGGGAGAATGCAATCAATACTGTTTCACCTAATACTTGAAAACATTGCCATATGGTGATTACCCACAAAGCTCAAGAGTCACTGGGAAGGAAAACCTGCTCAGTAATCTAATTTATGAACTATGCTTTGGAATCCATAGAGACAATGCTTTCCATATACTGCGCCTTCCTTTTGTTTCTGGCTGCTACCTGTCCTTTCATAAGTGTTAAAGCCCCATTAACTTCCTGTATATTTCTTCCTTATGGGCTCCTGCAAGGTGGATCATGAATAGGAGATGACCTGCTAATAGCATGTGTGAAGCTGTCTTGCTATTGAAGTATGACACTTAGTCTGAAAAACATTAAGAGACTATTTTCTAGTCCTTTCTCTCACAACTAATATTTATCATGCTCAATAAGTTTCTGTGTATATGTTTATTCTTAAATATTTTGACCAAGGGAGCTTCTAAGTTTCCTTGAAGGATTTTTCTATAATGCAGTGAGCTTCAGGTGCTCACTCTTAATTTTATCCCATTCTAATTTACAAGTTCCTTTTGAAGTCCTCATTACTCTCTTCCCTCCTTTGTGCTTCTGTTATTATTTAAACATGTGTTTTTGCTGTTTTTTAATCCTTGTCCTACCCTATTCTCATTACATAACTGTGTGTTGGTTCGTGATGTACAGGAGCACAGAACTGACTCAGTCTTGCTTCATTATAATGCTTGAATGGAAGGTAGAACAGCATTAATCTAGCCAAATACTTGTCCTGCTTATACTTAGACTGTGCTTCTTCTAGACCAAAGCACAGATCTTACTTTCTGTGCTTTCAAGTTTACAGTATCCTGCTACATCTAGCAGTAATTGCATCTTATCTTGCACCTGGACCTTTTTATTTGCAGAGGATCTTGGGACCTCAGAAGGTGTTTCTGGAGAAATGAGTAGTTTCTAAGGATACAGCTGTAGACTCAGAACCTGAGCTGTAAGTATTTTTGGGTTATGTTCTTGTCTTCCATTTAACTATAGGACTAAGCACACATACAGTGCTTTATAAGCAGGAATAAAACGTAGTGAATCCTTAGTCAGAACTGCTAATCACAGCTCTTGAATGTGCCTATATGGAAATGCTAGGTCACTTCCCACAGTAATTTAAATCTCTTACAGTCTCACTAGTTTTAACAGACATAGGCAAGAGTAGGCTAAGAGTAAAACAGGTTGGGATTTGTCTCCAGAGAAAAAAATCCACCTGTGGCATTTGAGGCTACAATATGAAACACTTGTTCAGTTAAGACTGACAAACTTACTGAAGATTTACATTATAAAAATTACAAAGAGGAAGAGATGCTAGAAACAAGCAGTTTTTCACAGATGTCAGTCTCAAAAGCAGTATCACTGACAGACAGGCACTGAAATATATGTTAAAATGAAGAACAAGTGAAAAAAGAGCATCTGTGGTTAGATAAAGTACTTGACTAATCAAGTCAAAGATGGAAACAATTTCAATTGCTGCTTATTATTATGATATGGATGCTTTCCATAGATACTAAAGATCCAGAGCAGATCCTATTTTTATTAGGCACTCTATAAACGTTTAGAAAGGTACTGAAAGGATAAGCCTCACCAATTGTGTATAATTGCTGGAAAGGAAAAAATATGTCCCTGGACTATTTACAATCATGTCATGTGTTTATCTAGGCTGCAGTATATTTGCTTTGATAATCTGAACTCAGTGAATCTTCCTAAGTCTACTGTTTACTATACTATTCCATAGGTTTCCTTAGGGTTTGCCACTTCCATTAACGTCAGCAACAGCCAGCACACTGACTCTTTTCTTATGGATTGACATGGATTGGTATCACTCTTTTCAACTCCTGTAGGTAAGTCAAATTGGAAAATTACCATCTCCAATGTCATAACAGTATGTTACCAAATATGATTTTTATTTTATTCTCCTTATCAGTTATTCTGAATTATTCTGCCCTCTCCCCTCCTCAGATTTTGAAAAGGACTCCCATAAAAGCAACAAGCTACTGGAATATGTAGCTCCCAGAAACTTTAAAACAAGCGATTGGAGTATTATTAACTTGTGAAGATATGTGGGTGATGTGGAAGGAAATTATCCTGGGATCTAAGTCCTGGTGAACATGCTATTTTGAGGGAGTTATGAATGACAAGGAGTCACAGCATTTGCTTCATTCAAGGAAAAACAGTAGTGGTTTGACTTCTGTCTCATTGTCTCCAGTTTCTTATGCAAGGAAGCATAGTTTAACCTAATGTTTGCAGTTTTAAAAATTATTTTTCTCATGTAATTGAGCACCTCTCTTATTTGTCCCACTGCTATGTTCAGATTACTGTATCTGGCACAATTCCTTATGGACCAACTCAGCCTTTAGATAAACTGGCATAGATCCCAGTGAAGTCAATGGGAGCTGCACTTGGATATTTGAGAACACAAACATATATGCTATAAATTATTTTTAAATTATATTAGCAAAGAACTAGCATTTCCCCAGTGCAGTTTATTCTATTCGTTCTGTATCGATCATTAATTTTTTCAGGAAATGTTTACAAGTGAAGTCACATACGGTATCTGAATAGCTGAGTTATAAATAGGGAAGATAACTAGCTTGGAATTAGGTAGCAGAGACTAAAAGTGTGTTTAAGAATTCAATCAAATATATGCTTTTGTATGTGGAGAGCAATTTATCTTTAAAATTTGCGGTACATGTAATGAGTCAAATTAAATTTTCAGAGACTCTTGTTTAGCATCGGTTTTTAAATATAGCATAAGCTATTTCTTCCTCTACCTATAAAAAAAATGTAAATTATTCATCTTACCTGTATTCACTGATCTGTAGATGAACCTTCCCAAAACACAGATGACCCGCTACAGCACAAATAATAACAGTCCATTACTAGGCTGTGTGCACTAGTGCCTAAATTAATCTTTCAAAACTGTAATTACAGGTAATGTTACATTCAGTTTGGCTGTAGCAGATGATTTGTTGGTAAATGTGACATTTTGATCAGTCTGAGAAAAATCCTTAAATTGGAGCTTTCTGATATTAAAGAATCAAAAACCTTATAAGTGATCTTTTTTGTACGTTTTGGCCTAATTCTCAGAGCAATTCTATGGCCCTCACCTCTGGTATGAAGGATCTATTTTAAGTTACTGTCATTAGATTCTTCTCCTGTTTTTCATTACACACAATACTAATACATTCCCAGAGGTTCAAATAATTTCCCCCTACATGTCACTTAACTTCTTAAAAGATATTTCTCTTTTATCACTTAAGTTCTTCAATTTTCTCATTAGTTCCTGAAAAAAGAAAGCAAATAAAATCCCTCCCATGTTTACTTTTTCTACAGGGCAAAGGGAAGTTTGGTTGTTTTCATTTCTTTGTCTTTAACGTATGTGAAAAAAACTCCACAGAGACATGAAACTGGCAATACTATGGACCTTTGTTGACTGACTGGAGGCTCTGGAGGAGGGAAAACACTACAAAACTTAGATCTGATTGATTGTGTTGCAGCGACATTCAGAGAAAATAAAAATTATTTTGATTTACTGACAAAAAATCTAAATTAGGTTGTATAAAGTTGGAAATCAGCTGCTCTAACTTAATGATTTTACTCTTGCAACCATTTCTTGTAATCATGTTGCAACCGTTTAACATGTGGACCCCCTTCACACTGCCTCAGGTGGCAGCTATGTTCAAGGCTACAAGATGTGAGTAGGGCTGTGTTCATGTACCTGCTTCCTCAGTTTCCAGTACTGTTGCATCAAAATTTGTTAGCATATATGCATGTCTCTCCCTCTCATCTCCCTCTTCACTACAAAGCTTTAGCCTCACCTTTAAACAGCTAATCCTTTGACTTCCCAATACGGAGTCTGGAAGCTAAACAGATGTAGTTCTGCAATATAATTTTTGGGAAGTTGTTACAAAATGTCAGTGGAATGGGTGCAATGACTCCTACACAGTTTGTAAAGATATTATCAGTTTACTCTATACCTTTCGAGCACTCTGGAGGAAGCACAGTTGGAGATTTTTTGTTTCACCTGTGGTATTTTGAGATATGACTGGTAACAGGAGGCATCCTCAATTCCAGCTGCTAAAGTACTTGTAAGACAACTTTTCCAAGTAGCTGCAGTCTCATTTTAAGCATATAGTAAATCATATTTGGAAAAAGTTACAACTTGGAGAGGAATTGACCTGCAAGGTAGTTCTTCTGATAAGTATGGAACAGTACAATAAAGCTTGCATTATACATGCTAAATGCTAAACACTATTATTCTGTGGCCCACTTTGCTTCTGCTACAGCAATTAATCAACTTATAGTCTCCAACACCATCTTCAAATAATAGTGAGATAACTGTCCACTTTTCAGTTCAATGCTAAAAAGCGTCACTGTTGGATTTTATGCCTTTTCAGTTTTACCATCTTTCCTAGCATATTTGAATGTGCAAGTCTGTAAGTTGTTATTTACCAGCTTACTCTGAGTAAAGTTCCCAGATTGCAACCCAGTCTGGCAATTATGTGTCTTTTTAAAATTTTAGGATGTGTAGTTTTAAAGGACAATTTTTTTTGAAACCTTAAAATATGAAAGCATTACATTCATTTAGAAGGCCAGTGGCCTGTGTCTTATCATGGAATTATTGGAGAATGCTGGCCATAGGACAGCTTACCAAGAAACCTACCTACCTGCTTGCGCTCATGGTATCTACCTCCTGTTGATCTCCAGGTCAGTACTATGAGGTGTTGATGGTTTTTTTTCATCTGATTAGGAGACATGAGTAGATTCACGCCATTCCCCTTTCCTTTCAGCTACGGTTTTTGTAGTTTGCGGGCTGCCTAAGTTGACACTGACCACATGGAAAAAGTACGTAGCATTAAATTCCTCAAACAGTGGAGACTGACAGGCACAACTGAAAGGAATGAAATAGGTGGTTCCATTAGAACTTATTAAAAGATAATTCTTCTGCCTTCTTTGTCTCCCCTCCTCTGAATATTAATATGTTTTTTTAATGGCAGGAAAAGCGATGCAGAAAGCGTAAGAATCAGTCCACACATCAAAACAAAACAGCCAGGGTATCTACAATTTTCTGGGATCTGGCAAAAGATTCAAGAGTTTCTACAGGCTTCTGGGGTCTAAACGGATGCCTGGAGGATTTTGTACTAATATATTTGGAAAAGACTCAAGTCACATAGGTGGCCCGATGAGTGCAGGCCATATTGTGTGCATTATAAATCCTTGTGCTCAGTCTCAGCTGTTGGTTTCTTTTATTCTGTATGCTTTCAGGGATCTAATAAATGCTTCAGATTGACTGCTGCTTGAGAATTCAGTATAGGTGGCTCAGTCTGGCATTAAAACAAGCCAGCTGAATGAAGGACGGGCATTTTTTGCAAATGGTGGTATATTTGCTAACTTTTTTGTTTGGACAGTTAATTAGAATTAAAGCACAGCTAATTTAGTAGAACTGTCAGTGGTAGGATGACTGTCCTTATTGTAGGACACCTGCATAGCCTATATATCATTTGGTCATAAAGAGACACAAAGGAGTGGCTTGTAGATGTTATCCTTACGGATAGGAAGCCAAGGTATGTAAAAAAAAAAATTATGGTAGCTTTCTGGATCCTTAATATTAGATTTCAGAAAACACAGGCAATTCAAACAGCCCTCTGAGAGTAGGGGATTTTTTTTTTCCTTAGGATATCTATTACATTTTGGGTTTGTGTAGCTGCATAGCTACTTAAGGAACTATAAAATGTAGCCAAAGGACCTAGTAAGTCAAAATTATCATGTGAGCGCTGTCACAATTCACTTTTATTTGCTGTATGAAGTGCAGGTGGTGACTTATTCCACCATTGGAAACTCTTGCTTAAGATCTCAAAATTTAGAGCTATGTCTTTCCAAAGCCATCAGCATTTGACCACAGCCTGCTCTTGTTAAGAAAAGTCAAACAGAACGGCAGACCTGAGCTACTTTCCTTGGACATCCCAAGTCAGGACCCTGAGGTCTGTTTAGACATCCAGATAGCTCCATTTTCAAAAGCGCTGAGCGCCAAGCAGCCTTTCATGGTGAGCTTTGGACCAGGCTGATGTAGAGCTTTGATTTAGAAATTGTCAGTGGAGCAGAAGTCAGCACCGGCCACTGACAGTGCTGCCTTCCAGCCTGGTGCTTGGGAAGGGCCGCGGGGCCATGCAGCTGCCTGACCAAAACTGCAGCTGCTGAAATGCTGCATATCCTTGATCTTAGACCAGCAGAGGTGCTCTGGTGTTCCTTGCAGAGCTAAGCCTTTTGGGAGGTGAAACTTTGTAATACAAAGGAACCGGTAGTTACAGAAAAAAATGAGATTACTACCAGAACACCTATTGATGAAAGACTGTTACAGGGATACTGGCAGCTTTTCGAAAGCATTCCTGGTTGTGTTTTTAATCACACTGACCTACAGAATGAGAATGTGTACTCTGCTGAGTTGTAATAACACTTAGGAATGTACTAGCCCACAAACTGAGCATCGTAAAACTGTTGTTTTCACATTTTCCTAATAAAATGCCATGGCATTGTAAATCTGTTTTTATTTTATTTGTAATGGTAGAAATGTGTTTATCATAAAATCAAATCCTCTTTCAAAATGTAGGCCATAGGACAGTGATTTAATTCATCCTGTTCAGGATCATGGTTTGCATCACTCCAGCCCAGATAAAAAATTGCAATATACTACTTAAAATCTTTTACATTCGAAACAGACGTAAAAATCAATGCATGTTCAGCTCTGTGCTAACACTGCCATTTGTGGCAAAGTGAATCAGAAACTTATAAAGCAGTTAAATGACAACATGTGGAGTAAAGCACGACTATCTGGAATATTTGTGATGGGGCCAGGTGTGAAAGGGCAAACAGACCTGATAGGTCATGGTATAACTAAATGTGTTCAAGTTTCAGCTTATCAAAATTTCCTTTCATCCGAAGTGCCAAACACCCAGGTACCTATTAATTAAGTTTAAAATTATGCTTCAGTCTACAAATCATGAGGTGGTAATAATTGAGTTCCTTCAAAAAAGGCCATTCTGTTTCACTCTTTTGTAATATGAGTATGTACAAGCACTGTATCTTTATAGCAATATAAATGTGTGTGAGTTTGCAATTAAGAAATTCATGTGATGAGATGTATAAGAGCAGTCTTCAATGGCTCAGTTCAGTTGGATCAAAATTTCACACTCATGTAGAATATTCAGCAATAAAGCATCCCAAATCAGCAAAGTACAAACTCATCATGAACTGCAGCATAAATGTTCTTTTATAAATGATGACAAAGAAAGTCTTTTAGAAGATAATGGGACTCACTGTCATATCCAAATAGAAAGTACCATGCAATAAACTACTATTGTCTCATTCTTTAGTCCTCCTGGTATGGTGTCTGAAGTACAAAGTGAAGGGGTGTTGTGGTTTAACCCCAGCTGACAACAAAGCACCACCTAGCCACTCACTCACTCTCTGCCCTGGTGGGATGGGGGAAAGAAATGGAAGAGTGAAAGTGAAAAAAAAAGTGGTGGATTAAGATAAGAAGAGTTTAATAATGGAAATAAAATAATATAAAATTATTGCAATAATAATAATAGAATATGCAAAGCAAGTGATGTACAATGTAATTGCTCACCACCCACCGAATGATGCCCATCCCATCCCTGAGCAGCAGTCACTGGCTCCAGCCAACTCTCCCCAGTTTATATACTGAGCAGGATGTCACATGGTACAGAATATCCATTTGGCCAGGTGGGTCAGCTGTCCCTCCCAGCTTCTTGTGTACCTCCTCGCTGGCGGGGTATGGGAAGTTGAAAAGTCCTTGACGTAGTATAAACTCTGCTTAGCAGCAACTAAAACATCAGTGTGTTATCACATTATGCTCATACTAGATCCAAAACACAGCACTGTACCAGCTACTAGGATGAAAATTAACTCTATCCCAGCCCACACCAGGACAGATGTTTGTGGATATAATGTAAATTGTGAGTGGGGAATACTGTAATTCTAACAAAATAGAACCGTTAATATCTGTATTAATAGAACATTTTGATCTGTGCACTTGATTTTTCACCTGAGAGGCAGCAATTTCATCTTATCCCACTTGAGAGGGCTGATGCCTTCATAATAAGTACTGACTACACTATGAGATATTGAATACCAAAATCAAGCAAATACTCTTAATGGCTCTGCTTTTCCCTTCTGGGAACCACCTAAATGAATTTGAATGGAGACCTGGAAGTGGGAGAATCATCCCAAATACAAGAGGAAAAGACCGAACACACTTGAGGAGATCAGAAAAGAAGCAAGCTTAACTAGACTCTGAGCTGAGGCAACCTCTCATGTTTTCATTATCTTTATTCATCTCGTATAGCCCTGCCAGAAATATTACACTGCAGGAATTTTTTCTAGAATGAGAGGGGCTCTGATGAGATTGCCTCAGCTCATTTAAGAAGCCAAGCATACAAAATACAATTTAGGATACAAACTGAAACATGCTATTGATACAAAATTTATGATAAAATTACATTACAGCAGCTCAATCTGAAAGAATCTATGTTTCTCCTTTGTGTAAAACATTGTACTAGACTCTCAGTGGGCATACATTTTCATAGCTCATTTGCTTTCCCAGAGCTACACAAATTTACACCAGGTGAGGATCTTGCCTAATATAGATTTTCTTCATAACATTCCAGCAAGGGATTTAATACAGGATTAAATGTGTATTTCTTCTCTTACAGCTTATATGGCATTCTCTGTGTGTTCTTAAGATATCTGTAGACAATTGAAACAGAGGTTATGCATTGATCAATACTAGAAAGGGAAAAAAGGGAAAAAATTTAGTCAGACAAGGTCAATCAAGGTGGTAGATGCAGCTTTGAGAAATAAGAGGTGCTCCAAGGGAGCTCAAAATGGTGAGAAAGGCTTGTGAACATCCATGACCTCTAAATCTCTGGGATTACTTATTCCAAATCATCTTTAAAATGGGCCATTTCACTGTTGAAAATCTCTAAGCAGAGGTTTCAGTCAAACAGGAACATAGCCCTTGGGTTGAAGAAGACTGCTAAAGAACAAATTCACAATTTGTTGTGAAAGTGGCTGAAAATATATCCTTTAAAATATGAGTTTCCTTTTTTAAAAATTTCCAGTCCTCATGTTAAGAAAATATCCTGAAGACATTTCAGAAGTGCACAAATCTATGTCTCTAACTCAAGCAGTCTGGTTATAGAGGTCACTCATTATTCAGTGGTAATTACTGGATGTCTGCCATGGGTAAATTCAGGCAACGGCTTGGGAATAGAGTCTGCATGTGGGTGCTTAAAAGAAACAGTTTTAGAAAAAAAATTTATTACCTGATTCTGTATGTGTGCTAAAAAAGATGTTGTGCAGGCAACCTTCTGCATTGAGTCTCCAAAGTACTTAGTGGATTCTACTCTTTCTGGTGACCAGTAATAGGACACAAGGAAATGGAATAAAGCTGCATCAAGGAAGCTCAGATTGGACATTAGGAAAAAGTTCTTCACTGAGAGGGTGGTCAGTCACTGGCACAGGCTCCCCAGGGATGTGGTCATGGCACCAAGCCTGTCAGAGTTCAAGGAGTGCCTGGATGACACTCCTAGTCATATGGTTTAGTGTTAGGTAGTCCTGCAAGAAGCAGGGAGTTGGATTTGATGATCCTTATTAGTCCCTTTCAATTCAAGATATTCTACAATTCTATGATTTTGCAGCTCACATGCTTCAGTATGTTGACACTTCTTCTAAACTGACAGCTCTTTCCTCCTCCTTTTTTACCTCTCTAGGCATTCAAATCTAAATTATTTTCTTCCTGAAAAATTAATGGCAATGTTTGGCAACTGTGGCTCTACAGAAGTTTGCCAGCTGTTAAAGGACTCTCCTTGATTTAATATTTACATTTTTCTGTGCCCCACACAAAAGTTCTTTCCTATCTTGCCATCTTATGAATTTGATGGAAAAGCCCTGTCTTCTGGGAAGTCCATGAGAAATTCCTCAGTGAAATTGATTCAGATCATCTGCAAACACATCAACAGCCCTTATGATTTCTGTCATTGTAAGATTCCCTTTTGGTGACAGGAGCTACTGTAGACTTTATCGCAGAGACCTCTTAAGTATAAAAAGCCACACAGAACACCTCTCCACAGTCTTTCAGTCTCTTCTTCAGCAGAATATACACCATTATTTTGAAAACATTGCCTTGGCTTCTCCTCATGGGTCTATAATTGGATTGAGTGCTTTGGCCATGTTGATTCATTCTTGTCCCTCAGGAAAACATAAAACAGCATGTCTGCTATTACTTATAGTTTTGGGGGACAAGGTTCATTGCTCTGGTGTCCCATGGGACAGCTGTCCCATTGTCCTGGCCTGCTGAATGCAACCAGTTCCCCATCCATTACTGAATCTCCAGGGACTACTACAGTATAAATAATATATAAATTCTATGAAGAAAAGCAATAAAACCATTTTCTCTTCTGAGAAGGAAGGATAGCACATCTGCCAATAAAATGTTTGTTGTCACACTAAGTAAATTTAGATTAATACAATTCAAATTACTGGAGTTTAACTTAGCTAAAACTGATATTGCACAGAAGACTGTTGGCCTCAAAGTTTCTACATCTGTTTTAAACTTATCTTTATTTGTGGTTTGAGAAACAAGCTCTTGTAAGGCTGATGTGGTGTGATTGTCTCTTTATATTTGTAAGGAAATATGGCTGAGGGGTGTGATTGTGCTTTATGTACACCGCCCTTAATATATGGTCAGTGTTCTAGGTAACAGAAGGGTGTTAGGAAGCCTGCACTTAACCACTTTCTTTAACATACATTTTACATTTCTATGGCAGTCGAAACTAAAAAAATAACATTTGGAATTAATCTCAATTACTGTGGTTTATTCTGGACTTAAAAAGAGAATTTTGAAATGAGATATGTCTGTGACCCAACATTTCTTAAATTAAAAAAGGAAAGAAAGGAAAGGAAAGGGAAGGGAAAAGGAAAAGGAAATTGAAAATGAAAAAGAAACGGAAAAGAAAAAGGAGCCTGTTAGCCCAGAAATAAAGACTTTCTGCAAGATGGGGTCATAAACAGAGAGGCTGCTAATGAAAAAGTTTTATACCTGAAGAAAATTATAATTTTAAAATATGAGTGAGCACTAATTAAACAGGTATTAAAAATTAAATGTTCTGATAGTAACCAATTTTTAGTTGAGAAAAATAATAGAGTACCTCATACTCTATTATTGGCCAAATAGTTTCCTTGTTTGGCCAAAACAAGGAAATCATTTTTTTCAGTTCCTTCTTAGGGCTAGTCTGAGGTTCAGTATTTTGAAAGCATTCAATAAAGGCAGCTGTAAATAAAGACATTCTGAAAAGGCAGGAAAATCCAAACTGTAGATGCATCCACATCATTGATATTCTTTCTAATCCTATGGGTCTGAATTAAAAATGTAGATCATACTGTAGGAGGCTAATTACACCTCACTTTTTGTGTTAATACTATGCTGAATTTTTAATAATCTCTGTAAGCTATGTACTCCTCCCATTGGTTAACTTCCCACCTCATCATCTTAGTATCATTTTTTCCTATTCTTTATTTAGACTTGATTCAAAGTACACTTTGATACATGTAGGCAAATAGTTATATTCATAAAGATCATGGGGAAAGTTCAATTGGCGTAGTATTAGGGATTAACTATTTAAGTAATGTATTTTGAAATGGAAAGGACTCTGCCTAAAAGCCAGCCTTTATTGCTCTGTAAAGAGCAACGATTTCCATATGCCAGGGAGAATTCCAAGTTCAAAAGCGCCTGAACACAGAGTTCAGCCTGAGTTTTGTGATGGTGCCCCCTTCTCCCTCGGGTTCAAGAGCAACTGAACCATTGGACCCCCCCATCTTCTTCGACTATTTAGGGAGTGGAAGGCTCAAAACATAGTTCTGGTTTTTGTGTTTTTTATCCCTCTTCTCTATATACATTTTAATTTCTTTAGGTTATAGTCTGTTTAAAGGAGGAGAAATCTGGGTTGTACTTCAAATGGTTTTTTGGCTAATAGTTCTTTGCTATAATGGAACATGAGTCATGGCATGTTTCAGCCAACAGTTTTAAATATATGCAAGAAAGTCTTTAAACACATATTGTGTCCATTGTGTCTTTCAGGGTCTTATCTTTTCTGCTCTCACTATTATTTTTCTTTACAGTTTACAAATAGAAGAGATAATGACAGTGCAAGCATCTTTTGCAAGATATTATATAGGCTTCTGCTCATTGCCATCCAATGACAACGTTTTCCTGTGCACAGACTGCTTTATAACTCATATGATGAAACAATGTAAATAGAGGGGGAAAACCTGGAGAAATAAAGCTATTATTAGAATTTGCCTTCATATTACCAACAATTACTGATGTGAACAATTTTGCCTACTTCAGTGGGACAACTTAAATTAATAGACACTAGTCAAACTGTTTAAAAGCTGCAGAATCTGAACCTTTTCCAATGAAGTTTATTATTTTTAACATAACTTTTCACAAATCAGTAAAATGGGTAAATAATGAAGCTAAATAATTTGGTATTTCACAGAAACACAGAAACTTCTTGAGAAAAAGGGAAAAACTGGGGCCTGGGTTCTTAGGATTTCTCCATTTCTTCACAAACTATGTCATATAAGTTGTTGCTGGTGATTTATCTATTTGGTTTTTTATTTTTATCTGTCCTGATTGCAATTTCTTACAGTTTTCCACCAATACTTGCACTACTTGAGTAGGTCACTGGCATATTTTGGAGAATTCTTTGCTCCTGGTTTGATTGTGAGTAGCTTACAGTATTTTATAAGCCCTTTTGATTTAAAATGAGTCACATGAGATGAATCTCCATACTGATTAGATACAAATAACTCATAAAAATTTATTTTATAATCATAGAATAGTTCAGGTTGGAAGAAACCTCTGTGGGTCACATGGTCCCAACTCTTCCTCAAAGCTTTTTATACACAAACACTCCTCATCACAAATTCAAAATGAAGTTTTCATTACTATACATTTAAAACTATTTTATAAACATGTCTGCAATACAGTCCTGGTCATGACACATGTGCTGATGTGCATATCGGCAGTATGAAAGTTCAAACAATATAATTTAAACAACCAGATAAATGTTTGTGGAAACTATCTTTTTATACCTACTTGGCTCTAGTTACAGCCTTATTTTTCTTCTCTAAAATGTATAACCTTTTCATTTAAAAGCTAGTTCAAGACAGCGAGGTTTGTGTCAGGAGAGTAAAATCATTTTTGCTTGAAAAATGAGATTAAAAATGTATCAAAATATGGAAGGATTATGCTGACCTAAGCAGTAATAAGAACGCAACAACTGATTAGTTCATTTATGGTTATGCTCCATTTAACTGTTTTCTGCTTGAACCAGCTTTGAAGAACTGCACGAACATGCAAATTCCTAAGACGAGATGGTCATTCACTTAGCTCGCCGTGTCTTCTCCATTTTGTATGTGCCCTTGTGCCCCTCTGCCCTCGTTTTAGTTCACTGCTCCCTGACTTTTGCTTTTCATGCCATTTTGCATGCACAGCTAGGAATACAGGAGGGAATGAGAGATTAGAATTATTATCTTTAACAGAATTGCCTCTTCAGTGTTCCTTTCTGACTTCAGTTTTGTTCAGTGGATTTATTTACGGTGGAAGAAATTGATTGTCAGGTTGATTGAAGAAACCCAAATTTGCAATGCACAGTAGGTAATCAAACGCCACTTTCAACCCACCAAGAATTTCAACCTTCAGGAGAGCACATTTGTAGAATGTTAGTATTAACTATCGGTATAAAAAATCCAAGCAAATTCTATAAAAATGAAATTAAAAGACCTGTTTTACCTTAGAAAGGTTCAAAACCTATCAATTTTTTCTACTTTCATGTTTGAGATGTTTTGGATATTTATTTTAGTTTTTTATCTCAGTCTCAAGCTGGTTGATAAATATCTTCATTCACCCAGGAACTGTTCTATTTTTGACATTTTAAAACCATTATTTAAACCAATATGACTACTTTTTTAAGAATGAGAAGCTTGATGCTATAGGTGATACAGGAAAACCTCCTTGCTTGAGAAGACAACAATTTTTTAAAAATGTTTCAAGTTCCAATTGCTTATATTCTGCTCCAGCATCAGTTTTTTGGGTTTTGTTTCTAGAAGTTACCTAGGCTAGAGATTTTCAAAGTAAACAAGATTTCTGACCTGAAAGTCATTCTCAGACCTAATGAATTATATTTACTTGCTTTAGTTTTGATAATTTCATCCGAGTTCACTAGTCCTTGTGGAGCCTTCTGGTAGTTTCATGAAAAAATTCCCAAGTCATTAATCACATCTTATTTTACCGACTTTTTTTCTATCAGCTCTAGTGTATATGCTATAACTCCCTGGGCATGTGATACATCAGCCTGTTCTCTGATTCCTTTTCTTCATTTGTTGTACAATAGGGCCCAAAGGACCTGAGATCAGAACCATTTTGTCATAAGAGCTGTATGTCCCCACATAAGACTCAACCTCCACCAAAAGAGCTTTCACTGTAAGTGATCAAGGCAGCCCAAGGAAATATTTTTATCTCCTATTTTACTTACAAAGAATGGAGCAGAGGGAGATTAAGTGATTTGGCCGAAGCTCCCCGGGAAATCTGAGTCGAGAAGTCCTCAGCTTTAATCCACAAGACTATCTTTCCTCTGCTAGGAAACAGATGTTAAATTGGATGTTAATTTTGCCATGAAACTTTTTTTAAGAACTCTGAAAGGCGAATAGTCGCCAAGAATGATTACTTAGCAAGCTACCAGCTCTACAGTCTTGCATCTCAGAAGTAATTCATTCCATCTTTGCTGGCAGGCTTTAAAAGGTCTTTTGTTTTTGCTCACTGATTAGTATAACAATCTATTTTGAAAGATATGTGGGCTGATAAGGGGTATAATTTATTTTTTCAATAGTAGCTTTTTGCAACAAAATATATGAAGCTTTTAAGTGTTGCGGATTGAAGGCTCTGATGTCAAAGATAAACGTTAGGATTATAAATACAGATCCTCTAAAGCATTGTAAATACTGTAATCAGTAACAGAAATTTGCATCACTTGCTGAAGGTTCTTCCTTTTAAAAACCACAGGCACATATATTACCAGTCAATATTAACAACTGAGCCAAACATGTAATGTGAGTTAATTATATAATGTGTGTTGCATTATATAAAATTCCCATTTAAAGCTAGACTGCAGTGTGTTATGGGTTAACTTAGAATACCACTTGGCCTTGCTCTCCTCCTCTTTTCTGCAATTCAAATCAGTCTTCTGGAAAATTGGCTTCAGTACCAGTGACGTGCTGCTGAACTTACGAGATCTCAAGAATATCCTACCAGAGTTCATTCTTTTGTTGTAGAATTGTTTCCATCTGGGGCCTAGATATAAACTTGGAAAATGTAAAGACTCTTCCCTCTCACCCTGCCTGACTTCAAAACATTGGCAAATAACCTTCCTTGTCAATGCAGTACAGACTGGATTAAAACATTGGTGTAAATTATATTTCAGTGGGTGTAGGAATTAGTGGCATATATTGGAAGTTTAATGTACTGCCTAACAATCCAAGAAGTAAATAAATACTTTAAAATCAAGTGAAAATTAACATTGAACATAACAGAATACAAGAGAATAGTAGATTCTGGAAAGAAATATTAGTCACACAAGGGGCCAGACCTGGTAAAGAGCACAGTTACACATATTTGCAAGTGCTTCGTTTGTGTGCAAAGTCTCAGTGTGTAAGCATAACTCCCTGGCTTGAGTCCACATAGCTATTTTACTAGGCTAGAGTAGCTAAGCTGGGAACATATTCACTATTAGCTCCTCTACACTCAGAGAAGGCAATGGTGATTATATATCTAAATCTGCACTTCATGCAAAATTAAATTTATGTTCATTTATTTTCAGCCTATTGCTCTATGCCACTATGTCAAGTGATAATGGTTCTGATACAGATATTATCTATAATAATATTGATACTAAGCTCATATGGGTGAACTGAGCAAAAAAAGCTTAGGATACATAGTTTTCTGCAGGTATGGTGGAAGAGGGGAGCAAGATACTCCAGTGTTTTCAACATGGCTTCTTGGCTTGTATTTTCTGGTGTATACAGCAAGATTTAAGAGTTCATCATTTGATAACACTAGCAAATGTTTCCAGCCTTTGTGCTAGATGTTGGTACATAGACTTCGGGGGGGGGGGGGGGGGGGGTGTCACTGCCTTCGCTGTTGTTAGCACACCAAAACACATTCGTACGATTTTTACAATAAAAACCCATTCAATACTGAGAGGTCTTTTACAGTGATAACCAGAATTGAAAACATGCTGGCCTAGGCACTCTGAGCTAATAGCCTTTCTTAGTTTCTCCACATCTCAGTAGCAGTAACTCTGGAAGTTATGATCTGTATTTGGGCAAAACACAGTTTTGTGCTTTTATATGTATATATATGTATGTATGTAGATATATATATATATAAAATCTATCTTTGTAGTCTCCCCAGTATTCACACCATTTCTAAATGAAAAGGTAATCTCTGCATTCCTGGCTGGCAAATATTTGTTATGCTCCTTTTGTCAGTAGCACTGATAGGTTCATGACCAAGAAAAGTCTGCTAAAAATGAACACAAAGACTCCTTCTGTGTTCAAGCATACTGTCATCTAGTTTCGTTGTTGTCCATAACTTATAAGCAAGCACTCTGCAGGTGAAGAGCAGTTGTGCTAGGACCCTCTTCAGAAACACCAGTGATGTTGTCTGCATTATCAAGTAGTGCAGACCAAGAGGAGTGGATCTGCTTGTCAGTGCTGAGGATGTGACAACCACACTATCCATACTCCCTGCGTGGGAAATTGCCTTCCAGCTAGTCTGGTCCCACAAACTAAAAGTTCACAGCTGAAGTGCACTAGGTGAATACCTAGTTCACCCTTTTCAAGAATATGTATATTTGTTCATTGCCTGTTGGTGTAGGCATACTGCTGATGGCCTCAACCATGCTATAAGAGACCTTCTAATGTTTTCCAAGGTATAGTCCAACTATGGCTCTTACAGAAGCTGTTTGTAGCCTCTGGTGTTACTCATCTACACTTTTCCCTCCAGATGTAATGGCTTTTCCACCTTTTATCTACCCAAATATTATTTACTTTGGCTTTGCATGCCTTGAATGTGAAATAATATTCCAGTGAGAGGTATGTGGTCTTTGTTTTTCAAAGGAGGGCTTCCAGAACCTTCACCATGTTTTGAAAAATAAGTGGTGTCACTTTTCTTCCTAAATATTGTTTTTCTGATTAATCTACTGATACAGTAAATCTCATATTCCCTCAGTATGGATAACCTTATAGCTCTGAGTTTTATTCATGTACTTTTTCTTTCCTTCCCTGTTAAGTTGATTTTGGCACTGGTGCAGCTAGCCCTACTTAGTAACTATGTCATTTGCTTTTATAATGATAAAATGGAGTCTTATTCATCTTCTGCTAGAGAGTTCTCCATTGGCCTTATGGAGAGTGTCTCTGGCTTGTGATACTGCTGTTATCCTCTGTCAATGCTGTGCAATCACAGCTGGGCCTGGTGTTAACCATCAGGTTACGTAGTTCATTGCATATGTCACTGCATTGACTTACAGTGTTTGGCAAGGCATGGACTGCTCAGAGTCGGTTGTTGTGGGCTTTGACTTTTGAGTGCTGTATGAATCACGGAGCCACAGCACAATTTAGGTTGGAAGGGACGTCTGGAAATCACCTGATCCAACCTGCCACTCAAAGCAGGGTCTTTCACTACAGGCTATTTTTCTGGAGTAGGTGGCTTCTTTTGCCCAACAGCTTGGGTTTTGTTGGGGTTTTTCCCCTAAAACTTTAAGACTGGCTCTTCATTTGTAAATCAGTTAGAAACATTTCTGTGCCTTCTTTTTTTCCTAATAAAAGGAATATTTTTTTAGTGTGGTTTTAGTACTAAGTTATGTAATATTTTCATAGTTAACTCTGCAAATTCTTTGGGAAAAACTGAAAGCTATTAAAATAATGTTCAAATAAAACACTGATATTACTGCCAGAAACTAAGCTAACTTATTTCTATCTTCCTTTTTTGTAATGTCTGGTTTAAAGATACAGATTAAGAAGATATTTAAACTTTCTCTGGTTGGTTTGTGCATTTCAGTTCCAATACGGATGAGACTTTTAATTGCTCAGTTCTTCCACTGAGGGCATCTCTTTAATTCATCTTGCTCTCTTGTTCAGAGGTCACTCCTGGACGAAAATTCTGACAGAAATCAGCTTCGTTCAGTGTCTAAATATAATGAATCCACATTATTTAATATAAGGTCTTTTAATACCTTATCTGTCTTCTGTGAGTACATTGGAGCTTTTTGAAGGTAAAACTACTATGAAGCCTTGTTCTTTCTTGTTAAATATTTGAGCTGATTTATAGTACTGCAGAATGGAAACTGAAGGGACCCATCCACCTAACAGCATCACTAAAATAACCACAGGAAATAGAGATAATAGATTGTCTTATCTACACAGCGCTTCACTGGGGGGTGGGTGGGTGGGAGGACTCCTAGAAAGATGGAAGTGGCAGCTGCCGGCTCACTGTCAGGAGCAAGCTGGGGAACAGAAGCAGAAAAGGAGGCCACATCTGTTTGCAAGAGAACCTCTGCCAGTAGGTATGGACTTAGCAGGAAATACCTAGTGGCAAGAAAAGTTTAGTTAGAAATGAGAAATCATTCTGGTATTTTGGATGGGTCTAGACAGTAAAGCGAAACCAGTGAAGGAGTCTGCTCTGGCTTCTGAGGTAGCACAAGAATCACAGAATAGCAGAAAAGTCCCGTTGGAGTCACTCCATGCCCAAAGCAGGGCCAGAATCCAAGTCAGTTCCAGCCACTTGTCCCTCTGGTTCTATAAAGTTTAGAAATCTCTGAGGATGAAGACATCACTCTGGGCACCTTTCCAGCATTTGTCCACCCTCACAGTGAAATTTTTTTCCTTATTTCCAGCTGCAGCTTCCCTTGCTGCAAGTTGTGAGTATTGCCTCATCTGTACTGTGCACCTCTGAGAAGGATCTGACTCTGTTCTCACTTCCCTGAAGAAAAAGCAGGTTATGATTTTTCCATTGTGCAGAACACCTGCTGGTACAGAGACCTAGACAAATCCCACAAAACAAATGGCACAAAGTGGAGCACTTCCTATTTCTTCACTCAAATTGAACTCAGGAGCGGGGAATGGTGTGGTCACCATAACTAAACCAGCCCATGCTGCAGCTTTGGTATCCAAAACCAGGAATACTTCAGGAAGGAGGTGGGGAGAGGATCTCCCATCCTCATTGGCTTTGGTGAAACTGGAATTTCACCCACCAAAGTGATTACCCAGGCTTGCATCATTTAGGATCCTGTGGGAGTCTGTGTTGCAAACAGTGGTTGACAGTACCTGTACAATGATCCACAAGCAATCCTAAGTCACACTGGGCCACCCTAGAGAAAGTTGTAAAGCAGTCTTCCACGTTACTGACAAGACAGTTTCCTCAGAGCTGAAATGAGACATCTGGGTTTTATTGTACTAGCAGCAGCAGTGCTCATGAGCAACACAATTACCAGAGGGGAATTCTTCTTTCTCATTAACATGTTCCTCATATGCCTCTTAAGAGTGCATCAAAATGTTACAGTCTTCTTATTTGAAGAAAAACTTTTCCCTCTCTCTCTAGATGAAACTTTGAAGTTTCAGTAGAACTTAGACAATTACTCTGTATCACGTGCTTTACATTGTATTTTGTCAAAATTAGAATGGAAGAAAAATACTTTTTCAACCTAAAACCTAGACTGAGATATAGTTACTATAATTTTTAAAGGTGGCATCTCTAGAAACATTTTTACTTTAAAATCCCAATCTAACAACATCTCCAAAATAGCCAACAGTTTAGAGATCATCTTATAACACCTATGTTTATTCTGAACATTCATTAATAGGAACTTTTAAAGAAACATCTCTTTCCAAGACTGAACTCAATAAAAAGATGTACACTTTGCCAATCTTTGAATATAAAATCTTTGGGTCTGCTGCAAAAGAGGAGAGAAAGTGTTCCAGGTTTTACTGACAAAACTGCCTCAATTTATCTCAGCCACAGCAGTGGAACAAACAGAGTGAGGGTGTCTGTAAGAAAACCCACAAGTATTTGCCATGACATTCCCATTTAACTTTTTCTGTTAATATGTGATTTTAAATGCATGTTGTTATAACTGCTTGGAATGCTGAAACATTACAATTCCAGTTGTGCTGTAGATTTAACACATATTAAACACAAAATTGCAAGTAGCTCTTTTATCCCCTTAAGTAACACTTTAAAAAGGTTTGCAATATTACCTACATAAGCACCTGCAGAGTTATTTGGGATTTTATACACATTAAAGCATTATCGGAAAAATGTGGTTTTTTCAATGTGAAACACATGCGAACAGAACTTATATTTGGTCCACAAGTACCTGTCAAATTTGCATAACTTTTTTCACTGCCTTTCCAGGATTAAGCTATTAATGAAACATACAGTGCTGGAGTGCAGGATATACAAACACAAAACCAGATACTAATGGCAGTAGTTTTCAAAACCATCTTAGAAAGGGATGCAGTACTTGATGCTTTAGGCCCTAAACACTTCCACAAATTAAAACTATCCGTCTAAGTTAATTTTAAAACTTCTGAAGAAGTTCTCTTCAGAACTAAAATGTAAGAATTAAATAAGTATTTCCCTAACTATTGAATTAGTAATTACTTCTACAGCATCCATACCCTGGAATCAGTGCAATACAGAAATTAATACATCAAAGCTACTGCCCATGCTTATAGACAAGAGTGATTTTTTACACGATGAATCAGTGACTTGTTGGGAAGATTTTCTTCTAGTGAAAAGAAGACATACTCTTCCCATTCAGAATTTAGAACTTTTTGAAAACTGCAACTAAGATATATTTTTTTTGGAAATGCACTTGCTGATATTTTTTAAATAAGGCTTTAAAATAAGAAATAACTGGAATGTCCATAAATCTTACTCAGATTAAGCCTGGGGAGAAATAGAAATCGGTTCCAGAAGTTAATGCTATTTCTAATCTTCCATTGTAAATCTCCTGACTCTAGCTCAAATGAAAACAGAAACAACAGAAACATTGATCTGACCTGAAATGGATACACTAAAAATTTTGCAAGATGTATTCTCAGAAAACTACCAGACCAGTTTTTCTGAGACCAAAAAGCTTCTGAAGATACAAATAGGCATCTAGTAGTGTGAGTGCTTCCCTGAAGCAAAGCCCTGAATACGTCAAAAGTTGTCTACTCTGCATTTCTATTTATGGGACACTTGCACCGTTAAGCATTTCAAACCTCAAGGAGGAAGGATTCATCCACGTTCTCTTCAGCAGAACGCAAAGAGATTTCCCGTTACTTGTGCTATAGTTTATACATAATCTATTGTTGCTTTGTCAAAATAATTATTAGGAACACATGCCTGGGAGGAACTATGTGGGTTATTAAATGCAGTTCCTGTAATCATACACGTTAAGTCTCTATAATCTCCTTCAGAAACTATTTGTTAGAAGTAGCTAGTTTTTTGCTTGTCACTATTCTGATGAAAGATCATCTCAAAGCCTTCTGCTCTGTAGGTTAGGAACATTCTAATTTCCAGGCTAACTTGGTTTGAGAAGAGTTTTTTATTCGGATATTCTCCTTTAGCTTGAATGGCTCTGTCTCTTTCTGTTCATCCTGACATACTTCAAATATACTTTGACTTACCTACATGTAGACAGCATTCATTATCCTTCCTAGCCTGGCTAGGAAGCAAGCTAAGCACATACAGGGTTACCTATGCAGCCTTTTGCAGACAGACCCAAGGTTGCTCTGCTTGGCTTCTGAGGGGGCTGAGGGTGAGGCAGCTTTTAAGTCAAAGCAGTGAAGCTGCATGAAGCTGCTCCATGCCAGGGTTCACAAGACCTGCCGAGAGCCTGGCTGTGGAAACTCTGACACGGTGCTGCACTCCTGTGGCTTTTGGATAGGATTTGGTGTGCATTCAGTCAGCTTGGGGGGGGCAGAGGGAGCTTGGGACTACATATGAAAGACAGGTAGAAGTGTGGTACACGCACGTATATGCTTAGACATATTTCTAGTTCAGAAACATACCTCTTCTAAGGAAAGATCTCCATTCCCCAATCTTTCTAGTAGTCCTTCACTTTACCTGTTCCACTTTGCATTATTCTCTTGCAAATGTATGCCATACATAGCATTAATGGTCTTGATAATCATATTTCAGAGTTATGGGATTATTACTTTTAGCCATGGTGTTGCATTGCAATGTCATTACATCATAAAAAATCATACCACTACTTTGAGAACAGGGATGTGATTGGATCAGTGGAGGTCTCCATATTACTTGTAAATATGAAAAAAGTTTTGCTAGTGGATTCAGGAACAAGTAAAGTTTCTAAAGTAAATTCTCATCTAATCTCTAGGATAAATGGTAAATATCCCCCTCCAGGCAGCTACTATACAAAACCTAAGGAAGTTGTACACATTTGTTCCGAATACCGTTGGGAACATTAAACCCAGATTGGAAAGCTCCAAATGTTATGAAATAGTATATTACAGAGTGTTACACTACTAAAAGAAACTGACCCATCTGCAGGTTATAGAGAAGCTTTCATGTTACTATTTTAATGTTAACTCTAAGAATAGACTGCTTTGATTTAGTACAGACTTTCACCTAGTTCTGTGTGTTAGAAATGGGAAGGGCAGAGCATCTTTTTATTAGTAAGAAATAGTCCTTAAAGATAAAATACTGCCAGCTTTTAGACACCCATAAGTCCTTTCTATTGGATGCTATTCCACTTTCTTTTAAGCTGATGGAAATTTTGCCATATTGTTCAGTAGAAACAGAGTTGAGCCCATGGTCAAGCAGTCACATGTGTGCAGAGAGCATAAATATTTTCTGGGGAATCTCAAGTGCTATGACTGCCTGTTAAATCCTCATGTGAGTACAGAAGAAATCTAGAAAAAAATCCCGAAGTATTTTATCCATTAAACCTGACCTATGTATGACTAATGACTCTTCAAGTCTGCCTTTAATATACTATGCTTTGAAACCTAATTTAATGTATATATTTTATACTTTGTTCCTCTGATTTATATGTGTAAACCTTTAAAATAAAATAGAATAACAAACATTAGAATAGTTGATCATGTTGAATTTACATTGCAGTTTATGATATGGAAAGCTGTAAATAGTGAAGTTCTGATTAAGATTTAAATGCTAATTAGGTAGAGTGATTTGGAAACTGCCCTTTGGTGTTGAAATACATAAGAAAGTCTTCATATTTCAGAACACATGCAAAGACTATTAAGAGCAACCAAAATCAGACATGACAATTTTGCTTAATCTCTGAAGAAAAATGTATAATAATCTACAAAATTGTTTATTCTAAAACTTAGGACACACTGGGAAAAATATTTATGGAGGAGGCTCACACTCCAGTTCCGTTAGCAAGGTTTCTTTAAAGGTGGAAATCAGCACATGAGTCAGAAGAAATAGATTGCCTCTTTATTTTGATTCATGACGATGGAAAGCAAGTTTTGTTTGGGCAAGCACACTCTGTTAAATATAATTAAGATATATGTTCTTAAGGCTTCATTGTGATCACTATCTGGGTAACGGGCAATAGAAACTGACAAGTTTCCAATTAAACCAACCATAGGAAGAAGCCAAATCATGGCCCATACTTAGCTGGATCAAGACCCACAAGAGGTATTTAAGAGGCAGGCCATAAATTTATTAATTAAATTCCGTGGGGAACCATCCTTTCACCCTTTCTCACATACCAGACACTTATCTGGGTCCACTGTGTGTGTGCTGGGTTCCCATTCTTGATCTGCTAGCTTAAGGTAGACTCTCTTCCTATTTGTCTCTAGGACTCAGCTGATGTCTGACTGATGGAGACCCATGCATCTGTAACTGAAGAGGGGAAGAACACTGAGCCAAGGGGAATATCTGCTCTGTGAAAGCTTCAGGTTTCCCTTCTCTCCACAAGCATTAGATCTCATTTGACATTTGGCCTTCCCTTTTCAGTCTTTGTCTTTTCTGAACAAAGGCACAAACTGTGAAAAATAATTTATGTTATTTTCTATTGTTTCTTTGAACTCTTCACTGACCTGTCCCTTCTTAAGAAAGGTGAAAAACCTCTGCCACTTTGACTGACTTGGACTCATGTCCTACCTAATCTTACAGCAGGAAATTGATCAGAAAAAACTGAGTGTGGAGCACAATGTTTCCTGGAAGCGAGGTCAGATATTAGATTTTGAGTTATATAAATCTCTCTAACCTGTATGATGTAGAGAAAACAATTTTCTACACTTATATGGATGTTTCTCCAAACACTGCATTACAAAATAAGCCTATTTCAGTTTCCCAGCTGCCCACCATCCAAAGGCTTGTTCCACACTTCTGCACTTCACTCCAGGAAGAAGTGAGAGATTTATGTTAAATGATTCTTAGTTTTCCAAGAACAGGAGAGAAACTGCAACTTTCTTTGCTGCTGTGGTTGCAGGACAATATGATGGGATAATGCCAGTATTCTAACCTGCTGTAGCCTACATGCACCTCTCACCTCTGCCTAAAGTTGAATGATTCAGAACCAGATTTTGAGCAATGCAATTTATGTGGGAATTCAAAAGTAGTTGTACTTCACCAACAAGTAGGCTGAGTCTCTGTGGCTGAAAACTTATCAGGAGCTCTGGATACTTTACATAAATTTGCATATCTTTATCTTTTCTCTCGATTACTGTAATGCATTTGAGTCAGGCAAGTTTACAATTGGACATGTCAGGTAAAGCTATAGCAGCTGTATATTTACAGTCCATCACAATAGATCATTTAGCATTTGATTTGGCATCTGTTTACTATTTGATGTTCTCTTATCCTTCATCTATTTCAGACCATAAATTGTCTGTCAGCTTTGTCAGTTCAGAACATATTTTCTTCTGAACCTGAAAGGTGCATATAGGTATCCCTATTTCTGCACCCCAAAATGTATGCAGGGTCAGTTGTTTAATGCTATGCCTGACATGACCTCCTCATAATCTGCTATCCCTTACAGCAAGAAATGTGACTGTGGGTGGTATAGCTACACATGGAGTCACTAAGCATTTCTGAAAACTCAGACTACAGTATTTAACTTTCCGTAGCAAGGGTCACTACAAATGGGGACAAACTCTCCCCTACATCCGACTTTACCTGTTGATTTTTGAAAGGGTCTGGACACTGTGACTGGAGGCCATCTAGAAAAAAGCCCAGCTTACAAATATTTTCCTCCCATAAGCTTTTTTGGCATGATTCATGGAATATTTAGGGAAAAAATTAAGACCCTGGAAGGCGTGGTGCTGGGATTCCCTGCAAACCACACAGTCTTGTTATGTTCTGTACTTGCAAGAAAGAAAAAGCTGGATGTAATGGTAAGTCAATGTGGCCTTGTTTATGTGTTGGGACACTATTCCAGAACTTCAGTAAAAAAGACTTGTTTCATGGTTCCCCACAGGGCAAAATTATATTTTGATGGCAGATTTGTTTTTCTGACTATATCTAGGTTGTTAGGCATGGGGGCATGGACATGTTATCTTTTTATGTATGTTGGTAGACTTAAGTTCAAAGAAAAAAGCCAGCTGTGGGTAAACAGAGGACCATCAAAGCTTCTGCAACCGATTATATATGATGAAGGCGTGATTATGAAAAATATCACTATGGCACATCTTGCTGCTTCAGATCTAGGATCACATTGCCAGCTGCTGGATTACCCATATTGGGTATTGATTAGTGTTACCAACAGGGATAATGTAAGGTGAATTCTTATGCTTTTCTTTCCTGGCTGGGTGAAGAAATGTGTGCAGTGCCTGGTTTTATCATATTGCCCATAAATTTTGTCTAAGGCGCTGCTCAGAGAAACAGTGCCACTGAGCATGTGTATGCCACACTTGTAACAGGCTGGTACCCTGATATTCAGTGACACGAGTATTTGATGAACTTCTTTGATTTGCTTTAAATTTATTTGCTGTAAATTTCAGAATGACCCTTCTCCCTTGCTGACAAATTAATACAGTTCTTGTCTGGATGTGTAGGAGGGATGAACGGCTGGCAAAAAATGTAATAGGAATAAAAAGTAGCTAAAGAGTTGCATGTAGAAAAGTGTTCTTCCTTTCCAGATGCATTACATCTTCAGATTAGCATATCTCATTTCAGTTGTGATGAATCACCCAAATTTGTAAGGATTTGTAGTTTTTTATTATAGATGTTTTCAGTCAGGCCTTTTCTGATTGTTACTATTATTTGTGTAAAAATTATGTAACTGGGTTACTTTGCCACCTGTAAAGCACTAGTAATCTAAACAACATTTGCAACAATCTGCTAGTTTTTGAGGTTAAATATGTACTGACTGTAATAGGAGTTCAGACCCGAGTTAAGCACATTGGAAACTGGCTCTTTACTATTGTGATGAGAAGAAGTGAAAATACCAAAACATGACATTCTGATTCTATATTGTTCTTTTGAAACAAAACACAGTTTGTCACATCCAGGCCAGGTATAAAGTTGAAGCAGAGCTGTGTGAAAAGGGACTTCATTCTCATCGTTTACACAGAAATGCTGTGGAAAAAAGAAAACACAGTGTTTATAAAATGTGTTCTAATCGTGTCTATATATATACACGTGTATATATAGATGCATATATATGTATGTATAGTGTATACATCTGTATTGGTATGCATGTAAAAGCTGATCAGGAGCTTTTGGAGGGCAGGAATAATCTTTCCATCTAGGAATTAAATGAAGCCTCAATACCCCAGATCAACAAAAACAAGGACATGTGAGAGCATCTAATTAAGCAGGATGATAGTAGCTACAAGAACTTCCTATACGATTATGCACAGACTTTTCTCCTTTGTCATTGCCTTGTCTTCATCAGTCTAGAAAACTGAAGAAACTACAACTAAAGAGGCTTTTGTCATCTTAGTGAGTAACTTATATCAGCTCAAACCATTGAACATTCTTCTAATAAGAGTAAGTTACTATAGTCTGGTAGCAGAGAGTACCTAGAGTGCATTGGGTTTTCCTCCCTCCATACCTACTGCAGTATGAACAAATACTTTTCCCTTTAGTGTATTTAACACTTTGTCATTGTTTAACTTGTGATTAACATAATTTTACTGGCAGAATTTTCTTTTGGTGTTTAGGTCAAGCAGGCCAAATTTTTAGTCAGATTCCTAGACAGATATTCTTATTTTTATGACTAGATAAACCAAATGTAGCAAGATAAACTACCCAACAAACTTTCAGCGACCTGGGTAACAACCTTTTAAATAATAAATGGTATGGATACATTTAGGAAGTGTTATACCAGAGCATCTTTCCATTTCCCTTTCTCTTTTCCTTTTCCTTTCCTTTTTTTCTGGTACACAACAACAATTTGTCAGTTTGATGCACTATCTAAATGAACAGGACCTGTTGCTACCACAGGGATTTTATAGCTACCTATAAACAAAGGAGGAGACATCAGGAGATAATTTCTTGGATTTAAAGTGACTCGGAAGTAAATGGTATCCTTAGTATTGCATCTTACATTACAGCAGCCAATAGCACAGAGCAGCATCTTGCTTCTCAACTCTGTTTTGCCTGCCAAAGCCTACAAGACCCCACTCTCATCAGGTCTACACCAAAGCCCTCACTGGAGATCAGACAAACAGAAAAGAGGAGTTGGCCTCCCTTCTTGCTGATACTTGCTGCTGCAAGACCTCTGGCTGACGGGTAGGGATTGCCACTGCAGAATGGACACCTGGATGGTGGCAAGGTCTTCTGCTGTTGCAGCTGAAGTTTGGCAAAGCTGGCACCAGGCAAGGGAAGATTAGTTTGGTTTGGAGATTTGCTTGCTGGTGCTTTATGCTTGTACCTGCATGGGAAGTAGTCAGAAAGGAGGAAATCAACTATTCTTACTGATACAAGAGCACCTCCGGCTGCCCTTCTGTGTGCTTTTGAGGCTTTAGAATGACGCAAATGGAAATACCTATGTCCAGGTGGAAAGAACCTGATGTTCCAGGTGTTTCAGGTGTGTCCCCCCCTTGCCACTCACCTGGTGGGGGAAGATGTGCTTATAGGAGGTCCTCGCACAGCACAGAAGTACACTAGCAATTCCTTCATCAGCCTAACCCTTCATGGCTAGGAGAAAGAGTCTGCCAGGATGTTGGCTGAATGTGCCTGGCTGCCTTAATATTTTTCTGGTGCCACACACTGCATGCAGAAATTGGGACGGTACTAACTGTTATCAGAGAGCCAAGCAGGGAGCCAAAGGGGAGCAGGGGGAAGGGGTTTTTTTCTAAGTTGTGCTTGGGTAAAGCTTGGGCTTGAATTCTACACCTGTAAAAGCTAATGAGTAGAAGTCTGAAAACAGATGACACTCGGCCTTCAGAGTGCTATAAAATACATGATTTGCAAAAGAAGATTTCCTAATATCTTTATGTCAGAAGGGTACTCAGTGAGATTAGGATCTCAGAAAGCTGTGTGCTAAATGTACCTATAATGAGATATTATTGCCTCCTCAAGCAGTTAGCTGCTAGATGCAAAGGCAGTCTTTTATCCTTGTTTAATAGATTAGGAAATGAGGTGATCAAATAGTCTCCACTGGAGTCTTTAAGAGCTTTCAGGGAAAGGAAAGACCGGAACCCAACTCAGCTCAAACATCTGAATTCAGTTCCTTGACTGTAAGGTCATCTTTCCTTTCCGCCCCCCTCCCAGATTTTTATTACAAAGAATACAATCACAAAATAGATCAGTCCTAACCTTTTGGTGTAAATACTCCTACAACTGTAACCAGAGCAGTTGCTTGGTACAGCACAGTCCATTTTTGCAAACAGGCTCCAAACTCGGTCTCCTCTGCAGGCAGTTTTGTTGTGGTGTAAGAAGCTGCAGCATTCATATGATTATCCTGGCAGGAAGGAGAAGGAGGGAGGGAACCTCCCTGCTGCAGTTGGAACTGAAATCGTTTATTCATGGTAACATTTTTAGAGCTGATAAAACTCATTGTTGTGCATGCAGTGGAAAAGAGAGGGTTTAAAAAAATCAGGCAATACTCAGAAAGCATGATTGTTAAAGGCTGTATAATCCCACGATTTTTGGGCAGATTCTCAACTTTGGGGCTTGGCAATAACTAGAGGCAAAGTGTCTTTCACTCAGCTGAATCACAAAATTCTATCACTTCTTTTTTTTAAAAAAAAAAGAAGTACAGTTGGCTGATGTATTAAGTTTGTAACAGATTGCACAATGTCCCCTTTTATAATGAGGTACTTGAAAATCCCTTAATTACTGAACTGCTTATATGTATGCTTCCAGGTTCAATGATTACAGGACTGAGGGATCCATTTTTAAATGAGATAGTCCCAAATTAACTACAAATATATGTACAGTTAACTTTGCCTAGCGAGGCATAGCCACCAAATTTTAAACAAATCCAAACAGGATACTTTTTAACCTGTTACAGTACATGTCCTCTTTATAAAGTTGTTATAGTACATATTCGTAGAAAATCTGTTTTGTTTTGCACACAGCATAAATCAGTTTCATTCTATCAAAAGTGTAGAAAAATATTTTTCAGATTCTAAAGATGGCAAAAGAACATCAAGGTTTGAGTGGGCTTTACCTCTTCATACTGAAATGGCTTCTTTTGCCCATATGTTACAAATAATATCCCTTCTATATATGTGCTATAAATGCATCCAAATGTACAGCAGCAGTTTTATGTGTGTGAATGAGCCAGGGAATGCATGATTAGCGAGCCATTGTGAGGTGCTGTGAGAATACATACTTTCTGAAATGTATACCTCAACACAGTTGCCAAAAAGCCCCAGATGATCATTTTTAAAGTGTTTTCAAATATTTATAGGTCTTTAGGGAACCTATAAAGACCATTCACTTTCCAGAAAACAGACCAATGTAATCTGAAGATAAAATTCTTTTTCTGGCCACCCAGCTGCACCAACAGACTAGGTGAGATATATTGATATTACCTGCGTGGAGATAAGTCAAATAATCGTTTTCTTGGTACACGAGGGTGGCCATTGTGTAGTGGAATATATCAAAACCCAAATTTGGTACCGGAAGGTTACATTTGTTTTGCAGTCTTGTAGTCACTGAGGTGACACAAACTCTTTCACAGCCTTCCTTGATGTAGAGATACAGATGACTTCAGTTTCTAAGTCTCTTGAGCCCCCTTAGCTTTCTCCAAATGAAGAAGTCAAACATCTATATATCTCTAACACAAGCAAAACCTACTATGAATCCTCAGTGTCTATTTCAAGAGAATACTTGCATGTGAAAATAGTAAATTACAAGCCATACACAATGCTCCTCAGAATTGTTAGCATGGGAATTCACTTTCATACTAGTTACGAAAATAACTAGAATGATCCATTTTCTTTAGTTTCAACAGCTGCAAGTAAACACTATGTTTCTGAGGAAGTCTGAAAGGAGAATAACAGATATTTCATTGTTTAAAGGGAAATTTAAAGAAGTTTTAGCATGCTTAGAGCTGCAAACCTGATAAACAAATTTCTTGTCCATCACATGCAATAGAAAGTGTATGCCCTTGTAGATATGGATGGAGAAACCTAAACATCATCAAAGTACTTAACTGGCCATCTGCCATTTTTTTGACTGCATACTATGATAATGAATGATATCACTGCAGTTTATTGTTCCATTTTTTTCTCCATAGACCACGAAAGGTATTAAATTTCCACTTCCGAGACTTTTGTTTCTCCTTCTTTCCAATAAGTTGTTACAGTAATTTATACACACGCTTAACTCTTCAGTGGCATAGTATGAACTGAATTGGATTTAGTTTTGTAAACAAAGCAAAAAAAAAAATTTCTTCCTGTCTCCTAGGAAAATAAGGGAGGAGAGATACTGTTTTGTTACCCGGTTCCACTGGATCTCATCAAGGTAAACTTCTCTGTGTCCAGATTATATTCATGTACAAGTCTGTCTTTATAGACTCAATCATTCATCTCATTGTACTGAATTTAAGCACTAGGTACACTTCAGTGTGACTATTTTGAAGGTTTTGGCTCTTTTTGTTCCACACTTAGAAAAAAAAAAACATTTTTGTCAGTAAATTGGTAATTATTGGTGCACATTGTTCCTTCTACAGTCCTTTATAACTGTGCAGTGACTTAGTCTTGCTTCACAAATGGGGAGCTGAGACGAAGAGAAACCAAGGGCCTCGTCACACTGAACCAGGGAATGTGAGAAGGATTTGTCCAAGCTAGTGCCAACTCAGGTGGGTTGGTCCTCCTCCTTCAGTGCTGTATGGTACAAACTTATCTGGCCCCAAACCCAGCCTGTGGTGCTACAGCTGGGTTGGCATGTGGTGGTGAGCTGTTGAGTCCCAGAGCTGGTGCCAGTGCTGCTAATGCATGTCTCTCGGCCACCCTCCCGGATGCGGTGCTGACACGCCCTGTGTGATTTTTCCGTAAGTCCTCCAGGAAGTCTGTATGAAAGTCAGTGACTGAGTCCAGCCCTCCTGAGTTCCTCTGACCATGCATTGACAGCAAGACCATCTTTTCTTTCCTTTTATGTTGGGCTTAAACATTTACTTTTCTTTAGTGAGAATTTTTATTTCTGTACTGGGATAAATACATTCTATCTGAATCACAGAAAATGAATGTCATCGATTTTGCTGTCCCATCTCATTTCTGTTGACCTCTATACTTCAAAGGTCTACCCACGTTCATTTCTCTGAAAGCTATTTTTGTTGTAGCAGATTTATTTCTTTTTCCACCTATCCTTTTAGAAAAATTGGAGCACTGTGAGTGCATGTATGAATAGTGTTCCTTTGCTGAACTAAACAATAAGCATTAATATGAGTGCTAGTGTGTAAGAGACTCATTCTGCATTTAGGGTAATATCACAGATAAAGTAACAGAGTCAAAGAAAATTTTCTAATACATAGGAGCCAACACACGGCCTGTCTCATTTTCAGTCTGATGTCAGACTTGTAGTAAGCTATTCGACAGTTGGTAAATATGGCACTTATATTTACATTTTGCTAAGGTTTGAATTGCACTCCCAACACCTCCCCATCAAGAGCGCTGACAGGTCTAAAAGTAAACACTTGGGCCGAGTACTTCAGTGGGGCTTTTTTTGAGCCATTCCTTGCTACATTGATAGTCTAGGTAGAGTTTCTTAATTGAAGTTAAAGTTTTTACTGAGTTAGACCTCTTCATCACTAGTTTATAATCTCCTAGCTTTCAAGAGAACAACAAAAACATACATAGAAATTAAATTAAGGGATTAAGGTGCTTGCCTTGAAATGTGTGAAAACTACAAAACCAGCTGTGGTTTGAAAGTGGGCAGGAAGCATGAGCAGCACTGCCCACACTCACCCTGCACACAGGATATATTTCTTCGTTTTTACTCAAATAGCTGTCTGTCTGTCTATTTCCAGCAAGATAAGGTGGTTATATCAAGAAAAAGAAAACCACAAATGCAGAAATGTAGCTACTTTGTGTGGAAGGTAATTTTACTAATCACTATGGCAGAAGAAATTATCAAATTATACATTTCTACATAATTATACAGGTTTTGAAGGGGGAAAAATGAGCATTTGGACAAAACTTACAACCACCAGAAAATGTGAGATAACTGATTAAACATGATGAAGGTGCAGCCTGAATATTTTCAAACAAATTACTATTATAGTTTCCAATATTTTTACTCAAACACTGCTGAAGTATCCATTTTCCTCAGGGGAAAAAAAAACACAGGAAAATAAAAAAGAGAAAAATTGTTTTTACATCTCAATTCAAAAAAAAGAAAAAGGGCATCCATTGTTGCCTATCTGCTGCCAATTTATACAGTTCTATCCTACAATTTCCATGCTCATAAAGTGCCATTTCAGTCAGTTTTATTTAGGTTGTATTCTGGATAATTTACATTGAATTTGCACTGTAAAGAAAGGAAAAAAATTTTTTAAAAGTGAGATGAATGTATAAAAAGAATACAGTAATTATGTCCTACAGAGTTTTTTCACCTTAGAAGTTTTACATAAAATTTCAAGTCTGCTTATGTTGGAGGGGTGGGGACGGAAGAGCTGAAGTCCACTAGCTCCTAGCAGTTGCCTCAACCTCAGTCTTCCAAAAGAAACCAACAACATGGGGCTGACTTCTTTCAGTACCCTACTAGTGCTTGCATTGCACCAGTGCCAGATTTTAACCAAGTGTGCAAGTCTTTGCAGGGACACAAAGGGGAATATCACAAAGCCTCCTCTGGACCTTTCGGCATGAGCCCACACACAGCTACTCTTCTTGTTGCCTCTCTGAAAATCTCTTGTACATGCGTTGTGCTTTCCTCCAGGGAGTACAGTAAGACAGTCTCTGCGTAAGCCATGCACAGGAGCAAACTGCATCTCACACGTGTGCATCTCACAAAAGCGGAGACCTCGCAGCTCTCAGTCCTCAGCATAGCAGCAATTTCCTTTTGTATTTGCAATCCAGACAGTAAGCACTTTAAGAAGGTGCTAACCCCAAATATGTTCCAGAACAAAGGTCCCAGTATCTGATAACATGTGAAAAGCCTGTATGTGCACAGAGTTGGGTGATGCTTAGTAGCAACACTAATTTATTCACAGTAGTAGGAGCAAGGTGAGGAAAACAAATTTGCCATTGGGGAAGATGGGTGCCAAGGGGATTGTATTATATGGTTGCCAGTGATAGCAAGGGCCAGAATTGGGTGACCAAGGAGGTCTCTTCAATCTTGTACTCTCATGTAAGTGTCAACTGCAAATAGATTTTAGCAAGTGTTAGGGACTATTGTATTTGATCTCACCTTGCCTGTCGTGCCAGGCCTATCAAGAGGTAAGTAGCTTCTGTTCTGTCTATTGCACGGTGCTTCACAGGTCACATATCACAACAGACCACTCAACCTAAGGATTTATATAGAGACTCCAAAACCAAAAACTAGATTTTACTTTACTTCCCTTTAGAATCTCAGACTAGGCTTGATCATAGTCAACAACTGGAAAATATGTTGCAAAAAAAGAAATAACTCACTAACAGCAAACAGAAATGCATATCTAACTGTACTTAAAATCTCAGGAACACATTGTAGCTGTGTTCAAGACCGATTAAAAAGGGAAGTAACTTCAAAATTTTGCCAGATATTTTCCAGCATGAATGACTCCCTTTCTACCTTGCACACAGAACACGCTGAGAAGCTGTGTTGCATACTGCAGCAATCTCCTATTTCAGCACGAAGAAACTGTCAGAGATAAGGCAAGAGATATGTAATATTATAACCATTATTTATTCTAGATTAATGAAAGGGGAAAATAGCCCTTTTAGCTGCAGCTTGCATGCAAAGAAACATTCATCTTACAGAGCCCAGACTGTCTATTGTATTCACAATATATTATCAGTTAGCTGATCTATCAGCTGAGATGAATTACTACATGGGCTTACAGCGATATCAGTTTTCATTATAGGGCTGTAATCCAAGTCCTTTCCTATTCTGTTTGCACATCCTTATTTCTTTGCTTTTCCTTTACCCCTCAGGTCCTCTCCGGTCAGGAGGTTCGTAGGCTGGATATGGTTTTTTTAACATCTGAGATGCATGAAGAAGTAGAAGAAGCAACCAATCAAGTAAACAGTTTTCCAGGGAGTTTGTTTATTTTGTACCATACCTTGTTGTTAGAAGCATGTCTTCTTTTCAAAGACCAAAATTCCTTCTCCTTAGACTAAAGCATGCTACAGCTTGGGTAGACAGGGGCAAAAACGAGGGTTGGGGAGCTGTTGGTGTTTGTTTGGTTGGTTGTTCTTTGTTGTTGTTGTTGTTTGGGGTTTGTTGTTTGTTGTTTGGCTGGGTTTTTTCACTCCCTGTTAGACAGCAGTGAATTTACTGGCTAAATAAAGGAAGAAGTCCCAGAGAGAAATTTGCAGCTCTGGGTTGATATAGCGCGGGATTTCAGGACAAAAAAGAATAAAGGTGGAGGAAGGAGTGAATGGCAGGCTATACTTTTATTGTCTAGTTGAGATGGCTCAGAAAATGCCCTCAAGGACAGATTTTCTAGCCATTAGCATTGTAAGCCTGCAAGCACAGCTTTGGACACAGCCTGAGCAAAGCCATTGGATCCCACAGGACCCTCGTGCCCAAATTTACACTGACATATTAGCGGCTGTCCTCCATGATGTCCCTGGGGCTTCTCTTTCTGCCTCCAAAGCTTCAGGCTTTGCAACAGGAAAGCATGGTAGGGAAAGGGGGTTCATATATTTACTTAACAATATTTTCTTGTTAAAGTGGCACTACCATTTGACTGACAGCAGTAGCCGTCCCTCCCTGTTGTAGTATAGTCTCAACCCATGGGCAACATCTGTACTCATCTTCAGTAATGCTGCCCTTTTAATAGGACTCTTATAGGTGTACAGCCCTGAGACTGCAATTGTCTCTGCATGGCATCCTCCTGTGGGTTTCCTCAGCCACCCAGGGGTTTCTGCATGGCTTCCAAGTACAACCATGGAGTTCACAATATGATCAGGATGCTCTTCAGTACGAGAGAGGCTGAGTCTTTAAAAAGTAAGTATGCCTATATTTATACATACATACACACATACATATATGTGCGTGTGTATTTTGCAAAACTAATTTTGGAGGTTTTTTTCCTTACTTAAGGGATTTGTTGCCCTCCCCCGCCCTCCCCCCACTCCCCTTAGAAATCACTGTCGCTCACTGATGGTTTGTATGCTTCAAGCTGTATTGTATGATTTTTGGGGCAGGGTTTCTTGCACCTTGCCTATGTTTGAAGAGGAAGCAGCAGGCACCACTTCAAGTCTAAATAATGACAATAATCATTTCCAGCAGACAGACGATCTCTTCCTGGCTGGCTACAGTCTGAGTCTTCAGCCAATGTAACTGGCAGCCCTGATATTTCCTCTCAGCCTGGCACAGAGTTAGGATGCTTGGTAGTGTTCTAGGTGCCAATTTATCAATTTATTCCTTAAAGCGGTCTGATTTTGTTGCATGTGAAAATATATACTTATCTACTAAAGGAAATACAAGTGGAATAAAACAGGAAATATTAAAACACAGCATGATGCAGTGAGATATGGTGTTTCTTAAACAGTAGCAGTAATCTTAATAAAATGCAGATGCGATCATGTTGAGGGAGCAGTGTGGTAATAAAAAGTGAAGAAAGGAGCAAGGTGCATAAAAAGAAGGGGGAGCCCTTGGGTGGAAGAATGTCTTTGAATTTAGCAAAGACATAGTGTGGCGCCTGTTACAATTGCACAGCTTTGCTTTCAAAATGTAAAGTCAGTGGGTGGGCTGCTTTCATGCCTGGTGTAACTCCACCAAAGTCAGTGGAATTATACCCATTCTAAATGTAGCTCTGCACAAGCAATATAATAAACTGTAGATGTTGATAAAGTTGGATGGACATTATTAAAAAAAAAAAAAAAAGTATTCATGAGCATTTCCTTAAATGTATTTGAAAGTCATGGCCCTTTTTGGTCATTTTCCAAGAATATTCATAGTGATTATATTTTTGTCATGGAAAACATATCTAAACAATGCTTATTTTTACAAGCTTTGTAGCTCTCCTGGAAATCTATTTGTTTTCTGTTCTATGGCCTAGAAAGATGTCAATCTTCCTACCAGGGAGCTGAAACAATACCATATGACACAATAAACTAGTTACCCCACACTGCAGCCTTTTATTCTCTCTTTGTACAGTATCTAGCGCAATGAGAAAGCTGCTACATGACATAGAGGTTGTGTCAGTTACAGATAATAACAATAGAGCAAAATAGGAAGGCATATTCTTTAAACAAAAGTCATTTAAAGAGTAATACAGTCATCAGGCACAGTCAACATGGGTTCGCAAAGGGAAAGTCCTGTTTAACTAATTTGATATCCTTCTATGATAAGGGCACCCGCCCAGTGGATGAAGGGAAGGCAGTGGATGTAGTTCTTCTGGATTTTAGTAAGGCTTTTGATACTGCCCCTCACAGCTTCCTTCTGGACAAGTTGTCCAGCTGTGGGATGAGTGGGTTCATGGTGGGCTGGGTGAAGAACTGGCTGAAAGGCAGAGCTCAAAGGGTTGCATTGAATGGGGCTACACCTAGCTGGCAACTTGACACCAGTGCGGTTCCTCAGGGTTTAATTCTATGGCCAGTTGTGTGCAATCTGGATGCAGGAGTTGAATGCACCATTTGCAAGTTTGCTGATGATACAAAACTGGGAGGTGCTGTTGACTCTCTTGAGACACAAGATGCTTTGCAGAGGGATCTAGATAGATTGGAGCACCAGGCAATGATTAATGAGATGAAATTTAACAAGTCCAAATGCCAGATTCTGCACCTGGGATGGAGTCACGCTGAACACAAGTATAAAATGGGAGAGGAGTGGCTGGAAAGCAGCCTTGAAGAAAGGGATCTGGGGGTGCTGGCCGACAGCAGGCTCCATATGAGTCAGCAGTGCGCTCTGGCAGCCAAGAGGGCAAACTGCATCTTGGGGTGCATCAAACACAGAATAACCAGCTGGTCAAAAGAGGTGATTATCTCACTGTATTCAGTGCTGGCACAGCCTCACCTTGAATACTGTGTGCAGGTCTGGGTCCCACAGTTTAAGAATGTTAGCGTCCATGAATGACCCCAGAGGAGGGCAACAAAGCTGGTGAAAGGGCTGGAAGGCATGTCCTATGAGAAGCAGCTAAGGCCTTTGGGCTTGTCTAGTGTGGAGAAAAGGAGGCTGAGGGGTGACCTCATGGCTCTCTACAGCTTCCAGAGGAGGGGAAGTAGAGAGGGAGGAGCTGAGCTCTTCTCCCAGGTACCCAGTGATCAGACATGTGGGAATGGTTCAAAGCTGCATCACGGGAGTTTTAGACCGGGCATTAGGAAGCATTTCTTTACCAAAAGGGTGGTCAAACACTGGAACAGGCTTCCTAGAGAGGTGGTCAATGCCCCACGCTTGTCAGTGTTTAAGAGACATTTGGACAATGCCCTTAATAACATGCTTTAACTTTTGGTCAGCCCTGAAGTGGTCAGGCAGATTGACTAGGTCATCATTGTAGGTCCATTCCAACTGCAATAGGCTATACATGAGCACTATAAACATTTCCTAACCGTATTCAAAACCAGTGCTTATCAATAACTGAAACAAGTGTGCAATGTAGAATAATCCTAAAAAATTGTAAGAATAATTTTATAGCAGTGAGAAATGGAGGGAAAATATTTGCATGGCATTTCACAGGTGAATGCATGTCATTATTGCAAGAAAAATAGGAAGACATGTATGTCTTAATGTGTATCCTGTAACATTAATTACTGCTAAAAGGAAAAACGGGGATACCACTCTTGAAGCTTGATCTTATAATCAGTTACAACATTCTCCAAACATATATGTCCTTTTCTATTTCTTAAGTTGATTTCCTGCTCTGACTCTAAGCATATTTTCATGCTCCTCCATTTTAAAAATACTGTTCTGGTCTAGTGGACCGGTAATCCATTCATTCTCTAAACTTAATACCACAGAATCATAGAATCATTTAGGTTGGGAAAAGACCTTTAAGGTCACCAAATCAACCATTAACCTAGCACTGTCAAGTCCACCACTAAACCATGTCCCCAAGCACCACATCTACACATTTTTTGAACACCTCCAGGGACTGTGACTCCACCACCTCTCTGGGCAGCCTGTTCCAATGCCTGACCACTCTTTCAGTAAAGAATTTTTTCCTAACATCCAAACTATACCACCCCTGATGCAATTTGAGGCCATTTCCTCTCGTCCTGTCACTTGTTACTTGGGAGAAGAGACCAACACCCACCTCACTACAACCTCCTTTCAGGTACTGAAACACAGTATTTGAGGTGAGGCCTCACCAGTGCCGAGTACAGGGGCACGATCACCTCCCCGCTCCTGCTGGCCACACTATTCTTGATACAAGCCAGGATGCTGTTGGACTTCTTGGCCACCTGGGCACACTGCTGGCTCATGTTCAGCCGGCTGTCAACCAGCACCCTCAGGTCCTTTCCACCAGGCACCTTTCCAGCCACTCTTCCCCAAGCCTATAGCCTTGCATGGGGTTGTTGCGACCCAAGTGCAAGACCCAGCACTGAGGCTTGTTGAACCTTATACAATTTGCCTTGACCCATTGATCAAGCCTGTCCAGATCCCTAGTTAGGCTTCAGGGTTGTTTGAAATTAGATCTTGATTTTTCTGCTCAGGTCCCTGGCAATCCATTTTTGGTTTCCAAACATTTCTAAAGGTCAGTATTGCTGGAATCTTGTTACTTGGCTGTGCATGTTCTTCATGTGTTAGTGGAGATAATGATCAGGGATTTGTAACCAGGTTGTTACGGTATTTTGGGAATGCATAAAAACATATATATATAAAAATAAAAGATTTTCTATCCCAAGAACCCTGTGATACCTGGGAGTTTGTCAAGGAGGATGTCCTGAAGATCACCACAGAGAATAACAAAGTTCTGCACCAGAAACACTGGGTGAGTGACAGTTGATGGGAAGGAGCTGGGGTCATGGCTGATGCCAGCTGAACACAAGCCAAGACAGTGCTCTGACAAGGCAAACAGTGCCCTGGGCAGCATCAGGAGGGGCAGGGTAAGCAGATCAGGGGAGGGCAGCACCTGCCTTTGCTCAGCACTTGTGTGGCTACACCTGGAGTGTCCAGTGTTAGATGCTCGAGTTCAAAAGGAACACTGAGAAATGGGACAGTGTCTAGCAAAGAGCTCTCAAGATGGTCAGGGGCGAGGGCACGCAACATACAAGAGGAGGTTGGCAGAGCCACTCTTCTTGAGTGTGACAAAAAGACTTCAGGGTGGTTAATAGCGTTCTATGACTTCTTTAAAGGAAGTTACAAAGATGACAGAGCCAAACTCTTTTTGACAGTGGCAGAATAGCAAGAAGCAAAAAATACAAATTCTGGTTTGGGAGGTTCAAAACAGATATTAGGAAAATCCTCTTCACTTGGTGGGTGGTGCCACCATGGAACAGCTTACCCCAGGACCCTGTAAAATTTCCATCCTCTAAGATTTTCAAGACTCGGCTAAACAAAGCCGGGGATGACCTGATCTTGTACTGGCAATAGTCCTGCTTGGAGCAGTGGTTGAGACTAAATGATCTACAGAGGTCCCTTCCAGCCACCACTATGATTCTATCATTCTAGTATCTTTTTGGTTTGGTTTGGGGTTTTCTGTTTGTTTTTTCTTCTCTGGGCTCCTTTGGCTGACTTTAGGCCCTAACGAGTCCTCTTCCACACCCTGCTCTTACAATGCTATGGTTTCACATTTTTACAGTACCTTTGAACTCTCTGGAAAACTGACCACAGAATGAAAAAGAATGTTTCCCTGCTCATTGACTCATCCTGTGTCTGTAAGAATTTCTCACACAGATATCATCTGGACACAAATACAAACCAGAAGACCTAAATGGTGAGCTTGAGTAAACACTATCTTCAGCTGCACGGGGCTTTACATATTGGGTATAAGCAACCAAAAATCTCAAGTAATGTTTTTTATTTTATTCTGGAAGAAGGACAGAAAGGAGAGAGGAAGGTGATAATGCAAACCAAACTCTCAAATGTGTTCCGAAGCTATTAAATTTAACACCAATATATAATAAAGAAACAGTCAGATGGTTTATATATATATGGACCCTTGTTTATAAGAGATACGAATCAGATTCTGGATGGGGTGTATGGGTTTGACTTTCTAGGGGCACAAGAAATAGGTATTTTTGTGGAATCCTGGAGTTGTCCCTTTTTTACATACGCAGATCATGATGTATTATAGTTTTAGAAGAAACTCAAGCACATGTACTTGTCTTTATTTTGCTTGTGTAAATGATATAAAATTAAGCCTTCCTCAAACACATCCATATGTGCAATTCATGTTTTACAGGATGTGTATTACTGTTATTCTCTTGAAATATTCCTAGGAGGAAATTTAGCATTCTCAATAACACTGCTGTTTTCATTTATTAGGAAGCAAGAGGCTTTTCTTGAAAAGAAACTCCCTTTTAAATATAGATCCCTAATTGTCTGAGATACTCCTAATGGAACACACTTTTAATTACCCTTCAGCCCCCTTAGCTTTGAGGACAGCACTACTAGCTCAAATTTATGAAAAGGTGAATGACCCAAGAGATGAGGATTTTCTTCAGGAAACGAGGAGCCTCTGTGGTCTCACTTAAAGTTCCTCCTTAGCCAACTGTATCTTGTTTTACTGAGGCTCTGTCGAATCTTCTTTGTTGCTTTTCTGATATTAACTGTCTTTGTTTTGGTTTTGCTTCCTTTTTAAATGAATAATATGTTCAGGTATCTTTTTCATGCATTCATCTTTCTTTTTTTCACTGGGAATGGTTCAGCTTTTGCATCTTTCTCTGTCCAATGAGCAGCCTTTTGGAACTGCTTAATCCAGTGTAGGTCAGCCAGGCTTCAGCTTCTCATGTTTTTCAGACTGGATGTTACTGTCACATTTCTACAGACTAGAAGATTTAAAAATAGGCTCCCTATGCCTTCAGCTTCAATCCCATAAAGGTAATGCCTTTTCCCCCACTCCTACCAAAGCCAAGGTGGTGTAACGGAATTCAGCATCATGCAGGATCAGACATCTATATAAATAGTCAAACCTTTAAAAATACCATTAAGACTCAGATTTAAGATGAGGGTAAGGTTCCATAATTAGGGGAAAGGATACATATATACGATACATTCATTTTAGTTTCCGATCCCAAACTCTCTGTTTCATTCAGCATAGCATGCAAGACAGAACAGGTTATGACGGTCATATTTTAATGCCTTGATTTTCTCTGTAGCCTCAGATGAGTGGTTATAGTCACCTATGCCATCTAGTACTCTGGCCATTCTGCTTTAGAACTTCTGACCACTCAGACCTTTGCTCATGTAAAAGCTAGGAAAATCAACAGTGAGAATTAGCATTAGGGATAGCAGTGACTCCTCCTTTGCTCTGGGCATGAGCTCATCACTGCTGGAAATTAAGAAATTTCTTTTTTCCATTTGTAGATCTCTTTTTACTTGGTTTTCTCATAACAATGGCATTTCCAATTGTTCTCACATATAAGTTTTGATACTGTAGTGTGTTCTCTTAAAATATAGACACTAGGCCCAGGAAAAAGTGGTCTGTGACTACTTAGCCTGCTGAGATTATTAGTAATGTGAAGAAACAATCTCAAATCCCCTTGGCTTTTTGTATGATACTGAGCATGTCTTTATGAACTCACATTGGTCTACAAAATAAGAATTTGGATAATGCAAAAGAATAAGAATTTGGGTGATATAAAAGATCTTCCCTGATTAGGACTGGCTGGGCAACAGAAAATCAGACTTACATATTAACATGAAGAAAATATACCTATATCTCTACCCTATACCAGCTAATTTTCTTAGGCAATGGCCAGGGAAACATTTGCCTTGTTTGCTGTTGAAGGTGGGGAGTGGGGGGGAACAGGGAGAGAAAGTGAAGGCAAAAAGGAATTAATAGTTCTTTGGCAAAATTAACCCTTCGTCTATAACTCCTCTGAAAACTGGAAATTTTTTTTTGGTGCACTCTATACTGCATTCACACATGACATGGACAGAAATGCTCAATTTTGTTATCTCAAGAAAAAAAAGGAAGGTCTGATAATAGTCAACAATGACTGAGATGCAATAAAATACATTCAGTATATGGTAAATGTTACTATCATCACTCATAAGAATATAATAAGAAACACACACACACCAAAATCAAACCTTGACCTTATGATTACACATGGATCTGAATCAAAATCATCAATCTGAATGCTCCAGATCTTTTGAAAAGTTCAATGTGGATTTCAAGATTGTGGTTTCCAGCTGTCTCTATAAAAACTCTCAGCCGAAGTTTCAATTCCAGGCACTCTTGAACACTGTTTTAAATAAGTCTTTTAGATATTTATTATATGGAATAAAGAAACAAACAATAAGAAAGCCATGTATTAGAATTCATTTAATTTTTAACTCTACTGGCTGTTCTGAAAGACTCCAAGCAGATATAGGTAGACTTAGTGGAGCCTTTTAAACGTGTAGAAGTGATATTTTGGTTCTGAGATTTGTTTGATAATTGAGAATCTTTTTAGCAGTGCCTATCTATCCAAAAAGGACTGAAAATTGAGTCAAATATTTGGTTACTCGAGGTGTCTGACTTTAAGACATCAGGTGAATGGCCAGACATCAAAATGCCCCTTTTGTAATGTCAGCACCTTTCCCTCTACTCTTAAAAATATTTCTATTTCTACCCTGCCTCCCTTCACCCTACTACTCCCAAGGAAAGTCAGTAAGATTCTCTGACTGCTTTTGCAGAAGATAAGCATGACTTCCTCAGAATACAGTAAAAGCTGATAAAAGTTTTGTTGCCCCAGCTATGAGGAGCTCAGGACAGGCTGGATTAGGGTTGTTTTTACCAAAGGAAAAGAAGTGAAGGAAAAAAGTAGTGATGTAACAGTATGCTGAGGAGAGCCCTGGAGAACCAGATATGCTGCCCATTTAGCACTTAGTGAGAGGGGAGAGTTAGTGAAGTCACTACTATTCATAGGAGGGACTACTGCCATCCCACACCATGGCTGCTGCTACTTATGCTTAGCAGCATGTCTCTGGCAATAAAGGCTGGCCATTCTGCCACTCCCTGAAGTTTGTTGCCCTAGAAATTGCTTACTTTGCCTAAAGCCTGTCCTTCCTGGTATGCCAAGAGCCTGCCAATACTGGATTTGCTGAAAGAGTGCTCTAAAGGCACAGGTAAATGTGTGCTCTTACGACCACTGGAGTTCCCAACACATGCATTTCTCCACTTGTCTGGGTGGAGCTGGGTAAGCCTGTCAACTTGATGATTTCTATCACCAGTAGCTTTGCTTTATTGGTAGCAAAAGCACTTCGAACAAACCATTGTGCTCCTACAATGAACAATTGAAAGGCATTGACCCAACCTCCTGACTCTTCAGAACTGTAGCAGGCAAAGGTTGTGCATTATTTCCTGCAAGCCCCCTGTTGTGCTGAAACACTGGCTAGCTGCATAGCAGTCTATGCAAATTATGAACTCAGCAGTGACTATTTTCCCTCTAAAACTGCTGCAAGAGCCCATAATTTCACCTCTTTTGAGTTTTTTCATATTTACTGTAACATTATAATTTCATCTAATAACCATGTAAACCTTTGGCAAATATCTCTCATCTCAAACATCTCATTCTCTGGATTGACATGCCTCTTTTGACTCACTGTCCATCTCTCAAATACATGTTTCAGAGTCTTTACTGGGTTCTATTTGAAGATGGAGCTACTTAAAAGACAGATTCAGGATCCAAGTCCTCTTACATCTCTTATGCTGCAATAGAAGATCTATCATTTTCTAAGTCACTTGAAGAGCAGCCACAGTGTGCTACTTCAGTTTCCAGTTTTGAGGCGAGAAAGCTGGAGGATCCTCCTGAACAGACTTTAGTAAAATCACCAGCAGACCTCAGTTAGAAAAAAATTATTGATAAGCTCTGTTCTAGAGCCATCAAAATGCAATGCAAATGCAAAAGTGTCTGAATCTGCTTATTTTGGCATGTCAACCTGCAAACCAAGTTGTCATATGAAAGTGATCTTTTTGGATCTCCTGTCTTCCAGATGACATCTTTGCCATGTGCTCACAGCATGATCTAGCTCTGTGATACCTGAGAAGTACTCTGAATGCAGTTCCCTAGACTGGCAAAATTAATTGGAGGCTTATTTCCAGCTAGACAAATGTCCTGGCTGTGTCTAAGGTTATATCTAGGGGGCTGTTGATTTGCCATTTAGTGAGGAAGGTGGCAACATGGGGTGGTTTTTTTTCAGTTGTCTGCAGAGAGCTGTGCTGCTTATAGATTATTGGGCTACCAGTGTTGATGTGATCTGAGGAGCTTCTCAACACAAGCTCCAGATTGGAGCACCCCACCAGCACGGGCAACCCGCCAGGATCAGGACTGACTGACCGATACTTTGACTGCACTGCCTTTTCCCTAAGCAGAATTCTTATGCTGCAATACAGCAGAGGAATAACCTAGCAGAACCCTTCCTAGGCTTCTTGAGGAGAACTCTAGTCAACTAAGCCTGTTTCATAGCAGCTATTTCACTTAATGGAAGGGAAAGATCTATTTGTCATCCTTTGCATTTGGGGTTTGTTGGTTTGGGTTTGGGGGGTTTTTTTTGAGTTTAGGGAAATATGGACACTCTGAAAGGCACTCATCTCATAAAATGCAAGATGTCTACATGTGAGCTAGTTCCCTAGGCTTCCTTTTCTAGTCAATAGAGAGGAAGACACTTCCTCTCATCCTAAGGCAAATACCTATGGTGAGTTAGTAAAGTGTGCTTATTTCTCTCCATTCAGTACATAAGGGACTTCAGATATCTACACTGTAGGTGTTTATTAGGTGAGGTGAATGCTTCCTGCATGTCTAAGTGATGTTTTGAGACAGTGCAGTGTTATTTTTCAAGACAACCTTCACATTAATAGTTACTTTACTATAAGGTTCAATTACTTCCAGCCATGTTCTTAAAGCCTTTCTGCCCCCTTTCTTATATTTCCTGTTGAAGCCACTTTTAAAGATCTGCCAGTCTCTTGGGGGAGCACATATCTTGTTGATGATGGACCAATAAATGTATATTCCATACTGGCAACACTAAGAGTCCATGAGCTTTGTGCTGAGAAGGAAAGCTATCACAGCATTCGCCTTGTGGCAATTTAAAGTGATTACCTGTAGGCTGAAAATTATTGTGTCATTATTCCCTTGAAATAGAACGAACTCTTCTTAAAATCACAGGTAATCTGTTTTTAAGGATCTGCAAGTAACAAAAAGCTGACAAAGTGAAATTCCCTCCCCCCTTCCCCAGATTCACCTTTGTTAAACCTTTGGATCTCTGCTACTTTCCTGATTATGTGGCTTATTTAAAAATGCCCTACTGTGTTATCTGTTTTTTCAGATATCAATAGGTGTGCTTGAGCATCCTTGGGGTTTAAATAAGTCTGAATAATGGAGAAATCAGTCTGATGTAAAAGCAAGAGGAGCTTACATTTATGGCAGTAGCAATAATGATGGTGCAACATCACACAATGGCTCCTGGAAGCAGACAAATGTCAAAACAGCATGAAAAACTCCTCTTGCACACTGTTAAGACTACCCAGAATTCTCCCAGAATAACACACACAATCATTCTGATGAATTCAAAGCTAATATCCATGTCACTCCCTTCACAAAGATGGCTAGTTTCAGACAGGAACTAATCGCACCGTCTTGTTTAAAAATAGAGAAAACATCTTTTGTTTTAGCAGATTTCCTCTACCGTATGTTGCTGTTCTTGCCTGAAAACATGCTGTGTATAAAATGGTTGCGTGAAAGGGTTAGCAATCCGAGAAACAGTAGTGGACATTGTTGGGGCTATAACAGCGCATTTAGTTGCCTAAGAGAAGGGTGTGGATGATGATATTTGGAGAGCTAGCACACCTCAGTGGAAACTGCGTGTACTACAATGACAACTTTTTTTAATGAAATAAATTTGTTCCCAGTGTTGCCTTAACATAGTCTTGCATTTCACCTGTCTTCTAAGGTTTTGATGTGTTTGTTCAGCTTTGGTTTTATTGTTGTTGTTTTTAAGCTCCCATGGTTTCCATAATTCTCCCTTTTCAGGGTAAGTGGAATTCAGAAACAGATTTCTTTTTAATTTAATAGGAAGAGTGTCTTTAGGAGGAAAATATCTAAGGCAATAGCACTGGTCTTTCTGCACAACCTGCACTTTACTCAGTAATCTTTCAAGAGCAATCTCTTTCCCTGGAATAGTAATAGTAGTTATGGATTTAATTTGTCAGAGCTCCAGATTAATTCAGTGGAACCTGTGGATGGCTACCACTTCTGTGACTCAGGCCTTGAGTTTATTGGAAATAGAAGTGAACCCTGACAGTCTGCTTATACTGCTACTACGGACACATTGTTTTCCAAGGATGAAACCTCCATACTCTCCTCTGCTGGTTCCAGGAAAGATTTTTTTAATTAAATGGAGCAGCAGGAAGGTGCACACCCAAATAACTATGTGAACTAGGAGAAAATCCATTCCTGACCAAACCCAGTGTTGCTAGCAAAGTATGTTGAACAGAGTGTTGGCTTTATGTGTACAACTTTACACTGGATAATTAAAAAAAGCTGGGGGGGGGGGGCAGGGAAGCACATCTGCATTGTGTTATGGATCAATGTTATAAAAATAATAATTATGATGATAATAATAATAACCGCCTTCAGTATAAATGGAGAGTTATCTCTCCTTCCAGTTTTCACAATGAGTAGGGCAAAAAACCAACATGTGAGAAGAGGCTATATTTTTTTTTCCTTTGAAGTTCATGCACACAATAATTGTATGGGTAGGGGCTTTGCTAGCAAATGTTTATCCATTTATGTTTTTTTCATCTGACCACTTTTCTCTACTGTACATCTTCAATTTCAGCCTTGGCTAAGAATGCTATGCTATTACCTTCTCATGGTAATATGTTCTATGAAGTCCTGAATGACTCTGGGTTTAGTTCACTTCCCAGTATAGAAGCCTCCAGCCTGCCCTTCCCAAAAATCTTAACATATGATTTAGCCCAGTGTATACAGAGATTTAATGTGTCTAATGGACGCATTTTTAAATTGTCCCACCTTCAAAATTCTCATCTGCCAGATAAGGTATAAAAACAGAGGGCATGGGTTATTCAGTCTGGAGGAGAAGGCTGAGAGGAGACCTTATCACTCTCTACAACTACCTGAAAGGAGGTTGTAGTGAGGTGGGTGTTGGTCTCTTCTCCCACGTCACTAGTGACAGAACAAGAGGAAATGGCCTCAAGCTGCATCAGGAGAGGTTTAGGTTGGATGTTAGGAAAAATTTCTTTACTGAAAGAGTGGTCAGGCATTGGAATAGGCTGCCCAGAGAGGTAGTGGAGTAACATCCCTGGAGGTGTCAAAAAACGTGTAGACTTGGCACTTCAGAACATGGTTTAGGAGGCATGGTGGTGTTGGGTTGACAGTTGGACTTGATGATCTTAGAGGTCTTTTCCAACCTTAATAATTCTATGATTTGATGATTTGAGGGATTCTTGTACTATTGCTCCTGGACCTGTTCTGGAGAGAAACACCATACTGTGTGGCAGTGATGTTGGAGTACACATCTCATGGAGGTTCAGAAAAGGCTTGTTTCCTAAGTTACATAGGTACTTTTGAAAGTTCAAACTGTACTTAGTCAATAGGGCACAATGACTAGTTTGGTGGTTTTTACTGGTTTTTTTCCTTTGTTTTAAAGAAACTGATTCATTATGTAAGTCCTTTTCCTGACCCCTCCCCAGGGACAATGAGACCAGGGACAGTGGGGAATCTAGGCAGACAATGACAGTTGTAACAATACAGAATGATGTGTGAAACACAGATCATCTGCAGCACAATATGTAGGATCATCAGGTCAAATGTCTTTGCTTCCTCTAAAGTTTCAAAATCTATTATTGAAAAACAGAGCCAGTATCTTTCTCCTCTTTTTCTGCAGTACAAATACGTTATATTTTTTTCCTTCCAATTTAATCACTTTTAAGACAATTTAAACTTTGAAATCATTAATGCATTGGAACAGATAAGGTACACTGGGTCACAAAAATGGCCACAGTAAACCCAAATATGTCTGCAGTTTCTTCTTTCTATAAATGAGGCCCAAAAATGCAAATACCTTTGTCCGATACCTCTTCCTGCTTGTTTTTGAGACATCCATAATTACTTTCTTAGAGAAAAGCTGAACAATGTGAGTTTACTAAGCATACTATATAAAATACCTGTAGTTTTCATTACTGATTCCCAAAACTTGGAATAAAACATGGCCAATTTCTTCCTGTCACCCAATTGTTCTCTTCAGTACAATGGCTACTTGACTGTTTCATGTAGTAATAATTATTGACAAAGGGACAAAGCATGGAGCAGTCAGATTTTACCCCACTGTTAGTTCCCATAATTTGGAGCTGTGCCGTCTTTGAAACAGTAAAAGATATCCATAATAGATGTGATTTCTAAGATCTTCTGCAGGAGTTCTTTTCAAAAGCTGTATTGTTTCCATGGATGCTGCCGTATAATCTAATTATTCCTGATGGGTTGCCTATTGTACCACAGGATTCTTCAAAGGGAAGGAAAACAGCAAGGTAGATCATTTGAGCAAAAATCTTTTATTTGTTTAGGACAATGTTTCACAAAAGCTCTATCTGGGAAGGAAAAGAAATCTCTTCTGAGCCTCCTTTCTTTCAGAACTCAAGTTGCTATAATCATATAAAGCGGCTCTGTGTACTGTATGTTTTATCCTTTCCTTTCATTGGATGATAGAAGACATTTCAGCCCCATGTTGGGGTGGGTTTTTTTCCCACTGAAAAATTAAATCATTTATATTGTAAGATCTACTGTAGACAACCAGGGTAAAGCAACCCCAAGCAGTCAGAGAATGCATGCCAGGCCCAGCACCTGCAGCTTGTCAAAGGAATTATTCCACTCAACTCAGTTGGAATCTTTTCGTGATAAGATATACAGTGGTGCAAAGGAGTTGATATTTACATCCACCTCATTAAAGTGAAGCAGTTTCCTATTATCACAGAGTCCCAAGTTCCCAGACCATATGACGAATCTCACTTGGTTTGTGATGTGTGTAACTGCACTGTTTTTGACCTTGGCCATTGTGTTAACCAGTCCCATTGCATGTGCTGTTTCTCAGGACACCTTTGCACCTGCATAACTAGGCTCCAGCCAGCTTTTCCCAGTGAAGGGCCTGAAACTGTACTTTATCATGTCAAATAACAATATCCTGAACACATGAGCATGCTCTTGTCTTGCTGTGAATGTATTAATAAATGAGTGTTTCTCTTACATGCATCGTCTTCCAAGCTACCATATTGTAAGGAGAAGATGGTCATGCAAGAAACTAATGAGTGGATAGAAAACTCCTCACGAATATCAAGTGGGCAAATGATGGAAGCTCAAAACTGTTTCTCACCATCACCCACTCATTTCTTGGAGCTATTGCCATGGTACTACTACTTTGCACAGCTAGCTTCTGTGTTTTGGAGTTTTGCCATCCTTTTCTGTATATGTGAAAAGATTTTCCACTATTTAAGTGGAATCTTCATTTTGTATATTGTATGAATAAGCCACAGCTATATGGATTTTCCTTTACATTGCCTTTCAACAGCAATTACTGTTTACAGAAACGACCTGTGTTGTTCCTATATTATCATTATTCCTATATGAATAGTTCTGCAGAAGCACTACTGAACTTTGTTTCCTTGTGTGACATCTATCCTTAACAGCTGATGATAGTTTGTGCTGATAAATGGTACTAAGCCAGTAAACTTCTGCTTTTAGGTAGAGGTAGCTCATCTCTGTTTCCTCCAGTGGTTACCAACAGAGAACTCAGAGCTCTAGCTCTTTAAGTTGTTCGGGATCCAGAAGCAGCAGCAGCAGAGACAAACTTGCAGCCTGTGGTGCTCCCTAGGGAAGGGCACTCCGAGCAACACAGACCTGAACTCCTGGAGGAGGGAGGGAAACAAATGAGGAGTGGAACCAAAGCTGCATACATCTTGGAAGATCCAATGGAAATACTTTAAACTCTGTGGTCAATTGAGCTGAAGGGAAAGCCAACTTTTTTGTTCTATCCAGCCCCAAAAGAGGGGAAATTATGTACCCCTTTCCCTCCTTCTTGATTTTCTACTATTAATTCATCTGAAATACAAGGTAACAGCATTATACTACTTACACATGTCTTCTTCAAGTCTGGTTCCTCCCAAACAAACCGGGTTCTTCATTCAAATTAGAGATAAATTGTTTTAAATTAAGTAGTTGGATTTTACTTTGGGTAGGGTTTTACTAACTGTGGGGGTGAATAAGTATTGATGCAGTGAAAAATGAGATTTGTGTTCAGCCCTGACAGCGGTGCAGTCTGTGGGGCTGAGTGCCAGAGTCCATCTCCTCTGAAGGTTCTCTTTCCCTTGCTCATCATTCTTTCCTGTAGTCCAGCCAGCCTCACCTTGTGTGAAGCCACATGAAAAGGAAGAGATGATGCCCCTCCAGCTAGTAGCTGTTATCATGGAGGGATTTGATTCAGACAGTGGAAAACCAGGACAACAGAACAACATACCCAAGGTGAATTTGTTTCCAAGCAAATGGGCTATCTTTTACAGCTAAGTCTTCTTCCAGCATATGGATGTCTTATATATGTCTTGAAGCAATGGAGACAGAAGGTAGCAAATATGTAGAACAACATAGCCATAGATTTGAATTCAATGCAATCAAAAAACTTCTAAGCATTTTATCTAATCTTTATTTATCTGTATTGGAGCACCACTTTTGGTTAGTAAAGCTGAGGAGGCTACAAAGTAGTAGTATGAAAAATAATGCAATGTTAAATATTGTTTTACAAGTATCAGGAAATTTTATACACCTTTCCAGGAAGGACAAAATTATGACTTGATGACAAAGTCCAGAGTAGCTGAAACCTGAAAAAAACTCATTTTAGCAGAAGTACATAAAAGGAACTGCAGATATTCTCTCCAAAGTAGCAGGAGATGTGCAAAAAAAGAGAAATATGTTCTCAGGCTGATGCTGTTGGATAAGGCATGAGGTACTCAGAAAGCATGGAATACTACCATGGCATATATGCATATTTTGGGATGATACTGGATTTCAGGTTTTCCAAAGGGACCTTTTTCCTACAGCAGTACTTTCTTTTCTGTTGTTTTTTTTTTTCTCAGAAAGCACACTCATTCATAGCTGTGTTGAAGAAGCATATTATGACTGGGGAAAGATGCTTGGAAATGCTTTGTAAAGGCTGCTTAAAAATTTTGGAATGACTTTACCATAGCCTATGCAGTAAACAGAGGATAATCATGCTATTGTGTGGTATAAGCATTTTAAAAGGACAGCACTGGAGTATCCTGTAGAAGATATTTGTGGCTATTTGGGCTGAGAGCAATACAACATTCTAAATCTTCAATCTTTTTAGGCACCTAAATATAGAGTCATAGAGCCATAGAATCGTTCAGGTTGGAAAAGAACTTTAAGATCATCAAGTCCAACTGTTAACCTAGCACTGCTAAGTCCACCACTAAACCATGTTCTCAAGCACCACAACTACACATATGTTAAATACCTCCAGGGATAGTGACTCAACCACTTCCTGGGCAGCCTCTTCAAATGCTTGACAACCCTTTCAGTGATGAAATTTTTACTAGTATCTGATCTAAACCTCCCCTGGTGCAACGTGAGGCCATTTCCTCTCATCCTATCACTTGTTACTTGGGAGAAGAGACCAACACCCACCTCACAAGACTTGTGCTCTAGACCACTCACCAGTTTCGTTGCCCTTCTCTGGACATGCTCCAGGAACTGAATGTGTTTCTTGTAGTGAGGGGACAAAAACTGAACACAGTATTCAAGGTGCGGCTTCACCAGTGCCGAGTACAGGGGCACGATCACTTCCCTACTCCTGCTGGCCACACTATTCTTGATACAAGCCAGGATGCTGTTGGACTTCTTGGCCACCTGGGCACACTGCTGGCTCATGTTCAGCCGGCTGTCAACCAGCACCCTCAGGTCCTTTCCACCAGGCACCTTTCCAGCCACTCTTCCCCAAGCCTGTAGCGTTGCATGGGGTTGTTGCAACCCAAGTGCAGGACCTGGCACTTGGCCTTGTTACTTGGGAGAAGAGACCAACACCCACCTCACTACAACCTCCATTCAGGTAGTTGTAGAGAGCAATAAGGTCTCTTCTCAGTCTCCTTTTCTCCAGGATAAACAACCGCAGTTCCCTCAGCTGTGCATCATAGGACTTCTGCTATAAACCAACTTTGTTGATCTCCTCTGGACATGCTGCAGTACCTCAATGTCCGTCTTGTAGTGAGGGGCCCAAAACTGACCACAGTATTAAAGGTGCGGCCTCACCAGTGCAGAGTACAGGGGCACGATCACCTCCCTGCTCCTGCTGGCCACACTATTCCTGATACTAAGCTAATGTTACTAATACTATTGCTAATGCTAAGCCTCATCCACTAGTGGGTCACCTTGTCATAGGAGGAGATCAGGTTATTCAAGCAGCACCTGCCATTCATAAACCCATTCCTACTGGGCCTGATCACCTGGCTGTCCTGTACATGCCGTGTGATGGCACTCAAGATGATCTGCTCTATACCCTTCCCCAGCACCAAGGTCAGGCTGATTGGCCTGTGGTTCCCCCGATTCTTCTTCCAACCCTCTTGTAGATGGGTATCACATTTGCTAACCTCCAGACAACTGGGACCTCCCTGGTTAGCCAGGACTACTGATAAATGATGGAAAAGATGGTCAGCACTTCCACCAGCTCCCTCAGTACCCTTGGGTGGGTCCCATTCGGCCCCATAGAGTTGTGTGTGTCACATAACATATTAGGATTTGGTGATTTTTGTTTGTTTCTTTCTTTCCATGTAAAAAGAAATGTTTTCAGTTAATGAATTTTCTTTTATTCAAAATAGCCTTGACTTCCTATTACTATTAAAGTTGAAAAGAGTAAGATGATGGTCACTATTTCCCTACTGTCAGTTGACACAGAAAACAGGATGCCTTGAAAAAGGCTTTTCTTATCAGGCACTGTTTGTGTGGCCTCTGATATAACTTATGTCTTAATGACATAGACTCAAGGAGTTATTTAGATTGGGAGAAACCTCTCTCTGTAGGACTTGAGGTCCAACCTCCTGTTTGAAGCAGGCTCAACATCAAAGTTAAGCCAGGTTGCTCTGAGCTTTCTTTGTCCAGTTGGGTTTTATATCTCCACAGTTGGTGATTCCACAGCCTCCCTGAGCACCTGTACTGGTGTCTGACTCACTGTCGTTGTGAATAATTTTTTCATTACACCTAAACTCAGTTTTCCCTGCTTCTGGTAATATCTGTTGCCCTTTTTCTGGACACCTTTGGGAATAGCTTAGTTCAATCTTTACCTATTAGGTATCTAGCAAGAGCAATTAGATCTCCCACTTGACCTTGTCTGGGTTGAACAAATACAGTTTTCCCTGCCTTTCTTCATACATCATGTACAACTAAATATTTTTATGGAATAAGAGGAAAAAATTATGACAACTTGAAAAGCACAAGAGAAAAAAAGATGGCAGGAAGACTGACTTGATGTTGGTAGAAGGCAAGAAAAGGTGCTGAGAGAATCCTGAGGCAGCAAAAAAAGATGAAAGGAAAAGGAGGACATGAAGCATAAAATGTAATGTGCAGAAGAGGTCTTAGAAGCTGAGGAGTTGTAGAGTTAGGAAATGGGTAGGAAATGGAATGGCAGCTGCTCTGCTTTTGCAGAAGGCAAGGGGTGTTCCCTCTGAAAAAGATCCTTATGTATGTGAACTTAGAGCTGCACTTTGACCAACAAGCTCGTCCTTGTCTTAGGAAAAGGGGGATGAAGAAAGGTTTTTGAGGGAAAGATCTTTTATGAGGTAAGCAAAAATCCTAATGAGCTCTGGAGCCTGGAAACCAGACAACTCCTTCATATTTCCTGTTTCACTTGGGAAGTCTACAGAAGGCTTTCTCTATTCCTACAACTTTGCCTCTCTCATATCTTTGCCATACTCAAAACGATCATGACTACAGGACAACCAGCATTAAGTATCAGATTTGGCCCCTTTGTTCCAGGGTAAGCACAAGAAAGTTTTAAAGAATCATCGTTTTCCCATCACCCTCAGCTGGGGCTTATAAAATATGTAGGTAATACTAAATCAGGAGGGGATGCAAATGTACTGGAAGACAGTGTTAGATTTCAAAGTGGTCTTGACATAATGGATAGGGTCAGAAAATAGCAGACTCCTAACTTTCCTAATCTTAAGACTATTTTTCTGTTCTCCACCCCTTCAGAAATTTTATGATAGTCTGACTCTATTGACTACTTCAGTTGATCTTGATATATGCTAAAGTGGAAGTACAATCAGACTCACAATTTCTGAATTTTACAGCCTGTTTTTCGTTCTTTATACAGCTGAAAATTCATGTTTCTTAAGAGAAAAATAGATTTTAAAGCTAAAGAATACAGAAGTTGAGCTACAAAGCATATTTTTGTAATCAGATAATATAGATTCTGTTGTACTGTTGTAAAGGCAACGTTCTCACATATACCTTTGAGAAGAAAGGAAGTTAGCTATCCTTGGTATTTGACCCTGAACAGTACATTCAAGCTCATTAGTTCTTAAGTTACTTTTCTGCATGCTGTTTCTTCTATTCCTCAACAATACATGTAATATCAAATACACTAGACATCAAATACATTTATCAAATTGTATCAAATACATTAGACAAATGCCATGGAAAAAGTTGGGCTATTTTTTCAGCAGCAAAACTGAAAGAACTCCCTGCCTTTCCATTTGGCTGCTCTAGTTACTATTTGGAACAATTTACTTACTATGCTATCCTGTGGGTTGTCTTTTTTAAATTTCATTATTAACTCTGAATGTTTTAATGAGGCAAAAGTGTTTATGGTCATGTAAGAAAAGTAGTGTAGTTTTATAGAAGAGTATTTTTATTTCTCACTATGCCCACCCATTTTTTTCTCCGTTGTGGTTTGTTTTTCTCCCTTCTCTACCTTCTTCATTCTTAGAAGAAGTCATTCTCGCTGTAGAGCTGTTATTGCTGTGATTTCCAAAGAGTATTTTGATGTGTAAATGGTTGTCCTTACTGGTGTGGATGAACAACAGTACCAGCCGTTAATATATTCATGGTTGCTGCAAAATGGCCAAAATAATTATTAGCTAAATTCTTAATTGTTTCCATTAGTTTGGTATGTTCAGTACTGTCTTAACCAGAAAAGCAGAGAAATGTTTGAGGGAAACCACTGAAAAAAAAAATTATATTACTCCGTGTGAAACTATTTGATCAAGAGATTGTTATGGCAATCTCTGAAATTACTGCTGGATGAATATCGAGACTGGTTTTTGTATGTTGGGCACTGTCCAAACCTTTACCAGTGTTGACATAGTTTGTAAATTCTTGCTAATGCTATAGTTATTTTGACAGTGTGCATGAAAGCATAACGTAATCCTTTCGGCTAAACCCAGTATATAAAAATCATTAACAAATAATATATCGTTCTGTGCCAAACCACTGATCGCATGTTTGGTGATGCAAATATATTTTCTTCGCTCATTCTTGTGCTTCCTAGTAGAGCCAATATTTGAAGCAGACTTCCTTCGTACAGATGGCTGGGACAAATAAAGCCGATCCGCTGATGGGCAGCACTCAGTCCAACGATGGACTAGGGATACATCCTTCCTTGCTGTGGTGTTTTGGGTTTTTTTTATTTCCTGTTTGGATTTCATTGCATTCTGGGTTTTGTAGCAACGTACAGTGTTTAATACAATGTGGTGGGCTGGCTCGGGCCAGCAGCCAAACTCCCACCCAGCCGCTTGCTCCCTCCCCCTCCCCTTGGCAGGTCGGGGGATCGCTCACCAGATATTATCATGGGCCACATAGACTCATCTTGTGGAAATTCCCAATTAAATGCCAATTAATTGCCAGCTAAAATAAATATTTAATCACTAAATCTGGTAGTGGGAAACAAAGACAATGACAAGACCCATTTATATGGGTGGGGAAAAGGCCTTTCCTTCCCCCTTCCCAGGCCGATCTCCTTCCCCCGGGCCTCTCCTCCCTGCCTGCTGCAGGTGGTTGCGCTCAGTCCAGGCTGATCCTCCCTCCTCTCCTTCATCCTCACTCAGGCGCCTGAAGCACCTCCTCTCCCCTCAGGCCTCCCAGGGATTTTTCTCACACTTTTCCCCCATTCCTCTCCCTGACTGTCCAGCCCTTTGCCCTTTCCTACCCAGGCTCTCCCCGAGGCGCCGCCATCCACCGTGGCCGTGGGGCTCAGCCGTGCCCTGGGGTGGGTGGGCTGGAGCCGGCTGGAACCGGCTGTGCCCGGCACAGGGCAGCCCCAGCCTCCCTCACAGAGGCCGCCCTGCAGCCCCTGCCAGACCCTGGGCACCTGCAAACCATACATACAGCAAGAATAAATCAGAAGAATGAAGGCTTTTCATATCCACAAAACAGCAACCTAGTCCATACTGGTGAGAGAATCAATAGGCGAGAGCTGATGAAAGGTGGCTTTTAAAGCACAGCACTATTCGCTTCCAACCATGATACTCACCAGATCCTGTCAAGTAAGACATGGTGGTGATCAGCATCTGTTTGTTACTACTAAGTATGAAGCACCATTCTCAGTATGGCACATTAGATCCAATGTGGGCTAGAGAAGATACCACAGAGATACCACAGAAGATACCACAGCACAGCAAGAATGATCATAGAATCACAGAATCATATAGAATATATGACATAGAAATATATATGAAATATAGAATCATAGAACCATAGAATAATTTAGGTTGGAAAAGACCTTTAAGATCATAAAGTCCAACTGTAAACCTAACACTGCCAAGTCCACCACTAAACCATGTCCCTAAGCACCGTGTCTACATGTTTTTTAAATACCTCCAGGGATGGTGACTCAACCACTTCCCTGGTCAGCCTATTCCAGTCCTTGACAACCCTTTTGGTTGAGTAATTGAATTACTTCATCATCACAATCAATGGGGAAGGGGTAAAAAATTGCACTACGTATTCCCAGGAAAAGAACACAGGCAGAGGCTGTGCAAGTGACTGCATATAGGTGTGACCATAGTTTTCCATTACACAAATTTTGGTGCAAACAATGATACTTCTTTCTGTTAGGGAAGAAATAGCGATCTTGCCTCCAATTAACAAGACTTTTTTTAAACAGTATGGAAAAAAAGACCCCAAACTATCAAAACAGTTACGGAGATAAAAGCTCTAGAAACTTCCTTGTTGCAATTGTTTTTTTTTAAACCAGATTGTAAGAGACGCTCAGTGGCATCATAGTGGTAGCTCAAGGGAGGAGAATGATACAGTTGGCCACACTGCAGAAAATCCTGGTAAACTGTATGTCACTACAGAGGACACAAGAGGCCAGACAAGGGATTCAGTCCAGCTGATGAAGCAAGTATGGTGTAGCTGCCTGCATGTCAGATGAGATGCAGGGCTCCTGCCACCTCAGCTTGCAATTACTGTGCCCAGAGGTTTGTGTCTTTTAGCTTCCAGAACTGCACGACCTAGAACTGAGATCACAGCTCCAGAAATAGTAATTCACAGCTTCTCCTTTAACTGGTTTATTAAACTGTATATACTTAAAAGGTTTCTGATTAGATAGTTCAATAGCATGTGGGAGTAATTCCAGACAGAAAAAATATTGCTGTTTTCTTCCTGGACAAAAAGGACTGTTGATTTAATGACAATTAATACATAATTAAACTGTGGGACATCAAGAAAATTGCATGAATATGACAAAAGAATCCAGCACTGAAAAAAAAAAATTGGCCAGACACAATTTCTACTTTTGTATTTTTATTTTCTTTAATTATTAATTTAGTATTTTAGTTTATTTTATTTTTAATTACTACAGTGTTTGAATTGTCATTTTATTTGGACAAATTATCAAATCTCACTAGATCACCAAAAATAATTCCATTCAAACCACTCAGCACTGCTCTGCTCTGGAATTAAGAGCTGACCCATAGCCAGCCAGAGCCTCACTCCCCAGCCAGCCAACTAGATCATCTTCCCTGGCCAGCCAGCCAGAGCAGCTCACCCCAGCCAGCCAGCCAGCCACAGCCTCTTTCTCCAGACAGCCAGAGATTCACAGCCCCAGCCAGCCAGCCAGAGCCACTCAGCCTCAGCCAGCCAGAGACTCTCAATCCCAGCTGGCCAGCCAGATCCCTTTTCCCCCAGCCATCCAGCCAGAGCATCTTTCCATGGCTGGCCAATTAGATCATCTTACCTGCTCAGGCAGCTAGAGCAGCTCACCCCAGCCAGCCAGCCACAGCCTCCTTCTCCAGCTAGCCAGCCAGAGGCTCTTAGCTCCAGCCACCCAGTCAAAGCCACTGAGCCCCAGCTGGCCAGCCAGAACCTCTTTCACCAGCTGGTTAGCCAGATCATCTTACCTGGTCAGCCAGCTAGAGCAGCTTGCCACAGCTTGCCAGCCAGAGCCTCCTTTCCCAGCTGAGCAGCCAGCTGAGCAGCTTGTTCCAGCCAGCCAGCCAGAGCCTGTTTCTTCAGCTAGTCAGCCAGAGCCTCTGACTCCCAGCTGGCCAGCCAGAGCCCTTTTTCCCCAGCCCACCAGCCGGAGCCTGTTTCTCCAGCTAGCCAGCCAGAGACTCAGCCCTGGCCACCCAGCCAGAGCCACTTTCCCCAGACAGCCAGCCAGACTCTCAATCATGGCTGGACAGCCAGGGCATCGTTCTCTGGTCAGCCAGCCAGAGCCTCACACCCCAGCCAGCCAGCCAGCAGAGCACGTTTCTCTGGCCAGCCAGCTAGAGCCTCACCCCCTGGCCAGCCAGCCAGGACCAATCAACCCTCACTGTCCAGCCAGAGACTCTTGCCCAGATCAGAGAGCCAGAGTCTTTCCCCAGCCAGCTAGCCAGAGCAGCTCAATTCTAGCCAGCCAGCTAGAGCATCTCACCCTAGCCAGCCAGCTAGAGACTCTCGGCCCCAGCTGTCCAGCGAGATCACCCACCCAGACAACCAGAGCCACTCAGCCCCAGCCAACCAGCCAGAGCATCTGCCCCAGCCAATAGCCAGAGCATCTCATGCCAGCCAGCCAGCCAGCCAGCCACTCTCAACTCCAGCCAGCCAGCCAGAGTCTCCCTCTCCAGCCGGCCAGCCTAAGCCACTGAACCCCAGCCGGCCAGCCAGAGCATCTGCCCTGACCAGCCAGTCAGACACTCTTGGCCCAGCCAGCCAGCCAGATTATCTTGCCTGGCCACCTAGCCAGAGCAGCTCGCCCTGGCCAGCCAGCAGGAACATCTACCCTACCCTGTCCAGCCATCTAGAGCCTTTTGACAGGCCAGCCAGCCAAAGCAGCTCACACATAGCCAGAGCCTCTTTCTCCAGCCAGAGCAGTGCTTTGCATAGCACAGGATTGTTGTGGGAAACCATATCACAAGCCCTACTGAAGTGTATGTATGTAGACAACACCCTTTGCTCTTACCTCCTCCAATGATTCATCTCATTTAGCACTGAAGCCAATCAGATTGGTCAAGCATCATTTAACCTTAATGAATTCCTATTGACTATTCTTGCTCACCTTGTTCTCACTCATTTGCCCAGAAATGGTTTCCAAGATTTGTTTCATCATTTTCCCAGCAACTGAAGTGAAGCTGACATGTCTGTATGTCCTCAGATTGTCCCTCTTCCATTTTTACCTGTAGGTGTAACATGTACCATTCTCCTGGAATGCAGACTTCCCCAGTCTCTGGTATGAGGAGGAGGTCTGCTGAGCCCCAGGGTCTGTACTCTGCTATTGCCTTCCCCATGCCCCTCAGGATCTTGAGCTTCCACCATGTCATGGTCTATACAGCCATAGTTTCCATTAAGATCCCTGACCAGTTCTTCCAGAAATTTCATTGCCCCATAACACCCATTTAGTGTCTCTAGTACTTGTGCTATGCAGTTACTTGGGTACCTTAAAGGTGCGGTGGGGTGGAATAAACTAAAAATAAAACCCATAGAGAGAAATGAAGCAGTCCCGGCCACTGGCATGTGCTGGGCCCATGGTGGCTCCCCACTGCTGGTGCTGGGCCAGAGAGCCCCAGCAGGGCTTTGCCCCAGCCAGCGGTGCAGCACAGGGTGTCAGCAGGCAGCTCCAGCAGCATTTGAGAGTAACCTCCTGCCAAACCAGACATGGCTCTGCTGCACCTCACTGTGCAGCCTTGGGTGCAGCTCTGCTTGTAGGGCTGGTGTTTGGGTGTGAGAGGAAGGACAGGAACAGCAGCTATTTCTCTCCTGCAGAGTTTTCTTGCTTTTCATTTTCCATCATGGTGAAAATAATTTTTGGTAATTAAAAACTGTATGCATGGGTGTTCCCCCAGCAAATGAAGAGCCTATTGAATGCCTAGTTAATGGATGATGCTGTAACTGGTAAAGATATTCCTGTTCCAAAAGAGACCAAGCTCAGCTCACAGAAGCATAGCCATGGTCGTGTGGTGCTCCTATACAGGCTGATCATGTCCACCTCCCAGCAGGGCTAGCTAACAAGGGTGCCATGCCACACATACAGCTGCCTTCATTCTGGAGCTGATTTGGCTAGGTGCTAGCTCAGGGGTCTCAATTTCTGCTGTGAAGTACGGCCAAGCCTCTATCCAGCCATCCCTTCGGAAAGATGTGCCCACCTCCAAAATGATCCACCTCATGGGCTTCTCTTGCGTTGCGCCTGAGTAGGTCTTTCCGCACTCCCTGTTTATTTTCCTCTTGTGACTGCTGACTGAGGACTGGACTCTCTTACAGAATGATCTGCTTGAAACATGTACACATGTGGCCTTCTTGACTTCTGCTTAGATAAGCTGATGTCACATAGTGTTTTATCTTGTTTTATGTTCTTGGTGAGGGACAAGACTCTCAGATAGTATAAACTGGTGCTACTTTAAGGAAATAACTCAAGTGGTAACAGTTTACACCAGCTGGCAATCCAAACCAGTTTTCTTACTGCCATTCAGTAACTAGACCCTGTTAACTGCAACTGCCTGTAATCCCTTGTCCACTGTTAAATTCACTCTTTGATCTTCTGTATTTCATGTTTCTTGGATAATCACTTCTTCAGTTTATTCACTCAGTTTTAGTTCGCATGCAGATGAAACTCTGTATTAGTCTGTCGTCTCCTTGTTTTCTGCATCACTCTGATGCTCTTTGAACTACCATGTCATACCCACATTATAGTATAGATTGGTAAATGAGAACCTTGTTGCCAAATAGAGATAAATCATTTTAGTAACTAATGCCTATTTTTTTTCCAGGTGATTAACTGTTTAGAATACCTCAGTTTTCCAATCCCCTACTTGCAGCGCCTTTAGGTATTCCTATTTGTACCTCCCCTTTGCAAATCAGGCTACTTCATTTTTCTTTAACTGTCCACAAGAAACAGAAATGTCGTTTCTGCAGCATCGTCACTCTGCAATAACCAAAGTTTGCAGCTCACCGGTTGACAACCATCAGAACTTGAAAAGTGCAAGCAGAAAAGGTATGCTTTTGAGATTTTGATGTGCTTCTCAGCTGGCTGAAGCAGCCCAGCGAGCTGCTTTGCCCTGCTCAGGGTGGCCTCTCCTGTCTTACAGATTTGTGCTTCTCAGTTCCAGCTTCCAGTCTCCAGCCTTAACCCTGATCCTGCCTCCTCCTTGCTCAGCCTTGGCCACCAGAGCCCTTGCTCTGGTGCTGCTGCCATCCTTGGCCTCCTCATTCGTAGCTCCTGCCTCCTGCACAGTCCCAGGGACTGCTCCTGCTCCCAGCCAGCCAGCCAGCCTCAGAGGGTTAAAAGTAGTGTCTTGCCCTTCAATTGCCCAGTTTCTGCAAGATCCTTTTGTCCCAGATATTTGGCTCTGTACAACTGGCTTTCTCTGATGTATAATCTCATCTCACCTTCATTTCAGCATCTGACTCCTCACTCCCCAGCCTGTTCTAGCTGTTGGACTCTGCAGTGTGTGTGTCTCCCAGTCACAACCCACCTTGCAAGACTGGTCCTAAATCCCTTTTTGATTTTGGACACCTAAGTCCATAGCTCTTCCTGATTCTAGCTTTGTGATAGAAAGAAGTGCTTCTGTATCACAGCAGAAGTGTCAAAACAGTGCCTAAATAAATGATTTAGAAATGCTGTGTATTAATTTACTAACTCAGGAATGTCACTGTTTTATCAACCCTACCTATGACCTAACTCACAAAGGCAAGCTCCAGTATGTTGGGTTATATTTTTCTGAATCAATTTATTGATTATTTTAACAGAGGGCTGCGGCAAGATCAAACAGGAAAGCAGCACAACCTTTCTATTTAGGATATTGCTACACATGCTTAAATGACAGGACATATACGCCTGATTATCCAAGAGTTTTCTCTCTTTGCAATTGTTCTAAATAATGGTCTCTCTTTCACAAAGGGCATTTGAGCTGCTTAATACCTCTGTACCCAGAGAAGCAAAACTGCAAGACCTTAAAAAAAGATAAAGGTGTGGTAGATAACCAGGAGAAAGCAACCTAGGGTGCAGTCTGAAAGTGAGAGACTACAGCAAGATGCTGAATGTGTGTATACCTCTGACACCTATTGAAGATGCCCTTGGAAATGGCAAAGAATCACTGGTGAAATTCAGCCTATATGAATCACTACTATGGGTGCCTCAGGTTGTCCACTGTGCTGCCAAGAACTTTGTCATGTCTCTAAAACCTCATCTGCCATAGATATTTTATACCATATTGTTGTTACAAGGCCTCCTGTATACCATTACACACATATATACACAGACATACATTCAGGTGGGTCAGATGAGGCCATGAGGTGAATGAAATGCCTAGAAATCTATGTGGCCAGATCTTATCCCCATTCCTTGAGTTGCATGCTTGTGTTCTTGTCCCTTTATCGGATGGTAGAATGAGGTAGCAGCCTCTACATCAAATCACAGACAGGACATGCCACAACTGTTAAGTTACATGGGTAAAGAAGTGGCCACAGCACATGGTTGCAGCCATGGAGAAAAATACATAGTCATCAGTTACGGCATGTTGTCACAGCTTTTCTCTGGCTTTGGGACCCATGGATCAGGGTGTAAGAGGAAAACCTTTGTGTGCTGGGAATGTGCCAGTTGTTCTCTACTCAACAATACTGTATTGTTGTCCTGTCTTGTTGCAGGGGGAGCGGGAGAGGAGAGACCTGATGGAAATTTTGTAAATCTGCATCCAGTGGGACTTGTTTCAAACAGGGAACTGTACATGTCCTCCAGGGGAGCAATCCACTGGGAAATAATATATTTCTTATGGCATCTCAGGCACTGTGCAGAAGACCTCTGTCATCCCACCTTGAAGCCACTGCTAAGCTTTAATGTGTGTGGTCAGAAGCTGTTTTGTCACTGCTTTGGGGGATAATTGTCTTGATTCTGCACTGCATGCTTTCCTCTGTGCAAGATGGGTGTAAAATACTACAGGATGGGAGAGGGAGAAGTGAATAGCTATCTGAGTACATTTACATGTCCTATGCCCGAGAATGTGTTACATGTGGAGAACAAGGGCCTGTGAGCCAGGTCTTGTCCTCATGTAACACACTCAGCACTCCTACAGGGGTTCAGTAATCCAGCTATCACAAAAACAGAATGAGTTGGGGATAGAAGAAAAATACACTAGATGAAGGTGTTGCAGAACTCAGAGTAATTGGTGGTTGAAGGGAAACGGTTACCAGTTTTACTGGGAGAAATTTTATTTGATCAATGCTACCGTCTTGGAGGGAGAGATGTGATAAGGGTATCAGAAACGTATCTTGGAAAAATATGCCTGCTTTCCTCCTGTTTCTGATAAGGTTTGCCTGTTCTGGTTTATATATTAGTATCACACCTGCTATACTGAAGGGTCATACATTTCTTCACATATGTTGTTCCAGCATTGAAATATATCCACCTTGAAAACACTTTGTCCAGGCTTCAGAATTTGACCAGGTACAACATTTGGAGTTATAACCTAACATGCAGAACACAGACCAGAGCTAGTTTATTCAAAGACAGATGGAGGTAATTCATAAAAAAATAACAGAGTTCAGGAAGTGTTCAGTTTGAAGACTATAGTTGCCCTGAAAAAGCAAAGAGCATACTGGATTAGACAGCAATAAAATGATTATTCTTTGACGTTCTTTTAGCAGACAGAAGGTGCCAATTTCTTAGATATTTTTTGTGTTAGTTTGCTGAGATTTTCCAAAAGGCTTCCTGATATGCTTTTGGTAAAATTTTCATTTAAGAACATAAGGAGTTACCATATTGGATCAGATTTGTCATCCATCTGGTCTGGTAGCCTGTCTACAATAGTAACTAGTACTAGACATGTCAGAAGAAGGTGCAAAAACCATGCAATTGACAGAGGTCATTTCATGTCTTCCCTAATAGTCAGGGCAGAGTACATGGATTTTTAAGCCTTTACAATACTTCGCCTTCATTAACTGTTATAATTCTGGATGTCTTTATTATCTCTGCAAATGGTTGGTCCTTTCACGTACTGCTAAATCCTTTGCCAGAATGGTTTCCAGCGTTGATATGTTTCCAAGCCCAGCAATACTGGAAAAATTATTTTCTTTCTTCCTTTTACATTTGTGGCTTTCTATTTTCATTAACTGTTGCTTATATCAGCCACTGTCTCACTGCACCATTTCATGTCTTATAACACATGGACTTTTTATCTTCCTTTTGTACCCCAGGCTTTGCTTCATGTTCTTTTCTTGTACTTATCTTCTTTTTACCTCTCTAGAGTACAAGAGCCCAGTCCTTTCTGTCCCTTTTGGTATGAGACTTTTCCCTGTCTCTGATAATTATAATTCTCCTTTGAATTTACTCTAGGAAATTGCAGCAGGAGGTCCACTTGACACAAAATGCAGCATGAGGAAAAGACAGAAAAGACAGGAGGAGAGGGGTCACCTGAGAGTATGAGGCTTTGGTTTGCAGAAAGAGGTTGGGGAAGAGGAATGGGACATGAGCTCAACTTTGTCCTGCAGAAAGTGGAAGAAATAAGTCATATGTGAGCTGAAGAACAGTCTCCAAGAGGGGCTACACAGGGTGTCCTAACCTCTACTGGCCTGTCATCTGCCTTGGCTGGAAACACTGCAATACTAACCCAGGAATGCAGAACTTTTCCAGCAATACAGACCAATGACTGAAAGGAAAATATGAATATCATCGCAATAACAAGAGAGCCTGAAAATCAAGAGCTTGTATTTGAGGCCATTCAGAATGAGCAAGTTCTGCATCTTGTTCTTGATTGTGCTTAGTGCTGTGTGTTTCTTGAGCTACTTTGTGACCAAAAGAGATTAATTCTTGGATTCAGAACTCTTAAATAAATCCCATCATTGAGAGCAAAAAACCAAATCTCCAGATTTTACCAACTTATTTCTGCCAGCTGAGACAAATCTTACAAGAATCACTTCCAAGCTGCTGTCATTACCACTTCTCAGCACTCAAGTACTGAAAGTAACTTTAAAAAATGTCAGAAGGCTGTGCACAAAAGAGGTGTCATTGTGAAATCCGTTCTGAAGGCCAATTTGTATCTCTGTCTCTATTTCTTCTTAAACTGAAGAATAGAGACTAAACTTTTAAGGAAAGACTCAGTGTTTCCCTATGGGACTGATTTTTTGGTAGGGAGATGTGGGAAATATTCGGCACTTTTGTTTTTCTACTCTTCACAAGTGTAACAAAAGGACTGTGGCAACACCAACTGAGCAAGTCAATTACAAAGTACAGAAAAGAAAGAATTCAATTTCTGTGTGTACTTACTCATTCATGAGTAAAACCAACACAAGTAAATGAAGTTCCACAAAACATTCATTCTTTCAGAGGAAGGACTGTACAATGAGTAAAGGATACTGGAGAGCAGAAATGTTGTGGAAGGTTACCTGTTGAATACCTTCTTTTGACAGTACAATTCTAAATTGTCATTATTTTTAATTATTGGTTTTCATATATGCTAACTTATTCCAATATACCATGGGGAAAGATACAGAATATCTATTTCAATAGTAGATCTTCAGCACATTAACAGTACAGCTGATATGTCTACATTCAGGTTTTAGCATTAAACTGTGCTAAAAATTCCAGCTTAAATCTACCTTAGTTGTTGGGGGGCTACTGAGACATGGAGTTTAGCAGGATCCAGGAAGGTTATTAACACTACTATAGATAACATCCATCACAAGGGCTTACAGCATGGATAGGCAGTTGGGTTACAAAAGGCACCAAACATAAGGATTTAAAGATGTTTTGAAAAAGCCATATTTGCTTCTGAAACAAAAATAAAACTTGAATAAAAAATTTAATTTGCTTTTATTCTGTTGCAAAAATGTTTGAAAATCTCATCTTTATTGATTTCTGATTTTCCTTCTATTTACTCCTATACTGTAGATTTTAGATGCAAGTTGAATTATTTTTTTAAAAAAGTAAGAAATAGCGTGTAGTTGATCATTTGTTGATGTAAAAATATAAATGAAGCTCAGTTTTATTATTGTTTTAATAACTGATAAGTCCTGTTTTGCCATTGCTCACTGGTCTAATCAGTTATCTGCAATTTAGTTAGCACTTTAAAGCTCCTTAAAACAAAAGTGTGGAGAAACAATACTGAAATAATGCAAAATGTAATGTGCTGGAGGACGATCACTGATGCTAGATCATAGAATCATACAATCATAAAATTGTTAAGGTTGGAAAAGACCCTTAAGATCAACGACTCCAACCACTAACCTCCCACTGCCAAGTCCACCACTAAACCATATCCTCAAGCACCACATCTACCCTTCTTTTAAATACCTCCAGGGATGGAGACTCTACCACCTCTCTGGGCAGCCTGTTCCAATGCCTGACAACCCTTTCGGTGAAGAAGTCCTAATACCCAACCTAAACCTCCCCTGATGCAGCTTGAGGCCATTTCTTCTCATCCTATTGCTTGTTACTAGGGAGAAGAGACCGACCCCCACCTCGCTACAACCTCCTTTCAGGTAGTTGTAGAGAGAGATAAGGTCTCCCCTCAGCCTCCTCTTCTCCAGGCTAAACCACCCCAATTCCCTCAGCCGCTCCTCATTAGACTTGTTCTCTAGACCCTTCACCAACCTCGTTGCCCTTCTCTGGACACGCTCCAGCACCTCAATGTCCTTCTTGTAGTGAGGGGCCCAAAACTGAACACAGTACTCGAGGTGCAGCCTCACCAGTGCCGAGTACAGGGGCACGATCACCTCCCTGCTCCTGCTGGCCACACTATTCCTGATACAAGCCAGGACGCTGTTGGCCTTCTTGGCCGCCCGAGCACACTGCTGGCTCATGTTCAGCCAGCTGCCAGCCAACACCCCCAAGTCCTTTTCCTCCAGGCAGCTCTCCAGCCATTCTTCCCCAAGCCTGTAGCATTGCATGGGGTTGTTGTGACCCAAGTGCAGGACCCGGCACTTACCCTTGTTGAACCTCATACCATTGGCTCCGGCCCAACAGTCCAGCCTGTCCAGGTCCCTCTGTAGGGCCTTCCTGCCCTCCAGCAGATCAACACTTCCACCCAGCTTGGTGTCATCTGCAAACTTACTGAGGGTGCACTTGATCCCCTCATCCAGATCATCAATGAAGATATTGAACAGGACCAGCCCCAACACTGAGCCCTGGGGAACACCACTCATGACTGGCTGCCAACCGGATTTGACTCTGTTCACCACCATTCGCTGGGCTCGGCCATCTAGCCAGTTTTTAACCCAGTGGAGAATGCACTTGTCCAAGCCATGAGCAGCCAGCTTCTTTAGGAGAATGCTGGGGGAGACAGTGTCAAAGGCCTTACTAAAGTCCAAGTAGACAATGTCCACAGCCTTCCCCTCATCCACTAAGCAGGTCACCTCATCATAGGAGACCAGGTTAGTGAGGCAGGACCTGCATTTCATAAACCCACACTGGCTGAGCCCGATCCCCTGGGTGTCCCATATGTGCAGCGTAATGGTATTCAAGATGATCTGCTCCATGACCTTTCCTGGCACCGAGGTCAGGCTGACAGGCCTGTAGTTCCCCAGATCCTCCTTCTGACCCTTCTTGTAGAGGGGCGTCACATTCACTAGTTTCCAGTCATCTGGGACCTCCCTGGTTGACCAGGACTGCGATAAATGATGGACAGTGGCCTGGCGAGCTCCTCTGCCAGCTCCCTCAGTATCCTCAGGTGGATCCCATCTGGCGCCATGGACTTGTGAACATCCAGGTGAAGGAGCAGGTCGGCGGCTGCCACTTCTTCAACAACTGGGACTTCATTCTGCATGCTATCTCCATCTCCCAGCACAGGGGCCTGACAACCCTGAGGGTGACCACTCTGACTATTAAAGACTGAGGCAAAGAAAGCATTAAGTACCTCAGCCTTCTCCTCATCTTTCCTGGCAACGTTGCCTTCTGCATCCAACAAAGGAGGGAGATTCTCCCTGGCCCTTCTTTTGTCACTGATGTATTTATAAAAACATTTTTTGTTATTTTTAACGGTGGCGGCCAGTTTAAGTTCCAGCTGGGCCTTCGACTTCCTAATCTTTTCCCTGCATAACCTCACAACATCCTTGTAGTCCCCTCCTGAGTCACCTGCCCCTTCTTCCAAAGGCGGTAAGCTCTCCTTTTTTTCTTGAGTTCCAGCCAAAGCTCCCTATTCAGCCAAGGCAGCCTTCTTCCCTGCCTGCTCGACTTACAGCACATGGGGACAGCCTGCTCCTGCGCCTTTGAGACTTCCTTCTTTAATAACATCCAGCCTTCCTGGACTCCTTTGCCCTTCAGGACTGCCTCCCAAGGGACTATGTGTCTGTAGATATTAGAGAGTAAGAAAAGAAGAGTGGGAGCTTGAGTATGTGTGTGAGAGACGATGATCCTCCAACCACTGCAGGATCACGTGAATGATCAACCACTGCACACACAAAATACATATTTACATGTGACACAGGAGAGTTCATTTGGAAAAATCATCTACAAGATTGTGAAGGCAGGTTAGGAAATGTCTGAATCAAAGCCTCTACTGAAATCTTAATCTGGCACTTCAATACTAGGAAAGCTGCATGATATTCATTTGTCCAACCAGTGGGGCTTTGTTTGCTTTTTCTAGTACTTGGCCTTGTCCAGTTCACAGACCACCTCGGACTGGACAAAATCACCACTATTTGAGATTTTGGTTCTTCTTGTTAAGTACACAATATGAGACCTTCATTACGGATTCTTTTCTAACTCCCTCCTAAAACACAAAGCAGTATTAATTTATGTCTGTTTTTGACAATGCTTTAGTCCTTCCATCTGTTGCTGTTCACAATAATTTTGAATCTATTTTTATAATACCTCTCTGAGCTGACAGGGGGCTTATATCCGTTTTGCAGGGGTGAACCAAGTCACTGAGAGTTGAAGGTTTCCACTAATTCTGGATGCTCCTAAGACTTAATTTTGTGAAGTATTTAACATTATGTAGCACACATACCTAGAGTTCAGCTTTCACTGATTTTATTTGTACCACTATGTGCTCTTTGTTTCTGCAGGTTAGATGCCAACGTGTCAAACAGACAGACAAGAAAAAGGAAAAACACAACCAGTGTGAAAAACCGAAAATACTGGGCAAAAGCAAATTTTCTTGTTTAATATAGCTTTCTACTCTCACTCTGAACTTCCCCACATGAAAATATTTCCACTCAAATGCCCAGGAACAAACTCATGTAACAGGACATGCTGGACAGCTTGAATAATACAGAGAGTTTCCTGCCCTCGCCATAACATATGTTCATTAATATCAGCATTCACAACAGGTTGCTGCAGTCAGGGCATGTTGCTGCAGCATCAGGGATTTTGTTAGATGGAAGCTACTGAATACAAAAGGTTAATTTTACTAATTAGTAGCTGATAGATTAGGACCATGAATAGCTCCAGAGAACATCAGTATGAACATTGAAGAACGTCCCTAGGGCCATTTAATCTAGCTCAGGAGTCAGAGTAATAGCTGAAGTAAAGGAAAGCCTGGGACGAAAATGAAGCAAAAGTCAATGAGGTAGAGACAGTGGAGCTAAGGTCTGATGGGTTGTTTTGGTCCAAAGATTTAGAGTAATTGAACCATAGACAGCAACAGATAATGGACTAGAGGATTTTCAAATATTAAACCAAAATATACCACAGGACAAATCTATGAGGAAGTGCCACTAGATTTTGATGAAAAGCTCTTGCATAATTAGGATATGTAGCATGTTGTACAGATTGCCTCTGGAGCACCATCCTGTCTGCTTTCAATCTGTGTTTTGTTCTATATTGATGGGGTCTAGTTGGATTTTGTTTTCATCAATCAAACCTGTATTGTGCCTTAATTTTAGCTTCCCTGTTATTGATGTCATTGCCTTTGCATCACACAGAACATCTTTTTCAGGTTGAAGTCCAATGGCATAAGAGTGAATGTGCCACTGCTGAGCCTTTTATGACTGCTAGAACCTCAGGTTTGTCACTTCAGACAAAGGATCAAGAATACCCTCACTGAGTTATTGTTGGGATGGGGGTGGGGTTTCTACTTATATTAATTCATATTGATTTAAGTATTTTAAAATACCAATTCAAATAATCTATGTAAGAAGAGGGACATTAATCTTTTTATTTTACTGAATTATTTCATTGGTTCATATGCAAATGACATTTTTGTTCAGGAAAATGTTACTTTTCTGCCTATTTCAAGAAATTAACATTTTTTCAATATTGACTACATTTTATAGGTTCCAGATCTAAGGCTATGGTTTGTAATAAGAATTTTTTTGTCCCCTTATGCCTCTCTTCTAACTTAATGACCTTTCTTTCCCTCTATTAATTCTTTTTTTTTCTATTTTCTCTGGCTTTTTGGGCACAGAACTTACGTATGAATTCTGATAAATTAAGGGCCAATATTTTGTGTTCTTTAGGAATGCTGGATTAGAATTTGCTCCCATAGAAACTATTGACAAAAATGTCTACCATTGGTGAGGGCAATGAATGAACTGGGGAAAAACAACAACAACAAAAGAGTTCTAAAGAAATGGTCTATAATTATATGAACTTTAGAACTAAAACATTTTTCCAAGTGCTCATAAAGTCTTGTCTATCTGCCAGTCAGAAATTCCTCATCTTCCATATCTTCTGTAATTCCTGTCTTCCTATGTCCCATAATGAATCTGACTGGAGCAGAGAAGTTTTATCAAACCTATGCCTATGGAAAGGCATAAATTGGTCTTCAGCAGCAATGGTGGGTGTTGGCTAGATAACTATGACTGTGGGAATGATAAACTCCCAATCAACGCTGAACTTGATGCTCCAGCTGGATCCCTGTAAGTGGATGGGCCCTGATGATACTCATCAGAGGATACTTAAAGAGCTGGCTATGTCATAGCAAGACCTCTCTCAATGATCTTTCAAAGCTCTTGGGAATCTGGAGAGGTCCCAGCTGACTGGAAGCTGGCAAATGTCCCAATCTTCAAGAAGGGCAAGGGGGATGACCCCGGTAACTACAGGCCTGTCAGTCTCACTTCTCTGCCTGGCAAAATTATGGAGAAGAGTATTCTGGGAGTTATTGAAAAACACCTGAAAGACAAGGCAGTCATTGGTCCCAGCCAGCACAAGTCAACAAGGGGAAAGTCCTGCTTAACAAACTTAACTTCCTTCTATGACAAGGTTACCCATCTAGTTGATCAAGGGAAGCCAGCTGATGTAATCTTTTTGGATTTCAGTAAAGCTTTTGATACTGTCTCTCACAGTATCGTCCTGGACAAAATGTCCCTTATTCAGCTGGATAAACAGGTAATGCAGTGGGTGAGCAATGGGCTGATGGGTCACGCTCAAAGGGTCATAGTAAATGGGGTTACATTGGGCTGGCGGCCGTCACTAGTGGGGTTCAGCAGGGATCCAACTTGGGACCAGTGCTCTTTAGTGTCTTCATAAATTACTTGGATGCAGGACTTGAAGGAATACTAATTAAGTTTGCTGATGACACAAAACTGGGAGGAGCTGTTGACCCTCAAGGGCAGAGAGACCCTGCAGAGAAATCTAGACAAATTAGAGAGCTGGGCAATCACCAACTGTATGAAGTTTAACAAGGGCAAGGGCTGGATTTTGCACCTGGGGAATGGCAAACCTGCATGTACAAACAGACTGGGGAATGAGAGGCTGGAGAGCAGCCCTGAGGAGAGGGACCTGGGGGTTCTGGTCGATGGCAGGTTGAACATGAGCCAATAGTGTGCCCTGGCAGCCAGGAGGCCCAGCCGTGTCCTGGGGTGCATCAAGCCCTGCATTGCAGCAGGTCGAGGGAGGGGATTGTCCCGCTCTGCTCTGCGCTGGTGTGGCCTCACCTCAAGTGCTGTGGACAGTGTTGGGCACCACAGGACACTAAGGATATAAAGTTACTAGAGAGTGTCCAGAGGAGGGCCACGAAGTTGGTGAAGGGTTTAGAGGAGAAACTGTATGAGGCGCAGCTAAAGTCACTTGGTTTGTTCAGCCTGGAGAAGAGGAGACTGAGGGGAGCCCTCGTGCCAGTCTGCAGCTTCCTCACAAGGGGAGGAGGAGGGGCAGGCGCTCGTCTCTTCTCTCTGGTGACCAACAACAGGACCCAAGGGAATGGCAGGGAGATGTGCCAGGGGAGGGTTAGGCTGGGTATTAGGAAAAGGTTCTTCCCCCAGAGGGTGGTGGAGCCCTGGAACAGGCCCCCCAGGGAGGCAGTCACAGCGCCAAGTCTGACAATATTCAAGAAGCACTTGGACAATGCCCTCAGACACATGGTGTGAATTTTGGGGTTGTCCTGTGCAGGGACAGGAGTTGGACTCGATGATCCTCGCAGGTCCTTTCCAACGGAGGACATTCTATGATTCTATGATCCTATGAAATGTTCTGATACAGCTTTTGATATTAATACAATAAAGATGGATGACCAATAATGGACTTCTGTATTGCCATTTTCAATTGGAAATACCTCCCAAAGTGATATTTAAAATTGTTCACAACTTGAAGAAATAAAACTTCTGAGGAATAAATGTTCCAATTTTTATGCACATCAGACAAAAAAAAATTCAATTTTTTCAGTAGTTTTTAACTAATGAATTAAATCTAATGTCAACTTCCTAGATAACTCAAGCGTAGGTATACATATACAATTGTACATATACATTTATGATTTATATATTTCAATTCAGAGGGAAGAATAATTAGAGAGTGAAAGGCCTGAGAGTAAAACTGATCATGCTTGGCAATACAACTCTGCACCCTTTAGGATGAACTTCTACTGCTACTACAGTTTCACTTTGGTTCGGAGAAACCCTTTCACCATTTCTGGAGGGCTACGCTATTTACTGGTCGTTTTTCTGTCAAATAGCCAAAATCTTACGAAAGTCAGTCAACGAGGGGCTTTTACTCCAAAAAGCCTAGCATTAGTTCTTCTGCTGGATGGCAGAGCAGAGCAGTAAGCAAGAAGCTGTGGGGACCTCCAAGCGCTGGAGCAACTCTCCCAAAAATGAAATCAGGCTTCCCATGCTTGCGTAAAGGCTTGGCTATTAAGTTAGTTAGGTAAAGCTGGCATCTATCAGTACAGTTGTCTTTTTTTCTCACATATTGGTCAGTTGTAAGTAAAGAAATAATTTTTAAAAGATGTTGACAAGTATGATTTCATAGACATTTTGCCTCTATTGGGTGAGTAGTAGGCTAATGTATGGTGGTGAGGGGACATGCTAGCAGTCCCACTGCTCGTGCTCTGACCCTGCTGGACCCAAAGCGTGTAACCAGACCTCGCCAGCACTCCCCGGCACACCTCTTTATTCAGCCACAGGTAGTTTTCAGGGTGCCACAACAAATGCTGAGTTGCAGAAGGAGCCTGGAGGAGCTGATGCTCGTTACCCCCAACTACATTTCAGAACACGTCCCAGCAATCCATGGCGGTTCCCCCACTGATCAACTGCTGCAGGGTACAGAAGATGCCTGGAGGAAACCCACTGGCATGCCACGGCAGGGGGGATGCCCTCGTCCCAGTCACGCCCCGGCCACACCTGGCCACGCCCCAGCCACACTCCCCAGGGGGCTTTCCATCCCTGGGCAAGGGGAGCAGGAGCACTGTGGGAAAAAGGCAGCGATTTCAGGAGAGGAGGGCAGCTTGTGGCTACTCTCCTGGCTGCAGGTCTCTCCGCTGCTGGTTGCCACTTACGTCAGGAAACCACTTCCTTGAGTTCCTAACGCTGCATGCGCACACACACGTTTTACAGGTATTGCATTTCCTGCTGGCTGCTCCAGTGTGTGTCTAATTGCACTTGAAACATGTTGATATAACTGGTATTTAGCTCTGGGGCTTGCTGCTTTATTGCAAAGCTGGAAAAGCATTTGCATGCTGAAAATTTTCACTTTTCTTGAGGCCACCAACTGCTGTAGTACTACCTCTACCTACAGACTTGCTTCTGCTTTTCCCAGAGAGACATACGTTAGCTCAGCCTATTACCAGGTTTAAGAGGGTGTACTATAAAGGCAGGTATTGGCTTTGCAGTTGTAACTGCAGGGCCTGTGAGAAGGAGCAGGCTGGCTGCTTGCCTTGGGAATAGCAGCCATCATGTCCTTGGGCAGTTTCTCAGACTTTGTATCTCCATAAAGCTGCCTCAGCTTAAATTAAAAGTGACTCTAACTAAAGTGAATCATTTCAGCTTCAGATCTGCAGTGTTCAAACTAGATTGTTGAGTCGGGCAAGGCATAATCACAAAAACTTATGTGTATGCAGTTGACCTTGGTAGTCACAGCCGAAGGATTTGTGATATGCTTTTGGTTTCACCCTTCCCTTATAGCTTTTGGCTTGACTATCTAAGCAAATTAGGGTTAAGTGGTGGGGCTGTGTGCTTATGTGTCTATATACATATAAAAGTCTGTCTGTCTCTTCCACCCACTGTCCAGTTCTGACCAATTCAGGTAATAGGTCAGAGGTGTCAAAGTTAATAATTTTAGATATGTTTTGTGCAGATAGGTAGTCTAATACACAAGAAGGCTGCACTAGTCTGCAGCTCAGAAAAAGCCTGCAGCTGCCCACTCCATAGTCTCTTAGTACACAGCAGAGAACCCACACCTTGCAATATTAATCCATAGAAAACCAGGCTGCCTTGGTCTTGCTGCTCTCATAAATATTATTTGTTTTTTTCCCCAGTTTGTATCTCTGGGAGAACTCAAGAGCAGAAGAATTGTGTCAGAAGCGAGAGCACTACATCTCTTCTGGTTACCTCCAGATCAGGAGCCAGTATCTGACTCTAGACACAACCTAAACTAGGCAAGGCAGGAGAGAAGTTAGCTAAGAAACAAAGAAGAAAGTAAACAAGAGGGGAACATTTCGTATCTTGCCAATTGTCAAGGACTGCTATGTCTGAGCTTGGAAAAGTGATAGAGCTCAGGGAGATGGTCATTGGAAAAGGCTGTGACTCCCCTCACTTATGTGGGTCATTTATGAAAAATGCATAGTTCTCTCTATGGCTGTAAAGTGAATCTAGATTAGCTCTGATTATACATTTCTATGTGTAGGCATTATGTACAGTTGCAGTAATCTCCCTTCTCCTGTTGTAAGTGACAACACCTTGAAATATTTAGAAAAATAAAGATTTAAGATTAAAGAAATTAAAGAAATTAAGATTAAAGAAAATTAAAGGTAAAGAATAAATTAGAATATGAAAAAAATAGAAGCTCTCAAAACACCAAATTAGTTTTCATGACTTGCTGTGTTTAGGCAACACAAAGCTAGGCACAAGGATAATTTTTTCAAGAGTTCTTAACTAACCTGAAATTTCTTTTTCAAACACAACTTTGGTCTTTCTGAGCCCAGATTTAAGTGAAAGTCAGCAACACTTACCCTTTGAAAATTCAAGCCCTCAAGTCATGTGGATCCCAGACCTTTCCAGAGAGAGGAATCATCTCTGCTCTGCTGCAGGGCAGAAGGAAGATCCCCTTCTTCAGGTCCCAGGGAGAAGGCAGATCCTATTCTCCAGGTTGGGGAATGATCTGTCATGTGTGGGTTCAGTCTGTGCTGTTAAGGACACGCCAAGTTCTCTGAGGTGCTTTGAGCATTGTGGACTAATTCCTAGTGGACTAATTCCTAGAGATTTTTGTTGTTGTGTTTTTCACTCTGTGAATAGTAGGGTTTGCAAGGTGTAACTTCCCAGTAGCCTTGTAATTTAAGGCTTTGTTGTAGTAGAATATCCATACCTAGAGAGCAGCAGCTGCCAGTAGCAATGACAACTACAGAGCCTACCTTACACTAGCTCTGATTAGATGTTGCCGTTATCACTGCTGTCTGCTGCTGCAGAATGGCTTTTGGTTTTTAGTCAGATTTCATACAGAGACAAGGCTTGTACAGCCAAACTGTCATCACCGCCTTTTTAAACCCTTTAAGTCATAACACAGAAACGTCATAGATAGAGTTGTATCTTAAAAGACTTGTGTCCCACAGGTTTCTGGAAAACTGGTGAGCAGAGAGTGCTTTACTGCTCAGTGAGGTTCAGCTGTTACTCTTTCTGTTATACCTGTCAGACAGTTGACTGGGCAGCATGCCTAGACTTTGAATCAGCCACAGTATATAACGTATCTTACACAGCCATCATGTAAAACAATTGGAATAGCCATATTACAAGAGAGCTACAGAAGGCATGAGATCTAAGATGAGTGCAGCAGGAGGCCTTACACAACACAGGAGGGAGCTAAGTGCCTTAGTTGACTTAGGAGAGCACAGAGGAAGAAGGAGTACAGAGATGGTTTGGGGGGAAAAAAAGACAACCTGGGAATATTGCAGCATTAGCTGTATGGGACAAGAAGAGGAAATCAGTATGGTACCAGAAGGTCCAGAAAACAGAGGACAAAAAACTGGAAGAGAGCAGGTTTTCTGTGTCTTGCTACTCACAGAACTACCGTCTCATGCAGATCCCCCACATCAGTGGGGCACCTACAAATACTGTGGAGATACCTCATCAAGCACCAAAGAACAGACTATTAACTTCTGTAAAGGAAATTAGTCGAGTACACCTCAGATGAGTGGGAGTGTCCTTGGATGATAGGCATAGACAGTGTTCACTTGTGTAAATGAAGTCTTCATTGATATTTGGATGCTATGGATTTTATGCAGGTGACCTACTTCCTTGTTCATGTTATTTTTGTTTAGACGGACAGCTTTACTGTGATAGTCACTGCAGAAAGAATTGCTGTCCTGCTTGAGGAACATCAGGGTGCAAGGGCAGCGTACAAAGGTATCAATGTCCTACAGATACCTTCTGGTAGCAACCCTTTTCTGGCTTCCACCTCATCAGGTGGCTCAGTGCCTGTGTGCTCTGACCACTAAACTCAGGCATAGGGGTGCCTTTGAAATGGAGCACAGGAGGAGAACATGGCTCCTCACAGAGACTCCTGAAGAAGCACCTCTTACCTGGGTTTTTGCAAGTGCTGGAGCATAAATACCAGAATGGTATCTGATGGAGAAACAGGGCTAACTAGTCCGTGCTGTTTCTGAGCCCTGAACTAATACAGTGACATGACACTATCCTGTGTCATGCAGACATACCCGCCTGTATGGGATTAAACTTGAGCTCCCTAACACATTGCCGTATTCCATTGTGCGGACTTGTTCTAAGAGATATACAGGAATTATCCTTTAGCCTCATAAATAGTATGGCAGAATGACCACTGCTTCTAACATAGGGAATGCTCCAAAATTATTTGTAAACAGACTTTCAATTGGGATGCACTGATACAGCCTTGATATTCCATGTATATAGCCTCTGGTCAAAGCGAGCTCAAGGTTTTACAGCAGTACAGGCAAAGAGGCCTGGGCTGGGGTGCTCCTGCTGGGGGAGAGGGGGGTTGTGGCAGGGTTGGGTACTCCAGAGTTGTGTTTCTGGCTGTTGGTGGAGGGAGGGGAGATGCAGGGTATGGTGACTGCTGCTGCAGAGAGGGCCCTTTACCTCTGCTGTCGTCACACGCCCCGTCTTCCCCTGCAGTGGCAAGAGCAACCACCCTTAGATAATGTAGCCATTGGGTCATACTTTATGTGCTACACCTATCTATCTGCTCCTTACCAGCACTCTACTTTGCTTCTGCCAAGAGCCAGCTCTGTTTCTCATAAATAGAATGATGTTTACAAAGATTGTATTTAGCAAGGTTCCTGGCTTTAGGCAAGATCACAGAAAAAGAGAAGAAAAGCTGTGAGAAAGCAAGTAAAATCAGAAAGAGACACTTCCTGTCAATATATAATGCCTGTATCTCTCTTCAGCCTCAGTTGTCCAGTCTGCCAAATGCAGACAATTTTCACTACTCCAGCTGTTCCTTTACTCCCATGGGGGGACACCAAGGCCACAGGGTTCAGAACACGCTTTGCACTCCTGTAGCCACGGCACAGCAAGGTCAGGTAGGGGCAAACCCAGAATGTGTTCAAACACTATGGTTCTCCATTTAAGACTTTCCCTTTGCAATCTGTGGATGTTGCAGGGCTTTTTCAGTCTCCCAGATTAGCCCTATAAATTCCTTCCCTTTCAGTCCAGCTATTCCCTTACATGAAATGGAAAGGGAAAGTAAGGCATTTAGTGGCAAGGGAGGCAGACCACAAACTGTACCTGACAGCAGTTCTCAGGCCCAGGTCAGTCCGGCGTGTCAATACCCATCTTCACCCACTGGTCTTCACTGTACCGCTCAAGCAGTATCACTTGGCTTGTTCTGTTGATAATGTGCCAGTAAATCCCACATCGTTCATCACTTCATATCTGACTAATTGAGGAGTAAGTCGGCACCAGAGGGCTTCCCATGTCATGCTAGTCGCAGTCTTGGCAGAGGCTTGTCCTTTTTGGCTTCTACCATGTAAGTGGTAGTAGTAAAAGCACAAGTACCTACTGTTATGTTTTTTGCCCATCTTAAACACTGGTGCTGATAAAGGGGCACACATGTGCAAGTGTATGGGGAAGGGAAAAGAAGACTTGGTTTGCACAGTGGTTTCACATGTTCATAAAGTGCTCTGAAATCCTCAGAGATAAAGCGTTCCACTCCTCAACCTGAATCAAAAAGTTGATTTTGCAAAAGCAAAAAGTTGTATTTCTTACTGATTTCTGCCTAATGAATAAGATATAAGATGTGGCCATGGGGTTTTTTTACTATTAATATCATGATTAAAGGCAAAGAAGCAGTTTTGGGGTCTGGGCTTATACCAGTTTGTGATTGTTTTTTGTTTGGTTGGTTTTTAACCCAAGGCTGCTTTTGTGAAACCAATCCAAAGGTACTGTGACAAGTTTGGGACCGTCTAAGGCCATGTCAGAGTTGCTGCTCTGTTGTACGCCAGGTTCTCCTAGGATTTCAAGTCAAACTTTGGGAGAGAATTAGGAATCCCAGCCCTGTTGAAACGGTTGATAACAACTGTGGGCAGGAGTGTCGAAATCTGGCTTGTAATTGGGAAAACCACCAGCGGAGGTCAGTGTCTCACAGAGGCAGACTCTCCCCTCCCTGGCTGCAAAGCAGGCGCCTACTGCAGGCATCAGCTGCTCTGGTTAAAATAGGTGCATGCGGCTCCGATCTCCCTGTTTCTCCCCATTTGATTGCACCCGAGTGTCCTCAGCAGCTGTGCTGGTACGCAGGTCTCTCCTGGCTGAGGTTCTGCCTCGGTTTACAACACAGTATTTTCTCCCAAGACTGTTTCCCAGCTTGAAGAACGCCTGAAACTGGTACATACACAAACGAAGAGCAATTCTGTATCACAGTCACCCAGCTGCAGGTGTGTGCGCAGGTACTGAGCTGGAGGCCTCCCATCCTGCAGGATGGGCCCCGCATCCTTTGGGAATGCTTAGGAGGTGCAGTCCTCAGAGAACCCCGGGGGGGAAGCGCTTTTCAGGTGGCAAAGTATGGATTTCTCTGTAGACCGAGTCATCTAGATGTTTTTGTCGTCTGAGGAGAGAAATTGACTCCTCCAAGGGATGGTTCATCTCACTGTGAGCACATGCAACAGAAATGACACCCAGCACAGCTGCAGCATATGAGGATTGGGGCCATGGGGTCATGGTTGCTCACTTTCTGATCACTTTTCTTGTCCTATTCTGTAGAAAAGTTGGTTAGGCAGAGATTAGGTAGAATAATCCTCTTATCCATATGCTTTAAAATCTTGGCTGTCGCAGACACAAGATCCTGACACTGCTGTAATGAAAAGATTCTTCCTGCTCTCCCTCTCTATTTCTGCTATTGGTTGCAGATCAGAAATAAGGCAGCTCCCTGTAGGTAGCCAAGATTTGACGCCTCCTTTCCATTACAAAATTCTTACACTGATTTTACTAATTGAGAAATGTGAGATTCACAAAGAGTCTTCTCTGTATCCTATTTGCAGACAAGAGGCAACCATTAACAATGGGAAGAAAAAACAACATTAATGTTGGAAAAAAGTGAGACTGGGTGTTTAATTGAAAGCTACCAGGCAAACTGACACTCATCCCAGCACAGATACAGTAAGCTGCCATGTGCAGGGACAGGAAACAGATTAGGAGGACTCTAGGTGGGAATGAGAGGCTGAATTGCCTCCTTTGCAGGAAAAATCCAGAGTTGTCTTTGACTGCCTTGAAACTGGTGATACAAGAATCCCTTCATCCCTCCCTCTCTAATAAAAAGAATGTTTAATAAGTCATTTTTGTATTAACTGGATTAATTGTCCTGGACTTCTTGCAAAGTGCTGTGGGTACCATCACTGAAAAATTGTAGATAAGAAATAGCTATTCCTCATTTTTTTTAATTAGGGAAAAAAATGGCTGGTCACTTAGTATCACACAAAAAAAAAATGACAAAAAGGCAGAAAGGTTTCTGATTTGTGGCTGGGCTTTTGTTTAGAAGTTACTAAGCAACATTAGCCTGATCTTAGCCCTACATTCCTCCTTGGACAGCAATGTCTGTTAACACTCAGGTCAAAACTGGGCTTATGTATACATTCAGCTGACATCAAAGGCATGCATGGGTGTAAAGCAAATCATGCTTTGGCTTCCTAACTTACAAGACTTTACACAATTACATTGCTCATATTTTGTTTGTGTTCATATTTGTGGCCTCTGATCACATGTACAGGAACAAGAAGGTGCTGGAAAAAGGTAGGCAATTCCATGATTTTCAGGGAGAGGTTAACCCTAATACATACTTTATTGAGGGTTGTTTAGCTGGTGCAGCTATCACCCTGCCCAATGTTGGCATGCATTTTGTTTCTGATTCAGAAAAGCAACAGCTGTATTTCCCTCCATTTGTTGTTCTTCAGTACCATCCGCTCCGCAGCCTCCGCTCTTCTGTTATGGATGCCAGCCTTGCCTGTTCATTCCTCAGGTTTATCTGTACACAGGCTTGGGCTTCCCAGTGACAGGGCCTCCTAGGATATGTCGTTATAGAAATACTAATGCAAGAATTACTTCAGTGAGTTACAGCGAAATAAAGTGAGACTTACTTAGGTGTTGTCCCTAAACACCATTTTCACAAGCAGTACTCCCTGCCACCTGAATGATGCTGCTCTCAGACACAGTTGCTAACCTGCCCTGGGGCCTAGGCAAAAAACCTTAGCAAGCGTTGTAAGAAACCCCTTCAGGATTTGGAAGAGCACTAAACAACTTCAGTGCAGACAGTCTTCTAGAGTCGTTCAGAAGGAAACACTTTCCCACAGTTCATTGGGATCCCAGGGTAATTCATCTTAATGGAGTGAAAGAGCCACGGGATACATCCCCAGAAACCCCAGCAAGTGCTGACACGGTAACTCATGTATCACTTTGTGGAGTGGCTGCCCTCACCAATTACCTAAATTAACTCAGCAAAGACTGCTCACACACAGAGAAAATCCTCCCTGACCTGATTTGTAAGGCCATTTAAATCATTCCTTAAGACACACCTTTGCTAATAGTTCTCCATAAAATGAATTGCTGAGACTAGGAGAAGAAGGTATACTTTACCTATTTGTGATATCTTACAAATGTCAGTGTGTTCATTAGAAGTAGCTGGTAGCGACTTCTCTTTCATGTGCCAAGTGTGGGCTGTTAGTGACCTATGTAAAATACTTTCAATTCAAAAAATTTCATAACCATATTATAAAACTCTATTGCCATCTGTACAACAGCCCTTTGCAATTTAACAAAGAGAAAGCCCATAGGCTAGAAAAGTGCCCCTCACTGCTAATAAACGTGGATTAAATGCACACAATTTAATTAACTCAATTTAATAAAGTTCCATTCTGGTTTCGCTTCTACAGCTCGCATGCCAGAGAAACACAGTGGCAGTCTCCCAAATAATAATTGAATACAGAATATTCCAAGGTTGGGCTCATGCCACCACCAAAGCAGGAACAGCTAAATCTGCAATAGAAATGTCTGCAAGCTGCTGGAGGAGAAAAGCAGCATCAGGGCAAACCCCTTTAAACAAACTCCCAGACTCACAGCTCCCACTGCAGAGCAGCGCAGCCAGGCTTTCTGGTCGAGTGGTGGGAGAGAGGAAGAGAGTCTTCAGCTGTGTGGGTGGAGAAATAGAAGGACTTTTCAACAAATGTGTTCTCTTCTTACACGGAAAATAAAGTTTATTTTCTTCTAATATCATTCTCTGAACAGCCATATTTGTCAATATCTTTTTGTTAATTTGCTTGTAATTTAACCTGAATTCAATTAATCCAACACAGAAAAATTGGGATTGAAAAACTTGGAGCTTGGATATTTGGTAAAGTTAGAAACAATCAAAACCAGGAATTTAGAGGGTAATTTTGAATAATCTTAACCAAACTTACCATGACTACTTCTACCCATAATAGCATTCTTCTCTGGTAGCTTTTTTAGTAAGCCTGGTTTTTGTTTGCAAATTTTAGACACTGAAATAATTAGCGAGAAGAAGCTTGCAGAATGAATGTAGCTACACTTCCAGGTGGAAGTACACAAGGTAGTCTTCAGTCCTCCCTCTGAAAATAGCTATACTGGTATAAAACTTTTTTATACTAATTGTGAATTCAGATTGGAAATATGTGCTCTTTTAATTATGCTATAATTAAATGTGCTAAATAGATATCATAATATAGTATAACTAGGAGGACTGCACTATTTTAATTATATTGACAGGCTTAATGATTTGCATTTTTCTAGCACAAAAAAATTATCAGCTTTATACCCACATTCCATGATGTCAGCTGAGTAACTCTGGTCTCATTGCTGCAAAGGCAAGGTACTGTCTTGCATTAAAAGCTACGCCAAGTCATATCACTTCAGATTTACCATGGACGAGAAGCATTCATGTGGATAGTTATCATGGCTCACTTGGTCTCAGTAACTTGTTAAGCCATGATAATTCAGTTATGAATTTGAGCTTAAAGGGAAGTGTTTCAGAGCACTCTAATAATGGTGCTGTAGCTGTGATAGTATAAGGATACGTTTTATGTTGACACAAGACCTAACAAAATAGCACCCTCATCTAGACAAGGCCTGCAAGACCATATGAAACAGTGAGTACTAAATAACGGTCAAATAAATGAAGACTCTAAAGAGAATCAGTACTGGTTAGGATACAGCTGATGATCAATCTGAAATGCAGCAGTGTTCCTTGATGCCCACGTGAATCCCCCACTTTAATCCAGGGAAAGATGATTTCTGGCCGAGGAAAGTGCCCTCATTCAGGAAGGCACTTCAGCACGTACTTGAATTTCACTAAAAGCACTAGGATTCAAGTTTGAGCGTAAAACAAAACATACGCCTACATGTTTTCCTGCATGGGGACATTGATGTAAAGCCTGAAAGCCGTGCAAGTTAACTTCTTTTGAAAGCTATCAAGGTAGTATTGAAGAAGAAAATAAAATGAAAACTTAAAAAACTAAGGAAGTATTTGGGTCATTATGTTTCAAGCTGACAGTGATAGCGTACAGATCTATTCGATTACAATGAAATTATATTAATTAAACCCAAGGTATTTTTTTAAAGTGATGATACAATTTGTTTACTGTTTGTGGTGTTTATTGTGCTTTAACAGACCTGGATAAATCTGCTAAGCTGTTTACATTTCAGTTGGAGGAGCTGATGGAAATGGAGTTTTGCCAGTGCTCTGAAAAGCTTACTTTCTCGATTGAACCTCACATTTAAACTACCCTGACTACTCTAGATTGTGTAAGTAAATAGACATGGGAAATGCAGCATAAGCTCCAAGAGTCTGCCTAGTCTTCTTGTTGGAGCTATAACATACTAGGATGTGTTCACATGTAGGGTAAACACTTATAGTCAATTACACTCAATTTATTAGATTAGGTATGCAGAGGAATGGAATAATAGCAGAGTCATATGGCAGTGGAGGTTTACCATCTGTTACCTGCCTTTAGCAATGAACCAGTCCTCACCATGGACAACAAAAAGGAGTAGCTAAAAAATAAACGGGACATATGCTTTTAAATTCCCAGCTGGGAATTTAATTCAGAATTCTCAATTTACAGTTGCACCATTTTGTAAGCAAACTGAATTATTTTCCAGTATTTTACAGCTGAAAAGATGTGCTAGCAGGCTCTTATTAATTGCATTTAATAATCTCCTGTAAAAAGCCTGTGCAGAATGTGCCAAAAGCTATTCAACCCGCAGTTTAAAGGTATAGATCCAGCTAATGCAATTGACCACAGCAGAACCGTGCAGAGTTCATTTTGGCTTTGCAACTATTCATGTGTATACACTGAGATTTTTTTTATTATTAAAATTTACCTGTGCATAAATACTAGCCTCCTGAAACAGCTGAGAAGACATAGTGACATAAGACACTCAAGAAGCAAAAGCCAGGCATCTAAATCTGAAACTAGGTACTATAACCCGCTATTCAGAAATGTCATTCAACTATTAGTTGCCTGGGGAGACTGCTGCCACCCTGGGTTCAGTGTGGTTCCTCAAGAACGGAAATGCTACTCCCCTGCAACCACAGGACTTCATTCTTCAAAAAAGGTACAAGTTAGCCTGATGTCAAACCACCACAAAGCCTCATCCGCTTTTAGGAACCAGTGGAGAAATATCTCCACATACTTCCCCAACAGCCGTCTGCTATTATGCTCTAATTCCACATTATGCAACCAGTAGCCCAGGACTTTCCACAAAATTCAGTAAGAGCAACAACTTTCTTGTAAAACTTGTTTTGCACTTTAAGACAAATCTTAGCCTGAGGGTTATAATCTATTTTGGGTATTTCTCTCGTGCTGAGCTGCTGCAAAGGAACAGAAGCTATCTAAAACAGAAAGGGAGGGGAAAGGACCACTCTGAGGTGGGTGTGAGGGTATACTTCTGGAAGGCTGTACACAGGCTAAGATCCATGTCTTCATCAACAGTAGGACCAAAACCTGTGGTGCTTTCTCCTCAGCCCTGCTCTCTGAGTGCCAGGCTGCAAAGATGCACCCTGTGTCTTGAACGCCTCCTCCTGCCTAGAGGTGCGGGTTGGGCAGGAGGGAGTGCTGACTCACAGGCAGTCGGAGCCAACCACTTATAGAGGATGTGGCCAAGAATCCACTTACGAAGCGTAAGTCATATAGACCACCAACACCATGGACTGTATCTTCTGTAAATTGCTTTCCAAGAGAAAAGAAAAAGTTACAAGTTTTTAACGAATGGAAGCAATAATGAAAGCTATTTTCCTTTTTTCATGGATCATATGTATGTGTTATGTGATGAAAATATGAATTCTTTTTGTGATTTTTTTTTTTATTAAATTTGGTTTCTCAAACCTCAGGCCTTTCCGCCTTTGTGCTGCAACCAGCAAAGTTTGATTCATTTACAGAAACAACCAGTTCTGAGTAACTTTGTGACAGCCTGTGGGACCTGTGATATAAAACAATAAATACAGCATTAGTACTGCACTGACTTACACTGTATCTGTTTTGGGAAACTGACTTCCTAGGGTCATCTGATATCCCTTAGTCCTGCCTGTGTATCACTTTGCTGGGGACGGTACAGGGCAGGGGGAAGGTGTTTGCAAAACAGACCTCGACCTTTTCAGCAGCAAACAAATGCTGCTGAAGCAAGCAAACAAATGTATTTCTGGAAATTTTACAAGAGGAATTTTGGATTGGGACTGAATTTGCCATCTCATTTTCTACTGCCAGTGTTCCAAAAGCTTGTACACTGGATTGTTGAGCTCGCTCTACCTACAGATACCTTGCGTTTTTTATTCCTGTTTCTGACCTCCAGCTAAAAACCCACACATTTAGAAGTACGCAGACTCTACAATTTTAATATTGACAGCTGAAGTAACACCATCTTTACCTTTCAAAACCCTGTTCTTCTAAAAAAGAAATAAGAAACACTATTTTAATCAACAAAAGAGATGGGTTTGTCCAGGAAAAATGGGTTTGAGTTAAAGTATTCTGTAAATCTATTTGATAAACTGAATGATACTAAAAGATTTTGTACTTCCCATGCTTTTAAATTGATAACCAAAATATAAAATTATATTATTTCACATGCATTTGTGCTTTTTTCTTCTTTTTATTCTGATTTTGGTCCAAGTTATTCTAGTGTAATTTCAGAATGAGTATTTATTTGCTGTTGTATCAGTGCCATGGGATGTTCTCAGATTTCCGAAAACATCATTTGCTCTACTAGACCAACATTTACACTGTGACAGTTCTGTGAATTAGGTATCTTTTTACCATTAAAAAAGACCTAGGTTCAGGGACTTACTGACTGAAGTTTCCCATTTCTAGCTGGTTTACTATAGAAACAAGTCTTTTGTGGTCATGCTTCCAATTTCTCTGTATCTCTACCTGTGGGTCCTCCCCGGTCCTCAGTAGCTCAGGACATGCTGGCCAGTTTAACTTCATAGATACATACAGAGGTCTCAAAAATAATTCATGTGCTTTAATTGTCATTACCACATATAGAGACCCCAGTAATTACCTTCTGAAACTGCTGTGTGAGCTCATACCTTACAATACACTTGAGTTTACCTGGGAAAGCCAAGACGAAGCAGAGACATGAAGAGCAGGACCCTCCAGCAGCAGGAAAAGCACCCAAGTCAGTCATGCTGCATATGACAAGTATGCAGGAAATCAAGTTCCCCTGGTTCTGGTGCTCCTTGAGCGGCCTGTAGGTGTACATGCTGCTCTTTCTTCTCCCAGTATCACTGTCTAGAAACCAGGGCCTATCAAACAAGATTAAATACTGGACCCTCTGATCTGCCTTTGGCTGCTCTTTGGTGGCTACGGGCAGTGATCACATTTCTAGGCCATAACTCAGTTATGGCACTTCCTTTCTATGTAATTCTGTACTGAACTACTCCAAGTGATGCTTTGCTCTTGCACAAAGCTGAGTAGAAAAGCGTTCACTAGCAGATGTAGTGTAAATTCACTGGAGTAACCTAGCTGATAGTACCTGGGGTTTACGTCCTTGAACTTGCTCTGACTGTGGACTGAGAACGACAGAAGGTATTATACTGTATGTGTGCATAGGCTGTTAAATCAATATGCTGCTGGAGGGGAATCTTCCACATCATTTATAAATAATGGTGAGAGATGTGCTCTCAGCAGCACTGGTTTACATGCAAAGTGCCTCCATTGACTTCTGCAGTGTTATACATTTTGCTGCATGATTAATTTAACTCTCTCCCCCTTGTGAACTGTCCACACCGAGAATTACTGCTTTAACCAGCTCAGCTAAGAGACTTAGCTCTTGCAAAGAACTGCCATCCCAAATCAGCCCTTCTAAAGAATCAATGGACTAAAATACATCTAAATGTTAATTGGGAAACAAAAGAAATGATGAAAATCAGGAGGTCGTGATACTAATATCAGACAGCTTCTGAGCCATAGGCATCTGCAGCAGACTGTCTAGGAACGTATGCTCTCTGCTGATACAAAATGTTTATTTGCATTCCTGGTGTTTCACAACACATGAGGTTTCAAATCTGTCACAGGTTTCCTTCCCTGGCTTTGTACTTTGGTGTTCAGCACTGAAAATGCCAAGTCCTGTACTCCAGACACATCTAACTTTCTGACCCTGAACTTTATTATGATAGAAAATTATGGCCTACAGCTGAACTCTCCTGAAAAGTCATTGTGCAGCTGATGCAAGAAATTAAACATGTTGAAAGCATGGGTGTGGGTACATATACTGCAATATTACCTCAGTAGTGAACAAAAGGAGGAAGTATAGGTGATCACAAATAGCCAAAAATTCCTAGTCAGAATAATAAGCAAATTAATGACAAAAAATTATCAGACTTGTAAAATCCAAAGAAGTCTGAAATGACAACAATATATTAATTTATTATTCAGATGTTTTGTTGAATGGAGTAAGACTATATTTCAGTAGATGAATGATAAGAGGTATTTAACTGAAAGTTATCAAAGTAGTTAAGTCTTCTGGAGCAGTTTCCCCAAATAAGACGTTTTCTAAGTTTCCATTTTTTCCCCAGTCCCATCAATACCAGCTGCTATTGCCCAGATTTGCTGATCTCCTGATTCTACTTGAAAATACTCCACCACCACCTGAAATACTAAATTGTTTCATCTAATAAAGATTTCTAATTAATTGGAAACTGATTGACAAAACTGTTAAAATATGTTGAAAGTTCCAGCCAAGTGTCTTATCATAGAATCATTAAGGTTGGAAAAGACCTCTAAGATCATCAAGTCTAACCGTCAACCCAACACCACCATGCCTCCTAAACCATGTCCTGAAGAGCCACTTCTACACATTTTTTTGAACACCTCCAGGGATGGTGACTCCACCACCTCTCTGGGCAGCCTGTTCCAGTGCCTGACCTCTCTTTCGGTAAAGAATTTTTTTCTAATATTCAATCTAAACCTCCCCTGATGCAGCTTGAGGCCATTTCCTCTTGTTCTGTCACTAGTAACTTGGGAGAAGAGACGAACACCCACCTCGCTACAACCTCGTTTCAGGTAGTTGTAGAGAGCAGTAAGGTCTCCCCTCAGCCTCCTCTTCTCCAGGCTAAACCACCCCAGCTCCCTCAGCCGCTCCTCATTAGACTTGCTCTCCGGACCCTTCACCAGCTTCGCTGCACTTCTCCAGACATGCTTCAGCAACTCAGTGTCCTTCTTGTAGTGAGGGGACCAAACCTGCACACAGTACTCCAGGTGTGGCCTCACCAGTGCTGAGCACAGGGGCACAATCACTTCCCTGCTCCTGCTGGTCGTGCTATTCCTGATACAAGCCAGGATGCTGTTGGCCTTCTTGGCCACCTGGGCACACTGCTGGCTCATGTTCAGCCATCTATTAAAGCTCTCTGTATCAACAAGTATATTGGATAAACTAAACTGAAAGTTGGACAACTTCAAGTTGTACTGTCAACTCAGTGAGACACATTCCTTTCCTTTGCACCTGAAGTTCAGTTTTAAGTTATGCCCACTTTTCTGACATGGTACAGAAGCTACACTGGGCATGTCTGACTGTCAGCCAATAGGTTCATACATTTCCTAATTTAAGCAAAATTGTTAGCCTTCTGATGAGTGGGAAATCCAGGTCTTGGAACTCTTATACACGAGCTTTTGAACAAAGATTATTTTAATGGCTGTGTAGCCAACTGGATGTTTCAGCAATCTGTGCCCAAACACTAGTGCTTGTTTCCTCATAGCAAGTCCTTTTGTAATTGAAGTTATTTTGACAGACTGGAAGCAAGGTTCCTTGTTGATCTAGTGACCAAATAAACCACAACAAATGATGAGCTGTGATATACCACCAGCAGTAATCTCTCCTCTGGCATTTTCTGCCAACATTAAAAGATTGTTTTGTAGCACCAAGAAAACAAACCTGTAAGATTATGTGCCATCTCCTCACCTAGTGCCTTTGTACTACTGCTTCAGTGTACAGAATCTGTAGACTCTAAGGTCTCCAGGTTAAACATCTGTGCGTGCCTGCTCATGCAGGATCAAAACTTGGTAAGGCCGCTCTGCCCAGGCAATGACTGGAGACTTCAGGAGTCTCCGGCTGCAGGAGTATGTGCCTGCTTTCCAAACCTCTATGTGCAAAACGTGTAGGAGCCCAGCCCAGGTGCCCACAGGTCAGAGAGCTCACGCAGGAGGCCAGGCAGCACCGGCGATTGCAGAGGGGCAGCTTCTGCTCCAGGAGCGCTGACATTCGCTGTGGTCCATAGCACCTATAGCCCAGAGAGGATGTATGCAAGGGTCCAGGGGAGCCGCCAGCCCTTACCCCTGCATGCAGGACTGACAGCAGAACGGCAGTGCCACCTCTCATGCTGCAACTTTTTACCTGTGTCCCTGCTGCGCTCCTCGAGACCCTATGCCTTAAACAGGCACTGTGCTTTCCTCCCACCAGTGGCTGGGCATGGTGTTTTCTACTCCTCCCAATGTCTATTCCTGTTCTTACCCATTAGATAGTAGACGGCCCACATTTTCCTCTAATCTGAACACTAGTTTTCCAGTATTTGCAAATATACCGCATAAAGAGGTCAAATACTCCTTGCTGAATAAAATGTATTTATGCAGAACTACGTGATCACTCAAGAACACTTTCTCTCTTAATAGACAGCCCCCAGGATGTTGACACTATGCAATAAAAGCCTACATTCCTCTTGATCTGTCTTATCTTTTCTAATTTCTTTGGCTCAGCTAGTGACTTTGGCTGGCAGGGCTGGCAGCAGTAGCTCAGCAGAACTGTACTCAGTGTGTTTCATCTCTGGTTCTGACTCATAAAGGTTGTCTGGGAAAGTTTGTAAACATGAGAAATCGCCATTAAATATAACGATCATATTATCAGTCTTACAAATCAAGGAAGTTCTTGCTGGGTTAGGATGAATAACAAAGGGCATAGAGGTATATTTAGAAAGTAGAAGCGTCTGTATGATGAGTTACACACATTGCACAAGCAGAACTGAGAAGTTTGTGAAAGAACCAGTTCTCACAGGACTCCACCCAGACAAAGGCAGCAAATCAGCAGCGACGTATGATGAACCAGTTAAATGAAATGAAAGTATACACACCCAGTCCTGGGTCACTTTCAGCGTTTATATGGTAATGTATAACCTAAATTTTTAAATGGCTTTAAAGCACTGTGAAATATTAATCTGGCTAGGAAGAGCATTTCATGTTCTATTTGAGACAGGAGTATTTCCTACTGCAGCAGTTTACCAGACACTGGGAGACATGGGCGCGTGTATGCAACATATTTAAGCTTTATAGAGAAACACCCCATACAGTAGGAATGAAGTGTGATTTTACTTTTTCATTTTAACTCCTTACAGCACCTCCTCCTCTCTCTTTCCTCTTTTGTTTTCTTCCTGCACTTTTTGATTGCCGATCTCTCTTTACTTTTCTATGCTTTGCTTCTTTCCGCTCTTTTTTTTGGCCGTTCTGGGCAGTACTGCTAGAAAGAAATGGGAAGAAAAAAAAAACAAAACCAACAAACCACCCCCCAAAAAAAGACAGGAAAAAGCCAGCCAAACCCTGGCCCAGCTCCCGTTATCTGGTGCTAATGATGCTGTAAAGAGCAAATGCTTCAAGTTCCTGTTATTGCAAACAGCCCTACTGCTGCCAGACAGCTGCGTGGAAGAGGCTGATAGGAGCAGCCCCTCTCCTGATGCTTATTATAGCTGAATCGCAAGAGAGGGTACCCGAGTGGCACAGCCGATAACGCTGCTACCAATGACAGCGCGAGGCCAAAAATGCGTTAGTACAGGCAAACCTTGAGTGACAGCCTGTAAACACGGCTCTCACAGTTAATGCACGGTAAATAATGCATGGCAGGCACGCGCATATTTCACTTGGCGGCAGACGCAGGTTGCATTCGTTAACCCCCAAGTCACAGCACTGACCTTTTTCTTAAGCATCTGCAGGAGGAGCAGATAGCTGGGTGTGCGGTGGTTAGATGCTGGGTTACCACGAATGGCGTTATTCTGGTCCGCTTTACCGCGACGCGTGTTGGGGTAGTTACTCCACGCGTGTGTGACAGATTATTTTTATTTTCAGTCCACGCAGATTTATAAAGGCACACACAGCAGAGACAGGCATTTTCGTTAAAGCACGCTAGTTCGTTAATTAATTGCTGAGGTAGGAATACCATTGTTTTCCCTGGGCGGGAATAAAAATTCCCAGAAAGCCTCCCATCTCATTATCGGCACCAAAGGAAAATCGCCGCATTGTTATTCTATGGATTGCACCTCTCCGATGGCTGAATCGCCAGCCCGGGGCTGTGTCTGGGCGTGCAGGGTCACCGAGGGAGGGGGGGAGAGAGGAGGGGGGAAGGATTTGCCCGAAGTTCTTTGGTTTCAGGCGGTGCCATTTGTTTTCCTAGAAGATGATAGCGTTTTGGCAGGCTGTTGCAGTTTTGTCTGGTCGGCTTTCTCTCTGTATATAGAGCCCCGTACAGCCACTGCACCCTGAGCCCTCAACGAGCTGGTTCTGTTTATGTGCAAAAAAAAGTCTGAGAAAAATCTGGGAAATTGCTTAGTAAGTTCACATGGTCAACGCGCTGTTCCAGTGATATCTCTTGAATATTTCATCTTCATTCTGTTGTTCTTCTCCACCAAGCTGTTAGCTAGTAGCCTTTTCGGTCTAGTGTTGGGGGTTTTTGTGGTTTTCTCTCTCTTCCCCCCCCCCCCCCCCCCCGAATCGTACACAATGAAATGTGATTCAGAGTTCATTCTGCTAATCAGTCCTCCTTTGACCAAAAAGTGCTTTACGGAGGCTACATCCAACTTGGTGGTATCAGATTTCAGTGTGAAAGTGCTACATTCCTGACTGCCCTGCATTCTCTTTTTGTTTGATTTTGCCTGGTGAACTAAATGGAATACTTAGAAAGACTAATCCCATTCAGAAGAAGAGAAAGAAAAAAAAAAAAAACAGGAGAAAAAAAATTCAGCTAATTTTTTTTCATACTTAATTCCACTTTTCTGTCCATTGTATTAATTTTCATTCTTTTTTTTCTTGTTGTTGCTGCCCTACATTCATTTTTTTCTACCTTTGATTTACTTCAGATTGGATTCTACTTCTTGACTTCTGGTTTAGCTGACGAAAGCACTTCTCTAGATCTCTGAAATTCACAAAAAAAAATTTTTTTTGTATTAAAAAGAAGTTACTTTGGAAGACAGCTGTAACTTTCTCACCTTTTGCTTCTTGCTGTAGTTCATGACAGAACTAGCTCATGCTGGCAATGCTGCTTGAGTCATTTCAGAATCTTAAAAGCACTCTGGATTTTTATATATAATTATTTGGGTTTGTTTATTTTATATGTGTAGCTACGGCCTGCGTTTTTAGATGTATCTTTAAATGTTCCTTTTTTCCTGCCTTTGGTCTGCCCTGTAATTGTCTTGTCTGGAAGGTAGTTTTTGAATGTAGGCACTTGAGGAGGGGGAGGAAGAGCATTTGCATCACTATAGCTTTTTGTGTGGATGCAGTTACACTGGCACAAAATAGTATAATTAAAGTAGGGTGCCACTATGAAGTGACAAAAAAGTTCACTAATACTTAGAAGAAAATGGACTTGAAAATAATATTTGCTGTGAACTCCTAACATATATTTGAAAATCTGAATGGCCTTTTTTGTAGACAGTGAATTCCTAATGTGAAGAAACAGGCACATTTTAAACAAAAAAATCCCTTCTGCCCATGATAATGATGATGATAACAACAACAACAAAAAAAAAATCATTAGAGCTTCCCTTTGTTTTGAAAATTACATTTACAAATTAAGCAGCATCACAGTTTGAGTCATATATTACAGAATTGCTTTGTTTTGTTTCGCATGCAACTGAATATTTGCATGAGCTTTTCTTCCTTTCTTGGAAGGTTCAGCTTCTTTTACATTTTTAAAGGCTATCTTTTTTTATTATCTTTTTGAACAATATCTTTTTCTCTGCTTCTGTAACTTATTTTTTCCTTAAATAGCCTCACTCACTTCAGAGACATAATTAAGAACCTGAAGACCCTCAGAAAAGGAGATATTTAAATGAATTATTCTCAATATTATCATATTTTTTAAAAAAAGGTTTGCATTTCTAAGCATCCCTCCTGGTCTTTAAAAACTGAAGCTGGCATCTGTGCTGGCTTGAATTTAAATGGTCCCTGCAGGCTCTTTAACTCAAAGAGTTATTTTATTCATTTGGTTGTTTCTTATTTCTTCCCGTAGGGTAACTACAAACCTAGCTCTTGTATTTGTTTACTTGCCTCACTTTGTTTAAAGATTATGTCTTTCCCAGTGCTTATGAATTTATTAGTGCTTAAAATGCACTTAAATTGTTGAACTCGGTCCAGTTTGCCTTTACCACCCTATTTTACCTGAAGCACTCTTTGCTGTGATTGTTCCCCATGTATCTCTAACAAGAAGCTCTCTGAATGTAGAAACCTACCGAGTTATCTGAGCATAGCATGTAGGGAAGTGTCAAACATTATTTGTCTAGCTTTATTTACTCCTATTAATACATCCCTCATTTGTATTGCCTGTGGTCAACATTTTCAAATACAAGAGATTATAACTGGGTACCTTACCTCTGCTTCTATTTAAAAATGTCTTTGACACTTTCTTTATCAGGGACAAACCCACCTCTCAGGCTGCATCTCCCCTCTTCTTTCTGGTTTCTCCCATGCTTAGGCCAGCATACTCTTCCTTTGGTGCAACTGAAGGACACGCTACGTTCCCCAGCCAAGCCCTAAGAAGCTCCTCATTCATCTGCCCCCTTCCCTCTTGCTGTTTGCGTCTCCTGGCTGTCCTGCAGCTCACTGTCCCCGCGGTGGTGCTAAGGCAGATTTTTGAGGGGTTATTTTGTAAGCGAATTGCCTGCAAAGACAAGAGCTAGAGGAGAGGGAGACGTGGTGCAGCATAAGACCAGAGGGGCTGGGAGCATTTGTACAACATTACTAAACTGCGCCTTCTCCTGTCAAACGTCAGTAGCCTAACCTCCAGAGAGAGAAGTCTGTCTCTTCTAAAATATCTTCTTGAATCCTATACCTGTAGTGATAGTGGCCAGAGAGGGAGAATGGGTGGGATAACCATCATTGAGTGTGCTGGAAATCCCAGGACAAGCCTTTGCACTGAGTCAGCAGCGTTCAAGAGCCTGCCCTCATTCAGGGCGATCCTCAGCCGGTGGCACAACTGCTACACGGGCAGCTCTTTCCATCCAGGAAGTTTCATAGGGTCATAGTGTGCTTCCAACACATTTAAAACAAGTGTCAAAATCTCCCAATCCCTGTTCCCAACCTGATGAGACTTTGATGATTCTAACATAGCTGTGGTCTGCTCAGGTCCAATGTACTTGATCACTTTATAACCATTAACAAATACAAGAGGGAACAAATATAAGAGATAAGCAGAGGAAACATAAAGATCAGCATCTGGCTCAACCTCTTTCCTCTCTGGCAAGAAAGAATACCATTTGAGGGGTTTTATTTGGTTTGGTCCTTCATATATATCTTTGCTTTTTTAATATATAACTTAGCTGTGATACTGAAGAAAGAAAGAACTGAAAAGAATGAGGTTTATATTTATGCCAACATGGGGAGGCTTGAAGTATTTCTGGTGGAATGAGTCTTGGATTTGGACCTGCGAAAATTCTTTCTTCTGCATAAAGGTAACAGTCCCTGTGCCTGCAACAGGTTGTTACCAGTGGCAGTGGAGGTCCTGAAGGTTGGTGAGAGTAATTGCTGTGCACTGGGAAATACGCAGATACTGTAATGTTCAAAACAGGCCTCCCAGCTCACATTTGTATGTGAGCAAGGAGAGAGCAGAACATGACAGGGGCAGACACCTGAATACTAATTGGTGAGGGGAAGACTGTGTCGTCTTCACTTTAAATCTATGAAGCAAAAGCTAAGCCCATCAAAACATCAGGATCATTTTGACTATCGGGAGAGATACTAGCCACTTCTAATATGCTCTAAAAGATATGCACCTACAGAGAAAGGCAATAGATTTTATTAGAAGAAAGTATATGGCATCTGGAAAGGATCTGATGAGGCAGAGGTGGCACAAAGCCTTATCCTGTTCCTGAGGGCACCACAGAAGTCTTCATTGCCCAAGACACACTTGAGGCTCAGTTCATTCTCTGTCTTCAGCTAGTGGCAAATTGTATCTGCATTATAAATAATTGCTGTGCAACTTCATGGGAAGATTTTCTTAACTTGCAAAGTGTTTGCTTCTTATGTTATAGCAGGGTCATGTAGATAAGCTGCTGCCATCGCTTTTCCCCCAGTTTAGCAGATACAATCTTGTTTTCTAAATTCTAGTATAAACACATCTTTCTTCCAGGCTAAGATCACTGACCATACCACCTCTGCTTTTGTGTCTCTGCATTATTTCCTTTTTTCCACCATGTCACAAATACCAATTGATTTGATCTACTCTTATCTATATTTTCTTACATCCTTTCAATCTGCTTGCCTTTCTGGCCTCTACTTTGTCAGATGGCATCATCCTTTATTGCCCATAAAACCTTTCTGCTTTCTCTTTCGATCCTCAATGGCATCAAAGGACCCATCCCCTGAAAAAAAAAAAAAGGTAAGGCCACTAAGTTACTTTATTCCACGTTTTTGCTCAAAGCCTCTCTCTCCCAGGAAACATGAGTAGTTTACTAGTAAGTGGGCAGTTAGGTGTTATTACTTATATCATAACCATCTCCTTCTGTCCATTTCATACTTACCTTAGAGGCACTTCGTATTTTTCCTCACTAGACATATTCTAATTTTTTGCATACATTGACTAAATTACAAGTCTATGTTATATCTTGGGTTGGTTTTTTTGTTTTCTTGAGTTCTTTTCCAAATATGGTCAATTAATTTATGGTATTAAGTATATTTGCGGGGACAAGTGTACTCTCCATAGTTTTGGTCAAGACTATAAATACTTGGGTTTAGTTCTGATTTGTCTGCACTCCTAAGGGGTGCCATGCATAAAATACTTAGCTTCAGGCCAGCTAAAGCAAATGATAAATGTTTGCTTAAAAAAGAAAAAAAAGGATAGAGTGTCCTGTCCCACTCCTCCACTAAGATACGCCGACCCCAGCCTCCAGCCGCCAAAAGTTATGTCAGGCAGTGACATCAGGAACAAACAGAAAGGTTGTTCTCCTTCCTTCCCTTTTCTGGTCTCTGCAGTTCATCTGGAAGCTGATGAGCTGAAAGCTCTTCGATTGATGGATTTCCAGATAGTAAACTGGAGAAGCTGAGGTGTGGATACACTTGCTGTTTTGCTGCTTCTGCTGTTGGAGTAGTAATCTCCAACAGAGGGAAAAGAAAAACATTCAGAATAGTACCATCTTAAATGATGCTGCAGCCATAAGAAGAAGGGTCTATTATGAAATAAAGTCACACTGAAAATCAATCATGTTTGACCTGGCATGAGGTTACAATGCTGCGTCAATTATCATCTGAGTAATATTACTTTGTTGTAAAATTGAAGTTCCTTCTTTTCACTGAGACTGCATCCTGAAATAGCTGGGGTCATTATGACAGTTTAATTGCGCACCTTTAGGAGCACTGAAAAAACACTAGTTTCAGAGAACAGAGTAGGCACACTACTGAGAATATGGATCAACATTTTGTTATGCATACTTAGTGAAAAAGAGCCACAATTTTTAAGCAGAGCCTTTAGACACTGCTGTAGCACAAACAGACAATAGCATTCATAGTTTTGAGTCTTTCAGCAGCAGATTTAGTTAAAATGACGATCACTTTAGCTGATGTAATAATCCCAGCCACATGGTCATTCTTGTCTTTTTGCAAAAATGATCATCCTGCGATGATGCCATGAACGTATATGTTGATCACATACTCTTAGAATCATTTAGGTTGGAAAAGACCTCTAAGATGATGAAGTCCAACTGTAAACCTAACACTGCCAAGTCCACCACTAAACCATGTCCCTAAGTGCCACACCTACACGTCTTTTAAATACCTTCAGGGATGGTGACTCAATCACTTTTCTGGGCAGCCTGTTCCAATGCTTGATAGCCCTTTTGGTGAAGTACTTTTTCCTCATATCTAATCTAAACCTCCCCTGGGGCAACTTGAGGCCACTTCCTCTGGTGCTGTCACTTGTTACTTGGGAGAAGAGACCAACATCCACCTCGCTAGAACCTCCTGTCAGATAGCTGTAGAGAGCAATAAGGTCCTCCTATGCGTACTCATAACCAGCATTGTGTAATTCAGGAACTGACTCAGCAGGCGGGTAAGGACGGCTGCTACCACCAGCGGAGCTGTCGGCAGCTGCCTAAGCCATCCCAAGGTGCTGCTGGGGGCTGATAGGAAACCACCCCTTGCATGGGGAAGCTGTCATGGTGGGAGCTGGGCCTTTCATTCCAGTTGTGCCAAGACTTCTCTTGCAGCCTTTACTTAGGTGAAGTATCAATACCTGCCATCCCAAGATAGGGTTTCACAAGACAGCTGGGCTGATCTAAAAGTTTGCTGCTGCTGCTGAAAGAAGCAGGCCCCAACCCTCATCTATCCTGGCTTGGTGCTTCCTTCCCTCCTCCTAAACTGTTGGATTTGCCTGGTCCCATCTCTCCAGCAGCTGCAAGGCAATAAACACAGCCCAAGCACAAAGGAGCCACACCGAGAGCATGGGGGAAGGGAAGGGCCAGGACTACTTCTTTTGATAGCACTGCGGACCAAGCATCAGCCTTTGCCACCCTGTACTGTAAACAGATCTTTGAACTTGCAGTGCGAGGTCATAAAATGCATTAAACTGTCCTATGAAATGGACATTACAGCATCTATAACATTTCTTGCACTTCCAGTATTTGCTGTATGAAGGGGTAGGACAAGGTGTTTTGCCAAGTATAAGTTATTTATTTTTGTTTTTCATATTGTCCCTTCCAGACAAGCAAATATTTAATTATACAGTTATTCACATGCAACAACTGAGGAACAGGCAGATGAAGCAAATTGCCCAGAGATTTCAACAAACGGCAAAGCTAAGAATCTGGCTGTCCTGCCTCCCCACTCTCCTCTCCATAGTATGCCGTTTGGCTTTGAACTCCTGAATTCATTTTTCTCATCCTCCTGGAGCATTTTACTAATTGATGAAAGATTAAAATATAATTCAGGATGACATTCACCACAGAAATCTGCCTTAACAAGAGGCAATAAGCTGAAACCATGGAAGAAAGGGAAAAAATCCTTCCAGAAAAAATGAATTACAGAATTTTAAAAGTAGTTTCATTTCTTTGTAGAGGACTACTTGCAGATGTCCCCAAGTACACCACAATTCTGCAATAACCGTCACGTTCAATAAGCAATGGCTTTATTATAGTTTGCCATTAGGTTAACAGTGCCATACTTCCAGTTAGGGGCTACTTCTGCTAGGCAAACACTTTTCACTGGGAGGCCATTTAAAACAGGTTTCACTGTAAACAGTTATGCAAGACATTACAAAGCTTGTTATCACTAAAAATATGTATTCCTTACACTGTCAGCATTTTTTCCTGAGCTATTGTAATTACAAAGCACTATTGAAACCAACCCAACCTGTTTATACAGTAGGCAGGAAAATTACATAACCCTACCTTAAAAAAGACCCTACCACAAAAAACCTCCTTCACCATATGAGATTTGTACAGTGTGGTGTTAAATGATCCAGCAACATAGAAATGCATCCAAGTCAACCTGGAACACAAACTGGAACTCTTTCTTACAACAGGACACTGTTTAAATGCACTGGGCAGGGAAGAAAAATCTCAGTGAAGGGCACCTGCACCTTTAAAAGCGCTTCTCTTTGGGTCAATGAGCAACGTCCATTGCTATCTCAAGCAGCCAATTCATAGGCTCCCTTCCAGAAGCTGGTGAAGTTCTGCATGGAATGTTGTTAGTTCTTTATTTTTGCCTCCATGGAGAAAGGCTCTTCCAGCATTTCCAACTTGGACAATGAGAAACTTTTACTCTGGAAAAAAACTCTGGATTTCCTGGGCCAAAGTCCGTGCTGTACCCAGTGGGTGTGGCTGTGGTGAGGAAAGCAATGAAGGGCAAAGTGTGGTTTCTGCAGCGCTTGCCAATGTATGACAGTGTACGCGATCAGTACCCAAGGTAAGGGAAATGGAGGGCAACATAATGGAAGTGGAAGAAACACGGGGCCAACAGTATGACTATTTCACTCACAGTTTACTATTTAGGCAGTCACATCCATTTTCTGCTTGTGCAGAACGCCCTTGATACACAGCATAATTTAGAGCAGGGACATCTATAAGTGACTCACAACAGCAGTTTCAGCATTCTCAAGCTCCTAGACACTGCCAGACAAAATTTCAGGATTTTAGGGATTGCCATAGTTAAATGTATCCTGGATACATGTCCACCTGAGAAAAAATGGAATTTAAGGAAGGGAACCTGAAGAGGCAAGGTTGGGGGTTCACCAGAAAAGATAGGGGTTTGTGGAAATGATGATGTTGAGGAGGAGGCGGCATCCATCTCAGAAAGGGATAGGAAACCTTATTACGTAGTACTGCCAACCAAAAACTTGTGAGTAAATCCCTTCTCCCCACACTCCCAAATACTGAGAGTGCATTAAAAAAAAAAAAGAAAAAACCTTCTTCAAAAAAGTAGCGGTTTTTTTATTGGGTTTTGTTTTGTTTTGTTTTGTTTTTGTGATTTCTGCAGGTCTTCTTTCCAGTCTATCAGGTGTAAACAGGTTCTGGTATTTGTTTATTTTTAATGAAAGTTCTGTTTATCATGACAGTAGAAGCTGATGCCTTGAAAGAAAAGACCAAGAAGCACAACACTTCAAACAAATTGGAGATAACTGCCATTCTTCGATGATATCAGGTATAGCGACAGTAGGTATTAGATGGAGGTACCATCAAGATCTTCATAACTGTGGGCCCCAACACAGGGATCCTTGGTGTTATTTAACTATTCTGTTGGAAACAGTGGCAGTTAACACTGAGATATGTTTGAGAAGCTTGGCTATAAGAACTGTTGCAATTACCCTGAAACACCTAAACTCCTGTGAGAAGCAGATTTACATCCCTGAGCTAACCAGTCAGGCTGGTTAAGGGAATATCAGACACCTATCCAAGAAATATTTCAGAAAGCAGCCAGCTGGGCACAGTGTGTCTCACACAAGTAAAGAGTGAAAGGTGAAGTGTGGGACAATGAGTAGTGTGCAGCATCTAAGCAACTGACTCTGTATAACTAGCTGATGGACCTGAAACGGCACTTACCTACCTACCTACCTACCTACCTACCTGTTCTTGAGATCTTCAGCTATGAACACCTCCCTCACATCATCATCAAAGATGGGTTTGCCAGTATGAGATGAAGCACTTTGTTTTCCCATTCTGTACTTGCACACCCTCTCTCTTATTTTTGTCTTGTTGTTTTATTCCTCCCGCTGTCTTTTGTGCTGACACTCTGTTCTTCCATCCACCATTGGCTTGCACCCAGACCTTCAGGCACGTGAGCTGGCAGGCCACAGACATTAGGAGTGATCTGGGTATGCCCGTGGGATCTGGTCTCACTGACGGGATAAGCAAATGAATGTCAGATGAAGTGAGTGTTACATGCAGTTGGCTCCTGTCTTAATGTACCTTCTTGCTTCTTCCACTGGCTAACGGTTGTATCACAACATAGTTGTTAAGGCAGTCACTAGAAATACTGCATAGCAGGCTTGTGCACTCCAGGTCACCCTCATACCACTTAACATGTATGCCTCAAGCGCAGGATGAAAGGGTATTTTCCCCTGATTCTGGAGGATCTTGCCTCAGGGGATTTCACCTCAGGAAAAGTCTTTGAGCAGCTTGCTAGTGACCAGGCAATGTCAGCAGTGACAACCAGAAGAAACTGGGCTGCCTAGTAGGACAGTGGCGGCTGAGTAGCAGTTCAGAAAATGTCACTGGTGCCTTAAGTGGTAGATACAGACACCAAAAAGGCTAAGTGCTAAAGCACCATTTATAAAAGCCTTGCACAAACAAAATGGTCTGAAAGTTCATGATGCAGCCTGAGCCACCAGCAGCTACTAGTTCTGCGCTGATCCAAGTTAATTCTGGGATTAGGTATGAAATGCCATTGCCTCTGGCATGTCTGTGATTATCCTCCTGTTCAACTGTACTCCCTGAAGGGTTGGAGAAACTCCTTTCCACTACTCTATGCTCATGAATGCTTTTGGTTTTCAGATATTGTTTCTCCTCTCCCTTCTTTGCAAGTATGAATCCTGTTCCTAGTCTTGCCTGTTCGATTCTCACAAAGCAATCCTTTTTTTATGGGCACTAGAAAAACATACTGAAGACACCGTCCTTCTATCCGCAGATGCCAGCTTCTATAGTGCACGGTTCAGGCTATCTATGGGTTGTTTCCCTATTTCCCTTGTCCTTTTAGCTCTGTAATAATCACTTCCAGCCTGGCCATGTAAGAATCCCACCCAGTGTGAAGCAGCTCCAGTTGGAGAGTACAACCCAAACGAAGCATAACCCATGCTAACCCTGCCAGGAAGCATGTAACTGCTCTCTTTCTCTGGCTGTAAGTTTAAAGATCTGTGTTAGGGGTAAAACCCCTGGATGGATGCTGGGTGTCCATGCCGAGTTGCCTCCACAAGGACCCAGTTGTAGGAGTGGGAATGCAGCACTTCTTTACAAGTGTAGCTCTGCTTCAACACAACCACCCCATGATACAGCTAATTTCACTCTAAAGGCCAAATTTCATGAGGCAGCTGAGAAGATCTAGTTATTGTTACAAGCAACAAGCATGGGCCTGGTCTTCCAATCCTTTCTCACAACTTCACCTCCACCTAGCTTATGCTTGTGCCTTTGCTGCTTTTGTGGCATCAGCAATGGTTAGTAATATATTCTGCAGCTAAACCAAGCTGATAAAAAAGTGGAGGGGAGTAATTATTTGCTAGTCTGGTGAGCTAAATCAGCTCACTAAGTCACCAGATGACTATCAATGCTGGCGCGAGGGCAAGCCTGGTGACTGCAAAGCTGAAAGTGGGGAGAGGGGACTGGGATCGTGCTTCTGTGAAATGCTGTTGCTGGGTCATACAGGCATCAGCAAATATCACAGCTGAAATTCAATGCAAAGAGTGAGACAGAAATTAAAAAGAAGAGAAGAATGTGAATGTCACCTCTTTTGGAGACAATCTTCAGATCAGCTGCTAAAGAAGCATTTCCTCATCATTTCAGGAAATCACATCTATTTTTCCCCTTAAGGGCAGTTTTCTTCAATCAAGGCGTCACTCCGGTGAATACTAGCTCAGAAAAATAGTTTGCTACAGGACAGCTCTGTATTGTCAATTGTATTAATGTTCCAGCCAACGGACATGGCACTTTTACTGCTATGTGCATATACAATGAAAGTTTTAATATAAATAAACCTCAAATATATAACTAATGAAAGATGTGTAGCATTAATATTTTTATAAGGACGTTACATGATGCATTCGTCTTCTGGACTTTACACAAACCAAGTCTATCTTATATTACACAGATTTTGCTTCTCTTTTACAGTGTAAATATGTAGTTTAAGTTAGGGTCAGCTAGTAGGGAACTAGAGTTCCTTCTTTCTTCTACCTGCTGTTTTTGTGTCTAAATGATGCAAACATTCAAGCAACCTCTGAGAGAAAATGATTTGAGGTAAATTATATTTCTAAACTTCAATATCACAGGGACACAAAGGTGTAAATTGCTGCCCTCTTAAAATGTCTTTGCTAAAAACTGTCTCTCCAAAAGAGGAGCACAGCAAGATGTGAATTTTACCCTGATATCAACTGTCACTTGATTGAGGCGATAAATGTGAAAGCTGTTATTTTAACTCTGAACAAGACAGTCTGTGAAAAACATTAACCTGAATTAAAGATAATTAAACCCAGCTTTTGTTAGCTATTTCTTTTCTCCTTTATTTCTTCTTCTTTTCCTCAGTTTGCATTTAGTTATCATTATAGTTGCATTTAGTTATCATAATAAAAAGCTAGCAGGCACATGAAAGTTTAATTTGAAACAGCCCAAGGTTGTTAAAGGCAGAACCCAGTCATCTGGTCACCCCACATGTGCAGACCACTGCATGCTCCAAGGCATCACTGGGGTGCTCTCCCTGTGGAAGCTGAGGTGAAGAAGGGGGTGTGATACCTCGGTAGACCCATCCCAGCTGGAGGGTTGCACCCCAGCCTCAGGAACTCAACACTGCTCTGAGCTCTGCCAGGTGGGAGCCTGTGCTCAAAGCTTTTTTACAAAATACTTAGCAGTCTGTAACCTTGCCTTCTAAAATCCTTTGCTGTAATCTCCCCATGTTGATGAGACCTTAATGTAGACTATCTCTTGACTCTGGCAGCTATTTTCAGCCTATCAGCCTGATTTGCCCTGGGCGAGTTTAACTAATACTGATAAGGACAGCTAGTGCCAAAAAGCTTAGCAGTGCAAAAGTGCTTATTCCCCACATCAGGGTACAGACATGAGCATAAGCAATGCAAAAAATTATTCTGGAAAAAATGGTTGCACAAGCTAGACCTTCGCCTTCTCAGAGCTCTAGTTGTGGTGCCACAGCAGCTTAAACACATCTCAGCTGACTCACAGCCCCACCCTTCCCCTGCCTGCCACCCAGCCCCCTCTTTTCTGTCAGGCAAATAAGCGGGAAAACAGCTCAGGGAGCTCTGCTGGCTGAGAATAATAGGTGTTAATCTTTGGCCAGCCTGGCCTCCAAACTAATTTACCAGCTAGTGTCATGATCTCCAGTGCAAGCACAGGTGGGGATACTGGGGTTGGGGGGAGAGCAGGACTGTGGCACCTCCAATTTAAACGACCAACCTTCAGGCAGATTTGTGCCTAAGGGCAGCCGCCTGCAACTGCTCAAGAGAAATGGTCCCATCCTCTTACTCCGTCTCCCCTCTCCTGGCCAAATCACAGAATGGTAGGGGTTGGAAGGGACCTCTGGAGATCATCTCGTCCAACCCCCCTGCTTGAGCAGGCACACCCAGGGCAGGGGGCACAGGACCGCGTCCAGGTGGGTTTTGAATGTCTCGAGGGAAGGTGACTCCACACCCTCCCTGGGCAGCCTGTGCCCCTGCTCTGGCACCCGCACAGGAAAGAAGCTTTTTCCTCATATTCAGGTGGAACTTCCTGTGTTTCACCTTGTGCCCATTGCCCCTTGGCCTGTCGTTGGGCACCACTGGAAAGAGCCTGGTCCCATCATCCTGGCACCCTCCCTTTAGATATTTATAGGTATTCATGAAAATCCCCCTCAGTCTTCTCCAGGCTGAACACACCCAGGTGTCTCCCTCAGGCTCCCTTGTGTCCTCCCTCGTGTTGAGTCTGGCCTGAATTATAAACTGATGGGTCTGCTGATCCAGAAGAAAATGTGTCCCAGAAAAAAATACAATGGCTCCCTCCTGCAAGTAGGAATCCAAACCCAAAATCCCAAGGGTACTGTTTGCTCCTTCCCTTTATCTTTCTTCCCCATTTCTTTCTCTTACCCTTCTTGAGACATGTTGTTATCCATCTTAGGAAATGTACAGCCCTATGGGGAATTTTCCCTCAAGAACTGCGGTGGCTGACCACAGCAGCTCCTCCAGTGCAGAATGGAAGCTGAAACAGAAGATAACCCTGTTTTCCTTGTACGGCATGATCATGCCCTGTGTGATGTGTATAAGGCAAGCATGGATCATTTCCATTGCATTGCTTCTGTAGGTCAAGCCTATGGGTAACTTCAGGTGGTACTCTTCCACCCTTCCCCTCAAAAAACAAAACCAATAGTAATTTCACTTTGTGGATGGTCAGCCAGATAAGAAAGTGTTTCCAAAGCAAGGAACATGAATTATTCACAACCTGAAGTTGAAATTGGTGGATAGTTTTCCTTCAAAAAGTAGAGACAAGTTGAAGAAATACGCAAACCATTTTATTTAAGTTCTGAAAAGTTTGGTTTTGGATACACCGAACAATCCCACCATATCGTTTTAATAAATTATTGTAAAATTTCTTCTGAATTTGTACTGTTTGTGTAAAAACCTGATTTAAAAAAGGATTGTGTTGATATTATTGTTTTATTTCAAGATCACTACACATTTAGGTGGATACTGATATAGGGGTTCTCATACTGAAGTTTTTTTTAACTTCAAACACATTAAATGAATTTTTTCTGTTTAACGTAACTCTTAAGATCCCTGAGCATTGGACAGCATTCTCCACGAAAGAAAGGCTAAACACCTACTTGTTTGCAAAATGTGGGTCTAGACTGCAGGCCTCTGCTCCAGCGGATGGATCTCTCTTCCTTGTTGACTGGATTCTGCCTTCACCCTGGAGCCTTTTTTGGGCTTGATCCAAATTGCTGGCATTAGTAGCAATCTGTTCAAAAAGGTTTGGAACCTGGCCTTTTCCTTTGTGAGTGGAATAGGTTTGGTCATTTTCACAGTTCTTCTTCCCTCGTTGTGTTTAGCGTTCCAGGAAGCATAGGCCACTCAAAATATACAGAATGTCATATCCTCTAATAAATCTGGTAGCTTTATGCCGTTATCAGCCTGACCAACATTTGCAGTGGGGAAATGGAGAGTTTTTGCTTTTTAAAAATAATTATTATTTAAACATTGTATTCTGATGCACTCTTAATTTGCAGGAGCGTGAACAATTTTCAGGAGCGTGAACATGGCTGCATCCGTGTTGCTTTTGATTTAAATGAGACCAGGAATAGGTCTGTCTAGGCTAGACAAAGTGTGGACCTCATGCTTCCTAAATGCAGCACCATATTTATTTTAATTACTAGCTAGGATTTATTTCACACGGTGTGCATCTCCATTCTAATGACGAATCATTTTCTTTTTCTGTAAGGGCTGTGATTGCCTCATTATACTTTCCATGGTATATAATTTCTGTGTTGACACAAGTGGATGTACAGCAAAAAACCTCGCTCATCCAGTCAGCCTAGGATACTCGAGCCAGATTACCCTTTAAAGCACAAGGCTGCAGCACATATAAAACAACAGAAGAAACCAAAATCTGAATATCCCCACTTTGAGGTTCTGGTTCCTCTAGCTTAATATTACATGACTGCTATTTTCTTTCCTTCATAGAAGGGAAAGACAATTCTGGTCTGTCGTTAAATAAAATGTTTGAAATCTCCCAATTTAAAATTCAGTGCTTCACATATAGTATCCAGCATCTTACTGGGCAGATTTGTTTTTAGAAGGAGATCTAACAGACACTGTGAATTGTCATGTCCTTACAAGATGTAAGCAGTACTTACCTGTACCTTCATGGAAGAATGACGATGCCTTTACCTACTCATCAAAAAACTAATTCTGAGCTGGCAGGTAAAAGCTGCTGCTTTACTTAAGACTAACCAACCACTTTGAAAGATGTCAGTGCACCTTCCTGTATTCATTATTCCAGCAGAAGTGGAGACACTGCTGATTTCATCACTAGGAATCCTTTATCGAATGTAAAGGGCAACACCTCCTTTTTAGCTAGGTGTTTGTGAGAATACCTTTGTGAGCAGTTACCCGTTTGATCCAAATTTTTTAACACGGGCAGAAATAACTTTGTTTTTTAAACTCTCATCTCATACGTACAGAACATAACCATATAAAAATGTATTTGAACTTTATTTATTATGGACATCAAAGAAAATAATGAAGAGTAATGCGATCGCAGCTGAAATTTGTTTGGACTCCAAAATCTGGACTGCATAGCTTTTGCGTTTGTGTACATATTTGGTTATGGTTATGTAAATGTTTGTCTAAATACACAGTTTGGTTTACTTAACGTAGACAGAACTGCGGACCTAACAAAGGAGACAGTAGCAACGCAACTTACCCCTTCACAAGAATACACCAGTGACAGAAAGACATTCGTGTCTGTCCACAGCTTTGCTATTGCACTATATAGTAATATGCGCATAGCAATAAATTCATGGAACGCGCCTAATTGTGGAGCCCGAGTATCGTCAAGCCTGCCGATCTTCTGACAAACGCAACCGGCGGTTGTTGCTGGACGAGGAGCGCAAACGCCGGCTTTCCGGCATCAGCTGCCATTTTGGGCGTCGCGCAGCTGCCTGGCGTTAGACAAGAAAGCCTGACTGTGGCCCTTCGCAAACGGCCTATTTCGCCCTTTTCTCGTGCTCGCTCGTTTTCTTCTATTCCAGACCTTTCAGTCAAAATGCGTGTGCGCTGCACGAGGGCAGCACGAGACGTTACAACAGCGTTGCTATGGGGACCGACTCGGACAAGCCTCCTTCGGCGCATGGGGCAATGGCCGGGGCCAGACCCGCCGGCGGGAGCGGTGCCTCCCGCCGCGGGCGGCGCCCCCGCCCCTCCTCGGCGGGCGGCGGGCTCGGCCCGGCGGAGGGGTGTGTGTGCGGCCCCCTCGCCGAGGAGGTGTGCGGGCACGTGCTGCCGCGCCGGGGGCGGGGCGGAGCGGGTGGCGGCGGCAGGTGCGGCTGCTGGGGGCGGGCTGCACCAAGCGGCCCCGGAGGGCGGGTACCGGCCGGAAGTGACGGGGCTGGACTGATTCACCTGCTGGGCGGTGCGGGCGGGGCGGGGCCCACCGGGAGTCGCGAGGAGGGAGTTGCCGGTGCGGGTTGCCCGCCGCGCCATGGAGCCGCCGCTGGTCGTGTCGGTGTTCCTCGTGCTGCTCTGCTTCGCAGGTGGGCGCCGGGCGCAGGTGGAGGGTGCCGGGGCGGGAGGGAGGGAGGCAGAGAGGGAGAGACGGGGGGACGGGAGGCGGCTCCGGCTTTGTCGGGTTGGGAGAAAGGGAGGGGAAGGGGGGAGGCTGCTCTTGCCCGCCTGGTTTCTCCCCCAGCGGCCGGAGGGCGCCGGCCCCGCTACACCTCCGCCCCTGCGTGAGGGGGGCGCGGCTGGGCGGGGGCTCGCGTCTTCCCCAGCCCTCCTCACGCGCCGGCGTCGCCGCCGGGCTCTGGTTCCGGCCCCGGTCCCGGCTCGCCTGCGGGTGCAGCCGGGTAGCGGCGCCCGAGGCGCGGTGCCCGGGCGGGCTGCGGGGCCGACCTGGGCTTTGTTCGCCGCTCGCCGGCGGAGCGGCCGCCCCGCTGCCGCCGTTTGGCTTCCCCGCCTCCGACACCTTCCCCCCCCACCCCGCCGCCTCTGCCCGCCCCACTCCCGGGCGTGTCTGGGGGCGACCGCCCCGCCGCGGGCGCTTTCGGTACCCCGCGGTGTGCCTTTTCTTCTCGGGGGCGGCGCGGTCCGTGCGTGAGGGGCTTCCCGCGGGGCCGCCGGCGGCAGCTGGGTGCGGCGGTGCCCGCCCGGGGTCGGCCCCGCGCCCCGCTTCGGGATGCGCCCCGGGATGGCGGGGCCGGGGCGGGGCGGTAACGCCACGCGCGAGCACCGGCGTGAAAAAGAACAAAAAATTTAAATATTAAAAAACCAAACCAAATCAGCGCCGCACCTGTAATACCTCCCTAATACCTGGCTCGAGCTGCTGGCTCTATTTTGGGAGGGTGGAAGGGGCCGGGCGGCTTCCAGCGAGCCCTCGCAACCCAGTTGTACCAGACCCGGTGGCTGTGATTGAACGCTGGGGAGAAAACGTGAGGGAATTTGAGGGGGTGGGGGAAGGAGCTGAAGTAGATGCATCTGCGCTCGTTCGTTTTTCTTGCTGAGAGAAAACAAAGGAGTTAAGTATTCTCAAACAAACAGAAACCCAAACAAAACCCAAACCAAATCTGCCCGGGCTACTAAAAAATAGGCAAACTTTTTTCATCTCAAACGTGAGATGTTATTACGTTCCTCTAATGAACCCGGCTGGAGTGCTGCATTAATGTTTCCTAAAAATCTCTCTTAAAAAAAATTGAGTTTCTGCTACAGTTGACCCAAAGTTATGTGAAACTTCAAAAGATGACAAAACGCCTGTGGAGGTTCAGGTTCACAGTAAAATCTATGTCTGCCGTGTCAGGAGGCCAGTTTCTGTTCCTGTTGAAATGTTAATGCCTTTGTTGATGTCACTGCTGTTTTGGGAAACTACTCCTGGGATCAAAATTCCGTGTCTGTAATGGAACGAATAGGATGAAAGGATATCGGTAGTTGTGCATTAGCTCTGTTTCTCTAAGTAGCGTTAGAAACAACATAGAAGCTGTGTAAGGATTATGACTTACTAGTGTTTAGTTGACCCGGGGTAGCAATTAAGGTTTATATTGAAACACTTCACACAACTAAAGCTGCAAAGGCTTGTTGTGAGTAGAATTATTTTATGTACCACGAATGAGCTGGATCACTGCTAGGATACCAAAGACAATGATACTATAAAGCTAGGAATAATATAACATGTAAAACCAGAACAAAATTTTACACTTTGTCTTTACTGAAGTATACAGGTGTCTTTAGACTTCACTGTGACATTGGGTGATTTTGTAAAGAAAGTCATATATTTTTGTTGTGATTAAGACTATGTTTTGCACGGTTATTTGCATGACACTACCCTGAAAGACACACACATGTCACAGTCCTCTGAAGGGAAAATAATTTAATAGTCTGTACATCATAGGTGTCTGTACATCATCTGAGCTTGCTTGTGTTTTTTTTTCTCCATCAGACTGAGTTAATTATTTCTGGGTCTGTGTTCCAGGTAGATATGACCTCATTCACTGAGGGAATGGATGTCACTAACTTGTTCTCTGTATGGACCAAACTTAGAGGAAGGAAGTTAATTTCAGTGCAGTTGAGTGAAAGCTGTTGGCAGTGGAGTATTGTGTAGGTGCTGAAGTGTTTACTTGGATTTATGGTACTGGAATAGTGCGTCATGGTGTGTTAGGATTTTGCACTATGTACTGTTTCCACAGCTTCCCCCCCCCCCCCCCCAGCCTCGCTGCCTCACTTTCCTTGTTTCACTATCATGGAAAGTAGAGGATTCAAAATAACTGTTATTGTATAAATAAGGAGGCTTATCTTGACTGTACAAAATACATCCTCAGGAGGCAATGGGGTATACCATTGTGTGTTGAAATAGCAAAGTGGCTGCATTTAAGCTGTCCCTGAACCCTGCTCAGGGGTTTAGTTCCTCAGTTGAGGTCAATTTCATGGCCATAAATAACTGAATTGGGAACTTCCTTTCCCTTGCAGGAAGGGAAGAGTTCATCCTTGAGCGTTTCAGGGTACTAGAGGAGAACTGTTCTTTTCTGCTCTAACTTTGTAATTAGTAATGAATGAATTCTAGTGACTGCCTTGGTATTACATGGCTGTGCAGCTGATAAATAACTTGTGGCAGTTTCTCCTTGCATTGGTGCTTCTGGAAGATGACCACAAAACAGGTTAGTGTAGTGAAATTGTCTTCTGCTGTCTTGCAGACTTCTGGTATGAGTTTACATTTGGATGGTTATTTCTGCATTCATAACAGTTTTTCTGACTGTACTAATTCTTATCTATGTAAAAATGCACTCCAAGTCTGTGGTGAGTGAGAATTTGATGGCTGTTTGGTGTGTATTGTAGTTAAGTGTGATCAGTCGTTTCAAATGGTTGGGGATTCCCAAAATGTGCAAATTCTGTTTAACTTACGTGAACGCTGTATAGCTGTCATCAGTAAATCCTGGAACAGGGTAATAGAAATGATGTACCTCTTCAGGTCTTGAAATGTTTTGTTGAGATAATTGATATCAAACTGTTTTGTAAAGGGCAATACAGAAATCTGATTTGAAGGGGAAAGCTCAGTTGTGATGTTAAGTGCTGCCAGATCATTTTGTTAGGTCTTATGGACGTGTAAACTGCTGTATGGGATTTTTTCTTTTTTTCTTTTTTTTTAATTAATTCTAAGCTTTGCAGACTGCACGGTCATCTCAAGAGCTAATATAAAGAAAGTCTGTTGTTTCTCATTGTCGGCGGCACTGAGCACGTGTTTGCCTATGCTGTGACTTCAGAGGGACTGTGTACATACTGGTAACCTTTTCCTGGCTACACAGTGTTGGGGAAATCATCTCATTCAATTTGGAGCAAATTCAAGTTTGTGCAGGGCTTTAGAAGGCTGAGAATAAATATAGGTGCCTAACTTGTGATCCTGATTTGACAAATAAGATAGTGACCTATGGCTGTTAAACTTTTAAAAATGTCTAATGGCAGAACGCAAACTTGCAGTAACTATGAATCATTAATGTAGCTAGATTTGTGTCAGTCTTTGTATAGGTGTAAAAAAGTGATGGCATCTGTGGTGATCCATTTAGCCTTCAGACGATATGTTATACAAAATAGAAATGCTGTGCACGTAAATGCTCAGATTGAGGATGAGAGTTTGAGTAGAGTTTTAACGCAAATAACTAGGCAGGATTTTCTTCAGTCTAGTGATATCTTATTGCTGCTCTTGTGGTGGTGGGGTTTTTGGGTTTTTTAACCAGGGGGGTACTTTTGTACTATATTGAAATTCTGCAATGTGTTATGCTTTATTAATAGAATGTTAAGTTTTAAATAAAAACAAAATTCAGGTAAGCTTTAGGAAAAGTTATTGCCCTGTCATTAAGTGGTATTCATACAACTTGAAAAAGTATTTCCAATGGCATGCGTGCAGGAGCAGAAGCTAATGCAGATGTGGTGAGTCAGCATTTGGTGGCTGGTACACTTTGTCAGATATGTATAATAAGGAACTTAAGCCTGGTCATGTTTTTATGGCCTGCAACAGGATCTTAGAGAAGCTTAAATTAGGAGAAATTTGACTACCACAGGAGTTAAATGATCATTCCTATCCCAGTTTCTTAATTGCTGAACTTGGTATGCTTCAGCTTTTGCAGAGTAATTGTAACAATTTGCAGGGTTCAAGTTCTTCTTAAGTGTCCATTGATATTAAGAGTTATCTGAACTTAGGACTCCTTTCCTAGGTTTCCCAGGTCTCAGTGTTTCAAGAAGTATGAAAAACTTTAACCAGCGATGATTTAATCAACTAGCTACTGCTGTGACATTGACCATGGGATCTGAATTACAGTCAGTTTGCTTTAACTGATCTTGTGTTTATCAGGAGGTATTTTATGCATTCAGAATGCTGCTGCAAAGATTATTTATTACAGCTTGTCACTCTTGTCTCCTCTGACTGCTGGCTTCCTCTGTGTTGCATCAAACTTAGCTGCCTGTCTGTCTTCACTTCCAGTGCTTGTCACAGCCTCTTCCAAAGCCAAGGCTGCTTAATATAGAGATGAAACTACATCTCCTAAATGGCTGGTTTAGCTTCTGTTGCTGCTTTACAAAAAATATACTTGCATACAAGTACTAGTATGCTTTGCTACTGATTCCATTCATGCTTTGAGAAATTCCTTGTAAATATCTTTGAATTTGCCTCAGTATCAGAGTGTGTTAAAACTCATTTGCCACAGTGCACAGAGATTTGTACAGACTAGGGAACTTGTTTTGGGGGCCAGTATTGTTTCATCATACTTCCTAACTAATTTAATCATTCGTTGGTTGCATGCATTCATAAGCTTTTAATGGAAGGGATTCTCTAGTTGTAACCTCTGGTTCATTTCATGGAGCTTTTAGCTGCTCTGTGAAACGTTATAAATAAGGAGATGTTAAAAAAAATTTTGTGGCTCACCAGTTTGTAAGAATGCTCCCCCCCGCAACTTAATTACTGCGAGCTAAATATACATTAGCTTATGCTGGCTCTTCCTTTTCTTTTTTTTTAAAAATTCTTTTTAGGGATTTCCTCTTTTTACTAGTTTGCATCTTTCAGGGGATGGTAATAAGAAGAGCCACTTCAGTGTGTTGCCATGGGAGTAAGTGGCAGTGAAGCTATAGTTCGTGGAAACCCGTTCTCAGTAGCAGCTTGAACATAAGCAGCCCCTGCACCCTTGCTGGTCATTTGCTTTTACAGCACAACTGCCTTCATTGGTGAATGGGTCTGAGTTGAGGCTGCTTAAAACTTTGATTAACTTTTTTTAACTGGTAGGATTTCAGGATTTGAAATAAGAGTTTTGCCAACAACTCGCCCTGGCGCGGGGCAGGAATGAGTGACAGGAAGGATGGCAGAAGAGCATTGGGAGGGAAATCCATTCTGCTGATCAGTATTCTTGCATAGGAGAGAATTGTCTGTATAACCTTGGCCTGTGGGGAGCTTAGTTGGGGAGTGTGACTACATCACTAAATCAGGCAATCAGCTGAATGGCTAGATGTTACCTTAAAAGATCATTTTTGCATCCCATTTCATGTTGTACCTGGCATTCATCTGGCTCCATGGTGAACCAGTTCAGGGAGTTTCAAAGTCAAAAAATTACTAAATTTTTGTAAGGTCAGTTTTCTACCTGTTTTGTTTCCTGATCCAACTCAATGAGATCGAGTCTGAGTTGGAACAAAAGAGAGTCAGCTAGAACCCATGTGGGTGGAGTATATTGATTTTTTTTGTTGTTGGTTTTTTTTGTCACCTATTTACTAGATCATAGAATCAAAACTTGTGGTGTGATAGAGAGGCAAGATTTGGAGCTTTATTGGCTGTAGGCTGGAGCCATTCACCAGTGCTGTGATGTCCTTTAGCTGCTGTTAGGAAGCATCTGAGGTGCTTGATGGTCACAAGTTTTACAGTTCCACTTGCTGCTACATTTTTTTAATAGATTTGGTTTTATGCCCTATAGCTAAAACCTACACTTAGAATGTTGAAGGATGATTAATCAACAAGAAATATTTGGTGTGTGTAGAAGGAAGGATGAGAATTTCATAAACTCACAACTGTTTTAACTTATGCAGAGTAAGTTTGTATAGGGAATTGAAATGTCATATGTTCACTGAGCCTGCATTTTCAGCTCTTGCTTTTAGATGTATTGGCAGCACAAGCTACAAGGAATGTTTCATCTCAGTTGTTTTAAGGTGTGTAAAATATTGTGTGTGTATATTTTAAAGCCTTGCTAAATTTTTAAATTACTAGTGAACTTTGTGATTATTTGGGAGGGGCAGATTTCTAATTCGTTGAGCTTATTTGTTTCTGGCTGTTTCTTATGGGGGGGGCAGTGGCAGGGAGGGAAGCAAAAGTGGGCAGCCAGTCATTTCCTTCTGTCATTGTGATGATTTACCTTTTTATTTAAAAAAAAAAAAAAAAGCAACAACAAAACCCCAAACCCACCAAAAAACCAGTCCTATACTACTGAATGAAGTAATTTTCAATTTTAATGCAAAACTTGCACGTGCTGGGAAAAACATTGCTGGTTCAGTAGCTTGGAAGAGCCAAAACCCATTTACTCAAGTGAAAATAATACAGCTGCTCAGTTAAGTGTTTGATTGTACTTAATTCCCTGCTGCATCAACTGGCAAATGCGCCTAACATCTTCACGCTGCAAGAGGGCTGCTTCATTCAGTTTCTTTCTAAATGCCATCAAGCTGGCAGGAAAGAAAAATCGCGTCATGTTGATTGGTAGTGACTGTATAAGCCTTCAGTATCAGTTTGTAATTGGAAAATAAGTGACTTGAAGGGCTAAAGGCAAAAACAACTTGTGACGTTGATGTAGACTCCATAAAGGAGAGGCAGGCTTTTGTGTAAGTCGCGCCAGGATATTGGTTCCGATTTTTGTTTTCCTTTGGCTGAAAAAGTCTTTAATGGATAGCCCTCATTTCATTTTACACTTCTTAATACTATTCTAGAAGGTTCCTTAATGGCTCTTAAGTGCTGTCTGAAGGTACAGTTTCACGTTACACCTAGCTGCATTACAGATGTTATGCAGTTACATCTGGGGTAACTTCATGTGTCCATCGAGGTCATTGCGGTGGTGCCGGGTCCCTCTTCCCTCCCTTGTGCCAGAGCAACCTCACTGAGCTCCTTTGTGAGTGTATTCAGCTGATAGAAAAGAACTTTTTTTTTTTGTGTGTGGCTTTGCTGTTGGCCGAGTTCAGGAGTTCAAAGCACTTGGTGGCCAGGTGAGCTGGGGCTGCACAGTGCCGCTGGCTGAGAGATCTGGCAGCAGTGTGGCTGGTGCAGGTGTGATGTGAAATGGCTCTCCCAGGGTGAGGCCTCCCTGGCAGTGTCAGCAAACCCTCTGCAGGGCCAGGCTAGTCTCACAGCTTTGCTCTCTCTGGCTTTGTGCACCTGATACCATAAAAGCCGGTTAAAAGAACTCTCTTCAGAGACTCACTTTTGGACTTTTAGAAAGCAGGCATTCCTTTATTACAGCACTGGGTGCACGGGGGATAATTGCTCCAAGCATGCACAGCTACTGGGGTTCACTTTTGATGTTTATACATGAAAGTTAACACACCACGCTTATCTAATACATAATCATTGACCTGACTGAGTGTCCTCTTCTTCCATTGGTCTGTATCTTCTTTGCTTAAATTTAAAGCAAAGTGTGATATTAATTCACTGTGCACGCTCAAGAGGAGTGTGTGGGGTAGTCCCTTTGTCCCTCAGTTGAGTCATGGTCGCAATCTCCCCCTGCCAGAATTATCTTTCCCCCAGTTTCCATGCTTCGGTGTCTTCTGAGCCAAGATGTTCCCTTTTATCACTGCTGACTGATTTGTGGCCTTCCCTTATCTTCACACCCTTCTTTGTAGCAGGATGTTTCCAATGTTAGTCCTTGAAGTTCCACTGATTTGTATTCTTTTTAGGAGGCTCTTGTCAATGAGACATTCATTGCTAATACCCTCCTATCTGGCCCAAGCATTATTAAAATTGTCAGGTGTTAGTTTCCACTCCTAACTGTGATCCTTAATTACTAGTAACTCCTGCATTATTCCATTTCATCCAAGAAGAATATATATACACATTAGAGGCAACAATTCCGGTGTGTTGGCCAGGCATAAATGAAGCACATCCTGCCCACTGCAAAAGGCACAGTGGAACCTTCTGCCTTTTAGCTTTTGTTCAAGCTGTCACACCCACCCCCTACCTTCTGCTTGGGGGAGTCTTGTTTGGAGAACCCTACTAGGAGAGAGAAAGCAAAAAATTGGAGTGCGGTGTCAGTTACTAGTGACGTCAACTCTTTGTTCTGGCTTTCTGCCTTTTTGCATGAAGTGTTATACTGGTGTAAAGGGAGGTGACGGGACCAAACCTGAGGATGAGAGGGCAGGACCATGGCAAATCCAAAGTATTCTAGTTGTCATTCCCTTAATACTGCAGGTTGAATTAGGTCACACTGGATTGTTTAAACATGACCAAGCATTAAAACTCAGAACTCATAGCGATCTTCTGTGATGTTGGGCTAAACAGTACTCCTGTGCTTAAAATTAATCATGACTTTTGTTAAAGTATCCCCTCCTCCTTTATTTTGTCCTCCCCCAAAAGCATATCCTTTCAGTAATGAAATACGCATGCTCCCTCTTGACTTGATGAGCATGTCCCTCTTGAGTAAGGTCATCAACCACTGTAGTTGCTAGGATACTCAGCTGGTGACTTTGGGTTTAGTAACAAAAAAGCTTGAAAAATGTGCTGAACCAGTGAGGAGCACAAGGACAGTTGTAAAAGAAAAGGGATGTTGGATAGAATCTAAAGGCAAAGCAGATGTCAGGGAAGAAGCAAAAGAAGTTGGGGGTGTTTGTGTGAGTAAAAGATCAGTAAAGCTTTAGCCCCTGATTTTTTATGTTTTTTTTTTTTTTAGTTGCATAACTATTCCAGCTGACCTCAGGGAATTGCGGTTGGGAATGAAATTAAGTTTATGCTATGTATTTGCAGCGTTGGAGTTATTTGTAGATCTGTTTATATGAGTCTTAAAGTAAAATAATTTTTTTACTAGGAGGATGAGTAGCTTCTAACTTAATTGTGCAGTACATCTTTAAATGGGCATGGGTATGCAACACTACATGAATTAGAGCTAGTTATTAATTTGATGCTGTCTCAGGACATCCAGACTGAAGGAGCAATTTTTTTTTTCTTCTGTCTTTGAAGAAGTATGCTTAGCCTGTTTCCTGTTGGTTTAGGGGTTTGTTTTGGTTTGGTTTTTTTCCTTGTGTGATTTGACAGAGGATTTGTGGATTGAGGTGAACTCTGGTAGATATTCAGTAACTTAGTGGTTGTTGTTGATTTGATGTATTTTGTCAGATTTTTCAGGCTAGACCAATGCAGGATTGCTTCAGCTTTGGCTTCTGTTCAGAGCAGATCACCTTAAGGTGGTGTTTGTGGTATTCCAAAAGGGGAATAGGTCTTTTTGAGCTGTTGTGCAGAAATTGTGAGCTTCTAAGCTCTAGTAGCAAAACTTCAATTTTTGGAACTGGTCCCATTTCAGTGGTTGCTGAACACCATGTTTCTTCTGTGAGCCTGGGGATCAGACAGTAGAAACAAATATAAGACTTAGTAGTGGCGTCCTCTTCAATTGTGAAGCAGATGAAAAGAGGAAAGTCAGAAATAGGCAGGGAGAAAGTAAATCCATGATTCTAAGAAGTAATGTCACACTGGTTACTTTAAGGGTAAGGAGAACTGGGAGGCTTTACTCAGTAAATGTGTCTCAAAAAGTGGTGCTTCCCCTCACCTACCTCTCTACCAGTCACCCTCCAGTTGCTCAGAGGTAGTGAAGTTTGGAAGTACAAACCCACTGAGACCCAGCAGCAGCAGAGCTGACTATCCAGATGATAGAACTTCACCAGGCTTATTCTGACATGCAGGTTTTTTTCCTGTATTTTGTTTTAAGTGCTTCTGCTGTTTCATCAGCCTTCTCTTTGAGCTTATGGCAGAACCTTCCCCTGTGCACATAGGTGTTTTAGCTGCACCAGCTGTAGAAAAAGTTTTGAAAGCTTAACCAGAGCTCTGGGAGTTGGGTCACTCAGCTTCATTCTGCTATCAGTAAGGAGCTGAGGTAAAATGCGAGAGGGATTTAAAATCTTGCCTCTGTTAACACTAAGTGTCCATATAAACCCCAAACTCTTTTCTCCATAAATTGCTTTGTGGATTTAGTTTTCTGACTGTTGTTATGTTTAGTCTGGGACTGAATGGACTAGGAAGGAGGGGACTGTTTGGAGCAAGGACTGGGAGCCAAATCTCTTCTTTTTTAGGTGAGTACTTTTATTCCTGGGTTGTCTTTACTTTCTCTGGCTCCATAAACTATACCTTTTCTGCACAGTAGAAGGGCTTCACTAAGATACGTGACTCTGATTAGCTTAGAGAGCACTATCCTGGGAAGTATGAAATGCAGGTGTGAACATCTTTTGTCTGAATGTTAAATGTCTGTCTTCAGGGATTAATCAGCATTCTGTCTAGTGGATTTTGGCTAGTATAGAAAGGCAAGTTTTTTATCTTCTCTCTAACCTTTTTGGATTGGGCCTTTCTGAGGTTTAAGTAGAGGGATATGTAGTACGTTAATGGCAATAGTTTTGGAAATGTTAGATTAAGAAGTGCTTGATGCTTTTGCTGAGATGGTGTGGTTTGTTTTTTTTAGTACTTACTGTGAACTGTGTTTTTCTATGAAATTTGTATTGTAGCATTGTATGATAACCACAGAGTGTCAAGCATGGGAAAAATGTGATCTGAGGAGCATATTAAACATCAATGGTTTAACACTTTTGATACTAGCCAGATAGTAGTTAGTTTGTTAGGAAACACTTTGCAATTTGCCTTTATCAGCAGTGGGTTGTCCTAAAAATCTGAATTCCCTGCCAAGTTCTACAGTTATTACATACTAAAGCCAAACCTGCTGTTTGGATGCATATCCACCATAGATTCAGGTGCAGTAATGCTCTGCCATTTTTTCTTGTTTTATTCACTGCTACATGATTATCTTGTTTTTGGTAGTTCATTGCCTGTTGCTTGCTTGTTCCTTTCCCTCATCTCTTGCTTATTCTTACCTGAAGTGAGGTTGCTTTGAAGGTTAAGCATTCTTTGGTACCTAGGTGCCTGGCTAAATTAATAGGATGTGTGTTGAACTAATAAGTATTTCAGGATTCTGTCCTGAAACATTTGGTGATAATTTCTGTGTATTTTGGCTGTAAAAGAGAATTTTAGTATTTCATTCTGATATTGAAAGTCCCCAAATCTGTTGAATTTGCTTTCTAAAGGGAAGACAATTTTTTTGGTCTTTCTGTTAAACATCTGTTTTTCTTCTTTCTTGCCATTTTTCCTTTAATGTTTACTAAGTTAAAGAAGAGTCCTTAGAAACTGTGTTCTGTGTCGTGTATCCCGTGGAAAAACAGTGAAGTTGAGAAAAATAATCAGGACTAGAGCTGGTTGAAAAATCAGAATTGATTCCCTGTCCCCCCAAGTTGCTTAGCCTGAATTTCTGAACGCTGATATAACGCCTACAGAAACTCAAGAGGGGTTAGCCCTGCCTTAACCTGTGTCAGACCTCATCAGGACCAGCAATACAATGTTATCGGAATTTGCCAGAAGTTGTAGGGTTTGTGACACATGAACAGTTAGATGCACCAAAGCTTCATAGCATTTGGCCCAAATTCCAGAAAGCTATGACTGCAACAGGGCCTTACTCTTGCTGTTGGAGGTAAGATGCTGGAAAATGTGAGAACCCAGCTCTGAAGCTAGGCTTTCTGGCCTTTGAGGGTCCCACTGGGAAAGCTAGGATCTGGGTTGTGGTGCAGTCAGTTATGGTAAACGGTGGCAAAACAGCATAAGCAAACTCTGCAGCTTGTGGCTGTCTTGGCTGTGTTGATGTCATTCAGCTCCTGGGTACTGTAAAAATCACTAAAATGAGTAATGTAAAATATTCTTTTCCCTTTACTTTTGCAAAGGCAACTTTTAATCCGCTTATGTCATTAGGAGCATGGTGCCTTGCAGAGGCTTGTTTTGGCATCACTTGAGGATACTGAAGTTTTGTGTTGTGAGGAAGCAGGAGAAGATTGTGAGATGGTGGGTTCTTGCGGGGATTTCAGCCGTGAAGGAGACTTAGTTTGTCTTAGATTGTGCCAGTAAACACTGGGAAGTTTCCCTCAGCTAGGCACTTCTCAGTGTGTACCTGCCTTGGTGCGTGTTCCCTACTTGCCAAGGGTGTAAAAGTTGACTCCCTCAGTTCTACAGGGCCTTATTTCAGAAATACGGTTTTGAAATAAGATGTTGTAGAACTTCTGTCTGAGTGCGGGGGTGGAAGGAGACAGTTGGGAAACTTTGCTTTCTAATATCATTAGAGCTAGCTGAGGAAAGTAACTGTTGATGAGAGGCACATTCAGAAGTAAAATGAGGATGGTGGAGAATTGGTTCTTGAGACTGAAGTCTGTCAAGTGAAAAGATTTAATCACAGCTATACCCATAATCTGTATTTGAAAGAAGAGTCTAAGCTGAAGCATCTCTTAAGTGAATCTTATAGCTCATATCTCTCAAAGCACTAACATGCATTTCTGGTTGTCATTATTTACTTTGTCATTGTTATAAGGCCTCATTCTGTGAAGAAAAGCATTTGTGTATTTACAGCCATTCCTTGTTTAGAAGCAGCTATTGTCAAACAAGATAATTTTACTAGCAGACTCTCAAAAAAACTTAAGTACTGTACAAATGCAGATTGCAGATGGATCACGTATGGCTTTAAGTACAGCAACATCTCCGCACTCAACTCTTACCCCATGTAGAAGCAGTCTGTGTGTCTTTGCAGTTGTGTTCCTTAGTGATTGCTGTTTCAGTCAGAACTTGGTGGCAGTCCTGCTGCCTTCATGGTGCATCTCCCCTACTCCTGCCCCCTCAGTGTATGACAGCTGCCATACCCTCTGCTGTTCCAGCTGATAGTGTTCCTCTCCCATCACCCATTAAGGGAGGGACTGTGTCTGTTGGCTTATGTAAAGCTGCTGTAACGCAGTCATGCCAAGTTTAAATTTACAGTTATATTTGTGTAAGCCAGCAATCCAGAATTTCAGGGTATCCTGAATTTTTAATTTTTTAAAATTTAAATCAGAAAATACTGAAAGTATAAATAATCTCATGAAAATTTGCTTTCTGTTATTTGTTAGTATATATCACAGCTCTGTTTGTGTCTCTGTTGGAATGGAGAAAGCTTTGCTCCATTTTAATTTTTTGTTTGCTCTGTGTTGGAGATTCTTTTATATTAGAAAATGGTTTCCATCAAATTCTATCAAACGTTTCACTTTGACTTTCCCTATATTATTCTTAGAAATATTAATAATGTAGTTTGCTTAGCTGTGTTCCACTTGAGTGGTATTTGAAGGTATGTCCAGATATTCAGAAGGAAATATAGTTTCTATAAAGATGGTATACTGGTTTGCACCCCTTCAGAAATTGTGCAAAAACTTGTTCGGTGACGCAGGTGTAGTTTGCAATGCTCTTGAATGTCAATTCCTAGAGAAAAAGTATTTTATTCCACATTAAGAAACTTAAATCTGAATGGTCAGAGTCCAAAATGTGTACTGACTTCTTACCACCTTCTGATATAAACTTACGTAAGGGATATTACTTATTATTCTACGTCAAGGAATGGTACTTGTCTCTTCTCACCCAGTCAAAGGTTCATTCTTCTGTTTGCCCCAGCTGAATGTGGCACATGTTTGTCTTGCAAAATATCTGGAGAACAATATACATGCATTTGGACCAATTGCACTTCTGTGAGAGTTTTCAGTTGTTTTTTTTGAGAATCTGTTGCATGCTTCTGTGTCACATGCTTCTGCAGTGACTTGTTTGCGGCAATTAAAAATCAGATATTTTAATGCTAAGTGTCTTTGAATAAGTGGGGTAACTGACTTGAGGAGTCCTCACCTTTCTTGTGTGTTAAAACAAGTCTGAAAAAGGTCTGAAATTTTTTCCATGAAACCCTGCTAACCAAAACAGATACAGATATTCACTCAGCTTGATAAAATGTCTGCCTGTCGCGTACTAGCAGTTAGATGCCACAGTTAATCCACTCACGTTTTGAGGAGCATATTAGGGGAGTGAAAAGAAATTGGATCTTCCTGATTTGAGTGGAAACTGAAGGAGGTGGGGCTTGGGAAAGCTTGGAGAAAAGGCCATCTTGTCACTATTTGTGTTGGCTTCATGCAGGTCTGTAAGGCAGTTACAGAATTGTTTGTGTTGGACATGACCTCAGTCATCCCACCTTCTGCTCCAAGCAGAGTTAACGCTGAGTACTTTGGTCTTGTACGTGTCAACTGTCACTAAATCACCTGTCCTATTTTCCTTTTTGATTCTTTACTTTTCATGTACTAGTAGAAGCTTTTCATTTCACGTTGCACTTAAGTCCCTTGCTTCTTTCGGCTTTGTTGGGTTTTGACTTCCCTAGCAGGGATGCTGCGTGCCTGGGCAATATTTCTGTATTCCTCCCATGGTAGATTGTTCTTGCTTCCTCCTCCTTAGGCCAAGCTGCTGATTGATCTGCATATTTTCCTGAGTGTTGGGCTGTACTTCTTGTGTGGTTAGAAGCAGTTGTCCTTAAATACCTGCCAGCTTTCTTGAGCTCTTTTACCTTTCAGAACTGGGTCCCACAGAATTCTACCTACTAAGTCATCCTGCCCTTATGAAGTGCACTGGATGTGCCTTCCTCACCACACTCAGGATTTTAAGCTCCGCTGTTTCATGGTCACTACAGTCAAGGCTGCTGTTGTGCTGTTGATGCCATCCCCAGCAAGTTGTTTTTTTTTGTTGAAAGCAATCCCAATGAAGTCTCAAAAGGGTCGACCTATTTAGGATCTGTTTTTCCCTGAAATCTTCCAGAAGCCTCCTAGATTGTTTGTGTCTTGCTGTGTTGCTCTTCCAGTGGATGTCAGGGAGGTTAAAGTGTCCCACAATAACCAGTCTCTGTGATTTTAAAGACTTTCTGGAATTGCTGAAATAGAGTTCATCTGCTTTCTTACCCCATGAGGTGATTTGTAACAAACTTTGACTGTGATGTTGCCATACAGACCTCTCCTTTAATCCTGACCCAAAAGCTCTTAACCAGCCTGCTGTCCTGTAGAACAGCATTTTTGAGTTCCAGCTGCTCCTTCAGGTAGAGGGCAATTCACCTGCTGGTCTTTCCTTCCTGGCTGTTTTAAAAAGCCTGTATCCATCTATGACAAAGCTCCAGTCACGTGAGCTATCCCACATGTCTCAGTTACTGTGGTATCATAGTTCTGTGTACAGGCATTTGCTGTAGTTCCCCTTTCCCATTTCAGTATGTTTTACCCTTGCTAAGGTCTCTCTTCCTCCCAGCAACCTGACCTGTGTATTTAACATGTCTGAATCTCTGTTTCCTCCCTTACCTGCAGACTATCACCATTCACTGACGGACCTCTCATTTAAAGTGCTTGTCACCAGATTTGATGGGGATGTTCCTTACCCACTTTGTCTAGAGGACTTAGCGGTCCTCATTTCTCAGGGGTATTTGTGGCCATAAAAATTAAAACATTGCCTGCAGTGCCAGTCGTGCAGCAAGTTGTTAACTTCTAGGATGTCTCCATAAGCCTTTTCCCATTCACATGAAAGAGCAAGGAGAAGAAACATCAGCTGGAGTCCCCTATCCTTCTTTGCATGTGGAGTTTTTTGATAGCTTTTGATTTGCTCCAGGTCTCCTTTGTTAATAGCATGGGGGGAGGGGGAGAAAAAGGCAATATTAGTAATAATAATAAGGGGTAGTAGTTTAGTAGTTAATAGTCCAAGGGTCAGAGGACCCTTGGCAATCTCTCTAATGTATGGAATCTGGCGAAACCTCCTTCACCAGCACGTCTTGCAGCAGATGTGTGTGTCTGCTCAGTAGAAGGGAATCTCCAACTAGTATTACCTGCCACTCCCTTGTATTTCTAGTACTTAGTTCAAACACAGCTACCTCTGACATCTGCCTTGAGATGTTTGCTGTTTTTGCCTGTCATTCAAATAATTCAAAGAAAAAAAAAGAGAAAGTGGAAAATAACTTTATATGCTCGTGTTCTTAAGGTAAGAAGGAGACTGTGGAACACATAATAAAAATGAGGTGTTGGGAGATACGCAGTAAGAAAGGAATTAAGATTTATGAAAAGTCTCTGAGACTTAGGAGGCTCAGACTGATGTTTGGGTATCTCTCATATCAGCTAATGTGTGCTGCAAGCTTCACATGCAGGAATGATTGTTGAGAGCTATCAGAAGGTTTATGTCCTTCATCCTCCACTGACACGTTTACATGCAGTCAATGTGTGTGAACATACTACTCACCCTTTGAGTTTCAATTTTTGTAACGATCTTCTATGTGAGATAAATTTTCAGCAGGTCACTTTAGGCTGTTGGGTTCTGCTTTTATTTGGCTTATGGTCACTATGTTGTTTCATATGCTTTGGATCAGAGAAATGAGTGCTGTAGTAGAAGCTCAGACTAAACTGTTCGCTATTTGTGGCTTTTAAAGCACTTTAAGTAAGCTGCCATGTGATCGGCAGAACTACAGGAGCCTAATTTCCTAGGAGTGTGTTTGTGAAATGTATTACTTCCAGGTTTTGACATTGTCCTTTCTCATTCCCAGTGTACTTGTTTCTTAGTGTTCTGCCATCTGAAGGAGAAACAGGTTGTCTAATGCCCACTTCGAAATTATACTCACGTGGAGTTGTCTGGTAACAAAGATGCTACAGATAATTGAAGAATCTAACACTTCTTAGTTACATCAGAACAAATGTATGACTTCAGGGACTTCTGGTTACACTGGACTGTTATTTCTCATTTTGTATTTGGGTGAAATTGTCAGAGATGAACAATTAGTGGTAGAAGAGGGAGAGAAATAAAACATTGATTCTACAAGTCCTGTTTGTTTAGAAAATTAGTCAAAAAAATCAACATATGAATACTCCTCTGTCCAGTTTGTTTTGGCTATGTTGTGCGTTTCATCAGGCATCACCTAAAAATCAAAGGTTTTATACTTTTTAGTAGTACAGATGTGTTGTAGCATCTCCAAAGTACGATTCTGTTAGCTAGTATCCACTGCAGAGGGGCAGATGTTGTTTTGTTCCTCTTACCTGAATTACTGATCACTTTCTGAAATCCTCAGCAGGTCCCCTTGCAGGGAGGGGGAAGCAATATATGTTCTCTGGTCATCTGTTTTGGAACTTCAAATGACAAAGTAACTGTTTTTGGAGATGCTGTCATAAAGCGGAAATACTGCCTCATTGATTAACTCTTCCTTCAGAACGAAAGCTTTTCATTTTCCAGGTTACAGATTTGAGGCTTTTAGGGAAGTAACATAATGTATTTCATCATCAGTCACAAACCTGTACTTGACATCCCATTTTGCTCCTTTAATATAGTAAAATGAAAATGCAGAAATGCAATTTGGAGATGAAATCGAGAATATTGTATTAGAGTGCCTTAATGAGGCAGTGGCGGGGAGGGGAACAGAAGAGTAGGGAAGTCACTGATGACCAGATCAGGAATTTGCATTCTTTGCTGCTGTGCTTTATGGAAACACAAATGTCCTCTGAATCTACATTTCCAGAGATGATGGTTAGTAGTAATACCATCTTTGTTTATGCAAAACTGACCAAACTTAAGGATTATACTGTAATATATGTCACTGCCAAATGACCATTTTAAGATATTTAAAGTGGCTAGTTTTACACGTGGAAATCTGAAAAGATACCTCAGAAGGAGATAGTATCTGTGGCAAGTCAACCAGTATTCACAGAGACCAGTATCGTTTAGGAGACAGTATTAATTCAACATAGTAGCAGCGAGTTCCTCAGATATGTCTACTGTGGTCAAAAAATAGGTGATACGAACCTGTTAGAATTGTCTTTGGAAAGATGTACATCGGTTGGTAAGAAACATTGCACCTAAATCTGTTTTGTACCTCAGACTGATGTTCCTTGCTTTTTTTCTGGAATTGAGGTATTACCATGCAAAGTTTACCATGAATAGCAGGAAGTGAAATAATCCTACCTAATTTGTAACTGTGTTTTTGTTATTAACAATTGCGAAGGTCTTTTCTTGGAGACTTTTGTCTGGAATTTAGTATGTCAGGTGCTTTCTATTTCTGATTTTTTTTTTTTCAAAAATATCTGTTAAAGATCCCTTTGTTTTGACATCAGGAAGAGAATCCAAAGACTTGATGCACAATTTTAGCAAGGTGGAAGGATAGCTGTTGCAGTCTGACCTACTGCAGAAATGCACTAGAGCTTCTCTACTATATGGAGGAGTGCAAGTTAGATAATAACTTGAGCTAGCATAGAAGTGCAAGTTAGAGCATAGATGCACTGTTTATAGTATTTTTTTTTTTATTTTATTTAACCTGAGGCAATGATTCTGCAGATCCATCAAAACAATCTATCATCTTCACACTGGCTACTCTTCTTGTGGCCTTGCAACTGTTGTGGCTGTGGTAACGTTTGTGTGACTGTCTAGCTATAATGGGCAGCAACCTACATACATAAAATGACTGGAAATCTGAGCTTGGTACCCAGTAAGGTGGACAAAACAGTGGATGTACAAATGCCTAACCTGTTTCTATAACAAGTAAACGAAGCTTTCCACTTCTGATCTTGATGTACAGGCCTATACACTTGATGAGGGAAGCCTATGTTTATTGTAACAAAAGAGGAATCTTCCTTCAGGCCTTTTGAGTAAGTCTGTGTCACTGTATAGGTTCTTTTTTAGGGTTGAATTGAGGAAAATTTTGGAAACGTGTTTGGAAACACGTTTTGCTTAGAGGTATGCCAATAAGGAGTACGGTCTCTCTCTGAGGAGTAAAACAAGAAGAGTTTTTAGATTTGTTTGTCCTTTCATTGAGACTTTTGGAAAGGATTTGTTTGTTCACTCCCTGTAGATAGAACAGCCCTTATACCCCAAGGTAGAGTAACTTTACTTGTTCTAACCCAAGACTTCACAAAAATCCTGTCCATCCTGGCAGACTTCATCACTGTTCCATGGTCTCATTTTACCAGTGAGGGAGGGAGTAGTGGTAGGGTGATTTTCTAATAACTTGAAAAACCTGCTGCAGAAAGTTTTTATTTATTTAGTTTCATATGGGACTTGGATTGTACAAAAAAATTCTATGGTTTGAAAGATACAACTACCTGTTGGATATGATTCTAAATGAATAGTACACGACTTTGCTTTGTGTTCAGTAACATACTGCACAGGATCTCTTAAATGGTGACAAGTCTGGCTAATGACATGGTTTCTATACAGGAAAAGTAGATGATGGATTTTAATATATACCAATATGTAATAGAACACTTACAGTGAAAACTACATGTGAAGTGGTTTTAAAACAAGAATATATTTTTATAGGTCTAACAAGAAGCTTAAGCATAACTTCCACTGACCAATCAATGTTTGAAAAAGCACAAGGAGAGAAAGTTACGTTGCCGTGTACTTTTGTACTCTCAGAAGAAGATGAAGGCCCGCTAGATATTGAATGGGTGTTGATACCAGCAGATAATCAAAAGAAGGAACAAATAGTAAGTAGACACTTTTTTGGACAGTGTTAATTCAGTCGTTCGAGTACATCAATGTATGAACTTTATTACTGACTTCTTAAACTTCTACCTTTACAGGTTTTGGGGTTCTTGTGATCTTAAATTACTTTGAAGCATCAGCCATATGAAATACAGTGGAAATTTTGGAATATCAGATTAAGTGTGAAATGAGAAGAAATTTCTTACTATAAACTTGTTTTCTAAAGGAGAACTCTAAAATTAAAAATGCTTCAATTACAGAAAACACACTATGCTTTTATACCTGCATTATTTTCCTGATTGAAAGCTGTTTTATGGGAATTTGATTTTAAACATATTGACTCTTCATTAGTTATGAACTCTTTCCTTTATTCAGAAGCCTTATCAAAAAGATTATTCCTTTAGTAGAGAGGTTTGATAGAATGAAGAATAGAGAAATTTTAGACTGTTTTCTTTCAGTTAAAGTCAACTCTGACATGCTGCTACTTGAGCAGCTGTTTGGTTGGAGTGTTCATTGTAGTACTGTGCGTGATATTTTGAAGATTGAGATATTTGGCTATGTCATGCCTCTGGGATTATTTAAAACAGTAGAAAGAAACTGTCAATCTGAAGATACCAAATTATTTTGAATGTTTAAATGCCAAGTGGATTTCTGAATCTTATTTCTTTTTTTTTGGTAGATAATTATGTATGCCGTAGACAGGATTTATAATCATTATTATGCTGCTATGAATGAGCGGATGCAGTTTACTAATCCGGATCCCAGATCTGGTGATGGTTCATTGGATATACTGAATTTAAAGTCATCAGACACTGGCACGTACCAGTGCAAAGTGAAGAAGGCTCCTGGAGTTCAAAGCCAAAAAATACAGTTGACTGTACTTGGTAAGATAATGTTTTTCTTGAATTTTCAGTGACACTTTTTATGTGTTTATTCCATCATATATTTAATATATAAAATGAAAACTTCTGTCAGGCAAAGTCAAACTGAATATGTGATGATGCATCCACTGTTGAGACTTTGCAAGGGGGTTAACTTTGTTCTGTTCTGGGGGATGAAGGGAATAATATTCGGAATAATGAGCATTAAAAAAAATTCTATACATGGCTTGTATTTTGTAGAAAATCTTCCCACGCGTAGAAGTGGTTTGTTGCACAAGCTTTGTGTTTAGCAAAATTGACTCACCTACTAGAACACAACTAGTAAGCATTTTTATTGTGACTATTAGTAATTCAATAATACTTTGTTTTTTAGTAAAGCCAGCAAGGACTAAATGTTCCATTGAAGGATCACACGAGATTGGAAAAGATGTTATCTTGAAATGTGCATCACAAGAAGGATCCCCACTTTTGTCTTATGACTGGAGAAGAGTATCTGGCACACAGGAACTTCCTGCCACTTCCATGCTGAGTACTGTCAAACTTCACTTATTATTCTAAAATACTTTAAGATTGCATTTGTGTTTTTGGCTTATCTTGACTGTGAGCATCCCATGCTTAATTTTAGTATCAAGCAGTCAAAATAAGTGTCGCTTCTACCTTCTCACTGGATAATAAAACTGACTTTGAAACAAGTTGGGGGGTGTTTTGGTGGTGTTTTTTGGATTGGTTGTGTGGTTTTTTAAAAATTCTTAGTGGGAAATGTTTCAGGCTTTAAGTTGAGATTCTTACCATTAGGCTGCAGAATCATGCTCATCTGTGTATGAGTGTGTGAGTTCTCTTTCTTGGTGATGTTGGGTGCGTTTGTGCTCAGGTGAGCAGTGGGGAAGAGTGAGACCAGAGTTTAGACTGGTGGTTAGAGCTGCCTTTAGGGAAGTGGAGATAAGCTTAAACTGAACTGAGATCTTCACTTTCTGATCAAGTGACAGAACTTAAGTTCTTTAAGAAGTCTTTAGAAGAAAAGCTCTCCTGAGTAAGAAGAGGTAAACCTTCTCTTCTCCTTTACAAGAGCTGACATCCAGGAGAGAGTTATACCTTATGAATTTTGACTAATGGATCACAAATTATTATAGTGGTGGTGTATTGGATTTTTATTGTAAGAATGTAATTGTAGAAGGTTAATTTGTGATTTTGACTTCATGAAAGTTATTTCAGAATATTTTTTTTTAAAGTACTGCTCAGTACCAATATTTTTTGACCTTTTTTATAGTTATGAAAACTTTGATGGTGCGTTTTCCTTGCAGATGAAGCAAGTTAAGAATCAGCTTACAAATAAGCATATTTTAACTCAGGTTGTGCAGGACATATAGGACAAAGTGGTATCATGTGTCTAAAAGTAGCCAAAGTGATTTGCTAGGTGAGAGGGAGTTAAGAACTTCTGTGGTTCTGTGGGTCTTCTATCCTCCCTTAACTGATGCCTTAGAAAATTCAGGTATGGTTTCAGTTTAATTGATTTAAAGCAAAAAAAAACCCCCAAAACCAACCCACAACATTGACTTCTGTGAACTTCTCCAGTCTTCTTTAAACTTCTGTTGTTGATTAGAACCTCTAAGATCTTAGAAAGCAGGTATCTCAAAACCAGCTACATATGACAAACCTTGTACTGTTTTTTGTTTTGACCTTGCCTCCTGGTAGTGCTGTTTGATCTCTTCTTTATTGTTTTGGCAGTGAACAGTTGATCACTAGTGTCCTTCTCTGTAACAACCAAGATCTTAAGCTGTTGTTACTCCCCTTTCTTCACATCCCAGCTTTGTCTCGTGGTAACAAAAAAAATCATTTGACAGTACCAGTGCTGGACAAGAATGACTGAGGAAGTACGCAAAAGGGGCATGTAACTCAGTAAAACAATGTTTGCTTTGGGCTTCAGGTTTGGGGACACTGAACTTGTTCTCAAGAATCTAGATGCTACCTAACTTGTTCTTCAGCAGGAAGAGCAAAGTACCTGTGTGGTGCTTTGTTCCTTTGATGTAGTGTCTTGCAGTGCTGGTGACAAATCTGTTAGCAATTAAAGCATGCCAACCATTTGAAGTTCATATAGGAGAATCTCACAAAGGTAGTTGTCAATGGCTTTAGAAGCCCTGGGGAAATAAGTACTCTTTTTGTTTTCACTGATTTACATCTCCTACTCTGTCAGCATAGCTAGACTTAATTGGTGACCCATTGGAGTGCAGCGTTTAGGTTGGTTAGACCTCATGTAGAGCATGGGTTCTGCAGGCATCTAGGCTGGTTGTACAGAATCAGTTTAGACAGAGAGAAGAGAAGGAGGTACTTCTGGGATGCAGTTAATCTTCTGTATTTTAGAATTCTATGTTAGGATGAGAGAACTTCCTACTTTAAGCATCTGTTCCTTTCAGTTGACAGAGCAATTAGTCTGTAGGCTTAATAAAGTAAAATGCTGAGGAATAAATTTCTAACGAGGTAGAAGGCTTTTACAAATAATATTTTGCAGCGCAATAGACTTTTGGGGTATTTTTAACACTGCATTTTCAGTTAAGATCTCTCATCTATGTGCTGTATTAATAATTCTGTAGTATTGAATATGAAATTAAACTTTGGAAAACTGTAAACCTTTACCTTTTGTTGTTTGTAGATAAAAATACAGGGGAACTTCTCTTGAAAAATGCCTCTCAAGACTATTCTGGTACATACAGTTGTGTGGCCTCAAACAGAGTTGGCACGGATGAATGTTCTGTTCAGCTGAATGTCACCCCTCGTAAGTGTTTGCTGTGTAACGGTCACATAGTGTTTTGTGTATTAAAACTGAATAATCTTGTTTTTCTAAACTCCGAAAAGGTTAAAAAACCAACCCTGTTGTGTAACTGATGGTTTCCACTTCAAGTCTTTACTTCCCCAAATGTTGCTTTTTATGCAGAAAGTTGTAACTCTTATTATTTTAAATGCATGTGATTGAAGCATACCCTCTGTGATTCAGTGATATACTCTTAACCTGGATCATGTGAAAACATACTGGTTTTAACGTTGAGAGAAAAGAAGTTGGTCATATAAATTTGATACTTAACAAACAGTATTGTTATTTATCTATTCTAGCTATAAATACAGCTGGTATAATTGCTGGAGCTATTATAGGAACTCTGCTGGGTCTTTTTGTACTGGCTTTTCTCATCTTCTGTTGCTGTAAGAAACATAGAGAGAAGAAATATGAGAAAGAAGTACACCACGAAATCAGGTAACACCATACCTCTACCTTCTGAGCAGTATTTGAGGATTAACTTTTAAATGTTTATTTCTGCAAGTAAGATTCTTAACAGTTGAGACTTCTGTCTTAATCTGGAACGCTTATTAATGTACTAACAGCTTGTCAGAGAACTTTTTGTTTTGAATATGGTATAGTCATGTCTAATTTCAGTAAAGATTTTAAAGGCAATGAATACTTGATTTTTTTTTTGTTTTTTTTTTTAGCTTAAACTAATATGTGAGTCTCTTGGCTACTGTCTCAGAATAGAAAGAAGCAATCTGAAAATTTGTTTTGTAAGCTCCCACATAGCAATAGTGACTGACTCGTGTTCTGCAACTGTTTTTTGTTTATTTCAGAGAAGATGTTCCACCTCCAAAAAGTCGCAGTTCAACAGCCCGCAGCTACATAGGCAGCAATCGTTCTTCTCTGGGTTCAATGTCTCCCTCAAATATGGAAGGATATACCAAAACTCCATATAGCCAAGTCCCAAGTGAAGACTTTGAACGCGCTCCTGGTCAAAACCCAACCTTTGCATCTTCAAAGGTAGCTGCACCTAATTTAAGTAGAATGGGAGCTGTTCCAGTGATGATTCCGGCACAAAGCAAAGATGGGTCCATAGTATAAAATATTACTAATTTAAATGCTCTTTTTAAAGTGTTCGTTGTAAGTATTAGAGAAATTACCATGTCCATCCCTCATTTAAATAATGGCATGCAACTTTCCTTGAAGAAAATTAACAAGTTAGTTTGAAAAGCCATGAATTCTTTTAATTTGAAACTTATGAGTATATGATAGTTGAACTATTTGATAAAAGCATTGAAGTTCCTAAATAAATATCAGACACTGAAGGTATTTGGACCTCTGATAGGTTGCTGAAGAGACACTGTCAGCTGATGTGCCGTTCTGAATATGTAACAGCGAGACACAAGTGAGAAGTAACAAAAGCATTTCATATGTAGGCCATGAAGTTTCTCAGAGTTCCTGAAACTTTATCCTCAATTTTGGAATAGCAGAAGTATTTTAGCTTGGCCACTCTCTGGTTGTAGAAGGCTGAAATACTGAGGATGACTTTGAATTCTGTTCAGACTCCGAATATTTATGCAGTTCTTTAACCTGGTAATGTTTGTTTGGAGCACTTCTTGAGCTCTTATTTCAGGGGCTGCCAGTTATTGGATTGGTTCACTTAATTTAATGAATCTATTCTGAATTTAAAATTTCTGTGAGTAGAAACGTGACAGAAGACCTTGCAAGCTCTTTGAAACATAAATTTTTCTGTAATAACTAGTTTTAGTTATGTCAGATAACAAGAGGTCCTATTGGGTTGTTGGTAATGGTATCTAAGCTTTGAAAGCTATAGATCCAACTTTTGCTGTCACAGGAAGAACGAATATGCATCTCTAGACATATACAGGTCTTAAGTTAATTTTACCATGTATTTTCCAAAGCCTGTTTAGATTCTAAGGCAGTGCTCTTACTTATTTCCAAACCAGTTACCTAGAAGCTCCATGGGGTTTTAATGAAAGCTGTCAAATAACTGGTATTTGCTATCTGTCCTCTTGCTCTAACATCACTTTGGAAAAATCTTTTCCCATATACACGTAAGCAGTTGTTATCCTTTAGTTAAGATGCTAATGTCTTTCTGTATGAATTTGCAAGTTTAAAGCTCCTTTCTTCTTGCTTCTTCAATAGCCCTAAATATTCTTATTAACAGACATTTAGACTTTTAAGAGCAAGAGTTTCATGCAACCAGAATCTGAGAGGAAATAGTTATCCAGAATTGTTGATACAAATCTCATGTTTAAAGACTAAAACCCTTTATTCCCGGTTTTGCAAACTTAAACTCATCCTGTGCTGGGGGGTGGGGAGGGGAAGTCCCTTCAGCTTGTTCTAGCTACAGATGTTAAAAACTGCAAGGTATTTTGAAAAACTCTACAGGCAATTAGTATGTGGCACTGATGTTGAAGGAAATCTCTGAATAGCCTGCTGAAAGATGTAGGATTATTTGTATGTAGCAAGAGTGTGAGGAAAAAAATATTTCCCCAAACTTCTAGGTTTAGTGCCTGCTTTTTTGTAGCTGCTTATAGATCTGTGATAAATTCTTTGGCTTACTACTAAATGTTTGTCCTATCTGTAGTTAGGTGCACAATTTTTGGCTAGCGCTACTGATGTAAAGAACATACCCTTCATACTGAATTTAGAAACTTGAATGGCTATTAAGTATTCTAGACTTAGTTTTACACATTTGGGACTTTTTTATATTGTAAACTGATACTGTTAGAGACCAGGTTTTTTTATCTTTCATGTGTGCCTTTTCAATAAACTTTATCTGATTGTAACTTCTGATTTTATAAAATTTCTGGTGCCTAAATTTACTGCTTGGACAGGTGCTTAGATGATGGTACAGTTCTTAAAACATGACACTGTGAGCTGATTTCTTGATTCTTGTGTACTATTCATATCTCTTCATGCCTATTTTTGGATGTGACTTCAGTGGCTCTCTCTGTATTGTTCTGTATTTCAAAATGTCAGTTACTCCTTCAGCTGCTAATTATCATCTAAGTGTTTATATTCCTGAAAACTGTTCAGTTGTTGTACCAGTGTGATGGATGATTGACTTTTACTTGTGTGGTAAATAATAGGTTTAGTAACTGTGCCAAACACATGCTTATGAAGAACAATAGCTGAGGAGACGACATCTTGCATCCAATTATTGTGATAGAAGAGACTTCCGAGATTTTAATCATACACTGATTGTTTACGTTGAAACTAAGGCCTTCCTTAATTAAAAGGGTATAGTTATTTTGAATACAAGTTGAGTACAAAACTAAACTGAATCACAGACTGAGAGATAGCTATAAACCTAAGCAACAAGGCAACAAACCTACTGAATTTGGCTCTTAGCCATCTGTGGACATATGTGAGATCAGATGTGTGGTTTAGTTTTTTGTTTGTTTGCTTTTGGGTTTTGTTTTTGGTTGGTTGTGTTCTGTTTGTTTGGTTTGGGTTTTTTTTTGGTTTGGCCTGAGACCCTGTGCTTTCAGTCAGGTAAGCCCTAGGACACTGCAGAACAGAAACTTATCTCACTTAAGCATACAGAGCAGAGTTTACGCATGCTTAATGCTCTGTCAGTTTGTACAAAATAATAAATGGACAGAACAACAGAAGGACAGCGTGACGTGCCCTCAGAGCCTAGCTGTTAGGCTTAGCAGCCTTGACAGTGTCTGTCTATTTATGTAATTGCATGGAAAAAAAAGAAATGGAATCTGACATAGTCCTTATCTGAAATAAAGAACCTCTGACTTGGGGTAAGCTTTGCCTCAAGTTGGTATCATCGTGCCGTTTTCGATGGATCCAAGACTACTATGAAAATATAACACTGCTATTATGAATTATTTCTTTAGTCAACAGATTGTTCACTTACACTGAATTGTGATCCTCAAAAGCAGCTGCTATAGTTTAGCAAAGACTTGTAGCTGTGTAGATGAACTGTTTAAACACGTGAGGTGTCTGATCTTGCAGATAATTCTGCTAACAGAACTCTTCTAGGAAGTAATGGCAGCTGATATACCAGTTAGAAGGTGGCATTTTAAATGTCTAATTTTATTAAAAAAAAAAAAAAAAAGGGGGGTGGGTGGGGTGGTACCATTATGTAAATACTCTCAGTGAACTCAAGATCCCTCTAGTTAACGTCATGACTGTAAACTTGCCTGTTGAGGACTACTATATATAGAAGAACCACCTCCATTTTAGCATGGTGTGAATAAAGTGTTAGACTTGTAATACTGTAGAGGTTATGTAACACTTGTCCATACATTACAAGCGTTTTCATAAACTTTCTAAAATGGATATTTAAAGATATTTGTGTGAAACTTCCTTACCTAAAAATGAATACTTCTTCCAAAACTGTGTAGTGCCCAGAACTGCCTTGTTGGAGGGGTAAGAAATGACTTTTGAAAGAAATGTACAATGCATACATCTTTCTCAACTGATAGTCGCATTCATGTTAGATGTATGCTTCCTGCTTAATAGTGCAAGTAAGACTTCTTAATTGCAAGTTTTTCTGTAATGCTGAATATTGTATATTACTGCTTTCCATGATAGGCTTTTGGGTTTGTTCTTAACAGTGTATATTCTGGATCACTTTAGATCTTTGTTCCAGTCTAAAGACATAATACTTATTGTCACTTAAACCCTGTTTTATACACTTGATAGGTGCTTTATGGGACCTTTCGGTTATTGGTCCTCTAGCATTGAGGCACAGCTCAATTGAAATTGGAGCAATAATATTTCCTGGAATCCAAAATGTTATGATGTTATGTTATGCTTCTCATGCATAAAGCATGGACTTTGAATATTAATATGAATTTCAGTATGACATTTTATATCCACACTTTTGGGGGAATGGTATTTTAAAATACAAGTATTGTGAGTGAATTTGTAAAAACAAAATCCAAAATTTTAAAATGCTGTAGTTCTGTGACAGACTTGTGTACTTTTTGAAATAAAACTGTTGGAGAAAACAGTAGTCTGTCTTTATTTTAAAGCAGAACTTGTGTATAGCTTCAGCTTTCTCTTTAAGCAGTTGGAAATGAACTAATAAATATGGCTGTGTATACCATGCTGGCATTTATGATTTTATATTTTGTTTTTGCTCCCCCCCCATTAATGTCTAAGGGAAGTAAAACTTCAGATATTTTAAAACATGCACTTATTTGTCGCTTCCAATTGAAGATACATAGATGTAGTGATCAATTTTAAAAACACACCAGAGCGATCTCAACAGTTAATCTGAAACAGAAGGCTGGAAAGGAACTGTATATTAAATGTCATCCCTCTTTATCTTAGATAGAACTGAAAATTCCTGAAACTGATAAGTTCTTGTCTTTTAAAATTCAGACAAGCAGGTTTACAGCACTCAAAGCATGTTGGTAAAATGCCTGGTTTTATATTGTCAGTTAACGTGCATCTTTTTTTGATTCAAGTGAAGTTGACTTGGGATACTCCCCAGCCCTTGGCCTTTCAAACCAACTGATTGCTGTCCTTGTAATTTTACCTAAGATTAATGCAATTTCTCCAGTGTTGTCTTGGGCACATGTTTAGTTTTAGGAAACAAAGTCTGGCATGGGCTCTGTTTGCATTAATGGCGTGTTTTATGTTTCTATCGTTGGAGGCCTAATTAGCTTACATTTGTTCATAACATATGCATATCTTCGTATGTAAATATGTATCTGCGCTATGCCCGATGTTTCAGTCACTTCTTTGTGCATTGCATATTAAAAAAACCCTGTCTGATACATGTGTGCACAAGCGTATGAAGTTAAGTAGAATAACGATGAAAAAACCTTTAGGATTTTTTCTGTTTCAGATTAAGATTTGTGCTTAAATACAAAAGGAAACCTCATAAAAAATGAAGGTTCACATTTGTCTCTATTTGTAGAGCTCTGAGAAATGTTTCTACACCCTTCTAATGTTAATGTTGGGACATAAGTTCAAGACTTCTGTCCTTTCCTAAGGTTGCAGTTTTGTCACAGATGGCACTCGCATGTCTCAGCTGCTCCAGGTCATTCATTTAGAGATGAGATGATTGTGAGTCAGAGAAACTCAAGTCCCTCCAGCTTGTCTGTGGGAGCTCCAGCAAAGCAGATAGCGTTTTCCCAAGAGTTCCCTGGAAGAATAGAGGGCACTCATCATGTGGCAGTTCCACAAAACCTTTGTGGTCCTGACATACGTATTAGACAATGCCTTGGATATAGTTTTTTAAAAGGTCTGTCTTTCTGGGTATTTTTCTCTGAACATCTTAGAGTGACTGCTTACTATTTCACATCTACTTCTCAGATGGAGAAGCTTGAGTTCTTTCAAGCTCTATGATAATGTTGATGGGCAATTAATTGTTAGACTGTTTTAGAAAACAGTTAATGCCAGTGACTTAGCCTTGCTTTCTTGTGTGTAAAATCCATAAAACAAACCCAAAAGAGCTTGTGAAGGTAACATCTGATCAAGGAGCAAAAGCAAGAGTAGAGTGAAAGAAGCTATGAACGTTGCCTACCTTTCCAGATCTCTAAAATTACCTTTCACCTGTGGGATGACTGTAGGTGATTGCTCACAGCATGAAGGCTTGCATCTTAATATAAAAATATGTGTACTTGAGTTATGAAGATTCTGTTGCTTTTTTAACTTGCTTCAGGCTTTTTGCCGAATGGTACAGGCTCAGCTGTCAGGAGAAGAATGTGAGCCTTTAATAAAATAACCACTCTGGCAGGAAAATGGCCCGGAAGATTGCACTGTCCCTGTTTCACACTTACATTCAAAGCCAAGTTTCTGAAAATAGGGATCCTCTAAGGACCCTTTGATTTTCACATTGTTGTAAGTCAATGTCAGTGTCACCCTCCTAAGTTGGAGTTTTGAAGTCTTCAACATTCAGATGTTGAGTACTGGCTACGGTTCTTTGAATATGCAAAGTCAATAGCATTTAGCAGCAGCAGCTGCTAGCTGGGTCAATTGTAGCATATTATTCAGGGAACATTAAGAAGGTTGTGCAACTCCTGTACAGGAACCTTGTATGATGTCAGGATTGCTAGATGGCGGGAGGGGAGTAGCGTTATAAAGAAGTTGAGCGTGTTGGTTACACAACTTGATTATGTAACAATTTAAAAACATGGCAATACTAGAAGAGACATTAACATCTGAAAGCACATCACTTTTACCTTCAGTAATCTAATTTTTTCTTCGGGGGAAAAACCTGTGGAGGCAGTATGTCTGCTGGGAAGCGCAGAAAGCTGTGTGATGCAGTGACAGTTGTCCCATTTCTCAAGGCTGTGAGCTGCAGGCAGGCAGGATGAAAATTGGGTGCTGTACCTGAAGGGTACTGGGCTCTTTCCCCAGCGTACTTTTCCTAATTGCAATATGGGGAGAGGAAAGCAGTGAAGTCTGATCAGTTTGTGGGGAATTTTGTAGGAAAGACCTGAATTCTGGAAACACAAATGGGCCTGTCCAACTTCTGGAAGCCTTTCCCTACTCTGGTTTCCAGCAGCGTCTGATTCAGGGCTTTTCAGATAATCTGCAAAACCTTTCTGCATTTAGAGTTGCTTATATAGCCAGCATATCGTCATTGCTTAATTTGCAGGGTCTTGCACTCTCATGAAGTAACTTCTGTATGTGATGGTTTTGGTTATGTTCTAACAATACTGTATAAAGAAACAAACTGTAGAGTGAAGTCTCCTGAACACCCCCCACAGGGCAAACAGTGACAGCACAGCTTCATGGTGCTCTGGGCCCAAACAAACATCTCCAGGGCTGCAGTGGTCTCTGAGGTTAGGTAGCAACTCATTCAGAATGTGGTATCAAGGAGTAGTAAATCAGATGGTAAAGAGCTCTAGAAGTAATTTAATCTACTACCATTGGTGTAATAATTTCCAGTTATGTCAGTTTTGCAAATTATGTTTTGTGTGAATAGGAAAACTGCGACTTTGTTCCTTGCGGCCAGTTACTGCTGTACAAATGAAGTAACGCCTTTTCATAGCTTATGATTTGGTCTGTTCCATGATTTGTAAGCGAAACTATTCTCCCATACGGGAATCTGAATCTCCTTATCTCATATCACTTGGTAATACTTTACTTGTCAAACAGCAATCAGGATTAGTCAAATTTCACAGAAGTAAAAGTGTGCAGCAGAGCATCTGTTCTCGGTGTTTAAGGTCTCCGATTGCAACCAGCAGCAGCACCAGCTCACAGCATCTCTCACTAGTTGTCTGAATGGGTGGTAGTTCTGAGAAAATAGTTGCTGAAGTCAAAGCACTTGTGCTGCCCCTTACCTGGCTGTATGAGATCACAATAAAATTGTTACTTAAGATTTACATGTACTAGTAGGATAGCTCAGGTGGGAGGGATACTGCTACCCTTAGACCAGAAATAGAGACATCTGGTGGTAATACATAAAGCTACTGAATTGCTTGTGACTGCTAAAGACTACAACTCTAGGGCACAGCTGGTGGTTTGTGGAACATGTCAAAAAGCTTATGTTGTGGCTGCCAGCACCGAACTTCTTATCCGGATAAATAAAATGCCCTTCTATGTCACTTCCATTCCTGTAACTGTCAAGAGCAGAAACAGTTCATCTAAGCTGTAAGAGCTGTAAAATACAAAAGAAACCTTGTGATTACTGTATCTTTCACTGTTTCTTGTTGTCACTCAAGAAAAATTATAACTTACTGGAAGGGCACAGCTTCAAATGACCTGTTTGGTCTTGCCCCGGTTTAGTCCTTGTATTCTGTAATTCAATATGGAATTGCTTAAGAATTGCAGTGTCTTTTTCTCTCACTTCAGACTTGGGTTGTGGTTTGGGTGATCTGTTTATGTAACCTATTTAATTTAATTACCTTGTATACCTACTTACGATGAGAAAATTCACTGTGTTTAAAACACAGAACTTTAAAAAAAAAAAAAATGCCATGGTACTCCCGTATGGTCTCCAGCCCATTGGGGGGGGGGGGGGGGGGGGGGGGGGACACAAAAAAAAAACCACAAAACCAACATTTTATGGCTAAATAAGAGCGCTTTCTATTGGAACAAAGTAATTACATGTTGTATTTGGGAATATGGAACACCCTCTCTCTGCTGACCCTTGGGCAGCCTGCATCTCTTCCTCTCTGCAGCTAAACACGACCTTATGGCTTTGCTGGTGCTTTGCAGTGACTTGCTAAGAAATGTTATGTTTCCCAGCAGAAAGCAAAATAACCTTCTTAGGTGCTGGAAGCTTATTTTCTTATTGCTTACTCAGGAACAGAGTTTAGGTAAGAAAAGGGTTATTGTAATCTGCATTAGTTAAGGCATTTTGTTTTTTCTATATAAGCTCTGACAAAGAGCTGTAAACTACAGAGATCATTAAAGGAAACGTACAGCTGAGGCATGGATGTAGTTCTTGGTAGGTTTTAACAGTTGTGGTGAGAAACTCTATTTTACCTTTATACATGCTGTATTTCTACACCAGAAATACGTACTTTTACATGCCTTTTATTTAACAACAACAACAAAAAAAGTGTAACTGAAGCCTGATTGACTAGTATGGACCAGAGCTTAGAGTTAGGAAAATAGACATTTTAATGACTCAGACTGAAGTTAAGGTCACCAATGATGTTTCTTCATTTGCAGCTCATTCAGGAAAAAGAAATTCCTCAGACGCATTATAATCATATCTGTTGGTTTACTTTTAGGAGTAAGACAATGAAAATTGTGATCCCTGTATAGATAATGTACAGTTCTGATCATGCTAGACTTGCATACGTGAAAGGCATTGAAGTTTTAAAAGTCAATTACACGTTTTTAAAATCAAGGGCATGTTGCTACTTGGAAGTATATTAGGTGTATTATTTAAATATATATGTGTATCAGTGTGATTTTTATTATTTTTTAATAGTGCATGAACTGGGTGGGCAGGCAGGAATCTCAGACAACCCACTAAAATCCTTTATTCCTAGATGAAAGAGCTGGAAGGAGTGTTAAAGCCTTTATGCTCAACAGTACTTTCTGTTGCCTACATTAGCGTAATTTCCACGCCTCTGGTGTTACCTGGGCAAGCTAGGGTTTTAATCAGTGCTCTTAGTGGGGTATCCAACTGACAGTGAAAATTGTGTCATTATATTACACATATGAATTTTATTCTGACAACACCCCGTGACTGTGCCAACCATATTAAATAGTAACTTGCTGCTGGCTTTATGCTTTGAACATGGCGGGGGAATTGCTGAACGTGCAAGGAGGCTTAGGACATCCTTAATGCTCGACATAGCTAACAAGCTCATTCACCTGCAATAATAATAAAAGAATTCCAAGGCAAGGGAACCTGATTAACGAAGTGGAGGATTAGGGCTGATGTCCTGGCTTTGTCATGACTAGCCATGTGGGTGGGGTTTTTTTGGGTGTTTGGGTTTTTTTGGTGGTGGGGTTTTTTTAACTTTTTTTTTTTAACGTTGACATCTTCCTTGGCTTCCACATCTGTTAGAATGGAGATAGTTCTGTTGACTTTTAGGGACTGGAGTTTCCCATCACACCGATCTTTTTTTTAAAGTTATCCTTGATTAAGCTTTTCAGTCTTCACTAGCTGCCCCTCCAGTGCTTATTTTCACGTCTTTCATAATCACATACAATTTTCAAATGTATGTATTTAAAGATAATTACCTTGGTTAGAACATTTGTGGCTGTCTCTGTCTCCTGCTATTTGTTGGTTTTAATTCTGTCCTGACAATAGTCACCCTTGCAGTACTTCTAACGCTGCCTGGGTATTTTTGAGTTGTAGTAAGAGGGCAGATCCCATCAGGCAGCTTCCTGAGGGTGAAAGACCCCTCAAAGCCCATTGCCAGTGCAAAGGGAAATGTGTTTCCTCCCAAGGCTTTGTCAGAGATCCCTGCTTCGATGCCTGCTTGGCATCACCTCGGGAGAAGGCAGCTTCTCCCTCTTTCTGCTCTATAGTAGGTAGAAGAGCATATTCCTCTGGGCTGGTGTCCCTCCTCACTCAGCTGGGTGACTTGACACTCCCTCACCACCCTTTTCCTGCTGCTCACTTAGTAGCGTGTTGGAAAGTATTCTCAGGATAAGGCAGTTCATCCTATTTATTTTGCAAATACAGAACCAAGATGTGTTGATCGTTACTGATATTGGAGGTATCTAGCTGTGTATACTTATACTGCCAGGCTGAGATACCTAGAGACATAAAGCTCCTTGTCGTCATTGCCTTGGCCCTGTCCGCAACAAATTACTCCTTGTGTTTGCCTTTTTATACCACTTTCCTCTGCCTACAGCTTCCCACTGACATTGGTGGCCGACCTTCCTCTTTCTATTACACGCCGCCTTTTTTTCTGATTGCTGGATTTATTTCACTACTGAAGCAGGATGGATTTTTAGAAGGTTTTTCTCTTTTCTGAGTATAGTACGTTGATATTGAACACGCTTTTGTGGAGGGTCATTCCTTTTACTGATCTTTTCTGTCATAGTTTTTGTTCCTAACCAGTTTCACTCATTTGTGGCGTAAGCATTAGGCACTTAAAATATATGGTGTATTTAGTTTAATTTTAGTCTGGCCCCTGTTTTTCTAGTTTAAATTTAATAAGGTTATGATTGCAAGTACCTGGGCAGACAGCAGTTTCTCATTAATTGATGTTTTTCCTTGCAACATTCAGAAGAGTTACCACATCTTGTTTGTAAGTTACAACACTAGTGGGTGGATTTTTTTTTTTTCCTTGTTTGCTTTATCGCAGCTGGGTGAATAGCTTCTAGCTGCATGCTAGGGTTCACTTGCCAGGCTGCGTTTTTCTTTACCTTTTTTTTTTTTAGTTCTTTTTTTTGGTAGGGATTTGCTTAGATAAGAAGGAAAGAAAATCAAGACTGAAAGTATCAGGACAGTGCAGGCAAAGGAGAACAGATTACGTTGTATTTGTTCCCTTTTGCCCTTGTAGCTCAGTTAAGCATCAGGTTTTTAAAAACTTTCGCTTTTCCAAACAACTGGGGGATCAAAAGCTCTCACTCCAGCCCAGCTCTTCTGTGTGTGCCATAGAGCAAATTGTTTTCTTCATAAGCAGGCTGTGTTAGTTGTCTCATGACTGGTTTGTGAAAGGGAGCAAACAGGATGTGCTTGATGGAGAGACATTGTTACATGAGCCCCTACTCACATGCCAAAAATGTTTATAAATCTAGCTATTCTCGTAGACAAGGCAGGCATGTAAGAGCTCTGTTTCTTCAGGCTTTTCCAATAGAGTGGCCTAGGATGAACTGTGGGGGGGGCAGCTTAATCTCTGTTTAGAAGGCATATGTTTACGAACTCTTAACTAGTTATCTGTTCGAGAGCTATTAACGCAAGAGGTCAGATATAGGCATGTTGTGTTAGCTGTGGTGCAAAGACAGGAATACAGACAGAAAGGACGCTTCTTGCCTCAGTGTTCAGTCCCAATTAATATGCCTCTTACAGAGTATCAGCTAATTTGATCAAATACAATTTCAGGCTGATAGTAGGGTTCTTGTTCCTGTCATAATAGACCTGAGGATAAATGTATTAGCTTAGGGTGGAAAACAAGTTCCAAGAAGAAAAAAAATGCTGCCCAAATCTTTCAAAAAGGAGAAAATGTTAGGTAAATGATCCTGAAAATACACTTTTACACTGTTACATTCCTTAAAAGAATAAGTATATAAACAATAGCCAGAATGAAGATGTAAAACAGGTTCTCATGCTAGATAACAGCCTTAAATAGAAAGAAGGCAAATGTAGTGATATAATGCCAAGCAGTACTTGGTACTGATTTGAGTTACGCTTCCAAGCAAAGTTTTGTGAAGGTACTCGATTATTTTTACTGCCATGTGCAACTGGAAGATTTTGTGTGATGTGTGATTGTAATTGCAATGTGACAGCGTGCAAGGAAGAAAGTGAGATGTTACAAGGTAACCTGAGTCAGTTTTTTTAAATTACTGGTCTTACGGAGAAACTGTTGTGGCATTGAGGCATGTTTTAAAAATCTGCGAGGACTGGTATAATAATACAAAAGCCTGTAATAAGCTGAAATGGTGGAGTAAGAAAATGAGGTGTTTACAGTAAACGCAATATATCCATATATATTTGTGCATTATTAATTAAGAAGAGGAGTTTTCTGTTAGAATATCATGTTTGGAAGATTAATTGGTGACTGTCAGCAGAGTCTGAGTACAGGCAGCATATAGAAAAGGCAGTTTTGCAGCATGGAGCGATAGCAAAAATGCTTAGTTATCACTTTTCTTACAATATCAGTCTTGGAAAATCAAGTCAAAGAATACACAGCTGATAAAGAACTCTAACTGGAACAAAGAATTACATTTTACCATCTTTGTGCAAAAAAGTATCCCCAGAAAAAAATCAATGAAATTATTTAAGGAACTAGAACTGACTTCTAAGGAAATGGTGAAACAACTGAGTATGCAGGCTGGGATGAGTCACTGGATTCTTTGAGAAAACTGAGTGTTATAGCAGTAAACAACAAAAATTTGTGGTTCTTTGAAATTCAAGTTACTGGTATGAAACTGAGGAGAGAGACATCTAAGCAGACTTGGACAGATACTTTAAAAATTGATGGCAGTAGGTATGCCGCTGACAAATGGAGTCAACTTGCTACACCACTGTGCTGTCTTTCCCCAAGACACTGGTATAAACCCTACTCTGAATGACCATAACTTGGGTGGTGATTGGAATCGTGCATTTATTTACTGTATATTACAGTATCTAGCCTCTTGTTAATATAGATTAATGATATTCTTTCTTTTTATAGCATGACATCGCACACAAGATTGGTGACATAACAGTGGTATAAACATGAAGAAACAGGCATCATTTTTTGCATGACTTTCAAGTGTGGTGAAACTGAAGTACATTATGAGATGAAGTGCTGTTTTTTTACTTGATCTGACTTTAGATTCAAGATTGTTAAGTAGGCTGTACTCAGTTTTGTAAGTACCAAATTTTTTCTTTTATGTGTTTTTAATGCAAAGTTTACAAAGTGACTACCAACATTTTTCTTGCTAGTTCTGTATTTTGAAAAGCGTGCACAATGCCTCCTCTGCTCCACCACCACAGAGATTCAAAAGCTTGTGAGGTTAAAAAAAAAAATCAGCTCAGGTAGTAGAAAATATAGCCTTAATCAGTGGGGCGTTGAGAGAGATTGTAATCTGAAATAGAGTAGTTTTGGTTTTCCCCAGCTTTCTGGTCTGCTGATTTGATAGGAAGTGTATCATCTATTCAATGCTGCAGTTGATACCAACGAGGTCTTACAACCTGTGTGTGAAAAGCGCTGTATGTTAAGATTGTATATATTTTATAACACTTAATAAAAGGTACTTGAACAACACAGTTAACACATGCTTCAGCATAATCTGTTAATGCAGGTGGTGTGGTAATTCATGTCTGTGCACTGCCTCGTTCCTTCTGCTCCCCAATTTACCCTGCAGAAGACCAGAGGGAAGAAGAACGTGCTCTTTAAACCAGGCTAATTATGGGGTCCTTGTTGCCTCCTGCGATGTGGAGACTTTGGGTATCAACTTCATAATGAAAATATTAATCTACCTAACCGTGTAAGGATGAAACCACTGTAGAATGATCCCGTGGATGGGAGCGTAGTAATTAATTTTCGGAGCCTGGTACCCTGCTGGTACTCAGGCATTTTTGATAACGTGTTGTCTGTCACAGTCCACATAAATCAGAGCACACTGAAGGACACCCCAGCATTTAAGAAGTAACAGTGAGCATGTACATACTTAAACCTGTCTTTGATCAGCTACATCTTCCTGTGCTCTTGAGAAATACTGGGTGTATGTGCATGTGCTGGTTTTTTACTACTGTAAATACGTGGATACTAATTTAAACCTTAATCCAGTGGTATCTGTTATGCTGTGGTCTGAAGGCAACCCTATAATCCATTGGTGAAGCTGGTGGTTTTAATGCTGAAAAAATATAATTTATTAAATCATTTCTGCTTCTGTTGTTGAGAGGAGCACAGCTAATTCTAAAATAAACTCAAACTCAGATGCTTTTAACCAAAAGATCCATATAATTGGTTTTATCACTGCACATGGAAAACCAAGTAAAACCATCTAAGAAAACAGTAATAACTTCATGAGAAAAATGACAGGAGGGTTTTTAAATTTCACAGGTTTAAGTAGCCAATTTAAAAAAAAATCCAAATTTAAGGTCAGTATTATAATTACAGGAAAAAAAAAAAAGATACTTTGCCTTTAAGAAGCACTTGTTTTTATGCCAAAACATTACATTCCTCATTCTCTCCTTTGACTCCATGCTGCCTAAACTTGCCTGTGAGTGAATCTGGCAAATAATCAGGGTAAAATTCTGTTGGGATCGGTGTGAAAGTTGCCTGGTCAAGAAGCAGCAACTGCCTCTTTAGTGTATGTTCCATAAGGTAGTGATTTATAGATATAACTTATTTTTTTTGCTACGGTGTGCTTCATAAAAGGCGAATAAGTGTCCTCTTTCCCCCTCCCCTCAATGATCATCATTATCTAAGTGCTTCGTTGCTGGTGTTCTAGGGAAGGAGGAGAAAGGTAGGGATTACCGTGCAAGGGTATAGTGTTGTTTAAAAACTGAGTTTTGTAAAGAATGTTCTTAAAGGAATAAGTGAAATAAACTATGTTTTGTACTCAAATTCCTACATAAATTAACTTTTAATATGTATACATTTTAGGGAAAGAAGTAGTGTGTAACAAATACTGTCATTGAAGCTAAATGTGTGTCCATTTCGCAAGAAATTTCCATTTAGTTTTTCTTCAGGGAGCTAATAGCTGCACAACTGCTTTGTCATCTGTCAAATGAGTTGCTTGGCTAATCCACATGTTCTTACCAAATAGCCAGATATTGAGTCTTTTGAAAGGTACTGTGTGTTGGGTATTTAGTCCAGACCCCATGAGGTCACCAATTCAGTGTTGTTAACTTTATGTTGCTGTGGTGTAAGCAGGGTACGAGTTCGCAAGCTTGTGTGATACCACACACAAACTCTGAAGATTGAATCTGACTCTGTCTGCTTTCTGCCACCTTTCTCAGAAATGGATGATCTAATAATGAAGCCTGGAGGTCATGCCTGTATAGATTATTGTGACCAGGTGGCTGTTTAGGACTGATTGTAGATGTCAGGAGGCATTTTTACTTGGTTATAAATGAACTTTTCAACTGTTTATCCTTTGTATCTAATAGGCAGAGTAGCTTGGTCTTGCATGGTCAATGGGTGGAAAACACCCTGGCTCTCGTCCCAGCACTATTAAATGAGAAGAAATGGTGCATTTCACATACCTCAGCTTCTTGCCAGGACTTGCTTTTCACAGGAAACTTCAGTCAGGTGCTACTTTGGTTATTGTGCGCTTGTCCACACCCAAAAATATCTCATCTGGTGTTTTATATGCAAGCTAACTGGCCTGGACCTGGAGAGCCAGACGAAGCCTAAATGTTGCATATACTTGGTAGCCTGCATCTTTGCTGCAAAGCAGATAAACTAACTTGCAGTGCTTTCCCACCATCTCTGCATACTACGTTCTATCAAATGGGAATTGTTAGATCGAGCTGATCCTTGGCTCCATTTAATTCAGACTGCTTCAGTTTCATTTCTCCAGAAGCCAGTATAATTACAGATGTCTGAAGACTAACACTGTTCATCAATTCTCACGCTTGCTGGCATCTTCTTCGTGGTCACCAAGCCTTGCAGTCATGTAGACCTTTAAATTTGATATACGATTTGGAAAATGTATGTTGCTAGCTGTTACTAAGGTTGGTTATGTGGGTTCAGACTACCTTGGTGGTGTCTCGCACACTGTCTAGGGTTTAGGGCGAGACGGGTATTTCACCAGGTGAACTTTCCCATGGTCTAGGGGCTGATTTGGATTTGAACTTTGCCCTACAGGCAATATGGCTGCAACAGGCTCAGAAATGGGAAAATCTATGCCAGTAAAAGGCAATTTCACATTGCTACAGCCATATCCATGCCTGAGCTTATATCATTGTAAGTAATTGAGAAACCTCAAACTGTGACTCTAGCATAAGTGTTTTGAATGAGGTAGTTCATGCTACAGAAAGAATTGTCCCAGCCTGTCTGGCTCTTGGCTTTTCTTTCCTGGCCTTAGGCTACCTCCTGTCTTGCAAGCGTAAGCACTAGTGCATCTGACATGAGCCACATCAGAGACATGATACAGTTTAAAATTGCTTACATATGGTGTAGTGTAGTTTTAGAACCATAGAATCATTAAGGTTGGAAAAGACCTCTAAGATCATCAAATCTAACCGTCAGCCCAACACCACCATGCCTCCTAAACCATGTCCTGAAGTGCCACTTCTACACATTTTTTGAACACCTCTAGGGATGGTGACTCCACCACCTCTCTGGGCAGCCTGTTCCAATGCCTGACCACTCTTTCGGTAAAGAATTGTTTTCTAATATTCAATCTAAACCTCCCCTGATGCAGCTTGAGGCCATTTCCTCTTGTTCTGTCACTAGTAACTGGGGAGAAGAGACGAACACCCACCTCGCTACAACCTCCTTTCAGGTAGTTGTAGAGAGTGATAAGGTCTCCCCTCAGCCTCCTCTTCTCCAGGCTAAACCACCCCAGCTCCCTCAGCCGCTCCTCATTAGACTTGCTCTCCGGACCCTTCACCAGCTTCGCTGCACTTCTCCAGACATGCTTCAGCAACTCAGTGTCCTTCTTGTAGTGAGGGGACCAAACCTGCACACAGTACTCCAGGTGTGGCCTCACCAGTGCCAAGTACAGGGGCACGATCACCTCTCTGCTCCTGCTGGTCGTGCTATTCCTGATACAAGCCAGGATGCCATTGGCCACCTTGGCCACCTGGGCAAACTGCCAGCTCATGTTCAGCCAGCTGCCAACCAACACCCCCAGGTCCTTTTCCTCCAGGCAGCTCTCCAGCCACTCCTCCCCAAGCCTGTAGCATTGCATGGGGTGGTTGTGACCCAGCAAGACCCAGCACTTGGGCTTGTTGGCCTTCATAAAATTGATCTCAGCCCATGGATCCAGCCTGTCCAGGTCCCTCTGCAGAGCCTTCCTACTCTTGAGCAGATCAACACTCCCACCCAATATGGTGTCTCCTGCAGACTTACTCAGGGTGCACTCGATCCCCTCACCCAGGTCCATTGATAAAGATATTAAACAAGACTGGCCCCAAAACTGAGCCCTGGGGAACCCCGCTCATGACCAGCCACCGACTGCATTTAGCTCCATTCACCGCGACACTTTGGGCTCATCTATCCAGCCAGTTTTTTACCTAGCGAAGAGTACAGCCGTCCAAGCCATGAGCCGCCTGCTTCTTTAGAAGGATGCTGTGGGAAACAATGTCAGCTGTCTCCACAAATGTCACCAACAAATTTTCCACCTGGAGTTATCACCAGAAACTGTCAACAAGTTTTAACTCAGGTACGTTCATTGTTGCAGTTCAGCAGGCGGCCACACCAATATTTGTGCTGACAGCAGGGGAAAGAGGCAGTGTGAAAGTGGAAACAAGGTCCAAAAGACAAGAAAAAGGTGGACAACTGCTTTCAGCAGCAGTGCTAAAAGGGCTCAAGGCCCTTGAGTGCCCTGCTCTGAGTAGGGGGTTGGACCAGGTAAACTCCAGAGGTGCTTTCCAACTTCAGCCTTTCTGTGAGGCCTTTGAAAAAGATGCACATACCCAAATTCTCTCTGCATCAAAAAATGGTGATCCTCAGCTGCCATGGAAAGTTGAAGGTGCTGGAGGTTACAGGCACCTCTAGCCTCCTATCCTGCTCAGAAACCCTTTTGCCTGAATAGGATGCACAGCTTGTGTTGTATTGCACGTGCATGCCAATGGCTGCCACACTCCGTGAGTGTCCATAGGTATCCAGAGTGTGCTCTCAGGGCGTTCTGCTCCAGTCAGTGTTGGGGCAAAGCACACCGGCAGCAGTTGCTGTTTTTAATACTTAATGGAGACGGTAGTTGATAATGCTGATGATGTCCTCAACTATGAGCTTGCAAAAACGTATGCAGTTATTTTATGTGACACTGAAGTAGTTCCAGGTCTCTCCCTAAGGCATCTTGTGAAACATTTCATGTGGGCAAATCACCTTTGGCTTCAATGGCCATCTGTAGATGTGTCACTGGTATTGCAATTCTCTTTGCAGGCTCCAGGTCTTCTGTGTTACTTTCAAAATGTAAGTGGATCAAATATAAATGAAGAGGAATAGCTTGCTTCAATCTCAACTGCAGTAACATACAGAAGGTAAAGAGGAAAGCCGTTACTTAAAGGAAACCCCAGCATCTTCCACTGCAATTTGATGCCATGTTCGAAGCTTGCTGAAATCCACATACCCGAGGCCCGGCTCGCTACATTTTAACATGACTGTTACATGACGTAGCTACGACTTTAGTGTGGTTCATTCCAGTTAATTTGTATTCCTCATGTGATTTTCATTGTTTACAGGAAAATGTGAGATGTGAAGAATTTCAAGTAATTTATTTTGAATTGCTTGCTTATATAATATAATGCCGGCTGCATTAACATTCAGGAAGCAGCTAGATGTGAGCAGTAGCCTGAGCTGATACTGAATATGCAAAAATGTTTACAGTGCGCTGTAGGTACTGTGTTTTTTATAAGTAATTCCCCAGTTACAAAGTAGGTGGCATTAATTACAATTATCACAACACAAGCCATGAAAGTTTTGGCTGACAAAAAAAACCCAAACAAACGAATTATTGCCTTCCACATTAACACTGGCTCATGCTGCATTTTACCATCTCTGAGTGTCTCGCTTCCCAACGTCTGTTGTCTCTGTTCTCAGACAGAATTTGCTGTCCTTGGAAAAATCATGTTCCCTTCACGTATGTTCTTCTCGGCTTTGAACTTTTTTCCATGCGGTCCTCTTATCAGAAAACAAACTTTTCCAAAGGCTCTGGTAGTCCTGCTCCTGAGGTTAACAGAAAAGAGGGTGGTAATGCTAATAAGACTCACATCATACACTAACTTGGAAACAAAGTGCGGGTAAGCCTTGCAGGACTCTCTCAAAGAAAGCTATACATGAGTTGCTGAAACTGGGAAGGAGAGTACTAACGCACCAAAGCCTGTCCTATGACAGACAGAGAAGTCTTATACTTTCAAATCCAAATTTTGATGTATTTTTTTATAATTCAAATTGGGGACTAGACAGTTTCATGATGGGAGTGCTTAGAAGAAGCCGGGCTAGTTTCAAACCTTAGAGCAAAAGTTTCTACGCTGACTGTCTTTAACAATAAGCATTGCCAGTCATCATCACTATGTATGCACAGCGTTGGTCCATAGCAATCCTACCCTGGATTAGCTGTGAGCATGTAATTCCAAACCACAGACCCGATGCCCTGTAGTTAGCAGTGCTGCCTGCCATCCTGGGCAGTTTTAGTCCCGGAGGTGAGCACGCAGTGGCTTGAGAGCTCTTGGGCAGAGAAACTGGAGCGGAGGTGGGGGGCTTTTTTCTCTGCCCTTCTGCTTCTCCTTCAAATAAAAATCTTAGCCTTTTATAAGAAGTTTGAGTTTCTGGGCAGTTCCTAGCCCTGGGTCGCTTGCCCCAGACTAGGTGCTGCAGAAAGCCAGGGAGGTTGGGCGGTTATTTTCCTAGGACATAGCAGGTGTCTTACACTTTGCTCAAGGCTTTTTTTTATTTCTTCCTTGGCTTTTTTTTTTCTTTTCTTAAAGCAAGAGGAGTCTTCTGTCATCTCGCAGTGTTGTGTTTCAATGAGCAGTGTTGATGGTCTGATGGTTGTTTTTCATTCTAGGGCCTCTGCTTTGGCTTTAGTGCAATAAGCTAATGAGGATGGATTAAATTAGCTTGGGTAGGCTTTTGCTGGAGTAAATTTGGGGGGTGTGTGTGTGCCATTTCTACAGTGCCAGCAGAACTATCTGGCAGCAAAAAGGAGCTGGTGGGTAGGCAATATCTTCAGCTGCTCCACCTAGATCCAGAAGGGAAGGTTCTGTTGGGAAGCACCTTTGTAAAGTAAAGGTGTGGTAAGCAATGGGTCTGACTTGATGTCACAGTAGAAATCCTAATGCCTGTTGTGCAGAATCTCTGCAGAGCTGCTGTTGGCCTAGTTTATACGGTAATAAACAACGGAAATGCTAACATATAAAAATTTGTATTTATAGTACAAAGAGCCACACGTACTTTTCTACACAGCTGAAGAGAAGAGGAGAAACTTGTAATAATTTATTCTGTACTTCTAAAAGTTTTGAGGCATGTAAGAAAGAAATTTTTAATTATCTCAGTAAGATTTTAACAGTTTATTTGGTAATGAATATGATTTTTTTTTACCATATGCTTGCAGTGGCAATCCCCTAATTTCTGAATCCTATTGACTCTTGTATGCCAAGAAGCTCATAGTCTAGGCCTTCATCACAAGTGAGTGGCTTGACTGTACTGCTGGCAGATACTTAGATGTTCTGTGGTCTGTCATAGTGGACACCTGGGCTCAGAGGTCAGCGGAACACCTTGTTCAAGGATGCAGGAGGTATACTTACTGCACACAGAGGACGAAGGGAGCATGTAAGCAACTAACACCCTCTCTATACTTCTGGTGCAGTGTGGCCAGCCTATGGCAGTCCAGACAGCCTATGCCCCTGGCTGCGCATACTCTTAAATCCGCGCTACCGAGAGCACTATCCAAGCAAAGCTGCCTTCTTGCCTCCTGTAGCACATTATTATTATTATTTGTGGAAAGAAGCAAAGTGGTCATCCACAAGGAATCAGTGTGGGACCGGAAGGAAGGATGATGGCTTCCCCCATGCAGCCTGGGGTACATGTGTACTTCTAAGAAAAAGAGGAATGAGCTTGAGCATTGGATCTCTGATTGCCTGGGGTGGGGAGGAAGCTTACTCCCTAGGGCTATTTTGGATTCTCCAGTTGGTGTCTCCAGGAGAACTCTGCTATAAAAAGGAATCAAGGTGGACAAGCGGTAGTCCAGGGACTGGACCCTTGCCTTCTCTTTCTTAGCAGTATGTGTATAGGTTGGTACCTGGCAATCTCATGTTCTTTCTGGCTTGTTGATCATGAGGTTTTTGGGGGTGCCAGGAGTGGCAGGAAGGCATCAGGCAGGTGAGTTGGGCTCCTGTGCACCCACAGCCGCGGGCAGGAGGGGACACCAGTGGCATAGGCCAGGGTGGGGGAGGTGTCGGGGAACATGCTGGCATGGGCCAAGGGGTTTTGAATGCCCTCTGGTGGCAGAGTCTCCTGTAAAAGTGTGCTTATTTACCTTTCCCAGACTCTCTGGCTGCTGCTGTGGTGGATGGAAAACTCATGTTTTGCTTTTTTGTCTTTTAGCGGCTGGAAAGTGGCTCGCATGGCATGGAGCTCTAGGGGACCAAGGGGAACATGTGGGCTTTCAGAGCCACTTGCCCTGACTCTTAGGACTAGCCCCACTGATCCCTTTAGTTAGAGTAAGCCCAACTGTTATTTGACCTAAAACAACACTATTGCTATTCATAAAATGCATTGTACACATGTAAATTGTTGTCCTGTTATATTACACTAAAAAGCCCTACTTCGGTATGTCAGTGGGTTGCCTGAAGCAAGAAAATGTATGGAAGAAGATAAACGATATATTGTACACTGATATTGGTGGTGGTTTCTTCTCCGTTGTGTCCCCTGAATGTACTGGCTTGGCATTGCGCTTTCATGCAGAAGAATAAGGATTAGGTTTGTCCTGCTGTGAGATGATTCATGTATGGGGAATGTGCATGTTCAGAAGAGTGAGATTTCAAGAGCACATCACTGGACAGAGGCTTGTGGTAAGAATCAATAATAAACCAACAGGGAAAAATGTATTTAGTAAAAGTAATTTAAACTAAAATCGAAATGTTAAGCAGTAAGATTGCTTATCTGACCGTTTCTGCTAAAGTTGCTATTCTTCATTCTTTTTTTAAAATATGTTTTTTAGATATACAGTTTATTTTTTCATTTTAGGTAATATACACACATTTATGTATATTTATGTTAGATATTTAATTTTATATGTGTGTGTATATATTTTTATAATATGCACTCCCTGAGGTGGTTTTCCAATTTTATTATGTGATTTTTGCTTTAGTACAATGTCAACACTTACATAATACTAGAATAGGGCTGGATATTTAAAGTTAATATAACAGCAACTAGATGTCAAACTGTTATTTCCTTTATCTAAAAATGTCTAACATATGAGATAATATTTAACAAAAAAAAAAAAGCGTTTCCCAGCTTTGATATTATGCATGCTTTCCCAGAGATGTTAACATAACCCTGTAATTGGCAAGAATTCTATCCAGCAATGAGCACTGTAGGAAATGCATTTTATGTTTGTTTCTTGTTTTTAAGGCACAGTGGAAATTCATAGGATATAACAAGCTGTGCATTTGAGTATGGCTGATTTTCGTTCTGTACAATTAATTTATTCTGAAGGGAAAGGAAACGTCAAGCTTAACATGTTTCTCAGTGGAAAGCCTTCTCTGAAAGATTTTCATTTGGATATAAGTGCCTAATTTCCAAATAGCATGTTATGTTCATCTTAAAACAGAGGCTTTCAGAAAATCTGCATTTGAACTTTCTCCTCTGGAAAAATAAAAAACAAAAAGTTAAAAAAATGGCAATACACGAACATAAAGCTAGAAACAGGTATTATGCTCAGATTTCAGCTCTTCTCTTCGTTGTGAGCAACCCAGGTATGACAACATGGTTCTGGTATACAAGCCCTGAAAAATAACATTTACAAAGCAAAACCACAAATAAGACTGTGGTTGTCTTTAGCTTGTCAGTTTGACTTCTTTCCAAGCAGATGAAAGGCTAGCACTCGTGCCACTGGAAGACTGCTTGGAAACCTACATGAAGCTTGTTCATGCCTCCCACTTCGGTTCCCACTGGCCAGGTAACCTCACCAGAGAGGCCCCTTCTTCCAGCCACTGCAGATCCCTCAACGTGACTGTTGGTCACGAGTGTTGGGCCAGTAAGAACTGGCCTATAGTACCAAAGGAAAAAAATGGTGAAAAAGCATCATCGTCATTGCCAACTGCTGCATGGGAGAGAGTCTCCTAAGCCTCCTGGAGACTGTGGCTGCCCTCCCTGGTGGCCGCTTTCCCTTTCCCCTCTTTACCTTCCTGTCTCTCTCCTTTTTTTTTAATATTCCGTGCCAAGGAACTTTCATCATTGGAGTCAACGTATGTCATAAGTTATGGATGCTGCTAATGAAGCTCTGTGCTTGTGAACTTGTGCAGCAAGTACCTGTTTAATTTCTCTTTTATCTCAGTTGGGGCACAGCTTGTGGACAGGGTCGGCATTGAATCAAAGGGAGGTGGGGCTGGAAAAGCACGGCACTTTTTGCTGAGCTGCATGATGTTTTTTTTTTTTTCTTCCATCTAAATTGATTGAGTAGAATTGGAAAACAGAGAAAGTAAAATCCAAACCATTGTTGCTCAGGCAACAAGATGCAGCTAAGAATGAAAACTGCAGCTTCATTAAAAGCAATACAAAGGATGTACTATATAGTTGCTTCTGGAAATCTGTGTTGATCAAATTCTGAGATCTAACCTGAGTGCATTACAAAAGCGTCCGTTTCACTACAGAAGCAGCAAAGCTTGCAATGGGAGGCTGGTTTGCATCTGGTTATAAGCATTTGAATACTGCTGCTCTTTGGAAGTTACTGCAGGGAATATCCATTGACTTTTCAATGTATTTTGGCAGACACAGAGGAGAGAAATGTGGTTAATAGCCTCTTGCCAATATTCAGTTCTGCTGGATATGTCATACAGCCATCTAAGAAATCTGACAGGCTTCATAAAATTAGCCTCAAGCTAATTAGTAATGTCAATGTTTTTTAAATGACTGTTAGTATTGTTGCTGTATATCACCCAGAACCTCAAGTGGGGAGCAGCAGCCTGTTATTCACTAGATATGGCAAAGTGTCATAGCCATGAATTAAAAACTCCCTGAAATCTGAAAATATTTCTGTCCTTTTATCTCTGTACTCCTCTGCTCTCAGTTTCTAATCCTGATTTATCTTATTGACTTAGTTAATGTTAACTTAGTCTATGTAACTGAAGAGAAAAAATCACATGGCAAAACTTTCCTCCTTAATGATTTGATTTGATGTTATATGTTCCTGATTATGAAATGGCACGTAAAAATATGAAGAAAGTGCTAGATTTTGCAGTCTTATTGTATCTCATGATACTTGATGTTTTTTCCACTTTAGTCTCCAGGTGCTTGTTGTGGTTTAACCCAGCAGGCAGCTAAACACCATGCAGCCATTTGCTCGCTCCCTCTGGAGCTGGGGGATGGGGGAGAGAAATGGGAAAAAAAAATGGTAAAATTCATGGGTTGAGATAAAGACAGTTTAATAGGACAAAAAATGAAGGGAAAATCGTAATGGGAATAATGATAATAGTAATAATAATGATAAAATAATACACAAAAGTGATGCACAACGCAGCCGCTCACCACCTGCTGACTGATGCCCAGCCAGTTCCTGAGCAGGGGTTGCCACCCCTCTGGCCAACTCCCCCCAGTTTATATACTGAGCATGACATCATATGGTATGGAATATCCCTTTGGCCGGTTTGGGTCAGCTGTCCCGGCTGTGCCCCCTCCCAGCTTCTCGCTGGCAGGGCATGAGAAGCTGAGAAGTCTTTGACTTAGTGTAAGCACTACTTAACAACAACTAAAACGTCAGTGTGTCATCAACATTATTCTCATCCTCAATCCAAAACACACCACTATGCCAGCTGCTAGTAGAAAATTAACTCTATCCCAGCTGCGGCTGGGACACCACTGGAGTTACTTAATGAAAGGGCAATTTACTGGGGGAATATCTGATTCAAAATATGAAAAAATATGAAAAGTAAAAAAACCCCACAACATTTTCTATACAAAAAACCGCACACACATATTTACATGTACAATATTCTTACCCTTTATAACGTAGTTAACGAATAGGAATGTACTGAAACAGAAACCTAGTAATGTTCTTCTTTCAGATGCTAATTTGGTTAAAATATTAAACATGCTTCCTCTTACCGCTAGCAAATAATGTGCAATTGCTATACTTAGGTAGGGTCGAATCTAAATGTTCTGACCCAGACTGGCCTTGCTCTGTTAGACACTACAGGCAATTGTAAGAAACCTGTCCTGCCACGCAGACCTTATAAGACCTTATAGTGTAAATAGTAAAGGCAACCAAATGCTGAGAGATGAAGGGATGGGCAGATGGTTGTCTTTACAAGCCAGAGGTTGGTTAAGTGAGATACCACAGATCAAAAAGGAGCCCTGGAACAGAAAGATAACCCCAAACCACCTGTATTCACCAAAGCATCATTCTTCCAGCAATGACAGCTCTACAAGTAAAAGAAGAGAAAATATGCCTAGGCATTAGTTGAAATGACTGACAGGACTGTAAGTCATTAGGTAAAAAGACAAAATTGGAAGATGGAGGATAGGATTATAGAAAAGCTAAAAGCAAAGCTTTTAACCTATGACCCTATAACCTTTTAACCTTTCATATATATTTGAGGTATGAGTGCTAAAATAAGGTGTTTGTTATATGTTTATTTCCAGTAGGAGACTTTATAAAAATGTGTGGATCTTATTTTTTTTCTTTTTTATTTCATCAGCTGTTGCAAAGACTGTGGTGTCTCAGTTTCCAGAGATCAAAGTGTAGGCAGCGAAAAATAAAGTAATCTGCCACTTTGGAATAACTTGCAGCAGCAGGCATTCCTGCTGCAAATCAGAGTGCAAATCAGATGGTGAATCAGTGATCTCCAAAGAGGATTACTTCAGATTAGTTGTCCAGCGAAGCAGGCACTTTGTATAATGCAGCAGACAGCTCCAATGTGAGCCAATTCATTGCTTGGGTTTTTTTTCTTTTCTTTTGTTGTTTTGTTTTGTTTTTTAAATGTTGCTTTATCAAATGGATTTTCATATGCTAATTAACAGTATTTTGACAGTGTTTGTGTCTAGAAGACAGATTATGTGACAGAGTACTAAGCAACTGGAAATTAATGGCCAGACTTTCCGGAGAGGGAGGAGGCATGATAGGAAGCAGCCTAAGATGCATTTTGGTTGACAGCACTTGCGTGTAGGTTTAAACACTGCTTTGAAGGTTCTGCCTTGATCATCTATTGCAGCTTACAGCTTGATTTGTGAGACTGGAGAAGACAACGCTATCTGGACAGGGTTCAGTCCCACTGGTTCTCTAGTTTAATCCATTCATATTTTAGTGATGCTTGAAGAAGAGCTTTATTACCGTTTTGTTGATAGCGTATGTTGCTAAATTAATCTGTCTTTCAGCTTAGTAGGGCCATCACGATATAAGCAACAAGGTGCTTAGAAACACCATCTATCCATACATAAGCAGCAATGTCCTGTTTCTGTAGTTTAGTGTTTTATTCCATCATGTCTATAGCTGTGAGGTCATCATTTTACACAATAAATTGGTGTGCCGCCTCCCTGTTGACTTAGGTTCTGGCCATTTGTTAATAGAGATAAAACCATTACTCACTGCGTTTCCCGCCTCACAAAGTTGGCTTGCTGGCTTAAGGAGCACTGTCTGTCCAGGAACAGGCTCTGGGGGGCTGTAAAAGGATGAGAAGAGAAGCGAAGGACAAGAACACACCAGGACATCATGTACTAGAAGGAGGGGAATTGTGCATATGCTGTGTATGAAATGGTATCTGATTTGGTGTGCAAGTACGGCAGGCTTTGAAGGAAAGCTCAAATTTTCTGGGCAGTATAAAACACCTGAGGAAGAAGAGCAGAAGTAGCCAGCTGTTGTCGTGATGGTGGAAATAAACGTGCTGAAGCTCCAGATCCAGGCAGCTTTACATTAAGGCCAGTCCAAATCCAGCAGCACTATCGTCTCCTCTATTTAGACAGCAACAGCTCCAGACCATAGTCCTGGCTGTACCCCTGCCCCCAGCACATCAGGGAGGGGTGCAAGCAAGCTACAACTTTGGGATTCACCCATCAAGAGCCAATCTGCACCATTGTTTCTGTGTTTAGAGCAAGCCTGAACAAGCATTGGGAAGCTTGCTCCCTGCTCCAGTTAAAGGTAAGCCAGTGGCTTCTGATTCATCATTCTGTCAGAGGTTTCCTCTCCTGTATCATCAGTTTGATCTGTTCTTCAGACTCTGCAGCAGGCTAGAGGTAAGTGAGAAGAAGATTGCAATCGCTCCTGAAGCTCCTTCTGAAACGTGAAAAAAGGTGGTTTCCCTGGTGCCTACTATGCTAGGTGAGACACCAGATTCAGTGAGGAACGAAGTAACATGAGAAGTGACAGGGACACTTACACCTCTAAACTGCTGGGATGGAATGAGGTCAAGTTTGGCAAAATGCATTACATCAGCTGGATGTCCTTTAAAATAACACTCTTGCTGGCCACGCCTTATATGTATTCTACTCTTCCCGGTCAAAACCTGACTGAAAGCCTCTTTATCCACTGGGGCCATGCCAAAGATGTTCAAGTATGTTTCTGCAATAAGTAGTATAAACACATACTGTCTTTTATGTATATTTGTAATGCAATTGCTGTATGTTCTCATTCATCTACAGTGTGCTGTTACTGAAACATGCCAGTGATCTTTTGCCATAAAGCAAGCATCAGAATCTATCTCTTTAACACAAGAAATACTTATTCAAAGACACCAAAATGCGGGCTTGCAAGAATTGATAGATAGAAGGACTGTGATACAGGACCCAAGCTCCTTGGTTGCTTTAGGAGTATTGTAAACCCACCTGTATTTAGAATACATTGTTACTAAATATTAATTACAAACTTTAGAAGAATAACAAATAAAACTTAATGAGTTTCCCTCCTGTGACAGTTTGGAAGCCTGTAGATGTGTCCGTGACAGAGAAAGAGATGATACCAGATTCTTATAAAATATATTTGCTTCTTTTAAAATTCCTCCAAGACATGAGAAGTTGCTAAAGGCACCTGAAACTTGGCATGTGCAATCATTTGTTACCATGATAATGGTAAATAGACTCGCTTATAAAGTCTTCCTGTCCCTGCAAATCGTTCCAAGCTGCCTGGGTACCAGTATAGCCACGTACCTAAGCAAATGTTTGTTTTGTACATGTGAACTGTTTTACTGAAATCATATGTCTGAAGTTCTGCATGTGATTTTCCCAAGCATGTGTTAGTTCTCTATACAAAGAGCAAAAATTAAATACATACATATGTATATATATCTGTACAAAAGACACTAATGTATATGGCAACCGACTAGCAATTTGATTAATTTTTGAGCATTACCCAGCTGTACTGGACTCCAGCCTCTCTCAGCTTCCTTAGGTAGGTGCACCAAAAGGTACAAATAGGTTGGTGAAATGAGACAGCAATTCTGTGAAATTCATCATTCACATGATATAATGAATGACAAACCTGTAGTGAATACAGATAAATACCTAATAAGGAGACAGCCGTAGTACGCCTGTTCATGTGACACATGATTTTTTTTGCAGTGTTCAGAGGTAACTGGGATGTAGTTGATGGACAAGTAAATATCATATACATGCAAAGAAACAACACAGTCTGTGGCTTGCCTTTTGACTAGGAAACAAAATGATTTCTTGGTATCATGCATTTTTTATCTTGTAGACAAAAAGGTTTTTGTGTAGAATGTATTCCCCAAAGGAAGATGCACGCTGTTATTGTAAGAAAGGATAGGAAGGCATGTTGTCCTATGCCTTGTTACTAGCTTTACTAATGCTATCCTTACTGAACATAAACCTGCTGACGTGAACCAAACTCAGGGAGATCACAGCAAATTATACAAACTATGGCTATCTCTCTCCCTTTTCTTTCCTAGGGCTTTAACTTACCTGTGGTTAGGTTTCCATGTTGGAAGTGGCAAATGAATTTAGAGCGATAGCTGCTCAGCAGTTGCTGATATGTATAGAAATTGGATTTGAAAGTAAGCATGCTTTCTGCTTCAAGCTTCCTCCTGTGGCTGAAAATGTGACCAGCTTGTATTTTGCTGTGGTAAGAAATTGTACCTGTAAGAATCAGAAAATCATCAAAACTCAGGTAGTTTCTGTTTCTGAGCTCCTGAATGTCTTTGAGCTTAACGGTACCTATGAAGCAGTCGTAAATGTCAATACATAAGGGTTTTCTGACATCACAGCTCTATGTCTGGTTTCCAGTTCACCATCTATAGCCTAGCAGATGCCAAGTGTATGCAGCTCTATTCAACAGGACAATGCCAGGCATTTTGTTTCCTACAGTGCCGTCGCTAGTGCACCTTGGGGTTAGGTAATGGAGTGAGAGCACTTGGCTGGGCTGCTCAAAGTACTTAAAAGAAAAAGGAAAGTGCAATTACTGAAATCTACCACCAGAGAGAGCTTTTGTCTTGCTAACATTAACAGGCAGACTATACAGAGCAGCACTTCATCTCTGGTCTTGAAGTTTTTGTAGGTATTAAGTTATTCCACTTTAGTATCAGGAGGACAGGAAAAGAATCGGAATTCACAGCATCAATAGGAAACATAAATGCTCTCTCTGTGTGCGTATGAGTGTACACGTGAGTACAAGTCATTTTTATTGCACGCTTGGTCCTGTGGCAACTGTCAGGACAGCTCAGCAAATGCTAAAACTAATGACAACTGGGGGGAAGCTGGTACAAACTAAATGACTCGTATCTACAAAGGTCATGATCTGATAACGGTTCCTTTGATTTTAGCTTGGTCTCCCGATAGGGCCAAGAGAGCAAGGGGCATTTTGTGAAGGGTGGAAGTGCTCTCAGAGTTGAGCTGGCTGAGTTGGGACCTGCACTGAACATTTGTCCTTTGCCATGAAATCTCTGGAAATACAGCTTTTGGTTTCCAACACTGACATGTGACACAATAACAAAATATTTCTTAAATGTGTGGATCACATCTTTCTTCAGATTTAAATGCTCTTTTTGATCACTTTGTATTTCTGACATAGAAAACCAGCTTCCATGAAATGGACACAACTTTACAGAAATTTTTGTTTCACTTTTCATTTATCTGTTTCGTTGAGCCTGGAATATACTTTACCTGATGGCTCGTATTGTTTATGGCAAAGACACCAGCCTTGGCTCAGGAAGAACAGCAGGGGGGTTGAAGCTCTGAAGCTATTTCTGGGAAGTGTCACAACATGGTTGCAGGCTTCCCAGCTTCTTTCCTGGGTGTTCAGTGTTGCAAAGATGATACCAGGCAAAATGGGCCATAGCTGTTGTCCAACATCTCCATCAACTTTGCGGTTACAGATGAAGTGTCCCCCTCTCCGCCCTCTCCACCTCCAATATCTCTTCTCCACTTTTATTGCGAAGGAGTATTTGCAATTTTGAAGGTGAATGATACCGTCTTTGTGTGGCCCTCCTGAGATCTATGTGGAAATGGATGGAGACCTTCAATGAAGCAATGGTGTCCTTCATTCTCATAAGAAGATTGTTACTGTTCAGTTCTTTCACTTAACTGGCCCTCACCATCCTTCCCACATTAAAACTTCAGGGACTTCTGGGGAATAGGCATGTCTAGGACTGTAGAGAAACACTCCTCACTGCAGGTAGAGTAACTGGAGCTGCCTCTGTACTCTTCCAGAAACGGTCTTGTCCTAGGAAGGCCTGACCTAGGAATTTCTTAGTGTCTTTTAAATACTCTTCATTGTAAAGACCCAGTATACTCAACACCATCATTTTTCTTTTTCCTTGGTAGAAGAAGATCAAGCAGCATATTAAATAGCCACCAAAGCCACACATAACATCTATGTGAGCCAAACACATGACAAAAGTCCACAGAATCGAACCGTATGTACATGTGGACATTCAAGAAGCCCTGAAGAAAAAAGACTGCGTTACAGGTCACATGAATTATTCTGGCAGGTTGTATTAAGCCAGCTTTATTGTAGGTTGTAATTGATTCTGCGTTCTGGGTTTTTATTCTGTGTGTGTCTGTGTGTGTGTGTGACTAAAGAAATAACAACACTTGACAGCCAACGACTTTTGTGAAGTCCTAAAAAAACTAAGCTATTCATTTTGGCTTGGGATTCATACAAACAAAGCTTCAAATGTCAGCGGTTCCTCCTAGGAATGGGTGACTGGGCTCAAGTATCCTACTACAGAAACAGGCTCTAATTTGTTTGGTTACTCAAAAAACAATATTGTGACAATAGATGTATTCCAGTGTAGTTTTCAAAAATTTATTTTAACAGAAATAAGCCTCCTAAATTCATTCCACCCTAATTTTCACCTCAGAGTGAGCTTTTTATTTGTGTCTGTTGCATTAGCTCCTTGTTGTGAATCTTGTGGATTCCAGGCCTTGGCATCAACGAGGGCAGACCTGTTGCTGCACCACTTGATTGACCAGGTATGTAATCAAGGCTGATCATACCAAAAACTCATCAACTCCAAGTGAGGTTTTACAGTTGTTACAATTCAAGATTGTGCTTTAGAGAAAGGGTGGAAAGCTGTCTTAAATAATACAGGATTTGACCCTGCAAGATATTTAATATCTTTGATAATATGTGAAATTCTCCTCTTTTAGCCACTCTCATCATTCAGAGTTAATGATGATTGAAGAAATCTTAACTTGTGTCATCAGTCTGTCTCTGCAGTCTTTCTGATAATTTCATGAGGGGTTCAGCGTATGGGAAAACCACAAGTCTTTCCTTCTATCAAGCTGCTGAGTCTGCAGCTGAGAAAGCACATGCCCTAGTGGATCCCTTGGTAGGAAAGTCTCCGGGATGGTCTTGTACCTGTCAACATGTGGCAGTGTTCAGGAGACTTGGGCACACAGCTCAAGGCATGCAGGTGCTGACTTCTCCTGAGGACACCTTGTTCTTCAACTAGGATGTAAGGGTGTGAAATAAAGCATTTCAAAACTCAGCAGACTGACTGTCTAGCTATGTCTGCAGATGCAGTTCAGCACTTTTGCAGTAGTTGCTCTACAACCTACTCCTGTACACAGAGGGTAAGGTGTGATCCTGGGGTGGGGTACTGCCCAGGTCACGGCCCCTCCCTCTGCCCACCAGTGTGTGCTCCCAGGCTGAGCTGTGGGATGCTGCCCTTTGAAGCAGCATTGATTCAACTGTTTGTCAGACCATGCTGTGAACCAGCCCAGGGAACTGTTTTGGTTGAAGAGTAAGCCGGCAAAACACAGTGCCACAGGGACCTGTGCCTGCCCATCTGCAAAAGCAGAGGAGGCTGCACGAGGAAGGAGGTGTGGAGAAACCTGGGAAGGCACAAAGCCTACGAATGCACACTGACCCGCTGGTTAAAATGTGCCTCGGTGCAAACAGCATTACACCTCTTTGTCTTCCTTCATGTAGGGTGAGCAGAGTGTGAGCTGGCAGTGCACACCACCTCAGCCCTCCATGTGCCCCGGGCAGGCACAGAGCATCAGCCGACCAACTCACCACCACTGTCCGCCCAACCTCCCTCCACCCTGCCCGGGCTTGGGCACTCTGCCAGGAGCCGGCGGGACCACAGCAAAGGCTGCAGCTGGTTTTCTGCCTCTTTAATGAATGGCTCCTGGAAGGGGCTAGCAAAGGCCGGGGCTGGCAAAGGCCAGGGCTGGCTTGGTGGTGGCAGTCAGGAGTCAGGGTGCTACGGTGCTGAGAGAGGAGAGGCGGGGCAGCGTGTCTCAGCCCGCTTCAAAAGCTGCTGCACCTGGAGAGTCTTGGTTTGCCGAGAGAGCAGGGTATCGGTGGAGTCACATCCTTGCTGGCTGAGGGCTTCTGGGCTTGGGTGAGAAAGCATCCACCATTTGATAGCAGGGAAGAAAAGTCCTCAAAACAACAGGGACTCCAGTGTTCAGAATGTCTTTTCAGTTACACTGTCATCCCCCAGTGTGCCTGATCTGTCTTGATAGATTTCAAAGCTTCTTATCCTTGCAAATAACTCCTCCACCCTTTCCAGCTCTACCTTTGCAGAATTTAGAAAGGGAAAGTGAAGCACCAGGCTAGCTGCTCTGCCCTGCTTTCATAAATGCCAGTGCGAAGTTGAGAGTTTACACTGGGTTTTTGAAGCAGAGGACTGAAAAATTGCTTTTCTTCCTCTTCTGTCAGTGTTTTAGCCCAGGGCTTCCAACTGCAGCGTGTTTCTTAGCTCAAGACATACCAAAAGGTAAAAACTGGCTCCAAGGAGCAGGAGTTCAGAATTGAAGTGGTATACAGTCTTGTGATATAAAATAGCTGACTCATATCAGAGGGAAAACACTAGGAATTTTTACAGCTAATTTCATGCAGCAGTTGTGGTGGGAGGAGAAGGAGGTTATCATCAGATTCAAACCACAGAGCAACACAAGCAGATTTACCTCTCTAAGGTAGCGAAAAGCCATCCTGTTGTGGGTGACCAGGCACCACAATTGATTACTGATAATTCATCTGGCAAGACTGCTTTAAACCCTAGGCAATGAAAGTAGTTGCCACTGGGTCTCAGGAAATTTTGAATTTACTAGAACATAGACCATATTGACCCAAACACCTTCTGTTTGCATTTTGGTCTCCACTTCTTCAGGATTAATCCTCCCAAAAGGCTAAAAGTAGTGAATAATTGCACTAGTGCACAGCACACAGCTGTAAAGGCTCTCAGACATAAACAGATTAAGCTTTGCAATCAAATTTAGGACTGCCACATTTTGTAGTTGAAGAAGCAAGCACAAATAGGTTACTGGTAATGGATTTGCATAGGGTCATCCAAAAAAAATCCAGTAACACAGCTAGACAGGGAGCCCATAGTTGAAGACATTTTCACAGTCTTGCTTTGACCAGCTTTGGCTCCAATGAGCCAAAGGATGATGGAAGTGCCACAGTGGCAGGAGGTGACAGTAAAAACCCTGAGTGTGTCCCCAGCTTCCTGCTAGACTGAGGAAGGTCAGTACTTACAAAGTGAATGACCTTATTACTTTGGAGGAGTTTTAGTCTGGGAGTCCGGTGCTGGACTCCCCAGTACAGGACACATACTGGAGAGAGTCAGGCAAGGGCCAGAAAGGTGATTAAGGGACAGGAGCATCTGTCCTACAACGAAAAGCTGAGAGAGCTGGGACTGTCCAGCCTGGAGCAGAGAAGGCTCAAAGGGATCTGATCCCTATGTAAAAATCATAGAATTGTAATGTCATTTAAGTTGGGCAACACCTTTAATATCATCGAATCCAACTGATAAACTGACAAGTCCACCACAGTACCTGATGGGGGAGTAAAGAGAAGGGAGCCAGGATCTTCTCAGTGGTCCCCAGTGACAGGGTGAGACACAATGGGCGCAAACTCAAATACAGGAAATTTCATTTAATGTAAGAAAACACTTCTCTTCTGTGAGGGTATTTGTCTACTGGAAGCGGATGCCTGGAGAAGCTGTGGAGTCTCTATCCCTGAAGATATTCAAAACCCGTGTGGACACAGCCCTGAGCACCCAGCTGTGGCTGAACCTGCGCTGAGCAGGGGTCAGATCAGGCAATCTCCAGAGGTGCCTTCCTGCCTAAGCCTGTCCATGACGGTGCATGCGTGTGAGAGAACGTGTCAGTGAGCGTGAGGGCTGCACAGTGGCCCACGGCCAGTGCATGCTATGCATTTCTAGGCTATAATTTGGTCTGTGTTTGCTGGGTGAGGCTCAAGCCTGGCTTGGGAACAAGGGCTCTGTCGGAGCACCACGAATTTGCCTTTCCCATGTGTGTAAGTGAAGATGTTAGTGTGATAGGTGTTTCTGCATAGGTCCGATCTTGCACCTGACTATGACGTAAGAAGGTAATGCGGTTGGTTTTTTTCCTGTCTTAAAAACAGCAATAAGGCACTGTAGAAAACACAGCATGTGCTGCTAAGATGCAAAATGAAGCGTTCTGGTTTGCCATGACAGAGTTAAAGTTAGCAGCGCAGCGCAGTTTGTCCCTTTGTGGTTAGTCATGGTGAGACAGTCTTTGCCCAGATGATCACACATGGTATTTTCTGTGCTTTCTTCCTCCTCCCCCTCATTCCCACAATAGATGGGACTCACTGAATGAGCAAGCAGAGGTATTTTCTTTTAACCTTATTCAGCATTTGACCAGTCTGTATGCTCCTGTACTGAGACACAACATGGACTGCGTGGGGGCCTGGAGTGTGCCAGCAGGCTCTGTTCACCATGAGCAGCTTCTAACCCCCTTTTTGGGTAACGCTCATCTGCAGTCCCCCCTCAGCCCAAGCCCAACACCAGTGAAGCTAGGCTGCTCAGGGGAAGGGCTTTGCCAGCGTGCACCTCTCGGCGCTTGGTGCCCCCGTGGCACCGGGCTGTGGCTCAGGGAAGCCAGACCTGTGTGGTGGGTCCCTGGCAGAGCTGGCGCCAAGGGCTCCCGCTCGTACCGAGCAGTGTCGGCTGGCGGTCTGCCAGCGCTTCAGGGATGGAAGTTCACCGAGCTGATGCAGTTTTGGGGGCTTTACCAGAGCAAGAACCAGCTGTTGGTTCCAGCCTATCTCCAGCACCATGAGGTCCTTGCAGCCTCCTCAGCTTTGCAGGGTAACTGCTCACCTCAGCTGGTCTCTGACTTGCTTTCTTTCAATACGAGATATGTTAATTTTGACTTTAATGCCACGCATTATGATTGTTGTTGTTTCTGTTGTGGGGCGGCTATGAACGGGAAGGAACAGACATCCCTTGCCTGTCCCTGTTGGTGGCCAAAGGCCTGTGTGGGCAGAAGGTCCCTTTGTCTCGCCAGACCCAGCACTGAGCTGGCAGGAGGTGGAGCTGACCTACACAGCCGCTTTCACAGCTAAACCCCAGCTAAAACCCCAAAGCACATCCTGCTCGGGTTTAGGCAGGCCTCAGCCTGTCGCGGACAGCCCTGCCATCACGCTCAAAGTGGTAACCTCATGGGTGGTGGTCACAGTGCGAGGGGTTTCTCAGAGGTGTGTAGGCTGGTCAGCTTTGGGCGCAGCCTCACAGGGGCGGGGGAAGGCACCCTTCCAGCAAAGTCTTGGTGCCAGGGATGGTTTTGTGTCCTCATGACAATGCACAAATGCATGGGAGCTCATCAGAGCTACAGCTACTGGCACTTGGAGGTAAGAACGGGCAGCCTCTGAAATAGATACCTTGTGTGGAGGAGCATAGACCCATAGGGTGATGTTTAGCAGGCAAACTAGCAACTGAGGCAGCATGTTACGGTCAGATGAGTCTGAAAACTGTGATGCTAGGCAATGCTATTTTCCCTGGTTATATCAGCTATGTCAAATGTGTATTTTTTTTTCCAAGAGATAATATGCAGCTACCAACAACTTTTTAAAAAAGATTAGTCTTGCCCCAGCCAAACCTTGAAAAACATGTGTGAGCAGCAAACAAAACTGAAATGTTCACAAAGCCCTACAGAATATGGCGCTGTGTGCTGAAGAATTGATGCACCAAAGTCAAAGGTTAACATAAATAATATAAATGATGATTAAGCTGTGTGCTTTTAGCAGGGTGAAAAGCTGCATTTCACACTTCGCTATGCAGTGTCTAGGATCTGCCTTGCTGATAACAACATGAAGAATAGCAAAGCTAAATTGGCAAAGCCTTGAGCTGACCTTGAACATGAAGTACCACATCCCCACTGTGACTTCCTTCACAGGGCCTGCTCATGTCTTGTGGAAGATGGTGCTAAACCAGTCACTCCACTGTCACTACTGGAACTGTTTTAAAGCACCTTGGCCAAATAAAACAGCAAATATTCTTGTGATTGAGATTCACAGACATATAGGTGTTTTATTTACACAAAAACTCTAACTATTCCTGAGTATAAATTATCTGCTTTTAGAAGAATATTTTTTCGTCTGATTTTTCCTGTGTGGAAAACCTCATCTGCTAAATGATGTGCACTGAAAGAAAATGAGTACAAAACCAGAGCTAGCGAAGAGATTACATTAACCGAACACTGAAGTGTTGAATCTAAACATTAGGCACTTAATTTTGATCAATGCAGTTAGTTAACAGATTTGTTGTGATTGAATAGGACAGAGCAGAAATAAGGAAACAAATTAAAGCATCTGACTACTGGTTTTATTCTTCTGGCACTGAAGGACACCATTGCATTACTGGCTGCAATAGCCAGTCTGTTTTTCCCGTTGGATCAATGTCTTTGACTCGTATGCCAAAACTCAAATTCTTCCTTAAGTGCTGTGTTATTTTAACAAGTACAAAAATAAGTGCAAGCCAACAGCCTTGGCCATTTGTCACATTGAAAGAAAACAAGTGCAAGTGCTCACAGGCAACAGGGCAGGTGTGCCTCTCCTCCTCGTCTCACTCATCTCAGGGTAAAGTGTTCATGGAGCCAACTACAGGGGTAGCTGATATTGAGAGTGGCTCACTGAAGGCCACCCTATGTCTCTTGGGGATATACGCTGACTGTCTCCTCTGAGGTTATGATCACCTGTTAGCTACTGTAGTGAGAAAGCTTATTAATATCTTTCTTTTAAATCTAAGTGAAAAAAAAAAGTCTTGCCTTTTCCTTCCCTTTCCTTTGCCTGTCAATATATAGCACCATAGCGCCTTGAAAAATGAATCTCCTTTTCTTCTCAAGAGATGATTATGCAGAGAAAATACAATTTTTGAGAACCAAGCAGTTTGGATGGAACTGTTCTAAGGGAGTGCTTGACAAGCACATACAGTAATCAAAATAAGTGCTCATTTGCTGCTGGGAACAAATATATGGGATCATTTCAGGCTAATGGGGACCAGTTTGACCTGCCTGCTGGTTAGTGGTGTATGTGAGTCTTTCCCATGACTGGATTCAACACTTTTTAAAGCTTTTTTCTTCTTTTCTTTTTCCCCCAATAGCTATGATTATACAAAAGGATGATTCTTTCTAAAGCATGTTTTTGAAGAGATACAGAATTTCTACAATTTTTTTTTTTTTTTTTCGGTGAGGGAGGGGAGGAGAAATAGCAGCAGCCACAGCAAACAGGGCTGTTACTTGGCTGCTGGTGCGCTCCAACTAATCTGCCCGGAAAGAGAAGTACGTAAGAAATGCTCTACTGTGCCAGAGCCACAGCCCATTTAGCCCAGTAGTGTGACTCCAGCAACAATAGGAGGAGAGGCTATTTAGCGACTTCATGGGAGCCTGGCTTCCCAGAGTCAGGTGCTCCCCTCCCACTAACCCAGCATCCGCAGCTGTGGTACTCGCAGGTGCCTGTGGGCACAGCCCTGCGCATTGCCTTTTGCTGCATGTTGCTCGCAGCAGTTAATTACCAAAACATTGCTACAAATGGCCTTATGTTTGGGTGACGGGGCTTTTGGACAAAGGAAACAGCCCAGCTTATTCTGAATGGCAGCTGCATCAGCATTATGGAGGATGCTGCTGTCTATCAAACTCTTTGAAGCCTATAGCATGCTGAAAGAGGAGGAATATTGCGTGTTCCAAAGTTAATTGCAAATTCATGCTGTATTATTCCTTTACTTATCTCCACATTGAAAGACCTATCTATCCTTAAATAAAGTCACCTGTACAAAAGCCTCATTTGAGATTAACCACACAAAGAGCTTAAAGCAATGGCACTTCAAACAAACCTCTGGTTAGACAGAAGCACAAACATTTTTCAAAAGTGCAGGCTGCATAAACATCTATTCAGGATCACTTTTTAAAAGCACTTTGGCAAAGAAGCCCCTTATTATTTATTTCAATGCACAGCTCTAAACAGAGTAATTTGCAGTCTATGATCTTTTCATTTTGAAGTCTGGCTGCCTTGGATTCTGAATTCTAATTAATATATCTACTGGAAGCCACATACTGCTACTTCTCCTCCCCCAACCCCCTAAAAACTCTATTTTTTAGCTTCAGCATATTAGCAAAAATTGTTGAAAAGATGAAAACCGTGAAGCTATTTTTCAATAATTTCATCTTTCTTTAGGAGGATTAAAGAAGTCTTATCATTTAAAGCTGGCATTTGGCTTCACAGAGTACATTTTTTTTGCCCTGCTATATCAGGAAGAAAAAATATTATAAAGAGGGATTACTGGAACTGTTCTGCTCAGGAATCTGTACCAAACTGGTGTTACTAAAAAAAAACATTAAAATTAAAGAAACTTTGTAACATACACTGTTATATATACTTTATATGTACGTGCTATATGCAGAGGTATTCTGGATCCTTAGAGAAGTCAGTGAAGGCTGCTATGTGCTTGAGTGACCACAAAGCCAACACACAGACTCACGTGAATTCAAAATCCACAGAAAAGCACAATAAATGTTTAGAAACAAAACATTTTGAATATGAGGCAGAAAAAATTCTTAGCCAAGTTGTGATTTTAGATATATATGAATGTATTGCATAATTTATTTTAATATAGCCACATAGATGCACCACGCAACTTTGACTGCAAAGGCTACCTCTATCCAAAAAACTATTTCTGCTTAGTCTCTCAGCACTGCAATCTACTTTTGAAATAAGGATGAAGATGACTTCTGAAGCTGTTGCAACAGAGGCTCATGTATGAGTTGCTCCAGGACCAGTCTTGGTGGGCCTTTTATTACTGCTGAGAATTTTACTCAGAGGCATCTTGATCTAAAGTCAATATAGTACCTTAGGAACTAAGGTTTGAACTGAACTTGCATTAATTATTTTGTTCCTATGAGTAAAACTGAATGCTACAATGAGAGTGTGTTTTAAATGCTAGCCTAATACACAGACTGCATTTTAATGTATTGGAAAACGCACCGTTGGGTCGTGTCAGGTTTTAGACCTGCTGAGAAGTTACCACGGTACAAAAGCAGCGTTCCAAAGACTCCTGGTGGTTTTGCAACAGATTTATTGACCACTCTTTTCGTTAGCCTCATTTCTTGTGTGTGACATCAGTAATTTTAAAAAACAAAAGCTTGCAGCTAAACTTCCATCCTGATAAGCCGGTGTTTCTCTCCCATGCCCCGCGGTTGGTGACGTGCCCCTGCACAAGTTTAACAGTGACACTGCTGCCACTCTCCAGTGAAACATCACTAGTTCATTCAATGCCTCTGTCTGGTGGTGTGATGATCTATAGATCTGATGCTTTCTGCAAAGGTGACATCATGGGGTCATCAACCCAAGGGGAGCTGCTCTGCTGCCACCTCAAACCTCAGAAAGGAATCAATTGGAAAGCCGGTGGTTGATCTTGGCTTGAGGGGACACTGTGGGCCTGCGTTACCAGCATCGGAGCATCCTGAGAAGTCAACGCAGTTGCAACAGTGGAGGAGTGAAGCCCTTTTGCCCACAGCCCTGTGAGTCCTCCTTATTCCCAAGAACCCAGCACAGCTTTCCTTGTGGTTGGGGCATTCCCAAACACACACATGCACCGCTCTCCCTCTGCCAATGCTTTGGTGTGATCCTGTCCTGCAGACTTCTTTCTTTCCTCATAAGAGGAACACCTGTACAGGGCTTCACAAAATCTTCTTGAGCCACACCATCTTATAGAGATTTTGAGATTTTTAATTGCTATCAAATTTCTATCAAGTTTAGGTAAAATTAACGTATTCCTGAGCTACTGGGGTAGAGTGAGAGAACAGGCCAGACACACATAGAATAGCAGAAGCCTTCCCTTGTCAGGTATGAGGTGATTATTAAGAAGCACACATATTTTTTTATCAATGCTGATTAATATCTTCCCTAAAATAACATATATTGAACATTTTCTTTAGTATGTAGGTAGGCCCTTTTTCACCTCATGATCAATTAAAAGGTAGCATGTTGCCTAACCTGCGCTTCCCTCAGGCACCTCCATTAGACAGACTATATGAAGGAGTACTGGCTTGTTTTGTTACCCTTTTTAATATTAAAAAAAAAAAAAAAGTTGAAGCTTAGCCACATAACTTCAAAAGATGAGAAATGCAAAACCAATGTGCGTATTCATTCCTCTGCAAGCATAGGGGCACACAGGTATGCTTTTGCAAATGAAATATTAAGATTTTTTTTTCCTTTTTGTTTAGGTGTACCAGTAGCACTTCTGGTGTACATTTGACTTTAAACTTCACAGTTAGAATGTTTTTGTCTCCATTTGTGCACAAACAAAAATTTCTTAGTGATCACCTTCACTGCAAATTTATGGCCTGTGCATAGAAGTTAGGTTTTTTTCTCCCTCCCTGAAACACTTGACCTGTAGTATTGATACCCATCCGTAGCATCAAGGACATTTGCTGCGTGCTTATCTCAGGTTCAGCTAGCATATAACAACATACCTGCATCTACCTAGAGACTGTATTTGCCGTACAAACACAGACATCTTTTACTGCTTGGGTCACTGTATTTGGCCATCCGTGGCTGCACACAAAGGCTCTGCAAGCAAGATACATACGAGTACAAAGCAAGTATTTATTGTTTCTCACACACACACAGAGGATCAGCAGAGCTTACTGAGCTACTTGGCTAAGCATCACGTGCTGATGGCCCTGAAAGATGCTTGAAGAGCCGCTGCTGACCAGGCAGGCATCGACTGGGGAGGGGTGGTGGGAATGGGGGAGCCGGGCACCAGAACACAGCTGCAGACCTTGGGGACTGCTGAACTGCACTCACGCACCAAATCCATCGATGCTGTCAACACCAGTGACTGACTGCCGGCTGCGGGCTCGACACCTTTCATTTCTTCCCCATTTTCCACCTTTCCGTGTTCATGCTTTGCTCTTATACCCTTGAGCTACCAGTAAATTGCTCTGTCAACAATCCTACTTCAGCCTGTAATTTTACCTCTCCTCTTTTCTCACGGCGCTGTCTCACATGGCAGCCCTGTTTCTGAAACCCAAGTGGGGGTTAGCGAGCTGTGTCCAGGACGTGGGGAAGGCTGGCAGCCAAATGGTGAGGGGGTGAGCAGGGAAGGTACCGGCAGGTTACTGAGGGTACCAGGTGAGCATTGGAGGGGCAGAAAGGAAATCTTCAGGTATTGTAAGTACTGCGAAGTTAACTATGAGTTTTTTGCTGTTGTTTATGCTAACAGAAGAACAATTGCATTTCTCAAGCTTTTCACGGCAACTCAGGAGCAGCGACTGCAGTGAGCAGAGGAGAATGCTAGTGCAGGCAAGGACTGGGAGATGTCTGATATGGCTACCTTAGGAAGAGTCTATTGAAGAGACTAAACTATGTAACTACCCCTTCAACTGGCAAATTAATTTGTTCTCAGTAATTGAGGAAATCAGTCCTTTAAATAAACATTTAAGCAGATGGTAGATAAGTGATTGCAAGAAATTTCCTGCAGGTTTCAGGACTCTATGGCAACGGGAACTGTATGGGATTCAGATTAAATGGAGGCAAAAACCCCAGTCAAGTTCTGCCTTTCATTTCACAGTGGGATCCATGGTTGACTTGTGTTATTATTACACTGTGTGCTGGTTTTGGCTGGGATAGAGCTAATTTTCTTCACAGCAGCTAGCATGGGGCTGTGTTTTAGATTTGTGCTGAAAGCAGTGTTGATGATACAGGGATGTTTTAGCTATCCCTGAGCAGTGCTTGCACGGAGTCAAGGCCTTTTCTGCCTCTCACCCCACCCCACCAGCGAGCAGGCTGGGGGTGCACAAGAAGCTGGGAGGGGGCACAGCTGGGACAGCTGACCCCAACTGACCAAAGGGATGTCCCACACTATATGGCGTCATGCTCAGCATGTAAATCTGGTGGAAGAAGAAGGAAGTGGGGCATGTTTGGAGTGATGGCGTTTGTCTTCCCAAGTAACCGTTATGCGTGATGGAGCCCTGCTGTCCTGGAGACGGCTGAACACCTGCCTGCCCATGGGAAACAGTGAATGAATTCCTTGTCTTGCTTTGCTTGTGCACACAGCTCTGCTTTACCTGTTAAACTGTCTTTATCTGAACCCATGAGTTTTCCGACTTTTCTCTTCCAATTCTCTCCCCCATCCCACCACGGGAGGGTGAGCGAGCAGCTGTGTGGTACTTAGTTGCCGTCTGGGGTTAACCCGCAACACACTACCAAACAACAACAAAAAAAGTAATTTAGTAGCATCTACTGCAGAATTTAATCTACCTAGAGAACTTTGGCTACCAGTGTTCCTACTTCTCGTTATTCCAGCACATGGTCTTAATATAATGCCCATATGAAATAGTCGCTTGAAAACTTTAAGCCAGGAGATGCTAACATATTTAATCATTGCCAAAATAGGCAGCTGCCTCACACAATGAAAAAAAGGACTTCTTAAAAACCAATAGATATACTTGCATTCTTTATGAATTTAAACCCTTTCTTTCTTTATCCAGAAGCATGATTTTGAGATTTTTTTTAGAACCACAGCTACTGTATGAAAGTTTTCTGAAGATACTATCCAACCAACTTTAACAGCTTCAATACTGTTACTAGAGACACAGTTTCCTTAATGTTGTGTCAGTTATACATCACTAATTTTATATCCAGTAAAAACAGAAAAAAGTTTTTTCATTCTTAGAACCAAAAAACCTGTGGAATACTTAATAATCTGAAATAATCTGAAATTAGCAGATTGCTTTATTACATTTCCCGCAAAATTAAATCTCAGTAAATATGTTAGTCTATATCTTGTAACTAGAAAACAAATTCAACTGCCCATCCAATCTATTACATATTTGCTACATGTAATTAGCATTTCCAATATTGACAAAACTATTATTATCTAGAAAGTGTTATGTGGCAGAAATACTTCTAATAAAAACAAATAAAAAAGTAAATTCTCTTCCTAGGGTTTAGATTAATTAAAAAGCAGCAACAAGCCCCAAGCCCCCTACCCACTCCCTGGAAATGGCTTGTTGGCATGGAAACCAGAGCATGCCTTGTCATTCGGGGTGCTAACAGAATACCCGGACCCAACATGAGATCTCAAGTCAGAAAAAAGGGAGAGCAACATTTTTATAATGGTGTTACCAAGTTGCTCCTAGAAAATGGAAGAATCTACATGAAAATAACAGATTAAGTTCTTAAATGGATCTGACTTCACGGTATGCTCTTTTATACTCATACAGATCTCATTTTGATCAAGCAAGACTCCTCCTTGTGAATTTAATTCCTGTCTAATTGAGCCTTAGATCCAGCTGTGTTCTCACTGCTGGGGTCTCCAGGCACGGAAATACAAATAAAGTAACAAAAGGTTTTAAGATTCATTTCAGATGAACATTTTTATTGGTAATATATTCCCCTGTTAAAAATGGAATTCAGTTTCTGCTCTCTACCACCAGCAACTGACAAAAAAACCCAACACAACCACCCCAAACCCAACCCCTCCTGTAGCAATTCTGCCTGTTTTCAGAGATCGTTTCATCAAGATCCTTCTGTTTAAGTATGCCACTTTCTGGCCAGTTCTTTTTACCATTTTAAATAAGCAATAGCTTATAATGCAAATAAAAACTGGTAAGTTTTAAGTTGTTAAGACTCTCAAATTGGATTTTATCTGATATGTGTTCATAGCTTCAAATACCACTTTTGCAAATGCACATTCTCCCCCCGTCCCCCACCTTGTTCACTACTCACTCAAGATATATGCATCTCCTACGTGAAGGAAGCATTTCATATACAGAAACAACTCAGATTTAATGCGAGATTTACCCCAGACATATTTCCCAGTGAAAGTCAGGAAAGCAATGAGGAAGGAATACATGTGATGGTATGAGCATTTTCTTATCGCACATTATTTTAAACCAAAGTACCCAAGAACACAGCCACTTCTATCTTCTTGAACTCCTCTGGGCCACAGGGATGTGCAGCAGCAACTCCTGTTCAGAGCCGCCAGACAGCTGGGGTACATGCTGACCCCCTCTACATCTTGAGCTTAAGAGGAAAAAACAGCTATATATTTCCTTTCTTTTGAGCACATACAAGAGGTGCATACTTTCCTCCTCCCCTGACTTGCAATCGTACTGAGGGCAAATGATAAGAATTTGTGCTTCCACAGTTTACACGCCCCAGAAATTATCCTTCCTAATTTTAATCCATCGTAAAACCAAAATAAGCCCCTGCAACTTTGTCTGGATCAAAAACCTAAAGCAACAAAAATAAAATATAGTAGCACTGTACGTATGTAGTTAGGACTTAAATTGTAGATGCTACGCTTTTAGTTCCCAAAAGAGCAAACAGCAGAAGCGGAAGTGCAACTTAATTCTCCCTGCTACCCAGTGAAGTGGAACCGAGACCCTGGTCAGCCTGATCAGACACCTGGGGAATTCTCACTCAGGCTGTGTGATGGCCATTTTCACAGATATGAGTAACAGCGGTATCTCTCCTCTCGCCTTACACTTGCAGTTATCTTAGTACTGTATTAATAAGGCTTCTGGACTTGCACATGGAGATTAATCCATCTTCTGACAACTGTAAGTGAGGATCAGCTAGCACACATTCACTTACAGGCCCACTTGTGTATGCAAGCAATGACACTACCGATTTTCTCCCTTCCTAAACCACAAAATACTTAGACAAATCCAAGTCCCCACTCATGCATACTCTCAAGCTGTTCCACACCCCTTTCAGAGCCCTTCCAGAGATGCATTATGGAAAAAAAAAAAAAAAATTAATCAACCTGTCCTATGTAGCCCAGATATCACTACAGGGAAGGCAATCAATAAACCTAGTCTGAAGTTCAGCTTACTTCTCGGCTTGGTTTTAAAATAAAATCTTGCCCTGTCTTCATGTTAGCCATTTTTTCAGCTCAGCTATACAAATTACTCCGTTTTCACTTAGAGTGATAAAAATCAGAAAGCACAAAGACTAACTTTAGCGTGTGTGGGAGGAAGTTTCTCCCGCAACCCCTGGCTTTTTCAGTGCAACACAGCAACTTTCAGTTACCAAACACAGCTCTACGGTCTTTTTGGCAATGATTAACTAAGATTTCTCAGTATGGTAGACAGATAGAAGTTTCTAAAACAGAACAGCCTCTGCTTTTTTAAATGTATCATTACTATTTGCATTTCAAAGTGAAACCACTATCATAGTCTAATCCAACTTTATTAAAAACTCATAACAAGGTTATGTAGTATTACAAATTTATTTAGTTTCTTTGAAGTGATTTCTCAGCATTGAAAACTTAACACGTACAAAACAACTTCAACTTCTATGCATCAAAACCAACGTATGGATTTTTTAAGTTTAAAGGAAGTGCTGTGCTTTTTTTTTAAACATCTCATGAACCAAATAATTCTTCAGTTATAAAGCTGATAAAAATAAGTGATGCACCACCACATTTTTTTTCTTTAACATGTGAAATTCATTTCTTTGGGAAACAAGTTTTTTTTAAAAATTGTATCGTGAAAGATACAGACCTGAAAAAGGATAAACAATCATACACAAGGCAAATGTTACACAGTAATTCAGACATTTTTATAAAGAGCTCTGGAAAAGTACCTAAAATAGTGATATTTATTTAGTATAAAATTTCAATAACAAAATATTGCTCATAATAAATAAGAAAACATGAGTTTCATTAATACTGTTCTCCCCTTAAAGCTCTCTTAGATATAACATGATCAGACCTGATCAAACTCAAATTTTTGTTTTTCCGCTGTATGAAGGAGGCAGGTTTACAGGCTCCAGGTCATTCTTTCTTAGAAACAATTTTATTATCACCAAAACACAGAATTCATTTCAAGGCTCATGCGTAGTTATGGGCAAAAAAATTCCCTAATATTACAGTAGATCTTAATATCTAAAATATTTGCCTTTTTTGTTTAAACCAAAGTGGAATAAGACTTCTCATGGTTTACAAATGCAGAGAGGAAACTGCCCAAGTTTCCTCAAAAGCTTCTAAGTATCTCTGCAGCTGTACTTAATGGTTATCAAAGCTGTTAGTGAAAGTTAGCTCTATAGCAGGGTAGAAGTTCTATCCCCTTTATATGGGGACATTTGATTTCATCCCTGCTCGTCCCATCTGTAGACACGGCAGTTTGGAGTAGTTCTTCAGCAGCTGCTCAATAGCAATATGGCGGACGTTGAGCTCTGAGGCCAGGGAGTCCTTTTCTTGGACTTGCTGCGTCAGCTCTTCAAACACATCTGCAAGAACATTATTAGGTTAATGCACTCAGTCTCTGCGCTTTCAGAGAGTTAAGCAGCAGTGCTGAACATTACTGCGACAGAGACATGGACATTTAAGTGGGCTCATGTGCAAGAACACCACTTTTTCTGGTTCCAGCACTGCTTGGTGTATGCATTGTAAACTGAACAGGATCACCGGTTTATAGTTTTAGGTGACTCGAGCAGAGGTGGATTAGTTTATAACTCAAAGTGAAGTTGATTCCAGTCAAAAAACTTAAAGAAAATACTGTATTCAAGTGCCAGTTTGCAATGCCCAAGGAGGCTACATAACAAAAGCACCCAGAAGTGTCTTATTTTACGCGGAAACTTGATACACAGAGATTTCAGTTCAAAACTTAGCTGATAGTAAGGCCATTGCAATTCCTTTTTTTAAACAAGATCGTATTTATTACAATGCAACACAAACACAAAACAAAGAGTACTGAAAAATTCTCACCCTGGATTTGCTTGAGCAGTTTTTCATTAAGTTGCTTTAACTCTCCAGGAGTCATCGTAGTCACTGTAACAATGAAATCTGTTATTACTACTGCTACCAAAGTCACATAAGCACCCCTAAGCAGACGCCCATTTTCTCAAATTGTCATAATTTGCAGCCTAATAATCAACAGATGTGTGGCAGTAAGTCAGAGGCAACATTACTTATCAGTCCTTTGTGGAAAGTTTGAAAATTCTCTTTTACATTACCTCAAAAGTGCATTATGCAGTAATGATGGAGGAAAAAACCAAAATCCGTTGTCGTGTTCAAAACAGCTTTATGTTCCCCCGTCCCAAAAATCAGAGAGATCAGAGAGATAAATTCCAAGTCACTAACTTCAGTTAGATAACTCCATAAACCAGGTCAAGCTTTCATAATTCCTGTTAACTGCTGTCCTGACTTATGTAATCCCAATTTATGACTCCAGAGGACAGGTGGTCAAACAGCAATGTATCATCTGTTTTGATTTATGACTTTAAGCCTACTAATTCACTACAAATGCAATATGAAGCATCACACAGCAGTTAAATGAAATCTCTTCATAAAAAAAGGTGCAGTGACTGAACTTTGCAAGGACAGGTTTGTTACTTTGTTAAAAAAATGGGAGCCTAAAGAAACTGATTCCAACTTTTTACAGTACCTCTTTCTCACTCTCTCTTCCAACATTCTAAGTTATTACCTTCTCTTTCATTACCTAGTTCTCCACTGAATATTTTACCAGTTTGTGATCTTTCTCAGATCTTTTGAAATTCAGAAACCCTTTCCAACTGCTTTTCTCATCTAAAGATGTAAGAATGGATGTACCCCACTTCAAGGCCAAGCCCTGTTCCAAAAGCAGGATGGTAACTGCAGAGATCACTAGGAACTTACTCCTGACACATTTTATGTAGGCGAATTCCAGAGACACTACGATATCCTAGATTTTTCTAAATACTTCTTCTAGTGACTTTCTTAAAGAATGGGAAAACATTTTCCACTGCTTTCAGTATCACTGCAGTCAAAGAAATTGCTCACGGCTACTGCTACAGCCTTTAAGAGGACATGGTGGCATTTTCTTTGCTCAGCAGAAGAAAAGAAAATCTAGTAAAATGCACAAGGAAGGTCTGCTGCTATTAAGAATGCTTAATTTTTTTATGTTGTTTCACAAGTTTGCTCTGCTACCTATTGCTTAGGGCAGCTGTCTGTAAAATGTAACTCAAGGCACCGTGCAAGTTCCATAAGACAGTTGTTTTCAGGAGCTTAGTAATATCCACCGGCAGGACTGTGCAACTGCCAGGACTGACACATGAAAGTGACTGCAATCAACTGTAACAGTATTTTTCTGCATAACTTAGGCATGTCCTGTATCACATTGGGCTATAACTAACAGGAAATTTGAAAAAAAACCAAACAAAACCCTCACACCAACAGTAACCTCCACACTATTTGCTTAGCTGTGTAGCTGTTTTCTTCACAGGTTTTATAGTAACTCCAAACTGTTAAAAACTGCATTTCAGGCTGTGAATGAATGTCCTATGGGGACATTAAGTGGTCAAGAGATATTCCAAGGAATGCCCTTGCTTGCTACGTTGCGTGTAAATAGATGAATACTTACGTTCTTCCCTGCTGTACTGAGGATGCCTTCTGTGAACACTGGTGAGTGAACCACCTTCAGCTTTTTCAGCTTTCTGGGCTTGGTTGTGATTAGACCACAAAACACTGCTGCAACAGAAGGTAGCACCTGTTTCTTGTAACACACCAAGTCTGAAATCGGTAGATTCTCTTTGTTCCAAAAGAGTTTGTGAGCAGCTTGAGATGCCTCCAGAATTCCCATCTATCCATTTTGCAGAGTATCTAGGTACTGGGGAGTCAAACTGTGGGAGTAATTTTCTATCAGTCTGATGTTTGAAGTTGAAAAGCTGGTGTTGGGATGTTTTTGAGCTTTCAGGATCAGAGTCTAAATCCTTGTTTTGTGCGTACTGTATGAACCAGTTAATTTTTTTGCTCAAGATATTTTTTACCTCTGCATATGGACTTTTAGAGAGCTTTGATCGCGGACAGTCCTGATTTGCTATTAAGTGGAATTTTTCAAAGCAGTCTCTGTGCCCCCTTAAAGATCTTGTATGTAGAAGATCTGATTTTGGTACTCCTGTGAAAGACAATAGAAAAAAGTTCACTTATTGTATATCCAACTAATTTTTCTAAATCTTTACTCACAAGCAACCAAGAAAACAATAGGAAAAAATTATTTAAGTTTTTAACAGTCTAATCACTGAAGTAAACCAGGATATGGGATACTCTACAATTTTTGTTAAATTGCACTTAGTCTTGAGTCTTTAGCATATGAAGTGTTTTGCACCCAGTGATCTCTAGTGCAGGATTTACAGATTACCTGCACGTGCCTCTTGGATAGTAACACAGTTGAAGCAAACTGCTAACTGTACATATTGCATCACTCCAATACTCAAGTGTGTAAACTGTAGAAGGAAAATAATCCCAGCTATATATCAGAAGGCTCTATAGAACAGAAGAGCATTTTGAGAGCAGCCATGCACACTCCCATCTTCTATGGATAACGTTATGAGCCATCTGATCAGCAAATACTGCAGTGTCATCCAAGTGGTCAAAAATAATTCAGATTTCAGTCTTAGTTTATTATTTCGCATCGGTACAAGCCTGTATCCTAGCTAGAAAAGCAAGTTCTAATACTGTCAACACTTGCCAACATAAAACTGTCCTGAAATTAATTTCATGTAAGATGGATGTTTATTCTCCTCTTTGCTTGCCCTCCTTCAAAGACTACTCATATAGCTATAGCAGGTAACTTACTCAAACCTCAAAGCAATTGATAGTGATTGACATGTTAAAAAGGAACACAATCGGTGAAGATCTACAGTTGGTGAGTGAACACAGATGGTATGAGGAATGACTATTCCAGAAAGTTAATGGTACTCCAGTACAAAATTACTTTCTGCAACATCAGTGGTTATTTTTTCTTCAGATTCACCTACGCAGTAGATTCAGTATCCAAGTCCAGAACACTGAACAGTTCAACGTTTATCTCAACACCCAGTATACTACTTGGGAAGTACCCAATAAAATAAATTAAAAAAAAATTTTGGCAAAGAACTTCATCGTTGCAAATATATCCGCGAACCACTAATTCAAAGCGCTCAATGCTTACTAAAGCCAGAATATTTAAATCAACATATGATAACGTAATTGGATCTTTGAAACTAGGCGACATGAACCAAGCCGCAGACATTCCACCTTTTAGCACAGAAGGAAATACAGAAAAGTGATTAAAATAAACAAAAAGCCATGAAATACAGCAGGTAACAAAATTTTATAATGGAGACTTTAACAAGCAGTTAGGAGAAAGCTACATGTTACAACAATTCTCAGTGATATCTGACTTAGCCTCTTAAATTCTTCTAGTAAACTTTAAGCCTCCCACCCCAAATTATTAATAAGTGATAAACTGTTTTTTAAACAGATTTCTGCAAAATCCCAAACTGCTCTCAAAACTAAGATACAAAGGCAAAATTCTTAGTATGAAACTATTGAAAACAAATCTAAGCACTTAATTTTGATTACCTCACTCGCTAGTAACTGGTATTTCAAGTTGGAGAGTTCAAACTTATAGTAGCTGCTATAAATTTATTATTTTCCACTCTTTGGGCAGCCTTGAAACTCAAGAGCATTACTATTCTGGTTGAATTTGTAAGAGCATACACAAATTCTACGAGGCAAAATAACAAAAAGAGTGGAAAATGAAAGAGGACAGCAGTGCGACTTATTTTGTTCTTGGCAGCAGGGTAGAAAGGTAAGGTCATGAAAACAAGACATTCCTTCTGTTCATAAACTAAGTATTAGAACAAACCAAAAAGACATACTAATCAGAGGCACCTTTTAAGAAGGAAGTTCCCAAGCAAAGTGCAAAGACAGGTATTGTCTTCATGGGTAGAGTCACAATTCTCACTCTACACCTCAAAATATCTTTCAACCTCTTTCAGCAAACAGACATTCACTAACTTTTCTTAAGCTTTACATTATCTACTGCCTACTTGCAAGGCTATTTTCCCTGTCTCTAAAGACTTAAAAAAACCCAAAATAAACATTTCTAGTGGAAACAATGAAAGACAAGTAATTTGTTTCCATCCCTTATGAGCACAGTTTAAATATAGCAAGCCTGCTTAACTCAAGTAGCATGATAGAGACACTTAAATCTTCAAGCCATCAAGGAAGAGCAAACACTGCCAATTGAAGTTACAAGGCATATATTCGTAACATTGCAAACCCTACAAAAACAGACTGATTTGTTCAATGTTATTTGCTTTACCCAAGTGATTCTTCAACATGCTATACTGCTGATGCTCACAGTGCTTTCTTTTATTTATAGAAAATGGCATCAGAACGTCTGAAAAACAAGTTTTACACAATTTTCTGTTCAATAATGCTCAGGAACCCACCTAACAATTTGACCATAAGATGAATGTCTTCTGATCAGAGGACAAAGTAACCCTGTCTAAAACAGGATTCGGTGAAGATGTGGTGAAGAGGAGAAAAAAAAAAAAAAAAAGAACTGCAGAAAGCAGTCAGTAAATCTGAGACAAATGTAGTTTTGCACAAACTGTTTCTAGTTCATGGCTGCTAATAGGCACTAACATCTGTTTTGCCCTCAGGATACCACCCTTCTCTCAACTCAAAAATCAAACATACCTAACTAGTTTTTACTTCTCCTTATTCTCCCCTCCATTCCCTCCTTCCTTAAAACTAGGGGAAGAACCACTACACTGTTACAATTAAAAACAGAAAAACCGAATCTTGCAAGTGATGAAGTATTTCCAGAGCTGGTTCTAGAGGCATGGCCTCTTGCAGTTAGGTCCTCTGCCTAGTACATCTCAAGAAGCAGGTCAGACTGTTGCCTCACATATATATACTATCACTTCTGGGGCAATCACAAAATAAACACCTGCACAATAAATTATAGAATACTGCAGTCTCACTTTAAAAAAATTCCCTTGGGGATTTCTGCTTCATGAGAACAACATGTTACTTGTCCAATAGGACAAGGGTGTGAGACCACACAAAACACACAGTTTCAGTTATACAAAAAAAGAACACGTCCAGCATGACTTTATGAAGCCCCATCTGATTTTTATGTCTAAGCCATAAGCTCAAGGTTACTCAAGTCTTTCCTTCTGGCATTTATCTTTTAAAAGAGTTCTGAACATTGTTAATTTCCCCACTCCAGAGGCATGCTGCTCAAAGAAATTATTTTATCAGAACTCAGTAATATTGGGTATGCCTGAAATTGGCAACTATTACAGAAGAAAAGTAACCCGTTACTTCAAAAGTCTAAGTTTTGCTATTTATATGCCGCATATTAGCCGTAATGTCACTATTTCCAAACATAGAACAAGTTATTACAAAACACTTCTAGTATACAAGAATAAACCCTCCCCCAAGACCAGAACGTACAGCCTTCCCCATCTATCACTCCACTGAAAAAAACAAACAAAAAAGCTCTATCTAAATACTCTTCAATATAATTAGGAACAGAAAATGTGTAAAACCAAACCAGTTTTGTACAGAATTGCTAACAGACTTGCTTTGGCTTTCATGTAACTGGTTTGGAGTTCTACTGTAACAAACACATGCAAGAAAAAAACCCAAACCCTAAAACAACCCTCAATCTTTCTTTTGTACTAACGTGACAATTAGTCCTTTTCTAGTGTTGTATTAATAGGTGAAGAAATTTGGAAGAAAATAAACTCCCTTGTGATCCAGCTGGTCCTCAGATGTCAGAGGGGCTGGGGGCTGCTGGGCTTAGATTCTGAGTGATACTCAATTCAGCACAGTTAGTCCGTGAGGGATTCACTAATAGGATGATCACTATTAGTCTAGTCGTGCCCAATAACTCTTCACGGCCAGATGCACTAATAGTGCGGTTTATTGAAGCAACAGAAATACAGGTTCTTATCAGACTGCTGGTGATAAGTACATTGTCTGCAAAGCATGTGCAAGTATAAAGCGCTAAACAATACACAAAATAACAAGCTTGTTCTCTAAATTTCTGGGGGAATCACTTAGTATAACCAAGTGTTCGAGCCTTACCCAATAGGTGTCCCTATGGGGGGGAAGAGGGGTTCAGCCTGTCAGCTGATCCCAGTAGTCTGTGATGGTATTTTCTTTAACGTCCCTCTCTCGGGGTCTTTTTTATACTACTTCAGGTATAGGTGGAGCTTGAGTGACCCTAGTCATACATACTTTCATTATTTATTGGTGTAGAAATTTCTCAGTCTATACCTTTAAATCAAATTAAGAGAAATTCAGAGCGCATGCTCAGTGAGGGGTGGTCGTCCCTTGGAGGCAGGTAACTTTGGGATGGAGGTGCGCATTTTAGTATTATAATGAAGTTATAGTGAGCAAACTTCACCCACAGCGCACAATGTTACTGTGCTAGTCCAGACATGGTCCCATGGTTTCATCCAGCCCCCCGATCTGCAGTGATTTATGGATGACTTTGGTCATGAAGCCTTTACTTTACTCCCTCCTCCAGTTATCTCCCTTAGATTAGGACACTCTGCTCCCCCAGCATTCCTAACATCTAAGAATGCATGTGATGTTGCTTAGGGGACAATCACTGAACCAATTTCCAGCACACCAACCGCAATCCGCTCTGGAAGTTAACTTTTACAATATGCTGATTAACTTTAGCCTCAATAATTTCAACCTCAATAGTCTCACCCCCAGTAATCGTTCCACACCTATACAGAAGACGTGAACAACATCAGCCTCTAACCTTCTGGAACTGCATCCCAAGAGCTAAGCATTCACAGCAGCTGCTGTGCCAGCACAAACTAGCAATGACGTACCAGTATTACAGCAAGTAAGAGCACATTTCTTTGACACAAATCCTTCTGTTGTGCACAATACCACCAGCTTTATGAGGTGGAAAAGATGCCTATTTCTTTTTGGTAAGGCTTACTACTCCACTCAGACTACTTCATATTTTTCCCTTTATCGCAATTGCAGAAAAATCTACCAGCTGGCAAACTGGCATGGATCAAACACATGATAAAGATGATTCAGTTTTAGAAGACACACTACTTTATTCAACACTATACACAAAGAGACAAATAAAGCAAGGTAAGACTTCTGTACATTACAAGAAGTAATACCATAATTTTGATAAATAGCTATTGCCAGTTCTGGGGGTTTTCACAGGTTTTCAGTTCTGTCTTAATGTTCCCATTTGCTAATATTCATGACTTGAATAACTAGCCAAAAAAATGAGAAGATTGAGATGAATCATAAAGCCATCAACTTTTTTTCTACGTTTGTAGGTATGTGTACATTTGCTCCTTCTCTTACTTTCCAAGAACAGGATTGCAGACTATGTTCAAGTATGTCCTACCATTCATACTTATTTTTTTCAGGGAAGGAAAAAAACAAACCTCAAAAAGCCCACAACCATCCAGAGCAGGAAAGTTTCATCTGCAGGGGAAAAAAAAAATCCACTAAAATTCAGTAACATCTAGCAGACCATATCTAACTAACCTAAGACAGCAGATGCTCTCAGGAAACAAGCTCACGCCAGAGGTCATTTCTCAAGTGAACAAGATTCACAGGATGATGCCAAACCTCAAGACAAATCATATAAGAATTAAGTGTTTGCTGTCCATTATTTCCTTCTGATTCTGGTAACTCATGTGTCCTGCATAAAATATGAATGGTATCACTTTACTCAGCAATACATTTGTACGGTGAGCACTTCTAAGAACAGGGCTGCTTATTTAGGAGCCTAATATTTAGGCAGAAGATTTTTTTTTAAAAAATATTTCAATTTGTAAGCTATGCAAGGCAGAAACTCTTCCTCTAAACTGGTACAGTTCTCAACATAATGAGCCCTAATCCACTCCTGCAAGAGAATTTTGTAAATTAAATAACTAGCAAATAGGCAATTTATAAAGTAGTACACATTTTTGTAACTTAGTTATTTGTAAGTGCAAAGTAGCAGAGAACATGGAGAATATTTACCATATAAAATGGGGTAGAATTTATTGAGATGTAATTACACACGTGGTTAAAGCATTTGTACTTGAAAATAAATCAGTTTCCATAATATTAATGTCTGTGGGGTTTTTTTAAAGGGAATCAGTCTGCAGAGACTTTATTTCTGCCTTCGCAACTGATTCTTTGAGTACTATGTATAACTCTTCTTCATGATAAAGATACAGAACTAAGTGGAAATGTTTGCTCACATTTACATATAAAGCTGGCTAGAAGAGATGTCTTATTTGGAGATTATAATAATAATGAACAAGTTCAATTCATAACGAATGATTTTGAATACCTAGACTACTTCACATCCCTTCACAATCAAACATTTTCATTAAAGAAAAAATAATTAGCCTGCTTGCTTATCTTCCACAGTATTTTTTTCATTTGTTTGTTATCCCTTTTTAAAAAAACCTTATTTGGTCTTTCAGCTCCATCAGTTGAAAATAATGTTAAAGAAAGCCTGCCTTCTTAGCAACTTATAATGCAATGCTGAAAACTAATTGTTTTTGCAGTGGTGAATAACCATAGCTTAAGCAACTGAAGAGGAAAAAAACCCAGAATTTAAGATGAAGTGAAGTAAAATTTACAAGAATACTTCTAGACACATGAACAGCCAGTTATGTTTGTACTATGACATTCGTTAATTAAATCCATACTAAAGTCCCTTTAAAGAATTTACAAATACTTATGGGTAAGATTTATACCTGACCATAGAGAAAGGAAAAGTTGCCTCCTTCTTATTGAATGGGATTTTATAGGGTTTCCATTTTTGGGTTATCAAATACAAAATTCAGTTGGTACTGAGGGCTTTGCAGGAAGTGATACTACATTTGAGGAGTTTATAGAAGGTTTCAGTGAGGAAAAAGGAAAGCTTAATTTCAGAAGGAAACAGTGTGGCTTTCCAGCAGGGTATATTTACCAAAAATATTGTTAGCATGACTGTGGAAAAACATTTATGTGTTGAAATTAGCAAGCAACAAGGAAGGACTTGCCTACAGTACTGATTTTACACTGAGAGGGATACATTAGTGACAAATCTCAATGTAGCTTGACATGAATGATTTGAAATTTGGCCTCAAGTTGCATCAGGGGAGGTTTAGATTTGATATTAGGAAAAATTTCTTCACTGAAAGAGTGGTCAACCATTGGAACAGGTGACGGTTGGACTTGATGATCTTAGAAGACTTTTCCAACTGTAATGATTCTATGATTCTATACTAGCATCCACCATACATATACTTCCATAAATGTGGTTAAGGACGATTAAAGGAAAGTGAATGCACTTCACCAATACAAATCTGTATAGTACTGGCAACATGGGTGAAGTTATTTGTATAAGTCACAACACTTAGGAAAGGTCCACCTCTAGTTTTAGCTAGTTGTGGAGACTGCCTTCATAGCCAGTGAAGAAACGCTTCGACACAACTCACCTCATCCTAGTTAACTCTAGAAACATTTGTGATAGGCACATATGCTTTTTCCTTTAACCCTATAAGCAAGCAAGAATCCTTGTGAAAAGCTCCAGTCTGTGGCTACCTACTTTAAGAACCCTGTCTTTCACTACAAATTCCAGCTGCTCCTCCCCACAGCTGGCCACTTTACACACATACAATATTGCTCTTGAAACAGGGATGTTTAGCCACCTCATGAAACAGCTCCTGAACAGCTTCCAGTGTCCACTCAGAACATTAAGATAAGCTCAAGTTTGGTTTACTTAGTGTACAGGGCTAAGGCCTGCAGCAGATGGAAATGCTTCACAAGACATTAAATGTTCATGTTCATCTATTTTAAGCCACTACTGCATATTAGTCTGCTCATTACGACTGCTGAAAGAGATATAAAAGAAAAGCAGATCCCAAGACCTGTTCAAAATTCATTAAATAAAACCAGCCCATGATGACCTAAGACAGCAAGTCATCCACACATCTAAGCGACAGGGGTGGGCAAAACTGATATTCCTCAGTTGTACAATTCTGCCAGCACTGAAAAATGGGATCAGAGATATTATCTCCACTACATCTGCCTGACAAGACTTAAAGCCAATGCCTATTTTTAAGTGTATGCATGCAATTTCATTTGAGTTAAATCTTGTGATTTATTAGATTGGCTAGAAGGAAAATGCCAGTGCCATTCATTAACCTCCAAAACCAGACACATGGTAAAGACTAGATATTATCTTGTTCATAAATTAAAGTTCTCTCCTCACTTTCAGATGATAAAGCCAGTGCACTCTGTACATCAGGTGTGTACACAAATCATCTCCCACTGCATTTCTATTAGCCCATTTGTATTTTAGCACATAGCAAAGACATCCTGTAAGACAGGACAGAGATCCGATTGACCCGTTAAACACTTTCAAAATTAATGTTCCCTATGAACTACTTTACTAAGAAGAGAGTTTACTGCTGTATTAGACAAGCCAACACATTCTGATGAATATGCTACTACAAGAACTACTATCTTAAAGCTCACTTTGAAAAAATCAATTAAACCAACCTAGAAGAGAGTAGAAGCCATGAGACAGTATTTCTGCATTCTGGATGATGCCAGGTAAGTAACATAACTGCTCAATTTACTTGTTCACATGTACAAACCTCCAAATCTACACATACAGAATTCAAAAATGTACTTTTAGAACTAGCCACACAGCTCTACTATTACTGAACAGTACTTATATGGCACTTAGAAGATCAAGAACAGCATCTCAAACTATGTTTGGACTTGAATTTGTAGTTAACTGGTTTACTGGAAACTGCAGCTAGTTCCACAAGTCTGTTCAAGTCTGCAGAAATGAGTCATACCCCTGGACTGCAAATGTTACCTTGAAACAAGTTCTCATCTGTCGAGCCTAAAGGGCAATGTTGAAACTTTTTAGCCTTTGTTGCCAGAATAATATACTGTATTGGTTATTTCATTAACATTGAAAAAATTAAGGATGTGTAATATTTTGGAACAGAATTAAATTAAAGCAGCAGTGTCTAATCCTTTCAGCTACACCTTACATGCTATTTAATTTCAGTGGGATATTCTTCTGTAGGGTGTCAGAAGGAAAAAGTGAACTTTGAGTGCTTACAGCTTCTTTTTTTAAAAAAAAAAAGTGGTTGAGTTGTTAAGATGAACACAAAGAACACAGAATGAGGATATCACGTGAGGTGTTATAGACTTTAACAGGAAAAAGTTATGCCATAAGATATATTTGTCTATAGCACCTTTGTTTCAGCCTGGAGACTGGGATGCACCAACCTGATGCTGAAATTGCCTCAGACACTGTATCAGCACTTTAAAGGACCATGGAAATGTAACTATCTTAACATAAATCATGGGAATAGATGCCCAGTACTTATAGTATCTCTTCTTTTACATTACAAGACCTGGGATACAGACTGGCATTTGCTATTCAGCTGTCGTTCAGCTCTAAACAGAAACGGAAGCAAGCCAGTTTGCTTGTCAGCTACCATTCTCTAAGATGTTATTGTAGTTAGCAGCATCAGATAAGCAAAAAGGAGTGACTAAAAATCAGTTCAAACAATCAGATTTTCCCCTTCTATTATGGTTTTGCCTCCATTACAAACCTTGAATTTCAGGACACTTGGATTTTTAAGTAATTCTGCATTAAGGCATACCAGCACAAAACCAGGTTAAGATAGACACATTATCTATGACAAATAACGTAAAGCTAAACCATAATTATTACACTTTCAACTTTGAGACCTTCAGAGACAAGCCCGATGTTTGAACAAATACGTTCAAGTACGAAGTTCCTGAAGCTGGCATTTCCACAGGCATTGTCCACAGGATCACAAAGCCTGCATTAACACAGGACGCATCTGCATTGCACAGTGCATTCCCGCATGAGGGTATCTAAACAACTGTAAGCAGCACCACAGGCAGCACAACCGCTTCGCACTCTAGCCGCCTCTGCGTGCTCTGCGAAACACAGGCTAGATGTCTACAGCCTCCTAGCAGGAGAATTAGAGCACAGCCACGCATCTCCTCATGGCACCGCATTCTTATGTGGCAACCCTAAAACTGCAGTTTCAAAGCAGCTTGTAGGGACACCATATTCAGGTAGAGGGGTTTGTTTTGTTGATATATACACATACAGACAGCTTGTACACATACACACTCATTTTTGTGTGTTCATTCATATATTTTCCCCCCACCATCTAGTAACAACTGCAGATCTGTTGTAACTATAACACATTTGCTACCAGAGTTCAGTTAATAATTTTCCCATATTATAATGAAATTAAAAAGGAGAAGAGATTTGCCTCAAACTAGCATACAACACATGATTTCCGGGCTTATGCAATCTAGTTATACACAGTTTCCTATTTCAATCCACAGATTACTACTGTGACACCTACTCAGAAAAACAAAACAGCACACAACAATCTCTGCTGATGTTCACTTTGCCTGCACAAGGCAAACAAAAGCCCACAAACTCCAGCAGACCCACACCACCAGGATATTCTAAACTCCATCTAGAACTTTAAAATCACTGTATAGAATCAGCTTCATTTCTCAAAATGTTAGTTTAGTATTTTATATGTAAGTACTTTGCCTATCTTAAAGTTCAAGAATCATGTTAGTATTCCGTTGCACTAAATTGCCCAGTAACGATCCCTCAGACACAAAAGCTAGCTTTGCAATGAAAGTATTTATGTGCAGTTTAGTCCGTGCAGCTTCCCTGAGCAGGAATCATCAAACTAAGTGAGCTGAAACAGCAAATGCAACAGGGACAAAAATACTGTCCTTTCAGGACACACCACCTCCCCCCACCCTGTTAAGACTGAAGATGAGCACTACTAAACTCTAAGGACATCACTCTTCTCCTGTGCAAGAAAGGTTGATGACATGTAATAGGAGAAAGTTTAACCCTGCATCTTGGCTTTCTGTTTATTCTGTATGACCATTTTCCTTTCTCCCCTCCCTTTGCTACCTTCTCTTTCAGTCAATTTCAGAGAAACAGACCCTATAATCCATATATATCACTCCTGAATAAATTCTGGGACAGACACAACAGTTTGAACCCCAAACTGTACTCAAACCAGTGGTTTATGTGAATTAAGGCAACTTAGTAAGAAGAATAATCACATTTCAGGCTAAACTATCATTTTATTTCATTGAAAGACTAAAAATCTAGTATTAGAAGCAATTGATGGAGACCTCATCTCTGATAAAAAACATAAAGGTTTTATGACATGGTAACTAATTTCTTCATTCAGAAACTCAGCACTTATTTAATTAAGGCAGACCACAGATTAAGCTTTCTGTATAGCAGTCTTCTCTATAAAGGACTATAAGAATAACTTGATTTTTTGTTTTGGTGGGTTTGGTTTTTTTCTTTTTTTCTTTTTTAAAATTATGTATCATTACCAAGCTATTGTCCAAACATAACAAAGGTTACAAAAAACCACCCCGGTGTCAGAAAGGTAAAGGTTGAGACACATCACAGCACTGATCCAGGAAGAAGTCTGTTAAGTCATTACAGATGAGGATAGTCTTTGATTTGCTTATTTCTAATTACTCATCTTACTTAACCAAGACGATCAACAACATTACCATCTACAGACATGCAAACTTGTACAGCTGGTGAACTCACAGATGTCAGAAGACAAAGACTCACCAATACTAAACTATAATGTAATTAAGTGCAGCTGAATAAATTATATTTCTGCAGCATTTTTTTTATATACATTTGAAAAAGTCTGCCTCAGAGTGGGTTCAGGTGGTAAAGCCTTGGGTTAGATCAGTTTCAAGCGTGTGGATTTACCATAGGCAGCTTTAAGCAATCAGATGCTGGCACAAAGGGAACCGGAATTGTTCTCATGAGTTTTGTTACAGCACTAGAATATGACACCCTTTTAAAAAAAGGAAATTGGGAAGCCTACTTCCCTCATTTTGTACATAGAATCACCTAGGTAGGAAGAGACCTTGAAGATCAAGTCCAGCCGTAAACCCAGCACTGCCAAGTCCACCACTTGCCATTGCACATGCACCTGCAACACAGTCCCGTCTATCCTGACCCACCTCCTAGCGAGGCCTGGATGCTTAGGAAAGATGAAGGAAGTGCTACACATTCCTCTTAAGTCAGACAGCACTTAACACATGGAAGTTAACAGGGTGCTGCAAACAGTGGGAGTACTTAAACATCCTGCAAGATGCTGAGCTGTGACTAATAGCCTGTTCTTGAACAGCAGCTATTTCCTACTTCGCTGAGGGAGAAGTTACGCGTGCACATTAACACTCAAAACGAGCAAGCCTTAAGCACTGTCCTAGCTGTTGTACAAATATCTTCTTAGAATAGCCTATTTCACTTCCTGAATTACTTCAAGATATATATGTACATGTTTTAATTGCTTGGGTTTTTAAATATGATGTTAAATAAAAAGGCAAACTATTAGTGAGAATGACACTTACTTGCCAGCGTGGGATAGCACATCTACAGAGTTGATACAACTTCCAGTTGATTCTGTTCAACAAGTACCTATGTTATAATGCATCTGAACTTCATTAAAATATAAGCAGGAGGTTAGTATGAAAACATCTAGTTTAACATTCTGAGTTAGTGACTTATCCATTTCATTCCCTACCCAGAGCTGCCAAAAGACTATGATTTATACACGTTTAAAATAACAATCTTTGTCACAGAAAACTACAGGAATGTAATAGGTACATCAAAAGTAGGAAGAGTGTGACCATGGATATGGTAAAGGGCTGGTTCACATCATGGTTCAGCTAAGACATGTTGTAATGATTCTTTATAAAGTCACTTACACAACCCACTGCCACCCATAAGCCTCCTCTCCCTATGAAAGCAACAGTGGTACACAGAAAACAGAGTATCAGAAATTGAAGCATTTTGATGCTATGATGATTTAAGATAATGCTTTTTACCTACTATGCAAAACAAAAAATGAAGAACATAACTGGTCATGTAATTTCACATGAGCTTTCATCGGTATTGTGTTCAGGTAGTCTTTTAAAATCAACCAAAAATTTAGAAGATTATGCAAATTAGTCTGCTGCACAGATCAAGTCTTTACTACTATCAAGTCTACTTAGAGTTCCAGAGAAAGTGTTCCAGCTACAACACACCATCATTTCGTAAAGTAATATCCATAACAAGTAACTCTGACAAATCCACAACTTACCTCAAACAATGGGGCACAGAAACCATCCAGCAATTTTCTAATGCATCCTGTTCTATTTGTTTCAACACTTCCCAAACATAAGACTCTGAATGTAATCAAAGTACTTAATTTTCATTATAGCCATGTTTTTTTCTCATTTTAAAATCTAGCAAGAGAAACATCTTACTCCACTTCATACTGGGAACCATAAGCCTATCATTTTAAAGCAGTGAGAAAACGCAAGCAGACTGACAGATTGTCTTAGCTTAGAGAGTTGCTCTGAGTTTTATCAAAAAGTGCAAATGCACAAGCATGTCTCTTCTAAACAAAAGCATAAAGCATGCAAATTACTACTGATGTATGAAAGTATCATTCAGATTAAAATATATTGCTTCTAGTAGCAAAGACCTTAAAGGCATCACTTTTTAAAAAAAAGATCAAAGCACAGTACTGAGTATTTAAGAGTGATTCCAATTTGCTAATGCATTTTTCAGATTTCTGTAAGGTAAGAACAAAATTTTATTACTACACATGCATTAGAAGTCAGATGCACAACAGAAACAGTGTATGGGACACATAACCTTACAGCCCCCTATATTCCAGTCAGTTTCATGCTTCTAGGGTTCAGAATAAGCAACTAGATCACTGAGTACAGTGCTTGTATCTCACAGTGGATTACCCTCAGAAAGACTTGATCTCAAGACCCTTAGTGTACTCATATATATATATATATATATATGTAATCAGAGACACAATTAGTTTTACTGTCATCAGGAAATGGGACTATTCATATAACAGCATTAAGATCTTCATATTCAATTACCCCATACCAATACAGATTACTCTAGACAGTCAAATTCACAGGCAACTGACAAATACCACTTTATATAACGGAAACAAATTACTTGGTTACCCCAAAAATCAAGCAACAATATTTATACTTAAAAAAAAAAATCCTTATTTGACTTAAAAAGGGGAAGTAACTAATCTATTGCTTATTCATCCCCAACACTTAATTCACACATGAAGAGAAGCAACAAGATGAGTAAATTCTTTAGCAAAACAAGGTTTGAAATTCTAAAAATACCATTTTGGAGGCCAAATGGACACTTACAAGATTAGTCTTTTAGAAGATGGACAAAATTCCTACTTTATGATTTGCAAACTTTAAGCAGCTTTGACAGTGAACCCAGATTTATCATATTACATGTACTAACATCTTATGAAAGCAAAAATAAATAACATTCTGATTATTTCTAATAAAAGTGAAACATTCGCCTGCTTGCAAAAAAAAAACGTATTATTCTTTACAACTTGCAATTCAAGTAGGTTTTATACATAGATCCCTCTAACTATTGAACAAAAACCCTGAACAAAGGCAGAACAAAAACTCCTTCCGATCAAAATTAACACCAGAGGTCTAAGATCAGAAGGCGAAATTAACACCAGGACATTTCAGAAGCCCTTGAAAGGGAAGTACACCTAGAGGAGCAGGCGCTAGTGCACCTAGGGCACCCACCTTTACTGGAAATAAGCTATTCAGGAACCTAACAAACTAGTTTGACCAGCAATAAAACTTTGTAAATACACATGTTTTCAAAGCTAAGCCTTTATGACACCTTTCAGATAAGCTCAACCTGCGTTCAGCTCTAAGCTAAGCACTCTGCGAAGTTTGTGCAAGACGACTCCTACTAAAACCTTACCGTCGATGTTCAGCTCAAAACAGACGTGGCAGAATGAGAGCGTTTCCTTCTCGGTCCCCAGCTTGCAGACGCTGCAGACGTTGTCATCGTCCAGGTCGATGCTCACAAACTGCTCCTCGTTCATAGTGCCCTGGGGGGGGGAAGGGGGGAGGGAGGGGGCGATAAGGGACGGGACAGTTACTTCAAGTCCCACCGAGGCGAAGCACCGGACACCCCGCGCCCGGGGAGCCGGGCGGCACCACACGCCTGTCCCGGCCGCTGCTCCGGCCCCTCGCCGAGAGCCCCGGGCCCGGCCAGCCCCGACGGGCGGGCCGAGGAGGAAGGGGGGACGCAGCGTCCCGGCGAAGTTCCCGCCTCAGAGGGCGCGGGGAGCGGCCGGGCCGCACGGCAGGGACCGGTGCCGGCAGGGACCGAGCCTTCCTGCCGTCTCCCCTCCTCTCTCCCCCGGACGCTGCCCCGTCCCGTCCCGTCCCGCTCCCCCCCCCCAGCCCCACCCTCAGGCTCCCCACACTCCCCGCTGCTCCGCGCACCGGCGGCGCGAGCGCCCCGCCACCGCCGGGGCGGCCCCGGCCCCGGCCCCGGCCCCGCTCACCGCCGTGCCGCGCCGCGCCGCTGCCGCCTGCCCCAGCGCCCCACTCCACTATTGTTCGGGCGCCTGCGCCTCCGCCGCCGCCGCCGCCAGAGCTGGGCGCCAAGCACCGCCCGCCGCTTCCGGCCGAGCCCACGGCTGCTGGGGGAGGCGGGGGACCCCGGAGCGGCGCTTTGCCGCACCCGGCGGTCGGCCCCGCCCCGCGGCGGAGCAACGGAAGGCGGCGAGACGGGAGAAACCTATGGCTACCGCCGCCACTCTCCGCCGTGCGGCCGGCGGCCGCCCTCCTCACCGGCGGCACCCCCCTCCCCGGCAGTGGTTGGGCTCTCCCGGGGCGGTTCCACCCTGCCCCCGACGGGGAGCGGAGGCGGGGCGGGGGCGGAGAAGTCCGGCCTGCCCCGCCCCCGCCCCGCCCCGCCCAGTCCCGGGGAGCCGGCGGGTGGCAGCAAGCGGTGCGTGGGAGTTCAGGTCTCGTTTGGGGGCCTTAATTCCGCCGTTATCCCAGCGCACAGTGACGTTTAATCAGCTGGCGACACGTAATACGGAGTACGCTTGGGGTTCGTGTTGGTTCGGTTTCTCGAGAAGTGCCCAATTCGTCTGCGTGTGGGAGTTGAGCGCAGGGAAGGGTTTGCTGAGTGGCGGGGGGGGGGAATGCGGCCCGGCCTCGGCGCCACGCGTGTGGGCAGAGCTGGCGAGACCGTGCTGAATGTTAACTGTGCCCTTCCGCGGCTCAGGGTGGGGCTGCGCTTACCCGAGCTTTCTAGGGCATAAAAATTGCTCCTCAGGGACTGTTGTTATTTTTCCCTTCGCGTACCTACGGAGGAGAGGAAGAAAAACTTTTAACTGTTGAACGGGATTAAAAGTTAGTGTGCATGAAGCGAAAAAAGAGGAGGAGGAGGAGGAGGAGGAGAAAGGAGAATGTGCTTAAAGAGAGCAACAGGCTTAAAGTCCCAAGTATAGATATTCGACGTGATGGAGAATACCGAGTACGGTCTCTAAGTATGAGCTGAATGGAAAGTAAAACCACGCCAGGTCTGTGCTTGCACTGCGCAGATAAAGCCACAGCTGCTAGATCGTATCGTCTTGGGAATTCCTGCAACTGACGGAAATTACGTACTACGCATTACTACGTGTCAGAGTAGGATTATTTATGAAAGGGCAAAGTAATCTGCCAGAATCTCCTCTGTCGAAACATGTCTCTCTACAGTTTTTATTGTTTCTTTCACTGTATTTTCTTAGGGCATTTTCTTCAATTTTATCAAAAAGAAAAAAGAAATCCCACGCTGTGTTAGAGTCCCTTCCTTCACAGCTCTTAAGTAGCGATTTGACTTTAGATGTGCTTCTGTTGGAGGATGGTGGAGCATATTTCATCTCAGAGCTTCCTCAAATCGTTTCTCCGGCTGGCTGACACTGGACTTGGCAGGCGGGTTGCATTTTCTTTGCCCCATCCTTGTCTGCTTTTTTGATATACATAAAGACTGGCAAAGAAGCAGCAGCCCGACTTCATTGCAAAAACAGTATTAAGACAAAAAAAAACCCAAAACCAACAAACCATGAGCCTGGGGTAGAGGATTTAAAAACAGAAAGGAGACACTGGACAGGTGACAGTAAATAGTAAATCTATAAATATTGGAGTATTTTCCCCTCCAGAATCTGATGCAGATCCAAAGGCTACTGAGTCTCAATAGTCCATCACCACAGTGCAGCAGCAGCTGTGAAATCCGAGTCATGAATCTTCTTAATAAATGGCATGTGGGAGACAATACGGCTCTCGGTCACTGAGGTGCTTTTTTGATAAAAAACTGCTCTAAAATATGGAGGTCACTGCATTAAAAATAGTGAAAGAAAACTAATGTTTTAGGAGCAAAGTTATGAAAAAACCTAGTAAATGCCAAGACGAAGATTGTGCAGTCTTAACTACTGCCCATGATGTGGTTTATATGTATACATATACATATGTATTTTCTCCCAAGACCCTTGTTTCATCAGTGCACATTATTCTGGCTAACAGTTTACTTACACTGGAAAATTATTTTAGTAGCAAACAAATCTGTCCTGGTTTTTTTATGTTTCTCTTTCCCTACTGAGTTTGTATTTTCATTATAGGGAGGCTTTGGCAGTGACCATGTTTTAATAATTCCCATTGCTTCACCTATCCCAGCTGCTTCGTCATGTTCCCACACTATTTTCTGTGTTTCAGTGTTTGTGAGATGACACAAAGGGCTGGATCACTGATTTAAAAGAAAGAGAATTAATTCTACCTCAGATCGATTCACTCCTCCGCTTCACAGCGCAGCCCTATGAGGACTGGTGGCAAGGCAGCTGAAGGAGTAACGCACAGATGAAAATGAGGACTCTGGCCCCTGTATCGTGAAATCATGGCTTGAGCTTCATTAGGATCTTCACTCCACATAGCTAAAAATCAGAAATGAAAGCTTGTGCCAGTGTTTTACAGACATGCTTAGTTCCAGTTTCCTGAGTAAAGGTTTAGAAGTTCTAAAGTTAAAAGACTTTTTTAACTTAAATATAGAGTGTTAAACGGGAGTCCAGGGAGAGGTGGGGTTCCTTGGGCATTATCAAAAATGCTGCAGCAAATCCCCAACAGAGTTAACAAATAGTGTTGGCACTGCTCAAAGCAAGGTATCTGTGTGGTTTTCTGTGTGTATATTAACAGATGCTCTGGAAAGGAGAAAACTTTATAAAGAATTTGAATTTGAAACTCACAGTCTAGGTGAGGTAGGTCTGCCCCCTTGAAAACATCTGAAAAGTAGCATTTCAAAATCAGCCTGACTTCTTTCTCTTCCCTCTATGCTGTCTTCGCGCTAATCTCCCCTGGGCTTAGGCATATCTTTTCCCCTCTGTAAGTCAGGCGACTGAGGCTTTTCCAGGATCTCTGGCAGATCTTCATGTTCTTCAGGCAGTTCTCTGTCTGAAGCTAATAAACACATATATTTTCTCCAATTCTTTTGAGTTGGTTTGAGGTTTTGTGTTGGGTTTTTTTTTTTTTTTTTTTTTTTTTTTTTGTACTCTGCTGTTTTTTTGGTTGTTTCTTTTACTTGTTGCTGTCTTTTACACATTTCTTGTCTCTGTGTTCTTTAACCTTTCCTACTTTGTCTTTCACCTCTGGAGGACTGAATAAATATAGATAGGAATACTTTGCTGTACCCCCCATCTTTACTCCCCTATTATGTGACCTGTTATCTCTTCTTATTCCCCTAGTCCTTTTTCAACTTTGCTCAGTGCACAACCTTTTCTATAATGTATTATTTGAAACCTTATTGGCCAGTCTTAGTCCCCTTAGTGTGTGGTATAAAACCTAATTAAAGAGAGGTAGTTCCACTTTTCCCCTCCCTGCCATTTCCTTTGCGTTGGATCTGATGACCTTATGGCTGCAGCAAGGTGACCTGAGCCACTGAGGTGATACAAAAGGAAAAAAACCTAAAAAATACCTGAAAACTTTTCTTGATCAGCTCATTGAAATGACTATATCTTCAGCTACAGTATTGCTAGATTTGGTGTAAAGATTTTTGGGGTGGGAATGCAAACCACCTTCCAGCAGTCTGAAATTGCGTCAAACTCAATGTAACATCACCAGTCTTATCTCTTGCTCCTAATCCTGTTCATTTATCCAGTCCCTTTGCTATATCTTCCCTCCAGGCTATGATCCCATGATCATCCTTTTGGCAGCAGTGCCAGCTGAAGTATTCCCTGCTTCTATCCATTTTTCCCCCTGTTATTTTATTTTTTGTTGTGTTACATGCTGAAAAGTAACCAATATCAGTCAGAGTCCTGTCCAATTCACTGTGTGACTGTCCAGACATTCATTGTGGTACAGCAGCAGTTGTGTCAAGATGGAAGGAGGAATAGAAAGCAGCAGTAGAGACTACTGAAGCCAATTGCATGAATATGTGGGTAAGATAGCCTAAGTCATTATTCTCCTGCCTTTTTTGGGTTTTCTCTTTGTCTTCCCCTTATGACTATTTTCCTCCAGCCCCTTTCCTCCATGTCCGTCCTATTCCGCTATATGAAACCACCCAGTTTCTCCACTGCTTGTTCTGTAGAGCATTCCTGTCTATGCTATGGCACACCACCAGTTTTTATCTCTTATACCTTCTTCTTGCACTCACTGAATTGCGTGCCTTTGTTAAAATGAGATCTTCTCCTGTGGAAATTTAGTTTTTCTCCTTAATCAGTGTCAGAAAAAGATGGACACTTGGTAAACACAGCACCGAACTTGAAGAGACACTGCTAAGGAAAATTTTAAAAGCTAACCATGATACCACCTCAGTAAACCAGCTACAAAAGGAGAGGTTGCTCATTGTTTTTTTGCTGCATGATTGACCCCTGAAATTAAATATCTAGCCAGTGTGAAAAATTATTCCTTGGAAAGTCATGTCCTATATTTTCTGAGGTTAGAAGAACAAATCTGCAACTGTGTACACCTAATAGGCCACAAAATTGAGGAAGCTGAGCAAACCTAAAACTACTTCTGAGTCACAGCATGCGAGGGTGGAGCAACAACAATTCGTGTCTTATAAACAAAAGCTTATAGCAGGTTCAGGTTGCTGGCTACAGTGGATCAGAGACATGATAAATCAGTATGTGGCTACTCAAACAAGTCATGAATAGGAGACAGAGGAGGGGGCTGACTTCTCTGCCTTCACATTCTGGTAAAAGACTTCCTAGTAACTAGTTTATCCGGTTTCTCTATTTGGAAGAACGCATGAGATTTCCTAATCTTATCAAGATCTTATTGATTAATTATAATGATGAAATAGCACTTAATTTCTGAGTGGTGTTTATGCATTCCTTTTTCATCCATAGATTTAAATATCCTTTACAATGCCTCTTGCCCCTTTAATGATCAACAACGCTCTTTAAAGCTCTACACATTTTCTTTGAAGGTTAACCGAATGTGTTGCCTACTGCCACAGCTTTGCTTTCCTCCTTGATCATCACAACAATGTACAAATTTGTGGCTGTCTGCAAGTCACTGAAAGTGCTGTCCCAAACAGAGCACACCTTTCTCCTGCCCAAATCCCAGCCTTTATTCCACCTTAATCCCCCTTGAACTCTCAGTATCATCTGATAGTGTAAGTCATTCCATAATTTCTAAAATCAGGACTCGATATTGGCTTTGGGTTTTGTCCAATGTGCCTTCTAATTCATGGCTATTACTCTTGTTAATCAGCGTTTAATCAGGATCTGTAATACATCCCACAAAGTCCTCACAGCAATGAGCCTTGTCTCTAGTTCTCTTACCCATGAACTTGGCATTGACTCACATCTTATTCTGGTGATTTATGGTTCTTAATTTCTATTGCTGGCCTGTCTTTCCATGTCCAATCCAAATCAGTACCTTTTTACCACCTCCTTGAGGGCAGCTACCACAGCTTATTCTCAACACGGTACATTCAGGTCCTGGTTTTTCTCACAGAAACCTCTCTTTCTCCCTCTTTTTGCTGTGAATGCTGTGCTGCCCTTCCAGACATTTAGGCTGTTAATTTTAATACCACTTACAGCATAGCAGTCTCTCTGGATCTATACGTGAAGATTGTGTCTATAGTATCTTGTTTCCTCCTACATACCAATTAGAAGATTCAGCCTTGTTGACTGTCTCAGCACCCCTGTCACTTCACACCTCAGCTGTTATCAACTTCTCTCTCTAACTCCAGTGACTTCCACTGTGTTCTCCGAAAGCTCATTCAGAGTTGCACTGTGAGGATTATCTTCCTTGCTGACATAATGTCTGTGTCTCTCTCCTGGCTTTCCATTTCATCAGCATCAAAGGCAAACTCATTGTCCTCTTCAAAGTTTCTGATCAATTGACTCTGTACTGAATCAGCTTTATTGTCGCATGGAGCATCAGCCCTCGTGTACTCTCTGTCAGTAATACTAGTCTTCACTGTCTCATTAGTGTATTTCTCACACAGTCACCTTTGGCCTTTTTACAAAATACCTCCTTTGTTGGAAGTTCCTAGCAAACTTAAAGGAATTAGTTCATGCTGTTATCTCACCCAAGACTTATTTCTGCATTGTTGCCTAGAGCTGAACATGTAAGATGCAGTCATTGTGCTCTGTACCCTTCATTCTCTTCCCCAATGCCATTTACTCAGTTGTTCTAATCCTTGTGTTTTTGCAAACCTATAAAACCTAGTCTTCCTTTTATTACAAATATTTAGAAGTGGTTATCAAAGCCTTATGGTTGCCAAACTGTGGTCTGCTGAAAACCAGCTTAAGTAGTCTGCAGTCTCATGTTGCTTGAATAAAAGTTTCATTAAAGTTTTGGCTAATTGATATATAATATTACGTGAGAAATTTTGGGAAGTGCGAGTGCCGCTGGCTCCCTAAATGTGAGGACCGCTGAGTAGCACAGAAACCCCTGATTTTTGGTAAGGAGAATTTTTGTAATAACAACATCAGCATTATGAAACTTACCTACAGCATTATAAAACTTTCCTGGTCTTTAATGGCTTTGCACATGTTGAAGAATCAACCTGAAAAGTATACAACAAGGTAGTTACCTGAGAGAGCAGAAAGATGTATATCGCTATTTATTATACAGGTTAAGGTGCAGCTTCTGGAGTACGTAGGTGTTTCAGTATCTTAGCAAATGTTCTGTACTTACCTAGAAAACTGATAGCATCAGTTGTGCTATCAGAATATAGGGTATGCTGTCTTCATACTACAGTCTTCTGTAGCAGCAAATGCAAAGAGAACAGCATCTTCATGCCACTGTCCTCCCAATTTTTTTTTTAATCCTGAAACTGCTCTTTAACAGGACATCAGAAGGGGCTGATACATTAAGCGCTTCCTTCCCCTTTTTATTTCCTAGAGTTAAAGTTCAGTAGACCCAAGAAAAATAAGAATTAAAACAACTCTGGAAAAATCAACTACCTATGTGAAGTTGTGCAACACACTAAAATGAGAACTACTTTCTCTTTTGAATGCCATTGTTTGAATTGTTTCTTCTCTGCACTCTGTATCCTGATGATAATAATTCTCCAGGTGGTAGGATGCCTCTGCGGTGGTAGTGCTTGCCTCAAGAAACATATACCCAATTGAAGTACCTAAGTTGTTCACTGCGACACTAATTCCAATTACTGCAGCAACAGAAACACCCTCTTTGGAAACTCATTTAGCCAGTGAGACTGTTTACTGCTATTCCTGCCTCTTGTTGTTGTCACCATTTATGTGTTTTTAGCTACGTATACACAAAAACACACATGCACACACACACTTAAAAGTTATTGCTTCAACCAAAAAAGTCAACAGGGCATCAGGGGAAATGTACTTGCAGAAGCAAGCAGCACTTTGCAGCAATATGAATTTGTACTACTGCAGATGGTGAACCTCCCAGAATACTCACTTCACTGAGGTTCCCTCGTATCAAAACTTCTTGTCTATGCATACAAAGAGAATTTCACTGTGGCATGGCTGTTGGGATCACTCTGTCCAGGTTTTTGGTTTAGCCTTGCCTTCTTTCAGCTCTGATGGGTATGTTTTGGTGCATTTGCACTAACTGTACGCTCAGAAACTACTTGCATCAGTAGGAGGAAGTTAGTGCCATACCACAATGTTAGAAAAGGCCGCTACTAATTCAGTCTAGATGCCTAAACATAGAAGATGGAAAGCAAGAGAGGAAAGCCCCATCAAGAGAATTTGTGCAATAGATGTGGAATAGCAATTTGAGAGTCCTCTGGGTATGACACAATGCAGCATTCCTAGTCTGAAACACACACAGTCAGGGACCGGCTGAGACAGGAAGGCAGCTCAGGAGATTGCCTGGTCCTACCCCTGCTCAGAGCAGGGTCAGCCAGAGCAGGGTCTCAGGGCTGTGTCCAGCTGTGTTTTGAATATCTCCAAGGTTGGAGACTCCACAGTCTCTCTGGGCAACCTGTGCCAGTGTTTGACCACTCACAGTAAAAAAAGTTTTTGCTTATGTTTCAGTGGAATTTCCCATAGTTCAGTTAGTAGCCATTGCCTCTTGCCTTGTCACTGGATACCACTATGAAGAGTCTGGCTCCCTCGCCCCATCAGGTATTAGTACACATTGGTAAGATCCATCCTGAGCCTTGTCTGCTCCAGGATGAGCAGTCCCAGCTCTCTCAGCCTTTCCCCATGGGACAGACGCCCTCAATCATTGTGGCACTCCAATGGACTCTCTCCAGTAGCTCTATATCTCTCTTGTACTGAGGCACCCAGCACTGGACCAAGCACTATCGGTGTGTCTCGTGAGGGCTGAGCAACAGGGAAGGATTGCCTCCCTTGACCTGCTGGCCGACGCTCTGCCTAATCCAGCTCAGGAGGCTGTTGGCCTTCTCTACTGCAGGGACACATTGCTGAATTATGCCCCACTTGTTGCCCACCAGAAACCTCAGCTCCTTTTCTACAAAGCTCCTTTCCACCCAGTCAGCTCCCAGCTTCTGCCTGAGGTGCCAGAGTTTACACTTCGCTCTACTGAACTTCATGACATTCCCATCAGCCAGTTTCTCCAGCCTGTTAAGGATCAGTTGAAGGGCAGCACAACCCTCTCGTATCTCAGCCACACCTTCCAGTTTTGTGCCAACTGCAAACTGGCTGAAGATGCACTCTGTCCCGTCATCCAGGTAACTAATGAGAATGTTAAATAATATTGGCCCATTATCAACCCCTGGGGTAGACCATTAGGGACTGGTTTCCAGTCAAACTTCATATTGATGATCACAACTGTTTGAGATCAGTTCTGCCAGTTTTCAGTCTACTTCGCATACTTTTATTTAGTCCATATTTCACCAGTTTCTCTATAAAGGGTGTTACCAGAGACAGCATTGAAAGCCTTGTTAAAGTCAAGATAAGGAACATCACTGCTTTTCTCTCATCCATGGAACTAGTTATTTCATTGAAGAAGGCTCTCAGGTTGGTGAAGCATGGTTCTTCCTTCATAAATCCTTCTTGGTCCTAGTCACCTTCTTGTCCTTCCTGTATTTGGTAATGGTTTCCAGGATTATTTGTCCCATCACCTTCCCAGGGATCAAGATGAGGCTGACCGGCCTGTAGTTCTCTTGATGTTCCTTCTGGCCCTTCTTGAAGATAAGGGTGACATTTGCTTTCTTCCAGTCCTCGGAAACCTCTCCCAATTGCCACGACCTTTCAAAGATGATTGGCAGTGGCCTCACAGTGACATGGACCAGCTCCCTCATCAGTTGTGGGTGCATCCCATCGGGTTGCAGGGACTTGAGTATGTTCAGGTTGTTTATATGCTCCCTAACCTGAATCTCTTCCACTGAGGGTTAAGTCCTTCTTGCTCTAGACTTTCCCACTAGTCTCATGGGCCTAGGATTCCTTCAGGCTGGTCTTTACTGGTACTCAAAGGCATTGCATACCATGGCCTTTCCATGTCCTTTGTGACCAGATCCCCCACCCCGTTAAGTAGCGGGCCCATATTTTCATCTTTCTGCTGCTGATGTACCTGTAGAAGCTCTTCTTTTTGCTGTTCACATCCTTTACCAGATTCAACTCCATGTGGTTGTTGGTTTTCCTAACCCCATCCCAGAACATGCTAGACTTCTATTTTATTGATTCAATATATCAGCCTCTGAAAGAGGCAGGTAGTGCCCAATGCAGCTCCCTAATATAGGGGTTGTCTCTGTTAAGCTTAATGAGAAGTAAAGGCTGTGTTTAGTTGTGTCTTTTTACTTAATTAAAATTAAAATGACACATCACTGTATGTATGAGCTGAGCCTTAATCTCCAAAGAGTGTCAGTTAGTATTAGGCTCATTGTTGACAGTGGCCTACTTTCCATTGATGGATTCGTTAAAAGTTTTAGTCAGCATAGTCATGAAAAAGTAGTGATTGACAGTCCTGAACTGAAATGAGGAAAAAAAGAAAAGCTCATACCCAACCTGTTTTGTTAATCCATCCATGTACATGAAAACAGCACAGCAGGATTGAGGAACTAATCCCATTTCAAATCAGATGCCTGCTGGTTCAATTTAATGAGCATTATGTCTGTTTCCTTTTTAACCCTAAAATATCTTAATACTTAAAACAGCATTCTGATTTTTTTTAATGCAACCACAGAAGTTTGGATTCATCTGGGGGTGCCTCTGTATTTATCTGCTGCTGAGAAGTCACAGTTAGGTGCCTGACATTATGATATGAATGGTGCAGGCGTTGACCATCCCTTCCATTTTACAGTGAAGGGCTTTGCAGTAAGATCAGATGAGAATGTGTGGTGTGGAAAGGTCACTCTTTCCCTTGAAGCTCCAAGAGCAAAGTCTGACAGTCATGTGGGGAGAGATTTGCTGACCAACACCATGACCATCATAGCCTCAGGGAAGAGACTGCAGTCATCAGGGATGCCGAATTCCTGGCTCTCCCTACTCTTGCTCTATGGAGTTCTCCAAAGCAGAGGAGGGGCTGTGGTTGCTACACATACATCTGTCTCCTCAAGTAGCTGTGTGATCCAGGAGTAGAAATCCCATGTTACACAGTCTTGCCCTCCTAATCAAATTAATATTTGATTCATCTCTCAGAAGGAGCAACAGACACCTACTACTCTCCTTGTCATTTTGGGGTGTCATATGGATGCAACCTTTTTGAAGTGATGACTGATAAATTTATCCTTCAACATATGCCTTAGGCTTTTGTTGAACTAATTTTTATTTGTTGAGCAAACACTCAGAATAGGTATGCCCGATGAAGCGCAAGACAGACTACCGAAGAAAACAAAAGTTACCTTGAGTTACGAAGTCTAGGAACATCTAGTTTAATAATTTAGTCTGTAGCATACTTGTACTTCTTGAACAGCTCTGAGAACACTTTTATCAGATGATAAAAGCTTCAGCACAGATAACTGTACCTGCTTGTCTTGTCACATCACAGACAGATTTCTGAAATAAAATTAATTTGCCTTATTTCTTGCATTGTGCTTTTAATCTATTTGGATAAGGTACTTGCTTCTATAACCGGACGAAAGATGGATTGCTGACTACCATCATTACAGCCAAACTGCATGCCAAACTTAATTCATACTGAAATACCCAGAAAATAGAATTAGGATAGAATTCTGTGTGCATTGGTACTAATGAAATGTCCTACAGCTTTGTACCTTGTAAGTAAACTCTCCTGTGTAGGAAGGAATAAAGTCATATGGAAGAGTGTCTTAGGGTTGAAACATTTGCAACGTCTCTCTCCTCACATATCTCTAGTACTTGATAAATGTTTTATAATCTCACGCTGTAGTCTCTTCCTGTGTAGGGGCACTGTTAAGATCTCCACCCTAGGTGCCCACTTCCATTAAATTTGCAAAAAAATGTTGAGACTTTTTCTCTCTGACAGATATGGCTGAAACTGGAGAAGGATCTAAAAATTATTAACAGAAGTTATGGAGGATGAATAGACAGATACATTCTTGAACAGACCAATGTAGCTATTCACAAACACGTGGTGAGGCACTCTGATCTGTTGGTCCCCAGAAGTTAACCAGGGAATCATATGTGTCCTTTAAACTTTCCCTTAAGAGGTCTGGCTCTTGTGGTAAGAGATGAAAAGATTTTACTTAACAATCATGCAATATAATGAAAATAACAGATATGACATGAGAAATTCATCTGCTTCAGTACTATGAAATGTAAAGGAATGATAACTGTGTGAAATTAGAATGAAAATAGAAACAAAATGTGAAAGTAGAAAAGTAGGCCAAGAGTAAAGTAGAAGTTGTATTATTTAGTAAAGTAAAATTTTTAATTCCAGTAAAACACTGATAAGAAAATTACCCACTGGGACAGAAATCTGACCTAATTTCTCTAAGTTCAGTGATGACATGTTAGGCAGGATTGGGCATCTGCAGTTGGGAAGCTCTGCATGAGCTATAGGTTTAATGATTGAGGAAAACTTGAGGTACTTGTCCTTATATTGTCTTAATCAATAATATAAAAATATCTTAATTTATATAAAGTAATCAGATATGATTATACTATCTACATCAGTGGACAAGGGAAGAGCTATGGATGTCATCTATCTGGACTTCTGTAAGACCTTTGACACAGCCCCCCCATTCTTCTCTCTAAATTGGAGAGATATGGATTTGATGGGTGGACTGTTCAGTGGATGAGGAACTGGTTGGATGGTTGCATCCAGAAGGTAGTGGTTAATGGCTCAATGTCCAGATGGAGGTCAGTGGTGAGTGGTGTCCCTCAGGGGTCTGTATCGGGACCAGTACTGTTTAATATCTTCATCTATGACATAGGCAGTGGGATCAAGTGCACCCTCAGCAAGTTTGCAGACAAAACCAAGCTGAGTGATGTGGTTGACATGCCTCAGGGACAGGATGCCGTCCAGAGGGGCCTGGACAAGCTCCAGGAGGAGCTATAAAAATGATCAGAGGGATGGAACACCTCTCCTATGAAGAAAGACTGAGAGAGCTGGGGTTGTTCATTCTGGAGAAGAGAAGGCTCCAGGGAGACCTTATTGTGGCCTTTCAGTACTTAAAGGGGGCTTATAAGAAAGGTTGGGACAAACATTTTAACAGGGCCTGTTGTGGTAAGACAAGGGGTGATGGTTTTAAACTAAAAAAGGGTAGATTCAGAGTGGATGTAAGGAAGAAATCTGTTACAGTGAGGGTGGTGAAACACTGGCACAGGTTGCCCAGAGAGGTGGTAGACGCCCCATCCCTGGAAACATTCAGGGTCAGGTTGAACGGGGCTCTGGGCAACCTGATCTAGTTAGATATGTCCCTGATCATTGCAGGGCAGGGTTGGACTAGACGACCTTTAAAGGTCCTTTCGAACCCAAACTATTCTATGATTTTTTTCTATGATTCAATCTTAATATAAATAAGGTAAATTAATTCATGCTGAACAGGTGGCAAGTTTATTTGCTACTTGGCCTTCAGGCTGTTGCTTCTAATCTAACTTGTGCCTGTGGGAAGCCTAAACCCACATTTGTCTTGCACCTTGGATATTTTCTGATACTATAAGTTTTGCTTATCTTAGCTAATGTTCAATTGTCTTAGTCACACTTACAAGGTATAGCACTATTCACATGCTATCACTGATGGTTACCATACCCTATTTCTAATATTATATTAAATATTTTACTTAGGGCTACTAAAACCATTAGGACTGATAGATTCCCAGATAATGTAGGTCTCACTTTTTTTGGAAGAGAAAATTTAAAAAAAGAAAGCTAATATCATATGTCTACTTAACCACTTAACAAGCTTAATATTCTTGCATGCCAAGTGGTTTTGGAAGATAATGCATTAAAGCACAGACTATCTAAAGTAGGAAGAACAATACTCAGGTCATTGGAGAAATATCAGCTACAGGTCATTCCCATTTTTTGTGACAGATCGGTTCTCTGTAGGGTCTTCAGTGCTGAGAAAGACGTTTGCAGTAGTTTGCCTGACATTGTGCATAGCCCAAGCTGGGGAGGGATATCCAGAAATACTTTTCTCAAGCTTGTGGATTGATTAGTTGCTAGAGCTAATTTTTATTAAGATGACCATTTTCCCATTATTATTGATAAGTATCACTTAGTAAAGAGGCCAGTGGTTAATCGTCATCACTGTTAACAATATGCAAATTATTTCTAGTCTAAAATGCCTATTTTTAGTTTCTGGATATTGTTGGGTGGATTCAGTCTATCAAAAATTACGGTAATTTCACTCACTTGTACATGGGACCCCAGCAAAGGACTTTAACTACAAAATCCCCAGGACTTTAGCAGTGTTAGAATGTTGCTTGTCTAGTCATCATACCATACTTTCTGTTTTATAAGCATTAACAAATAGTAGAAAAGAGTAAATAGTAGGCGACCTCCAAAATCAAATATTAATAATACTGGGAAGGCATTTTTCATTACTTTGTGCCAAAGGCCTCGTCAGCAAAATGGGTGAGTGCTTAATGTACCATTTTAATTTGGCAATGGTTACATCCATTGATACCAGTGTTTGCACACAGTCCAGGATAATGAAGAATTAGGTTTACATGATCCAGTTCAATTGATTATTGATATTAGCTTGATATGAGTTTGATAGTTGTATCTTGATGTTAGGGGAAATAGAAATATATTTATGTAATGTCTATTATCTAATGTAGTTTATTGCATAATGTGTAAAGCATATAATATTAATATATACATAAAAATATATTTATGTATTGGCAGTCATTAAACATCAGTTTTCTAGAAAAGAACTGTATCACTATATATGCATCAGCTGGAAAAAGATATTTCAGAGAATAGGAGCATTTGTTTTTAGACAAAGTTTTAAGCATTTTTATGCTCAGGAAAACTTTGGTCCAAGGCCCCTTCTTAAACTAATCAAACTGCTGCTGTGACGCAACTTCTCCAAGCCACCTCCTTAATGTTTGCCACCCAACTCCACTTCTGTTGGCAGCAAAGCTCCTCAGATAAAGCAAGTGTGACTATGTCTATGCTGGGGTGGGATTTTCTGTTTTATTCTTCCTGGCTGGAGGAAGAGAGCTGAGAGACGTGCTTCTCCAAGTGCTGTCTCACCAATGGTCGGGGAAGGGGCAGAATAAGCACCAAGTTACTTTGTGAAACTACTACACCACAAAGCAACCTGTCTCTGCATTTTGAGACAGTAGTTTGAAATTTTTTTTGAGACATCAGCTATCTTTCTAGTATGGGTTATTCTCTCAGCATCTACTATATTGTCGTTCATTTTCTGTCCATTTCAGAATTCTTGGGAAAAAAATTATCCTCATTCTCCAAAATGTCTTTATCTTAGAAGTTGCCTAGAAATACATGAGAATATATAGAACATGTTAAAATGGGTAAAGACTTAATTAAAAAACTCTTACCTACATATACAGCTGTCTATGTAAGGGGATGCCTGCCGTAACAATTAGTTTGACATCCTGTTCAGCCTACATGCCCTCAGCATCCTCTGTTGATTTATTTGTTTAATTTCAAGCCAGGGCAGCCTGTTCATATATACAAGCAGCCAAAAGAGTCTGCCCAATAGCAGGATATTTGCGGTGGCATATTTGCAAAATACATGACAGCCTAATAACACTCGGTGTCATGAATAGGAAACTTATGACTTCTCCATTAAAGATCAGTTAAATAAGGCTAGTGCATTCAGTCACTTCACCACATGATTGGCAGCAGACCAGTATTTATACTTTTCATGCTTTTCAGACTTTGCACGTTGTGATCAGTGACTCACACATGTGGCCAATCCAAAAAATATATTTATCATAATCCCAAATCATTGCTAATTGTCTGTATGGTTTGAATGATCCTTCCTTCTTCTGTACAACAACTTAAAAGGCGTGCCATTTCAGATGGATGAATCAGAAGCATAACAATTCTCCATGCTACTATGGTATACATTATAACATTCAGAAAAGAGTAAGTTTGCAAATGCTGGGTTGTCCTGATTATCAGAGGACTTAGAGGTAGATGGAACTATGGGAGATTTGTAGCTGTAAATATATGTCATGTATAAAGTTATATTTCTGTAAACAAAACCCAATGGACTAGGGCAACAGAAAGGGTAGACACACCACAGTAATAGCACAGTAGCGCTGACCTACTTGAGCAAGCTGTACAGTAACTAGCATGCAGCTCTGGCTCTTTTTCGGTAAAGCAGTATGTGACCAGAGGGATCAGCATGTAATTTGAAACATAAAATGACCAGATGTATCTTCTGGCAATGCAGTTATGAACTTGTTAACTTTATCTGCAATCCTCAAGGCCGTCTCTTACATCACAGTGATGCAACATCTACTAATTGAAAGTCAATTTTGTGCCAGCCAAGGACACTGGCTGCAAAAAGCAGACACAAACGCGTCCAGGGGTGAGATATTTTCATTGTTTCTTCCTCCAGCTTCCTTACTCTACCTGCCATCCCTCTTTGCTACTTTCTCTCTCTTTCTCTTTCCTTCTCTCTCCCACCTGCCCATACAGAAAAATCCTTAATGCATAGCTTTATTGGGACCAAAAAAAAAAAAAAAAAAAAAAAAAAGTGGAATCATATATGCTAGCCATATGGAATGGTCTTGAATGGTCTTACTATGAGATACTATTAGAAATTTATTTCTTAGGATGTTTGTTGGCAAAATATACTAGTGAACATGTGTGTGAAATAGCACTACCACTCTTTTTTTGAAGGGAAAAGTCACAATCGGGTTGATGAAATCTTGAGGACTGTGAACAAAATCTGAAACTTCTCTTTTCAGTGCAGGTTTACTTAGAGGCTGTTTGTATTCACAAGACATGTAGGATTCAGACCTAACATTTCACAAGTCTGCCTGATGCTCTGACAGGTTTTAATATGCCTGATTAGAGCTTTTTTAAACATGTAGTTCACTCATTCACTATCCTTCCTGATATGTTTATCTAGGGCATATTTGTACAAGCTATAAAAAACCTAGCAGAAAAGGATTGTTGACCTGGAGGGTTTCTGGATCTTTAGCATTTAGAAATCTATTTCATAAGTAGAATCAAACTATTACTGAGTGTAGGAGAGGCCAAGGTACTGTGTTTTCCTTCTGAATTGCTACACGGTTTGCACATAGCAGGATCCAGAATGCAGCTATTTCAGACCGCTCATGTTGGAAAAAGCACCCAAGAGACATCAGTGCACAAATCTGGAGAGGAATGCCTGCCTGCCTGGACAAAGCTAGGAAGAACCAAAATTACTAGAACATAGTTGGAAGGACTAGTAAGGTATAGCTGGAAGAAAGTGGAGATCACAGTCAACTATTGGGAAGTGACTTCTCCTAACACAAATATCCCAAATTTTGGTGCTGCTAGATACACATACAGCCCACTCATGCAAAACCTCATGAAGCCAACGGAAAGACTCCTCTTCGTTTCAGTGGGTTGTGGCCAAAAGGATAACAGTCTATTCAGTTGTTTTCTTTCTCAGTTTTATATATATGCTCTGTCACTTGGATGAATGGGAACTTCCTGTTTCTTGCTGCAAATCACTTGGCTTCTTAATCAGTGTGTTAATATAGAAAATTTGACCAAACCCAGAAAATTAAAATGTTTTATTGTACAAAACAGAAGGAATAGTGATATCCACGACTGCCTTATAACTGTAGCAGACACAACCCTGAGTCATATGTCGTCTAAGCTTCGCAGAGCTCAGATCTTCTTCCACATCTCAATAGTGTGACTGTGGCTCATCTTTACATTTCAGAATATGCGTGAGGCTTGCAAGTATTTTATTTTTAGGCTTTTTCTCATCTAGTAACTATGCTTTACTTCTTTATTTTCTTTAGGCTTGTTACAGAACTTGTCACCTGATGATGAAGTTCAGCAAATGTAGTGTTAACATCAAGGGGAGCCTGCCTGACTTGCATGCTGATGTTAATGAAGCTGTGAATTGTGTCATATTAGCCTCATTTGCTTCCCATATGGTTACTTTCATTTTCCCCTCAGAAGCTGTAACTCCATTTTTCATCTTCATTTGTATGCCCAAAATGCAGCCAGCTTAATTACCAATTATAACCTTACTCATTTAAAAGCTAAATCAACTAGAAACAACACTAAAAAGTGTCTCCCTTGAGGAGAACTCAAGACTCTGAGTTAATTTTCTTCACATATTTTGATTAGTATAAAGCACCGTATAACTTACAAGCTAATCTCCCCAAATGATGTTAATTTTAAATCGAGATGACACGTGCATACTCATGGGATGATAGTCAGAGCAACCTGCCTTCTCTTCCTCCTTCAACTCTGACCTGCTGCACAAAAATATTTCTCCCTGGGAAACTGATAATGAAGCACAACAGCACCCAGCTCTGCCAGCAGCTTTTTATTTATGTCCAACTTTGCTTGCTTTATTTCTTAACTGCCTGACCTGTGCTATTTACTCAAGTTTGGAAGTCCCTTGTGGGTTTCTTCTAAATGCAATTTCTTCCATCTTAGGAAATGAGAACTCCATAAACTTCCAGGTAGGTTTCATGGGACCCTGTCAAGCAATAGAAAGCATAATAGCTGTTGGGCTTGATATACTAGTGATCGCCACAAAACATCCCTCCAATCAATACTGTAAAACTCTCAGACACTCTTTAGCTCCTGAGTGAATTTACAGTTCCTAGTGACAATCTCCAACTCTGCAATAGAGGCCGGAGTAGCTGTAAGAAAAGGAGGCTAGATTTGGAGAGCTGCCATTAATTATTTATGGAATATTTGCATGCTATAATTTATCAATTATTTGTTTGGAACATGCCACCCTCTCTTCATGGGAGATGCAAGACAGGTTTTGCAGCTGTTCTTTTTTACAAATCAGGAAGTTTAAGGTATTGAAAATTCTTTTTTTTTTTTTCCCTTAAAAATAACCCAGTGCAACTAACAGAAAGTGCAACACATCTTTGGAAATGAGTGAAATACTTGCACAGTGATGAGCTCGGTGCATTTACATTGCCTGTAGCTCAAGTGTGAGTGGAACCTAAGACTGAACGTGGTTGTTGTGTGCCCCACGCATGCGTGGCAGCCCATAGTCTCCATACAGAGCCACATGTACCCATCCCTTGTTTTCTTTTGAGAATGAAAGGCTCCAACCCTGCTTCCATCCTGGGAAGAAACTAACAGAAAGCATTCACAGCTCCCTTGTCTCATAGGGTTCATAAAAGTTTTAGACTCTGACTTAGCAGAGAAGTACTGGTTACACTTTTCATACACCCAGAAATCACAAAACACAACCTCATAATAAGATTAATATGATACTCTGCATTCAACAGTCTCTATGGTTTGTCCTTTTTTGATTATTTGACTTATGAGTGTTTTATAGACCACCTGTCTCGCTGTGATGGATAATATTCTGGTCTTAATAAAATACACAGTAGTTTTGCCGTTATTCCAGGCAGAACCAGGATTTTGCCTTACAAGTCTCTCTTCCTATTTATTATACTGTCCTTTCTTAAAAAATATGAAGGTAAACTTTTGTTCCATTCAGCTTGCAATAGGAAGGCCTGAAGGGATATGATGGCTCCTTTTTAGTACAGTGAACAGACGAATGCGATGGAAAAGACTCAAACACCAAAGACCAGTGGTTATATAAAAACAAAGGTGTATAAACTGACACAGCACATTTGGCTTGAAACGCAGCAGAATGTTTCTAATAATCAGAAAAAATAAGTTACTTAAAGCACTGTGATGAGAAACCTACACAGTTTTCAGATGGGGGTTTCACAGTTTATGGAAGAAATGATATAAATATCTGTGAGAGCAGGATTTAGTGACTGAAGTTTTCCATTCCTGTCTTACTTCTGAGATGCTTTGTCCTTAACACCGTCATGTCCTACACATATGTAAACACACAAAAGGAGATGAAGCTATGGTGCAGACAATGTATGTTTCACTTTCAGCAATTTTTCTTTTTCACATTCCAGCCTCCCTTTTCTCACACCACCTGACATTTTTATATAATTCTCAGTTCCTGAGATGTACGTGATACTGTTTTTTCTTTAAGCTAAAGGGCAGGCTCACAGATCCTAATGAAGACCATGAATGCACTCTACTGGCTGAAAAACTGGAGGGCAAGAAAATAAAATGTTGAACTTTTGGAGGTACCTAGATGGGGATTTTTCTGTGAAGATCTACATAGTGGCTTTAAATATTGGTTTTGAGGGAATTTCCACTCTGGCAGTTACCAAGGGAGCTTACTCATGGGAAGAGTTGGTGCTTTTGGAAGCACTAGGGGAGAATTTCACATTTATGCACCTCTCACATTGCACTGGAGACAGTGGCATGGTTCACTAGCCGTCGTCTGGTCTTCTATTTTTATCATGGAGGAGGAAGTGCTGTGAGCTGTGCCATGAGGTTCAGCGCACAATATTTCAGTACGCTTGAAAATAACACATTTCAGGGGTTTTGCAGCCATACTGCCATTACCCTCACCCGTGTCTCACTCTGCGATACAGGCATGGATCATCTTAATGCCTAGTGGTTTCTATGAGCTTTCTACTTCATGGTACTCAGCACACCTTGTATGAGGATTAAATTCTGAAAGCACAGCAGCAGGTGTGTCCCTGAGCTTAGCTGCTCTATTTATAGTGTTTTCCTGTAAGAGTAACACTGCAATTGTCATTCACACTGTCTTCCTCCAATTCTGCATTGCACCAGGCTGGGGACATAGTAAATATCCTTTTATAAATGTGGCCTTCTCAGAGAAATGAAAATTAATTGCCTAAACAACATCACAGATATTTAAACCAAAAAAACTTATTATGAAGGAACTTAAAATTTAATGCTTACAACACCATGAAATTCTGAGCTGAATTTTAATATAGCAATATATTTTATTTATTAATTTTTACTTTAGAGTGATAAATTTACATCAAATTGCCTGTGAAAATGATGTACGAATTCAGCAAGACAGATTCTCTGCAAAATATAGGGAATAAAAATAAGAACACAGGAGAAGTGATTGCTGCATTTCAAAATTGGTCATTAACTATCCGCCATTGGTAGGGTAAGTTACAAAAGTAGATAGACAATTGTGATAATTTATTTTTTTCTGAAGCTAGTGAAGTGCAGACTGTGGTAAATAGTTTAGAGGTAAAGAACTGGAGCAAGAGACAAGGAATCCCAAATCTTATTTTAATTCATGTTTTGCGTACAAGAAACCTTAACAGTCTCATCATACCTGGTTGCAAAGGAAAGGATTGTGGACCCTTGGAAGCAGGCTTGGTCATTATACACCAGACTTTAGTTCTGCATCAGACACGGATGACTGAGGGAAAGCCAGCAGAAAACAGTTAGCCAAGCTTAAAACAGGAAATCTTCCGTGCGCAGGCCACACCCTTACCCTCTGAAGAACCTTTGTAACACCTCAGCAGTGTTAAAAAAAATAAGTGAAGCTGAATATCGGGTCTGTTTTTTCAAATCATATTTGCTGCTTAAGGAGAATGATATTCTATTGGTTCAGACTAAGGTGACATTTTGAAGACTTTCTTCACAGCAGAGGTGCAGAAACAATCAGTTGTGTTAGATAAAAGCTTAGGTTTTGGAGCACAACTTTGTAAGAGGGAATAAAGACTGCAACTAATTTTACTGCAGCTAAATTAGAGAAAATGTGAGGCTCTGTCTTTTAAAACAGAGACTCAGTCCATTTTTTCACTGTAGTGGTGACATAACTTTTACATTTCCACAGATAATGAACTAGATCTTGCCAGCAGACCAGCCCCACAGGGGACTCGTTCCCAAAGCTTAAGTATTATTTTTCTTTTTATCTGCTCCACATGGAGCTTGAGGTAAGCTATTCTTAATATCTTACGAGGATTACCAATTCTTGAAAGCAAATGCACTTCTCATTTTCTTCTTTAAACAAGAAAGATCTTATGCTACCTGTCATGGCTTCTTTGCTGCAGTTGCATTTACTGCTTATAATTGGTAATTCACTAGTTTTGGAGATGAAGTTTTAGAGCCCATAAAACCACAGGACATTAGCTCTCAGTTTAAATGGACCTTCTGAAGATATGGGAAGCCTCAACAATGTTAGTCACATCTCACAAAAGGCAATGAAAAGCAGCCTCTATTAATTTTAAATAGCTTCACAGTCAACTGCTCCTTCCCGTAACTGTGTTTATTTCCTATTGGTCCTTAAGTACATCCCAGGTAGGAAATTGAATAAATGCCAAGGAAATACACAGCTTCTTTCTGCCCGGGATCTCTTCCAGACTAGTTCCTTTGCCCTCATCTACCTCAAGTGTTTATACAGCTGCCTTAGTCTCTGCAAAGGATTAGCATAAAAATCTGTATCAAGGGCCAACAAATCTCTCTTCCAGTTATGGAAATGGTATCAGTAGGAAGTTAAAAGCATGCAAGTGCAACGCCCTCCTAATTCAAAGGTCTCTTCAAGGGCTGAGCCCTGGGGAGCATTTTGCCCGTGGGTCTTCCCCAGGGGGCTGATGCTCTGTCATGCCTCCTTTTTTAATACCCACCTGACAGTACCAGAGGTGCTGTACTGTGACGCGTGTCAAAGGGAAGATCCTGTTGCCTGATGTGGAGCAGCAATCAGCCAGTGAGTGCAGTGGGTTGGCAGCAGAAAGGTTAAAAGCAGCTCAGGCAAGGGGAGCTCCAGCTGGCAGCCAGTTATGCCTTAGATATCTGGGTGTGAAAAAAAGCCAGGCTGACTGGCTCAGTCTGATGCCAGGGGTGTTTATGGATACCAGAGCAGTGGAAGAGGAAGGTCGGTTGCTGTTTCCACTGACTTCTTGCACCCAAGTCACATTTACAGCATGACCATCTGATAACGCAAGCTCTTACATACTGGAGTATTTCCCTGTGTTTCAAAAAATCTTCTAGGCACACCTGGGCCCCCGCAGCCTTTTCTGCTGCCTGCCGTCCTAAAGCAAGACAGGGACAGCTCATGGCTTTTCCTGCTGTCTCTTCTCTGGGCACCTTGCATCCCTATGTACTGTGGGCCCTTTGCTAGACTCAGGCATGACCTGTGTGGTCTGGGCTATACCTGAACATGTGAAAAAAAGTTAGCCTGAGTGGGGCGAGTGAGGATCATCCAGTAAGATCTGCAGTTTCTAGAAGTCTCTGCTGTTGTGTGGCACCTCTGTGAAACCAGGGAACAGCACCTGCAGGTGAAAACAGAGGCACGTGGCTGACCGGGAACCTGCAAACACTAAATGTAAGGAAAAGTGAGAAGGGCTGCAGTGACTTTTCTTGTTCTACATCTCATTGCCAAGCCTCTGAGACCTGTTAGATATTGTTTTGTACTCAGGCTAGCTTCCTACCCATGCCAGCCTTCTAAATGCTTTTTCCCACTGAAAGTGACTTAAAAATGAAAGATATCTAGAACTACGGTAAAGGAAACGGGCAATTCACAAAGGAAATTAACTACGTCCTTTCTCCACATTACCTTGGTCTTCTAAAGAAAAAAGGTTTCAGTGACTGTACTGCAGCCTAGTAGCTTGGTAAAAACACTGTTGTTAGTAACTGGCCACAGGATTTGTACTGATTTTGCAAGACCTCAGGATGAAGGCTTGTCAGATTTGTTTTGTTTAAACTTGTCTTGGCCTGCCTGGAGCTTTGTCTTCATGTTTGAGATGTAACAGCAATCTTTCTAATGACCAGGTGGCTATGCCCATGTTTTTGCCATTGGTTATCTTTGTACAGTATAACTGTAGTTTTACATAGATAGTAGTCACAAGAAGTTACTGTGCACAGAGCAAGATATTTGCGACTAACACAGTGTAGGGAAAGACACAGTGTAGGGAAACACAGCCCTGGTATGACAGCAGAGACCTTGAGAGGCAGAGCACAGGATGCTGAGCAGAGGTGCACAGGTCAGAGATGGGACACAGGATGACCCTGGAGACCCCATGGCCTGTACACAGCGCACCCACAGTCTGTTACAGAAATACAGACCTGGACCTAAACAAACTGGTTTTAGGGTAACGAAAAGCACAAAGAAGAAATGGCTAAACTATGTAAAACACACCATATATAGTAAATTGAAATGTAACATGAACTGCAGACCAATGAAGAAAAAGCAAGGTTTGAAAGTGTTACCAAACATATAAAAATGACCCTAATCAGATTCTAAGGGGAGGAAGAAGACACTATCAACATCAAACTCCTCCTGGTGAAGGGAGTCAGCATGCTGATGGCTCGTTCACTGTACCCCTCCACCCAGACTGAGGCCACTGACCTTGGGAATCAGAGAGGCAGTGACAGGGTAGCATAACACCAAAAAAAAGGGGTAGATATTAAAGGGTGTGTAGAGTATTTTTAACTGCATTACATTATTATTATTATTATTATCATCATCATCATCATCATCAAGTAACTTCTGAACCTGTTAACTGAGACCAAAAGTAAGAAAAGTCTCGAAGTCTCGAATATACCATGCCCCTACTAGCTTGGTGAAAACAAGTGCCTAAACAGAAGAGAGACCTTAATTCTCCCACCGAGGAAAACGCAAGAGAACAGTGTTGTTATCTGTTTTCTTTGGCAGCAGTCAGTGCACTGCTGCAGCACACATTACCCCTGCCCAGTGGACTGGCACAGGGAACTGGAAAGAAATGGGGGAGGCACTGGGGTTCTAATAGTGAGGAGCGATTACTTAAAGGAGAGGGACATACTCCCATAGGAAACCTGGCTTAATAGTTCTATTGCTTATGGAAGCACTATTCACATGACACTTTTGGACATTACATTACATTACATCATTTAACTTACGGAAAAATTTCCTGTAATTTCAGTGAAATGTCAGTTCAGGACCTGGGTTTGGAGGAAGCTCAAAGATAGTTTCATTTACAATATCAACTATATGGATTTAATTTTGTGTAATCCCCTGCTGTTTTTTCTTAACCTCAAGGACCTTTGAATATAACAGAGTAATTGACTCGTGTCCTTTGATTTCAGTGACTTCATACTCATGCCATAAATCAGTTTTTAAGATTCATTTTTTAAGAAGACTAATGATGGGGGAGAGGGGGTATTTCGTTAGGAAATCTGAAACTGCATTTCAGCAAGGATGCTAAAGAAAAGAATATCCTTTGAAGTGCAGCTGAATGCCCCAATTACTATAATTTCTGTAATGACTTTTTTCTCTTCTGAAATTGCAATTAGTAGATTAATTGCAATTTCCTCTCACTGAAACAGTGGGAAGAGAAAAAAATTCATATTGAGGATGAACTCTCTTCACACAGCTGCAGCATGATCCATAGCCCAAAAGTCTGAGGGCAGGAGTTTGGTCTGGCATTGGAAATAGCATTAGAAATGTTTGTAATAGTATGCCTGTGCAGAAATGAAAGTCACTTATCAGAGTATTTAGGTCTTAATGCTGATGAGAAGCCTTATGAAGGACTGTAGAAGTAGTCCATAATCTCCTACAAGGACAGGATAACGAGCCCTATCTACCCAATGAGTTCAACAGCAGCAGGCCTAGGCCCAGAGTCCCTCAGCAGAGAGAGATGATAAATTGATTTCTATACTTATATCAAATAGCCTCATTTGATTCCAGTGGGGATAATTTTTCATTCAAGCAAAGATCTTGGCTTGAATGCAAACGCTCCTTCATAGGCATTCAATGAACGGAAGCACAATGATGCATACATGGACTTCATTAGTTTGTTTATTACTAATTGTCTAGCAGAAGATAAGTGAATCTGTTTTCACTTGTTCTGAGGCAACGATGTCACCATTGCAAAAATTATACAGCTGCAAGCAGAACTGGATCCAAGCTATCCATAGAATTATTTTGTTCTTTATAATACATTTGCGGCATTACCGCTTTCGGGGTTGAACATCGCTCACTTGCTGTTGACATAACTACATTGCATTTCAGCCATCCAGGTACATTATTTCTGCACTGTGAGCTACCTTCCAGCAATATACTGCCGCTAACGGTAATTAGTCTGGACATAAATGCAAGACCTCAGTAAAAAGGATTAACTATTATATACCTAACAGCAAAAGCAAAATGCTTTTTCTCCAATATCAGATTTCATAAAAAGGGATATGTTACGGCATCTAGGAATGGCCAAGAGCTGTGACAAACCTAGGTGCTAAGGGAGAACCTGTCTGTGCCCGATTTACTTAAAAAACAATGATAAATCTTTTTTTTTTAGATACATTTCAAACCTCCTGGTGAGAGTGCACTATTGCCAAGAATATAGTCAGCAAGGTTTGTGAGAAGGAATACATTAGACTCAGAGAGCTTATAGGTCTGGGATTTTGGTCTTTTTTCCTCTAGCCATATCAATCCATCTAATAAAACCTGGCTTCCTCTTTGTATCATTACTATTACTATTACTATTACCATTACTATTTTAAGCAAGTCGAAAGCTAGCAACATAAAAGTGCATCTGACTGTACAACACATAGTAGTGCAACATGTAACCTTGAGGGCGCCTGGTCTCTCCCAGAAAAATCAGTCCTGAGCTGGGAGCCTAGGCTTCCTCTGTGATGCATGAGGGAGATTACATCCCAAGATGATACCGATGCATGCAAAGCACAGGAAAGAGCCACAGGAAACACTGAAAAACAAGTGGGTCTGCTCTTGTCTTTGCCTTAAACAATTTATTGTGTTTCACAAGTCTGATTCTTCTTCTTCAAGCTCTCTCCAAGTCTACTCTATGAAGAAGAGACTATTATATAAAGTGCATGCAAGGAGACAGATACAGTAACTTTATTTTATCTAGTAGCTCAATATTTAAAATTCTCACCAAGATAAGAACAAACTTTTTCCTCTGCCTGAGAGGTTGTAAAGCTGTCTCTCTCACCTCCTGCAAACAGTCTTAACAATCAGACCGATTCAGAAGGGAGGCCCCTTACTGCCTCTCCTTGAAAAGGCTTCAATTTGCAGGAAATTATAACAAATGTATTTGTCCCAATAGAAGGAACAGTGTGGTATCGGAACACTTCCCTGCATGGAAAAAAAGACTTGGATTTCTGTCCTTTGATATCCTATGTGATACTTATTTAATATCAGCTGTATCAACTGTAATTGACACTGTGCCTGAAACTGACGTAGTAGGTATGCTGTGAGGTGGTCACTTTACATTTGTCTGCACAGCTGGGGGAAGGAGTGAAAAGCCAGTTCACTGTCTCACATTTAGCCTGGGAAGCTTATTTGCACACTGCTGTCAAATGGTAGGCAGCTGCACGCACAGGAATGGTTTAGGCGCCATTGGAACTAGATATTCTGGTGTTTCAAAAGGCTACTGAGTGGACAATGTAAATTTTATTTATATGTAATATTTCACTTAGGTGCCAACATACCTACTTGCATCATCTCTTGGACCACAATTTATGTTCCAGTTTCTTCAGCATCTTCACCTGAAGCGTGAAATCCTGGCTCTGCTGAATTGCAAAATTCCCTTGCTTTTAATAGGGCTAAGATTTTACCTCTGAAGCAGAACGAATAAGAACTAGAAAGAAAGAACGGCCATGAATTTGAGGAACAAGGAATCTTGAGCATCAGCAAAGACAAACTAGACCATTCCTTTTCTTCTTTCAGATCAGCTAAATTATGAAATTTATCTCCCTCTGAAAGTTAGCTCTATGCATAGATCCATGGGCTTCATAATTTCTGCTTAAGCCATCCCAAGTATTCTGCTGACTTCTAGATACATTGTCAAAATCCAAACAGTAAATATTAAAAATAAAACAATATTGAGAAATGCAACAAACTTGATCAAAACACTTAATTACTTAATGACTTAATTTCTACAGGGAGAAAATGAGTACATCAGAATGCTTTACACCGTACAGCACATTTGAGAAGGATGAACAAAGACATGTATAATAAAGGGTGGCATATAGGATATACAAAGGATATATACATATTTTTTCCCCCTCCCCTAAAATAAAACAATAATTTAAAATTAGCAAGCTGACTACACACACGCACACACACAGAGTTGTTATGTGGAACTCTATGCCAAAAGAGACAATAATATTCAGGCACTTACACAGCTTATTTAAAAACAAGAGAACAAAACAAAAAATTTCTGTTATACACAATGAAGAGATCCACAAATTGGATTTAAGGAGATTAAAAGAACAAGCAAACCTCATTCTGTGTGTGGGACACATGAACTCATACACAAATAGTCACTCATGCACGATGAGTCACTATATGCCTGAAGGTCAGAAGAAGCCCTTGCTGGGGAGGTTGATGATAATTGTCCATAACAGAGACTCCTTTGAGGCCTCTGGTACCAGGTAGTGCCAGGGACAGGCTGTTGGAGCAGATGGACCCCAATGTTTTAGGTGTCATGACAGCTCCTGCATACTTGGAGCTAAGCACAGACACTGTGATATGAAAGGCCCACGGGGACTTTAGTTGGCTCTTTTAACAAAAGTGCCAGCCTTTAGGTATGTCAGAGCATGCACCTGAGAACTGGACAAGCAATGTTTGACATCCTTGAGGGCTTATTAAAATGGATCAGTACTTTTTGAGTTAAGCTTTTTGTATTTTCCACTGACAATGCAGCTAGCTTCAAATGCTGCTGTCTAAACTGAGAAATATCAATCCAAGCATAGCAAATATGTGCTCTCTCATTGCTTGGCAGTGTTTTGGGGATCTAGGCTCAATCATTGCCAGTCAGAAAAAAAACAGTTTAACATGTCCATTGCTGCTTTTCTTCCACTGCACGGGCAAACTTCTTAAGGATCGTGTTATAAATTTGCTTTGGTATAGGATACTAGGAAAAAGAAATCTGTTACTACAAGGTGACTAAACCCATAGGTGAATAAGGTAGATGCTTGGATGTAAAATGTCCAATAATAATTGCCAGAGTGAAATTTCAGCGTTGGCGTCTACAGAATTAATTGTGAGCAATGTTCATGTTGTGAGGAAATAAATTGTGTCACTTCAGTGCCTCTGGGGGAGGGACTGGTGTACTACTTAAATGAAAACAAAACATACAGCCACTGTATTGCCCTGTAGGATGGCTCCAGGCACCACATGTTAAGCAATTCACAGTGAGAAACTTACTAATAAAAAATGTAATTTTGTTTCAGATCCCTTCTACCAAGCCTGCACTGTCATCCCAAGCTAAAGGCCAAACCACAGTTTTCTACTGTGAACAGAGAAGCTCATGAATAGATGGAAATGTTTTCCATACATCAGAGTGCAGGTGATGAGGAGATGGCTCGAAGTGTAGCTGAAATATTAAGGGATGAGACTTATATGAACACCCTTGGACTCATAATATTTTGAGGGTTGCTGGGGTCTCTGCTGTGCTGACCACACTTCAGAATAGAGCTAGCGAGGGCTTTAAAACATGGTATATGAAAGAAAGACCTGCAAGAAAGAAGTCCCTCCTGTTCAAGCAGATTCATAGAATCACAGAACCATAGAATCATTAAGGTTGGAAAAGACAGAGGATCATCAAGTCCAACCATCAACCCAACACTACCATGTCTCCTAAACCATGCCCTGAAGTGCCATGTCTACATGCCTTTTAAATACCCCCAGGGATGGTGACACCACCACCTCTCTGGGCAGCCTGTTCCAGTGCCTGACCACTCTTTCAGCGAAGAAATTTTTCCTAATATCCAATCTAAACCTCCCCTGATGCAGCTTGAAGCCGTTTCCTCTCATCCTATCACTAGTGACTTGGGAGAACAGACCAACACCCACCTCGCTACAGCCTCCTTTCAGGTAGCTGTAGAGAGCGATATACGGCTTGTGACTTTTCTGAAGCTCAGCAAACAAACAGAAGCTCAGTTTTTAATGGGAGTGTAATAAATGCAGCTCAGTTTCCGTAGCTCTTCTTTGTGGCGTGGTCTTACTTCCACTGAAATTCACGTAGAATTTGTTTGGATAATATGGGAGAATATATAAGCTGTAGCCAATTCTGATTTGTGTACTTACTGATTGAATAAGTGGTTTGATAGCACTCTGACTTATTTATAATGTGGATTTTGGCTCTGAGAACCATCAGTGTTTCTTTAAGTATACCGTAAATTATTTTGTCTCAACTTACAAAAATGAGAGGCACAAATGGTAAGAAGGTGAGCTAGACTGAGCTATGGCTTGACTGAGCTATAGCATGATATGTCATTTCTGACTTACCAGAATCAGTAAAGCAAATATTCTTTCACTAAAAATACCCCATCAAACCAAAGTAATTAAATGCAAATAAAAATTGTAGTCTAAGCTATTTGGTCAATCCCCTGCTAGTCTAATTTTCCTTAAAAGGCATACATGTATAAATGAGGATGTTTTATAAACCCGAGCAGATTAAACCTTTTATCTCAGCATGCCATAATGTCTCAATTTCTTCCCTTATGCCAGTACAAGAGTGTGAATATGAATTATTAATGCACATTTATTAAAATAAACCTAGGCATTGGTGGTCACAAGGTCTCACAGCCTTTGCAAAGTACAGTTAACTGAATATTGGTGAAAATCATTTTCTAGAATGGACACCTTTAGGAATTTCATATCATTGTATTTCTCAATACTTTTCACTAAATGTGGCTTTCTTTAAGGAACATTTTAATTTTTCTTCCATTTTTAAATTGTCCCTCAAGAAAATATTTAATGCTGAATCGGAACAGACTAAGCTAAGGCATTTTTGATTCTTAGACAGTTTCCAATGATCCATTTTGTGTGACCTGATGAAATGCTTTGTGAAAAGCAGGCCTGGGATCCTGTGCTTCTGTTGGCCTTTATGGTCTAGGTGAAGTATGGTCCTAACTGCATTGGTTGCATCTCTCTTCTTGTTAAAAAAACATGGAAGAAAAACTCAAAATATCTATTCCATATGGAAGACTATGACTCCAAGCACTCAAACTGTGACATGCCCAAGAGGAGAAATTGTTGAACCAAGATGGAATGAAACATTTCAAGATTTTAAAATTCCACTTCCTCAGAAATCTTTATTTCAGGGAAGAAAAAAAGTTTTGACTCCTCATGCTGATTTGGGATGAAAATACGATTTAAAAGTGAATTTTCCTTGCAAAGTAAGTTAGAAGTTTGAGTAGCTCCTTGGGACATCACAAATATGTATCATATAGGATTTTAAACTTCTTGCTGCCCTCTTGTGGATGAAATGAATAACGACTTCAGTAACATCATGGGAAAAAACAACTGCTGTATTAGAAGTTAAAATCCAGATAATTAAATAAGATCTATTGTTTTGGGGCATGAATGCTGAAATCAGGGAAATCGGATTTAATCTCTGTCATACTTTTCTGTGTCATGTAGACAACAGTTTAGCAACTGAAGGGTTGGTTGTGAAGATAAAATTAATGAAGTATATTAAAGCCAGACAGAAGTGCAAAATATTTTTATGGAGCATATTGATGCTAGACCAAGCTTGTGATCAACCAAAAAGTTCCAGAATGACAGAAAACATGGGACTTAATTTAAACAACCCCTAAAACTGCTACCATGTAGGGTTGGACTACCATACAGGATGTTCAATAATTTTCAGTTCTCCTTTTCTGTCACCATAGCGGAGGATGGATGGGTTGATTAGAAAGCCATCTTGAGCCTTAGATCCAGGGGATTCCTGGATTTAGAGCTCCTGTCAAATTGCTTTGTTACAAGAAGGTGAAGAGAAAAGGCACAAGAAAATATACCTGAAATTAACAACAGAGGAAAAAAAAAAGTGAGAAGCAAAACAGAACCAGAAGGTCTTTACCGCAGGAAATGAACCTGTCTATGAAAAATAACACCTGCTTTCTCTGTTTATCTGTTAACCACTGAAGACCCCTTTTCTAAGACAACCTCAGTTCTACATTTGTTCTTTCCTGTCCAAAAAATTTGAGAGGCAGCATCACTTGTAACACAGTTGATATTATGCATCAAGACAGGACTTCACACCATGGCATGATCTACCACAATATCTCATGTCATAATTCAAAACAGCACCTATAAAACAGAGTAAAGTTCTTCATGTAAATTTTTGTCCAAAATTGTACAATATTTTTTAAAGCAGATGGTGGAGTTTAGAACCCAAATCCTGAGTGCAAACTTTTAGGTCTTGTGTTCCCAATCTCTTTGCCACTGCTCAGAGTCTCATACAGACCTGTCACCGTTTGGTTGGGTTGCACTAAGACACAAATGGAACTGCATCTATTTTCTGGGGCTGAAGACCAGTCCTGAATCAGTAAGTATCCTGTTATTAGGAATTATGGGCATGCTCGTAAGATACTCGCCTTGAATCTGGATACATATCTGGTTGTACCCAAAGCCCCAGGCTCTCACCTCTCTGTTCTTTGGGGTGGGGATTTGGCCTGATTTGCAGGGAAAGTCAAACCTGATGCTCAGTTGTGTGGGTTACTGATTTCCTTCTGTATTAAGGTTCATCAAAATTTGAGATCCAGTCTCTGGAGAACCAGGACTGAAGTTTGCTGCTTGCATCTGCAACTTTGCTACATATTTTTTAGTTGTGCCTGTGCATAAGCAAGGTGCTACATTCAGGTTTCAAAGAAACAAGCTCATTTGTTACAGCAGAACAGATTCATAAATGAGTGCAGATTATAAAACATTGCTGGTCCTGTAAGATGTATTTTTTTTTTGTTAATCAGAAGCTTTCATCCCATACATACATTATAGAAACATGCAAAATGCTACAAAACAAAATAAAACTAAATTTTTGTACAGAAGCTTTAGAGCTGAGGTGCAGTGCATTTTTCCTTTAATTTCATTTCCTTAAAAAATGGTTACTATTTTTACCTTGATCTGTGATGCCTTTTACACAAAAGAATAGCAGTGTCAAAGTGAATGTTACTAGAAAGGTATTTTAAAAAAAGAGAGGAAAAAGTAAAGCAAGAAACCCGAAGACCAAAAAGAACAAACATTCGAAAATTCTGATGGCTCAGGATTATCAATATTTTACAAACTCTTAAAAAGCATTTAAGAAAGTCACATGTTCATAGACAATATGCTGAAATATTTACTGTACTGAATATTCTCTGCAGAGCTATAGAAATGTTTTAGTTTATATATTGCCATTGACTGAAAATGCATTTGAGAAAAATAAAACAATAAGACAGGTGGTTCCAGCAGTCTTTATATTTTTTTTCACTGCAACAGGAACTTAGGAAAGGCAATAAAGAAATAAAAGCAGTTTAACATGAACATAGGTTAGGTAGCATGGTGGGTTGACCTTGGCTGGATGGCAGGTGCCCACCCAGTGCTCTATCGCTTGACTCCTCAGTAGGACAGGGGGAAAGAAAATAAGATTAAAAAGGTCTTGAGGCCGCTCCTTCTTGTACTATTGCTTGTTACTTGGGAATACTTGTTATACTGGAAGGTCGTATAGGCCACATTTATTTTATAATTCATTGTTTCTCTGCCTTTTAGACCCTAACACCACATCTGGATCCTCTTCATCTTCCTCCAAAATGGGTGAGAGCCTAAAAAGAAATAACGAGGATCGTTCCAGTTCTTGTTTTCCAGGTCATCATCTGAAACTTCTTTGACACAGTTAGAGGGAATAAATTCTCTTCTGCTGTCCGCCAGCTCTCCCACATACCGACCGTCTTCATTGACCTGTCCAAAGACATAAACATACCATCCAGCATTAGAGGAAACTAGTTCAGGCTGCTCACTGGGGCCAGCAAAAGGATCATAGCTGTATCGAGGTTTCCTGGTTGCTCTCCCAGAGCCTGCAGGATGATGATGCACAGTTTGTCTGCTACCAGTTCCTCTGACTCACTTGCGGGATCCTCCTCTGAAAGAAGGCAGGACCCAGGACTGTCCTCTGCCCAAGCTGGCCCTGAGGGTCTCTGAATCTGGTTCCCCAGCTCACTCACCTGGGCTTGAAAGTGTTACATAGCTTCTTGGTGTTCTCTTTTTCCTTCTGTCTGAGCACGCTGCAAAAACTCATCTTTTCTTTCCTCTGCAGCACTGACTTTGTCTCCTTGCCTTCTTTCTCCAGCTGTTGCCTTCTTTCTGCCATTTCTCTCGTGGCTTTCAGTTTGAGCTCCGCATCATGCAGTTGGCTTTGAAGGTAGCTGGTGGCTTGGGTGGCAGAATTTTGCTTCTCTGCCGCTTGCCTTAGCTGCCCCTTCAGGTCAGTGTTTGCAGCCTGAACCTTTTCTGCCCAGCACATCTGTCCATGGAGGTGAGAATTTTCTTCTGCCAGTCTCATGTTTTCACCCATCATCTCCACAAGCTGCACCTCAAACTCCGCACACCTTTGCCTGAGGGTGGTCACATAATATGAGCCCTCTTTGTCTGCAGCCAGCTGGGCCTGAAGCTCCTCAGCCAACTTCCGTGAGGCTTCATTCTTCTTGTCCTGTGCCAGCAGAGCTCCAGCAGGCTCTCTCCTTTCTCCAGCCCTCTGCTGAGGAGGCAAGGATTTCATGCTCAGTTCCTCAGGGGTGCTTTGGTTGGGCAGTGGCACTGGAGGATTTGTCAGGCACTTGATGGCCTCCTGCAGACACCTGCATCTTTCTTTCAGCTGCTTGGTGAGGGCAGCTAGCTTAGCACTTTTCTGCTGGAGCCTCTCTGCCTCCTTGCACTCTTCCAGAGAGCTTCCCTTTCTCAGGAGGTGGTGGTTCTCCATCTCCAGGGCTCCACATTGTGGCTACAGGTCTTCCAGGGCATGCTGCAGGTGGGTCTTCTGCTCCAGCAGCCAGCTGCAGTGTGCTGCCAGGAAGCACCAAGCATTCCCCCACAGGCTCTGGCACCTGGAGCAGGGCATCCGCCACAGCCTGGCATGTTGCCTGCTGCCCAGCACTGTGGCTTTGGGGGGTCTCTACTGTAGTGCCAGCTGGAAAGACCGAGGATCCATCTGGGGGCTCCTCCTGCGCAGGGCGGCGGGGCCTGGGCTGGGCCCCGGCAGGACAAGGGGCCGCCGTGCGCCACAGGCCCCCAGCCCGCACCGCCGTGCCTCGTGGCTGGAGGCGTGGGGAGCGGCCATCGGCCCCTGAGCGCTGCTGCCGGCCATCACCACTGGTCGCCTTCCCTGGGTCTGCAACGGGCGGCAGCCCCTGACACCGTGACAGCCACGGCCTGTCCTCACCGTGCGGGAGCAGAGACGGCGTCTGCCGTGGGCCAGGGGTGGCTGAGTGTGGCCTTTGGTGTGTGGCCTTTGGTGTGTGGCCTGGCCCCCAGGGCTCAGTGGAGGCGTGGGGCAGGATGGACTTTGTGGTTGATACCGATAAAGATTAACTTAGCTCACTGTAACCTTACAATACTATGGCATATATCTCCGTCTCAGAACAAAAGCCTCAAAGTGAATAATAGTCTGCTTTGTTAATGGCCCATGAAGGACTGCTGAGTGTTGCCAAATTTAAGTGAAGCTAGGGGAAAGATAATTCAGGCATGAGGAGATCATGACCACTGATTCAAAGACCACCCGCTCAAGAAACCCACCAACCCAAAAAGTTAAGGAAGTAAAGGTCTCAAAAGTCATAGTGGGCATGTGTAGGCATCTACATGGTAGGGGAAGAATATTAACCAATCATTTAACAGAATAACAATGAATATGTATTAGATGATTAATATCTTGTGTATGAATACCGGTTTCTATCAACAGTGTGCTGGTTTGTACCTTGCACCTGTATCCGTGCGTTTACATAATACAGGAAAATACCTCGACTGTATGTGTTAATTGGGTGACACACACTGGGTAACAGAGCTAGGTTTTTTGGGACAACATGGTTGGTTGACCTTGGCTTGCTGCCAGGTTCTCACCCAGCCACTCTATCACCCCCTTCCTCAGCAGGACAGGGGGAAGAAAATAAGATAAGAAAGAACTCGTGGGGCAAGAAAAAGCTCGTTTAATAAAGCAAAACAAAGGCTGCACACAGAAAGGAAAACAGGATTTATTCTCTACTTCCCACCAGCAGACGATGTCCAGCCACTGCCTGGGAAGTGGGGCTTCAGTACATGTAGCTGTTGGTCCGGAAGATAATTACCATAATAACGAATGCTCCCCCTCCCTCCTTTCTGTTAGCTTTTATTGCTAGGCTGATGTCATAATCTATGTCCCTTTGGTCAGTTTGGGTCATCTGTCCTGCTTATATCCAGTCCCAGGCTCTTGCCCACCCCCAGCCTACTGACCTTTGGGGGTGGGGTTGGGGAATGTTGGAGAGACAGCCTTGATGCAGTGGGAGCACTGATCAGCAGTAGCCAAAACCCTGGTGTGTTATCAACATCTTTTGAGCCTCAAATACAAAGGACAGCACTATGAGGGCTGCCATGGGGGAAGTGGACTCTATCCCAACCAGGCCCAATACAGTCTCCACCCCTTATCCAATATCATTTACGTCATGATCAGGTCCCACATAATTTAATACATTTATATATCTTCTAACCATCCCATTGTATATAATATTCGTTACTGAAATCCCTTCTTACCAGTACAACTTATACTGCATACATAAACCATCTTTATACCCAACATACAGATTTAAACATTCTCATTAACTACTACCCCCTGTTCCTTAACAGATAGATATTATTCTCCTGTTCCATGGGCTTCCTCCATTCCTCCAAATGTTCATAAGGACAGGCTATGACTCGGGCCCCATATGTTAAGGTGGGTGCACAGGGCAGGAGAAGCAACATGTTCAATTGTTGGGCGCCAGCACCATCTTGGTTTGGGTTGTCATTGCAATCTCCTGGTTCCTTGTGAAGCTCACGTTTTGTCAGTTCAGGTTGTTCCTGTTACATTACTTCCCACAAAATACAACTTGCATCACAAATTATTTTTCCCTCAAGATTAAATCTCCTTGAGGCACACTCCTTCCACATTACCCGCCAAGTACGCCGAGGTCCTTGAGTGAAGAGAGAATAGCCTTGCCTTTTCCCAGGGGAGGAGCAATCCACGCTGCCTTCCCCCGCCACTTCCCTGTGTGCACTATGGGGACCCTATCTCCTCCCACAGTATGTAGGGGCATTGTTTACACAGGACCAGGACTTTTAGCAGTCCTGGTTAACATCTGTTAACAGATCCTCTGGTGTTAACCAGCCAAGAGGCTTCTGCTAAATTTATAAACCAGTGCTTTCATGCCCCATTGCCCAATGCTCTCTACATAGTCTTTAGCAGTCCTTTATCTCTCTCAATCTTTCCAGAGGCTTGTGGGTGATAGATACACCCACTCAATGCTGTGTTTCTTGGCCCAGGAGTTTATGAGGTTATTTTGGAAAGGACTCCCATTTTCCGATTCAATTATTTCTGGGGCACCATGTGGCCACAAAATTTGCCTTTCAAGGCCTACGATGGTGTTTCGGGCAGTGACATGGTTTACAGGGTATGTTTCTAGCCAACTGGTAGTTGTTTCCCCATGGTGAGTAAGTAGCACTTGACCCTAGTGTGTTCGTGGCAGTGGTCCAATATAGTCAATTTGCCAGGCCTTGCCATATCAAAACCCCAGCTTCCACCCTCTGTTCCAGGGAGACTTTACTCAGGTAGCTTGCTTGATTGCAGCATGTTTCACATTCACATTCACTCATTCACAGATCATAAGTGAGCTGTGTAATGGTCCACTCCTTGATCGTGAGCCCTTCTGTATGTTGCATCTCTCCCTAGATGTCATAATGTTTTGTGGGCCCATCAAGCTACAAATAGCTCACCTTTATGCTCCCAGTCCAGGTCTACCTAAGCTACTTCAGTTTGGACAGCCTTCCCTACCTGTTCATTGTTCTGTTCTTTGTCAGTGGCACAGCTTTTGGGCATGTGAGCATCTACATGATGTACCTTTAGAACGATGTTTTCCTACCCAGGCAGTGATGTCTTGCTACAGTGCAGCAGCCCAGATGGGTTTAGCCCTGCGCTGCCAACTTGTTGTCTTCGACTGCTGTAGTCACGCCCATAGGGCATTAGCCACCATCCAGGAATCAGTATAGAGTACTGGCCACTTTGCTTGTCCAGCAACTTTTAGGGCTAGTTGGATGGCTTTCACTTCTGCAAACTGACTTGACTCACGCCATTCAGTGGCTTCGATGACATTCTCTAGAATACCGCAGGCCTAAGAAAGCTGTGTTTCTTTCTTGTTAGCTGGTGGAGACATAGTTGCTATCTTGTTGATCGCATCCATAGGGAGATGGTGATGTCCATCCTGCTGTTTTATTCCCAAGAACTGAAACTCCTGTGCAGGTCCCTTGACCTTTTTTCTTTTTATGGTAAAACCAGCTTTTGGAAGAATATGAATTACTCTTTTTCCCTTCTCAAACACTTCTCCCTTGTTGCCCCACATGGTGATGTCGTTGATGTATTGTAGATGTTCAGGGGCATCACCCTGTTCCAGTGCAGTATGGATCAGTCCATGGCAAATGGTAGGACTGCGCTTCCACCCCTGGGGCAGTTGATTCCAGGTGTATTGGACACCCCTCCACGTGAAAGCAAACTGTGGCCTGCACTCTGCTGCCAAAGTAATTGAAAAAAACCACATTGGCAGTGTCAGTTGGGGCCTACCACTTGGCTGCCTTTGATTCCAGTTCGTACTGGAGCTCTAACATGTCTGGTACGGCAGCATTCAGTGTTGGTGCGAACTTCGTTCAGGCCACGACAGCCTACTGTTAACCTCCACTCTCCATCAAACTTTTACACTGGCTATATGGGACTGTTAAAAGGTGAGTGAGTATTGCTGATGACTCCTTGGCTCTCCAGTTGATGAATCAGCTCATGGATGGGAATCAGGGAGTCTCAGTTCATGTGATATTGTTGCTGGTGTACCAGGCCCCCAGGCTGATCACAGTGGGGTGCTTTTGCCACTTGCCCCCTTTTAAGCTCATCTTAGCCTCCAGTACAGAAAACTGTTGGCCTCCCTCTGTTGCTCCAGAGATCCAGATGGGGTCTATGTCCTTATACCCTGATGGCACAGTGTACACTGTGAACAGGTGTCTACCACAGCCTTCTACTTTTGTGGGTCTGATGTGCCAGGCTGTTGAATCCACACAGTCTGGTATACCCCGTCATCCCTTTCCTCCTCCTGGCTGAAGGCAGGGACCCTCTATTCCTGTTCCTGGTCAGAGTATTCACTGTCTGACCCTTTCAGTGCCAGACCAGAAGTCCCCTCACCAGGATCAAGGGAGGTGATCTCAGTTCTTCTATGCCTGGGAGACTGCTGATTGCCTTCTTTTGTCTCTACAGCAACTAAGCTGACAGCCTTCTTGGGTGGCCCCTTCTCAACAGATGTCATCCCTCTCAGCTTGTGTACATTCACAGAAGCTGGCCACTTAATAACAAGTATAACTATAGCATGATTAATACAAAACTGCCGTGTCTAATGCCCCATGTTTGATGCCAAAAAGGACTGTGGTGGGTTGATCTTGGCTGGCTGCCAGATGCCCACCCAGCCTCTCTATCACTCCCCTTCTCAGCAAGACAGGGGAGAGAGAACATAATGAAAGGGACATTGATTGAGATAAGGACAGGGAGATCACTGGGCAGTTACTATCACAGGCAAAACAAACTCGACTTGGGGAAATTAGTTTAATATATTGCCAAATCCAAGGTCAGAGTAGGATAATGAGAAATAAAAACTAATCTCAAAACACCTTCTCCCCACCCCTCCCTTCTTCCCGGGCTCAGCTTCACTCCCAGTTTCTCTGTCTTCTCCCCCTGAGCCGCGCAGGAGGACAGGGAATGGGGTTGCGGTCAGTTCATCACATGTTGTCTTTGCCATTCCTTCCTTCTCATACTCTTCCCCTGTTCCAGCATGGGGTCCCACCCACAGGAGACAGTTCTTTATGAACTGCTCCAATGTGGGTCCTTCACATGGGCTGCAATCCTTCAGGAACAAGATGCTCCAGCGTGGGTCCCCCACAAGGTCACAAGTCCTTCCACAAAACCTTCTCCGGTGTGGGCTCCTCCCTCCACGGGTCCACAGGTCCTACCAGGAAACTGCTCCAGCACTGGGTCTCCACAGGGTCACAGCCTCCTTTGGGCATCCACCTGCTCTGGCGTGGGGTCCTCCATGGGCTGTGGGTGGATATCTGCTCTGCTGTTAACCTCCATGGGCTGCAGGGGCACAGCCTGCCTCACCATGGTCTTCACCACTAGGCTGCAGAGGAATCTCTGCTCTGGTGCCTGGAGCACCTCCTCCCCCTCCTTCTTCGCTGACCTCAGTGTCTGCAGGACTGTTTCTTTCCTCTCCTCCAGCTGCTGTTGCACAGCAGCTTTTCTCCTTCTTAAATATGTTATCACAGAGGTGCTACCACCGTCACTAATTGTCTCAGCTTTGGCCAGTGGTGGGTCTGTCTTTGAGCTGGCTGGCACTGACTCTGTTAGACAAAGGGGAAGCTTCTAGCAGCTTCTTACAGAAGCCGCCCCTGTAACTGCCCCCCCCCCCAAGCTTGCCATGCAAACCCAATACATGTAGTCTGTTAGTCTGAAATAATTGTTTCAGTCTTCCTATACCTCTTGGGAGGATTATTTCTTTTCAGTTATACATTGATTTGTTTTTTTTAAAAAAAAAGATTTGGTGCACATTTAATAGTATGGATTTCTGTTTAAATATTTTCTGAACACTATAATTCAACACAACCATAAATTAGTTCCAGCTGATCAGGAAAAAAACCCAATCAAAATTAACTCACTAAGTAGATACAGTCACTTGATCTTAATTAATTCATTGTTTAGCATCTAATCTGATCAATACTTCTTCAGCCAAATCATTGGTACTGTCAATAGCAAGAATTTAACCTTTTGTTTAATGAATTTTGATCCTAAGCACACACAGGTTATGTTCATTCAGTATTGGATCATAATAATATTGTGGCTTTATTAATAAAAGGATGATGTTGATAATAGAACTTAAAATCCACAATAATGACTCTTGAATCCTGCAATATTCAAGCAATTTTGGTGACTCAGTCCTCTTCTGTGCTTTGCAAGACATGCTCTGCCCTCTGCTGATTATATGGATAAGAAAACTAGTTACTTATTTCATTCCAGTAAGAGGATAGGTTTTATTTAAGTAGTTCTTTGGCACTATAGCAACTCCCTTCTGCTAATTTAAGTTAATGTAAAGGGATTCAGTTTACTCAGTCAACAGAATAATTTTAAGAAATACTTTAACATTACATATTAATGACCACTGAAAATTAATACCACTTATTTCTTCCTCAGTATTACTCAGTAGCATTGTGGGCTAAGCAGCATATATTCCCGCTCCCAGCTTTAAGAGTTTACACAGAACAAATGCATTTCTTGCAAATTCACACCATCAGTATCTATGTAAGTGAGGTTAATTATGCTGAGAATTTCAGAGTCTTTAATATGTTTTATATTGCAACATCCCTGTGAACTTATTAAACTCTTATTGTTTCACACACAGAAATAGAGATGTGGAATGGATCGATTTTGTTAGACCTGTGCCTACTAAGAGTGAGGCGGTAGGCTAATCCACTAACCGCTGCACAGTTTTGCAGTTTTACTTTTAGTTCAGTAAGGACTGTTTAAATGACTCTGCAGCACTGGGATCTTAAATCAACAATGGCTCCCTGACAAGTAAAGAAGAGGAAGAAAATCGGGCATGCACTTCTAGATTGTTTAAAAGCAATGATAAAGAAAGCACTGACTAACGCTGGTCTGTCAGCTTTTATCAGTTGGTTCACAAGGCATCCAAGCTGTAAAATGCCAGGGGGGTTTCTTCAAAAAGATGTGGAGCTCCTGTATCTGTTCATGAATAGTACTACAGTGGTATATTTGCATGAAGTCTAAAATCAAGGTAAGCTTGGAACACACTGTTTGCTTTTCCAGACATCTTTGGCCTAGAAACAGCTCAAGAACAAGATTTTCTTGCTATGTTTCCAGTGAAACTGTATGTTGGCCAGGCCAGGAAAAGCTTCCCATACTATTTCAGGTGTGGTATTTCTCCAGAAACAGAAAATGCAAACATATAAGATGACTGAAAGAAAACAAAAGTAAATTTTTTTGAGTTTCCACAAATGTTGTGATATGATTCTTACCTTAGCTGAAGTAGTTCAAGTGCTGGAGGTACAAAGGTGTAAATGTTCCCAGGGTTAAAATCAGATTAAATATTTTGGGTTGAGATGTTGGCACTACGATCAGTTTCTGGCATCTTTATAGGTCAGGTATCTATGGAAAACCTGGACATTTTTGTTCCTTTGAACAAAACTTGAAGAAAGAGGCAACATCAGGCTGGATTTATGGGACAAGGCCAATTGTATGAGGTTTAACAAGGCCAAGTGCCGGGTCCTGCACTTGGGTCACAACAACCCCATGCAATGCTACAGGCTTGGGGAGGAGTGGCTGGAGAGCTGCCTGGAGGAAAAGGACTTGGGGGTGTTGGCTGGCAGCTGGCTGAACATGAGCCAGCAGTGTGCTCAGGTGGCCAAGAAGGCCAATGGCATCCTGGCTTGTATCAGGAATAGTGTGGCCAGCAGGAGCAGGGAGGTGATCGTGCCCCTGTACTCGGCACTGGTGAGGCGGCACCTGGAGTACTGTGTGCAGGTTTGGTACCCTCACTACAAGAAGGACACTGAGGTGCTGAAGCGTGTCCAGAGAAGGGCAACAAGGTTGGTGAAGGGTCTAGAGCACAAGTCTTATGAGGCACAGCTGAGGGAGCTGGGGTTGTTTAGTCTGGAGAAGAGGAGGCTGAGGGGGAGACCTTATCGCTCTCTACAATTACCTGAAAGGAGGTGGGTGTTGGTCTCTTCCCAAGTAACAAGCGATAGGATGAGAGGAAATGGCCTCAAGCTGCGCCAGGGGAGGTTTAGATTGGATATTAGGAAAAATTTCTTCACCTAAAGGGTTGTCAAATATTTGAACAGACTGCCCAGGGAAGTGGTTGAGTCACCATCCCTGGAGGTATTTAAAAAACTTGTAGACGTGGCACTTAAGGACATGGTTTAGTGGTGGACTTGACAGTACTAGGTTAACAGTTGGACTTGATGATCTTAAAGGTCTTTTCCAACTTAAGTGATTCTATGATTCTATCATTTAAAGGATGTTGTTCAGTTCATCAGAGGTGTGAAAGCAAAATCCATGGCTTTGGTTTTGTTAGCAACGACATCAAGAGATCTTGAATGTTTCTGAGGTAGGAACACTGTTCAAACACAGGTTTGGGTTGGTTTTTTTTGTTTGTTTCTTTTTTTTTTTTTTAATTTTTAATGAACCCGCTAGAAATATGTTGTTGTTATGCACAGGGCAGCCACAGCAGAGCAGAGAGCACCTCCCAAGATTAGCTTTGTTCCACACGGTAAACTTCCGTACGAAAAATCTGCCTTCACGTGTCGTTTCCCAACAGCGCTGAGGCCCGAGGGGCCGGTGGGGCCCTGCTGAGCGCGGCGTCCCGTCCGTCCCGTCCGTCCCGTCCGTCCCGCGGCGCGACGGGCGGCCGCCCGCAGGAGGGCAGCAGGACCGCGCCTTTGCTGCGGCACCGGCAGCCGCCTCCCGAGGGGAAAAAAGGCTCCTTTCTGCTCCCCAGTATCTGGAAAATCTGAGCCAGACGGCTTTTTTAAAATTCTGCCGGGAGTGTATAATTTTTGTGTGCAGATCGGCGGTACAGCCTGTGGGTGTTATAGTCCTGGCTAGCGATGGGTTCGAAGGATGTGATTGATTTGGGTCGATTTGTATTCTTAAATCAGGCATGTTTGGATATGGGGTTTCTCACACATAAAGCCAACACATTGCAGCAAAATCTGCTGGCAGGTGGTTTTAAAAGGACACCTTTGGGGGAAAATATTCCCATGTGTCTCTAATATTGTTACAATTAAAAAGAATGACAAATTTGAAAGCAGGTTAAACCTCATGCTTCAGCCATTAAACTGATATTGAATCAGCAGAAACTGTGATGATACGCGTATAAGGTGATGATATGTATATAAGGTCACAAGTACTGACCTACTTTGTGATTCTTGCTTTCCTCAAAATCCCTGGTGCTGATGACTCTCAGGAATTGGATTCCTGATCAGACAGATGTGAGATGTGATCCACTGGGGCAAAGTCAGCACTCCTGGTCCCAGGCCCACTTTATAAACTGATTTACAGTGTTGCTGTAGCTTTCAGGAGAAGTGAAACTGTCCATAGGAATCAGTCTAAGACAGCCTGGAGTTTCTAGGCAGTTTTATACTTCTGCCAGTTAAAGGAAGGACTTCCCTAGAGTATGGGTCATATTCCAGGGTGCTGAGATTGTTTATGTCTGGACAGGAATGACCAGATTGGAGGGCGACTGTGGGGCTTTTCTTTCCTCTGTCTGCACTCACTACCTCCCCTTGAACTACCTGCTTTAGTAATTTCCAACAGTAAAATGTTGGGCTTTGGGACAAAAATAATATTTGAAAAATGACCCACAGTTCCTCCCTCCTCCTCCTTTTTTTCTTTTTTTAAGTGCATATACACTGGACAATATTTCACGTTATTGCCACATTTAATGTGTTTACCAGGAAAAAAATCCTGAGCTTTTCCAGCAAGTACATTTCACATGCTTTCGTTTATCAAATAGTGTTCCCGGCTGCTCCCCCGCTCTGATGCTGGAAATCAGCTACTGATCCTGACTGTAGTCCTTCAGGTGAACTTCTCGGTAGTATTAACATATCTACACTAAAACATTTTAGATGCTTGACTTGCACAACATTACCAGATAGGAATTAAGTTTCTAAATGCCTTTGAGGATCTAGCTTTTAAGGTGTATCTGCACAGAATTTAAGAGCCGTGCACAGATCATCAAACTGGTAATGATCAAGCTAATCTTGAAACAGGAAACAATCTAGCTGAGTTCATTAGACTTATTACTTGTCCTAATGGATGCAATTAAATAGCTTGCAAGCCAGCCTGATATATCTGGTTGGCTTTGTGTGGGGCACACCCTGTGAAAGTACCATTGCAAGTAGATGCCATCTCAGCGACCTAATCTCTGTTCTCCATTGCATTATGTAGATGGATTCTTGATTCCAAGTTTGAGGATCCTGATTTTAACCTTGTTGATTCACAGTTCAACTCCCACTTATGATAAAGACTTCAGTCATTCCGGTGTTGTTTTCTTTCTTTCATTCATTATAAAGCAGCCATTCTAGGTAGGTCATCAGAAGTCATCTAATGGAATCAGTCAGGTGGGACGTGGCTGAAAGGGAGAACACCTGCTTCCTCATGCCATGTCCCTGCCCTTCTCCAGGCTTTGTGCTCCTTACTTTTGTCAGATATCTTCCTTCAGTGTGTCAAGGGCGTGTTATAGGGAAGATAGAGCCAGTGTTGTCTCAGAAGTGGACAGTGAAAGGAGAAGAGGTGATGGCAACAGCTGCAACAGGAGAAATTCTGAAGGACGTGAGGGGCACATCAGGCAGGAGGAGGCAACAGTTTGCCTACAAAAGATATGGGAGGACAAATGATGTCTGGTTTGGTCTAAATTTATAGCATAATGCACAGGCAATACTTGACCTCACATGAAGCTTCATGGTGTACTAAACTTACACAAATATTTTTAATAATCTTGAACCACGACAGTGAATTTATAATGGATTAGAGATTCATATAATCTTATTTAGGTGTTTTTATGTTCTTAATTAAAATAGGAATGGCTAAAGCTTTGTTCTTGTACCCAGAACTTATGTTTTACTATGTTTCTACCTAGGCATTTTATGTATTATTTGATTATTAAGTGGACAGACCTCCTGATTCTCACTTCTCCAAAACAGATTTATATATGCTTATGCATGCTGATAGTTCATCCTTAAAAGAGATCTTTTTTAATTAGCATTTTTGGTACTTTGTTGAGTAGACAACACGAACAAGAATGAAAATAGGAGGAAAGATATGTAAAGAAAAGACATTTCATAGATGGTGCTGGGGCAAAGATAACATTACAATGAACTGTGATTAGGAATCTTGTTATGTGAAATAGTATTTCAGAGATACAACCATGGAAAATAAATGTTACTGAATTGCCATATAGTCTTCAGGTTTTTTTACCTTTTCTCTGTCTTATTTTTTAATACCAAAACCTAATTTTCTGTACTTGTTGCCAAATTCTTATTCCCTTATGATCAGAAAAGTAGTATCTTAAAAGCCAATTCATGTCTGAGTTAATGCAAGTTTAAGCAACTGCATACAGAGCTATATAAATCTGTTTATGTTTTATATAAATGGATAGCACTCCTAAAGCAAATAATAGGTGGCTCCTTGAAAATCACTGCCTGTCGATTGACATTGTAAGGGATTCAGGGGAAGAAAAGGCTAAAAAATATTCGGCTAGGCCTGTGCTTGTCAACTTCCGAGGTGTAACTCAGCAGCAAGACAAAAGGAACTGCAAATGAAGCATGAAGCACCTCCCTGCCCATCCACCTGCCAGGGGCTGGGTGCGGTGCTGAGGTGCTAATTGACTGTGAGTCACCTGACTGACATGTGGGCACCAGAAAGGGGGAGACGTACTATACAGATGTATTTTGGGTTTTATTCATCCATCTTATTATTTTATGTCATGAGGTTATGAGGGACCATTATAATTTATAATCTAAGGGAAAAATCCTCTCACATCTGCTAGACATTTGTCACATGAATGAGAAAAGACAAATCTTTTCTTAGCAATAGCATGAAATCGCTTCTCCGGATTCCCTCTAGCTTTAAAAATAGCTTTGTGCTACAAACACCATCACATCAGACTTGGCGTCAGCAAAATTCTTTAAGAAAGGAAGGAAGATTTGGTCAAAAAAGAGGGTCAGTTTTACCCCAAAGAAGAGTTTTCTTTGGATTCTTTCTACTTTCAGATAGTGTAAAATAGGGAAAGGAAAATTTTTTCTATGAGATAAAGATAAATAAAGAGAGGCTACTCAGAATTGTGAAAAGAACAGTAGGATATTTTAAAAATGAAAATCCTTTTAATATTCAATATTCATCAAGTGAATACTATGTGATACATTTAAATATGTTCATATTGCTTATGCTAGATTATAGGAAACACTTGTTCTTCAGAACAGTGCACAGATATTTCAAAAGATTCAGTCGTCAGCTATTTAAATGATTCTCCAAAACCATATACCCTGGAAAAAAATTGGCCCTGTGACACATGATGAGAAACCCGCTGCATGTTATTTTTTGTTCAGGACCAGTGTACCTGTATATGTGATTCACATTTGCACCTTAAATTTACTACCTTTTTTACAAATATTGTTGGCACTATGCTTTTATTGCAGCAGGATTGTTTTTGTCATTGATTTGCAGCATAACTTACACAGTGTAATTCAGATACATGATTTATCATAAAACCCAAGAGTTTTTGGGTTAGACCTTTAAATAAGAGAATCATAGAATCACAGAACAGCCCAAGTTGGAAGGAACCTTGAAAGATCCTCTGGTCCAACCTTTCATGGGAAAGGGAGCCTAGATGAGATTATCTAGCACCCTGTCCAGTGGTCTCTTGAAAACCTCCATTGATGGGGACTCCACCACATCCCTGGGGAGGTTGTTCCAGTGACTGACTGTTCTCACTGTAAAGAAAATTTCTTTCTTATATCCAGATGAAACCTCTCCTGGTGCAATTTGTACCTGTTGCCCTTTGTCCTCTCCATGTGGCTCCTTGTAAAGGGAGAGCCACCGTCCTCTTTGTAGCCACCCTGTAAGTATTGGAATTCTGTGATGAGGTCCCCCAGAGCCTTCTCTTCTCTGGGGTGAAAAGACTTAATGCCTTCAGCCTTTGCCCATGGGGCAGCCCTTTTATCATCTATCTTTATGGCTCTTCTTTGGACCCTTTTTGAATTGCGGGCACCAGAAGTGGACACAGTAGTCCAGGTGTGACCTGACAAGCGCTGAGTAGAATGGAATGGTCACATCTCTATCTCTGCTAGTAATGCCTCTGCAGATGCAGCCCAGGTTCTGATTTGCCTTCAATGCCGCAGCGGCACATTGCTGACTCATCTTCAGCTTCTTGTCCACCAGGACCAGGACCCCCAGGTCTCTTTCAGCAAGGCTGTTCCACAGCCACAGAGATCCTAGCATAAGGTGGAGTCCATTCACACCAGTGGAGCTACCCTAATTCTTAAAGACAGACTTCCAGGCCCACAAAGATTCATTTTTCTGTCACTTCCATTTTTGTAGTAAAGGCACATTGATAAATAGTAATCATTCAGCCAACCCTTGCCAACTAATGTTAATTACATTTAAGATTAAGTATCATGAACCATTTCTTTATTTTAATTATAACTTTAAGGGAAAAATTGTACTGGTTATTTTATTGCCTTTATTATTTACTTTAAGTCACTCACTTTCATATACATTACAGACATCTGTTTAATTTATTAATTTCCCCATACTTCCTTCTATTATGCTTTTTTTTTTTTTTTACAGTATTTGGTTATCAATTTTACTCACTCACTGTTAATATAATCAAAAAGAGTAAGTACCACAAAAAGTCTTTGGAATTGTGATGTTTTCTGTTACAACATCTAATTTGTTCTGATGTCCTCAAAAAAATCCATGTGAGACAATATTTGACTGGCCTGGGAAGAGTAACCTGCCTTGGATGGGGACACCCAAATGAGTGAGCCTTTCTCTTCTCCTCAACCTGGCCATCTAACTTGGGATGAACAGGCAGGCATGCCTACAGTTTCAATCCACAGTCCTGAACCCTTGGCTTAGGCACGTCTCTTTTTCATCGTCAAAACTCAGCAGGCCCTTTCTTTTAAATACACCTTGGTAGCGGTCATCCTCTTTTATACAGTATCCTCCTGTGTACAGTACTGACACAGGCTCAATTCAATATTCAACATCATTCCACTTCCCTAGGCCCCTATACACCTGATGTCTAGTGGCCTGGCTCAGACTCCAGTGCACCTTGGAGATCACATAAATGCCTCAGGTTTTGATGGCCTCATCACCTCCAAAGGGCTCAGTGAGAATTTGGTTCAAGTGTGGATCATGACTGGCATATTGGGAAAAAATCTCAGCTGACCAGTTGGAAAAGCTGAAAACTGCTGTGTATCACCAGCATGGCACACAAGAATGAAACTATAGGCTTGGGATTTGGCTTGATGCCTGCTTAGAATACAAGTGTCTCTGAACTCACACAAATACTACAAATCTCTTTTGCACAGAACTGGCCTCATAACTTCCTGCACTGCTATTGCTCATTTTCTTCCTTTGGAATGTACTCTTAAATTTTTAATCATCTGACATCGGACTTCCTTTTGGAGGATCAGAAATTTTGAGACATATCATACTTTCTTTAAATTTTGACCTCTTGTTGAGATCTGAGTTTGGTTCTATTTTTTTAAAACTAAAGAGCAGAAAAGGCAGAATGAAGATAATTCATCCAAATCTTTGTCAATCTTTGCTAACTGTATATACTATTAATTTTAAATTGCAGGCAAATTGACTGCAGCAGATTTCCATGAGAGAGGTTTGCAAGTAATAAATTATCTGACTCTTGAGAAGTAAAGTCCACAATGCTCCAAATATTTTACAGGAACAATTGTTCCCACTTTAATTCTTAGTTCAACAATGATATATATATCTATATCTATCTATATATATATCTATCTTTAGCCTAAAAATATTTCAGTCAGAGTGCCTTTCAGAAAAGGAGGCGTTTTCTTGATGAGAAGTAGGAATTATCTAAGAATTTCATTTCAGGACATGTGTCTGGAGAGATACACATTATTTTCATACTCTTTTCAAATATACTGAATAGGTAAAAATTATAACCAGGTGGGAATTACTGTCCTGCTCCCATATGGAAAGCATAAGATGTGATTTAATTTAAGAAACTTACTGATATTACTTTTATTCTTTACTTCCTTCCTGCCACTCTGGTTATTCTGACTATTACAATACAATATTTTATTGAGCCTGGATTTGAAATGATAGTCACAGCTTACCAATTCCCTACAATAAAAATTAAGATGTGAGATAATGGTTAGGAACCTATTAAAAGTGTGTCATTTATATGGCAAAAAATGAGAACCCATGTTCCTGGTTTCCAGGTTTTTCATAAATAGTTTCATGGAAGCACAGTGGCAGGTAATGTGATGTCTTCTGGTTTTCAACTGAAGCATGTGCTGAATAAATCCAGTTAGTTGCCTTTTTAGCTTTACCTGACCAGTAAAAGAAAGGGTCCCTAAAAAGATATCTGAATGATTTTTCCATGTAATACAAATGGTGTGGTGGGCTGGAACACTGGCCACTGCTGAGCTGCAGGGAGAACCTCACTAATGCCCTGTTTCAGAGGTGGCAGAGACCCATAATCTTCACTTTCAGACACATGCCATTAAAAATGTCGGTGGCTGCTAGATCCTTTTCTGTAAGAAGACTCTTACATTGCTAATGTAAATATTTACGTGAGCACTGCAATCTTTTTCTTGATTTCACAATCTTCAACTAGGTTAACAATGAGTGAGTAAATAATAGGATAAATATTATCATGGTTTAACCCCATCTGACAACAAAACACCACACAGCCGCTTGCTCACTCCCCCCTGGTGAGATGAGGGAGAGAATTGGAAAAGTGGGAAAACTTGTGGGTTGAGATAAAAGCAATTTGATATGTAAAGCAAAAGCTGCACACACAAGCAAAGCAAAACAAGGAATTAATTCAGTGCTTCCCATGGGCAGGCAGGTGTTCAGCCATCTCCAGGACAGCAGGGCTCCATCACGCGTAACAGTTACTTGGGAAGACAAACACCATCACTCCGACCATCCCCCACTTCCTTCTTCTTCCACCAGATTTATATACATGACACTATATGGTGTGAGATATCCCTTTGGTCAGTTGGGGTCAGCTGTCCTGGCTGTGTCCCCTCCCAACTCCTTGTGTACCCTGGGCCTGCTCACTGGTGGGGTGGGGTGAGAAGCAGAAAAGGTCTTTTTTCTGTGCAAGCACTGCTTAGCAGTAACTAAAACATCTCTGTATTATCGACACTGTTTTCAGCACAAATCCAAAACACAGCCCCATGGTAGCTACTGTGAAGAAAATTAACTCTACCCCAGCCAAAACCAGCACAAATACTTATGCAATATACTGATCATGCATCCCTGAAATCTAGGCCTTGCTCACAGGAATGTGCTCTGAAATTGCAAAGTAGATGAACAAAGGCAGGTTGTATAGCAATATTCTTTGCAACAACTCAATTTTTGCTCTGCAACCACTTCATGCTTTCCTCAGCTACAAAGTCAGGGCCTGGGGACTTTCAAACAACACATGGAAAAGTCTCGGATCTGAAGAAAGTACACTTACAAACCAGCTAAGCAAGAAGCCAGCACAACTTGTAATTAATCATAATACACAGTAAACTGCATTAACCTGAACACAGTGTTGAACCAAATGGGCCAGAGACCATTCTCTGGCTCACAGGCCAGTGGCATGGCCTGGCTGCATCCATGCTTTAGCTCCACATGGTGCTCTATGGTTCTAAAACAAAAGAATAATACTGTTTTTCCATCTGAAGTATCTGGAATAATGTGAGGGCTTTGTTGTCGTACGACGATAATAAAATTTATCATCTGCTCTGGGATAAAGCATAAGAACAAATAAAAGGTGCAAAGCCTAATGGGATGATGTTGGAGGATTGTAGTGGATGGAGGGTAGACCCTCTCTGTGCTTTATTTTGGAAATAGCCCTTGGTGTGCGTATTTCCTCAAACATACCTCCTGCTGTCTGGGAGTGTGTTAGCTCATGCAGGCAAAGGCTTTGCTAGGGAGCACAGAAACAGTAAGCAGTCTCCATAATCGCAGGCCAGAGCTTCAGCCTGAGCCTGTGCCTTTATTTACTAGTACAGACATAGCCTAAGGGCCTCATTAGCTCAAACTAAGCCTCTCTGGTGAGTCGCATTTGCTAGGTGAAGGAGACAAGATGACTTTAAAAAATGCTGTGCTATCGCTGAAGCATAAGTGTTATGTCCAGTGCCTCCTCCTGCTCATTCAATTGTTCATAAATTTTACTAGTTTGTTCTATCATGTTTTAGTTTACATCCTCAAGAATGCTGCAAAATATGATAGGTGCTTTTGTGGCCTGAATATCTTTTGCATTGTGATTGAGGAGGGATTTGATAATGCAGAAGTCTCTTTTAGTCTTGAGCCTCTCTATCCTCACATGTCTGATACAGAGCAGGTCCTTGAACCCCTGTCCTAACTTACTTTTTGTTGCTGTTTGGCTATTGGGCATATGCGTACGCACATGACAGGAACTGTCACTTTTATATTTGGTCTAATCTGTGACAATTTGTTAGAAACCTGAGAACTGGTGCTGCTTCTTTTCTTGGGAGATGGGTTGAGGGAGCAATTTGAGAAATCATGAAAGAGGCATGTTTGAAACAAAATAACTCTAGGTAAGAAAAGATTGGAGAGAACGATCTGAATGATTTTCAGGCTGATGATTACATTAAACTACCCTGCCCTGTCTCAGCCATCTCGCTTCAATTTTATGGAAATAGAAGTGACAATAAAAAGTGTGCAAATTGCAAGAACCAATTTTTCTGAATAATTTTAAGAGAGAACAGAAATGTCTGCAGTAATTCTCATTGCAGAGAGGAAGGGAAAAGAAGCCTAAAAAGGGTGTACATGAAGTGTAGAAGAAATGGTCCACATTAGTGGTGAAAGTATCAAATTGTCATCACAATCTAATTTTCACCCTCTTGAAAGTAATTAACCTGTTAACTCATTGTGGTTATAGAGACAAGAGGAGATAAGACTTTTAAATACATGCAATTCTTAATTCCTTTTATTTTATTTTTATCCTCACCTTTTGATTTTATCGGTGAAGCATTTAAAAGCTTATCTGCAAAGCATTTAAGAGCTTCCATTCTGAAGGCTTAAATAGCCTTTCAGTGGCTCTGCGGCTGAGAGTGAATTCATTTGCTGTTGGTACCAGGCCCAGATATGTGCAGAACTTCTTGATGCTGAGGAAACTTTCTGTCTGCAAGATAAGTTCTTACCTGTAAGATAACAATGTATTTTGCTAGCTAAGCACCATTCATTATTTTTAGCAAGTCTGCCTCTGTGAAGATTTGAGGCAATCTACCTACGGAGTTTATGAACTCCATGTGAAAGTATGAACTCTGTATATAACATGACCAAACTGCCATTTTGGATACACAGCCTTTTACCTTCTCTGTTGCCTTACCATCTCACATCAACTGAAACCCCAAAGGGGTATTAAATGGAGGAACTTGGTAGTTCAGATGCAAGCATCCTAAACAATAAGATAGCTGATCTGGAAAAGAACCAGTCACCAGTGAGACAAACCTACCACCGACAGAGGCTGACAGAGACCTGTGACTCCCTGGGGAGGTGTGCAGGGCTGCCTCGCTGAAGGACTGAAGGCTGTTACAGGCTGAGTGCTTGGCTCCTTCTCAGCTTTACCCCGGGTAAAGAGTATGCCAAAGGGTCCAAAAAGGAAGATGGGCTAGGGCAGACTAAATATTCTGAACACTTTCTTTCTTTTACATGTGCTTTAGCACAGCTCATGACATACAGAAGTGTTTGAAACTTGCAGAAGCTGGACCTGGAAGGCACTACCTAGTGTCCATGCCTCTGCAAGCAATAGGTAGATGGAAGACAGATTTGATCATGAACAATACTGTGTGTTTATGCCATGACAGTAATGCTGAAAAGGACAAATTCTATTTGATTTGACTTATCATTATAGTCAGCGGCTCTGACTCTGCCCTTACTTGTACCTCTCTGCTGATCTATTCATTTTAATGGAAAAGTAATAATTGATTTAGGACAATTCTATTGATTATAGACAAGAAGGTCTTGTTCTTCATCATTTCATGAAAAAAATCCTCTCCGAGCAGCCATCACAACTCCTACCTCATTAGGATTCAATTTTATTTCCTAACAGTACTTCTCAGCTATGACGAAGGTGTTTTATTTCTGTTACTTGTCTTGCTCTAAGAGACTGAGAGCTGCAGTTTTCAAACAAGACCAACTAGGCTGAGTCTCTGAAAGTTTCTGACTTCGTAAGGATTTAGTCACTGAACCTGACTGAGCAGAAGGCCACTAAAACCAAAATTAGTATGAGATGGAGTTCAGGGACACTAGAAACAATCCAGAAACATATTCTTGTACCATTCAAATAATGGGAATTTTCTACTTGGTTCAGTAAGAATTTTGCCATGAACCGTCTGTAGTGGTTATGTTTTTTGCATTCCTTTTGTGTTACATATGAGTGAAAAAATGTCTGTATTTGTGTTTGCATGTTTTATAAATTAAATGCAAAGCCTTGAGTCTCATGTTCAACTCTCAGGTTCCTTTATCAAAAGATCCTTTCAATAACAGACCCTTGTTTTTGTATGTCCCTCAAGTGCTCATTTGCTCTGTGTTTTACTTTACCTCCATCCATATTAATTTAAGACCAAGAAAAAAGGGGAATTGCTGCTACACAGCTTACTTGAAGTTTTATTGTCTGTGAACTTTTGTTCCTTGTCCTTTGGGTGGAATTATATGCACTTTTTTGCTGATGCCTGCTATTACTACACACATCTAACATATCTACCAAAAACTCTACATTTATGTATAAGAAAATTCTTTGGCCTGATGTTATAAGACAGTGGAACTGACATCAAAGCCATGAAATATCGCAAAAGAAAACAAACCAGTTCTAAGTTAATTTTACTATCATAAAATATTTCAGCTACATTTATAGGATCATATGACATAAAACATTCAGCTGAATGGGACTGTCATCAGAGGCAGCTAAGAGGCCCTGTCTCAGATCGCTTCGAGTATAAATGTACGATATATACATCCCCCAGGCCACTGAATCATCTTCCTTGTACCAGTACCATTCATATAAGTGGGTAAATATATAACATGCACATCAAATGAAGTCACCAGGGACAATAGCCAAACTAGGTCTTACTGAATAAACTCTCCTTCTCCTCTGACTTGAAATACAGCAAAATGAACAGCAAAGACTACTTAGGGCTTTCAAATGGGATTCATCAAACTTACTTTAGCTGGTCCAAAAGTTAAACATCTGGTTGAAGATAGTTTTTCAGCCTATTCAAGGCTAAAATGAATCATTTGCAAGAGGTACATGCACCTCCAGCAGGTGATTCATCCCTTGCCAAGGTAAGTATGTGATACAGATGTGATGAAGTGCTGCTGAGAGGTTCCTGACTTTCCACAAACTCTCAAGGGAACCTAGACAACTAGTGTTCTCTCCTTTTCAGTGCGCCTTTAGATGTCTAAAGTTAGTGAGATGAACGTCTGCCAAACTGACTTCAGAAAAGCACATTATGACATTAAATTACACAGGCTACCTCTTTGCTTATGAAACCCAGAGGTAACAAGAAAATGTGAAGTTCACCAAAGCTTGCCTTTTGCAAGGACACTGGGCTCTGCAGGAAGCTGTTAAGCACCTTCAGTCTCAGGGTTTCTGGGGTAAAACCCTGATAAGCCAGAAATAATCACAGCCTCAGAATCAAAATGATTAATCTATGCAAGGTTGGTAAAGCACAGTAGAGTTAATGTTATGAAATCTTTCTGATCATTGAAATGAGAAGAAAAATCTCTGTGTACTCCAGCTCCATTTATTCACCATTCACAATCCTCTAAAGCACTTTTATTCTACTATAACATGCTCAACTGCCAAGCAGAATGTGAAGATATAATCCTGTGCACAAAATGTGCTGAAATTAGGTTAAGGATATGATTTGCTACAGTTCACCAGAGTCCGGAAACGTGGAATTAAGGCTGAAACCACATGCTTGACCCACTGTTTCCTGCTCAGGTACTGAGACTCTCTTGAGGATGGTTTGCTGAATGACCACAACGGCTGTAAAGAAAGTCATGATAGAGACAAAGTAAGAGAGAGAAATAGTGAAAATGAACAAGGGGTACACATATGTAGTCTTCATTGACTTTCAGATACTTGTTTTCTGTCCCAAACCTTTACAATTATTTTAGCATGCTGCAAGTTTTGGTACATTTCTTTTAAATAAATCAAAACAAAAAAGATCCCCCTACCTTTCTAGAGAATACCTGAACCCAGACTACAGGGAAGCTAGGATAATTTTGAACAAACATTATTTATGCAACAAACCAAGATTTACTGTACCTATGAAGTTGGAAAGACCTGCTGCGTTCTCCTGCGGTCTGTGGTGTCAAGCATGATTTGGGAGAGGTTAAATTTGTACAGCATTCTGCTGTCAAACATGTAGTCCAGCAGCATGATACAGAAGGTGATGGTTTTGTCACTGGAACAGAATCAAAACCTCTGTTTCTTCACCAGTACAGAGAGGACTGTGATTGTATTTCTGTGGAAGACATTAATTGCTGACTTGTGATGTTTGGGTGAAACAGCCAGTTGACATTTTTTGAAATAATATTTTCATTTTGGAAAATGGTGTTTTATCAAGGTTTGTTAATCACCCTTTAGAAAATGTGTCTTTTGAGGGAAAACCCCCTAGCTGTTTGACTCAGCATATTTTCTCCGAGTATTTTCTTTTAGTTTTGAATTTTTTTTAATAAAACTTTAAAAATGGTTTGTTATTAGTATCTGTAAGGGTGTGTTCATACCAGCTTGAATGGTTGCTGACACATATGTTCTTTTTCTTCACTGTGTAGTGCAGTCATTCTTTTCACTTCAGCCTCTGGATTTCATAGTATCAATTCTTATGTGGACAGGTTCCTTCACCTCTACACTGGTTGGGACAAATGGACCCATTCTTCTGGTGACTGAATCTTCTCCTGAACAGCCTTCATTAGTTTACAGCCCCCCTTGTGTTGCCAGCAAATCTGAGCTGCATCATCCCATAGTCCACACCAGAGCAAGCATCTTTCTTTGAAATTGCCTTGATAATTTAATCATACATTTGAAGCTCAAGTGTGTCTGGGTTGCTAAATCAGAAAGAACAAATTACTCCAATGTTTCTGGAAGGACAACAGGGCATGAGCGTGAGGCAAACTCAAGCAAATCAGCTTGTAGATTCACTTGCACGTTGACAGACCAAGGCACACTGGGACGATTTGCTAACACTTGGAGAGGGGGATTTGTCTGCTCTTTGCACCCCCCTCCTCAAGCTTTGTCCTCCCTGTGGTCTTCAGTGACCTGACTGCATTGCATCCCTGACTGCTGTGGCTGGAGCACAGAAGAGAGAAACATCCAGCCGGTTCCCTGCTGAGTGGTGCTCAGGTTCATCCCCCTCCACATCAGTTTGCTGCACCCCTGGTGTACCTTGCTAACATAACTACTTACAATTCAAACCATAAAATAATTAAAAACATAAAATATGCTGTCAAATACTTTCTTTTAAAGTGTAAAATCCTCTCATTCTTATGTATGTTTTTAAACCAACAATGTTTTCCCACCTTGCATTTTGCCATAGAGATTTCTTACCATTATGATCTATTTACAATCTCTTCATGCCAGTTCTTGTCAACTGACAGTTGCTTGAAGAGGTTTCCTGTGCTTTTAGTTGAAATAAAAGTGACACTATGAAACATCCATGGTCTGACCAACTGACTGCCACAGGATGCAGGGTCACTGCCCTAGCTGTTTCCATCTCACCTAGCTGCAATACCGAGCTGCATTCTACTAATCACATTAGGTGGCAGCCGAAAATCCTACCCAGCGTTACCGTGTTACCCAAGTGCTTTGGGAGAACCGCAGCCTATGGATTCCCATCCTTCTTCACTCCCTGGACGTACACATGGCCGTGGCCAGGTACACAGACACTGCAACGGCATGCTGTGGTTCTGTCTACAGGGGATTTTCTCTTGAACACCTCAACCTTTCTAAATATTACTAAAATGCTAATGTTGGCCATCTCTTAAAAATCATCACTATTTTAACTGTTATTGCTCACAGGCTATTGAGGTATATTAATTTTCTCATCTTTGCTGACCCACTCAGAAGTATTTTAGTCAGAAAGAGTGGGAAATGTTAAGGAAAAAAGCACCCAGACAGACAGCCACTGTTTATGAGAATAAAGAAGTGATGTGCCAAATGCTTTCATAGCTAAATGAAACATGCTTGTATTTCACTGGAGAGCTTTTGTTCCAGACTTATCTGTTGATTCAAACATTTGCCATCTATGGGTACTCTTTAAACTTTTTTGTATTTTATTTCCAGTCTAATCTTAAGATTTGAGTCGTAAAGATTATGTAAAAGGTAGAAATGACCAAGCTGATTAATGTCAAAGTACTTTTATAAAAGGATGTACTTCTATGAGAGGAATGAGACACCCATTATTTTGTGGATTTCTCGAGTTTATTTGATTTGGATATCTGATAGCAATAAATTCATTTTTGTTGCTTTTTTTTCCCCTACAAGCAAACCAGAAATGCTACAATAACCTTTCCTCAAGTATATCAAGGCTTCTGTTTGCAAGCAATTCCAAAAGCAGGATTTCAGAAGCTAGCGCAATATAAGATACATACCATGAGACCAACATTAAAGGATTTTTTACTGAGTCTAATTAAAGTTAATTTCCTTCTTACAGAAGAGATTCTGAAGTCCTCTGACTAGATGAGTTTTCCATTTTCTGTTTTTCTTTTTTTAATGTAAACTTCTAACCTTAATGATTATCAAGGACAACTTGACTGAACTGAACCTCAAAAATGTAAGTAGCAGTAGGCAAATAAAGACATTCTGCAGTGAACCTTTTGAAAATGTATTTTTTTTTTAAAAAAAGCCAATCTTATGTGTTTGTGACCTGATTTCTGAGTTTTGATTGCTAAGGATGAGCAAGAAGGGAAGCTAACCGAAGGCCAACTATAACATCATCTAATCAAAACTAATCTCCTAGACCTGGCACAGTCTGGATTGGGGCCAGGACACAAAAACCAAAATGCTTTACTGGCAGTGATAGATGACCTCAGCTGTCAATGGACAAAGAGCAGACATTTCCTCTCATAATTCTTGATTTCTTGAAACATTTCTTTCTGATGGCCATTAGATAATGCCATTTCACCTGAAAGGAGTGGTAGGGCCCCTGACTACAGCACAAAATGGATGAAAACCTATTGAGAATGTAACATTTAAGAAGTAGTGAAGGGAAACTAAGTCCCCACTATTGACCTTCTACTAGCTGAGTCTCAGAAAATTATTTTTTTTAGTGTTTGGATAAGAACTATCCACGGATGAAGTGAAGTCCATGCAAGATTGAGGGGATACTGGCTGGATCAAGAGAATCACTCAGAAGGGTTTTAAACAATGTTGAAATTTCCTTCTGATTAAAGCCTCTGTATTTTCACAGTTGGTACTAAGGTGTCCATAGCACTATCTATGAGTAATGCTTTCTCTAGTCTTTAATAGTTTCAGAATTTCAGTCCCATTCTGAAAGGGTTTATCTACACTTCTTTATTTTTGTGTGTTTGTTTGTGGTCTAGAGCTATGAATGATATATACACAAGAAGTTTTCAATATTGCATGAAACTGTGGCTGATCTAGAATATTTTAGTGTTTCTTTTCAACACCTTGTATTCCATCCTGCAAGTGCAACATGCAAAACCTACCAAAATTCAAGGATCAGTGTGTGACTTGACAGGTACCTCTCACAAGAGCCTGTCCTATAAAAAGAGTCCACCTTTGCAGGATGCAAAAGCCTTCCAGAGGGCCAGCTCAGGTCTGTGGACTGAACTTCTTCAGGTCCTTAAGTACCCTCATCTTCAGCAATGGCAATTCCTTAACTCCTGCTTTATGCAGCTTCCTTCCTTGGGAGAATAAGAGAGGCTGACGAAGATGTGACAAGAAACAATTCAAACATTGAACACCCTAATGAAAATGCATACAGCCATACAAAAGAATGATTTTGATAGTTCACCAATTTTTGACTTCCCAATGAATAGTTAACGAAGCTTCTAGACAGACATTCACTTCTATCACAGTGTCTCATTCCTTCCTTTTAAAATAAGGGCTAGCAAGATGAGAAGAGGGTTTTTCTCAAACGAGAGTTAAAATAACTGCAGAGTATTTGAAATGAAGTACAAAAAGTTGGCTGAAATAGAAAAGCTGCTAATTTATTTGGCACTCTGGCTAAATGAACCCTTGATGAAGCCTATGAACTTACATCTGAGATGAATCTGGCCCATTTCTTTTTAGGAAAGCAATTTTTTTGTGCAAAATAGAGGGTGCTTTCAAATCTGACAAGGAGTTAATGGCAGATACTTAAGTCTTGGCAGTGGATTGGTATTGTTTTCATACTAAGGGGTTTTGTTAAAAGGTTGAACTCATTCAGGAGGACATTTCCCAGCTCTGAGCAACAACTGCAGTCCATGAACCCATATAGAACAAAAATTATCATTACTGTATTAAGGATGTGTTAAAGTTCAGGGCCAATTAAAAATGCTTGAATAGGGGCAAGTGCAGCTTGAAACATCAGTATAGTGTTTTGGAATTTAGAAGGTGAAGATTTATACATTTAAATTGGGGTGGTTTTGATATTTAATTGAATAACTGTAGCCTCAAAGCTCTGCCTTTCAGATTAAAAAATGTAAAGAAAAAGCTGTTTTTTGTGGTTTGTTTGTTGTGGGTTTTTTTTTTTTTGGTTTTTTTTTTTTTTTTGGTGATGTATGGACTATTTAAATAGATCTCATTTAGAAAAGGCACATGATTCATTTAATCAAAATGCCATATTTGATAACTGCTGAATCATTGTTGGAACCTCATATGATAAAAGGAAAAGAGCCTGAAATTGGTTGCAAATATACTTTTTTTTTTTTAATTAGACCTTATTGCCAAGGTTTTCTGTCCAAGGATATTTGCCTTGGATTTGCCTTCACTGTTGGTCAAGTCCAGTTTAGTTGAGCTCTTTGCTATACCTTGCTGCCTGACAACTTGAACTATGGGAAATAGTCTTCAAACAATTCTTAAATTCACTGCAAAATTTCCATTCAGGAAAAGTTTCCGTTTGACTGAAAACAGGAATTGATGTTTCTTACAATATTGAAATTTCTCTCTCTTTTTTTTTTTTTTTTGTTTTCCTTTTTTTATTTTTTCTTAGCTGTACTGCATCAATGCAATCTGAGAAGCTGCCCTCTTAATTTTCTGGAGATGTTTTAAAGACAATGCAAGGTTGACTTTAGGGTGGTGTGAAAAAAAATATTAGTTATTTCAATAAAATACCCTGAACATAAGAAAATCATATATGGAAAACTGGCTTTGATATGATGACCATGTTCTTAAGTAATTAAAGTTTTGAACTTTTAAATTTTTTAAAAGAATTTTTGAAACTTTTTTCCCATACTCTTACTTTTTGCAGTCATTTCTAATCAAAAGATCATTTCCAGATATATTATGTTTCCTTTATTCCCTTATGACATACAAAGTATTTAGAAGTTTCAAGATCCGGAAGTATTTGTAAGGAGTGACTGAATTTGCCATCTAGCTTCATAACTGCACATCAGAAACAGAACTGAAATGATAGAACAATTGCTTTACTATTCACAGTTTCACATAATACACTTGCGAAAGGATTCCCCATTCAAAGGATTTTTGATCAGTACTAGTATATTTTTTAAGTTCTCTCTACATGTATTGAAAGGAAATATTTCATGGGAAAAATACATTATAACAAATTTTTGAAAACTGAAATGAGAAGCATTAAAATTTTGTCAGAGCTATCACAAAAGGTAGGGATGCCCCATAGCCAGTTGGATGGATAAAGGGAAGATGTGCAGTCAAGACTGAAGTGTATTTAATCTCCATTGCTGATCACTGCAAAGCTTTAGCCTTTTTTCATCAAACTAATTGATGGCAAATGGAGCAGATGCATGATGAGATTATATCGCCAATTTATGGCATGGTTATAAGAAAATATGTCTGTTTTTTTTTTTTCCATTACAAGTATTGGAAATTTAGAAAATGCACTGGATTGGAATTGAAGCAATCTTTCCTGCTTGTCTAATGTACTGCAGATTTTCCTTATTATTATTCTAACCATTTACTTTATAATAATCCATTTCAGAAAAAAAATTTAGAATGGTTTTATGTTTGATGTATTTTATAATGAAATCCTTGGCATTGACACTTTTTATGTTTGGTTCTAGGCTATGATTATACATTTAGCATATCTGAGTTACTAAAATTACAACAGAAACAACAGATCCAGAATATTACACACACGGGTAAAAGCAAATATGCAAAGAACCACGCAAAGTTCTTATAACATCCACTATATTTGATCTTTCATTATAATACTAATTTTTACATACCCTTGTTTTGACATCTGAAATAGTGACAATACCTTTTACATTTTTGTATTTCTCATGGAAACAAGTTATTTACAGGAACATCCCCTCAGCTTTTTTGAGCCAAGAAATATAAAAGCGTTTGTAGTGTGCCCATAGTAACCAGCTCCAAACAAAACACTTAAAGGGAGCAAAATTTACTTCTGTAACAGTAGGGGATGGATTTGTGAACAACTATAGCCTGAAGTACAGTTTCTTCTGCGTGGCATCCCGGGGAAGATGGCGAATGTTACAACAGGGATGCCTGAGGTGAAAACTTGTGAAGGATCAGGACTGCCTGCCTGCAGAGGGAAGTACCTGAGCAGGAATGGACAAAACAATTCCAGCAGAAGCAGCTCCCATCGAGAATGGTTCAGCCTGGGGAAGAAGGAGGCATGACCAAGGATAAGAAACTGGCCAGAAAGTGAGTTTTTGGGTAGGAATGAGGGAGAAAGGGGAATAGGCCCAGTTCTTCTGGGAGCTTGAATATAGCAGGAGGATCCAGGAGGGACACTGCACGAGGAGCTAAAAAACCCCAAGTGAGATAAGCAAGAAATGTGCTGACACAGAGTTGGGAAAGGAGTGCAGGCTGAACTGAGCTGAACCTGCCTGAGATTAGTGTTTGGACCATGAGCTGGGCAGGGATGCTGAGGCTACAGAGAGCAAAATGATTATTAGGGACTGGAACCGGAAGCCAAATAGCTTTGAAACACAGAGTTAGGTGAGGGACAGAATTAGAAGAGGGGTGAACTAGAAGGAAAAATAAAGAATTGATCAATTCCAGAGAGGCAGGAGCATGGAAAAGCAGGTCTGTTCACGGGAGGAACAGGTTTACCAGAAAACTAAATATGTGTTCCTCTTTCATATGACAAAATCATGGCTATGCATGTATCCTTCACTTTCTAGTTGTAATCCAACTACATTTTAGCACAGTCCCCAACTGACAATGGGCAAAAATACGTAATTCCCGTATCTCAGCAACTTTCTGATACCAGAGAGTGTCAGTAAAACCCACTGCTGAAGTGTATGTTTACTCACAGGATAGACAGTCTACTGCTACTGTTTCTTACTCTAGTATGTAAGTGGCATAAATCTGTGCATGAAAAGGTTCCAGTGCTGCTTAATACCTGGGTGTTAAAGTGATGCTCAACGATGGAATTTGTTTTTAATTTGCCATTAATAACAGGCTGTCACTCTCACACACAGGCACATACTCTACACTGTAGATAAGCTATAATCTTGCAAATTCAGCTCTAAAAAAGTAAGTAAACTTCAGCACTGGGGTTGCCCATGACTGAATCTAAGCAGCATGATCTGTATTTTAAGTGTGAGACTAGCTGATCTTTTTTTCCACAAGACTTTTGCCTCTTTTTGTGTTGCTGAGACAGTTCCTTCACTGAGAATGGTGCTGAAGAATGCAGAAGTTCATCACTAAAACAGTCTTTGTTTTTCCACGCCTCCCAAAGTATGCAGGGACAAATGATAGCCAAATAAACTGGATCAGATGGTAGTATGTTACTTTTCAGGCATACAGAAAAGCCCCTAAAGGTGACTATACTGAGGCAGAAGTATTTGGCATAACTCTATTCAGTATCACTAAAATGGCTAGAACTATTAATCAGAAGAATCCTCCATAGCTTATTGATTGAGGTGTATTAATAGGCACTTGCCTGAAAGACAGACATAGTCCAGACTGAAAATATAGGATATTACAGTTTTAATAAGGTTACATTCCCTAGTGATTTCCCATTTTTCCCTTTCTTTGTGGAACCTGTCAGCTTCTGCTCTTAAAGCCCTTATCCTTTCACACATTGTTATCTTTATAAAGGGGATAAGACAATATACAAAATCCACTTAAATAAAGGTCTCCCTTCATCCAGCATTACTGCTGAGATCCTTACACTGGCAGCGGTTTACCAAAGCACAGGCAAAAATCAATTTTAATTAGTATTTTTGGCTTTAATGAAAAGTGATTACAGAACTGGCATTTTAGTTAATACTGTTGAGATTTATGGTGGGGTGATGCTAATTAATTTTCTGTTGAATTGCTGTGGGCAATGAATAACTGCAATAAAATGGCAGATTTGCTGATACTAGGACTATATGAGCACTTCAGAGCTTCTTAACAAAAGGGAACTTAATGGGTTGCAGGTATAATTTACATTACTTCTCATAAACTACACATTATTACTTCTTTGTAAAAGTGTATGAAGAGCCAACTTTCTGTATTTTATAATAAGAGCAATGTCTTTTCCCACAATTTGGTGTCAGCATATGCAAGCCTTCTGTGGAATGTGATAATATTTTAAGAACTTCTAGATAAGGAAGATTTTATTGGATCAGAAAATTAATCTTCGCTTAAATCCATTTCTGTATATATCGTTGTTATTCCATCATTAATGTTGCTGTTTTTCTTAGTGAAAAGATAAAATTGAACAAGGCACTTGCATTTGGACTTCAAGCAGTGAAGTGTGTCAGGAGGACTATATTTTATTGTGTGCTTGAACAGTGCCTAGCTCTACAGGGATCTGATTCCAGTTCAAGCCTCCAGGTGCTTTCCTAGAGCCCACTGCCTTTGGGAGTGTTGGGCTTCATCTAATTTTCTTTAAACCATGGTAGAACCGGCACAGCCCCACTGGCTTCAGAGCAGTAATTATTTATGAAACATACCAACCCCAGCTGGGTCAGAAGAAAGCATTTCATACACCCTGCATCAAATTACACCTGTCCAGTGTTGTAATTTGTGGAGCTCGTTTGAAAACACAGAAATTCTGTTTTTTCCTTAGAGCTGCAATATGGGAGGCAATGCCATAGGACTAGTGAACATTTACTGAGCATTTGTTTTACTGACCTCCAGAAGAGGTTGACCTACTATAGGTGGGTTGACAGTGTGAGCAATGGAGGATGCATCTCCTCATAAACGCAGGACAACATAATTGCTCACAAGGAATGACATCTACTCCAGACTTTATGGAGATATTATGACACCAGCATCTGCTCCTGGTGAATGAAGTACTGCCAAACATATTAAGAAAGTGATGAGTAACAGTTCCTCAAATAGTGAAAGCAGCTGAAAAATCAAGGGATTTTATTTTCCTTTTTTGTGATTGTGTTTTTCCTAAGTAAATGGTCAAAAGCAGAGGTAAATTCCTCTTCTAGGTTTGTACTAACTTTAAGATTTTTGGTATGAGGAACAGAAACTTGCATAATTTCAAACAAAAACTAAAATTCTGTTTTGAGCTTTTTGGCTCTAGTGTCTAGGACCTTAAAAAAAATACACTGAAACAGAAAATGTTCAGAAGGAAATTACGAGCATTGTCACTACTTAGAATCAAAGGTCCACATCCAAAGGTAGGTCCAGCTGCAGATACCTATCCCAGCTGCCATTTAACTCTTCTAACACACATGAAAGAATATAATGAAAATGCATCATATACTGCCTACCACAAATTGTTTCAGACAGGAACACTGGACATGTTTCATGTTTGATACAACTAGCAAAAATGGTTCCACCTTGTCCAAGGTAGGTAGTCATTTGGCAGTGGTAGTTAAAGTTTGAATTAAAACAATTAAAATAATATGTGATACAATTATGATAGTTCGGATGTAATTATAAGGACATCTTAAACACATTTTCTCATTCTTTGTTTTAAGTCTCAGACAACATACAACAATACAAGCAAGAATTTCTTATAAAATTGTAAGTGCTTTAGGTATTGCTATATATGTGATGGTAAATTCTTGGAGAGCATAGGGCTCTAAATAATGAAATCAAGCAGAGTTAGGAAGGTACCTAAACATAATGGAAAATCTTTCTGCAAGTCCTAGATTTGAAGCAGAAGCAGAGGAGCTATATCTTAAATGCACAGTCTTTTACAGTGATGACTGGTTTTATTCTGGTTTAATAAAGATATGACATTTATGTGATTACTTCATGTATGCAATCACATGTGTGTCTGTTGCTACTCTCCTTTTAAATATATTTAGAATCTCCTGTCCAATTTTGATCAAATCTGACAGAGGAGAAGATATTAAGTTATTAACTTCCTACAAGTGGCTGAATAGAGGCAAGAGATGCTACTTGTACAGTAACCCCACTGAGGAAAAGGCGCAAGCATGAGCTCACCCTTCAACAGGCACCAGAGAATCACAGCAGAGAGGCTTTGAGATAAAAACCCGTCAGGCGTCATTAGTTTTAATGCTCGCAGACTGACTTGGTTCTCCCCACACCCCCCGTGCCCAAATCCATGAAAAATGACTGTAGGCTATTTTCTTCTTTGTTTAAATAATATCCATTTGCAAGACAGATGACACACTAGGTGCTACATTAGTCTCCATGACTGCCACTATAATCTTGAGGGCCAGATTGTTCCGAGCCCTGGGTGGATGAACAAATGGAGAAAGGTTGTTTGTGCCATTCTTCCAGTATGCCCCTTGCTACAGAGACATAGCAAAACAGCTCTTATACTATTTGGTCATGCAAAGCTGCTCACTGCTAGCATACTCACAGGAACCAAAACCAAAACCAAAAAACAAACAGGAGGAAGAGGCTGGATCTCAGCTTCCCAGCTATACTGCTTTGCATTCAGGACTGCATGTTATTGAGCTGATGTGAAATTAAATAGTTTTAACTTTTATATAAAAAAACCTATCAAGACGTTTGTATTTAGCAGTAGACAAACCTCCAGTAGCACAAAATACAAACAATCTAAAGGTTGTGATGGTACTCAAGATACAGGGATGGTCAGTCATCTTTTTCACAGGAAAAAACATTCACTAGCGTTATTAGTGGGTTTAGTAAGAGGCATAGAGTCTAGGAAGTGTGTAAAAACTAGAGTCTGCCTTAGTAACTAAGTAATAAGCAACTCAAAGTAATCAAATTGTCACAGAAACCTGAAAATGAAAGACTAAGCCCACAGTAACATTGTCACCTAAAGCTTAATGTTAAATTTGATTACACTACATCACTAATAATCTTCCTAAGTACTTGAGCTACATTAGGATGCTAGGAGATAATACAAAGCTGGTGTGCTTAATGATTTAGACTGACATCCATTATCTCATCTAGACTTCCAGACATGTGGCACCCAGCAAACTCTTTAGTTTACCTCAAAATATTTTTAGTCTCTGATGGGTATTGGTCCTTTAGCAAACACACTGAATTTTTCAGGGTATATTGTGGTCATCAGGCCTGGCTCAAGCATGTTATCAAAAAATGACAAATGTTTGACTTCTGGGCTGCTTCTCCACTTTGCCAGCAGTTTATTGTGCCTACCTTATCCCAAAAAACTCAGACTCCATGCAGCAGCTCTCCATCCAGCCCTAAGTAGCTGGATCCATCCACCCCAATCACTGGGATGCCATTCACAGAAGACTCAAAACCATCCCCTCCCACCCCTGTGAAACAGGCTGGAGAAGAAAATAAATGCTAGGTGCTCATCTCACACACAGCTGTTAAAGTTGCCAGATGTTTTACAGCAGACCTTGCCTGAAGGGACTTTAAACTCGACTCCCAATGGATGTTGCTTTTATGAACGACTTTGGTTTTGGTCCCGTACAAGAGGTTCCCACTGCAACAAGCCCTCAATTTGAAAAAGGCAGCTCTGACAACCCGTGCCTCACCGTGCTTTTTTAATTGCTCTTCAGCCATCCTCCTCCTGTGGCGGCATTTTCCTGGCTCTGAAAAACAACATTAAGTTCCAATATATTTTCTGCATGAGAAAATGCCACCCCACTTGCCAGCTTTTCTCCCCTCCAGCTGGCTGCGTTTCTCGACGCCTGTCACAGTCTACTGTTGTACGGGAACTGCCAGATTTGAAGAGGAGGGAAAGCCATTTGGCATTAGCTCCCACCTCAGCTCCCCTGTTTTCTGATGAGCTACTCTGTGAGAGTGCCCTTTTGCTTCCTTCTAATGTGCAGCAGGTAAAGGACCACGAGACTCTGAGAGATGGAAAAGAGCCTTAGCAATGGAACTTTATTAAGCATGTGTTTAAAGTGAAGCTGATGAGAGCTGGAGGATTTAGGCACCCTGTTACGGGCATTTGTGAGTTAGAGCCTTGGCCTGGTGAATTCCTTCCTGGTCCTTTATGGGGCCACAGCCCTTAATTTAGTACCCTTCCTGAAGTCCATTAATAGCAGTTTCCTAGAAATTAAATAATGGCTCTGGAGTTGAACCCTGCCATTGTACAAGGAGGAATCCCCCTTCACTCTACTTCGCATTCAGCACAATGGTTTCTCGTATGCACTCCTTTGTTTATAGCCCTTCAGCTAATTTTTGACCTATATGATTCTGTTCATATCTAAACCAATTAAAATAATTCTGAGAATAAGATTTCATGACACACTGATTAAAAGCTTCTCTTCAGCCTAAAAAGCCACAGCGTTCTCCTTCCCTACTAATTTCATAACTGTGGCGAAGAAAGCAATCAAGATTTCCTGGCAAGATTGATGCTTTACAGATTGGAATGAATTTTTCCAGCAGTCCTGTTATCCTAACATATAGGGCTGATCTGAAGCAATACAAATGTGTTGCATGGATAGCATGTAGCCATGCAAAACACACTGGGGTGTCTTAGGAGAGGAACCAATCCTTAAAAAGACATAGTTAATCATAACTGGCCTAGCGTTCTGCCTCTAGGGTGGAAATGCTCGCTTTTACTGGTAGCAGAAGGTTGTTTTCACTGTGTGCCATCTGCACTATTTTGATGAGTGCACTGGAGGATAAAGAAGTTGAAACAAATCCCCCATCCATACATCCGCCCTTGTTGACATGTCTCAGAGAGAGGATCAGCAGTGCCCATGACTCTTGCAGGTGTCATAAACCACTGTTCAAAGAGAGTGGCAACATCACCATTGGCAAAGGGTAAAAACCACAACCAGTTTACTAGGTACAGGGGAAAAGAAAATGTGCTCTCTCTTCAGCAGCTAGACAGGAATCAAAGCTCATTCATGAAATACACGAAAATATCACTGCACTCTGGAAATCTCTTTTGCATCTCTCCTTGGCCCACAGAAGATGGCCAGGTATTGTCTGAGGAACTGCATGCTTGAAGTAGTGCCCCAGCTGATGCCGGCCCCAAATGTGGGCAGCTTCTTCCTCCCTAGGCTGGCACTATGCAGCTTTGATCTTGGGTGCCAGCAACACGTAGAACCACACAGCTTAGTGCAGTATAACCCATCAGAGTGTTTGGCCTCCATGCTGGACTTATGCAACATGCATTGAGCTCCATGCTGTTGCTGAACCTACGTGCTGCTGCTGAAGCTATGTCACTATCCATTTCTGAGGCTATATTTATGCAAATGCTTTGTGTTTCCTAGAGTCCATCCCCATATGCCTCAGCTTTGTCCCCAAATTCTAGTTCACTGACCTCTGGTTATACCAATTTGATGTTTTAATTGAACTATTAAGCACATCAGGCTATGGATGCGATTTCCATTGAAAAAAAACCCCACAACCAGCATGTTTCAACATGCTGGTTTCAAGCTAGGTAAAATATGTAATAGTGTAGACACCTTCTAAGTTTGTACATTCACTGGTCTTTAGGTGTTTATCTGACTCTCTAGCATCTGGAAGCAAAGGTTATTTACATTAACGACTTAACCTAGCTTTAAATATATCACTAATTTATAGTAAGAGAACAGTAGATTATGAACAGGTGTCAAGTAACTTGGAAATGAAAAAAAAGGAAAGTAAATTAAGCATGTAGAAAGGAAAGTAAAAACGAATTGCAGTTCTTATTTTTTAGTTTGTGCCTTGACATTTCAGCAAGTTTGGGACACGTATAAGCAAAATATTTAATGAGGCATTTACTTACCTGAGTTCATATTTTACCTGTGGTATTTGCAGACCTGCTATCTGTAGTTTTTGGAAGACACAGGGATAGTTAAGAAGTAATCGATACATCTACATGGCAGGTTTAGTGTGGTGTGATGGAACCTGATTTAACTCTGAATTAGTTATCTCAGGTGCAGAGAGAAGCTCAGCACTTGTCCTGGTCTAGCTACCCTTGCTGAGAGTACCTCACTGCTTCAGGATCCCCAGCACCTTCACATGGCATCACGCAATATTACATGGTTATACCCAGAAAATAAATTTTTATGACGCGATTATCTGACTTCTGTTCCTCTGTTGAAGGCCATGAGTACTACCAAAACTCATCACGTACTGTAGATTAGGTCATGAAGGAAGAGATGTTGACCTCGTTGGCCAGATTTTTAGTATTACTGTAACACAGCTGTTCTGTGTGTTGAAATATGAAATAAGAGTGGACTTCATATGCCCTACACACTTACCTTTGATCTGAAATTGTTCATGCTCCTCTCAGCTGGGAAGATCATTTGGGGAATATGTTTCTGAGTCATCCAAAATGAAGCAGTTGTTTATATCTCTGCCAAATTTTATATCTGCGTTTTAATACTGTAGCAAATTTGATTCAGATTTGATCTATGCAAAAAACCTAATGAGAACGCCCTTAAATTTTTATGTACAGACTTGAAAGGGGTGAAAACCAAATTCTTAACTCTGAAAATCCTCAAGCTTTGCTGTATTTCTGAAAGAGATTTGAATTTTGCAGCAGGATAACAAATTAAATGAGAAAGTAATCTGCTCGTGACCTGCTCTGTTTCATCTATTTAACTTTTTATCTACCTCAGAAAGAAAGTTTAATTACTTTACGTACATATATATTTTAATGGTGGTGAAGATGGCAGAATCCCTTGTATTTCCAAGACATATGAAAATAAATTATTTAAAATTAATGTTATTTTTAAAAGGGCATTTCTACCCTCAGCAAAGACTAGATGGTCATTGCTCAATTTTTGGTAGTAAAATGAGCTTTATAGAGGAAACGAGATTTTTTACTGCAAATGACCTTTTCTGCTCACAACAGTGCTATGAAACTGCCTAAATACAATTATTCATGGATTTTTGGCAGTAGAAAATTTTCTGGACATAGGAGTGAGGGGAATTTATGATTTTAATCTCAAGCTCAACATTTTAAACTGATAGAGGGTGTTTGATGCCAGAAAGCACTGACTGTTAAGCAATATCAGGCAAATGTTAGATAGTGAATATTAAATTAGCTCACTGACAGAGCACAGATCCTAGTGGACCAGCGTCACATCATAAAACAGCGCAGCACTCTGACTTTGCAGCAACAAAGCGAAAATCTAATGGGCCTATCCATCACCTCTGGACGCATGTGGACTGGTACTCTGCTGCTGTGCTGCTTTGCTCCCGCTCAGCACAGAAACATAGCTCTCAGGTGCTGCCTGCCTCCAGACTGCCCCTTCTCCGAAGCAGGTCCATGAAGCTGGCCATTTTCCCTGCATAATGGCTGCTTTATGCACACTTTAAACCTGGAGATCTGTAGCTTCCCTTTGAGGGATTTTTCTGGCCCTTCCCAAGAAATTCTTTCAGTCCTCTCTATCTGTTGTCCCATGTGGTCTGTTTCCCTGCTTTATCATGTACTGAGCCTCTGGTGCTAAGAGATAAACAGAGATCATAGAATCATAGAATGGTTTAGGTTGGAAGGGGCCTTTAAAGGTCATCTAGTCCAACCCCAAGATATGACAGGTATTTTTCCTTAGTGCTTTTGTTATCTCCCTCCCACCCCCTTGCCTTTCCTGTTTTCCATGTAAAAGATGAGAGACTGGATCTGCTGAAGTTCTTTGTACTTTGAAGTTCATTGACTCTAAGGTCCGTGCTCGTAGAAATCAACATGGCAAAGGTGTCTTACTGGAGTAAGCTGCCCATGACGCACCTACTGTTCTTAGCTATTTCTGACAAATATGCTGTTTAATTGTTATTACAAAAACCCTACACAATGGGAACATGACCTACATAAAAATGGACAAACTTAAAAGACAAATTTATCTTCAAGGATACCAGCACTATCATATCAACACCATCATGAAAGCCTGAAACTTTCGCTGCAACAACGTAGTCTATTGGTAAAACTAAATTTTAGTTGTACTTTGTCATGATTTCAAATTTCTTCTGCATGCACCAAGACTGTTTGAGTCTTATTTCTAAGCCTCTCACTAAAATGTTGGGGAAAAGGCTCTAGTACTAGCTAAGCGGTACATATTTAAATAGTAAATTAACATGCTTGACAAATGGAAAGGGCCATCTGCGATAAGGACAAGATAAGTTTCAGTCAGAAGATGACTGAGTGGGAGGAAATCTTTCTCCAACATCTGTTTGGTTTGTTTGGATTAATCCTCTCCAATTATTCTGTACTGTCTCTCCAGGGAGGATGGACGGGTGGAGAAGTGTGTTCCAAAATCAAAGTGATTGATCTCAGGCATGCAGGAGTTTGAAAGGTCAGCTCAGTGAAAGCAAGACTCATGAGGATATGACTGAGCTAGATTTTGTATATACTGAGTGTGGAGCTAAAAATACATGCTGAGTCCTTCAGTTTTCCTTGGCCACAGTAGGTGACACAGTCACAATAGGTGATCAAGTGAGGGAATATTCCCTCCCACATTCTCCACATTATCTCCAGGGCAGTTGCCTTGAATGGGCACGTGGCAGACAAACAGAGCTCACAGCAGTTGTTTGTCCACCCGTGTCTTTCAAATAGGTGACTTTCTACACATTCACACACTGTCCTAGAAGTTATTGTTATTACTTTACATCTTTATTGTGTTAGCACTTAAAGGGTCTGAGTCGATACATCTCAACTATGCGGACAGGGGACTAAAAATACAAAGCACAGTCCCTGCTCTAGTGTCTTTCTGCCAGCAAACCCACCTAACTCTGCGTTCTGGAAATCTCAAAAAGTACCCAGTTTAACAAACCTCTAATCTAAATTATCTGATAAATGAATAAAAATAGTGTTATTTGCCTATAGTTTCTTAAGGAATCCAGAATAATTTAAAGTAAGCCATCTTCCATAGTACAAACATATTTTTATATAAAGTTCTAGTCCAAAACCTTGTAATTTAATCATATACATACGAGGCCTGTTCCACCTGTGTCATAAGCTTCTCTCAACAGAGTCCTTCAGCAGTAAGTGAAGTGCCTCGTGGGATCTCCAAACCAGCAATTTTTCTAGCACACCCTCCTTCACTTAAAATGGAAGATTGCTTGTATTCATCAGCTCCAGGGTCACGTATTTGGAAATATGCACAAGCCATAAAGGTAAAGAAGCCATTTATGAATTCTGTCTGCCTTGAGTGTACTGTGGAAAGTCCATCACTACCTATGGCGAATGCCTACCACTGATGTGAATGTGAATCATTGTGTCTGAAAAGCCAGACCTCTCTGCATAAAAGAACTTGGACCCCAGACAACTGTTCAATATAATCCAGGATAACACTGCAATAATTAATGAGCCAAAATCTCTTTTAGTCTCCAACTTCTTTGCTTTAAACTCTCAGCAAAATGCTTAGGTCTGATTTTGCATGTGTAAATCTGACAAGATTTGTAACAAGTTCTTGATGACTTTGTATTTACAGATTCAGCCACTTGATTTAAGTTCCTGAAAACTGTCTAAATCCTTGGAGTGGTAATGAATTGTGATGAGAAATTATTTCTTTCAAATACAGGAAGTAACTATGTGTAAATGTATGAATGCCTGTAGGGTGAATTTTTTTTGCTTGGTTTCTGAGTTTTAAAGATTTTTCTCCTGGAAAAAGTCACAGTCAGTACAATAGACTAGAAGTTTTATGGGCATAACAAAATCTTTACTGGCAGCAATTCAATTTATTGAGCAAAACATAAATATGTGTTCAATTGTCTATTGCCGCAGTTCTCAGAGAACTGGGAAAAAAAGGGCTAATAGATAATTAATCTTTTGTGCTGCAGTTTAAAATAGTCTATGCAATTTAATTTTTATTTGTTTGTTTTCTCTTTTTTTCTCTCTTTTTTTCCTCCCCTTTTGTTTAAAGCGTAATGCAGTGCATTACTTAAGTAAAGTCTCTGTACAGGTGGGTTTTATCAGCTGGTGGATTATCAATATTTCGCTATTGCAGGGCTTACAACCTGCAAAATGTTGTATCATTCTATTTTACTAAATCAAACCAAGGTATTTCTGGAAGCATTACTTTGTGGAGCAGAGGAAGGAATTACCCCTCTCTCTGTATTTTCCATCCCAATCTTGTGGCAGGTGAGGTTTGCTCTCTGAGGAGCCCATCAGTGCTAACTCAGGTGGACAGATGGCTGCAGAGCTATGTGAAATGTTCCTGTTTTTCTCAGTATTTCCAGTCCTTACTGGCTGAAAAAGTGAGGAAGCAGTGACAGTTAAGATGACCATGGCAAGCGATTTGGAGCTTATGCACGTACAGCTAAGTCTGATTGCCAACAAACCCATATAAAATAAGTCAGGCTAGAGAATGAACAGTTCTGTTATATAGTGCTGTGACAGCCATGCAGAAAGTTATGCTTGAAGAAAAAGGACTTACTGGGAGTTAAATGGCACAATGGACGAGATGAACTGTACTCACCTAATTGTATCCCCTGCACACTTGGAGATAAATCCCATAGATTGCAGCTGAAAGCTGCTTTTCAGGACTTAGCATTTCCATGTTGGTAATGGTAACAGGATTAAATCAATGTGTAATTGCATTAGAGTTACTCTTTACTTATTTTACAGTTTTGCAACAACTTTACTGGGGGATGGATAAAATCCAAGTCAATACCTGCTATGATAAAGCAAAGAGATCACTCAGAAGAAGATACACATTCAAGAATAATATCTGAGCCAAGAGGATGTGGAATGTACTAGTATATGCTACTCATATTCTACACTATCTCCATTGCCTGGCCTCTTAATCGATAGCCCCATATTTTTATTGATTTTAAAGCAGAGATAATCAGTTCCTAATAAAGAGTAACAGTATCAGCTCTTGCTGCCAAGCATTGCCAGCAAACAGCCGAGTAGCAACCCAGTTGGACCTCTCAGCAGTAAAGCAGCCAAAGCGGCCTGGAAAAGATCAGAAGAGCCCCAAATACCAAGTAGCACAGAAGCTGGCACTAAGAACAGCACGGGATTGTGACCTGGGGGTGAAAAGTTACTGTAGGTAGAGGAGGCTGTGAATGGCTGAGAAACCTACAGTCTAGAGCAAAACAACCAAGGATAATGTGCAGAGGAGGAGTTCACCTGCAGAGAAGAATGAAGATTTGATGCTGGGAAGCATACGTACACACGTGTGCGTGTGTGTGCATGACTGTACATTAGGACAGACGAAGGGAACGAAAGCCAACACAGGCTATGGATAATGCAATGATCAAGTTTTAGAGGTGCTGAGCACATAAAGCATATATTTCCAAATGTAGTGGTTGTAAAAATTTGGTGCTTCTCTGTGCCTATACAAGGCACTGTCTCCTACCAGAAGTGATGATTCAAGAGGGCGAGAGAAGGCAGAAATAACACAACTGGGGTGAAGAGGGAGGGGGAGCCCGGGTGCACTTAATGCTCCTCGACTTCCATCCCTGTTCAGCTTAATACAACATCAGTAGGATGCAACAATGGCTGAAGGCAAGTCAATGAAGCTGACTATGGCAAAGCTAAATAAATCATAGAACTAAATACCAGCGTATTTATGAGAACTATCTTATAGATAGATCTTACAGTGGCTTAAATATTGCTCCAGCTTTTAGGGACCAGTCACTCAAAATGGAACACTGCTGTTGCAGAATGCAGTAGTTTCTGTAACAGGTTACCATTTGTTCTTTTAATGCTGTCTGAGAAACTCATCTTTAGTCCACATTTGAGTAGGAAAACAGCAGCGGCAACAGTGTTGTTTATGTTGGCAAGCAGTTGCTTCTTAATACTGATGAGGGTCGAGGTTAAAATCGAAACAGCTATTCAGGTTCCAGCCATCTATTACAAAGCAGAATTTATTGCTCCTATATACTGTGAAATTTGGGTTGGCACAAATCACAAAAAATTTAAGCACTACTGTAAAGATGTGCCAACTCTCCTATAAGAAAAGTATCCTTTGTGGAAAATGCACCTACCAGAAGACATAGTAAAATCGGTGGAAAAGTTACTTAAGCTGCCAGTTACAAAACAGCTACCTTCTGTCTGGAACTGCCTATAACAGAAATAGCATACCAGGAAAGAAGTCCCTAGAAAAGGATACTTTTTTTAGAAAGGACCAAAAAAAATTGCAGAGGAAGTGCTCATGAGGAAAGGGCTGCTTTCAGTTGTGCTTCTCATATGCCTCTGCTATGAGAGACCAAAACCATTTAATTTTCATAATTGCACATGCAGAGCAGAGAGGGGTACACCTCTAGGAAGAAGGGGCAGAAGCACCCTGCATTCACATGGTACCAGTGGGGTATGTGCTGATGGCACCTGCGGAGAAGGAACAGTCCAGAATCTGCTCAATGGTTTTCTTCCCAAGAAGTGTATCTGCCCTGAATAAACCTTAAAAGCCTCAAGTTAAGAGAAGGTTAATAGAACCATTTCAACACCCACTCTCACAGCTTCCTACCTGCAAACACTATTGTCTTCTTTAATTTATTATACACCTTGTTCTCCACAGGATCTCTGCATCAGTCTTCTCTCTGGTCAATGTGTGCTCCTAAATGCAAGTCAAGCAGGAGCACTGAAAAGAAAATGATCCTACTCATAACTAATTTTATCTTCAGTTCTGAATGTAATACCTTTTTTCGTCTTCTTTTTTTTGTTTTTAATCTGTTGAGTATTAGAATGTTTCACTGCCATTAATAAACTTTAGTTCTACTCATGTGAGATAAGGGGCTTCTATTAGTCTAATTTTTTCAGATAAGACAGTTGAGGCTGAGAAGGAAATTGATTATTAATTTTAGTGCTCAGTATGAGACACACAACCTGACTTTTCAAGGAACTTAGCATTTTTAAGCCCTTTGTGTATATGTCTGTACAGCATCATGAGGTAGGACCTCTCAGAAGGTTAGTTGGTCCAGGGTTAGAAATACAGCTACACACTGGTGTCAGAATGGCATTGTATATTAATATTTAAAGTATGTACCCCACTGATTTAACTCTACATTGATATTTAAAGTATGTATCCCACGAACTCCAGTTGCAACAATGAGTGTTCAGCACTTCTGCGAAGTGGTAAATGTAATTTATCCAAATTGCAAGCCAACCAACCGGAAAATGAGGAGGACTCAATTGGTGAATGCTTGTAAAAATGCTCCTTTGAGTAATGTACCTACCATCATGCAGAAACACTTATGACGGATATCGTCATTTCCCTTCTTGAAGTCTGGTCTGTTTATTACATGCCTTTCAACAGATGCAGCAAGAAAGTCCAGCATTTTGTACACATAACTGCATATCACTTCTTTACTCAGAGGAGATCCATCCTGCGCAATTTAAAGGGAAAACTCCTTATGGAAAAAGGTTCTGCCTGAGTAATTTAAGGCTGTGATGAAGCATGTGGACAACGAGTGAATTAAGGTCGCACAAGCAAACCTAACTGTAGCATTCTCTCACTTGCATCCTTGATTCTCCAGATGTTTTCAAACCGTGGCAGAGATAATTTCTTTTTCCTTCTTTCTTTAAGCCCCTCACCCCTCATCCCCCTGATATATTCAATAAAGAATGATTATGCTGACAGCCAACCATGTCTTCCTGTAAGCTTACATATCAGCAGCAACAAGCCGCCTCTAATCGCGCCCTTACCTCCTAGTGCTACACCAGCGGTGCAGACTCTGCTAGGTGTTGCTAGGTGTTGGATCATGGGTGAGGGCAGCTTGGCTATCACAGTAGTCATTGCTATCTCCGTTTAATACATGTTCATTCTGCATGTCAACTGATAGGGAAAAGGCTGGTGGCAAGAGCTCAATTTGTTTATAGCCTATGTGGAATAGTTAACGACATCGGAAGTCCTGCCCTTTTGAGGACAACAAACAGCGGTAGCCTTTTACGATGCAAAAGATTTTCTTGTGAAACTGCTTCCCAGCAATTCAGACAGAGCAAGGTACAAAGTAGTACATAGCTGAGAGAAGCTTTTTGCTCCAAGCATCTCACAGGCATATCTACCACACTGACCAGTAATTTCGGAGGAAAACCGTGAGAACAAAACCTGAGACATGCTAAAAAAATACACACATAGAACTGTGACTTTGTGAATAATAATCGAATAGGGTCCATACAACGAATTTTCTGGAGATCTCAGCCTGAGATTCCATATTATGAAGAGAGTTGTGTTTCTGTTCAAATAAATATGGCTTGTTAGAAGGAGAGAGATGCATACCAGAATTTCAGCAGAGCTGAAAGACATTTATCACAGATACTCACCTAATGTAGAATAGAATTAAGCAATATTTGTAGATGAATTTAATTAGATGCAGAAGGTAATAACACTTTGAGTTCTTTGGCTTGAAAATTGAGTTGGGCATTGGTAATTTGTTTGAAAGGAATCTAATTTTTAACCGGAGTGCAGTTGTAGCATTTTTAAATAGATGCAAGTAAGTAGCTTATAAAGACACGCTGTTATTTCATATTTGTCAGATTCTGTGGCTTCAGTTAATCTGTGGGAGATGCATTCAGGAAAACTGCTGTAAATTTCATTACAGTAAACAAGCGATATTCAATCTGTGAAGAAACTAGTGAAGCCCTGAGAGGCTGTATTGACCACTAAACACAAAATCTTTAAATGAAGACTTTTGGTTTTGATTTTCAGGTTCTGGGCTTTTGTTGGTAAAGAAAGCCATGACAATAATCTGTGATAAGTAAAACAAGACCAAGGTTAATTAGAACTCTTCAGAAGCTTTTATGGGAGTGTAAAAAATCCCTCAAAATCTAATCAGGGTTTTTTTTTCCTAAATCACAGCTGTTCTCACTCTGTGAAAATGTTACAAATCTTGCATGTGGAGAAGTATCATGGCCAGAGAATTTCCAGATGTTTTTCTGGCCTTCATCAGTTATTTCCAAAATACAGAAATTACTTGTTTACTAGGTTGCAAAACTCTTTTTGTCTGTACTGCGCACATCTCTAGCATTGATCAGCATAATACCAGCAGACTTTAGACAAAATTGCTCTCAAGGAATTGCAATAGAACCAAGAGAGCACAGCTTTCTGGGGAATTTCAGCTTTTCTTTTCTGAAGCAGATGACTATCAGGTGATTTCTGGCCCCCGCTCTATCTACATCAAGCCAAGAGGTGTGGATGCTGTTGGTGCTCCACAGATTTGATCTCTGTGGAGCTCACACAGCTCTATAGATTTGATCCATTACCTCTTGTTATCATGAAGCAATTCCCATCAAATTTACTGGCTAGTGGCCTGAGCCCCAGTGGCCGATACCTTTAGCCCCAGGAAGATTTCTCCTGGGCTTGCTTTTCTTTTCACTGTCACTGGCGGTGACTACAACTGTGGTTGGTTTCTGGAGGAGTGCAAGGAATTGCCACCTGTAAAGATCTGTGAGGGTCATTTAACGTAACCCTGAAAAAAACTAGCTGAAGGGTGGAGGGCAGCAGCTGTGTCAGGCCAGAGAGCACCGCTGAAATGTGGCTGATTTTTGTGTTGTTAGAACTAGAAGAGCTTTTAGGAAAAATAACTCTATTACAGTATTTTCCTAATACAGTACACTGTATTAGGAAAAGGGAATGGGATTACCACCAGGAAGCAAATTCCAAACAAATCTATTCTGACGCAAGAGGATCTTTAATGAGCAGGGTAATTAGTACTTTAGGCTGGTATTCAGTCAAAAGGTATATTTTCAGCTCCGTGGCACCTAGAAAGAGGAACTGGAATTGATTCAGAAGAATCAGTGGTTTCCACTAAATCACTACTTCTTGTGGCACTTTGAGAGGTTATAGGTAAGCCTAAATTTTCCCTGCTCAGTATCTGAGATCCTGTAGTACATTTTGGTAGGGTTGCAAGCTAGCAACAGCTTGAGCTGTTTCTGCTGTAATGTTTTTCTAAATATGTACAGAAGAAACTTGGATTAAAAAAATCAGTTAAGAGGAAACGATGAAATATACACAAAAGATAAGGGAAAATGTCATTGTTGTATCGACTTTAAAAAGTGAGGAAGGTGGAGTTTTGCCTGCACTAGGAATCAGATTACCAAGGCAGTAAAATGAGGAATTAGGAACAGAAGAGGTAACAGTTGAAGAGGTTATTAAAAGATTACAGAGCCTAGAAACTGAGATAACAATGTCTTCTCAACCTATATTTCAGACTTCTAAAGCAAACTAGGAAAACATGCAAGAAATCTTTCACAGATGCACACAGTATTGAGTTATCTGACAAAATAAAATTCTGAAAAAATATGAATCCTACGGAAGAAACTTTGCATTCCAGGGATAAAAGTTCTAAATATAGTCTTTAGGCTATGAATGAGAGAGTTCTGGGTACTTCAGGAGAACAAGCATACTCGCAATCCCCAGTGGACATAGGCAAGTGTTAGTCATTCATATATGTATGTACACAGACACATATACACATATAAATGTGTGCTGTTTTTTGTAGCCTTCAAAAAAAAATTGCTTTCTACAAAGCCTTAACTAAAAAGTCATTCTCTCAATTTTATTATGACCCCTGTGACACATAACATTTTTCTTAAAGCCCAGCTTCTGGAGTCACAAGACTGCATAAAATAATAGCAGAAGCGGGGAAAAAAGAGATTTTAACCCTCTTGGCTATAAGAAAAAAGTTGAAAGCATGAAAGACATCCAGAGTAAAAGCTCAGAATGTCAAAATGATCCTCCTTAAACAAAAATAACTAATCACTTCAGTTATAACATGATTATTTTTGCAGGGCTTGCCCTACTTTTTTTCTTTTTTAATTGTTAGGATTAGTTATAGTGCAATCTATTCACCCCTAGAGCCATTTTGATAACATAAAATGCAAGCGAGATTAAAGTGTTTTTGTGTGCACCTCTCTGTGACCCACTCGACAGAATGGGAACTGTTTTGTTCTTGCTCTACACACTACCAGGGTTACAGGCACTTGCTTCTCCTAAAGAGAAGGGAACACAAAAAGATGATGCTTTAGCCAGAGCAGATTGAGTAGTCTTTCTTACTGGAGGGCTTTCAAAAACATCAGCATCTCCAGGCAGAGTATCTACTGTCACACCGGCAGTAACCACAGATAATCAATAACCACGCTGAGCACATTCTAGGTACTAACTAAAATATGGACATTAAAGTAAGATCTTTATATTTTAGCTTTTCAGGATATGGCATTTATTTGCCTGGTAAATGTTCTGCTTTTGCTGCAATTTTAGCATTTCCAACCTGTTTTTCCAACGAGGTTAAAGGAAGGATTTTGAGACATCCCTGATGATAAGCAGATTTGGGGCAACAGAGTTGTAAATCATGTCCATGGTCATGACTGTGTCTTTTACTGGCAGTGATATTCATAAGCAGTACAACCTCACCATCTGCTTATTCCTCCTAGCTATACTGGATCTGCAGGTTGATTTTTTTTTGTTGTTGTGGGATTTCACAATCTAATTACTTGAACTGGGGTAAAATAACTTATAAAAATGTATCTCCATAAAGCTATGCCCCTAGACCTTGTGTAGCTGATCATTAAGTCCTTGTTCAGTGTATACACATTCTTTCTGAGATGGCTCAATAGTACCACTTGCCATGCCAATTATGCTTGATTAAGAACCACTCAAACGAAAACTTTCTGGCATATATTAACAATGGGATATGTTAAAAGTATCTAAAATGGCATTGCCTAAAAGCATTCCTGCATGATGGAGTGGGTAAAAATTAATTCTTTGGTTGTCCAATGAATCTAAAAATCTTGAAAAAAATTTCTGATTTATCTGTAATAAAAAAAATTTGGTTTTATTGAATATTTTTTCTATTTCTAAAATGAAAATAGCATAGGAAATTTCAGCATAAAAAGGATTTTGAATATGACAAGCCTGAATACTTCTTTAGAAAACACTGAAATGATTAACTTTTCAAAGGTTTCCATTCCCCTTCTGTGAACAGCTTGACAAATGGACCCAAACTTCAGAAAAAAAAATTGTCACCAGATTTGTCTTTTTAATTCAGAAATATTCCTCCAGATTTTTCATCCAGCTGTAGTGCCTATTGCAAAATGTATCTATTCCTGATCATCAGATTGTGTGTGGTATTTCCCTAACATTAAATGCATATAAAAATTTCACCCTTGTTTACAGGACAGATAAAGTAACTGATTTTTGATAGGGCATGTCTTGTGGAAATAGTACAGAATTCATCTTTTTCTGTGCAATGCAAGAAAATCTACCAGGACTGGAAAATTTCCCAACAGTAATAACAATAAAGCCTTAACCAGAAAATGTAGAAGAAAGCTAGGAAGCTAAGACTTTAAGAAAGAAGAGAGGGAATTCTTAAAATCAATTCCAATGTAAAGGAATCCTGCAAATATGAAATTCAATGAACTCCATGGAGCTGGAAATTGGGCTCATTTCATTTGATATACTATTAAGGTGAAGTGCACACTGCTTACAGAAAGCCCTGTTACTTTCCTTGCTGCTGCACTGGGGAGGGGGCAAAGAGTGGGCGCAGAGAGCTCTTAAATAGAGTATCTTAATGGATCAGGGTCTAATTGCTAAGCCCCTGGGCTAAGACATCATTTTTGAAGCTGACACCTCCATATGCTGAATAAGCAAAGCTTTCTAGCAGGCCCACAGACCCCACTGCAGCACATAGCCTGGAAAAGTATATTTAAAATCTCTGCAAAGTTTCTATGAGACGTTCTTCCGAGAATATATAGATCATGGATCTTGAATCCTCTCCCCAAAGAGTCTCTTCATTACAGGCTGTACCAGTAACACACATCTTAGATGTTGGAAATTGTCAGACTACCCTCCCCGTCTCTGTGGTGAATCACTGCTTAAGTTACAGGCAAGTACTTTCTGTCCAAGGGAGTGCTTCATTCTTAACCTCTTTTCCTTAACTCAGGAAATTATTTTAGGCTTGTTATTCAACAAAACAGCTTAGTGTTTCCTTAACTGCAATGCATCATTTTTAATAGGAGTCTGCATATACACTGCATGCTAAAAAGAGCTAGGCTTCAAAACGTGCTTAAGGTTTGTCAGGTTTGCAGCCCTGACTGGAGCTCATGGAAGAGAAAGGATATGCCCTGGTTGGTTGGAGTAGGTGTAGGGCTGTGGCATCATCACTTCTAGGGCTGACCTAGTAAACCACCATGGCAAAGCTGTGTGGGCTTATGGGCTCACAACCAAACTCATCATAAATTTCCCCATTTGACAGGACGAGGGCACTGAAGCTGTGCTAGACACAACTCACTTCAGTTTGGTAAAATGAGCTTGAGTTTGGTAAAATCCTAACTGCAGCCCGTTCCCCAAGCATGCTTAATTTATTTTCCATGGCCTTCTGCTCCCACTCTTCCTGCTCTCCTGTCCCTGCCTGCTGAGCTCAGCACTGGCCTTCCAGAGATAATGCCAAGCTGAGAGAGAAGGACTCACCTGAGTTATATGGAGATGATGCATACATATCTGCACACATACGTATATGCATACACTTTTTCAGATATGGGCTTGAAAATCCCCAGTCCCGAAGGGGGGAAGGCCTGGCTGAGGGCTAATACCATAAAACACATATCTAATACCCTAAAAACCTTACTGTACCTAATGCAAGTAAAAGAGGGCTTTAGGGGACAGGACTGCTCACCATATATAGGTTAGGGAGTAAATGGAAAGAGTGGTAAAAACAAGGACCACGACAGAACCAAAAGAAGGATGGAGATGAGACATTTCTCTGGCAGTGCACCGAGGAGTTCCAGCAAGTCCTGGGTGGCAGCAGGGGAAAGAAAGGGCTAAGAGATTTTGAAATTGCTTGATCCCTTTCTGGAAGAAGCTGTACGCTTAGCAGCTACAATGTGAGGGGGTGTCCCATAATCTTTTTTAAAGGAAAAAGCAACACACCTCCCCATCACTGTCGAATGTTACATTTTAATACAATAAATACACTGGAAAGCAGCCCTAGACAAGGCAGTTATAATATAGCAGTTCCACCTCTCAGAACGCATTATGATGCTTGTTTTTTATTACTGAATAATTTTATTAGACTTTACAGCCTTAATACAATGGAAATCATAAAGAATGAAGACAGATGTTACTGTTCCTCCAGTTAATTCTTACTGTAATTACTTTCTTCATCAGCAATTAATTTTCAGTAACAGTTCTTTGGCATCATGACACTACTAATAAAGCAATATGCAAATATTAATACTGGTAAGTTATTCTGTACTGTCTAAATATTAAGACAGATTTTTTTTCTATGAAAACACTACAGCACTAAACGCTATATGGATGCTGTAATGGTAAACATAAAAGAAGGACAAGAAAAGAGACTTGGTTTCTTCATATTTATGTCAAAATCTCACAGTAAATTGTAAGAAGTAAAGCTTAAAAAGCTCCTGTGAATGTAATACACCTACTTTGCAAGTGATTTAATTTGGGATAAAACCTGCACTGCTGTAGAGCACTACCGAATCCTTGTTCCTGAAAAGAGAATCAGAAAGGGCAAAGGAAGGAACCGGAACAGTTCCTCTGAAACACTGATCAGGCATGAATGAGGAGCAAGGGCTTCGAGCCATTGGCAGGGGTATCAAAAGTACTAATTTCTTATGCTTATCTTAGAGAAAAACAACACCACTCCAACCTATCCACATGGGGTATTTTCAAAGTACTCCAGGTTTACCCAGAGTGTCTTAACTGCTCTTCTCATGCTCACTTTCTTTTCTCTTTTGCTACGTGAAAGAAAAAAAAATTAAAGATTCTTCCAGGAAGAAGGCAAGTCTTCTGCCAGCTCTGACATTTATCTATTTTAAATTTTGACAAACTTCAAAGGCCTATTAAAGTGATCTAGCTCAAAATAATTATACATTTTAGGAATAAGCTGAATCTAACTTTGCCAAACATCACAATCAAATAGAGAACCATAACAGACTCTTAAATACAGCATTAAACACAATGCCCCGTAAGAGGGATGCAGAAGTTCTTTTCTTCTTTCAGCCTTGATAAGTGAGACAAAAGTAATTATGTATTTTTCCTGTTGATGATCATTGTTAGGTGCTTTGCAAAAATCCCATCTCCTTCTACACAGGAAAACACGCTCTCAAAATGGTTTCTTTAATAACAGAGACTCATGTTACAGAAAAGGCTGTCAGTCACTGTACTCGGCTTGGGTTCAGCAGACCAGGAATTGAGACATTCAAATGAGAAACCTCCAGCTGTAACAAATAACTGTGTTCTTTGTGAATACCAGATGCCATGGACTAAAAAATACTGTGGATTCATTGATGTAATAACTCACTTGGGTACCTGAACTGCGAGGTCCTATTCCTTGCTGTCACACTGGTCTGCTTGGTGAGCTTAAAGAGATAACTTTAACCTTAAAGAGGTGGCACATCTCTACGATGTACCCTTACTTTTATATCTATGTCGTTGAGTAACGGTGACTGCTGTCTTTGTAAAGCATTTTGATACCTAATGATACAGAAAGAGGTGACTTAGCCAGGTTCACCGGTTTTTAGTGTTGTTTTGTACCTTCAAGATGTTATGGGTTGAAGACTCAAGTGTGGAGCATAGGAATAACAGAGGAAGTTTCTGGTCATTTTGGGTAAGAATGAAAGAATGCAGTCCACAGCAGTTGCTTTCCATAACAGAATTAAAGTCTAAAGCACAATGTGTTTATCTTGTTCCTATTACTATGAATACAGCAGCATGTGGAAAGAATACTTGTATTTTAATCTATAGATAAAGCTTTGAGCATTTACTCCAGCCTTTCATTGGAGGCAGTATACATCAGGGACTTCATATGCAGCTCTGTTTTTTCTTAAGGGGAAGGTGATGAGGGGCAGAGAGGTTTCTGATGGGCCACTAGGGAAAGGAGTTACTGAGTGAAAATATCAAGGTAGAAATTCTTGGCACAGTAATCAAGACAGGCTCTCTGGACTTTTTAAAATATGTCTTTAAATCTACTTACTGTCTGGCTGAAACCAGATTTACAGTCTATTTTTGCAGCTGCCAGTCTCCACTTAGAAAAGCTTTAGCATTGGATATGGATAGTGTACTTCAAAAGGTAGACAGAAACCTTTGAAGTGCTCATAGGCTGATGTGGAAGGTTACTTGAAAGTATAGTTTTCCTCTGACAACAAAGGTATTTAGAAAGGTTAGGATCCCAGAGGTGTTCAGGATTTCATCTGTCTAGGTGGACAATGCCTTAGATTTTACAGCCAAATGCTTTTATGTGATTAGAAAGCCATTTTCTATAGTTGTCTTATTTATGTATGTGCACAGGTGAGGTTCAGAAGCCACCTATTTACATTGTGATATTTTTCCATTTAAGACTTTGTTAACAATGTCTTTGAACCTATGGGAATACACTCGGAAAATATCTGTAAAGGCCCAACTCCTAAATCAGCATAAATCATTATCATTAATGGATAATAAAGCACATCTTTTAACTTTCATATTTAAAAAATGTGCAAAATCTGGCATTCTGTTACCTTCTTTTGAACAACTTTTTAGAATGTTCATAGCATTTATCAAAGTCTGCACATTGAACAGAATAGTACCTAAAACTTTCAGTGAAGGAGATTACTTTGGAAAATATTGATGTAAAATAATATGTCTGAAAAGGAGGAAAATCATAGAATAGTGTCATAGAATCATTAATGTTGGAAAAGACCTCTAGGATCATCAAGTCCAACCATCAGCCCAACACCACCATGTCTCCTAAACCATGCTCTGAAGTGCCACGTCTACAGGTTTTTTGAACACCTCCAGGGATGGTGACACCACCACCTCTCTGGGCAGCCTGTTCCAGTGCCTGACCTCTCTTTCAGTGAAGAAATTTTTCCTAATATCCAATCTAAACCTCCCCTGGTGCAACTTGAGGCCATTTCCTCTTGTTCTGTCACTAGTAACTTGGGAGAAGAGACCAACCCCCACCTCACTACAGCCTCCTTTCAGTTTGTTGTAGAGAGCGAATATCTATTCAGACTATCCATTGACAAAAATCACTTCCATTATTTATAGAGGGGTGTTTTTTCAGTTAATTCAAGTAACTCTCACAAAAATAAATTCAGGTACAAGCAAATCCCTTTGCCTATAGACATTACAGGTGAAATTTTATTTTAGGGGAGTTTACCTAGAGATGTGTGGATGGTTATAAGGTAGCTAACTGAATACACTACAACACTGTTGATACTGTGTAACAGTTCTGTGTTGTTGACTATTGTTTTTATACTAAAAACAAGAATTTGAAATAAAAAGTTGATAGCTGCAGTATAGCTAGAACTACAAAACAAGTATTTTAAAAGCTACACCTTTACTTGCATTTGTCTTTTTGCCATAGCTCTAGCAGTATGTTTAATATACAAGTTTGTAAAAAAAAAAAGGCAAAAAAAGTATTTTTTTTTAAAGAAAACAAAATAAATTTCAGACTGAAACCTAACAGAATTTTTCCTGAGGATAGGTGGCACTTGATTCCGTCAACATGTACAGAATAAACACAAGAAAAAAACAACTCCAGAGAATGGATTATCCACATATACTTCCACTGTTGCTTTTGTTTGGAGTACCACTGGTGGACTGCCTGGCTGCAGAAGCAACGTGTTTAGGGTTATTAATAAGGTTCAGAGGTATTACTTGCAGACTGCTTAAATTTCCCACATCTCAGATGAATGCCTTAGATGTTGGGCTGTGGCATATTCTGGGGTCTTTCTTTCCATTTATCCTAGGTCTGTGGAAGGTTTATTGCAAAAAGGTGAAATTCAGACAAACAGGTTTTGAAAAGTTATCATCCCTTTTAGCTCCAATAGTGTATTTTATCAGGTGATTTATTAAGAATCTACTTATGTAAACAGAGTGCCTGTTTAAATTTTGTTTTGGTGTAAGACTGTTGTTAATTGTCGTACTGGCCTATATCTACTTTGTGACATCTTTTAATTTGAAAATGACACTTTTACTAATGACTGGTAGTTCATAGTGAAAAATAATGAAGTATGTGTATCTATAGTACTAAAAAAGAGACTGTTTATTTTTACTACAAAATCTGGCATTCAAAAGTAAGAACACTTTGACTTTTAAAATAATCTTGTACATTGTTAAGGAAGTACAACTACCCTTCTACTGGCTTTCTCACCTGGCATAAGAAAAGATAGATCTGCAGATAAGTATAGATACAGAAAGTATACCTGTGGATTCTGCATTATTTACTAGATCTATGATAAGTAAACTTTGAATAGCATTGGCCTGTGTTGAGCCTGTACTATGGTTTCATACACATCATGCTCCTTCTCTGAGAGCTAGCAGGCCTTTGGGATGCTGTCCTGTGCTATACTGATTTCCTGCCTTAGATAACTGTGAGCTGGAGGGGCTTCCATAGCCAGGCCTCGCTGTGCTTTGATAAGTGCCATGGCTAGCTCTGCACTCTCCAGATTATCACCACTAGATGTATGCTGTTTACAAGGGCCTACCTTCTCTACCCTCTCTACAGATTATCTGAGGTGTTAAAATGTGTATAAACCTTGCTTCAAGTAAGGACATAAAAGAACTTTGTTCACTTCTTGTCTCATATGTTAATCATCTACAGTTCCACGATACACAAATTTTAAATTAAATTGACTAATGTAGCTCATTTGATTTTAGAAAATAAGCAAACCTTTTTTTTTTTTTTTTTTTTTGTACAGCCAACCACTTTTTGCTTGCAATAAAACAAGATAAGAGAATAAAAGTGTAAGGAAACATACACATATGGAACTAGATCCACCAAACCAGGAGGACAGTTTTGCACCAGTTCGCTGGATCAAAGCTGACCTAAAAACTAGAGTAACTGGCAGCTGCTCTGTTTCTGCCCCATTTCAGGAATCTTCAAGCGGTTGCTGCAGTAGTTTGTATGCCTCCTTCCACTGCCATCAGCACAGGGGATGGTGGCCAGGGCCACTTTACTCCTGGCTGGTCTCCAGCTCCTAGAGCAGCTGGGCTCTTGAGGCTGCTGGCAATCAGTGAAAATCAAATCAGCCCTGCACTGTGAACTGGTGCTGGAGTGAACTGATGCTGGGAAGCTTGCAGGATTAGGAAAGCAGAGTTGATATACTGTTCCTTCTTGGCCAGAAATGTGGATCAGCATTTTCAGATGGCTACTTTTCTGTCTCAAAAAGTATTTCAGTCTGGTCTAGTCCTTTAGAAAATTCACATTTAGGAACACACATTTAGCCTTATTATAATGAAAATGGAGAGGTTAAAAACTTGTAAGTGAAATCAGGTCAAAGTTTTAGGTAGCTTGATTCCAGTAAAATTATTCTAAACCAAAATTTAATCTAAAGAGATATGAAGACAACAATGTTTACATCACAAGATGAAGCACCTTCTGGAACAAGTGTTATAGGGGGAGGCAAATGAGAATGAAGCCATACATACATGTGTCTCCTTGTTTTAGTGCTGTCAGGTTTGGTTTCTCTTTTACATGCAAAACAATAGAGTAGATATGCGGTCCTAGTGTCAGACCACATATATACCACATATATAGGACCTTGTCTCATAAAGCCAATTCTGATTCATCTTTCACTTACCTGGAAATTCTGTCAGACACCCAGCACAGTGACAGAACTGGTCACAATGTGGTTAATGGGCAGAAACTCCAGCCCTGCCCCCCTTTCTCCAGGGTCTTGACAGATGAGAGAGTACTTGATTCCCTTTTCTTCCTGTGTGCCATTGTTCCCCTGACATTCTTAAGGGATAGGGAAAAAGAAGAGCAGTATTTTGTATCAGCCTTCTAACTTCATCCATACCTGTTTCACAGAGCCCCTCTGCTCACTTCTCCCTGGGGCATCTTTTGTTGGTTCTCTGCCCTATCTATGTAAATCTAAGTCAGCATTTCCAGAGAAAACGCTGCTTAATAATTTCCAAGAGTTATTGCTTCTGGCTTTGTCAGTGCACGGTACAGCACAGTAAAGAATAAAGAACAGGCACAGAATGACCTGACCCCAGTATTTATACTGAAGACTATAAAGCGATACTTGTCCAAGAAAATGCAATTTGTTTGTCAAGCGTGCTGATGCCAGGAATACATGTGAATATTAAAATCCCCAGAAAGACAAGGCACTTTCTAAGGAGCAGTTTTCTATATCAGGTTTCAGGTGGTGAGAATCTGGTGCTTTGCCTCATTAATGAGCTGGAAGTAAAAAATCACTGTGAATCGATTTGGTAGTCAGTCAGTAAAATGTATCTAGAACAGCACAAGTTTCACTGAATCTGGACACTTTGTTTCGCTTCTTTCCATCTTTTGAGCTTCCTTTGTATTGCTTCCCTGGCCCTCACTGCTACGAGATTTATCTTTGGCATCCCCAATTCTTCCTTTCCAGTTGAAGGTTTCTTAGTTGAGGTAAGCAGTTATTCTACACATGGTGCTGTATTTTTGAGTATTGATTGGTGTGACCAAGCATGGTCATTTGAAAAAGTAATTCCTTTTTAACTGGTGAAGTTAAAAGTAAATTGCAAGAGCTACCCACCTGCTTGCATTCCTCTAGAAACAACCTGTAAAACTGGTTAGATTTCTACAGAAAGGAAAAAAATAAAGGCCCCAGAACCAAGATACCATGCACAGTAATAGTATCACATACCACTGGATCCAAAAGGGGAATTCTTCTCAAGATAGTAAGAAAGCAGTCCTCTACAGCTTGCTGAGGATCCTCGAATGCCAGGAGATGCTGTCTTCTGCTGAGTGCTTCAGCCATCATCATAGTGGGTTACTGTGACATCTGTGGTTTGTTTACAGACTCTACTTTCTCTGTTGTATCCTGAGCTTGAAAAAGATCTTGATTCGCTCCTCTGAAAGCTCCCATTACACACTTGATAGCACAGTGACCTTCCACAAATTTTTTCCAGTTTCTTCTCCATCCACCAATAATTAAATACTCAAACATTTGTTATTCATTCACTGTCCTCCAATACTGTCCATGCTGTACTAGCAACCAGCGCCACCCTTTCTGGTCTGAGTCACAAGGCTCTCATTCTAACTATTTGCCGCTCATTTAGAATGTAGCCTCTTTGCAAGCCTAGATGATAGCCTTGGCACTTGTGTTATTCTTTATATCAAGTACAACTGTCATGATTTAACTCATTACAATGAAGTCAATACCATTGTCACAGAGTTAAACTTTTTTTTCCCCTGTGGGAGACTGGTGCTCCCGTTAACATGCTTATAACTACCGGAACTAAAACACCAAGAGCCAAAAGTGGGCCTTGGTAGTTCTGCAGAAGCGGAGAAATGCTCCCTATCTCAGAATGCAGACATAGGCCAAAGAGAAATACAGTATTTGGATGGGATTCCTAATCAGTTGCTTGCACAATACAGTAGCTTTAATACCTTCCTGCTGCTAAGCACCACACCTACCTTATTCACAGATGCATCACACTGAGAATCTTCCAACAGTTAAATTAGAGACAAGAAAACGGGAGAGAGAGAATCCTCAACCTCATCTTACCTCTGTCTCCCACAGAAAATTCAATACAAACATTACATTTGGACTGGCATTGACTGCTGATTGACTGCTAAATTCACTACTGGCATCTCTACCTAAACAAATGCAGGGAAGACTCTGGCCCTCTATTTTGAAGGCCCACCCAACTGTGCGCAGCAGCAGTGATTTAGTTTCCTGTGGTTCTTTCAGGTTTCTTTGCAGACCGCAACAGTGTCTTAGAGAGATTTGCTGCTGCTAACTTTTTTAACAGACCGTCCGTCTCATTTTGTATTCTAGAGCATTCTTCCCCATTTCTTGCCATATTTCCAAGAGGGTAAGAAGTTAGTTGGACTGCTCATGATCTAGATAGTTAGCATATTGCTGTTCTGCGGCTGGTGCTGCAGAAAAAAGAAAGGGCAACCATTTTTACATTCCTTTCTCTGAGCAGGAAGTCCTTCAGTCCACTCAGCAGGGAAGGGTCTCGGCACCTTCACAGCTCCCCCAACAAGTTCACTTATGCTGAAGTCATTACAAACTCAGGGGTGACCCCTCCTGTGCAGCCTTAGGACCAGCCTGGCAATAATACAGGTAGACAAAAGGGGCCAGAGGATGGTTTTTTTTCCCTGGAGAGATTATAGCTCTTACTGTTGTCATGCCCAGTTAGTTGGACCACATCAAGAGCAACATATTTGCTGCAGATCTCTTAGGCACCGGTCAGTCACTTTACACCAGGCATAGTAAGGATACAACAAAAGTACCCACTGAGGTGTGAATCACAGCTGGAAAGAATTTAAATAGTGCTTTGTGCTGCACCTTCAAGCCACAGGTGTCATCAAAACAGAAGGTGGACAGAAAATAATATTATTTATGTTGGTATCTGCTCCTGCCACTCATATGTTTAACTGTTTCCAGCTAAAGCAGGTAGGGAAGCTACTTGTAATACAAAACCTGTGGATTATCCATTCTATAACAAAAAATTGAAACATACAAGATGCGAGAGAAGTGAAAACATGGAAGAACTCATTGCAGATATAAGGCTCAACAGTAGATTTTGCTGAGTCCTTCACAGAAATTTGGGAACATTTGAAGGCTAGTAATAATCCTCATTTGGCTTGAGATACCTAGGGTGTTGCTGTTAGCCAGAATGATTTGTACAGACTCCTCTCTAACCATTGGATACAAGTATGATCTAGAACATGATTAATCTATTTTAGAAATCCACTTTAAGGTAAGTTGAAGTACTCCCTAGAAGTACCTATTTTCTGTAATTTATTGCACAGTCTAAATTACTAACATGGTTGTAGATATCTTTACTGCAGAGTTCTCGTGTGACCAGATAAATCCCCCACAAAGAAACTAGTGGAAGATTCAGAAATAATAACTTTGGAAGCCATTAAAATTTGGCAAGAAAAGGCAGGCAGACTGCTGCTACTGGGAGTGATTAGTGCTCTAATTCAGCAGGCATCAGGATTATCATATCTGTAATATCTACCTGCAAGACAGCTCCATCACCAGGTTACCAGCCCCTGCCACTGGCCCTGAGTTATGAACCCCAACCTCACATCCTTGCTGAGGAAATTCTGAGCCCACCTGACCTGCCCAGAGCCTCATGAGGCTTTGGAAGACCAGAATAAGCAGGACATGATACGACTACAAATAAAGTAGGCGTGTGTCAGCAAGGCTGAAAACAACTCCCACAGAGGCTTTAGAAAACCATATACACAGCATATGCCAAGCCTGCATGCATCATATGAAAAAAGATGCCAAAACAAGAACTACACTGCTTTGCAATTGTTTACAAACACAGGGTAGGATGCAAAGGCAACGACAGAGGGATTCTTCACAGGAGTAATGGAAAGTCTTTCTGCAGGGCATGATAGGAACATTAATACAAAAGCAAGTGAAACCTTCACTAACTTATGCTGAGCATAAATATAAAGGCTGTCCATGGTGCCAAAAATGGCACTGTAAGTAGAAGATTAAAATTGCAGATAATTTATTGTTATTGCAGGGTGATAAGATAAAAAAAAAGAAACAACTGTACTGTAGTTTCTCTGCAATATAGGCAATGAGGCAAAAGATCTAGAAAGACATTAAATTTGTAGCATTATCAGAGAAACTGAATGTTACCCAGTTCAAACATATCTGCCTGTTCTTTTTGTTAAGAAGGTGCACTGCTGGAATTGCAGTTCATGTTTTTCTGGAGGTAAGTGATTTTTCAAAGGACTAAATACCAGAAGAACTATAATCCTACCACAGATTCAGATTTTATGCCTTTATAAAACTTCTGCTCCTTTTTCTTTTCTTCTAAGAAAGATAACGTAAAAAAGAGAACACTTCCTAATGCCGGGTTTGGGCCATATAACCTCCAAAACCAAGTAACCTTACAACCTATATTATCCTGTATTTCTACAATGCTTACAGGGAAAAATTACTGGGGAGTTAGCTGATGCCATTTACGCTGCCTAAATTATCACCAGGGCTCTAGTTGTTTACCTTATTACAAGTTGAGTTATGCTTTTATATCTTTTTGGAAAACACCATTTCAAGGGATTACCCTTTGGGTTCATTTATGTCACTGAAAAATTCAACAACTTGATAGTATGGATTGAGCATTATGAATACAGAAATAACCTGCTTTCCCCTTTGGGAAAAGTAGTAAAAACAGCAACTGGTAGTTTTGAAAAGGTGAGAGATACTGAGATGGCAGTTCTAAAACTGTCAGACCCGCAGCTGAATAAACACATTTAAATACTGTGTATTGCAAATTAAATGCCACAGTAGATAAATGAAGCCATCAAGTTATTTGTCTGTGGTGTAGCTACCCATGGTACTTTAAAAGCATCGATGCATAAAAGTGTTCAGTGTTCCTGTGCCGTAAGTCTTAACAGAGAGCTTGGGGTTTTAATGCTGCTGAGGTACTGTAGCAGGAAGCACAGAATTAAACTGGCTCTAAACAGCTCAAGGGGCAGTTTGGAGTCAATGTCTTAACTAAACAGGGTCAACGTTCCAGATTGGTGGCTTGTCTATCAGTGGGTTTGAGCAAAAACAAAATGCCACTTGCCCAAAAAAAGGAGGTGGTTTTGGCCTTCATCAGTTTCCATAAAAACTGTCTAACTTTATCTATGAGAGGCCAGCCTTAGCTGAAATTTCCCATAAACTGATTAGTGCCTTGGTCAAAAGGCACCTGGCAGACTTATCATATACTGAAATACAGAGATAATTTTTTCTTCAGCTACAAATGGATGCAAATTGAATATTAAACTGGAATAGTCACTGGGGACTTGCACAGTGAAAAAATAAATAAAAGATACTAAAATAAAAGTGCCTGACAGGAATTTTCATTTCTGAGAGCCAACAGTACTTCATGACGGGTAACAGAGATTGCAAAGGAACAGTTGTGTTATAAAAGGTTGCTTCATGGTTGCAAGACATTTATCTCTTGGCTGGAGACACTAGAGATGAGCTGGCAACATCTTTTGCAAAGCCAAGAAAGAAGATTCAAAAGCAGCATTCAATCAATCAGGCCAGAAGAGCTGGGACAGCCGGAGGCAATGAACTGGTCGCCATAGCTAATGGTCTGCTCCAGGGACTGTTAGATCCACCCAACACACAGCTCAGACATTGCCAAACTGGGGAGCTTATTAATAGTCAGTATTACATGGAAAGGTGTTTCACTGAAGCATAACTAACTTTGGGCTTCGAAAAATGGGGCAAGTCTACAAGGACTAAGCTGCTTCTAAGAAAACATGGGCCACTGGCAGTAAGGCTGCAGCTCTTTTGCTGAGCGCTGGACTCAGGGTGCAGAGCCGAGCTCAGATGGATCCACATCGTCATAGGCTGGGACAGCTTGGGATAGCATAAACCCAGCCACCTTTGCTCACAGCTGCAGCCACTGCGTGCCTGCCTATGAACCTGCTCATGCATGCTCATAGGTCTTTTTTCAACATGGTTAAAATATAATTAAAGTAACAACACTAAAATGCGTTTATGAAACAGTAAAAGGTAGAGACAAAAAGGTCCCGTAATAGTAAATGATAAAGTACTTAGTTTCATAGGTATATTATTTTCTTTCAAGTTAAATGCGGCCATGGGGAAATAATTACATATATACAGATATGTATTTTATTAAATTGTTATTAGTTTAAATTTGCCAGCTTTTTATCAAATTTATAACCACGCAGTTATAGTTCACATTTTATTTACAGAAATGTATTGATTTTGCTGGTTCCTAAAAGGCACTTAGAAGACATGGTAATGGAAAGGGGAGCTGCTTTTCCTTGCAGATCAATTAGTGTGAATTTCATGGACTGTATAAAATGGACACAGTTACAAAGCTCAGCATATTCTTATGGCTTCCCAAGCAGCAGCAGCAGCAGCCCCCAAGCCGCTTAGCACTAGAGACATACTTGCTGGAAACATAGTGAAGAAGTGAACCATCAAGCACGATTTTTTGGCAGCCTCGTACACAGTCTAACTGAATTAATTCTGCTGATTATACCACCTGCACTATTTACTTGATGAAATACATGCAACCAAAGCTGCTGCACGTATCATTCTTCTGAACGCAGCGCTCATCAGAACAGGTGCCCAGGTTCAGCGAGTGGCATAGGTCAGCCAGCACCGCTGACTTAGGGATTCACTTTCTTGATCATTCTTCCTCGTTTTCTCCAGCCTTACGTGTATTTTGTGCATAAACAGGCTGAATTATTCTTGTGAAATACTAGCTGAGAAGTTTATATCCTTTTTTTTTTGTTTACCAGATTGTTTGACCAGATTGGTTCACACAAATCAATTATGTCTTTGGTTTGTTCAACGAATCTTAATTTCAGTGATCTTTCTGATGACTTTGTGTTACCATCTTGTGATGGATAATTAAATTTGCATGGTAACATTTTGGATGCTTGGCTAGATGACAAACTTCAATAACTTTGTGACCAAAATTATTAAAAAACAAGGTTTTACAATTGAATTATTCAACTTGAGGGCTGCTGAACATTTTAAACATTCATCACAGCAAAACTTTCGGCAATTCCATTAGATTTTCTACTGAATTGGATATTTTCAGAAGTTTCTCATTTTCTGAGATTTTTGATTGTAATTGAAAATAGAAGACAGATTTTTTTTTTCCCTAAAATTTAAAAGGAAAAGGAAAATAAAATCCCCAGTCCTGAAAATTATGATTCAGGAAGGATATCATATTGCTTCATGCAAATTGTGGTTCATTTACCTGCTGCCTGTCTTCTCTTCTGTGATGTGATTACCTCACACTGTATCTCCCTTCATGCACTATGAACAGGACTCAAGTGTCAGCTTAGCAAATGGGCATACTGCAATATTTGATAGGAAATAAGAGACAGACAGGGAGTCCAGCACAAAAAGGAACATGACAAAGACTGAAAACAAATGGGAGCTGTTAAAGCAGAATTTTATAAAATAAATTCAGTACTTAGATCTTAACATTTCCTAGACTGTCAACATTTCTGTAATATTTTCTATTAGTTGGGCAACTCTGATTGTTTTAGTTGTATTAGTTTATTTAGATGTATTAGTTGCATATTTTGCTTTCTCATCCTGTGACTAGCATTTGGCAAATAAGGTCCTTATTGCTTGGGCATTTAAACCACAACCTTCTCAGGGTAGCACAGACTTTCACATCATGCCTGTCTACCACTTCTATTGAAGTCGATATCTGATAACTGTAAAAACACAGTTATGTACACGCCACTGCAGGCTGGCAGACACTTGTATCTATTCTTATAAGCAAAATATGAGCTCAAACATTCTCCTTGCAGGTGCTCATGGGATAGCTCAAAAACCTACAAGAGTGTGAGCCTTTGTTTAATCACTTGGCATGCAATTGAATTTGGGTCCTAGCACAGTATAAACCAAACACTTTAAACATAGCTATTGCTCCAGTGTTTGGCCTGGTGTTTGGTTCTAATTACATCAGCCACTGAGTATCAACTCTCCCAGGTGTGAGAAATCTTTGACAGAAATTTTGGGTGGAGTTGATTTGCCAGGTGGCACCAAGCCATTACGTTACCTATGCAATCCCTGTAAGGTCAACATCTTATTTAAATAATATTTATGACACATAGATTAAGTACTTATTAGCTATTTCACAGGTTTAATTTATCTTTTTATGAGAAGAAACATAGCAGAATTATTTCATAATCTATTTTTCTTAGATTTTTAGTCTACAAAAGACAGTCATAGGTTGCTCATATGTCAAAGAGATGCTGGATTTATGGTTATTTTACAACATTTTAAAATTGGTGATATTATATACAGGCCTGTTTGGTCTCAATTTCAACAGATCAAGATGATGAGTGCTTCTGAAGAGAAGATTGCCCTAAAATGCTCGTTTGTCCCAGTTTTATTTACTTACATGTAGCTTTTCAATTTTTTTATAATATGCAGAATTGTTGCTATCTTAAACAAATGTCATAGAATTTGAAAATAGTTCATTATCATTCTGAGGTACTAACAAGCTCTGACATATGACATTTTAAGATATATCTACCACAGGATGTATTTACGAAAATTCTGGTGAGCATAACTGTGATTTTTGAGGTTGTGCATTTGGCAAAAATTATTTTAAATCCAAATTTTACGTTACCCTATCTAATTGTTGTTTTCTTTTCCTTCCTCCTCTTCCTCATCTCAATTATATAATCTTCACAGTCCATTTTTTCAAATCTTTCTCAAGAAATTTTCTCAGCCACAACTTATACGAACTACACATTTGAGTAATGGTGTAATGGAGAGTATTAAATTAGAAAATTAAGGAGGTTGAAATAATTCTTTTTCCCTACAATTTACCACATCTTAACACTCCTAAAACCAAGAGAGTGTATAGACTTACCTTTTGTGATATCCATGATACTGGCCTTTCCCCTTTCTTTGTCTGAGTAGTGCAGTATGCCTGCTAATTTTTGTGCAGGAATAGCTGTCAAATAAACATTTCTCTTCTGAAAATCTGTTGATCCATTTGGCATTTGGGGCCAAAATACTCTTTTAATGTCAAGATACACCCAGAACATTTTTTTTCTGAGACAAACCAACCATCCATGGTTTACTTTTTTCTACTTGACTGGTGAGGCAAATGCTTAAGTATTAAGTAGGAGATACATTTGTGTCTGGTTTCTCTTCAAAAGTTTCAGTGAAATTGATGAGTATCTATTTTAATTTCACTGATTTATAAGTCAACATTTTAAAAGGACTGATAATTTGTTTAGTTATTTAAAACAGCTTTGATACTTCAAAAGGCACCAGATGTGTCTGATCAAAGACGTTCTTATGGAGGGTGGCATTAAAAAACTCGATAAAGTTAGTTTCCTTTACAGTCTTGTATTTCTTCAGAGTGAGCAATATTATGGGCTTTTACACTGAATTTTTTTCAGACAGGAAAAGAAAAGTTTTAGAAAGCCCTTGTTCTTTTGTCTTACGGACTTACAGACAAGACAGCAGGTGTGTGACAAAAGGCCAAAGTAAAATGCTGGAAGTGCAACTGGACAGCATACTATATGTTATAATAACTATAATCATATTGGACTACAATCAATGAGTTCCATATACTGATTTTATTCTTGTCCAAAAGCAATAGCTTCTTTGATAATAAATTTGCACAAGCTCACTACAGTTAAGTAGCAGGCTATTTCAGGATTTGCTTTGATTTTTCTCCTATTCTGCTCTCATTATTTGAGTCTGTATGGCATGGGATTAACAGCAGAATTCCTAAGGAAACACTTATGCTTTCTCTATCTACTTAAACTTTCACAATGCTGCATTTTTAAGGTGATTATTTCATATTAGTGGGATAAATACTATTCAGATGTATCTTGTAATGAAAATACTTAGTTTCCACCCATGGGGGGAAGTACCTAATCTTAAAATACTGAAAGCTGGTTCTTATTATGGCAGTGGAACAGAAAGGAGGGAAAACCAGTACTTATGGAGTGTTAAAGGCAACTTCTTGGATGTTTACATGGTCCTTGTCATAGCCCTTGTTGTATGATATAGCCAAGTCCCTCAGAAGTGGTTCTACTTTGGAAGATTTTTGAAATGGAGTTAATTGGCATACCAATTGCCATATGATGTCTTGCACCTGATTTTTTTCTTTTACATTCTGTCCAAATTTGCACATGTGGATGAAATAATTATAGTTAAAAAGGAAAGTAGTTCATTTAGAAAAGCAAATCAGAATAGTTATTTGACATTGAAATTTAGAATAAGAATGCATCACACTACTTAGTCAATTCCTCTACTGCATTTCTTCTTAAAATCATTGTGTATTTATCTGATTTTATAGGCAGATCATTAATGTATTGCTCTGAATGTATGTCCCCATCTCCATTTTACTCCACAAGCTTGTTTAGGAGAATTATAAAATTTATATTAAGATTGTTTTGAGGTGCTTTCATTAGTTAACCCACTCAGAACAGTCAGTCTATGAATCCCATTATTCACCTTTGGATAGCACAGCACAGCTGTCAATCTTAGGCTGATAGCTTAATCTGCTGGTTAAACTCAACTGCTGCTTAATCTGCAGAAAAAAAAACAACCCAAGACTTTTTCTAATCTCACCTCATTTATATTGTATTGTTCTGTCTCAGCCTGTTCTACTTGACATAGTCCAGGCTAGGTCCTGCTCAGTAACTACAGAGTAGTCCCTACTAATAAAAATGGAGGCATTTTTTGCTTGGTGAAATATTTTCTTTGCTTTTTATGTATTCAGGAAAAAGAAATTCAAGCTCTTCTTTGTACATACTGCTCTTCCCTCAGTGCTTTCTTTTGGTTAGAAAGTGTTGGGACATAAACATATATAGCTTTATCCTTTCCTAGCTATTGCCACACTGTAGCCAACATTTGTAGCTCTATCCTGCTGAAAGCCAGGGAAGCCAACCAGTGGGTTTCCTGATGACCCAGGAAGCAAGGCAGAAAACAGACACTTCTCACTGCCTGCTCTGCTTTACAAATGGCTATACCCCAGGAGAGCATGTACACACATACCCCTTTGCTTTTGTGGTCTTGCCCTCAATCCTTCATGTGCTCCAACTTGTGAAATGAAGCAGGCACTGGCTAGAAAATAGAACTCCTCCTCTTTTATGTATCCGTCTATAATTCTATCCAAAATAACAAATTTGATATATCCAAAATACTCTGACATTCTGTTTTCCACCAAAAAAACCTGTGGCCTTAAACTGAACTTCAAAGTACTTCCAGAGGTCCAAAATAATGGATTTTATTTTTACCTAGAGAAACAAAAGCTGTATTAATTCCTCCCAGCTCCTAAACAGAGAAGGAAAAAAAAAGGGGCATGAGAAGGTGGAAAGAGACATCTGAAGAGAACCTCTGTCTTCCAAAGGGCTCTGGCAATCCAAACCCTCAGAGGCACTGGAGCAAAACTGCACCCAGATTTTCACTGTCAGACCCTGAGCTCAAAGACCTGGACCCAAATTTTCAGAAGTGTTCAATAATTCTGAAAGAGCTGGAAAGGGCTTGGATTTCTACAAAATGCTGAGTGCCATTCCTCTGAAAATCAATTGCCTCTACAGAGTTTCAAGCCAGGCATATAAAACATAAGAACTCCAAATCACTAGTTGGTCTTAAAAAGTCTTGGCTCTGAAGCCTGCCAAGTCAGCACCTTCTTTGCCTACTTGTAAAAGCAGCCAAAGAAAGAAAATAGATGAGCCATCAGCTCTGAGCATAATTTCTACTGATTCAGTTCTTAGTTCATGAGCTAGCTGGAAGGAAAAAAGGGAAGCGTATGAACAGAATGTCTTAGTTCTCATAAGACAATTTCCAAATGCCTTTAAAACAATAAGTAAAGCATTTGTTGGAGGAGTAGTTACCCCTTCTGTACACTCATAAGGAAGACGAATTAATTAAAATTTAATTACTAAATACATAAACCAGTATATTAATTAAGTGGTTTCCAGTTGCAGTAAATGATGCATCAGCAATTTTTTTTTACATCTTATTTCACTGATGACAGCCAGTAATGGGCTTTCAGGCTCAGTGCAGGCTCCAAACACTGGGAGCAGCAGGTTAGGAAAAGCAGCCAAGAAATCTTTTGACATTAAAAAGCAGAGCTCTGTCACTAATTATGTTAAAAGTCAAGTTTGCAATTGCAAGTAGATAGTCTGGGCAGCAAAGTGAATGTGGTAAAAACCATAACTCAAGACACTGGAGACCGAGACTTTACCACAAACCAGGAACATAATCCCAGTCTTCCCTGGACTAAAGCAGGTGCTCCAGATTGAAATCATAGTGTCTAGCTGAGAGGGGTTCAGTGAAGGACTAACTTGCTCAAGCTCACAGTGAACAAGGAAACTAAGGGAGACACTTGCCACTTCGCATGTTAGACCACAGCTGCCTGGTCTAAGATTCCTTGGTAATTCTACTTCCTCTGGCCTACCAAAGAATGGTGAATTTCTCCAGTTATAACTCTAGCTCACAAAAAAGACTTGTGCCTCTGTCTGACATGTAGTGCATGTACTAACATGTAGTTTAAATGGTCTAACACTTTTTAAAGTGTTCATATGCATACCTATCAGAGAAGTTTTACTTTGGCAAGGAATACTGCTTTTGCTTTTTTCCCATACACATTTTTGTTATCTGCAGCCCAAGCAAAGCCTTAAAAGATGTTCCTCAATAAACCCACTACCTGACATTGAACCCAGTAATCAAGTGGAAGTCTTGCCCAACTGCTCACCATGAGGATTTGGAGTTACACAGGCAGACTATAAGCCAACTTCTGATCACGCAGAACTATGTCTGTTCAGTTGCCACACCTCAGCCTGGAGACACACCAGGGCACTACAGAGCCCACGCAACTTCTGATTGCTCCCAACATGGCACTCCAAATCACAATTTTAATCCCTATATCTCTAGACAGTTTGGGCTTTCAACCTTCCGTGTCCAGTCTGTCAGTTAGAGTTACCCAGGACTCCAGTAGGGACTCCATTCATTTTCTGTGTTTGAGTGCTGACAGCTGGACATTTCTTGAATCTCTTTATTGTCTCTCCTTGCTCTTTTACCAGAATTTAGGACCACTGGGGAATTCCGGCCTGACAGTGTCCAACTTTTCCTCACTTCTCCAAAAGTATAGTCCAGCTGCCTTATGCAGGGCCCACTAGGAAATGCAGCCTTGTTCAGGCACTTGGGGATGAAAGCCACAGCAGAAGGGTGACTGACTAGGGAGATATCAATTCAATCAAAAAATAATGCATGGAAGGAGGAGTATTTGAAGTCCAGTTCCATTTGAGGGACATGTAACTTGGAGCTCCTGGGTCATAAATACATCTACAGCTGGTGACAGCACTTGCAGTGACTACTTTTTACAAAACGTCTTAGTCATTGGCACATTTGTTCCTTTGCCAGAGGTAATTCAAACCTACAGATTTCAGGAGAGTAGTCTGGACAGTACCAAAAGAGCAGCTCTGTCAGTTGTTTCTATTTATTGATCTGCCATCTATTTTTTTCAGTTGGCTTTTTGTCATTGCACAGTAAATGAGCTGATTCCAAATTTTCTGGAAACAGAAAAATATAAAAGGAATCATAGCTGCATCTCCATGGTTCAAACAGCTCCTAGGAGGTAGCACACAACTGGGTTCTGGCCATCACTACTCTGACTGGGTGAGATGTTTTTACTGAAACAATCGTATTTTGTGAGTATTGCCCAGGGGTGTCTATAAGACCACAGTAAAACGTAAATTCTGTAATTCCCTTTGTTCCTTCAACAGCTTATCTAACAATGGTCCCAGTAAGTTTTTCTTTCTTCTGTTGAGTGACTGCTTAAAATAATTCAGACTATGGAAATCTAGACTCACTGACCTAACAGCTTTCCCTTTCTCTGCTTTCTATAATCTGACATGTGCCAGAAACCCCTCAATTAAATTCAATAGCTGAACTATATAACCATGTTGGAACAAGAAAGCACATTTTACATGGATAGAAAGATCAATTTGTTTCAATATAAACAGAAATTTTATTTTTAACTCACAGTCCTGATTTTATAAAACATAATTTTGGAAAGAAAGGGCAACATTTTCTGAACTTTTCTTAAACAAATCCCAAAGTTTCAGAGCTTGTTCTTTCCCTAAAAGGAGAACAGATAACTCCACATTGGTATCTTGCATTTAGTGGGATAAAAAATAAAAAATCTATGAATGAAACTAGTTCTGTCCTCACAATATGGATCAAATACATGGGAAAAGGTTCGCAATCAGCTTTCCTGGTATGGGGAAACATAAGCAAAAGTCAATGACCTGCAGAAACACATGAAAGCATTAGCATGATGGAATCCAAACTCAAGTGCACTTGCTAATCACTTCTCCAGGGCAGGCTGGGATCTGCCACAACAGATCCCATGGGCAACCACCTGCTCTGTATGGCAATCGCCAATCCACACTTGTCACCTTGCACCTGCCTTAGCACTGTGCCCAACACCACCTGCCAGGGCACGTGGCTTTGTACAGGGTCTCAGAATAGGTGGCACAAATCAGACCATGGGTCACATCCCAAATTTACTTCCAGTCATTCAACACCTGCAACAACAGGTGAGGAACTTGTGGCTGCTCTGAGCAAAGCACCTGGGTGCTTGTGCATTGCTGCAGTTTATCTGTCACTCCCAAAAGCCCACAAGGCTACAGGCTTTAAAGTAGCCAGTGCCACTGACACTGCCACAGCGACTTTGGAGCTCTCACCCTACACTCAGCATGGCTTTATGAAGAGCTATAGTAGCCCGCTCAGTCTATCACATCAGACATTGTTTTACCTAGCTTTCATTCTGTAATTGAAACATTTGCTCAGTAAGGGACTGGCAAGGATATACTGTTATATTGACCTCCTGCTTTCCCCTGTGCCTTCCAGGAAGATGGAATATGCATGTTGTTCCTGGAAAAAACCCACCATCAAGCACTGGATATGAATTAGACCTTTTTATACAAACAAAGTTTCTACATTGCACTTGTGGTAATTTAGCTGTAAATGTCTTAAAGGATTCAACCTGATGGTAGAAATGAAAGTACAAGAGCTGTGGGAATTGATACACTGGCTGTCATGTGAATACCTCATGATCAGGCCACACTTATCTGCATATTTTTCTGTCATATGAAGGGGGGAATAATAAAGAGCTTCTGCTAACATCACAACTCACTAGAAATGAGACTACAGTTAGTGTGGAAGTTCTCCTCTCTTGAGGGGAAACTGGCTCTGGAAGGAAATCTGGGAATAGGCCAAAGATATGTTAAGGAAATGTATCATGGGAGAAGAAAGTGGATGTCTTTCCAGCACATTAATTACTCTCTTCTGTCTTATTCAGAAAAAGTGAAGAGACCTGTCCACCTCTAATCAATGCCATACCTCTCACTGGCTTGAATGGATTGGATTATATGTAGCATTTATGTATGGTGCCCACACTACCTTTCTTCAGACTGCCCTGAATACCATCCCCTAATATCAACAAGCAACAGGTCAACTGAAAGCACAGGGGACGTGGTAAACCTCTTTGTCTAGGGTGCCTGGCAGGGCTCCAGGTGAATCATACACTAAATATGATAGTGCTTTGTTCTCAGGAGTCTGCGAACACAAAGCTCCTCAAGGGAAGAAGAACATTATCAGCTTAACAAGTGACGCTTATCTCTGATGAGGCTGCTGCTAAAATTTTTATGTCGCCATTTTCAAGTGCTTTTCCTTTCAAATGAAGCACAAAGTATTAAAACACATGTTAAAGAGTTAACTTGTTTCCATCCCTCACTTTAAACAATGTGCAAATCCTGGTCCTCTTTCCCTAGAATTCCTGTGTTTCTAACAGGGTCCATACTTGGTCCTTTCTTGCTTTGTTGACTTGCTTTGTCTTGTCATTGGGACTCAATGGAGAAATCAGATTGAACTGACCACTAACCCCCTCAGAGAGGTTGTTAGTGGTATGAAGTGAAATGGTTTTCCAGAAGAGAGAGCTTCTTAAAGAGAAGGTACAAAGAGTATGACCATCGCTGCTTGGCAAAATGAGCTAGCATCAGCGACAGTAGTCTTAATGCTGTAAAAAGAGGGCATTGCCCTTCTTTTACTAACAAAGGTGTGCCAAGGAGTTCACAGAGAAATAGCTATGTGGGTTCTCCAACAGGATATTGATTGACACTGCTTAACTGGTCTGAATTTGTAGAGCAGAAGGGGAAGTGACATCCTGCAGAGGTGTACATCTGTAGGTGCTTCATTCTCCATTCTTCTTGCCTCTGAGGGGCATGGCAACTCCCATGCTTTCTTTGGTGGGCTCAGGGGAACTATGAATGAAAAGCCAGTGTCTTAGAATTTACTTTCACTGCATTCGTTTCCTTACTTGGGAAACCTAAGTCACTGGCACAGGTGAATGTCCTTCAGGAGGTGGGAAAACCTCAAGTGTCTTAACTCCTCCTGCAGGCAGTATTTTCCAACCAGTTGTCTATTTTCTTCTTCAGGACTGGAAATCATTGGCAGTATATGCAGCTTCTGCCAGTCCAATAGTTTCTCACTCACTAGATATTCCCCTGTGCCCGCAGTATCGTCTCATAGAGTACACAATGCAGAGTATGTCCAATAGCCTTTATATGCATTGCAGTTCAAGGGTGGCTTATCCTCAGCATGACTCTGTGGTGGGCATTTCTGTGGTATGCAACTACATCTTTATTGCTAGCCTGTGCAAGGAGTTAGGGCTTTGTGGACTAGCAGAGAAGATAAATGTGATCTATCAAAGCAGTAGTGAAAAAAACTGTTGACAACTTACAGGACCCTTCATACATGATTGTTCTAAATTAGTAAACAAATTGACTTATAACAATTTAGATAACAATATCCACCTGCTGCCATGACTATGGTCTATGTCAGTGTGGAAGGTCATGCTGAAGGTTACATTAAACTTTGCCATAACCAAGATACATCGTCTTCATTACATGGAAGTTATACACTGCTTTTTTTTGTAAGTTTCCATGAATCACCAGCCCACCACACTGCACACAGAGTGATCTCTTCTCTTCGTTTCTTAAAGAATGAAGTCAGAACACTTTTTATTATATTCTGGACCGAATATTAACCTTATTTTTTTCAAGTTAATTGTTTGGGTTTTATCAATTCCAGCTTTTCCCGTGTTTGTTTTTCATAGTAAGATCCAAACTTTGGCACCAACTAAAATGGAAGCTGGAATGTGAAATCTGAAGCATCCTAACCTAGCACTGATTAATAATGTCTCCACACATATAACCTAAGAAATGACAGAGTCATGCTTGCACTCTTTGCTTTGAAAGAGCTGAGCGTAGTGCATCACCACAGGTCACAGTAGGTCTCCAGAAGCACTGCCTCAAGCAAAGAAATGCAAAACCAGGAAGGACCAAAGACCTTGGATCAGCCCCTAAAGTTAACTTTATAGGGAAGATGTGATTATATCTTCTCAACAAGACCCAAAGTCTTGCTGAATCCAAGATTCAGTATTAAGAATTTAGTGGGTCTGAATAAAGGTCTGCATTGCTCAGTGTCTTATTAGAGAACAGTAACCTTAAGTAAATGCCTGGAGAAGACAAAAGCCCACATATGCATCGTATTTCTCCCTAATATTTCTAAAGCATCTTCAAGCAGCTCAGGAAATCCCTGTATTTCTATGTACATTTCACAGTTTCTATGTACTTTTCACAGTTTCTATGTACTTTTCACAGTTTCTATGTGTTTTTAATGGATTGCTTTTCTGTGATTTACTTGTTTTCCTCCTGAACACATCTACAATTTTAAAAAACAAATTATTCTATGGCAAAGGCATTCACAAACATACCACTCACTGCACAAAGATTTATCTCCTTTCATTTTGAACCATGTTCCTTTTTGCTTCATAAAACACACTCAGAAAAAAAATGGCTTCACAGCAATGCTCCTATACCTGATGAAATTTTCTAAATATGACTTGGTCCATTTATAATCTTAAATTTTGTTCTTCCATGTTATAAAAATTGTCAATGCCATAGGTTTATTTAAAATACATTTTTAAAGTTTCCCCCTCACTGGATTTTTTTTACTACAGTCTCAATTCCTATATTTCTTAGGGGGCTATAAGTGCATAGAAACACCTGAGAAGTGAGAGATTTGATCCTTAGAGTCCTAAACACTAAATGTAATTAGTGTCATTGCAACCACAAGAATGATACTTCAGTCACCTATGTGACTCATACTGCTTTTTCTAAAGACATAAATGATTTGAATATACTGTTGGCTGAGCTTTAAAATGATCAGCTTGTGGGGTACATATGTATACAGGAGAAAAATTATCCGTTGGAATAATATGACTGAAAGGGAAGCAGTGAAACTGTATCAATTTACATATGATGAATACCTGATTTATGCACAGTACTTGGATCAAAACCTGCTTTGATTTTCAGCCCAGACAGGAAATTGATTTGCATCAGTTTAACATAAGTTGGAATTTTACTCTATTTGTTTTCTGCTGGAAAATTTCACCACTCATTCACCACGATGCTGCACTAGCTGTACTTACTCACAATGTTGCAAAATGTTTTTTAAATGCCACAAATACAAAAGCTAATGGTTTACCCTCATTTTGCACTCATGTAGGAGATTCCATAATGCATAGTGCGTCCCTGAATCTAGCCCTTTCAGCTTTTTTTTTTGTTTGCTTTTACTGCATTTTTCCTTTAATAAAAAACAGAATTTTAGTAAACTCAATATGCTGTGAGAGTGTTTTCAGATTCTAATTTGGTAGCAGATGTTAAAATGAATATTTTAAAAATCCATAAAATGGTATTAAATGGCATCTTCTTTCTATTTACATTTCTAATATGATGCAACATTTGTTTTGGTAGCTGAAACTGTAACCATTATTTTCTGGACTTAAAATCCTACAGTTTGATTTCACAGTCCAGTAGTGATCAATAAACCCTGTGTTGTCTTGTTTGAGACAATGCTGACTTTTTAAACCTACAGATGGATGGATGTACAGTGTAGACCTGACATCTTGTTAAAATTTCTAGATTCAGATGAATAACTATTAGGATAATAGATCCCCATTTCCTGGATCCTGCATTATGGAAGTAGTATGGCTACAACTCTCTTTCTTAGATGCAAACTAAAAGAAAACTCTAGAAATTAGGCTTCACCAGTTTTCCACTAAACCATGTCTGTTTTCTCCCGTTTAATTAGTCTCTGCAAAGTAACTAAAAGTGGCCATTGGAAACTAACAGGTACAGTACTGCCAGCTGCAAATGATAAGACAGTTCCCAGTGTTGTTATCTTAGTTTTAGGGGGAAAAAAAAGATGATTTTGAGCCTATTTGCTGAGCACTGGTGGTGTGGATTATGTTTTCAAGCTTTTCTTTGCAAGTCATATTCACTAGAAACTTAACAAAAGAAGTTGAATCAGATGAGTTAGAGTCTCTGAGCTCTCACCCTTTCAGTAAACTATCAATGCTATGAAAAAAAAAACAATGAAGTTAACCACATTGCCAATATTATGCATTATAACTCAGCAGACAAGACAAACAACCAAAGCAGCACTCTCCATATATGAAGACAACAGCCCACACTCTCTCCTTCCCTAGTACAACCTACAGCAGCATTTTTGAGCCTGGGGACTCTAGCATCTAGTTCCTTAAGATACTTAAATCAATTAAAGAAGCAATTTCCTGGCTTTAGATGGGACCTTCCCTTGGACACTATCACTTCCTCTTTGCAAAGACTGATTTTCACTCATATCTATTAGAACCTCACTACTGGCCCAGATATTAGATGATGCTTTGGTGAAAGATCATTCTATATTCACTTGTTGCAGGAAACTTCTGGGAATCTGGTCCTCAGAATTGTCTTATGTGAGATCTGGGATGAGATGGATATTGGAAGTCCTGTTTTCCTGAAACACAGTGATGGGACTAGGACTCTGAGCCAGAGCTTTGGCTACTTCCCTATAACGATCACTGTATATATGCCTTAAATGTGTATTCATATTCTGTGGGATTCCACAGTCTTTCTTTGTACTCCCTCCTTCTCTGTATTTTCCCTCTGGTTTCTTTACCTGCCTCACTCTGCACTGTAGCAGCTTCTTTCCCCAAAACATCATTTGCTCCTACCAGGGAAGGAACAATCACAAGCTCCCACTGAGAGGTATCATGTCAGCCAGGGCACAAGGAAGGGATGAGGGGAAAGAGGCAGAGGTCCCCCTGTTCCCAGTCAGTCCCTTTCATATAACACACAGCAAGCAAAGCAACAACACAGACTCTGTCCAACACAGATGTATAGCTCTGCAGTTCCAAATGAGACTGAGACCTCTGCACAAAGACTTGTTCTTTCAAATACAGATTCATCAATATTTATCAGCTAGGCTACTGCCAAAGCAAACCTTGAAAAAAGTTTAGCCAGATGCTCCAATTGCCTTATGTTAGCAGTGAGTTCAAACACACAGCTGTTCAAAAACTAAAGGTATTTTCAGCGAGACTATGATTTAGAAAGCACTATCTTAAGGGATTTCTAAGCTCATGAGAAGCATGATTCGTGTACATAATGCAGGGGATTTAAATAGGTAACACAAAAATCTATTATGAAGTAATGAAAGCTTCAGCACATATAGCCAATAATGCAATGCTGTAAAAGCTGGGTACCAGGGACCACAGTATAAACATTTTAACTTCATTTGACTTCATGGAGAGAGGGGGAAAAGAAATCAATCAGCAGTTATTCTGTGATCTGCTTGAAGGCATGTATGTACCAAGATATGATAAAATTTCTTTTCTTCATTTTCAGCTAGTAAGATTTTGTTTCAATCTCATGCAACATTGTGTGGTAATTAAGTTGAAGTAGAGGCTGGCACATCTAGCTGGCAGAAACAGATTATTTGTTTGGAAGATGCATTCACAAAATCAATGTGAATCTGTTTGGGAAAGTGAAGCAATTCAGAGAAATATCCACTATCCTCATTTCAGTTCTGTCTGTTTACTGAAAACACAGTGTGGAAAGAATTGGAAAGGCAATGCATGTTGAACACCTACATTTAAGAACTTGCCTGACAAGACTGTATAGTTATTATCAAGCAAATCTTTGCCTGGGTTCAATAACTTCCTTCCTTTATACAAAGAAAGACTTTCAAGCAGTTTAAGCAAAAATACTTCATGTGGAATCCTGTCATAAATGCTTTGATGAGTTCAAGTTTATTCTTTAAACTTAGATTATACTCCTCTAACACTAACTATCTTTTGGGGGACATCTGACTTCAAGTCTGATACCTGGTTCATCCTACAGGTTTGCAGAACAGTGACTTATGTAAAAAGCACCTCTGCAAGAGCCACACATTTACAAGTACAAATTAGCATTGAGTAAAGCTTCAGCTGGTATATGTAAGTATGCTCTTTCACTAGGCATGTTGCTTGCCACTAGACTGAGGTCTAACGTCATATTCTGTAGGGCACACAAGGAAAAATGCGCAGCTTTACTGTCATAAACAGCAAATTTGGCATGACTATCGCTAGGAAAAATGTGGCCACATGAGGCATGGACACACAATTGAATTTGTGTGAAGTCAGCCTGATCACACAAAATGTGGAGCTTTCAGTTGGCTTTACATCAGTTGCAGGACAACTGGCACTTGGTCTACTATAATAAAGCCTGGTAACCAATCAGTTGACCTATTAGGTTTTTCTAAAGAAAACTATATCAGCTGAGTGAGCTCAAAATAAGTCAAGTGCTTTACAACATGTGGACACAGTGTTTTGATCATGGCTGGAAGCCCTCAGATTGGATTTACTGCATGTCAAGCCATGGCTTAACTCTGGTGTTTCACAACAACGTGTCTTCAACTGTGAAGTCAGCTTAAGAAGCCCCTATTTTGACAGCTCTACACTTTGCCTCTTATCCTTCTGCCTTCCCTGGTGGTGCACCCAGACAACTGCATTGACTAGCCATCGTATAAATGCAGCTAGTGGACTGACCTGACTACTGAACTAAAAGTAACCTGTCTTGTTAAGTCAGTTATTTTTCACAGAGATCTGTGAGTCAGTTCACTCTGTAGACCTTAACAGCTATAGTAAGACAACTCACGCCATAGAAGGGCAATTGGGGCAAACTGTCAGAGCGTGCCTTTCTCACTTTGCCCACAGAAGACATTTAATCCTTTGACAGTCAGTCCCTATTTGCTACCACAATACAGCAATAAGCAGCCACAGCCAGTCATAAAGCAGACTTCCAGCATGAGGTTTCCATGATTATAGGAGCTCTTCTCTTCATAGTCTTAAAAGTAATCCACCACTGCTGTCTTTTTTTTCATATTTCAAGGAATTCTTCAACTTATTGTATTTGGCTTTATGGCGGATTATCCCATTCAGGTTCAGTTGGGATAACAGGAATCCACCAGGGGTAATGTAATGGGTAGGAACTCCACAGTACACAAATATGCAACTTAACTTCTTCCTTGTAGCAGCATAACCCTCTTGATCCATTTTTTTTTTTTACTACATACCTTCTATGGTGTTGACATATGTTCCCTAACCAAGTAGATGCTGGAGTAATGACTGACTTTTAGCTGGTTGCTACCAGACCTGTGTCAGAGGGTACCACCCTCTGCAGAACTGGCTGGAGGGACCATGAGAGGAAGTTTCAACTGGGTTTTTTTGGACAGTTTAAACTAGGCAAGTGGAGCATGTAGTGAAAGAGCATAGGGAAAGAGTTAATGTTCATTCACACATTTTGCATGAACTCACATAAATCACTACAGCAGGAAAGGAACCAGCTTTTTTCTTTTAGGCTTGAAAACCTAGAGTTTGAAAGTTTTAGACTATTCTGATGCACAATGCTTCTGTTCAAGTGAGCATGGAGACTCAGAAGCAAGGATATATGGGAAAGACAAACCCCCTTGGACGTCTCCTTCAGCTACATACACTTTGCATGGTGTTTTAGGTCTCAGGACGACCTCATCCTTGACGAAGTTACAGACCAATCTGAAGACTGAGGAGTTTTCCTTCACTGCTTCTGAAAGTGCATGCATCAGACATACAGCGAAGCAATGGTAATAAGCTGTACATTTGTTCAGGTCCTCATCCCATATGGGCAGTAAATGAAACAATTCTTTCAGTCCCATCAGTAAAAGAGAAATGATCTGAAAAGTAACTTTATGTACTCTTCAAGAGTTATCTGAGCTGTGAACTATTCTCTTGTTATTCTACCTTGCAACTTGCGAATAAACCAATGCCTTCCTAGGCAATTACACTGCAGCGTATTCAGTGTATTCTCCTTAATTTATTCTGTACCTTCTGTGGATCAAGTGCCTAAAATGCGATGTTTCACCTGGTGGAATCTCAGAGTGAACCTAACTGTCTCTGTTCTGAAATAGTGTTTCTACCTTCCTATTTCTTGTGGTTGTGGTGGATCTTGTGGAACTTCATTTCATCTGAACAATGGTTTGTTTTAGTCCCATTAATATTAACTGGACATCCTGAGTTTCTTCTACTGTCAGTATACTCTGTTTCTTTACCTAACAATGTATAATCAATATGATTTTGAAAATTTCATTTGATCTAGTTTTAGTATTTATAAAGCAGTATTAGTAATGCAGCTGATCACAAATTATTCAGCTGCTGAACAGAGTTAACTGTATGGCAGTTGAAAGGACCTGCCACAGGAACTAAGCTTATGTTCTCAGCTTACTCATACCTGACTTTTCCATCAGATAGTCCTCTGTTTATTCTAATAATTGAGATACATGCTATTTTTCTAAAGCAAAACAAATACTGCTCCCCCACTCCCCAAAGTTAAGAAGGGAAGTTGGTTTTGCCCTTTGGCAAAAAATGTCTAGCAGGATCAAATGGATTCATCAGGCTGTATAGATTTAGATAAATCTAAACTGCAAATAATTTTGTCAAGGTAAAGACAGTGGAATTAAATCCAGGATAGTTTTGACCAAATATATAACTTACATATTCTTTAGTTCTTTCAGAGCTCCACTGAGTAGTAGCAAAGATCAGCAAAGCAGACACTCAATAGAGCCCAAAATACAGGGCCTTATGCTGCATTCAATGCTTGGCTCTCCTATTGCTCTGTGAGGTGACCGCAGGCTACTCTCTTATCTTCCATGACTCAGCTTCTCCCTGTATCATCTCCATTTTGAAAAGATCACCTTTTTATTTTAAGATTTATGGATATTCTACATGCATGCACTTTGAATTTTGACCTTCATTTCCGCTTGATTGCTTATAATTTATTGTGCCACTGAAGTATAACTACTTTATTGTTAAAATAGAGTGCCTTTTTATTCTCCCATAAAAAATGGGATCATGAATGATACCTGGGTCCCTTGGTGGAGTTTCAGTGGGTCTTCTATAAAAAAAGACCTAAGAATAATGTAAGGCTACTTTTGTTATTAATTCAGAATGACTCCTCTTGTATATTAAAACAAGAGTTGTTACCACTTAAAAATACTACCAACAGAAAAAATAATATATTACTAATTCAGAGATTAGCAAAAACTAAGTCACTAGTGTTCAAAAATTACAAATGACGCTCAAGATAAATGCAGGGATATGGTTTAAAAGTCAGGGATAGTTTGGTAAGGATTGTTGGGACTTTAAGAAAAACTCCACTCCCGTTGTGTTGTAAGTCACTCTGAGCTACATAATGCAGTTGACTGGATGTAATGGGCTTGTGGATGAGGAAGGTGTGCTTAAAGAAAGAAGAAAAGGAGGATCTTGCTTGGAGGAAGAAGTAATAGATTTGCACATGGGTTAGATGGTACAAGGTGGGTGATAAAAAGTCTAGATGAGTAGAGATACCTGCCAGGGAAAAAGAAGAAAGTAAAATTATAGTTCTGGGCCATCTTTACCTTATATAGATGCTGTGCAAAGCAATTAATTATCAGCAAAGTAGTCCACAGAGAACTTTTATGAAAAACTGCAAATGAAGCCTGTTTTTCTTGTGCTGCAAAATTGCTTATACAGAAAATGTAATTTCTATTGGGCCACTCAGAGAGAAACTAAATGAGCAGGGTTCCTTCGATTTTCCTTGCTAAAGTAAAACGGATGATCATCTTGCATTCTGCTTTCATACAGAAACATAGCAATAAACACATGTGAAAAATAAAGTAATTGCCTTAGAGTGCTTCAAAAATATATTCTGATTAACTCGTGGATTAAATGTAAAAAATATCTACTTTAATTGTAAATAAAATGAATGTATCGACATAGGTAAAGCCTGAAAATTAATATCAAGAAGTAGCTTGGAACGAATTGATCATGAGGCTCCATAATATCTAAAGAGATCTGCCATGTTTAATGCAGCATTGACCAATGTGTAACTTGAATCATTTGTAAGAATCATACTTTTGCTCTAAAATGTTAAGCTTGGCCAGTGCTTAATTAATTCACCCTATACCTATACTATTTTTGCCTGTAGCTTTCTTATATATAAAGCAAAGACTCCATCACACTATAGTGGGACTAAAAATCCAATCCTTTGTTTCTGAACTTGGGTATCTATTATCAAGCACAGAGCTAAGTGATCTTGTGAGGTATGACTACTATAGTATTTTTAAAGATGGATTTAAATGCGTAATTAAAATTCAGCTTTTCTAAATTGAATACCTGAAAAAGAGGACTCTGGACTTTATGCTTCTAAAAATTTATGGGGACATCTGTACTGAGCAAAGAAGAGTTTGGAGAACCCATTAATTGGTACCAAATGGGACAGGGATAGTCATCTAGTGCAGGCTGGTGCTCTCCAGAGAAACATGCTTCCCTAAGCATACTGCCACATTGCTATAGTCTTGGGCTGAGTTAGCAGCTATGGCTCAGTGCTCCACTGTTTCAACTATACTACTTCGGGCTCTGCTGTAAGATGGAAATGCTCCCACCTCCTTTCACTTTAATTTCTGTCAAATTGCCAGCCCCTTCCTTGGTCTACGAAATTGTTATCCTCATCTCTGTCAAAAGATGGTGAAACTAGGACTTTGGGAAATCAGCAGTAACATTTATGAAAAGCAGGATACAGAAATTCTTATAACTGAAACATGATAAGATTCCCTGATAATATAAGTAAATGGTGTAAAAGTAAGCAATATATAGACCTATCAGTATTTACCGTATTTGTGCTAAAGCTCATACAACTCATTCAGCCAGGGAGTCAAGAATTTGTTCTCTTTTTAAAAAATATATTCTCTTTCTGCTTAAATCATTAGCATTGCATAGAACATGCTATTCTAATCAGCTGTGGTAGAATGCAAATAAAATATGCAGTTTCCTATTCTCTTTCCCATATTCCACCAATATTGATTTGCTAATTCATTCTGGTGGAATACCAGGTGTCCCATTGTGCAAAAATGTTTTTAGTCATAAGGTGAATGAAAAGTTCAATTTCCCATTTCTATTTTTCTCATCATTTTTTACAGTATCATATTTTCCTTTACGCTGTTCTTTCCCATAGTGTGCTTACACAATAGCCCATCTGCAATGCATAACTAATGACATGCAAGGTGTTTCATTAGAGTGTGCCTTAGTTATGATATTCCTGCTTTGTAAACAGAAATGCCCTGTTTTCTCAGTTGCTTTACTGATACTGATTACTTCCGTACTAGTTACAATTTACGGAAAATATGATCTCCTGTATCCCTCTTACAGAAGATACCAATCCAGTGACATCAGCACTGAAATATTAGTAGATACTATACAGTAAAAGGTACAGTAACCAGTGATTATACTCCCTTCCAAACTATTAGATAGTCATTTCTTCTCACAAGCTCATGCAGTCTCTTGTTATGAGTCCTGAATATCCTGGGGTTCCTCTGTATGAATCTTCTGTTCTTCTGTTTCTCTCCCCTGCCCCCCTCTAAAACAGCTTTTCCTCTAAAGACAGTGTTGTTACCGGGTTAGCCAGGCTTTATTTTTTTTTTTTACTTTGCAGTAAAACTGTGCAGAGGAAAAGCTTTCCCAAAGTCAAGCACAGCCAAAATAAGCTCTTGCTTTCTGCCTCTTGTTTTTGCTATTTTCCAACCACACTGTGTGAAGGAAGGAGAGAGATTTCAAATAAGGAGATTCAAAACTTTTCTTTGATCTAGAGATGCCTAAGACTTTAGTTAAAATTTTCATTCACTTTGTAGTTTGTCAGCCTGAAAAGAATGGCTTAGGCCCTCAAGTTAACCTCTTTACGTTTGCAGATAACAAACAAGAAAAGTGAAGCACAGAAAGAGCCACAAGAATGCAACTAAACACTCCTGTATTCTCTTCCCCTTCTACAGGTATGCTAGGTATCACAAAAGACCAAAAACTTATTACAAACTTAAATTTAGGAATCAAAGTGGGGATTTCTAAGATATCTGCCATCGTCAAAGGTTTTAGGAATTGTGATATGAATTCTATTCAGTGAAAATATTTAATATTCCTAGGAAGTGAACCTTGATCTTTTATGCCACATGGGACAACAAATCCTCAGACCACGTTTTTTGACCCAAACAATTGTGAAAACTTCTCTTACAGTGAATTAATGGGTTGAAGAACAATGGAGAAACAGGGCCACTGCCCGTTACGCTGCAGATACTGCCTCTATCTATACAATCGGAAAAGTCTTTGCACGGCTACAATGTAAATTTATGGTGGAAGGAGACCTGGCTAATCAGGTTTCAATTAGAAGGGAATGCTAGATGGATAGGCACAAAGAGGGCAAACACAGGTTTCCCAGGACACATGATCAGGGAACCAGGGTGTCAGGCCCCATCGCATACCTGCCCTAGAGAATACATGAGCTATCAGTCCTCTGGATGTCTTTCATCACACAGTGTGACCCTTCCTTTCACTATCAGGGAAGAAAAAAACCAACAACCTAAGCTATGCTGTCATTACTCTGTCTCCAATACTTTTTGTTGATTTTTAGGCACCTCAGTGGCTAAACACTTCCTTTCCATTTTTATACAGTTTCTTAGACAGAAGTGCCAATAGAAATCCCTGTTTATTTTTAAAGCAGCTTTATTGATCTCTACTCAGGCAGGCCTAAGAAACTATTTAGGAGTTAGCTGGGAATGGTGCAACATGCTGGAAAACGGCATCACAATTACCTACCACCCAGCCAACAGAGGAGAACAAGGGAGACAGAGGGTACAATCCCATGTTTCCTCACCTGAGTCGTATCGGCAGTTCAAAGACAACTTGCCTCTTCTATTGTTCAGCATGAGGCATTTTGCTAAGTATATTTCAACATGACAAGTATCTCAAATGACTGAAAACACACATCATCCTCTTGCTCTGTGAATCCAACTACCTTACTCTTGCATCTGTAGGGGTGAATGGATGACATTTCCAGCATTTTTCCCCAAGGGAAGAAGACAAAAGACACATTAGAAGTCTAAGGTCATTACACGCAAGCTGCAAGCTGAGGAGTATGTATAAAAATGAGTCAGGTTAGCAGTAATTTTGGGCAGCATCATTCCCATGGACTATCAGGCACTAAATTATATAAAAACGTGATCAGGAAAGAGTTATGCTCTTACATTATGGGTTATTACAATTTAGTCATTAGAAAGGGCCTTTAAGGCTAGAGAAACCTGTTCAAATTTACACAATTATTATTAATTTTATTATTGTTGTTGGTGGTGTTCTTATCATCATTCTTATTATTACTGTCTTGCAGTATTGTCTATCTGGCTTGGCTTCCTTATCCCTAGTAATTAGCAAAGTGACCTGGCTTCTACTTCATACAAACCAAGCACCAACGAGTCTTGACAACCAATTTCTGAAGTGACTGGGTAGCAAAATTGCACAGCAAGCGTATAGACTGAAATGGTGATGATTTGTAGGGCTTTGTAAATCACACAGCTAAAAAAAAAAAAAAAAGAAAAAAGGAACTAACAATCCGTCAGTTTTTCCATCAGCGTAAGATGAGGAACTCAGATTTGACATACAGCATGTCTGAATTTAAAGACTTCTTCCTATAACTAACTAAAATTTTGCAAGCACGAAGTGATAAATGCATTCAATACAAGAGAATGCATTGTTTTCTGTTCTAATTACTTTACGGTATCAGAGGTTGCCTTTCAGGTGAGAGGTCAAAGTAGTAGGCTGATTCTCTCACAGAAATTTAGTTAACAAAAAGTGTCATTAATTGAGGTCATTCCTTATTTGAGAGCAGCAAACAATGTGTTTCAGAGGTCAACAGTTAAAAGAAACTGGACGAACAATTAAAAGCACTTAGAAGTCTTTTGGGGCCAGTTAGAGTTCATTACATTTGTGCATCATATGTTGCTTGCTTCAGCATATTAAGCTATCCAGAATACTCCAGTAGGTTGAGAGTATGCCTTAGCAACCTTAACATCTTAGTTCTTGCCTGATCTATAGGGAGATTGATGGTCCTGCATATGGTAGTGACCCAGAAATGGTACCTTCAGGGCAGCAAATATGTACTCACTGTCTTCAAGTACTGCTCATCTTAAACAGTTCTGGATGAAGCAACTACTATTACATTGGAGAGGATAGAGGTTACTATGCCAAATCCAGCTAACGCTTTCATTTATAACATATTCTTGTAACCTGCTCCTGACAGTAATGCTACCCTCTATGGTTTGTTGTAGTACTTCAGTATGTGAAAAGAACACCACGCCTGGGTGAAATGTTCTGCTGTTGTGGAAATCCACTTCAGACTCAAAATCACCCTTTCCCAAACAGGGTTCATACTGTACAAGATAGGATTCTACCCACACTCCATCCCACTGAGCAGGTACTGCCCTGTTGCACTTCTTTGGCCCATCTTCCCAGGCTCAGAACTTGGCAAGAACAAAAAACTTGTAAATAACCCCATTCGAGGCAAATGTGCAGAAGACTTTAATCCTGCCCTTAAGAACCCATATTTTCTTCAGACTTTGCAATTACACAGCATTAATATACTATTGCAGGTGTCAAGTCACGTGTTTTTTTCAGTCAATATCATGACTTGTTTGTTAGGTAGTCTCAGTTCTTAATTCTGGAAGCCCGATGCTGAAAAGACCTACTGCAGGATTAGGGTTAATTTAATACCAATTGTGGGGAAAAAGTGGGTCTTCAAGACTTTTTATGTTAGGTCAAATTTTGCTCTTCACTAAAGATTTTCCCTGCATAAAGGAGAAAATAGTCACCTGATTGAGCAAAGAGACCAGCATCACAGAGAGGGAGGAACAGATACATGGAGCCAGAATGTGCCAGTGAATTTTGGGTAGCGTGAAGCAAATGGACAAATCAGTGCAACAGAACAGAATGGAGGACTGGGGCAAAACAGCCACCATGTTACGTCAGGAAAGAGGTGGCTCTTTAGAAAGGATGAGAAAGACTTAAATGATCTTCAGGAAGGAAGGAATATAGGGAACAGGTGTAACTGCAACACAAAAGACAGAAGTGGAATTGTAGGACTATGAAGTGGGAGGTGAAAGCTTGATTTTTGCAGAGGAGACTAACAGCTAACAACAGGTCTGTTAACAGAAGAATTATGAACAGAAAAGGTTTAGCAGAAGACAAGTTTGTCAACAAGTTTAGTTGGAACATGGGATCAAAGTTCAATTATTTGCATTACTATTTCTTGTGGAAGCTTTCACTTTTTACATGTAAATATATAGAAAAACCTTCTGGTCAGACCTCAGACAGAACGACATTTTAACACAGTGCCCATATCAACATATAGGGAACTGGAAATAATGTCTAACAACTATTCGTTTGCCTAAGGAATTAAAAATCATTATTACTTATGACGGATATATAGGATTTATCCTGGGACAACATAAAATTAAAAAGGCTTCTGCTCTTGTCAGTAAAATTTATGTTAACTAAGCATCACGTAACAAATCACTAAACTGATGCTGAAGTGAAAAAACCCTCCTTCATTTAATTTCAGTGAAAATGGGATTGAGGAAAGAAAACTTGCAAATGGAAAAAATAGTAATTGCCAGGGAAAGAATTACCATCACAATGCTTCTGAAATAATGTTGTAAACAAAGTATGTATAAAAAATAGAAGCCCAAGACCTTTAGCTCTTGGAAGTGATGTTGATTTACACCACCTGAGAATCTGGCACTGGCCATAAGAGGACAATCAGGTTCTTTCTTCCAAACACTGAATAGTTCTTACTACAGTACTATTATATTATAATATGACTAGGAAATGCTGCAAATGGATCTAATTATTATTACAATCCTAACATTATAATCTTGAAGTCCTTGTCAAATGTTATTTCCAAGACATAGAGAGATGTCCTACAGGCAGGAGAATTAAAATAAATAGATTAAATAATTTCCTACTGGAGAGATATCCTAAAAAGCTAATAGGCTTAGATTCCAGATTGGATTCTGTAGCAAAGATATTTGATTTGCTTGTCAAAATTTAAAGATCTTACAGTGCTCCATCAATCATTATGTATAAGATACATTAATAAGAAAAATCAAAGTCAACAATTACAATCCAGACAAAATTTTGGCAATGTGTGTTAACTAGGGGTCAAGTAGGTTTGTGCCTCTAGTCTAATGTTTTCAGTGGTCTTGGATGTATGTCTAGTTAGTACTAGTCCATAAGCTCTACTGTTTCAGATACACAATAATAGTTCTCTTAAAAAAAAAATAATGGTGGCTTGCAGATCCAGTGAACACTGAAATCCTCCAAAATTTGGATGTCTGGATCTTATTTGTGATTACTGGAGTGATATGTATTGAAACAAAGACAGACAAAGTAAGTGAATCAATGTCCACACAGATAGGATTCTTACAATCCCATCATCTTGCTTTCACCTGATTTTAGAAAACTACCCTGCTAATACTTCATGAAACATCCACTCCCCCTGTAAACAAAGGTTCAGAATTGCCTCAGCTGTGAAGGGATCTTATGGTTTGAAATATATCACACTGGAAAAAAGACCAGTCTTTTAATTTGACCTTTGTGACATTTGAATAGCTTCCAGATGACTTCCAGACGACAACAGTGCTTCTTTGGAAGTAACTCTTGCCTGATTAAGGGAATCAAGTTATTTAACAACAAAAAAAAATGTCTCCAAGTGCATAAATATTATCAATCAGGTCAGTGGCGTTCCAGTATGAGCCAACGTCCCTTATCTTACATTATGTTGATAGTACTGCCGTCTGTTACACTTAAAAGCTTTCAAACTGAAAGAGGAGGAATATTCAATTAGCAAATAATTTCTACTAGTGTACCATCTGCACTTCTGCTTATGGGGCCTGACAAAAAATCACCTTTGATGTCATTTATCTTACGGATGTCTCTCTAGAGTCTTGTGTGGTGGTGTTAAAGAGATATTGGTTCCTGCGGAATCTGCTCATTTCCCTGTAAGGGCACCTCTTACTCTGAGGGAGAAGAAAAGGAAAATACCTGATTCTTTCTGTGTGTTTGGGGAAGCAATAAGTTGAAAGAATGGATGAAGAGTGGTAGTGGGAGCTATGAAGCTTGATCATGTCAGCTGTGAGGTCGTGCACAACCACCAAAGATCTTGTCAGAGTGATGATATTGTGATTTCTTATCAACAGTGACTAAAAGCTTCTGCACATGGTGGGCATTTTTTCAACTCCATAGAACTGCAAGAACTACCCCATTCCATGCACAAAACACCTCTTGCCCAGAGGCAGACGGTTCTTTGGACACGAACCATCTCACATCTAAGGTCTTGAAGACAGATCTTACATTTGTAAATGACCAGATACAATTCCTGACCATGAGCTCCTCCTGAGAAACCAGCAATCTGAGAGCAAGATCCTTTCAAGATCTGTAGCTGGCTTTGTTCCTCCCCATAACTCCTAGCTAGTGTTATGGACACTGATATTGTTAGGAATGCACAAGATTGTGGATGAGCTTTGCTGTTAGAGACAGTAGGGACCTGAACCTTGAGCCTTACAGTGTCAAGGTTTAATTCCCCAGTCTGCCACAGATCTCTACCAACCACTGTTAAATAACCATTTCTGTGCCTCAGGTGGCAAGTTATGCAGTAGTTTTCCTGTTTCTCAAGAATTTTGCAAAGATATATGCCATGCAGTCAGTAAGAAAGTCAGGTATCTGTGATGCTGAAGAGAAATGCGGTTGCTGTAGTTCACAGAAAACAAGAGGACAGGCACAAATCATGTCTGAAGAGTCCTTAATGCATAAATTAACTGAGGGACAAGGTTGCTTTAACTGTTCTTTGTCGTACAAGGGGAAAAATTAATCACTTGTGCACTTTCTGAAATACAGGTGTAACTTTTTTAACAAATTAATGATTAGTTATACTAATTAGCATAATGTAAATTAAATATATTTTCTGTGGTAAATACTGTTACACTCAGAATACTGTTACAGGTAAAGGGAGCATGCCATTTGTTGCTTGTCCATTTAGCATTTTCACAGTCAAATAATCCAAATTATCCAATGTAAAAAAGCCTCATTAATAATACAAAGTCATTACATGTACAAAACCACCTTCCTAGTCTTTACCCCTTGTCTGTAGTGATGTCCTCAATCTCATGTCCCATTCCACTTCATCACACATTTTCTCACACCAGCCTTCTCCCTTCCCCCTCCTCCCAGGAAAGGTGTGAAAGCTGTCCTGCAGCCCCTCAGTATCACCCAGGGGTCATTAGTCCAGCAGGGACTGCCTGGGTCTGTCAGCCCCTTCCCCGGCAGCACTCACAGAGCAGGAGCTCAGACAGGCTGGGCAATGGGCACTTGGCCATGGGGCACCTGATAAACCCAAATCAGCACCGCTCAGGCCAAGGGCAGCCCAGCCACCCCCTGGGACCTGCCACAGCCCGATGCCTGACCCCAGCGGTGGCAAGTATAACCATGCTTACTGGGTTACAATGTAATATTGTTAATTTAAAATAAATGAAGGCAAGTTACACTGAATATGACTATTCTGTACTTAATTTCCCACTGAGGAAAACTGACAAAACTGACGGGGAATAATTTTTTTAATAATATAGAGTCTGTTGAAATAATTGACTTCCTTCTAATGCCTTCTTTGAGATAATGAACATTATGCATATTCTTATAATGTATTTCATAAATGATGAATGATTCGTGAAAGACCTGCCTCTGATGAAGAATTTAAAACATGCAACCACAGATTCATATCTTAATTGAGTATTTTGTGTTTCCTAGTAATTTGATAATAAATCTTTCATCTTTTAGTGGTACAGGCTGATTTTAACAGAAAAATCATTTGGTTTTCAATAAAGAGGTCAGATACTCTTCTTCATTTCACCATATCCTGTGTTACACAAAATAGATAGAAAATATTTCTCACTTTTCTGCAAGTGTCCAGCAACATTACCTAATGCTAATACTCAGATCTGAAAAAGGACATTACTTATGCCTGAAAGGAGACCACTAAATAAAGAATCCCTCTAGTATTAAAGATTCACCCAGCTATACAATTATTTTGTCTCAGAAATACGAATTTCATTTCTGTATTGTAAATTTAGGCCTTATTTTACCAGAGCAAGCCATTTCCATTCACGTGGCCGTGAGGAACCTGTTAAAGCCAGCTCAGCCCAAGGCAAGCCCAAGGCCTGTGGCCTTCGGGTAGCAATGGCAAAATCATATTTACTGGGTTACAAACTGCATTCATCCTTCAGCGTTGTCATCAGTGTCATCAGTGGGGGTGCAGCCTGAGTGGTACTGCCTTCGCCAAGGCAAGGGAAACCACTGAAAGCAATGGATAGCAGGAGAGGCCCTATGCCACAGCACCTACTGCTGCACTGATGCATAGCAGAGGATTTATTACAGAAATGGAAAAAGTAAAATATTTACATGGAAAAAGTAAAATATTTCTGTTCCTATCAGAGAATGTACATGGTTCCTGGTAAAAGAGGTAGCTATACTTTGTCTCAAATGTGCTTGTCACTCAGCTTCCCAGAATTTTTTCCTAACTCAACAAAAAGACCACTGATACAAACACTGCCTCCATTTCAAGGGAAATAGTAGCAAGTCTTTGTTCTTTGAATTTAAACCCCTCCTTTTGTTTAAAGCTTTGAGCTGCTTTGCTTTGTCTATGACAATTCAATAATTATTTGCATAACATTGATTTTCTTCTAAAGCAAAAGTCATTAGACTTTTGGCTCACAGCCAGTTTTGCTGAACCTAGATAGACAGAAATCATTGCATAAATTTTGATGGTAGCTAGATTCCTACTCTGAGATTTTCTTCAGTTGTTGGGTTGTCAAAATAAAATGCTGAACAAACACTCATGTCTCGTATCATTACATTTATTGTTGAAAATTACTGGTCGATATTTGCTTGCACATTAACTAATAGCACTGACTATTTCACTGCCCATACAATATTACAGTTAATAGCAATTGTGACATCTCACACCACAATAAAAATTGGCTTCAAAAAAATCAATAGATTCCCTGTTTTGTATCAGGGAAGAGAGATGAACAATAAATCATGTATTTCGAAGTGATTGTTTAGTCTGACAACATGGTATTCATAATTACTTTGAATGATAGGTATGAACCACTATAGAGTAAAATTCTAATATGAAATGCATCTCTGAGTGCCTTTGTTTCTTCTGTTTAGGGACAAGTCACTGCAATAGTGTCTTGAGGAATTTTCTGAGCCAAAGTGTATAATACAATTTGGGAGTTCACACTATCAGTTTTGCCTGGTTGATGCCATTTGTGGATTTTTCAAGTTAAAGAAACATAGTTTGACTCATGGTACATCATGAATATGATATGCAACTCTGTGGTTAGGGACAAATAGAGAATACAAAGAGAATAATAGAAAATTGATTTACTTAAATTAACATCCTTAAGTTTAAAATATAAGCATTCTAAGGTTCTTTCAGAAAAAGGACACTCACCTAGAAAAAGTCACAGAATCACAGAATCCCAGGTTGGAAGGGACCTCAGAGGTCATCTAGTCCAACCTTTCTAGGAAGAGCACAGTCTAGACAAGATGGCCCAGCACCCTGTCTAGCTGAATCTTAAAAGTGTCCAATGTGGCCAAGTCAACCACTGTCATGGTTTAGCTGGCAACTCAGCCACACACAGTCGCTCGCTCACTCCCCCACCGGTGGGATAGGGGAGAGAATCAGAAGGGTAACGCTTGTGTGTTGAGATAAGAACAGTTTAATAATAAAAATAAAATTTAAAAAAAAAAACAACAAAAATGCAATGGAAAGGAGAACCTCCCTCCTTTGTTGGATGCGGGAAGGTAGCCTTGCCAGGAAAGATGAGGAGAAGGCTGAGGTACTTAATGCTTTCTTTGACTCAGTCTTTAATAGTCAGAGTGGTCATCCTCAGGGTTGTCAGGCCCCTGTGCTGGGAGATGGAGACAGCATGCAGAATGAGTCCCAGTTGTTGAAGAAGTGGCAGTCACCGACCTGCTCCTTTACCTGGATGTTCACAAGTCCATGGGGCCAGATGGGATCCACCCGAGGATACTGAGGGAGCTGGCAGAGGAGCTCGCCAGGCCACTGTCCATCATTTATCAGCAGTCCTGGTCAACCAGGGAGGTCCCAGATGACTGGAAACTAGCGAATGTGACGCCCCTCTACAAGAAGGGTCAGAGGAGGATCCGGGGAACTACAGGCCTGTCAGCCTGACCTCGGTGCCAGGAAACGTCATGGAGCAGATCATCTTGAATACCATTACGCAGTACATGTGGGACACCCAGGGGATCGGGCTCAGCCAGCGTGGGTTTATGAAAGGGAGGTCCTGCCTCACTAACCTAGTCTCCTTCTATGATAAGGTGACCCAATTAGTGGATGAGGGGAAGGCTGTAGATGCCTACTTGGACTTTAGTAAGGCCTTTGACACTGTCTCCCCCAGCATTCTCTTAAAGAAGCTGGCTGCTCACGGCTTGGATAAGTGAACCCTGCGTTGGGTTAAAAACTGGCTGGACAGCCGAGCCCGGAGAGTGGTGGTGAACGGAGTCAAAGCTGGTTGGCAGCCAGTCACGAGTGGTGTTCCCCAGGGCTCAGTGTTGGGGCCGGTCCTGTTCAATACCTTCATTGATGATCTGGATGAGGGGATTGAGTGCACCCTCAGTAAGTTTGCAGATGAAACCAAGCTGGGTGGAAGTGTTGATCTGCTGGAGGGCAGGAAGGCCCTACAGAGGGACCTGAACAGGCTGGACCATTGGGCCGGAGCCAACAGTATGAGATTCAACAAGGCCAAGTGCCGGGTCCTGCACTGGGGTCACAACAACCCCATGCAAAGCTACAGGCTTGGGGAGGAGTGGCTGGAGAGCTGCCTGGAGGAAAAGGACCTGGGGGTGTTGGCTGGCAGATGGCTGAACATGAGCCAGCAGTGTGCCCAGGTGGCCAAGAAGGCCAATGGCATCCTGGCTTGTATCAGGAATAGTGTGACCAGCAGGAGCAGGGAGGTGATTGTGCCCCTGTACTCAGCACTGGTGAGGCCGCACCTTGAATGCTGTGTTCAGTTTTGGGCCCCTCACTACAAGGACATTGAGTTGCTGGAGCGTGTCCAGAGAAGGGCAACAAAGTTGGTGAAGGGTCTAGAGAACAAGTCTTCTGAGGAGTGGCTGAGGGAATTGGGGTTGTTCACCCTGGAGAAGAGGAGGCTGAGGGGAGACCATATTGCTCTCTACAACTACCTGAAAGGAGGTTGTAGCAAGGTGGGGGTCGGTCTCTTCTCCCTAGTAACAAGAGACAGGACAAGAAGAAATGGCCTCAAGCTGCACCAGGGGAACTTTAGCTTGGATATTAGGAAAAACTTCTTTACCGAAAGGGTTGTCAAGCATTGGAACAGGCTGCCCAGGGAGGTGGTGGAGTCTCCATCCCTGGAGGTATTTAAAAGAAGGGTAGATGTGGTGCTTGAGGATATGGTTTAGTGGTGGACTTGGCAGTGATAGGTTAGCGGTTGGACTCGTCGATCTTAACGGTCTTTTCCAACCTTAACAATTCTATGATTCTATGATTCTGAGAGAGGCGCAAAACCCGGGGGGGTTGGGGGGGTGGGGGGGCAGGGATGAACCACTGAAAGAAATCACACGCGACGCAGCTGCTCACCGACCGCTGACCCAACGCCACGCCTTCCCGAGCTACAACTGCCACCCTTAATATACTGGTCATGGTGTCACATGGTATGGAAGGAACTCCCCACTGGCCAGTCAGGGTCAGCTGCCCGGCCGTGGCCCCTCCCCTCCCAGCCCCCCGCCGACGCGGCAGAGCGTGGGAAGCTGGAAAGGTCCCTGACAACCACAGGCATTACAGTGAAGAAAATTAACCCCTTCTCAGCCAAAACCAGCACATTCTCTACCCCTTATTCCATACCATTTACACCATGCCTAGGTCCCATACCATCCAATACAACCCTACCAACAACCACCTTCCCATCCTTTAACAATACACAGACATCATTCCCTCAGTCCATGGACCTTCCCTGTAAAATGTCCACTGAGTTCACCCAGTCTATGACTCTGGGCTCCATCTGCCATATCAGTCCTTCAGGGTGGGAGAGATGGTGTGTGTGGCGTTGGGTTGCTGCATACCAAGTCAGTCATCATTCCATCACTGCTGCACTTTGCTTGTTTCATCAAAGTTCATCTTCCATGGATCAGGAGGTATGTACTATGATATTACTGATACAACACAGAGGTGACACACAATATTATATAGCAGTTTGCATTGTGCCATTCAGTTCATTGACTGTTTTTGCCCAAAATCAAATCCCCTTGAGGCACATATCGGATTTCTCCATCCTGGTGCATCACCAACAAAGTGCACCCAGGTCCTCAAGCAAAAGCAGTCCCATGAATGGGTTTGCCTTTGCCGGAGGCAGGAAGAACCCAGACTGTTTTGCCCAACGTATTTTTGACATGCACTACAGGGACTCTATCCCCTTTCACAGTATGTAGGATTTCTGACTGGGCAGGGCCAGCTCGATTGGCAGATCCACTAGTGTTGACTAACCAGGTGGCTTTTGCTAAACGTGTATCCCAGTGCCTGAATGTCCCACCCCCCATTGCTCTCAGTGTAGTTTTTAACAGTCCATTGTACCGTTCAATTTTCCCAGAGGCTGGTGCGTGACAGAGGATGTGATACACCCACTCAATACCGTGCTCTTTGGCCCAGGTGTCAATGAGGTTATTTCGGAAAGGGGTCCCATTGTCTGACTCAGTTCTCTCTGGGGTGCCATGTCACCACAGGAATTGTTTTTTGATACCCAGGACAGTGTTCCAGGCAGCGGCGTGGGGGACAGGATATGTTTCCAGCCAGCCGGTCATTGTTTCTACCACGGTAAGCACATGGCGCTTGCCTTGACGGGCTTGTGGGAGTGTGATATAATAAATTTGCCAGGCCTCCCCATATTTATATTTCAGCCATCATCCCCCATACCACAGAGGCTTTACCCGCTTCGCTTGCTTGATTGTGGCGCATGTGTCACATTCATGGATAACCTGCCAACAGTGTCCATGGTCAAGTCCACCCCTTGATCACGAGCCCACCTGTATGTTGCATCTCTCCCTTGATGGCCTGAGGTGTCATGGGCCCACCAAGCTAGAAATAGTTCACCCTTATGTTGCCAGTTCGGATCCACCTCAGCCACCTCAATCTTGGCTGCCTGATCTACCTGATGGTTGTTCTGATGTTCTTCAGTGGCCTGACTCTTGGGGACGTGAGCATCCACATGACGTACCTTTACAACCAGGTTCTCTACCCAGGCAGCAATATCTTGCCACAATGTGGTGGGCCAGATGGGTTTGCCTGCGCTGCCAGTTGCTTTGCTTCGCTGCAGCCAGCCCCACAGGGCATTTGCCACCATCCAGGAGTCAGTATAAAGATAGAGCACTGGCCACTTTTCCCGTTCAGCAATGTCTGAGGCCAGCTGGATGGCCTTTACCTCTTCAAACTGGCTCGATTCACCTTCTCCTTCAGCATTTTCTGCTACTTGTCGTGTAGGACTCCATACAGCAGCCTTCCATCTCCGGTGCTTTTCCACAAGGCAACAGGACCCGTCAGTGAACAGGGCATACTGCTTTTCATCTTCGGCAGTTTGTTATACAGTGGGGCTTCTTCAGCACGTCACCTCCTCCTCTGGTGATAATCCAAAATCTTTGCCTTATGGCCAGTCCATAATCACTTCCAAGATTCCTGGGCGACTGGGGTTTCCTACTCGAGCCCACTGGGTGATCAGTGCAACCCATTTACTCCACGTAGCATCAGTTGCATGGTGTGTAGAGGGGATGTTTCCTTTGAACATCCAGCCCAGCACTGGCAGTCGGGGTGCCAGGAGCAGCTGTGCCTCAGTACCAACCACTTCAGAAGCAGCTCAGACCCCTTCATATGCTGCCAATATCTCTTTTTCAGTTGGAGTATAGCGGGCTTCGGACCCTCTGTATCCCTGACTCCAAAACCCTAGGGGTCACCCTCGGGCTTCCCCATGTGCTTTCTGCCAGAGGCTCCAGGTAGGGCCATTCTCCCCGACTGCAGTGTAGAGCACATTTTTTACATCTTGTCCTGCCTGGACTGGCCCAAGAGCTACTGTGTGAACTATTTCTCGTTTAATCTGTTCAAAGGCTTGTCATTGCTCAGGGCCACATTTGAAATCATTCTTTTTCTGGGTCGCTTGATAGAGAGGGCTTACAATCATACTGTAATTTGGAATATGTATTCTCAAAAAACCCACAACCCCTAAAAATGCTTGTGTTTCCTTTTTGCTGGTTGGTGGAGACATGGCTGCTATCTTGTTGATCACATCCATTGGGATCTGATGATGTCCATCTTGCCATTTGATTCCTAAGAACTGGATCTCTTGTGCGGGTCCCTTCACCTTACTTTGTTTTATGGCAAAACCAGCTTTCAGAAGGATTTGGACTGTATTCTCTCCTTTCTCAAAAATTTCTTCTGCTGTGTTGCCCCACACAATGATGTCATCAATGTATTGAAGGTGTTCTGGAACTTTTCCCTGTTCCAGTACAGTCTGAATCAGTCCATGGCAAATGGTAGGACTGTGTTTCCACCCCTGGGGCAGTCGATTCCAGGTGTACTGGACGCCCCTCCACGTGAAAGCAAACTGTGGCCTGCATTCTGCTGCCAGAGGGATTGAGAAGAATGCATTAGCGATATCAACTGTGGCACACCACTTGGCTACCTTGGACTCCAGTTCGTATTGAAATTCTAGCATGTCTGGCACAGCAGCACTCAACGGTGGAGTGACTTCGTTCAGTCCATGATAGTCTACTGTTAGCCTCCACTCTCCATTGGACTTTTGCACGGGCCATATGGGACTGTTAAAAGGTGAGTGGGTCTTACTGATGACTCCCTGGCTCTCCAGTCGGTGAATGAGCTCATGGATAGGGATCAGGGAGTCTCAGTTGGTGCAATATTGCCACTGGTGTGCTGTTGTGGTAGTGATTGGCACCTGTTTTCCTGTGACCCTCAGCAACGCCACAACAGAAGGGTCCTTCAAGAGGCTAGGCAAGGTAGACAGCTGTTTGATTTCCTCCATCTCCAAGGCAGCTACGCCAAAAGCCCACCTGTACCATTTTGGGTCCTTGAAATACCCTCTTCTGAGGTGGTCTATGCCAAGGATGCACAGAGCCTCTGGGCCAGTCACAATGGGGTGCTTTTGCCACTCATTCCTGGTTAGGCTCACTTCGGCCTCCAATACAGTTAGCTCTTGGGATCCCCCTGTCACTCCAGCAATGTTGATGGGTTCCGCCCCGCTATAGCTTGATGGCATTAAGGTGCACTGTGCACAGGTGTCCACTAAAGCTTTATACTCCTGTGGGTTGGACGTGCCAGGCCATCGGATCCACACAGTCCAGTAAGCCCGGTTATCCCTTTCCTCCACCTGGCTGGAGGCAGGGCCCCTCTAGTCCTGATCATGGCAGTCACAACTCACTTCCTGTAAATGTGAATCAAGAGTCTCTCTATTACGGTTAGAAATAAAACCAGCACTTCTACTCCTCTGTCTGGGGACTTGTTCACTGGAAATCGGAGCAGCAGCTTTCCTGGAAGAACCTCCCTGAGTGACTGTTCTTCCTTGCAGTTCACACACTTGTGCCTCTAGGGTCAAGGTAAGCTTGCCATCCTACCTCATCATGTCCTCCCCATGGTCACGCAGGTAGAACCATAGGGTGGCCCATGGTGTGTATCGTCTCCTTTGAGCCAAAGGACACTTATTCCTAACAGCTGAGACACTACTCTGTAGAGGTGGGGAGCAGGACATATCTTTCAGTTGCTGGACCTCTCAGGATAGTTTCTTCACAGCAGAGACTAGCGAGGAAGAGATATTTGTTTTGTAATCCCGGAGTCTACCAATCACCTCCACCACTGTTGCTGCCTCATCCCCTTTCCAGGACATCACTGTCAATGAGTTTGCATGCGAAGATGGTGCGCTCTGTACAAACTTCCGCCACATGGGTCTTGTGCACTCGGCTTCATCTGGATCTTTGGATGACCGTTGATCATCCAGGTCACCATAAATCACCTCAAGCACAGCTAATTCCCTTAGATACTGGATGCCTTTCTCCATAGTTGTCCATTTTCCTGGGCGATATGTAACATCTTTGAAGAGATACCTTTCCTTCACTCTGGACAGGAGTCGCCTCCAGAAGCTGAGGGCTTGTGTTTTTTTCCCAATTGCTTTGTCAACGCCCCCCTCCCCAGAAAGGGATCCCAGTTGTTTGGCTTCTTTTCCCTCTAGTTCCAGGCTACTGGCCCCATTATCCCAGCATCGGAGCAGCCAGGTGACAATGTGCTCACCTGAACGACGGCTGAAATCTTTTCCCATATCTTGCAACTCTCTCAAGGACAGGGATTGGGTGGTCTCTACTTCATTTATGACTTCCTCCTCTCCTCGTGATGGCCCTGCTTTTTCATCGTCCCGTTCTAAATGAGTTGACGTCGCTTCCAATATTTCGTCTTGTGTTAATGGGGGTGATTGATACTGGTACGGGTTGATTCTCTGAGCCGGCTCCAGCACTTGTCCTGGGGGTTTGAGTGGCCGCAGTGCCAGTCACTTTGCCTTTCAATCCAGAGACCTTCTCTTCCCCTTGGGAACACTGAATACTGTTGAGCAGGTCTTGGTACGCCTGGGCCAGGCCCCAGCACGTTGCAGTTATCTGTGTCTCTCTGGAGTTCCCAGCATAACAACATACTTTCTCCAAATATTCTACTAGTTTTTCAGGATTCTGCACTTGTTCAGGGGTGAAACTCCAAAACACTGGGGGTGCCCACTGCCCTAGGTATTTGCCCATGCTATCCCACATGCCCTGCCACTTGTAACTATCAAGCCTTGGGGCAGATTTCTGGGTGATATTCTTAAGTTGCTTAGTCAAAACCAAAACAACATGCTCAAAAACTAACAATAAGTGCACCTTAACCACCCAAGGATGCTCAAGATACAAAAAGGTTGTTGTAATAGAGGCAGAGACATCATAGAACAAAGTTGCAAAGATACTATTCTATATTTCCTCCATATAAAATCTCTCAGAGGAGGAGGTATAATTGCTAATTGCCTCAACAAGGTGGTATCCGAAGTACAGTAACAGTTTCAGCAAAAACCCCAAATACCAGATAAAGCTGAAAGCCAGTGTTTGCACAACAAATCTCATAGGCAAAACATTACTAATCACACCAGAACACAGCAGACTGAACAAACCAACACCAATCTTTAACACCAACTGCAAAAAGGACAACATGGTGCTGTGACCAGCAGCTGTTGTTATCTCCAACCCTTGAGCCCCACGTTGGGCGCCAAAAAGACTGTTGTGGTTTAGCGGCAGCTCATCCCCACACAGCCGCTCGCTCACTCCCCCACCGGTAGATGGGGGAGAGAATCAGAAGGGTAATGCTCGTGGGTTGGGATAAGAACAGTTTAATAATTAAAAGAAACAACAGAAATGCAATGTAAAGGAGAACAACGAGAGGTGCAAAACCTGCGGGGGGGGGCCTGAAGGGAGGGGAACGAACCGCCGAAACAAACCGCACGCGCCGCAGCCGCTCGCCGCCCACCGACCTGACGCTGCGCCGCCCCGAGCCACAACTGCCCCCCCTCAATATACTGGTCCTGGTGTCACATGGTATGGAATGAACCTGCCATTGGCCAGTCAGGGTCAGCCGCCCCCACCATGGCCCCGCCCCTCCCAGCCCCCGCCCCCCCCCCCCCCCCGCCACGTGGCAGAGTGCGGGAAGCTGGAAAGGTAGCCACCCCTCCATGGTGAGGAGAATTAACCCCTTCTCAGCCAAAACCAGCACAGATGCTTTGAATATGCCTTTACTTTGCCCACGAGTCAATTTATCATACATTCACATTTTTCATCACAACTGATTAAAAACAGCAGAATTTTTAATCTTCACTCTTCATGGCATTTATGTTGCACTGGTGTCAGTAACTTCAACAGCTGGAATTACAGAGCAGCGTGGTTGATGATTTCTTATTAATTTTCTTAAGAACAGTTATTGAATTATCAAATGCAATTGTTTGAATTGTAGTCAGATAAAGATCTGCTTTATTTTGCTATTTCATCCTATCACGAAACCAGATAAAAGTGGGAAATTATTCTCCACCACAGGAAAACAAGTGGAAACCCCTTCTATTATTTCTTACTAAACATATCCTGAAATAAAAGTGGCTTCCCTGGTGATATTCTCCAGACTTTTCACTTTATCCCCAGGGTCCAGAATCTGGAACTACAAGGAAACAGCTGTGCTATCAAAGCATTCCTGTACAGAGGTCTCAAACACATCAAAACCAGCAAACTGGAACTGAATGTTCGGGGAAATTATTCTGAGCAAACACACCTCAAGCAAAAGTTAAAACTCTATTTTTTATAGAAATGGAGGGATATTCCTCTTTTAAAGGATGAGAAAATTTGCTTAGAAGTGGGTTGCAAATTGGGAAGAGCTAATGAGTAGCAGCAAGTCCCTAAGAAGGCACTGCATACCACTTCTAGTAGCAACTGGCCATGAATAGAGCAAAAATGAATGAAATAATAAAAAAGAATGTATTCTGATTAAGAACATTATTTTCATTTTCATGAAATTAATTTTTACCATAGGCTTCTGATGATGTTGAGTGATAGAAAGTCCTTTTGTGCTGATGTGTAGGAAACAGAAAATAAGAAAATGTGTGTTTTTCTGGAAAGTAAATTATGCAGAGCTAAGGAACCTGTCTTCAAATAGCCAAACAGATCTTTTTTTTTTTCTTGAAACTGTGATGTCCAAAACACTAAGTAATCAGAAAAAACTGGAATTGAATCAACTTTTTGAGAATGCATCAGATAGTGTGTTTACTACATGTCTGTTTATCCTTATGTTATTTCTAGCATATTCTAGGGAAATATGTAATTTAAAATTAATAAAACCATATCATGATCACAGAAAAGCAGAATTTAATGGGATTAACTTATTAACAGACCATTCTGCCAATGAAGTCCTGTAACTGAGCATCTCAAAACCCATCCTTAAAATCAAGGATAATTCAGTTTGGAAAGGACCTCTGGAGGTCTGTCATCCAACCTCCAGCCCACAGCAGGGTCAGCTACAAGGTCATACCTGCTGCTTAGGGCTTTGTCCAGTTTAGTCTTGAAAACCTCCAGGGACGGAGCCTGTGAAGTCTCTCTGGGCAACCTGCTCCACTGTCTACCTGTCCTCACAGGGAAAAAATTTCTCCTTATACCCAGTGAACCTCTCTTGTTTGAACTCCTGCCCATTGCCTCTCATTTTCCTGCCATGTGCTTTTGTAAAGATCCTGTATCTGTCTCCTCAGTGACCTCTCTGTAGGTATGGGCAGGCAGCTGTAGGTCCCAACCCCAGCTGTCTTTTTACCTTTTCAGGCTGAAGAAGCCCTGGCCCATCAGCCTCTCCTCACAGGGCAAGAGCTCCAGCCCTTGATCATCTTGGTGGCCCTCTGCTGAACTTTCTCCAGACTATTGGACTATTTCTTGTATTGGTGGGCCCAAAATGCAGTCTAGATTTGATCTGTCAAATGAAGGCAGGGGTGGATAATCTTTTCCCTCAATCTACCAGCTGTGCTCCTGTTCATACAGCCCAGGATGCTCCTGCCATCTCTGCTGCCAGGGCAGGCTGCTGGCTTATGCTGCTCCCCAGCCTGGCAGTCACCAGCCTATAGTGTTACCAGTGGTTCTTCCTTCCAAGAGGCAGGACTTCACATCTGTCCTTGATGATTTGCATAAGGTTTCTTTTGGACTATTCCTCAAGCTTGTCTAGATGTCTCAAGAAGACAGCACTGCTCTCAAGAGTATCAAATGCTCATCCCAATTTGATGTCAGCTGCAAACTTGAGCATGCACTCCATCACCTCCTCCTGGTCATTGACAAAGATGTCAAACAGGACAGATCCCAGGATAATGCCCACTGGTATCCCCCTTGTTACTGGTCTACAGTTAGAGTAGGACTTATTACATCAGTCTCTGAGCCTAACCATCAGGCAGTTTTGTCCAACCATCCAGACCATAACACTGTGATTTGAACAGAAGAATATTGTGGAGGACAGTGTCAAAGCTTTGATAAAGTCAAGGTAAATGACATCTGCTGCTCTTCTCTAATCCACAGACCTAGACATTTAATTTTAGAAAGTAATGACTGTTCCCCGTCACCACTTTCTGCTTTCTATGCCCAAAAATGTGTTCTAAAATGGATTGCTCCATGGGAATGAAGTGCAGCTGACCAGCCTGCAGTTCCCTGGGTTGATTACTTGGCCATTTTTTTGAAATGAGTGTGGTATTTACCTTTCTGCATTCACCAGAGGTGTCCCTGTGATTTCCATGCCCTTTCAAATACGATAGTGGCTTTGCAAGGACATTGGCCAGTTCTTTCATCACCCTTAAAAGATGCTTTATTTTGCATTCCATTGAAAGAACAAAGTCAGAAGCTGTTTGCCTTCGAATGGGAAAGCCCGACCACAGGACACCAGATGCAGTTGTGCTGGACAATGCTTCCCCAAGGATTCAAGAACAGCCACATGATTTTCAGTAATGTACTGGTGAAAGATCTGGAACAATGGCAAGGTAAAGGAACTAATATTTCCTTGTTACAGTACGTGGATGATACACTGTTGGGGTGGACACAGCTGAGGAATGCAAGCAAGCAAGCATAAGTTTATTGAACTTTTTGGGACAGGATGTAGACAGCAGCCTATAGAGTGTCAAGGAAAAAGGCACAAGTTGTTCAGAAGAATGTGACATATCTGGGGTTTAAGATTTCTCAGGGAGAGAGAAAGCTAGGGACTGAAAGGAAAGAATATGCCAAATTCCACACCACTCCCCACCCCTCCTACTCCCCCCCCCCAATCAAAGAGAGGACTTAGAGAAATTTTAGGAATGGTGGATGGTGCCATTTGTGGATTCCTAATTTCAGATTAATGGCCTAACCTTTATATGAAGCTGTTAAAGGGCCAGGAGCTGCTAGAATGGACTCCAGACTGCTGGAAAGGGTTTGATCCTATAAAAGTTGCTATCATGAGTGCCCCAGCTTTAGGTCTTCTGAACCTAACAAAGGCTTTTGAACTTTATGTGCATGGGAGAGAACATCAAGCATTAGGAATACTTGTGCAGCTTTTGGGGAATGGGAGAAGGCCAGTAGTTTACTTTTCAAAACAACTAGATAAAGTAAGTGCTGGAAGGCCAGGATGCCTGAGGGCAGTGGCAGCCACTGCATTACTGATCCAGGAGGCATGGAAGTTGACTCTGGGACAGAAGAATTACCATTTATGTGCCACATGCTGTTACAACAGCGTTGGAACAGAAAGGACACCATTGTCTGTCCCTGAGCAGAATGGTACAATATCAGGCAATACTGCTTGAACAAGAAGACGTAATAATGAGAGTGTCTAGTGCCTTAAATCCAGCATCTCTATTGCCTTTACATGGAGAAGAAGGGTTAGCACATGACTGCTTACAGACTATTGAGCAGGTATCCTCCAGCCATGCAGCCCTGAGAGATGTCCCCTTACGGGACCCTGAGTGGGACTTGTTCACTAATGGGAGCAGTTTTGTCACCAAAGGGGAAGGGAAAGCTGAATATGCTGTTGTCACTTTGGAAAAGGAAATAGAGACAGCATCATTGCCAGTGAACACTTCTGCACAAAAAGCTGAATTAATTGTATTGATTCAAGCCTTGGAAATATCAGAAGGAAAGCGAACTAACATCGATATGGACTCAAAATATATGTTTGGAGTAATACATGCACATGGGGCCATTTGGAAGGAGAGAGGATTGTTATTGTCACAAGGAAATCCCATAAAATATGACAAAGAAATTTTAATACTGCTCGAAGTAGTTAATAAGCCAAAGGAAGTGGCAGTGACACATTGCAGAGCACACTGATTGGGACAGACTGATATAATTAGAGGAAATCGAAGGGCAGATGAGACTGCAAAAAGAGCTGCACTATTTACAAGGATAGCGGCCTTAGTCCCTGAAAGAACTTTTGATAATAATGTTCCTGAATATACAGAGAAAGACAATAAACTGGCTGAGTTTCTAAATTGTGTTAAGATCTCTGAAGGATGGTGGAAAACTCCAGATGGACAATGTGTATTTATTCCTCAAATAATGAGAGAAATTATGAAAAAAGCACACAGTGTCACTCATATGGGAGCTGAGGCAGTAGTAGAAATGACAAAAACATACGCAATAGGCATTAATATGTTAAAAATCACCAAAGGTATTACAAAGGGACGTGAGACTTGTTTAAAGGAATAATAAAAAAAATTCAAAGGATACCCTTACCAGGAGAGGTGAAAACAGGCTCCATACCTGGGATTTATTAGCAAATTGATTTTCCAGAATTACCAAAGTGTAAAGGTTATAAGTATTTATTAGTAATTCTCGATACTTTTTCAGGATGGCCAGAGCCTTTCCCATGTCACACCAACAAAGCCAGAGAGGTAGTAAAAGTGCCTTTAAAAGAAATAATACCTAGGTCTGGAGTCCCTGAGGGATTTCCATCAGACAGAGGAACCAATTTTGTAGCAGAAATTATCTGAAAATTTTCAAAATTTTTGCAGATTAAATGGGATTTACACACTCTGTAGAGAGTACAATCTAGTGGGAAAGTGGAAAGGAAGAATCAAACAATTAAACAACAAATTAAAGAATTATGTCAAGAAACCCAGATGAAATGGACTGATGCTTTGTCCTTGGCGTTGCTTAGAATCAGAATAACACCGTGAACACAAGAAAAAGTTAGCCTGTTTGAGATAGTATATGGGAGACCTTATGCCGTAAACTTAACGGGGACAGAGAGTCAGATGCACCTGAACGCAGAACAGATTCTAAGAGACTACTTAATTTCTCTGGGTAAGGTTATTAACTCTCTCCATAGGTATATTCTGGTTAAAGCTCCTGTGCCTTTGGATTCACCAGTGCACCCCTTCAAGCCCAGAGATTCAGTATATCTATGTATGTGTAAAGACGAACAACTCGCAGAGAAGTGGAAAGGACCTTATCAGGTGCTTCTGACTACAAATACTGCAGTGAAGCTCTGGGAAATTGAGTCCTGGATCCATTACACTAGAAGAAAAAAAATAAATCTTCACCTCCATAGAATTCCACACCAAAGGGACCCCTGAAATTAAAGTTAAGGCATATCCAGTATTGATTATTCAAATAAGATTGTACCCAGGGAAAATATTTTTGTATGATATTGGATAATTATTTGTGAAACTAATAATGAAATGCCTGATTGTTGTAGGTGTTCTGATCATTTGGATGGGAAAAGGTGATTCACAGATTATGCTACCACAATGCAACAGAAATAAAAATCTATGGGAATTACTAGTCTGAGAGGTAACCAATAGATCCTCCTTTTGTATTGGATCTGGGGATTCAGTAGGAGATATGAATTAGTTCATGCTTGATAGGAGTTCCCACTCTCCTAGAACTATTAAAGAATTATACCATGCTCGAAGCTTTTGAAATAAATGTAGCTTATGGAGCCTCAACAGCCTGGGAAAAATCACTAGAAATAAAGATAGATGAATGTTAAAAGTTAAAGTATGAGGGATGCTCCCTGCTAAGAATTGTATTACTTTTGTAAATTGCACTTCAAAATGTGACAATCTGACATGATTACAACCCCCTCTGACTTGAAAAAGAATAGAGACCACAAGTTATGCCCGGACCCATACTCGATTACCTTTGGGGCGGTTCTTACCTTGTGGAAGATTAGCTTATATATATGTTCCAGCAAATATAATCTGGGCCCTTGCTCTATAGGAAGATTGGCCCCCTTACTTTTAAATAAGAAAGACTTACAACATGAATCAAGAAAAAGAAGAGAGGTTCATCAGCTTTCTAGTGACAGTGATTTACTAATCATTTAACACAGTCCAAGTGAAATCCTGGCAGCTGCCATTCTCACCCCTGCAGCCAAGGTAGCTATGAATTACCATATTCTAAAACTGATTACTTGTGCACTGGTAAAAGATATAAACTTTACTTCACATGCCTTGGCAGCCAATGGTATTGAAATGACCCAAATCTGAGAAGCCACTTTGGGAAACCAGGCAGCTATTGACTATTTACTGTTAAGACACAACCATGGCTGTCAAGAATGTAAAGGAATGTGTTGTTTCACTCCCTCAGATAATTCACAGTTACTAGAAAAGAAAATACAACAATTGAGAAAATTAGCCTCTGGAGCTTATGAAAGGGAAGGATTGGATCTTTCTTGGTTAACCTCATGTCTTCCCAATTTAGGATGGCTAAAGCAACTCTTTGTAATTACCTTATTAATTGTACTAATAATCATAACATCTTGTTGTCTTATTCAGTGTATTCTGAAGCAATACAAAGGAATGGTTTGAGACTTCAAGGTGTTAAGACACCTGAAGCCTCAAAACTGGGGAGATGATTGTAAGAGAACAACCCCCCTTGGGAAGAAGAGGTATTGCCTTTGTTGAATTAGCGTGAATTGAGATTCCTTTTTTCTTTTTTTTGATCAAGCATTGTTTGATGTTTTAATATTTAACCTAAGCTTAGGGACAGGATATCTTGGCCACTTAATCAAGGACAAATGTTCCTTTTGGAAGAAAATAAAGGAGAGTTGGCAAGAGAAAATAGCCTTGAATTGTTCTTGGGTGACACATGACCATATATGGATAAAAAGGGTTAGGGTATTTCATCCATAATGACAACCAAGGACCCCCAAAGAGAGGAAGACATGCACAGAAGGATCTGAAGTGGAGCCAAGAGGAGTAACTTAATGCCATTATCCAACCTATGTAGATTAAATGAAACTGTATTAGATAGGCAGAATATGTATGAACTTCTTGTATAAATATAATGAAGGAGCCGGCTTCGGTGCACTTGATTTGCGGAAAACCACTGACCACCCAGGCATGTGCAACCCTGAAATAAATTAGCAATGTCTCTCCTGAGTGTGTATTATTGACTCTTTGCGCACTGGGTGCTGAATCTGCTTTTCGGACAATAGAATGTACTTCACAACAATACGGTGCTTTTAAGCAGGGTTTCAGACAGTAAGAGCCCTGAATTCCAACCATTCCCACTAAACAACATATGCACACAAACACTAGAATAAATGAAAAAGAAGAGAAATAAAACCTCCCTACCAGTACTGTTCCCTGATAGGAGGAAAAATATCAGCAATTTAACACCAAATTAGATACTAGGAGAACCTAGTAGTTAATTCCATAGACAGCAAATGAGAGGAGGGATGTGGCAATTATTCAATAGAGTCATAGTTAAATAGATCTGAAAAGCATTACTAATGTCTAAACTAATTTTTTCATTTTTGTGTAAAGAAATTTTGTGTAAGAAATTAAATTTCTCAGCTGACTGAGATACGTTATAGAGCCTTACAGAAAGCTAGGGCAGAATAAGAACCTTTTTATACCACTAAGCACAAGAACAAGCACATATGAGCTAGAAACCTTCAGAGCCCTCTGACAGCCACTAGTCCTTCAGACTGAGGAGCTAAGTCAGGAAGGTTCTCCTTTGTTGCTCAGATGGCACAACACTCAAAATATTTCCACTCTTTGCTCAACATTTCAGATAATGCATTTTTCTCTAGAATAAAGTTAAAACTATTGAACTTTATGCAAACAAAGTGAAAAAGGTTTATTTTTATCCTATGTTAAATTTGGTACTTCTAGACCTTTCCTGACACATTAATCTGTGTGATTTATTATGGTAGGGAAGACAAATTCAGTGAGATAGAAAGAAATCCTAACAGCAAATTTGTCCTAAGTCCACTGTTACCATACAAAGATAACAGTTTTTCCTGAGAAGGTTGTCTACAGTGAGATAGGTTTAATCTAAAATTTAATATCAGCTTTTATGACTGAAAGAAAAAACTGAAATAAAACATGAGCATAAATGAAAGAAATTATGCAAAAATTACTATAATTATGAACATCAAAGTTACTTATCAAAACTCCATCTTCTTTATGCTAATTATTTTCCCAACAGATTACTCTGAATAGGATGAAGCCATCTCAGTTATGAAAGAAAACTAGTGTTTTCCCGTTCCCTGATAATTAGTCATTCATATTTAGATAGCCTTCATTCACTGCTGCACAGGTGCCTCAACCTTTGCCACACAACGTTGAGCTGCATTTAAAGAAATACTCTTTGAATACTTCTAAAGGAATAATAAAAAACTGTATTAACAGCTTAATCACCCTGCATCTCTCCAAACAAGAGATCTGTCATGTGAAATTCATCTTTTTTGTCAGAAATATGCACAAAACAGTTCTGACAGACTGAAATATGACAACGTTGTATCAGCAAGCCTGCTTCATCAGGCCTGCTAATTTAACACCCTATTCAGCGGATATTCAATATCTGTGGCTGCTGGCCATGAAGTTTCAGTGAACTTTTATGGGTTGGCACCTGCAAAGCTTAATTCCAATTCAATAAACATAAATTCCTGCCTTCCTCATTGCAGATATGTTAACTGCCGACTATGGCTATGACTCTCCAGCAAAAACATGTCCTATTCACATTTCTATATATAGAAATTGGCATTATATGTCCATCAGACTTGTGAACTTATATTTGGATAGACCACAACTAATGACATATGAGTGGGAGGAAAGTCCATGAAGAATGATGGAAATACAGGTGTGCTCAGCAATGTCAAAAGGAAAAAGGTTCCCAGATCAATGTATTCCTATCTGTCTGGACTCTGAAAAGGTTATTTACTTACGGCTATTTTAAGTACTAGAAACAATTTTACACAAAAACCCCAACAAAACAAACACTTCCCCCCCTCCCCCGCCCCCGCAAGGTCTTCTGAGCTACTACATAACCTCATGGGTAAAGCAATTCACCTGCATAACCTTTTCACTGTTCCATGAGCCAGGACCTTCTAATGGAGAGCTACTGCTAGGATGCTACACTGCACCCACCATAATGCTCCTTACTCTAGCACTGACACTGAATGGTGTATCACAACTAATTTAGGCTAGACAGGGAGCTTACATAAGATTCAATAAGAGTAGAATACTTCTAAACGCCAGGATATCTGCTTTTATCATCTCAGCCACGAAATAGCTCAAAATCTCAAATCTGAGTGATTTTAATCAGAAATAGCTGAACAGCACAATTCAATGTTCCCATGGAAAACTGTCATGAGATATCTGATTTATAAGATAAAAAATTTATTATTTTCACTATTTAAGCTGGTTCAGGATTAAAATCTAATGAAATAACCAATGAGATAGCAGCCTGCTATTTCAATAAGATCCTTAAATGAGCATCATCCTTGAATAGGAAAAGCAATTCTCAGTTGTCATCACTACTTCCAGTACAAAAAAATAGACAGGATTAGCTGTATCACTTCAAACACATAACGTGAATGAGCAGATCAGGCCAATTTAAAGGGTGTGGGAAGAGTTACACGAAATTATCACCAGATCACATTGACTGATCTATAGTGGTGCTCCCAATTCAATGCTGCTGGTTTTTTTCCAGTTTTGAAGGCCACTTAAAAAATATGAAGATAATTGATCAGGCAATAAAGTAAATATAATTGGTTGGTTGCTGGAATGGCTAGGAGGAATTTCTACTGTTAATTTAATTCAGATTCTTGAATTCTGTTAGGCCTGTTCAACAGTGTGTGCATAGTACAGGTTTTATGGTAGTAGAGATACTTAAATTATTTTTAAAACAAGCTGATTTGAAAGCTAGAAGCTACCTAGTTACAGCAGGAAATTTGGCATGGTCTAATTAACCATGTAGAAATAAAAGTTGAGATGTGGCACTGATAATTTTATGTAGCCAACCTAACAAAAGACCATAATGAAACATTGGTGCAAGCATCTGTATTTCAGATGACCCAAAATGGCACCCTTTTGGGTGGTCAGGGGAGTTTCAAATAACAAAACTCCAACAGCCTTAATGGCAGGATTACAAAGAACTGCATGAATTGCTGCCTTTGCTAGTAAATATGAAAAGGGATGAGAGATTTATGTGTTGTTATTAAATTGACGTGGTTTGATCTCCTTAAAGAAAGGATATAATTTTTGAATATACTTATTTTTATTATCTCCCTAAACATAAGGACCATTTATATTTGATTCCAATAGAAGATCATTACACACAGAAAATCCATGCTTCCTTCTCAACCATCACTCCAGTGTTACATGCTTGGCTGCTGAAAGATGAACGACCAGCAGAACAGAAGTGGAAGTGCAGAGACTTGTACACCAGGAATGTTGAACCACGATTGTTCTCTAGAAGATATCTATCTACCCATTTTAGCCAAGATATATTGGCTTGGCAATAGCTGTTTGTACATCTGAAACCTTTCATTGTCTGGTTCTGTGGTGGACTGACCATGTCTGCATGCTGGGTGCCCACAAAAGCCACTCTCGCCCCCTCCTCAAATGGACAGGGGAGAGAAAATATAATGAAAGGCTCGTAGGTCGAGATAAGGACAGGGGGAGATCACTCACCAATTACCGTCATGGGCAAATCAGACTCAATTTTGTGAAATTAGTTTAATTTATTACCAATCAAATCTGAGCAAGGTAATGAGAAATAAAACCAGATCTTAAAACACCTTCCTCCCACCCCTTTCTTTTCCCTAGTCTTAACTTCTCTCCTGATTTTCTCTACCTCCTTCCCCACCAGCAGCACAGGGGACAGGGAATGGGGGTTCTGGTCAGTTCATCATACATGTTTCTGCCATTCCTTCCTCAGGGGGAGGACTCCTTACACCCTTCCCCCACTCCAGTGTGGGCTCCTCCCTCCACGGGTCCACAGGTCCTGCCAGGAACCTGCTCCAGCACTGGGTCTCCACAGGGTCACAGCCTCCTTTGGGCATCCACCTGCTCTGGCGTGGGGTCCTCCATGGGCTGTGGGTGGATATCTGCTCCGCTGTTAACCTCCATGGGCTGCAGGGGCACAGCCTGCCTCACCATGGTCTTCACCACTAGGCTGCAGAGGAATCTCTGCTCTGGTGCCTGGAGCACCTCCTCCCCCTCCTTCTTCGCTGACCTTGGTGTCTGCGGGGCTGTTTCTCTCACCCCTCTCTTCCAGCTGCAGGTGCTGTTGCAGTTTTTTCCCCTTTCTTAAATATGTTATCACAGAGGCACTACCACCATTGCTGATGGTCTTGGCCTTGGCCAGTGGTGGGTCCGTCTTGGAGCTGGCTGGCACTGGCTCTATTGGACATAGGGGAAGCTTCTGGCAGCTCCTCACAGAAGCCACCCTTGTAGCCCCGCCCTGCTACCAAAATCTTGCCAAAATCTTGTTTAATAGGAAATCCCTGGAACAACAGGAATAAAGGGGAGGACTTGAGAATGAGAATGGAGCTAGAAGAGATAAGAAAGTGGAATGACACCGTACTGCCAGTACTCAAGTGCAAGGTGGTGACAGAGCAGCAGGAAGAAGACATAAGAGGAAAAAAAAATCAGAAGGGTGGAAAATATAAGAAGTCAATATCTTGGATATCTTCTCACTGTCACTTGACATGGACCTTTCTTCACTAATTCCTGTTGACTAATTTCTACCGACTTTAGGGGGCTTGCACTGTAGGCTTCTAACGCAGTAATGGAGGGTAGGAGTTAAATAAGGACAGTATGTAAGGTATGGAGACAGCAATCAAGTTTAAAAGAGAAAATTCAAGGCACTTTATGGATTTCCTGAATAATCCTGTGATCTACATAACGGTTAATCTAGGTGTATGCCTCTGTATCACGGATGTTGTATGATTGCTATTTAGTCAATATATATACAGTCAATATGTAGTTAGTAGATGTACATGTAGTCAAAGTGCATTAATCTCAAGTATATATATAGTGTATTGTCTTGTTCAATTGAAATATTGTATGCACCTGTTCAGGAACTGCAGCTTTATTAATGAGTTAAGAATATTAGAGTGCATTGTCCAAGGCTGTCTTCAAAGCTAAGTCCATATTCCGGTCCTGACTGCTGTCATTGACTGAGAAATCTATATTTTGACCAAGACCATGTAAGAATGCCAAGGACCCTGGGGCTGGTGAACCTCACCATGGATGGGATCTGTGCAGTGTACTGTGCCTTGATCATGGGTCCATCTGACACCATATCATCTCAGGGTTCCCAGCATCAGAAATAAGAGTTTTATTACTGGCTAACACCTTTTCTGGGCTATTAATGAATAGTTATCTGCTTTGCAAGTGCTTGTGCATTTCTTATGGGATGTGGATAGAACAGGCACCTCCTCAGTGCAAAACAGCCCTTTGAGCCTCTCGTAATGCATACAAGGAAGACCTGACCTCTGTCTCTGTGTTAGTAACTTGAACAAAATTAACTGCAAACTATTCAGGGTATATCCTGTGTGAAAGTTATCACTAAAAACTACTGCTGTTGCATTTCTTTTCAACCCTACTACACAGCATGCTGAACTCTTACGATGAATTGCACATCCATAGTACATATCTGAGCAGCACATACAGTAATACTGAACTATGGCAAATAGCGCAGTGGGATATTTGTGGAACCAGGAAAACCCCTCCATTTTTCATAATGCAATAAAATATACCACTGCTTGCACTTCAGTGAAAAATCCACAACCAGGCCTTCAGCTTCTCTTTTTTAAAAACTATTGGAAAATGAACAGCATGCTTAAGGTCTGTTCTAACTGGTTTTCCTCACTAATTTGGCCTCATTTCACAAATGTAGACTGCTTGTGCCAAGATTTTATACACTGCTTTTTCTTTCTCTCTCCACTGTGCCAATAAAAATGTTTTTCATTTGAAGTCTTATATTTATTAGGTTCAGTGTCAGTTAAAAGAATAAAGCTATCATGGAGTAAAGTGCAAGTCAATAAAGTAATGTACATACATCAAGCAAACTTTTTACCAGCTAAGGTACTACGGTACAGATAATAGAATTCTTTGAAATATACTGTAAGGCAATGTTCTTAACTGTAACTGTAAATTCTGCATTGAGCCAACAAAAATGTGCTTTTTATGCTCTAATAAATGTCAGTTTTTAAATATCCTAAGATGCCTTAGCCTGTTTCAACCTCATCCCTATAGAATTGCTCCTTTGAATTAAATGGGAAATACATTTTATAATTTTTTTCTTCAAAAAGAAAGGAAAAAAGTCTGTATAGTTAGTAGAGCTTCCACAGAAGATCTGTAATGAAGACCTCTAGCTCCTAATATCCTCAGACTTACTGAAACTGTATGGTTACATAAAATAATTATCTCGATGGTAGCTGTAGAATGAAAATACATACCCATAGCCACTTATGCAGTGTATCCTCTCCTGTTTATCTGGGTGGCCCACCGTAAGCCAGAATGAGCTGTGTTCAGGCCAGAACCTCACCTTATCAGAGCAATCCTTTGACTACCTAATGCAGTTGGCAGGAAGGTTTAACTGTATTTTTCTCAAATGTTTTTCTGGGAAATTAAAAAGCCCAGACAGCAAAGGGATCCATTTGGTGGACTTAACTCTCAGTGTGTGGGCTGAGCAGTTGGCTAGACAACCTTCAGGCTGGCTTCTGTCAAAAATTTTAATGGAGCCATCAAGTTGTCCAAGGGAAGACAATACCATCTGTAGTGGGCATTACAAGTGCATTAAAAAATAGGCAGATGAATAGGCATACATATATATTTCTGAAGTATTATTATGACCAGGCAGATTCACCTCAATTAATTTTCATTGGCAGGCATGCATTTTATGTTTATTTTTCATACAGAAACTTTTAGAGTTTTCTTTAAAATAGGACATAAGGAATGGTATGCAAGACTTGGGTATAGCAAATAGCTTCCCTCAGATAGGCCATATGCCCATACCACACCACACTGATTTCAGGCTCCTGGGTATACTGTGAATTAGTAACTTTCAGAACAAATTTGCTCAGTGCACTTGCAAAATGGTGTTTTGTTTGGATTTTATTACTACCAGTTCTGTCAGAGCATCCTTAAATCTGAAAGCCAAGCTACTTTTTTTCCCAGCTCATGCATTTTCTAGTAGAAATGAGGTCTCTGATGGCCTAGTTTCACCTCTGCTTCAACTGGTACCAGTCATGTCCCTGATGCGGGCTTCAACTTGTACAATTCTACAGAAGGTGCGAGAGATGAGATTACACATATAAATCCAAATATATTATGGCAATGGATTTCCACAGCTGTAACTGTGTGTCAAAGTAAAAACAAAAAACACAAAACCTTCAGAATTCTGGAATGAGCACATGAGAAAGTAAGCACTGACAACCAGATGTAAACCATCTTCCTTTTGGATTGGTACAAAGATACAAAAAAAAAAAAAAAGGAAGAAATGACACACCTTGTACACTTGCTCCCTTTAGATGTGCAAATCAGATGTTCTTTTCCCCAATCACTTTTATGACAAATTCTTAGTAACACTTAGTATAGTTTGACAATGATCTGTGCAAATTCATCAGTTTGTGTTTAACACAGTGCCTCTTTTAGTACAGAACATACTTATGTTGTTACCATTTCTAGTCCTTCTGAACCCTTCAGTTTTTCTAGACTGAGTTTATTTGTGCAAATGGCATACTTCACAAGGTCTGTAAGTACAGTATACAATCCTTTAAAAAAACAAAATGAAATTCATTTCACTAGTTAGCATTGTGGTAAGAGCTGAGGTAGGGAAGTGACTACAGATACGTGAATACTGAGCAGCTAATTTACGAATATTGTAAATATTGAGATTTTTCAATATTGAAGACAACAGAAAAACAGAACTGCTTTACTGCCTTATCTATCAGCTGAAGAGGCTGCCAAGACTTCCAAGTGCCTGATGATGTCCCAGTGACACAGGTCAGAAGACTAATTACCAGCCAACCCAAATGGCAGAAGAACACAGACATTTTTCTCTTTCAGGAGAAAGGAGGCTGATTAATTTGCAGATGAAATTTATCAAAAGAGAGTATTCTGCTCTAATGTTCTGCTTCAACTATGGCAGTGAAGAACAATTCACTAGCAAAGACAATACACACAAATTGCTCATTATAAAAAAGAAGCAAAAAGACCCTCAGAGTCTCTATGCAAGCAGATACTAATCAGCTCTTCACTGGAATGATTTGTGCTTAGCATTATCATTAGTGCTGCTCAGTTGCCCAGAAGCTCTGATCATTATTGTTAACACCTTTGCTAGTATGATCCAGAAGGAAATCGTGCCAGCCTCAAATAGCAGACTACTTTAAAAAGAAAACACAGATAGCTGATATAAGATCAGTACTGTTAACCTGACTTTACCGATTGGGATTGGAAGTCCTACTAGGTACATTCTAGGATGCTGGAAAAGCTAGAAATTAAGCCTATCTCAAAGTTTGGCCTTGTGACAAAACTACCCTTTCTCATCAGCTTTTCACCTGTTGTTAGAACCAGACTGACAACTGAAACCGGGCTCTCAGCTGCATCTGGTCGTCTTCTGAATACTACCATACCATTATTACACCCCAGGGAACTGGAATCCCATTGGCTGGTTACACATTTCAAATTATTTGATCCCACATGAACTTGCTTTATAAGACTTCACATCAGAATATAGGAGGTTTGGGTATTATTAAGGTTAGGCTTTGATTAGTGATCAGAACAGAATACAATTTAGGCAGTGCTACTGACTTATTATGATTGCATACACTGCCTCAGAACTTCCACCTGATGACACCAGCTTACAGATCAACAGCAGCCCAATGGACTTAGGTAAATAGCCTTCCTTAGTGGGTATGAGATGTTCAAACATTGAAATAGGCACACAGATATTTGCCAAAATATTTGACACCCATCCTGACAACTGTTCCAGGATTCTGACCTTAAATGCAAGCAACAACACACAGCTTTGTGAGCTGATATTGTGTGAGTGAACTTCAGAAAAGTAAATATGCAGAGATAAGTGAGGAGGGTGAAGGGTAATAGAGAGAAACTGTGGCAGAAAGGGATAATTGAAATAGGAACTAATTACGGTCAGGTTTTCAGTAATTATGGTGACCTGAAATGAAATATGCACTTTGGACATTATATCTAGTAAAATTTAAAACAAAAAAGAGATGAGAAAGTAAAATCTCTCTGCTGAGCACAACACAGAGTCTTCAGGACCACAGAAGTGTGCTGTGGTTCCAGACCATACTTGGAAGGGAAACATGAAGGATAGTTTGACCCAGCATCAGCAACAGGGCATTCTGCCCTTCAGGCTGGGATGTTCTTAAAGTGCTGGAGCACAGATTTCTGACAAGAGAGATAGGCTGAAGAGAGCACCTTCCTAATCCTTATTTCAATCCCCAAATTCCAGACTGTTCCCTTAGAAACAAACCCAAGACTAAAAGTTTTCCAGAAAAGGGCTACATACACTATCTATCAATCCCAAGGTAATTTTATTTTCTTATAGAACCTGTCCCTTTCCACCCTCCTGCAACTGTTGTCTTTGTGTTTAATCTTTGTCATAAAGTTGTCCCCTACTTTTGGCCACTGGCAAGAGTAGAGGCTCAGAAATTGTCATTCACTGCTGGGAGGAAAAAGGTCATTTCTTTTGATTTTCTTAGCAGGTCACTCCACTGCAGCATTCAAATACTTCACTTTCATTGTGAACTACAAGTAAGGTGTTATTGTTCACATCTGAAATGAAAACAAACCTCTGTATTTATACATTTACAATGTTGTTATTGTAATTATTGGTCTTGAATCTTCTCATTCACGTTTCACTTTAGGACCTCCAGTTTGAAAAACTAGACTATTCTTCCAGAGGGAAAATTCTGCTTTCTGATCAAGGCTATTTCAAATTGTCAAAATTAAATCCACGGCATGCAGAGAAGTCTGTGTTCTAGAAAAGCACCTTTCCTAGCTCAAGTACTTTTTATGACCATTTAGTTCACCTTTGTTCTCTTCCTCTATTTCATGAAGATGACGTGAGTAACGATTATTATATTAGCTCCGGTACCATGAATGCTACAGCAGACTTGCAGCATAATTCTCTTCCTCCTTAGGGAATTGATATTTTTATTCACAGTACAAGAAAACCCAGCTTGTGGACAGAATATTTCCACTCCCCCACCCCCCCACCCCCCATTTCTGTTTCTTTATTCGGTGTTTTGATGCAATAAATTGATTAGATAGACTAGACAGTAGTTTCATAATCCTGTTCTGTGCCTACCAGAATTAATTACTGTTCGCATAATACTATTCAGGAAGTATGTTTTAAAAAGCAGAATACTCATTATAGTATAATTTTCAAGGATGCCATCCACATGGTATAATACCCAAGAGTTATCAGGATGGATGCGTGTATATTGCAAAAGGACAAGACAGTTAGCAGGTGAGGAGTTATCCAGTAATGCCAGTTGCTGCAATGTGTGGTCCTGTGTGAGGTTGTCACAGCAGAGGAGTTCTCCCCATTAGATCAGATTTCATCTGCCCTGGCTGCAAGTATCAGTATTATGCCAATGAGCGCAGACGAGGTTAAACAGCTACAGAATGGATCTGAGCCCAGTGAAATGAATAACAGGATTTCCACTGGCTTCATGACACCTTGTGCCTGGCCTTTAACGTAGTCCTTCGCACAGGACTAAAGACAGTTTTGATCCAATTTGCTTGCCTCAAATAATCTAAAGTTCATAAAAAAGGGTACCTCTCTGGAGACCTCTTTAGCAGCATGTTTGCTATTTAGTAAACAGTTCTCGGCATCCACAACTGAAGTAACTTGATAGTTGCCCTTACATATTGCAAACCTGGGGTTTCCTGTTGATCTTGTCCAGCTTACTTTTAATACTGCACTTTTATCCAGTCTGTCCCTCAGCTAAAGAAGAGGAAAACCTCAGATCTTGTTAATGCACAAGCACAAACAGCTTTCATAAAGAACTTACTAGCACACCCAAAATCTCTTTATGATGGCTATATTTATTGCCTAGATCAATGCTGAAGGGTTTTCTCTCACAAAAATCCCTCTAAGCCCTAAAAGTTAGCCAGTGACGACTCAAGTCCTTTCTTTTACAACAGCCTCACTGAGCTTCTCGGGTTTATCAGTGAATCAAAAGTGTATCTAAAGTACTTAAGTAGTACAAAAATTCTGAACGTGGCATCCAAGGCATTCTTGAGGATGATTCACTAGGATGATCTTTCAACAGACGGACCTAATGAGTTCAGAGAAAAATTTCTGTCAGTTACAGACGTAAACATATCTAAACCTTAAGCTAAAAGCTTGGGAAACCCTTTTCTAAGTCGTCTTAGAAAATTAGAACAGTTACTTGTTATTTCTTATACAGACAAGTGATCGTGCTTATCCTTACACAGCCCTTGTCATTGTTCTTTGCGACTTTTTTCTTCATTAAACAAACATTTGAAGATGCTATCAAGGTGATGTTTGGAGAAGAATACACACAATCTTCTTTCTGGTTACAAATACGGACAAACAAAGCCTTGAAGTAAATCAACATTTATATTCCTTTGCCACTTTTGTTTTGCACCTTGCATCTGTAGTGATACACTCGAAAGCACACCCACTGCACACCTGGAGAACAGTTAATGACTCAAACACATTAATAGCATTGGAAGTGGTAGGGCAGACAAATCACTGTTAAAGGAGAAGTGGTTGCCACAGTAGTGGTGTATAGCTAAATGTGACAAGACTTTCAGAGGCTGTTAAGTGGATGCTGTATCACATTGAACAAAGTAAAGTTAGCCAGTGATGAGTCATGTCCTTTCCATCACAACTTAATAAATGGATACAGAAATGATATTGATTTTCATAGATAAGCAAGTAGACCTGAAACCTGAAAACTCGATGAAATATGAATTATGGAATATAGACCACGTGTGATGATCTCATAACAGGGTGAAAAGTCCATCACTTGGAGAAAGTATGCTAAACTGCAAAGGTTTATTTTGACACACTATCACAAGAGGTTTGGGTTTTTTGTTTATTAAACATGGTTTGGCAAACTTCCTCTTGTGCCATTAGGATTCTCTGAAGCCTTGACTAACTATCGAAAGCTCTAATGTGGAAAACCTAGTTTGTCAAAAAGTGGAAAGTATTAATGTGAAAGTAGCAATGTGAAAGGGCAACTTCAGTCAATGCCACAGAATGAAGAAATATGAAAGAAAAACTACATATTTGCTGTTCTTAGATGAGAACTGGACAATCACTTCCAGATTCATTGCAATTAGAATCATTAGGTAAAAACTTATTTTACCAGAAGAGATTGTCTACATAATAGTTTCCTCTGAATTTACTTTGTGGGAGATTTCAACCAATATGCCTCCACAGACTGATGTTTCTAATAAAGATTTGATTCTATAAAATCAATTTTGTTTTTTATAAAGCAGAAGTGAAACATCTCAAACTTGTATCTCAAGTAGGTTTTTAACCAAACATTAAGAACTTTTCCAAAATTACTCCGGCCAGCTTCTGTCGTAACTATGACAATATTTTATTAGTAAGGACCTGAAGATGCAAGCAGACCCTCTTGATTATTTGTCTGTATATCACAAAGAGAGATCAAAAATCTTAAACAGAGTACGCAGTCATCAGAAATGTAAGTGTACAGGCTTTTCAGATGTCAAGAAGATGTAAAATGGAGTTGAGCAGTCATCTTGTTTCCTGAACTCTGCAAACTGGTTTGAGAAGTCAATGAGGAGCTTTTTCAGCCTTTGAAAACAGAGTATGCTCTCCTTAAGCTCATCATTGCTCAGTTCTCACTATTTTAGTAGTTCTAGTCCCTTCATGCCCCAAGAAGACAGCAGTGTAGGACTCTCTAGGAAATAGTAGTAGGGCAACATTTTGTCCAATTTCCCCCAGCAATGTTTTTTTATTATTATTATTATTATTATTATTATTATTATTATTATTATTATTATTATTATTATTATTATTATTATTTTAAATAAAATTAATGCCATGGATTTATTCACATTCACCTCAGAGGAATTAATTCCTTTCCAGAAGGTGTCCTTCCATTCCCCGGGACCTTGAACATTTCACCTACCCAAACATGCAATGTGCATTCACATTGAGGGAGGACCAGCAAAAGTATTTGTGGCATATGACTTCTAGTACTTCACATCTTTCAGATACTCACCCCAAATTAAAGCAGACAACATAATTAAGTCCTGGCTATCCCTGCAAGATTACCAGCAATTTTAGACAGATCATGTAGCTCAGGACAATCCCAGATATGGCTCCATGAGGTCACAGCAGCCTGGGAAAGTATCTTAGATGTTTGGGAAAAGTTCAGTGACAACAATCGAGACCAGTAAAGCCCCTGAAGAGATACTGAATTTGTAGTATTTGTAGAAACAGGATTCCCAAGTCTTGGATCATTCAAGTCAGCAGCAAGTCTCTCATGGGCCTTAAGGCAAGTAGGGCAAGATCTGCAACACACTTAAGATCAGAATAGGATGCTGTGAGATTTTTTGGTTTTTGTTTATAACAGCTGGATCAGCAAAACTCTCTTAAGATGTCCAGATACTCAAAACTTTCGAAATACTGCTCCTAATGCAGACAGCAGAACCACTTGTTTTTAGTGTCTGTGCTTTCAAGATGGAGACAATCTTGATGTGAATGAATGCTTGGGGAAGAACACTTATGTAGAGACAAGAAAACCAAAATTTAAATTAAAAATTCATTTCCACTCAGATATTCCTACAGCACTATTTTTTAAACATTTGCGAGTTCTCAAAGATACCTTGTTGTTATTTTATTTTCTTTAACATGCTTAGGAAAATGTTTGAAATACAGTACCTTACTGTGCATGTAATTTAACTTATATCTTTTTCTGATGCTTTTAACAATTAGACAAAACAAACCTTCCCTGAGCTAATTCAGCACCACAACATACCTATAGACAATTCTGCCAACTAAGACCATTGCTTCTAGGACAGTTCCCATGCAGCCACTTGGCTGTAATCCCTTAGTCTATTTTACTAAGAAACACTCTCAGGTTTTCCATATTAGGCAGCTGGAACAGCCACAAACACTAAGATGTTTTGCATTTAATGATTTAATCAATTTTGCTCCCTGCTCAGAGACCAGAAATATGCACCTTATATATGCAAAATTATTTTCTTCTTTCATATATGGCAGAATAGCCTTATATTGTCAGTGCTTGTCTATATAAAGATTGTTATTAGCATTCTATCTCTACAGAGAGGAAAGAGGACCATGTGCAGAGAATTGCATGCAACAAAGAGTTGGGACAATAAACAGGGGCAAAATGGAGATAAAGCAGTATCCAAAGGAAAAGATTCAACTAGTGAGAGATTATGATGTATTGAAGTGGACTTATCTTTGTGAGTGGGAAATTTACTCCTAACTTGATGAATACTAAATGTTTAAACAAGCTATATGAAAGAAAGAAAAACCAAGAGATCCCTGGATAAAACCAGATGGTTCTGTTGGGAGTGGGATTGCTCAACTTCATTGCAAGACAGGAGAACAGAGTGGTCTCATGTAAAAATCTAGGAAGAAGGAAAAGGAGAATCTACAAAGAAAGGAGAGAAAAATAGCCTGATACTTATATTTTCAGGGAAATAATAAGAGATAGGAATAAGAAAGTAGTAGTTATCCATTTACAAGTACAAAGGCACTTTCCTGCCACCATCCCCTGACCCCAAACAGGCACACTCTTGATCTTTTAATAATTTAAGTTGTTATATGTGTGCTAAATTTTTAATTAAAAACAAACAAACAAACAAACAAAAACCCAACCCAACCAAAAAATCCAAACACTTAAAAAAGGCACAACTACCTACCATTAACCACTTGGCTAAAGTTAAGTTAGGAAGATATGGCAATCTAACAATTCTGATTGTATGTCTCTAAAACTCTTTAAATTCCAGCAAAAAGATGGATACATGCACCAAATGAAATAATAATTTTGTTTTCAGTTTTATGACTGAAGCAGCTTATATAGAACACAGGAATTAGTAGGTTTTTGCATTGTTTTGAGACAGATAAACTCATGCTTACAGCACTTGATTCTTTTAGAGCTATCATCACTCTACTTTGACAGTGGGGAATATATTCTAATATGTATACACATATAGAATATATAATAAAATTTAGCATATATTAGTATATTATTACATATATGTATTTTTATATAATATATATTCTCTAAATCTTGACATAGACTTTGGGTCTCCCTAAAACTAAGCACTAAGAAAAAAAAAATTTCAATCTTTTTCTCCCATTGAAGGAATCATAACTAAACAACTCCAAAAGAAGTGAGATTTTGTCTATAATGTGATCTTTCAAAGATGAATGAAAAGATTTTCTGTTGCTGCTTTTAGGTATAATATCAATTCTTATGAGCAGTTCTACTAATCTGATGCTTGCAAATTGCTAACTTGCATGCAGCTAATAGATGTTGAAGACTGATTTTATAGCTTTTAGCCTTTTCTGTTCCTTTTCAATATAATTACATATTTAATTTTATTTAGTTGAGCTGTGAAAAGTAGCTAGCTTTTATTGTTGGCTAAGTAATATATTTAACTCACCAAAGTGCTTGTTGGCAGGATTTTGGGAAAGGAGAGAATCCAAACGCATTCAGAGGCTAATTAAAGTGGCCTTCATTTGTGAAGATGATCCAAAAAGGCTAAGAATAATTCTCAATTATCGTGCCTGTGGACTAGTCATATGGTGGAAGCTTTGCCAGTAATACTAACTCTGCAGGTTCACTACATACGTTGCCTAATATCTGAGTTGTTCTACAGCCTGATTACACAACTAAATGAAAGAGCTTACACCACATACAGAAGAACAGCCGGTGACTTCAAAAGGAACAGTAAACATTCAAATCAGTTTTCTGCAGTGAGTTTCCTCCAAGAGGACATGAAGCATTTTCCATCCCATCCCCTCATAGATACAGCCTGTCATTTGACATTCAACTTTAGAGAGCTATAGGCATTCCAAGTTTGGAAAGTCATGAAACCATGGGTCAGCTTGTGCAATATAGCGTTTGACAAGAATCATTTTAATGAGCAGATATCCTTAAGGTACTCCACATATTTAAAGTCAGAGGTTGTACTGCATAAGCTTATTATATAGAGCTTTCATAGTAGCAAGTGTAACCAGCTTTCTTGGCATGCCAGTATTTGTTTTTCCTTAGGTTTAGCTAAGACAAAATCCCCAAAATGTTTGTTTTTGAAGTAGTATCTTGGGTACTATATCCTTTTACAATAAATATAACCTTTGACAAATGTTCTCTAGGAACAGAATCATCTCCTTTTTCCTTCTAAAAAGCTATACACTTTTTTCCAGGCTTTTACTAATCAAACTTTTCATATAGGAATTCTTTTTTCTTAAATTTCTAGATTCCTTTTTGTGCTGCAGATGTTAGCAGTTCCCTTTCCTTCCTTCTTGAACAAAACCTTCCACCCTTGAAGCAACTGAAGCATTGATTCAACGATGTAGTTTGAAGAGATTATTCAGTCTTCTCTGTAAAGACGAAGTAAAATCTACTGATTAGACTTTCTAGAGAGGATGATTTTGTATTTCATGCATGTTATCCATTAAACTAGCTGCTGCAGGGTGTTTTGTGTGTGGATTGACTTCTCCCCTCCCCAAGTGGTTCACTTCAGGAAGTTACAGGGAGAATGGGTTGAAAAGAAAGGAGGAAAACAGAACAATTCAGGATCATTAGCAGGTTTAGGTGATATCAGTTGCCAACGCTCAGTTTTGGACAGAAGCATAAGACCCAACGCCTTCAGAGTTCCTGGCATCCCTCACCTTGATTAGACCTCATCGGGAATGCAAGAACAGTAGTTATAACTGCCATTCCTGCTTTGGCAAGGTAGGGGAATCACAAATAGCTTACCTCATGAAAAGAGATACCAGTATGTGCCTAGAAGAAAAATTATTTCTGTTTCCTGCTGAAACAGCCACCTTATTGCCACAGACTTGAATTAGCAACAACTGACATCTACAACTGAATTAATCCCAGCTCTCCAGGAATTAGAATCATGAAACAGTGAAGAGTCACTGACATCCTGTTACTGCCATCTGAATTACTGAATGTTATGAGACAATGGCAGTTCTCCTTATTGAAGGGAGATCTATGATGAAGCCACCTTTTATTAGAGAAACAATCCCCCTAGGTGTAGGTAGCCTCAACAGACCTTGCACCTGGAAAACACCACCATTTGTTCAAGAGGACAAATCCATGGAGATCACTGGTTTAGTGTTAGATGTTAGGTTAGAATAACAATATGACATTTGATTTAGCTTCTTCCGGAGCTTCAACATCACAGCTTATTTGATTCCAGCCAGAGAACTAGGTCATGTTAATGAGCCATACTGTATAGTCTTTCACACGAAATGCTAAAAGGCCAGTAAATGAGGCAGGGAACATCATAAGTACAGCAATGTAGGACATGAATGAAAGGTGATTATCTTACTGTGCAAATACTGAGCATTTTTCTTAATTGGAATACTAAAGGTTAGGTGTGCTTGATCTAACAAGTCTATGCTTTAGCATGGTTTGCCTTATTTGCAGCTAGCTAGCAGCTGAACTCCAAGTTTTTCTCCACCCCACCCTGTTCCTCTTTCTCAAGCTGTATTTATACAAACAACCCATCTTCATTAGAGAAACCTTTTACTTTTAAACTGTATCCATACACAAAAACGCAAATGTACACAAGTCTGAAACACTGGCTGCTCAGGCAGAAAGGCTGAGATCCAGCTGCCCTGGGATCCAGTTGCCAGCAGCTGAACCAGAAAGACAGTAGGCCAGGAATCTGGAATTTTACAGGAACGCCACCGCCCACCTTCCAGCAAGAGGCAGCTTTTGGGAACCTCTGATTTGCAGGACTTCTGGCTGGAAAAAAGCCAGAGGTGTGAAGGACTGTTTTGTGCAGGAAACGTGTTTGTGTGTGGGAACGAAGGAGACGACAAAGGTAGCAAAGGCAGCAGCACCTAACTGTTAATCCTCAGTATTGAAGCCTGTGAATTAGGATGATTCCTTCTCATACAGAGGAATTAAAGAGCTACGCCACTGAATGTGAAGTCCTTAGTCTTCCTTCAGTTTCCTGAGGCTTTATCCTGCTGTTACATTACAGCCTGCAGGGTCTGAGACCTTGGCCTCTCTCTCCTGAAATCTGGGTCAGAGAAGTCATACTCCAGACTATCATCCAGGTTGTCCTCTCCCAGGCCTAAATGGAGCTTGCTCTTAGTAGAAACTTGGAGTTAAGTGACTAAAGTTGATCAGATTCGGTGCCTGCACGTGAGAATGTCACGAGCTTGGAGGCAATGTAAAAATTTCAAGCTATAAGAGTTTGCAAGGCCAGCAAAGAAATGCAGGTCAGAGATTCAGGGATTTCTTACTTCAGTTTCTGTCCCCAGGAGATAGGCTTCTCCAGTCTGGAAGTTCAAGCAGGGCTGGGAAGCACTGACCACATACTTCTAGTGTAAACTACCCTTCATGTGTCAGGCCTCTTCTAAGAAACTCTGAAGTGTCCCTTAAAGAAGGGTAACAACTTTCTCCCTGGAATGATATTTCTAGTCTGCGGTTTTCTAAGTAATATTGTTACTGCTGGCATGATTGGATCAGAAGGGCAGCAAGAAAAACTTGAAATATCAGCTGCTGACATCCAAGTACAACAGCCTCTGAAGCAACACAAGCCAGTCTTGCTCCTGTGTATTTCTGATGTCCCTTTCCCTTTGTTCTTGCATTTCTACTTCAATTGGTCACAAGTCCATTAACTTACAGCCCACACAGTTCAGCCAGCAGAGGTGCAAGGAATCATCTCTGCACATACACTATGAGTATATCCAGCCTGATGTTAAGCATAGTTTGGTCTGCTTTGACACAACACACAAGATACCCTCTTTCACTCCCTCTGTACCACAAGCAAACCCATCAGGTAGGCTGGCTAAGAGATGTTCCTCCAGGCCAGGAGGAACAGACTCCAACAGCTACTTACATGAGGTAGGCTTCAAGTAACATTGCCAGCATTAACACTGACTCTTTTTTCTGCTTGGAAGGGACAGAAGCAGGTGCACTACAAACTTCATAACACAAAGCTGTAAGCTTGGTGAGAGTTCTTGCTAACAAATTGCTTTATTTGATCAGAAAACATTAGGAAATAGAACAAGGTTGTGAAAAAAAGGTGGTTTGGATCTTTTTTTCCCCTTCTTCTCAAACGCTGATTTGCAGTAGAGCTACTTAGGTCATTAAAAAGTTGAGACATTGACAAAAGCAAACTCTGGTGACAGGCAGGACACCTTGTTCTACTTAATAAACAGTAAGTCCTTCCCAGAGAAGGAGAGAGAAAAGACATCCCTACCACTCACAGCTGCATGGGTACTCTCACCTCTTCTGCTGATATGTAAACCCCATGTCTCAGCTTTAGGAGGCAGCAGAACCTGAAAAGGAAAATAGGCTTATTGGTAAATTGAGACGAAACAGAAAGATGTGGCAGGGAACAAAGAAGGTTCTGCATGTGGCCATATCATTGTTGTTAGGAGGAGATCAGGACTAAGGAGCACTACAGAGTTGCTTTCACAGCATTACAGAGCTTACGGAACATGATTAAGACTTATGAGGAAGAACAAGAATGAGCTGCAGGCCTCAGTATCGGCAGAGTTAGGGAAACCTAGTGCTGAAAGAAGAGGGTCGGGACAGGGTAAAATTGCAGAATACTTGCAGTAACACTCACAGAATTATCAAATTAGGATAACAGTGTAAGGTGTAGAACAGACTAAGCATTGGTAGAGCTGAGAAAAACTGAGAAATGCATTGCAAGAAAGTGCTTAAAAGGCAACATCGCTACATCCTCAAAAACAATATGCGATGCTCACTTTGTCTCCAACAGCCTGGACGAACCCTTTCTGTTGGTAGGTACAAATACCGCCAATGGTAAGAAGAAACAGCAAAACACAACCCATAGCTCAGGTTCCACAAGGAAAGGAAGGATCCTGAGACTGTCAGGCAACCTCTACTGCTGAGTAGCCCTAATAGTCATCAACCTTTATTGGTTACCACACCTTCTTAAAATCACATTTTATTTTCAAATGCCTGGAAGTAGATGAGAAAGAAAGAATGGGTGTGTTGGTCTAGTAGTCATGTTTTAAGAAACGGACGAAGTTTTTAGGAAAAAAGAACTCTTTCACTAAAGAAGCACAGAACAAAATCTGTGCTCCTTCTCACACGGTTACTGATTCACAAAAGCACCTGATTGATCCTCCTAGCAAACCTGTCCTGCTCCATTGCCACAACAGTAGATAAAAGTAAGCAGTAAAAACAAGGTCTGAAAACTTAATGAGTGAATCTCATGACATTCCTGAACAAACCTGCTGTCCAGAAAGTCTATAGAAAATTCCAGACTGCAGAGATTTTGATACAATATATGAGCACAAAATAAGATTAGACAATCACAAAGGTCACAGCAAAAGGGAAATGTGCAGTGCATCTTTCATGCAGGGTACAGTGGCAAGGCTCTCATAAATACTGTTGGTGTCTGTAGTACATAGAGACCCTAGCATCCAAATGAGGTCCTATCATCATCTCTGGTACACAGGGAAAACAGGGTGCTTGCTCGAGGGAAAACTTGCTGCTTCCCTTGAGAGGACAGAGAAAGAAGTGGCTAGAAATTTGACTCAGCTGTGAATTCTGGTGAAGTACATTTTTACCCAGAAAGATGGATTTTCTAACAACAGTTGTTTTCAATTAACTCCTTGCATTGAATGCGTTTTCATAATAAAGCTGTAAAGTTGTCAAAATGCTCATCTTGGCAGCTTGAAGCACCACTTACTATCTCAGTTTGGGACAGAACTGCTGCTTGGTTACAGTTAGTATTTTGCATGTAGTTTGAGAATCAGGTTTAATTACCATGCACAGAGTTTCATTCTACTGACTAGTCTGATCCAAACCCAAGAAATATTAATAAATTGGGTCTGTAGCCATTAAGGTTTTGCTGAAGAACTAGCTTCAATGGGATTTTAAGGGGGGGGGGGGAAGCATGTTATTTTAGTAGATAAAAGATATTACAGTTTAAGAATGCTTAAAACATCTCTGAACTTACAATTTTTGTGCTAATATGTTAAAAATGTCCTGTGGCCTTTAAGAAACCCTGTTTATCTAAAACGTTTTGTTCATTTTTTTTAAAGCTACTTCTGCTATATGTTACATCTAAATGGATTATAATAGAAGAAAATTAAATTACCTTGGTCCTCCTTGGCAGAACCTGGTCTAACTGTCAGTCATACTGCATTGCTTGCACAGCCACAATGGCATTTTGCACTGTGCAATGCAGCACTATGCAGAAATACCTGAGTTAGCGCTGAATTAGCTGGCTGACAGATTAAGGGGGGAACAGTGCCATTCTAACTGGCTTATCGTAATTCAAGCCAGCATGCCTCGCTGGCCTCATCTATGCAGACCACTATCTCGCAGGTAGTTTGGGAATTTCTAAGCGGCACTATATTGCACAGGCTAGACATATATTTTTAGACATTTTAATAACAAACAATGGTACATTCCTCTCCTCTCCTCTCCTCGCCTCTCCTCTCCTCTCCTCTCCTCTTCTCTCCTCTCCTCTCCTCTCCTCTCCTCTCCTCTCCTCTCCTCTCCTCTCCTCTCCTCTCCTCCTCTCCTCTCCTCTCCTCTCCTCTCCTCTCCTCTCCTCTCCTCTCCTCTCCTCTCCTCTCCTCTCCTCTCCTCTCCTCTCCTCTCCTCTCCTCTCCTCTCCTCTCCTCGCCTCTCCTCGCCTCTCCTCTCCTCGCCTCTCCTCTCCTCTCCTCTCCTCGCCTCTCCTCTCCTCTCCTCTCCTCGCCTCTCCTCTCCTCTCCTCGCCTCTCCTCTCCTCGCCTCTTCTTGCCTCTCCTCTCCTATTCTCTTCTCTTTCCTTGGACTTGCATTAACTTTATGGGTGGACCGTACCTCAGATGCTGTTAAAGGGGGGTGGAGAGTGAAGGAAGCTTAAAATTTCTCTAATCCCTTCCCTCCTCTACACATCTTACATCTTCTCAAATGTTTTTAGCATCTGCACTGAATTCTTTTCCATAACTACAGAAAAAAGCCCCCATTAAAAATATAATGCAATTATAGTCCCAGGAAAATTGGCAGAAGAAGCTACATGGCTTAAACTGTTTTTGGAAGCCAATGAGATATCAAATTGATAGAGCTCTAGCAAAGTTATTTAATAAATTATCCATGTGCAAGCCATGGCACATGGTAAATGTACAAAATTCTTTCCTCTTTCTACTTTCATTTGTATACTGGAGCAGCTTTAGAGACCGCATCATCTAGGCTTATGGACAAATGACAAGAATTTCAGATACGAGTGGGAAAACTAAAAAGAAAAGAAAATAATAATTGCTGAGAAATGAACTGGGAAAACAGCTGTAACTCAGATTTTAGACAGTACTTCATGAAGACGAAGTATACAGTACTACCACTCCGGTGAATGGTAAAATAGAGGAACTCTTAAGCCACCCCAAAAGGCAACTATTCCAACTTAATTTCTTTTTCTTCCCCTTCTAGGCTTGTTTGAAAATTGATTAGAGATACTAAATAGTAACCTTCTTTTAAGATTGGCCAGATCTGGTCTTTGAAGTGTTTAAAAAGCAGTAAGGAGAAACACATCAACATTTAAAGATCATATTTATTTGCAAACTTATAGGCTAAATACTATTAAGTTATTCAATGATTTAACCACTTTATGGAACAAAAGTGCACAAGTTTACCCATTTTCTTCTGTGACTAGGCAAATAATTTGACTTAGACTAAAACTTACCTTAGAAAAGTCCTAGCCCTGATTTGAAGACAGAAATATTTTGAAAGCTTTATGTTCAGCTAAACTATCCTTTTTCTAATTTTGGTGTTTTTTTTTTCAGATTGGGAAATAAAACCTTGCAAATATGGCAAAATAATGAAGCTGGAGAAAAGACAGTCCACCTTTCAAACAGTTGCTTCGTGGACATACAAGGTATTAGGATTTTGCAGTAATAATTATAAACTTTTAATGAACTATGAACTAGAAGTTAGTTATATTCTGGGTACCAGAGCTTTGAAATATGCATTGCTAGTTTTTTGAGTTGTAATGCAATTATTGTAAATTGTTTAAATTGTAATCTTTTAAAATTTTAGGTTGCTCAGTCACTTCACAATGCCACTGTGTCTAATGCGCAGTTCTCAGATGGGGCACACATTGTGGATGAAGCTACAGTATCAACAGACTGAATGTATTATAAAGACCATAAACCTGGTCCCAGCAGTGAGTCCTATTTCCGTCGTTTAGAAGGCCCAGATGAACAGCTGCAAATTACACAGTTGCTAGGTCTGGGAAGCAATTATTTTCAACTGAAAGTGAAATCACCATTTCCTGAAAAAAAGAAATATACTTCAACTGTGAAAGGGACAGGGAGAAGTAGACAGGTTAACACGTAGCTGGTGTGAATTGGCACTGGTAAGGAAAGCTCCTCTGATGCAGTATTGCAGGGCTCTGTGTTTTCTTTCTGCAGGAAAGAAAGCAGCAAGTGGCTGTAAGTAAGATGAAGACAAGCCTGGAAAGTTTCTGCAGGTAATTATGGAAATGCAGTTTGGTCTCAACACAACTGCAGTTCTTTTTTTTATTTCCCCAAGATACTTGTGTGATAAGAAGTGCAGCAAAGATCAGCAGAATGCCAGGAACAGTCACTGTATATAAAATTTTGGCTAACAAACCAGCATAAAGCATGTCAAAAAAAGTGCTGCATAACTTACTAAAGAGAGAATTTTTGTTTCATTCTGCATGCTCTTAATTCCCCTGGAAAAGAGATGGCGGTGCAGATGACTAGAGAGTTTCTTCAGCTGTGAGAATACACAGCAATTCCATTTCAACGTGGCTTTAGGAACTGGCTAGCTAACAAAGTTCTACAAAGGTGTGAGAAAGAAGACCTTTTCAGTGTCTATGGCTAGTATTCACCATCAGATTCCCACCAACTTGGAGGGTATAATTTCTGAGACAGTAGGAGACTTTACACTCTGGAAAACTTGTAACATCTAATTTTCCCCACCTCCTTTGGCTGGATGTCACTTAGGATGCAGGATAATTCAGACAAACTTGAACTCCCCCATTTTTGCAACACAGGAGTAAGTTAAAAACAGAGCTGAAAAGCTTTGATTACAAAACGGGCTTTAAAATCCTCATTGTATTGATTATAGGTTTTGGTCATGCTTTTCTCTTTCTGCATACTGTCAGCTTTACATGAAGAAAAGGCTGAATCTCAGATGCTGTTTCAGGTAATTTTTCAATTTCAGAATGTACTGTTCAGTACGACCAGTTTTAGATCACAGCTCAACTTACCTATAGATTTAGAAAAAATCAGTTATTGGCTTGGAAGCCTAAAATAAACATGGAAAAAATCTGTATCAGTCAAACAAATAACTCCGCTATTAAATCAAAAAAAGTTGGTAGCAAAACACAGAAATGCTTGAAATAATTTTCCATTGCAACGTATAAACTTTGAGGTTTTTTTAAGTAAGAAACTGATCTCAGGTAGCTTTAAGGAAGCTAGGGAATTCATCAAGTGTTTTAAAATCCATAGTGATCTGAGATGTATTGACTTCAAAACTTGGCTATACGCATCCAAAGGGAAAACAATTTACCAATATGCCATATATATATATATATGATCTCTAGCTGAGTTCTGAGAAAGATGAAGTTGACCAGCAAACTGTCAAATAATTTGCATACAAGATGTCCTTTAAACCTATCTTGGATGATCTATTCCATTTAAAAGCAGAGTGTTCAGAAGTACACAAGTAATAAATCTACAGACTGTATTTGTAGTAAAAACCTTGAAAACATGGCTCTGAAGAGCAAAGTCTTCAACGCAGTCCTTTGAAGAGGTCCAAAAGAATCACCACAGCGTGTTTTCAGAGTGACAGTAATGTGAATTTGAGTACAGTCCCTTCTAGGTGCGTGAGAAGAGGGGACTTCCCAGAATATATACCTGTACATATACATACATATTTGTACATTTCTGAGTTGGCAGCAGTACATCTCTGTCCTCACTAGGGAAAACGCAGACCAGGAGAGTCTATAAAGCGTTTAACATGTAGGAAATCCGCAGGGGCCTGGCTCACCACCACACCCGCCGGCCGGTGAGGCAGTTACCGACCCCGAACGGCCCGGCCGCGTGGGCCTTGCCGGCCGCCCCTCCGGGACCCTCAGAAGCCCGGAGCGGCCCCGACGACGGCGAGCCGGTTGCCGCACACCGGGCACCTCTGCCGCTCTCCGCCCGGCCCTGAGAGGGGAGCCCACCCGCCGGACCCCGGTACCCTGCCCGACCGAAAGCTGGCCGCCGTCGGGGCCTGCCGCGGGGCGGCGAGGGGCGGTCCCGGCCGCCCGCCTAGGCCGGCCCTCGGCGGGGTGGGGAGGGGGGGAGCAGATATAGGCAGGGCCCCGGCGCGAAGGGGAGGTGGTGGTGCGGCGGCCGGGAGGGACGGACGGAGGGTGGCGGCAGGAGGGAGCCCCTTCCCCGGCGGCGGGCATCGGCCTGCCCTAAGAGCTTCTCGGAGGGGAGCCGGCAGCGGGGCAGCCGCCATGGGGGCCGGCGGCGGGCTGGGGCTGGCGGCGGTGCTGGCAGCCGCCGTGCTGTGCGGGCCCGGGGGGGCGGCCGGCCGCGTCCTCAGCGGTGAGTTCGGCGGGAGGAGCGGGGCCGGCGTCGGCGCGGGGGGAACGCGGCGCTCACAGGAGCGGGAGTCCCCGAGGGGCAGGACTGGCACCAAACCCGCTCGTTAAGTGACCCGCGTGTTGGAGGCGAGCCGTGAAACTTGCTTCCGAGCGCTCGGCGGGGGCTGGTTCGGCGCGCCCCGGCGGCTTCCCCGGGGGTCTCGCCGCAGCCTCGGCTTAGCGAGCGTGTGCGGCCCGGCCGGGCTGCGCTGCGCTGCGGTGGGCTGCCGCACCCCCCCGGGCTGGGAGCGGCTGAGTGTCGGCGCTACAGAGGCAGAAAGCGAGGCTGTCAAACTTCTGCAGCAGTCTCAAGTCGGTTCCTGCCGATACGGCGTTGTCTTGCACGCGCAGAGTTTTGGATTTGATTGATTACCTGCGTAATCTAGCTCCGTTTTGACTGTTTAAAAAGATAAAGCGTGTGCCTCCTACAGCGTCTTTCTGAGGAACACGTAGATTCGTTTGTGTCTTCTTTGTATTATCGTTAGGACGAAAAAGCAAACTTTTAAGAGCATGCAGTATAGTTTTGTTATGTATATCTACAACTTTCAAAACTGAGAGGAAGACAATACTTCAGAAATCTCTATCTAACGCTTGATCTTTGGCTTAATTTAAGAGCTGGAGGATCGCATTGTTTCTTTCCAGCACACAGGTGCATATGCTCAGAAGCTGCTAAACTTAATGAAAAGGCTATTTTTAATTGCAGTTAGGGTCGAACCCTCCAAGCTAAAGGTAATGGGCTCTCTATGTGTGCAAGCAGATCTATACATTTGTCGTGGTATCAACAAAGATTTACACACTTGACTGCTTACACACAAGTTGTGTGTAAATCTCTGTATATGCAGGTAAGAACATGTGTCTTTATAAACTGATTCCAGAACAATGCAAATTAATTGTATACAGTTGTTTCAGAGGCTGTAATGGCAGCATGTCAAGAAAACTTTCTGTAGGTTTTCTTTTTGTAGCAAACACTTGGTTGCTATATTCAGATAACTTTCTTAGCTGCTGATAGAATACAGTGACTGACCATTTTGTTGATGTCTTATTTGAAGCAAGTTCACGTGCAGAACTGAGATGTGCTGTTGGGCTTTTGGTGAAACTGTCTTCCAGGAAACAATAGCTAAGTAGCAGTACTTCCAACATTTTGAAAAAAGCTTGCCTGTCTGAAGTGTATCCTGAAATATTTCATTTGCCTCTGATATACTGTCAACTGTACAGTCACATATGATACAGTAAAGCTCTTAGTGTAACAATTTATATGAATACTATGTAACACTTACTTTCAGGAATAATGAAGATTACTCATCAATGAGAGGCATCTCACATTAGTAGTCTCCGTGCAGGGGTCCACGTGTGGCTGAAGAAACCAGAGCTGAAGCTTCTGCATAGAAGTGACATATGTAGCAAACTGAGTAGAGGTCCAGCTTTTAAAACAATGCGTAATATGTGTATATGGCTTAGTCAAACTGTTCCTAGATGTGTATAAGGCTTTGGAGTTTGATAGAATACAGGCTCTCTACCCCATATTTCCCTGAAGCATTTCAAAGCATGTGATGAGTCTCGCGTCACTGTATTGTGCAGCTTATGCTTGCCTGGTAGAATACAGGAGAGGATTTGAAGCCACTTATGGAAGGAACCATATATGTTATATCAGGTATATTAGCTGACGTTGTATTCATTAGATAAAGATTGTCTAGACAATAACAGCTAAAGATAAGCATACTTACATGCTTATAGCAGAATATTCTGAAATACTGGCAGGAGAACTCTTTATCTCCCCTCTCAAGGACCCCAGCCCTATCCTGCCCCGTGCACATGGGTAGGGCTGGTACCAGTAGTAGTTGGCATTTATTCAAAAAAGGAATAGTACTATTGAATTACTGGGCAGAGCGTGCTCTCCACCTGACTTCCATCTAGCTTATCTGTCTGCCTTATATAAGAATTGACAGTTTGGACTTAGAGGCTCACATTTAAAATCATAAGTCTACATCTTAAACAGACATGTTTCTGTAAAATCGCTAATTTATGCTTCAGTCATGATAATCTGAATAAATGGAAATCTCACTGCTCTATGTGTTCCAAATAAATACGTAATTCCTCTCACTTGCAAAGAAACTGTTCCTGAAACTGACTTGAGTGCTGTTGGACCTTGTGGAAAGATTCCCATTTACTGCAGTAAGTTTGCAGCAGACCTAGCAGTAATTGCAAAATTGCAACCATTTTGGCCCCAGTGTCAAGAGGGCAGAGAAGGAAGTCTACCTTTTCAAAATGTCATTTCCCCAGGTAAAGGTTTCCTGTTTCTTTTTCCAAATATGTTTATTTTCCTAGGATGAAATGAAAATTATTATTTACATCGAATAATTCACACTTAGGTGTTATTTCTTCGTCATATTTAATTTGGGAATTGAAGTAATACAAATGCTTTGTAATTTTTAGTGTAGTTAGACAGATGTTTTGTGAGCAGTGCTTGCAGCCTCCATATCAGAATATCTAGTCTTGCCAGAGAATTGATTCTTAAAGAAAAAAAATCAAAGCAGGCTCAGGAGAAACTGCTGAGTTTGCCTTGCTGTCCCATGACATCATGAAGAACATGAAGTGATGATAATGCAGTTTGCAAAGATGCAATTACTTTAAGTATCTGTTGGGCAGGAAAGATGCAAGCTAATCTTGTTACTAATCATTTAACAGCCTATGTATTAATCATAGTCGTTATACTTTAATGGCTGCTGTTTGCTGTCTTTTTGTATTTCTATGGCTTTTCAAATTTTGCCCTTTGCTATTGCTATGCATCAGTAGCAGATTAAATACTGGTATGTGTTGCTTTAAAATCCTGTATCTATTGTGGTGTAAGAGTATTTGGATATATAAAACACCAAATGAAGAAAAACATTTGGTGGGTCATGAAACAAGTGCCTCTAAACTATAGGCTTATTTGCTTCAGATGCCTTTAAGGATGTGGATATGTTCATTCGTACAGCTTATGACCAGATTTGAGTTGGCCATAAAGTATTGTAAAGTAAGATAATTAAAGTAGTATCTTCATGGGTAATGAATTGAATAGAGATAACAAACCCTTTCTAAAAAGGCCCAATTTAATTTAATTCAACTGGCTTGGCCTGCTTATTACACCTGAGTTCTGTCTGTCAGACTTGAAGTATTTTCTGTAGATGAAACCTTCTGCTTATGTTTTGGGGGGCATGGACTGTTAATTTTAAGCTCTGTTTATAGCTCAGAATTTGAGAAAGTATAATTTGAAAAACACTGCCAGTCTCATCTACAGGGTACACATGCAACAGTTGTGTATTGAACACAACATTTTGTTGTGAAGCCCAGCATTTGGTTCTATACTACAAAAGCTTTTAATGGATATGCAAGCCCACGTGGTACAAGATCTTTTTGTTCAGCTATAGGTCTTGGTAATCACTAAAGCTGAGACTAAGAACTGCAAGGGAGGGTGGGCTTTTAACTCTCCCAGATTCCTTATTAATTCCTTTCTTTATGGACCTATTCTAAGTAGTGTCTTCATGGGTTCAAGTCAACAATCTAAGTTCTTAAAGTGGAATGAGGTGATGACTCCTGGATATAAAACATGTTTCCACTAAACAAGCTTTGCTCCTAACCAAGAAATTCCATAACATCCTGTGGAAGGACACTTTGCCATACGTAAACTGCTCATAATGACTTTCTCTTTGCAAATCTGTCATGCATCAGAAAAGAATGTATAGTACTAATGGGAAATAAGTAAGATGAAGCAATGACTTGATAGTAATTTCTGCACTATAATCCTGTACTCATACCTGTCACTCACTAGTTGGAAATTGAGTCTCTTGCTGAAGCAGTCCCCACTCTTACCACTGACAGACAGTAAGACCTTCTGTTCCAAGCAATCTTAAGGAATACTGAGTCCTAACTAAACAGTTGTCATAGCTTTGACTAAATCTAAATGTAACTATAGTATAACACTAATCACTCAAGGCTCACTTTGTAAGCAGTGAAGGAAAAAAAAAAGTATTTTTAGAGCGGGATTAATTTCATTTTAACCTAGATCTGGAAAATACTGCAGCTAGATACACCCTGAAAATGCCTGTTTCTTTCAGTTGTCTACACAGTGATGTCAATGAGCCAGATATGGACAGGTACATTGTGAATTACTAAATTTTGGTGAGGTTAAACCTGCTCTGTATATCTTAGCAGTTTCTTCACATACAGGGTTGTCTGTGATATGAATTAACCAATTATGCTTTACCTCCATTTGACTATTTATAAAGGAGAATTTACCCTAAGAGAAAAATATTCTAACTTATTTCTCCTCCCCTTAAAGGTCTTTTCTATTTTTACCTTAAGTGAACTGTCACCAATTCTAAGACTCCATGTGGATTGGCTTTTCCCACTTTTTTAGTAGAAGGTGAATTAACAAGGACTTGCCTGTTGCTTTTTTAGTTGTACGACTACTGCAAAAATGTGGCACTCTGTTGCACTCTTGTACTGAGATGCATATAAGGTGTCCCACCCTAGGAAACTTTGTCTATAAACCAAGGAAATTAATATAAGTTCACATCCATATATATAAATTTTACTTACATCTATGGCAAATACAGGTAATTTGGTAAAAACATCCATGAAAATACAATTACTTGGAAAAAGGCATTCAAATTTCACTGAAAAAGAATAAGAGAATGGATGATGCTTGCTCTGGATAATGATTCATGAAGAGTGTATTTTAATGACTGAATATTTATGAACTACTTCTAGAGACAAAAACGAGACACGAGCAATCAGCAGGAACTCTCAGAATTGCTTGAATTTATGTGTTGAGGGAGTCTACTGAAGTATATAAAACTAAGTATGTGTGAAAGTGTCTGCTGGTTTGGGACAGGAGAATGAGAATATTCCCTGCTCCCTTAGGCTGGCACACATTACACATAAGCCATTCAGACTCTACAGTTTTTGTGGGCTATTCCACAACCTGCTAACAACAACTTATTAGCTGCCATGTTACGTCTGTCTTAAAAGTATCTGGGAAATCTATTCTGGTCTTCACAGCTATGCAGAAGACTATTGATAAAGGGACTTAATTTGCCAGTCTTGTCAGTGTTTGTGTCAGTATTTATGCTTTTTTTTAATTAAACAGCTGAAAGGATGGAACATGACTGGTGTCTTTAGGCTGTGATAGATTAAAAAAAATGTTTGTGAGTGTATAAGACTTCTCAGATAAATGAAAACAGTCAAGCAAAACCACTGCTAACAGCTTCAGCAGTCAGTGTGTGTGGGTTTTTTTTTAAATTTCGGTTAAAGAATCCACATCCTGGAGCAGACTTGTAGATGTGTAGATCTTTCTAAGTCACCTTATTTCCTCTTATTTTGGATAGGCTTGAATAGATCGATTGACATTTGGGCGTTATCACTGGCCTCCCTGCTTGTGTCTGTGGAATTGAATAGGGTTATTTATACCCGTGAAGAGTGTTACACTTTGAGTAATTCTGCATTTTTTTAACAAACATGATTCGTTGTTAGGGCCACTGACATCCTGAGTAATACTGCAAAAGAAAATGTTTGTGCTTCATCTCCTATGCTCATAGTGACATTTCTCTTGTTGCTAATTGAGAAGGTGCATATTGTCCCACACTGAAATGCAAGCCTGTCGTCTCTGTGGATGCCAGCTCTAAGTTTCTAAGTACATTGTCCTCATCGTGCCCAATGAGGCGAAGGAGCCTACATTGCTCACAGTGACAATGTCACTAGACCTCTCAAAGACAGACAAGGGAAGAATGTAGGTCTGACACCAGTCTCTGTTCCTTCTTAACGTGGGAAGAGGGAAGTTAACTTGCAATTTTTAAGGGGTTGTTTTGCCAGCTGTGTTGGCACTTTGCGTTAGCCTCGAGGGCAGTGCCGTTTTGCACTGGCCCCTTATAGAAGCAAATGGCTGTCTGCCATAATCAGGACTGTGATATATATGCATAAAGTTCACATGATCAGAAGAGAGAAAAACCATTATTACAGGAAAAGCTAAATGGATCTCAGGTTTTACATTTATAATGTGCCAGATACCTGAAACAATGCTGATGCCAAAAAGTAGGTATGTTTCACTTAGAAGAAAGGAAAGCCATCAGGGCTTTAATGATTTGACCATGTCAGGGAAAAAGTAGTACTTTGGAAATACTTTACAGATTCTTTTTTTTTGACATATCACTTGAATCCATGACTAAAACTGTTTCATAAAAATGGTTATTTTCCAGTTGAAGATGCTTACCCTGTATTAATTTACATAATTGTAATCGTATGTTTTCCTGCAAGGGTGATTATGGATGGTGAAGTGTTGATTAGCTTCTTATGAGACTTAGACACCAAGCTACTTCTCTACAGCTTCATTATCAATGGCCTGATAGCCCTGCCATGTGTGCCAGGGCTGAGAAGCTAACTATAAGAAATAAATGGTTGTGTTGTTTTTTTTGTGAAATTAATGAATAAGCCTGTCACTCCTTGGTGAAGATGGCAGCCTTTCATGAGGGCAGGTATTCCAGTTCCCAGTACCTCAAGAACAAGCTGATCTCTGAAACACCACATCCCTGACTTTGAAAATCCAAACAAACTTGTAGTGTGCTCTGGGGAAGACATGTCTTCCCAGTGCTTTATTGAACACAATGAAAAAACTTATCTATGTCTTGTAGGACAAGGAATTCTTGCTAGCATCTTTCCAAGACCTAAAACAGTGCTGATTCTGAGTACATAGAGGCTTTAACAAATCTCCCCTAAAATAATCTATTTATATCAGTACCTGTCATCAGTGTTCGTATGTATGTTTCTTAATCACCTATTTTACTAGCCAGCTATCTTGCAGCAATATGCGGGGAAGCAATCAGATTTCATTTTAATTGCATTTGTATTCAGCTAGACGGCAAAATCCAGGTGTTAGTGATAAGTAATATTCTTTAATATTCAAATTAGAACTGCCCAATGCTCCTTTACAAACAGACTGTCTCCTTTCTTATTGCTCAGTTTTGTGAAAGTATAGCTATTATGGGTCTATTCAGAACAGTTGTTATTCAGAAATAACCAAGTCAACTCCTTATCCCCAAAAGCTCTTGGAAACACAATAGCATAATTAGTAAAGGCTGACATCCAGGTGAAAACTCAATTTCAGCAATAAATTAACTGAGAAATCACTTCGCACGGCAAATGAGAAAATAAAGATGATGGGGATGGGGCTGGGACGAATGCGTCTTAGGTAGTTTCATATTCTGCGTAACTGTACTAAATCTCTGTATGAATGGTGTCATGCAGTTATTTTTAGTTACCACTTCCATTGTCTCCTGTCTTCTCTCTGAAAGAGTTGCATTAATCCTAGAGATGGCTGTTTGGCTGGTGTCTGAGAACCTCTATCATTGTCTTTGCTGATTCACAAGATATGGTATGGTTAATGGCTAAAGATAAACTGGCCTGTGTTCGAGAGATAATAGAAAGAATCTACCTTTTACCTATTTTTATACATGCTATCTCTGCATCTATAATTTTTACATGCTAATGCCTAAGAATTTAGCAAGAAAGGCACTTCATTACAACAAGTATTGTAAGAAGTCTGGCTAATAGGTGAGCTTTGCTTAAGAGAGGTTGGGGCCAGCCTCTATTTTAAGCCACCTTAGATATTTTCTACATGCTAATGACTATATGATGTATGCATAATGGTGTATGCAAACTGTCTGCCTGTACATATATCTACCTGAAGTACAGCTACTTAATAGGTGTATGTGGCCCTCAGTTATCTTATATAAGCTTAAAAGGGACTTGGAACCTTTGAAAGTTTTTTCACAAAAGAAAAATCACTTTAGAGGAATTGTATTGTGACAATTAGGCATAACCCTAATCCAGAAAAAGTATAAATCAATAATGAATGCCTCTTCGCTTTGCAGACTTGGTCATTAGGAGAGTGAGAGGAAAAAGTACCTATTAAGGTATGGAAGTGTTAGCGGTGAAGGTATTAATACAGATGCAGGCTGGCATATGATCTGTGTAGCAGTTCGTAATTGAATGGCAAATTTGTTAGCACATGGAATTCCTTAAGCTGCTCAGGAGTGTGAGCTGAGCAACATCTGTGATTTGAATACTGACTCAGCGAGAGAACAATGTGTCTTCAGTATTACAAACTTTGGGAGAGAAGACAGCAATTTGCTTTTATCATAAATGAAGACAGAATGTAATTATGAAATCTTATCACAGTGGTATTTTTAAAAAAGTAATGAGTCATCGAAAAACCCAAATTAAATTCAGTAGATGGACACAAATATGATGCAGTAAAACATCAACAGCAGTAACATAATATATCAAAATGTGACCAGCAGCTGAACCCGATCAAAAGCTGACTGGATAATACAAAGGTCAGTAGACAAGATGCATCAGCTTTGAATCAAAATGTGATTAGGAAAATTTAGTCCCTTTTAGCCTGGTCATGTTCTGGAGTGCATTACTGGGACTTGGGATGGAGCACCCTGTGACACGGGGACAGGTGAAAACAAATTGTGACCAGTGCCCTGCATGCTGGTTACACAGCCCCTGAGGTGAAGGTGCTCATGCAAGCTCAAGACCAAGACTAGTCTTCATAACACAAGCAGAGAAATATTATCTAGCCAGTGGAATATTTTGGTTAATTTGCGTAGGTTTTTATCTTGCTGTTATTTCATGATCACTTAAGTCCTTGTGTCTATTTTGTTACTTTACTTTCGGAGGCCTCCATCAGTCTCATGCTGACCTTTGGGCCTCTGGTTAGTGCTAAATCTTTCACATTCATTTGTACCAAATGCTTCTCTATTTTTTTCTGAATCCATTAGCTTGGAAAGGGAAAAGTCGCAGTATGAAATAATGGACTTCTCTACAGCAGGCTTTATGTATTCCTTTGTTCTCCCCTCACATGTGCTATGCACGTGCAGTTGCTGTTCCCCACTAATCTATGTGGATGCTAATGGTAGCAGACCCTGGACTGTAGGTTAGTGTATGAGGCTCAAGAGGAAGATGGATAGGATTTACCAGCAGGGAGCATATCTTCTACCTGACATCTTCAAAACATCTAGCTGAGTCATCTTCTTTACTGAAGATAACCTTTGTGTGCCTCGTGGTCTGGGGGGGTGTAGTTAGGACTGAGCCTGATGCTCTTAGGGGTATCAGTCTTTGAGATGGGTACTTTAGGTCTGTCATGACAGACTTTTAGCAAATTGTCATTTAGAATTATTGATAAAGAGACCTATTATTTCTGTTTAATAAAGCATCATTATTAAAACACAATGGAGATATAATTGATTGAAATACTAGCTAAGAATTTGCTTCTTTCTCCTTTTCTTGAAGGAGATTTTTTTTTCCTGCAGAATTATCTGCAGAAATTTTTAAACTAAGTATCAAGTATCTAAGCTAAAAGCTATCTTTGTTTTAATGTTGATGTCAAAACATTCTACTGTGGAGCTGCTGTATGACACCCAAGGATGACAACTGTCCATATGAATGGAAATGGTAGCTAGCACTTCTTAGAGCAAGTACTCCACACTTGCTTTCTTCAGCTAATAGGATGGTGAGACAAAGTGAGCGCAAGGGAATTTCAGCCAGGTCAGGTTCTCTGCAGTAGGCAACTACAGCTGCTAAGGCTGAGGGAGCAAGGCCAGAGGTATGTTATATGGCAGATGTGTGCGGGAGAGGTAGAAAGAACAAACCTGGAGACATTTCCATTAAGGAAACTGGGGAGACCTAATCTTGCAGTTTTGCAACTGGGGGAAGAAAAAAGTCTTTTGTCTGTCAAGTTTGTTGTTGCTTCGACACAGCACTCTTCCCTCAACAGGCAAGAAAGCAATTGTTGATGAAAAGGTAAGGTGTGGGTTAATGCCACCAAGCCAAGTGTGCGTTCTGCCTATTTCTATGCCTAATTCAGACAAGGGTCTGGGCGGTTCTGCCTGGCTGAGGGAAGGAGGGCCAAGGATTAAGGAGCTGATACATTCCCTGAAAGGAAGGGTATAAGCACTCTACCTTCACATCTGCAGGGAGTCAAGTAGGATTAGCTGAAACCTCAACTTGTCTAAGAATTTGTAAGGGAAAATAGTAAGAATGAGTTCTTAGATCTTACTAAATTAATCAGTTTGGTCTTTGGTCTCATGCTGAACGGAGGACTAAATACACTAACATGCTTTTCTTTTTTCCTTTTTGAATACACTGTGATGAAACAACGTTTTCCTTGATGTTTTCTTTCATCTCTCAAGCAGCTCAGGGCAGATTTTCTGGAAATGTTGTAAAGGCCTAACTTGCCTATATTTATTCACGTTGTGTAGTATCTTAACTTGTTTCATTCGAAGAGATTTGCTTACAAATCTAGTTTCTATTCAGCTGTGACAGAAAAATTGGAATTCAATCTATACGGCTGAAATAGCAAATGTTACTTTAGAATTAACAGTGGAGTCTTGTCTGCTGCAAAGATTTTTTTTTTTTAGAAGGTGGTAAAAAAGCCCATAGTTAATGTTTCCATACTTCTCTGCTATACAATGTGGTCCATTCTGACATTTTTCACTGGTAAATTATTTCTGCTCTGTAGTTCAGAAATTAGTACTGAGAAAAAAGCTGTAAAAAATGAAACTTGAAAACTTGACATCTCAGTGTGCTCCAAGAAGAGCACTAAAATGTCAACTATTTACCAGCTATTAAGGCACAACTGCAGTTTTCCATTAACACATTGAACTAGCTCCACTACAGCAGATGAAAGTCCCCTTCAAACGAAGAAAGAAAAGATTCAGAGTAGGTCATTGCCTATACACAGGGACTAAATTAACTAGAACAAAAAAAATTCACAGCTTCTTCCAGAAAGCGTACTACTCTGCATCACATATTTCATTCACATCAGATGGGTCTTAATGCCAAATATTTATTAGTTTCTTGCTGTTTTCTCTGTTGTTTTCTAGAGGTATATTCTTGTACAAATGATGACCCTGTAAGGAGGAAATTATTTCTTGTGACACAGGTGTAGAGAGCAACAAATGAAAGTAGTAATTTAGGAATTGGACTGCACACAAATTTTCACTTGTTCAATTCTTTATAATACTTGATTTTAGAGTTACTTAACCCTGCGTGAACATGTGCAATAGCAACAGAATCCCCAAAAATTATTCAAATCAGTTTAGGGGAAGAAAAAAAAAGCCTTCACACAAAGTTTCAAGATTTTAATTCAGTAAACATTTCATATAAACCCCTGGGTACAGATTAGACCTTCACATCTGTATTCTGGATCACTCCAAGGAGACTTCCTGCTCTGAGTGCACAACAGGGGCAAGCTGTTACTGGACTCCACAAAATGAACATGTATTAGAGGCTGCAGTGGCAGCTATCGAGCAGCTCTTCTGCTGTTGTGCATCACAATGTCTGTCCTCCCCATCCCAGCTCTATGGAGTTCCACTTGGTTTCTTCAGCTTGCTGTAGTTGATGGAGCTGAGCCTTGACAGTGATCCAACCTCCGTATTGGACCAGTATACAGCAATTTATGGCTTAGGGACATGATTCTTTCAGAAGCTCAGAAACAGTATGTGCCATTTGGCAATGTGAGTCTCTGCAGGAGCGGACTGGAAGATAAGTACACTGAAGAAGCTTGGTCAGTTATCCAGCAAGGACTCGTTTTTCCTGTTGGAGAGGTCACTTGCTTGAGGATTTGGGAAAAATCAGAAGAGCAGAGACTGCATGAGAACAGAATGAGAGGGGCACTTCAGCCACCTGAGAAACACATGGGGAAGGGGAATGGATGCATGTGTTATGGATGGAAAGCTAGCTGTTTTCCCCATGAAAGGGAGGCACTGCGCAGGAGTTGAGATCAGTAGTAGCCAGCCCACTGATGTCAGTGGGTTGAAAGGTCCTGCATGAATGAAATCATGACAGGCATATTTTGATACCTGAGTTTGCTCACAATTTCCTACTTGGTATCAAGGAGGAGTATGTACACAGAATGAAAGGAATCGTAAGAGTGTACTGCTAAAAATTGTCTAGGAAAGAAAAAGAACAAGGCAATAGACAAAGGGTTCTCTGTAATTCTGTATATACATCTTGAATTAATGGTTTGAATCCAATCTTTAGTTACAGGGAGAAATTATTTGTTCTACATAATTCAGTGGTAGCCTTTTGATGCTTGCACTGCTATGTACATATGTGTACTCTGGCAATGAGCCATAGTCACTCACCCAGTGGTGAGGATTAAAATGTTGAACAGCTCCTCCTTCACTGTGCACTCAAACCTGTCAATGAGACAGAGCTTCTGGGGAAAATAAAAAGCATTGTGATCATGTTTGCAGAATTTGAATCGCAAGGTTATAGATGAAGGGAACGAGCTGTGATTTCACATGCAACTTTCATTCTTGCAGTTCCTACTTCTGAGCATTTAGAGTTATCACTTTGTTAATTTGATAATAGGCGTAGTTTTTCTTTTTGTTCCAAGAAGTCTTATGGAGAAATCCATTATTTTACATGCATCTGTAACAAAGGGTCTGCTCCTTGATTCTTCAGGATCATTGCCCAGCTAGGACTATGGATATTATTGCATTCATGGATAGCAAGGCTCTAAACTGATATGAATAAAGGGAAATGGCAGGAAAGGAATCGGAATGTACACAGCATTGTCAGGACATTATCAGAGAAAGACCAAATAGGTGGTCTCCCTGCTCTCGGAGCCTGGCTTGTTCTGCGGATATCTGTGGCGCAAGCTTGTCCTTACATTAGGTTATTCTTATTCCTGTGTTATTTTGGCAAATTAATTACTAATAAACAAGTAGCCTTTTAGCAGTCTGTTTGCCAAGCCTAAGTAAGAATGAGACTGCAAAGACACTTCTCATGCTGACAGTCTTTCTCCCAGATGAACCTTAATAGGGTGTCATAAAGAAAAGGTTTCAGAGATAACTTTTTTGAGAAAGGTTACAAGAATCATAGGGATAAACTATGTTTAGTTTTCTAGTGTTTCCTACTGCCCCTATAATTTAAATAGCTTTTCACAATAAAAAAATCTCCAAAATAAGATGTAAGTTAAGATTTAGTGAAAAAGCATGAGGTGATCCTGGTTCTACATTCCTGTGTTCATGCAGCTTTGATACAGTCTGCTTGTTCTTTGCAAATTCTTGAAACTGTGTTGTGTGCAAAATAGAGAAGTATTCAATCAGCTCTTGGGCTATATGCAGTCTACTATGGGAAGTGTGCTACTGTGTCATTCAGTATGAAAATGAAGCAACACTAAAGCAAGAAGAATTAATTTTACTGTATCTTTCACACTTCTTTGTTCACTTCAATGTTTATTTTTTTGCGTAGAGGAAAACACCACCTTAAACTTAAGTACAGCTTAAGTTATAGGATGATGTTGCTGTTTCCCAGTGACAAATTAATTTTTTTAAGGTAAAAGAGCATGAAACCTGTTCAAAGGTAAAGTCAAAGGTTGCTTACATGAGTCTTGGATCGGTGTTTGCTTAAGAGTGGGAGTAAACACAAGATTTCCAAATGCGAAACTTGATTATACAATATAATACCGTCCCTGCCAAATTTTCCAGTAAAATGATAAAATTCAATTGTTTCTAAACATTCTAGGTAATGCCTGTAATTCTTACTACTTTGGTATCTTTTGGTAATTCTTACTTAGCAAAATAAACTCTTTTCTTCTAAAGTGATAAATTTCCATAGTGAAAAAAAATCTTCATCCTTTAAGAGATGATTAGCTTATTTCCTTATATATATGTCTATTAATATATATAATATATTTAGAACCCTTCTCTTGTCCCCAAATAAATGTGTTGGAGCTCAGTTGCAGCTGATAAGTGAGTGTGTTCATTCCACATCTTGCATGTGTTGAATAAACTCTAGAGACTTTCACTAGCTGAAGATGATGATGATTATTTTTCCTTTTTAGGAAAAAGGTATGGGTCTGTCTTAGCCAAAGAACTGGAAGGAAAAAAACATTATTTTGTCATTTGGCTTTTGATTCTTTCCACAGATGTGACTCTGAAGGGCAAGAAAAAAAAATGGTGTGAATGCAGTAGATAAAGTACTTTCTGAAGGCATCACAGGGCTTATTTATGGTGTCTGGATAGTATTGTGATACCTGCTAATATCTGGAGTTGGTTGGCTGTGTTAAGGGGTGTTAAGATGATGACCACCTCCTCTAGCACCTCCAGTCCCAGGACTCCTCCTGCCTGACCGCGGGTGCCCACCCCGATACCCAGGGCCTCTCTGAGCTGAGGGATGTGGCTGCTACTTTCCCCTTTGCTCGCTAAATCAATGAAACCTGAGCATGTATCCCAGCACCACACAGACAGGACAATGATGCAGCCATCACACAGATGGCCACAGACAAGGCACAGCCTTCAACAGCAGCTATGTGCAGGACCCACAGAACACTTAGGCAGCCAAGTCCCCTCCTCCTTGTCGGCTGGTAGAGATAGAAGGTCACGAGAGAAGACACGTATCCAGACCCACACACTCTCTTCCTCTTTTAGATGCGACCACCTGCTTTTTTGCATTTCCTAAGTCTATATGGTCCCTCATCAGATTGCATAGTCCCACCAACCACCCCAACATCTTGGGTCCCCAGGTCTGCATCCTTATGAACTTGCAAAGTCCTGTTTGCCTGTGGTTTCTTGATAGCCCACCAATTAGTGTGTCTAATGAGTTGGGTGTTTTTCTTGTCTTTTTACTCCATTAAGTTTTCCTGTCAGGTTTGTAACTCTGTTTTGTTGAAGGCTTCCTGGTTTTCTCATTATCCCTTTTTGCACTGAAAAAGTCATTGACCAGTACAGTTAAAGGAGCAGACACTCTCCTTCCACACATGCTTACACTTTGTATTTAGACACATTGTAGCAAAAAGCAGCTACGAGGTCCTTGTGAATACACCCTCTCAAGGTTAACAGAATCAAGAAAATGCTAGCTGCTTCTTGCCACTAAAATTGAGTATTTTAAACATTCTTTTTTCTGATCAGATAGCTTTGTTACCAAATAGAAGTGGAGTTGGTCCATTAGCATGAAATAGTTAATAAAATACCCTCCAAACAGATCCTGGCTTTAACAGAGGGGCCTGATGGTACTGTCATTAAAGTAAAGAACATCCTTCTAGAAGTTAGTGGGAGTTCTCAGTGTCTTGGAGACTTTCACAGGTCTTGGGAAGAAAGCCATAGATTCCCATGGACTGTGTAATATTTGCAATTTAAATTAAAGCTGAGGTTTTCAGCAGTGTAGGCCCTTTCATAGATGGGCACAAGAAAAAAAACCTACTGTCCTCCATCACTGTATGCATGCTGTGCTTTTTTTTTTACCTTCAGGTGTGATATTCATTAGTATACTCTAAACACACTCATATTTGTATTTTTCAGGTCAAAAGGTGTGCTATGGTGACCTCAAGCGTTCCTGTTACAAGTTAGCTTATTTCCAGGACTTGTCTAGACGAGTGGGCTTTCAGGAGGCCCGCCAAGCCTGTGAAATTGATGGTGGAGCTTTACTGAGCCTGGAAAGTGAAGCTGAGCAGCAACTGATAGAAAACATGTTGCAAAACCTCACTAAGTCAGGCTCTGGGATTTCTGATGGTGATTTCTGGATTGGGTTGTGGAGAAGTGGTGATGGACTAGCCACCTCAAGCGCTTGCCCTGATCTCTACCAGTGGGCTGATGGAAGTATTTCACCATTCAGGTAAGTCTGTAAAACTGCTTATTGAGAAGGTTCCATGGAAAGAAATGGAGAGTGAAATGCCCGGCAAGTCTTCTAGAAAGAAACGTGAAGACTTGGTGTCCCATGAAGTTAGTAGCATCCCTCAGATAAAGGGGAGTTGGCAACGAGGACTGTAAAAGGATGTCATAGTGTGGCTTCAGCCTACAGTTTTCTTTGCTCCCATCTCATGAGTTTGCCTCTGTACAGCTTTTGGAGTTTTTCTGCCCCACATAGAGGATATAGGATGTGGTCTGAGAGCAGGCAGACAAATTCTGCAAGGCTCTAGCCACCTTGAATCAGGGAGCCAGCCACCAAGTAAATTAATGCATGTTATTTAGTGTAAATTGTTCTGTTTCTACCCTGTCTTTCGAAAATCCTTTAATTTCTTGATTAAGCAAAAGACCAGAGTAGCAGCAGCCCACAGGACTCTGCACATCAGGACAGGTAAGAGTCAGAGAGGAAGGAAAACAAGTGGCAGAGCAGTAGGATGTTATTTCTGCAGAGCTGTTTTGGTCAGACTGTTTTTGAAGATCCAGAGATGTGGAGCCCAGGCCCTAAACTCCTTTCACAGGGGAGCTGTGGGAAATGCAGCATATCTTTGAAGAGGATGGGGTCGTTGGGGTTGATGTATTTTCATTGATGTAAACTCCTTTCCTTGGCATCCTGGTGAACCTTACCTTCAGAGCTGAAAGTCTGTCTTTATGTGTACCACTAGAAATTGGTATACAGATGAGCCTTCCTGTGGAAGTGAAGCCTGTGTTGTGATGTATCATCAGCCAACTGCAAACCCTGGTCTGGGAGGGCCATACCTTTATCAATGGAATGATGATAGATGCAACATGAAGCACAATTTTATCTGCAAGTATGGCCCAGGTAGGTGAAACTAAAGTTATATTTCACAGGTGGGACGCTTAGGAAAAGAATTGCCCTCTGTTTTGTGAAGGAATCTGCAAATGTCTTGTGGCCTGTGCTACCAATTCCTTTGGTGTGTGACTGACTGAGCTGATATTTACCAGGGCTGTAGTATATCAGATCTAGTGGTAATTTAAGTAAACCTATCTGTATCCAATTAGAATGTTTTCAAGGTTAGCTTCACTGCCATGCATTCCCAGGTTTACTTTGATTGAACTAATTCACTAGGGTTTTTTTATTCTCCACAAAGTTTTTTTAAGTGACCATTTACTACTTTCCTTGCTTGTTATCAAGTGGGATGGTCAAGGCATCTCTTGGTCCTACTGTAAAAAAAACTACAGTGTCCTTGCATCTTCAGGCCTCTGATATTTTATACCAACTTACGTGTGGTGGCTGTTTCTAAAAGTTTTAACATAAAGAAAGAAAAATAGAAGTCCAGAACAGCAGAATGAAAATTCTGCATTCATACATGTAGATGTATAGATATGAAAAGCAGATGCATACTAGTTCAGATGGTGAAGGAAAAAGCCAGATCTTAAAGAATTTGGCTGTGCTTCCAGACGTGACATAGGTTCTGTATATGTCAGTAGAGGAAACATGAAGTATAAACTAGAACTTTGTGCAAACAGAAGGACCTGAAAAGTAAACTTTCAAGTTGAGTCTCTAACAGTTTCTACTTCTGGTGGTACTTACAGTAAATGAAAACATGTTTTCAGCAGGATCATGCAAATATTTTCAAATAATTTCTGGTGTGTCTGCTTTTCAAAAACTAAGCTGAAAGTCAGAATCCGTATGAAATCCTACTCCTAGCAGCTATTTGACCTAATTCTGTGGTTTCCTACCTGCTTTCTCTAATCTCATCATCTAGTAATGATCACACTCTTTGTAGAGATCCAGGCTATATTCTTCTTCCAGTTTTGGTGGATTTTCTTTTCCTTCAAACTTCAGCTTTCTCACTGTCTGATATCTTAAAGGAGATATTAATGGCAATTAATATTGCAAGAAAATATTAAATGCTTGGAAGGCTTGATATAGCCACATATTTTACCCCCACTCCCCAAATTTGTTTCTGCTTCTAATGACTATCACTCTCTTATGGTGATCATGTATCATCTTGGTCACACAGACTGTTCAGGAAACTGATGTATATAATTTTATAACTTTTACAACTAATCACAATTATTTATATTGTGTTCTTGTTATTTCAACAACTTAAAATATTTTTAAATAACATTCTAATGTCAGAAAATGCAGGTTTGATTAAGAGGGCTCAGTTTCAAATATATTTCATATCTTTAAAAGCAAACAGATTTAAGTGAAATAATTATTCTGTAATAGTGAATGAACTACTACCATTCTAGATGTGATAATAGTTTTTTTCCTATTGCTTTCACCATCTGAAAAAATGCCGAGTATTTTGGATTGGCAGAAAACAAAGTGATAACAGTAAAAATGAAAATGAATATAGATTTCTTTCACTATGTAGAAATAGATTACTAGTGTATAATGAGGCATATAATAAGGCAAACAATGTATACCTAGATTATTATTAGGACTGACATTGTTAAGCAGCTAAATACAGTGCTGGCTGCATTGTAGCTATTTACTTTTCAAGCTGTTGGAATTGTGCTCTTTAGGAAAAGAGGCTGTTCTCCAGAAATGTATTTTTCTATCACATGGAGAAGAAGAGAAGACACATAAATGTATATAAATAGGTATATGGCATTTCTTTCAATGCCTGAAGAAAGTACCACAGTCTTTGTAAGAAAATTACAATTGCTATCTAAAACCTAGTGAGACTTACAAATGACCTTTCCCCTCCCCCATAATAGCTGTAATAGCTTCAATGTCAGCCATTTCCAATGCAAAATGCATCCATTTTACCAGGAGTATTAAAGTGGCACATGCATATTGAATTTCACTTTGTTATTTGAGTAGATTGTTTTTCACAACTTTCCTGTCTGTTTTGAGTATATGGTGCATGATACCAGTCTTACGCCAAAACACATCGGTTGTAGATGACCACGATGAAGTTGCATGTAATTGTATCTGCAGCAAGTTTAGGGCAGTGCTTATTAGGCAGTCGTACTCAAGCAGCAATCACATTTCTGATAGTCAATTCTGTTTTTCTAAGCCCTTTTTATAGCACCTCACTTGACAGCATTTACTGTTGCAATGTTCAGTCTGGCTTTAGATATATTGATCATTCTGCAATCTTTAATTCTAGGTTGGTAACTGCAACCACGTTTAGTTCCTATCCAGATCCTGTAGGTTTGATTACGCAATCGGATTAAAAACTCATCTCTTATTCTGCTGTCTAGCGCCACCAACTCAGTCCTTCGTGGTATTAGGATATCCTTATATATGGCCAAATGTAGCTATTTTTTACCAGAGTAGATGAAATAACTGCCTTTGTTCTAGTAGGCTTTATGCTCCTTCGATTTCTCCCAGCATTTTGTGTTTACCAGGACACTTGGAACTGCAGATTAATAGCAAATAATATTACTTTAATCTTATGATAAAGGCATGGTATTCAAACAATCATGCAGATTCCACTCCTATGCCCATCCTTTCAATATGAGGATGTTTCAATATGAGGAGTTTCAACTTGTAAACTCTTAGTTGTAACAGTAGCCACAAGTAGACTTGCAAGCCTCTGCAATACAGCTCAAAGTGATGAAGTGGTTCTCCAGTTTCTGATGCATTACAAGAAATATGATACTATCATTCCTTTTTTGGTAATTTTACTTCCTTATGTGATGTGCTAGTACACACTGCCTGTGATTTGTATTTTAGGGCTGCCTGTTGCAAATCCAAACTATATAAAGCTGACATTGAACTTCACAGCTGATATCTAACCGTCTGTAAGCATTATTTTGAAAATTTGAATAAGATTTAAGTATTAGTCAAGAAGACTTCCTATCATATTGTTTTAGGATCATCTGCACAAATTAAACTTTGAATATGTTAGGAGTTTTATTCAGCACAAGGAGTTAGAGGTTTCAGTGATTTAGCCAGTAACCTAGCAGAGGCCACCAAGAATTGGAACTAGAATAAACTATACCCATTTCCTAAGGAGCAAAAAAGTAGGATCTAGAAGTGATTTGACACTAGTTTGCAAATAGTCTTTGGTAAGAAGATTAAATGAATTAAATGAAGAATTACACAATTATTGTTTTGGAGAATGTATCCATTTCTGTGATACTGCATGCAAAATAATGAAAACATCTGTTTTATTCCGCACACTTCTTCAACAATTGATTTCAAATATTGATTTAACAGATAATGTCTTAGAAAAAGAATTAGGAGACAGAGCAGAGCCAGATTACGGTAAGAAATTTCAAAACATTAAATTGAGTTCCAATGGTAAATACATAATTATAAGGATAGCTTACAAGAACCTCCAAAATTACTCAAATTTAACAGCCATGTTTTAGAACTGGAACATAGGAAAAATTAATCCTTTAGAGAGCAATAGCTAAAAATATATGGCTATTGTTCAGAATAGCACTGCTCATAATTCTTGTTCCAGATGTAATCCTAATTTTGCAATAAAACCTTGTTTACAAATTTATATCCAGCAGTTTAGTCAATTCTGAAAATGTTCATTTTTCCAATATGATTTAGGATGTAGTTACTATTAATTTATTTGACAACATAACAGCCGTATTTTGTACTCACTGTTTTCCTAAAATGTCTGGTGTCCTTTTTAGGTATTTTTCCAACAGTGCCAGCAGGGAATACTTACGACACAAGCAAACCAGAAGATCAGTATCATGTTATTGCTACTGAAACAGGTAATGTGTTCATATGAATTGAGTGTTCTGGTAAAAATATCAATAGTGGACTCAGTTAAATTAATCTTTAACAATTTCCATTACTGTCACTGGGAGGAAGCAGCGTATTTCCCCAGGAAGTGCCCTGAAAAAGTATACTTTTTAATAACATTTCAAAAGTTTTAGTCAGTCCTCTTCGTAACTGTGGAAACAAATTATTTCCACGTCTCCCAGAACTTTGATCCAAATCTACAGTTTAGCAGTCCTTGAAATCTGCACTGTTCTCTCTGACCCTGGTGAGTCTCTGTCAGGGTGCAATATTTCACCAGTGTTCACCCAGCTGTAGAGTGTCTCCTTCTGGGCTGTGGTAACCCATGCCTCGCCTCTCTCTATCTCCTCCTCATGTCTTCCCCAACCTGTGTAACAAACATGGTGCCTACATTAGCTTTCATATCTGATATCTGGGGCTCACAAAAAAGGCACAAATTAAATCTTTCCTAACAGATAGACCATGAAGTTTTCAGTTATCTGCAGGATAAACACTTTGCCAAGGCTCCCCCAAATACCCTGTGTTTTAAGGAATACCATATGCTAAAAGGAGTTATATGCTTTCCTGAGATTTCTAGCAGAGATGGCACCTCATATTTTGAAAAAGGATACCTACTGCCTAGGAGCTTGCTGTAATGCTCCCAGATCCTTCATTTGGCGATTTATGTCCTGAATGGAGTCTTGTTGTTCATGAAGAGTTATAACATGGCCTAAACTCAAGGAATTAAACGTCTCTGAGGAACAACTCAGGATTTTACAGGATTACAGCATGGGATTATGGAAAACTGACGCTCCCTTTCCACACTTGTTGGCTGGATTTGAGCCATTTTACTAACTGATGTTCCCATTGTTTATAACTCCAGAGGAATGAGTATACTCAAGAAGTGTATTTTGAAATCACTATTACTATTTTTACAAACTATGCAAAGACTTATCTGAAACTTATAAGCAAACCCAACCTGAATATTCACATTTATTCTTGCTAGTGAAAAATATGCTCAAAAGAGGACAATGGGTAAGAAAGTCTCCACAATTTGTACTTAATGTATACTGTTATAAAACATGGGCATATAGTTACTGAAAATCAGTCAGACCCTTTCTGGAAGTTGTAGACCCCATCCTCTTATTCTAGGCAAATAATAGAGTGCCACCTTGTACCATTTCCCACTCCTTTTGCCCAGGGACCTGCAGGGGAGCACCTTTAGTGCTCTCCTCATTAATCGAGGACAGTGTACGTTTGTCTTTTAAGGGAGATGGGGAGACGAGCAGGGTTTGTTCCTCTTGTGGTCCTGCATGGGTGGGAATCCAACATGTGAGGGCCAATGAGTAGACGGGTTACACGGGCTGTAAAAATAATAGTCTGTGAAATATACTTTCTTTAAATATTTGAATTTTCAATTATAAAATTGGAAATCTCACAATGATGCACATAGAAAATATCAGAATTTAAATCCTTAAGATATGTTTTGCACATTGCTGGAGACGTACTATTTTATTCTTGATATTTCTGAGTCATCATTTTGGAGCTCTTCCTATAGAAGGAATGTATAAATGTTCTTTTGTGTCATTCAATGTATTTCTGATATTTTACTCCAGATTTTTACTCCTGTGGTTAAGAGTATTTCAACATGGGAGACATTAATAAGAACTTTTTGTCTTGTAGGTATAATTCCAAATCTAATTTATGTTGTAATACCCACTATACCACTACTGTTGTTGATACTGGTGGCTTTTGGGACCTGCTGTTTCCAGATGCTTCATAAAAGGTAAAATATACTAATCCAAAATGGTCTTGTAATGCAGAATTCATGTTTCCATTGGCAAGCTATTCATACTGAAAGACTGCTTACATCTGTCCCCAAATATGCAAATAAGCATCTTTTCATCTATTTAAATCCAAGTAGTTTACAGCTGAACATTCATGATCAGGCTTTTCCACAATACACAAATAGTTCCAGGTCTCTCAAAGTATGCTGCCATTAGGAGTTCACCTGTTTCTGAAGAAGGTATCTTTGCTGACTATTTGATATACTGAGCTACTGTCAGCACTTTTACTTCACGTCTTCCATCACGATTACCACCTGTGCAGCATCTGGGCTTTGCGGAATAGTAGTGGGATCCTCACTGATACAGGGCGAAGTCACGGACTCATCTTAGTTTCTGACCAAAAGTGCAGTTTTTTCCGAGGATAAAACTAAGGGCCAGCAGCTGTTTAATGCTGTTTCAGTGCACATCCCATATGAGCAACATATGGGCCCCTGGAGCAGACAAATTGAAAAGAAAATGCAAAAACATGTTTTGAGCCGCATACCAGTGCAACTCCTTTGTACATCGTGTATCTGTCAAAGAAGATGCATAAAGTACATAGCTCTGTGTACATAGATGTAGTATCAAACAGATGTATTATTATGCAAATTGGAAACATTTCAGCCTATGAAGCAGGATATGTTTTGATCCATGCTTTAAAATTCTTTGGACCTTTTATCTTTCTCAAAATATGATATACCAAGATATGACAACATATAATTTTTTTTTCTGAAACTTTCTAGGATATTTTTCATTCTGCAGGTTTTTTCATGAAGCCTTCTCAAGTAAAAGTAACCCAGAAAAGTTTACATTGAAATATATTTTATGGATAAACACTCTTTTAGTAAAATAACGAGTAATTAACAGATGCACAAGCTGTTATGTCTCTTGAAGCGCAGGAATGCTAGTAAGGAATATGACATCACTCTTTTAAGAAATTAGGGAAAAAAATTCCTCCTTACTTTTAGCCTCTATTTTTTATTTGTGGTTTTAATTTAGCATTTTCTGCAAACAGCTGAAAAGACTTATTTCAAGTAAGAAAACACTCCAAATGTCAAATCTGCTTATACCTATATGAGTGAGGGTACACTGATGTTCACAGCACTCCTTAGTGATGTGCCTCATTGAAACAAGTGAACATAAAAGGTATTTTGATGGTGGTCTGCATCACATACTAGATTGTGTCTTTGTTATGCACTTTCCTATAAAGAAAAGCTAAACGTGCATATTCCAACCTGACTTATGGTAGGCAAATTCATTGTTGTGAAAGGTTGTATCCAAACCTACATTCTGGGGCTGTAGAAGGTTGGAAACTCAAAGCAATGAGGAATAAAGGAATCGTATGTGTAACAATAGCAATTATATAAGTAATCTAACTCTGGAACCCTTGTACAATGGAGCTGGATTTCTTGGTAAGTATGACATATGTGTTCATACCTTTTCTGGCAGCTCTTTCTCTCCCTAGAAAAGGTTCAGCTCTTGAATACTCCTGGGAAAACAATGAGATTCACGGCCCACTGAAATCAATAGAAACAGTAGTGTTGACTTCAGTGGGCTTTGATCAGGCCTGTGATGCTATAGCAGTTCATCCAGAAGTGATTCATCTGAACGTCCAAGACATAAAAATTGCATGACACAGACATTGGAAATTCAGCTTGGAAGACTGTACTTTTTCTGTTAGCTGATTAGTTTGGTAGACTAAATGATAAAAAGATCAGGGAGAAAATGGACTTGAATCAAAACAAATGGGTGTTTTTTCGGAATGTTCATTTTGGGTTGCACCAAAGCTTTTAATTAAAGAAAGTAAAACAAATTTTCTTTAAAATTCATTTAAGTCAAAAGAGAATATTCTGGTATCACAAAAAATGAAGTCTTCTTGCTTATCTGTTGAAACAGAACTTTGTTTTTTAAAAAAATGTTTCCCCATCTATTTTCAGTTATATTTCCACATATGACCTACCTTGTGAATCATTTCGGTTCATCACAAATATGCAGTTCTTGGGTAAAAAGCAAATGAAAAAAAGGGGCAGCCACTTGAACTGATCATCTGGACACTGTAGAGCTTTAGCAAAGGGATTGTGTCCTGCTGGGGAAGGAGGGATCCCCAACTTTCCAAATGAACCTGACTTCTCATTCTTTTTTAGGCTTCCACAACATGGTGACCTTTCCTCTGAAAGCCACAATCCATGGCCAACCAGGACATGCCTAGCTTGAAAGGTCATGACTAATTTTGCCTGGCATTGGGCTCTTAAAGGGTAGTAATAAGGCAAAGCAAAACATCTTCCCTGTAGCTAGTAGAAATGACCAGCTCATTCATGCTTAGATGCTCTCCCTTTCATTTCTTCCAGGGAAGCAAGGAGAAACTGCTTCAAAGACCCATCTCCATTATCATCTGAATGCCTTGCAGAAAGTTTAAATTCCAACCTGGTATATTTCTCAGTTTCTATGATTGCATTTGATGGTCAAAACAGTGATATGCTCAAGCTATTTATTGCATCTTCCTCATCTTTCTTACTAAAACTATTTCCTGAACCAGATGTATAGCTGTTGAAAATCTGCGTAGGTTTGCTGAAGACAAGCTCATTTTATACAGCTAAAGTTCTGATCCTAGGTATTTAGAAGTTGTGCCTGCTGTGTGGCAAGAACTTTCCATTCAAAATATTTTGTCATTAATTTACAAAATATGCCTGATTTTGCTGTATTAATCTGGAAGGAAGTAGTGAATCAATATCTTAAAGAAAGAAGTGCTGAAACGACTTGATTCATTGTGATTGCTTTGTTTATAGCATTGTGGCCTGATCTAAAGTCCACTGAAACCAATGGGAGTCTTTTCAGTTACTCCAATGGGCTCAGGTACATAATGCATTACTTTGTAGGACTTCAGAGGTAAGTCTGGAGGGGCTAAAAACTACTGTACCATCCAGCTCCCTCAGAGTACGTTTTCAATCAACTCAGACTCACGTTTACTCACCAGGAAAGGAGTAAAACTGAATCTATAGGACTGTTGGGATCTTGACTGTCAGGTTTCCAACTTACAGAATTATGTAGGGCTACTTATCCTCTGGTTTTTACTTAATTGGCAGTAAATATCAGTGAAATATTCCGGCCAGAGACTAAAACATTTCGATTGAAATGCAGCTGCAGTGGCTCATGAAGTGCCTTTTCTTTTCAGTAGACTGCAGTGCACTGTCATCTGGCATCTAAGTGAGGGAAGGTGGTGTGTTGTGACAGTCACAGAAGAGATGCTAGCCATGTGGAAAGACTGGCATCAACTTACAGGGTACCTCAGGGCTCCCCGTAAAGATTAGAGTGAACATTTTTGCAGTGCTGCAAAGCAAGTGTTTTTGGAACCAGTTTTATCTTTTTTATTAAAAAACCCAGACACAAAAACTACTATTGACAGTTTTGAATGAAAACTAGGCCTAAGGAAGCTTTCTACCAGTCATTCATTGCCAGGGGTCTGATTCATGTGCCATTACTTCATTAGCAGTTAGGTCAAGCCCTGATGGGGAGAGGCTTTCTGGCGTACCAGTACATACTGGTACCTGTTAGTGTACTGTGGTCACAGGGGTGCAGCTCTAGGATGTTCATGGGCAGGGTTGCAGTAGCCCCCTGGGGTGGGTGGGCTGCACCCTGAGCACACCAGACATGGGCTCAGGGGTGTCTGTGCTCCCATCCCCCATAAGTCCCCCCAGACAGGGGAAGCTCCCAGCCTCCCACTACCGTGGTCAAACAGTGTCCACACCCGCCTCTGACAAGAGCACTCTGTATGAGTAGGTGTGGGTGAATGTGAACTGAAAAAAGGGAAAAATAAATACGGGCCAGGTCAGTTCAGTTCCTGGGAGGAGCGCTGCTAAGCAGGGTGGTCCGGTAACTTTGGTAGCAGTTGCTTACCTTGACCCGCTGCTGCGGTGCTATGTTTGGTGCAGCATCGGCACAGCCCTTTTGTGGATGGGGAACCTGTGCTATGAAAGCAACAAAGACGGCCTTCAAATAGGGGATGAAATACCCAGGTCTGATCACAAACCTGAATCGGGACCACAAAGGCACACATGCACTGAAAATAGTTTATATTTTTATTTTTCAGTAAAGGAAGAACAAAAACCAGTCCAAACCAGTCTACACTATGGATTTCAAAGACGCCTAGGAAGGACAGTAGCATGGAGGTATAACGATTTACTGACTGAACAAAGCAAAAATAACATTTTGCAGTCAGGCTGTATTATAATGTCGTCAAAGAACATTAGCTTGGAATGGCTTGAAAATGCAAAGGATCTACACGAATGAACAGTAAGCTCCCCCTTGAGGCAAATGTTCAGATCATTTTTATATAATGTTTGATTATTAATTCAGTAACGAAATATGCCATGCTAAATAAAGGGTATGTGTTTATTTTGCTAAGAGATGTAAGTTAGCTAGTTGTGAGCAGTGAAATGAACAGAGCATCTGAAGTTTTTATGGGGAAATATCTACAATGTATATCAGTTCTAAGATTGTTTGTAGTTAAACGAACCCTTTTTGTTTCCTTTAGTCTCTCATGCATTGTAACCTAGTTGATGTACTGTAAATGGAACCGACAATTTTACAGTGTAACAATTATTTATCTTTGCATAAATGTTTGATACAAAATATTTGTTTAGTATTTATTTGCACATTTAACACAGCTTTTTTATCCTTAGGCACACAAATTATTTTATTATATATTAGAGATAGCCACCATGTTGTGACATCGATCTGAAGTGGCAAAATTCAAGGATTCATAGAAGTCATTTGATCTCATATAATGAATCCACTTTGCCAGAGAATGACCATAACTTTTTGACATATTCTTCCAAGGTCAACATAAATTACTTGGCAAGTGATACCTCATCAATGAGGTTCTTTGAAGGCAGCCGTTAGCTGTTATTTAAGTAAAATATTTTTTACTTTTTTTGAAGAAAAACATAATATCACAATGGACAAGAGTGTAGATGCAAATTACTTGTTTCAGTAAATCGATGTAAAAAAGTCTTTCAAGATAATTTAAATATAGCTAATAGTTTGAGGGATAATGTAAAGTTGGATCGAAGAGAAGACAAATGGCTTTTCTTGGAAGTGAAACTAATAGATTGATCCCAACATTACTGAGACTATTAGCTAGAAAAGCATTTGTTATCTTAATTGATAGACAGATTTAGAGGTAAGCTTGATGCATTTAAAGTCGTCTTTTAGAGTTTTATTAACATCATTAATGTCCATTCTCTTTGGTTCCTTAAGAGGTTTCTGTGCCATAAGAATGATTTTGCCAGTCATTAGGAGTAGATCTTGGGGTGGCAGCAATAGCGCTCTGGCTGGTGCTGCAGCTGAGAGTTGAGGGATTTTGCTGCAACTGCAGCAAGAGTTCAAGAGCACGAATTCGTGCTAGCTGGCTTTCCATTAACACAGATGCAAAACTACTGCTAGGTGAAAGTTGCGGAGAGGTGGACAGAAGCGAAAGCATATTACTCTTTGGGTTGCCTACGCTGTGCTAGCTGATGTTGACCACAGTTTGAACTTCAGAGGCAAATCTCTCTCAATTTTTCTGAGTAAAGGGAAAAAAAATTTAAAGTTCAGTACCACTGATACTAATTGTGCAATGTTATTACTGAAGCACCGTAAAGTTGCTGTTCTGCCACGTTTTTAATTCCTCTTTGAAGAAGCCGCCTTCTGTAGTTCAGATTAAAATATTCTTTAGTTTCTCCAGTCAGTCACAACTTCTTTGCTCAAGCCCTTACCTCAATTTCCTTTGTAATGATTGTAAATAGAGAGAAAATATTATGATCCTGCCTGATCACCAAGGCCAGAATTGTTTAAGTACTGCTTAACTCAGCTGAGGGCAAAAGAGACTCCTCTTCCCTGGGAACAGTTGCAGTAACAAACTTTTTTTACATATAGTCTTGAAGGGTTTAACTCTTCAAGGGAAGGAGGGAGAGTGAAGATTTGTATAAAACTGTTTCTTGATACTTTGTACTTCCAAGGGACATGTAAAGGTGTAGCAATCAATATTCTGATAAATGCAGCAGAAGTGACAGAAGTCATTTCCATGCAGCAATTAGGAGAATGCAAATACCTTCAGATGTCTTTCTTGCAGGGTGAAGGCGACTGCTGGGCAGTTATCAACATGGACCAGTCTTTACACTCTGTGTGAAGGAAGAATGGAAAGTGGCATGCAATGCTTATATTGTAATGAACTCAGATTCTATACATAGATAAGAAATACTGATTATTGGGCAAAATATTTCTGTATCATATCACCTGCTTAGGGGAGGGAATAGTTTCCTTCCCTGTATTTCCTTCACTTAGGATGTCGTTCCGAGATACCAGGTAAAACCTAAACTATCTTAATCCTGTGTAGACAGCTGCAAACGGTGCACAAATGAAACTTATAGTCTTATGACTTCCACCTTTAAGTAGGTGACAAATCCCATACATACACAAATTCTTTCATCTTTATTTCCCTTATTTCCAAACACAAAAGGGAGATAGGAGTAAGGGTAAAAGAGGAAAGGGGGAAAGATAAGCGTTTCACCCTTGCAGAGAATACCTAGAAATTAGACTTTATGCTGGTATTTCCTTAGGATTTTGTTGGGGCTTCCAGAAAATCAGCAGGTATTTACATGACATGGTCCATTAGTGGCAACAGAATTAATATTTAAAAAGAAAAAAAAAACAACAAACCCCAACCCTCTCTGTCCTTCATATTCACATTAAACTTTACAGAATGGAGAAAGGAAAATGATTTCCAATGTAAGGTGACAGATTTCATCAAATAGAGCCACTTTGAATAAGCTTTTATGTACAGCTATGGGGTCCCATTGCGGTCATCACATTCCCTTCTGCACACTGCCTCTCTAAATCTCTTCCAAATGGCTGCAGTAGGTGAGGCAAGGAACTGAAGGATGAACAGTAAACCTTAGCTAGTCCTCAGATGGATGGCATGGCTTCAGTTTGGCATTTTAAAAATATTTTACTCCCACCACCCCTATTTTCCCCAGAGAATATAATTTTTCTTTTTTTTTGATAATGATCCTGGCCTTTTGCAAGCAAGAAGCATCTGAGAAAAAGCTCTTGTTTCCTTCTTTAGTCGTCTAAACTTTTTGGGTGCAAGCAGGTGTAAGACAGCATCAAGTTTCCATGGCCTATTTCAAAGCATATTGGACCTGTGACTCAACTGAAAATCCATTCTGCCCATGTTTTAATATAGTAAGGAGTGGTTTCTCCACAGGTTAATATTCAGGCAAATGAAGTAATGGACGCTGAATGAAGGCTAGAATTGGGTTGACTAAGGTTACGTTAGTTTTATCTAGACATAAATTAGTTGAAAAAAATGTTTATTTTTAATTCTACTAGTCTATATTACATATATGTTTCTATACCAGAGTTTATACTGGGAAATTTTGTAGTCTGAGGGATGGTTTATTAACATATAGCTCAAAATATTCTTCTATGTTTTGTATTTTAGGAAGTGAAGAGTATACATAAATAGAAGTATATTACTGTATTTCTGGGAAATATTTTCTAGTAACTGGATCTGCTTTGAGCTGGCTCTTGTATTTCACTAACAGACAGAAACACCATTTACAATAGTGATGTATGGTAAATAATGCAGAAATCATGTTGCACTTTAATTAAGCATTTTAACATAATTGCTTCACCCATATCAATTTCTACTGATAGCAAAATGCACTTTATTTTCAGTGGCTGTTTTCAAGTGAAGGAGAGTAACAGGAGAAACAGTAGTCCACTGCAAAAGATCGCTATTGCAACTTTACACAGACTCAAAGAATGGTAGCAGTTGGAAGGGATCTTTGGAGATCGTCTTGTCCAACCCCCGCCACGGCTTTAGCAGGCACACCCAGAGCAGGGGGCACAGGAACGTGTCCAGGTGGGTTTTGAATATTTCCAGGAAAGGAGACTCCACACGCTCCCTGGGCAGCCTGTGCCCCTGCTCTGGCACCCGCACAGGAAAGAAGTTTTTCCTCATATTCAGGTGGAACTTCCTGTGTTCCAACTTGTGCCCATTGCCCCTTGGCCTGTTGTTGGGCACCACTGAAAAGAGCCTGGCCCCATCCTCTTGACACCCACCCTTCAGGTATTTATAAATACTGAAGAGATTCCCCCCCTCGCTCTTGTCTTCTCCAGGCTAAACAAACCCAGGTGTCTCAGCCTTTCCTCGTAAGGGAGCTGCTCCAGTCCCCTGATCATCTTGGTAGCTCTCTGCTGGACTCTCTCCAGCAGTTCCCTGTCTTTCTTGAACTGGGGAGCCCAGAACTGGATGCAGCACTCCAAATGTGGCCTCTCTAGGGCAGAGTAGAGGAGGCGGATAACCTCCCTTGACCTGCTGCCCACACTTCTATTAACGCACCCCAGGATACCATTGGCCTTCTTGGCCACAAGGGCACAGTTCTGGCTCAGGGTCAGCTGGCTGTCCACCAGCACTCCCAGGACCTTCTCAACAGATCCGCTTTCCAGTAGTTCAGCCCCCAGCCTGTACTGGTGCATAGCTTTGTTCCTCCCCAGGTGCAGGACCTTATATTTGCTTTTGTTGAATTTCACGAGGTTCCCCTCGGCCCAGCTCTCCAGCCTGTCCAGGTCTTGCTGAATGGCAGCACAGCCTTCTGGTGTATCGGCCGCTCCTCCCAGCTTGGTATCATCAGCAAACTTGCTGAGGGTACACTCTGTCCCTTCATCCAGGTCACTTATGGCTATGTTGAACAGGACTGGACCCAGCACAGACCTCTGGGGAGCACCGCTAGTTATGGGTCTCCAACCAGACTCTGCGCTGTTGATCATGGCCCTCTGAGCTCTGCTGTTCAGCCAGTTCTCAACCCACCTCACTGCCCACTCATCTAACCCACACTTCCTGAGCTTCCCTGTGAGGATGCTATGGGAGACAGTGTCAAAAGCCTTGCTGAAGTCAAGGTAAACATCACCCACTGCTCTCCCTTCATCTACCCAGCCAGTCATGCCACCACAGGGGCTATCAGGTTGGTCAAGCATAATCTTCCCTTGGTGAGTCCATGTTGACTACTTCTGATAATCTTCTTTTCCTCTACGTGCCTGGAGATGACCTCCAGGATGAACTGCCCCATTGCCTTTCTGGGGATGGACGTGCGGCTGACTGGCCTATAGTTTCCTGGGTCATCCTCCTTCTCAACTTTTTTGAAGACTGGAGTGACGTTGGCCTCCCTCCAGTCCTCGGGCACCTCTCCTGTCCTCCATGACCTTTCAAAGAGAGTGGCTTAGCAATAGCATCCACCAGCTCCCTCAGCACTCATGGGTGCATCCCATCGGGGCCCATGGATCTGTGGGGATCCAGTTTGCCTAGGTGATCTCTGACCCAGGCCTCCTCAACCAAGGGCAAGTCTTCCTTTCTCCAGATCTTCTCTCTCTCTCTCCTCTGGGGGCTGGGGTGCCTGAGGGCCAGCCTTAGCAGTAAAGACTGAAGCAAAGGCAGCCTTCAGTGCCTCCTCTGCATCCTGCATCACCAGGGCCCCCACCTCGTTCAGCAGTGGGCCCACAGTTTCCCCAGTCTTTCATTTACTACGGGTGCATTTGAAGAAGCCTTTCTTGTTATCCTTGACATCCCTTGCCAGATTTAGTTCCAAGCGGGCCTTGACCTTCCTCGTCACATGCCTGCATGCCCTGACAACGTTCCTATATACCTCCGAAGTGGCCAGTCCCTTTTCCACACACTTTAGGCCTCCTTCTTCCTTCTGAGGTTTTCTAGAAGCTCTTCACTCATCCATGCAGGTCTACTGGATATTTTGCTTGACTTCTTCCTCACAGGGAATCTTGCATTTGGAGGAAGTGGTACTTGAATATTGTTTGGCTCTCTTAGACCCCATTACCTTCTAGAGCCCTAACCCATGGGATTCCTCCAAGCAGGTCTTTGAAGAGGCCAAAGGTAGCTTTCCTGAAGTCCAGGGTTGTAATCCTACTTGTCCTGCTTTTACCACGCAGGATCCTGAACTCCACCATCTCATGGTCACTGCAGCCAAGGCTACCCCTAACCCTCACATCCTCAACTAGACCTTCTTTGTTCGTTAGTATAAGGTCCACCAGCACATCTTTCTTCATTGGATCCTCTACCACCTGTGTCAAAAAGTTATCCACACTTTAACCTTTTAATGTTAAAAAATGTGTAGTTCATATGAAGGAAGGTGTCTAAAGCAGCTTTTATATTTTCTTTGGCTTGATTACATCTGTCTGTGTTCCTTGTGGCCACAGGTGTATTGATAAAGCTAAATATTTTGGTCTGAATTTAATCCTTTAATGCTTATGAAGACCTGAAGACAGTTTGGGACTTGATATTTTCTATAAGTGACTGCTAATCTGTGTTTGTAAGCTAGCCTTGCATTTTGGGCACTCCATACCTACATTTATTGTCGTAAGCACCAAGCGTGGGAGCTCCTTAAAAATTTGTACAACTCTGTATATATGTGTAGATACACATACACAGTAAGTTAAAATGCATTTTGTATTTTCATGCAGTGCTTTTTAATAATATATGAAATTAAATTCCTACATTAGGCTGAAAACAGAAATAAAGGAGATGCATCACATTACACTAAGACACCATTGAATTTAAGGCATTTCTACAAGTAGATAATTATATTTTTATAGAAACCTATTTAGAAAAGAGCTCAAGAAGATAAAACCCCCTTTTTTCTTCATATTCTTTCCCCTTTAGAATGCTGTAATGAGCTATCACGATAGTTTTTCATACAAAGCACAAAATCAGTACTAAAAGTCACCAGTACAGAAAAAAAGCATATAATATATCAAAGGAACCCTATTACTTTTTATTCACCAGGAACAGCTGATACTCATTATTGTCAGATGTTATTGAAAAACATTACTTTTTATGAGAGGAAGTTGCAGTATTGTGAGTCTGTGCTTGGGTGTGCACAAGCACATATCTATAATTGCTTGAATAATTGCCAAAACCCAAACCCCTTGTCTAAAGAGAAGACTAAAATGCTATATTCAATGCTTATTTAACTCTATTAATTCCAAACAAATTACACGAGAGAACTTTTGGCTTACATTCAGTTTATTCATTAGATAGCAGCATGATACATGATTGGCCTTTATGCACAATCCATAAACCTCATTCCAGAGCTTTCTGTAATAGATAAGACAGAAGAACTCCCATGAGCCCAGTTTAAACAGATAATGTATACCTTCATTTAGATACATGCTGCGATTACTGAGAAGAGTTGACTATGGATTGAAATGAAAATGCCTGTTGAAAAATACACTGTAAAAACATGAAGCCAGGTAATGCTTGGACTTTAATTAATAATTTAGGCTATTTTTCATTAAAACATTTGGTCTTTGCAAACTTTTCTTTTTTACCATCCATGCTTTGTAAAGCCCTCTGCTGTGCATTTAATGCATTGGTCTTCAAAGAAACTGTTTCCCCGTGGTCTCATATACAAGAAAAAGTAAAATGGTAAAACTAGTTACCAAACCACAGCATCTGTTTTGAAATATTGTTCACAATTGGTAATGGAGTTCTCAATTATTAATATTTTATTCCTCAAAATTTAAATATTCAGTTCCTCTGACTGTGAGATTGGAATGCCAGTCTGGTTTATATCATTATACAATGGCTTGCTTTCAACCTTTAATTTCTATTTCTGTCATTAAAAAAAAAAAATCAAGCTAATAGATGATTTTTTTGATCCAGTCCACAAACATGGTGACTCGAACATATACTCCTGGTCGTTTGGGAAGTGCACACTTATAGCCAAATGATGTTACACCAACCAAGAACCACTTGCTACCATCTTCAGATATCAGAGGGCCACCTGAATCTCCCTGTAATATGAAATTCAAAAGTTAAAAGTGAACAGTGTCAACTCTGAATCGGAGCCTGTTTATGTTGCTTAGCACGTGTTGATCCTTAATCGTAGAGATGTTGTAGTCCTGTATGTCTTGGGCACCAGAAGTGAGATCAGTGTGATCAAGTCTTCCATGTGGAAAAGAAATCTTAAGAGTTTTTTTTTTCTCCTAAAGGATGTGATCTTAAGCTTTTATCAGTCTTCCAATACAGGACTGGATTTCAAATTTTTTGGTTTTTTTGCTTATTACGTTTAGCTCTTCATCTTTCACAAAGCCTGGGTAAATGTGTAGGATTATTTTTTAGTTTAATCTATTCAGGCAAAATGCAGTTCTATTTTCAGTTACCTTAGAGTTTCTGCAATTTCAAATTTATAGAACAAGATGGCAAGTTTGCCAGAAGAGGAGGCATTCTTTTATCACACCTCCTTCTCAATAGTTCAGCAAATGCAGCATTGCAATAGAGTGTGGGAGACCAAATTTGATTCATCCCACAGCCTGACTGGGGGATGAGTCAGCCATGAGTGTCTTGTTTTGATCAGAAAGAAAACAATGACGATTTTTCATTGTCTATTGAGTTAGATGAACTGGTATTATTTTTTTTTCTCCTCGTGGCCCTGTTAATGGAGCTTTATGGGAGAGCTCTGCAAGGACTCAGCCATTAAAATACTTCTGCCTATAACTCTAGGATGTCCGCCAAAGTCCAAAGGCTGTGACAGCAGCCTAAAAGCTGAAGCGCTTTCAGGACTCACTTTTTCATCTTTGCATATGATTGAGTGGTCACTGATCACAGCGCTGGTCACTTGTACTCTATACCAGCCTACACTGGTACGCTGCTTTTTTTCAATATGAAGTTCAGAAAGCAAAAAGGAAAGAAGAAAGCCACAGAGGCTGAAGGAATGGTAAGTGAAATTGGGCTTGCATACACTACTCCTGGCAGACTAAACTAGTCAAAGTCACTGAACCTGATGAAGGCTTAGGTTGTGAGGGCAAGGCAAGAGCAATTATGTGCGAGTACTTCTCATCAGACTTGAGAAGAACCAGCCCATCTCCATGGCTTAGCTCCATATTGCAGAAGAAAAATTACATGACATCCCACTGACTACATCCTCAAAGAGATGCAGTGTGTTATAAGAAGAGAGGGAATGGATAAAAACTAGATGCCCAGGAAGCAGCATATGAGATCAATACAAAAAGGCAGCCTCTCCAAAATACTGTGGCATCCACTTAGAAAAGGTCTACAGATTCTGGGGAAAAGCATTGCTGCTCTCCCTCTTTCCCTGCATGAAGCATTTCTGAGACTTCAATCTGGTATTTATTTCTCTGTACTCTGCTTTTCCCTAAGCATGTCCCTCTTTCCTTCATGGAATTACTCAGCAGTAATTCAAAGCTTAGTGCAGAAAATCTCCCATCCTCATATTTATCTCCCTCCATGGTTGTTTATGTCAAGATGTTACAAAGTAGATTTTTATCTTTTCAACTTGTATCCTGATAAAGTATTAAATGGGCAAAATACTGTGAGTAGAAATTACATTCATGGACAGTGATTGTCCTGGTTTTAATGATTGGAAGATCAGTGAACATTTTATTCAGTAATTAGATATGGTGTACGCTAGCAGTGGAAATGAGCTTGTTATTTACCTGACAGGAATCTACTCCTCCTATGTCATATCCCGCACAGATCATATTCTCAGTAATACTATATTCTGGCATCTGTTGTTGGCATTTTTCATTTGAAATGAGAGGGACCTCTGCTTCTTGCAGTATATCTGAAGTGGGACCTGATGAAAATACAAAGTACATTTACCTGCTGTAATAAATCTGTACATCCCGCTCGGAACACTGATGGGTTTGTTCCTATTCCAGCATGCTGGGCATGCTGCTGAGCAGCAGGAAGCCCTGCCTCACCACTGTATTATTCAGGCTTATACCCCTGTAACACAGTCACTGATTAAATGGTGCTCATTAACTGAATCCTGTCTTTCATTTGTGTAATGGGACTGAATTTGGTTATAATTAAATCAAGATTACTAAAATCAATGACTCCGAACTCACTGTAGGGAGATCTAAGGGATAATTAAGGGTTTAGGAGCTTGGATTGTCCAATGTTTCCTCACTATTCATTGTGTAACTTTGAGTATTTCAGGTTTTTACTAATTACTACCCAAAGTTTTAAATGCAATTTTTTTTTTCTTGAAAATGTAGAAGCAAATGTGTGCAAGCAACTGTGGAAGTGAAATGGCATGTTTATTATTTCACTGAGACTCCAAATCTGGATCATGTGATATAGAAACAGAACATACATTTCACACTACAGTCGGTATTCTTGGCTTCTAGGGGAAATAATTTGCACATTGTCAGAAAGAGTAATCTTCGTCCTTCCCCACCCAACATCTGGAGATAAGATGTACATATTTCATATGGAGAAAAGTAGTTACCATAACTTCTAAGGGGATTCAATAAGGTTTTTCATAATTTAATTATATTAGAAAAAATATACTTACCTAAGAAATATGGTATAAATCTATTACTTTGCTTTAGAGAGGGAACAGTGGAGGGGGATAGTTCCAAAATTTTCATATGGAGGACTAACTCTCTAAACTATTTGACCTAAGCAACCCCTGTGGAATCAGGAGCAAGCTTTCCCTCGTGGCTTCATGCCTGACATAATTTCCCAAGCAGATGACCCACCTGCATTCATAATAGTACCCCAGCCAGCAATGGAGCAGTTAATTCCTGGTAAAAACAGTTGATTTTTTTCTGGTAAGCAGAGAGGTTGTATGTAATCTGTGAATGAGAAACAAGCAATCAGTTTCAACCTCTTACCTGTATTCGAGTTTATATGAAGTCACATAAGAAAATATTAATTAATTCAAACCCACTTTTTGGGCAAGATATCCAGGAAGTACTGGCCTGACTCCAGAATGGTTAGGTTGTAAAAAACGCACAGCTACCCCATCACCCTCATATGTTTAGCACAGTTAGAGTTTTGCATAATAGAATAAATCTGGTTTATGGGAAAATAACAACTCACCTGTATATTGCACTTTGTACTGAAGGTGCATGAGAGCAATATCACTGTCTTTTGTACGCTTCATGTAATGAGGATTTATAACTATTCGATCGATGGTTTGAACTACTGTTGGAGGCCATGTCCTATCTGATTGGTCATACAAGCCAAGAACTGCTTTCCATTGAGATGGTTTTAATTGCCTCCTAGAAGTTGCAAGGAATATTCACAATTATGAACGGTTAATGACAATTTTGAAACATATGTTAGGTAAAATGCTAATCTTTAACCTCCGGGTAATTCATAACATTTGCACATTTTGTCAAAATAAACAGAATGTAGCGGGTGTGCTTAGACTGTCTTAAACATCCACACTGTAGAAATAGGTGGTTGGTTTTTTATGTTAAGCTTATAATGTATTATTTATAAAGAATTAATTAGACAGTAGTGCAGAGGAGGAAAATACATTAGCTAAATTACTATGGCTTTTTAAACACTGAAGAATACTGCTGACTGCCCACCAGGCAATTAATATTGGCCCCAGTTAGAAAATTATTATGGAATATCTAAAGAATAATAGGTCTAAAATATAATTGGAAATGCTGCAGTTTATAGACTCATAAAATTAGTCTCTTAATTTTTTTAATCTAAATTGAAAAAGATATGCTAAGACAAAATATGAGATAATCTGCATTTTCTGCTGACCTACGCATGCTGGTTTGAAGCTGTATTTAAGTTAGAGAGCTTAATTATTTGCTATTTTTTAATCAACCTCTTCATAGTTTCAAAACTATGTTTTCAGCCTGATTGCTGTACTGAATTGGTTTCTGCTGATCTTTGGGTCTGTCGTCAAGAGGTTATGTTCTAAACTAGGAGCATTTAAGTTGTATGTTCAGAATTAAGGTGTGAAACTGCAAGCTCCCACTTAGGAAAATTCCTGCAAACTCAAGATGATAAAATGAGATTTAAGTGAAAATAGAAAGGTGATTTAAGTGAAAAGGAAGTACCAAGATGGTGTGTGGTTTATTGTGTGAAAACTAAGAGGGCTTGATCCTTCTCATTTCAGTGTCTTTGTGTAGAATATAGCTCCTGTCATGCAATGAGGCAGCATTATTTTTTTGACATAGTCTCCACTGCCTTAATGATTAGCTATTTATAATGAATATTAATGTTTCTTTTCTTTTCTTTTTTTTTTTTTTTTTTGCCATTCCAGTTTCTAGGTATCATCTACAGCACTTGCTTTTATTATAGATGTTATGGAAGCAAAGTCTAGAAAATATTTAAATATGCATCACTTTGAATAGTACAACTAACGCGATCTAGAGGATATCCAATATTGCCTAATCAGTGCACATAAATCAAGATTCATTCCAATGATGCACAGTAAATCTTGATCAATCTATGCTAATATACAGGAGGAGCAGGCAACACTGAGTTTACCTTTATAAGGTGTGATGTCATCCTTTACAGCACTGGCAGAGATTCAACTAATTAATGGAGGCCCATATTAATTATGGGTGAAGTGGAAGCGCTCAGTATTAATACCATATATTTAAAGTGCAGTTCTTCATTATTGAGAAAATGCTGCTTAGTTTCCATGATTCTCCGGTTTAAAGTAAGGACTGAGGATTTACCAGAAAGTAAAGGAGCCTTTAGCTGAGCCCACAAGTGATTCAAAACACAGTAATTAAACAGTGAGCTAGCTGTTAATTTTTTTATATCAGTGCCACAAATTATTCATAATCTGATACCTCCTTAGTGAAGCTGCACATAAAACAAGTGTTTCATCATCATTAAAATCAAAAATAAAAGATATGGCATGGATGTCATATGGTCATCTCAGCTAGTTGGAAAGATGCCCCGGAGTCAGCAGACAGAAAAAGGCATTTGTGAATCTATATTAACTTCATTCTAAAATAAACATCAAGAAGCCCTCTAGAAAGTGCCCCTCCCCAGTGATTTCAGTATGAACCTTTGAAAGTGTGTTTTGCTTTCTACAGGATTGACTGATGGCTCAGGTCACACTTAACCCAGCTTTACTGATGACTGTCTACCATTTGAATACTTGCGTGTTGTGGGAGTATCAGAATGTGTTAGGTGTTAGCTTATGAGTGCAATGAACGTTACCCATATACGCAGTGTGCTGCCGTTATCAGCCATTCATCACCAATAAGGGAAGCTCCACAAACAGGTCTGGAATTAAAATGGAGTGAAACTATCCAAGGCCAAGCCTCTCTTCTGGCATCACTTCCACCTACAATCCTTGTTCCATTGTTCTGAGGTACCAGGTGTTTTCCACAAGCTAAAATTAAAAAAAACCCACTAAAATAATTGTAGATTTTTAGGGGGATATAGCATGTTTTGTTAGACTAGCTAGTGTTCTTGGAAAAATAGGCTTTGCAGTATCTGAACTGCTATTAAAAAATACTATTACTGTGGAAAAATGTATCATGTTTTATAGCTGAAATCAAGATGCAACTTAATAACTTGGATTTAGATGTGTTCTTTCCTCACGCCTTCTGGATGTTTTATATATGTTTTCAGTATAGTCCCATGTGTAGTGTATACACTTAACTCTGAAAACAAGTGAAGACTGTAAATTTTCCTGCGTTTATATCATTACAAGTATAGCTTTTATGCCCTTATTTACCCTTCCCTAACCTTTCAATTCAAACTATAAACATTAGGCCTTTTGGACTAAACAAACTGATTTCTGTGTGAAATATTCCCAGGGTATGTGTACTTACGTTTAATGTTACATTGCAGATGAACCACCAGGTTGTTCAAACAGTGTTCTCTAGAATGAAAATACAATTAAATCACAAGTATCTGCACACCAGGTAACACTAAATGACTGTCAAATACACTATGTACGCACACACACAAATATATAAAAGTATATAAGCATGTACATACTTAATAAGTACATTAGTTTATCATTATCAAACGTAATATTTTGTCCTACATGTTTTAATTATATTTAATTATAAATATACAACATTATACTATATATAATATTAAATGTACATATTCCTCTTCAATGGATGCTTAATTGATGTATGTTGTGGAAATAAAAGCAGACTCCCCTTGTGTTTTAGGGAAATAAGTCTTCTGTCTGTGACAGATTCTCAAAAAAAAATATAACTGCATATGGTATTTTTTCTACCTTTTGAGATGTTTTCAATACCTTGCCACTAGAGATCAGTGTGACCAAAGAATTTAAGATGTTCATTTGATATCACTGTATCTTTTTCCTAAGATTATAATGCACTGTAAAATAGATAGATGCACATACAGGTTAGAAATTATTTAGCAGAGATATAAAGCCGGAGTCTGAAGAGCACAAGACCACAGATCAAAACTACTCAAGCATTTCTGATACCCAGAGGTTTTAAGATTATCTTCATTGCTTGCAATGAATCTGAACACTTGGGACAGTGTGTGTGCTAGCAATTTAAATCTGATACACACAGAAATATATCAGAGGAGAAAAAAAGTCTGACAAAGGCTAGTTTGCAGTAAGCATTTCCACATCATTTTTTAAATAGAAAAAAGGAAGGATATTTTAAACATGATATGGTATTATGTATTCCTTACTATGTTTGCTCTAAAATTTGATCTCTGTTGTGAGGGGAATAATGAATGATGTGACTCAGAAGTTTCGCAATGGCATAGTGGTGCAGGAAGGGCAAGTGGGAACTGTAACCACCCCTCAATTCCCCAGTTAAATCTTCACTACAGGGGCAGTAAGAATGAGATATACCTCCAGCCCTGAATAGTGTCTCATTGCTATTTTCCACTTCAAGATAGATGCATAATTTTAAAGTTGTAATTTAAAAAGTGGAAAACAAATTCTGTAATTTGTATTCAAATTTGTATTGACTTTATAAGGGTGTCCCTTCTTGGTGAGACAACCATCAGGGAGGACAATCAGAAATGCATGAACCCACAGGAAACCAATACCATCTTCTTCATAAACTTCATAGCAACTAAATACTCTTGACCAAGCTCCCTCCATAAGCTTTAAAAGGGTGGTCAGTGATACTGTATATTAGCTCCTTTATCTGTCTCTGCACTTTCTCTTAGGCAGATGTGTAAACTAGCTGAACTAGTATCCATCATGTCAGATTTGTCCCTATTTTTTTACAATGGAGCAGGGAGTTGCATGTAATGAGGGTCTTTGTCCCACCACCAGTACCTACTGATTGCTTTAGTAGAAATTACTTCATGGGCTTCTGCTTTTCCTCCTTTCTAAAGCTATCTCACATGACGAAAACTACTTCCTTGCCTGCACTTCAATTCACCAGTCCTCAGCTGCCTCTGGGTCAGCACAGAGGAGTCCAAAAGGCAACAGAGGCATTGCATGTGCTGAATGCCCATCCTGTGTGCCTCTCTGAGTGTCATTATGAAGCAGCATGTCAGGCAGAAATCTGGAGTAGCTGGGATATCTGTGAGTATGATCTTCACTTTGGACTGGCAAAAGTAATTATTCCCATGGAATCTGCTCACATATATCTTCAAGGCAGGATTTTGCTCTTTTACGAATTTATCCTACCAAGAAATACATTACCTAAAGGCATCAGAGAACAGTTTTGCTGTCTCTGCCACCACAGCTTTCGAGTCCTATTATATGTGCCCTCCTTTGCTTCAAATGGTAGTTACGCTTGAATAAAGACCAAAGACAATGTGAGAAATACATTTTATAATTTGATTAACAGTTAGTGAATTTGTGTTTTTTAAATTATCAAATCTTTGTGATCTTTCTATCGTTCATTCTATGTACAAAAAAGCGTGCAAATCTGTAATGGTGTCACCCTGCAAAATGATTCCTATCAGCTGTCCAGATGAAACATGGTAAAAGATTTCTGCAACAGAAATAGAACTAAGATGAATGAACTTATTCCATTTCCTCCTGCATTAATCACTTCTTAGTGTTTAACAGATATTACAGAAGACATCTTTAAATCATTACTGCTCTTTAAGATCTCTTGTGGCAACGATGGTTTAGACATCCACTCCAGAAAAAAAAAAAAGCTTGCAATGATATTCCATTAGTTTAAGATACTTTCACCACCAGTGAGAATGATAAATGTTTGGGATTAACAGAGTATGATTAGAACATAAAATGTATCTTTTTAAAGATAGATTTTTGCTATAGATAAATGACAGCATGGCAAATTAAGAGTTCTCTCCTGCTTTGTTTCTATGTGGTATGTTTATGAAGGAAACCTGAAAAAACATGGACTTTTGCCATCCTCAACATGGTTTCAGCATTTTAGGAATTAGACAGTAATTTTCTGCCTCAGTGCTTTTGGTAAGGTTCCAGGAAAATATGTATAATAAGCCCTGTTATAAGCAGAAAGACAGTAATTGAAATCACTATATATTTTTATTTAATTTAATTTAATTTAATTTAATTTAATTTAATTTAATTTTATTTTATTTTATTTTATTTTATTTTATTTTATTTTATTTTATTTTATTTTATTTTATGATGGCAAGCCTTTCTCCTTTTGGAGATGTACTGTAAATCCCAGAATTTCATGAGAATATAATCCTATGCTAACGTTATGTTTTTATTTAATCTACAAGAAACTCTACCAGGTTTTAGGACCCTTCAGAATCACTTCAGCTGTTATTTGGACTGCAAAAGATTAGAATATAATAAAGTGTATTCCAAGGATCATCTCATCTAATGATTCACTTCTAAATGTGAAGACAAATCCAAAAGTCATTTGTGAGTGGAACTAATTTGTCTAAATATAGATACCTGTCTGTGGATTGCTTACGTTAGCAATCCACGCTAAGTCCTAAGTCTGTATCAGTAAAGTCAATGGATTATAGAGTGTAACTCATCATATTTCAAGAGATGCCTGCATGGATCTCAATTTGGAGAGCTTATTTTTGTCTGTTGATTCCAGAGAGAACCTAGTGTGATAACTGCTATATAACCATGGGTGAATGCCACTCTATTTTAATTCTTCTACTGTATTGTGTATTCATAATTTAGAGATTTCTAGATAAAAAATATTTTGTAAAAATAGCAGTACGTATCATTTCCACAGTAAATGTATAAAGACTTCACTTAGGATTGTGCTGAACGCTAGCTAAAAAAGTAGCAAGTATCTCTCTCCTAAATTCACAATAGATGGACAAGAATGGAAGGGGGAAGAGTGAGTTGCCCAATGTTACACAGAATCGACAGAGAACAAAACCTAGATATCTTTATAGTCCAGACCTCATACAGAATCGTGTTACCTCTCAGATAAAATTGAGCTAGAAATTAGTGTATAAATGATCACTATTATACTTTAAGCTATCCTTTGTATGAGGAAGAAACCTCACTCTACCTACCTTTTTGTAAATATTAGGCTGTGGTTAGCTGCCTCGGTGATGTTGACAAACGGGCCATCTCCAGTGAATAATACAGTTGATGACATATTTGCATCCCTGGAAGGAAAAGACACACAAGCATATTTTTAGATATTTATCCTGTTCCACCAGTGGAGGAATGTTTGGAAAATGATTATGCTGGTGGAATAAACGGCATCATTTTTTTCCTGAAATAAAGCTTTTTGAGGCTTGAAACTCAACGGATTAAAATGCAGCTCACATACTTTCACTCTTGCATCTTATTCTTAGATTTCTAATGCTACAATAATATTGAGAGAGACAGAAATTATTTTAAAGCAATAGATTATCTATTTCTGCTTTTCTGTGCCACAATGAAGGGTTCGCAGTACCAATTCTTAAATATATGGAGCTAAAACTTAGTATGCAACCCAGAACCATAATAGCTGAACCTTGGAATATCACAATTTTGGTTTTCTGAGAGGGAGTAATTACATTGATACTATACTTCTGTGCCTAGAGAAGAAATAAAACTAGATATTATGAAGAATCTAATGGAATAAATGCTACCTTCCTTAGAAGTTAAGCTTCACCTTGTAGATCTGTTGAAATCAAAATAACTGTGGAATAAGACAAGGATATCATGTTTGCTATTGAACAGGATAGTTCCTCTGAAGTGGGGTATACGCCTCAACTCACTATTTTTGTAACAATGTCCTTTCGAAGACCAAGTGTTCTGTGTAATATTGGTGAGATAAATTGTTTTGATGTTTACAACCCATATCCAGATGTATTTTATAGCCCATTCTGCATCACATACTTTGTGATACTGCATATGGCCAGCTTGGGACACACACCCAAGAAACATATCTGCATTCTCTTGAGAAAGTGTGGGGAAAAAGATAGCTGTGGTCAGACTACATAATTTTTCTAGGGGGTGACAGCCTACTCCCACCTGACCCTTTAGCTGACCCTTTAGCTACGCGTATCTCAAGAGCAAGAAGGGAACCATTTGTACAGGTTTAATATACAAAGAGCACCTGTGTATCAAGGAAGTACCATCTCTTCAAGTGCAGTAAATCTCATCCTCCTGGGAAGTATGAATTCGAGAATCTGCCTGGAAATCTGCTGTGTATGGAGAATAAGACTAGGCATAGGAGAAAGGAGGTGTTCCATAGCCCTGTTATGCCACTGGGAGAGCTGTATGACCCACCCTACTGAAAAGTTGTTACTGCAACATTTCTCAACCTGGAAATGACAAAACCCACTTAATTTTGTTTCTAGATATATGTGCAGCCTAGTGTACAGACTTTTTTTTTTTCAATATGGAACCCTAGTATACTAATGTGTACTTCAGAGAGTCCCCCAGAACCCTGATGACCTTTTAGATGGTCCAGGGGGAGTAGTAAAGCGCCATCTCAGATAGGTAGAGTCAAATTCTAGAATGAGAAACTTCACTGAGACCAGTATAATCACCGAGCTATGGTAAATGCAAATGTGTGTAAAACTCACTAAGTTGTTTCTTGGGAAAGTCACTGAGCAGGAGCTTTTACCAACATAAAAAATGAACATGCCACCAGTAAAAGCTTACAGTATGTACATTTATGACTATTATACCAGGAAACTTCAGCTGAATGCATATGTATTTTACTAGATTACTGTAATAGACCCTGGAATAGGGCAAACACTATAAACCTTCTAAGTCAAATCTTCCACCCACCCCATAATACTTGTGAAGATCTCTCATCTCAGCATCTTTCTTGGTCTTTTTTCAGCAAAGACTGAGCAAACTATTTCCCACTTTTCTGGGGTTTTTGTGTTTTTGTTGTTGGGGTTTTTTTTTTGTGTGTGTTTTTTTTTTGTTTGTTTGTTTTAATGCTGAAAATTCTGGATTACAGTCTGGAACTTCTCTGAGCTTCTCTGTAATCACAGGGGCTTTATTAAGGTTCCCCAGCTTTTTGAAATAAAATCTACGCCCTTCTTTGAGAGAAACTTTGATAATTTCATTTAGTTTTTTAGTGCGCTGAAGCACACACAACTAGAAATCTGTAAGGTTTATGAGTGACCACAGAAATCAATCTGCTACTCTTTTAATTAAATTATTGGTAAATGATGAAGGTTAAGCATTTCTGTAAGAAATGTATAAGAAATGCATAAGAAATTGTACACTTTTCCTGGAGATATTCAGTTTAGTAACAAGAATATAGTTTGTTCTGCAGGTCCAGAAATGCAGTGTCACAGCTTTTTAATTTCTGTATATGAAAATGATCTTTTAGAGATATTGCAGGTTATGACAAGAATGGCTTCTAAGAGGCTGAGGTGGTAAGTAACCCTCATTCCATTTGACATGCTCACTAGGCAAAACTTACAGAAAACTACAGAGAGTAGCCTTAGAAGTTTCTTACACACAGATGTACAGAGATACCTGTGCAGTAAATTCCTCAGATATGATCAGCCCTCAAGTATCTAAATACTCTATGGATCACTATGATTTCAGTCTCCAACTCTCTTTCAGATGTGCTCAGTAACAATAAGCGGTTTCAAATGTTGGGAAAGATTCAGATGATGTGGTACCATGCTGAAAATGGTAAGGATAACAGAATAAGGATAGAAGTGCATTTGTCTGATAGCAATAATGCTCTTCCCTGTTTAAAAAAAGAAAACCCAACACCCCAAAACCAAAACACCATAAAGAATAAAATATGTTCACTCATTTTGTAATTCATTGTTTAGTTCTCAGGCTGTGGGATGTTTGCAGTTTGTTTAACGTGTGTTTGAGACACAGGGCAGTGTTTCTGTTACATCAACTGATTTTCTGACAGAAAACAAGCAATAAAGAATAGTAGAAAATTCCAAACAGTGAACACTTTATTTGGCATAAAAAACTGTTCACATGTGGATTCATATGATGAGCTGCTGTTTTCTAAATGCTTGCATGCACACAATTTTTTATAGAAAAATTTGCAAATGATAAATAAAAGTAACCTCTCTACTTTCTGGATTTGAAAGGAATCTTCTTAAGCAATGGGTTTAAGCCAAGCTTACTAGCAGTGTCTGATCCTAAGTGAAGTTGTGGACCTACAAATCCCAAAAAATCATGGGAGATTCCTCCTGTGGCTTTCAGGTCAAAGTGCACATTATTACTTGGTGACAACTGACATGAAATTAAGTCCATCACCAAATTATTAGGACTGTGCTAATTCTGGTCCTCAGTGCTGCAAACATACACTGAGAATCGTCTTCTTTCTTGCATCCAGCACATGACTCTCATTGGCTCTACAGCAGAGTAAGATCATGCTATCTCTTTATCCATCCTAATTTATCCATCAGAATAAAATTTTTTCATGCATAAATTTTGAGGGATCATTTCCACCCCTTTCAGGCCGTATGTTATATTCTCAGCCCACTGGAGAACCTGGGTCTGACAGTCAAAGACAGGATTTTCTGAGGCATCTCAAGGAGCTACGCATGTAGCTACTACTGACCATTCATAAGCGGGGAGGATGAAAACCTAATTGACCTGCAAATCTCAAACAAGACATTGTATTACAATGAATTAATTTCCTTCTCCATATTTTTGCAAGTTCCTGAAGAAAATAGACTGCAGGGTTGAAAGCAAGTCCTAAACTCTCAGTCTTTGTTGGACTTTCAGCTATGGCAGAATTGCAAGGTCTGTCCCCATTCCGAGCTACAATTCAGAAGAGACCCAGCTGGCTCTGGTCCCAGAGAAACAAGCATGTTTCAAACCAGACCAGTAGAATGGTAAAAAGCTCAATGCATTATTTTGTTGGTTAAAGAAAAAATGATGCTGACAATACTCAGATTTTAACAGTGTTGTCAGATGCACACAGTTACAAGCGCAAGCTGAGCAAAGGATCTTGTTCAGGTTTCTAAAGAGCATCAATTTGTGCACCTTGCACCTCAGACTCATTAAGAATATTTGTGAATGATTTGCCTAAGCTATATTTTGTAGATGAACACACAGGCATGCCTCCAGATTTGCATCCTGTTTGGCACGTATCACAAATGCAACAGTCAAATATTTGAGAAATGAAGGCAAAAGGATTCACATGTGTGATTTATTAGAATCTGTGTGGAACATTGTACTTTCTAGCCCAGCTACATAAATAATCAGGATATGCTACAGGACTCCTATCATTTCAGTTCTTTTAATAAATTAAACTGTAAATGAGACTAGCAAATATATAAGCAATTAACAGCAAAAGTAAATTGTCCTAGATGAACCTTAGCCTCTTTCTGTAATAAAGCATGATTCTAAGTAATTGTTTAATATAGGAGCATGAGCTATAGCCTGCTCAAGATCTGTTATTACAAACATCCATTTAGTAACAAATATGGTGCCACTTATTAATAGATATGCCGCTACAGGGGGATTTATGGAAAGCAGAAATAGCACAATGCTTACAGGAGATATACATATGTAGCTATATGAGAATTTTATCATATTCTGGTAAGATCAGTAACAGCAGTAGCACCCAGGATGTGAGAATGTGATACAATTTAGTTTGAAAAATACTTTTTCTTGACAATGGGAATAGGTAATAAATGGAGAAATGGAGTTAAAAAGAAGTAACTAGGAGACTTAATAGGAATTTTTTTAGCAAGTATATCCGACTAGTTTATAGGGACAAACTGAAACATATTGCCACAAAATTTTACGAGACAAAAGCATAAGTAATTTTTAAAAGGTAATAGAAAGTACCATGGAAGACAAAATTCACTGAAGCTTATAGAATATAAAAATGTAAACTAAATCAATAAGCCACAAAATGACTAGTGTCCAGAAATTATAGGGGGAAAGGAGGCAGTGGAGGGTGAGAAAGAATCAGAGGAAGAAGGCTAGTGGCCACTGTAAAGGACAAGGTGTTTGACTAGAAGAGCATTTAGTTATAGTTTGTACATTCTTATATGCATGCATAAATGAGATAGCTGCATACATCAATCACAATCAGGATTTGTGCATGCAGGTATCTGATATTTACATAAATGCAGTACCTACCCAAAGGGAAAAAAAAGGTAAGAAACCAAACCATCACACATTCATCCAATGATTAAATGTATTTCAAATAACACTTGGATATTTTTCTAAGTCCTCCTAACTCCATGATTTATACAATTAATTTATCAGAAGGGCATTTGCAGGCATCCTACTTTGGTCAGAGACCAACATAATGAATTGCAAGCGTAGAATTTAATTTTATTATTACTTGGATGAGTGACATTCCCTAAAAACCTTAGCACTGCAGGAAAGCTATTTATTATTCAGAGAATGGCAGTGAAGTTGCATACAGTGTAAGTAAGTCCAGCATTTAGGCCATAAATTTTACCATAGATTGAAAAATACAACACTTCTGCACTCAACCCTCACAACCTTTTCCCTGGAAATTCTGCTGAACAGTGACTGAAGCCAATCTATTTTTTCAGTCATATACTTCCCTTATCTCTCTGCCATCTAAGTATACCTCAAGAGAAATACAGTTCGCGCTCCCAACAGCTCAGGTCTAATGATATGTGTGTTATGTATTGGGAATGCAATAGCAGACTACCAAAGTGATTATCTTGAATTTACTGGAAATGAATATTAGTATGACAGCAGAGAAGCCAAGGCTGCTGCTTGCTCCAGCTTTCTCCTTGAACCAGCCTCATAAAAGTGAACATGTAAATGATGACATAAAGTGATAGAAGGCTAATACCTCCATATCAGTCTCCCAATGTTCTCCAGTATGTATCCTCATGCCTAATCTGCCATCTTCAGAGTCATCAATCCCGTAACGAATGTCGTCAAAACAGGGTTTGCAACACTTACAAATTAGTTGGCACCCAAGCACTTCACTTGCCACATGAAAATACCTTTGCCGATTTTTGAGTGGTAAAGACACCAGTAAAATTATGACGAAAACACCAATATACTGACTCAACAAATCTGCAAACAAGTTACAAGGACAATGAATACTTTTCACTCACCCTAATCCCAGCATCTGGCAAACACTGTCTGAAATCTGTTCATTCCAATCATCTGCACATGCCAGGTACCACGTGTTCCCAATCCGAGCCTGTACCAGCCCTTCAGTGCTCAGAGAACCATTAATCAATCTCACTGTAGATCAAAAGGGACAGAAGTATTTTAGATAGGTGGTAAATCACACTCCCCCCACCCCAAGCAAATGGAAATATAATATAAACAGATTTATTATTACCAGCAAAGAACAAAAAGATGTTAAAATACATTACAGTGGTAATAAACCCATATCTCCAGTATGTTGTGTTCCCACAGGAAGGAAATGTTATTGCTGTCTCCTTCTGTATTTCTACCACAGGAGAGTTTCATACCCTGTATTTTGCAAATATCTCACAAATAGACAATAAACAGTACATTTTCCATCAACTCTAACCAATGTTTTTTCTTAGCAAACATTATGTAATTTCCAGATACCGTGTGAAGCTTTAGCTACATGATGCCCAGTAACATTGTTTGGAAATAACATTAATACCAGAGATGACAGAAAAATTTGATTTTCCAGTTCCAATTGCTATGAGAATTTTCACTGCTTTCATTGCAACTTTAGTTAAAACACACAAATAATAAAAGCTCCCTGAAAACCAATCTTTCTGTCAAAACTTTTCCCAAAACAAAATAATCAGAACAAAAATTCAGAAACTCATAAAGTATTTGGTGAAGAAAAAAATCTTATGCTATTGGCATAGGAACCTTGGAAGTTGGACCATAAGGTTTAAGAAGGTCATAAGAATCCCATATATATATCTCAGGAGCTACAGCTGCATTTGAGAGAGATCACAGTTATCGCCAGCATAGAGTAGGGGACAACAAACAATGTATCTGAAATTTACTGGTTGCAAAAATATTCTTTTTTTAAAAATCTTAGTTGTCCAGAAAACCTTTTTCCACCAAAATATTTCCACAAAAAAGTAAAGTGTACCCACTTCAGCAAAAAAAAAAGATAATAAAAATTACATTTTTAGAAATGCCTCTTTGACACCCAGAGTGCATGAATGAAAGAAGTGATATACAGCGTTTAACTAACAGTAAACCTCAGGCATAAGGAATTTTTGAGCAGTCTTGAAAAATCTCAGAATTGTCTGCACTGCAAGATTTCTCTGAATTACTTTTAATACCTTTCCTCTCTTCTACTTGAACTATAATTCCTTTTCCTTTTTCCTCATCAGATCCATGTTCTTCTCCAAACACACTGATGGTAAGGAATAAAAGAGTCATTGAGCACTCAACAGCTGCTTAATTCAAATGTCATATATTTTAGAATTCTGCAAATGAAGAGTTATCCTATATCTTTTCTTTGTAGTCCCTGGGAAGTTTCAGAAGTTGAAGTATTTGAAAATAACAGTTTGTCTACTTCAAATTGCCACTTCTGATAAGAAATTGAAATTGGTTTCTGGAAAATGAGCAAGACTTTTGGACACTGAAAAGATTCAATGTGAGGATGTCTAATCGAATTTTCATTTTATTTTAAGGCTTATATTGATTCAGCCAATGTTTGCATTAAATGAGTTTTTGGAAAAAATTCTCCCAGTCCTTTAACGTGAGGCTATTTGTTATGAAGTAATAGACAATCTATGGCAAAATAAATCTTTGGGAAAAAGTACATCACGTTAATGTAGGTGATGGTTACCTTTCTCAGATCTTCTTTAGCAATGGCTACAAAAAACTATTCAAGTCCTTTTTGCTTAAGAAGAAGCTGAAGTGAATTTTATTCTATGCATTTTAAAGGAAGAATATGTTTGCAACAAAATAGCTAATTGCACTAATGCAAAGAGTGAATCCGTGCCTTCAGACATACTTATAAGTATTTAAATATGTCACATATACATATATATGTGCATGTAAAAGGTGTTGAAATAAGTGAGAATTGTCAGCACACATCCCAGGACATATCTGGTCCCTAGCAGTCCTCTTTAAAACAAAGTAAGAGGCTGTTGTACTAGGCTTAAAAGCCCTCTTTTAACTCTTCCAGTAAGTGCTCCATAATAGATTGCCAGAACAGCACTTTGTCAGAAACAGCAATTTAATTCCTGTGCTAGGCCCAGCATAGTTTTAACATCAACTTTACATTTAAATTATTGTTTAGAGAATGCTATTTCCATGTTATGTGAAATGAAGCCATATACTGTACACCTACATTCTGGAAAAGAAAAATTTTAGCAGAGGACTAAGCAGTAGCAGCTGTTGGTTTCCTTGTTGTAGGAACGTGCACATCCACAGTGACCGATGGATGCTGCTTTTGCAGCTATGCCATCGCTTCTTTCTACGGCAATGCCTCCACAAGATGGAGTCCAGGCAGGCTGGAGGATGCCACATGCTGCAGTTTGGCTTCATGCCCACAAGACTAACTGGGCATTTCCATCAAGACTCTTATTCTCTATCCTACACTACAGAATTTATACTGCCGTGAAGTTCAAATTAATTACAACAAATGTGATAGAATTTGGGAATATAAAATGGATATAGAAGAAAAGCATGTAATGAGTTTTCATTTAATTTTGAGGCCATTATAAGCAGCCTCAGTTTTAAGCACAGAAGAACTTCCTACCTTTTCCGGAGGTCTTTACCAGCTTACAGGCACTATCTCAGAAAAGTGACTTTGTTTCTTCGGGCCTGACAAACTCAACCAGATACTGCTGTGTAAAATTGGCAGGGCCTGCTTGCAGGTGCAGTAGTTTACGCTAGCTGATCTTTTGTGACTGTTTTCCTAGGTAATTCCTACCAAATATGCATGCATTCCTTCTCTTTGTATGAGCGAAACCTTACTGCACTTTGCTTCATCAGAGCCATCTTCACACTGAGGTAGGTTGTCACAAAGGTTATGCAGTGGTATACAATCCCCGCCCCCACACCGATGCTCGTCAATTGCACAAGCTCCTGAAGAAAAACAGAAGGGAACATTAATCTGTAATTACAAGGAAGGTTGATGTCCACTGCAGATCACAGAGTTCACCTGAAAGAAAAACTGAGTGGATAGTATGCAGAACCTTTGATTTCCTTCTGTTTCCTTTCATAACCATCTCTTTTTCAAAATAAAGAGTGTTTTGAGATAAGTAGAAGCTAATTAGGAATAAAATCTGTTGTGTTATATCTTGAAGTTTCTGCTGTAGTTAGCATTGCTCAGTTACTAGTGTTCTTCTGTTATGTGTAATAATCTTTGGAGGGATGAGAAAAGTCAAACCCTGATCAAAGCCTGTCAATAGTGACTAATGATTTCAAGTTCCAGATGTTCAACACTTTCACAAAAGTTCAGACCTCGAAGTATGTCAAGTCAAACATACAAGTAAAGAGACTTTGAAAGCCAAGAGTATCCTTTCAAAACCTGTCTGGGAGGAAAGCTGGAAAAGACAAAAGTAGCAGAAAAGAATGAAAGCATTCACAAAAGTAAGATTAAGCTACTTCAGTATCTGTTATGTAACAAAAGCAGATCAGATAGAGAGTAAATACAAAGTTATAATTCTTTGTACTGTGAAATTGTATTTTTAATGGTACATTCTGTATATTTACAGGAAAGATACAGTTATAAACTTAAATGCTATTGAAAAATTGTTTATTTTCTTTATTTTGCCTTCCTGGACTTACTGACTGAAACATTTAATTATTTAGAAGTCCTACTTAAGGCAAGATAATTGCTTTGCTTCTGAATTTTTAATATTCCTATAAAATGATTCATTCATGAGTCAGTACGGCCTGTTGTACAATAAGGAAGCAAAAGAATATGCTTTATAAATGGCTCGAACAAGATTTTCACATATTCAGTGGCCATAACTGATGCCAGATTTTCCATAGAACTTAGTTCTCACTTAGACAGGTTTTTTATTATATTGCATATTGCCAAAAAGTATTTATTTTTGAATTGTGCTTCCTTTCCAAAAACTTAATATTTAATGGAAAAATAAAATACAAAGGAAAATCTTCTAAAATTGATTTATTTACTGACAATCCTTTTATCCTTGGGCCTGCATGCTAATGATATTAGTCTCTGTTCTTTGGCTGCAAAGATCATGAATAAGCATAATTCTTTCGCAAATGGAACCTCTTTAATATATTTAACCAGAATTGGCAATGACCAGTTTGAGAACTCTGCCTTGCTAAACTTGATTTTTACTTTACAGCAAAATATGGGCAAAGCTGCCTCAGCAAAGATTCTGAAACAGCTAAAAAAAAAAGGCATAGTGTTGTTAGACTGAACAAATGTGGTAGAGAAAGCAGAACAAGAGGCAGGAAAATGGTCACACATCCATATAAACCTACCTCTCAGTCTTGCACAACAAGACTAAACCGGGCTGATTTTACAAAGGTAAATCAATAGTTAAGATTTTTTTAAAGATGAAGAAGATCGATACTATTATTACTGTTAATCTGTAAATAAGCTGCAACTAGCTAAACATGCTGGGAGACACTTGATTTCTACGATATTTAAAGTAAGAAAAAGAGCGTAGATTCTTGTTGGCTTTCTGGCCATGCAAATGAATGGTACTTCATACATTTCTGAATACATACTGCTTTTTCTTTCTCTTTTTTCTGCTGTCAGACTTCCACAGAATTAATACAAAGTCTCTAATTAATTCCATCAAGATTTGGCCTAGAGTTAGTGTTAAGTATTTGTCCTGGTAAGCATATTGCTTTAGCATTTGGCTCCATTTTGCATGTTTTTTGAGAGCTGATTGCTGAATTACTTATTTGAGTGACAAGTCTAATTGCAGACCCCGATAAAATCAGCAGTCTTTCAGAAGGGAACTGGCTGGGACCAGAAACACTGCTGTCCAAATATTTAAAAGACTAACTCTTCCCTGATCCCTCACACGCTAAGGACCAAATTTTTAAAGATGCAAGGACTGTATTGCAAACATTAATCAGAGTTACCATATACATTTTTCCCTTCTAGTGGATGTGATCGATAATAAATATTTTACAAATGCATTTCAACACACATTAATGACACCCTCAAATGAGTCATAAAGTGATGGTTTTTGGGGGGAGCTTGTATAGGGAATAGTTCATATTTGCTATCTTAACATTTGAATAATTTTTGGTCAAAATACTGAGTCATTTTTTCACATAATATCACAGAGTGGCAGATGATACTGGCATTGGTTCAATTACACGAAAGCAACAAAAACAACATGTTTCATGCTAGAAAACTTAAAGTACAGATGGGTAATCGTTAAGCTTTTTCTCTTTAATGTTTTTATAAGCCTGTTGATCAAGATGTAAGAGTCGCCTTCCACTCCTCGCTTTTTCTCAAATGTATTTGACCAGTGGTATAACCTCTTAAATACAAGGGTTCATATGCTTACCTAGGTGGTAGCCAGTAGTAAAGTTTGCAAGAAATCCCTTCTTTGTTGCAGACTTATCCGTAAAGAGGATTACTGTCATCTGGTTTGTTGTAGAGAAGACATCTGGGAATGGGTCTTGTCCTGTATAGACGGCTATTCTCCCGGAGAACATGAATACATTTAAGCTATATTGGTTTTATGTATTTCAAAATGGTTTGGGTTCAAAAGCAAATACTGCTACCACATGAATACTGTTATTCCCCCAAACCTAACTGCTGTCAGACTGCAATGATCAAAGCTCAACCCCAAATTTGACACATCAGTATAGAAAAGGTTCAACTTATGCTTCTGTTTGTCCACATAAATCATCAGTCTTATTTAC